>NW_026639923.1:2585000-5252908 GCF_028554395.1 Pezoporus wallicus | reverse complement strand
AACCAACTCCACAAGTGAGCAACTCCAAAATGTTCAGCACGATTTGTCATTATGATGTTGGATCTGCATCTTTAACCTCCCTTACTTCTCCATTAGCTAACAAAGTGAAAAAAAACCTAGATTCTCTTTTAAAACTTGACAAAATTTGAGCAGCTGCAGGGAAGAAGTTTTGTTGCAATCAGCCATTGCTATTTCTATATGAGTATTATTAGGTTTCAGAAATAATTTCTATATGTAAAAGGGAAAAACTAAGTAATTTTTGAGTGAATATATATGATTGTAGCATAATCATATGTTTATGCTCTGTACCTGCATTATTATTAACGTATTTTAATTTTGTGTGTTGATGAGAGCTGGACAACTGAACAGTGAGTTACCAGTGCTGATTGTGTTTTCCTTCTCCCATCTATCAGAGAATCACAGAATAGTTAGGGTTAGAAAGCACCTTAAGATCATCAGGTTCCAACCCTCCTGCCATGGGCAAGGACACCTCACACTAAACCATGTCACTCAAGACTCTGTCCAACCTGGCCTTGAACACTGCCAGGGACGGAGCATTTATCACTTCTTTGGGGAACCCATTCCAGTGCCTCCCCACTCTAACAGTAAAGAACTTCTTCCTTATATCTAACCTGAATATCCCCTGTTTAAATTTGAATCCATTACTCCTTGTCCTATCACTACAGTCCCTAATGAAGAGTCCCTCTCTGGCATCCTTGTAGCCCCCCTTCAGATACTGGAAGGCTGCTATGAGGTCTCCACGCAGCCTTCTCTTCTCCAGGCTGAACAGCCCCAACTTTCTCAGCCTGTCTTCATACGGGAGGTGCTTGCGCTCCTGTGTCATCCTCGTGGTCCTCCTCTGGACTTGCTCCAACAGTTCCATGTCCTTCTTATGTTGAGGACACCATAATAATCTTTCTTTTTCTTTCTTTATAGTCCAAAGTAAATATGATTGACCAATTCATATAATATAGTTGCACATGAAATTGAATCTGCTCAAGCTCCTGATGCATGAGCAGTGCAGGATCAAGCTCATAAACTTTCTGAAAATTTCTGCTGCTTTCTGCATTTATTTAGCCCACTTCACTTGGAATCTACATTAAAAGCTAAATGCTTCAGCAGCTGCCATCACTACGTAATGTGTCAGTTAATGCTTGTATTGCTGTATACAGATAAAATTGAGGCAACACAGAATTTTCCAATTTTTGTTTAATTACCCAAGTCACTTTTTAATAAATGAGGAAGTTGTTTCACTCCTTGTAAACACGTCTATTTGCATGAAACTCCAGGAAAGCTGTCAAACCGTCATTCTTGCTTGAATTTTGGGTGTTGCTTTTTATCACTGTCTAGATGATGGAATTTAAATTGATGATTAAAAACAACACCCTTAAGGATCTCATTTGCTTTTAAGAACCCTGAAAATACAAGTGGCTCAATTCAGACCTGGCAGTTAAGACAAGTCGTTAGAGTTTCTGGAAATGTGAGAAACACCACTAATGAGAACTATGCATCTGCTCTCTGATACCATGGAGGTGGGTTTAACTCTTTGGAAATTCACTGAAAACAGTTTCTTTTTGAGTCACTTGGCAGGCAGGAGAGGAAGAGCAGACTCCATTTCAGACACATTTTGTTTCCAGCTTTATTTTTGCTCCTTTCCAGTTCCTATTTATTCTCAGCTATTGTAATAATTACTAAACGCCTAGATAACCAAATATATACATAAACAGAGATAAATAAAATATTGATGTTATCTGGACATGCTGTGCTCCTGCAGCAATAAAGTAAACTATTTATGCTGTCTGAATAACAGTGTAAATTATACATCAGATAATTATACCATGTGATTGCTGGAAATGATAGGATGAAACTTAACCAAAACAAAGCAGATGTGTAGAGGAAGTAGCCTTATGCTCTGCACTAGCTTTAGATGGCATTAACTGAGCTAAAGGAAAAGGTTCAGGCTTTGTTGATGCCAACTATGCAAATAATATTTGTTGCCTGGGCTGCATATAATCATAGCTGGTGATGAGAGCCTGTGTTTTGAATGCTGTGTAGAACAACTGATTTAAAGAGGGATTTTGGTCCAGGAATTTTAATTCAACCTCCTCCAGATTTCTAGAAAATTTGAAAAAGGCATCTTAGTTTTACATTAAGAGATTTCACTAACAGTTCTGCATTGATTTGTTTTAACAAGGGTATGATCTTTTGGAAGAATGAATTGTGTTTTGACAATATTTTAATGAAAACTTTCTTGTATTTGGTTGGACAACTGGCAGGTTTTAAATGAAGGTGAGCTTCAGAGCCTTGCCAAAGTAGCACATTACCGATTTTTTTTCTCCTTGTCCTTAAATGACCAAGTCTACAAAATGCCTGCGAGAAAAGATAGGCACAGCGTGACAAGAAAATCTGGCAGAAGAAGGAGGAAAGCATTCTCCATAGATGAAGTGCTTTCACTGGTAATTCCTTCTCACCTAATATCCTCATTTACATAAAAGCAACTCCCATATGGATCTTGGCTGCAACAATGTAGGTATGTTCTGGTGGCTCCTAAAACCTGAACCCTTCTATGGACTTCACTGGGTCACAGCTGAGCTGCTTTGGAGGAAGGGCCATCTCTTTGCTACCCAGATCCCAAACTATCATCAGTTCAGAGCATTGGGGTAGCCATTACTTGCACATGGGAAGGATCCAGCACCTCAGCTTCTCTGATGTTATGTTTGCACTAATGTGTACATCATGCTTAGAACCAGCATTTGGTAACTGATAATGAGGATCTTTTTCTGCAAGATGCCGAGGGAGTTGAAGAGCCTGAAAGAAGGAAGCTCTTTGAAGTGGTAGCCCAGGTGCTCATTAAATGCCCCTGTTGGGTTTTCATCCTTCCTCTGGACCTCTGTCTGCAACTGCTCAATTGTTTCCATTTCTTCCAGACATGCTATTTCATTATGATGCCTCCTGGATTAGATAGAAAAGCAATAATAAGTAGCAATAATAAGTTTAATTGTTTAATCATTGATGAGGTTAGGCTGAACTAGACATGAATTCAGTTATGTAATTCTGAATATAATATTTTGAGATTGAACTGAGAACAGAGCTGGTCCAAACCTCGGGCAAAGGAGGCAGGAGCCTGGTGTGGCAGGCTGCAGGGGACATCTTTCCTTGCCCAGGGGTAGGCGTAAGGAGGGATAGGAAGAGCTCAGCACTGCTCCCAGATCCTATAGCTCTCTGCCAGGGGAGGAGGGATTGGAAGACTCTTACCTGTGCTGCCAGCACTGGCTTCATCCTTTTCCCCATCTCCCTGGCAGCAGGAACAGGAATCTCTGGAGTTTTGTCCCTCCTTGGTCCTTTACCAAAGCCTCACTGCAGAGGGTGCTGGCAGATAATGGCTGGCCAGGGGTAGGACTACGACAGCAAGAAGCATCCTGTGCCTGGGACACTGGGGAAGGAACAGAAGATCTGGAAACAGGGACGGGCTATGCCTTACTCATTTCCAAACCCTTGAGCAGCCCCCCTCAAAAATCCTACTCACCCCTCCCAGCCCTCCTCTCTTGACAGCTTCCTAATCCTCCCTGGCATCTCCCTTCCCACTCTTGCCACCAACACTCTCTTCCCTTGCACATCCTCTCTGTCACATCCTGACTTGTTTCCAGCCAGACTCTGAAAATCATGGATCTCACAGAAAGATGTCTTGTTCACTCACCCCCTGCCATTCTCTTCCTGCCACCAGCACAAAGTGGTATTTTGCCTCCTTTGCTGGGACATTTGGAGGTGGCATCAGTTACAACATCCAATGAGTGAGTGCTGTGGTGATGAGAGATTGTTGGAACAGGAGGTCAGAATGAGGTCTCTGCTCTGGAGTAACTGGTTGCAAGCATCACTGCAGCTGCCTGTGTTTAGATTGCAAAACACCCAAGCAAATCAGTAATGCCTGGTGGGGGATGATACCCTGGTGTGGGTACCAATAAGTAACCTGGTGGCATCATAAATGAACAGAAGGAAACTGCATACATCAGCATAACAATGTAGACATAGATTCACATGAATTTATTAATTTTATTCATAAGAGCCTCCTGTATTCTGCTCCCCATTTTTATTGCCTGTTGTATGTACTCCTATGCTGGAGTTTGCTTTGCTATGAAGGAAAAATAATAAAAGATGAACCTGCAGGTATCATCATTGTTTATAGCTCTCATATATCCTTGCAAAGCAAAACTGGTTATTAGAAAGCCTAGATACTGAGCAAAGTTATCTGCAGCATATAAAATGCTTTTCCAAACTACTCTGTAGTAAATACACAGAGTAGCGACACCCCAACTGTTCCCTGGCATTAATGAACTAACACAAAGCTAAGAACCCGCTCAGTCTAAGCCCCCATGTAGATAGTCTTGCTGATTTACAGTGCTACTTTTGAAGTAATAGAGTAATGTGCTGGGACATTTTTCTCTGGAGCCTTTTATTCAGCAGTTTTACAACCATAAGTAACTGCAGTGAGTTGATGCATCAGCTGGTGCAGCTCAGGACAGCTCCACTGAAATCACTGAAATAAGTCCTGTATTAAAGTTGCCTGATTATTTGTAGGAATCAATTCTTGATTCATTCTGTGCAGATCTAAGTGTAAGTTAAGATTCTTCGTGTACCATGAAAGTACTCTGTAGTTGTTAGGTTAGCACTGACCTAATACGAGAACTTTTCTAGGCATGCTTATATGTCTATATGTTGATACAGTTAACTTTTCAGTTGGATGGGTTGTGTTAGTTGGATGCTAAATATTATTTCATGACATCAAGAGATAAACTGTATTATCAAATCTTTATGAGCAAATCAACCTGTAAATATGGACCTATTCTTCTACTACTAGCTAGCAATGGAGTATAATTTTAATCAGAAAATTTATCTAGATGGAAGAACCCCAATGTGCAATGATTTGAACTGTGATGATTTGATGGATCTTGAATTTCAAGATCACTTTGTGCTATACAACAAAGATGGCTGTGTTTTTTGGAGTTACCTGTATCTATAGTTCTCAGGTATATGCAGCATTAAGAAAAAATGAAAATCATATATAAAGGAAAACTTTTAGATTCATACGTTTTGGTGGGGCTTGTGGGATTGTAGCCCAACCCCTGGGCACAGTGCACTTTGAAGCATACCGCATGTGGTGTTACGGGGAAGGCTGCACTGTGTGCTGTCCTGATCGGGATCACAGCTGTATAAGAGTTATTCCTATTCCCATCAGTAGCAGTTATGAAGACCTTTGCAAATTTGAAATTACTTGTCCTTGCATCACCTCTGAAGTAATATTATATCCATTTTACAAATGGGAAGCTGAAGCACAGCGAAAGAAGATGACTGTCTGTAGCCTCATCCTCAATCAATGTGTATCAAATTAGCTTAATGTTCATCCGAGTGCTCAGATTTGTCTAGAAGAAAGTGTGATCATCACCAGATAATGTCATTCACTTGTCATTATGGTCAAAATGACTAGACAGCATAAAGATATGTTGCTCCTTGTCCTGAGAGCCAAGTCACCCAAGTTCTGTGTTTCAATGGTAAAGCTTCATCCTGTGAGTGGTCAAGTTGCAGTGGCTTCAGCTCCCTAGCTTTCAGCTGAGCGCATTATCTGCTATCTCTGTTCTCCACATTAGGTGCTACTGGCATAGTTCAATGTAAGTATAGTATGACTCTCTTGAATGATGAATCCTATTTTCTGTGAAACAGCAGGCAGGCTCCCTAGTTCTTATATCCTGCACAACAGATAGATAAGTAAATGCAGTTACTCCCAGGTCACCTCTGGTGAATGCATGACTTTGCCTGCTGGGACAAGGAGTAGTGTGTGTCCTAATAAAAGGAATGATGAAATGAGAAGAAAAACTAATTTTCAAATCAGAGTGTCTGGCTACAAAGCAATTATTTTGTATGCTTACAGAAAAGTAACTCCCTCCCGGCTACGATTTTTTGCAGGACTTGGGACCATAGAGGCACTTCATAGTTCCATGGTGCTGTGGTGTAGAGAAAATGTATGTTAGCTAATCTCATTCTAATTAGTTAGTCTTATTCTGTGATTTACAGCACATGGGCTATAGCACCAAAGACACACCAAAAAATACCTGAAAGGACCCAGAGCTGCTTTCAACATGGACAAACTGCTTTCAGAAATGTTTGGATGGGTCGTGATTTCCTTACACCTCTTATTATCCTCCATGCACTTTTCCAGAGATGGTATTTTGAACACTGGACATCGAGAATGATGGGTCAGGTATATATTTGTGTTAGACTATAAGCTTTTAGAGACTTAATGAAGTTTGTAGAGCTGCCTGCAATACTGCATGTTCTACCTGTAGATTTGTTACCAGGCTCCTTTTATACTGACACCCTTGCTGTTTGCATGTTATGCTGAAGACAGTCCTCTGTTCAGCAGTGGAAGGGGTTTGTTCATCTGCAAGGGTTAGTTCTGATTAAGCCACATTTTATTGTTGAATTCATAACTGCAGATGAGACAGTTCAGGTGAGGAGAAAAAGGGAACAACGGGTATCTAAGAAACTGCTATAATAGTTTCCAGACAGTTTTCCAGAACCTACGAGGAAGAAGACTCAAACCTAGTTTCTGGTGTGTAGGTGGTTGGATGGACCCTGGTAAGACAGGCATTTGCTTAGGCTGTCTACAGCAGTCATCATTGTTTATTCAATGTTGTTTCTACTGTTGTGTTTAAACCAAGTTGTTCTCTTTAATTCTGTTTTGAGTACTCTAAAATGTCAAATGTCATGGTTCCAAATGGAAAAATGCTAGGGAGGACAAGCCCAACCTGACATATCTGTGTAGCTGAGACCAGTGTAACAAGAGTCAGAGGTGAAGGCTAATGGAGAGATTGGAAAGGGGAAGGGTATTGCTATCCTCAAAATGTAGACTATGAGTATCTTTTTCATTATAGTTGAGGGCTCTGTACTTTGATATCTCTGTATATTACCATCTCTTTATATAACCATCTCTTTGTAGAGCTGTATGCTCAACAGTCCCTTTGCCAACACCAAGGTTTGCGCTGCAGTAGATTTCTTATCCCAGTAAAATGAGTGGAAAGCAACCTAACCTGTTCACCTCTCTTGATGGAGCATTTAAAATTAAATTCTGATAAGGCTCCTTCACAATGCTGTCTGGTAGCTTTGAAATCCTTGGTCAGATTAAATGTAGGTGCAGAAGTCTACATCTTCTAATTGCTTATATTATGATTATTTGCTATTAGATTCTCCCCAGTATTCCTCTAAGGCAGACAGGTCTCAGTTTACCTTGTTCAGGAATATTTTATGTTCTCAGTTAAGCTCTTGGTTTGGTGAAAATTTTGTATCCTGTTTTGGAGTACAGTGAATAGACTGTGCAGTAGTCCATTGGAGGAAGAGGAATTTATGTCTTTCATTAACTTCACTTCTGGAGTGTTACCTCCACTACTTGATGTCTGAAGCCAGATCCAATGTTGTTTTCTCTCTCTTGAACTCAGCTGCCTTCTTTCTAGCCTGTTGCCATATCACTTGCTTTTACCCCAGCAAAGTGTCAACAGTACTGAGTAACAGTGTGCACAGCCACAGTGGTAGCTGACCATGCTGGGTTGGTGTGGGATGGATGAGTGGGCTCCGTTTATGCTGTTGCTCTTGCTGGGTTTCAGATGGCTGTGAAACTCCAGCGCAAGGGGAGCATCACCTCAGCACTGAAAGCTGACCTCTGGGAGGCTGTGGGATATCACAGCTATCTCCTGGCTCCACAGGAGGGGACTGTGTCCTGCTCTGCATCTTTGACACAAATGATTGCTTTGCTATGTGTTCTGGGAGTAGGAATGATATTTAAATCTACAAAGTAGATTACTGAAAGAGTCCCTCTCTCCTGAGAAAAGCCCTAGTGATGAGCAGTAGGGAGAAGTAACTTTGCCATCAGCCTTCTCCTGGGGAGGAACACTTTGTACTTCTCAGATATCAGTCTAATACATACAACAAGCATGAGTAGACTGTTCTGCTGAGATTAGAGAATCTTTTAACTTTGGGATTCCTGATCAAGGACAGAAGAAATAAAGATTAATACTAAGATGTGAAGTACAAGATTAGAATGAATATCACAAGTGCTCACTAACACGGAAATGAAATCCAATGAAGCAGGGAGCAATACATACCTTCAAACAAATAAAAAGCAGTTCATTTTGACCAAGACTGCTGATCTGATCTCTGATTGTAATTATTTTGCCAAATCATGTTTAAAGAACGTGAAAAAGCCTCAGACAGAATAGCTGAAGAGATTTCAAATGGAATAAGGAGGGCTGCAGATGTCTCTTGAAATTGCTGTTAGGTATTCAGCGTGAGTTTCTCTGTATTGAGACATATGTATAAAGATCTGAAAGGGCTGCAATAACATCTGGATGGTGTTTTGGTGCCATAATGGGGTGGTAAATAACATTACTGAAAGTGAGGAATGATGCTGTGCATACCTTTTTTTTTCTGTTTTCACTCTAGCAGAAGTTTCAAAGTAGTGTTAAAACAAAGGTACCTGATTAATGATCCATCCAGTATCAGATTTGCAGTGGTGTTCTTAAGGGTAAAAGTCACTAATAACTAATATTTGTTCTATTAAGTTTCTTAAACTAAAGTCTGACTGACCTGGTGGAATCCTAAATCCTGAGCAAGAGTAGTGCTACTCTTCAAAGGGGTTTTATAGCCTTGATGATATATTGCTAGCTGTAAGGAAGACTTTCAAAGCTAGGAAAACTGAGAAGCAAAAAACATTTGATTCCAGTGAGCACCTATCCCAGCTTCTACAGCCAGTGCTCCAGTGGTATAAACCAGTACTTTCCACTGCAGTCAGTGGAGTTGTACTAGTTTACAGTAGATGAGAGCTGCGTCCTGTACTTCAGTAGACTGTAAATGTCAGCTCTTACTAGCAGATGTAAAAAATACGGAGCATTGTTGTGATGCACCGCATGATCTTCAGCCCTTAATCCATTTAATCAAGCAGAAATAATAGAAACTGGCTAATTCTGGCACCCTCACTGTTCCTTAGTTGGGCAGGGTGTTGACTTTCTCAGAGATCCCTGTACTAATGAATTTTTAGCAATATGACTAAAGGGAAAAAAGCAGATGACAATGAGTTTGTTACTTGCCGTGTTTCCTACCATGTAACATGAAGCTAATTCCAGCTATTCATATAAAGGTACACTCTTGTCTTCAAATACTTCATCACTTCATTAGTGTTCTGCTAAAACACATTTCCTATGTAATCCAGGGTTACTTTATAGTTACTGACAGTGGAAGGGCATTTAAAAAACAAATAGATACAAGTACAGTACCATAATCTATTTAGAAAGGAGTGCGTTAAATCAAGTCCTGAATAAAATAAAGGAAACTCCACAGGCTCAATTTAATTTCTTCTGTATGTATTTGCTTCTATTCATTATATGGCTGCAATACAAAGACCAGATAAGATAGACTTTGACCCTGATATAATTCTTTCTGCAGTAGCTCAACCTCCAAGAGCCAGACACCTCAGATGAGATCCTCCAAATGGAGCTTTGAAGAATTTTAATTTTTTTAATCTTATTTTTATTTAGTTTGCTTGAAGATACTGACACAGATGCAACAGGAAGAGCAGCTCTTTCAGCTACTACAAGATATGGGCATAAACAGTGAAGTCAAAATGCAAAACTTTTCAGGATGTGCTTTGGTTTATGGAGGGTGCTATGTCTGCAGCATTCACAGGGACCTTTGGTTAAGACAAGCCTACACAAACCATCATAACCAATGGTGCTCTGACTGAGCTTTTAAAGCAGAAAAGGGCATAGTGGGATTGGAAACCTTCCCAGGATGAAGGAACAGGAACATCCCTCTTTTGTCTCAGACAGTCCCACAGAACCTCTCATTTTTAACAACTTGTATGTATCCTATAGCGATGACACCAAGCTGTGTGGTCCAGTTGATACGCTGGAGGGAAGGAATGCCATCCAGAAGGACCTCGACATGCCTGTGACATGGGCTGATGCCAACCTGATGAAGTTTAACCATGCCAAGTGCAAGGTCCTACACCTGGGTCGGAGCAATCCCAGGCACAGCTACAGGTTGGGCAAAGAAGAGATTCAGAGCAGCCCTGTGGAGAAAGACTTGGGGGTGTTGGTTGATGAGAAAATGAACATCAGCTAGCCTCAGTGTGCGCTCGCAGGCCAGAAAGCCAACGGTATCCTGAGCTGCATCAAAAGGAGCGTGACCAGCAGGTTGAAGGAGGTGATCCTGCCCCTCTACTCTGCTCTCATGAGACCCAACTTGGAGCATTGTGTGCAGTTCTGGTGTCCTCAACATAAAAAGGACATGGAACTGTTGGAACAAGTCCAGAGAAGGGCCACGAGGATGATCAGGGGACTGGAGCACCTCCTGTATGAAGATAGGCTGAGAAAGTTGGGGCTGTTCAGCCTGGAGAAGAGAAGCTGTATGGAGACCTCATAGCAGCCTTCCAGTATCTGAAGGGGACCTATAGGGATGGTGGGGAGGGACTCTTCATTAGGGACTGTAGTGACAGGACAAGGGGTAATGGGTTCAAACTTAAACAGGGGAAGTTTAGATTGGATATAAGGAAGAAGTTCTTTCCTGTGATGGTGGTGAGGCACTGGAATGGGTTGCCCAGGGAAGATGTGAATGCTCCATCCCTGGTGGTGTTCAAGGCCAGGTTGGACAGAGCCTTGGGTAACATGGTTTAGTGTGAGGTGTCCCTGCCCATAGCAGGGGGGTTGGAACTAGATGATCTTAAGGTCCTTTCCAACCCTAACTATTCTATGATTCTATCTTAGAGGTCCCATCAAAGCATTTATAAATATGTGTGTTAAGGTTGCATATTCTGATTCAAATGCAGGAGCAGATACAATCAGTGGAAACTGGAGGAGCATGTCATTAGGGAGCCAATCAGGTAGATTTTATGCAAACACTATTAGGGCTTTGCATAACTCAGTCACTGGTGCTCTTGCCATCTCCTTCCCACGTTTATTCAGAACCCACTGTCAGTGCAGCTGAGCACGTACCAGCTACTGAGGCATGCAAACATTGACTTTGTATAAAGTCACTTTTTGGCAAATTGGCTTCATAAACCGTGATTATGCATTGATAGTGTTGATGTGTGTAGTCAAACTAATCCCAAAATACAGAGACAGGCGATCCATTTTGAATTAAAACATTGCTGAAAGAGGCACTATTGTCGTGGGGAAACACTGGGACATTTCATTAGGAAGGGGTAGATTTTGTTGATGTTATAAAATGCTGATGTAGCTGCTCTGAAACTGGTAGTAAGGAATGATTTCTAGTGTCAGTTTCAGGTCTGCATGGTGTTAGGGAGAGAGAAGCTTTTTTTGCATGTACTCTGGCAGAATTTAAGAGTTGACACTTTCTGTAAAGGCAAATAGCTAAAGAGAAAGATCAAGAATGGCTCTAATTTGGTAACTAATTGCCATGCTTAAACATTTCTTAAAGTTTATTGCTGGTCATGGTACATTTCTGTCATGCAGCAGTGCAGTGTCTGTGTGACTTGGCAAGATCCCTTCCCTTTAGATACTCTCCACAATCACATTTCCAGGCACAAGTGGCACACCCAGCCCTTTTACAGCAGTAAAAGTTTAGTTTAGGTCTTGCTTCACTGTCTGGATGTCCAGGTCCTTCCTCTGTACCATAGTGGATGCCTTAGGGAGGGCTTTCTCCTCATCTCTGCTCCTTGCTGCTGTAGTGTTTGCTGGGCCTGGTGAATATACAGGTGTCAGGAGGAGAGCTGGGAGAGCCTCAGTGTTCCTGGTATTTCTTGGCAGTGTCACTGAGGAGCTTGGCTGGCACTGTGGGCAGGAAGGAACCTCTGCTCAGAGCCTGGTATAGCCAGGGTTATCATATTAATTCTGTGCAAAATGAAGATTAAAGTTTCTTTGGGAAGCTTTTACGTAGATAAGCAAGTTTTCATGGTTTCAGTATGTATCATTTATTATTCTTCCAGACACATCTTCCTTGCAGATAAATAGGCTTTATCTTTTTTTGAGCTGTTTTTTATTGCCCTATGGGTGTTTGGGTTGATGTATACTGTCTCTGTTAACCAGGAGGCTGGAAATTCCTTGTAATTCTAAAGAGGAGGGCTGGACAAGAGAAACCATTGATTTTTCTGATTCTTCTGCTAAAGTCCTGCAGCTCTGGAAACAGATTATCTGCCTGAGCACAGCAGGCAGTTTGGTACTTCTAGGGGGTCAGAGTTGCACCAGTATTTCATTTTGGAGAGCAAACCAGATTTGAGAGTCTTTGTATCACAGTAACAGCAATGAAAGAGCAAGCAACATTTGGGGGGTGTCACAGCAGGGCAGGAGGACTTGGCAGCTCTAGTTTCAGGTGCCAGATCTGCTCCTGACTCACTAGGGAATTTCAGGTAAATGACCTGAAATTACCTCTTCGGGCAGTTTGGGTCTGTCTTGGGAACAGTGGCTGAAGTGATGGTCACTGCCTCTGTGGAGGGATTGTCACAAAAAGAGGTTTTAAAATTATCTTCAGGTAGCAGACACATCCCAGGACTAGGTGGTTATTGAAATGTTAAAACGCAAGAAGTCCTGGCTCAGGTGAGCTGGTCAGAGGTGTGAGAGTTTGGATGACCATAAGAATTTCAGTGCTTGGAAAACATGGAATGTACATAGGTGAGAGGCTGTGAGGGGAGCGGTGCCAAGAACGAGATAGCACTTGGGATTCTGTTGTGACCTCTTGAAAACCTTAAGTGGGCAGCGGGTGTTCAGGCAGACTCAGGTGTGCCAAGCCCAACAGCTTATGTGCTTTCCGTTCTCACTTTGCCTTTATGTCTAGGCATAGGAAGAACTGAGACTGAGATGAAGCATACACAACTCTGTGCCTGCTCCTAGGTTACAAGAGTGCTTGAGCCTATGCAGAGATGCCAAAGGTGGTGAGACTGATCCCTCCAGAGAGCTCAGGTTGAGTTTGCATCTCAGTGCATGCTGATATATGAAGTGTGGCTGGTAAGTGACTCTAGGTTTGAGAGCGGGCTTAGGCTTGAGCTAAATGGCAGTGAAGGCATCTTATAGATTCTAGGAAAGGACTAAGGTATAGCTAGACATCCCCTCCCTCCTTTAGAACGTCTATATAATGTCTGATAGCAGTATTGGATATCCAAGAGAATTCTGGAGCAAGAATCACAGCAGATTCAGAAAGGTTTCTTAGGTTAATGCAGCCCTTGTCAAATTACAAAAATGTGTTTAAACCTGAAGATGGCACTGCTGGAGGCAATGGATCAGGAAGCTGGATTTGCATACTCTTGCGAACTATTTTGCAAACTATTGGGACTGCAGAAGGCCTGGCATAACCTCCCCTCAGGCTGGGATCCTGGGTAACCAGGATGCTTTTGCTGTTCTGAGCATAGCAATCTTGAATCTTTGCATGGGAATATTCAGTGAAGGATGATGGAAATGGACTGCACTAGATATAAATTAGGTTTTAAAGATATAAAATATTCTAACTTTATTTAACTAATGCTTTGAAATATGGCATTCCCTGTAAAGGGAGACTCTTAAATTGTATGTACTGAGTGAGCACACATTGAAACTTGGTTAACTTTTGCATTTATTTGTTATCCAGGGTATCACTGGTATAGTATGATATTTATAAGTGTGCTTGGGCTTAGTGTTTTTCCATTTCCAAATTCTTACTTTTACTTTCAGTAGCAGGGAAACTGCTATCAAATGTATTTACAACTTGTGCAATATGAGTCTTAAAAGTGTAATGCTTCAAGAACCCAAGAGATAAGTGACATAATACGTGATGAATGAATGAATGCAGCTAGAATGGTTAAACAGCTCCATAGCAATAGGTCTTCATAGAGAGACACGGGAACCATGTCTGAGATGCAGCGTTCATTTTTGCTGGTGTTTAAGATGGCAAGACTAAGGTGATAAGATCATTAAATGAATCACAGAATCATAGACTGGTCTGAGTTGGAAGGCACCTTAAAGACCACTCAGTTCCAGCCCCCCTGCCATGGGCAGGGACACCTTCACTAGACCAGGTTGCTCAAGACCCCATCCAGCCTGGCCTTGAGCCCTTCCAGGGATGAGGCAGCCACAGCTCATCTGAGCAACCTGTTCCATAGTGAAGAACTTTTTCCTAATAGCTAATCTAAATATCCCCTCTGTCAGGTTAAAGCCATTCCCCCTTGTCCTGACTCTCTCCAGATTTCTTTTCAGTCCCTTTAGGCACTGGAAGGTCTAAGGTCTCCCCAGAGCCTTCTCTTCTCCAGGTTGAACAAGTCCAGCTGTCTCAGCCTGTCTCCATAGCAGAGCTGCTCCAGCCCCAGAGCGTCATAGTGGCCTTCATTAAAAAAAAAGTGGAGGAAAAAATAAACCCTACTTTTTTACAGTCTATTTCTCTGACCCTTGTTTAAGGGTTTAAGGTCAAAGAGCTTTTACGTGTCTTGGCACTGGCAGTGGCTGGTGATTCCAGCTGAAATGTCTTTTAACAGTGGCAGTGTTGGTGCTGGTAATGGCAACTAAAGGCTGGAGCGAGGTGAGGGATGAATGATAAACACTGGAATCCTTTCTGAAGGAGGCATGAGAATGTGTGGCAGGTGTTAGCATCTGTGTCCCACAGGATGGACTCAGTGTCAGAGACTACCGGGAGTTTTGCTACATCCTGCAGGCTTAGCAGTTGGAGACCGTAAACTTAAGTCAATTGTAATAAAATGATGAGCTGCTGAAGTGTCCAGTCTGAAATGAGCTGGTATGGTCCTCGATTGCATCAATGAAAATATTCTTGGTGATGGTGGGGAGTGTTTATACTATAGTATAAGACATTTTCATGATTGCATTTAGAATTACAAATACAAGAAAAACTATGAATTATATTTAAAAGCATCAATGTTTTAAATAAAATAAGAAATGTCAAGCCTATTAAAGCTCTTCAAGGACAAGGTCCATTCACAGTCAGTGGGATTCTGTCCAAAAATCCACACTTCTCATTTACTGCAGAACATTTCTCAGCTTCAGTGAATTAGCCTCTAATTGGGGTCAAGCTTTTATAAACTAAACATGGGAAAACAGTAAAAGGCAACCTAGAGTAAGTCATTTTGAAAGACAAACCTGGAGGAAAAAATAGATGTTTCCCCATGTGCAGAAAATATTACAACAATTTATCTTTGGATGTCATCCTTTAGGAAGGATGTAAAGCAAGGAAAAATAATGGTGATGCCAGATATTAAGTTTAGAATTGTAGCACTTCATTTATTAGACAGCAGAAATCAAAATGTCCCAAAATGTCTATTTTGGCTGGAGGCAAATGACTTGAAACAGTCCCTGTAATGGTTTATTGCACTGGTAAACATTTTGGGAAGCTCTGTATGGAGAAGCTTATAAGGAAATTAGTTAAATTGAATTTTGTGTAAAGAACACATCCGTTAATGACTCTTTGGAGAGCCCACACACTGGGAAATCTTAATAAATATGAAAAATAGGAATTCTGAATTCTGCTTAACACTCAGGACCTGATTATTACCTTCTACTAAGGAAATGGGAGACCTGCCTTTCCAGGTAAGCAGAATAGGCCACGGAGTCCACTTTTCAAAGGTGTATATTACCAGGGAGTTACACAGTCTGACTGAACCCTTAACAGCACGTCTCCAGATCTTGTTGTGGGTGTAAAGCCTCTGCATATGCTGTTGGTGCCTGTCACTTTAGGATTGTTTGCAACTGTTTGTGTACATCTTTTGAAGTAGAAGTGAGCATAAAGCTGCGCTGGCAGATTTGGTATTTGCCTGCGTGGGAAATTCCTAAACATGTGTGTGATTGCTCCTGGGCATGAATGCTGAGTATATTAAGCAAAATATTTAGACTCTTACCTGTCAGGTCAATATGAACTAATAGTCACATGATCTCACACCCAGTGTGACACTGGCTGTAAAGCCTCATTTACTACAGAGGGAAATATCCTGTGCCCCTTAAGAAAGGACAGTTTGCATGCAGGTGAGAACATACGGCTTTTTGCATTCATAATAATATGCTCACACTTATACAGATCAGGCTGACGGTCCCAACTTCTGCATATGTCCAGTCCTTTGAGCATCAGGACCATTACCAGCCTCGAGTCAAGAAAGTGTACTGGAGAAAGTTTACTGTTCTCAGGCCTGATCATCATCAGGAGCAGATGCAACAAAAATACCATTAAAAAGTCATTTTACATCAAGAGCTGTAAAAAGAAATCAGTTTACAGGCAATTGCATGGATATTTCCAATAAAAAGATGAGGAGAAAGAAGAAGCCAATCAAAAATATCCCATTACCACAGTTCATGGAATGGCATTGTACACAGTATTGAAAGAGAGTAAAGGCATGAGCCGTTAAGCTGTATTCAGAGTAATTGCAACCTCCAAGTTTAAAACATATTGGGGCTTTTCTTCTGCAGGTGTAAATGAGTTTTGCTGTACTGTTGTCAATGGAGCTGTACCCGCTTACAGCTGCCAAGGATCTGTCTCATTAGGTTCATCTGACACGCTGTGCTGGAAACCATGTCTTTTGCAAGCTCTACAGTTATTGCTGCCAAAACTTTTCAACCTTGAGAAAGTGAAAGAAATGTGTGACAAAACAATTGCACTTTGGGGATAAAGCATGTCCTAAAAGAATCTGTTTTTCTTTGTCCGGTTGCCAAATACTTCCTCCCACATAAGCAATTGAAAAGTCTCATTTGAGCAACTTCTCAGGAATAGTGTAACTGCTGCAAAAAATGTATGGTCTGAAAGTGCATCATAAGTATTTAAAACAATCTTTTCTCAGACCCAGCGGGAACAGAAGAGCTGCCAACCTTCTCTCACAAGCAAGTTCTGGCTGAATGTAAGGTTGCTGGTAAGACAGGCAGAAACTTGGAAGATTAACTTTTGTCCTTTTTCTTCCCAGGAATATGTGCCACACCAGAACTCTCACGCCAGCTACAAGGCTGATCACCTGCCCATTCCCTTTCTGTGGTCAGTCATGGGATATTCCCAACATCCCAGAGTGTTTCTTTAGGTCACTAGCAGAATTTCATAAATAACAAAATAATCACTTAATTCATACAGGTACAATAAGGTGCCTGAGAGGTAGAGCTATCTTTGTTTAGTGATCTGAGACAAGGAGACATTTCAATCTCCAGGAAACATGGGGTTAGGTCAGAGCAGCAGCCATGTCTGCTCCTCCCTGGAAAATCATGCTCTTTATTACCTCCAGCCTAACTCAGCCAGACATCACAGAGATAAAATAATCAGAAGCGCAGAGCAACTTAATCAAATAAGGAGCTATGCTAGACCCTTGCTGGAATCACTGACAAACAAGAAAAGGAAAGCAAGATGGGAAAAGGTGTAATATGGGTCCAGGAGTACCAAAGATGTGATTGAAGGCCCAGAACAGAGTTATCCTGTCACCAAACCACAGTAGTGAACAACACTAGGTGAGAAACCATCAGGAAGGCTTAGTCTTGGGCACTAACACTTTCCAAGCTCTTCAGATGTGTCTGTGCGGGATGTGACTCTGGAGTTTGGGCGAATGGCTTACAGGCAGGTGGAAAGTGTTTGGAGGTGGCCGCAGACAGGTTATGATGTTTCTCAGTCTGGTGTTTCTCTGTGCTACTGGGACAAGAGTATCTCCCCCAAGTAGCTGTGTGTCCTGTGTTGCTACATCAGTGGCTGAGTGCCACCCTGTGAGGCTACTGGGCGTTGGTAGGACTCTTGGTACTCTGGTGAAATATCATACTGTTCAAAATCTAGAGTGGCAGATGATTGATGTTTTACCTTGCCTTTTAAAATTTAAGTGAAAAGTAAGTTTAAACTGCTTTTGTCATCTGATGTACAGGATTTTTGTGTGTTAAAGGTTCTGTTATTGTAATATTTATATAGCTGGAGAAGTCCTGAGGTATCCCTGTTGATTTTAACTTTGACTTACTTTCCACCTGTGGGCAAGCTTCTTCAAAAATCAATACTTTTACATTTGACAGATCTGTTGCAAATGCATTGTTTTACCTATGAAATGGGAAGAAAAGGAAAGCTGGTCAGCATAAAACTTTCCTCATCTTACTTAATATTCCTCATAGTAAGCCTCATTGAGCATATGTGGTACAGGCTCTCTTCTAAGTAACCAGGATTTGCATTTAAGGTCTCGCTTGAAATTTTGGCATTGTGGGCTATCTTACACCACAAATCTGGTAATTTAACTACAGCACTAGGGAGAAAGTTTCCAAGAGTATTAAGCTTTAAAAGCACATTAGAGGTACATAGGGCCACTGGCAGAGGGGAAAAAAGGACTGTCAAGGTGACAGGAAGGCTGTCTAGCAGATTAGGAATTTCCTCCTAGTGGAAGTGCAGCTTCTGTTTGGGCACTGTTTGGTGGAGCACATCTCACTGCATAGGACCAAACTTCCTCCTGGTGTAAGTCCCCAAAACTCTGATGTTGCATAGGGCATTTGTAGACAGTGTCTAAAAGTTCTGCTTCGTTGCTTCACTGAAAGCCAGGGGACTTTGTCATTGACTTCCACAGCCACAAAGACAGCTCCAAATTATTTTTATACTCTTATTTTTTTAAAAAATAGGCTGCTTCCATTAAAACTTCCCTTAAGTAACATTAACTGTTGTGACCGCACTTAGCAGGTCATCTTGGGTCCCACTGACGTGGGCAGGATTAAGCGGGGCCTGAATTTTAATAATGAGAAGCTGTCAGACAAATAATTTCGACTGCTGTTTATTCACAAATGTAAATTCCTTTAACAGTCATTGAGGGCTCTGAAGGACACCTGTTGTTGTTTAATTTCTACCAGCAAATGCATTTATTATGATTATGTGGCTGTCAGAGTCAGGAGCACTGCCCTGCCTTTCACCAGGAGCTGAGGAGGGAGGATGATGGGCACTGCAAAGTCCAGTTAAATCTGTCCAGAAGGCAAATACCTGAGTGTGCTGCTGCACATTTTTCTCCTCAGGATGGGTCTGCTTTAGGGAAAGACAGAGGCCAGGAGCCACTATCACAGCTCCCACTGATTTCAGCTGAAAAATGGCCTTTAATTCACAGCATTCCCCAAACACAGGAGCCCAATCCTGCATCCCGCCCAGGTGAGGTGGAGGTTGAGGGAAGCTCCTGCTGCAGTCCCCGAAGGTGCTTTTGACTGGCCCTGCTCCCCTCCACACTGCAATATGCAGTGGTTGAAGCCCAGGAGCCGCTATGTCCCAGCCAAGCAGGAGTGCCTTCATGCCTTCAGAACAAGGGAGAGGGGGTCCCTCTTAATGAAGCAGCCATCTTATCCTAGCAGGTAACTGTTCTCCTACTGAAGTGTCAATGTAAGGTGAAGTCTCCCATGTCTTCTTCCTGTAGCTCTGCTCACAAGCTTCTTGAAGTGCACACAAGGAGTGCTCAAAGGCAGGACCTGCCTTTCAAACAGAATGAATGCTGATAGCACATAATGCTTATTGCTAAATCCATGCTGCATCTGATAGCATCACACTGGATAGTTACACTTAGTTGTCCATTATTCTTCATCCCTAACCGGCAGGAAGAGGAGTGTTCAAGAATGTCAGACAGGGTAGCACAAGGTAAGATACAGGCTTGTTAAAAGGAGAGAGTGAATCAAGAGCAGAAAATGAGAGGTCTGGAAGTCCTGCAAAATGAGGCTCTGAAATACATATTGCTATTATTTAATGATAGTATTAATCCAGCCAGCCAGTTTATTGCTTCCTGCTCTTACCCAACCCTGTAAGCCATCATCCATCTACTGTACAGTCTCAGTTGCTTTGGAAAAGTTTCTCTGTCCAACAGAGAAAACAGGAAGAACAGCTAGAGACTACTCTGCAGTTCCTCAAATGCCTTGCAGTGTCAGTCACACACTGATCTGTGCCTGGGGAATTCAGGGTCTTACTCTGTAACTCCAGAGGACACAGTCCTGGAGCCCTTCCTCCTGGAGACAGCACTGGCTCCAAAGTCACTGGGCTGCTAAAATACATGTATTTCCTTTTCAGTTCTGAGATACTCCCTGTGGTAATTAGTGTCATTCTAACAAAGATCCTATATTCTTTTGAGATTATAGACCAATGGCTTGATTGCCTGAGAAAGGTGCCCAGGGTGTCCCCAGCCCAGGTTTCACTGCAGTAATCACAGAGGTCTTGCTTTGACAAGTAAGAATGGGGAGAGCCTTCCCAATTTCTAGAGGCCAAGGACAGCCCCAGGCATGAGTTATGCATGAAAGTCCTGTTTTATGGTTCCTTGTCATTTCTGCTAATCAGTCGCATCCATGAGCTGGGTATCAACTGCCTCTCTGATTTAGGGGATAGAGATAAATTGTCTAATAGTATAGTATTACCCTTTTGATAGTTACTAATATTAGCTATATATAAAATGATAACAAGGCAGTGATTGGAGTGCCTTAGTGTGAGTTATTTATAGCTTATTGCTTATATCTAATCTCAGTGCTACTTTGTACAAATTTCTGGGCCCTCTGGAAGACTGTGAGCACTCCTACAGTTTTACATCAAGCTGTGAAGTGCTATAGTGCTGAGAGAATGCCATACATCAGATGGAAACTCAAGCATGCTCAAGGCATGAGCACCTCAGTGCTGAACTATAACATCAGGAGTTAAAATCTGAGTTAAGAGGAGTGAAGGAAGGTGTGACAGCACTTTTGGGGTTTTTCCCCACTCCAAGGACAGGATGCCATTCGCACTTTTGCCCTTTTTGCTTTTAGATGCAAGACTGAATCAAGCCAAAGAGATCTTGTTTTGCTGAGATATTAAACAACCCTTTTATTTTTTAAATAAAAGGACTCAGCTAAGTAATTCTGACCATTTAATTGGAAAATACTCTGTACTGTTCTTGCTGACCCCTCTGAACAAGGCAACATTATCACCAGCATGCAGAAAAGTCCCTGACAGAAAGCACACATTCAGAGTATCTTTAATACAGTACAAATAAGAGGGTGGGACTGAACTTTGGGGTGCTTTTGCAGTCATGCCATCTATTCCTCTGAAAGTGCATGCCCTCTGCCTGCTTCCAGGGAAACATCAAATTGAATTATCAGCTGCTCTGAATGCACAGAACTGGGGCATCTGACAGCAGCAACTGTTTGTTCTGCATTCAGTAACATCCTTCTCCACAGACATCCCTTATCTGTAATATTGTATATTGGGTCAGTACATTCAAGTAATGCACAGAAGTAGAATACCTGAGGTGGAATCCAGACTGGGAAGCACTTGGCACGGACTGAATCACAACAGAACTTTAAAAAGCTCATTTTAGCAGTGCTGGACAGTAAAGCCAGAAAAAACACAATTAGTGCTATCTAAAATTCACCAGTTTCTGCAGAGTGGCTGGAAACTTCCTGAAACCTTCTTTGGGTTTGCTTACTAACTCTTTTCCCAGGACTGAAAGCTGTTTCTCTCTCTGTTTGAAATGACTATCAGTACCTGCAGCCAGCTGGGGACAGAGAGCAGGGGGAGCACGTTGTTGGTGCCACCTGGACATGTGGCATGTGGGCATCCCTTTCCCCCAGCCCTCCCTGCCACTATGGTGCTCCAGCCACTCCAAGGCCACATCATTCAGCATCCTCAATGCAAACATTGCCATTGCATTAACAAATGATGCAGTACTGAAACAAATGCATTCCCACAGGAAAAAGTCTTGGCTTTTTTTGTCAAAATCCTGATTATTGCTTTTAAGTTAACTTTTTCCATAAAATGGGTTTCAATTCCAGAACGTATAAAGCACCTTGAAGGTTGGTAGCTTTGCTTTTTGTTATGAATATCATACCTGTTTGTTAATGCTACAGGTCCTTCCTTGCTCTTCTGTCCCCACAAGGGTCGAGGCATCACTTTTGTCATAAATAGGAAACACGGTCATTTTCTATTCATAGGGGAAGCACTTTGTTCTCAGAGAAGGATGAATTATGTAGTCCAGACAGGTGACACATAGTAGATGTTGTTGCTTTCCACAACCTGAGCTGTAACCCAGCTGTGCCCTTTGCTTTTGCAGATGTCAGCCGTACCATCTGCTGATAAAAAAGAAATAGATGCATCGCTGTGGAAACACTGAGCAGTTCTGTGGTCTTTTCTGCACTCTGCTCAGGCTGTGCATTTTTACATAGTATGACCTTTATTGATTCTTTCAAAAATGAACTGTCCAAGATGGAAAACCTGAAATGTATATTGACAGAGATTCCTTTTAGGTCAAAGAATACAATTCTTTTACAGAAGTGTTAAAACCAGAAGATATGAAATCAGTTAACTTCCTCTGCAAATGTTTGGAAGAGCTTCATAAAAATCGAATGAGTGATAACAGGAAACAGAACTGCTCAGAGGGAGAGTGGGATGGGAAAAATACTTGCTCCATTGAAGTCAGAGGTAGTTTTGGAATCGCTTTCAGTGGAACAAGGGTTTCATCAACTATAACGTTTAATGCACCACAATTTTATGGCATTTTGAGTAAGGAGGATGCTGTGTCCTGAAATCCTTCTCTCTGCTGTAGGTGTAAGCTGGCACCTGGTAGGTAGCTGCTGTCAGGGGCTGGCTGGGAAGTGATGCAAACAGCCAGGGAAGGGGAAACCTGTGTGCAGTGCGAGCCTTACAGCTTTGCATGCCTCCCATTTCCTGCATCCAGGCCAGCTGTTGTCTTCCTCCTCTCCTGAAAGCTACAGAGATGTTGTCTTTCCGTATATGAGGTCCTCCATTCTGGTTTCTCCAAGGGTCCCTAGGACAGCTGCTCTCAGCTGGCCCTCCTGAGGGCTTATTCCCAGACCTGCCGAATCAGCTTTGCTCTTCCTCTTTGTTCCGTGCCACTGCCCTATGTTCTATCAACAGTGAGAAGATAGGCCAGAAAACACAAGCCCTTTTGAAGCCTCCATCCTTGTTCATATCTACTCCTGGCCCCAGCTGGATAGCAGGTCTTCAGTTGTAGTCTTTATTACTAGGCTCCAGGGAGACAAGTTGAAATAAAACACTGAAGCAATTGCTTTGTGTGCTGTAAAGGACTTACCAGTGGTTTTGTTTCCTCTTCTTCAATTAATCAAATTTTAGATGGTTCTAGAAGGGACACAAGTGTTGTGGTTTAGCTGACAACCAAATAGTTTCAGTGTGCTGAAGAGCACAGCAAGTAGTTTTAACTCTGCAGTGTTGTGCTCTTCGTGGCTACTGCTATCATGAAGTACAAAAAAAGTGTGTAAGTACTCAAGTGAAATCACTCAAATTTAACTGGGAAAATATAGCTATCCTCCCTGGGTTCAGATTTTCAGTGTCTGTGTTCTTCTGGGACTAATGGCAGCAAGCTTCATTTCTGCTCTTGCATAGCTTTTACGTGCAAGCTCCATTTGAATAAGTACTCAAAAGTCTAGGCTTAACAAACCAGCTTTCCAAATTCAAAGGGGATGGAAGACAAATTTAGGAAGTACTGTGCTGCTTTGTGTTACTGTGAAACAGCATGTATTCTTCAAACAGCCACAAACAATGTCAAGTGTCTTCAGACTCCCTGAAGAAGGACGAAAATGGGAAGATCCTACTAAAAATAGGAAAACAGGGACTCATGCTATTAGACTCATGCTATTAGTCTGGCTGGTCTGAGAGGTGCAATCTAGTGGAGGGGCTGGCTGCTGTATTCATCAGCATTGTCTGCAGCCTGCAGGTTCCTTATGGCTGATGAAGAATCTGGACAGTTTTCTGTGTCTGGTTATGTGAAGGCTGTTTGTGGAAGTTATGACACTTAAATTTGTGCAGGATATTTCTGAGGCTGTTTCTGGGAGATGATTTACCATAACAGTAGGTGAAACTGCAGACTCCTCCAGAAGAGAACATTTGATGTCTAACACAGACAGCTCCTGATGTAAATGTTTATGAAGAGTTTGTTAAGTATGTGACATTGCCTGTATGGTAATGCAGAAATTATCCTGCTAGTGAATGATATGTTGTGATTATAAAAATCAGTGGACGAGGAATGGATGAGAATGGTGCCAAAACAGGACACTGCTGTGACAAATGCAGTGCCAAGCAAGTGCAGCAAGAAGAAAATCTATTAACTACATATATTCACTTAGTGGCATATCTTGAATTCGTCATTTTAAGATGCTATTAAAATTAATGCTGTCCTGAGAGGTGCTTTTAGAACTATGTATAAAATTGCCTAATTAGTAAAAAAAATTAAAAAAGGCATTCCAATTAGATGGTAGATCTTGGGAGAGAAGCAGTAAGCAGTTCAGTAAGCCACGAAGCACTCATAAAATGGACTCTCCTTGGAGAAGAGTGCTTTGCCTCTGATTTCCAAGAACTGCCTTGCAGCAGGAACTGAAGATCATATCTGCAAATCTTTCCATTTCAAAAGGTATTCTTTTATTTATTTAAAAGGCATTTTATTGAATGGATCCAGACTGCAAATCAGTGGGTTTAATTAAGTGAAATAAATTACCTTCTTAGTGAAACTCTCTTTCGTTTACGGATGCAGGCCATGAAATCACTGGTCACTAATTTCCATGTCCATAATTTAATCTCACAGTGAAACAGAGGGAATCCCTGATATTTACCTCTGGCAAAACAAATGCAAACATTTCTCAGATACTATCTTTTCCCATCCAGTCCACTGTAGGACCCAAAACAGGTTTAATGACCTGTGTGCTGTGGGATCTGTAAAATCAGAATAGCTAAACCTCGGGTCCTACTGGGCAAATGGCTGATAGGAGAGACCAACACATTTTAGAAGGCAGAATGGTGTCAGAAATAAAGGAAAAACACAAGAAGGTGCAGGAGCGTTCTGCATACATAGAGAGAGAAGTGCTGGAAATGCCAGAAGACACAGGCAGGGGGATGCACTGGAGCAAAGGGGGGACCTCTGGAGGTCCAAGCTGTGATAACCAGATCTCTTTCAGGTGGGGTTGTTCTCTGAGCTGCACCAGTTGAGTTCTGAGTATGGTTAAAGGCAGGGAAGGACTTAGCTGAGCATTTCTGCAACCCAGACAGAGCCTCTGGTGTCCCTGCACATGGATTTATCCTCTCCACCATCGGTGGTTGTGAGTGTTCATACTTTCTGGCAGTAAGCACCTACAGGTATAATCTTCCTTACCATGGCAGTACCCAAGTCAATAAGTGAAATCACAGCCTTGTATTGATTTTATGTTCTGCTGATAATGAATTTGGGAATCCTCTGGGATTAGGTATATGTGCTGACACAGAGCTATGGTGGTGGGGGGGGGTTCCTGTATTCCTGTTGCACAGCAGCTAGCCATTATTGACACACACGTTTTTGTAACAGTGATGTATTAAAATTCAATATGTGTGTTTCATTTGAAATAAGAGGTGGGGGAGGCGTAGAGGGGCCTGCTAATCCTAATAAAAGGAAACCCATTCAAATGAGTAATTTTATAAACTGCAGAGTACTTGTGCTGAATAAGAAGTTATTGCCAGAGCTACTTCTATTAGCTCTGGCAATAACAGGCTGATTTTGATTATTAAAGCCACCATAAGGGAATACCTAGCAGCAGATGCTGCCAGTGAACCACACAGACTTTTTTCTTTCAATATGCAAGTGTAGGGAAACATTTCCTTTAATAAAGCAGAAGAAAATGAGATTCCCACTACATTCAAAACAAAACTATTCTGCAAAAAAATTACAATGGTATTATCATGCTGTACATAAATGATCTTTTTGCTCTGCTAGGAGGTATACATTGTGTGGTATGACCACACCATTGCACCATCCACTGCTGTGCAATGCTTAAAATACATGCAGCAGAGGCAGAGATACAGGGGGACATGCACCAGGAAACCTGGAGAAGCTCCCAGTGTCAGATGCTGCCTTGGACAGACACTGTTACAGCCATTTCCCTCTGAGTACTGGGAGACACAGAACAGGAGCCCCATGTAAACAGCCTGCAGTAAATATTAGAAACCATTTGAGAACCAACTTTAATAGTTAGAATTTGATGGTGGTACTTTGGCAATTTATACATTAGCATTTCCTGATTCTTGCTTATGGAAGGCAGTGCTTGTAACATTTACAAAGCCCCCACAATCCTCAGAATTTGCTTAGATAGTGATTTTGAAGGCATGTGCTGCTAATCAATGTGTTAATGATTTCTTCCATGCTGTAATCCATCATTTTATCACAGCACACAATTTAGCAATTTGCTTATGCTAATTACTACAACAGCTAGAGCAGTTCTGAGCACAGCTCTAGGCTATGGCAAGAGAAATGTTTGCTGCGTTATTTACATTTCCTCCGTTTACCAGGGGGAAGGCCCAGAATCCACAGTACACCTGGAAATATTTACTTAGATACCAAAGATGCACATCCTGTAATGGGCAGGTTTCCCTCGGTGATCACTGCAAAGGAGGCATAAGGAGACTCATCTCCTGAGCCCACTGCACTCGGAGATGCAGATGCGAACAGGCTACAGACAAGAACCAGAGTAAAAGGGGCTTCTTGCACTACTGCTTGTAGCGGGGTAAATGTGTTCAGGGATCAGGGCTGTTAATCACAAGAGCAAAGCAGAGACAGCAGTTTGGCAGATAGAGCACTAGGCAGACATTGCATTTAGGCTTTCTCTTCCGTCTTTTGTTGTATTGCCTGTTTAGGCTGCTTTGACCTTTCTCAGGGCAGCAAGCATTGCCAGGGAATCCTGCTGGCGTGTGTTCCTTACTGAAGGTATTTTGCCAGTGCAGTCAGCAGTGTGTGGGCATGTGTCCCTGCTCTAGGCTGTCCACTGGGGTAAACAGAGCTCCTCTCCTTCCTGTCTGTGCTGTAGAAATTTAATGCACGGCTTAAGCACAAGAAGGGGATTTGCTGTATCTAACCAGTAGCCTCCCAGTACAGCAGCTAATGGCAGCACTAAGTGAGGAGGAGCCTTCAGGGTGTCCTGATGTGGGATTTAGTCAGTGGTCCAGTGTGACCACTCTGTCTCGTGTGACATAGAGTGTGGCAGCTCTGAGGGAGCTGCCAGGCATTATATGGGCACAGAAACACCTTTCTCTGTCCCGTCCTGGGGGAATCCAACAAATATCCTCATCAACTGGGGAAGTGTCAGATGCTCTCCAGGTCAGAGCTCTGCACCTTGGTGAGTGCAATAGCCAGAGCCTCAAGAGAGTGAGCACTTGGGTATTTTAGACAGCAGTTGTGGCTGGAAGGCATTTGAACCTCCTGCCATGCCCCTGGCCTTGCTGGGAACTTGAAGGCAATGTTGCAATTGCAGCCTGTCACGGAACAATAGTTTTCAACCTCCATCATAACTGCCCTCTTAAAAGTAGCACAGAAGACTTTCCTGACAAGGCCATTACTGCTGAAAGGACAAAGGGAAAGTAGTTAGTCGGCTGTCTTCAGAACTGGGTTATCAAATTAGCTTCAGCCACTTTCAATTACAGAATCTCATGGTTTTGAAATGAGCTCTAAATGAGGAGCTATAATTCTTTGTCAGCATTGAGCAAAAAGAACATAATCATCATTATTTAACAGAGGCCTGCAGTCTAGCTAGCTCCCAGATAAGTTTGTCCAAGAAAAGAAAGGATTCAGTTGGCATAAGCAAGGCAAAAGATTATCAGCTGGCCAGGCTTCAGTGCATTTCTCCAACCTGCAGCTATGGAAGTGACCTTGGGATTCATCCAGGAGGGATTTACTCCCAGAGGCACTCTGAACTACTAGGTAATGAAACATAAATACCACAAAAATGAGAGCAGTAGGGGTTGTCCCAGGCATGCATCATTCCACCTTAAGCTGGTGCTTTCTTCTGCTGTGACTTTGCTTGAAGACTGTTGTTATTATAATGATGGTGTTAAATTCTACCTGTCTGGTAGTTGTTGGGTATTAGTGCTGCTTTTTATCACCATAACAAGAAGAGAGAAGATCTGTGCTCATGCCAATAGAAAGAAGGTTCATTTGTAGGATCAGGCAACCTGCTGGAACCAGTGCCTGTCCTGCTGCACCTCATTTTCCCGATGCAGTCAGCCAACCCCTTGGTCTGGGTGCAGTAGACAAGCTTGCCCAGGGACCACTGGATCACCGGCAGTGGGTGCAAATCCAGAAATGCAAGGGCATTTAGGGTTTCTGAGGAGCTGATGCCATGCTGTCCCCATCCTCCAGGATGCTTCAGGAACCCATAGCCAGGTTCAAGAGAATGGCTGTTCCTGTGCAGCCTCACAGCCTCCCTCCCTGGTCAGTCTGTGGTTAGGTTACTTGGGGTGGTCAAAACCTGAGAGTCAGGGCAATGCCTGAGACCTCCAAGGACATCTTCCACAGTCCTTTAACAATATGCACAGGCAACGTCAGTGAAATTGTCCAGGCTTCTTGGTCTCTGAGGGAGCTGACAGTGACGTCCAGATTGCTCTTCAGTGCATGGTCCAGAGCAGCTAGAGTGAAATAAACTGCAAGGACACCATTGTCATGCAGGCGTTGGTGGGCCACCAAGGGAGATCAACAGATATCTTGGCAGGCTTCATTGCACACTTCATGAAATTTATGTTCTCTCTAACACAGGCTCTGAAACCAGTTTTAATACATTAAAAAGGTTGAATTATGGTCTCCGTTTTTTTCAGTGCCTCCATCTGGAAATGTGAGACCATGCTTCTTCTCTATATCTCAGGATGGCAGCTGTAAGGGTAAGTGTGAGAAGATGAGAAAATTCAAGGATGGAGTAGTCGTAACCAGTATAGCCTTGTGTATATAGCACAATACATGGTGCCATGGGTGGATGTATATACCACATGAGCTCGTCTGCACTAGTCCTCCCACTGCATGCTCTTAACACAAAGTAAGCATGGGGTCATTTGTCACATCTTGAAGGTAAATTCTGATCTGGCCTATGTCACATGAAGCTTTGTAATTACTCCACCTAACTCTAGATTGACACATCTACTTAAGGAGCTTACACCATCCCTGAGGTAGTGGAGAAAGAGGTGTCACCAGATGTACGACAAGGTGGGGGTAGGAAAGCAAGTTTGAGCATTGTCTGATACATTTTCAGGAAACTTTTACAGACCAGATGAACAGTCTGGAGACCATTTTCCTCCTTCTATTCACTGGATTTCAGAGATCAAATTTACTGCCTTCTGGCTGTTGATAAGTTTGGCCCAAACATCTGGGGCAAAATTCTGTCTCTGCTGAAGTCAAGAGAGTTTTGTCGTTTATTTCAACAGCTCATTGACTCTTTAATTTGTGTTCTGCCTTTCTGAATCAACATTGCCCTCAGGCTTGGGAATATATTTAGATTTACACACAGTCATGAATACATACACAAATGAAAGCGACAGAGAAAGAAACCATTTCAAGTGCCACAGCTTTTATTAATTTGTGCAGTCCTTGCTCTGTACATTAATTTTATTTTCAACAAGATGTCTATTCTGTACAAGTTACAAAATGGATATCCGGGGAAAACTCATGCCATTTCACACTAGATTTGTTGTTATTGTCAGGAATTGAGACATTGACTTTCTTGTTTTCCTTGACATTTTTGTGGGGTTTATTTTGTTCTTCACCATAAATGGAGTTTCACTGACAATGCCTAATAGCTGCTGAAATTGCTTTGAAGTTTTCCTTGGTAAACATCACAATCTTGTATCTGAAAATTAAATGATTGTAATGATGTGGAGGTCAGTCAGTTGTGCAGTATAAGACTGTAGCAAAAAAAGGTGCAAAATGTTTCCTTAATGGATGTATTGCTTGACTAAGGGTTATAGCATTTACTGTCAACTTGCTGGTCAGAATGGCAAAGAACTCTCATTTTGAAAAATTGAAGTAGATAGAAAATTAACATTCTGATTAGCCCTGGAATAGAAGGATCTCTTTTCTCATCAGAGAGACAGACATTGAGAAGGCCAGCATGTAATTTGGGCACACTGGGGTGGGACCATCAGAACAGGAGTTTTATTCAGGTGCTGAATGAAAAAGCAGAGCTTGGGTTCACTCCTGGGTTTGTTGCCAGGGTCATGTGCTGCTTCCATGCTGTGGTTTCACTCGCAGGAAATGGGAGCTTGATCTTTTGCCTTCATTGTGTTTTCTTTTTCTGTGTTGACGCTTACGTTTTAGACACTTTACAGGAAACAGAGGGAGTCTTGAGGCCTTGATTTTGTCAGGTCCACATAGTCCTGCTACAGATCTAAGTGTTATTAATTACAGACAGTTCTGTATACATTGTCAAGTCCCAAAGTGCTAACTGGCTCTTGTAGAACCTGTTGTTGACTCTGTTAGTGCAAGGAAGGTGGTTCCAAATTTGAGCTGTAAACATACTGGAGACCATTAGCAAGTCAAAGCCTTCTCTCAGGGATCTGTGAAATTCCCTGCAGTTCCTCTTTGGCTTTCGGGTAAGAGAAATCCCACCACCTTCCCTTGCCTCCATGACCATAGTACATGCATACGCTCATGCACGGAGTGCAGTACATGTGCACTCACAGCCAGTAAGAGGAATTAGCACTTCAGTGTGCAAAACAAAGGGCCAGCTGGTGTGGCTGTGTTGTGTTTACACACCTTATTCACGAAAAGCTCTGTTAAATGGTCTAATGAAACAAGGTGCTCTGAGGGAAAAGCCCATTTAACAGAATAACAAATCCCATTAAGCTCAGTGGAGCTGGAAATCTACTGTATAATAAATTAACTCTGAATTTGTGGCTTTGAACATAAATTTCCAGATCTAGAGTGATATATTTTTAAGCTTGTATGCAACTTGGCTAATAAGCTCAGCATTGGTTTTCCTTCAGATACATTTTGCTGATAGTTTTTCTCTGTTCCTATAAAAGCAGCAGTTTTATTGCTCTGTCCTCCTGCTACAGAAGGAGGAGCTGTTGTTACTGCAGGAGCACTTTGCAACTCACTGTTCAAGAGTGAGACCACAAGATGGAAGGTATCACCCAGACCTGTAAGCAAAGGACTGTCCCTGTCCCAAAGGCCTGGCAACCTAAGGCAGTCTAATACAGTCCATGTATCCACGGATCAGGAAGAGAAGAAATGGTCTCTTAAACTGACACGGTCAGCTTACAGTATGGTTGTATATGACTTGGTACAGGGCCTACAGTAATAAGCTAGGAGACAGGTTTTACTGATCTGCATATAATTCAGCATGAATGTGGCTATGCAACTTCCAGGCCAGATCTGAAGTGCCCACTGCACTGTGGGAACCTACTTGGGTCCTGTCCAACATCTCAGCTTTGGGCTCTGTCACACAGTGTAAGCATATGTTGTCTCCAGTGCAGCATGCATCAAGTCTTGTCTTGAAATGGTCTTTCTGGCATGCTACCCAAGAGATACAGGAGCATCAACACAGTAAAATCGTGGTAGAATTAATTTGAGCAGCTTCCCTTTCAGTTACTGCTTCTGACTGATCACAGCAGCTACATGGATTAAACAGTAAAATCACCAAATCAGACTACTTGAATAAAAGCTGAATTTCCATCCCGTGAAGCCAGAATGCATCCTGCAAAGCTCTTCACTGACAATGCAGCTCAGTCAGGTTATATAATTGGCACCCTCATAAGCTTTTAATCTTTGGCAGAGTGGTACTCGAACAGAGTGAAGTTCTCTCCTACCCTTGAAAATATCAATGAAACTCAGAGAGTGCTTACTGCTGAATGTCCCATGATCACAAGAAGCCAAGGGCACACTGCCTTAGCACCAACGAGAAAAGAGCTTTTGGAAAGTCAATCTCCTTCCTCCTAAAAAAAAAAAATAATAAAAAATCGGTCATTTAGGGAAGTGTTCCCACCAAAACAACTTGGGTCCTTTGGGTCACTAATTCCTACTTTATGTGACATGAGAGCCCCCAGATCCAATCCAGAGGCTACTTTTTCACAGCTTGTATTCAGGAACAGTGGAAATGTGTTCGCTGCCTTCCTGTGGCAGGACGGAGGCTTTGCCTAGCCTATCTGGACATACCATTGTGGTGCAGTGAGCCCCTCAACACAGCATTTACAACCTCCCGAGGGACCAGGTGAGCTTGGGACCATGGGAGCCCATTCTGGGGCTTGAGTTTGAGCAAGCAATGACTCTGTCCTTGTGGGCTGACGGTGCGCATGCTTTTCAAGGGCAATGAGGATGCAGACAGCAGAAGTCTTAACTTACTGGGGTGAATCAGTTCTGATGTAACTTCATGCATGTCAGTGAAATTACACTTGGTTCAGGATCTGTACATTCTGAGTATGTCACTGAATTTATTGCTGTCTCCTATAGAGCAACTGAGACGTTTCTGTGAGGAGAACTGTCAAGGGCAGAACACCATCATCCCCCCGGGACATCAGCAAGGTTAGCTTGATGGTGTCATTAAATCTCGGTTCATATTTGGGGTCAGCAAACCCTCTGCAGAGTGCTATTCCGTAAGCAGCAGGTAAGTAGACAGAGGAGACCTCTCCAAGGGAAGCTGTAGCTACTGGAATCTTCTTATCCTTGTTGAGAAAATAACGAGTACATTGGGGCCTGCAGTTTAGATTAACATATACCTGTTTATGCTCACTTTTTGGTCTGGTCTGGGGATGAGGGCTGTTTGTTCAATAACAGGTAAGGGTCAGGGCCGTCACTAGTGGTGCTTGAGGACTCGTTTAAAGTCAGGAACACAGGAAGGTAGCCGGAACTCTGGAGTTAGGAGGAAATTGCTATGCATCAGTATATTTTGCTATGTGTCAGGCTGTTTTTCTTTATTTAGCCTTTAGGACAGCACGACTGGGCTCTTTGCTTGCTTTTAACTCCCTTCAGCTTGCTACTTTTCCTGGGTTTCTTAGAACCAGAAGGGTGCCAACAGGCTAAGGGAAATGTCTTTAGAGGACAACAGAGCCTATTAAGGACTGCAAGGGGGATGTGAAGAAAACGCAGAGCAGAGACAGGACCTGCAATCGATGGTAATGGCTAAAGGCGACCCTTCCCTGCCACCCGCCTCAGCCGGGTTCTCCCGGCCAAAGGCCGTAGCCCCAGCCGACATCACCTCAGCTGCTGCACCCGACCCTGCCGGCAAAGAGGGGTGGGGCGGGCTGATGGGGCCCCTCTGGGCATGGGGCATGCCGGGGAGAACGTGGCCAGAAAGGCGCGGGCTGAGGAGTGCGATTTGTGGTGGCCACGGCGGGGTTGTGGTACTTGAGGGCAGCTGGGCTTCTGCTGAGGCCTCGTGTGGAGGGGGCAGCCTGCTCCAGCTGCTGTGCTGAGGGCTTGGCGGGGTGGAGGTAGGGCAGCCGCGCTCGTACCTGTGAGCATCAGCAGTGCTGCCGTGTGCTTTACAAAAGGCATGTGCTGTGAGCGTGAGCTGCCCCTCAGGTTGCATTCTGCGCAGGTTGTTTTCCTGTGGCTGTTTATCTCACATGAGAGGAAAAGCTTGAGTGCTGTTTGTGCAACACATTAACAAGCTTCCTCTGGCACGTGCTCCCCAGAGGGTTCCTGCCAGCAGTGAGATCTTCACCATGATGCCCATGGGATGTTTGAGGGGGGGGCAGCCCTGCCATCGTGGCTCTCCCCCACCACATAGCCCTGCATGGCGGCTGTGGTGGCAGCTGCAGTGCTGGTGGGGTGAGCTGGATTGTGCCCACTGGCCTGTGCCCACTGCTTCCAGTGCCCATTCAGAAGGAAGGAGTCTGAAGCTTTTCCTTAGTCTAATGTGATTTTTCAGCATGTTAATGTTTGGGGGTGATGTTGTTCAGCTCCTTCTTTATTTTCTGGACTTCCCTGGACTAAACCAAGAAGCTAGAGTTAAAGCATCTGAGGGGAAGGGGGAAGTGGCTGGTGGAAAATTTTTACAGGCCTTTATGGTAGGAAAAAAGAATTATTAAATGCTGTGGTGGGAAAGATAAATCTGCAAACACTGTTTTTACTGTGGTGCATTTCAGCATGGTCAAATAACCTGTTGAAGGCAAGAGGAGAAACATACAGCTGCTACGTTAGAGAAAGCATGTCCCTGGGCCTATGCCTTAGCTCACACTGTCCATTCCAGTACCTCATTAGGTGAGTTGCTCTCAGGTGGAAATCAGAGGGGAGTGGGACTCTAGAAATGCGTTTTGTGAAGTTAAAATGGTTGTTAAATAAATAGAGTTTATCTTCTGTTAGTGCTGTAGGTTCAGGATGATTCCCAGATATCAGAGCAGAGCATGAGCAACTTCTGCACTGGAGTCGCATAAACAGCTAAGATGAACTTGGATTAATGTTCTGTATTGTCATCTTTAGCATGAGCTGGTTCATTGTTCCAGCTAGCCTCAAAGTCACAGCAGAGCACTGATGCTTGTGGAATTTAATATTCCTAAAATTGTCAATACTCGTTGCCCAGAAAATTCACTGCACCCTGTTGTCTAGCGTCTGCACTTCTGCCACTTGACAATTTTGACACTGCCATTTTAAATAGTATTATTAATATCCAAAACAATTAAGGTGCATTTTATTGCTGATTGAAGAGATAGAAGATGCATGGAGACTCTTAATTCTTGTGCATGAGATTCACAGACTTGTTTGACCATGGGTATTAAAACTGGAATTGAACTCGTCTGTATTTTTGAAAGTGTAAAGCAAAAATGAACTCTCATGGCTTGTACTGAAAACTTTACAGTGAGAGACTCTGCAGCTCTTCATAAGTTTTGTAGGAGCATCAGTTGTTTATTTTGGATTTTTTAAAGTACGCTGTAAGAGCTGTTGGCTCTCTGACTCTTTATAAATAGCACACAGCATTTTTTTCTCTTAAAGCGAAGTTCAAATAGAGAGGAGCATCTTGCTTTCTTTTGTGTGCATTTCTGTGTAGTAGCTTCTCAGAGGACAGTTCCTAAAATAAAACTGTTTACAATAACCTCCTCAGATAAAAACATTTGAGCACAAAATTTTCATGTCTTGCACTTCAGCTCTGATGTGCCTTGCTCTCATATTTTGCCCAGAGGCTTGGTTATTGTTCCATTACTGATACAAATGGAGGAGCTTCTGTTGCAATTCAGGCTTTTCAAGTAAACTCTCTGAATCATCAAGGTCTAGGCACTGTACTTTTTTAATCTCTAGCTATAACTTTCTTGCTTTTCCACTTACTGTAAAATCTGTTTTCTGTTCAGCCTTTTATAACTTGAATGTAATGATATTTTTCTCTTTTAATCATTGTTCTCCTTTCCATCTTTTTTGCTTTGCTATACCCTTATGATGGTGTTTATTGCTTGAATTCTCTTCAGTCAACTTGAACCCTGCAGACAGCACAAGTGTGTCTGAAGAAACAGGTAAGAGGATAGCATTTCCCAATACCCAAGAGTATAGCACTGCTTATAATACTGATTAGAGTTATTTCTGGGTACTACAAACTACTGTGTGCATTGGAAAAGTCCAGTTCATTGCCTATCAACTTGGTAATTCAAGTAAGCGATTGTTAAAGTGGTTCATCTGCTTGTTCAGTGTTTCAGTACTGCAGGTTCATGGTTCTGCTAGTATCAAAATGGAGAAAAGTTTGTTTCCTTGCAGTGGAGGCAAATGAAGAAAGTGCTTCTTCTGACAGAAATTTCATAACAATAGCAAAAATGAAATAATATTCTATCTTCTTTGCAGTAATCTTAGACTCTCTCTGGCATTTCTGTACAATTTTACTGTAGCATAAATGTAGAAATTACAGCTCTGATGAACAGTCATCGAGGGCATCCAGAACTCAGTGCTGTTACTGTATCTCCTTGCTTTTATTTAGAATATTGAGAGTCAGATTAACTACATTGGAATATTTCTGAGTCTACTGAAGTGAAAGTGTTATTTTCTTAATAGGGTTTTGTTCTGTGACTGCATTGCTAATGGCCTGTGCACCCTGCTTCCTAGCAATGGCCTAATTAAAGGTTTGACATTGAAAAAGTAATTAAAATTTGCATGAAAAAGTATTGAAGGGATTAATTTTTATTTTTTTTTCTGGTGAGTCGATAAGAATTAACTTGTTTTGGTAAATGTTAGAGCTCTGATCCAAGGGACTTGCTGGACAGAAGCATCTATTCAAGGTATGGCATTTGATGCTTACTAATTTTGTTGAGACTTAAGCATGTGTTTAAAGTTAAGCAGATATTACAAATGTTAAATCCTGAATAGAAAGTGAAGCCTGTATGCCAGTGCTTGGCAGCATTACACTTATAACTCTTCATAGATATTTACTTTTGCGTATACTTTTGGCAGTTTTAAGGATGGCCATTTACAAAATCTAGTAGGTGAATAACTAATACAGGGTTTAGGTTCTGGATAACCTTACTTATACTGAGCAGTAAATGCTCCAAACAATAGCCCTGCTGAAGTAATAGACTATCAAAAACATATCAGTAACACTATTGGAATCTGTCCCATTGATGGTGGCTGGATGAGAATATCAATTTTACTCTTGCCAAATCTGAATTCAGCAATATATATTTTTAAAAGGCACCTGGTTTTGCAACAAGCAGGTAACAGGCCTTTGTATAGACACAGTAGCATAATTCTTCCTCCCAGTGCAACTGTATTGGATTAAGTGAAGTTATCATTGTTCAAATTGGTACTTGATCTATGGAATAGAAGCAGTAGAACTACTGGAGGGAGCTTTCTTCTTGCTGTTGTATTGTCAGAGAACTGCTTCATCTATCCCCACTGCCATGATATACAGTGTTTTCAAAAGGATTCCATCCTGGAGGCCACTTCTGCGCTCATCTCTAGTGCTTAAAATGTGACATGCAAATCAACTAAGGGCGATTACAAGCATTGCCAGGAGCTGCAAGCACATGACTGAATGCTCGTAGGCAGGAACATACTGTGCATTGGATGTCTGTGGATCTCAATAGTGCAAGTAGGTCTTTCCTCCTTTAAGCTGTGTGTGTACATGTGCAGGTTTCTGTATTAGTTACCTCTGCTCAGTCAGGAAGAAAAGACTTGCTGGTCATCGCAAGCTCTGTATCAGGGCTCTTCATGAGCAAAGTAAGCTAGGAAGTATCTCAGTGCATCATACATTTGTATTAACTGTTTTTTTGACTGTTCTTTTGAAGTGTGCCTGCAAGGTCTGATTGTTAAGTATCTGTAGCAGTTTATGCTCTAACATATCAGGGTTAAGTAGAGAAGGCTCTTGTTGCTGTCTTATAAATAGATACGTTCTGAAAAGATGGCATATTTTGAAGACTTAAACATGAGATTTCTAGGAATGCAAAATTCAAATGTGTGAGGAGCTACTAGTCAGATGAGGCAGGCTGCCAAAATAAGGATCAGGGCTCCTGTTACAGAATTACTGAGGGGAAAATCTGAGTGTACTGTAATTCTGTTGAGAATCCAAACTTCTGCTGAGTAATTCCCTGTAGAAACATAAAACCTTCTGCATAAAGATCTGACCCACTTCAGGCAGTGAAACCTTATATCAGACTTTGACAGAAGGCAAGTAACCAGATTGTTAACAAGAATCATTTGGGAATTAGGTAGGATAAATCTTACAAACCCCATGGGGAGAAAGCTCTCTTGAGTGAGTCAAGATCTCTAGCAATTCCCTGCGTTTCCTGGAAACAGTGTGTCTGTCCTGCTGCTGGCCACCTCACAGTCTGACCTCTCTGTTGTCCAGTTTTACCCCCAGTTAACCTAAATATGCTGATCTGAACAAAAGGGAGGCCTCTGCATCAATGTAGGCACCGATCTGTACTAATTGATGCCTGTACCTGTGGTCCCAGAGGCCTTTACTTCAGGTGTAGATAGCCAGAGCCATAAGAATGTTGTGTGGGTCCCTGGATCTGTGATGGGTATGTGTCAGAAAAGCCTCTAAGTATATTTTTCACTGTATCTATGAAGATGCCTGTTTTGTGGGGCTGATAATCCTGAATTGCTCCTCTGCATCCACGCTGCAAAGAAATGACCCTTGTCAGTGTCCTTCCTGCAGGAGGGACCTTGCATGCCAGCGTATCTGAGCAGAAAACTGAACCTATGTGTTCCCACTGGGAAGCTGTTGTACCATATGTTTATAAGCTGCTCAGATAGCCTGCCTGCCTTCTACTCCCTCTTTATACGTACTTTAAGGCAAAAAGCAAATGTGGTTTTGTTTCTTCTTCCCCCAGGATTTATTTTTTTCCATGGCCTGGTATCAGTTTTTTTTGATTTGTGCATGCAGAGTACATGGAGGGAAGTCATTCCTGAGCCTAGTAAACTTTTTCCCCAAACCAAAGATTAAAAACCCAAACTAAAAACTTTCTTGTGAGAATGTGAGCTCACTAGCTGGAGATGCTCTGCTTGATCTGTTTGGATACAAAGGCTTGATCTGTTTAGATACAAAAGCAATGCTTGCTCAGTGTCAGGCTTTTAGGACTGCTACAGCATGAATGAATGATGCTGTGAACTGTTGTTTTTTATTCCCTGTGCATAGATAGAGGCAGCAGTATATCTGCATAGGCAGGGTACTAGTGTGAATTAATTCAACTCTTGGGGAAAAAAAAGAGAAAAATAAACCCAACTTCATTACACTCAGATGCAACTGAACAGGAATGCTCATTTTTTTTTAAGAGGCTTATTAAACTTTGAAAAAGCACAGTATACAATAGAAGGAGGATGTGCTGTGCCTGTGTAATTACTGCCCTTAAATGCTCTCTCTCTGGGCACAGGAAGAAGGAATAAACCTGCACAACAGAACTACAGGGAGGTGAAATGCATAAAACAACAAAGTCTGTCCAAAAAACTCTTAACAAAAACAAGTACTGTGGAAAGTGCAGAGCCTTTGCAGGTTTTTGATAAGCAGTGGTTCAACACTTGAATACTTGGCAAACAGTCCTTTTAGCATGGGAAGTAAATTTGTTTTAGTGGTGTGTAGGCTTATATTCTACTTTCCTGTATTCAGTAGCCATCTCCACCTGCAAAGAATGATAGCTTGAAATTCAAGAAGAGCTGCTTGGCTTAGGTACCTCTCTTGCATGTCGCAGCACTGTTTCCCCCAGCTTGCTCCTCAGTGCTGCCATACATCTGGTCCTCTGTGAGACGCAAGTCTGACATGTTCCTTGGGTTGATGTTTGTTGGCTTAATACAGTCTCCCTGATGCTCATAGTAAATAAGCAGACATGGGACTTGGTGAGCAAAGGCGACTCATTTGAAATGAATAATAGTAAATATGTAAATAATTCACAGCCTTTATCTATCTCTTTGCACATCCCACACTATATGTAGTGAAACCTACCATCTCTAGTAATTTCAAACATGAAAATGGGAGCCAGCCTCGTTCAGTGTTATTCTATCAAGCAAACATACATATTTTACAAACAAAAAATTGTGGTTTTAATGATGCTGCTGAGAATCTGTCGCTGCTGGTCAGGGCCCAGTGAGCAAGGCACTGTACAAGAGAAAACAGCCTTGCCTGTAAGAGCTTCCAGTCAAAGCATAAATGCCAAATGGCAATAGGCAATGGAAAGAAATGCTGTAGTAATGGTTACACTGGGTGCCCTAGCAGCCTGTCTGTTAAATGTATCTTGTAGATGTCGCAGGAAAAGAGAGATCTGAAGAAGAGCAAAGCTGATGTTTCCACATGCAAAGTCTCTTTGCACAGTTACTGTTAGGTAAAAATGCCTGTGCAGGAGGAGGAAACATGACATGATGTTCTCACCTGTATACCTATGTGTGTGTGTGTGTAGGTGTTTCTTTATGATATACTTACGTTAGTGGTAGTAATTACACTGTGCAAAAGAAGAATTATAAATAATGAAGGAAGAATGAGCTTTGGGAGACCTAATTAAAAACCTGCTCTCTTTATTGGTTAGCAAAGTAATTTAAGTCAACCTCTGGCTCTAACGATTTTTTCACTGTACTGTAAAGGAAATTAATCATCTCTTAAAGAGTATTTTCTTTAACTCTTCACCTTGGCAAGAGTGTTGATTCAAAATAGATTTTGGAAGAAAGTGAATAGGTGAAGCTGGAAATATTACATTTTTTAATTTGGATGTACATTCTTTCATAGGTAGAAACAGCTGCATGTTGCTTCCTGCCTGGTACCTGCCAGTCTGGAGCACTTCACACTAAATAGCTTGCATCCAGGGCAAACTACACATGTGTACTTACCCTCTTGAGTCTAGTGCTTCTGATAAAACTTTTTCAAGTTTATGTTCTCTTAACTGCTGAATTGTTTTTCTGTCAGTTTAAGATACTAGTACAGGTTTAAATAATTAATTTATACTTGTGTTTTGATAATAGCCCTGACTGGGAAATGTGGGGAAAGAAGAGAACAATAATTTTCTAAAAATACTCATGCTTTTAAACAGTCCACTGAAGACTGAAGTAGATCGTCATTGAAAGTTACTCTGTGCCAACACACATGAACCAAATGTTTCTTTGATGTATTTACATTTTATGAAGTTTTCCGGAAAAAAATTGGGGGGAGGAAGAGCTTTGGAAGAGGAGAAAGATAATGAGCCTTTCTGTAGCAGTCAGGCATGCCAGGGCCTCTTGAATTATTAAACTTCATTAGTTTCATTTGTTATTCCTGGAGGCTACAAATATTAAATGCCAATCTGAAGTGTGGTATGTTTGATGTGGTGGGATCATGGATTTGGGAATATACTGCAATGCCACTAAACTTCTGAGTAAACCCAAGGTTCTGCTGTGCTCTCATTTTATGAAGAGTGCATGTATTTTCATAGAATGCTGGTAGAAAATAAGAGCATCTTAAAATGTGTTCGGCATTGTGTGATACCTCAGTAGTATAGGGGATGCTTCAGTCTGTGTTTCTGAAGTTATTTAGGTCCTGATTTCATATAAGCTTGTATGTGTGCAGAACATCATTCACTGATTGCAAGTGCCTGTGCAAACCGTTGCAATAGATGTCACTTCTGGCAAACCTGGCTTCTGAGAAGTGATGTTTTGCTTTGGCTTGTAGTTAGTAACCTCTCGGGGTGTTGTATCTTGGTAACTAATACAGCCAGTTATCTCATGTTGAGAAAATACTTCATCTGCACAATAAAAGAAAATTTGATCCCTGCCCCATGCTAATTATGCTCCTGAAACAGACAAATGATAAAACAATTTTAGCTGTGATAGGCAGGGAATATCCTGTACAGAGAGCAAAAGACTAGCACAGAGATTGTCAATTAGTGGGACAAAGTAGTTTTTTCTTTTACCTAAAGAAGCTGATCTTGACAAGTGGGGAGATGTCAGGTAGCAATGGAAATCAAAACCTGGCTGCAGTGCTCCAGTCATTACTGTTCCATTGCTGCCAGCCTCAGATTCCTTTTAACAGATGATCATGGACACCAGGTCTAACATGCCATCACTAGCTTGTTAAGTCTGCAACTCCTGTGTAAGTCCAAGAGCATCCTTCCTGCTCTTGAGAACTAATGACCCTCTGAAATGAAGTTTTCCTTTAGGCAGGATAAAGAGGGTATGGAAATAATTTGGTATAGAGTAGGAAGAGGTTTGTTGTGTAAGACTTTTTCTCTTTTACATACTTTTTCAGAGATGACCTTGGAGAATTTTAGGTGCTTTTTTGCAAGCACCAACTTTGCAGATAGCTATTTCCAGAAGGCCATAAAATTCCTCCAAAGTAGGAGGAGGAACAGCTAAGTACAGCAGTGCAGACTAGAAAGGCAGAACTGTATCGAAGTGGGCCCAATTTAGTCACTTAAAAATTCATTGAAGCCTGCAGTTACTTAATTCTGAAAAGAACAGGCTATCCCAGCCTGGCTGACATTTTGGTACTTTATCTTCATTTGTGGCTTAGGTGAGATTTTTCTAACCTTCACAAAACAGTGACTTGATCCAACTTCTGACCAGATTGGCGCACTTGGATCCATTTTACATCTTAATCAATAGTAATGGTTGATTAAGGAAGGAAGGGTAATAAAAATTACTCTAAATCATGGGTCTGTCCCTGCCTGTGTTAACTGATCACCTTTACTGTTAGCCTCTCTTTTTGGCAAGATGATGTGCACCATCTTTGTTGTATTCTAGTTGTAAATTAGTCTGTTTTAAAATAATTGATCAGTCTTGTATAGTATTAAAGGCAGTGAAAAAGCAAGAAGGCAATTCTCATACCAGAGTTAGTGCAGGCTAGAAGAGAATAGTTCGTATAGATGGAAAAGGGCATGAATTTTGCCAGAAACTTAATGAAAATTCATATTTGGAAGAGGGAGAGATGGAAGGGGAGAGGCGATGATGAAAGGGATGTTGGAGTTTTACCACTCTCCAGTTTTCAGCACAGTTCATATATGCAGACCCAGTAACTGAGTGGTGATTTACAGTCAAGTCAGCTGGCTTTTAAATCATTCCAGGGATTTTAGTATTCCCATACAATGCTCTGCATTAATGCTGTAATAATGTTGCATTTTGCTACTAATTATGCTCCTGTACTGTTTGAGTCATGTGAGAGATTTAGTTTTAGGCTGGTCATTCTTTTCAATTATGAATTAGTAATGGTGCTTATTTCCCTGTTGGTTTTATTTTCTGATCATATCTTGGAATATGCTAAAAGGTTATCAACAGGCTGCAGCTTAGTTGAGAGATTTTCTCTTGAAAGAAAACAGGGAGGGTGAAAGGATCAGTCGGCAACAGTGGCATCCTAAAGCAGTATGTAGGTAGAAAATAATATATTGCCCTCAAGGTCTAATTAGCAATGAATCACCTGTAGTGAGAGACTGCTTTCTTAAATGATCTTCTCAGCCCCATTCATACATGGGTTTGTAGTACCATCTTCTATAAGGCATGTTAAGATACTTCTGTAGAGGCAAGAGAGGGGAAGAGAATATGTGCACTGTCAGATTCCCCTTAATGACTTGAGTGGCCCAGGTAGGAGGGTGTCCTTAACACACAGCATAAAGCACAGAGATGACTTTGCAAGGGATTTGTTGTTATAAACTGTGAAGAGGAGAGATGACAGGAAAGTCTCAAGCAGCAGCAAAAATTTCATAATCAACATAGAAGGAGTCTAATGAATCACAGAGCTAAATCACTGAGAATTGTTACTTGGGATAACTTGATCTCAAAAATTTAATTTGTGTGTTGACCAGGAAGAATTCTGTAACAAACCCAGCTGCATTTAATAGTAATTATCATACTTTGACCTATTTTATGGAATGGAATACTGTAAAATAGCCCCAGTCCTTTGTCAAAACTGGGCATGATGCAGGTTACTGCAAATAGGCAGCTCCTGCTTTCTGTGGTGTAGTCCCAGGCTCCTTAATGCTTATGCTTTACTGATGTTAAGACTCCTGTGAAAAAGCTGCTTACAGCAGTTAGCTCTGAACATCTTTAGTATTATCTTTATGTTAGTTCACAAATGCTGAGTCCTGAATGGTTCTGAGTGCTTGTAACACAGAATTATTTAATTTAGAGTTTGATTTTTATTTATTTCCCAGTGGAAACTTGATCTGTGTGCTCAGCAGATGCTCAGCTTCTGTCAGGAACCAAGCCCTGATTAATTCATATTCCCTTTTTTGTATTTATTCTCTGAATGTTTCTGCAGTGCGGATGAAGCTCTTAAATTTAAAAACACTCGTAAGATCGAAACATCTGAAAATGTGCTCTTTAAAATTCAGTTACTTTGTGAATCAGCACTAATCTCTGAAAATAAAATCAGATTTTTCAAGCAGAATGGATCTGCTATTGGTCACCAGATTTATGTTCCTTCTAAATCCAGACAGAGTCAGACATTGGTAGTTTGGGTATAACACTACCCACATCTAGCAAGGAATTGGATATGCAGTAAACACAGAAATTGTTGACAGAAAACATGTTAATCTCTTCTGTTTTGACATCAGATTAAAAAAATGTCTCAATTGCCTCAAACCATGAGGCAAATTTACTGAAGGAGATTAATACAGGAAACATCCTGGGGTATCTCACTGTATTCCTGGGGCCAGATTCTTCATCTAGCATAGCTGTGTCCTTGCTGCTACTCCTCCAAGATCAGTTTATAATAGGTGACTGTGAAGAGTTTTGACTGAGGGCTCAGATGCCCTTAATTTTGAAGTCAGAACGAAAGGGCTGTCAGAGCCTCCAAAGCACTTTGCACTCACGGTGATTGGTGCTACATTAGTGTAGTTTTGAGGTCTCCTGTTTTCTTCCTGTTTTCTTAACAGAGACTTTCAGAAGAATGAGGTTCTGTTTTGGATTGGTCAGTGTGTCCTGGCTAGGTGAAATACAGAGTTTATAAAATATTTAGCCATGGAAAATGTAACACTTGGCACCTCTTTCTAACTAAATGACACATGAAGTCAGATAAAATGCAAAAGGAGCTTGTGCTATGCTTGTGAGTAAAAGCACAAGTGTAGTGGGAATGAACTGAGCTTGTGAAAGCTGGCCCCCTTGAAAATAGTCATTTAAGCATCAAAAAAATAACTCAAATATCCAAGGGCTGCTGTCTTTCTGGACTTGATTTGCTGTCCTTTGCTGGGGGAAAAACAGCCAAATGAGGACAGGCTGTGGGGAACACAGGCTAGCAAAGAGGGTGATGAATCTGCTCACTGTAGTCTAATAACATTGTTCCTGTCTTATTAAAGGTAATGAGCTTCTATGAGAAATGAGCAACTTCCAGAGAAGACGTTTGGCAGGGGACAGAGAGGAGAGGCCCCAACCTGCCCTCCTGCTGCAGAGCAGGGGAAATACTCAATGCTACCTGCATACTGAATTCAGAAGTCAACACATGCCTCATCTTTTTATTAAAGTGCTAAACAGATCTCCACCATTTCTTATTTGAAAAAGCACATTAATACACTGCTTCAGTTCAGACGATGCAAATGCAATAATAAATGATGGTTTCAGTCAACTGACTTGCTGGTGTGAGAGAGGAGAGTGGCTGCTCTCCAGTGTTGTGCAGTGATTTTCTGTGTCCTTGTAGAATAGGTCCCCTATCTAATTCCTCACTAATAATTAATTTCACTTTCTTTTCCTTTTTAAAAGCAGTTTGATATAGCAAGAAAAATATATATTCTGGGGCATTTAAAGTATATATTCTGGACCTTTTAAAATAGTGAGGCAAGAGCTTTTAAAGCCACTGTATTGGCAGTCATATTTTGAAGAGATGCTGCTGTAGCTGTGGAGCTGTTCTTTTTTTACAGGACTTAGCAGTCAACAAATGAAGTTGACTGTCTGTAACCAGCACTTCTGAGGCCTCTAGAAATGAGTTTGACAGGTTGCTGCCTACAGCTGGTACTGTTTAGGATGGGGGGAAATGCCATTAGGAAAATAACAGCAAAGAGGGAGCAAAGTAACCACCTAACTTCACTCTGTATATTCCAGTCTTTTCACAGGGGTTGGACATTGCAAGCAGCAAGCAGATACATCCCTTTGACTCACAAATCCAAAGTCAAATAACCTGTGAATAACACTTGCAAGTAGTGGTAAATATTACATTGGATATGGGAGCGTTACATCTGAGCTTCATGTAGACCTTCAGACTGGTCTGTTAGATCAGAAAGCTTACTTACAGCATACTTTTGATACTGGAATAATGAAAGCAGGAAATTATTAGTATTTCATAGGAAGTATACCTCTTTACGTAACAGAGAAATTTATTTGCTTTAGTGACTTCTTAGAGAAGAGCCACTTAGAAAATTTCAGTAAACTTAGTTTATTCACAACAGGCTCAGGACTTCACCTGTTTCTGATACAAAATTAAAAGCCTGAGCTCCCTCAGCAAAGAAAGGTTTGATGAGTCAGTTGGAAAGATGTTTCTTAAAGTTCATAATTCAGTACAGTACAAGCAGGGTTGGAGACAGGGAAATCACTTATCATAATGACATTGACTGTCCTAAGGATTAAAATCAGAAGAGAGAGGGTTTAAAGCAGTGCAGACATTAATGGAACATTGAAGAGCAGCTGTGATCCAGAGCACATCCCAATTTGTTGGTGTGGTCTTATCAGTACCAGCTACTGCAGTTGTGCAAGCAATGTTTTTCACTTATTTCAGTGCTGGCTGATGACCTGCAGGATGGCAGTTAGCATCCAGCTGTTATCAGCAAGGTTTGCATTAAATAATGGAAAAGAAATGTGGGTGTTAATTTAAAGAAAAGAATAAAAACAATATTTAAACCGTCTCCAATTTTCCTCAAATCAGCAGGAGTGTGCCCCTTTAAGTAAAGTCTTAGGCTAAATCCATAACATTAGAAACAAGACAAAAATAATGTCCTCTCGCTTTACCCCTCTGCTCTCTATTTCTCCCATTGGTGTCTGGAAAGATGCTGTATGTGGTAAATGTGTCTGGAAGAAAGGGCATGCTTTCTATGTCCAGAAAGCATGGGCTGCTGGCATGTGAGCAGGACAGTGCCACAGAGCTTGCAGTGCTGGAAGTGAGGTGAGCCTCCTCTGTGCCCTGGCAGGACTGTGGGATGTTTTACCCATTGACAAAGTCTCCACTTCACTACAGTGACTTGTAGCTTGTGTACTGTTTTCCTGGAGCTGTTCTGGGTGGGAAACAAAGCTTGCTGTGGACTTGGCAGCGTGGCAGAACAGCTGTCACCTGCGAGAATCTGTCAGTCCTAAATACTACAAGTATCTTTGGAGATTGCTTTTGTAATTGCCCTGTTGTTGCATTGAACAGATGTGCAGAATAGAACTACTGAAAAGTCTCTTAAATAAGGTCAGTACGTGCACAGTCAAAGAAATAGGTTTAAAACCATTGGGACAGTCTTTAAGAACATGACAAACTTAATTTTGAGCCTAATTCTTCACTAGTGTTCTGCTGATTTCAGTGGAGCTAACCCAGTTTTCACTTACACAAAACCAGAACTTAGTGTTTTAATCTGGCTTTGCTCTGAACCTTTCAACAGCCTGTGTATGTGCTTGCTGTGAGTGATGCGCCGGAGCTGTGCTGGAGGACCACAGTTACACTGGCAATCCAGGCTCTGTGCGTTCAGGCAGGATCAGGTCTGTGTGCCTTCATGGGAGAGTTGCTTATTTGACGATTTGGGATGGAATTTCCATTGCTCTAAAAACAGATCTCCTGCTTTTGAAGTAGGGAAGGAGGTGGATCATGAAGCACTTCTTGAAGTGAGTCAGGGATGATGTTCTACCTCTACCCTGTGTGGAAATACAGTGCAGGGTAGTGGTGGTGGGAATGAGTCAGCTGTTTTGCATCAGATCATCCAGATGCTCAGAGGGAGAGAAAGTATGTGAAAAGGTTTTATATATTGAGTTTCAGAATATGCATGCAGCATTGCACATTCTATAGTGTTCTCCTTCCTCTAAACATAACCTCTAAAGATATTTATCTTCTGCATGGGAAAATTACCACACAATCTGCTGTAAGACCATAGATCTTTAAAGCATCACAGTGCAATATCTTGGGGTATAACACTGTCTTCTTGTCCTCTTTTTTTTTTGTGTGTCTGTTTTTAAACACCCTTTGCTACCCAAACCAGACAAGTTGGCAGCTTGACAAAGAGAAGCTTTGGGGTTTCAGTTTTACGAACTTGCCTGACACCTCACACAAACCTGCTAATTTCTTTGGCTGTAAAGCAAAGGTTGAGATGCAGAATGGCTTCTGGGCACATGTTGTGTATAATTAAATCTTAGTTTAGGGATTCACTCTCCGCTCAGTATTCAAGTCTTGAGTCTGATTCCTCAGCTGTGGAAAATGTTCAATATTCCTCTTAGGGCCAGTGAATGGGCACTGTTACATGACAGAGGGTGCATTTGCTGTCCGCTTGCTCCATTCACAGTTTTGTTATTTTGCAAACACATTCCTTTTTCTAATGTCTGTGCCCCCAAAATTTATAGCATGAAAATACATGACCTATTGCTTTTGATGCCAACTGTGCTCTGTAAACACTGGTGTGAGGCAGAATAGATGTGACCTTTTCAGGCTGCTAAATAACTCCATCTGTTGCAGTATCCTGGAAACTTTAAAATGTTACTTAATGTGAAGATCACAGCTCATTCATATCTCTAATCAGAGTGGGAGGTGTTCTGTGTTAGTGTAATAGTTTTGGTCCTCAGCCTGCAAGCTGGGTTAAATCATGTAGCAGAAACACAAAGAAATAGCAATAATGAAAATAAGGAGTGATCAGTGGTTCTCCTGGTAAATCTTGGCCTGTTACAAAACTGCTGGACCAAAGCTCCTTCAAGTCACACCATGCTGTACTTATGTGTTCTTGGGCTTCCCTTTATTTGAGTAGGATACAGTACTGTCTTTACTTCGAGCCTCCAGCATGTGTCTGAGCCCAATGTCAGTCTGTTATCTCCTCCATGTGGAAGTGGCTCTTAGGATGAATACCTCTTAGCCTGGCTTTGTAGATGCCCCTTTTCCCAGGACCCATTTTCCAGTCCCATTGGGTTTACAGTTCACCTCTCAAAAAGCAGAAGATACTCCAGTCATGTAGGGTTTATAAAGGGTTACCCTAAGCTCTGTCTGAGGAACCCTTTTGGCACCCTTCATTATCAGTGCATTAGCTGCAGTCTTGACTTCTGCCTTGATGTGGAGATCAAAGGGGACAGCAGACAACCAAATTCCATATTGTGTCAAAATGCAGAGTCTGTACTCAGAGTCCCCACATGTTCACAGGCTTCATGGGCAGATCCACAGTAGGAAATCTGCCAGAAACATACACTCAAGGCACCCCTGGATCTTTCAGCGGCCTGGAATTTGCTGTGCATCCAACACCATAAACAGAGGACTTGGGAAGGAAAAGAGGTAAAATAGAGGTGCTTTGAGACCCATTGCTAGGATCTGCTGTGGGCCTGCCACAGGCATCAAATGCTGCTTTTACTTCTGCTGACCAGGAGCTATGTGAGCATGGAAGTTGATGTTGTCCTGAGTTCAGAATAAATTTCCCTTCCTTGCCTGTTCCTCATAATCACTTCAAATCTTGCATAAATGCAGTCTGCTGTCAGTGTCCCAGACCAAGCAAAACATCTGTGGGGTACTTTGAATCAGCAAGAGTAGTAGTCCCATGTCTATGGAGAAATCTGAATTTCTGGTTACCTTCCAGTGCATTTCTGCTAATGGCTGATGCTCAGCTTCAGAGCACATAAAAAATTTAAAGAATCACTAAATGCTAAGTAAAATAAATACAATGGAGTTCTCTGCACTCAGTGAAATTATTGAAGCAATAAAGAATAATGCCTTTGCAGATGAGGCTCCAGACCAGGCTTTACAGAGTAAATCAATAATGTCATACTTCTTGCCAGAATCAAAATACTAGTGGAAATAGCTGTGGAATGGAAGGGGAAAAGGTTTGTTTGAATCAATCATACTTGTTGTATAATGCAGTATCACAGACCAAACTAACTTGCTTGCTAGGGACTTTTAAGACCTTGAAAAGCATTTAATCAAAAATGTTGAGGCACTGTTTATCCTGAAGGCTCATTATAGAGGGAGAATGTGATGGATACAGGGGAGGCAGGCTAAACTAGCAAGGTTGCATCAGGTCCAGGACGCTTCCCCTGCATGTCCTTATGCAAAAATCAGGTTTCTGAAGCTTCAAGCCTGACTTTTAGTTCAGAGCATCTCATTGCATGTTCAGCCTGTGACTGCCAGTGAAACAGTGGGAGAAATGCCCAGAGTGTGCAGACTGGGAGCAGCTTGCTTGGTATCTTCATGTTTGTAATGCAGCATTGCACTGGAGTCCAGCTGTGAGTTGTTCTCTACTCTCTACCAGCTGTTACAGGTTACTCAGTGTTTAGGTGGTCCTGCTCTTGGGTAATTTACAGTTTAAGCAGTTAGTGTATGTTTGGAGTAGGTGCAAGTGCTAATGAAATTAATTGACCTGCTCAGGAAACATGTAGTGGATCTGAGAGTTAAAAACAGAATTCATGAATCCTAGTCCCAAAACTTTATAGCCAACCTGTCCTTTGTAGACAGCACCAAGCTAATGCAGGCAAACAAATCTGGATTAGAATTGCTCCCTGAACATGGCTGTGATTGAGAGCAGCTCATGTTAATGTGTCTAAGGTCCAAAGATTGTAACAAAGGGATAATTCATGATACAGTAAATGGCAATCCAGTCATAGTGCCCAGGGTTTCATTCAGGAGCTCCTGTTGCAGCTGCACAGGAGCTCTTCAGATGTAGAGCATCAGACAACACTCTGAACTTAGTGCTGGTTTGTTTAGATGATAGCTATTTTGATACCTATATTGAATGTGTCCCTGGAACCTCAATTCACCAGGTGTTAGAAAACTCTTTTCATAGCTTCCCTGTTTAAAAAACTACTTTTTTTTTTTTTTTTAAAAGGAGGAACATGATCTTCAGCTTCTGCTGAACAGAATGATGCAACAGAAGTGATTGTTTCTCTAGTACACACACTCTCTGAAGCACCCTGTATTGTGTATTGATCAAGAGGAAGTGACAATTTCCCTCTCTTTTGATGTCAGTATTTTATTGCTGAAAGGGCAGCAACTCCAATTTCAGCAGCTTTTCAGGATTTGAAACACATTAATTCTGCTGTGGAGCAATGTGAACTCTATTTTTATATGAATGTGGAATTGCTGTCACTTAATTTCCAGGATGAAAGTCCAGTTTTGTGTGGGACACCAAGATCCATGTGCTCTGACTGGCACATAGGCGTTCATGTGCTTAGGTAATTTCTTATCCCAGATAATCCTGACTTGGCCAGAACAGGGAACTGAACCAGTCTCCCTTCATTCTATGATATAGTCATCTCTGGTTTTATTTTTTTCTTTTTTAAAAAGTTCAAACTAATTAATTGCCACAAATTATTTGCTAAACCAGCACAATTCTGCAAGATCCAGCTGAACCAACAAAGTTTTGATGACTGTAGTTAGACTATCCTGCAGTTCTCTTGAAAGTCATCTAAAGGCTTGAAGCTTTTTGGGTTTTAGAATGGAAATTGTCATCTTCATTCATTTTGAGTAATAGTGGAAGGAACTAGAATTATAAATTGAGATTCAGTTCTTCCTCATTCAGCTACTGAATGAAAAAAGTTGTATAAAATGAGATCCATCTTCTGATTACTCAGAACAGGATTTTCAGCCTCTCATAAGGCAGGTCAAACAATGCCCAGAAAGTTTCCCCTCCTTTCCTTAGGCCATTAGAGAATTAAATTGATTGCATCATTTTCAGCATCATTTCACAACAGTCAATAGTCCATCTTCCAAATTACATCAATGCCTCGTACCATAATACCCATCTGGAAGAAGGAGCAGCTGCCCCTTCCCGATGCACAAGGCATTTAAAATTCTCCTACAGAAAATTATTCAAACAAAACAGCAAAATGGCAGCAATTTACCAGCTATTTTCTCCTGCAAATAGTCTTCTGTAAGAAAAAAATTATTTACTGTTGTTCTTTTTTTCTTCTCCCATTACGTAGCCTAAATTCACCATTATGTAGAGAAGTTTAGATCAAAAGAGAATACATGTAGTAACTGTGCTGTAATAGTCATAGGCATTAACTGAATAAAGCAAAGTCAAGAAGTCAGCTTGAAGGCTGGGAGGAATCAATTCTGACAGTGTGCTGCTCTGTTGCACTGTTGTGTCTGCTTACCTGGAGGCTTATTTAATGGTGGAAAGGGGAAGGACTGCCAGCCTGCGTGGTGTGCCTTGGGAGCGAAGCAGGAAAGGCAGTAGGAACTGGAATATAGTTTCACGCTTCTGGAGGCTTTCTTCCTCCCAGGCTGCAGTTATTTTTCATAACTGCTTCATGAAAAATACTCTGTCCCTGACTGACCCCTTTACAGATGATCCTTCTCCTGAACTTAGTGGTGTAAAAAAGAACTGCTTAAATTTACCCTGTAAATGTATCAGTAACAGGGTGCAGCTGTGGTCCAGAGCAAATATTAACTTTAACCTTTCTGCTCTTGAGTCCTGGATATGAATCAAACCAATTTATATGTGTATTTTTGTTGTGTGATCAGCCCACAAGGAGAAGACATGTCAATAGGCTTGCACCAAATGTAGCCCATCCTCCTTTCCGCTCCCGCTCAACTGTTGTCCCAGCCCCCTATTGTCAGCCACAGCCTTGTGACTCTTGGAGGTTGCTGTGATGATACTGCCTAGGTTAGAAAGTAGAGAAAGCATGTTATAAGCAGCAGCAGTTTGTATCAGTTACTGGCTCAGTACGACTGCCAATGGGCCAGCAAAGACTGGCCATCACACTCTTAAATTGAATAATTTCTGCTTTTTTTCCTGAGGCTTAGTGTTCCCAGAATATCATTGAGTTAAAGGGCATGAGACAGAAAGCACATCTCTCAGCTGGCCTGACCTGTGTGTTAACCAAACAAGCTGGACTCTGGACCATAGTGCGTTTCAGTTGCTCAGCCCAAACTTCTGTTCTGCAGCCCTGAAAATGTTGCTGCAACATTTGCTGTGAACAGCTTAGAGTGAGCCGTTTCTACTGCTTGCTTATGGTTTGAGGGACCTCGAGCTTGGAAATTTCTTTTCCTGGTAGACCTACAGGATTTTCCAAAGCACTGCAAAAGCAAAACATTTGATCACCTCTGTTGCCTCAGCATGGAGTTGATCACTGTGGTAAGGTGGAGCTGTAGCAGTGTGTGTGTCTGCCGAGGTGTGATTGATAGTATTTTAGGACAAATTGAAAGAAAATGCAGGAATTCTCAAATTGTTGTTCTGCTTTGTGTAAGGTATTTGCTAAGACCCAAAAGACTTGAAGAGTGTACCGCAAAGTTTGCCTGTAGCTGTTTGTTTGGTTCCTTTCACTTTGTTGTATTTTTCCCCCAAATAGAAATGCTAGTGCTTGTTTCTTTTTCTGTAGCAAGACAGAGGGTGATAGTTGCACGAAAGGCAACTATAGTTTATATTTTCACTTTGATTTGCTGTCATGGTAGCATATGGAACAGCTAGTGAGGTGTTCAAGGAATGTATTCAACATCACTGCTTTTGCTTGGAAATGTGGCTCAGTGGTAGCCTGGCTGTAAAAGAAACAGTTCTGCTTTCTTTTTCATCCCAGATGAAGAGGTATTGAAGCATCCAGGAACTACCTCCCCTTTAGGCAATGGCTTGATCAGGTTGCCACCTGGATTATAGAGTCTCCTGATGCCTTGTGGTCAGTGTGCATGATTGCCACACGGATAGAACTTAGGAACAGAGTTCAGATTCAAAACTAGAGCTGGTGAACTTTTCACCACTTTGATCCATTTGTCCATCCTCTTTGTCCTGCTAACCAGTCTCCAGAAAGTGCTTTCTGAACCTCTTTGCTGCTTCCTTGCCTTTAGCAGTATCTCTCAGCTAAAACTTCATTCTGCTTGCATTTTGCCACCACAGCACCTCATAGTCCCCAGGGCTCCCTACAAGTTTGCCTCTTGGACATTTTCCAAACTGCAAAGGGACTGCTTCCCCATCTTGCTGTGCTGAGGACTGTTGCAGGGCAGCTTCTGTGGCACAGATATTACAAGGGCATCTTTGGTCCAGTGATCCTAAATGGGAGGAAGACCATACCAGCAGTAATAATCCAGTGCTGTGCCCTGAAGACATGAGCTGTTGTAATAATAAAGTCTAGCAAACGTTAATTCTCAGCATGGTCTTGGTGCAGGGCAGACTTTGGCAGGAACAGTTCTCACATCCGGGGAAGCATGGTAACCACTGCAGTGCTGCCAGGTAGTCTGGCTTGGAGAAGTTAGGAGGTGATCCATCAGTGCCATCCACCTTGCAAACCAGACTAACTTACAGTGGCTTGAAACATGGAGTCAGGGTAGAATTTGGTGCCATGTCCCCTTGCACTGGTTTGGTTAAAATCAGCTGCAGTCAGCAGGGCTTAATGATTTCAGGCCCAGCACCTTGCTAATGCTGCTACTTGGCTTCTGGTTTTGGCCTTCTGGAAACAGCTACTTGTTCAGAGCTCTCTGCACTGCACTTGGTTTGGGGTGTAGCTGTGCCCTATGTGTGTAATAGAGGTATAGATAAACCAATGCTAATACTGCCACTGACCAACACTAATCAATAGTGTTTTGTTTTGTTATTGATCTCAGCCAGTGTTACCTCATCTGTATCCTACCTCGAGTGCATACATTTAGACAGCAAAGTAACTTTCCCTCCTGTGATTGCCATGTGTAAGTGAAGGCCTCGCTCCACAGGAGCTGCTGAGTATGTGATTGCAGTCCTCCCACTAGACCATCTGGCTGCAGTCACCAAGTTATTTTGGTCCAGACCACTGTTACAAGGTTGGTAACAGAAAATCCCTTTTGGGATTGAGGTTTGAATAAGGAAAAGTGAAATCTTGGTGTAGAAAAGTCTGATGGTGTATTAACCTGCCAGTTTAGGAGGTGCCCACCCAACTGTGAATATACACATGCTCTTAATGAGAGTTCAGAAACTGTCAGGGACCATTTTCGAAGTGAAAACAGACTCTTCAGCAAGCACTGTAATCTGTTAAATTGCAGGATTACCGTTTGAGGTGTTACAGGGAGGTAAGAAGAGTCCTTAGCTTGTTTAAGAAAGTAATCATTTTGGGTATGAGAGTTTTTTCTGATAAGGTTACTTGTAACAGTCCCAACCACATAATTTCAGTCTCCCTGGGAGTTAATACACAGCCAGAAAACAGCTCTCTGGGGTTTAAGTGGGAGATACAAAGCTGATGATCACATCCGTACAGCCTAGAGCTACTCCACTTGTACCCTCTCATTTTCCCAGAGGCACATCTATGCTCACATAGGAGTTTCTCTGTATCATCTGAGACAAACCTGTTGTTCCAGATTCCCCCCATCTCAGTGGATGTTCTGTCCTCTCAGGAAACATCATATTCTTTTCCTTTTCCTGGATATTTGACAGTGGCCATTCCCCTGGCTGTTATTACATGTTTACCAGCAAGTAGAATATATCGAAGGCCAGATACGGGAAATGAGATGTATAAAGTGCCTGAGAATGTAATGTGTGCCTCTGATAACAGAACTTGTCTGAGTATGTCATGTTAATAGGACACTTGTATCTATAGACTTTACTCCAAAGACCTGCAGAGACTCCATCGCAGGCTTTGCACAGTTGAGAGCAGCTGTTGTGGTTTAACACACAAGCAAAACTAAACAAGGAATCCATTCACCACTTCCCATAGTTGGGCAGTTTAGCATTTCCAGGAAAGCAGAGCTCCATCATGTGTAGCAGTGACTTGGAAAAACAAAACACCATTGCTCCAAACATATGTTCCCTCTTCCTTCTTCCCTGAGCTCTGTTATACTGAGTGTGACATCACAGGCTATGGAGTATGAATGGCTTGGAAGGAGCATTCTTTGGCTACAAGTTTGGAGGGATTGTTTTTTTCCTGCACTAGGTGAGTTGTGGCAGGCCATGTTAGGGATGGAATAGCATAGCTGTATCTGTGGATGTCTGATGCAACCAGCAGCCTGCATGCCTCACTGAGCACTACTGGTGGTGGGTTGATACCATGAGCCTCCTGCTTCTAGGTTGTCTTATATTTTCAAAGTGATGTGTGCTACTGAGGTCTGGTTGCAGAGGGAGTCAGAAACAAACTGGAAAGTGCAAGTGACTGCAGCTGCACCACGACGTTCTACATAACCAGCTGTGACCTCAGTGAAAGTCTTCATGGCTCACCAGGCGAATTTATCTACTCCAAAACCAGTGGGAGATTGTGTCAAGCTCCAAAAGACACAGGGGGAGAGATTATCCCATGTAACACTGTCAACAGTATCATGTCACTCAGAAAGTGAAGAAGTTGCATCTTCTTGCTGCTACTATCAGCCTTTACTTTGACATTAAAATTAACATGATTTCCTCCAAAATGTATTTGTATTGATCAGCAGAGACATCTACCATCAGCAGACCTACATATTCAAATATATTTTCTTGCTTTTTGTTTCTTTTCTCCAAATAACACTTTGGTCTAATAGCACTCCCACAGTCTCTTTCAGAAATTATAACTGCCATAGACTGTATGCCGCAGGAGGTGAGCTCTGTAAATTGGGAGTTTTGCCTCTCTCTAAATCTTCTGCCAACTTGCAGAGTTCATGTGGTTCACCCTTTAGGCTAACTGCTTCTTTATCTTTAAGCACACACATACACTTGCCCTCACAGTTAGTTTTTCATCTTAACTCAGAAAAGCATTGCAGCCTTTTTGCTATTTTATTGTACATTTAAATGAAAATTGGTGCTCCCTTTTAATAGTGTAGCCACATCAGCTGGCCAGTTACTATGTTTGATCTTCTGGTAACTTTAGAGGAGAAAAGGGGGTTTGAGTTTGGCTTTCTCTGTGCTTATGCTAGGCACTTAGGGACAACACATAATGTAAATGATAGCTGATGTGAGTAATAGATGTAATCACTGTTAGGTCTGTTAAAGATAGTGGGTATATTGTACTCCAGCTATGCTGTGCCATAATTGTGTGTCTGCACATTCCCCATGCTATACTGTTCATCTGAAAAACCTTTGCCAACCAAAGGGGCCAAGTTAATACTGTTATAGGACCATCAATAGATGCGCTTAATTAGTCACAGATCTGTTCTATTCTTTGTTTTTAAGGTGATTCTTCCATGGCTGTTGTCATGTATTACTCTTGTATTAACTCATGTATTACTTTTACTTCTTGGAGTCAGTTCAGTATTCAGGAAATACTGACTGTACAGTGCCTACATGACATACATTTGGCAAACATAGCTGGTGCTTGGGAATGTGCTATTAAATATTTTGATTCAGAAAAAGACAGGAATGAGATTTTTGTAAGTTATTCTGAAACGTAACAGATTTATGGATCCACTGTAAAATTTGGTAGCAGGAATTCAGGCTGAAGACACTGACCTGAACACCAGTTTGAATTTCTTTGTTATTTGCTCAGCTATTCTTTCTCATTTACACTTTGCCATAATGTAACAGCTCACTGGGGCCAAGTGCTGTTTTAGCTCTTATACCCCATCCCAAAGTCACAAGGGCTGCTCAGAACTCAGAGGAGAACCAAAATGTGATGATAAAATTCTCTTGGTCTCTCAAACCTGGAAAGCTTTCTGTTCCCCTGTTGCCATAGTAACACCTCCCATCCACATTCCTTCATCACCGCTCACTATTACCTTGCTGCATGACTGTCTTGAAGCAGTTGTTGTCTTTTTCTGTCTCTACGCTGAAGCAAGGAGAATTACGTAGAAACTGAAGGAACAGCCATAAGCACACAAGGGTTCATTCTGGGTATAAAACCACCAAAGTGATTAGCCCTGAGGACAGGATAGTCAAGTGAATGAAGAACAAATTGTGGATTGGAAAGGGCAGCTCTGGTTCTCATAAGTAATTCCCTGCCTAACTTCTATATTGATGGTTACACAGATCATTCCCTGGCATAGCTGCTTTCATTTATGCCTCTGAAATTTGGGGTTGTTTAAGAAGGTTATTGCTTGCAGTTTCTCTCTGGTCATGGTGGGCCACCTGGCCAAGCTAAAGGGTGTCAGGTGAAGGGTTTGTCTCAGAAAGCAGACTGGCTTGAGACTAGAAAATATTGTGAAGGGGGTTAAGATGAAATGCCTGCACTGCCAGTTCCCATAGGCTCTATTCCTCAAAGTGATGCCCAGTAAATTCATTGAAATAGGCTTGGCCCAAGCTTCAGTTACGTAGCTGGTGATCTTTGTAGAGGCTGTAGTTCTTTCTACTAGAAAATGCTTGATGGCAACCAGCCTGGCAAATTCTCCTTGTAGATAATATTTATATCACCCAAATGAACGTATGTGTGCTAGTTCCCTGAGTGCAGCCAGTTTTGCAGGTTTATCAGTAGGTCTGTACCTCTGCTTTTGGTCTAGCTGGCTAAAGATGAAAAATTTTTTGTGTTCTCTGAACCTACATGGCTGTGCAACACAAACAAGGAAGTGTGTGCAATGTCTTCTTTTGATGCAGAGGTAATCACATGTAATTACACAGTTCTGTACAGTTACCTATCTTTAATTAGAAACATTGATACTTATCTGTTCAAAAGTGGATAATTACACTACTTCTAACTAAAACTCACTTGTTGGTGTCTCCTAGAATGTGAATGAGGGCTGTTCTCCAGCTCCTGAAGTGTACATTTTACCTGTCACAGCCTCAGACGACGTGAGTGACGTCATGGGATGTCCTAATCTCTCATCTGTTACTTGGTCCTTTTCCTGGCAACATGGTAACTGATGTACTTGGAAAAATAACCCGGCACAGCCTGGTGTAATATATCCACAGTGCATACTGCACAGTCTTACTGGAAGCTTCATAATCAGAAGAATTCGAGGAAACTGGTTTTATATCATATTGATGGTTTTCACTTTAGGTTTAACTGGAATGTTCTCCACTGCCTGGCACTTTTCTGAGATTCAATAAAACTGCTTCTCCAAAGTAGAGGCTTTGTAAATCAAACCCAAATGATTTCATAGTGGAATCTAAAGGCTTTTATTGGAAATGGGCTGGGGAGACTTGCACTGATAGTTGATCTTCTCTGTGTGAGGTGTATTAAGGATGATGCGGCTGTGTATTTAGGACTGGAGGCAGGAGTAATCAGCAGTAAAGCTTCTCCCCTCTTACAAAATCAGTTCTTTCTTCTTCTGTTCTTTATGGTTATATGCTTCTCTTTTCATGAAGTCTTGACCTGTCCTACTTAGTATTTTTAGGTTTTCTTCTTTTGGGAGTCTCTCATTTAGGCGGTGGCTTGCTCTCCCACTAGTCCCATGGTATGTCTTCATTTCACAGATCATCTTCACCTTCCACTCTACTCTTCCCTTTGTATTTTTTGTGCCACTAGAAGAACAGGGGAGGGAAAGATTGGTACAAAACGATGTAGATGAGAGCTTGTGTCATTTTCTGCTCAAGTATGGTGTAGTATATGCAGAAAACTGGTATCTGCTGGAGGAGTAACATGCCCAGAACACAAGTCTTTCATGTTGTCCTCTAAAAGGTTTCTGCTGAGATCCCATAAGATTGAAAGGATAGCAGAAAATTTAATCAAATTCATTTCTTCTCTCTATAAGCAAATGGATTGATAGCATTAAGCTTTGAGAAATGCTGGATTCTCATCAACAACATGTTCATTGTGTCTTGCTCCAAAGCCTTATCCTACTAATGTTATATGGAGCCTGCTAAATAGAGGTAATTTTTATGATATTCAGACATGAAGAGAAGGTAACTAGTGGTGTTTGTGTACAGAAGAAGCTGATCTGTGCAGGGAAAATACAAACTCTGCTTCCCTCATTTCCATGACAGAGTGAGTTTAAAACTGTAACATGTCCTTTTTCCCTCTTGCCTCCTCAGAGAGAAGGGAAAGAAGAAAACCAGGTTCTTTGGTCAAAAATACACTCAGAGAAACTGGGAGAGTTCATCCAATACAGCAACTTGAGCAACTTTAATTAAGGATGTTTAGTAGCTGGTCATGATCATGAGCAAATGAAAATCAGAATTAGGATGATGTCAGTCCAGTTAACTTTAATTTGATTCTCAACATGCATCAGTCAGCATAGCTCCATTAGTTGAAGAGCATGTGTCTGATACTGTTGCTGTTGTCATCAGAGCTCTTCTACACAGGAACATTAAAATCAACAAATCAATAAGATGGAAATGAACCATCAGCAGGAACCCTGCTGCTCCTGCAAGCTTAAAAAAATCCAGAGAAGTTTCTTACACAGAGAAAATCACAACTCTTGCACAACCAGTCTCAGCTTTTTTCATCTATTTATCCAGGTTTACCTTCTAAACTAACCTTGCCCCAGCACCTCCTGATGCTCAGTGGTGCTAGCAGAGTATTTGGACTCTAGTAAAACAAGAAGAGGTTGGCATGGAATGGCATATACTGATCTGTGGCTGTTAGTATCCTGCTCTTCTGTAGTATGCATAGTATTTTTCCAGTAAGCATTAGCTTGAGATAATTATGCAGTAGTGCATCCATATTTGTACAACAGAGGTAGCTCTGAAATGAAAATAAATATATAGACAGCCCACAAGTCAGTGGATAAAGGTACATAAAGCTACCAAGTACATACAAAAATGTCTTGCAGTGAGGAAAATCCATGTCAGGTCTATTGACTTGTAGGAAACAGCCCTCTGTTGACTTTCATCAGGTGTAGGCATTGCAGGTATATGCTGAGGTTTGTGTTGTGATCAGAGACAGAAATGTAATGCAGCCATGAAAAGCCAGGCAGTTCAAAGTGATCATCACTATGCTATGGGCTATGCCATGCTTCACTGTCCTTCAACTCAGTTTTCGCTCTTGACTTTGAGCCAATGGGGAGCTGTGGAGGAATTCTTCATGAAAAGGGTATTGAGATCCACTGAGAAAATACCTGTCTCTAAACCAAACTCTCTTTAATGCTTTGTATTTCCCTAGTAATGTGTGTTGCATACAAAAAGTTGCTCATAAATAACAAAGCTCATATTGCCAGCCTACAGAGTGCGGTTGCATACCCTGCCAGTGCAAAGCATTACTCATTTGAGCTTGATAGAAAGGTACTGCCTCTGCTGAGATGGTCGCTGAAATGGTACTTCATTGAAAATACAGATATCAGAAGGAATAGATAGCATTTTGAATGCATGGCATTTCCCTTATACTTCCAGTCATTGTTCATCATAGTTTGCATTTTGCTATGTTATGTCACTTTTCATTTGACTTAGATTTTTAGGGGATTTTGAAATTACTGCTTTAAAACCTGTCTCCATTCCTTTGAGATACAAAATGCAGATCTCACAAAATCATCTTTCCCATGTTTTAAAATTCTCTTGGGATTGGTTTAGGAGGGGCATTCTCCATTATTCTACAGCTGTGGTGCAGCAGCTGTGGTGGCCAAAAAGTGATGCGTAAGAGAAGCTGTTGTAGTGCAAGCTAAGGAAAACGTAAGTGGTGAACATAGAGCAGGCTTCAGAGTGTTTACATGATCTTGTAAAGGTTTTATTTTTAATCAGTTAAAGTGAGTATTTATTCAGATACTTGTGCAGTTATGCTGATGGTGGAATGGTTGTGTCAGCCTCCATGACAAATGTGTAAATGCATTTGAGTGTGACGTTAAAACGACCGTGGTGGTGATGGGAAGTTCCCAACCTAATATTGAATGCAGATGGTGTTTCAGGGTTGTCAGTCAATCAGGTAATCAACAAATTCTTACGTTTTTGTCTTAGCTTTGAAAAGTGCAGAGAGATCAAAATCAACTGCTACTTTGCTGACTGGACTTGATTTTTCTGCACGTACAAGTAATTCATTTTTTACAGCAGAGATCTTTGGTCACCTGTAATGTGCTCTGCACTGGCCTCAATACATCACTGTCTGATGTCATCACTGATCCCCCTTCTGTAAGCACTAGTGTGTAGTCCTTCAGAGACAACAGTTTTTCCCCAGAAGGAGAGGATAAAGTCTTGGGTCTTCTGTATGAAGAGAACCAAAGAAACTAGAGTCAGGATGATGAAGAAGTATTGGAGAAAATAATGATAATGAAGATCTGGTAAAGAAGAACAGGGCAGATCCTGGAAGTCATAAAAATAGGAAGACCTTGGAGGAGTAAGCCAGTGGGATTTTAAAAAGAGCAAAACCCAAAACCATGCACAATAGCTGGTCTGGTAGGATCAGGAGGAAGCTATTTTGGGATATTACTCTTGCTGTGAATTTGTCAATTCTGTGGCTCAGTATAGATGGTAGAACTCTATCTTTTCTGTAAACATCAGCAGCCCACTTGTTATATTTCCAGGAGACATTATTTAAATTGCAGTCTGGTCTCATGATAGACACAGCAGTGTTGCGTTTGCAGCTTCTCAGAGCACATTAACATGGTAGCTCTGTTGTAGTGGTGTATTCCAATGTGAGGAGTTCAACTGGCAGGTCATTTATAGCATGTTTTGATGTGTTCTGTTTCTGTCAGTTGTTTCAAATTTGTAGAATTGGGAAAAATATTTTAATACTCTTGAAAGAGACTTAAAGACCTTGCTGTAATTTTATGCATTGACATACAATGGTAACTTTGGCATAGGAGGACTTTGGGCATAGGTCAAGATAGTTTCGTTTTAACTTTCTGGGTTGAGCTTTTTTCTTGGTTTCAGAAACTTTGTACCTCTGTTTTTTCACTGATTTTTTTTTTGCAAAAAATGTCTGATCTGTCAGGCCAATTCCAAAAGGCCAAAGTTACTCCTGTTCTGGGTAGCTTGATGTCAGCATTCCTTAGCTGGAAGTCCCTGGTTAACTGGATTTATTAAATGCATTGGCACTTAGCTGAACTCTCCAGCTAGTCCTGGATCTTGGTGAGAGTGTTACATACAGGTATGAAGGATCAAGTAGATCTTCATTCAGCTGTTCTCTTTGATGTGGATGGGTCAGTGATGCTTAGGGTCCCTATAGCTGCTGCCCGTGAAGTCTCTGTCAGATACAATGTTCTTTGGACCTGTTGGTACTCTGTATTGTGTCCCCTGGGTCACTAAATCCTCCAAGGAGCCAACACGGAGAGTATGATCTTCCGATTTACCATCAGGTGGCGTTAACAGAGCAGATAGAGACGTGCTCTGGGCATCGCTAATGAAGAAATCAGTGGTACCAGCTTCCTGGGAAGCTTGGCTTATTCCTGGTACCTTGTTACTCACCAGCTCATTCCCTTAGACTGCGCTTGGGCAGCTTTCCTGACACTTTCAAATCTTGTGCAGAATGATGGCTTTAAGTTTCTGTTGTTTAACACTCAGTGATTTTTCCTAAGTCATATGGCCTAGTTTCTCATCTCTGACTGTACCATTGAAATACGTTGTTGTACAAGGATTAGATAAATTATTAGGAACAAGCTTGTGGAGGAATGAACATATTTGGAAAATTATTTTACGTGCTTCCAATATAAATGAGAATTTGTTCACTTCAAAACTGCAGTGGCTCTCAGTTGGAAGAGAAGATTTCAGATTGCAAAATTATATTAATTTCAAAATGAATAAATTCATTTATCCAAAGGGATCTTCTTTACCTATATCACAAATTCACCTTCACCAATGACTGTTCAATAGAAAGCCATCTTTCTTATCCTGTATGAAGTCTTCTGGTTGCTGACAGAGCATATCCTTCACATTTCCACATCCATGAGCTGAGGAAATTGCCCAAAGAATTCTTGTGCCAACCAGCATCTTAGTGCCAGGGATTTAAGGGGGAAAATACACAGATGAATTTACAGCAAAGGTTGTCAAGCGCACACTAAAAAGTGTCCAGTTTCTTCTTTCAATGAGTCTTAATAAAGGATTATGTGGGAAATTATCACTGTGTAGAACAAAACCAGTTCAAACTAGCAGCAGTTCAAACGCCAGCAGGAAGGTTGTTACATCCCGCTCATGGCTCTTACAAAGGCTGTAATTGCCACCCATAAACCAAGTATTCCTGGTGGCACCTGATGCTGTGCAGCCGGTGTAAAACAGTGATACAGACTTTTGCAATATCGTCTGAGTCTTCCAAGCACATGTGATTTCTGTGCAAATGCCTTTGTCCACTGAAGTTACTAGACTTTGGCAAATAGGTATTTATGAAAAGGATCAGGACCTTTTCATAAAGGTGGAAGAGGGTGGGTATTTTCCTATAGCAGTGCTTTGGAGGAAAAGTGAGGCATCAGAGACCCAGCAGTGTCAAACTAAGTGAAAGGAAATAATAGTTAACCAATATTTATGAACCCTTCCATCCATTACCAGTCTTAAGGAACTGTATTTCTGACAATCACAGGTGGCATAACCTGGGATGTAGACTCTGGAGGGAATGTTTTCCCAGCGTATGGCTTTAGCTCAGGAGCAGTGTCTGAGTCTGCTAGCATGTAGTGTGCATGCTAAGAAATAACCAGCAACTGCTCAAAAATAGCAAGGCCAGAGAAAAGAAATTTAGGCAGAATTCCCGAATTATTTCAGTCTATTAAATGCATGCTTTGAAAAGCTCAGGCTTCAGCAGTGATGTTTACACATGTATGGTCCTTAGCCTCTGCTGACTAATTATGATTCTACCTATGTTGTTCTTGGCAAGCAGACAGCATTTGTTCAAGGGGGCTCCTGCCAGCTGTGCTGTAGAAAGTGCTGTTCAATAAGATTCCGATTAAATATTTTATTAATATTTATTATTCACTGGTTGCAGTTGTTGGTAACATGTATTTGCCCAGGAGAGCTTAAATGAAATGCAGGAAGGTGTTAACTGCGGGGGGGGGGGGGGGGGGGGGGAGGAAATAATTCTGTGGTTAGTTGTGTTCGCTGCCTGGAGTATAAGTGCTGATACAGACACAGCATGTGGATGATGAGGGTGCCTGTTCAGTGAATCCCACCCATGACCTGGTGTAGTGTAACTGGCAGGCTCTGATGGAAAGGCAGCCATAGCATGTTTGTTCAGTAGCGAGAGGCATGGGCAGCTGGTCTGGCATGGCTTTAGCTCTGTCAGTGTTTTACATGAAGCAACTACTTGCAGGTGATTCTCAGAAACTGGAAAATGAGGACACATTGTGCACTGTGTGTTCCTCTTGGTCCAGCACTGCACCATGACAAACTGCTGCCTCCTCCGACACTAATGAAACAGCTCCTTTCAGTCATGGTAGTTCCCACATGTAGTGAATCAAATGTGAAACACAAGCAGTGGAATTTACCTGGAAGCCTCTGAACTGGACACAAACTTGGGTTGAATAATTGACAACTTCTGTGGGACTGTTGATGCACAGAGGCAGTAGTGTGGTCACAAGCCCAGGTGGGTTTGAAGCATTTCCCAAATCAAAGTTTCAGACGAGCACAGCCTCCTTCCCCTGTCACAGCTGATTATACCAAGCACAGTTTTCAGATGTCTGAGCTGAGTAATTTCCATCAGCCAAACTCCACTTTACAAATAGCATATTTTTATTAAAGTGTGAATTGTTACTTTTTGTTAACATTTCTGTATAAAATCATTGTGGCCTTGCAGCAAACTCCCCTCTCTTTGCTCTCAGGAGTGAGAGTGAGAGAAAGGCAAGACAGTTAAAGGCTTCCTAACGTGAAGTTTGTCAGTCCAAGTCTTTAAATTAAATGCCTGAAATTTAGACACCTCACTCTGGCCATCCCATCAGTCTTCAAACATATAACACACAGTCTTCAAGCATATATATATATATATGTAAGGCATATATATGTCTCTACCAGAGCCAAACTTCTGACCTTCAAGCCTGACCTTCAGATTTATACCACTTACGCCACTTCCACACATCAGTGTTTTTTGAACAGTCAGCATATTTGTTGTGCATTTGTATTAAACTCTTTTAATGTACTGTGGTTCTGTTTCTGTTATGCTGATGCCAGCCAAGAGTAATTCCTGGGGAGTTAAGCTAGGATGAAACTGTTGTAAAGAGGAAAAAAATTACTGCATTTCTCTTTAGAACTGATTTTTCCTTTGCATTTGAACATTTATGACTGATTGTCAATGCTGAACAACATTTTTCTTCCCTGAGGTTTAAGAAAAGAATGAGATGAATTGCCAGCTGCAAGATGCTCAGAGGTGTATTTTAAGGCAGAATAGGCTGACATTTAGTGAAAAAGGAGTCAGCATTTCTTGGGGGTGGTTCAGGTTTACCCCCTTTTTTTGTATTAAACCATGGTGTGCTTCACATTTTGTTTGTGAGCTCTTTTATAAATAAAATTCTTAGCTGTGAGTGGTGCTTCCTGTGCTCTGTGTTGATAACCAGACCATCTTGACATTGCACATGAAACCAGCTCCATGCATGGTACGCATTGAGCTCTCTTTACTTAGTCCTGTTGATCTTAATTGATAGGGCTTATTTATGTGCATGAGGAGATTTTTCATATGATTGGTGTATTCAAAATATTGGTATTCATTTACAGGAACAAATTTGACTACCAAACATTGACTTTATTTTTTTTTAAATGGATTTAAATAATTTTTAGAATGTTTGAGCGCAGTTATAATGGTGTACTCTTTAAAATTAAACAGATTTGCTTCATGTTTAGACTGAAATAAAAGCAGTGTTTGACTTAGCAAGGCTTGAAGAAGTGGTTCCATTTCAGATATTTAGGGTTCAGTTCTGCTTGTGATAGTTGAGGAGCCACTATAGTGTTATGAGTTGTGTTTGTTGACAGAAGCTGGCATGATAGAGGAAGTGAGTTGGCGCTGGATTATCTGAATGTGCTTAAAACCTCTTTACATTTTGGTTCCAGGAAAATACTCTGGAACTTCAGGTCAGAGGGAAAATGAGACAACATGCAAGGTCACTTGCCTGGCACAGTCCTGCTTAGGTCAAGTGTTGGAGGAACATCACCCAGCCAGGAAGGAGGCAGGCTTTCGACCACAGGAGGAGTTGCCTTTCAGGCAGGCTTTTACCAGATGCTTTTTAAAGTAGATTTACAACTCTTGTCATGCACCAGGGCATAGCATGTGTGTCTGCACTTGGCCTCTTGTCTTGACACAGCATCTGAGAGTGGCTGGAATAGAAATGAGAACATCATTTGCTGAGATGGCACATGTTTTCATTAAAATGTAATCTTACACCTTATAATAGGATAGATAGCAGCTTCAGGATTGAGCCTTGTGTACAGTGGGTAGGCACAGTGAAAATTAATTTTTTTTTCATTATCTTGAATGCTAAACCCATCTGCCAGATACAGAGTGGTGCTGAACAGTGCTTGCCCTGATTTTCTGTGAGGAAACTAATTAAAAGATTGCAGCTTCTGTGTTTAATAGTTGTTCAAAATATATTGGTGGCAATGCTTGCCATTTGAATTTCATCATGTTGCAGGCAGCAAAGGGAGAGCATGCTGACACTTCCCTCTCTGTGGGATTTACTTCATCTTATTCGCTTTCTAATCTGATCTCCAGGGATATCAAATGAGAGCTTCTGTTTGTTAACGAATGCCCAATGTTAAATGAAAGTGAAATGAAACCTGATATTCAGAAGTGTGTAAGGCGCTTCTGGCAATGTCCCAGAGAACTCATGTTTGTGTCCAAAGGAAAACTGAGTTTCTCAGTTGTGTGCAAGAGTAACAGCTTTGGCACACTTCAGTGGTTCAGTTGACAAGACATTGTTTCTATCAGATACTTGTAAATAAGGTCCTCTTAACAAGGATGCTGAGAAACACTTCCTGTTTCTTGGATCCCACATGGTCCAGCTGATTTGCAGGGTACTGCAGTTCTGTGAAAAACTTGCTCTGCCCAAAACCCATGAGAATTCAACTTTACTTGGCATCTTCAAAGAATATTTTTTCTTTTAAGTAATAGCAGCTCAGCTGGGTGCACAATTAGAAGTGAAGGAGCAGGCTGCAGCTCTTGGATCTACCATTCTGACTTTTGAGCTACAGTTTCCCTATGTAGGTTTAAGGTCCTTTTGCCCTTGTAGATGATGTTGCTGGGAGCTGCAGCTGGCACAAACCTGCATGCGTGGAGCCCATTTGATCAGTTGTCTTCACCAATTTCAGATAGTTTAAGTAAACTGCTCATAAACCAGGCCCAAGACCTTCAAAACCCAGGTGGACCATATTGTTGGTGATCTACCAGTGAACACTTCCACAGGAATCCTCTTCCATTAACAGGATTTAGTTGAAGTCCCAGTGAATGTTAATGCCAACAGAGATTAAACGGTGCCTGCAAAGTATCACCATAAACTGTTGTACTTTGTGTTGTCTTGTTAACTCCTCATCAGTGAAGGCCAGCTTATGAGGTTGCATGTTGAGTGCTATTTATTTGGATAAACTGAAGTAGAGAAGTTAATATTTCATCTTAAAATCTCTAAGAGCAGGTGCACATTGCAGCCTTCATAGCATACAAGATATCTCACAGGTACTGCACTTTTAGCAAATAATTGTAAGGGATCCAGTACTTTAAAATTGTCCATTTCTTGTTGACTTGTGTGACCAGTGAGAGTTGGGAGATTGCCACTGTTCTTTCAGTTCTGTATTCTTCACTGCTGTGATTAATCCTCCTTCCATTCAAATGGGTGTCCCTTAATTTTGTAAGATTTCACCTTTTTTTCCTCTGCTTACATAGGAAAGTAACTTATTAGCATTAACAAGTTGGGAACAAAGACCTGGAAACCTGCTTTTGAAATGAAATGCTAATGAATGAATTTCCTTCTCTAATTGTGCAGGAAAGGGTTTCAGATTTTCAGAATTATTTCTGCTTTATCTGGCTCTTGCAGGAAGAAAGAAATTAGAGTTGTCCAGCAGTTCCACCAGCTGCAGTTGCATAACTTTATATGTGGGATGGTTAAGGGACCTAACATAACTGAACTGTGAATCATACCTGTGACTTTATTTATTAGATATGATCTTTTTCTTACTGGAATTAAATGATATCTTTATTTTTGCATTTTTTACTGCTTGATAATAAAAAAATCACAAAATGCCCTTTGGTGCCCCTTTGGGCATAGCCCTTAGCTTCAATTATTACTTTGGAAGATTACTTTAGAAATGCTCTTTGTAATGTGAGTCCCATCCTTCTGTGAGCTTTTAATCTCCTTTGAAAACAACAGGGCTGTCTTAGGGTACATTGGAAAGCAACTGGTTGCAAACCTGTAGCAAATTTTGTTCAGAAATAATAGTTTTATATCTTGATCTGTTTGCCACAGCACATGCACCTTCCAAACTGAGAGCAGTTTTATCAATAATAAAGGCATCGTTTGAGCAAAATTGAGAATAGATTAAGAACTGATGACAACTGATCCCAGTAAAACTAGGAGTTAAATTGGATTCAGAAGAGAGGTCACACATAACGAGCCATTGATTCTGAACTTTTTACTTTTATTTTTGATTCAGCTCTGTGTTCACTTGAGGTGATTCATTCTTCCAGTGAGTTCCTTCCAGGAAGGATTCCCCACAATCCTCAGAATTTTGCTCTTTGTGCTACTAAACTTCTTTCTCCGTTATTACAGTTTCTTTTTGGCTGAGTCCTCTTTGATTCCTCCCAAAGGATCCTTTTATAAATGGAAATGCAAGAGCTAAGCTGCTTATTGCAAAAAGAATTGCTCTAATAATTGTTTACTTCCCTCCCACCCCCCCCCCCCCCAAAAAAAAAAAAATGGATTATATGAAATGGAGATTTCCATCTATCCAACCAAGAAACTTGAAGACTTGTTAATGAGGTCAGAAGTAGTGCAGCTGCTGCTAAAATGTGTTAAAGTTAATGCATTAAACTGGCCTTTTAACTTATTCTTTCGTATGAAATAAAGCATGAAGAAGAGATGACAGAATGTATGCAGCTTGGACATGGTATCTAAAAGGCTGTGTAGGACTTGAAACACACCACTAAAGAACATGCAACAGGGGCAGACACCAAATGTAGGCTGAGTATTAGAAAATGGAATTGTGCAATGACTGAGCAGAGCTCAATGTCTCACACTTCACTGCAGATTTAAGTGTCCCAGTATTAGTGTTGTCATCTCTCTCCATTTGTAACCACCTATTTGAGCGGTGAATTCGGGAGCAAATCAAAGCCTCTGGTGGAAATAAGTCTGCAAACTCAAAACTGTTTCCCTGCTATTTGAAAAGAGCATTTGCTATCCTGTGGATCTACTTCACTTCCAGGCAGAATGGGCCCATGATCGTTATACTGGGTGGACAGTGTCTCCATCTTATGTGTCAAGTTTTTTCCGTTGCTTGGAGCTGTCTGTGTGGAGGTTGATCATACTGTTCACATACATATGTCTTTTTGCAGTGAAGTGTCTGGGATTGGGGAACATCCTAGGCTGATCTGGGACAGCATTTGTTCTGATTTACAGGGGAGGAGAAGGGGTTGAGGACCTGGACATTAATCATAACCAGATTGCCAAGAGAGGGGACAGTATCTGCTCTCAGTTGTGCCCTTGCTTTATGAAGAAGAGAAGCCGCACTGAATGTATCAGGATGAGGCAGGCAATGGATGTTTGAACCACTCCAACCACTCCAAAATCCTGATGAAGTTTTGCTTACACCTGTTAAAGTGCAGGTTCGTTTCTGCCATGCAGTACTTAGTATCAGAGTGTTAACGCAGTGATTCAGTGATGACATGAGAGTGGGTGAAGCAGTTTTTGTGTGATGAAAACAAGGATGTGAGTGGGTGTGTGCCTGCCAGGAAGTGATACATGACTGCAGCTAGCATGGTCATGCCAAGCTAGTCAGCTTGGAACCAGCTAAGAGCTGGTAAGAACCACCCAAGCATTGACAGGAGCAGTGCCTGAAGCCCGTACATGTGGCTGTGCTATAGGCAGTTCAGCCATGTCTGTACAAGGTGTGAACATGCCATGGATTACACAGCAGATCAGTCAGTGTCTGGATCAAATGCCTTACCTTCTCTCCTGCTTCTGCTTTTATCTTGCTTTGTTCTTCTAAGAATTCAGAAAATGCCTCCAAGGTGTGCTCCCCAGCATAGGCCACCTCCTGAAAGAGTTTTACAGTTAAGTATTAACTCTGTACACAAAATGCTGGAAATAATGCCATAATCAGATGCAGGATTTCAGTTCTTTAGACTGACTGAACTCTGGACTTTTGTGCTTAGTTTGGAAAGTGAGGGCAGAGGCACAGTGGGCTCCAGTGTTGTCTGAAACTCAAGTGTGAAGAAGAAATAGATGTCTGTCCCTCAGAAGGAAAGAATTTGTATCAAAACCATAACCATTATTGTATAATACCAATACCAGACACCAGTATCTTTTTGTGTTTAACAGTAAGCACTTGCAAGATATTTTGAAGAACAGTCTTTCAAGTGTCAAGCCATGATATTCAGTGCTGGCTAAAGATTTTAATGGAAATAGAGTTTCTGAAAAAGCTTGGAAATACACAGTCCAGAAGTACCAGCTGTTGCACAGCTTGGAAGAGCAAGATGATGATGAGCAGTGATATTAATTTTCATACACTTCATGTTAAGTTGGGGTTTTACTGAGGATTTTCTTCTGAGGAATTTTAATGGAAGAAGCACTTTCAGTTTAGAGCTCTAAATTGGGTAGGTCTAAGCACCATATTGTATTTTAAAGATCCACCCCCCAAATACCTTTGCTCTCTGGATGTATGAAAAGATCTTGCACAAGACTTCTAACAAAAAATTGTAGAAGCTCGTGTGCATGACACTGGGAAGTGTCTGCTGTTACCTGAGTATATCTAGAAATAGGCAGATACCTATTCTTGCTTGGGTTAAGCTCACTTATTCCCACTGAGCCGAATAGTGCTGTGCTGCTTTACACTAGTTAGTCTTACACTTGATGAGAGTTCAAAGGATTGTTAACAAAACACCTCCATTCTCTGTTGAATTCACTAGAAGTATGCACAGGTTTGATGTTTCCATTCAGTTAGGTGTTCTCTTGTAATAAGAAGGGTGTCAGCTGGAGCAGCAGTTTCTCAGAGTCCAATGTCCTGTAAAGCCAGAGAAGCAGCTGAGCCCTGCACTGGTTACTGAGGGTGTGTGTCAACACTTCTCAATAGAGTGATTGTCCGCAAGAGTATGTAAATGCTCACTTAATCCATAGAAACAAATAGAATAATCTTAAATCTGTCTGCATGTTTTTCTCTTACATTTGGAGTGGATGAGTTGTTCATCAGCTTCACAGATGGAGCTCAGATGATGCCTGGTCACTCCCTGCTCCATGTAATTCATCAGATTCCCTCTCTTGTTCCTTCAGCTCTGGCTATAACTGTTCCTCAGCACAGAAACACTCAGTGCTTTGGAAAACTGGACACATGCTTAAACACCCAACTATAGATCTAGATGTCTTAGTTCATGCAATTCCACTGAACTCCAGTTAGCCTGGACTGGCTCCTGATTTGAAAATGTTGTGCGTCTAGTTTTGCGTCCACTAAAATTGAAAGGGTGACTTGTCACCAACTTCAGGAAAAGTTGAGCCTGTTCTTAAACAAACTTAAGAGTGACAGTCCACAGACAGTTCATAGCCTGGAGACCTAGCAGATACTTCTGTTCAAAGGATGATATCGAATACAGTCTCATAAGGTGGGAGGGCTTGGAAGACACTGCATAATAATGTGTTCTGCACATGGCTTTGCCTCTAAGGAGGTGTTAAGGATGTCTCTGGTGGCCAGAGAACTTAATCCAGTTCTATAAAACAGCTTTGGGTCATGTTAGCTGCATTTCCCTTTTTTACCAAGAGCAGGTTCATACTTCTTTATGTGCATTTTGATGTGCTTTCTAGAGTCTCCTTAACCCAGGACAATGCTGTGATACTACATTTGTATCCTGTGCTCTGACTTTGGTTACCTTCCAGAAAAGAACAAGTATATGTGGAAGAATTCCCAGTAAAGCTGCCGGTTGAGTGGGATATGACTGCTGCATTGACTGTGTGTTAACAGCTTGAGTGTGTCTCAGATCATTTATGGTTGCCTGTAGTGAGTAAAGATGGATGTGGCCAGCTGTTCGTATAGTGCCAGAAGAAGTAAGGCCAAAGTCAGACATCTCTGCACTGGTAGTCATGCCCAATATAAAATCCTAAAGTTGAGAGAACTAGTATAAAAACTATGGTCCACAAGGAAGAACGTGAGATTTCAAATACTCTTTGATTTTGTGGTATTGTACATATGCAACAATTCCTTAATAGTTAATGAAAATTGTTACTGACATTTCTTGACAAACTGACATTTATTATGAGCATTTAGTGGGTTCCTGCTTTCCTGCATAAAGACTGAACACGGTGTGAGTGTGCAGGACTGCAGTTCAATTTATTAGGAGCTGTGCATGCACATCTGAGAGGAAAATCTCTCCCTCAAAGATTAAATGAGGACATGGACAAATGTCTTAGAATTTAATTTAAGTATAGGACTAAGAAGAAAAATGAAAAGCTTAGTAATGTCTTAATTATAACAGTGTCTTAGCATTGAATTTTTTTTTTTTTGCTTCAGAGATATTTTCTTTTTAATTAGGTTATGTAGATGGAGGAATGTAACTTTAATATTTTTCTTTGCCTCTTTCTGCAGCATTTTCTGATTATTGTGTAACATAGCTGATTATAGCTGATAGCTATAGCTGATAGGTAGCATATTGTACAGATCATTGGTCTTAACAACAAGTTTTTATTCCAAATTGAGGATGTGATGCTGGAATGAAGTAAAATTACTGGCATAAGTGTATAGAAGAAAGTTTGGGATTTGGATTTTCTGAAAATACAGAGTGTATCAAGAGTAGCACCAGCATTTTAGAGGGTATAGTCATACCTGCTCTGGAAACAACCATGGCAGAGTAGTTCTGTAACAGTACATCTCTACTCATGGTTTGAAGTAGACAGACGCTGCGGTGATGAGGAGGTATCTGTAAATTCACTCTGAGTTGAGACTGTTGCTAGAACCCAACAGGCAGATTGGAGATTGTTCAACAGCAGAATGTAAGGTTGTAATGACTTGCAAGTCCAAGTTAGTAAATGATGCATGGGCTTTTGCCACAGCCTCCTACAAAGGAAAAAACAACAGAAAGAAATTCACATACTTGACAGCAATGAATCCAATGTTGAGTAGCTAAGGACCAAAGATTGACTGCTTAAAGAACTCCTCACCATGACAGGCACATGCAGACAGACACACACATCCCTCCTCAGTGTCTCTGTGTTCTTCCCTGACAGCTTTCTCACTTGGTAGTCTGGTCCAGCAGGAAAGAGTCTGAAGAATGGATAGCGAGCTAGTCCAACAGACAGGATGTTTGCTGTGACATCTGTCTTTGCAATGATTATGTCTGTGCGACTTTCATAGCGCTCTCCTAATTCATCCCAGGTTGGCAGGAATTTTCTGCAGTCATAGGACCAAGGGGCATCTGCAAAATTAAAAATAAAAGTAGGATAGAGTTTGGCAGAGAGCATGCACTGGTGCAATTGCTGGGACACATTTAGCCCTTAAAATTAACAGGGGTTTGGATTTCAGTTGTGGTCAATCTCTACTTGAAATCATTCCCCTTCATGAATTTCATGAGTTTTCATGTAGTGATAACTACCTGTTCACTAATGCATTTCTGACAGCAGTGCTGCTTTAGCTCTGTTTAGGTTTTTTATGACTATAACAAACACACAACCCTTGCCATATGGCTTTGCTGGAGGGATGTGCCAGATGACCAATGCAACCTAAGTAAGTCTTGCATCACTGCTGTGGTGAAATGCTTGCCAGAAGCACAAAATGCTTTCTGTGTACTAAAATTAACCATGTTAATAAACTATGCTATATTTACATTAAAAGGAGGTGTTTGAGCTATGGTGGTGTTTTGACTGAGCACTGAATGCATGCTGGTTAACAAAAAGGCAGACTGCTGAGAACACAGTATCCCCTTAAATAGCATACAACATGGTCACAGTCCTTCAATAATGAGAACAGTGCTCATACTCAGTTTGGATGTAATTAAACTTCCCTGAATATGTTACATTCCATTTATCCCATTTATCAGCCTTTCATTTCCAGCAGACTTGGTTCAGTTCTTTCCTAGATCAGTCTCTTCGTGATACTGCAATGTAAAGATGACTTGCATGAATTAAATGACTGCAGCCAACAAGGAGGAGTGTAGGAACATACTGCCTTTAAGAACTTTAGAATTACAGGTAGTACAGCTACTTGTCTTTGTCAATGCTCTGCGTTTGCTCTACTGAAGTAGTTAAGGCACAAACTAATCCCTGGTGTCTCGTACAGGGATAGGGCATTGGTTTCTTGTTGGGGAGAGTCAAGCAGGAAAGCCACTTCCCTTGCAGGAAGAGGAGCAAAAAGGAGTTACAATTTGCTAAACCACAACTCCTCTCTGGCATTTAATCCTAGAGCATGATAACCTGACAACCTCATTTAGCTCTCTCTCTGTCCTTGGAAGACAGACCGACTCATGCTGTACAGCACCTTGCAGTGTTCTGTTGTACAACATGATGCTCTAGTGTCGTTTTGTCTTTCAACACTGACATTTGATATGGCCTTGACAAATATTTATTTAAGGGAGCCAGTGTTATTCAGTACAGCCCTAAGTCAGCAAAGGTATCACAGTGTTTCTGTAGATATGACACATTTTTGCTTCAATGCTTTTATCAGACAATGAAAATTCATTAAGCTCAGCTTCTGTAAAGTGCGAAGATGAGTTTGGTACATAAGCATGAGCTTTTGTTTTTCACTTCAGATTCATCAAGTTAAAGCAACTTAAAACCTGAATACAACAATAACACTTAAAAAACATAACAAACACAGTCCTGGTCTTATCGAAGACAATCCTGATAAAATTCTTCCCAAAAAGCACTTTGACAGGCGTCTTGTCCCAGTCCTCTGGAATTTACTCACTTGTGAGGTCTAGCTAAGCAGAAACAGAAACGCTTCTGTGAAAGAGCTAGGAGCATTGAGGAAGTGTACTCTAGCTCAAGTTACTGCGAGACCAGTGGGACATTTCTCTACCTAATGTGCACTGTTACTATGTGGATTTTTATATATATTTGTAGCCAGCCTTTGTGTGCTAGTACCTCCTCTCCCTTCAGCAGGGAGCTGAGGTCTTGCACCCATGTGTAATTGGGAGTCGGAATTACTTATCCCTCTCTGGAATACAGACTCCATAGTACACAGTCTGAAAATGACCCTTTGAAACATGTTTGCATTCATTGTACTGAATTCTTTTTGCCCAGTGTTCAGAAGCTAGACTACTGAAGTTCTTACCTATTGTTGGCTTTAAAAGTGATGTAATACACACAAGACAGTGTGCATTGCTGCTTAAATCTCTGCCTTTTCCACCAGTGACAGCCTTCACAGAACTGCTTCAATTTACAATGTGTTAGCTGGCAATTTCTTTTCTTTTACACATCAGCACAGTAGTAGAAAGGCACACATTCCCCATGGAAGCTGTTCCTTGATGGGAGTTTGTCACTCGAGTAAATCTTGGTGGAGAAGAGATAACAGCCCCACCTCTTCTGTCCTTCTGCCCCCCCCTCCAACATTGAAATCAGGATCTACTGCTCTAATCTCTTAAATTCTGTCTGCTGTCAAGTGGACTATTTCATCTTTTCTTCTCATGATGGAAACAAGAGAACATCACCCTGAAGAGCACTGAATAAACAAAACATTTTAATGTATTTTTCTTGTGAGTGTGGAGAATGATGCTTCATTATGATAACAAATACTGCGTTTACCATTGGGAATGATTCTCCTGGTGGAAATTCATTCTGAGTTCACCTACAACAAATACCAAATCTTACTCCACTCTGAAACTCAATTTTCTATTTATTGGACTTCTCCAAATCCTCAGAATCTGTTGCAGTCATTGTTTGCATCTCTCCCAACTAAGGGAATTAAATAGCTCCATTATTGTATTGGCAAGATCAAGACATAGGGAGTTTGAGTTTTTAAACAACTAAAGTACATCAGCTGAAACCAACTAGAACATTGCTCGACAAATGATATATCCAGTTTTTACATAGGAGGACTAGGGAAATTTGTAGTTCACATCAGTTGTTAAATACAGAAGAAAGCTCTGTCAGCAGCTGTAGATGAATGCTTTGAAAGGAGAGTAAATTACTAAACTGATGATCAGAACAGCACATTGTTATCATTTAAAAAAGGATGTTTTGCAAATTTGTCAGTGTTTTAGCTAGGGTAGTAAAGGGATGTCTCATTAGTAGTGGACATACCTTTGCTTTTCCATTTAGGTAGCTCTGGCAGACTTCTTTCAGGTTCTCCACAGTCACCTCATTTGCAAGCATTTTGTACATTGCCTCACTTGTCAGATTTAGGATTCTCAAGGCAGGAACCCTGATGCGAAAGTACTCAAAAACTTTTCCTTTCCTTGGTTCATTAGTATCCACCAAGGCAAACATTATCTGATAAGAAGGAGTTGTGCATCTGGCTGAGTCTTTCAGCTTTGGTTTAGCCATTTTAGAGAAGTGGCCTGTGGAGCTTGACAGTGGGTTAGGATCTGACATTAAATGCAAGAAATTGTGTAGAACAAGGAATTGTAAGTTGTTTGGTCTCAGACCAACAACCAGCAGTTCTGTGGACTTCATCATAGCTTGATCCTAGTTAATAACAAGTGCTAAAGCAGCCAAAAGGAACAAAGCTTTTCCCTCTGTCATTTGCAGTGGTTTGCTATCACATATTTTAGTAATGCTTCCAAATTATCCGTCAAAACTTTTATTGCTCCACCTAATAAATCTTAACAGGACAAAAGAGCTGAAACGCCTGTAATCCAATGTCTTTACCAATGTGATGGTGGCAGAAATTGCCACAACATTGCTAAAACTATCTTTGGTCAGAAGTTGCTCCTGCAAAGTTGTATTTGCAATACCAGAAACAATTTGATTGGGAGCAGCTGGAATTAAGTGTTGGTTTACGTGATTGTTGCATTTTAAAGAATAGTTTTCAAGTGAAGGTTCTTTTTTCAGCTTGTCCCCCTAACATCTAAAGAGTAGTTGCTGATACTGTTTTAAAATGATTTGGTAGACTTAGAAGATGAACTGACAGCAGTGTACTTTTACCAGTAGCGTTGGTGAGTGTTTTTCCATTGATCATTTGGCATTCATATTTGCAAAGCAGGGATTCAGCATTACAAACCTTCCCTGTAAATTCTGCAGCAGCAGACTTGTAGTTTTCATAAATTGCACTGAACATCTCCGAGTTTGTTGGGGCGAACAGCAGGATGTGATTTTCAACAGGGACATCAAAAATCTTCACAGGTGTCTGGGAAACAAAAGACTCAACATCTGTTCCACTCTTTGTAAGCAGAACAGTGAATCAGAGGCTCAGTGTATCAGTGTCATTTAGTCGTGCTATTGCAAATTTTACTTTTTAAGACTCAGTTCCCAATCATTTCCATAACTGTTGGGGGTTTTTTTTGTTGTTTTAAAGAAGATAAAGTGAGAAAAATCAGCAGCTGCTGAGTGTTTTCTCTCTTCCAGGGAAAACCTCATTGTTATTCATAGATTTTTACAGTCAGAAGGGACTGTTGTGATCTGCCAGGCTGACCTCCTGTGTAACACACACTGAAGAATTAGCGCTAAAGATGTGCTGGAAGTAAAAAGCATTGTTACCCAGGAAGGCCCAGCTGCAGCAGCTGTGGGAGCTGGACCTGGTTGGGGTACTTCCTTAATTTCTGAGTGGCATCAGCAGCTTACATCTCCTTCCCTGCATAGAGTTGCCCTTCCTCTCATGCCACCCCACCATGATCAGTGGCAGAGGGATGTCCCCCTAGTAAGCAGGTATTTCCATGATTTCCATGTCTTTCCCTTCATATCTGCACTAACAAAAATTATTGCTGGCTTCTTTCTTCCTCACCTTGGCCAAGAGGACCTGTTTACTGCATGGGAGTGGAAGAATTGAAAACCTTCCAATCTCCAACCCAACATATTTACTGCAGAAGCAGCTCAGGCCTTCATGTTGGCTCCACAGGAGGGAGGTGTTTGTGTACTCAGATAAGTTCGCTGTTTGGCCAGGCATTCTTCTCTTCTAAGAAACATCTTGCCAAAGGGAAGCATACTTTGGCAAGGATTAGACCAAGAACTGCCTCTTGAGTTCTGCTGGTGTTTCTAGATGTGTTTAGGGCTAGCATAGTCAAACAAGCAAACAAAATTCTCAAATACTAAGGAGGAGAATAGCTCCCTAAGTCTTTTTCTGCATGGGTTCTTGTCTTTTTTGTCTTTCTCCTATGGCTTTTGTTAATACAATGAAATACACATACCTCAAAATTATATTCAGAGACCAAATCCAGGGTAAAGGTTTTTATTAGCCTCATTAGATCCAGTTTGTTCTGTCTGTCATCTTCCAGCACTTCATTATGCACAGGTTTTCCCTTGGACAAATAGTGAAGTTTGTGAGGTTGTTGCCCTTACTGACTACATCTGCAAAGAGACTGTCTTTACTCTAAAATGTTGTTCTCAGCTTTGCTGGTTTATGATCCTCAGTAACTGAAATTCCATAACTTGTAAAATGAATGTCACAGCTAGATTACAGAACAAAGATTATAGCTAAAATTCAAGGTAAACCTGACAACTTTAATTTGCTTGGTAATCTTGACATACTGAAAGATCTGTTCTATATATATGCTGTGACATACACTCACTCAGCACATCCTTGGTCTGACTAGTTCATAGCCTAAACATTGGTCCTACTTCTGTGTAGTTTTATTCCTGTTGTTGGACACCTCTTTTGTGGACTGAAAGAAAAGAAGATTCCTGGCCAAAGTCAACACAAAGGAAAAGAGGTGAATGTCTGCAAAACTCACTGAACCTGGCAGCATGTGTTGGTCAGAATGTGGGTCAGAATGGGAAAATAAAGGTTTTTTATCAAGATGCCTAAGTATAAATTAGGAGCCTGAATATAGGCAACCGTGTTGAAGACATTAGTTGTCCAAAAGTTGCTGTTTGCTTTTACATGTCACTCTTGTCTGTACATGTGATATTTTTTGTGATAAGCTTTTTGAGTTTCAACTAGGAAATTTTAACTTGAAAAATTCCCTAACTGCCTTTCCATAACCTAAAGCTGCTATGGCAGCTGCTGTACCTTGCTTCCTAGGCTTTTGTACTCCTACCTTCTTAAACACAACAAGGGTGTTCTTTTGGATGCCATAATTAGCACAGATGTCCGCACTGGCTGTCATCCCAAAAGGCGTCTCTGGCACACCTCTAGCCGTCTCACAGAAAACTTCCACACTGTCACTGTGAAGTTCCTAGTCCCAGAAAGAATATGTATAAAGACTGTGTCCCACATCCTGCTGGGATGTGTAGAAGTGAGAGCTATTAGTGAGGCAGGCTGCTAAAGGCTTGTTAGGTAGACACGAGAGCATAATTGTGAACTGGGTATAACTTGCCGTGATTACCTTCAAGTGGAGATCTTTACAACAGGGGAGATCCTAGGAATGCTGTGACCCTGCTTGTGCCTTCACCTTTCCAGCAAGTGCTGGCTGGCCTTGGTCGGTATAGATGGTGTATGGTTCCCTGTGTCCTTGTACTAACCTCATCTGCCCAGCACTGCCCTGGCATTTCCACACTGCAAAGACTTCTGCAGATGAGGAAAGATCATGCCAACGGCAGCTCCCCTGCTGCAGCTCATCTGTACAGCCGGCAGGATGTGATGGATTAGAGAGGAGGGCTCTCTGCTTGCAAGAGGACCTGACTGATGTGTTTGGTGCTTTGACTGAGTACTCTTCAAGGCAGGGACCTTGACTCCTACATCTGTCAAATAGTCACTGTGCTGTCCACCCTCAGACTAATAGTAAATAAGCATGATGAAAGGCAACAGCGCTTCCAGATTTGATTTAATCAGACAATTATTTCATGCTAGATGAATAGTAATTTATATGCTGAGTCCTCCCAGCTCATCCTGGCACTCACATTTGTGAACAATCTGTGACTAATAGAAGGCCAAATACAGCTCTTTATTTACTTGGATGCTATTTTGTGGCTTCCACCCATTAAATTTCTGACGTGACCTAACTCATGCTCATCTATTGTCATTTCAGCCTCAGAGTGAAATCATGGAGTCAAGTCAAACACATCTGCAGGCAGTATCTGCTGTCAGCGTAGTTCTAGGAGATCACCGGTATCACTGCAATAGCAAGGGCTTCTCAACCTGCCCCAGCACTGGGAAACTGCCTTCCTTCATAAATGGCTTCAGGCAGATTGCTGCAAAGCAAAATTCTGGGCACTCTGAGCATTTTCACAGTTTGTCCTCTTATGCTGTACGTGTTCACTAGCTCTGTTGCTATGGGGCATTTTGGTAATGAATCCTGTTTCCCCCATCCTTAAGACTTGGACTATCCACTGTAGCCAGCACACTTGGGACCTTATCAGCTGAAGTGTAAGTCCAGACACTGTGCTTTTAACTAGGCAGAGAGATACCACAATAAATGTCTCTTTAGTTATAAAAAATCCTTGATTGAATGTTTCAGATATGAAAGATTTCAAGGACAAATTGAAAAGCAAGAAAAAAATATTCCTATTTTACTCCCTTCTGACTTCATGCCTTGACAGTTAAAATTTATTTTGCACTACTTAACTGTTGTTCTGTATCATTCAGCCCCAAATCTTAACAACTTTATTCTGCTGTGGAAATTAGTAGGAATTTGCTTGAGAAAGGACTATATGAGTTGGATCATACACAGTAAAATATTTTATGACTTCCTATCGATGCAGATTTCTTAGCTGGCAGGAACTATAATGCACAGTTAGCCTGATATTTATGGAGCTGTCTCTGCCCCCCCGAGTTTTACTAAAGTTGTTTAAATCATCAAATGGGAAGAGGAAGAAAAGGTACTCCAGTTATGTTAGACAATATTTACTGCTTTTTTTTTAATGGACTTAAGCAGGAAGGGAACAGTCCTTCACTAGAACAGCCTGCAACTGTTCATGCCTATGATTTTACACTCAGTTTGAATAGAAATGCAGTGATCAGGTAACCTTACATTTTTAGTTCAGTTACAACTCTGGGCAAGGATTACAACTTTATGCATTTGGAGGCTCCAGTAGCAGCATAATCCACATCAACAATGGGTTGAGTCTTTCCAAAGAAAAGGATTAAGTAAGGATAGGTAGATCAGTAGTTCTGCCCTCTTCCCACCAGCCACCAAATTGGGATGGTTTGGCAGAAGCTCTTTCTCTGAGGATACAGGAAAGTCTGCTGTGACCAGAGTTGTGCAAACACTGCTGTCACATCACGTCCTCAGAAGCTGGTCTCAGAGTGGTAGGTCTCTGTGCCTGGGAAAAGTGCTGTGGTGCAAGATGTTCTTATCTCTGCCTGTGCTGCTTATTTTGAAGTGTGAAAAAGATAAAAATAAGTAGAAAATGCAAAGAAAACTGAGGGCCTGGGTGTTTCAGGCAAGTTCTAGGTCTTTTGGATGTGTGGTGACGATAGCAAGCAGTATATCCCAAAGTTGAAACAAACCAGCCTTTTGAGTTTTCCAGTGAATTACCTTAAAAAAGCCAGTCACTGCCAAATCGTCAGCATTTATGATGGCTTCAGCCTCATCAGTAGAGTTGATTAAAACAGTGCTAGGTCCTGTTCTTCTTTTCACCCATGTAATAAAGGCTGAGGCTTGCCTGACTCCTGTGGAAAGTAAAGATTGTTAAAATGACCATCAAAATGAATGACAAAAATTTCTGTGCAATCAGGATGGAGGTAGTGGGGTGCAGAAGGATGGTGAATACAAATGGACTTGGGCTTCTTAGGACTGGGGTCAAAACCAATTCAAGGTGGGCCTGTGGCATCACAATTCAAGCTCAAATTCTAGTCATTGTTTAAACTGTTGCTAACTGTAGAATATTAATGGTAGATCAGTGCTGTGTTTTCTGGGACCTCTGTAAATGACTGTATGTCCAATTAGCTGCTTAATCACATATGGAGAATAGAGATGAGGAAATTTAGACAAGTAGAGAACCAGTTCAGCAAGATTTCCTGTGTCCCAAAATCACAGTCAGCTATAAAGAGCTATTGACCTGAGGTTTAATCCAAAATGGCTTCAAACCAATTGCAGATTTTATTGAACTGTTTCTTCAATTAAATTAGGTGTCAGAATTGCTCCTTCAGTGCTGTAGAAGGGATCTGATAGGCTTAGAGACGTTGAAATTCCTCTGGGGTGCTGCAGCTTCACTGTTCAGTTTAGACACCAGAAACAGAGCTGAGGTGTCAAAGTTGTCTTGTAATTCTGGATTGTTCCAAATTACTGCTACTAGAGATGACAGTCTGTTTATCTGGTAAGTTCTCTTTAAGCTTTCAGGAGTTTTAGGAATCTTGAGTCTCTCTCAAAGTTTGTAGCTATCATGTTTTCAGAGGAATTGGAGCCGTAAATTTGGTCTGAGGAGATTAAAATCTCAGCTGTAAAGTAGCCTTTTCATTTCTGTGAGTATGACATCCTTGGATCAGAGCTGAGTCTAGCAAAGAGTTAATGGAAGTTATATGTAAGAAAAGTCTGTATGCTGTGAAAAGTGCCAGAGTCAAGATGTACAGTACAAGTGGATTATCAAAGATGCGAGTCCTGGTACTGTGCATTTTAGCATTATGACAAGATCAAAATTGAGTCAGACCATTTTACTGCCATCAAGTCATTTTGCAGCAGGCTGCACTGCAGCTAGCTTAAACCATGTTTTTTTTAAGATTAAGCTGGCAGGCATCTGCTCTGGGGTGAACAGGCTCCAGAGCAAAGCACACAGCAGTATCTAGTGGCCACATAGTGCTTGACTTCTGCTATCTCACATGAAGATTTGAGGTCTTGCAGCTTATGTCAGTGGTACAACCCCTCAGCATATTTTTCATGTGGTTAATCTTTCTATTGAGTTGCTTTAAACAGCCTGTGTAGCTTGTTTCTACTGGCCAGATTCTGGCTTTGGAGTTGTAAATGATGATTTTACAAAGCATAGGGTTTGGCTTTCACACTCTGTCCATTGCAGGACAACCATTTAAAAACTCCCTCTGCTGTAAAATATTTGAGTTAATTTCTTGATTTAAGTGCAGTCTGCAGGGTTGTCTTTTTTGTGGTATGAAGTATATACCAAGCTCTATATAAGAAGTCACTGGGCAGTCACTGCATGTTTTCAGTTGCCAATTAGCAGTGGTTTTAAAGTAATATGCCATAGGTCAGATTTTACTAGTTATTGTACATAAGCATTTACCAGTCAACAAAGTGTAGTTTAAGTCATTATTGGTGGTACATCTGAATGGTTGATGCTGTCTTTTACAAATCACAGAGCAGAAGCCAGTTTCCTAATATCTTGATAGTGTGTCTTAACTAGCAGCTCTCTGCTGAAGGGTGACCAATACTCTGTGTTCACTGGTTCTTGCTAGTGAACCTGTCAAATTGGTTTACTGGTTTAAAAGAGGTTTTCTTGTCAATGCTATAGATACAATCAAAGACTGAAGGTAGGTGCTTTTGCTCTTATGTAGCAGCACCTCTAATAAAAGTTTAGTGTGGCAAATCACTCTTTTGTGGCATGGGTGAAGAAGCTGCTGTTCGCACAAGTGGTGGGAACTTGGTAAGAAATAGCAATGAGGAGCAAGTTACTAAAAATACTGAAGATCAGCTTTCAGCAGCAGCAGCCACGGGGGGCTCAGCAGTTAAAGAAATCAGAGCACTTGGTTGTGTACAGGCTCAGGAGGCAAACTCCAAGTTTCTTTTTTTGTTAGCTATATTAAACTTGTGATGCAACTGTGTCTGCTCAGAGCACACTGACAGATGCTTGGCGTCCTGCCATTTTTGTCAACTCTGAAAAAATTCATTAATTTAGGGAAAAATAAAAAAAAAAAATCTTTCTTGTATACTTTTAGTGAAAGAAAAAGTCTCCATAAGGCCTGGATTTCCCAGGATTGCTCAGTCCTATTGTCTTTGCTTAATAAGTTTTTATAAAAGGCTTCAAATAATTCCATGGGTTTTCTGAGCCACATATGAGCTCCCTCTGATGGCTAAATTGCAAAATTATTTTCCTTGGCTTAGGAAGTATGTGTAGGAAATATATTAATGTAGGAAGTATACCTAGGAACTTAGGAGGTATATTAAAGAACCTTGTGAATTCATGGTTCGTTGTCAGATGCACAAGAGTATTGCTCCACCCTACTGCCATAGGTGCACTGTCTGTGAACTAGAAGAGCAAATGGAGCAGGTTTGGGACCACATTCTTGTTTGGTATAACTCATTTATTTAGGTTTACTGTGTAAATGGGAGTAAGCCATCTTCTTGCGGAGATTCTCTGTACTTGGTGGAATTACACCAGCAATTAATTTGGCTAAGCAAACTAAACATTGCAAAGCATGTTCAGCTATACACCTGGAAGATTAATTAAAATCAAAGTTATTGCATTGGTACAGATGTAATTGTACATTTTAAATAATGGGCAAAACCAGTTGTCTACCTTGCATATTCTCTGAGTATCTATATTTTTCTTCTCAGCAGCATAATATAGGTACATCCTGCTGTTACGTATCATTATCTTATCAGTGCATGAGACAGTTTACCTTTGCAGTCTATGGGATCTTCCCTGCTGCCATCCACAAAAAAAAATTCACAGTAGGAAACTCTTGAATATTAAATTCACTTCTCAAATCAGGTTGGTATGTGACATCAATTTTACCAAATTGGATTCTTGGAGCTGCTGTTTTAAGCTGTTATGCAGCTTCTGCAAATTCTTCAGAAAAATTCTGAGATGTTTGGGATAAAGAAACATCTGGAAAGAGTCAACCAAAAGCAAACGGGTTACACAAGCGTGAAGCTTCCTTGTGGAGATTTTTCTGTCACGTTGTAGCTCGAGTAAGCTACAACAGCTTACTGAGTAAGAGGTTGAGTAAGGTTTTTTATGACTCAAATGAAGGAAAAGTTATATTTAGTTTTTACTTCTTTGTATTGATGGTGATTGTTGTCCACTCTGCATATCCTTGGACCAGTCACAGTGACCAGCAAGTAAGATTTCAGTACTCTTCTGTTGGGAAGAAATGACGTGGAATTAAAAAGTAGTTTGACTGACTAGACTGGGTATGAATCAAAGGGAGGTCAAGAGCAGAGTTAATTATTACTCACATTAGGACTCTTTAATTAGGTACCATTTTTGTAAGCACTTCACTAAGGCAAACCTTTGTGATGCAGAAACTACTTTTCCAGGTAAGAGATGGCGGTGGGGGAAGGACAGCAACAGAGTACGGTCTTTTAGAGACTGGAGAACTATTTCTACCTGTTGTGCTGTGTGCCAGCCCTTCTGTAGCTCAGATGGTAGAATGCAGTTGTGTGTTTAGAGAAAGGAGAAGAGTCATCCTAGTCTTAGCCCTGGAGGTGTAAGTTACATTAATGTGAAAAAGGATAAGAGAGAGAAACTGGTCACACATCAGCTGCTCTGTATTCAAAGTCAAGTAAGAGGTGGAGGTCTGGAGCTTTACAGTTTTGCAACTTGGGTTGGCAAGAAAATAAATTTGACTTTCTATTGATTAAAATTGAGATAGCCTATCTTGTTGAATTTGTTTTGTTATAAAGAGCAAAACCTTTTTCTTTAGATTCTGCACAGAAGAGTATGTATCATCAATACACTTTTCAAATAGGAACAGATGAAAAACATCCAATTAATGTTAGTTTCATGCATTTATGTGTGTTCCTGTGTGTATGTATACACACATTCAGATACATACTTAGACAAGCACACACACTTTGCTTTGGCATCTGTGTGTCAAAGCATAAATCTAACAGAGTAACTCTCTTTTGTTCTTTTACAGAATTACAATTGCACTTCTGTACAACCTACCTGGTGAAGATATTGCCCAGCATAATTATAATCAAAAAGGTTACCATATAACCATATATTACCATATATTACCATATAACCAAAAAGGAACATTTCTGTAGGAGTTCTGATAAATGAAAGATAAAACCACTAACCTAACTCAGTGCTGAGTTACATTTCTTGCATTATTTATCATTATCTTTGCTCTGAATCCCAGGCATCAATCATCTTTTTCCACCTAACTGCTACAGCAAGGAGTGGGAAGAGTAACATTAAATAATGTTATTTTCTCAAAACATTAACGTGATAGGCCCTATAAATTCTGTCACATATAAACCCATCTTGACTTAGGCTCACAGAAACCCCAGCACTGGAACAGCCGCTCCAGCTGCTTATGTGCCAAAGGGGGTTCCTGTTGGTAGAACAAAACTTAGTGTCTGTTCAGGAGGCACTCAGATACCATACTGATGAACCAAAGGTGCTTCTCTAAAAAAGTAAATGATCCTTAAGGCATCAGTCCAAAGCAAATTGTGGTTTTAGGATCCATTTTTCTCTGAAATATTCCAGTTACAAATGGACACTTTGAGAATGATCTGTTACCACTGAATGACCTGAACAAGCATGACTCCATCCCATAAAAAGTCCTCACTGCAGTCAGAGACCAGTAGAAATCAGAGTATCATAAACCTGGCAACTCTAAGACTGAAGTTCAGTGAGTGAACAGCCTTATTCATCAGACAGATAAAAACTCTTTCCTTGACTACCTAAAAAGCATGTGGAAACATCCATCGCACACCTTTCCTGAATGATTAGGCTCCTCTTCAGCTTTCCATCAATTCCTTTTCATTCCATTCATTCTCTGTTTGCCTCCCAGGTGCTTTACTTTTCAAGTCACTTGAATGTCGCAGGAAATCATCACTCCTTTTATTTGAAGCCTTTTATTTGAACCACTTTCTCTGGTTTAGATTTTTATTGACACTGATCACTTCAGGCACTGGGGTGAGGAAGCAGCTGCTGAGGCTAACAGCATCAGAGCTCAACTTAAGGAGACCTGAGCACCAGCGGAATACAAGGGCTGACACAGATGAGAGGTAACAGAGATGGTGGCAAGGTCATGAGGGAGATGTGCGTGGGTGCTGGGACATGGGTTTGCTGAGATGTTAAATCTTTTCTCCTAGATAGTGTTTTTGACCTGCCTTTTGAAAGTATCACTGAATTCCCTCCCACCCTGTGTCACTGCCGTTTTGTGAGGTATCCTTTTCAAAACACATGCAAACCTCTAATGGAGCATTTTAACAGATTTCCACCATTTGGTCATGGATACAGAAGGTCCTGAAAATAAATTGTCTGAGAACAGCTCAGGCTCTTTGGCTCAAATATGGGAAGAATTAAAAGGAACCACAGAACTAGGAGAGTTAAAAGCACCTGTGAGGTGTCTTCTTGAATTTAAACTCTTTCTTTCCTTTTTGATAACAATTAAGCTGAAACCAGTCACCTTTTTAAATCGTTTGTAGGGGGGGAGACTGTAGCACCATTTCTGCAGCCGCTTTGCTCTGACAGTATTGGCATGTTGTCTTTGTGAGGAGAAGGCCCTGCACTGAAGAATGTCACGTTTTCAGCACCTTCCGTGTCAACTAAAGTTTCCCTTATTTAAGGAAGTGTTCTAAAAATGCTTCCCTCTAAGGGTCATGCTGAACAAATCTTACATGCACCCTCATTCCACAAAGGAAGCGTGTTGGGTGTGGGAAGATTGACGCATTTTCCATTTCATGAACTATAGTAAAGGATATTTTGTTGGTTTTGTTTTCCATGGACAACCAGTGAACCAGGTTAACATGAAATCCTATGTGCATTGAAAGTGAAGCCTGACAAACTGAAAGGGAATACAGATTTTGAATCAGATTGTCAAAACTGCTGATTTTTACAGCTGAAGCTGTTAGCAGTCTTGTTCTAGGCACTGTAAAACATTTTGTGAGAAACCAGTCCTACCTCTCTGAAGAATTTACAGTGTGACTGCATAAGGATCAAGAACAAGGTTGGTATCATCACATGTTATCATCTCTATTTTAGAGAGGCAGAGTATCTTTTGCCTGAAGCCACACCAAATGGATATGGCAAAAGTGGGAAGAGAACCAAGAATCCTGTACTTGGAGAGACTCTTTCTCTTGAGCACATCAATAACCTGAGTAAGTTGATTCTTCTTTTTCAGTGAACTTTACTGAACTAAAATATATTGAAATGTGGATGGAGAAAATTTTTGCTGATAACATAAATGTGTTTAAAACATTTTTGAAGTACACATACACGAAAGCATGGTAAGTTCCTCCTTTAGCTAATTGCTGGTGGCCTCAATTTTTTTCCTGCATTCTATTTTGATGGTCTAGTGATTGCTGCAGTCATTGTGAATATGCCTGTTGTCATGCTTAATACTTATTTCCTAGCTCTTAGTTTCTGCTATGGTCTGAAAGTAATTTTAGCAGTCCCAGATGAAAATCTTGTGTGTAGGCTGCTTTTACAGTTTTACTATAGATCTATAATTTTCTCTGTAGCAGACTCTTGAGATGAAGAATGGATTTATGTTTAACACACCAGAGTTGGAGGGATGTTAATCTTGTTGCAGTTGCAAACTTTCTTGTGTGACCTTGAATTCTCCCATTCTCTCCTGTGCTGACCTCTGTACTTTTAAACTTACATTTGTAGTTCACTTGAGATCATCTGCTATGCAAACAGCAAGCATTATTCTACAGTTTGGATCCTTATTCAAGGCATTCAATAAAATAAGCATGTGTAAGACATACGTACAGAAGGGACCCATGTTAATCAGTAAGTCTGTGCCGTAGGTAAGTAGAACATCATCTAGTGACTCTTGTACCTGTCTGGACATACATTTCCACTGTCCTGCTCTTTTTGCATGCATATTTTGCGAACAATTTAGGTGACTCTTTTAAGAAGATTTATTTCTACAAGACTGACAAAGATTTCTGAGAAAACATGCAGGCGTGAGTCACCCACGTTCCACTGTTTTTCACGCAGCAATAGGTTCTTATAGTAAGCTTAGTTATAAGAAATAGCAGTTCTGGGTGGTTGTGAACTGTTTGCATAAGGAGACATTGTATGCTGAAATCAGCTCTTAGCACAGGAGTGAGTATGCTTTGGATGTTGGCTTTGTAAGTGAGCTGATCATCTGATCTATACAACTGATTTAAGACCAGTCATGTCCTTCACCCTATTTTCTAGAAATCCCCTATATCTATATATAAGGAGCAATTTATTGGTGGTTTGTGTTTTTTTTTCAGTAACACCTTCAGCTTTTGTGCCTTGAGCAGGAGATGTTAGTTTTTAAGAGTAACCCATATATTACTGATTAAATGCCATTATCTCAGCACAAATTATTAGTCACGGGCTGCAGGAATCCTGTGGCTGACCCGGTGCCTCACTGCGTATATAAATGTTTTGCTAGAAAAGGTAAACATTACTTTTTCATAAATGAGAGTGCACTGCACTGCTTGTGTTTGTCCCTAGGTTATCTCTATGTTTATCTAGGAACTGGAAACTTCACTGGAAAGGACAGGAGCAGGCATTCTCAAGAGATCTGGGGAGTCAAACATTTGCAGAAGTCTAGGCCTTTTCCTGAATTATTCTGTTCAGGCGGGAGAAAGTGGCTTTAGCATGTGCTCTGCACCCGTTTTGTTTCCCAAAATATGCTATTAACCAGGTTAAAGGCTTGTAGAACTAGAGCTGTAAGGAGTTTGGAGAGGTTGTTTGTCTGGCCTAAAGCAAGAAATGATACCTAAACCAATCTTGACAGCTATTTGACTAATCTGGCTTTAAATATTGCCATGAGTGGACATACCAGAGCCACCCTAGGCATCATTAGCCTTTGTGATAAATGGTCATCTTTATCTCTGCCTATGATATCTGTAGTGTTTAAATCCATTACACTGCCAGTGAAAATGAATAACAGCATAATACCTGTTTCTATGCAGAAACAGTGAATTTGGTTACATTTAACATGTCTCCTCTCAGTCACAGTATGGGCTGTTGCTGATGTGGGCTGATGCACTGTATCTTATCCCTGGGCTGGAGCATATTGTGGGCTGTTTCTGCCTCTCTGGCCTGGGAAAACCTTAAGCATGAATGGTATTCACCGTACTGTTTGGGAGATCTGAGGACTGTTCTTCCATGGAGAAATATGAGACAATTGCAGAGTCCTGTGAAAACCATTCTGACAACAGAAAATTGGAAGGGTTTACAAAAGCCTTTTGAAGAGAAACAAAACAGAAGATGTGCCTCACTGTGTTCTGATAGTTGTTGCCCCTGGGAAAATCAGAGTAATGCGTAACTTCAACCGGTTACAGTTTGCAAGGGTGTGCAGTAGTACTTTTAGTGTTTGTGGGTTTAAGTGTACAAAGCGTATTTTCCCTGTGATGAAGACATTTGTGAAGTGCTTGCGATTTGGGGGTTTGTTGGTTTTTTTGAAAGCATCAGTATTCTGCAATGAAAGCTAACATAGGAACTTATATTTATCTAATGTACAGTGTAAGGCATAAAACTCTCCCATGCAGGAAACGCTGGTGTAATATCTACCTTCTGCTGGTGGCAAGTGCTCTATATTCCCTGTGCTGATAGGCATTTGTGTGATATTCAGATCAGTTTAACATGGATAGGGAGATGCCACAAACTGCAGCAAAGGACAGTTTCCAATTGAGCATTTAGATGAGGTCCTCCTGGAACATGCAGGACATAATAACTCAGCTGGGCAGGCAGGAGGACTTGTATCTGTATAGAGGGTAGGCACATTGCTGTGTGCTGCTTGCATTGGTTTCAGACATTGTTCCCTGTGCCTTCCCAAAAAAAAGTGAAGCTAGAACCTCTTTTTCCTCCCCCTCTTTATGCTGCTCCTTCAGCTACTCTTTTGTTGAATGCAGTTGTTCAACAGAAGTTGACAGAAGAGTGCAGATTTCTGGGTCACTACTTTGTTTCCATGCTGGGTACCTGCCCAGTGTACTTTGCTCAGACACTGAGGGTAGCCTCATGCTGCTTGGCAGAAAGTCAGCATACATTTTTGTAGTAAACCTTGCCTGAAAGAAGGCAGATCTGGGACATTGTGAGGGTGAAACTGAAGGACATTAGGACTTGTGGGCAGAAGACATCAAAGCGAGCCTCTCCAGATAAATACTGTGGGATTGGTAAGTACATAATGGAACACAACAGGGAAAGCGTTGGGATTTTCACATAAAAGATAGGCCTAGGGCAGATCCTAGAGTGCTGAATCATTTTCCATGTTGGTACAGGGCTGTATCAATCCCGCTTTCTGGGAAATATGGGATTCCTTCCCATTCTCTGACTGTGTCTTTGTGTTTGAGAATGGGTCAAGAAGAGAACAGTCTCAGGTACTCCCTTCATTCTGAATTTCTGAAGCTAAGTCCTGACAGGCCCACAGACTTCTGTGTCTCAGGGGAATATTGCTGTGTCTCTCATTATCTAAATTCCCTTAATAGTTCCATATTCACAGAGACTATTTATATAGCCTGTTCTAAGGAGTAGGACAGAAAATATTAGGGCTTTATGGTTTCTCTGTGCAAGTGTGTGTGTGTGTCCTGTCTTTAGTCTCTTTCTGTTGTGGCAGTGCAAATGATTACAGAAAATGAACCATCTGGCTCAGCATTGTGGAGACAGGTTTCCTACATCCTGGGGCAATGCCTTGCTGCAGGATAGTTTTTCACTGCCCCAGAGGCTGTTTAGTGGCATGTCTCCAAAGAGAACCATTGAGATTGAGGTCAGTGATTTCCAGATAATGTGTGTGAGCTATGGAGCTCATCACTTTCATGAGTGATTCTGTAATTCTCCACAGAATCTGTAGATGCCTTTATGGTTTATGGGGGAAAGGCAATCCATGAGTTTTCTGTAAGCTCTTGACCTTGAATCCAAACCACAAGGCAGTGAGAATCACTAGAACAAAGTGTGGCTGGGGAGCAGTGTTTCATTGCTGACTTTTTTAGAAGATGCATGGAATGGAAGAGTGTTTCTCCTTCCCTTCTGATGAAAGCCAGTTGTGAGGATAGTGGGATATGAGAGAAGTCCAAGATTCTGCTCTGAAGTAGGGGGAAGAAATCCTGATTTAGATCTCCTGCATCCTTTGAGTGCCCAAGTCCCTGGGTTAATGTATTTTGAACAATACTTTCTTCATCTCTTCATGAAAATTTTCATATCTTTCCATTCAGTGTTAGGTTGAGATCATGGAGTATGTTGCAATATCTCATTGTTGATCAGCTCTGCCAGTACTAAGGAGCTTTGGCTGCAAACTCTTCTCTCATCTGGATGTTTAGGTTCTGTGCTTTGAATCAGCTCTTACAAAGCTGAGAATGGAGCTTGACTGAGGGTTTTCTGCTAAATTATTTTTTCACCAAAATAATGCATCTTCCGAGGGATCAGAACAGTTCACAGGTGCAGACTGGATTTGGCAAATAACTTTAGACCTCCACAACTAAAAAATAAAATCTTGCTAACTTTCAACGCTTTCAGAAGTGTTCAGAAGTCTTAACCATTAAGTTTTATAGATATTTCTAATGTGATTGTTCTGAAAGTTTTCAAAATATTTAAAGTTTTATAACATTATTTCAGGATTAATGAAATGTTTGGTATTTTCCAAGCGTATTTTTTGTTTAGTTATTCTGTTACTGTACATTTAGGTTTTGTTGTTGTAAAAATACAGGTATTTTCAGTTCAGATTGACCTACACTGTTACTACTATTTATTATCATCATCATCCAGGTTTGATAGTGAGGCAAAAGAGCAATTTATGTGCACTTCTGCAAAGTTGGGATATTGCTGCCTTAATTTCAAATATCCCTTCCAGATATGAAATAGATTGGGGTTTTTAGCTTGTACCTGCTCTGATGCCTGTCTCCAAAGGTGTGCTGCTTTGCAAGGTGTTGGTATAATTTAAGGCTGTGTGGATGCGTGCACTGAGCTCAGTGAGTGTGGCACAGTGAAGCAACGTCAAGGTGAAGCAATGGAGACAAAGCTTTTGCTCTCTTATGCACATGAGGAGTTTCTCCTACCAGCAGACTGCTGGAAAATACAGCTCCATGTTTGTGAAGACAGAATTATGCAGTGTCTGAGCTTTTACATGGCTAACATCATGAGAATGTATCTTTTGGCTTTTGCTTTTGTGATATGCTTTCTGTAAGGTTCAGATCTTCTAACAAAGTGAGTTACTTGAAAGCACCTACTACTTTCCTCCCCATGAGGAATGAACATGAACTTAATAGAAAAAACAAAAAACTGGCCTCCACCTTATCAAGTGCTAATTTCAGCTAAAGAGTCCAACATAACGCAATTAGAGACACCAGAATATTGGAAAAGACACTCCCTGAAGCCCAGACTCTCACAGAGGAGACATGCCAACTAGCAAAAACCTTACACAAAGCACTAATGAAAATGTAAGAGGGAGAAAAGCCTTCTTTTATTGGTGTTTTTTTTTTTAATACCCATCACTGCTGGGAAACACATACTTGCAAAATCAGGCAGTGGAAGCAAGAGAGTGCCAACTCAGTACTGTATGCGTGGACCCGTCTTACTCACAGTATCCATCTTACATAGCAGACTGGTATTTACCCACCCCAAAAGGGAATAAATTACTGTAGTTATGGTCAGAAATAGAGACATGGAGACAAAAAAAAAGAAGCAAGGACTGCTGGGGGACAAAGCAATGGTAAAGCAAGCATACCAAAGTGCCACAGCATCAGTCATGCTCTGCACAGCCATCAGTGTCAGAGACAGCAGAAACTGATACTCAGGGCTGCTCCTCTGCTGAATATTTGGATGTCTGTTGCACTTATAGAGCTATCTGATTATGGATCTTTTTCAGAGCATGCTGTAGTCAGGGAAAAACTCACATTGCTTTGCATGTGTAATTTTAATGTCTATGTTTCTTCAGTGCCTTGTCTGTGAGGCTCCGAGCTCTGCTAAGGATGGAAAGTGGCAAGTTGTAGCTCAAGTAAGGTATTACTTTGTGGGTTAAACCAGAGATTTTGCCACTGGTTTTCAGCAATAGCATGATTTCATGCAGCTAATACCTGTAGAGTAAGCTGAAGGCGCTAAATGTTCTTTTCATTCTTAGATAGATATTTCATTCTTAGGATAGTCATCAGCTGGTCTGTGAACTATGAGGCCTCCCTGGCTGTTTTTTCAGAACATTTTAAGAAGTATCTTACAAAAAATATTGAGGCACCATTTACTAAGAAATAGTTATTTCCAGTGCCAGTCTGTAATTGTAGCAGAAACCCTTTCTTTAACCCTTAAACTGTGCTGAAATTTGTGAACTGTACACCCAAAGCAGTAGCCTCTCAAGGAGGGTCCAGGTATTCTGGTGGTGGTTTTGTTGGCACAGACAAGGACAGGTGGGTCTGGATTAGTAGAACCAAACTGATAGTTGAAGAAATTGCCTCCAGTAATGACTCTTGCTTTCTCTTCTGGAGCAGTTAAGTGTTGCTTTGTTCCTTCATGCCCTTAGGCTAAAGGATGGAGTGTTCCTAATGGTGTTTGATGTGGTAGCCCCATTTATTGGGGGTGAAGGATGTTGCATGGCATATAGCTTCAATTTAAGTTGTTTTCATGTCTGGTATGAGTGGGGTTGGGCCTCAAGTGAACTCTTTCCTCTCAATCTCAAAGGCTGTAATGTACCTTGAGATGTGTCCTATGAGCACTTGCAGAGGGTGCATAATGAAATCAGAGGGAGCTGTATATTCAGGCTGCTTGCAAGATAAGATCACACGTAAATATAGATGCAGTAATCAGGTACTAAACAAAAGGGCAGAAAGATAAGTCTCCTGTTTGACTTTGTGGTCTTTTTCTCTTCCTAATAGGCTCCTTTCCAAAGATGCCTTCCAAGTAACATTCTAGGACTGTTAAAAAGCATCTTCTGGAAGTACAGGGAAAGCCTGACAAGGCTTCTTACCTGAACAGGCTTCTTACCTGACAAGGCTTCTTACCTGAACAGGCTGTGTTGTAAGCTCAGAAAACAGCCTGAAGCTCCCAGAGCATCAGTAGGATGACAAAACCATTTGCTTAGAAAGCTCATTTTCCTCTTTCTGCCACTAAAACAAGTAACAGTCAACACAAAGGCCTTTTGGAAATCTCCTACTAGGAAATGGGCGCTATTTTTGATAGGACTTCTAACCAATATGTCCTGGAAGGAAACTGCAGTTTCCGTCATATTTGCAGTGAGGAAAGGAGTGGGATTAAGCAGAGCTGAACAGAAAATTGAAACTGATGGAATACAGTGTTTTGGTTTGGGCATACAGCAGATTAGGTCACATTTCTGCACATTTCTTTATCAGTGCTGACTAGTTCTGGCTCCTTCGTTGTGTGCTTTACAGTTTTTGAGAGGTATATGGAAAATCTGACTTTTGCAGAAGTCACAGGCTGGTCAGCAGGAAACGCTGAATGCAGAGTAAGTACAATTCTTGGGCCTTCTGGTCAGTTACTGCCCACACCCTGGAAATTGTTGTACGATCGAGAGCCATTGACAAATGCCTCACATGTGAGCACCTTCTATTTGCATTTCTGTTTTGCCTCACAAATACAGTGATTTTAGAGTGGTGACACTGTTATTTATTGGCATTTGTCGTGGTTTAAACCCAGTCAGGTAATTCGTTCGCTCACTTCCCCCCCCCCTTTCTTGCCCTCCCCCTGCTCTCGGAGGGACGGAGAGGAGAATCAAAAGAATGCAACTCCCACGGGTTGAGATAAGAACAGTTTAGTAACTAAGGTATAACACAAATCACTACTGCTACCACCAATGATAATAATGATAAAGGAAATAACAAGGGAACAGAATACAACACCTCACCACCCACTGACCGATAACTCGCCCCCAAGCCCGACCAAGCTCCGACCGATACCTCCTCCAACCCTGCAGTCTCCCAGCCCTTCCGGCTAACTCCCAGTTACATCCTGGGCATGACGTGCTGTGGTATGGAATACCTCTTTGGTCAGTTTGGGTCAGGTGTCCTGTCTCTGCTTCCTCCCAGCTTCCCCTCCTCCCTGGCAGAGCATGAGGCTCACAAAGTCCTTGGCCAAACCAAAACATCTCTATCAGCTCTGTTCCCGAGCCGAAAGTCAAAACACTGCACTGCACCAGCTACCAAGGAGGAGAAACATGACTGCTACTGCTGAACCCAGGACAGCATTAAACACTTTAACCTGTTACGAGACCTACACTTGCAATACATAATGAAAGTAACTGTGCAGTATCCCTGTTAGAAAGCTTTGTGCTATTAAATAAGGAGAAGGTAATGCCACAGAAGGGTTTAAAAGCATCAAGAAATTGGTTATACTCAAAACAAGTTTGTCAGAAGATTCTTCATTTGTGAGTAAAGATCCAGTTTTATTGACTTACAAGGCTGGGCTTTAAATAAGTGCAGTATCATCAATTTTGTCTCTTCCACAGGTACCTGTATGGTGTGTAGGAAAGACTAGGAGGAACTGGAAATGCTGGAATTTTCTTTGCACATTTGTTTTACAACATGTATTGTTTTCCAAGTTGCACACTTCAGCTGAATTGCAAAGCAAATGGAAATCTTTGACATTTCACCTTTCATTGACTACTGTTTATTTTGTGTTTATTCCATGCCTCAAATGAAAATAGAACTCACAAGGAAATAAATTAGATTCATTAGTTTTATTGTTGTCTAAGTTCAGTGTGAATCGCCACCTAGTGTATATTTAAGACACTGCATAATTACAGAGATTTTTAAATCAAGGTCGTAAAATGTCCTCAGAACACTTTCTATAGCTAGTGGCATTTTATTTCTGTATGCAGGCAAAATAAAATCTGAAATCTACAGGAATCAAGAGATAGATATTCAGAAAAGGACTGGCAGGTGAAAGTTCAGAGGTATGAGATTCATTCATCAGCTGGCCAAGTAGAGAGCAAAGATTAAAATGACAAAAACAGCACAAGATTTCTTTGCCAGAAACAGAGAAACACTTATTTTACAAATCACATAAAATAATGGGGAAAAATGAGGACAGACACAACCAACCTATTTATTGAAGCTGGCTTGCATTAATTTGTCCAGCACCACAAGGTAGGCAGCATCCAATACATGGCTGATTTTAAATGTGTTTTCTTTCATTTCAGATGACCGATTCCTGCAGGTGTGCATCTGATTTTTTAACCCACTGTCTGATAAAACATCATTGATCATGAGGACATTTATTAAATCATGGATTCCTCAGTGTTTGCAGATTTTTGGGTCACCTTGCAGGTTATTCCATGGATGCAACAGGCTTTTTACATCTCAGATTATTTCTTATTATGACTCTATAAACCAGTGTAAAAAGGAACTGCCGGAATATTTCAACTTTGCAAGTGATGTCTTAGATGAGTGGTCACGACTGGAAAAGGTAATATTTTTCTTTTACTTCATAGACATTGGAACAAATCTTAGATGATACAAATCAATTTTCCTGATTGATACTGGGTAGTATAAGCTGCAGAGTAGAATGCACTGCTTTATTTTTCTGCGTCAGAAATATGAGTGTCATTTTAAGACACTAGTTGCCAGGGTGAATTGGTTATCTGGAGTTATTTTGGATAGAAATGAAACATTTTAAGGTTTGTCTTTTGTTGCATTCTAGGTTGGAAGACGAACAGCAAATCCAGCTTTTTGGTGGGTAAATGATGAGGGAGAAGAGGTAAAGTGGAGCTTTGAAGAGCTGGGATTTCTTTCTAGGAAAGCAGCTAATATACTTTCTGAGGCATGTGGTTTGCAGAGAGGAGACAGAGTTATAGTAGTGCTGCCTCGTGTTCCTGAATGGTGGCTACTGTATGTAGCCTGTATGCGAACAGGTGAGTGAGTTTACTGATCTCTTGGATGCAGAAAAAAATAAATAGAAGATATGAAAAGTACACTAAATTAAATTGGGAAAAAAAATGTAAGCAGGAATATGCTGCTGTGCCCTGTACAGTTCAGCTTTTGCATAGAGGGAGAATTGGCAGCACCCACACAGGAACCAAAGCAACACTGTACTAGGTGCTGAGCAGACATGGTCCAGTCAAACGCCTTCTTAGTTGAAGCCATTGAAGGTTGAATGGTTATAAACTAAGGCCACGTTTAACCAGATACTTTGTCAGTATGAACAGTTTTAATGCAGTAAGATGTGTGACCAGACTGGTTAAGAATTCATCACAATATCTTTTTGCTCAGCTATTACAGTTTTGCAAATTCTTTCACAGAATTTAACCCATTGCATTTTTAGAGCGCTAAGCATTCATAATAGAACAATTTAGCATCAACAGGGACATAATCAAGTATTTTTGTCCCACTTATAAGCTCTGTGATTTTGGTGGGTTGTAAATGTGGTTAAGGCTCAGAGAATCCAGTTCTATCTTATCCAAGATTTTTTTTGGAATATGATGTGGGAGTAGCATTCAGTATCTCAGTGTCTCCATTTCCCAGTTGTAAAATTTGGTAGACATCACTGAAGGTGCATGAAGACTGTAATCAGTATAGGTCAAGTCTGTTGAAATCCTTGGGAAAAGGAGGATATAGAAAGCACTAAAGGGCATAGAAGTGCACTAAACTGACATTCAACCACTCTCAATGTGATTTCAGTCACATTGTAGTCAGTATCCAAACTCAGGTTTGTTCACATTACAAAATGAGTCCAAGCTTGAGGGATTTGTTGACTGAGCAGCGTATGTAAGCTGCCTGACTCAATCCGTTTATCCCATATCAAGACGTATTAATTCCTTATTGAAATGAATAATGGCTTTATTCCAGATGTAAATATAATCCATATGCTGGTCGTCTTCATGTACTTAATAAAGGGGATGATAACACTTCCTTCCTGAGTTATAAATCATGAAGGAAATGCTCAAAACCACTGTAAATCTACATCTTACTCATGATATAGATAACTTTAATATGGATGACACAAAACTTAACATCAGTGCTTCAGGGTTTGAAGGTCTTTTAGAGCCAGATAATTCCAGGTCATTTCTAGGGCACAAATTTACCCAAGCTCTGCCTACAAACATGAATTATACTTGAGTCCCATTTCTCAGAGAATAAGAAATAGCTCAGCTTTTCTGTGTCTGGGGTCATGTCCTGTGAATGTAATAAAGAGAAATGGTCAATTTTCTAAATTGCTTGTTGTTTTTTTCCAGGAATTGTCTTCATTTCAGGAACATCTCAATTAACAGCCAAAGACATCTTATACCGACTCCAGACTTCAAAGGCCAAGTGCATCATTACCAATGACACACTGGCACCTGCAGTGGAATCGGTCATACCTGACTGCCAGTTTCTGAAAAGCAAACTAATTGTAGCCAAAGGGAGCAGAGATGGGTGGCTGAACCTCAAAGAACTCTTTGCGTGAGTATCTAGCCGTTACACCATCACCCCTGTGAGGTGAGAAGCTGTATCAGGTGACATTGCTGAATTTTTTAATTAATTTCCAGAATGCAAATGCAATACAATTTTGCACCCCTCTGCCAACTTGCTGTAATCACTGCATTAGGTACAAAACCCCCCAACACACTTCTTGGGAGCTATGTTCAGATCTTTCTGCTGCTTTTTATTCAGCAGCCTGACAGTTTGTAAAAGCTCTTTGCTTCTACTGGGATCACAGGATAAGCACGCAGAATACTAATCTTGCAGTTGTTTCACACTTGTCTTCTAGAGCCCAGTCTAATGCCACTTGAATTCAATGAGAAGATGCCCATTGCCAGCTCTTAGAGCTCAGCTAACCTGGGATCAGTTATTTCTTCCCTTTGCTATGTTGGTAGCCCAGACAATCTGAATTACTCATCAGTCTCTTGAACATAAATGGTATAGTACATGTCTAGGACCTGGCATGATAGACTGAATTTGGCCCCCATTGTCTTCATATTGTGAGACAATATGTGTTGAGATAGAAGTTGGTTTTGTTCTGTAACAAGCACCCTGAGTGCCCTTGCGAAATAGTTGTAAACAAAGTCACTGGAATATGCTGTAGATACTCACATCTTGAAAGTTACAGCACACAGAGCACACTTGTGACTAGCAAAATGTGCTCTCTAACTCTTACCTATGGTGTCTGATGCAACTATTTATTTAGTGAGATGTATGACTGTATAGTCAGGGGCTGTTTTCCTGTATATTTCGTAAGCCCTGAGAAGTACTGCTTCCTTCGTGAAAAACTACATACAGTAACTGTCATATACTGTTTCTTCTGAAGGGTGGCATCTGCTGACCATAAATGTGTGAAGACAAGGAGTCAAGACCCAATGATAATTGGTTTTACTAGTGGAAGTACAGGCTTTCCAAAAATGGTGGTGCAGTCCCACAGCAGTTACGGCATTGGATTTGCAACCAGTGGCAGGTAAACCTTGCAATTGCTCCCAGTGTCCTGGTTAAGTGACATGATCACAGTTAAATTTAAAATGTGACTGTAAAAACTCCAGTAAATGTAGGCATTTCATAAGTGTAAGTTCTTGCTTCTTCTTCACCTTTCCCCTCTCACAGTGAATCCTTATTATAAAAAGCTTCTTGAAGACTCAGTAGACAGCATCAAACGCAGTGTTCCAGCACTCAGAGGACTGACTGTGGAGTAGCAATAAGGGCAGCGTCCTTGTAGCAAAACCAGATAAAGTGCTTTGGTATTGTGTAAACCTTCCTTGAGAATGAAAGCAACCTTGGGCCATAGCGTTATACCTTAAAAGTTACAGTTTATTCTGAATCTCTGTTTTGGTACTGATTTGCTTTCATTTAACATCTTTTGTTTATGCTTTGAAGGAGTGAGAAATTTCATTAAAATCAAAGGATACATTTTCCAAGGAACACTGAGGTGGAACTTGATGATATATAATCCATAGAAGTAATACGACTAGTTTCATAGAGAAATAAAATGTGATTTAGCTGATGTCACTAATCCACAAGGTGGGGAAGGCCTACTCCAAGTGATCTGTTTGGTTTTTCATATAGATCCAGATTGTGCAACTCAAGCCAAGGATGTTCTGCACTGTTCAGAAGGAAAACAAATGCTGGAAATGTTAAACAGGAGGGAGTGATGGGAAATAAGAGAGTGTTTAAGATATTTCTACTCTTAGAAACTTTCTAAGAAGCCCTACTTGCTGACATAACATCTTCTAACGCAAGCCTCTTGCTCTTTAATTATGCTATGCCTGAGCCTTTCACACTCTATGAAGCATTTTTTTTTCTCTCTGTTTTATCACCAGGTACTGGATGAACTTGACTCCTTCAGATATAATGTGGAATACTTCTGATACTGGCTGGGTAAAATCAGCTTGGAGCAGTGTTTTTGCACCATGGATCTGTGGATCCTGCGTCTTTGTACACAATATGCCACAGTTTAAACCAGAAGTTATTGCACAAGTAAGTGTAACATTTATAACTGAGTTTTATTTCCATTTTGCATAACAGGAGCAAAGCCCATACAGAGCATGGGTACCCACTGTTCTGTAGCAGAAGGGATAATAATTCCCACATCCCAGGCAATCATCCCCCCTTTTGGTGTCCAGAAACCTGAAGGAACATGTGTTTTCCATCCTGGTTAGGCCAAGTGACATGGCTACAGGGTAGAGGGGATGTGGTGAAAGATGCAGGATAAAAAGAACTCAGGATCCCTGCTGTCTTGTCCCATATTTAGCCAAAGTTCACTTCAAGTACAGACTTAAGCTGCTTTGGGTTCAGGATGAGCATAGGCCAGTGATCAGAGTATGGCATAAATGTGAATCAGGGCCTTCTTATCCTGAATTTTCAGTGAGTTGCCAAAATGCCTGTTCCTCCACCCTGCCGTTTCACAAAACCAGTTAGCTGGCCTGTATGCCCCAATGTTGGTCTCTTGTGTGGAGAGGAGACCCAGACCTCCCAAGAATAAAATTGGAAAAGCTTTGATCTAGTTCACTGTTGTCACTTAGTCTTCAGCCTAGGGCACAGTTGCCTGGGAAGCAGAAAACAATCTTAACTGGAGCTACTGCTTTCAGTGATGTTCATTTGCATAAGAATGGTATTTGCGAGAGCAGTGGGACTGACAGGTACAGCCACTCCACAGTCAGGATTCAGTCACTAATGCATAGGTGTTTTCTGTGTCGAATGTATGTTGCATTTTTATAGTTTTCATTTTGCAGACATTTGCAGACATAACTTGTGTTAATCACCTTCACATTTGCAGGATCAGACCCAACATTGCATTCTCTTTTCAGCAAAATAACTTTCTGTGTTTCCTAGACTCTCTCAAGATACCCCATCACTACCTTTTGTACTGTTCCCACTGCCTACAGCATGCTGGTCCAACATGATCTGAGCAGGTACATCTGAGCATCTGTCCATTCCAGGGGGAGTAGAGAGAGACTGGGATACAATACTGTGACAGCTGTAGCTGTTTAGTTCCTTATGTTGCTTATTTTTATTTTTTTCTATTAAAAGAAATATAATTGAAATTGCTCTAGAAAATTCTCAGTGTCTTATTTGATCTAGAATGTTGGCATGTAACTCAGCTGTCCACAAATATCTGATGAGCTTTCTCAGACTTCTCCTTTCTTGTTAGCTCTTCCAGGAGAACACCTTTCCTCCCTCTTCTTCCAGAAAAAAAAATAAAAAAACAGCTACTTCTGTAGGCTTAAATTATAGGTTTAAACTAACAATAGTTCATGTGGCTTTAAACTAACATAGTACAGCAAACTGTTCTCACTTGCTAACGCAGAGAGGGAAAGGAATGTTTGGCTGATGGGAAAAGCATCATCATGGGACTGATAACAACTAAGGAGACCCAAGGATGCTAGCCTTCAAGATAGCAGAGTGGTGCCCAATGTGGGGTGAGACTGGAACAGAACAGAAGCAAGGACATACCAGCTGCTTGGTAGTAGGACCTTGTGAGCATGTGCAAGCACTGAAGTCATTCAGTGAACACAGTGAGGAAGACTATCAGTGACCACCAGAGACCCCCTACTCAGCAAGATAATAAGAATACATAATTAGAATGCAAATATTATAATTAGTTCATGGAAATATCATGAATATGCAAGCTATTTCCTGGAAAAGCTTTAAATATGCATGAGTGTGCTAAATATGTAACTGTTGCCAACAAGTAATGGGCACGCTCACCTTTGCAACACTATTCACATGTGCACCCAGCACTGCAATAAAGAATGCCTGCCTGCTGAAACTCCAAATTGAGTCTTAGAGAGTTTCTCTGTCCAACTTTCATGGTAACACTTCCAGTGACACAGATGTAAACCCCATTGTCCTTAGTGGTAACATGAGCAATCTACGAGTTCAATCCAGATCTGTGTAGCGGGATGATTATTGTAATTTCCAAAGTAGCTTTTGAAGTTTTAAGCATACTAGCTCTGAAAGTTGAGGGAGGCTGTTCAGTTAAGACCATTCACTGCTCTTTTCAGGAGTTTAAGAAATAAATATTTAATTTGCTACTTCTCTCAAGGTATAAGTTCATGAGTCTGAAACACTGTGTAACTGGAGGGGAACCGCTCAATCCTGAAGTGATGGCAAAGTGGAAAATCCAGACAGGGGTGGATATCCATGAAGGTTATGGCCAGACAGAAACCGTATGTTTGCATTAATTCTTGCAGTATGCCTTTTCAAAGGTAACAATACCAGAGGCACATTGTGCTTGATAAATCAATGGAAAAGGTGAGAATCATTTAAATGAATTATAGGCAATATATAATTATGCTTATATAGTTCCAAAATCAACTAGCAGCATGTTTTAATGTTTATAGGAAGTACTGTGACTGTGGAGTTCAGCCCTCTGCAAAATCCGTGCCAGAGATTATCTCAAAGAACGTGTAGTAGATCCCTTCCATCACCTTTACTTAAAAGGCAGAACTAAAAAGAAATAAAATAAATAATTTGCTCTGGGTATCAATTTGGCCTGTGTGAGGTTTTAATGAAAAATATTAAATCAGTTCACATCCAGACTTCTCTGCAAGTGAATATTAACGAAGCTATTAAGAGTCAGATTTCAGGCATTCTCTCTCTCCTCTTACCCTTGGTATAGTCCCAAATTAATTGTCCCATTAGTGAAATAGAATCTGTAATAATTTCACATCTGCTGTCTTGCAAAATCAAGTGTTTTCAGAAGAACCCAGTGGCTCAGACTGAGCACAGCCAACCTCATTCCACAAGGCTGAACTAGAATGCCTCTCAAACCTCTCTGATGTGCTTGGGTACCACAGTGCGTTAGTCCTGATTCAGCCCTTGTCCCGACAAAGTCATGAAGAGGTGTCATGCCTAACGGAAACAATAATAAAGTCTACAAGATGCTGCACAAATGAAAAATAAAATCTATTTGCAGGTGACAATTTGTGCCAATATGAAAGGGATGAAAATTAAACCTGGCTCTTTGGGAAAACCTGTTCCCCCTTATGATGTGCAGGTATGTTGATACATCTCCTCTGAGCTCAGCTGCGGTTGTGGGTACAAGAGTAAGGGAACACTGTCTGTGTCCCTTCTCTGCCCTGCACTGTGCTGTAGCAGATATTTAATTGAGCTAATCAAAGCTGTAATGATGTGTCCTTTCTGCAGATCATAGATGACCATGGGGATGTTCTGCCTGCAGGAGAAGAAGGCAACATTGCTGTCCGTGTTAAACCAACGCGACCATTCTGCATGTTCTCTGAGTACTTGGTAAGTCTTGGTCTGTGCCTTCCAAGAAGCTGAAGAGAGATCCAGGGCAAAGTTCTGACTTATTCAAGAAGCAGAATTTCATCTAGGATCTTCACAAAGTCTCCCTAGGCTGCTTGAGGACTTTGGGCCTGATCAGTACATTGTTCTGATAATCCTGGAGCAGACTGGCAGAGCATAACTTCAAGATGCAATATAAACCAGGTGCTACCTTGTTCCAGACCTGTACCTCGTAGTTGGCACAAACTTCACATTCAATGCATCACTCTCTTCCATTCTACTCCCATCCTTGGCTAAGGATTAATGAAGGAAGCTCATAAAGGCTACTGTAATACATCAAAAGTTCAGGAAGACTTTCCAAAGAGCACAAGTATGTTATGACCTCATATCACTGTCAGAGGTATCAATAGATTTCTCTCTTACATCTTTAAAAGTTACCACCATGCACGTATATCTGGTGTCAGAGAAACCCTTTGACAGTGATGATCCCATGGGTTTGTGGTAGTGGCATATGTAATCTAACATCACTATTCAAATGGGAATGCTCTACCCACTGCAACCAGAACAGGTTTAACAGAATTCAGAAAAATGGCCATCTTGGTTCAGATCAAAGGTCCATCTAAGGTAGTATTCAGTCTGCGATGGTGCTGAGTTGTAGTATGTACTTAAGAAAACACTAGAATCGGGAAGATACAAAGATACTCTTCACTGCATTTGAACTATAATGTGTATGCTTTGGGAACCTGTCTATGTGTTTAAACCTCCTCTGAAACCCCATAAGATTTGGATATTTTTAGCATCCTCAAACAACAACTGCCACAGAGTAATTACTATGTGATAAAAAGCTCCTTTTGGTTCAGTACTATTATTTCAACTTTTCATTTTGTCTTCTGTCGTCAAGGTGTTTTTCCTGTGTAATCTGCACCTGATAGATCAGTTTCGATAGTGAAGTTTTTCCTGTAGGTCACCTCATTTGTGTTTTGATCTTGAAGGCTGGGGGGTAAACAGTTTCCACTGACAGGAGGTTATTGTGGCAACCCCCTGCAGTGATAAATTATTTCCCTGAAGACAGTAGGTTATTCAGTTTAGTAATTTGCTGTGATGGATGAGCATTTTGATTTAACACAGCCTTTTTTCCCTAGAACATGAAACCATATCTACACAAATGATGTTTTCCACCTCTCACAAGTTTCCACCACAAAATTGCTGTTTTTCTTAATTGAAGACATAAAATAATACTTACGTTGAGAACAACTTAAAAATTGTCGTGATCGTTTTTAGCATCACTGCAAATAAATGCATTACATTTCATTACATATATTACCTTTCACTAACAATCAGATACATTTTTTTACATGTTTGATTGTTGTCAGGATAATCCAGAGAAAACTGCTGCCTCTGTGTGTGGAAATTTTTATGTCACTGGGGACAGAGGGATTATGTGTGAAGAAGGATATGTCTGGTTTGTTGGAAGAGCTGATGATATAATTAATTCTTCTGGGTAAGTCAGTTGCTATTAGCAGTGCTCATTTGTCTGTTAGAAGTCCATCTGAAACACCAGTTGAGTGGCTGCCTTGCTGCAGCTGTCATGTCTGCTTTTTCTCCCAGGTATCGCATTGGCCCATTTGAAGTTGAAAGTGCATTAATGCAGCACCCTGCAGTCTCAGAGGTAGCTGTTGTCAGCAGTCCTGATCCAGTTCGAGGGGAGGTAAATAGAAAAAAAGAAGATATAGAAAGAAATACACTTTATTCTGAGCATCAAGTTCCTTGTGTGTACTAGGCTGCTTTGGAATTAAGATGTTGCTAATTTATAAGATTAAAATCAGTCAAAAAAACTTTAAACCCATACCTTGACAAATCTTAGAATTTCATTATTATTTCCTTGTTTGCAGGGTTTTATTTGGGGAAAGAAAAGTTTGCCTCTTAAGACTTAGTTTGGCATCTTTTTGTCTAAGAACTAGGATTCAGATTATTTCTCTTTTTGTCACTAAGCACCTGGTAGCAATTATATGCAGAGTATGTAATTTTTCTTTATGTTTCAAAGTTGACAATATAGAAGCTTTGAGCTCCAGGGTGAGATTTTCAGCTGGTTATTTTTTTTGTTGTTCTACAACTTTCTGAAAGTTTAGTAGTGTATAAAGTGGAAAAAATAGCTGCAGAGTATTTCCTTCATAATATTGCATTCTGTAATAAACAGCCAATGAAAAGAGAAATTAGAGAAAAAGCTCAAATTTTTGCATTCTGAATTTTGATACTCAGTTCTGGCAAGAAATATATCCCTTTATTCCCATGTCTGGAAGGTAATGGGGTCCCTTAACTTTTGTGGTACAGGTAGTCAAAGCCTTCATTGTTTTAGCTCCTGCTTATGTGTCACACGATCCAGAAAAATTAACTCATGAGCTTCAGCAGTATGTCAAGAAGGTGACTGCACCTTACAAGTATCCGAGGAAGGTAAGTACACCACAGAAAGACAGGTCTTCTAATGGCATCAGACATTGAACAGTCTTTGTCCTGCTTTGGCTTCTTTTCAGCTGCCTTCTGACAAACACCCCAAGCATAGTTAAATAAAATTAAGTAAATTACAGGATCTGTTGCAGCTGTGGCCTTGGGTTCACTGTATGTGCTGGAAAGAACCCATAGGGAGGAAATGGTAGTGTAAATTGCTTTTATCAGAGTCCTTTCATAAAATACTGAGGTTTTCATAGCAACTTAAGGGCAAGACATTCAGCTCTTACAAATTCCGCCCTGGAGCTCTGTTCAGACTCTCACCCAAAGCAAAGGGGAAATTCCTGCTGGCATCAGATGGGTTGGAATCCATCCCTTATAACCAGAAAAAACATCAGTAACTCCCTGTCCTGACAGCTGAAGCACTTACCTCTTCAGGACTGTGTCCCTGCAAATACTGCCTGTGCAGTCAGATAAGATGTGTGGTAAGGAGTTTCATCATCCCAGCCCCAAGTTGTGCAGCTTCCCATCTTTTTACTCCAGCCATAATTAAAGTGTCCCTTTCTTGCACCCAGGAGTTTAATCAGAATGTTATTTCACTAAAAGTGAGCATTTTTGCCCTTCAGGTGGAATTTGTTCAGGATCTGCCAAAGACGGCTACTGGGAAAATCAAGAGAAAGGTTCTAAGGAACAAAGAGTGGGGAAGAGTCTAATGTGATCTGGAAACTGAGGAGAGAAGATTCCCATCATCTGTACCAGCCATAGTGCATCACACTTGGCATGTGGTCATGACCCAGAGCACTAGGAGAACTTAGGAAAAAACAAGCCATAGGAAAAAAAGGGGGAAGTAACACTCACATGGCTTGAGAATGCCATCGGCCTACAGATTTCCAGGAGACAGAAGGTGAAAGTAATTAAGAATGAGGACTAGGAGAGAAAAAGATGATTACAAAGGTTTAATTATTTTACTAGAATTAGTATGAAAAGTTTCCTTAAAAAAAGTGTAATGACAATATTTTAATAATGTTTACAAATAAATGAGAAATTAATAAAAATCGTCTTTCTCCTGTAGTGGGTATCAGCAGTGAAGTGATATTCTCTCTTTAAAACCTACCACTGTAACATTCCCAGTTTCTTTCTGTCTGGAAGGAAAAAGACATGCTCTTTAATACCTTCTTCTTGATGAATTTGTGATCTACTTAAGTGGTTAAAGTGGGGGAAAAAAGAAGATACAAAGTACTTTAGGTAAAGGTGCAATTTATGCACAATTGACAACAGTGTAAATGATTACATGAAAAAGGTTGCTCCGCAGGAAGAATCATGCTTCCTGGTCTGTTTTGTGCTATGTCCTCATTACTGCAAAAGAAGCAAGACAAAGAGTATAAAGGGTTTCACTCCAAATCCTTTTTGGCAGAATGTCATGTTTGTCAGGTTCAGATAAAAGCTAATCTTTACAGTGCCTTGTTTGGGAAACATAGGTCCTGAAAGCAGAATGAACTGAATGAAGAGGATTTACCCAGCCAGCTCTCCATCTATACTGTCCACAACAAACAGGTCAGGAAAACATTGTTTGAATTCCTAGTGTTGCTGACGGTTGAGAAGCAGCAGATGGTACTAAATTAGGAAAAATAATGTCTGATTCTTGCAGCAGTTCAGAGGTCTTTGCTATTACCGGTCTTTTCCTCAATTTTTTCATTTCATTTTCACCTGTAAGCTTGCTGGTGAAAAAGTGCTAAAAACTGAAGGCTGTCACAGAAAAACTGTGATGGAATTTTTATAGATCATTAGGGAATCCTGGATTTAAAATGTTCATCTTTCTACCGGTCCCGAATACCATTTCCAATCTTGAATACTATTCCTGAATGTTCTTTCTCTCCTATTTACTTCACAGGCTATTGTGTAAATTTTGTTATTGCAATGCTCTTAAATCTGCAGATTAGAGCTAAACCGTAGAACCAGAGAAGACTAAGAAATGAGAAGTGTCTGTGTTATTAAAAGGAATAATCAGAGTTATTAGGTTCTTCTCTTAAAGGAATTAAAGTGAATCCATTGGTTTTTAGCATTAACAGTGGAGGTCATGACCTCGAAGAAAGGTTACATTTAACAAAAATCTTACCTGTTTTTACTGCCAGTTGTTTCCTCAGGTAAGAAAAAAAAAATAAAAAAAAAAAAAAAGAATGTCTAACCCAAAATATGATAAAAACCCCCTGAATTAATGTCTATTTTCTATGGATGTAATTAGGGAATACTTAAAATACCTTTTTTCACTAATAAAATCCTTTTAGATTAATTTTTTCTGCCAGGTGCTATTAATAGAGTTTTGATTTAAAAACTCTATGTAAAATGTAAGTACTGTCTAAGTTTCTGCTCTATAATCATCATTCTGAAGTGGGTGACACTTAGGGACACAACACTTAGTTTTATATCCATGTCCTGTGATTGTTTCTCTGGAGCAAATTACTCCTTACAGGTTTATTTACAACTGGTCAGTATTTCTGTACCCCAGTCTCAATGTAGCATGAAGAACGCTGTGAATTACTGTTGATTTAACAACATATCTATTCTGGGGGAAAAATTATGCTGTCAGATATCACTGAAAAGATTAAGTTGTCCAAGTTCTAGGTATTTGAGTTCATTCACCTGGTAAGCAGATTAAATATTACTGTAAAAGCTTCTGCTAAGGAATAAGGAGCTGTTAAATAATTTACTTTTTCTCAGGGGATAAAATTTGACCAGAACTGAGATCCAGGCATCAGAGATGTAACGATAAGTGGTTACAGTTGAAGGCACAGGACAAAAGGTAAAGAAATACAAAAAAAACTTTAAACCTTGGGACAAAGGGCAAAACTTTGCAGCTTTGTTCAGGCCACAGAACTTCCCACATGGCAAGGAACTTAGCTGAGAGCTTACCTATAATATGGTCGCTAGTTTGTGAATATCTTCATCCTTTATAAGAACAGAAAATTAACCTGTATTTCAGCAGTTACTCACCTTAAACTTAGTAACCTGTGCTTGTGGTTAAAAAAGGCATAGATAGACCTAGGTTTTAGTATCATCAACTGGCTCCTGCTCTGACTGCAGGCTCTCCCAGATATGTTTGATAATCTTATTGTGCATGTACAAGAAACCTCTTGATAGCTTTGAAATGTTTGGAGTTGAGCACGGTCTTCTAGGTTGTTGAAAATGATAGTAGTAATATAAAAAGAAAGAAAAGAAGTGCAATGGAAAGGAAGAAAATAATTTGACCTCAGAGCTTTTAGAGTCATTATGGGGAGTATAGATGGAAGAAGGCATTTACAGCAAGCAAATGTAGAAGTGTCTAAATAAAATTTGGGGACCTATGTAAGGGATTACTGAAGCAAAGGTTCTCTGAGATATGTGGTGATGAATGGATATATCAGTCAGCAATTATTCAAGCTAAAGCAGTGAGAATCTTGATGGAAATAGTCTGGAAACATCCTTCAGCTCCATGTGAAGGAAAAGGAATAGAGAATCAGCTACTGAATGCTTTGGAGTAAGAACCAGTAACCTTCTTGCATTGCAAACAATAACCTCTGAATTTGTGTTTGACTAAGGAGAGTTGTGGACAATTAACAGCCCCAAAGATCCATAAGGGTCTGCTGAGTTACAGGGAAGAAGCCAGATAAGTACAGTACGTTAAATCCTTAAAAAGCTGATGGTAAAAAATGAAAGAAAGCAGGATGGAGAAGTTCACATCTAATTGAACTGATAAAAACATCAGTTTGGCTGTGACTAGCCTAAGTGACTTCAAATAATAACTTCAAACTGAATTGTCTTTGGATAATCTTAAGGTTCTTTTTTTCTTTTGTTGTTGCTGCAGGATTCACTGCAACGATTCTGCTAATTTTCATATAGTCTATAGCATCTACGTACATCCTCTTCTGCCATGAAGCTGTTGTTCAAATTACAGACTCTAAAATCTTTGTGGACTTTGAAGCCTCCTAATAGAAATTTCCATGGACACCCCAGGCTGCTCACATCTGATGTATATTCACAATACGAGCCTGTCAGGCAGGGCAAACAGGAAATACCAAAATACTTCAACTTTGCAAGTGATGTACTGGACAAATGGTCTGAAACTGAAAAGGTAGTCATCTTTTGGTGTGCAGATGAGATACTTTAATTTGAAATTTTCCTTGAAATAAGTTGGGTATTTCTTTTATCAAAAAAATCAGTTGTCAAAACCCGTTTGCATTAGGAAATGATACAAAATCTCATTCTTTCTTGCTTTATTTTAAAAGTGTCCCTGATCCTTGGTGCTTCCTATATAGGTAGAAAAAGCAGTGGTAAGTCCCTTTTGACTTTGATTTAACTTCGGAATGGCTGTGTTTCTTCTGCATACTATAATATGAGATATTCACATCATAAAAATACAGGTAACATAACAATAACATCGCATGCTAGGGAAAACTCTCACACAAATATTTTAATTGCCTTGTCCCAAAGTGGATTTGTCCAGATGCCCTATAGTTGAAGACCACTTAACTCTCCTGCTCTTGGCACTGTGTCATCCTGTTGTTTTATTTTGTCCTCTGTCTGTGCTGCTTGTGTTTAAGAGTGTTCCACAACTTCATCCAGAATATCAGGAGTAGTATGTGAAGTATATCCTATTATCTGCTATTTTGTAGGAGCATTAATGCTGACCATAAGGTTTAAACTGAAATAGGGTCTAGACTAGGCCTTGAGACTGGAAACAGTTTAGCTGGTAAACATTTCTGGTTCAGAAAAGGAGAATTTATTGGAAATACCTGAGCTTGATCCATTAAGGACAAAGGAAAAAATAATAGTTTATATACCAGTTGTGAAATACTCAAAACTTGCAGATACTCAGTATTTGCAGATATTTGTGCATTATAATTTCATGTTTTTTTCAGAAGAAATGTTTTGGGGTTTGATCCCTGTATTTTATAGGCTGGAAAGAGATCATCAAACCCTGCCTTTTGGTGGATAAATGGAGAAGGTGAAGAAGTGAAGTGGAGCTTTGAGGAGCTGGGGTTCCTGTCTCGGAAAGTGGCAAATGTACTGACTAAAGTATGCGGACTGCAGAAGGGGGACAGAATTTTTGTGATCCTGCCACGAGTTCCAGAATGGTGGCTGATAACTGTGGCTTGCATGCGAGCAGGTCAGTGAGCATATCTGAGACTGGTAAAACTGGCTAATGCAAATTGGTTGAGAGGATCAAGAATTTAGTATGGCTTGTAAAGAAAAAGTAATAATCTAGGGAGTATCCTAGCTATGCAGGCAGTCTTGGATGATTTGCACTAGGTGCTGTGGGAAAAGTGGCCTGTACAGCAGGCATGGAGGTGAAAGGAGTCAGGGAAGAGCCATGGAAGCCACCAGGGAGGTCCATGTTTCATTCCTTACAGGGGAGCACAAGCAGCTCCACTATTCCACTATAACTGTTTGGCTTGGGAATGCCAGGGCAAATTAATCTCAGAGGTCAGTTTAGGATTAGTTAATAGTTTAGGTTCTCAGAAAAGGATCAGATGTGAAAAATGCTATCCCTAACTAACTTTACTGCTCTTCCAGGAATTGTCTTAATTCCAGGAATATCCCAGTTGTCAGCCAAAGACATATTATATCGACTCCAGGTGTCAAAAGCCAAGTGCATCATTACCAGTGACACACTGACTCCTGCTGTGGACTCAGTGGCATCTGAGTGTCAGTTTCTGAAAACCAAGCTAATTGTGTCCAAAGGCAGTAGGGAAGGATGGCTCAACTTCACTGACCTCTACAAGTGAGTATGAGTTAGAGACACTACAGTCATGTTGCAGAAGGCAGACCTGTTCTTCACAAGTACTCATTTACAAGTATTCATTGTAACACCAAATTGCCAGCATTAAGGTGTTAATTGTGACAGCTTGATTGCTGATACACATGAGAATTGTTTACCAACAGTGGTCTTGTTCTGGGCAGTTTCTGTCCTGTTCTTAAGGGGAAGTCTGTCTTTGAGGAAGTGTAACTCCAAATTATTTTAGTCTGATTTGGTGAAAAGCTTCTGTGAAGCTTATTTGGGGTAGGAGTTCTGCAACATGCAATAACTTAATTACATTCTGAATGTAAAGTAACCATTGAATTATTTGCATTATTGATTATTGCATTCTCTATTTTAAAGAAACCAATCTGCTGACCATTCCTGTGTCAAAACAAGGATTCAAGACTCGATGATTATCTTCTTTACCAGTGGAACCACAGGTTCTCCAAAGATGACTGAACATTCCCAGGGTAGTCTTGGTTTCAGACCCCTTTTAAGTGAAAGGTATGAAAGGTCTGAGCCTGGTTGAACTTGGGGTAATTAAAGCTGCATAGTAGAACTGATGAAAAATAACTGAATAAGAAATACAATGTATGGCTCTAGCCCTTCTCTCTCCAAAATCAGACTAGAAACTCCAGCAGATTTCTAGGGCAGTAGGATCACCCCCAGTGTTCCAATTTTTCAATGAATAGATGTTACCCTTTCTTTGGAGTGGTTCAAAGGACAGCCATCGGCTGGAAATGGTTTGGTGCAAAGAACCAATATATATTGTGCTGTTAGGGCTGCAAAATGCTTGGTGATGTGTAGATGAGCAGAGGTAGAGTCTATATTGGTTGAACAGATCATCCTGTCCCATAGCCTTAGAACTGAAATACCCAGTGTCCAACAGAGCGTCCATCAATGCTGCTGCTTCAGCCCTATCTTCCTACCTAGTGGAAAGTCACTTTATTGAAAGAAATTCATACTACTCTCTTCCCCTTACTCTGTCTTATGAATGTCATCATATATGTATGATATACATGTGAGCGTATACTTATGCAAGCATATAGTTAGGTGCCCTTTTATCCTAGGGCTAGCTCATAAAATAAGCTTATTCAGAGCGCACAGTGCACATGTATCTTGTGAGAAATCTTGTGCTTGTTGGGTTTTTGGTTTGTTTTTTTTACATTTTGGGTTTTTTTAGTTTTGTAGTTTAGGTGAAGGTGTTAAGCATAAATTTTTCATTATCTTTTTGATCATTTTTTTCTGCTCTATCAGGTACTGGTTGGATTTGACTCCCTCAGATGTGATATGGAGCACAGCAGACACAGGATGGGTAGTAGCTTCACTGGCATCTGTTTTTGATCCCTGGGTTTTCGGATCATGCGTCTTTGTACATAAGCTACCACGGATTGAATCAGCAGTCATCTTAAATGTAAGGAAAAACTCATGGAGATGTGTCAGTTTGCAGAAAGGGCACAAAAAAAAAATATTCTTAGCAGCATCTATAGATCTCATGACTGTTGTGTTTGAGATGCTGTGTCTGTTGTATAAAGCCTCTACTTGCATCTTTGATGTACACAGAACAGGCCAAACCTGCCCTTCATTCACACATTTTGCTTATATCTGGTGAGCACGTGAATGAAAATCATCCAAAAGCAGCACTAATGGCTGGTATTAATGCAGACTGAAACCTAAACATTCCTCTGCCCATGCTGACCAAGATGAAAGTGAAAACCTTACCTACAATGTTGACAAAGAGAAGCCTATTCTGGCCATGCTCCAAGCTACGTGATCTGGGTGTCACATCGACATGTTAGCACGGGATTTTGTCGTTCCAAATATCCTGTGAATCACTGCAGGAGGGTTTCTTACCCAACAGAGAGTGTATGGTGCTTTTCCATAGAAAGGGGAGCATACATTTTCCTTCTAGATTACCTATTCACTATACATCCAAAACGCAGTTTTTTTGTCTCAGCTTCATATGTCTGTCTTGTTTAACTCACTAGACTCTCTGCAGATTCCCTATTGACACACTGGTTAGTGCTCCAACATTGTTCCGCATGCTGGTACAAAATGATGTTTCCAGGTATGTCAAGGAATTGTTTACTCAAATTTATCCAAACCAAACTTTAGTGATCTCCCAGATCTAGCTGTTTGACCAAAAATAGGGTAGTAGTTTAGTTTAAAATACCCTTCATGAAAAGACTGGCATAGAAAATGTCATAATTTTCAATCACTGAATTAATTTTCCATGCCTTGGGAAGGAGTGTCATCCTAGAAAGTGAGTGTCAGCATATCTGTGAGGGAGTGACTTGTTGTGGCAGTTGTACATCACCCCCTGCTCCACTTCCCACTGCCTGCCACTGTTCCTGCTTCCCCTCTTGCATTTTCCCACTTGGGCTGCTGCAGAGGGTCAGCAGTCAGGGCCCTGACCCAGCAAATTGCTCTGTGATTCGTTATAAGCATGTCCTTAAATCCCAGCTGACTTCAGCAAAAAATTTACTTTGTTTTTCATGCGTGTTTAATTCTGACTACTACTACTCAGAGTGTTGAGCACAGACTGATGACTTTCCTGTATCAGGAGCTGAAGGATCAGGGTTCCTCTGATTTCCCCAGTTCATGGGACTAACTCTCGCAGTAAACAGCTCCCCAGTATTATTTGTTTATAGTTGCATGTTCCTTGTCTTGCCACTAGATTGAAATACTGCTTCTTTTGTTTTTTAACTCCTTGTGAAGCTACAAATTCATGAACCTGAAGCACTGCGTGAGTGGAGGAGAGCCGCTCAACCCAGAAGTTCTGGAGCAGTGGAAAAGCAAGACTGGGCTGGACATCCATGAAATATATGGGCAGACTGAAACGGTACATCTGTAGGGTCAATGTTCTGTTAAATCTTTATAACTCCTTTTTGTTGCATGATGTTTTCATGGTTTGTTTTGAAAGAACACAGCCTCTTTCTTCCTTGATGTTTCTATGTCTCAGACCCTTGCCACGATAACCTCTGAAAGAAACAATTTCATGGCTCTCCTCACAGAACCTGCCAGAAACATGGATTGCTGAGAGGAAATGTGCTAATTTCCATAAATGTCCTTCAGCAAATCCCAAGAGACAGGGACAGGCAAGAGGGCACAGTCTGACTCTTAAGGAAGGGGACTGCTTAGCAGAGGGCATTAGTTCTTTGGAGATAATGGAAAAGTATCCTTTCAGGGAGTTTCTTGATTTTGCTTATCTGTACCACATAGCTCTGACATACAGGATCCTATGAATCTTAATTCCTTACTTTGGAATTACTCTAGAAAGTGCATTTAATGAATTGAATATAAATGTAGCTGTTTTCTATTGTAAAACATTGATTTAATTTTGATTTTTTCAGGGAATAATCTGCTCTGGTTTTAAAGGAATGAAGGTTAAACCTGGATCAATGGGGAAGGCAGCTCCCCTTTACGATGTTCAGGTTTGTTGGCTGCTCTTAAATTCTTTCATCAAGTATTTTGTTTGGTTGGGTTTGGGTTTGTTTTGGGTTTGATTTTCCCATTGGACTAAAATATGTGTTGTTTCTCATTCTAGATTGTAGACAAAAATGCTAATATTCTGCCTCCAGGACAACAGGGGGAAATTGCTGTCAGAAGCAAACCTATAAAACCACTTGTTTTTTTCTCTGGATATGTAGTAAGGACTTCATTTTATTCACACCACCACTGATCTGTCCAGTTGAGCATAGTGGCTCAAAAGGTTGAATATTTTTCACCAGTTTATTATTTATCACCAGAGTAATTTCTTTGTTTGGATTGATGGATGTTAGAAAATGGAAGAGTTTGCTGAAGATTGAGTTAAAATTTTATAGCAATACCAGTAAAATTCTTGAACATTCTTGACTGAAAAATTAAGTTTCAGTGCATTTAATGTTACGTGTGTTATAGCACAATGTGTAGGTAGTGCATGTTCAAAATCTAAACTACTGTTTGTAAACCACTTTGAGGATAACCCTAAGAAAACGGCAGAAACTGAACGTGGGGATTTTTATGTCACTGGAGACAGAGGGACTGTGGATGAAGATGGATATTTTCAGTTCATTGGAAGAGATGATGACATCATCATTTCTTCAGGGTCAGTTTGCACACTTCCTTTCAAAATCTGCCATTGTATAATCTTACATGTTGTGTTCCTCGTGAGCTTCTGACATGGTAATTCTGTGATGAATGCATTGACCTTTGATTTAGGAACACTTGCTTTTATTATTAACTTTTCATAGACTTGCAGTACCATCTTGGTGATGTCAGTGGCATCTCTGTCAATTTCACCTGCAACATCTTGTCTGTTTCAACAAGAAGTGAAGACTGCCATTGACAGAGGAGGGATTTTAATCTAGTTTGGGTTTTTAACTAAAATTGAAGGACATTGCTATCAAAAGAACATTTGAAATGTTTTATTTTTAACGTGGTGGAATGAAACAATTTTATGTTGTATGATGTGATACCATAACATGACATTGGCTGGTACTACAGACCCCAGCTATCAGGTTGAGATGGAGCTCCAGTGTAGGAGCCGCAAGGAAAGGGGAGAGATGGGAGAGCCTCAGCAGTCCTCTACCACATGACCACCATGAAATGCTCCTACCTTTTAACACAGCGAACCTTCCCATTCTGCCTGAGGTTTCTGTAGTTGGTTGTTGGTTTGTTTTGGGTTTCTTCTGCAATATGAACATTAAAAACCCATTTGGTACTGGTTTTCCAGCTCATAAAGACAAATCCTACTTTTTTTTTTTCCTTACCTAGATATCGCATTGGGCCTTTTGAAGTAGAGAATGCCCTGATAGAACACCCAGCAGTAGTAGAAACAGCTGTTGTCAGCAGCCCAGATCACCTCAGAGGAGAGGTAATGATGGCTGAGCAGTGGTGGGGGAAGCAGTATTTTTGTTTAAATATGTAATTTTATAAGGCAGTTCCTCCTTTACTGAATAATGTACAGCTCTAAGGCAGTCGTGTCATCACAGATAATCCTGTTTGGGATGACAGGCAAAATCCCTTCTTATTTACATGCCTTTGCTTTTAGTTTATTTTCATCCCAAGATCTTCTCTGGAGAATATTACAGTGATGTTTACTTTCCTCTTGTTGTTAAGCACTTGTCTATACACTGAAATTGTCTTTTTTGGCTGTCTTGGTGTAACCAAAGTTATTCTGTACTAGCATACTGTAACTGGCATTAGAAAGCACAGTGCTGTGCGGGGATGATATGGGCCTTCTGTCCCCCATGTGAACTTCAGAGAGAAACAAAATGTCCCTCAGCTTCAGGGAGAGCTCTGCAGAGGCACCTTTTATTACTCCTCCTTCTTGATGCATACTGATAAGATAGAGCAAGTGCTCTTGCTCTGTAATGAGAGAAGAAAAACTCTGCTTTCAACTTTCCCTTCTGTGAGACGTGCAGAAGCTGGACACAGCCATTTCTTACATCGTGCTGGTTTCTCTGCTCCTCCCTTTTGCATGTCATGAGACTGAGCAGTACTGTTCACTGGTAACTTGTGTATGAGCTTTTAAAAATAAATGGTGTTAGATCACTTCCATTGACAATTTCTTACAGGTTGTGAAAGCATTTGTGGTCCTTTCCCCAGCTTTTTCATCCACTGATTTAGAGAGTTTAACCTGGGAATTACAGGAGCATGTCAAGAAAACTACTGCACCATATAAGTACCCCAGAAAGGTAAATGCTTCTGAGATGGTCAACCAGGTCACCCTTCCATAAATCTCACAGAATTACTATTTGGATTTTCATGATTGACCTGAAAGAGACAGTGGCAAAGATTCAGCTAAAGCCCTGGCTCCAGGAAATCTTTCCTAAATAACATTTGCTTATTTTGGTTTTCATGCATTTGAGTTAAATGTTTGCTTAAACCTCCCAAAAATTTCTAAGCTTCATATATTATGCTAGTTAGCTCTGTGTATTTTAAGTCAGACTCACAATTATAATTCTCCATTTTGTATTTAATCTTCAACTGAGCACTCTCTAGTGACTTTAGGGTAGTATCTGACTGAGTCTGAATAAGTTTTTATCTACTGCTTCTCACAGTTAATATGTAAGATAAAAGCCCAGGAGGATACACTTGGTGTTTCTTGGTTATCCCAGCCCTACAGGAGAAGAGCTACTAGCAGTGCCCTAGTTCACTTGTGCAGAACTCATAGGAACTAAAGACCATAATATCTCTTTCTTCTTCTATCATTTGTCTCTGACTTCTGATACCATTTAGGTATTCATCCTTCTGTTACAGTACTGATGCTGCAGTACTCGGTTAGTTGGGAGGCAGCTACACAGGTCTTTGGCCATCTAGGTAGCCAAAGAAACAGTTTGACAAATGGCATAATACACTGCTTTGATTTGGCTTGGACTTGATCCTTTAGGCAAGCTGTTCTTACTGACAGGAGTCCTCTTAGTTTTCTGCATATGCTAAGAGCTAGTCTTGGAAAATCAACTCTGTGGAACTTGCTACATTGTTGTCTGTCTTTTTATTTAGGTGGAATTTGTCCAAGAGCTGCCAAAAACAGTCACTGGGAAGATCAAGAGGAATGAATTAAGAAAGAAAGAGTGGGGACAGATGTAGCACTGTTTGGAAATTAACAGAACTTCTTTCATTCCATTAATGAATTACACATTTCCCTGATGTAATTGCCTTCCTCTGTTTTGTTAAAATGCCTGAGTATCAAAAGCTATAGATAACACCAAGATGTGATGTTTGCACCTGCTTCCAAAGTGTCAGTACCACTGTTTCAGTTCCTGAAGCACTGCTGGAAAAGGGAACAAATGATACAACTCCATTCTAGTCCCAAATGTTCACAGGTTCACCAGAATTTGGCTGGTGACCCATCTCTTTTAGATAGCATTCAGGATGAGTGAAGAGAGATTGCTGATTGTCGGTTGTCTAGCTCGAAGCTGCAGAAAAGGCAGAAATGGATTTGAGTGGTTTAAATGCTCTGTACTTAAATGCAGTGTGTTTAATCTGAATGCAGCCCTCCTATCACTTATTGAAGATGGAAAGACTCCTCTTTATTGATATCACCATATGACCTTCATAAACCTTTCTTGATTAATGCATGTCTTGATGATAAGCAGTGCTAGCTTCTCCTGTGCTTTATCCACAAATAATGTCCATGCAGAAGTGGCTTCATTGTTCCCCTCTGTTCCAATGTTTGCATACAATGGACAAAACTCCCCCCTCAACTCCGTTCCATTCCATGCCATTCCTCTCCATTCCATTCCATTCTGTGCCAGCACCTGGCAATGCAGCAGCCACAATGCCCCGAGATAGGATAAAAGAGAACAGCCTCCTGTGTCCCCTGGCAGAGGTGGCAGGGGCAGCCCTAAGACATCCCAGAGGAAGCCCTTGAGCTTCTGGAGTTAGCTACAGGGACCTCAGGCAGGAAGGGCAGCTGCTGGTGGAGGCTGCTGGAGGTTCTCAGCTGCAAGGCCAGCTCCTGGCTGAAACAGCTATCCCTCATGGGAGGGATAGCAATCCTTTTCAGCTGGATAGCCATGGCCAGAGCATAGGAATATGTTCTTGAGGAGCACTGTAGAGCTCACCATCCTCATCTGTCACAGAGCCAGGGGCAGCAGCTGTAAGAAATAGGATGCAGAGGTGTTTCCAGGGATCCTGGTGCTTCTCTCAGAAGCCCGTGAGGTGACTGCAGGTTGAGGGAGAATTGGGCTTGGGTATCTCCTGGGGGATGTGACCAGCCTATGGACCAGGAGCAGGTCTTGCTCACATGCTCAGGGACAGCCAATCGCCAGCACTGGGGTCAGGAAAGAATTTTCCCCCGGGGCAGACTGGCATTGGTCCCCGACGGTTTTTTGCCTTCCTCTGAGCATTGACCAGGACCACTTGTCCTGGCTCCTCTGGTCCATTCTGCTGGGTTACTGCCTGCTGCTCATCAACCACAAAGGTGGCCCCTTGTGTCCTGCAGCTGGGGGGGGAAGGCTTTTTTTCCCCACAGAGGACCTGCAAGTGTCCCCAGGGGTTTTTTGCCTTTCTCCGCAGCCAAGCACAGCCCCTTCATGGGGTTCCTTTGGGCTATTGGGACCAAAGGTTGCTGCTCGTGCTCCATGCAGGTGGCCCTCATGCCCTGCATGCGGGGGGGAGGAAGCTTTCTGGCCTCCCAGGGTATTCCCCGGGTGTTGCTGCTTGTCCTCTGGAGCACTGAGCACATCCCTTTGTCAGGCTTCCCCTTTGGCCTTGGTTCTTGCCTGCTGCTCTTGCACCTCCAAGGCACTCTCGTGTCCTGACTCTCTTTGGCTCCATTGCCCAGTGCAAGCTTGGAGCGGGAGCAAGCTCTGCTCTTCCCTTAGCTCCATCTCCCTGGGGGTTCTTGCTTCTGCACAGCAGCCTGTGCCTGGGAGGGCTCCAACCTTGCTGCCCCATCAGCAGCTGTCACTCTCCAGCTCTCGCTGCTTGCAACAGCAGCAGCAGGCAGGCATGAGAGCACTTTTCATGCATCCCTGGCCAAGAAGCACAGCAAACAAGCAAGTGTTGGAACTCAATTGTGTGTTTATCATCTATAGGTGTCACGCTTTGAGAAATACCCCATGCTACCACACACCTGCTGCTTCTTGCACATTTGTGTGTGGTCGACGACAATGCTCATAAATAATAATATAAAACTTTCAGTCTGGATGTAAGGAAGAAGTGTCAGGGTGCTGTCAGGGTGCTGAGGCACTGGAACAGGTTGCCTAAAGAAGCTGTGTGTACTCCTTCCCATGGCGATGTACACAACACCACCGCATTGCACAGACCCTTGGGTGATATCTCCTAGCGAGGTATAAGACCAGGCTGCACCGAGCCTTGTGGGACATGTTTCTTGTGTGAGGCGTCCCTGAAAATTGCAGGGCAGCTGGAACTAGGTGCTCTTGAAGTCCTCTCCAACCCTAACTAGTCTATGATTCTAGGATGTAATGATTCTAAAAGAAGATAAAATATAAGAAACCAAACCAAAATCAAATGGAATAATAAAATAAAATCTTGTTTCCGCATGAAAGCTTTGTGATTTGTGTCCCTGAAAGTGCTTTTGTAGCTGAAAACCCCTGACATTGAAGAGAAATCAGTGTCACTGTTATTGAGCTCAGGTTGAGCGTAGGGAATGGAATGGAACTGAGTGAAATGGACTACACTAGACTAGACTAGAACAGAATTGGTATAGGTTAGGCTATGTTATGCCTGCAGCTCTGCTTGACAAGAGATGCCCTTGTTGTTGGGCAGGTGGCCCAATTTATAAAACAAACCATGGTTCTTTGCCATAGTAGACACTTGCTACAGGACCAGTCTATTTCTGCAGTCACTTAGGGGTGAAACCAGTGAAAAACATTCCTTGGTCTGCTTTGGATGATCACATCGTTTTTTAACAGTTAACTCTGAACTTTATGAATAAGCATGTACGAAGTGTGCAGACCCTTACTTCTTACAGTGGCACATGCAATAGTGGTACAGACTTCAAGGTAGTATCAGTTCTTAGCTATTCATCCTGGGGTTTTGTGGGGTATTTTTTTTGTTTTTTGAATTTCATTTTATGGCACAAATTTTTTATTATTTAACAAAAGCATCTCCAGCCTTAGAGTCCTCTTATGTTCATTAAGTAAGAAGAAATTGCTGGGTAACAATAGCATCTCTAGGTAAGAAAGAAGGGGTTTTACAGTTGTGTCTCACTTCTGGAGTTCTGTGTCTGCTGTAGCTGTAGAGTGGGATTTGGAGCATTCTAATCTTGAGAAATGAAAACATTTTATTTCTTGAGAGTAAATGCTTCTGTCACTAGAACAATTTCTGTACTACCAACTGCTTGAAATAAAAGTAATTGTCAATAAATACATTTACATCACTCTTTTTGACAGTAGCTTCATTTTTTTGAATTTTTAATATTACAGAGAAGCTTTAAAACACTCTTTCACTCCTGAGTTTTCTAGGAGCATTAGATTATATTATTATAAAACTGATCATTAGTTTCTTCAAGGCACTTGTTTGTCCATGTCACTTGTTGCTGCCTCAAGGTCTTTTCTGTACCCAATTCAGTTTCCTTTAACAGCCATGTACTGTTGGGCCTTCCAAGGACTCTACATCTCCTAGATCTTTCTGCTTGGTTTTAAACAGAAAAGTGTTTTAAAGCAACAAAAAAGTAGACAAAAAAAAAAAAAGGCTGCAAAAAGTGGAATGATGAACAAGTGTACAAACTGGAATTCAGAGCACCTGGAAACTCCCCTTGTACCTGCAGTTAGCTGTTTGGGCAGTTAAACTCCAGTGATGTCTGAGAATTAGGAAGTTTTGTGGTTTTTTTCCCCTTACCAAATTTAAGGACCTAAAATCAAGCAACTGAATTCAGAGTTGGGATTCAGAACCTTAAAAGAAAAGGTCTGAATCGAACTACCACACTGAAGACTGGAGTTTTACCACTGATTTCAGTGGGGTTATGACTCTCTAAATTCTAGTGTGTCTCATTGGAATAATGTGCTCCAGGCTTCAATGCTAGAACTGTCATCTACAGTAATCCCTTCCTCATTTGACCATAGAAACTGGGTTTCTGTTGTGCTGTAGTACCCAGGTTTTTGCATGAACAGTCCAGGGTCAAAGTCAAGCAGACTGAAAGGTTATTCATGCCACCTGCTGTGGCTCTAGGCTATGAGGTGCTCTGCTCCACGCTACAGCAACCTCTTATTAGCAATATCCAGTACGCTGATCTATCTCATGTTTAAGGTAGATGGTTTGTTTACTACTTCTCCTATGCCCAGAATAAGAGAATTGCTGATATATTTCCTCTGATCCATGCAGAATGATTTCAGAGACACAGGCTTGCAGCTACAAGCAATTGAAAGCAAAGTAAATCTCCGTAGCCTGTCTTTCTTCTGGAGCCACAAAGTTTGAAACTTGACTGCATTGCATCATTCTGGCTGAAAAATATAATTTTCAGTAGACTAGTCTTTCCCTTTGAGACCTCCTCGCCTTCCCTCTTACAGCCCAGCTTCATAGTACATGCTTAATGTTGCATGTATATGTATACTCTGTGTGTGTGTATATATGTTGGGTGCATGTATTTTGGCACATAAAATTGTTCTGCTTGCATTAGTAAAAAAGTTAATATTTAGTTTTATGCCTAGAGATCCTTCATACATTTCCAGAATGTGTTTGGAACCTGGTCTTGCAGACTTGCTGGATGGTGATTTTATGACTTTGCATGCCCTTTACATGACTGACTTTTAGCCAGTCCATTGAGCAGGAGCATTTTATAAGTGATCTACAACTTCATCTCCTTTCCAGCATACAAGAAGTTGGAATAAAGGTGCAGCCATGAGGTGAGTTTGGGTTTAGTTATTCATAAGGCAATTATTATGCTAATACTTGATCTGTCCCCCTCTAAGAATAAAAAAGAACACAATTTATAAATGAAATGGATGTAATCATATCTGTGTGAGAAGGGTTCATTATTAAAAAATCAATTACAGAAGGGGTAATTAGCCAAGTTTGGCCATTACATTCAAGTGTTAGATTTAAGATGCAGATCAGAACTCACCATCAGTGTCTGAGTTTCATCAGCTGTGGCAGAGCAACAGAGTCCAGCAGCTGCTTGTTTCTTAAGGGATTCCTTTGCAGTCCTAAAATCCAAAACAAAGTTATCTTCAAGCACAATCTCACACGCTTCTAGTGAGCGTAGAAAATCCACCATGAGAGAAAAAATTTGTTTAATGTGATTCTGCCAGAAGAAAAGTGAACAAAATAAGCTTGTGGTCAAATCTGGGTCTAGCAGCTCTGTCTGCCAAGAAGCCCATGCTCTAAACAGCTCCATACTCTGAATCAGGTTTCCCTAGAGATAAGGAAGCTGCAAGCACCAGACCTCTCCTTTTTTAAGCCCTCTGTGAGTGCCACACATTGCAGATAAATGGGCTTAATCAGAGGAGGTAACACACTTCACCTCTAATTCAGGGTATTTATTTCACTTGCTTCCAGTGGGTGATACAGCATATGGGTATGTTTCCAAAAAATTCTTATCTTAGCCCTTTATGATGCTTTCATAAAAGCTCAGTTTTTGTTTCCCTGTGATACTTCCTAGGCAAGTGCAGGCAAGTGCAGAGGTGAGGTTATTTGTTGGGCAGGGGGACAGGCATTCATAGCTAGATTGTTTAAACCTCATTGCCTGTTATTATGGTCAGATGGGCTAGTTCTGGATAGAAAGCATTATTTTCTTAGTAAATGAAATAACAGAAATTTGAAGGAAGCAGAGAGGACTTTGTGTGCTTCCTTTAATCATTTTAAATACTTCCACGGGTTGTTTTTTTTCCTTTACATATTTATGATCTGCAGCAAAATAACATTAAAGGTAAACCTCTCCTACTCGGTGACATGAAGCTACACTCCTGAGAGATCCGTTAAAGAATCAGGCCTGTTAATGAACGGAAAGAGGATTATGTAAATTGACAATGTCTCCATCTGCTTAGCCCCATTTGCAAATTCTTTTTTCCTATTAAATGCTTCATTTATAATTTTCTCATCATTACTAAGCTTTGGGGGAATTTGTATTCCTCTGATACACTATGGGGTCTGATACAGGCTGGATAAAATTTGACCCTTCTACCTCATTTTCTCCATAGATTCAGGGATCATGCCTCTTTTCACGTGGCTAGCTACAGATGACACAGAAACTATTTTAAATGTAAGAATAAAAAGTGTGTTATCAAAAGCAAAAGCTGTTGTATAGGTGCGTTGTTAATGCCTGGTGGGAGACAGTGCTCTTGGTAGAGTGGAAATTCAAAAACACATTCAGTTTTTTGTACCACGCACAGACACGAGGATTGATCTAGGGCAAGTCACATCTCTCTGTAACACCACAGATTCTTTTTCATCAAAATGAGTACTGAAATCTCCCTCTGCACTGTAAACTATTCTGAGGCATGCTCTGCTTCCACCAAATAATGGTGTCACTGTCTCTCTGATTTTTGCTTAGTGTTTGCTTGTTGGAGCTACATAAAACATCTAACATATGTGTGTGTTGAGAAATAGCTGTGTCCATGAGGGAAATACTGGCTTGTATAAACATTGTAAAGATGTAGACTGGCATTTTCAAATACATTTTTGTATGTATTTAAAATACATACAAAAGAGGAATCTAACTTCCTTTTGATTTCAGAAAAATTAAGGGCACCCACACCAATGCCTTCTCTGTATTCCAGTGAGATCCTATAGCTTGAAGCAAAGTACCCTACCTATTCTTAGGAAGATCATTAAGTAAATATGGCTTATCTAAGTCACTCCTGTTCTTTAACACTGAGGACATGACATGCCTGCCTAACCACCAGTGAAGGATTCCTGTCTTGCTGGGAATGCCACTGTGCTGTTTTAAAGCCCATTTCTGGAACTCAACAAATGATAAAAACCAGTAAGTTGTCCAGCATCCGGCTTGGAAACTTGTATTTCTATGAGTTTGAAAGAGATTTGATTGTAGAAAATTGTGTTATTCGTCTTAGTTTTTCTATTGACCATTATTCATCAAGTTAGTGACTGCTGAATTTTGCCTTACTCTAGCTCTCCCCTTTAGGTGGTAAAAGCTTTTATTGTTCTGTCTCCTGAATTTATGTCTCAAGATCCTGAAAGTTACTTCTTCAGCACGTGAAAAAAAGGCACTGCGCCTTACAAAGACCCAAGAAAGGCAAGTACCACAGAGTTCTCAATATACAGGTAGTTCCTGGCAATACACTCTAAAATTAGAAGTCCTCTAATCAACCCTAATAATCAGATAAGAAATACAGTCAGGTTATGTTTCGGAATAGTAAAATTTTGCTTTTTTTCTCCTGGAACTTCTTTTAATCAGGTTTTGAAATGTAACATTGAGAATCTGACAGCAACACACATCCTTTATATGAGCAAACACTGCTTAGCTGAACATCATAGGGCTATCCTGATAGGATCTAATGTTGTCTTCTTACGTTGAAACTACAGAGGAACCTATATTAGATTTCACTGTGATTATATGCAGGGAAATGAAATGTTCCTTTCCCTAATCAAATTGTATCTATGAGTATAAATTCATCCTGATCATTTTAAACAAAAGAATCAGACCCTACAAATTCAATACAATTATAAGATATTAAATGCATTTCTTTACATCTTGAATGACTAACTGAACAGAGACAGATAATTCTTGGATGTTATAACAGAGGGTTGAAAGCCTCAGCTGGCAACAATTGGCCTGTCAAGTTCCTCAGCAGTTATCACAGTTTGCACTGGTTGCAGATTATCAGGCTCAAGGGGTATGGCAGGTTTGAGGGAATCTCAGCATGATTTTCACATCTTATTACTGGTGGCAGTGGGCTGTGCAAAGGCAAACAGTACTACAGCTAGTGCAGGTGGAGCAGGACTCAGATTCCACTAGCGGAGCATCTAGAAAGGTTGAAAAGAACCCCAGGGCCTCCAGAGTTAACATGAATAGTTCATCAGGAGAAGAAGGATAAGCCCCACCTGGCTAAGCAATGATGTGCCAGGTCCCACCAAAAGTCTTCAGAAAAGACTTCGCTGTCTGCCTTTGGCTTCCCTCAGTTTCTGCACAGGGTTCCACAGCCATGATGGAGGGTTTTAAATTTTCCTTCCCTTTTCCTGAGTAACAGCTTTGCTCTGGGAGATTAATTTTTCTCTCCTTGATTCAGTTGGAACAGAGGGAAAACACATTGGATATTTTAAACGTAATCCCATTTTTTTAGCAGAATAACTAGAAATAGGATTAGACTGTTAAGTGCAATCATAAAAACATGTTGAAAAACGTAATCCAGTCACCATTTTAGAATCTGACTCTTTTTAAGCACATTCAGATTTCAAATGTCAGTACTTTCTGGCAAAGTAATCCATTTTTAAGTGAAGTAATCATAATCCATTTATTCTAGGTCAGTAATTTTTTTTTAACATAATCTAATTATGAGCCTGGAAATTCATTGTTTTTAAAGCAATCTTAAAACTGTAATCCTGGAAAAGATTCTTGGGCTTTGGTGCTGGTCTGTGTTGGGTTTTAAATGGGTATGGTGAGATTTTCCTCTGAGCCCTGTTCTAGTGGTTTGAATTGCTCATTACAGCAGGGAAGGTCTCACACAGGAGATTTCCTGTCTGGTGCAGTGTCGTGGTTTAAACCCAGTCAGGTAATTCGTTCGCTCACTTCCCCCCCTTTCTTGCCCTCCCCCTGCTCTCGGAGGGACGGAGAGGAGAATCGAAAAGAATGCAACTCCCACGGGTTGAGATAAGAACAGTTTAGTAACTAAGGTATAACACAAATCACTACTGCTACCACCAGTGATAATAATGATAAAGGAAATAACAAGGGAAGAGAATACAACACCTCAGCACCAGCTGACCGATAACTCGGCCCCCAAGCCCGACCAAGCTCTGACCGATACCTCCTCCAACCCTGCAGTCTCCCAGACCTTCCGGCTAACTCCCAGTTACATCCTGGGCATGACATGCTGTGGTATGGAATACCTCTTTGGTCAGTTTGGGTCAGGTGTCCTGTCTCTGCTTCCTCCTGGCTTCCCCTCCTCCCTGGCAGAGCATGAGGCTCACAAAGTCCTTGGCCAAACCAAAACATCTCTATCAGTTCTGTTCCCGAGCTGAAAGTCAAAACACTGCACTGCACCAGCTACCAAGGAGGAGAAACATGACTGCTACTGCTGAACCCAGGACATGCAGTCACAGACTTCTTAGTCTATACACTGGGTCTTTCAGACTCACCAACATGTTAGTGCAGTTTTGTAATCATAGATCCAACTAGATTGAAAAAGACCTTTAGGATCATCAAGTCCAATCATTACCCCAGCACTGCCAAGTCCATCACTAAATCATGTCAAAACCTGAACTTGACCAGGAAAATAAAAGAAGAAACAAACAGGTGAATCAAAACATTTCTGTTGGGGGTGTGTGCCGGAGTGTCCAGTGAGCTCTGCCTCACTGGCCAGGGTTTCCAGCAAGCAAATAAAGCCTCTTAGTAGCCCCCTTTCCCAAGTTGTGCTCAAATTCAGTGGGGTGAGATTGTCCCGCACAAGTGGTTTGAAGAATTGCTGAGTGACCCAAGTGATGAACTCTGCTTCTTTTAAAAGTCACTCTTTATTGAGCAATGGGTATGCTGCCAGCCTGCTTCGTCCTCAGAAGAGCTTGTAGCTTTTAAAATCACAGGCTTGCCACAGAAAAGGAACACAGCTTGGAATTAAGCTGGAAGTTCTGTCAAACTGCTGAGTATTGTTATTTCTTTACAGACAAGTTGGAGTTTGTGCAACAACTGCCAAAGATGGTCTCTGGGAAAATACAAAGGAAGACTCTAAGAAAGGAAGACTGGGGAAGAGCTGAGTTTTGCTGCTGAGCTGCTGGCCAGAATGTGCTGAACATGACTGCTTTTCTGCTTTCTGGCATCCTGTTCCCTAACAGTCTTAAGAGGTGCTGGAGAACCTTCTGAGTAAGAGTAGAAGATACCAGGTTTTGGTCTTGTGCTTTTGGGTATTTCTAAAGCAATATTTTCCCTATAATTTACAATGTATGTGGGAGAAGCTGGTTTGAAAATAATGATAAACGAGGGGAAATCAGACTTGCCTTCAGCTTTTGCTTTTATGTTTGTATGTGCATCGTTTCACTGAAAGCCACAAAGTGTGCAAGTCAAATCCTATTTTGTGAGAATGGTTTTTAATAATTGTTCATAATCAGACTTCACACTTTAGACAGTGCTGGGTCACAGATAGTTTCAGGTTTAAATATAATCAAGGATTTCCTGGACTAAGTAGTCAGTTCAGGCTGTGAGAAATTTCCATAACAGCCAAGCAGAGTTACGTGGCTGTGGCTGCAGCAGAGGTTTAGATCATCCCTGTTAGGTCACATCTCACATTTCTTGTGACCCCTCTGTAGCATTTGCACCTCACACAGTGCTGCTACAGCACAGGCTGTGTACTCTTTATTCTTGCTTCAGAAGATGTAAGTAGTAGTTGAACTCTATGACCAATGCTGTATTTACTAGAAGCACAAAAACACCAGTGCACAAAACCACCAAGCCCAGGGTTGTTTATCTCCCAATTTCCTTGTTCTGCTGTAAAGCCACTATGCAGTACCCATGAACCCATCTGCTGTTGTACCAAGAGCCTGGGAAAACAGCAAATGCGCTGCGTAGTAAAGCTGTTGATGACCTTTGAGGACAGCTAATTGAGTTATTAACTGGCTAACAAAGACAAGTCCCAGGAGGGGCTGTGCCAGGAGGGTTCTGCAGGTGGATCTCACCTCTTTCTTACTCTTAAGCTCTGAAATGGATATTGCTTTGCTTTCCACTTAGAAAGCACGAAATTGCCTGAAGTCAAAACCAAAGAGAAAGCAAACGCACAAAATGCTATGTCTGTGTAGATTACATCAATCTAAATGTATCTGAGCTTGCACTACTCAGGGGATAGATGAAAATTTATTTCTTTAGGAGCAGAATTAGACCTCAGATGAAAAATAAACCTTACTCTCTGGAGTATTTGCATGCTGTGAGTGTTAAATGTTTTAGGGAAATTATGAAAGTGACTGAAAGGAGGTGGTTTGGGATATTTTATTAACCAGTCCTTTGGAGATTCATTCCACAGAAAGTCTTCAGACTGTCCAAAATGTTGTACTTGAAGTAACAGACATGCAGAGAGGAACTGTATCATCTGCCTTGAATGGTTCTCTACATTTGCATCAACAGCTGCTCTAAATTCTACTTCCTGGGAGCAGGTAGTTAATTTGGTGAGCAAATGAGAAACTTCTCTGGATTTCATTGCAACTACCATAAAAATCATGGGTCAACTGTTTTTTTTTCCATGTGTGCTAGTGGAAGACTGCTGCAGTACATTCACTGTTTGGGGGCTGTCACCCTTTTTGTTTGTTCTAGGATTTTGTGGACAAGTTGGGCTGACCCATCCATGTGTGTATGGTTCATCATTATTGCACCGAATACTGGTTTATGACATTTACAAACAGTAGCAGCTGTGTTGTGTGTCTCCAAATGTATTTACATGGTGAAGGCAGCACGAGGGATGTCACTGGAGTTGTTGCTGTAAACCCCTGAGTGCTCATAGAAATTTACCCTGGGAAAAAGGCCAAATCTGTCTGCCCTGAAAATTTGTGAGCAAACTCAATCATTGGTTTCAGTCTCTCCACGCTGGGTTGAAGACGGGCTTAATGCCCTCTCATGTATGTACATTAGAAACACAGTGTGTTTGGAGTGGCTCTTCATGTGTGTATTGCACAGCTCAAAAGCCACTTAACAACCACAATAAAATGAGGAATGGGAGGAGTAATTTCAACATGGGGAGAGCAGATGGAAAATTCTGTGCTCTGTTACAGAGGCCTGAAGTTCCTCAAACCCTGACCCAAACATGGGTCCTCCTGAAGTGTATATTCAAATAACTGAGCACTGCACTGTGGCTTTTCTGCAGGTTTCACTGGGAATTTCATGTGGTTGCCACTGCTCTGTCCATTTTAATTTCTCTGAATACGTGAGCTACCAGGCAGCATAAGACATAGTTATCTTTGCTCCTAGTCTTGACTGAAAAATAGTAAGAGGAGAAGCAGAACCAGTTAAATAGCAGTCAGATCAGAAAAATGGGGTAATTCTCTTTTCAGATCACCTTAACATCAGTAAACACTGTCACTTGAGGCAGTCTGCTGCATGCCCTTTTTAAAGTGTTAAGATGAGAGACAGGTAGCCTGCAATTACTTTAGCTTTGGGTATCTGCATTTTCAGAATATCATATGTGATTTACCAAGCTGGGGAGGGTCATCTCCTAACACTACAGCAGTAGGTTGGGGGAGCTGGCTCCAAGTCTACAAGACACAAGAGACAGGGAGAGAGGTTGTATGTGACTTGTGCAAAGACACTGATGCCAAATTGGATAGTTTACTTCTGAGTAATTTCAGAGCTTACATTCAGTTTGCAAAAGTGGCTTGAAAGCTATCCAATATCCCTAACACACAGCAATTCAATGGTTTTCTTGGAAGACTGGGCATGCATTGATGCCTGCAGGGATTCTGCATGTGGTCTCCAGCAGCCTGGTTCTGCCTCTTCGTAGTCCCTTATTTCCATGGCTGTTCTTTGTGCTTGTTGTTTCTAGCAGCATCTCTGTTCCCTGACTCTGATCCTTAATTATACCCTGTACTGCCTCTATATAGAATCATAGAATAATTTAGTTTGGAAAAGACCTTTAAGATCATCAAGTCCAACAATAAGCCCAACTCTGCCAAAGTCCACCACTAAACCATGTCCCTAAGTGCTATGTCTACACATCTTTTAAATACCTATATTTATACACAGCCTGTATATATCATATAGTCTAATGTGTATGCTTATGTATAGCTTTTATTTATCTACATCTTAGTTTAAAAATATTTTTCCCCTTGCAGAGGTTATTGCTTGTGGTAGCAATACTAACAGACATTACTGTGACTGCAGGAGAATTCACCTAGTCCAAGTTTGCCAAGCTCACCATAATTGAATACCTGGAGATCCTGTGTCATGTCTTTCAGAGCATGGATTTTGTGTCTCAGCCCTTTGTGTCCCTTTTCATAGCAATTACTATGGAGTTTTCATTGTCCTCAGAGCTGATGTCAGAACTGCATGTATTTTGTGCACAGAAGTATCCGATCGTGGATATTATAGGTGATATTTATTGGCAACAGGCTTATGAAAATCTTCATATCTTTATCACACCAATTCTCATACTATGTTTAACTCCAGAATCTGAGAATAAAGCCCCATTGTTGCTATTTTCAAAGTCATTGGTGCCATAAAATAGTTATACAGTATAGTTATACAGTAATGTATGGTAGATTATCCATTCTCCAAAGGAAGTGAACCAGAAACACAATCATTCATACTCAGCACTCTTTCTATCTTCTCTCAGTTTTTTCAGTGATTGTGCCTTTCTCCAGAAGGAGATTGGAGAAATGAATTCTGTGCTCTCAGGGGAAATAATCCCCACCACGGAATCTGATGTGTGATCCTAATGAAGGGCCACAGCTGCTCAAAGAACTAGAGAGAAGCCAGAAGGCATTACTCACCAATTAAGTACTAGGCAAGATACATGAGGAGGAGTTGAAAGAAGTCTCACCTGATCACAAATAACACCTCCAGGTAAGCCCAACCTATTTAAACACCCCGAGAAATTAGTTTTTATTTAATAGTTGTTCAGATGTCTTCTCAAATGAAAGATGCCATCTACTAACATAAAAAAATATAACTCTATAGTGCTGTGTTTTATTCCTCTTTCTTCGCATGATTCTCACTTTTATGAAAGAAGGTGGACTACTTTCCTGGTTTGTCCCAAGCAGACTGAAGAAGTAGCTTCTTTCTGCAAGAACATCTTCTAGGTCTGAGTCTGCAATCACTGGCTCAGATCTAAGGGAAAAATAAACCAGCAGCCGTTTCCACAAAGATGTCACTGATTAACCGTGAGTTCTGGAATCTGGCTTTTTTAATGACCTCTTAGGGATAGAGATAAGAAATAATGTGTTATAAGCAAACTATGTGAAAAAAGAAAAACCCTCTTTTATTAGTCTCTGAAGCTGATGTATCCTGAGCACCATGTTCCCACACATATGGCCGTAATTCACTCTTTTGCAAAGTGTTTTCGAGGTAATGCAAAACTACAAACGGTATTTTGTAAAACCAAATGCAACTCTGTATATTTAAGGACAAATGCAAATGTGGCAAAAGCATTAGTCTGGTAAGCAAATCAATAATAGAATGTGGAAAGCCACCTCAGAGTTATTCATAAGACTTTGCTATCCAATTAATAAAAGGCAAATGCCAGTGGTGGGAGGGAACACAGTTTTTTCTGTGAACAGTAAAGAAGGCAGAGGAAATGGTACAATGTAGAATGCTCAGCTTAGCCACTACTTTGGTTGGAAAGAGTAGGAATTGTCAGCTCCAGGGGGAATTCTCTGAGACACCTGTGGGCAGATGGAAAAGTAGGAGACTTAAAAGTGGTACCAGAGCTCTAGCTTACCCATAAGGAGAGGTGGGATAAAATGTCATACAGATATGGACTTGCTGCTCTCATTTGGAGCCAACAGCCCATCTGGGAATATGCACACCGTAATACTATTATTGATTTTTCAGCCTCTTGTAGGAGGGAAATAATCATTAAAAAAACGGTTCTGATGGTTATTGTATCCAAAAGCCCCCATACATCTGCTTTTGTACCACAAAGATTTTACTTGTATTTCAAGTGTTGCAGTCCTCATGGAGCACCCACATACTCCGCAGATTATTCCACCAGTATCACAAGACTTTTGCACCTTTGAATTTCTCATATTATGAAGCTGTCAGTCGTTGTGAACAGGAAGTACCAGAGTACTTTAATTTTGCAAGTGATGTGCTGGACAAGTGGTCTCAAATCGAAAAGGTAACGTTTCTGACCCTGTAGATTCAGTATTTTTAGTAAAACTGTGCCCCTATCCCCAAAATCAAGCCTAAAACCATCACTGGCTTCAGTGGGACCAGAATTTCCTCCCCTATTTCTATTTTAGCATAATATTGACATTGCAGAGAAAGGAGAGGCAATTTGCTTGGCATCAGAAGGGACATGGTGCTTTGTCTCTGTGACTCTGATTCAGCAGTGTGTGTAGTGCTGGGGTTGTAAAAGCCTCTAAGTAAGTTATGAACATTGCAAATCAGGTAGATATACTCACCAACTTATAGTTGCCTTGAAAAAGGTCTCTTTTAAACCACATGTGTAATATCCCTGCCCTAGAATATGTCACACTATCAGATTCCACTTCCTGGACCATCCCAAAAGCTCTGCATGGAACTGCAGGTGTATCAGAAATAACCAACATGCTCTGTACGCTTGTGTATAGGAACGGAAAGGACCATCAAATCCAGCTCTATGGTGGATAAATGGAAAAGGAGATGAAATTAAATGGAGCTTTGAGGAGCTGGGCTTCCTGTCCCAAAAAGTGGCCAACGTGCTCTCTGGGCCATGCAGTCTGGAAAGAGGAGACAGAGTTTTAGTGATTCTCCCCCGAATCCCAGAGTGGTGGCTGCTGAGCGTGGCTTGTATGCGAACAGGTGAATTGTATCATTGCTAATGGTCTGTAGATTGGTTGTTACCTTCTATGCCGAAAGTTGGTTAGCAGTTCATTTAACAATTACTTTCTTATTTGACTGTGTAGCAAACATTTGACAATCAAAGAGGCTGACAGTGTAGTCTCTTATGACTGATGGAATTACCCTCATCATTTTGCTTTGCTTTCTGTGGCTTGCGTTGATTGTGTTAAATCGATTTGGTTGTGTTAAATCAATTTAACTTCAATAGAGTTAAGTTAAAGCTGCTAGTGTTTACTGCCCCAAAGTTATGCTTTCTACTTACATTGTGCCTGGAGCAAAGGATCTCATAAAAGCAAAAGCTATATTGTACTGCAGATCGGCACATCTGTATTCAAGTCCATGTGTGTGGCACTTGTTTATCTTCTTCTCATTTCTGGACTGAATGGTGCTGATTTTCAGCAATTCAGGAAAAGCTATGAAGTTATCAGGACTGAAAGTGACAAATACCTAATAAATTCCCAATCTTATTGCACTTTCAGGTGTTATCATCATCCCAGGGACCACACAACTGACAGCACAAGACATCTGCTATAGACTGCTGGCTTCCAAGGCTAAGTGCATTATTACAACTGATGTGCTTGCTCCTGTGGTGGACTCAGTTGCATCCAAATCTCAGTTTCTGAAAACAAAGGTAATTGTATCTGAAAGCAGAAGGGCTGAGTGGCTGAACTTCAGTGATTTGCTCAAGTAAGTGCCTTCTACCGTTAACTCCATCATTGTTACCTCTAGTGGAACATTTCTCATGTTGTTTAAATACACTTGTGCACTTGTGTCTAGATATGAGATAGATACCTTTGAGGGGGTGTGAGAGAAGGCAATTATGTCTCTTTTCTACAGAGCATTTGGAAATAGCCAAATTAAAAAATAAGTACAGTCTTACAATGACTAGTTTTTTTTATATATGACTATGAAATAATACAGAATAATGAACAGGAAAGCCTCTCTTATTGACAACTGTGGCCCGTTTACCCTGTAAAGCTCAAAGAAAAATATTCTATACCAATTATTCCAATCCATGTTCCTAAAACTCTACTATAATAAGGTTAGTAGGAATAGCTTTTCAGTGTGAAAGGCTAAAAAAGGGCACTGCAAAAATAACCTAATGTGTTTAGGAAACAACCTGCCTCATGGCTGAAAAGTAGCTACTAAAACAGCACCCAACAGACAGCTCTTCACTGCAGTGCATGGGACTGTAGAAAGGGTGGAAAGGCAGAGTGGAGAAGGAAAGCAAGTACCCTGCTAAAATCAATGTAGCTAAAACCATTATTTCAAGGTGGGATCCAAGCTCTTCAGTCACTTTAAGAGCTTCATAAGATGTACCATATGTTCTCACAACTACGGATGTCTGAACTAGTATTACATGTGCAGCTCACTGTACAGCCTGACTGTATTTGCATCTGTTCTTTTGAACAATGGCCCATTTCAGTGTCACTAAACTGAAAGACAGGGAAAGCACTAAGACTGCATTCTCAAACTTCCTAGAGCTACTAAAACATTGTCAAGTCTATTTGATGAATCCTCTTTCATGCTGGGCTAATATTCCATGTCTCAGTTCCACAGCAGAGAGTAAAATTGATTTTGATAAAACCTAAATATTGTCTGGAGCTGCATCAGTCCTGCAGAGGCTGTGCCTGGCGGTCAGGCAGGTAGGCTGGCTGGTTTCCCAGGATGGCTGCCTTGTGAAGTGCTGGCTGTCTGGCTCCAGGGTTAATCAGCTGTCAGGCTCACAGTGTTTCTAGAGTTCTGGGCTACTGTCCCGCCTGACTCGCTATCTTGCCAGATCACTGGCAGCCTCCCTACCTACTGGGATACTTGCCCAGTCTGCCCAGCTCCTCATGTCCTTGGCTGCCTTAGCCAACTGCTAAACCAGCCAGGAGGCTGTGAGGCTCTGGAGCGAGGGCTCCTGGACAGCAGGTCTGCCTGGCAGCCAGCACAGGGAGATGGCTGGCCTGGGCAGACTGACTTCCTATGCCCAACCTTGCAGGCATGGACAGTGTCTGCATGCCAAGTAAAAGCTTTTTGAACATCAGTCCTGACAGAGGAAGGGTTTTGCTTTCTCATCCTAGAAAGTGATGAGAAATATTTCCCTGTCACATGCCAAACGACTGAGAGTTTGAGCCTCTTCATACTTCCCAAACATGGCAGGGACAATTAACTAGTGGGACCATGTACCCAAAGAAATGGTGGGTCCTCCCTCAGCTTATCACATTAAGGATGGCAGATACGCTTTCTGGAGGGTGCTTGGGTCAAACACAAGGTGCTGGGCCCTTTTGGTGGCTGTTAAGGGAGGCAAATAAAGGTCAGCCAGTTGGTGTTTTTACTGTGGAGAAGGTGGACATGGAGAATAAAGACCAACATCAACAATGCCTTAATACAGAACTAGCAGTGCAAGAGTGAGGGAATCTCAGTAGTTTCTTATCACTCACATCTCACTATACAAAGTCCTGCATATATTGGGTACAGAGGATTGAACCTGAGTGTGCTGAATAATGCCAGCCACTGTTTCAATAACCTGTTTTTTCTTCTAAGGGCTGCCTCTGCTATCCATAACTGTGTGAAGACAAAAACCCAGGATCCCATGGCAATCTATTTTACCAGTGGTACTACAGGTTCACCCAAAATGGTTGAACATTCCTATGGAAGCTTTGGTCTGGGTTTTTTTCTCTTAGGAAGGTAAAGTATTCAGCTAATTATGTCTTTACAGCTCTGGAATGTGAAGCAAACAGAGAGATTTTGTGTGTGATAGAATTACGATAGATGATGAGGTGCCAGCAATACCGTACATGTAATTTCTTTCAGTCTCCTCAGCTGAATTATACCCAGGAAGCAAGGATCTATTTCGATATGGTCTGTGGCTCCATTTTAGAAATTACTTGCCTGTTAGGCTAAATAATGAATTAGGATATTGTTTGATTTTCTTTTATCAGTACAAAGGCTGGGCAAAAGGCATTTATTTGAGCTCCTGAGTTTCGGATCAAATTTACCATGCCTTTCTAAGGAAAAATAAAACCAAAACAACCACCAAAAAAACACCAAACAAACAAAAAGAACCCACAAAAAAATCCTGCCCACCTCACATTCCTAATTTCCACTTGCAGACTTTCTTATAGACACCTTTGTCTTCAACAGCTACTGGATGAATTTGACTCCCTCAGACATCTTGTGGAACATGTCAGACACCGCTTGGGTAAAGGCAGCTGCTGGGAGCGTTTTCGGGCCATGGTTCCAGGGCTCATGTGTTTTCATACATGCCATGCCACAGTTTGATGCAAGAGAAACCTTAAATGTAAGAACACCATGTTCATAATGAACAATTACTCATATTTCATGTTGTTTTCCAAGCAGGCCACAAAACTAAGCTTCTCAGGTTTATGGGATTAGCCGTTTTAAGATGACATAACTACAGGGTGATTGTTCTTTGATAGGAATATAATACAGGAAGGATTTTGCAGCATGACTCTTTTGGGCACAGGATATTACCAGCTGCTTCCGATCAGGAGGAGTTACTGGTATTACTTAAGCCTCTTCCCTACTGTATTTCACTACTGAAATGATAAATGAGCTGGCTTACATGTAAATTAATATTTTAATTACACTGTTGTGACCATTAAGGAAGTCAAGTCAGTACTGGGAAGCACTGAAGCTGTGAGATTGACTTGAAAGAAATTGTTCTTGAAAGAAATTGTTTTCAAGCTTCTCAAAGCAATCTGAGTTTTAATCTAACAGAAGAGGAACACTGCTGTTCCCAAAGGGCTCAAAGCACCTATGTGGAAAAGTGTATAATCCTAACATGGGGGTTATTTGGGGATTTGAAGACTGTTTCATTTCCATTTTAAAATTGTAGTTGCTGGTTTGGTTTTCTTTTTGTATGAGTTTCTTGGCTGCTTTACCCATGGCATGGCTGGAGTGAAAGCTGCTGAAGGAGAGGTCTTTCCCCTCTGTGAGCAGACTTGCATTGCAGGCAGAAAGGAGTTTAAAGAAAAAAGAAGTAAGGCTTAGCTCTGCCTGAGTGGCTGCGCATCATCTGCTGGTGGTGTGGGTGCGAATTAAAGATGCGTCAGAAAACAGACGCTTGACTGAGATCTTTATTTTGTTAGCAAGCTGCTCCTGTCCTGGCCCATGTAGAGGAGGATATATAAATATACTAGTCCAAACCAACCTTTTAATACAGCATTACTCACAACTCAGCCAGAGCTCGTGGAGACTTGGCTCTGCATGTCAGGCCTTTTGTTAGGACAGCTGGGGGAATTAGAACCTGTCTAAAGATTAGTGACAGTCCTTTTCAGAAAGCGTGGGGCTAGATAAAAGACAGGCAAAATGTTCAAAAGAAACGTGCAATTTTAGTTGCCTCTATTCTGAGGTGTCTGACTTCGTCCTAGGGTGAGATGTGGGTTTTACAGTATAAAGTTCCCTGCAAAACTTAAGTTGCTCCTCCAGGGCCAGGGTTTCATACCAAGGGGTGGTCCTTGTGCTTCAAGTAAGCATCAGGACAAATCAGTTACACCAGTGACTTACGACAGTCAGTGTATCACCTCTTCAGCTGATGTTTGAGCCCTGTAACATCTTTCCTGAATGCTGAAAGTGACACCAATTACTTTGCTTTCCATGTAAGTAAGTGAGGTTAAAATCAGGTCTTGCATTTTGTGCTGTAGTATACAATAGAAAGTAATAGTTTGCAGCAGGGTTTTTCCCAAAACAGTATTATTTAATCTTCTTTTTCTTTTTATTTGTTAGACCTTGTGCAGATACCCAGTGACCACTCTGTGCAGTGCACCAACTGCCTACCGCATGCTGGTACAGCACGACCTCACCAGGTACAGCATGTCTGTTAACAAGTGGCCATGCTGTGTCTGCAAGCTACTATCTGGCTCTTAACAGTGATTTCTACAGGACCTCATAGCCATTTAAACTCTTAGAGTAGTGGAGATTTGTTGGAGACAGATCCTTCTTTTTAGCACTGCAGAGAGAGGTGATGAAATCCACCCCTCAGGCACCTCCAATGCAGAGCAAGTTTTGCCCTGAGGCATTAAGGATAGTGAATACAGAGGCTGGTATTCAGCCCTGGAAGGCACAGGTGTGGCTGCACTGTTGCCACTCCTGTGCATCTTTGCACCCCACTGCTTAGGCAGCCCCTTTCCAGACGCACTCCAGTTAGAGCTCTAGATTTTCTCACAACCCTAACCCTTACTCTAAGAGAATCCGGTGTGTCCTGAAGTCACAGGGTTGAACATAACAATTGCCAGGGAGAGCATTTGTCCCCTTCTGTCTTCTGATACTCAGTAATGTCCTCTGCTTATGAAGGTATGCGTTCAAGACACTGAAGCACTGTTTGACTGCAGGTGAACCACTCAACCCAGATGTGATGGCACAGTGGAAAAGCCAAACAGGACTGAATATCTATGAAGGCTACGGCCAAACCGAAATTGTACGTTTTTTGTGAAGCTCAGCTGTCACTTGGGGCCTTAGAGTCTATCTCGTTCCTCTTAGTAAATATGGAACTGGGCCATACATATTTGATGAAAAAGAAAGATGGCATTAGAATATGTGGCAATTGCCTACAGGAGGGTTTATGGGTTTTAGAATTATGTGCTTGGTTATGATACTGCTTCTAAGACTACTTAAGCTGTAAAATATCTTGAACTATTTGTCCAAGACTCAGTGAAATTCAGTGTTTTGGCTCACACAAATGGAAAACTTACATTTTACACTAGCTCAACTATGGGCATAGTACAAGAACAGGAAGAGCCTCAGGAATACCAGTGAAAAATACCTGGGCTGGTTGTTTGTCTTTTCCAACAGGGAATGGTATGTGCCAATACAAAAGGAATGAAAATTAAGCCAGGTTCCTTGGGAAAGGCAGCTCCCCACTATGATATTTCGGTAGGTGGTCCCATTTTCTGCTTACTGTTGATTTCATAGGAAGTAGAACATAAGAGAGTAGACCATACTGTACAAGTTTCAGTACCATACAGTGGTATTCATGGCAGGCTTTTTTGGTTGAGCTGTTGGCTGTTGGTTAGTTTTAGAACATGGCTTTCTTAAAATGGGAAGTTATAATCACCCACTTGCCTTTTCTATTGCAGATCGTAGATGAAAATGGCAGTGTTCTGCCTCCTGGGAAAGAAGGAGACATTGCTATCAAAGTAGATGCCAAGTGGCCATTTACTTTTTTCACTCGATACGTGGTAAGCCTGAAGTGAATTTCCAGAGAGCCAGTTGAGGCCTGCAGCATGGTATGTATTTATACCAAGAGGAGCAGGTGCAGCACCAAAGAGCTTTGGCTCATCTTGACCTCACAATGTTTTGACTTACAACACTTCAATTCTCTATGCCAGTCTTCTGCAGACCTATTATGTGACCTTAAGTTCCTTATCTGGCCCTGTGATAAGTTTTCCCCTCTGGAAGAAGCAAGCACAAGCTACTGCATACTTGAGACAGAAAACAAGCAGTGAAAAATATTTGGGTAGTGAACAAAGAGGCAAAACTCATCTCTAAGGTTCAGGCTTCTCAATATTCAGAATAATTGTTGCTTGTTTAACAGGACGATCCAGTGAAAACTGCTTCCACAATCCGTGGGAACTTCTACATCACTGGAGACAGAGGGAGCATGGATGAGGATGGATACGTATGGTTTATGGGGAGATCTGATGATATCATCATCTCCTCTGGGTTTGTAGATTTCAGTTAAAATGCCAAGAAAGGTCTAAAAAATAAGCATATACCTTTTACTTACTAAGCATTTCATTTCTTCCTCCCAGGTACCGTATTGGACCATTTGAAATAGAGAGTGCCCTGATAGAGCACCCAGCTGTTGCTGAGTCAGCTGTGGTCAGCAGCCCAGATCCCATCAGAAGGGAGGTAATTAGCAGTCACTCTCCTGTTCACAAACTGCCTTGTATGACAGAGCTCACACTCAAGCTTCCACTGAACTTCTAAGATTTTTAATACAGCTACACAAACTTCTCTCCATCACTTCACCCAAAGCAAGGGGAGCAGTAGTCTGTGTGTACCCTTTTCTGTCTTAAAAATGAAAATATAGTACTTGGTTTCCTAAAGAACATGACACTGAGTATAAAGGTGACTCTGGTAAGAACTGATGTACACTTTGACCCACTGCCTGGGGAATTATATTCTTTAGCAACATACCTTTACAGAAAAGGCTGTAGCATCTAAGAACTGCTTTAAGCAGTGCTTTAGAGAACTCTAAATTTTAAGCAGAGTTTAAAACTTTTCTTATGTATCACTTAGGACCTTTACTAATGTAAGGTAGACTCAATCTTTTGTCCTAATTTTATATTTGCTTACACAAAAGCAAGATTTGCTGTATTGCAGAGGTATGACAGAATACACCTGTAGTGCAGGCAGTACTCACTCTCAATTAACTGCCTCATTTCTTAGGTTGCTCTGGTTGAACTAATGCTGCATTTTTATCCATTTTCCCTTTGTAGGTGGTAAAAGCTTTTGTGGTACTATCTCCTTCCTTTAAGTCAGAAGATCCAAAGAAACTGGCCCGTGAATTGCAAGATTATGTCAGGAAAGTCACTGCTCCATACAAGTACCCCAGGAAGGCAAGTAAACATAAGTGTATTAAAAAAAATAAATAAATAAAATCCCAAACACCTATTTGAACCATGGGGAGGCTACAAACAAGAACAGACTCAGTTCAAATGCAGTAACAGAAAAAGCCCAAATATTTGCCGTGCAAGAAAAATAACAAGCATTATTATTTAAAGAACCTCTTGGAAAAGAACAGATCCAACACAATCTAAAATGAAATTAGGAGTTATTTCCACAGTCCCCTAATACTTATTGAAATTAAGTAGGATGAAGACTTTAAGTAGGATGGAGCTGTTCTGAAAAAGAAAAAAACAATTTAAGTGACATATACTCATTGTAGTTTCTTCCTCTTTTGAATCAGATTGAATTTGTCCAGCAGCTGCCGAAGACAATCACTGGGAAAATCAGGCGGAATGAACTGAGGAACAAGGAATGGAGAAAGACTTAATTTTGATAAGCAATCTAAAAAGGCCTATCCCTATCAATTTCATTCATAATGGAGTTCTTCTAACAACTGTTAAGCACCAACACAGGATTACATTTCACCCACTGAGCAGTGACTGTAAGAATGCACAAGTATAAAAACTCCCAACTCTATGTTTTTTTAAATGCTTGTGTTCTTGCTTAAACAAAAATCAAGCCTACCTTGGCAAGGCAGATGCAAACACAACTTCCAGCCACCTAGCACTTTTCAGAATCACAGTACAAGTAGAAGTGATTCCAAATGAAGGAGCAGTGTGTTCATTCTTTTGAGACCAGATAATTTAATTCACAAGAGGCTTACTAACAAGGAGATCATGATAGTATACAATGAAGTTCCCAGAAATGGCCACAGATCTTGCATGCATCCAAATTAAGCACCCTGCTTGTATGAATATAAATAAATTTAGGAATTAATGTGTTAACAGTGAATGTTCAGTAAGGGCAAGTTATAAAAACAAGAAGGATGGCATCTTTTAAGACTGCAGCACAGGCATCACGTAAATGTCACACAGACACAGGCTTGACAAACAGCAGCTATTCAGCAGTTTCTTCTGAAGAACTGTTGGTCCTGTAGACACATACGAATGAGAAGGGTAAAAAAAAAAAACCCCAAACCAAAACCCAACAATCAAAAAACTACAAACTATCCATGAGTCTATCCTTGTCCTTAGTAAGTAAGGTAAGCAGGCTGTTTTGAATCATGACCATCAACATGAGCCACCAATAAACATTCACAGTTGACCTTCGTATCTGGTCTCAAACGATTCTTTCCTATGTGTTATCCAGACATTGCTGGTTTTAATTCACACACAAGCAGCTTTAAAATTTAAAGAAAACACTGATGGAGGTAAGAAAACAGAGTTTTAATAAATGGGTGGTAAGGGAAAGAGGACTTGGGAAAAGAGCTGTCTTAATTTTCCAGCTTCTGAAAGAATTTTGAGAAGAAGAAAATACAAATTCAACACTGTTGAGAGACTTTGACAAATCCTTTTCATTAAGCCAAGACAAGTAACAAGTGGTGTTCTTCAAGATGAGTCTTTTCCCACTGGCAACCCACAAGCTTTTATGCTAGAAATGAAATACTAAAGCTAGACAGCTGTACAGGAAGCATACTCAGAACCCTATTGGAAAGCAGGTTATAGATGCACTGGCTTTGGTTGTTTTTTAAGTCACTGGGATATCAAAAGAGCTGCTGTAACAAACAGGCAACAGACAGATTCACTAACATTACTTTCAATCTGAAACAAAATTAATACTGTAAAGCTAAAACTGTACCAAAAATTAAGCTTAATTCCCTTTATCCAGTATAGTTGAATGGAAGTTTCTTTCATAAAAAGTTCCCAAGCAGTATTTAAATTCAAATTTTGAGACCTAAATAAAAAATAAAAACCAAACAAAAAAAAGACTTCATAAACACCCCCAAGGATTAAGTCTTTGGAAAGAGCAGCAAAAGGCTGTTGCAGGAAATTACTCAAAAGGAGTCTGTTCAGCGACTACAACATTTCTTACAAACCAGTAACTGCTGTATACACAGCTAATGTAAACACACATGTAGTTTTTGCTGAAACCATCTGCAATGCCTGCACTATACTTCTACTGTCCTAGAACAGTCAAATCTATTACTCTAAATAGTCTCATAATATTCAAGTATTTTGATGATAGTTCTTCCCATTTACTTTCAACACTTAGCATATCCTTGTAGATCAATGTGTGTGTGTATATATATATATGTATATAACCCTCCATCAGACAGGAAATGATCAGGTTTAGCTCATTCTGTTGATCACACAGAAAACTGTATCTGAGTTCTGCAGTCACACAAGTTGTCAGATCACATCCTTAAAACCCTTCTGCAGTCAACTGTCTTTTTCAGATATCTCACTTTCATCAATACTTCCTTATACAGCTGACTCTGCACTGCCTTTTCACTTCTGTAGCCATCAGATATAACAAAGGAGAGTCAGTGTATGTCAGGATGGCCACATTTCCATATGCCATGCACACACTCCTGCTTTTTGTACTAGGTAAAGGCATTGCAGAACAAAGCTTCACCAGAAAGGTGAGCACTCTTGCATCTGTTGTAATGTCAGCGCCACCTGCAACAAGCATTGAATTCTTACACATGATAAAAACAAGATTTCAAAACAAAACCACTCTCCTCTTTAAAAACACCCTTTCAGAACTCTAGGGCAACTCTTAGTTTGGACTGTGTTTATCTTTCCCTTCTGTCACACTTTTTACACTGTCAGCTTATCATTCCCCTTGGGCTCAGCTTCTGTTTCACCTTGATTCTTGTGCTCTAGTTTTACTTCTTCTGAGCTCTTCTCCTCCCCCTCAGCTTCTGGTTTTACTACCTTGGAGTTCTGTTCTTCCGTCAAACTTGATGGGTTTTGTTGTTTGTCTTCTTTGTTGTTCTTCACCACCTCCTGTAGATTGTATTTTCTGAATAGAACATAGTCTCTCACCACACTCAAGCAACAGACGGTTTTTATTATTTCCACCACAACTGTATATTGTGGGTTATTAAGGTCGACTTTGTTTTCTGGATTGAGGCTGCCCACAATTCCTGTAAAACAAGATGTAGTTTAAAAGATGCTGGGAAAACTGTTTCAGTAAACATGCCCTAATGAAAGGAAAAAAGTTAAGAGAAAGAAAGCAACACGCCCCTTAGTTGTAACCAACTACTTGTTTTTGTAATTGCTTAAAATAGCCAAACGGAGCAGGACTCAGAATATACCAGCGTAACTGAAAAACTGTCCCACTGCAATTACCAAGAAACAAAATACTAGAGTAAGGTGGAGCTATTTTATAAGTCATATATTCAATGGAAATAGTGACACACTATTTCAACATAGCATCCAAAGAGAAAGCCTGACAGCATTAATTTCACAGCACATGTAACTAACATGCCAAACACTGGACTTGTTTCTGCTTGTTGTCTCTTGAGACATTAACACCAGCAAGGAATATTGATGTCAAGATTTTTTTAAGTCTTAGAGAAGCTTTTGTAATTCAACATAAAGATTTTAAGCAACAAATGTGTGTACCCATTAAGACCGCTTGTAATAATCTGACATGTTATGCATGCAGTTGTGGACTGCTTATGTACTTGTTCTCAGTTTTGTGAGAAATCCATACATACCTGCTAATTCCTTAATTACTTCTTCCCTACTCATATGACTGTTATTCCGAGCTTTGTAAACAATCTGAAAAGTACCCTTATTAGGGGCTTTAAACCAAGGCTCAAAAAATGTTTCTGTGTACTTTTTCATATCCTCCATAAAAGCCTTGCAAGTTCCAGAAATGGGCAGCATCCTCAGGATGACTCTTGTTTTCTTCTTTTTAGTGGCATGCATATCCTTTAATATATGGTGCACCAGGTTCTCAGGTTCTACAAGAAAAACAGCTAGGTATGAGAAACCAATTGAAGGCATTTTCTCCCTTCCTGACCCCTCTAAGTAACACAGTGGGGAAACACTCAGCTGCGCTGCTGTCAGTCTCAAACCCTTTTCTGTAAAGAGTTTTTTCCTATACCAGAACTGGGTAATCAGGGATTATTTTGTCAATGCAGATTCCTCTACCTTTAGCAACTCTGCTAATGACAAAAGTCAGGGGCTATGCGAAAAGGAGGGGGAAACCCTGTATGCATTTGATACACACGAGTTTCTTGGAAGTCACTCTCTGTGGCCTTTTACTAACACTGTTCAGTGTAGTTTACCCCACAGCATTACATAGCATCAGCTGATGTCCTACCAATGCCCTGGGTTCTGATGAAGACCACATTGTTGGCACCACTCTCCACCGACTGGAACCGCCGCAGCTTCTGCTCTGTCGAGGCACGGATCTGGCCGACCTCCTTCTTCAGGGCTGCCTCAACGTCATCCTCATCCTCCTCCCTCTCGCTCCCAGACAGCCGCTCCTCGTGATCTGAAAACTTCACACACGGCACGTCTCGTTTGAGTACTGAGCAACAGTGCACACAAAAGCCGCCAGCATGGCCCTGAAACCTGAAGGTGATGGGCAAGGACTTTTTATCCACCCAACCCTAGGGGTTGATGCCAGAGACCGCCATTTTCGTGTGTGGTGACCACAACCATGGGGTTTTACACACAGAGGAGGCTCCAGGCACCGCCCTCCCCGCCCCGCAGGGTCATTGCTGCCAGGCCGCGGGCAGCAGCGGAGCGGCCGATGCCGCGCTCCCCGGCGCCATGGCCGTCTGCCGCCCAGCCCCGCCCGCCCGCCCGCCCGCACGCACCTGCTCAGGCCCGTAGAGCAGGTCCCCGTACTCGCCGAGGAGGCTGTAGGCCTCCCCCACACACTTGCGCTCGTTCATGTTGCAGGTGATGAGGATGCCGCGCATGCCGGCCTCCAGCTGCCTCCCGCCGCCGCGGGGCCGCTTGGCCCGCCCCGCCGCGAAGTGCCCCTTGGGCCGCCGCTTCCTCGCCGCCGGCTCCGCCGCGGCCATTGACCGCCCCTCGCTGCCGCCGTCGCGCACTGCGATGGCGTCAGCGCCGCGCCGCCAGCCCGCCGGAGAGAGCGCCGCCCCGCGGCCCCTTACTGTCGTGCCGGGGAGCGCTGGGGGAGGCGGGCGCGGCGCCTCCTGTGGCGCATGCGGGGGAGCCGGGCCGCGGCCGCGGGTGATGCCGTCAGCCCGCTGCAGGCTGCTCTGCCAGCCGGTGCTGCTGTGGGCAGCGCAGCGCCCCTGTTAAAAGCGGAAACAAAACCGCTCCCTCTAAAACTACGGTTCACCTCAGGGGTCACATGTGCCGGGGGAAGGTTGAGCATTCCCCAGGCAGGTGCTCAGGACTCGGTGCGGTCGGCTGTGCCAGGCTGTCACTCGCAGCCCTCCATGCTTTCTCTCGTAGCCCTTCATGCTTTCTCTTCTGCCGAGCTTCAGTTCCAGCGTTAAAGTCTGGGTTCGTGTTAATGATTCCAGAGCGGATGATCAGTGGGACGGGGCAGGAGGGGATGAATGGTCAGTGAAGTGCAGGGGAGCAAGGAGACCTCAGTCCTGCTCAGCACTGGAGCATGAAACACTGACCTGTACACTCCAATGGGGGGACAGACGAATCAGCTGCTTCCGTGTCTTCATATCTAACTCCTGAAGGTGTCGTGGCGTAGAGGGACCAGCTGAAACAGAAACTCGTTATACAGGTAAATTTAGGCGTGAGGTACTAGAGAACATGTGTTGGGAGCAAAGGCATGGGCCACAGCATGGATCCTAAAGGAAGGTGTCTCTGTGCTTCCCTGGCCGTAAGAGCCTTCTCTGCCTACAGTAACTCTTGAGTTTCTTGGGCAATTAATAGGGGAGAATTAAGGCCCTCCTCATTTTGTGAAAACAGGTAGAGGAGTCAGGTAAGGAGGTTTCTCTAGGGGCAGGACTATCACTGACCTGCAGAGAATCCAGGTGGGCTAAAGTGCTGTCCTCGGGGGAGGGTTTGAGGTTAAAAAAAGTTAAGTTCACTGTGAGGGTGGTGAGGCCCTGGCATAGGGTGCCCAGAGAAGCTGTGGCTGCCCCATCCCTGGCAGTGTTGAAGGCCAGGTTGGATGGGGCTTGGACAACCTGCTCTAGTGGAAGGTGTCCCCGGCCATGGCAGGACTGGATGAGCTCAAGGTCCATTCCAACACAAACCATTCTGTGATTTTATGGAAGTAGGAAAAAAGGGATCTTCATGAATTGATGCAAGTTACAACCACAACAGGAGGTGGCGTTTATGTCTTATCTGAAGCTTTGTTCCTGCAAAGCCTTTGAGGTTCATACAATTCTACAGCAATTGTTAGACATCAGTGGGATTACTGACCATGCATAAATTAAGTCACTCAATCTCTGTAGGGCTGGGGTTGTGTGAAAGACTCAAAGTTGTGGTGAAGTATAGTGATAGTCTCTGGAGTTGGGCATGTCAGAACATGTTTGAAAAGTGAAGAAGTTCTACAGGCAGCTATGAGAGGTGCAGAGGAAATGCAATTAACCATACAGAATGTAACTAGGATACTTCAGTGTTGAAAAGTGCTGGAGGACTTGGAAATACCCACTGGTACTCTGCAGATCAGTTGTATGCCCTACCAAAAGAGTAGGTTACAGGTTAGGTCACTGTGGAAGTTAAGGGTTTCTTCTTGAAGTGGATACCTTTTTACCTACATATTACTGGCACATTTCCTGACTCTTATCACAGGCCATTGCTCTTAATGTTCATGCCTCCTCTGGAGTGATGTGATCTGGGTAGGGAATCCCTTTCAGGCTGTTCCTCTGCCATTCCTCTGGGAGACTTCCATCGCATGCATTTCAAAAAGCTGTTTAAAATATCACTACTGCAGACTGACTGTGCGAGCAGGTTTGTTGTTTGGGGAACTGTTTTGAATCAGTTTCTTTCTGCTGCAGTGAATGTTACAGGGAAGTGGTTAATATCTCATTGGAGAGTGCTGTTTACAGACATGGGCAGAACCCCAGGAGGGAGTTCTGGCAAAATTACAGGGCTTATGTGCCAGGAAAGACTGCCAGTGTCACCCTCACTGATCAGTACCCAGAGGACTGTTCTGCTCCCAAAACGTAAATGGATGTTAGCAAGCTCTCTGCTGATGTCAGAATCGTGATTTGAGGATGAAGATACAGTGGGAGCTATTTAGGACTCTGATAGCCAAACTCTTATGATGATGCCCCAATTTAAGCTACATCTGTCACTAGCTCCCTAGTGAGTGAAATCCCCTCAGGAGAGGCTGAAGGTAGAGGCACCCATCAATGCCACACTTGTGCCCACAGTGATGGTGGGCTGTGGCCTTAATGGCCGAGAGGATGGCACATGTTCCCTCCTGCCTCTCTCATGGGAGCAGAGCAGAGGAGGCAGCAGTGCTGGAGCACCACATGTGCCCTCTGAACATGAGGTAGAGCCCTTACAAAACCTCACAATTTACCAGGTATTAAAGCTGGCCCTGGCACCAGCTGCAGCATCCCAGGAATCGGTACACACTGTTGTCACGGCTGAACTGCTGTGGTTACGTGCAGAGCCCCAAGCTACTTGCTGAGCTGTGTAGTCACAAAACCAGTCACAAGGCTGTTGCTCCTGGGTTGCCCCAGCCACAGTGCAACAGATGTAATCTGGCTGTAGCAAGGTTTTATGACTGTGGTGAGTGGGAAGAGAGAAGGAAAAGGAAGCAGGAAAAGATTCAGGACTCATGTTCTACCTCCACTCTGAGCTCCACAGAAACCTATCAATCACCTTTCTTATTACATAGGCCTTGTCTCTATAGATGTAGGACTGTTTTTACAGTCTCAGGCTGTTCATGATGAGGAGCTAAACACAGTTATGTCCAGCCTGGCAGCAAGGACAGAGCAGAGGTATCACTTATCTGACACAATTATTCCTTTTACAGGAAAAACAGGTTTTGGCAGGCTGTAGATAGAACAAGAAACAACCTCTGGAGAAGATGCTTTACCTTCTGAAGTGTACTGTTAAAATCTGCTCCTCTGAAAATGAACCTTGGTGTTACTCTACCTTCAAATACATAATAAGGTAACATATTCTTGCTGCCCTAGTGACTTTTTCGCTCAGGAGGTGACTTTATTGCTACTGCTAAATGCATTAGCCCACTTTAAGGCACATTGCATGCATACGTTTCAAATCACTTCACGTATCAGGTAGGTGAGATACTTTCTAAAGGTCACACTGTGTGGGCCTATGCTTTTGCAATGTTGATTTAATTTGCAGAAGTACCGGAGAGGCCCAATTCCAGATGAAGGAAGTTCTTCATCAACTACAGAAATCCAAGGCAAAGTGTGTACTCACTGATGATTCTGTGGCACCAGCTGTAGGCTCAGTTGGGGCTGAATGCCAGTCTCTGAAATTCAAATTGCTTGTGTCAGAGAGCCACGGAGAAGGATGGCTGAACTCCTGAAGTGAGTAAATACCACTGTGAAAGCACCATGGTAATAATGAAAGAAAAGCACAGTGGTTTGTTTTGAATAAGAAAAGCTGGCACACAGCAATATATTTTCACCCCATTAAGACTGCACAGTGAAAAAAAATCAGATATTTATGACACTTGCAATTGCTGCAGTTATTTTGGTTAAATATTTTCAAAATAGTGTAAGTCACTTTCAACTCACTTTATTAATCATTTTGCTTATTTTAAGAAGTGTTCCTGTCTGCCCACAAAGTGTCAAGATCCAATGGCTGTCTGTTTTACCAGTGGTACTACAGCATCTCCAAAACTGGCTGAACATTCCCACAGCAGCTATGGTATTGGCCTCACAGTAAGTGGAAGGTATAGATATCCTGGGCTGCATCAAAAGGAGCGTGACCAGCAGGTTGAAGGAGGTGATCCTGCCCCTCCAACTCTGCTCTTGTGAGACCCCACTTGGAGTATTGTGTGCAGTTCTGGTGTCCTCATCATGAAAAGGACATGGAGCTGTTGGAACAAGTCCAGAGGAGGGCCACGAGGTCACACAGCAAAAGGAAGAGAAACATAAATTTTTTTACTAGGAGCTTTTGCTTCAATAGTTCAAAACCAGCAACTGTTTTACATCCCCAAAAGTGTGTGTGGGTTTATTTTTATAAAATAAAGGCAGTTCAGAGAATGTAGCAGTCATATAGTCACTGATTTCTTTTTAACATTAACTTCTGGTAAATTCTTCACTGTGTGTAGTTAATAGATTGCCTATGAACTGAACATTAGCACAAGTTTATGAATTCTGTACCATACAAGGAAAAAAAAAAAAAAAGAGTCTGTTAGGCTTCTGAATTCACATGTGTCTGGATTAGACACAGCTCCTGCAGAAACAAAATACTGATAGTTCAAAGTCTTTAAATTTATAAGGTAATGTTTATAAAACTGATATGGCAGAGCTCTTCACTCTGACAAGCAGAGAATAACAAATGAGAAAATATCAAACTAGAAGTAAATAAACAACAACAAAAAACCCTCATCCCTAAAAATGAGTTCAACAAAACGGCAGCAATCTCATACATATATTCATACAACACCATGTTCTGAGGTGGTGGTAGCTTGGCTGCCAGTATAATTTTTCCCTTAGAAAAATGCAACATCAGTCTATCATGCTAACATCCTCACTATGCTGTTACTTAACTCCTGCTCAGAAATTCACACTTTTCTAATTGCCATTTACCCAAGACAACTGCTGATGGATTTGCTTTACTGGCATGTCCCTTGTTGATATTTTAATATTTGCCTTATTCCTGCCAAATAGAGACTGTGGAACATTTCCTTCTGCACCAGGTACTGGCTGGACTTGACTTTCTCAGGTACGTTTTAGGATACATGAGACACTGGCTGAGCAAAGTCAATTTGGAGCAGTGTTTTTCACCATGGATTCAAGGGACATACATATTTGTACATAAAATACCACACTTTGACCCAAGCATTGCATTTGAGGTAAGTGAGGAGAGCCAGCAACAAATAGCTGTGTTCTCTGTGGCTGCTCTTGCCCAGGTTTTCATTTCCCCTAGCACTGCACAGGGGCAGCATGCAGCACAGTTATAACTTCAACCGCATAGCAACCAACCAGTAAGTAGTGAGTGCTGCAAATATGTACCCTCAAACAAGAACATATTTGCCATCCAAAGAGTTTCATCATACATTCTGCTCTGGATTAGACTGCACAATACCCGCAAACATCCACTAATAGGCCTAAAAGTGAAGCACATGAGAAATCGTTCTGGGATTTGTGGAGCACTTTGGTGCTGTTATTAGAGTAAGTGACAACAGCAGATGAATGAGAATTTCAGTTGCCTGCACCAGGTAATTCAAAGTTAAGGAGTGAAGTGGCAGCAAGGTTGAATTTCTTTAAAAAAGACACCAACATTATATTCCCTTGCATCCTCCACACACAGCTCTTCATAATTTGAATGAAACTATCATATTTCATTTTGCATGGAATGACTTTTTCATCATATCCATGTTAGTTAATTGCCTGTTATTGTTAGGCTGTGTTGAAGAACAGTCAGTTGTAACACCAACAGAGCATCTAAAAAAAGAGCCTTATGATTTCACTTGTTTTTCTACTGCAATTATGGAGAAATTCTGCAAGAGAATTAGTTTTAGGTTTGAATAAATTCTTACCCGATTCCCACCATTTGGCTGTCCAAGATGGTATATTAATAGTACAGAAATAGTACAGAAGGAGGTGGATTGAGTATACAAATGAAATGGGAAACTCATATAGTCTGAGTCAAGGTGGTGGGTAAATAAAGTATTTAATGAAATGCCACCAGCATTTTATCTTTATTGTTACTTAAAGGATAAAAAAACATTAAGAGTTTAAGAAAACATTACTGCTTCAAGAATCCCTTTGTGAAGTGCAACAACTTCTAAATACATTTTCTAAAGTTAGTTATAACCATTACAAGTGTATTTAGGAAAAAAAAGTATAAATAAAAACACTATCGTTACTAGTCCAGACCTTAAAGAATATTTTAAGGTATTTAAAATACTTGATAAAACAGAAATTTAAGATTTGTTGCAACAACTGTTTATACGTTAATTTTAGCGCTTAATAGTTTTGTCTGTTCTCTGACACATCACTAAAGAGATACTTTGATATATTGATATTTTTTATGCTTGATTGATTTCCATTTCTGTGTTAACTAAGCAGTGTAATTTCTGACCCATTCTTAGATTACGTATCTGACATCATTTGGCTGTCCTGATTATACCGAGGATGATCAGCTTAGAGTTTAAGATTTGGCCAAAAAATTTACCAATTTCTAAGTTCGCATGGAGGGCCTAAGACACAAACGCTTTTTGTTGGAAGAATTTTCTGAATTATTAGCAACACTTCTGAGAGAGGTCAAAGCATCTGCATTCCAAGCAGGACCATTAGATTTCTCTTTTAGAAGTGCATATTCCCACTTGAAGTATCCACAACCTTTCTTACTACCTTCGTGCTTGCCAACAGGACAACAGAAAAATGCTTTGCCATGATTTGGACCAGCATTTGACACATACCGTTTTTTAGCTCTTCTGCCACACTTACACAGAGGGGGAGTTGGTTTTCCATTTTTCACAGCTCTTACAGACTGATTCAAATTGACAGTGGAGTTCAGAATGGCAGGAGACACTTCAGACAAATTTGAACATCTTAAAGGTAAGGAATGATCAAACGAGGCAGTTTTCTCTTGATATATAGCAAAAGACACTTTTTTCGCTGGTGGGAACATTTTTGGACTAGTTGGCTTTCTTTTAGGAACCTCTGAAGGAGTAGAATAACTTCCAGTTACTGCTGATTGTGATGAAATAGTATTTACCCTTGCAGACGGTAACTTACAAGCTGAGAAATCTGAAGTCTGCCTTTGTACTGCTCCTACATTATTGACAGTAGTATCAGGACTTTTGTAAATTACGGATTTCAGAGGTCCCACAGGTACTTCAGTTTTCTGCAAACTTTGATTAGCTGAACTCATTACAGCTGATGGTTTCAAAATTACTCTTTCTTCAGACACTGGTAAAAGATCTGTACTGGAGTCATCTTCAAATTGAACACAGTCTGAATTCTGTTCATACTGAGACTCTGGTATTAAAGCGACATCTTCCCAGTCAGTCAGCAGAGATAAGCAATCAGAACTAGTACTGGTATCCTCATTGGAAATATTGATTGAGGAGATCGTAGTGGAGACAAGCACTAATCCTGATCCATATTCTGGAAGGCTGTATCTGGCTGTACTCAGAGGTTGCCCATTGTTCAGTCCTTGTGGAATGCCTGTTGATACAGTGCTGGGATTTTGCTGTGCCTGCTCAAGAGGAACAGGAAATCTGTCAGTACATACGGCTGAAGAGCTTTGGGACTGAGCAGGTAATTCAGGCCTTGAGTTGCTGGTAGGTACAAAGAGGACAGCTGCAGAGGAATCGATGCAAGTGGTCTGTTGTTCCTCAGTTTGTACAGTAGAATTTATCTTAATTCCAGCAATACTGTTACGGTTTTTCTCAGCCAGAGAGTTTGTTTCGCAAATTCCATCTCTAGATGCTTCAGGTCTGCTTTTACTTCCCAGCGGACTCTTGTCAGTGGAGTTTATAGTCAGTGTTCTGGAAATAAAGTTATTTTTCAGACGTGCCTAGGGAGTCCGTAAACAAAAGGAGATTTTGGAAAGTAAACATCCAGCAGTTTTAGAAATTAGTGCACAAAATGAATAAGCATATTATCCTAGGGATATTCTGTTCAGTTCATAGTCAAGGAGCACCTCCCATATGAAGACAGGCTGAGAAAGTTGGGGCTGATCAGCCTGGAGAAGAGAAGGCTGCGTGGAGACCTCATAGCAGCCTTCCAGTATGTGAAGGGGGCCTACAAGGATGCTAGGGATGAACTATTCATTAGGGACTGTAGTGACAGGACAAGGGGTAACGGGTTAAAACTTAAACAGGAAGTTTAGATTGGATATAAAGAAGAAATGCTTTACTGTGATGGTGGTGAGGCACTGGAATGGGTTGCCAAGGGAGGTTGTGAATGCTCCATCCCTGGCAGTGTTCAAGGCCATGTTAGATGAAGCCTTGGGTGGCATGGTTTAGTGTGAGGTGTCCCTGCCCATGGCGGGGGGGTTGGAACTAGATGATCTTAAGGTCCTTTCCAACCCTAACTATTCTATGATTCTAAGATACTGGCTTTATTATTTGAACAACTCACCTCTCATCTGTATTCCAGGGCTACAAAGCAAGTAAAAGGGAAAATATGAAGTAGTTACTAACCTTATCCAAAGATTTGGTAACCTTCAGCACACATCCGTCACAGATCAGCCTCCAAGCTAGACAGGCAGTATTCCGGGAATCATCCAACCCTTCAAAAGGTTATATTAATACCTTATTTTTAGACTACTACTGGGGATATGTTCTTGTTAGAGGAAAAGTGTAGTCTAGGTAAGCCTTACATAAATGACAGGGATTCACAGAACTCTTGAGACATAGTTACCTAGTTCAAAAAAGGAAAGCAGAAGTAAAAAATTCTAGAGAATTCCCTGTGTTGCAATGGCTGAAGGACCAATTCACTGAGCTGAATATACATCCACAAGTTTTAAAATCCTTACTGTATTATTAATCATGTAAAACCAGTCATATTGTACTGGTATTCTCTAACATGCTATCCAGACCTCTCAGGTAAAATCAAGTTTCCTTATCCTCCCCCTGATTCAGAAATTGATCTTGTTGAATATGCGCTCAATAGCACAAGGGGAAATTACAGAAATGAAGCAGGAGGTTAGCAATAACAGACTCGTATCTTTGAAGCATCAAGCTGTTCTTGTTCTGATGTTTTTGCTGGACAGAATGTTGTCTATCCTGGTAACAATAGTTTCTATTTAGATTAATGACTAGCTATTACTAGCTGCTTTAGTTTAACTGAATAAAGCTAAATAGTAGCTACTAAGCTTTATAAAATATATATATATATATATATTAAAATGAGGATCATCATTATCATACATACCAGAATGTTCCCGTCCTGTAAAAGCTATCCCCAAATCCTGCAAAGCACCATTTAGCCCTTTAGGCTTTCTGTTATAAAAGACCTAAGGAAAGAAACACAGGTGCTTAACATAAAGCACTTCATAACCTCTTCATAGTGAAGTGAAAACCATTTCAGAAATAGCATCTTACAAATCTCACAAGGCAATTGTGCAAGTCAGGTATCTTCATTTTACAGTTGGGATAAATAAGCCTAAGACCGTAAGTGACTTATCCTGTAACAAATTAGAATGGAAAGAACCATGAATCCCTTCTCTCAGTCTTAAACTAATCCACTCTGTCTTAGCTCTGGAGTCATTCATTTGCACTTTATGGCTTACATTGAAGGCCTTAAACAGAGCAGCATTGAAGAATACAACTGTAAATGATATCTTGAGATGTTTAAGCTGTTCCATATTGCACAGACATTAATATATTTGGCATAGGTATAAATTCTTTTTAAATGAGAAACAGCAAATATTGCTACTCACTCCCAGCAATTCATTTGATCACAAAAAAAAAAAAAAGAGGGAATATTCACACCATTTATCTTTAATAGAGACCTAATTCTGCTGTCTAGATTAAGAGCCTAAACTCCACTGTCTAGATTAAGAGCCTAAACTCCAAGTGTCAGAACAGGTGAACTCCTAGATCACCCTCCTGAAGTTTACTTGACCTTCAGTGCTGTCAGCCCCCAGGCTGGAACTCTGTTGCAGCATAGACTATGTAATCAAACATACATTCATTTTTTCAATATTATTCATGCTATTCAGATTATACTTCCTGGTCCAAGTGCAGTTCACATGCTAGGCCTTTAAGTATTTCTACACAGATGCTGATGATTATTTTCTACACAGCAATGAAAGGCAGCAATAAAGCACAAAAACAAGGTAAGTTAGGAAGTGAGCAGAGCAAAAGATGTCAGAAAAGCAAGAGGAGCCTGAAAAATTCTCCTAGGAGAATTCATTTATCTATCAAAAGAATTAATTTATCCAACAATAACACCAGGTTGTTTTCCTAGCATTAAGATTTCTATTAAAATTCACACAGTTCTAGGACATGCACTTTGTTACTGAGCAATAACAGCATGGAAAGAAAACAAATGGGTTCCCCTAATCACTGGATTGTACGATATTGGCTTGCAACCTCAGGTACAGTTAGCCTTTGAGACGATAAAATGAGTATAAATGCTTCACAGTTTGTGGATCTTCTCACCCTGTATGTTGCTTTGAGATCAATCCAGGAATTTAAAATGTCAGGTTTTCGCAGCTGCTTCCTTTTACACTCATAATGCAAACACACACCCAGGTCCCAGTCTGCAAGGAAAACACCCACAAATATTCTGTCACTAAAGAACTGGCCTGAAACGTGTGTAAAGGGACGTAACATCAACATAACAGTAGCATCCTGTAGTGCTGGGCAGGAAGCATAGGCTAATGCAGTGTTTGTAGATAAAAAGCACTAGGACTGTTGCAATGGAACATCAGGGTTAGTAAATGCCTGTTGTTAGTAAAGAATTATTTTATGTGGGTAAAGATCTCAAACACCTCAAAATCATTTAGACACAGTGACACAGTGCTTCTGTAAAGCAGAAAAAGGTAACAAGGTCAGACCCTGAAGATGAAGATGTAGGGAACATATCAGGATTGAGGGGGTTTCATATTTTCAGCCTTACCCCAATACTGGACATCTTTAACACTTAATAACAGGGGTTTGGCTCCCTGGAAGTGAAGACAATCTCACTAGCACCACCAAATGTTAATTTTTTAATGTGTATTACTCCCCAGAAAAAGCAAATCAGAACTTTATTTACCTGTCCAAGTAACAAAGGTACATGGCTTTGCTTCTGAAGTAGAATTGCTGAGGATATCTGTACCGAATACAATTTTCTTCTCCATTTTTATCTTTTGAATCCATTTCAAAAACTGTGATAAACAAATGCTTAGGGGGACCCCTTCATCAACCTGATTCTTTATGAAACGGAACAAGAAGTATGTGTTAGTATGTACTGAAAGTCATTTGAGGTGTATTTCTTTTTAGCTCTTTAAATAATACAATAAATAGTAATTATACCTGTGTTATGCCAGTCAGTTCTGTGCAAAATTCAGAGAGAACAGGATGCTCCTGGGGCTGGACGTAGGTGTGGAATTCAGATTCAATCTCTCCTGTTGATGTGTTTAAGAGGACTGCTGGGAATTCGACTGTGACAAACCAGGAGGAAGACAAGGAAGCAAAGAAGCGAACCAACCAGCCCCAAAGCCTGGCAGGTTAGAGCCGTTCACACCCCAGTCCCTTGCTGTGCTCGGGGGTTGACCTGTCAGCCGCGCCAGCGGGCGTTCGGAGCGGCCCCCTGCGCCGCCCCTCCCGCACTCACCGATCTCTGGCGCGCGCCGCCCCGCGTCCCGCCAGCACGTGGCCTCGAAGTCGATGACGATCAGGTACCCGAACCGCTGCCGCGCCGCCCGCGTGCTGCTCCGCGCCCGAACTCTGCTCCGCGCCAGCCCCAGCTGCCTGCGGACCGCACCGGCACCCATCAGCGCCCGCCCGGACGCCACCGTCACCCCTTCCTCCCCACCTCGATCCCTTCAGGAGCTCCACTGGGGCAGCAGCACCCCGTCGAAGCTGCGGCCACGGCCCGCACCTGGCCAAACGCTTGGTGGCCATCCCGGCCCTCAGCCGCAGCGGCCACCCCACGGCGCCGCCACCTCCATTTCAAACCACCCGCCGGCGGCAGCGACCCGCCCCTATCTGCGCTGTCGGCGATCGGCTGCTCTGGCCTTGCCCGCAGGCAGGCGCGGGTAGCTGCGTGCCGACACGGCGAGCTGCCCGGGGGGGGCGGGGGACGCTGTGTGTTCGAGGTGGGATCCGCGGCCAAAGCCCCTTCTCGGGGGGCCGGGGGAGCACGGGGCGGCTGGGGATCGGACCCACGGCGTCAGAGCTGCCCGGGGAGCCCCGGCGGTGGGCGGGCGCTGGGGGTGTCCCCACGTGTGAGGGGCCGGGGAGTGTCGCCCCGGCCGCCATGACCCTGCGGTGGTTTCGTCTAGGCCATGGCGAAGGCTGGCTGCCCGAACGGGTGCAAGAGGCCCGCCGGCGAGGGCGCGGAGGGACAGGCGGCTCGGAAGAGGAGGAAGGTGGATGGCGGCGGCAGGGGTCCTGAGGTGAGCAGCGGGGCCTGTCGCGTCCTGCGGCTGGGCGGCTTTTCCCTCACAGTCCCCTTGTGGTACTTCGTGATGGCATTCACTCTGGGATGCTGGAAATCCAGCAAAAATGAGTTTTACTGGCACAGGGTTGGCTAAAGGTAATCCCTGCGGAGAATGGTTTGGTTTCTGCCATTTCTGCCAAGAAACATGGAAATGAACTCGCTTGGAGTGTTGGGCGTTAATATTTAAAGAGGTTTTTTTACAAAATAAAGACAGTCTCTAATATATTTTTTTCCGTTATGCTTCCGTGTTAAAGGGTGGCTACGAAAAAGCTGCTCCTTTTTACAAGGAGTTACATGGAAAAGACAATGGGTAATGGGCACAAGTTACTCCTGGGGAGATACTTGGACACGAGGAAAATTGTTCACAATGAGAATAATCACCCCATTGGAATAATCTCCCCGGGGAAGTGGTGGACACCCAGCACTGGGCACCTTTTAATATTTGGCTGGACAGGGTGCTGGGACAGCTGGTCTGGGTCATGCTTTGCATGGAGACGTTGGACCTTAAGGTCCCTCCCAACCTGGGAATCTACAATTCTTAAACAAAATAGATCATGGAAGAAATACTGTGTTCAAGTTTCAGCCTGATGGTAACACCTTGCTCACCCAGGTTGTGACTTACTTACTGCCCAAAAATAGGACAAGAGTAAGCGTGTCTGACCTGTGAGATCAGCCTTATTTGTACTCAGTTAGAGACTGAAATTCCTGTGGCTGGCAGGTAGCCTTTGCTTGGTGAAATGAAACTCATGCTGTTTGGTTGGGTTTTTGGCAAAGCTCTAATTAGGCTCTATTGAAAACAACAGTGTCATTATTTACTTGTCTGAGCAGGAGAGATGAGGGACTGGCAATTATACAACCCTATGTTATTATTATCAGATGATTTTTAACTACTTGAACCTCAAGGACTGTCACCTCTATTTAGCTTTCTCACCCAATGACAAATAGCTTTCACAGTGCACCAGCTCAATCCCAGGTGGGCCGGCATTGTCAATTAATGAGCACAAAGCTTGTTAGCGTGGTGGGAAGACACAGCTTCTGGTAGTTGTTTGTCCTGTGGGATTCAATATTCTGTAGTGTTCCGTGGTCTTTTTTCTTTTTCCCTGTAAGCTGTGATGTCTTTTTGTTGCATAAGAGCATCTTTAAAGTTTTTACAGTCTGAAAGAGCCCCATTAGAACAGGCAATATAGTCACTGGAGGGCTCCAAAATCATGCATTTACTTGAAGATTAGCTTTGAGAATTCCTGCATTTAGGCTTAAAAAACTGGTGTGTTGAACTGCGTGGTACAGTCTCCATCTCATCTGTTTGCTTGCTTTCTGCAGTTTCCTTGGATTTTACTGAAACTTTTCCTGCAGGGGTCAGCAAACCCACATGCCAAAACAGATCACATCACATAAATGAAGTAAATGAGTTTCAGCAAAACCATACCTAAAGTGGTATAAATGCCCAAAGCTGTAGAGCAGCAAGTGGATGAATGGGTTGAGAAAGCAGAACATTGTGTTTGCAAATCAAATAACCTTGTCTCCTTACTACATACATCTCCTTACATTAATCTTTATCAAATCCTTGAAGTTAGAATACCTGAAATATTAATAGTAAAATTAATATTGAAGAGTGATCTGAGGGGAGCCTTGCCTGTAGTGAGTGGAAGAGTTATTTTAAATATCACTGATTGTATCCAAATAGTTTCCTTTTACTTTATAACTGTCTTAATTTTCTGTGAACCCGTGTGATCAGATAAAAACTTTGTTAACAAGCGTTTCCCTTTTAACAGGAAAAGTCATCTCGCTTGTCAGCAGCTCTGTTTGGTGAGGACTGTGAGATCAGCTGCGACCAGCTGTATGAGCTGTTAAAGTATGCAGCTCTGGGAAAACGCCACAATGCAACACAGCCCAGGTATAACACATTCGGGAATCAGCTGTGCATTCCCACATGTTGTGAAAATGTAGCTGAAGGCATATTGGCCATGCTGGTTTTGGAATACTTGCAACACACTTACCATAATGACAGCCTGTATTATGTAGATACAGGTGCTATTAGACTTGCCCAGAGACCAGAATTCCTCTTCTGACAAAAAATGATACCATTTCGTAGTTTTGTTTCATGCAGTTATCAAAAACTAAACAATTTTGTAGAACCAGAGAAATTCACACTGAGAAGTGAAGTACTATGGTAAAAATACTAACACAACACAGAAAATTGGAGCAGTGTTCTAGAGTGTTTTGGAAAAAACATTTTAATCACTTTGCCCTTTTTCAGGGCAACTTCTCAGCAGTGGAGGGGGAAGGCTGAGGAGGGTATATAACCTTGGATGGCCAAAATATGGTGAAATGTAATGACTCTTGAAATGAAACTCAAGGCAAAAATGATCCCACTTTAGGTTTTTAGTAGTAAATAGAAAATGATTTTGTGAAACCTTTTTGATGCATTAATTCACTAGACTGCATCACTACAGCTGAAGTTACTCATGTATTCACATTCTGATGCATATAAATGAGGTATAAATGTCTTGAAATGGTACTGCAGCACAGTTGTAGCAAAACTGATTCTTTCTTTGCCTCATATATTCTGTTGCTTTCAGGAATATGTAGTTCTTTGAGATAAGCTATAAAGTCTGTTCTCATTGAAGTCATTTGGCACTTTGCCATTCAGTGACTTAAATGCTGGGCTGGTTCCAGGTTTGTTTTTAAGAGTGTTTGATAATTGTTTTGCTTTGATTTTTTCTTTTTCAACTGCAGCTGGTGCCGTATTTCTCACCAAAGCCACCTGGCTGGGGTCGTGGTTATTGTTCTACATGAAATGAGCCAACTCCATTTCTACAAATTCTATTTGCAGTTCAAGCACCTCAGGAAAGTGTTCCGGCATGTAAGTGCCCAAACTATATCACTGTCTTCTAAACTTCTTCCAGTCCTGAAACCGTGTTCCAGGCACTAATCGCTACAGTGAAATTACTGCCTTTTCCAATAGGAAGTGGACATGTTTTGACTCTCAAAGCAAGCTACTGAGAGGATCTATTTGTAGCCATGTCAGCTCAGAACAAAGGCTTTGATATTAGAAACAGGTTTTTGAGACTTATGTCTTTGAAGCCTTACCAGGTGAAACATGTATTGATGTTTCATTCCTCTGACTTGTTATGCTTCCTGCATCATCAAGATGCCAGTGAGGTTAAAAATATCTCAGTTAATTTGGAATTTACTCTTGAGTGAGTGATGAGACTCTCAGTAGAATTATGGTAGTCTCACTTCATTACAAGTTTCTCCCATTTCCCCAAAAGATTATGAAAGGGATTATTTCAGTTTTTTGAGTTACAGGCAACATTTTTGAAAGAAGAAAGAAAGAAAAAGCATTTCAATTCAGACTTACAGAGAATTCTCCCTGAACTTCAGCAAATGCAGATCGCAGCTCAACTGGAAAGTCTGGTACTTGCTTTAGTTTCTATCAAAGTCTTGAGATTTGCCTTCTTGATCGTATCAGGCAAGGCAAATCTGTCCCTTACTACAAAGAATCCTATATCATCTGTCATTAAAACAGGTTGGGATTTTTTGTCTTCCTTGGGAAAACACCAGACAGATTTCCACTACCTTTTTATCCATCCTTCTCTAAGTATGGATGGTTTGGGCATCAAGAAACATCTCAGTTGCTTGATATTTCTGCTTCTGTTTGAAAGTGTCTGACATGTCTGTGTTTTTTTTCCAGAGATTCATATTAACACCTTCAGCTAACTTTTTCGCCAGCCTGTATGGAGAGGGAGCAAACCTGAAGCCTCAGAACACTACACAAGGTAGCTTGTTTGGTTTTGCATCATCTCTTTCAACAGTAATTTATGCCTTTGCATCCTGTGCAATCCCAGCATGCTGCTGTGGTAAACTTATTTACAAAGAAAAATGTACAGTGGCTTAAACCATGACACTAGTTACCCTGACTCAATCAGTAACTCTCTGTGGGGCTTATTGTCAGAAGTAAATGCAAAAAGCAGAAAGTTTTTAACAAGTTTAATCCAAAATTCTGATGCTTTATTATTCATTTTGTGATTATTTTGTTCTAAGGTGTATCTAATAAAAGATACAGATATATAAATCAGATTCAAGTTAAGTAGTTACTCATTTCTTCTTAGTTTTCTTCATTATACTGAGCAGCAAATCAAGTTAAAAAGATGGGTGTGTTGACAACTGATTTCCTACTTTTATACTCTTTATAGAGGTGGTTGTGACCCATCAGGCTTGTACAAAACCTGCAAGATACAACAGTGTGAACTTCACTGAAATTGTTAAAGCGTAACAAAGAATCTTGGAGTCCTAAATGGGAGAACGAATAGCTGTTACTTTCAGTGTATTGGCAAAGTCCTCTAGCACCCTGACTGTAAACCTCACAGATCTGAGATGTCAGATATATTTTTCTTTTAAGTGCAATCTGCAGAGAGTCACCTACAGATTGTTTAACTTTATACAGCTGTGGATTCTGGTGTCAGTTCAGCACTTGCTTCTTTGTGAGCCACACTTAGAACGCATTTTCTCCTGATAATATTACAGAAAAGAATTTCACAAAGGGGTAATAATAATAAAAAAGATAACTTCTTTTACAGCGTGCATGATTACGTTGTCATGCTTACAAGGCAAGTTTGTTTTCTCCATCTCTGAAAGAAATGTGAGACACAGACTTGTGATGCTTCTGAATCAGCCAGCAGTCTGTAGCTGAAGTGGGAAATGATTCAAGTATCCTGAATATCAAGTATATTTTTCACATATACAGAGTATATATACTGTATACATTACGTATAGTATTGTGTATATATAATTATGTACATATAATTTCTACAGTGTATGTATGTATAGGCACACAAATGTAATGTAAACTGAAGATACAAAAATACATAAACTGGAGGGAAAGAGAGAGAAAAATAAACTGGAGATAGACAGACTATTGTCTGTCTATCTGTCTATCTAGTCTATTTCTCCAGTTTATTGTTCCAGGCAGTGTTTTCCTTTGAAATGCTGTAGCCTGTTAGTGTGCATACTAATGCAGAAAACCAACTGCAGGCAGGTAGTTCTATCTGAGCTTGACGGATGCTTCTGTATTTTACAGGTTTGACTTCTACTGGCAGTGAATGTATTCAGAAAAACTCAGACTTGCAATGTGATCCCATCATTCGGAAATACGGAATAAAACCCCAAGGCCTTACTAGCTATATTCTAACTTTAGAAGAGCAGAGAAAAAATGACTATCCCATAAAAGGTCAGTTCTGGGCAGCTTTTGGTTGGTTAGTGAGGGTTTTTTTGTTGTGTTTTGTTTTTAATTTTGACAGTTGTGATATGTTTGGTCATATAAGATCAGTGATGAGTTCTGAAAGAGAGGTCTGTTTCTTATTCATGGGTGTCTTTTCATTCCAGGCTCCCCAGGATCTAAGGGCTATATATATACAGAGTGTGATCAGCAGAGGACAGACAGCAGCCCCCTCTTTGGTCTGGATTGTGAAATGGTAAAAATAAATGTGTATGGCCTTACAAAATGCAGTCAATCAACCAAACTTCTAGCAGCTATTCCACCCTGTGTATTTGCTAAACCACTTCTGATACATTAGTATCTGCTGCCAGCCCCTTCACTGATGGTACCAGTGCTAAGGCAGGCATGAGAAGGACTCAGGAAGTGGTTCTGGTGCCGAGACAGAAATATCTTGAGCAGTGCAGCAGAGTTCAGTTCTGTGTTGGTTGTCAGAGCAGCAGCTGGATCTGCCGGGCCCGTCAGCAATGCTGCAGTAACCCCTGACACTGCTGTGGAATTCCTCCTCCCAGCCCTCCCCAAAGTGTAGGAAAGGAAAAATGCTTCCCTATCACACATCTTTCTTCTTTGGCATCATCACTGAGTAACTAATGATACAACCTAGACTCTGCTTTTAAATCTTCTCTGGTGAAGATGCGCTCAGTGACACACAGGCTGATTCTATGAAATCAGTACTTCTTTATAATGGTTTTCTTTGTGTTGTGCTTGCCTGTGTGTTTGCTGCACTAATGGTGGGCATTTAACAATTAAAATGAAGTATGCTACAGTATAAAACAACTAGTTATGACTGGTAGATCTCCAAGTTGAGTTAACTCCTTAGTAGCGATGCTGGCCACAGCCAAAGCAGATGTTAGCAAAGGGTTTTGAGTAGCAGCATTGTCCTGATTCAACAGTTTTTTCTGCTTCTTCCCCACAGTGCCTGACTGCAAAAGGGAATGAAGTCACTCGTGTCTCTTTGGTGGATGCACAGGGTCAATGCCTCTTGAACGAACTAGTCAAACCTGAAAGCAGAGTGATGAACTACCTTACCAGGTGACTTGCACAGAAGGTTCTTATCTTGTCATCTTTAAGAGCTGCAACCCTTTCAAATTAAGCCTGTTACACAGGACCTTTCAGAAGGCTTTGATTTGCACAGATGCCTATTGCATTTTACTCCCTGTTAAGAATAGAGTTCTTGCTGTGTGGCTAGAACAACCAGCATTATGTATACACTCTGCTACATAGTGCCTGCATGGCTACTAGGCAGAAGCATTACCATTCTGCAGTGTTGTAGGAAAAGTTCTGTTACAAATTAATGATACACAATGCAAGTTACTCTTTACTGCTGGGTATAAAATAAGGAGGGTAAGGGTACAGGATTGCAGTATGGATCTCTCTGCTCCATAGTTAAGTTTGCTTATCTCTACAAAATTAATAAAGCAGCTCATCAGCTTGTACACACCTCTAGGGCTGGGCTCAGGATTATAACAAAAGCAGGCAAAACTCAAGCCTTGTCTTTTCCAAAACTTTGCCTGGCTTCATCCAGGAGGTGATGTGCCAATTCCTCAGGTTTCTTGGAAGCATCTCTTCCCACCATCAGTCTTGCAGCATTTCCTTACCTGTGCTAGCTGGTTCTGAGAACTGCATTACTTAAGAATAAGTTGTACTTGAGAAAGATAAACTTTCAAAACCAATGTGGTAGCACTCATACCAGTTTACTATACCTGTAGTATATCTTCTTATGTTGGAACAGAAAGCAGTAAATAGTGTTCTGTCATTAGTTACACTGAGTTCATATTTTACATGCCTTGCTCATAATATAGCTCAATAGGCTAGCATGTTGCTTTTACTTTATCCAACTTTTGATTTGAAGATTCTCAGGGGTCACAAAGAAAATGCTTCTTCCAGTGAAAACAAGACTGTCAGACATCCAAACCAGACTAAAAGAAATGCTTCCCCATGATGCAGTATTGGTGGGTCATTCTCTAAATGCTGATCTTCAGGCTTTGGAAGTGAGTATGCTTTTAAGAGTATTTTTCCCGACCCTGTGATACTTATTTCAGACCTGAAAACTCCACAAACAATTAATCTTTTTGTTAATGAACATGTGTTAATTGTTTTTTTATTATGAATAGCCTTATATCTGTAAGGATTTAAAAGATAAAGACTCTACATCTGTAAAACTTGTATGGGCTGTTCAGAACACAAAAGGAAGGGAGGAGTCTGTCCATATATAGGTACGGTTGCAACAGAAGCTTTAAGTCTCTGCTTTAGCCAGATGCTTCTGATATGCTCTGTCATGGGAAGAACTGAAGTCCTTCCTATATTTAATTTAACCAACCTAAAATGCTTGAATCATAATTAATCTTTCTAACCCAATCTAGATCTTCCCAATAGAGTGCTGATAGGAGAGTTGGGCGTGTTTCATTATTCCCATCTGCTCTGTTGTTGTGGATCAGTTGTCTATCACTGAGAAACTGGCAACTGAAATGAAAAGGCAGAGGCACAGATGATAATGGAGTTACTGCCCCATTTTGTATGACTGCTGTTCTTAAATGGGTGATGTTTTCTCTCCTCCAGATGATCCACCCCAGCGTTATTGACACTTCACTGCTGTTTGCCAGAAATGAAGGTCGAAGATTTAAGCTCAAATTTCTAGCCAAAGCTGTTTTAGGGTAAGATTATTGCTGCCTTGTAATGAGAAATACTAGAAACTGTCATGGTGGGTCATAATGAAATTTGAAAGAAAGGAGCAGGCTCTGCAAATAGACATGGTAAAGGGGAATTTACTGCCTGCTGGAAACATCAGGCAGCATAATAAATTGGCTTGTGTTTCAGCAAGCAGGACACTGTGACCCAGCCAGGTTTGAGTCCTAACAAAACAACCTTTTCTGCGGGCCTGTAGCAGGACCAGTGTATTGAACTGCAGAGCAGCAAAAGCACTTTGGCTCACACAAATGAAATTAGTTGCAGTTAGCAAGAAAGAAAGGCTAATGTATGAAAGTATGTTTTACTGACATAAGTTATATTCCTTGGTGTACTAGCAACCACTGGATAGTATCTTAATGCTACAGTTCTCACTATTCACATTAATATTAATATTCTGCAGTGCCAAATTTCACTGAGTTGTTGGCTACTTCCCTGTCTTTGTGCAAATTGTGAGCTGGGTCATTGGTCAAAGAAGTACAATTAAAAATAGCCATGCATTAGAGTACCAAGTATTAGCACTGCTTGTGTCAAACCCAGTAAACAGTGTTTTGCTCAACATTGCAAAAACATTTCTTGCAGTAACTTTGGGGAGTATTTCACAAGAATGCTGCTGCACAGAACTGAAAACCGTTTTGGAGAGGGGAAGCTATTTTGCCTGAAAAGGACCCAGTTTAGAAAAGACAGGATGTTGGTCAGTGTGGAAACAGATAACCTGCCTGTACACCTGATTTTGATGCCGTAGGAAGGAGATTCAGTGTGAACAGAAGCTTGGGCATGATCCTGCAGAAGATGCTAGAGCTGCATTGGAATTGGCTCAATTCTTTATTGAGCAAGGACCAGCAAAGGTAGCTACATCTAATTTAGATTTCTGTCCTTAATTGCAGAACATACAAGTTGTGAAGGAAAAAAAAAAAATCATTTCTCTCCATCCTTTTGTTGATTTAAAAGAGAAAATGGAGCTGTGGTAGAGGCCTCAATTTTGACAGCTTGTTACTTTCAGCATATATCCAGGTATCTCAATAACCTGAGAGTTACCGGTGTTTCAGTACTCCAACACTGACGTGAGTCAGCATTGCTGCTGATCTTGAAGAGGGGTATTGAGTAAAGAAGCATTGAGACACTTCCAGCCTACAGGAATGCCTGTCATTTTTCCAGATGAAAGAAATGAGAGACCTTGTATGTTGTGGTAGTGATTCAGCTGGCTTTATGAGTCTCTTGCTTGTGTTGTTGATTTCTGGAGAACTTTTTTGGAGCTGATTGCTGGTTGATGCTGTGAGTGCTGCATGCTTCAAATGACAACAGAAAATAATAAGGCAAAAAATTAATGCCCGTGTTTGTTCACTGCTGTGGAGTGTGCCTATGTGACTCATAGAGAAAGCACATGCTTTTTGGTTAGCTACAATTAGCTGAGATGAAAGCCAACTGTTAATCTTCTTCCTTCCCCAAGGTAGCAGAACTAAACTTGGAGATGCTTCTGACAATTGAAAAACTGGCTGAGGACTCACAGAACAAAGCTGCATTACAGCCACAAGGATGTAGAGTCCAGAAACAGTTGAATGAGCCTCCACATTTATCCAAACCATGGTAATAAGATTCTCAAATACGCATGTTTTTTCTTCAGTCAGACTCTCAGTAAAATCAAAGAAGTCATGTTATGTTTTGCAGAAGCCATCAGGATCTTCAGAGAGACACACAAATAATTATAGCATAGCACTGATAAACTTACTGAGAAGTTGCATTTATATTTCACAAAGCTTTTTCTTGGCTTCTTTTGATGTTGTGGACAAGAATATTTTTTCAAATATCTTCAATGAACTGTATCATTTTTCTCTGACAAGCACTTCTTAAAAGCTTTTAATTCACCATATCAATAAATCTGTGATTCACAGCATTCTTCTCTCTGCTAGTTTTTTAGACTGCTTGCAGGTGACTGGCCAAAAACCCGTCCTGTTGGGCAGACAGGGACTAGACTCTTCTGGTCTGTGTCAGAGTAACCTGAGCACTTCAAACAAACAGGTGAATGGGCTTAGAGTGAGTGGGTTGGTCTAAGCAAGCATCAAAGTAGTTCAAAGTTCTTGTTCTGGGGGTGGGTAGATGAGTCCTATTTTAAAAAGCTGACTGACAGTACTGTTAGCAATAGTGTTAATACCAGGTTAGCTAAATCCATTTTAACATTTTGGCAATAAGCTTTGATCTTCTACATCCTCTCATGAGTCACTAAAGAAGAATTTCTGCCTGAGGGCTTCCTTGAACAATAATGAAAATTAAAGTTGGGAATTCAGTTCTGTAGCTTTGTTTCTGCTCCTTTGCAGTACAGTTCTCTTGTATGTCTGAGCCTTATACTCTTCTCCCTCCAGATTCTTAAGAGAGCCTTAGAAGATGTTCCCCTGTCCACATTCAGTATCATTCAGTTCAGTTTGGGTCCAGAGTACATTGCATCTCATCTTCCTGCACTTTGTGAACAGGTACTATTTTTTTGAGAATAGTCTTCACTGCTGAGCTTGGAAAGAGTCGTTATTTATCTGAAGGCACCAAGCGGTTAGTTCCTTTGCTTTGTGAAGTTTCTTCTCAACTCTGTGTTCCTACAGGTGAGAAGCAAGCTGACTGACATGCTGACAATTTATGCAGGTCCTTTTGAAGAAGGCTTTTGCCTACACTCTGTGAAAAAAAAATTTGGGAGGTGTGGACCAATCCAGTCTCTTACAGTGGTAACTGAACCATACAAGGTAGGGAGTGCTCAAAGCATTAAGCTTGCTGATGGGCAGCGCAGGGTAGGCTGAAGTAATCTCTTGGAAAAATATGGATTAGAACCACTGAAATACCAGTTACTCCATTCGGTTTTGGGGTTGGTTTTTTTTCCTGGTGGTTGAGGCATCAGCTACAACAGTTCAGGATATCTAAAAGTTGTTGCACAGAATGACAAGAGTAAGCAGAGCTCATGTGGCTTTACTGTGCTGTTGAACACAGGAGTACTTTGAGCATGGAGCTGAGATGCTTTTTGTCCCCTTTTTGAACTTACACGCTAAGGCCTTTAGTGGCAAGGAAAAACAAAGTTGTTAACTGATGAACTAATTGAAGGTTGTTTGTAACAGATACTGTGTATGAAGTGTTAGATGTATTACCTCTAAATCTTTTTATAAAAAGAAAACACAACTTTATTGAGACCTGACTTTTAAAAAAGGGAGGGCTAATGTGTCTTATTGATCAGCCTGAAGTATCTTATCATTCTGTTTCAAGCCTTATGTCTGTATCCAATATGAAGTGCTAGAAGCTGCCCAGCTTGCTGTGGAAAGCCTAAATGGAGCTGAGGTAGCAGGATCCTGCATTAAGGTAAACAACACAAATAGCAAAAGCACAGGAACAGCATCCAGTATGTCTCTTAACATCTACTCCCAGCCTAGCATCTGAGCAAATGCTGGCTGTTTGTGCTGTTACAATCTCCCTGTCCCTAGACAATTTAGGGCCACTGGCAGAAAGGAAATGGTGATAGCTCCCTTCTTCCCTTTCTGCCTGTCAGCAGAAAACGTTGTCCTCCAGCTGCAGCTTCAAAAGGAAGAGCCAAGTAACAGGGTGTTAAAATGCCGTATCCAAAGCATGGAGTTCTTAATTTGATAGTGGTTCTGCATTACAAACATAATCTCTCTTCCTTCTTTCATGATTAATTAAGTTAACCTTCATTAGTCATATTTTTTTTCTAGAGAGAGGAAATAGCTTGTCAACTCTTGGTAATGGGGGGAAATAATTTACTATAGAAGCTCAGAACACAGAGCTGCTGGGGCTGACATTTGTGCCTGCTGAATCTACCCCAGGTCCAGAGACCTGTCACTGCAGCAATGCTCGACTGCGATGATTTGATAAAGGAACTAGAACTGGATGTAGAAAATGAAGGTGTGATTTATGTGGCGGGGCTAAAGAAGTCATTAACAGAGATGGACTTGCAAGAAGAATTCAGCCAGTTAAAAGACCTGGAAATACTGTTCCTGCCAAAGGACCTCCAGAGTGGCAAGCACAGGAACTGCTGTTTCCTCAGTAAGTAGCTTCACATACAGCCTGCTTATTTCCTTCAAGTAAGCTCATCTAGCAGCCCTTGGGCCTTTGCAGAGACAGAGCAAGAACAACTGCCAGTCATGTGTGCTCAAAGTGATGGTATTTAAAATACTGCAGTGAAAGAGGGTATTGTTTGGAGGAGCAGTTTACACCTAAGTATTTTAAGGGGAGGTGTGGACCTGCTAGAATTTGACTTTAGAATAAGTTCCAGGATAGCTCATTGACTCTAGTACCTCAGCTTGAGGGCTGGCCACTATGCAGCTCCACACAGACAAGTAATCACCTCAGAAACCTGGGTGAGTGCTGTTGTGGTTAACTTGCAGTTCTATGGTCTGATGTTTACCTGTAGCAAAACGAGGATCTGTTTGCTGCAGTGATTTCAGTTTCTTAAGTCCCTTTTTCTCCACATCTGTAGCCCTGCCCTGCAGTGCCAAGGAACAGGGCAGCAACATCCCTGCCAAAGCACATCTTCTCTTTGTGTTTCAGAATTCCAGGAATCACAGAGTGCTGCAGATGCCCTTGAAGTTATAAATGGATGGACTGTGAAGGGTAGCAAACTAAGAAGTAGGAATGCTCTTGCTTCAGGTCACCTCTGGAGATGGATTTGGCAAATGAATCACAGCAATGAGAAGCAAGGAGGACACATCTTATATGAGAAGATGGAGCAACTGTCTGACTCTGTGAGTTTAAGGCTGTGCCGATGTTCGTTGCATTTAGTGAGGAGGTACTGCCTGGGAACTAGCAGTGATAAATTTGAGCAGATTTAGGTGTAGAGCTGCATGTGGCAGGAGGGGCTTCTTGTGAGAGGAGAGCAGAAAGGCTGCCAAGGATCAGTTCCCACAAGGCAGTTTGGAGAGGTAATATCGTGTGAGATATTACAGGGTACTGTATAACCTTAAAACCAGCATAGCTGTGATGCTACACAGGAGCTGAAGCTATCACTTGAGAGCAGATAGAGCTATGTACAGGTGTAATAGGTGGTATGGGAGCCGGAGGGAGAGGTGACTAGTGGTGTAGCCATATGGGGGGGGCAGATCTAGTTGCAGTAACAGAATCACTGCTGTCCTCACCTCTTTGCTCTCAACACTGCCTGAGGTCAGTCTCGCCACACCTGCTTTTAAGTGTGATTGCTACAGATCTGCAGATGAATTGGGGATTTTAATGCTCATATTCTGTTATGCAGGAGCAGGATCTAAAGAAGAAAGTGAAGAAGTTAGACCATCATATCAAAAAGCTTTATAGAAGTCTTCAGAATAATACCCTGTGTGTTGTTCTCTTTCCTGGAGTGAACAGGTAACTTGCCACTGATTTTGCAAAGTGCCAAGGAAAATACATAGCCAAATAGTTTTATCTTAATCTATTAAAACCCTGCACAAGGAAGTGAAAGCCCAAGAGAAGGCCTGAAGAAGCTGTTGTACTTCTTCAGTCTGACTTTCATGTTTGGCCAGTAAAACCTCAGCAGTAAGTTCTGCTGAAACCACTTATGTCGCAGATGGGCCAGATTAGCAAGGCTGAAGTACACAGCCTTGATTAATTATGCAGGTCTTCTCAGTTCACCTGCCTTTCCCAGCTGCATGTTCCATCCCTATAAACAGCAAAGGTAAGTTTTACACCAGAACCCAGCAGTTTCCACAGCAGCCAGTTTTTTGAGTGGTTGTTTTTTAAAATGACCCAAGTGCTGCAGCTGAGGCTCCACCTACCAGCTGTTGTGTTGTTGTACCCTGATGTGCTTCAGCCACAGCTGATGGTTTATGCCCTCATTCTTACATGAAGGACACAGCTGGGGAAAAAAAGAACACTTTCAGTCCATAAGCTGCTGTAGGAAGGGACAAGCCCTGGAGCTGAGTTGGGCTTCAGCAGTAACACTGGGGATGCTTCCAGCTAGGGCGGGCTTCGTCATTTCAGACTCTGGAGCCCAAACTGCCAGTCATTGACTGCTTAATTTTTAACCAGCAAGGTTAAAGCTTTCCTAGGCAAGGCCCTAGTTACCGAGGCCATACTTACTTCAGCAGTCTTCTGTTCTCTTACTGTGTCACTAGTTAGACAGTCAAGTTAAGGTCACATCTACCCTTGCTGTTCTTCAGTTTCCCTTCAACAGAAGGGGTACCATTCCTTGTGGAGACAGAAGACATGCCTTGAAATAGGAGCAGGGAGGCAGGGCTGCTCGGCAGCATCTCTTCTCCGTGGCCAGGCAGCCAGGCCCGTTCCCCTCTCTTGTAAAGCTTCCTGAGAAGAACATTGATGCTGTATTACCCTCTGCACCAAACAGTGTCCCCAAAAAGGGAGATGCATCCCAAGCCACAGGTATATTTAGGCTTAATAGCAATGACAAGCTGTTTCAGCAAGGTTGCGTGCCAAGGGCTGCTCTTGGTGTGATTTGCTCCAATTGTTCAATTTCCAATAACTTTGTTTTTTTAAAGAATATGGTTTTGGTTGGTTTGTTTGCTTGGCTGGGCGGGTTGGGAGGTTTGTTCGTCCCAGGCTTGGAAGAGGCTTCTTATCCACAGGACTGTTTCCCAGAGGACTGGCAGCCCAGGGGAGGTTTCTTGATTAAAAAGAATGCCAAATAATTATTGAGTGGGGAAAAAAAATAGGGTTTCCAGTCTGCTGCCTCTGAGGGCTGCAGCTTCCCACCACTAAGACCAGCAAGCTTATTGTGTGCATCAAGGTTACCCTGAGCAGAAATGACGCCCCTCTTGTTTATGTTGCAGCAGGCACGGAGCACAACCTGGCCTTGGTCTGATGGCAGTAAAAGATGATGGAGGGAGGAGTGCTCACTGAACTGCCAAGTTTTTAAGCAAAGTCTTTTGTTAAGATATTTTTAATTACTTTAAATATTGATGTCTTTGTAAAGCTCTCCTACCATATGAACAATAGGCTTCCACTCTGTATATTTTACAAAGTCTAAAAATAAAAGCTATTCAAAACATCTTAAAGCACAAAACTTTTTCCATTAACCCTTCCTGCCATGGCAATTTCCCTTGGCAGTGGGTGAGGTAGGCAAGGGCATGGGAAGAACTGGGGACAAGCCAGGGGGGAGTGTTGCTTAAAAGCCCATCTTACAGGCTGGGTTGTCTTCACTGAATCATTGCAGGCTGCAAACCAGCAAGCCCAGTTCATGCAGTACCTGCAGCAGCTGCTCGGTATTAACAGCTGTCCTCAGGAATTGTGTGGATTTCTGGCAACACAGTGTGCCAGCTTCTGAAGCAGTCACTGCCTCCTTTCTGGGAAAGCATTGTACTTAGTCCATGGAAAGGAGGAATTGGTGATTCATACTTCTTGGACAATCTCCACTTAATCCTCCCTCCCTCATCACCCCCCATACCCTTCACACACAGAAAAAAAAGAAGAAAAAAGAAGTTGCAAGGGCTGTGTTAAGGAGAGCACAGTCTGTGGGAGCTTCACACATCAGTGCTTTCAGCAGGGCGCTGGAACTGCAGTTGGAGTAACAGTGCACAACCAGCTGCAGGATGAGGTGTTTGCAACAACTTCAGACCTATGCTTTACAGCCATTGCCACCTCAAATAAAGTCTGCTGGAGCATCTCTTGTTAACCTGGGAATTTCCAAGCAGGAAAATGCCTGGGAGACCTTTTGGCACTCAGAAAAAAAAAAAGGAAATGCTTGTTACAAGGTTTGAACATGAGACAAAGAATGTCTTGATATGAATTAGAATGGGCTGAGATGAAGTAGTTATTATTCCAGAAATTATTAAATACAGCTGATAAAATACTTACACCCTCCTACTTTCCAACCCCAAGTTGGCAGTTTATGGAGTGGAAGCTGTGAGTTGCTGTGTGGAGGAGCAGACAAAAATAGAGGCAAGAGTGAGAAAGGAGAAAGACAAATGCAGTGCTAGCCCAGCACTAGTAAGTGGGTAGTGGATGCACACGTCAGTGTTGTTCCCACATAAATTTAAAGGCTCCAAAATTCCTGAAATGAAATCTTAAAGATGAATGCAGCCAGTTTTTTTTTCTTTTAAAAAGGCACTTTATGCCCTCCAGGTGAGCCTGGTGGCCTTTGGCTGCAGCTATCAAACTGGGAATAGCATCAATATGTGCTACTACAGGATGTGAAAGGAGGCGGTCCCTCACCCAGCACTGCCCATCCCCTTGGCTCCCTGCTCCGTGGAAGGGGCTGAGTGCCGGCCTGCCCCAGCGCTCACCTTCTGTGAGAGCACACTTCTGTTAAGGCTACTCACATCCAGCATCTCCTTCTTGTAGACATCTGCACTGCGAAGCTGGAAAATCCCAGCTGTTTTTCATTCCATGCACTGAGAAACAATGGGATCACTTCCTTGCAAGGACTAGGCAGAATTTAGTAAGCATCCAGGATTCCTGCTTGAGAAACGCTGGAGATGACAAATAAAACTAGCAAGAGTCCTATTTATAGGCATGAAAAAATAATTAATTTGTCCCCTTTTAATTGAAAATGTAAAAAGGACTTCAGCTTTAAATAAGACATTTTGTACAAAGCTTGAGCACAAAAAAGTGAACACCAATGTGTCATGTAAACACCAAAAACATTACTCATTTGTTCAGTAATGCACAGAGCAGCGTGCACATGCCCCTTCCAGTGGATTAGATTGCTGTAGCTGTTCCCCTCCCTCCCCTCAGACCTTAATGGAATACAGGAAACCCAGAAGCTTTGGAACATTTACAAAGCTACAGTAGGCAGGATACATTGTGACTGAAGGGTTATTTTGTTTTCTTTGAGGGATTGGTCATTTAAATATACAGAATTTCAATAGTCTCACAGGTAAATGAATGGCAACTTGGATTAGAAAAAGCACCAAAATATTTAATATACATCTGGCACAAATTCCACAAGAAGTCAGTAATGGACAAACCAATGCTTTGCTTAAAAGAAAAAACTCAGACTGCACTTAATGTTCTTCTTCCAAAAGGGACACGACAAAAACATTGCACTCAGGATTGCTATCAAGTAAAGACAACCTTCTCATTACAACCTATTTGCATTGTGCCTTAAATTGCACATTCTAGAAGATGCTGTTTCCATTCTGTTCCAGACAACAATGGTGAGCAGAATTTCACATAAGAAAAGTAACTGTAAAACTACAAACCCAAAGGGATGCAGGAGATGCATCGGCTTGAACTTCTCCCACTTGTCCTCTACATCATGGTTTACAAATTTGGCCACATCTCTTTAAAAAAGGCCCTACATGAAACAGAATTTACTCCAGCCATTTCAAGCATTAAATTTACACAGCACCTCTGATACTGCTGCCTTAAAGAGGAAGCACAGGTCTGCTCCACAACAAGCAACACATTCATTGTTTCCCAGAGCAAAAAAACTGGATCATACAGAGTCATCTCTTGGGTGAGTCTGAAAAGGCAAAACCCACTCCCAACAGAGAACAGCAGATCTGATCCTATCCACGCTTACTGCTTTACTGAGGGATGGGGAGACTGATTCTATTTCCTTAGTTAGAACTACTTACTTCTCTGGGAGCAAACACTATCAAAATGCGTTCCTTCCATAAAGGGTGAGTCAAGACTAAGTTGGGGCCACAAAATCCACAAGCAAGTCCTCCAAGAAACCCAGCTTCGTCAACGAGTTCCCCCAGGCTGACCCTTCTCCTCCAAACATCCTGTCAATGATGTGCAGTTGTTTCATGTCCTCAAGACCAGCCAGCACAAACTCCAACAGTGCAGGGACAGGACCTAAACCTGACCATTGCATCCACAGCTCTTGGAACTCAAGTCATTCAACAACTTAACAGCATGAGGCCCCCCGACCATTCCTACCAGCCCATCTCCTTAGTAAGGACTCTCTCAAACTCAGAGCTAAGAAAGCAAGCCTACTTTAAAGATAATGTATGTTTAGTGTGATTTAAAAACTCACAACTTCAAAATATTAAGCACTATTCTGTGAAGTCCTCTAATGGGTAATACATATGGGAGTACAAAAACAGCAGCCAGCCCTCCTCAGCTCCACCTCTGTGTGGGATTGCCACTTCTGGCCACACATCTCCCCCTCTCATGGGCCCAGAGAAGAGCAAGACTCAGCAGTTGTAACTGCATACAATGGCAACATTCAAGTAAACACACTGGTTCAACAGTAGGCAACCTGTAGTCCAAATATAATTTACAGGGAGGAAAAGAAACACTTTACAGCAAGAACACTGGAGCTGGACGGTTCCTCCACCTGCGTGTGAAGTGAATGCTATTCAGAAAGGGCTCATCTCAAGAGTGCAATTATGCAAAGATAGAAGCTTTTCAAAAATAATTTAAAAACTCTGTAAAACCTCCAGAACCTGTTGGATTTTAAAACCTAACTACAGACAGGCTGAGGATTGCTATAGTAGTGAGGAACTGCTCTAACCTCAGTGATTTAAGGCAAGCTGTTAGCAGGACTAGGACCTTCAGCCTCCTTTTACCCAGTGTCTCACACAGCCCCCATTCCCTTGAAATATGTGCCTGTACAGATAGTGCAAGAGGTCACATCCCGAAAGCAGCCCCCAAACGGGAAGAAGAATCCTGTGGCAACAGTTGCGACAGCACAGCATCTGCTTGGGATCTGCAGTGACCATAACTGCGGTGTAGTTCTCTTTGGGGGAAGAACACAAGGAACACAGGTGTGTTCCATGACAGAGACACCACCTGAACACACTAATGAGCACAACGGAGACAATCTGGCACCTCCAATACACTTGAGAACACTCCAGCTTTGCTCATGCACATGGGTTTTGTCCTGAGCAAGAGTCTGACCTTGGGGATGAAAAGGATGCGTGCAGCCTCCTGCAGCTCCCATCTTTGCTGGGTGTTACAGGTCCAGTCCAACACGGAACAAAACACAGTCATTTCCAATTAAAAGAAAAATACACTCATGGCACTGCATCAGGTGGGTTCCTACAGTTTTCCAAGGGCAAAGGAAAAAGCCGATGGCTCCCTCCCTCTTGGGGAGCAGCTGCTCCATCATCAATGTATTGTCAGTACAGGCAGCCCGACCAGGGGAGAGGGTGCGTGATAAAACCCCTGAGTCACATGCAGAGTAGCTCCCAGCTGGTCACTCTGTGGCACTCCAAAGCTAGCACCCAGGAAGACCAACACTTGTTTGCAGCTTGACTTGGCTCCCTTTCAAAGGGAGCATGCAGATTAAAAGCAGTTTACCAAAAAGGATGGCAGAGAGATAATACTTAATTTGGGTCAATTAAAACAGAGTACTCATCCAGGCATTAAATCCTGGGAGAGAAGGATGGTAACCTCAAACAATTCAAGTCTAAGAACAAGAGGTAGAGTTACCTATGTACTTCATGGTGAAGGAGTTACAGCCTTCCATCTTACAATCTCATGTATTTCACTGCAGTTGACAATATAAAACCAAAGCTGCAATCTCCAATAGTCCAGAGAGAAAATTTTAACACTGGTGGTTTTGTTTGCACACAAGATTTAAGCAGACAGTCAGCTTTCAATACTCATTGGAGAAAACATGTAATGTTTTGCTGTATAAACACTACCCTGAAGAGTTTTTGAGTTTCAGGTTAAGCATCTTCCTTTTTAATACAAAAGGCTAAATTCACATGCACACGTTTTGAGCACAGTGAGCTCAAGGGAAGAACCAGGCACCCAATTCACCAAGGGTCTTCTAAAAAAGGATCACACTGCAGAACACAAGGCTGCAAGACCCAGAAGCTCACAATGACTATTATTTTCTGATGAATGGGAATGATGTAGTCTCAGCCAACAAATTACATCACGACTGAGGTGGCTGTTAAACTACGTGGTGTTTCTTTAACTTTGCTGGGCTTTATTTGGAAACAAGGATTAGAACTGTAAGGAAGATACTTGTGTCAGGAAAATACTAAGGTATAGCCATGCCTGGGAACCACGGGTGACAGACTAGCTCTGGGATCCATGGGTTCTTCAGGCTCTGACAGACATGCAAGGAGAGAAATAGAAGTCACACAGGCAAAGCTGCTGCTGCCCCCAGTGCTCTGAACCCTCACCTCAGAGCCACCCTGCCTGGGGGGGGGGGGGGGCTGCATCTGTGTGCAACCGGCCTCAAGTCACCCAACAGCAGAGCAGAGTGAACTCGTTTCATACTCTTCAGTGTATTGGCTGAAAAGCCATCACGGTTCAGAGGCTGATGCATGAGCAGATCTGCCATACCAGCCAGGGGCAGCCAGGGCTCAGCACACCCAACTGCCACAGGTGTCCACTTTTCTGCCACACCTCCATGTATTTTTCCTGTGGTTCTTTCATTACAATTGCACAGTATTAAAAAGCTATAATCCTCCATTCAGAATAGCACCAGCAGCAAGTAAACTCACAATTCAGCATTCAATTTCCTCAGTCATGTCTTATGGGTGGAATCTTCCAAATCCATACTTGAATCAATAGCATTGACCTCAGCAATACTCACAAGTAAAAATTAGCACAACTGAGCTTCCAGTCATTCTGGGAGCCAAATTCTAAAGGTGTTGCAAACTATAATGCGGTGCAGGTGGTCAGTGTTTTATTCCTAGGGACTGAAGTTTACAGGAGTTGTATTTCTTTGCATATCAGAGAAGGCAGTAAGATGCCACAGAGTGTGGATGTCAGACCAGTTTTCCAGTACATTACTATAACTAACTATATAGCATTCTATAGTTATTTACCCCAAGTTGCAGCAGATTCACTACATGCATAAGGTTTCCTAGCACATACTATAATTAAAATAAAGTTAAATAGTTGCAATGGTTCCAAGGATTTCATCAGCTGCTCACTACAGTCCTGTGCCTACACGAGGATTTAAAGTATAGAAAAAATGAAGAGTGAAAGTATTTGGCCTGTTCCATAGATATTCACAGTTTAACCATTAAACAAGCATATCTTTAGAGGCTTCTCAGAACCATATAGAACCCCCACTCCCACACGGGAACACCAGCATTACAGAGTATGGTCTAGTCTTGTTTAGGGTCATACAATCACCAGACAATCCAAGGGGAGGTCTGACTCCCTCTCTCACTGTCAGCACATCACACGGGACCTTCAGCTCCTGGTTCAGGAATATAAAACTGATACAGGTCTGGTCTGCATTCTGTAAATGGCAATTAAAACATTGAAGTTAGACTAAAAATAAATGGTACTTTGCTAGATAGAGCATTTGGCTATTTTTGCAAGTATTCTACCCATTGGGTGGAGCTGCTCCTGCTAGGCTGAAAGCAGCAGAACAAGAGCAAGGCTGGCCTCATATACATGGGACTTAAGTCACTGAGAATCGTATGTCTTTTCCCTAGGAGGAAAGAAGATTTTCACTTCCTCTATATTCACCACCACCAGCTTTAAGAAGCTGTATTATTTTTGTTATACTAAAATGGCTCAGCCTTCATGTGCTTCAGATTGATTTCCTCATGGCTATCCACATTCAGGCCACAAGATAAGTGCCAGCCTTAAAGCACTCCATCCCTCATCCTCTGGAGCTGCTGCAGTTTAGCACATGACTCAGTAGCAGCTGCTGCCATGATTTGGTGTGTGTGTGTGTGTGTGTGCATGCACTGCCTATTCATCTGAATACTCAGTTTTCACACTCTGGACATTTTAAATTACCTTTAGAGGAAAAACTAGAGATGAACAAAGCATTTAATAGCTGAATGAGAAGTCTCAAACTTATAAATACAGTTTTCATTTACTAAATCAGGCTCCATATGGAACTTTCACTAACAAAGCAGCCTCTGTTAGGGAGCTTTTCTTTTTTTAAACAACAGCACCAGCAAAAGTCTCACCATAAATTCAATTATAGCAGCACAAGTGCTTTGGCCTGCTTTGTTCACCGACTTGGAATAAAGTTTTGCTGCCAAACTGTGCTTAGGCCATGGTAGCTTGTAAGGTTATAGTAGCAAGGACAAAGCTTTGGGTGCATTTACCTGTAACACAGCAAGTTCGGGGCTCCCCTCCTGCAAAGGGACAGACTCAGCTGCACCTAGAACAACATTTGTTTTCTACAGCTTAATGCATGTCCCAGCAAGAGCTTGCAGAAGCAGCATGGACCAAACTCTCCTTTTATTAGATGAAAGAGATGCTATCTGTGGCTTGTGGGTTTGGTTTTTAAGTTTTCAATACCCACATTTTGTTGGTGATTTATGATCTCAGACCCAAGCTATTGCATAGGCTGCACACCAGTAAAGCCAGTGACAGAATTCAGGCAGATCCTCCTCTCTCTGCTACCCCCTCTGGGCACAGCAGACGTGCAAAGCATGCCAGTGACAGGCTCATCACCTAAAATCTGGTTCCCTTTAACTTTAAAACCCTGGTATCACAAATGCCATTAGGTGCTATGGATGACTGTCCAGGCTTTGGTTTTGGTTTGTTTTTTTAAATTGAAGCCATTCTATGACCCTGAAATGCAGCTCTAAAAATAAAAGGTGTGTAATGGAAATGTATCAAATTCATTAAGCCAGCACTTAGCTCTGCAGAAAGCCTTGGCAACCATCCCTTTTACCAAAAGGTGTAAAAAAGTTGACATACTAAAATTAAAAAAGGTAGCATCAATAACCAAAAAAAGTTTCAACCAGTGTTAATAAAACTCCCTTTAAGTCACAAGTTTCAACAGGCAAATAGTCCCAATACAGGCATTGTAAAATAATATATTGACTCCTATCCAAAGATTATCAAATCCGTCTAAAAATGACTCATCTACACTGTTGTCATTAAGAACACATTAAGAATTCACTTTGTCATCAGATGCCGATATTGTTGCTCCAGGAAGTGTGCAGTATTAACTGCACCTTAGCAATTAAACAGAGGCTTTAAAAAATTGGTTTGTCAATATTAATGCAAAAGATAGTTCGTTACATAGAAGTACTGTGCTTGCCAGACAAGTAAGGTAATACTTTAGGTATAAATCAAACAAATTAAAGCAGAATTATACCACAGTTTTCCTTGAAGACTTAGGGTTTGTGTGTTGCTTCTGTCAATGTGTAGCAAACTTAAGAAGCAGAACCTTTGGTTCTTTTAGTCAAGTAAAAATAGTCTCATGTAACCACAAAAATACAACTTCCAGAGAAAAATGGAAGTCCATCAAGAAGTCCACTTTCAATAAAACTGAGGTAGTACTGCTCTTTTATTATGTGATGTGTAAGAGATTTGGGTACAAATCGTCATTTACCACTCAGTTGACTGACAGGTACAGTAATTTTATAAAACAATCCCAACATTTAGTTTGAAACTCCAAAAAAAAAAAAAAAAAAAAAGGAATGATCTGGACTCATTCGCTAAGAGCTCAAATGGGAATCAGCTGTATTACAAAAGGCTGTTGGTTTTGTTGGTTGTTTGGAACCTTATACCGGGGGATTAATGCATTTGTAGTTAACACTGCTGTTCATCTTGGTAGAAAACCTTAAAATTATTACAGCCTAAAACGTCAACAATGTAAACAGCACTACACACAGTACAGACCTGCCCTGACGGATGTGGTATGAAAAACTTATATCTGGCACTGTATAATTTAGCAATGTTAATTTAACCTAACGGAAAAGATCTACATTGTGCAAGAAATATCAGATTTACTTATACTAATCTGAAGTCTTAAAAAAACAAAACAAAAAACAACCCCAAAATGCTTAACTTGGGGCCAGGGTCAAATATTTCAGGGCAAGAGTAAAAGGAATAACCAAAATTAAGAAAGTGCCTAAAACATGTTACAGCATTTTAGAGCCCTTTCAAAGACAAGGCAGAAAAAGGTGTAAAGTAGAAAAATCTGGAGCCTTGGTAATTTCCAGAAACATCCAGAGTTTACATTTCATGAAGGGCAACAGGTTGCTTCCATCACCGCTGCTTCGACGCCGCTAAGTCTGTTCTGCCTCTGTGTCCGAAGACAGAATACATTTGGTTTCCTCCTCCTTTTTCCTTCGCTCCATTTCCCACTCCACAAAGGTATCGAAGAGACTCGGCCAGGCCTCATCTTCACTGTAGTTGCTAAGGTCCGGTCCAATCACCTGAGTAAAATTTAGAAACATGTTCCACGTGTCCCGGGAGATTCCCTTGATTCCTGAGGGGTTCTCGACTAGGAAGTGTAACCACTGGTCCAAAATAGGGGGCTTGTTTTGGGTGAAGACTAATTTCCAAAGGGCAATGGCTATTTCCCGATGTAGCGACCTCTGTCCTTCTTCAGAGTCCAGGCCAAACTGGAAGGTGAAACGATAGAGATCCTTGAATTTATCTTCCTGCTTGGCTTCGTTTAAGAGGCTGGGGAACCTTGCACAAATGCCATCAATGCTGTCTGCGTTTATTGCTTTGCAGCCTTCAAAAAACTCCTTCCTATTGAGCAAGAGAAGAGAAATTAGTGTGAGCACTTCACCCTGACCTCACATGCTGAACACTTCCCATCTCCATTCAGCTATGCCAAATCAGAAGAGGGTTGTCTGGGTAAGGCAAGGTGTACTCTTAAGCCCAGGTGGCACAAAGATTTTGGCAATGGGGCTGGTGGAAAGAGACACATTTCCAAGCAGTTCCTCATGGCCTGGGGAATCACATACACCCCTCACATTTCATGGGGTTTGAAAGATTTTGCTGCCTGGCTTTCTGACAACAGAAGACAACATTGCTTTCCTTGATGAAAGAAGTCAATCAGCACCAATCAGTGTGCCCTTGAACAAAGGTAGCCTCTCACCACTAGATTTGCCCTCTCCAAGAAAATCAAAATGATGTTAATAAAACTCACGGTGGTTGTGCAGAATCCCAGACACTACACCTGCAATTCACGTTAGCAAATACCTGTCCCATCAGTAGTCATTAAATCCACATTTGCATTCCAGACTAATTCACCCATTTGACACCCTCCCATGTCCACACAGACCCTGAAGGTGCTGGAAAAGTTGTGTTCAGTGCACAGCAAAGGCTTGTTTCAAGGCTCAGAACACCAAAGTAATTTTGAAAGTTATAAGCTGAGTAAAAATAGGAAGCATTACTGAAAATAAAAGATTCATTCTCTCTCAGCAAGTCCCTGTAGGAAATCTTGCTCTTACCTGGATATCAACAATCAAGGTGGGGAAGGCTGCTGTAGTTTTGGAGGGTTTTTTGTTTGTTTTTTTTTTTCAGTTTTTATTGATAAGTTTTAGCCATTCTGCTGTTTCCTGAAGGATCACACGTGCTATCAGCCAACTGACTGACCCCCTTGTCCAAGACAGACAGCACTCTAAATACCAATCACTTGTCAGCCAGTATGAAATAGCTACAAGTGTCAAAACCCTTGCAATTTCCTTCCCTGTCTATACTTCAACAGGATTATTCTTGGAAAAAGACATTAATATAATACTGGTTGGGCAGGAACAATTCTTTGGAAGCAGTCTGTCATTCTTCACAGGATGAGAATAGAGCTGGTAGCAATTATTAAGGAATCTCACATTACTTTAAAGCAAAAATTAATTTTTGTGTCCAATCTCATCACCAAATAATGCTGGAAACAGTTAAATTGGTTTTGGTAAATTAAGAATAAATTCGTATCTACAGAATTTCATTACACTGTTGTTCTTTAGCAGCACAATGTCCAAAACCACTTTTAGGTTCTGAAACCCACTGTGAGGGGAAGGGGAAAAGAGGACAATACAAAGCTTACCTTCTCAGCAGTAGGAATTAATGTGATCAAAACACTAGTGTTAGAAAAAATAGGTAAGTGAAGCTAATAAGGCTGCCTCTCCAACACACAGATGACAGGATATACTTTAACATATGAAAATAATTACAAGTTCTACAAGAACTAACCTTGTAAATTTGCACATGGTAGCAGCCTGGAATTTCCAAGCCAAAACTAGCACTTTAAATTCAGTGGGATCAACACAGAGGTCATTGCAAAATCGTTCCATTCCTTCTTCCAGTATGGCATCTTCCCGTTCATCCTTATATCTCCTAAACAACTCCCCGATCCTTTGGAGTGAAGATTCTTCTGCGCTGGTAACAGGGTCTTTCTTTATATCTCCAGAAAACGTTGAAGGCTGACTGGACTCCACAGCAGCGTCTGCTTTCTTTGTCCCATTCACAAGTATATCTCCTGGAGACTTCCCACAAGCTGAACCATGGTCATCTTTGTGGACTGTACTTCTTTTACTGTGCGACTTGCTGCTGGATTCCCTTTCCCCATTTTTGCTGCCAAGGGTAGAAGAGGGATTCTTGCACTTCGTTACACACTGGCCCATGATGTTGCACGCCCAGTTTCTAGAGCAGTCCCCTTACTGTCGGACACCCTCGCAGCTGCTCTTCAGCACATCTCACCATGCCATTAGTGGTAGTCAACTGACCTGAAAAGCAGTTTCAGAGTCAAATTGCTGGTTTTTCCACAAAGAATATTATAAGTATTGAATGTCGGATAACATTCAGCAGTAAGAGACCGACTTCAGGATATTTAAGTCTTGCGTACTGAAAAGGAGTAGTGTAGAGAAGGTTGGCATATGCCATAAATTTCAGGCAATTTCAGGCTGTTTTACCTAGAAATCAATGCAGCTCACTCAGTGGCTGCAGTATACTAACAGGTCCTAATAAAGGAAATTCCTAAAATTCTTACTGTAACATAGGTTACAAAGAGGTTGATTCATGTACAGGCTTCATCAAGACAGACTACTCTAACCCAGAAATATTCTAAAGGAAATGGTTTTAAAAGTATACCCACATTTCATTTACAGAAAATAACACACTAAAACAAAGTAAGGGGAGAGGAGGCAGGGGGAGGGAGGGTGGAGACACCGATGGGACAACCTGGCAGCGTTAAGCATTAGACTGTACCTTCAGCAAATGGGAAAAAAAGGTGTTTTTTTTTTGGGGGGGGGGGTTGGGTTTGGTTTTAACCTGGGGGGGGAAGAAGGGGAATGACGACAAGGGGAGGCAGGGATGATGGGAATTGTGCGTTTGTTTGGGTTTTTTTAAACTGAGTCTGTAATCTAGATTTTTTGTTCTTGACACACATACAGAGGGTGTTTGCAGAAAGGTGCAACACTCACTTTCCATGCAAGATAGCATTTAGGAATTATTCATTGTTTCAAGTGGGTTCCTCCCTTCAGGTAAGGAGACAGACAGAGGGAGGGGGCCTTTGTAATGAACCTCTTCAGACAGACGCCCATGCAGATAAGAAGTAGCAAATCCAGTTCAGTTTAAAAAAAAAAATAATTAAAATGCCAAATGATTTCATCATTTTCTGTTTTTATAAGTCATAATGTTAAAGTCTTTGGAAAAGAATTTTTTCCCACAGAAAAGGTTTCTTAAATGATCCCTGTTAAAACCAAGCTAACACTCTGACACTATCCTATCAGCACGCAGCCACACCATGGACAGTCCATTTCTCAGAAACATCAACTCCAAGAAAGCAATTGCTTATCATATTCCTCCTTTACCCACTTACTTGCATTTCATCTCTGCTGTCAGGTAGGCAAAAGCCTTGAACATAAGAATTGGGTTTGCCTTGTCTTTGTTTACTGCTCCCAGGTTACAGAACAAGAAAGGAGATTAAAATTACAAATGAAAAAATGAAATAGACTTCAGGTTTTCTGTATTCTTCTGAGATCAAGTCCCCATTTTAAGCTGTAAATCGACTTGGAACAGCAGCACCAAGTGCAGATGAATTCTCCAGATATTAGGATTACAAACATCAATCTTCTCAGCCATTATACCCGCTTTGTCAAAACAGCATGTATGCAGTTTCAGGAGCAAAGAAAAGGTATTTTTTGCCAAGATGATGGTTTCAAGTACCTGGCTTCCCCTCCCCAATTCCTTTTCTTAAGCCCACAACCCACAAACAAAACTAACAAAAACCTAGTTTTAAGCAGCAGAAGAAACAAATACCTGGTATATCCCCTCATCAAACTGCTTTAACCATGAACTTTGCAGCATCATTTTTATAGGCAAGTAAAGTTCAATTTAATGTATTCAATAATAATTTCTTATTCATTTGTATTTTAAAGGATTCATTAAAATATGCATTTCTACATAAACAACCCAAAAATCAATTTTATCAGTCCTTAGTACTTCACAGCTCTTTGTGAATTACAGAGTACAGCCTGGCACTGGTTCCTGTGCTGCCATGCGTCTGAGCAACAGCATCATCTCCAGTCTATACCATTTCTTCATTACACCAAAACAAACAGGATATTATTAGGCAGTGTAAATTACTGCTTAGAGATGAACTCCCAGATACCAGCCTTTTTTTATTCTCCCCTTTAAATTTATCAGAATTCAAATGCTCCATCTACATTAATCCTTGTTCTTCCATCAGTTTCTCCAAGGCAGCTAGCACTGCGTTGGTAAGTTTTCCTTTAGACAGAAGCATGCAAGTAAAGGGACAGAATGAAGAAATCCTAAGTAAAAACCAGTAGCAGAATTTAAAGTAGAGTATAGCTAGTTTATGAAGCTTTCTGCTGTTCAGGATTCGGAAAAAGCTTTTCCCTATGGACAGCCTAAAGAATAGCTGCCTGTTAGTGAAAGGTACTATCCTTTAAAATAGCTGGCAGCAGTCAAATCACACACGACATAATGGACAGAGATTAATCCAATTCACTTCAGGAATCCACATTTAAGGTTAGAAAGACAGTTTGCAAGACTTACTTATATACTCTGCCCCTAAGTTTTCCTAATGCAAGAGATTCATGCTGTCATATTTCCTAAGCAATGGCTTGTATTAATGATGATCTAACATCTGAGTCTATAAAGTGACATCACCAATCTGATGAAACAGATGGGGTTTATTGTCATTTGCTGTCAAAGACAACATTACAGTACACAGAGCGAAGGTCAGCCAGCATTATTGAACACCTGTATGTGAGGAAGTGTCCCAACAGCTGTTTCCAAAAACCACTGGAGAGCACAACATTAACCCATAGAGTGCAAGTTAACCACATCCCCTGCAGCATACCCCTCTAACAAGCATGTTTTCTGTACTTCAGCCTACTTGCCTTACAAGTAACTGGCTGCTGCTCCTGAACAGCCACGGCCTGGGCTCTGCAACCACTGCTCTTCCCTGCAGTAACAGAGTTCTTTCCTCCTCCCTGCCGAAGAGGCTTTCAGAGTCCAATCCTACTCATTAGGAACAAACACTATAGAAGATACTGAAATACAGTTACTGCAATGCCTCACTTTTCTACTACACGAAACTTGATGCCATGTGCCAGATACTTTGAAGCATTCTACCCCAAAAATAGCAAAACCTGCTTAAAAAAAAATTAAAGGTCAGACTGCATCCGCTGGCAGCTTGTGCATGTATCTGGTTTTGTAAGAGAAAAATCTTCTGGCGCTCCATCAGTTACACTCTTACAAAATGCCTTCACTGAGCTGGATCCACTTCACTTACTAGTCACCTCCGCTTCCTACATGACTCAGGTTTCAAGGCTTGAAAGGAACAAGAGCCTCGGAAGGAGATAGAAACAAGTGGGAGAAGTCGGCCCTTTTGTTAAGGGAGGCTGGAGAGAGGATCCAGTTGCAGCATCGGGAGCTGCATGGAACTCAGCGTTCAAGGAATATGGAAAAAGCACTCTTAGGAAAGCGAACAAAGCGACTCATTTAACTGCAAAGCAAAACAAACATCATGTCTAGGTCATACTGACTGCAGCTAAGTGAGCCAAGGATGTGCAGAGCTGTTTCTCCCAGCTGGATCAGGAACTACAAGTATGAAGTTCTCATATACCCAAAGGTTATACTAGATTGGTGACAAAACACTAATTCCCAAACGGATCATATCCCAGGAGCAAAACTACTGTAACAGTACAACATGAACTGTGAGACACAAATGTAGTGCTCACCACTAGTTTTGCCGTTCTGCTAAAAAAGATCAAAATTGAGGGCTAAGGTTGGAACATACTTAGTGCTACAGGATACAGTACTCCCAAAGAGATACTCAGACAAGCATTGAGCAATAACCTACAGTAAATATGAATCACCAAGAAGCCCATGAGGCCATCTTCCACGTAACAGGAACTGCAAAGCAGAGATTGACAATGATGCTCTCTACTCCTTTCTAGAAGGTAAGGAAAAGGAGAGCCTCCATCTAAGAACAAAGGATGTGTAGAACTACATTGCCCAATACATTAAACATAAAACCTAGAGAAGATTGGAAAGACCTCGCTATGCCTGGGGGGGCTTTTTGGTTTGCTTCTTGGGTTGGATTTTTTTGGGGCTTTTTAGGGGTGGGTTGGTTTTTTTTTTAAGTGCTGTAAAGGAATTACTTTTCTCATTTTCAAGTGACCAGATCACATGCAACCCAAGATTGGAAGGGAGCAAAACAACAAAATGACTCAGTAATAATTTGCTGTCATACAAGCATGCCATGGCACAACTGAAAACAGCAGCACTGCAGTGGGGGAGAGCTGGCAGAAGGAGAGAAGATGCAAAGGAAATATTTAAGTCACCCTGTATTTTTCCTTAATGACCAACATTAGTGTAGTAATAGAAATTATCAGATACATCCAGAGAACAACACAGGCGAGCATTATGCCATTTAATAAAGTGTTGCATCAGAAGGTATTTACAATGAGTTTCAAAACACATTAAGTATAAAAAGAAGAGGAAAAAAACCCTCCACAGACTCAAGAACAAATCAAAAACAAATTTAGGAACTCTCGTAACAAAAGAGGACACAGCTCAGCCAACCATTAAATCCCTTCCAAAGTAGCAGTTCACTAGTAAAGGCAAAGACAACATTGCTAGAGCTTAACTCAGCCTCAACTTTTCACTACACACTATCTACCTTTCAGTGGACAGGGATACAGGACTTCTTCAATAGCTGGAAGTATCATGGGTGCCCTGTCTTTTGCTAGCTTTGAGCAGATACACACAGATTTCCTCTGGGGAGGCACGAAAGGATCACTGCAACTGCTGAACCAGAAGCAATTGCTGTTTTAAGAGTTGATGCTGGACAAGTGATACTGTAAGCAAACATCTAATACTCACATAGTTTCAGTTACACGGGGAATCATTCCACTAGCTTCACAGCCTCCTTCAGGCTCCCTGGCTTCCACATGAAATGCTGCAAGACAAAAGACCACACAAGTCTTTACGTTCAAAAGAGGCTATGAAACCACAGAATACACCACATTGCTCAGAAACGACTACGCACTTAATAAAACCTTCATAGCCAAAATCCATTTGTTGAAAGAGTCATTTTATACAACTATTTCACTTTTTGACTTACAAAGTATCATTAACACCATTACCTCTGCACTGTCATTAAAGCATAGATCAGGTACTGAATTCAACACGCAAGCTCAAATGTTTGTTAGCAGTAAACACACACTTCCGGATACTTGCATGGCTTTCAGCATGGGAGAGTTAAATCCTCATTTCATGCACTCAAAGCAAAACAGAGGACACGCTATCATTGTCAATGCATGTTAGCTAAGCGGCTGTTTAATCTGTGAATGCCAGACAGCTGCTTCCTAGCAAAGCATCATTTGGGTCTAGAAAGCAATTCTCTTTTTTCATTCTCTAGCACATTCTTTTCCATGTTTGTTTTCCCATGTTCAGTTCAGCTGGCTCAACTGCGCTTCTCTTAAATTCCCAGCTCTGCTATGGAACTATGAAGCTCTGAAGATGACAGACAAAACGTGTGGTTTGTGTAGCAAAAGCTACAACCACAGCACCTAGTCAACACCTCTGTTTATATCTGATCTAGGGAACAAAAACACCAAACAAAAACAAGACAGCTCTGGTAAAGCTCCTCTGCTCCACCATACTAAACCACTGAAATGGCTTGCTTTTACAGCTCCTAGTACATCTGATGAGAAAGCAGGTGATCAAAAGCTGCCTTTCTGCATACTTCTTTTTACATAAAACCTACTACTGAGGAAACAAGTGGGAACATTAGCTTGTTCAATGCTTCCTTCAGTAAAAGCAGGCAATGATGTAGAAAGACTGCCATGAAATAAGTTCATATCGCACAGGCCAGTCTCCGCACAAATTGAGTTTTCTGCAAACTTAAGTCTTAGGACAAATCTGACCAACAAATAAAACCTAGTGCAGATCAAAGCTTTTAAAAGCCCAGGAAGCAGCCTCCAAAACACTTCAAAACCCACAAACACAAAGCAAAAGTATATCTCAGATGTACCATTTTTAGCCATTTACTTTTGAGATGGATAGTCCAAAAAGCCTACTTCTGTCTGGATTTACATCCTCTGCTTCCAAACCTCATCTTCTACACAAACAACAACCCTTTTGCATCCACTCCATGGCCTCACAGCTATTGTAGAGCTCTTGTAGCACACATTCCTGCTGAAAGGGCCACCCTGCGCAGGTGCACAGCCATCAGCCCACTTAAACGTGTATATGAACAGAGGAGTTCCTGTCCTTCTCACAGTGGAAGCACTAGGTTGGATTTCTTTCTATTAGACCATAGCACTTCATGAATTTCAGGAATTTAAGAAAAAGTAACACTTAGCACTTCTGTGTCAATTCCTTTTGGTCCCCTGCAACCAAATAATTCCTTTTATAAATCATTGGGGAAGGAAAGAAGCGACGGGAGGGACATCAGGGCACTGTAGAGCCTCATTCCCCCAGGAGCCGGCTTAAATAGAGGAGAGGGCAACATCTTACACTTCACATTTTAAATTCATTGTCATGGCAACTTTATGCAACAAATTAACTACTTTTCAAACACATCTGTATTTCTTTGGAAGAAATCTATGATCCACCAAAACCACATTTCCAGCTAACTACTGGAAGCAAACCCTTATTTCAAAGTTCAAAAGGAGCTGAATCTGATGGAGTTCAATTCTACCCAGCAAAAGCCAAACTTTCTCAGGTTGGTTGAAGTAGTTTCCAGGTCGGCTGACCTGTACACACACACTGTAGAGCTGGGAGCTGGAAGCTTTAACATCTGTTAGAACCACCAGCTACAATTCTTCCCCCATTATTACTACTTCTATTCTACCAAGTTGCCCATATCACCTTTTTTTTAATTTTTAATGTAGTAGCAAGTGGAAACTTCTGTGGCAACACCATTATGGGATGTGGAATGAAAAGCCAGTATGAGTAGTAAAGAAACCAAGCTCTTCAAGCTTGCATTTAAAGGCTATCAGAGCACAGCAATGTGTTGTGGCTGACTTGATGCTAAATAATGTAAGGTGACTGGGATGGGAAGAAGCATCAAACACATGACACAGGTTTTAATTCAGTCCTTGTGTCAGGTTTGCAACGTATAGCTGTATGCTACGATCACCAAGCATTTCCCCTTGCTGGCACAGCAGGAGTGTCACACTACAGCAACTCAGAAAACAGTCTGCATCGTGGTTAGCAATCCTACTCAGTGGTCCAATGGGACAATACATAAAGGGTGTGTGCCCTCAGGATTATGGAGACCTTTGTTTTGCTCACCTGCCTTTCTTTACACCTGTGCCTGACTCCCCCCTGCGACTTTGGCTCTCCTGCGCACTGGTGCACAGAGGATCACACTACAGAACACTGCAGCACCAAAACTGCTATTGCCTTCCACACTTGTCTTCAGCAGCTTTTTCCAGGTATAAGAGCTGACAGCATTCTCACAAAAGGCAACTTTCTTTGCTTTCCTGTGGGGAATCAGTGAAGAATTAGTGATACTGTTTCCCTCTTCAGCAAGCAGAATTTTAGAGGATGTAAGCTTTATCATACAGCACCAAAGCAGTTGGTGCATTAAGTGTTAAAGCACCAAGAAAGCTTCGGTCAGCAAAGCCATCACATATGGAAACTGCTTATTTCAAGTCATAACCTGCAATTAAACTTTCTCAGCAAAAGCAGTCTGACTCCAGCACAATGGGCACATTATGGGCTTTCATTAGCGCAGAAGACACCTCACTACATCCCTACCCAAGCGCTATGCTAGCACCAGTGTGTCACACACATCTGCTCTGCACCTCTGCTGCAGAAAAATGTTTATGCAAAGTTACTTAAGAGGAAGTCTTAAGCAGGAAAGTCCTGCTGCAATTAGTTACAATGAATTATTAGTCTGTCAGGCTACCTGCAGTTCAAGCACCTTTTGATGAACTACAGCCAGGTAATGATTTTGGGAGCATACAGATGGGAGCTCTCTCCACCTCTTCCAAATCACAGATAACAAGCTATCTCTAATTCACCTCACTTTGAGCTTTGGAAACAAATTAGATTTAGAAATTCAATCGAACTGCATAAGTCTGTCTCTATAGAACATACCTGTAACAGAGTAGAAGCCACGTATGCTGAGGCTTGAAAAGGGACCATACAGAGTTTTGGCTGCAGGCTAAATGGCAGTCAGTGGGAAAACCAAGCCAGATAATGTGTATCTTGGAAGCCTGAATACTTTATCAAATGAGATGTGGTCATCTTTGAGAAAGACAATACCAGAAAGGCTTAACTAGCATGGAAGAAAAAACAGGGGCAGATACAAAAATGCCTAAAAAATATTGTATTTAAGTGACAATATATTCAGAAACTGCCTTACCATGTCTACAGTCCATAATGCTGGGCCAGCTCTCAGTGTCAAAAACCAGGGATACCACCAAACCACTACCTAGAAGCAGCCCCACTGCTGCCAGAAGCAGACAAAAAACTCTTTAAAGAACTGATCCTCAATACAGTGTGCTGTCACTTCAAGACAAGGACTGGGACATCAAGGAAGTCTTTTCCATTCAAGACCTTGGGCAGAAGAAACCTGCCTTCTGTACTCTGGAAAGCACCCTACTAAGATACAGGTCATGACACCACTTTTCATGTCCAAAGTCCAACTAGTAGTTTTAAAAAACAAAACAGATGTTTTGGAATTGTAGTTAACTGTCTGAAGTAATTTTACAAGATTATTCATTTTTTTCTTAAGATAATGTGAAAAATCATTGGGAGAGTAATGGCACCTTATTGCTTTCTCTCATGAAAGGCATTCCTTAAGCAGCTTTTTCAGCAGGCACGCATCATCCTCAAATCCCTCCCTTTCTTTTATACCCTCTAACAGCACAATACCTTACTTACTGATTACTTCTGTTTTACCACTTAGCCCCATTTAAAAGTCTTAAATCCTTTCCCATTATGCACTTCATCCTACTTTATTAGGTGGGTGAAACAATTTGTTAGTATTATTGTATTTTCACAGAGCGAACCCAAGTCCAGTTAGCTAAATAGCATATAATCTTAGAAAGGTGCCTTCAGGTGCTTCTGTAATGTAAATAAATTAATGAACCAATTCATACAGCAGCAGTACTTGTTTTGAGAAGTCTATTTATACTATGAACAAGACAATGGGCAGAGGGGAAATCAAGACAGCCAAACAGCATGGCTCTTCAAGATCACACTGTTTTCAGTAAAGCTGAAAACAGAACCCCAACCAGATTGCATACAATGCCCTACCTCATTCATACTTAGACATGAACAAACTCGTTTATTTCACTGCACATAACTCAATTCCCGGATGAGTCTGAATCTATCACTTTGAAAAAAAACAAAGAATCAGTCAGTGAGCAACTCATCTCTATCGGTTTAAAACTACCAACCTTCCCCCTCTGCCCTGAGATGAGGCCGCACAACTCTCAAGGTCCAGCACTTCCGAAAAAGCAAATCATCATCTAATGAAGGTGTGTGGGTTTTTTCCCTTTTACATGCAAAGGGCTGTAAAAGAATAATCCTTCAGTATTTTTCCAGGGTACACTGTAACTTTTGCACAGCACGATAACCTTTAGCACCTCAGTATGCATTATGAATAATTAAAGCAGCACATACCAGAGCAAGAGACACTTTGTGCTCAAACACAACCAGCAAAACTGCAGGTTATGGGACCAACAGAAACCATGACCCTCAGATATCTGACACAGATTCATTCCACTGTAAGCATCTGAAAGTAGCTGCGCTACAAATATTGACCTTACCCTGTCTCAGTCAGTTCTGTAAACTAATCTACGGAAAACTCTAACTAGCCTGTAGCCAAACCAGAATAACTCTGGAAAACCACCTTGTTCTACAATCCACTCTGCAGTGGGGAAAAACACATTGACTTTTAAACCGAGCTAAGTGTGCAGAGATTTTCTTTTGCACCAAGTTCAGCTAGCAGGCTTCACCCTGAAGCAGCTGAGGCATCTTCATCCATTATGTCCAGCTGAACATAATTCAGGTAGATAAAGTGATTCCTTGATATCTACTTGAATTACATTCATATAATAAGATATGCTTTAAACTAACTGTAATAAGTGAATAACTTTCTATTTCTTACTCCTGTTAATGATGAAGAAAACACACTGATCACAAAACATAAAGGAAGTCCTTCCAGCAGCTCTGGTCAATAGTATCCCATCTCCAGCACAAAGCACAAAGCAGCTGTGAGAACCATGACCCAAACAGCCACCTCACAGGGCAGCAAAGGGACAAGTCTAAAGACAAGAGCCAGACCACCTCATAAGATCACTGCTGGCAGCAGATGCTCATAAGTTTACAGAAGCAGTGACAGCCATCTCGGTAAGTGTAACATGGTTTACAGGATGCCAGCCAAAAGAATCACTCATTTAACACAGTTGTGTAGGAACTTCATTACCATTCTGACCACATAAAGACTCAAATCATATTTAGTTATGTACAAAGAATTGTTCTAAGTGAAAGGGCTGACATCTGAAAGTGCTTTAAGAGAACGTGCTTGATTTTTACGTCGACTGCAGTTTTTAAAGCAGAAAATACACAAGCCACCTGCAGAGACCCCAGTTCACTCTACTGATTAGAGTCCTGACTTCCCTATTACAGTGAATCATACTAACACTTCACACTGTACAAAGGATGCTGCAATATTTAGATGTTAACCGTATCAACTGCTTCAAAGGAGCTCCTCCGAGTACTCAAACTTAGGCCATCAGTTATAACATAGACTCTCAGCTCTCCTTGAGAAATCTGGTGGCAGCTTCAACCAACACACACATTTTGTTAGTAAGTTTTCACATTTCCCAGATTTCACTTGATGTCCTGTGTCTCAAGAGACATACGGTGTGTAGGCATGTATCCTGTGCTTCATGAGACATAATCACTAACTTCACTCACAGGTAACTGTGCTTGAAGCTGGTATACATCAGACCTTTGGCACTTCCAGACCGCCCACTTACGTGCTGATCCAGACTACCCAAGGCTTACAGTACAGACTCATCCGCAGTGAAAACATTGAACAGTCAGCATATGACCAAAACCAAGTTCTAGGACATTTGTGTTTGTGAGTCCATTACTAAGCTACACACGCCTCCCATAATCATAGGCATTTAGGTGATTTTTCTCCCTCCCTTTCAATGTTTAAACAAAAGGGCAAGACTGACTGCATTAAATGTTTCAAAGCTGCAGAAGGAAGTTGTATCGCACTAAAAAATTTCAGAATAAGAACTAAAGCCTGTCACTTTCTGCTACTACGTGGATGCAAAAATAAGACTGGTATTTTTCAGGAACACATAATCCCTTTGGTTTAAAAAAACACTTATGTTCACTAAATAGGAAAAGTGAAACAACAAATAACTGACTGTCATACTGTCTTTGGCAGTCTGACTTTCTGGGACTAACAAACTGTGACAGGAGGTCAGTAACAGCATTCTCACATTTTGCTAAGTAAGTTTTGTCTTTCACAAAACAGATGTCACAGACAGAACAGCATTTATAACTATTCTTTCTGAGACACCAGAAGATTATACTAGTTCATTCTCTTTACCGGAATCCTGGCTCACCACCTATGCTTCTGTTGGTTTCTCTACAGTATTTCTACTTCTGTGAAAGAGCTTTTTAATACTTACTTCTCAACAGTCCCCTAACCATCACTCTTTTAGTAGCAAAACACTGCAATTAAATAACCTTTACCTGAAATCCAGATTTTCTGCTTCTTTCAAGATGCCCACCACTGGACTAGAGAGCTGCCCCTCAACACACATGGATAAAAAGAAGACATAATGAGTCTAAACTGGTTAGCTCTCACATTATCTTTTAGACAAGCAGCTTTGTTTCAGCTCTTCCCTTGTTTGGTCTGTTCTGATTAGCACTAGAATCAAAATGTAAAAGTCACCAAACTGTCACACCAAAGCCACATGCGACAAGAACGTTTTTATAGCACCACAAAGAATAGCGGCATTTGTGCAAGGGAAAGCAGAGGTCCCATTCAGATGTCAAACACCATTGCCCCTGGAGCTCTCAGACCTCCTCACCAACAGCCAGTTACCAATAGCTGAGCAGTTCCACAAAGCCTTCCCATGAAAGGGTGAGGTGAAGGTACAAGTGAACGATGGGAGCAAGTCTGGAAGTCTTGGCTTTTCTGGTCACTCCCTGGAAAGGCTTCAACCCAGATCTGTAATTACCTGACTCAAACTAGAGTCAAGGGGGGGAGGCGTAGGGAAGAGATAGCTGACTGTTTTGAAAGACACACTTGAGACAACTTACTGTACAGAAGACACTGAGAAAACTAGCACAGACAGTTTACTTGTGTCATATGTTTACAGGGGGTAAATTGCAGGTGGCTCTTTACCAGAAGGCAACATTGGCCTTGAGCATTTGCCATGAAATTACCATTGTTTCAAGTCAAGTTACTATGTCATTACTTCTGAATAATTTAGTCAAGTATACAACTAATCCATCTCACCAATGTAGATTATCTGCAAAACATTACAGCCATTTAATATAGTATTTTTAAAAGGAAGAAGGGGGAAAGAGACAAAAGAAATTATTAGATTTCCAGTAACCAGAAGACAAAGCCTATTAGTCAGAGGCAAACAGACAAAAGGAAGCCAGTGAGATAAGATGCAGACCCCTAGGGACAAGCAGCCAGAGAGAAGGAGCCCAGTCAGGGAATTCTGATGAAGGCTCTTAAGGGGGTTCCCTCTTATCTTCCTGTGTCTACTAAGTCCCTTAAGTGTTTACAGATTGTTCTTTCAGTCTCCAAGAATTCTGGCTACCAATTTTCAGCTCCTTTACTTTTAAGAATGAGGATGAAAGAAATTACTGTTTTTCTAACATCCTATGCTTTTATTTTTACAGTCTCCTCTTACTCAGAACACAGTTTTCCTGTTAACATTCACCACTACAAATCATGTGCCTAATGGAACAATAACATTGTTTCTGTACTTTGCAAGTTCTTACAAACTGCCAAAACCCATCACAGTGGATTTTATAGCGCTCCAAGACTCTAAATTTATCAATGCTTCCCCAGCACCAAGTGCTAAAGTGTGGGCCACTTCTGAGGAGACTCACCCCTGGCAGCTTGCAGCTGTGCATCTGATATCCAAACCACCTTTACATGGTTTTCTGCCATGAGGAAATGCAAATTTAGAAGAGTAATTTCTATATCCCACTGCTCCATCTACTTTATATTCCTATGCCCCTATTCTTTCCAACACACACACACACACCATACAGGATTTTTTCCTGTTCCTTAAGCTGAACCAATGAAAGCAGCAGAACCAATCCTCTTCCTCATCCACACAAATTTGTCAGAACAAGTCCCTTTGTCTCAATCTGTCAAACTGGCAGCCCCTGTTGCTCAAATATATACTATAACTAATTTCAGTGACAGTCTTCCAAAAGAGCCGTTCTTAGTTTTCTCTCAAATCCACCTCTTCAGTTCATCTGATCACTTTATTTAATACAATTCATGCTAAATAGAAGATACAATTGTGAATTTCCAAGATCAACAAACTGTAAGAATTACTGACGCAAATCAGTTAGACTTTGCTACAAACAGAAAATGTTCAATTCCAAAATAAAGCAAGAAACCGTGCAAAGAATGAACCTAACCCAGCCTTTAAGATCCAGGGGCTGATTACAGATCATGTTGCAGCCTATCAGTCTCCAGGTGAAACCAATTTCACACTGAGCAGACAGAGAGCATCAAAGCTGCAAGTCCCCCTATTAAGTTCTGCGAATTTGTTTAAGGATTATCATCATTCACACCTGCATATAACTTACTATTAGAGAATAATCTGTATTTCAGAAACCATTACAAGAGCTGATATTTGCAGTAGCTTTGTAAAGGCAGTTACACTTTGCAAATCTGAACCAATTCAACACAAATCACAAGTTCTCATCTTTCTGCTGATGTGCAGAAAACCTTTGCTTTAGACTGCGTGCTGCCTTTCATGTAAAGTGCTATGAAGGTTTCCCACAGGTCACACACACACCCGTGCATGGGGAAGATTTTAAATACAAGCCTCAGAACTGACAAGAACATGAAGTCAGATCTCTCTACTTGCACATGTGATTTTAACCAAGGAACTGTTTCCTTTCCTGAGGATTATCTTCTACTGGGGAAACAAATAGCAGTGCTAAGATGCACTTGAGAAACACCAGTACTCACTCTCTTCCCATTGCTAGCCCAAATAAAACACTAATACCATAGTTACATATTAACTATTTAACAAAGAGGCTCTTAAACACATAATGTGTTTAGAAGATACGTATTCAACCGGTTGTTCTCCCAACAAACACAGACCATGCAGTGCAACTGCCAGTGAGGACTGCCTGTAATTTACAGGAAGGTAAGGCAGTTTTGTGCTTTCTCTGCACAGCTCTACCCCTTTTTTCAGAGCACTTAACCTATTACCTCTTTAAATTATGCGGCAGACAGTCCCATTTAAAAAAAGTTCCCAGCTGTGGATCAATGCTGTATTCCGATAGCCAGCATCAGGCTGTTCAGTTATCAATGTAACATTTTGAAGGACAGCATATCAGCAGTGTTAACTATTTAAAAGATAATCAATGATTCTTTCCAGCAACCACAACACTAAGAGGAAAAGCATATTGCTTCAACCAGTATCTGCTTGAAACAGTGATTAAGCAAGTTAGAATTTATGCTGTTAGGAGCAGCTTGTTTGTACCACCATAGCCCCAGACACTAAGAGTGATTAGCACACACTGCAGGTTTCACAAGAAGGATATACACATCCTCGGGAGAGGGGACGAAAGCTGAAGTTAGAGGAAAAGTGGCTGTGCAAGGGTGGCATATTCAGATTATGGAAAATATGTTGGATATAAATTGATCTACGTTTCCCCTTTGCCTTTTCTCCGCAAACACAATGATTATCACAGTGCTACACGCATAAAGCTTGACACGGAGTGGGGTTGAACAAAGCAGCTGATCCCCGCGGAGGGATGCGGTGCTGCTCGCAGAGAGACGGCTTGTCAAGAAACGTCCTGGAACCCTGTAGAAGGCACACACCGACATGGAAAAATAGGGAGAGGACCCTGAGGTGAGCCGGCACCATTACTTGAGGCGCACAAATTGGTGTCGGGCGGGGGGACTCCAGGGGTGCACCCGCCTGCTGAGCAGCCGTATTGGCCTGCAACGGAGCCAGACCGAGCGACCACCCGCCAGAGAAGCGCCCGGACGGGGCGGCCCCGCGCCGCTGCAGCGGGGGAGGCTCCGGCTCCCGGCCGGGCAAGCCGGCACCCGAGGACCATTGCAGCGGCTGCCAGCCCCACGACCGGGCGGGCTGCGACGGGCCCTGCCGTGAGGGGGCGGCGGCGGCGACAGGGGCCCCCCGCACCCAACCGGCCCTGGCGGGGCTGGGGGGCAGAGCGGAGGCCCCCGCCACCGCCGAGTCTGCCGGCCGAGCCCCGCAGCCCGCGCCGAGCGGAACCCGGAGCCGAGCCCAGCACCGCCGCCGTACCCCCCTCCCGCTGCCCGGCGCGGACGGGAAGAGACACGGTCCAATTCACTCACCTCCGCGGCTCCCTGCGAGACTGCCACCCCTCCCCGCATCACTTCCGGGGGTGAGCAGTCAGCTGGCGGCGGCGGCGCCGTGACGCAAGGCGGCGTGCCTGACGCCGCACGCACGGTGAGGGCAGTTTGGGCGGCTGCTCGCCGTGTCCCTCGCCCACCGGAGCGGGGGGACGGGGCCTACTGGGGCGGAACCGCCGCCACGAAGGTGGGGAGCGGGACCTCGATACTCTTCCTCCCTAAGGTAAAGCGAGAAGATGGAGGGCGGGCAAGCCGACACGCGGGGAAGGCAGAGGGGAGAGCACTGGCTGGAGGCCTTTGGGGTTGGGCAACCCTCTCCTCTTCACGCAGTGGTTCCGCCCGGCTGCAGGGGCAATGCCGCCCCGGCAGCCAGCGGGCAGGAGGGCGCCCGCTCCTGCAGCGCCCCCCGGCGGCAGCGGGCAACGGCGGGGGGGCGGCCACCGCCATCGTAGCGCTGGCAGCAGCCTGCGTGGTGCACAGGAGGCGGAGGACGGCCAAGTCCCACAGTCACACTGCTCTCCGCCAGTGCATTTACAGCCCTGCGCTGTGTGAACGGGACCTTTCTTAGGGTAGGCCTGACCCCCACAGCCTGTGCCTGCCTGGGTGCAGCAGTAGCTGCAGAGGTGACTGTGGCATGGCCTGGGTCCCAGGTGCTGGCAAAATGAGTCCCGAACCTCTCACCTGCACCTGCATATCCTGTCAAGGAGGTGTCCTGTCACCATCAGGCCCAAGGGTTCTCCACAGAACCCGAGAGAAGACTGGGACAGATAGAGCAGCACTTCCCCAGTGTTCCTCTGCCCTTGTGCCAGCAATGAGGCAGGAGCCCCAAAGGCTGATCAATCGACCATTCAAGAGCGTCTAGTGCAAGTACTCCGTGAGGTTTTCTTGGCTCCAAAACTCCATATATATGGCGTGCTACAGTGCTCAGATAGTGACTGAAAATCATATCTATCAATGTCCTGAGACCAAGGTGCTTGGAAATGGAAGGAGAGGGCTCGTAAGCTGAGTTTCATCAAATGACCCACAGAATGAAGTAAGAAATGGGGTAGGGAGGATTGTTTCTCGGATAGCATTAATATTTATACCTGTTCTTGAGTTTGGGAGCATTTCCAATGCTGGAAAATATTTCTATTCATGCATTCAGTTGCATTTGGCTCAAAGCCAAGATATGAATAAGGTGCATAAATCCATACTGGGATTTGTGTCTACACTGGTATCTTTCTGTATGCTTCTCTATTATATAAGTAAGGCCATCCAAGGATAGCTGAGACTTCATTTTCTCTGCTAAATATGTTGCACCACATTAAAACCTCTTTCTCTGCTTGTAACTAACAGAGAACTAAATACAAAGGAGGAGGAAAAGAGAAAATGGTTGTAACTGTATGAAAGCATAAGCAAAAGGGCTGCACAAGACTAGAGACAAGTTCACATTGCTTTAGTTTACCTGGAGACTGCGTGATTTTCAGGAGAAAGCTAAGAAATAGGTAAAGTGCTATTTTTTTTTGCTTCTCCTCCCCATCTCCACAGTCCAAGTCAGTATTTTTGTTCTTCCTGAGGCTACTCCAGCCCAGGAGGCACTCACAGCGCTGGAGTCCCTATGTCCTACTAAAGGTAGATAATGCCTCGACCAACTCAGACTGACAAAATGAAAACTTCATGATCAAAAGAGACTAGTTAAGGGTTCCCCTTTCATTTATACAAATGGAGAAAATGTTGTAGAATCCTAATTTCCTGAAATTTCAGTTATTTGAAATAACATAGGAAATCCAGAGATAAAACACAAGTCCTTGGTTTTACTACTTAATTGTATTCTCTTTGCATGCAGTTCCCTTTTTCTGATCAAAAGATTGCTCCGTATGTAAGAAAAAGCTTAGAAGAGATCCCAGTTCAGTCAGAAATCCAAGGCATGAATAGAACAGCAAAGCCTCATCCCAGCTGATGAACAGTGTAAGTACAACGACTTAGAGAGGCTGGTTCAGACGTATCGATCGGGGTTTCAGATCACTTCAGTTTGCCAGCACAAAGATACTGGTATGACAAAATCTGAACCCATGTGAAAGTCACTTTGCTTTCAGGTATCGTAACTGAGTAACTTGATTCATTAACTTCATTCTTTTTCACCAAATCTGCATAGATTTCTGACTGCAGCATGTAGATTGAAACAGTGAGAAATAGTTGGAATCGCATTAATCCTTGATGGAAACTACTTGAAATTTACTTGCATCACTGGTAGAAAGGAGGATGTAACACCATCATGGAAGAATAAGAGCTTTCATTTTAGTTTGTTTTTCACCATGTGAAGATGGACTATTTTAGCTGTGATTAAAGTTCTGCTATGATTTGGTTTTGACTAAATACTAAAGAAAGATTGTTCAATTAAGAATAAAAATCAGATGAGCTTTCACTTTGCTATGTACTGCAGCCACGTGTGGTCGATGTTTGCAGGGCACTAGCTGTCACAGGCCACTAACTCACTGATTTGAGTAAAAGAAGATAAAATTATTTTTGTAGAAACTGGATTTTGGAAATTAGTATCACTGGAAGGCATGTGACTTACCCAGCTATCACAGGAATCTGTGACCCCTTCTCTTCTCCCTGTGCCACAGGAACTCATTGTTTCAGTTGTTGTCCCTCAAGGGAATGATAGAACAAATTCACTGCTGCCTTAAGAAGCGCAGACTCATTTTGGCAGACTGGCATGAAAGATGAATATGGATTACTGACCTCCAGTTGCTGTATATAGCTGTGAAAGGAATGATAGCAGCAGGAGAGAGACTGCAGGTCATTCTTTCGCTAAATGGTATAATTTAGCTCTTAAAACAAAGGCAAGATATGTACAGGTCTTCACATCTCTTTAGTTAGCCAAAAAGTGCATTTGAAACTATGAGATATGGGTTATCATGCAGGCCATAGCTGCTGTTGATCCATGCTATAATGTTGATACGCCATGCTTTTGAATTATGTCACTTATTTCTGTAACAGAAATGTGATTATAGCTTGATTTGGATGGCAGTCAGCCCAGCAGTTTGTCACTGTGTCTTTAGGACTATTTGCCAGTAGCAAGCCAGCTGTCAAATAGAATTTGTGTTGTTTCTAAATAAAACATTTTACATCTGAGAAGTTCAAAGGCGTTTTTTTGAATTATTTCACACAGAGTTCTGTTCCCCACCATCTCTTCCCCTGAGCAAATATGGTTTCAGCATCAGCATTAATGCATGCCCTACTTAGCTGGGACGTAAAAGAAGAGATCTATTTGTTTAAAATGTAATTTTTTACCCATGAGCTATTCCTTGCACCCTTTGTTTCCTAAAATCCTCAATGTACTCATTGCTGACAGATTTTATATTTCAAGTGAGTAGCTAATACTTGACTTGAAAAGAAAGGATGAAATAAAATAGACTTACAACTTCATCAAAGGAGATAGGAGGAGAGTGCTGGACATGCTTTCTTAGCCAAGCATCCCTCCCTGGGAAGTAGCTGTAATTTAGCTGCTCTTAGATAGTCAGTGTTCATGCAGCTTGCCTTCTTTGCTTTGACAGTGCACTGTTGGGGTCACTTTACAGTGCAGTTGACAGATTCCTCTCCTTATTTTTATATAAACTTTAAATTCTAAACAAACCTGCAAGTAGCAGAAGACAACTGGTGTTTGACTGATTATTTAGATTAGTGAACTTCTGGGTCAATCATCTAAAAATCCAAAGGAATGCGTATTTGTTTCCCCAAAGAAAAATGTTATTACATTTCATAGTCTAAAGGACTATTTGTTTTAATTAACAATGAAAAAAGTTTGCATCCTCACCATGCAGTAACTCATTAACTGCTCAAGCCTCCTTTGCAAGTTTGGATACAATGGGATATTTCACGTGTTTGATCTGCATATTGGTAACAGGGGTTTGCACGTAGATCAAAAGAATGATACAACCCTGCGTTACCAGAACTCTGCCACGGCATCCAGCAAATGCTGTGTGGAAGGCAGTGCTTGGCTTCCCTCCAAAGGCTGAATTCTAACACTCAGCTCAAAAGCAACCTACCACTTTTCCCATCGATACATTTGTGCCTACAGACCTACCTTTGACCTCTCACAGCTTGTTTTGTTGCAGTGAACACCTGAAATTTGCTCAGTTAATACAACAGCCCTGTACTTTTTGACAAAAATGCCTGTGGTTAACCTCTGTGGGCTGCATTCTGCAATAAAATGAAGGGTGGCAGAAGTTAAACAATGGGTGTGAGTACCACAAGATGAGTGTTAGTGGGAAAGTGGTGTAACATCCACTTAACATTCCAGAGATGTGAAATATAATTATGATTTAAATGCCAAAGATGTAAGTTGCAAGATGAGTAACTACAAGGACATGAAAGCCTCCCTTATCTTCCTTTCTGTCCCACTCAGAATCATTTTTACACACCCACAAAACTAATACAAGTAGTGTCACTTCATGAAATTACACCTGATACATTACTTGTACTGTCACTTACATTTCTGTCAGTGTGGGCTCTGTTTATACCAAAGAAGAAAACCTGCAATCTCATTTACAGCATTTTAACTTGGAAGTAATTTTGCTGTTGGTGGAATTATCCTGTATTTAGAGTCCCACTCAAAATCTGAGCCAGGCTTTGAGTTTTGTCCTGTCTGCTCCCATCTGTGATAGACAGGGGTCCTCTGGCCGTAAAGAGTTCCTCACACATTCATTTATGTATCTTTGCAGAAATGGTCTATGAGCAGGTCTGTAACATTAGAGATTGTTGACTAAATGAGCCATATATATGAAAAGCTGCTTAATGTCTTTCACATCATCTAGCATATGTGGGAAGGAGAGCAATAATGCAGAAATGCAGCCCATGCCTAGGTGAAGGGCTACACAGTTCTCTATCAATTCCAACACTAAGAAATTAAAAAGTTCTAGGTGGGGGAGCAGAAGCAACTAGTGGGGAAAAAAACCCCACTGATTCTAAAACTTTAAACAATAATTTTATAAACAGGTTCTTGGTATGATTAAAACCCAAAAGCGACAGGTATGATTACAGCTCTGAGCAAAGGACATGCACTGTGCAAGTTGTGGCCTTGGAAACTGTCTGATGTCTAGGTCAAAATTTAAACCTCTATTTTAAACATTTTTTCTCCTGACATTATTCCTCTAATTTTTCTTTATGTATTACATGAAAACCTGAGCTGACAGTTTCCAGTGCAGTACTACCTTTTATTAGCTGTCAGCAGGAAACAAAGAGTCTACCAGAAAGTGATACCTTCAACTAAAAGCAGAGGGGTGAGAGGCCAGGAGGGGCTGTAGGTTAAGGACACGATGTGGGACTTGGCTTGTGCTTGGTCAGCCGTTGTAATTGAACTGTTTATTTTCTGTACAAAATACGCACTTCGCAGAGGGAAGCAGTGGTTTTTCAGATACACGTACACACATAGCTTTGTGTATGACTAACGCTATTGCCTGAAATGGAGCTGCAAAGTGGGTAAAGTGAAGCATTTATTCCAAAGTGTTTCCTATTTCTATTTCCTAGAAATACCATAAACATTTACTAGAAATACTGGGTAGGAAGGATCATTTTTATATCTGAGGGGAAAAGATATGATTGCTTAAATGTTTTAAAAATACAAATAGAAAAATAAAAAATGTTCTCTCAAGAATCAGAGAAAAACAGTTTTATGTCTGTACTTCTTAAGATCCTTAACAGAGTTCATGAAGCAACAAAAAGTCCTTAAATCATAGCAACAGTTAAGACAAAATATGCTTGGATTTAATACACTGGGGGCTTTTTTAGTGAAACGAACTATGGCACGAGTCATGTCTTCAGTTAGCATCTGTAACTCCGACTGGTGAGGAAAAGACGGTGTGAGTAGCTGAAGCCACAGGAGGACCGAAATACTACTAGAAGTTAGCTGCTGTGGTGGAGGCTGCCACTTGGGAACTAATACGGCTTGAGGAGACTTTGGGTCAAAACCCTGTGCTACTACCCACACGACAGTCAGATGAGTGACGACGGCCACGCTGCTAGACTTCGGGTGCGTGCATTGGGAAGTGGCTTTTCCTCTATGATCAAGGGAGGAGAGTGCTCCCTCCAGAGGGCTGTTCAGGCCATCTGGATTACCCTGCTCCACACTGTCCTTCGGAGGAGCTGTTCCCAGCTCACAGGTCTCATTTCAGGGTTGATTCAGCCACAGTAACTAGAGTTCCAGGTTTGCAAATGGATCCTGACTCAGTCAGGTAGTGGCCTGTCCCTGATATCTGTTCCTCGTTGCATCTATATACTTACTGTGTAGTGCTACTGCATCTGCCTTTTGGACAGGAAGGTATCCTCAGTAGCTGTGGTGTCCCTCAATAGCTGTGGTGTCCCTAAAGCACTAGTCATTGTTTCTGCAGTGGATTTTTTTCACAAATAATTGTTGTCTGACATGAAATAGTGTCAGTGATGATAAAATACTCATTTAAATAGAATAAGAATAGAATAGGATGTCATTCTTGATTTCTGACAAAGATTCCTACCACACCTGGAGGCTGATTCAGTGGGCTGAGCAGGTATGCAGCTCTCTGAAAATAAAGACATTCAGAACTTTCCTAAATCCACAGTTAGTCTGCCTCTCCTGCAGTGCTTAGATAAAATAACTTTCATCACTTTTTCATCACATCAAACTCCAGCTGAATCATTGTGGTTGTTTTATCATGTATTTTATTCACAGATCCAAGATGCTTTGCAAAGACAGGGGCAGCACTGGTACAACAGTTTCACAGGAAGAGGGATGCTCAGAGTTTCAGTGACTCGCCCAATGTCTGTTGCAAAATAGCAGTGAAGCAAAACCTGGGCATTCTTGTACCAGGCTTGTGATTCAGCAAAGCACTAAAGCAAGTGCTTAACTTTGAGCAAGAACTGGAGCTGTTTGAATGGAGATAGGTTTGAGTGTCAGTTTAAATACTTGGCTGGACTGAGTCTTCAGCTTTCAATAGCTAATAACTGTTTACTACTATTTTGGGGCTTTTGTATAGCTCAGCATATCTTTAGATGGTAGAAATATCTTTAATTCAATTGTGTGAGAAAGCATACTGCTTGCTGGCTTTTTAGCAATTCAAATGTTCATGCATATGTCTGGGGTTTTGTGTTGCTTTTTTAGATGACCCCAGTTACTCGACAAGAAGTTCTTGGCCTTTACCGCAAGATATTCCGAATAGCCAAAAAATGGCAATCAGCATCAGGACAGATAGAAGAAACTGTTAAAGAGAAAGCGTACATTATCAATGAAGCCCAAACATTATTCCGAAAAAACAAAAATGTGAGTATCCTTACAGTTTTGATTTTCTGAATGGTTGTCCCTCTTGCTTTTTGGACCATCACAGTGATTGGGTGCTAACATATGAATATAAGAGCTGATTTCCCAACACTTCACTCACCTTAAATGCTGGTGTATTTTGGTTATATTTTAAATCCCACCACTGAAATAGTAATAAGAAAACTCAAACCATTTCAGCTCTTCATTAACTACTGTAGAAGTCTACAAGGTTTAGAGCTTTCACTAAAAAGTACTAATAAAAAATTAAATTCAAAAGACACTGCTTATGTAATTGAAGCAGCTTTTATCTTTTAGAAAGTTAGATAAATGTATCATTACCCCTGCAATGGCAAACAGAGCTCAGTAGCTTCTTACACTTCTTTTCTCTTCTCAAAGCAGCAATTATTGGAAATTCTTTTAAAAGAAGCACTTTTTTTTTCTTAAGGAAGAAATTTCAAACCCCTCTTGAAAGGGACAATACAGACTGCATGGTAATCGAAGGTCCTTTTTGTAATCTAGATCGCAATGCTTACTTATATCCCATTTTGGAGTGGGACTAAATTGGAGTAATTCAAAATAAAAAAAAATGGATGTAAGTCACAATTTACACCACATTTCTGACTTCAGAGGGAGTTTCAGGATAGGATGATAACAGAGTGTAAACCAAGGAGTCTCTTCTCTTTCTTTTCTAGCTATCTTGCTGAGTGATGAATGGGTGAGTGTGGTTTTTTTCATAACTATATTAGTAGTTTACATGTGTATAGTCTTTTTTACAATGAAAATACCATGTTTGGGTAAAACCCTCTTTCTGTAGTCTCAGTCAAGATAGCTCCAGGCCTTAATATCCAGCACCATCAAGCCTAGAACTATTGAGTCAATGCAAATGTTACCTTTTATGGATATGAAAAATAGATAATTGTATTCTTGGGATTGCCAAAAAAAGCTAGAGAAAGTCATGTGGCTGTGCATCATTTACACTTGAGCTTTCAATTGCTAACTGCTGTACTCATACAAAACATTTGTTTCTATGATCTTAGGTAACAGATCCAAAGTTGATTAAGCAGTATATAGAAGAATGTGAGGCAAGAATTGAAATTGGACTTCACTATAACATCCCCTACCCAAGGCCTGTGAGTAGAAATCTTAAGTCACAAAATCTTCAGCTGCACCCTCTTGGCTCTCACTAGGCAATAATTACATCACAGTCCACATCACTGTCTCTGCAGTGCATTTTTAGATGAGCCGGTATTTAAATGCCATGCTAAATCAGAGCCAAATAAGCCAAATGTGTATAGAAATGTTTTCTATCTATCTTATTTCCCTGTAAATTGGCTAATTTCTTCACAAATTAAGAAGTCAAAGTCTAAATGGAGTTACATGAGCTAAACTCTCAAGGCCTTTGAATATTTAGGCAGTCTTGTCCAACCAATGTCCAACCAGAAAAAGACATTAATGGAATCAAATCTGTTAATCTTTCCACGTAATAAAACAAGATAATAAAAATACTTAATTACATCTGCCATAGATACAGTTATTTTCATAGCCTGCGTTACTGGTAGCTGTTCTTCTAATAAATCAGGTCTTATGAAACACCTGCCTATGTTGCTTCTTTTCCCCTCTTCCTAGAGAAAAACATGTCCAAGATGACCAAAATGCTGAAAGTTGCAGCAGTGTCTTCTATTGCACCATTCAGTATAGTTACCTCACTGCTGAGTCACTTCTGTCTGTAGTACTTTATGCTGCCTCCCATAGAAACTTTCTCTCAACTCCTGTTGATTAGTTTGTATTTTCACATCTGTAGTTTCCTTATCAAGGAAGTCAAGATTAAATTTTATCTATCTCCATCAGATGCTTGCCTAGAATATGGTCAGTGTTAGCATCTGCTTCACATACAGCTTTTTCTCCAGGATAGAGAATAACAATGCACATCTGGCAAACAGTGCTCCTAGAAAAGGGCTTAAAATTTATGCTCTGCAGTGGCTTCAGAATCCCAGAGGATCAGTCCAAGATCCACTGTCTCAGACAAACTGGATGATCATTATTTTTCAGATTCTAGTAATCTCTATTACTGCTTTAGTCAGTGCTTTTACTACTACTTGCACCTAAACAGCTCTCTTACAGGATGACAGCCTCAGCAACAATAACATCTGACTGCTAACACCTACATTTTTCAGTCACTTAGCAGGGGGGGATATAGTTGCATGACTCCCACTAACAGTCCTATGAAATACAAAGACATTGTCAATCAAAGGAAGACCCTGTTACTTATTGCTCTTTCTGCTTGTGGAGTCATTGACATTGTGCATTTTAATATGGTATACATAATCATAACAATAAGAAGACAGTCTTTCAGTACATACAGTTTTGTGACTTGTTAGGTAGGAATGAGTAGAATACACTGCTACTCAGGTATTTTGAGAATTTTCTAGGTCTTACCGTTCTGGAACATTGTCAGCAGTCCTATTTCAGCAAGCATTATATCATTACAATCTGATACCAAGCTCCAAAACAAGGTCATTAAAGCCTAATGTATATATGATTTTAATAAACACAACATTTAGGGCCTGAAAGTTACACCACTAATCACACCTCAGAGTGCTCTTCCTAGAAATCTAATAAGCTGGATGGTACAGTTGCCCTTTCCAAAGTGTGAAGAAATTATTTCAAACTCAATGAAACCTAGTCTGTATATATACTTTCTTTTTCTTGTAGCTTCTCAATTTGCACCTAACTGGTTGGATTTTCTTTTCCAGATCCACCTGCCTCCTATGGGTCTTGCCCATAAACAAGGCCGTATGTTGCGACACCAGGAAAAGTTAAGGAAGATTTCTAAGCCAATATACTTGAAATCCCATGATGAAGTTTCATAACCCATTATTTAAGATGTGATGTGTAATCACATCATTTAAACTGTGGACTGCAATCGAGGTGATTTGTGTGCACATCTGTGAATGAAGCTGTTTGGTCACCTGCTCACATATTTCTGGATGCCAGAAAGCGATGATATAATGTATACGATGGACAAGATTGGTCTGGTATTTATTACATTTCAACCACTGACGCCTCAATAAAGGTAACACTTTTCAAGGAGCGAGGTGTGATACAAGATTACTTTGACATCAGGAAAATTACATCAGGTTTTTAAACTCTGTTCATTTATAGCAGGGTTCCCTGGTAGTTTGAGAATTATATATGCTCAGTTGTGATTCAAGGCAGTGCCTTGTGTAAGAGTCAGCAAGAATCAAGAAAGCCCAGGAGAATAAAGCAGACACTGTACCTCCAGACCTTCCAAATGCAGGTGGGAATACACTGACTGCAGCTGCACTCCTTCCTCTCTTGTCCCTGCTCTGCCTATTGTCCCTGAAGAATCGTTCCAGTTTCATAGTACCCTTATAGAGAAATATTGTTTCTAAAGGGACAGTAGCAAAGGGACAGCAGAAATGCCACAAGTCCTCCTTTTATCTTTTTGCAAATTGCAGGGGAGTAGCCTAGACCCTCTATGTCATCTTTTCTTTTGGTTCCCCCTCACTTCCTTTGGACAGGGCGTGGATATGAAATGCAAAGTTTGGAATGCCATTACACAACTTGGAGTGAAACATTCCACTCTTGGGTTCCTCGGGTTCCTCAGGTTCCCATGTATGGACTGACTGAAAACTCTCCCTTCAGGGTATCACTATGGAAGCCAGCTTAGGATGCTTTGCGTGTCTTCACTGTGCATTTTTACATGGTTAGCTTTTCAGCATAATCAGCACACTGGCTTTCTCAACAATTATTTTAGAGTTAGGTTTTAATTCTTACATTATGGACAGAACTTCACCTTTATTAAAAGAAAGCACCTACAACTATTTCTTCTGCCTTTTAAGTTTGAGGGCCATTTCTGTTTTGCAGGTGCCTCGTGAATGGAAGTGAAATTAAATTAATTGCCCCCTCACTGGCCACCAATTGTTTTGGCTCCCTTTCAGTGCTCTGGCTTTACCAGGCTGTTTTCTTCAGGAAAGGTAGGCTAGAAGTACCAATGAGACCAAGCTGTGGACAAGAACCACACTCTACTGGGAGACTGTATAAGCACAGCCCACAGCTGTGTTGAGGGCAGAGGGTATGAGCAGCAACCTATTCCAGCCAGAAGTTAAGGATGGTAAAAAAAGCAGATTTGAAAAATGCAGTGTACATTATTTCCTACTGAAATGGGCAAAACCAATGAAGTATCATTTTCTGAGCTCTACAAGTTCTAATAGAAAATGGCAAAGAAATATTCCTGTCTACCTTAAAAATAAGTTAAAACTGGTCATGTGCAGAACAGAGTGACAGTTGCTTCCCAAGAATGTACTGTGGAAAAAAAAAAAAAACAAGTGGATGAGAAAGTACAAGGAAACAATGAGAAGAACAAGTCAGCATGACAGGTACTGTCTAGTCCAATTTCTCACTACCTTTTATGGCTCCAGTCCACAAAGGTATCTATTCCCATATAATTATTTCCTGGGAATACCTCCTGTGGGAAGTATCATGTAAAATGCCATTGTTCTGCCTGTCAGTGGGAGCTTTGCAAATTTACTGCTGCCAGGAAGACACAAAACAAAACTCCTTTAGCAGAGGAAAAGTGGGATGGAACAAAGACAGTAAAAAATAACGTGATTATACACACTGCTTAATCCTTCATTGAAACAAGTCCAAATACAGTCTTTTCCTATCCTCATGCACAGTGTAGACGTGTCAATTGAGCCAAAGAAAAATGTGCAGAGACAAGTGTTTTGAATGGGAGCTTAGGCTTATTCTTTATCATTGAGCTATCATTCTGAATCTTCTGAATTGTTAAAATTCACGTGGCTAATGAAGGTACTGATGCTGTGACTCATCAGGTGGATAAACAGCTATGTAAATGAGCACTGTCAATTTACTGTCTGTATTATAGTCACAACTCTTTCCTGAGCACATACTGTAAGATGTAGATTATTAAAAGAGAACATCCCTAAAGTTACCTAATTGAAATAACGATGAGTTTATTTCTGAAGGAAAATATAAATAAGCAATTTTAAAAAGTCTCAAGTAGCCTTAAGTAACTCAAATGAGTATCCACTTCCTTGACTGAAAAGCCAGTAAATTGAACTGCAGTAACATTATCACATTATTTGAGATGCTTTCAAATGCTAGTCTATTTTTCAAAGTAAGTGTTTGAGAAACTAGTATTAACTAGTGCCTGATCTTCATTATGGCCCAGCACCATAAGACTGAAATTTCTTAAAACCCCAAGTCTGTTCAGCTAAAGGAAGGATTAGATCTGCTCTTTCATCAAGTCTGGAGGCCAAACCCCTTTTTTTCACAGCTTAAGTTAAACTCTGTATGACAAAGAGAACCTGCCTTAAAGAGAGTGCTTTGTTTTTAGAGGTCAAACTGGCAAACTTCCATTTTGAGGGAGCTTCATAAAAAGAATTTCATCTGCAGGTCAGTCCAGTGGGTAGGCAGACATATGAACTGGTACTCATTGTATTCATTTCCAAGGACCGTGCAACTGCTGTCAGGTATCCCAACAATGGTGCAATATATCATTCCTACACATTAATTTTACTTGCAAAAAGATGTTGTCCAAAATGCATCTGAGTTCTTGAGAGTTTGTAATACACTGGATTCAGCCAGTCAGTGTACACTCTGTCCTGTACTTCCTTAACTTTGTGCACTCCTGTTCCAGAAAATACTGTCTCTTTCAAGCTATCACACTAGTCAGGAGATGCTTTAGAATAGTTTAGAATAAAGATGATAGTAACTTTATATTCTTTAGAAATTAAATTCCGAACCAGCTGCATGAAACTCTCCTGCAAGCTAAGCAGTAGCAATGCAGTGGTAATTTGTTGATGGGGTATCTGGCCTTGAATATCTCAATAAAACCTCCTTTCTGAATATTCTGTCCCTAACTCCTTATTTATGAACCCATGTGCTTATGAAACCAAATTAACACTAACATTAGTAAGCACATAGTCATTTAAGAAGATGGAGTTGATACCTGCTTACTGAATGCACCCCCTCACTGTTGTCTAGGGATGAGGAAACACTCAAGAAGTTGCAGCAGTGACCCAATATATCCCAAGGGAAGTATCAAACTGAAACAGGTTAAGAGGGATTAGGCTATCTATCTGATCTATCTTCCCACAGATACAAGTCTGTTCTTGTAATACCTTTTAAATCTAGAGAAAATAAGCCAACCTCACTTGCTTGGGGCCCTACAATGTATCCGTCAGAAATTATTATCAGTAACATCCATCTTTTAACCACAGACAAAAAGATCACCTACTTGATCATATCTATAAATTAATTTTCAAGAATTGTAATTACAGGAGAGATCCACACTTTTCACTAATTTTTCTGATCCTATTAGGCAAAACGTTCTAGCTTATAGGAACTTATAAGTAGAAGAATGCTTTGTACTGTCTTTTGCTTTTTCATTGTATAATTTTCTCTTTAACAGCCCAATGGTGCTAAAATCAACAGAGATAGTACTTTCTGTTCTTGAAATGGATTTTTGTACAGATGAGATAAGAGAAAGGGAATGTCTGTCTTACAGCATCTCAAGCTGAAAATCTGACTCTGCTCTAAGGAAAAAACATCTCTTGCTCTGTAATGTCTGCATACTGCAATTTTTCCATCTGCTTTGAGTTATTAGCGAGGCTGTAAATCTATAATTTGCTGTAACTGCAGGTATTTTTTGTGGTTTGTTTAATGAGAATTTCTAATTAAGAAATTGAAATACTGAACCTGTAAAGCCAAGAATTCTAATATTATTACAAGGTACTTTATTTCCCCAAAGATTTTCCACATTTTTATCATGTCTAACAGCTGAGTTGTTTTTTATTTTATTTCTTAATGCATCTCAGCCAAGAAATCTTGTGAATGCTAATGTTTAGCCAGTTTATCCTTCAGGAACGTCTGGACAGTGCTCAGGAAATAAGGTCAGGAAGCTCATTTTAAAGAACCACAGAAAAATACCTCCAAGACAGATATCCCTCAACAGTAAATTCCATTACTTTTTCTCTAACAGTAAGGGCAGCCCAGGAAATCACATACTTCAGTGACCATCAACTAAAGCAACTCAGCCGTGCTTGATCCCTGATGAAAGGGCAAGCAAGAGATGCATGAAGACAGACAGACTTCTCTCTTGTCTAGATCTGTTGGTCACACCTACAAAAGCTTGAAATACATCTTTAATTACATTCTGAGAGATACCTTCATCTCAAATCTAACATTAACACAGAAGAAGCATTTAGAAAATCAACACAGTAACAAGGACGCTGCACACAATACAGCAGCAAAGCCACTATATATTCACAGAACTGTTGTTATTTAATAAACTACCAATTAGTGTTTGTTCACGGAAAGGTGTTAACAAGCAACCCACATGGCAAGCTATCCTACAGTATTTTCCAGTAGTTTAAAAGTAATCTATCTCCATAAAATATAATTTAGGTAGCACTTACTAGTGAATCTGTTTTTAACTTAAAAGGGCTTAATTTGGAGGACTGTGCTTGTAAGACTAGTATTTTCTGAAGAAGGATCAAGAAACTCAATCCTCAAATGCCATCTTCTCTTAATTTTACTGTTTTAAGAATCATTACTACATTGTTGCCTCAGCTTCCCTTTCAGCAGTGCCTCAGCAGCCACAGGTAAGCTGTCACCAGTCACTGGCATGCATGAACTCAAATCTAAAAAGATCGATCCTTCAGAGGTTAGTGATTGAACTGATCAGTCCATAGGGAAGGATCTAAGAGCCAGGTCTAGCCTCTCCGGCCTGCATGTAAAGCACCTGGCAAGAGGAGGCTCATGACTAGTTTTTAACCTCTGATGCCAGTATGACCTAATTAGTGATCTGAATTGTTGCTGTGATAACAACAATTAGATGCAGCCATTCAAAACTATGGTAACTACCACAATGGGTTTTTTTTAAATATATAGTACATTTCAGTTACTTGTAATCATGTTACAAATACAAAGTGTCTGTGTTATGAAGTCTGACAGAATACAGGGGTTTTAAAGGACCAATTTTAATTAATTTGTTTCTAGATCTTTTGAAACATAATTCTCTTATCAAAAAATGGTTGTCAGTTTGAATGACTGTGCTGTAACATTCATAAACAAGTTTATTTCTGCTATAGGTGCCAAGTATCTTTTGGTCTAAATTGTTAAAGAGTAGTTTCTTCCCATCAGTAAGCTGAAACCCTTGCACATCTCTGTCCCATTTACTGAAACAAATATCCATTAAGGCCTGACATTTTTGCTCTAGTCACAATGTAGCCATAATGATGCTCCAAGTGCTTGTATACTGTACTGTTAGTGAGGCACCAAATATGGTTCAGGAAGAAACTGTACTCATGATCTATGCTTATCTTTGTGCAGAGCAGCATTGTAAAACATAGCTGTAACTCTTCTGGCTTACCTGTATGTTACTGTTCTTAAAAGTTAGTATTTTATGAATATCTGTATAAAACAACCTGAGGGTTAATAAAACAATACTTAACACTGTTTTCACCTATTACAGCTAAGCACCACATAACAGAGAAATCCCTACGATAAGAACTGCATGTTCTAATGAGTCGTAGCACCATCACTTAGTGACTGTAGCAGGATATTGCAAATTGCTGAATTACAGCTGCATCTCTGACTTTATGAGGCCTCAAGCAAGTTATTAAAATGCTGCAATTTGGGCAGTGAATAAAAAAAACCCAATGAACTAGGGCCCTAAATTAGTGGATGTTTATGCAATGGGGTTTTTTTTTAAATGTTTGCCTTGATCTTCGTGCTTCTCCTGTACTGTGTACACACAAGTCTAATGATGCATCTTTAGTACCTTCTTGGCATGCTGTGGGGATTAACTAATGACTGCACAGCTCTTTGAAGATGTTCAGGCCATTTTTTTTTAATTAATGTTTGCAAGCTACTTTGAGCTTCTCTGATGAAAGGGCTTAAACAGGTACAAAATTTCAGCTGGTTATTAGGGCAATATGCAAGAAGGCAAGATAAGGAAGAAAATGAAACTACAGGAAAGAAGGACACAGCTCCATTTATCAGGAATCTGGGATATGTGGGTAAATAATAGTGAAATAAAAAGTTAAAAAACTATAAGACAGGCATACTGCTCCGAGAAGTGACAGGTTCCCAATGCATGTGCTGTCTAGAGGTTTTCCATGGAATTGTGAGGGTGATGAGGCACTGGAACTGGTTGCCCAAAGTAGTGATAAATGCTCCATTCCTGGCAGTGTTCAAGGCCAGGTTGGACAGAGCCCTGGGCAACATGGTCTAGGGTGAGGCATCCCTGCCCATGGCAGGGGGATTGGAACTGGATGATCTTAAGGTCCTTTCCAACCCAAACCATTCTATCATTCTATGATTCTGAGGCACATTTTCACAGTGTCAGTTATTACAATTTTACAATACAGTCCTGGCAGTTCATTCTAGCTAAGGACTGGGTTTATTTGTTGGCAACAAACTATTCTCATCTTCTCCCTCTTTGCCCTATATACTCCTGGGACAGGGAAGTGGTAGGCAAATCCAGAGAGTCTTATTTGCAAGAGTCATGGATTAGATTCCCATTAAAATCAGCATAATTTCTTGGGCCCAATTTCATGAACAAAGCAGCCCTATGATAGTAGCTAAATGTTAGTATTTGGATTTCACAAGACTTGTAATTATGTGGGTAGCATACAGTTTGATGGGAGTTCTGTTCATTCTGATCTATTGCTAGATAAAGCCCAGGCCTTTGAAATAAGTTTCTGTTTGCAGTGTTCTATTTTCACTGACTCTTGGTTCAGTGGCTAATAATGGCTAAAAACCAAAGGAACTTGGGAGCTGCTTTGAAGTCAGCAGGAAATCCTGATACATAAAAATAAATAAATGCAGACTTTGGGGAGTAAAGTATATCTTTTAATAACAAAATATGAGTGTTTGACATACGTATCCTCAGTCATCCAACTGGCATAGTGCTGCCACACCTCGATTTATCCAGTGTTTCTGGGGCTTGTCTGATGGGAGTTCAATTGAGAGAACATAGTTGGTTGAGTGGCCAGTAGTGGATAAGACACCTTTTCTCTCGCTTGTCTTGTATACAGGGCATAAATAGATGTTCATATGAGAAAATTTGGAACTATCTCCAGGTTTCAGCCAAATTACGGGCAAAGAATCATGAAGGATTTTTGGAAGCGATTCTCCAATTACCAGGGATTCTCTATCCCATCGTGCACCTTCCAAAAAAAGGCCTCTCACGTAAGCCCCATCTTCTGGCATTTTCTCCATTGTGTGCTCCTGTTGCATCACCTAGAATGATTAAACCATTGCTTGCTTTATTTTTATCTGGAGTATATTAAAACCTATAAGTGATAGCCTGAAATTGCTCCTTTAAATAAAACTGCTTTTCATTTGCAGACTCTATTCCTTACTGCCCCAGAACATGTTTCAAGCTGTTCAAGAAAAACAAAATTCTGCTGCATTTTCTTACCTCAAATTCAAATCCAATATGGTCAATTGGGATTGCGTATTTTCTGGCATAGTTTTGTAAGACACCGGTCAAAAAAGACTGAGTGAAGTAGAATCCTGAGAGCCAAAACACTGTGGGTGGCCCATTGATGACCCAATCCTGAATATATCGAGAAAAAGCAAACAAGAAAACATACATTTGTAGCTTCACTGTGCCGATTCACCAGAAAAATGATGTCTTTCAGGATGCTGTTCCAGGTATACCGAAACAGCACAGTGAGATGTAAACCTTGATGAACGCTCTGCATATAACCATTACTTCTGTATATTTCAGAGATGGCAAATCACAGAAGTCACTTATTTATGATGAAAAGAAAAATAATCACTCATTTTTAAACGACCACAACTCGGTGCTACTGAGAAAGAAATTTCAGAAAGTAGAATAAGCATATTTTGGTAAGTCTAGATTCTAGCCAGAAAAAAATAAAAGGAAAAATTATTTCATTTGGACACTTGTACTCTCTTTTACAGTCTTGTAAACACCAATCTCCTAACATGAAAAAAGGCCACATTTTCTTACATAGCATTTTTACCGATCACCGTGAGGGAACTACAGCCAACACATCAAATCCTAGTAGAGGAAGCCAATCCAGTAAAAAGATGACAGACAAGGAGATCTTGGGCCAGGATCTTTGTTGTGTATCACAAAGGCATTAGGAAAAAAAAGTAAGGGCGCAATGTCCTCACACTACTCTAAGCCATTTGGAGTGAAAAGAAGCCCATGTGGTACTCTAATTCAGTGAACAGGAAACTCTGCTGCTTACACAAATCTTTAAGACACTTCTTTCTAGCCTTCTCCTCCCCTGATTTACATGAGTGTCATGGTTTAACCAAAACCAGGACAGTGGAGTTCCACTGCATCTCAGTACCCTAGCTATTTAAGGTACATCTAAAACTTTAAGTAATTTAAAGAGAGCTCTAAGAATGCAAGGGAAAGGGTGATGGAAGAGTGAGTAAAGAATAAAATAGCTTCTTTAAAAATGTGTGGAAGCGGTGTTGCTTTCTATTAAACCTGAAAGAGATTTACAGTCACATATATAAAATTTAACAGTGCCCGTTACGCACCATTTCTAAAGCACCCTCACACCTGGTTCAACACCCTTTGAGCAGGGAAGTCATTAAGACATCAATGCAAACTAAAATGCCTCTTCTAGAAACAGAAACATGGAAACTACCATATGCAGCTCTGGATTAGCACCAAAGGATTATATTCCCAATTCACCCTGCTGAGCAATTGCCCAGCTAATTCCAATGCTGTCAATGCAATGTATATTGGGTCATAAATCTCTACAAACAGTTAACAATCTGGAGCTATAAGGCTACTGTTGAGTGAGGACAGTACTGATACACATTTCAGCTTTCAAACACTAACTCCTTAGACCTGTCAGTCTCGGTTTTGCATACCTGGAAGAAGACCAAGCGACAGAGGAGATCAGACACATAACTTCCCAGTGGCTTCAGTGATGGATAGGATTTGGCAGCCCACATTGATGGTACTTTTCCCATTAGCATGCTGTTGAAAACACCTTCAAGTTCAGATGACATCAACACTTGGCCTTTAATGGCTTTGCGTAAATTAATCAGACTGCTCCGAATAACTTCAGTAAGCCTTCAGATAAAACAAAGAAATTGTCATCTCATTATTTATTTCTTATTATCTGGCTAGAGGCCTCCGAGTCCAACTTGAATGAAGGGCTGATCAAAGCTGGTAAATGTCCTGTCAGAAAATCCTTACCTCACCTGTAGTTACCAAAACTCCTACTTAGAAAAACAAACAAAAAAACACAGAGAAATGAAAGACAGTGAAAATTCTCATTCTAGACAAGAGAAATCAAGTGACAAGAGCTTTAAAGATTGTAACTCTGATTAACACAGTGTGCTGTGAACACTGGGGCCTGGGTATGACTTAAAAAGAATAAAGTATGCTGTCCTACCTCAACACGACAAACACAAATGTGATTTAAGTTCATACGCCAAGCATGTAAGCACTATTTCTATATTAAGGTAGTCAGCTGCAGCTTTCAAGTCTTTTTTAAAGGTGCATCCAAAGAAGAATCTTTGTTAAGAACAATGTATTGTAAAATGCTTATAACTGCTTAAGCACTGGTAAACACAAGCATATTTCAGTATTAGTAGTGCTACACAAAACACTGAGCCATACCTGTTAAATCGAATTAGTTCTTGCCTAAGAACTGTATTCATCGACTCTTCATAAAGTACTGGGTACATCTTCATGACCACCTCCATATCAAAGTCACTTGGTAATTTGGAAAGGATGTCCTGTGCCAACTCTTCAACAGTTTCCTGAAAGCACAATTTTGCAGTGATAAGGTATTTCCTTTTTTTCACCCATCTTTATTCAATAAATTTCACAAAACACCACAGATTTTATATTTTTTCTGTACAATAACATATGTATTTTAGTCCATTTTTCTAAAGAAATAATGCTGACATGCTCTTACTCCGTGCAACATCCTGTCTGTCTCTGCAGGTGCCTTCTTGCTCCTTTTCCCTTCTCAATCATTTTAAATTTGTTAGTAATTTCTATTTAATTTGCAAAAATGTTTTTGTCAACTTCTACGGAAATAGGCAGCAGAACAGACAAACACAATCCTACTACTGCTACAATGAAGGAGAAGACAAAGCATGAAGCATGGGAGAAATGATAGGAAGACCCCAGCTACGAAAGAAGCTTTACTTATAGCATCAGCGAATAAGATCACTAGACAGCCCTGCAAATGAGGAATTGTCTATTGTCAGTTCCACTTTTCAACACTCCACTTGTGTATAAAATATACTATGTCAAATCTGAGGGGCTTGAAGGGTCATTTATCTCAAATGGGCATGGAATTGGCCTGAGTAACCTGAGCTGCAAGGACAGGATGAAGAAATTCCCAACATCTTCACAACCAGGTCCCATGGAGGGGTAAGGTGACAGTGAGGTCTGTGTCCAAGTGATTGTATTCTGCCAAACTGTCTGCTTTGTGCCACACAAGTCACAAACACAGTTACATGTTTGGGACTACAGAAACTAAAGCAGGCAAGGGAAGCAAAAATATTACATCTCAAAAACCAAACATTCAGTGAGTAATAACAGACTGGAAGTACCATTATAGCACAGACTTCACCAGGAAGACAACTTTTGCCTCTAATAGGTGTACATTGACTGCCTGATGGCTGAATGAGTTCACATAACTTCCTGTCACTCTGGCGTCTGTCCCCTAGTGAGAATGGCAGGGATGATCATACAACCACTGCTGGATGAAGTCAGGCCAGCGCATGAACCTCCATCACTGGAAGTTGTAGACTGGAATTAAATGTCATACTTTCAAAACTGCCTAAAGACGGATGTGATTTGAGGTGCTTTACCAGCTCAGATTGTTAACTGTGGTCTAACTACAATCCATGACTGAAGTGAAGTACTTCACTGTTATTTTAAAAAGTGAAATATGAAAGGAACATTCTTATTCAAACTGCATGTTCTACTAAGATAGGTGGGGTTGTACGTTATTAACCTATTGAATTCAAAGTCATTAGGGTATCTTCAATCTTTAGAGGTTCTTCTATGCCAAATCTATCTATAGGGACATTCACATCTACTCCCAGTGCCACAGTCATGTGATGAGAGGTGCTGGATTACCCTTAGAGAAAGACAGGAAAGGGCATCTATTGAGCTTGTAAATTGATCTTTTTTTCCCCAATTACCTGAGAGGACTTTCCACTTCCCCCTGCTTCTCTTGGCAAAGTCAGGAGCACTCCATGGAAAAGCTGGTTAGTCTCCTGGTTATCCTTGGTGATGTCAGCATTTTCATGAAGTCCAAACACTTCAGGGTGTGTTATAATTGGTAAATTTCGTATGTATTCAATGTAAGACTGTAAAAGAGACATTCAGATACCAGAAATCATGCAGTGCTATATTCATAAATGATCAGTAAACCCAATTTGGACAGAACCTTCCCATTTGCAATCAAACACATTAGTTCTCAGGTAAACACAACCATGAATTGACTTACTCAGTCCACAGAGAAAAATATTAAAGATTTGAATGCTTCAAAAATGCACAGAGGAGTTGTTCTTACCACCCTCATGAAAGTAGCAAGAGAAAGCAAAGGAAAGGAATATACATTATAAATACACCAGAAGTGCTGGTAGGAGTCATGGAAGAGAGTAGGATGCTGTATGCATCACTTTCACAACTGCAGGCTACACGTATATTATCTCTGTATGTGCAGTTGTCAGAAGAGCAAAAAGGGATGAAAACTGAGTCAGCAATTCCACCATTCGTGCAATTCCACCTCCTCACCCTGATCACTGCTTTCAAGGCAAAAGTGGTTGCAAGAGGGTGCAGAAGTACCCTGTAAATTCCTGAAGCCTGATTCCTATGGGCTTTCTAGAACTGTACTGGAAACCTGCACAGCAGTGGCTTTTTGTATCAAACATCAGGATTTCAGATGATCACTACATCTCCATTGGTGTGTGTTAAATATTAAGTACCAGATTTGTATTTCATACATAAGATATATTCTGGCATCGCTTTGTGATCTTATGTTTTTATTTTCTATTTGTTGTGTTTGGCATATCAAAGTACAGTGTAGGTAAGATTTTTTCCCAATAACTCAAAAAGAATTTATAGCTGTTATCTTCTCACCTCATATGGACCATGTGGTGGTATGTAGTAGTCATCTCCAGCTGTAAGCATATACTTGTCCTGCTCCATATCCTTGCTGTAGACTATGGAAAGAAGGGACAGGAGAAGACGCCTGTCTTTATCATCTGTTACTCTGCCTCCATAGTTACATTCCCCTGAGAAAGGACAAAGAAAACCAGGATGAAAAATTCAAAGTTAACAAACAAATAAATATTGTTTCATAACAATGGACAGCTCCAGTAAGCTGAAGTTCCAAAGCTCTGGATCTTCAAAGATTTTAGGTCCTATGCTTCAATTGATTAAATGGAAATTAGTCTCTTTAACACCACTGGGCCAAATTTGTGTCTTGATGATGAAAGGCTTAAGAAACACTATAAGCTGGTCTCAGAAACTGCTACACATGCCACAGTAACTAAGGTCATGTTTCAAATGACAACTCTTTTGCTTGAAATTCTCATGAGAATTTTTAGAGCTGTCAAAATCTGAACAGTGCTATCCTTGTCTTTTTCCTTTCATGCAAACTTAACCTGATTATGTACATATTAAATAGAAAAAAAAAGGATCATAAACATATAATACCCCTGCACAGAAGAGATTTAAGCAATGAATGGGCAAGCAATGAGGGGAGGTTTACACTTGATATAAAGTACAGAAAGCAACTGAAAGCTCACAGGTATTGCTTTAATTCTGACTCTTGAAATTCTTTTTCATAAAGCTAATCATAATATTAGCAAAAAATCAGGAATAATGTTTATAATGTTGACAAAGGAGATGCCAAGAAGCAGCTGTCTTTCTAGAAAAATAGAACTGAATAGCCACAAGTTATTTACAGAGGTCAACACCTCCATCTTTAAACATGAGTATTATCACATCCTCTGGTGACCTGCCAGCGCTCACTCTGTCAGGATCATATTGACCAGATAAGGTGGAACAGAGGCCATTGATGTTTTTATTTTACATATATGAAACAATGACCAGCAGGAATGCTGGAACATTAGTCATTGTTCCCATATATATGAGCCAAGCAGGGGCCTCTGAGAATTTGGGTTCCGACTTCTCTGTATGTGCAAGGCTAATAAAGTAAACCTGAATGGAATTCACTCAGTTTGTCAAGAACACATCAGTTTATCACTCCACCAGCTGAAAGTGTCTAGCAAAGTCAACATGTATTAGACAGTGTAATGCCTGTACCTGTAAGATACATCAGAGCTTCAAATGGGACTTCTTCATATTCGTTCAGAAACATCTGGATCTGTCTCATACTAATTTTGAGGTCAGATTCATTGAACTCATACGGAATATTCCAACCTGTTTAATTCAGAAAAGATGGGGCAATAGTGCACTGTACTGACAACCATGCTCAGGAAATGATGGTATGGTAACTCTACTGTTACTACAGAGCTGAAGATAACAGCTGCTAGACAGTACCTAGAAGTAGCTTTGGAATTTACTGGGCTATTTATTGCACAAGGGACAATATTATTCCATAACAATATTGTATCCTAAGGCACTGTTACCATCGTTCTATATAATTAAAACATAACCACAGGCATTCTAGCATCACATTTTTTTACCTTAAGTAGAACACAGACCTGCTCAGTGCTTTCACCTAATCTGTTGCTATCTGGAGACTATGAGAACAGGAGGTTTAGTTCATTGACTGATTTAATTTTCAGTTTACCCATCTATTAATGTTGTTTGTATGCAACATTCAGAGTAACAGCACAAAAAAAAAAAACAAACCAAAAACCAACCACACATGAGAACGATTCACATAAGAGAATCCTTCAGAAAAACCTATAACCTTAGTGCAAACTGAAAAAAAAAGGGCTATTGCTGCAACTATCCTTCTTCTCTCAAGCAGCTGGTCACATTAAAATGTAGATGTTTCTTTAGAAAATCACTTCTTTATCACTTACAAAAATTATATTTTTACTTTAAAGCAATAAATATCTTCATAGTGGCAGACTAGTGTTTATTTAAATAGCTGTCAAAATATAACACTTCAGAACTGTAACCTGTTAAGACAGAATCAGTCAGAATGAAAGGCTGAGAACTTCATTATGTATACCAGTGGAGAGTGTAAGCTTTCTATAGTTATAAAAACTGAATTTACAATTCCATACATTTCTACATTTATGTAGAAATTCTATATAGCTTTCAAAATATCTCAAGATTTCAGAAAAAGCTGAGGCACTGATTCTTATGCATATCTTTTCACTGTTGTCTGACAAACAATACACTGTAGCTATATGCATTTGTTTCATGCCAAGTAAACATAAGCGCTAGCTTTGTTAAAACAAAGTATACACGTAAGTAACAAAAGCAGAATTGAGGAAGAAAAACCTTTACTTGCAAAAATTTAAAACAGCACTGGATTTGATGGTTAGTAAGAACTACAGTAATAAATAACATTGCAAGCTACAATTTAATGTAACTACTGTGTAATATATTTACTTGAAAAAGTGGTACTTTCTAGTCCTCCCTCAGGGTAATACTTTTAGTAACTTTAAAAGTAGTTTTGCCTGAATAAGAATCCCTACAAATAACAGCTTTTAAACATTACTACGTCTTGTTCAATACAGATTGCCCTCTGGAAATGTTGCTAACAACAGTACTGCCTTTTTACAGAGAGGATCCAATAATGCACTTCAAAACTACTGAGCTTTTTGAAACAGTCTGCAAAATATTATAAACCTTACCCAGCGGGCCAAAGTTTCTCCTTTCTTGCACAACAGCATGAAAAAAGCAAAGGCCAAACAGCAGTTTTTGCCACATTTCTGGCTTTTGGCAACCGTTAAAGAACACAGGGTCAGAGACAGGGTCATTAAGGTATGATCGAAGAAGGTTCACTCTCACTCCTTTTGGAGGCTCATTTGTCATTTTGATACCATTCTGGAGGATACTAACAGGAAACTTTTCTGACGGATAACTGGTTAACCACAACCTGAAAAGAATTTTAAAAAGCACATTATAAAAAAAAAAATAATAAAAAATCATCAATGTTGACAAATCTTCAATATTGATCTGCAGAAAACTAAGGCTTGTTACTTGCTTAACTATAATAACAACATATAAATTTGTTCTAAAATGAAGGAATAAAGCAGATTGTATTGGACAGATAAAGAAGATGACATCCTAATTAAGTACGTTTATTTTACCATTGCACATAAATGACATGAATGTTATACTTAGTTGCTCACACAAAGGAAGTTTAATTTCTTTTTGCTAGTGTCTTCAGCAAATAAGCAGTACTCCCATTAAAACGAGGAAAATATTAAAACCCCTACCTGAACTTATCATTGGTATTCTCAGGTACTATAACTTCCTCACAGATTTTTTCCAAAGCAGGCATCCAGCTAGTTGCAAGGTGGCAGTTTTGCAACACTACCCAGGTTCCATCAGTAATAGCCTGAGAAATCATTTTTGCTGCTATCGGGCCCTGTCCCTGTCCAAGTGAAATGGTCTGAATGCTTGCGCCTCCCATGCCAACATCATCAGCAAATTTTAGCAAACCTATGATGGTAAGTTTCACACATTCAAACAAAGACAAAGTCTATGTTATGTCATTATTTCTATAAAAGGGCAAAAGTCAATAAATATTTTATTAAATTGATAAAAATCCACCTCATAACCCAGAATAGTATCAAATAGTATTAGTCACTGTGTTTCTGAGGCATATGCTAAAATTTAGATGCAGAAAGTAATACTAACAAAAAACAAAACCAAAAACTAGTAAGGTTAAATGCCTGTCCTCTCCTTTAGTCCTGAGTGCTCAGTTCCAGCCTCTCCTCTCTGCTGTGTGGGTACAATTGCTTGTGGGGGTTGAGTTGTAAACTGGAGCTTTAGATCTGGTCAATAATAATGCTCCAGCTTTGCCATCAAAGCCAGTACCTCCTGGAAATACATCCTTAAGGTATGGTTCCACATGACAATTCTCTTGGCAGAAAAACAGGTTTAAAAATAATCTGGGTGGTTATATGCTAAAGGACATTTAACAGATGTGGTTTTAAGTGTGGTCACATACACCCTTTAATTAGTGACTGAGAGGGAAGAAACTTTCTGGAGGAGAGGCTGCAACAAAGACTGGAGCAAGTCCCAGACACTCACTGAAAGAATTGTATTGCAAGCATAAATTATAAACTGGTCTGGATGTTACAAGCTGTTAGATCCTAAATTGCTGCTCTGAGACCTAGACATTTAATCACTGCTACATTCCTTCCACCCTCTAGCAATTTTACTGTTGCTTTTTTACAAGGGCAGATGCAAATGTTTGATATTCCAACATTGCTGTATTGTACTTTAATGACACTTTAAAGATCAAAATACAGTATTAGCAGTTTAGTCTCAGAGACATTTAATTAGATGAAAAAAAGATAACAATCTTACCTGCCATAGGATCAGCACCTGGTGATAATACAAAAATCAAAGGGGCACAGCAATTTGAATCACTGTAACTTTTTCCAAGATCAAAAGTAGGTGGTTCAATAAATGTTCTTCCCATATTTTCCACAATGAACTCCTGCACTGCTGCAATAATTTTGTCCGGTCTCAAACATCTGAGAATAACCAAGCGATCTAACCCCATCAGTGTGCTCCAAGCATCTGGGAAGGCTTCTTCATGGGGTCTTGAAGAGTCATAGATTAGTTTCCACTTTGAGGAATTATCTCTTATATGTTCCATTAGTCCATGCAGGTTTGTCAGACTAGATGCACGTACGAGCTCAGCCCATGATTTCTCAGATAGCCAATCTGGAGCTGGATTGGGGTGAGGATTATCAAGAGCAACACCTCCTGTCAGTAGGAAATGCCAAACCTCATCATCTATTTGGTCTTTTCCCTTCATAATACCTATTGTCAGAAGCAAGGAGAATAACAGCTTATCCTTTTCAAACAGTGAACGACACACATTATTATAGATGCTCACTGTGAAATGCTCAATTATATTTTTAATCCTCTCTTCTAGATCTTCACTCTTTTTGCTTTTAGCAATAGACTGAACATACACATTAATGAACCAAATTAACGAATATTGGTACATAGGTTCAATGTTTGCCAGATCAGAGATGCAGAAGAAGATAACAGCTGAATGAACAGCAACCGGTTTATACCCCATTCGAGTAGTATCTATTTGCATCTCAGTTATAGAGGAAATTTTTTGCTTTTCAGAGATTTCTTCAGATAAAACTTTGGATGAAGACAAAACAGTAATTGCTGTTTCATCTTCTAAGATATTTCCTTCTGAAGTGGAAAGGATCTCCAGGATTTTATCTTCTATTTCCTTTAGTTGTTTCTTGTTGGCTGCACTTTCTATAATAAGTTTATTTTTCTTTTCTTCTAGCTCAGGTTTTTCCTCTGCAGTTACAATTCCAAGAAGTTGATCCTGAAGACCCGAAGGTGTAATCACAAAGTTGATTAGACAAACTTTCACAGCCACTTCAGGAAGATAATGAGGATTTCTTAAGCAGGTTGTTATGTAAAACCTGAAATCTCTTGAATATTCAATTATATTTTCCCCTAATTTAATGTATTCTACTCCTTGTTGTTTAAACGTTAGCTTTAATAAAATGGGTTCTATGAAAGCATCTAGTTCTTCACCAACATTTTCTAGCAAGACTGGTGTTCCAAGCTGAATAGCATTTTCTAATACCCTCACATAATGTGTGCCAGATAATTTGATAACTGACAGCCTGTTAGTTTTCTCCATGTTTTTTACCCACTGATTAGCTTGCCTTTGAGGATCTATCATTAAAGCCCATCTTCTTGAGTTAGAAACAATTATGCCATTGTCAGTGGAAAAAGAATCAACTGGTAATCCAGCAACCTGCCATGCACGGATTTTGACTGGATCCCCTAACGTATTACTTAAGCTAAAATAACTGGAGCATGGTATGTTCTTTTCATTACAAAGGACCTGCCATTGCTGCTGACATTTTAGGCGGTAATCAACAGTAAAGGCTCCCAGATAAGCCACAGTTCCTGATGATAACAACACATCTCCTGTAAGGTCTATGTACCGAATTCCTAATAATCGTGCAGCTTCTGTCCACCTTTCTTTTTCTCCACCAAGACCACTAATCAGCTTTTCAGCTCTCACAATCTTTTGTGAGCAGTGTTTAATATTATCTTCTAATTCTTTCTTCCGTCCAATCATGTTGTCAAGCTTATCATTCAAAGCTTGGAGGCGATCAACTACCTCCTTAAGTTCTGCTTGTTTGATTTGTAGCTTCTGCATTTGAACCTCCAGTAATTCTTCTGCAGCCTTCAAACGTTCACGCTTTGGGGCAACCACTTTTGCAACACGGTCGTATACCTCCATGGCTTGTACCCACTTGCATAGTCCTTCACAGGCAGATGAGACATTTTTTATGACAGCTGGCTGAAAATCTGGATGATCAATAAACTTCTCTCTAATTTTCTTCATTATAGCAGGAGGAATATTATCTTTGTCATATGTCTTTAAGCTCTCCAGGAATTTCAGATCGCTAAGAAGTTTTCTAGATGGCCCCCAGTAGTCTTCTACCATTTTACCTATATTGCAAATGATACTAAAATCAGGCTTAAAACATACATACCCAAACTGAAAAAAAAAAAAAAAAACAACAACAAAACAACTTTAAACACAATGCAAACAATTAACATCAAAGATTTTGGAGTGATATTTTACTATAACCACCAGTTAAGCACTGTTAACTAGTTTTTGAAAACCATTACATAAGGAATTTCAGATAGAAACTTCAGCATCACTAACTTATGACATATTTATTAATTGCATATTAATTCTAAATCAACCAACCAAAATAAGGGAAACATTACTATGAAGTCTTTCTTAGCACAGTTTATTAGTTAAAGCAGCAACTATGTGAAAACATTCCTTCCTGATCTAGATAAGACAATTTGGGATGAAAGATATTTATAGAGTTATTTTCAGTTATGAAGTGATAAACTGTTGGGGCCTAAAGTAGAAGGAAGTGAAAGAAAAAGGTCTCTTTCCTCTCCTACCTTGCAAATCCTGTGCACTCCAATGATAATCTGGGGAGGGACTATTCATTAGGGACTGTACTGACAGGACAAGGGGTAACAGGTTAAAACTTAAACAGGAAGCTTAGATTAGATATAAGGAAGAAGTTCTTTACTGTAAGGGTGGTGAGGCACTGGAATGGGTTGCCGGGGGAAGCTGTGAATGCTCCATCCCTGGCAGTGTCCAAGGCCAGGACATAGCCTTGGGTGGCATGGTTTAGTGTGAGGTGTCCCTGCCTATGGCAGAGGGGTTGGAACTAGATGATCTTAAGGCCCTTTCCAACACTAACTATTCTATGATAACAACATAAATCACACAGAAAGAGCTTGTTGGAATAGTTGGCTATGTCAGGGGTATAGCTAGAATTCTGCTTCCCAGCATAACTCATGAAGTTTGGTAACAGGAATTAGAGGGGAAAATACAGGTGAATGGTGCCCAGCACACCTCCAGTTCCTGGTGTTCCTCAAGACAGTGCAAATCTCAAGACTGGGTCAAAGCAAGTCAGAGATGACTTTGTGCTAGTGACTGCGATTGTATTTATAAAGCTTGTACAACAGTGTCAAGCAAGGGCAATATGTTAACAATGGCAAAAGCAGTTCTCAGCTATTCAGTGCGGTTTTAAGTAACTGCTAGCAAAATGCACTTCTAGTGCACATGGCTGCATTCACACCAGAAAGACTTCACTAGTACAACACAGCAGTACCCCAAGCATTCCCAGAACAGGGATAACAAATACTGCATAATTACCACTGCCATTTGGATCAGGCTTTCTCTCTGGTTTAGCTCCCTTCATGACACAGATACTCTCCATTACGAGCTTAACAGGACCAGGTGGATTCTGCATGGATTTTACAAGAGAGATGTCTGAAGGATTCAGAGTATCAAGAGCTGAAAGTGCTGCCTCCAAAGCTGGCATGGCCTCAGCAAGGTCTCCTTCACATTCATCCTGTTAAGATATAGGGCAGAAGCCTGTAGACCTTTATACAATACCAGGTTTGCAAACTGATTAACCCACTACAGCACAGCCTCAAGAGAGCCTTCTCTGCTTCTAAGTACCTAATAAAAACACTGTTCGCAACACTGTTTCTTGGAGAGAAAACAAGATTTCTCTGCACAGTTTAAAGAAAGAAGGTTTGTAGAGAAATTAGTTACTTCCATAAGCTGAAATGATAGCTGAAAAAGCCATACAAGCTTTCAAGATCAAAATCTCTCTGCTCTGAGAAGGAAAATTAAAATGTAAGTTAGATACAGTTGTTCTTGGTTAGATCTGTGCTGATCAGGTAAATATATATATAATGTGTAGCTAAAATTCTTAACCATGCAGTCAGATGTCAATAATTATCTAGCTTCTCTATTACTGACATTTTCAACGAGTTACAAAAAATACTGAGGAGTCCTGCAGCTTCCCACAGGAAATTCTGTGCTACAGGCAAATGGCTATGGCAATATCTCTTAGGTTATGCCTAATAGGGTTCCATGCAGCACTATGCCAAATTATCTCAGCTAACTCTAAGTGAATTGTCTTTGCACCTGAAACAGTTTAATGTCATTGCTCAATCTGTTGAGAAGGAGATTGTGTTAGTACAGAAATAAGAACTATAGTTTTTGGAATGTGAACTAGAAAGGGAAGCTATGCAGTACTGTGAGATACAGTCATAGTCCAAACAGCCAAAATTTACGTTGTTTATATGAGGATCACGTCATTCATCATCTCTTGCAACTTTGTTACTTTAAGAGCTTGGATCATTCAATTAACACATCATCACAACTCCCACTTACTTGGAAAGACTTGGAACCAGGCTTGAACCCTTGTACACTACCTTAATAGCTTTAGCAGCAGCTGCTGCTTCATTAGCCTCTTTTTCATCTGCTGACACTAGTTCTTTTTTTGCATCTACTTCAATTGTTTCCTTTTCAATACGGACCATCATTTTGTCTGTTTCTTCAGAAGTTTTAATCAGTTCAGGCTGAAGGGCAGACAGTTCTTTCTGCATCTCTGCAACCTGATGAACAGAACAGGAAATCAAGAAGAAAACCTGTGTAAACACTGCATGAATTTCACATCTTGATGTCTTAGAAAGAAAGATCAGAAGACACTATATTCATACAATCTAAAAAGGGACATTTGCTTTAATAATTATTAAAATAGTTCTCCAGCCTATTTTTACTAAGAGCTGTTTCATTTAACAGAATAGATTATTTTTAAAGGATTCTTTTTTTTTATCATCCATGCAATACTCTCGCTTTTTTATCATCCACTTGATTTCAATAATGAGAAATAAACTATTAATTGTATTTTTTTCATCACAGTTTCAGTTTAAGGAACCCCAAATAATCCTTTATTGTACAGGTGGAAAACTGTTTGGATATACCAAAAGAAACTTGTGAGGAAACTGAGAATTAGTGACAATAACAACTGTAAACTGAATGTCCTTCATCTAGCAAGTATCTGGAAGCCCCTTTGCATCTTGGAAAGACCAATCCCTGGATCACATGGGTTCAATAAGGGGGTTATTTACCCAGAACCCTGCTAGGAATCTACTCAGGAATTAATGTTTATTATTGCCTTACAACATTCTTTAACTTCCCCTCTATTTTGAAAGGGTACTAGGATGCCGAGTCATGGATTCCCCATATAAAGTTTCAAGAAAATAATAAAATTTGTAAAGTTTATTCCTTCAACATTTAATGAGTGACATCAATTTCATTTAGCTTTCTATTAAGTGCTATAATCCAAACTTACATATCATTTTTTTTTTTTAAATGACTAAACCATAATCTAATTTTTCCTGCTGGCTTTCTATAGAAAATGATCAATAGCATCATGACTATGGTGAATATGGAATTTGATGGTTTATTTTTATGTTTTAAAGAGCTTATACAGACCCGCATACTAAAGTATGCACATGGCACACATTCAGTGTTTTCATCTGAAACTTACTTGTAAGGCTGCAAAGTCAAGTTTTTCAAGTCCTATAAGATAACGAGTTCTCATCGTGTCAACTTCTCGCCTTTTGCTATTCAGCAGAGTCTTAAAGGTAAGAATCAGTTCTAGGTATGAAGTTGGTGTCACATAGTTGTGTCTTTGCAGTGTAGCATAATAGCTGACGGAGAGCTCTCCCACACTTTCTTGGAAATATTTGCACATTGACACAACCCTAGAGAAAGTTTTTCCACATTACTATAAAAATACAACCTGTCTTCATGCTAATTATGAGGAAATTATGCTAAACTTATCAAATTATATTAGTGCTAGTGAAGGCAGAATTTAGAAGTTTTTTACCCATTATAAGAAATATTTTACACTAATTTTCAAGAGTGGCCTGATTTTCAGAAATATCAAATACTTTTATCTAGGTCTCTTTGACTTGCACTGAAATCACAGAATTGGCTTTGCTTTGTCCATTTATAAGGACACCTTCCTGATCAACTATGTTGGGGGTGCAAGAGGAAGGGGAATAAATATTTGCTTTTTATGTTTCTTGATAGATAAACTCATACTCTTTTCTAATATCATCTTCCAGTTCAACATCCTCTAAAAACTTGTTAGCAACCATTTCCAAAGCATCCGTAGGCCAGGTTTGGAACCAGTCGATGGTGCAGCAGTTTATCAGTGAAGGGAACATTCGTAATCGATTCCGAAATGCATCTCCAACAGGATTCATGGCTAAAAAAAAAAACACCCCACATGATTGTTACCTAAGTTTGTTTGCAGTTAGGAAGCAGAAAAACCTAAGCCTAATAAAAAAAACACTCTGAGAAATAACTCACTGTATACAGACCTAAGACAATATGCAAATTTTTCTTCACCCTTTCAATAAAGAAATTGTACATAGCAAGGGGAATGGTTTCGATTTTCCTGTTCTCCATCCTTGCTGCAGCTTGCATTTTCTCAACAATTTCAGCTTTCTCATCTGCTGCAAAGATATTAGGCACATCACCGGAATTTAAAAGCATGTTGATATCTTCTACAAAGGCTTCATCCTTTATCTGATTATCAGAGAACAAAAAGGACACATTCTTGTTACTAACACCTGCTTTCAGCATCACTCGTTTAACATCATCTTTCCATTCACTGACTCCATAGGACTTCGTAATTTCAATTTGAAAGAGTTCAAAGGAATTCATGAAGGTGGCCAGCTTGGTAGCACTTTGTCGACCACTCCCACCAACGCCCACCAACAACAGATGTCCATTATCCTGTTTCAATACTCTGCATATCCTTGAGATATGTTCAATAGCAAACTTGAACATAACTAAGGACATAGGTGCTTTGCTGATATTGTTGTATTCCTCAAGGTAGTATTCCATCACAGTTGTCAGTTGCTCTAAGTCTGTGATTTCATCGTACACTTTTACATCAGTGTCCAGGTCTGAATAATCTCCAAAGAACAGGCTGCGAATATTATCATCAGAGACATTTTCAGTGGGTGAGAGATGGCTCAGTATCTAAGGAAAAGACAAGAATCAACAGATAATTCAAACTATTAGAGAATTATTTTCCTTAAAGTCATAATAATTCTTGTCTACATAGTAGTATTACTGTGGGAAACACTGCTTTCCAGCTATTCTTGTTATTACCTTAGTTTGGGGAAAAGAATCCAAAACCAAACAAAAATAACCCTTCACAACCCACATGCAAAAAAACACTTAAATGGGGAATATGCTGTAGGTTGACATGCAAGTTTCCACATATGCATACTTCACAGAGACATTTCTGCTGTCAAATACAGGGCAAGTTCCCAAAAGGCTTCTCAGAAAAGCCACTACACCTACTGTAGTAGTAGTACTGCTCACACAATATTATGGATATCACAGATAAAAACTGTGTTAGACTTTTATTCCAGATAGTCCTCTGTACCAACACAGAATCCTTTTGAATTTATGAATCATTCTGGTATGAAGTAACTTATATTAACTTGACTGAGACTATGATAATACTCCATACTGAAGATAAGACCATCCATACTTTTTAAATGCAGTGATTGAAATAATTCAAAATTTGTCCCATACTAATGTAATCTCAATGTCTAAGAATTTCTGAAAATGCATCAGTTTCATTTTCATCCCAGCACATTACCCATAAATACCTTATTAAAGTCCTGCTTGAAGCTGTTTGTTGTTGTCTCTTGTACCATTTGAAAGAATACTTTCCTGTCCTTGTCATCAACTAAGCGATCATAGAAAACTCGGTAGACCTCATGAATCCAAAGTCTGATCAGTTTATCTCCATCCTGAAAATGAAAATACAAGAAAATCAGTAAATACGGCTCAGGCAGGATTTGTTAAACACCAAAAGGGTAGAAATGTCCATCTGGACTCTGCTCTATCTTGTACTAAACCCAGTGGGAATCTTTCAATTCTAAGCCATTCAGCACATGGCCCAGCATCTGCTAACTTAACTGGATTCCTCACCTAGTTACCATCTTTTCCAACCTGCCAATACAAACTGGGATTCTTACATCAAAGCTTTTTTCTCTACTGTATCAAATCTCCCCAGCCTCCCAACATAAAGTGAGGAATAAATCTGTCAAAGATACAGCTTATGGGCTCTAACCCTAACTCTGCTTGAAACTATTGCTGGTTAAGATTTCCCCTGAATAGCCTGTAGCCATTTTCTTCTGTTTCTGCACCAAAAATATTCCCTCAACAGAAATGAAACTTTCAAAACTCCTTTATCCTCACATTTTAGTGAAAATTGATGAAAAAAGTAGGATGAAAATCAAATATGTGTATCAGTATTCATTTGTTGTTTGTGACAACAAGCTGTCCAGTTGTAACAGCTGTAACAGTTACTTTTCTCCTTAGTAGCTGGTTCAGTGCTGCATTTTCTGCTTTAGTCTGAGAACAAATCTGATAACACACTGATGTTTTAGTTGTTGCTCAGTAATGCTTACCCCAAACAAGGACTTTTCAGTCTCTCAGGCTCTGCCAGTGAGGAGGGGCACGGGAAGCCAGGAGGAAGCAGAGACAGGACACCTGACCAAAACTAGCCAGAGGGGTATTCCATACCACAGCACGCCATACCCAGTATATGAACTGGGGGGGAGGGGGGCAGTCACCCAGAAGGGCTAGATCACTGCTTTGGTCAGGCTGGGTATCAGTGAGTGGTGAGCAATTGTATTGAGCATCACTTGTGTTTATTGAGGTTTTTTTCCCTTCCCTTTTTAGTTTTATATTATCCACCCTGGTTACTTCCATTATTATTATTATTAGTTGTAGTAGTAGTTTTATATTATATTTTAGTTACTGGACTGTTCTTATCTCAACCCATGGGGTTTACATTCTTTTGATTCTCCTTCCCATCCTCCTGGACAGGGGGAGAAAAGGGGGAGAGTGAGCAAGTGGCTGCATGGTTCTCAGTTACTGTCTGGGCTTAAACCATGACACAGGCAAACTCGGGGCAAAATTATTCAGTTATGCTCAGTGATGAGCTTGACATTTTTAAAACAGAAATACTGAGTCTTTTCCCACCACAGTTGTTTCTTTTGCATATTTAGTTTGCAAGTTCAAGAGATGGGACTGCCTGTCTTGATGTACAGGCCTTAACAGATGGGATTAGGACCTCTGAGCCCAACTATAATACATGCAAAGAATATTAACAAAAATGTCACCTGTCTCCTCCAGAGACAGACAAAATACATAGCAAGGTATTTGGTAACTATCCTGATTTAAAACCTTGTAAATGTACTGAAATCACAGTTCATGTATTTTGAGACATTTACTTGCTGATATTATACAAATAATTTACTCTTTCTACTGCTCTTTCTTACAGTAATATAATAAAATGACAACTTACTTGCAAATGAGTGTGTGGACAGAGCAGCACTCCTTTAATAACCCTGGAAAAATCCCGTAGATTAAAGACATAGTGGGATTTTGAGGGAGTTGGGAGAAAATTATCAACTGCCATTTTATAAATCACCATTGTCGCTTGAACCATCATCTTACCCAGCCTGAAGAAGGAAAGGAGATACAATTTTAACTTCTGCAGATAAATTGCAGGAGAAAAGATTTCCAAGGTGTTAAAGGAAATACGTCACATTACCTCAGAAACACAGGTTCAAAGCCTTTGCTGAAGTGCCAATCAGCAACTGCATTAAAAATCTTGGTTAATATTTCATCATCAAAAGAACAGATAGATACAATATTCAAGTGCCGTGTGAAGCGTCCTGTAATACATACAAAAACAGGCAGAAAGATTTAGGAAAGCCCAAACACTTTTCTAGGATTGACTGCCACTCAAACAACATCTGAATCTGGCTCAAGCTCCATGATTTTGTTTCTGGCAAATTCCAACAGTGATGCAGAAGAAATATAAACTAATTTATATTTCATACCTGTATTTCACTTAGAGTAAATATTTTTAATATGAAAAACATGAATCTCCATTACAAGTCCACTATTACCCAAATTTAAATTTCAGCTTCCATTAGCCCTGTTGATTATGATACAACACAGTAAAACTTTACAAAATCAAGTATCTTGTTACTGTGTTTCATGTAAAAAGAAGTATAAGTTTATACACTAGCAAATTTAACAAATTTAGCTACATCAAAATAGTTATTTTAATAAAGCCTCCTCAGAGCACATACAGTTATACCTGTCTTAGTGTTTATATCAAGCAAAGTACCATGAAGTGCCTTATAATGGTGTAAGCGGTAGCTACATTAGGGTTATACAGATGTAACTTTCATTGGAAAATATAACCTCCCTTATGGTGATATGACAGGAATCATGGACTTGCAGGAAACATGCTTGTAAGTAAATGCAGGCAGCCTATTCCAGCAGCAGGAGATACAATTTCAGAAGGGAAATGCCATAAAGATTTGGCAAGAAGATGTATTCCCTCCCTTTTCCAAAGAATAGAAAATGGAGAAAGTGTCTGATTCTCTAATTTTAGAATTATTTTAATCATTCACAGTTCATAATAAACATGAAAAACATTGTTTCTAATATTGATTAAACTCACCCACAAAAGGTACAGATCTGACCTTGAGAATACAGACTTCTATTTGGAATGACACAGCCAAAGAATATCTCTGTAGGCTTACAAGTAATAGATGAATGTAGCAGTCTGTATGTAGATAAAAGTTAGCATTTACAGTCAGTTAGATAACTATTTGCCATACCAACATATTTCTTACCTGCAATATCATTCCTGCCTCCTCCAGGTGGACCCATAGCTGAAATCAGCAGCGTATCTACGATATTAATCTTGGATGTATCTTTCTTGTCATAGAAGTAACCATGATCAATCCATTGTCTGAGAAGCTCAATAGGTGGCTGGGCTCCATACACTTCCTTTGCAGGCATGTTTAAGTCATCTACGGAGAGCGCAGACATTGAATAAAAAAATCCCTCAATGTTTTGGAATTAGAAACTTTCTTTCAAAGCCAAGAAGAAAACAATAACTGAACTAGAGGTAGAAAAAGTTTGTGTCTTGCTATTCTTGCTTTCCATTAAACTAATCATACATCATACTTCACAGCCATACTTAGGCTGTGGGATGATGGTTTAACTTAGTGCGGTTAGCCATTCTATTTCATGCCACACTGCAACACTAACATAGCTAGAAAGCTTTCAGCAGGGGGCAGTGCTAATCCTTCTTTGGATGCCTGAAAAAAAACCAAAGAGCACTAGAGCAATCCAAAATTACTAGTCTCAGTGAATCACTACCTTTGCCTTAAGCCAGAATTAAAATTAGATAAAAACCCTGAAAAAACTGTCTTACCCACAAATATTACAGCTGTTTTCCCCAAAGGGGGTCCAAAGAATCCTTTTCTTCTTCTGTCCAGCTTGGACATAATCATATCATGAGTTTGGTTAGCAGAGGTTCTTGCAGAGAAGGTGATGAAGTTTGGCACGTATTTTTCCTTTGGAAGTTGTAGTAGAAAACTGTTTGTTATAGCTGTCTTTCCAGTGCCAGTAGGACCCACAAAAAGCAAAGGAACATTATGCTCAACATATGTTTTAAGAAAAAACATCTGTCTGGCAGTTTCAATTGTGGGAATGATCAGCTCTGATACCTGTTACACAAGAAAGTAAAATAGCACATGGAAACCAAACATCCAATACCTTAATCAACATGAATATTTGCAAGCATCTGCAGGAAGCCTGCAGTGCAAATGCACTTTTTTAAAATTGTTTTCTCTGAAAACCTGGGCCATAACAAGGTTCTGGTAGACAGTATGGCTCCACTTTTTGTTCAGTGTTTATACAGTAAATAGCACAATTAGTATTATCTATGTTATGGTTCACTGACTGCATGAAGCTCAGAAAGAGAACTGCAAAGTATGGTTTAATTCTGATCCCCTACTGTGCAAGGAGAAAGGAACAGTGCTATGGAAAAATTTTCTCTTCTTCATCCACCACTTACCCAGAAAAGATTTGAGACAGCAGAATTAAATGCAATCTTACATCTCTCATGTATGTAATAGACAAGACAGTTGCAACTACAATGTAATGAAAAGCTGAGCAACATCGCTTAAGTTACCCTGAAATTCCACCCTCAGAATAGAAGTGCATAGGTGTCTGCTCTGCTACACTTCAGTTCACAGTTATCACCAGAATGTGAGTACACCTATTCTGAAATGGAGGGAATCCAGGACTCTCAGTACTGCTCTCCATCTAAAGTCTCTTTCCTTGCTTTCTCTGATCTAAATAATCATAGAATCATAGAATAGTTAGGGTTGGAAAGGACCTTAAGATCATCAAGTTCCAATCCCCCTGCCATGGGCAGGGACACCTCACACTAAACCATGCCACCCAAGGCTATGTCCTGGCCTTGGACACTGCCAGGGATGGAGCATTCACAACTTCCCTGGGCAACCCATTCCAGTGCCTCAACACCCTTACAGTAAAGAACTTCTTCCTTATATCCAATCTAAACTTCTCCTGTTTAAGTTTTAACCCATTACCCCTTGTCCTATCACTACAGTCCCTAATGAAGAGTCCCTCTCCAGCATCCCTATAGGCCGCCTTCAGATACTGGAAGGCTGCTATGAGGTCTCTACGCAGCCTTCTCTTCTCCAGGCTGAACAGCCCCAACTTTCTCAGCCTATCTTCATATGGGAGGTGCTCCAGTCCCCTGATCATCCTCGTGGCCCTCCTCTGGACTTGTTCCAACAGTTCCATGTCCTTTTTATGTTGAGGACACCAGAACTGCACACAATACTCCAAGTGAGGTCTCAGGAGAGCAGAGTAGAGGGGCATTAGTCAGATAATTATTTTCTATAATGAAAAATATCAGTGAGAACCTTAGCCCCTGGGGGAATAACTTGCTCTTCTTTTGTGATGTAGTCAGTCCACATGTTCCAGTGCCCACTGCCATGCTTGTGAAAATAGAAATCATAAACACTTCCTGTTGATTGAAAAACACAGCACAGGAAAAACCAATGATTAAAAGAATAAAAATAAACTTCAACCATTTTAGTGTGAGACATCCAACACTGTAAGATAATAAAGGCTTTCCAGTATACAAGATACCCACCCCCCCACCATTATCATCACCAAATTATTTTAGGTCAGATTCAGCTACATTATTTGAGTACAACATGAGGCATATGCTACTCCTGGTTAAAAGAGCCAGGAAAGAACATCCAACTGCCCAGACCAAGTCTTGGCAGATGGTGGCTCCGCTGCAGATTTAACATCTGCCAGGGACTCTATTCTCCCTTGAAGTTGTGAGTTTTCTTACAGCTTTATAAAAGGCCAGGCAAGTACAGTTATGCAGAAGCACCTTTTTCTGGGAAGATATTGTTTCTGGTAATCTTCACACTATTAGGGCGTGGGTTTTCATCATTCATTCCCATTAGCAAGTTGCGGTAAAACACATCAAATTTCTTCCTGCTGTCTGCATCGATGATCCCACCAATTGTCCAAACCAAAGCAAAAAGGAAAAGCCCCTGCAGCCACAGCATGATTTGCTGAGTAGACATGCTTGGCTTCTCAGCTTCCTCAGATTGGCTTATTTCATCTAAAACAGATATTTTGAAATTTAGTGAAATGGCAGGAATAACTACAAATCCCAATTCAATATGCATTTCTGCAAAAGTATTCTGAGACAAAGTCAGAGCATTGTCCTCACTGGAACAAAGCCAATGTACAGAGTGAAAATGCCTCTGCAAAATACTGTTTACAAATGAAAATAATTGAGAAAAAAAAATATTCACGAAGGGTCCTAATAAAAGGTTCTTTTCTTCAGATGCTAGCAAGCAGCAAGTAGAATATACGAAATAGACTCACAAGATCATGCTCAGTTTTGTAATTACACCAGTGTCCAAATGTGAAAGCTCTTATGCTAGGCAAAGAACTATTATTAACACTGATCAGTGAGATCACCAAGTGCATTGTATGATCCCAACAGTAAGGAATTCCTTTGGCATATCCTTGCATCTGACAAACTACATCTTGGCATGGGACACAGCAGGAGAAAAAGAAATTAATAAAAAGAATAAGGCTTATAGTACTTACCAAGCAGACAAGTATAGAGTCTCATCAAGCTGTAACTCAGATGAATAGAAGACATCTGTACAATGGCTTTGCAATTAAAGCGAATGAACTCTAAACAGGGATCGACTAGCCACATAAACATGTCATTGACCTACCAGGAGAAAAACAAATGGCTTTGAAATAATGCACAAGTTGCCACATTTCCCACTATTCCTCAGTTCTCTCTCAATAAAACATAAGGCATCAGAAACTATTCAAGTTGGCAGAGGGGAGGTAAGGAAAGGACCTGTGCGAGGTAGTAATTAAGTGATCATAAAGTCACACTGTCATTATCTGATGGCGAAAACAAGTTGCTTCTAGTCAGAGAAGTTTTCAGCAGCAATTCTGTCACCCAGTTACTAACCCAGACAGCACAGCAGACTAGGGAGGCCACTGCTTTGCTCAGGCAATGAGAAAATCATTCCAACAAAATCAAAGAAAAGGGCTTAAACTTCCCTTAAAAAACACAGGAACCAGCACAGACACTGTGCCACAGTATAAATTCTAGAAAGCTGGAACTCGCTGGTACTGGTGGGAGTGCCATAGCATGCATGTAGATACCAACCATGGCTCATGGTATCTGCTCCATGAATGCAAACAGGAAAACAAGAAAGGAATCATGACCTAGCCTTTTCCCAGGGAAAGAAGATGCTCTAAAGGGTAAAGCTGTCTGCTGGTTAAGGAGTAATTATTTTGCTTTGATGAACTAAGAAAATTGTCAATGAAGAGCTCTTCTAGTCTTGGTACTTCTTTATAATTTAGTTCTAATTTCCTGCAAAAACTCAAAGGGTGTTTTGTCAAATCACAGAAATCAAAGTTTTCTCCAGCTCAAATCCTATTGTGGACAATTATTATTCTGATTATTTTACTAGATTTTAATGCCCAAAAAAAAGAGAATTTTAATTTTTATTAAATTAAAAGCTGATTCTCACCAACACCTACTTTTATTTGCATCTACAGTGAAGACACACTACAATACACAACACAGAGTTCTCATTCATGCAAGAAATCCAGTACACGAAAGACTATTTACCAAAGATTCATAAGGTGACTAAGGCTTTGAAAATCAAGCTAATAACAACAACAACAATTTTTTTTTAGCTAAACTCTAAATGCCTTAGAAGAAGGATGAGTTCAAAACATTTTGAATCTTCCAGTTTTTCCCACATTGCTTTTCTAATACTCACAGTATCTCCAGCTCTTAGGCACTTTCCTTGTGACATTTGACATTCATCACTACAAAATAACTTACAACAGCCTCTAGGAGACCTGGGACCCTTGAAATCATGGAGGTTCTTCAAAGAGTTTTGATTCTGCATGGCTGCCTTCAAGTGGGCAAACTGTGAACATCACCTTAAAGTTAATCTTAATTAGATCTGTGCAAAAAAATCAAGTCTCGCACCAGCTCTCGGTGTTCTTCCTGTAGGTTTGGAGGCAGTGTACTCATGTAGGAATCCTTCAGTGGCTTCCAACCTAATTCTTGCAGGTCCATATAGATCATACCACACCTGGGAAGAACAAACAGCTATGGTACAGGAATATATGTGCAAGGTGGGACAGCTGAAGTTTGAATTCTTTCACCTTACCTGCTGACAGTTGCTGGAGATGCCTCCTCTAAGTCAGCTGGCTCAAAGATTACACTCATTTTTGAATTCATCTGAATTATTTCACCACTCATTAAGCATAGCTAGAAGAAGAGCATCACATAAACATGATCTAGTGATGTCAGTGCTGATCATCCAGCCAAAGCAATGCTTGTCAAAATCACTGAACATTCAATTTAGTGTCACTCCTCACGCACTCATTTGCATTCTTACAGCACAGGACATTTTCTAACCTTGTCTCAGCTTTTCCATGTGTTACTGTAATGGCTTTCAGAGACATGGAGAACAATGCTCTAACTTTAAATAACTCTGCAAGGAAAAGCAGTTATGACCTGAAGCTTTTTTTTTTTATTATTAATTTATTCACTAAGTAATTTAAGCAAGTTCAGTAAGTAACAGCTTAATCATCTACTAAACCCACTCATATAATTGGGGGAAAAAGCAATGTTTTTAAGCACATTAGCCTTTCCTGAGCCTCACACCTCCTTTGACTAACATGGTAACAATATTCCTACTCCTAAAATAAAGTATGTATATTCAAGAACGAGCTTATTGGCAAAAATCAGGCTACCTTTTTATTATCATCCAGCACAGTGTTCATGTTCTCTATCCAAACTGCATCCACCGGGCCATCAAAAATAATCCACTTCCGATCATCTGTGGTAGAAGTTGCTTGCTGCCTGAAGGTATTTGCAAGAACTCCATCGCTCCACTCATGGCTTACAGGATCAAAACTGCCATACAACTGTCCCATAGTAATTGCTTTGGGATTAATAACTTTGTATTCAACAGCAAACTCATCCATGGATTTTGCTGTGTAAAAGGACAAATAGATGAGTTTGAATATTTGTCAGATTAGTTTCATTCAACAACCAAGTACAGAATAAAATCCCTGAGGATCCTACTTTAGCTGCCCAAGGCAAAAAAGCCCCAGACATTTGGCAGCTAGACAGCTGTAAATAAGAAATTCTGTTACTTGTGCAAGGAATTTACAAAGTCCTACATGCAAAAGTACATGAAAAAAAAAAAAAGCAGAGGAGAATAGATTTTATATGTTTACGGGAGCCACTTACAATCTCCCTAAAAGGGCTAGGGTTTTTGTCACGACTTATGCACAAATACAGTGCTTAAAAAATTCATAAAAGATTAAACACACTAATATGTGCAGAAATACTACTGTATTTCTGCAGATAATGTAAATGCATTATGCATTTAAATGAATTTATTTCTGTAAATGCGGAAAAAAATCATTTCAGACAAATATATAAGACAAAAATAGTTCAATGATTAGAAAATTCCCAGTTGAGATAGCAGAATATAGGACAATTAACAATCTGGACATATTTCTGCAAAGGAAAAACATTAGTCATAGAATCAACTTCATTTAGGGAGAAGCTTGTCACTGAACAATGTTACCTGAACACAAATCACCAAGGGCTCCAGCTAGCACTTTGTACGCAGAGGTCTTGCTGCTCATAGCATCTCCAATGATCATAAAACCATGGCGCACCAGCATCATTTCATATATCTGTATCAATGGCAAGGAAAATCAATGATTAACAATGAAGATAACACAAAGGGATTGAAACTACAGTTCTGAGGATCTGTCACACGGTTGGTCCCACAGAGGCTGACTTTGGACTGCAAGAGTCACCCCATAAGATATTCCCAGAACTCAAGTCAAAGCCTCAAAGAGAAGAACACCTTCAAGTAGAAACAGACCTGTAAGAAGAACCCCTAAGAAGATTTTTTTTAAATCTCAGGTTAAGGCTGATATTTTCTGGTTTACCTTAAGCTGCTAACCAGTTAATACTACCCTTATTTAAATGAAAGATCAAGCATGCTTTACAAAGCAGCATAAGACAAGTCTGAACATAAGTCATAAAGTCTGAACTGCTGCTGGAGGGGTCCTTCATAATCCTGCCCCAGGCCACAGGCTTTTGCCCCAGCCATCACACTATTACTAGGCTACACAAATCACAGAAAAAAACAACAAAAACCCCAGCAACCTCTCCCCCCTCAACAACATTAAGCATTCTTTGAAACATCACCAACACCCACAACCAATGGGAAACAACAGAGCTGGAGGTGAAGCATAACCAAGAGTGATAAATATCACCCCTTTCAAGACTTCTCAAGGAGACTGTGAACAGAAGCAGGAACACAGCATGACTCCCAGCCCAGAGTTATGTTCACTAAACTACACTGCAACAGATTCAGTTTAATTTTCAATCCTGAACCACAAGACCTACAATGTGGCTGCACATGCTAGCTTCCTCACAGGCTGGCTGAATTAAAAGATCGCTATGAGCAAAGCAGGCTTTCCTCACAGGCTGGCTGAATTAAAAGATCGCTATGAGCAAAGCAGGCTTTTAATCCATGATGTTTTACTCAGTAAAATAAGCTGTCTGTAATATTTTATTAATTGATTATGGAAAGTGACATAGACAGTGAATGAAGAGTGTTTCTGCTCTCATACTTTTCTTCCCCAGAATTATGTGAAAATAAACCTGTATAATTTTTCCAATAAACCATGGAACTGGTTGAAGATTCATTTTTAGTATATTTTCAGTTACTGCCTTGATAAACAGGTCATAGTCTGGTGTAGGAAGAACCACTCCAGGAAACAGGTCAGATACGATGCCCTATTAAGGAAAGGCAGAACAGAACACTATTTAAACACAGGTTTCAAAAAGTGAAAATTCCAAAAGTACAGAAATCTACACATAAAACTGTTCATAAAGATAACAGGACTTTAAGTGGAAAAGTCCTCAGCTGTACAAAACTAAATTGTAAGCAAACTGTACCCATGAAAGTATTCTGTATGCATGAGACAGAAATAAGTGCTGGCACTTTTCATACACACAAGGAAGCTCAACTTGCTGCAGATTTACCCCAAGTAGTATTACAGCAATGGATGTGAAAGTGGTGGAAAGAATCTCAGTGATGAAATAGAAGAGTTTGTGTTCTGAAATTTCAGAACAATGACTCTGTGTGTGCTTGTACCCTACCTTTTAGACCTTTACTAACTGATTGCTTTGCAGTTTAACACAGTCTTTATTTTCTGTTAAAGCAGTATGCAAACAGAAATGTCATCATTTTCAATCAGACTTCAAATTTCTAGTTGACCTTAATTTAGTCGTCTACATCTCTTTTGCAGCACAAAGCCAGAACCCAAACTTCAAATAATGGTTTCCACAAATGAAATAGTACAAAGTGACTTCTTCAAAATATCTTACTTAACAATTTTATGGAATAACTTAAAAAAGCCCCATTGAAACTTTGTTTTTCAAAATAACAGAACCAAAGAGTGCATCTAGACCAGTGGACTGAAATAACTCTATACTAATACGGCAGCATCTAGATCAAACTGTTCTAAATTAAGAAAATGACCTGTTTCTGTAGGTTCTTTTAATGGACTTCATCATCACAACTCTTAAAACACACCAGCCTGAGAGCTCACCTGAAACAATGGTACATCCTGTGCCAAGAATTTGGCTAAGTTAACATCCATCAAAGCCCGAAGTAACAATACGCTTTCATTTTCATTTGGGTATTTCAATTTTAAGTTTCCTGCTGCTGTCAGGACAGATTTAACAGCACGCATTCCATAATCATAGTGATGCTGAGATGACAGCTGCTCAGAGCACAGACGGTAAGTGGCAACAATTTTCTGGGCAAGACTGTGGATATTAAAATACCACATGTAGAATGAAAATATCTCACCATGGAAAGAAAATAATTTAAGTACCTATATACACAAAGTAATAGCAGTGATTATCAGACATATCAGCTGTTAAGATGGCCCAAAACACCTAAGAAGTAAAACTGAAGATTATGCTATGCCAGACAATGCGTGTGCCATTTAGGAATTCTGGTTGATACTATGATATGTTTTCCAAATGGTCCTATGTAGAGGTGCATATCCATCAGCTTGAAGCGGTAAATGAGAACTGATGATCAAGCAGGAGATTAAAAAATAGTTTCTGGAAAAACAGAACAGGGACAGCCTTCCAGAATTACATGCCTCAAACACACTTAAATGCCTTACAGAGGAATGAGGTATATCAGACTTAACTGAGGTGAAAAATTCAGCATGCCTTACCTCCGAGAGTCCAGAAATCCCATTGAATAAAGTGAAATTTCTCCAATCAAAGCATAATCTGGAACCATCATGGCAACCATTCGGAACAGTGCCTGTAAGAAAAAATACTATGATATAAGCTAACACCATGGAATATGGTCATAACTTGTGCCTGTTTTTTTAATAGTATCTCTCTGTAAATTCGTGAACTAGAATTCAGGAATCATCTGAAAACTATGAGATTGCATTGAATGCTAGTCTAGCCTATTCTACCCTAGTCTAGCCTATTCCAATCTTAACAGGTTCAAGAGGTCTCTGCTAAGGACTGCAGGAACATGTGTTTAGAATGTCACAATCCTAAAGAACTATTAATAGAGGAAGAGGGAGGTGTCATTCATCTCACTTCCATAACAGACAAACTAGCACATGGTGTGGTTAGCATCTTGTCAAAGGACATAGAAAAAATTGTGGAAAAGCTAGGAAAAGAGCTGGAACCATATCGGTTTCTCTGCAATGTCTCAGCAACTTGCAAAGTTTTAATAAATTTAAATTGGGATTTGGACCACCAAGCCACTTTAAAACAGGAAAATTTCTACTTAGAGAAAGCACAGTTAAAGCTGTGAACTGGTATCAATATGATTAGACTAAGACCTTTCACTTGTGCATTTTGTGCAATCCTAAACACTATTAAAGCTTAGCAAAAAGCACAGCAGAATGCACTTGAATGGATTATCAGTTATGTTGGTTTCAGCTGTGTCCCCTCCTAGCTTCTTATGCACTCTCAGCCTACTCATTGGTGGGTGGTATGAGAAGCAGAAAAGGCTTTGACTCTGTGTAAGCACTGCTCAGGAATAATGATAACACCCCTGAATTATCGAGACTGCTCCCAGCACAAATCTAAAACATAGCCCTATGCTAGCTACTATGAAGATAATTAACCATCCCATCTAAAACCAGCACATCAGTGTGTTTTTTGAATGATGTATCCCTTTTCTTATTACAACAAACCAGAAGTTGCAAATTCTGTATAATTTCTACAAGAAATCAGGATTCCAAATTTACCTTCAGATTATCAGGCAGCTCTGCCCGTCCAGCATACCCAGGATTCATCGTGATAAACACAGCACATGTTGGATTAAGAGAGATCTCTGTCCCTTCAAAGATGAATGTTTTGAGTTTGCGAATAATAGCTTGCTGGATGCTAAGTATTTGTTGGGCAACTACAGATAATACTTCAATCTAATACAGACAGAAGAGATGGGAAAACATAAGACACTTGGAGACAATATTTTTGTTTATATATATTGATGGCTATAATTGCATTCCTTCAGGTGAAAATAACTCTTTGCCTTCTAACTGAGCCTAAATATTAGCTGCCTATTGAAGTGACTCTCTGAAAGTTAGTGCCACCAGTCCCTACTCTACCAATTTAGACAGATCAACAGAGGCTTCTAAAAGACCCCACAGGGAAATAACCACGTGTCTGATGTAGACATCTAAGTTAGATGGACAGGAGCTCCCCCTGGAGGCCTCCAAAAGCACTTTCCTTTCACCTCATGCCAAGAATTCAGCCACTGCAGAAAAGACTGACCCTGTGCCCAAAAGTAAGGGTAAATCTAAAGAGTGGGTAAGGCAGTCTAGTGCAGATCCTCAGCGCTTTAAAGTATCAAGGTAACAGAATATTGGAAAATGAGAATGCCAATACTTGAATTCATTAAAAAACAAGTTACAGCAGACAAACGGAGAAATTAAAGTGTTAATGATACTAAAACACACAAACTAGATCTTCATGGAATTTTCACATATACTAGCATTTACTTAAATCTAACTCCATCAGAATAACAGCAAAACATATTCAAAGAAAAAATCAAACCCCCCAAAACACCCCCCTCCACAAAAACAAAAACAAAAAAAAAACAAAAAAAAAACCCAGAGTAAGATTGATGAGGGGATCAGCTGTGTCTGGTTACACAGCTAGTTAACCAGGTCACTCAGTGATCACAGGAATCCCTCCACTGGGATTTGCCTGTCTGTGCTGAACATAGATAAATACATCCCCACAACAGTGGTTTGGTTTCTCAAGAAGAGAAGGACAGATCTTTCTCTACAAATGAGTGTCACATACAAAAGAGGTAACTGCACAGAAACATTTTTTTTTTCAGCTAAAATAACCCAGAACACAAGACTTCAGAAACACAGCACAGGTAGGCATGTGCTCCTACAGCAGGCAGCTGAGCATCTATTTCTGTGTCAATGATTATTGAAACAAAGTGGTTATACCACAACTAAAAGGTAGAAAATTAGCAATAATGCTGTCATGTCTAAATCTGAAATTTGTGTCTTAAATTAAAGCTTTATAATTTTATTTGGCTGTGTTAAAATATTACCTCAATTCTGTTGAACTCATCAAAGCAGGCCCATGCACCAGACTGTGCCAGCCCCTTAAAGAACTTGCCCATTGCCTTGTAATCAAGACCATCGGAGCAATTGAAGACCACACACTACAGAAAAAAAAATACACATAGAACATCTGTCAGTATTAACACAAAGTCCACTATAAAATTCTTAGCATCTAAAATGGGAAGGAATTATTGCTGCTAGTTTTGGATTACAACACTAGGATGCTATATAGAAATGGTCCTAAACATGTGCTTCTTACCAACTATTTCTGCAAAAAATGAAAAAAAAAAATCATGGAATCATTTAGGTTGGAAACGAACTTAAAAGCTCATTGAGTTGGACATAAACTAATATGTACAGAACAAGCAGTACTTGCTTAAGGATGGCATTTTAAGAAATACCTACATATCCAAACATAAACAACACAAGAAGTTTGTATTTTGGTACCTGCTTAGCTAGGGCTTTTGCTAGATCTTTTGTTGTTTCTGTTTTGCCAGTCCCAGCAGGTCCTTCTGGGGCACCACCAAGACTTAATTTCAAGGCACTCATTAATGTCCTACATAAACAAGAACACGGGCATTAGAAATAGTAATCTTTAATGACAGACTGTTTCTGAAGAGATGGATAAGTATTTTCCTATACAGCTTCCCCTGGAAATCATTTACTTGTTCCCTACTGACGTTGCAGCCCGCCCTAAAAAAACAGTATTGTCTTCTAACTGATTCCCAATTGTGGAAACTTACATTCACCCACTTGGCCTACAAGGAATGTCAAGGTTTTGTATTACCTGCATCCACCTTGGTTGAGGATAAAGCTCAATTACACAAGCAAACACACAGTGCCATAAGCAAAAAGGCAGAGTTCTCAAAACCACACATTTTCATCAAGCAGCGCTCTTCAAGACAAGAACTTGAAGCTGGCTTTATAAATGAAATCAGTCTCTAGAAATGGCAGAGAAAGCACAAAGGTTGCTTCAGAAACCTGGGAATCACTGGGCTCTCCAAGTGATTTTCATACTAAAATGAGATCTCTATTAACACTGGAGTGATTATTTTACAAAAGCCTCATTCAAAGGCTTTGCCAGCAAAAGCAGCTGTTAAATTGTGCTCAATGGAGTCTACTTGCTCACTGCTTGCACTGAAACTACATCTGGCACAAATAACTGCACAGTCCTAGTTTAGATTGAGCTAATCCTAATGACAACAATCCCAGTTTACAGCTAATGCACCAGCCATGTGGCTCTTCAGCACTACTGTGAATGCCAAAAGACCAAGCATTTGCCAGCATACGCACTAACATTGGCACTTTACTACAAGTGCCTTGTACACAATGGTGAGTTCACAGCTCAGAGCTCCAGTAAAATCTTTCCATCTTCAGCATATGTTTACCTGGTTATATTATAAAGCAAGTTCTTTAAACTTCAGACCTAAAATTACCTGTCTCCAGGGCTCACCAGAAGTGAAATACCAAATGCCTTCAAATATTTCAACCTTGGAAGATGAAGCATTTACATTTCAAACTCTCACAAGCAAGTGGAGAACAGGAAGCTAACTGCATTCACACATCTTTAAAGGGCTCTCTAATTGCCTCATTTCTTTTACAGGCAGGCATACCCTACCTGTATGTCTTATTTCAAATAAAATAATTGACCACTGCTACTGTAGAATTCTTTACAATTCCAGTATCATGATCTGACAACTCTTTTCAGAAGCACATTCTTGGACACAATAGACTCTCACTCTTTAAACAATGACATGGGGTAAAAACCTATACATTGTAAATATTTTACCATATTTGGGCAAAGAAGATACGTAAGTTTTGCCTCCAAAACCTACAGGAAAATCTTAGCTGCTGGGGTGCCTACAATTATTAACTATAACAAATGAAAGTAAATACAGATCAGCCCCCAAAATGAAAACATTATTCACAGAGAACATGACTTTACCTATAACATCGATCTGTTAGGGGGGTTATAACCAGACGCTGACAATTGCCCAGATACTCATAACCATATCTGGCTTCTGTTGTAATCATTCGCACTATTACATCCTTCTCTTCCCAGTAGTATCTCAGCTGAGAAATCCACTGGAAGTCATTCAGATCTGTGATTCTGTCTTCAACCAATTTTGCAACCACATCACGAGCTGAAGAGTAAGAGACATTATTTCAAAAACTATAAACACTTCTATGTTAGTTTACTTAAAACAACATATAAGTAAACTAACATTTACTTATAGCTATGTAAGAGTAAATTAACATTTAAAGTAGTAGGCTGGCTTTCATGTTAGGAAAGAGTCTGCATCTGTTTAGTACAGAGAATCAGCTTAATTTGTCCTAGACTCCAGTACCTGTTCTAAGCAGACAGCAGATAGTTGTGCAGGACAGACCAGCGTGCATTTGCCCACAGACATTGTAAAAACAGTGTAAATGTTGTTTCAAGTTAGAGAAAGCATTTTAGCTGCCTCTTTCAAATAGTTCACCCAAATAACGATAGCGGCACTGCCCAGATGTAACAGAAGGACCAGCAACTGCACATTTACCATGCACATCAATAACAATCAGAGCTCCAAGTGTCAGCCGGGCTCCACTGGACAGCTGTCCTCTCACTAACTCAACAATGTCCCCAATTTGTTGATTGCTCTTCTCCAAGAAATCCTGTCACAGAAACAGAACACAGGCATTAAGGTAATGCTGTAGCTAGCAGTTCCTAAGCTCCTGGAGAAACAGGCAGACAGGAAGCTCGCAAAGTTCAACAGAAGTCCTCTCTCTGGGAAGGAATAACCTCATGTGCCAGTACATGCTGGTGGCCAAGTAGCTGGAAAGCAGTAATGAAGAACAGGACCTGGATGCTGGTGGACACCAAGGTGAACGTAAGTGTGCCCTAGAGGTTAAAAAAAGCAACAGCATCCTTGGCTGAATTAGGAATAACACTACCAACAGGTCAAAGGAGGTGATGATCCCTTCCCTCTAGTCAGCATTGCTGACACCACATCTGGAGTGCTCTTCCAGTTTTCAGATCTCCCATAGAAGACAGGTTTAAGCATACGAGAGCAAGTCCATTAGCAACCAGGTTTAGTCTGCCCTGCCCTAAACAAGGGTTGGACTGCATGATGTCAACAGATCCCTTATGTCCTGTGATTCTTTCTCATTTTTCTTAAGCTATGGATTGTTCAGGATATTTTCTTTGAAAGTAATACATATTTTCAGTTCTGATGGGGTGTGCGGAATAAGACCTTCAACTGGTATTAAATCATAGAATCATAGAATCATTAGGGTTGGAAAGGACCTTAAGATCATCTAGTTCCAACCCCCTGCCATGGGCAGGGACACCCTACGCTAAATCGTTATCACCCAAGGCCTCGTCCAACCTGGCCTTGAACACTGCCAGGGACGGAGCATTCACAACCACCCTGGGCAACCTATTCCAGTGCCTCACCACCGGAATAACAAAGGGAAGTTAGGATCCAGGTATAAGTAATCAGTAAGATAATCAGTAAGGATCCAGAAACAAAGAGCTAATATTAAAATGTTAAATATTAAAATTTGATGTAAAGTTTATTAAAATTTTTCTATTTCCACATTTAGAAAGAAGCCCAAACACTGTTGACAGAATTAATTCCCAAATAAATCCTCATCCACCTAGCTCCATAAGGATCAGACATAAGCCTACCAAATTAGTAAGAAATTATTTCTATTACTTGAGCATGCATCTGATTAGCCTCAATGAAGTGATACTTAAAACCACTGTGATGACAGAGACACTACAAACACATAAGAGCACATAAGAGACTTGGCTGCTGCACCTTTATCACCAGGAGAACCTAACAATAACCAGGCAAATAACTGGGCCATTCTGTCAGAAGCTTTCCATGAAGCTTCACATGTGAAGACAAAAGTTACAAGTCCAAATACATAGTGTTTAACAACAGTCTATCCCTTTTTGTTTGGTACTTTAATTTACATCAGTATTACTTTTAAATAAAGTAATACTATTCCCTTTAGTGGGAATTCTGATACACATCAAAGTAAATGAGAACAAGCTCCCACTAAGACACAAGAAAAAATGAAACACAAAATTAAGCACACTATATGAGTAAATTGCAATACGGTGTGAGTGAGGATCTTCTTTCCTAGAAGGTGTTTTTATTAATTAGTCAGATTTTAGTGCTTAGAAATATAAAGGTAGAAGAAAATCTTACTGGTAAAGTTCCTTTCCTTATAGCCTCAGACACTTCTTCTGTCCAGAAAATGGATGAAACACAAATAACCACCTGTCCAGGCCACTGAAGTACCCATGTTTTTCGAGGAACCTTAAACAAAAAGACCCATGCCAGATGTAGGAAGTTGTATAAACACAGTAGACTACAGGCACTGATAACAATTACTTGTCAAAATGTCTCATGCTGTAAATAGATGAGAATCAACATGGAAAGCTTTAATAGCTTTTATTCAAGAAGTTCAGAGTTAAAACATCACACTGATACTCCTGAACAAGGATAGCTGATTTCTGCTTAGCTTCAAATGAGTTTCCTTGGCTAAGAATTTCAGCAACCTGTTCACATACAGTTGTTTGTGAGATCTATTTTATTCTCTAATTCAGGAACAATTACCTCGATATATTCTCCTATGCCATTTTCAATAACTTGTCTTACACTGGCCAGCATCATTTCCTCTACTTGCAAAAGCCATTTTTCTACCATGCCCTTCAAAAAAAGAAAACCAGTCAAGAGTCAATACACATTTCCTGATTATATTCCTCTTGAAAGACATTTTCTTTGAAATATGCTTAAATATGCTTTCTACCAATCTGGGTGTGGTATATAGGAGGAAAAAAGGTTGAAATTTCCCAAATTCTGAAAGGCAGTACTGCAGTTTAACACTGTCTGAAGACAGGCATATCAAGTTAACTAAAGACAATCCAGTTTAAGAAATAACTGGATATGTTTCATATAAACACACACAAAAATGCAGATTACAGATTGCATGGTCAATCAAGCTTGGTCATTTTAACCCAGGGCATTTTTCCTCCAGGTTTTATTCCTGGAGGATTAAGAGAAAAAGGGTATCTTTTAACTCACAACATGCCCCACTTTTCATCTCTTTTTTGTTACCCTACAGCAATTCAGCTCCATACCTTCACACTGAGAATAGCAGAAAAAAGATGGAACTGAGATACTTTTCAAAACTTACAATGCTACTACTTCTACCCAGATCCCTTTTGAACTAATGCTCTGATCCTTCACTGCCAGCCATCATTTCCCTCATTTTTCTGCGTTTCAGCTATGCTGTGCAATGTTAGATACATATGTATATAGAGAGCTTGGATTATACACATGTGTGTATATACACCTTTATTTATCTATCTATTTACATCTTAAAAGTAGTAGGTGTATAAACCTGCAGGAAAGTGCCTAGAGGAATTTACCACAAACTTGGTATGTCTTCTCCTTTCTCTAGCAAATCCTTTTTGTTCTAGAATACCAGTCTGTACTCTCACTTTCTAAACACCTTTCATGATCTGAAGTCTTCTAAACTTCATTCACCAAAAACATAAACTTTAAGCAAAGTATTAATTTAATATCCCATAGTAAAAGATGTATATATTTTTACAATTACTTTTGCATTTGCTGGATAGATTTTATCTATGAAAGGAACAGTTTCTTTCTCTGAACTGGTCATGCCTACGATCTCCAGCTTGTCTATGAATTCCAGTTTAGCAATTCCTTCAAAACACTTCTTTAAATGTGGCTGCACTCGAAGGAGATCCTTTGTTTCAGACAGTATTTCAAGTAGCTCATCATTAGACAGGAAAAAGAATCTGTTAGAAAAGCACAATTAATGATCATGCACTTTCAAGTAATCAAACTTTTCATTAATTAAGTCAAGATAGATGAAATTGGTTTTATGTTGCTTAAGACACTAGTATAACAGAGAGGAAATTATTATCTGAAATCCTTTGTCTTCAGCAATTTTGAACATTACAAAACTCATCGCTTGTTTTTTCAGAATTTCAATATAATCATCATTTTATGCAGAGGAAGAAAGAGGGGTTCTCAAACTCATAAAGGAAAAACCATATATATATCTATGCAGCCAGTAAGTACCTTGTAAAAACAAAGAATTCTATTCCTCATAATCATATATAACTCCTATGCATCACACACCTCTGCACAACTAAGTAGGATAGGGCAGAGAAATAATTGCAAATCAGTCATGGGAAGGTAGCAAGTTCCTTCAAAAATGTCCTATAAGTGATAATGTCTTTCTGATTGTAAGTTTACACTGTGCTAGACAGATTTTGCCTCCCCACCTTTGTCTATTTGCCTATTGCATTTCAAATTCAACTAGAGCTGAGGCAAACTATGTCTGAAGAAAAGAACAGCTTTTCATTTTTTGTTGCATGGGACTGTTCCCCACATGTTTATACAATGAGACTTTTCAGTTCAATAGAGATGGTTTGAAAGAGCTTTTGGCTTTTTCTCTCTAACTTAGGCGTGTTTAATTAATTTACCTTGGGAAAAATAATCTTTTCTTCTCCAAGTAAGTATTCAACCCCTTTTGAATATCTTCTAAGTGGGCATTTGCTTCCTGAAGTTTCTCTAACATCATGGGTTGTTCAGTTGCTACAAGTACCTTTGTGCTCTTCACCTTTGTAAAAACAATTACACAGTAAAAACTGCTCACAGTAGGTTTGTACATTAAAATTATTATCATCAATCACATATGTTGCAGGAGTCTAAAAAGCTAGAGACTCTTCTTTGTACTGTGCCTTCACTTTATTAAATACATATGCATATTTGACTGTTTTGTTTTGAGACTGTCACTTTTACCAATTTGAACCTTACAGAAAATAATGAAACAAGGAAATATCCACAGAAGTTAAAATCTTTGTTACTTGCTCTTGTTTATTGAGCTTGTTACATTTTTCTCCATTCACAAATAAGTTCTGTCAAACAGAGCTACAGTACATGACATGCGGGTCGGAGCAATCCCAGGCACAGCTACAGGTTGGGCAGAGAAGGGATTCAGAGCAGCCCTGTGGAGAAGGACTTGGGGGTGTTGGTTGATGAGAAAATGAACATGAGCCAGCTTCAGTGTGCACTCGCAGCCCAGAAAGCTGGGCTGCATCAAAAGGTGCGTGACCAGCAGGTCGAAGGAGGTGATCCTGCCTCTCTACTCTGCTCTTGTGAGACCTCACCTGGAGTATTGTGTGCAGTTCTGGTATCCTCAACATAAAAAGGACATGGAACTGTTGGAACAAGTCCAGAGGAGGGCCATGAGAATGATCAGGGGACTGGAGCACCTCCCCCATGAAGACAGGCTGAGAAAGTTAGGGCTGTTCAGCCTGGAGAAGAGAAGGCTGCGTGGAGAACTCATAGCAGCCTTCCAGTATCTGATAGGGGGCCTATAAGGATGCTGGGGAGGGACTCTTCATTAGGGACTGTAGTGATAGGACAAGGGGTAAAACGGGTTAAAACTAAACAGGGGACGTTTAGATTGGATACAACAAGAAATTCAGCACTGTTAGGGTGGTGAGGCACTGGAATGGGTTTCCCAGGGAAGTTGTGACTGTTCCATTCCTCTCGGTGTTCAAGGCCAGGTTGGACAGAGCCTTGAGTGGCATGGTTTAATGTGAGGTGGCCCTGCCCATGGCAGGGGGGTTGGAACTTGATGATTTTAAGGTCTTTTCCAACCCTAACTATTCTATGATTCTATGACAGTTATTCTCTGTTCTTGCCATCTTGGTCACATTTTTAATTTCTGATAACATTCCCCTTAATTTGAAAGAATACACCTATTTCTGAATGGGCTTCATCATTGACAGAGTCTGAGCTGTTAGACAGGTCTCAACTTCTATTTAGTTCTATTATTTCAACACCTTTATCACACAATTACACACTCCAAATGTTTTTTGACAAATATCTCAGCTTACACTACCAGGTAGTGTCCTTTTACCCAACTTCTCAGTTAGGGAACTTAACAGAATAGCCAATTGCACTTGCAATCCCCATTATCTTATCCTGACACACTGCCATCTCAGTACACATTCACCTAAGTTTCAAATACCCATGCCACCACATATTAGAGAAAAATAATATGCAAAAAAACCACATTTATTGCAGTAATAATTTAAGCAAAATATACATTTTATTTTGCTTAAAAGTCACATGCAAAATCTAACTGTATCCAAAGTAGAATGCTTGAAGCAATAATGATACAATAAACCACTTTTACTGCAAGATCAGATATTGGTGTGCTTTAGTAAGGGTTTTCCATGCCGTATTATACCTTCTTGTGATTTAAATAGAAGTATCTAACTCCAGAAAAGCCTGTATATCTTCATGAGAGTAATAATCATGTTACCAGATGGGCATAAAAATACATGCTTAATTAAAGGCAAGCACTTACCACTTGTGCCATAATGTCCTTCCAATATGAATCCACAATTCGAAACTTTCTGCCCTCTTCAGGCATTTGAGCTATAATGTCTTCTGAACTAAAAATTGGTTCCAAATACAACCATGTTGCCTGACATTTTAACCAGCTATCTACAATATCTTGTATTAAACACAGTTTAGCTTCCCAAGCCTGTAATGAAAACATTAAATATTTAAGCAAAATTCTATCAAGAAATAATCTACACTGAGGAATCAAAAAGCGTAAGTTGTTTGGCTTCAAAGGAAACAAACAAATAAAATAAAAAAAAACAACAAACAATTTTAAAGGAGGGAGAAACTTTAAGAAACCCCCAAGACTAATAAACATCTGAATATTTCTTACAAACAACAGATTAATTCTTTTGCTAGCACTTTTTACAGTAATTTGTGAGAGAACTGCTTAAGAAGTACAGAGATGAGCGGCATGCCAGTCCAGAATCTCTTCTTTTAATTCTACTTGTGTGCATTCTATCTTATCAGCAATGAAAAGATAAAAGCTTTATAAGGTATTCAGCAAACTGAAAAAACATCAATTCACAGGCCCTACAAAGAGTCGGTTCAACTTTTGGACCCCTAAAAAAGCTATTTCATGCAACTCTAGCAGAACAAATCTGTTTTAAAAATAGAGAAAGATTCTGAATAAAAATTTCAGACAGCATTGCTTTTGTGACTTTAACAGTCTGCAGTGTAAGAGATATGCAAGGGAATATATTGCAGGAAGAAAACAGCCCGTATTGTTCATTATTCTGCAAGAGGTACATGAAGACTGTTAAGATAGCTCTGTATTAACCATTCCCTTTCATTTCACCAGCTCTACTGGAAAACAGAACTCAGCTTTACCTACAATTTGGCTAAAATCCACAGAAAATAATAGAATTTAGGTCTCAGCATTGCTTACAAATCACCACTATTAGGCCAGAAAAATTGGTATTACATACTGATGGGAAAGAAGTCTGCTTTCTGCATAGCCTTCCTATTAGAAATCTATTATCTTTAACAAAGACCACATGTTTACAAAAGAGTAGGACAGCTAAAAAGACTTTGAAACTTCTATGGATCAATACCAGGGGATTAGAAATAAATTATCTCTTATAACTGACAGATCTATGCCTTTTTACACAATGCAGCAGGATTTGTTTAAATCGACTGACCCATTCCCCAGACATTCAACAAAAACCTGATGCTTATAACGCCTAGATTAGCAAATTTCTTTAGTTGTTAAGCAAGCTTTACATACCTTTGTCTGGAAACCATTAAAATTCAAAGCTCTTGAAGAAAAATATGAATGTGTGTTCTTAGAAACAGCTTAAAACTATGTAACTTCTTATCATGCCAAAATATCTTAAAGCACTTCAGGAAAGCATATTATGAGACTTGCAAGCTCAAACCAGCTTTTCCTTACCCGGCATTCAGCTTCTATTGGTTTGATGAAGGGAGAGCCACACATTGTCTGAACTTTAACAATGTGATCATCCAGCAAAAGCTGGATGTCCTCAACTGCTGACAGGATGTTGGTGTCCTGTAAATACATCACATTTTGACAAGACAAATAGTAGTTGCTTTATTTCACTGCTCTTCAACCTCACACTCATTCAGCTTCCTGTTTCCCCCTTCTCCATTATGCTTGAATCTAGGAAAGTAGCAAGGCATTGAGAAAGCCTGCAACATGTTTGAAGATATGAAATATACATACTATAAATCTCTGTTTCAAAGGTCAAGAGGTAAGTTGTTTTGTGAATGGGAAGCTAGCCAGGGATGCTGGTGACTTCTGACTCAATCTTTTGCACTGTGGTTCCTGTTTCTTCCAGGCAAGTTAAAATTTCATTACCAGTCCAGCTTCCCTTATGACACTGGAGAAGCTCGCAGGCTTACAGATTTGTTAGGATGAATATGTTGAGATCACAAGTTATACAGATACTTAGGTCCAAATACAAGGATATATAGCAATATATGTATTTGCCCAGGCTCTGAGATATGATACCACTTTCCATCATACCACAATGAATCAGCCTCTAATACTCCATTATTTCTCAATTGTTATTCAGAATCAAAGTAATTCTTTTCCACAATATATGCATATAGATTTGGTGTTTACTCACAGTACCCCTGTACTTCGTCAAACTGAACTGCACGTTAGCCCATTCTTGTTTCATTTTGTCTATTGCTTTTGCTAAGGAATATTCCTTACTTGCAGCTGCTCCAATAGGTTCCAGCCTAAATGGAAATGAAACACATCTTTGAAATGTTTTGCAACACAGCTGAAGAGCCAAAAGAAGCAGTTGTAGACAGAGCTGTGTATCAAGACTACCTTTCATATGAATTAGTTAATAATATCATACTCTTATTTAAAGGAATATTTTTACCCTTTTAGGCTCACCAAGTTAGAGATATTAATATTAATTTGAAGATACATACAGACAGACATTTTTAAATGTGCAAAATAAGTGGTTTAGGAATAAGACTCTGGGTTTTGGTACCTCTGTGCTATACGACAACTGACAGTTCTATCCATAGCTTGATAAAAGGAGTTGAGTTTACAGCATGTACTTACAGCACACAAAGAACCCCAAACAAACTAATATTTGGTATCTGACATACGAAACACAACGACTGTCTAAAAAGTGAGAATTCACAATTCTGAAAGTCAGCTTCTTACTTATCAATATATTTTGAGAGTCCAAAATCCAGTATGTTTTTAAGAGTAGTAGTTTCATCAGGTTTGATCGCACATCCTACAATTTCACTAATCTGAAAATAAAGTAAAAAATAAACTGTATTATCAGGATGCATGCTTCCAGCAGACTTCTCAAACAACAGGAAATAAATGCTAAGGAAGTACTAATACACCGCCCTAATTTGCTTTTCCACCATAAATTATTAAGCAATGAAGATCCTGCCTCTACCATTACAGTTTCAAAACCTGATCTATCATGTGACAGGATAAAGGATCTTCCTATTGTGAAATACAGAAGTATTACTGTATTTCACAGAATGGAATATATGGAATAGTGCATTGAACTGTCAGTTTCTGTGGCAGAATACTTCCATGGTTACAGCAGAGTTTTAAAGTACCTGTTCCCAGTGTCTCTCCCTCATTCCACGATTGCAGGCAACTGACAGGACAGGAAGATGCAGTTTAAATTTATCAAGCTTAAATTTCATAGTTTCTGCTAAGCGTCTAGGCTGAGGCAGATCTGGAAAACTCTTAGTGAGCTTGTACATAGTCCTCCACATACTTCCAATTTCTTCAGTAATTTCTTCAGCATTCAACATCTGGATTGATCCTGAATACAACAGTATAAAAATGCAAAGATTTACAGGGTGGTTTATTTACTGGTATTTATAATCATTCTCCTTTTAACTGGAAATCAATCATGTTACAAAAAAATTATTTTAATGCAAAATCCAAGTCAACAACTGTTTCACACTGCTTAACAGCATTTATTTATTGAAAATTATTTTCTCACAACTAATGAACCTTTCAGCTTCTACTTAACTAACAGAAAATTACATGTTTCATCAATGAACACCAAAGCCTCACCATTCATCCACTCCTCAGATTTGGTATGGAAACTATATGCTGTTGTCCAAAGTTGCTCAAAGGGTTCTTTGTTTGCAATTACAATTTGCAGTAGAGGAAACTGACTCTTGGTCAACTGAAGTAACTCCTCTTCTTTATTAATAGCCTTTAAGAGAGGGGGGAAAAAAAAAAAAATCTTATTTCCATCAAAAATACCTACTGTTTTTTAAACTTTTAAATAAGAAATATTGAATTTTATTTTTTTTTTACATGTCATAAAGCCAGGCAGATTTGCAGAGTTGTGCCTGTGAATTTTAGGTAAATTAGGTAACTATGCTCTTGAACCCCACCCCCCCACCCCCACCCCCACCCCAGTTATTTGCTGGTATCTTTTACTACTCAAATAATTAAAAAATCTGCATAAATTTTAGAAAAAGATAATGTACCATGGCATTCAGTGAAACCAAGGCTCACAAGTTACCAACTCACTTTGAAATCTGGATGTAAGCTTCTCGGTCATATAAGCTCACAGGAATTGGTTTTACTTGTGATTTTCCTATTACAGAAACACCTGGGAGCTCCAACCAAAACAGATACTTATTGCTGTGCTGTGCTTATTCATGGTAAGATATGGGGTTTTTTTCCAAAAGACTTTACAGTATGAATCAATGTGCAAAGATTTAGATTAAAAAAAGCACTCCCTTCTTCATGTTACAGGTAGGGAGGTAAGCACAGAGAAAGGCTCTTTGAAATGAAAACACTGAATTCAGACTGAGTTTCAGGCTGTGCTTTTACAGTGCAAACAGACCTTACAGAAAACTTTTAATTATTCAGTGTCTGATGCAGGCACAGAAATGTAAGGATCCACATTCCAACATAATTTTTAACTTCATGTATCCTCTAAGCTCATTGTCATGTAATTTGTGTGGATACAGACCTCATTGTGATCATGTATTAAGAAACTCAATTACTTATTCTGATCTTCCTATAGCAATGTATCAGTGCTCTTAACTCACACTAATTAAATATACTGGATGCCTTTAAATCAATTTTAGTGTTGATATGTAAGACTAGCAATTTTTCTAAATCCTGAACTCATTTAATTGGCTCAATTTTCTCTTTTGAGCAGGACTTAATTAAAATCTTGATCCTTAAGGCTCCATATATGCTGAATATGATTTACAAGATTAATTAATCCTCACAATGCCTGTGAGATCTCTCAAAGGTACCTGTTCTCATTTCCCAGCAGAGGCACAGCTAAGGCAAACTATTCAACCTAGAAACACACAGTACACCAGATGGAGAGCCCTGACTAGAATTAAGGAGTCTTGATCATCTAGCATCTGAAACATCCCTTTCTGTGATCTAACATATATTTAATACCTATAGGCAACTTCTGGAAATGATACACACAGTCAAAACACATTTGGTTTTAATTAGAGGACAAGTAGGGGGACTGAGAACATAGCTGCAGCAGCACAAAGCACGGTTCAGGGAAAATGTCACTCCTCTAGCATTCTGCTCCTGCCATCACGGACAGAAAAAATCTGTTTTCCATGAATAGCATCCTCCTATTACTTACTGCTTGGAAACACTGAAATTCAGTATTTCAACTTTAAACTTTTTTCTCCTAAGAAACTTCCTCTTCTACTCAGCAGTAGGGACAACTCAGCATTTAAGGACAAGGAGATATCTGCCACATGGTTTTGAATTTGGAAATTTTAAAGCCATCTTGATAATATATGGCCCAAACCCTGAAAACAACAAAGGCAGGAACCAAACTTCAGCTCATCCAGCACATTGCAAACCACTCCATACTTGACTAATAAATACTAACCTCATGTTCTGTTACTGCATTATTTAGATTCTTGTTTAACTCTTTAAATTTTTCAGTGTTGTTCTTCATTTCTTCTGTGGTCATCATACCCCGCTTTTTGAAGCTTTCTACTTCTCTGTTATAACCTTCAAGAGCTTCCTCAAATTGAGAACACCTAAGGTAAAGACAGCTAAGGTAATACGATGTTCTGGTTTTTGTCTCTTCAGGCTTCAAATATTTTATTAATTGTAACAGGCACTGTTCTCAATACTAAAGTAAATACAGATGCCAGTGAAAACTCACTGATCAGTTATAGCAATACTATGCAGTTCATAGGATTAGATTTCAAGAATCATTTTCAAAACTACAACTGATTTAGTTCACTTGTATTTGCTATCTTTACTACCTAGAGGAAATAAAGGAAGAGTGAAAATAATCTAGCAAAATTATTTGCAATGCTGTACTAAGCAACATACGAAGATAAAAAATGATGACTATTCTAACAACATCCTTAATTCCTCCTTTCAGACCTATTTAAGAGTAGGAATATTCTAATCCACCCTCAACAACAGTATTTTCCTGAAATTTCCATAATACTATAAAAAGGTTTATTTCTTATTTTCTCAGCTGCTTTCCAAGTTTGCCTTTTTTTGACATTATTTCCCTTTTACTGATAATGAAACTTTTATTTTCTTTAAAAAATACCCAGTGAAAAAAAATGTCTTAACACCATACCTTTCAAGCAAAGCCTTCTCTATATGCTTCCTCTTGTTAGACAACTCGTATCTGCTGTTATCAAAGATTGTCTCAATCTGATTAGGCCAATGGAAAACTGTGCTATTCAGGCGTATGTCATCATCTAAAATAAAAAACATCTTTCAGAAAATACCTTTTAACCAATGATCCAGTAGAATGACCATTGTGAAGAGTAAGGAAAATAGCTACAACTGCATCTATGAGTAAGCTGTCTAAGAAGCTACACATTTCCAAGCTGCTGGCTGAATTATCTTCACTGAAAAGAGAACTGTTCCCTAAAGCAAGTTAGATTGATAGTAAAAATCTAAAATCAAGTAAATAATGTGAAATTCTCTGAATAAGACCTTAGCTAGGCAGTGACAATTAGAAAGAATATTAATTCCATTCAACTACACACAGAGACAGATCATTCCTAACTAAATATATATACCTACCTAAGGTGGGTGAAAGTAAAGTTTAGACCATTTTTAGTGCACAATGTGTAAATGCTGAGTTATTCACAAAAGCTAGAGAATAATAACTATATTGAGCAGATATCTCCATCATCATATTTGTCTGTTTATTGCACTTAGCTCATTATAACTAACTGCAGGACATGTGCCTATAAACTCAGTTACAAGGAACATACAATTATGAACTACTGTGCATGCAAACATTCCAGTCCAAAATATAATAGAAAATGCTCTGGTTTCCATAAACATACTAATTTTTATCATAAATGAATTGTAATAAACATGGCATATCCTAGTTGTTTCTATCGCTGTCTGATCTGGGACTGTATTCTCCTTTAGGAGAAAGGCTCATCCTGCCACTAAAATGGGTAAGAATTCATATAAATAACTGCTCTTTGGTTTTATGCATGGCAAATAATATCAGAAGTGCAAACTAAACGCAACTTCTACAGATGCTTCCTGTATCTTGGCAAATAACCTTTGTATCAACCAAGAACCATGGTAGCAAAACAACAAAATGCCTCCACTCAGCTGCAGAGATGCAAGTTCTCACTTTTGTACCTTCCAAAAGCTGTCCTAGAGTCTTCAAGACATGGCTTTCTAAATGGTATTTCACTCAAGACTTATTGCTGAATAACATAAAGGTGTAACACCATTGGGACAGATAACATTACATCAATCTGACAGTATCTAAGACATTCTCTAAACCACAGGAAAAAAAATCTGCCTGTGCTGTATACTATTTCTAACCATGCCTTCCTGCATTGGTACATTTTGGCCTTTTCTAAATTCTTTAAACTTTGTTTCTGCCTGTTTTGGAGCTTTCCATTAGCATTCTAGAAGATGAAACATGCAGAGCCTAATATCTATATATAAATATTTTCACATGGAGACTTTTATATTCTGTAATTGAGACATACCAGAAAGAAAAGCATAATCCATGAGGAATTCCATTCTGCGTGCTGCTTCAGCTACCTCCCATCTCAGTTTGACAACAGTAACTTCACTGGATTTCTTTAAGTACGCATTGTACTCCACTAGCTCTACAGTGTTCATAGGCAGCTCATTCATTCTCCCTGCAATCAAGTTATATTCACCACAAATTCTACAACAAAAAGAAAACAAACACATCACTTGGACCATAAGTGAAGAGTGATGCAAGGTCTTGTTAATGAAATTCGTCTTTTAAAGAACAATATTAAATTTCTTCATAAATTAACTATTCAGATAGGCATTTATAAAGGATGCTGTTTTACTCTGGACAATCAGTTATATTGTTATACGTATTTTTTAATATATGTTTATGTATCTATAATAATATATATGCTTATATATTTACATATCTTCATGAGAATTTATATATAATAGAATGATTAGTAAGTTGGTTTCAAATTACAATTAACAGCATATTGATGTTTCCTTCCTATAGGTTTAGAATTTCCTTCCCAAGAAAAAAAGAGGAAAAAAAGAAAAGAAAAAAAAAGGGAAAAAAATGTCAGGGACAAGACAAATGCAGCTGCATAGTACATTCTACATGTAGCTTTAGCTAGACACCAGCAGGGGAAGCAAGGACCTCAACCCAAATCCTAGGTCAGTAAAGGAGGAAAGAACAAGGGCGTTTTTCCAGTCTAATATGTAGCCTATATAGACTGAGTTAGATATTTATTTACAAGTATTTCTGTTCCTGTTAAACACCCACTTTGGTGTCCCTTGCATGTCTGGGGAGCACTAGAAACCCAGCAGGTGTAGAAATTTATCTCACTCACGGATTTACAGCATCAGTCCACCCAGACAGCAAGAATCATGCATGTTCACAACATGTACCTTTCATTTAATTCTCTGTTTACTGTGACTTCAAATTCAATCAATCTATCCTTAAGATTTTGGGTCCGATTGCAGAGCTCCTCATTCAGCTGTAAAGCATCCAGACAGAACATGGCCAGAGGAAGAGTGACGTGCATGGAAGCAATCTCTCTTTTCAGCTTTGTAAAGCTGTCAATCTTCTACAAATGGAAAATAATACATTTGTTATTTTTCCTTAAAGTCATAGAAGAAAAATACTAAACAACTAATTACTTCCCATCCAGCAAATTGATAAAATATTCCAAACAGAAGAAGGAGCAACTATTTTTTATCTTTCTAGAGCTCATCTCCTACCCACAGATTTCACAGCTGAAAGTTTTGCTTAACAATATGCCAGATTAAGGAATACTACAAGTTGCCTAACTTTGCCATAGGCTAACTCAGGAATGCAGATAATAAAAGTAGACAGGACTTACTAAGGATAAGAAAGTCAAAAGACCAGCAAGCTGCAGATTCACTGAATATTCTGGGAAGCCTTCCACTGGTCTTCTAGTATAGACACAGCAAAACCCATAGAACCCATAGGCCCTAAAGAAACCTCCTTCTACATTTGCACAGCAACCCTACGGTAAGGAGCTATGTAAACCGAGATGGCTTCCCTAGTATTCCCAAGGGAGAAACAAGTGATCTGAATAGGAGTTCTTTAGGCAACAGATTAGGAAGTAAAGTGTGATGCGTTAGCTGCTGTATCAACATGTAGAAGTTGTCAGTTACATAATTACCTCACTTAAACCTTCTAAAGAAAAATCTCCTTGCAAGAAATCTGTGACATCTTGCTGTGCATTGCCGTTCAAAAGATTGCTATATTTCCTGTACACGTTTAAATACCTTAAACACCGAAAATCACATAAAAAACATGTTAGATTCCAATATGAAGATTCTCTATAAAAAGAAACAAATCAACTCAAATTGTTTGAGTCAAATGGACAGTGTGATGAATCTGAGGGTTTGGATGGGCAACAGAGTCAGCAGCCAAAACTTACTTCTGTGGACCAAGTATGTTGCTCTCAAATATCTTCTCAAGTTTGTTCACATACTCTATAAATAATGATTCATCTGGTTTGACTGTATGGAGGATGAGATCATCTCTTTTTAATTCTGGAAACAGAACTCTTTCTACCTAAAGGGAACCATTGCAAATACTGTAATTATGCATACCATAAGGGAAATAAGGTGTTCTATTACCCATTTGCCCACTACTTCAAAAACATTAATTATTTCATAAAAATACACTTTAATATGAAAAGGCTCTGATTCATAATTAACATTTGGTTACATTCATAGTTTGCTTGTGAACTCTATATGAAAATCAAATCAGAGCTTTAATAAAGTTTGACTCTGAAAAAGAACAATTCCTATGCTATCTTCTACAGTCACAGAATTTCACACAATTCATGATACACAGCCCTCACCTTTATCTTTCATTTGTCAGCTTTCTGCTTCATTCATATATCACAGACATATTTTATTCATATGGTATTTTGTATATCCAGTACCTTTGGAAGTTCCTCAGCACTATGCAGGATTTCCCTGAAGCAATGACTGATTAAATCCCAACATTCTTTCAAAGGTGGCTCAAAGACAATCTTGGGGTCTTCCACATAGAGTTTGACTATTAGTATCTGAGGTATAAAGAACTGCAGTTCTTGATATGGTTCTGGAAAATCATTTCCATCCTTAGGGAAAAGAATTAAAATTGTTTATGTTCAAGAAATCACCTACAACTACAATAATTTTTAAGAGATTCAAACTCCCCCAAATCTCTTAAATACACAGCACCAATGAGATATTCTACCCTGATTTTTACTCAAAATACCGATGCCCCAATACACTAAATTTCAAGATGCCAAATCCTAAATGAATCTCTAAAAGTTGGAATTCAGAAACTGCATTTAAGCCTAATGGCCTTGATTTTCCCTTAAGGAACAGAAGTAAAGCACTAATTACCATGAAGAACAAAAATACATCCATAAGGTCTATCAGAAATAAAATCTAGATTCAAATACAAGATCCTGTTGCCTTATTTTATTTTTTTTTAACTACCTTGTATGGTAGTAAGAACTGCCTTACCCTCAAATTACCTTTGAGTCCACAACTAAACTTGCCATGTAGACACTATAATGATTTACACCAACAACAAAAAACAAAAACAGAAAAAACACCAAAACCTCAAACCAAAACTATCCCACAAGACCAAAAAAAACCCTAAAAAAAAACGCAGCCATCAGCAACACCATCATCACCCAGATGCAAAGTTTAGCATGAGGTCTGACAGCATACAGTATAAAGTGTGATCCTCTGGCTGTAATGCGGTATTTAATCTGCCACATTTATTCTGTTTAAATATGTTTGGCTTGTCTATCATGGTAACTTCTGGGTGATTTAAAGAACTCATTTCCACCGAGGCAACTTTATCATAGCCAAAACAGTTGTAAAAACTCTTAGAGTGTATTATTATTATTATAATCATGTACATTACTTGAAATAATACAAGCTACTCATTTGGTACAGACTGAAACTGCATACAGAAATTACTTCTGTCAAGGGTTACATGTATGATTATGCAAACTTTTGACTTCAAATGGGATTAATCTGCTTATTGCAGGGGGGTTGGACTAGATGACCTTTGAAGGTCCCTTCCAACCCGAACTATTCTATGAATCTATAATCCTATTCATATGGCTTCAGCAAATGTGCGTTATGCACAGCCCTCAAGATAAGAGTTGGAAACTATAAACAGCTAGTTGCAACCCCAACCCTGCAAATTATTCAAGTAGGTAGTTCTTGACCATGCAGAAAAAATCTGATAGTATGCACAACTGTTTGAAGGATCCAGCCCTTTCTTATGGAGGCAAGAGCTATCTGGGATATTTTAGCCTTCAAAGAACATCACAATTTATGGCTAGATGAATTATTATCTCTATGTAATACTGAAAATTACAGATATACTTAACAGCATATACCTTGTGGATCATAAAAAATGCAAGAAGATCTTCTAAGGAGTTAACAACCATTTCACGTAATTGTAATGACATTAGACTTGCCACCGAATAAAAATAGCTTTCAACCTGCTCAGAAGAATCACAGTCATTTTTAGGAGCAAAATGAAGCCATTCTCTTTTCTGATCACGGAAAATGGATGCACAAGCTGGGATCCAGCTACAATGAAATATTAACAAAGTTTTTAAAAGCATCTTAGTCTTACTTTGCTCCTTGCAATGAAATCAGAAATTACTCAAAGAATTAGCAAAATTCAAAGGGCTAGCAGAGAATTGTCAACTAGATGTCAAACAAAACTGTACCTACTAGAACTTAGAGGAAACCTGAGCTTTTAAGCTAAGTAATCTTGTTACAAAGGACCCCTACTATTATTTTAAATTAATATTAATAGACAAAATACTAGTGACAATATTAAATTACTGGCATTAAATGGCAAACTTAAGTTTGGAAGAGACCTCAGGTGGCAGAATGCAGTCACCTTATATCATGGGCAATGACCTCATATAATCTCTTTCTTAAATTGATCAGTTTCCATTCTTAAAGAAGTCAGGTTTCCTGTCACTGTTTTTATAGGTTTAGGCTCCACTCTCTCACAGGTAGAAACCTTCTAATTTCCAGTCTATATTTATTCATAGTCAGTTTATTCCCATTTGTTCATGTACAAGCACTCTTGCATTTCAGTAGCTGTTTCAGCACTCAGATGTTTATTCCTCTCCTCTCTTTAGCCCCTTTGTTTTGGCAGCCTTGCAGCTGGGACTAGTGTGATCTCAGTCTAAGATCTGTTTTAAAAACGGAGCTTCATGTAAATCAGAGCCTAAGGCACTCTATTTATCCACTGTTACTACAGTTGGCACTGACTGGTTCTGAAGAATATCATGAGCTTCCACACAGTGTCTTCGAATAACCTCCTTGAAATCAGCAGGCAACAGTGGCAGGTTTCCAGAAAGGATTTCTTCAGTACGAACAAACCTTAGGTGACTATACCTGTGGAAGTGAAAAAATAGTACATATTTTACAGAATTCTGTTTAAAAAAGAAAAAAACAAAAAAAAAAATCCCACAATGACATATAGTCAGGAAGATCTCATATGTATTTATGAACACTAATAATATAATTTCATTGATGCATGCTACTTTACTGCTAGGCTGTCCAAAAAGTGCACTTCTAATGGTGGGGGTTTTTGCTATTGGCAAGCATAGAAGGCTTCACAAGTTTCATTTGGTACTACTTGTATTTAAAATTGTGTGCATTCTTTGCTAAAATGAATATTTTCTTGGTGTTTTCCTAGATCTGTTAGCGTATGCAGGCATTGAAGAACATATAAAATGACACCTACAGCTTCTATTCTGTATTAATAGTAATGATACCTAACCTGGCTACCCTGGGGGGGGGGGGGAATTCATCAGCATTGCAAGTATCACAATCTGTAACATACAAGAACTTGAATTCCTACAAATGTTACTTAAATGCAAAACCAGCTCTCAGCTCTCAGGATTACTGCCTACTATATCTAGCTTCATAAGGAGACATATTGCAATTTTCAGAAGTCCCCAGAACAACTTCCAACTACAGACATTTGAAAGATACTCAATTTTAAGAGTTTATTTTGTTAATTTCAGGACTCAAGATGAGAATTCCAATACTTGAGCACTGAATCTTTATTTAAGGATAACATCTTTAACAAAACAGATGATCTTTTCATAGCATGAAGTTACTCATTCTTTACTGTGGACAGCAAGACATGCTTCAGAGTCTGCAAGAAACAACCATTTTATGTTGAAATTCTTACAAGCTCAGGAAAAAAAGAATAAATCCAAAACAGAATAGATTTTGCTACTTTCTCTCCAGTGGCTCCTCCAGAATCTCTGTAACGTATGCTGCGAGATACACTCTGTAAGCAAGCCATAAAATAAACACATTCCCAATTTAATTAATGTTGTATGACAAGACATCTTACTGAGAAAGCCAGAGTTGTTGCAAAGTGGGCATCAATGGATTCACTATGAAGAGATTCCTTTCATTCCAGCTTTTCGCTTCTACATAAGAGCTGTGCCATGGGACTGGTGCACGGACAACTCTCTGGGGAAAGGGGTGTGGGGTACTTCCAATAAGCAGTCTCTCTTTCTCAGCTGGATCCATCAAGATGTAATCAACTAGAACAAAACATATGTATCATGGTGAGACTGCATGAATGGTCAAAACCTTCACATGAAAACACAGTATCTCCATAGTTCAGGAAGTTGTAGAATTCTGCACACTTAAAACTTACACAATGTCATATAGTCATTTGTGTGTTTTCAGGATGAAATACAGCACAATAATCAAATTAGCAATTTGACTAAAGAGTTATTTCAGGAAAAGAAAACAAGAATTGCTCCTGATTCTAAAAATGGGAAGCAGATTAAAGGTCTTTTGTTCTGTCTTTCCTCTTGAAGGTCTGTTTTGTGCTTCAGCTCCTTGTCCATAAACCAGGAGTGGAAATATCTTCAAGGATGATTCTTAAAAGGCTGCTTAAACATTAGTGAAACACAGAAATATTATGAAACATCTATTGCATCTAGGAAGGATATGACATTCAAAGGGCTGACTATGATCTGCTAAGTGCCAAAACTCATGTGCTACCAGTTCCACCCAATGGCCCATTATGTACAAGACTAACAAAAGCTGAGAAGTGGACTCACCACCCTTTGTAGACATTAGGGACTGCAAACACTAAAATCATGACATTGATAAAAGCCAAATTAAAGGGTATTTAGAAAGATATCAGAGACTATAGAAGGCAGAATGAAAACTTCAATCTCTCATTTTTATGCTGTCATGAATGAGAGGCCACAACTTATTTACTGGTCAACATACTTAAGAAAATTGAAAGGAATTACTTCACATGTGGAAAACCCAAGAAAACTGCAAGAATACTGTAAAGCAAATAGAAAAATCTCATGTTCTACAGAGCTATCTCTTTCACATTCCCTTTCAGGTGGGCACTACTGAATTTCAAGGATTATGACATCAATTTTATTTATTCATATATCATGTTCTTGTATTTGTTAACACAAGCAGTGTGATCATGAACATAAATGTATCATCTGATTTTCTTTAATTGTGTAATATCTTAAATGAATTTATTTTAACTTGCGACATGATCCCAGGGTCACATATGATTTCACTAGAATTGTTGGATAGATGAATTTGGCTGTTAATGGGTATCACTGACTTACTGCAGAGTAACAGAAAAATTAGCATGGAAAGTATAGCCTAGATTACCCTCTCCCACCATCAGGATCAAATATACTTTGACTATCATGCACTTCATGATAGTCAAAGTATTTGACTATTATGCACTTCAAAGCATCATTCATCAATGAATCAAACCACATTCATCAGTGAATAATCTGCTACAGTGCTTCATGATCTTTATAGTCACAATGTCTTTCTAATTTCTTATCTAATTTCTTTGCTAGAAACTAAGATGATCAAAAGGAGCATCAAAAGGAGCGTGACCAGCAGGTCGAAGGAGGTGATCCTGCCCCTCTACTCTGCTCTTGTGAGACCTCACCTGGAGTATTGTGTGCAGTTCTGGTGTCCTTAACATGAAAAGGACATGGGACTGTTGGAAGAAGTCCAGAGGAGGGCCACGAGGATGATCAGGGGACTGAAGCACCTCCCGTATGAAGACGGGCTGAGAAAGTTGGGGCTGTTCAGCCTGGAGAAGAGAAGGCTGCGTGGAGACCTCATAGCAGCCTTCCAGTATCTGAAGAGGGCCTATAAGGATGCTGGGGAGGAACTCTTCATTAGGGACTGTAGTATTTGGACAAGGGGTAATGGGTTAAAACTTACACAGGGGAAGCTTAGATTGGATATAAGGAGGAAGTTCTTTACTGTGATGGTGGTGAGGCACTGGAAAGGGCTGCCCAGGGAAGTTGCGAATGTTCCATTCCTGGTGGTGTTCAATGCCAGGCTGGACAGAGCCTTGGGTGACATGGTTTAGTGTGGGGCAGGGGGGTTGGAACTAGATGATCTTAAGGTCCCTTCCAAAGCTAACTATTCTATGATTCTACGATTACTCTTTGAACCCCATCATTTGATCAATCCCCTTTATACACTTTATGATGCAGAATTATGCATTTTGAATGTGATTTGGATTCGCATTAGGAATGGGAAATTGTATAAGTATGGCCAAAACAATTCTATGCACCCAAAGCTACTGAATTTAGAAATTACTACATGTAAGTAATGGATGTACAGTTTAGTAAATAGATACTTGTTGAAACTGGAATGCTATGTAGTATGATCGCAGATTATATTCTCTCAGGTATCCACTGCAGTTCTACTGACCCCAAAAGAATTCTTCATGGGTGCTAAGAATAGAATACAGACTTGCTTTCAAAGTGCAATATATGTCTACATACTCTGAATTGCTAAGAGTTTTTGAGTCTTACCAATGGCTTTCATGAGATAGATACAATAGTCACTCTTAATCTCTTCTTTCAAATTTGCACATAAATCCTCCAGGTTTGGGTTAGCAAGAATGTGAGCTGGAATATGCTTTAAAATTGCATTAATCACTTCCTTATCCTGAGGCGCCAGCATGTCTTCCCGCACTCCATTATGTATGTAGTAACAGTACCGCTAAAAATGATGGTAAAAATATTATGTTTATTGTATGAATTTTATGATAGATAATGAATTTACTACAAAACATTTTCAGCTTTTCTATTACTTGAACCTTTTCTGCACTTGAATCTTTTTAAAGCACTGCCAATGCCTGACATTTTTACACTTCCACCTGTTTTGATGTAAGTGTACATACCAGTAGAGCTGAGTGCAGCATATTAAATTACTAATCACTGAAGTACTAGCCAACAATGTGAGAGGTTAAGAATTTGGGAAGGTCCTTCTACTTGCAAACCCATTAGAACAAAAATCAGACTGAGTAGCCAGAAAGAGAACTACTAAAGGAACTGACAATATTTAACAGCAGTTTGCTATATTGAGTATTTACATCTTCCAAACCTCATGTCCTGCCTTCTTTTCTCAACTACTTTTAAGTAGAAGTTTGGAGGTTTTCTGAAGATGTTTACTGCTGACACTTCTAGCTTAAAACAAAACTGTATAAATACCTCTATATCATTTATTGAAGGTGGCTTTTCTCGCTTACTTATCTCCTTCTCATGTAAGTGCATGATAACAAATTGTTCTTCTGGGGTCAATGGCTGGCTGTCTGAATAATGGAAGTCACGTAATTCTGGCATATGAGCAAGTGCACTCAGTGAAATGGTATCCAAACTTTTCAGTGAAGTTGGTTTAATTCTGGAAAAAAAACCCAACCAAATTTAATGAATAAAGAAGCAGTAATGGATTCTTAAATCTATATGGACAAATGACAAGCATTATATAAACCACTTACACTGCACTGAGGACAAGTGTGACCTATGAAGTATTTCAATTACTTGTAAGAAAAAAAAAAAAAAAATCAGTAGAAGGGTAGCATAATGTAGCATACTGCTTTCACAGAAAGAATACAAATATGTAAACCTTACAACCACACAGTATCACAGAGACAGGCAGCAGCTTACAAGCAGTTCTATCATAGCCAGACCAGCTAGCACTATTATTTAGGTTGCCCAAGATCTCCACCTAATCAGGTAATTATCTTACCAAAATCTTAACTATCTGAGCTAAAAGTTCAAATTGGCTCATTTGCATAAATATTACACTGCAGACTTCTTTTTTTTCATGATTATACGCTGTTTTCCACAGGGCAGTCCACACTCCGTGGGATAAACAACACAGCCAACAAGCTGTCACTCCATACCTGATTCACCTCACATTACCAAGTCCTTAGCTGAAGAGAATTCAAATATCCCTTTTGTCTTTTTTATGGTACTCAGCACCATGTTATCTTAACAAGGAGTATGAAAATTACTGTCATAGCACTTTAAGAGAGGATTATTTCCTTGTTTTACAGAAGAGAAGCACAAAGAAGAAAAGAAATATTTAGTACAGCAGAGCACACAATTCAACACATCTCTAGGAGCACTACAGAACATTTAAACAATCACAACGAAACTGAGAAAATTCATTTCCACAATCTGCATCTCTATGAACTAAACTATGGCTTCGCAAGTTTACTAAGTCTTCACTAAAGGAAGACCTTTCCTTCATCATGCCTAAAACCATCATTTGTCCTGCCACAAACAAACAGTTAAAGGTACTCAGTTAACACACCATGGAATTTCAGTCTTAAGGCACATACTTTCTTTGTAAAGACTTAACATTTCATGCCTGGGTGCTTAATATAGCATACAAGTAAAAAATCAGATATCTGTACTGACTGTAATAATCTGTACCCTTATAACACCACAGTACATTACCTGTCAGAAATCCATTGACTTCTTTGTGTAAGTTTGAGCTTTCTCCTGGAAGGACAAAATTCTTCCGATGCTTTAAGCAGCAGTTAAGAAAACATCACATAAAAGGATATTTTTCAAATAAAATATTATTTCAGATTGGTGAAAAACAGAGCTAAGTCAATTAATCAGATAATGAAATAACAGAAAACTACAATGTCAAAAAGAAGATCTTAGTTTTGACTTAGCATTTAGCAAGACATTAAAATCATATGATAAATAATCTTGCTGATTCTGGGACAATAAACCAGCTTCAGGGAAGCATTCTGCTTAAGCTCATGCTTAAGATTTTAGTGTTTACTTACCTCCCTGCACTAACCATATATTCTGCAATGTGACTTTTCTATTTTGAACATAAAAGCACTTCTATAAGCTGTATAGTTCCACCAAATACACTGCACATGAAAAATCTGAGAAGTACAAACTATTACCACATGCAACTGTATGGACAAATAAACAGGTCTTTTATCAAAATTAATATATCAAGAAAAGTACCATGATCTGCTTCCCACATACCACCCATGTACTGCAGAAGTACAAGTAGTAGAAGAATCAGGTGTATGATAAGGAAACCATTAAAGAGACCCAATGAACAACACCAAACCTTTCTTAAATAGCATAGAAGGGGACTAAGCAGATATTATGTCTCATCTATCCCAAGGAAACAGAACAACTTCTAACACTTCAGGAAAGCAAAGCAACAATTCAGGATGAGTATATTCACAGACAGACTATGAAAACTATGGGTTTTGAATGTCTTACCCTTAATGCAGAGGACATTTAACGAGATAATTAGGAAATAAAGCTCATTAATAACTTGCTCACTTTGGAATTTTTAGACTAAGTAATGGAGTTAATCTGACACATGCAAATGGTACTTAGAGCATAAAGATTTTTTCTTCATAAAATGCTATATATATATATTGATTGGTAAACATAAATAGCAAAAGTATTACAACTCAACCTTATTTGCCTTATATCACAATGTCATGTTGAATCAACAGCGTGTAATATCTCACATATGTATGCAGTTTGCTAATAAATACATCAATTACATTATTTAGATATAAACAGTGTATTACGCACATTTCTTGAATTTGATTCTCAGGTAAACATCTTAATGCCTGGCCCACATCTTGTTTTCCTGTGTAAGACTCATGAATATGAGCGTAACAGGGATGCACATTGACTTTCTGGTTTTCTGCTGATACTAACTTTTATTTCAAGCAATAATAAGAGCCAACTTGTGTTCATTTTCTGCTTTGCAAAGAATTCCCTCCAAATCACAAATCACAAGGGATTATCTGGAGGGATGAACCTAACTAATTAATCAGAAACTGGCCTTACCTTTATTGAAGTTATGCATGCTTTCAGAAATTTGTCTATACTGACCCTGAGGTGAGAAGATTGTGTTTATTAGGGATAAACAATCTCTCCAAGGATGCTGCTGTAACAAATAATCAATTAGAGATAAAAACGTACAGAACTAGCAAAGCTAAACTTATAAACACAAATATGGATACACGTTGAGGCTGTTTTCTGCTTTGCTGAGCCCCCTGATGTCCCTGTCATTGAAGACAACTTTAATTCGTTCACATTTTTCATATTCAAATCCCGTGCAGTAAGAGTATAGTTATTAGCTATGGAATCACTTAGGCTTCGGTAGTAATTCTGTTCTTTGAATGGAGCTGCCAAAGTCCATGATGCTTGTTGCATTAAAGGAGGATAACAGCTGCTATTAAGGACAAGCTGAAATTGGGAAAAAAAAAATAAAAAGCAATAGTTTCATACAGCACAGTAATTTTAAGTCCTCTTAGAACTAGAATAGTGTTAAAGATCAATTAGTATAAAGAGCAAATTCTTCAGTCTAACTTAGAGTCATTTAACCACCAATCTATTTTTATATCCTGATGTTCCACATGTGTAAGAATAATTTTACATGCTGCCTCAGTATGAATAATTGTGCATTTTTTTGCATAATCAAGGTCTTTTTTATAAATAAAAGGCATCAGTACATTATCTAGTATTCGCTACTCCCCCACATCTCCATCTTGCTTCTTTTCTTCTCCTTACATTTGCTTAAATTTAGAAAATTATTCCTGAAGCCTTTGTCATCTATTTTTAACACTCAATCCTTGTAATAGTTGAACATTAAAACAAACTAACAAATTTAGCTCTCATCTTTCTCTCTCTCCCACATCAGCACAGGATTTGTAACAGATTTCTTCTGTCTGTTTATCCCACATTTTCTCAGGTGACTTAGTATTGACTTGTCATCAGTCCTGATGTCTAAATTTTAATGAGAAGGCTCACAGGCACAAGGGACGTGGGATCAAGAAGTATGTATGTTTCTTATCAAGACACCCTCAGAAAATGTGTATAAGACAGAATCATGAGTGTACTTCATACCATGGTTCCTTAAAGCTCTTAGTCTAAATTCGTATTTAGCTTGCTTCTGTATTAAGTCTTTTTCAACTATTTTTTACAGCATTGAAGTAACACAACCATATCCCTATTACCCATTTCTTCCTCTTTACAATGCAGCATCACCATTATCAGTTTTACATCATGCTCAAAAAAAAGCTTCTAAATAAATTCATGATGTTTCCATCTTTAGTCTCCTCGTTTCCCTTGCCTTTCCCTTAGGGGCAGCAGTTAAGCTCATCTTCTCAGCATTTTATGACCTCTGAGAGGACAGCACAGTAAAGCATATAACACCTTTTCATTTCAGCTACAGATGCAGCTATGAACTATTTACTTTTTTCAGTCTATTATGAGATTTAGTGAGAAAAACAATGGTTTGTCAATCTGAAATGCAGGCTAAGGCAAGATTATTACATCTGTCTTGCCTTTTTCTTCTGACTGACAAGGATAATCTTATCAGCAAAGAAAAAAAAGTATTCACACTACTGCTGCAATCATAATCCTTAAATTAAGCCTCTGAAAGCTCATAGAATCTTTTCAGCTCCATTTCTTCCACAGCACACATTATACCAGAGGGTAGGTCCCTAAATTACTGTTTTGGGAGACAGATACAAGAATTAAAAACAATTCAGAGATTTGGAGACTTTCCCCAGAAAGTCACTATGCACCTTTAGGAAATGCTGAAGTCAGCATAAATTCTGAATTCTTATCTTCTCTCTTAATTAGGCCCACTCTGTAAACTATTTTCTTTCTTCCCCACTAGGTAGAATAACCTTCTGGGTGCACAGCAGGTGCCTTGCTAATCATCATACCCACAGGAACCCCTGGGGCAACAAGCTGGTCAGAGAGGAACAGCTGTTTCTGGAGAAACAGGAAGAAAGTTACCTGGCAAAAATCTACTGCTTATGTGACACATAAATCTCAGGACTGGCTAAATCAGCTCCCATATCTTATATAAACCCTTAAGATATCCCCAGAAGTCTGATCGATTTTTGGCTTAAAATATTTTATGTAAATCTTCACAGAACCATTTTCACTTTTTAGCCATTAGAGTATATCTTTCACTTAAAATTTCCTGTTTTCAAACAAAGCCCAAAAATAACCTATTTTCCATCAGAAATTACTTCAATTTCTTCACAAGCACTATCTTTCTGAAGAAAGACATCTTAGATGGTCTTAAGTGCTGACACAAATGAACCAAATGAGCAACTGCAAGTCACTTATGGTGGGAAAGCCAGCTACCTCTTCTTCCTTCCCTTAAGAGTTGTCATATGCAATTTTCGTGTCACAGGCTATCCATTCTGATCAGTGCTGCACCTGTTCAGCACTGGAACAGCAGTCTAACTCAGGGAGTTTTGTGCTCTGCTATAAAGTATTGGGAGAAGGGGAGAGAAATCACAATTTCTTTGAGAGAAAAATATTTTTACCATTTGTTTCCTTCCCCAGAAACTTAAAACTCAGAATACTTAACTCAAAAATGAACAGCAAATAATTAACTGTAAATTTAGAACAGATTTAAACTGCCAATGTTTAATATCCAACTCAAAACTGAGGTTGTACAACAGTTTTCTAAGAGCAGCCCTGAAGAAGTATCTGACAATCTGGTGAGTACTTTAACTTAGTAATTTAAATAGGTCTTCCTATTTTTACTTCTTCTACCTAAGGCCTGGTAATATATGATGCCTAAAATCATGCATATTGTTTACCCTGACACAAGGGGAGAGAGCACATACCTGATACAATTCTGAAGGCGCAGCTGACACAGAAGCAAGTAGGGGTGGTAACTCCGGTAACCGTTTTGCAGGACTCATGTTATACACAGACTCATTTTTTGACTAAACAGAAATGGAAAACAATGTCAAAGACATTCATGAATACACTGTTTTGAAAAAGATTAACTCAAAAGAACAAATACTTTCAGTTTTCATTGGAAGTGACGTACTGTGACTTTTATAATTTTAGGGAAATGGTCATTCTCTGGAGTACGTTCCTCAGCAAAACAGGTTTTCAGATTGCACCATTCTTTGTAGTCATTTGATCAAACTTCTAATCAACAACAAATGTCAGACTAAAAAAAAAATAACCCACAACATTTTTATATCACTGAAAACAATTCAAATTGTTTAAAATATCTTTAGTTACACTAAAAATTCCCCATGGAGTTTGTGATGGTATAAACATTGGACATTAAAATACTAAAGCCTACCAGACTGCCAAGTTTTGGACACTGAAACAGTCCAAGCTGTGTGAACTGTGTTACTACAGATTAAAAAAAAAAAAAACACTGGGGTTTTTCATGTCTATAATGACCCAGTTTCAGAAAAAGCTGTATTGCCAGGATGCCACTGGAAGAACAGATTGCTCACAAGGACTCTACAGTCTCTTAATACAAATGTTAGCATACCTAATATGTTTTAGGACTATGTTCCACCTCCTCATAATGACAATACTCTAAGGTCACCTTCCAGGACTCCATATAAAGTTCTCTAAGGATATTTTCTCCAAATTATTCAGCCTCACACTGCTTTAAAATGTTTTTTAATGGCAACTTTCCTTAAAATAGGCCAAAACCTCACCCCTAGTCTGCTCCAAGTTTCCTAAATCAGGTCTGTTTAGGAGAGTCATGAGGAACAAATTACAGATTAGTCACACTATCAGAAAAGGAGGTGGAAGTATGTGGTATCTGAACACCAGTGAAATAAATCATCATGAAATAGTAAGTTATTACTCAATACAATGATGTTTGTATAACATAAAATGATTTTTACATAATTTTAAATACATTTTTAGCACTTGGCTATTGCCTTCTAACATATCACTGGAGAACTAGGTTGCTCAGACCTATTTTTCCAGCAGATAAATCTATGACCTCCTCAACATCAAAGCAGAGCCCATTTAGAAATAAAATTTGAGAAAAAAACTGATCTTATTTACCTCTTTGGTATTCCTCTGTGTGCCTGCACACAGGCGCATAGAAATCAAGACATTATCACTGCCAGACATATTTCACTAAAGACAGCATGAATTGCATTTGATTAATGACTAAAAGATTGGGCCTTAGGGTACTTTAAAAATGAATAAACCATGCTCTTTATTAGGAGGTTTGTTCATTCTTAAGGTAAAAGAGTTACTAAGAAAGCCATCATTCATTCTAAAGCAACTCTTGTTTTATATGCCGCCTAACCTTTCAGAAAGTTAAATACTTGAGCAAAGGAATTCCTAATAAGAAGTATATTATAAAGGCTTAGGTCTAAAGAATATTCAACAAGAATGAGTGTCTTCAAGTAAGAGTTCTTCCAATGTCAATCCTAGTCATCAGTAATGGCCTATTTCAGGTGAAGTTTTGGAAAAGTAACCAATCTTCCACAGTCACTGCAGAAAGAACTTACCCTCAAGAGCCCTGAGCTCTGTGTTGGCTTCATCTTGCTTTTTTTGTTTGCTCAGAAGTTTTTAGTCCTCCCCCTTGGTATAAGCATCCTTGTCATTACAGCACTGAAAAAGAATGAGAGAGTCATTTCAGATATTACACAAGGGGTCAATCCCAATTGCCAGGAAGAAGAAAAATCCCAGCTTTCTTCCTCCTTGTTCACAACATGAAGCTTTCTTCCCCTCCAAATCACACGCTTGCTCATTCTCCATTCCTTTCCAAGCTCACTTTTCATATTAGTATTTCTAACTCTCTCCAGATGCCTTTCAAGAAAGATGTTTTCCACCATGCTCTTTCCACTTTGACCCAAACTAGTTTCCTCCCCGCCTGTTCTCTTCTAAGATCCCAGGGATTCTCAGCCCAGACTTGTAGTTTACAGCAGACAGAGCCACACATTAATAACCGTTAAGAACTAAGCACACATCAAAAGGAATGGGAAAAAAGATCAAGAGAGATGCCCAGCATGCCAAACACATCCACAAAGTGCATGATCAAGCAGGGTGAGAGCAGATACTACCTGCAGGTGCCTGTGTTACCAGTCCCTCTGCCCTTTCCAGCCTGGTGAACTCCTCTGACACTCAGCTTTGTTGCCTCAGTTACAGCATAGCTGGTGCTTGGAGACAGGAATTCCCTCCTCCTGCACTTCCCCAAGCAGAAAAAAACAGACCCTTTCAGCACAGTGTTGTGCCAAGCGGTGGTCAGGGAGATTCAGTCATGGAAGCTGTGAGCAACTGTACAGGTTTCTTCTACCTCTGAAAGCTACTAAAAATATAGTCCTAAGACATCTGAGATATTCTGACATTCATATGAAAACACTGCACACAGCAAGGGAGCTCCCAGAGCAATAAAGGCTATATAAACCCAAGCTCTGACAACACAGCAAGACTTCCATTTTAACTTAAACTCTTTCTGAACATTTTTGGATGCTACTTTTCATCCTGTTTTCTGTAAACTGTGGGAAGGCTGACATGTCTGAGTTAACAGCAGGGTTTTTCTTACATCTTGATATAACACCAACAACAAAGTGTGACGTTGTTCTTCCCTGGCCACACATGAAAGTACCTACCATAACCTAAGCTGCTCTTTAAATACGGGCCGGCAGCGTGGGGTACAGAACCAGCACTGCAATGCTGGAGCTGGCAATCACTTGGCTTGTATGTGCCATAACTCCCCAAACATTTTAGTGCTGGTTTGCAACATCAGCATCCTCCTGCTAATTCAAGCTGATGCTGGCATGAAGACAAGCTCAATTAAGCAATCCACACAACAACTCTGATGCGTACATATGCATGCCCTTTGAAGTTAAATAAATTACTTGTTCAGCTTAGGAAACATTAAAAGCAGTTATTTTATAAAGAAAGAGATTATATGTGAATTTTTAGCTGAATAAATAATTATGCATAGCAGGAAAATAATTTACTAAGATGTATATGACTATCTCCAAAACCACAGCTATGGCATATTTCAAAACCAGGCAGAAATTTAAAACCTCCAACATACTTCTAAACTCAGTGGAGCCATTACACTTTATAGTGCCATTATCACTAGATTATGTCACACCGTAATTCTACCAGTTATTCCCTGTGATCACCTTAGAAAACCATGCAAAATCAACACATTGAAATTTAATTTTATATACCCTACTCTACTAGGAATATCAATACACTATGTATTTTAATAATATGAGATCTAAAGACTAACAGTTCAACCAAAATAAACTTGCCCTCCCAATTCTCTTTTTGCAGGTATCTTGTGCTGGGCTTTTTGAGCCCACAGTCCAAACTGGCATTAATATGCAAATCTCCCTTTCACTCCCTCTGTCTACAGAGATCCTTGTACCTGCAGAGCTCACTGAAATCAGCACCTCAAAGACACTGAGCCCTGACAGTCTGACAGGTTAAAAACCTCATATAAACTTTATAACCCCCCTCTTTGCATTTGTAAGACTGGCATGCTCTAAATTAAGCACGCTATTTATTTTATTGCCTTTAAAAAAATAATCACGAAACCATTAATGTTCAGTTTTGCAATACTCTCCTGGGCAGCACCAATAAACAAGTTATCAAAGCAGTCATGAGAAGCATGAATATTTTACTCATTTCTGGCTAATTTACAGTGCAAAAAAAAAAAAAAATCTATGTAGCAAAATCTGGGAATCCACTGAATCTTCACACTTGCATAAAATACCCGTGCGATGGCTCTGGAAAGTAGCCAGGCCAAGCCACAGAATCATAGAATGGTTTGGGTTGGAAAGAACCTTAAGTTCATCTAGTTCCAACCCCCTGCCATGGGCAGGCATCATGCAATAACCTCACCGAGCATCATTTCTGAGATGAACAGTCCCATCCAAACGCTGAGACACCAAAGCATGCACTGATCTTGCTGAAAGCACAGCTAAATTTCTGAAGGAATTATTCCTCACATGGAGCATCTCCCCAATCAGGTTTGCATGTGGCCACTCAAACACCCGTGGAGACAGCAGGACAGGGTGCAAACGAGCCGGAACAAGTAACTAGAGATAGGGGAAGGTGGTTATGCCAGATGAAGTGTTTCACAGCTGCCATTCCAAACAACCCGCGGCGTGACTGCCCAATAGTCACAACTCACTGAAAGCTGCCTCTGTAGCCTCCCACTCAGATGGCAGCAACCCCTCTAGCTGGGGATGGCGGGACTGTCGACATGTATCTGAGCAGTTCCTGGCACACGAGTGGTGAGATGCAGCCCCAAAGCGATGTGGGAGCTGAATACACCCCAGCTGCTCCTCTCACCCCGGCCTGTGGCACCCCAGTCTCTAAAGGCTAAGCATGCCTCTGCACGTCTGTGCTTCCCACAGGGAGGAACTGTGTGGCTAGCACAGCCACCCTCGTCTTCTACTCTCAATTCGAAAAACCTCAGGGCTGTGTGTCCTAAAGCCACACAATCCTCTGGGACCCTCCCTGAAGCTGCCAAGACCGGAGCGGCTGAGGCAGGGCCTGGGTGGTGAAAGGCAGGACGTGAAGGGGGACATGAAAGGGAAATAAATACAAGCCCCTCAAATCCGGCGGTAAGTGGAAACCTCCCGGGCCCTTTCCTCGCCAAACACCCAGCCCGGTGCCTGCGCCGCCACGCCGGGGCCTGCCCCGGCTCTCTCCTCTCTTCAGCGCCGCCAGCCCCCTCGGGGAGGAGACAGCGGCGGGAGGGCGGCGGCGCTTCCCTGAGCGCCGGCAGGCCCAGCTCGGGCCGCGTTGGGTGTTGCATGCGGCGGGCGGGAGGTCAAGCCGCTGCGAGAGACCGCGGCCCGGCGGGCAGGTGAGAAGGACGGCCGCGGCTCTTCAGAGGGCGGGTGGGGAGCGGCGCCGCCCTGCTCCGCCTGGCCGGGGACAGAGGCCGGCCTGTTCGCCCTGGCCGCCGCTCGGCCGTAGTGGGAGGGCCGGCGGGAGCCGGGTGCCCCTTACCTCCGCTGCCCCCCGTCCACGGCGGAGGGGCCTGTCAGGCACCAGCGCTGACCTCTCAGTCCTGCACGACCTCCTCCCGCCACGCGCGGTGGGGAGCCCCGCGCTGTGCGCAGCGCGGGAGGCCGGGAACGGCGGGACAGAGGCTCGGGGCTCGGTCGCTACCCGGGAACCCACTTTAAGGGCAACGGCATCGCGCCTGTGGCAGCCGCTGTGGCAGCAGTGGCATGGCGGGGTGTGGTTTATCGGCTCCTGACCTCGCTGGTGAGGGCCCGGTGCGGGCCGCGGGGGTGGTGGAGTGAGCGGTGCGCCTCGGGTGCGGGCAGCTTCGTGAGGGGCGGCTTCCTTCGGCCCGAGGTCTGCTCGCCGGTGCCTAGTGAAAGTGCTGTGTAAACAAAGGGGGGACCGTGTGTGCAGGTAGAGTATAACCCAAGCATGGACACGGTGACTTGTTTAGATTTACAAGTAGGAAAAAATACCTTCTACTGTTCCATTGGTGAGGGTTCCCCTAGCAATAGCACGTTATGTTTTGGTAAGGGAACAGATCTTTTACCTGATGTTGCCTTTACACCATCACAATTCAATATGCTGAATACACTCCATCCCTGGCAGTGTTCAGTGCCATTTTGGGCACAGCCTTGTGTGACATGGTTTAGGGTGGAGGCAGGAGGGTTGGAACTAGATGATCGTAAGGTCCTTTCCAACCCTAACTATTCTATAATTCTATGTTCAGAGCCTTTGGAAAGTATTTTGCCTCTACATGTAGGGTGGAAACTGTACAGGGTGTGGCTTCAATTCCAAACATGAAGCTGCTCACAAAACCAAGTCTCATTAATATGGGACAAGTTTCCAGCACTAGAAGTGACAAATAGTCTTTGGGAATAGTTAGAATTTACCCTTTTACTGGTAAATTAACACCCTCATGGTTAAATGCAGGGTTAATGTTACAAAGGAAGAAGAAAGTCACCTTGTGTCTTTATACTTGGCTTTGAAGGGTTTTAGCAGAGCTTGCAGGGCAAGCCCTTGCATTTAGATGAATTTTTGTAAAAGCAACATTTTAGACTTTGTGGGTCAGATTAACATCTATAATCTACATTCTCTGTGTTTGCAAAAGGAAGACTTCATTATCAAAAGATGTCTGTATGAGGCTGTTATTAATTGTACCTTAATTTTAAGGAAAATTGGATGGCTGAGTGAGAACTGGTTGCTCAGAAGATACATGACTGTGGCTGAGGATTACAGCATGTCTAAAGAAATGCAAGAACTGCAGAAGCAATGGCACTCCATGGTGCAGGCCATCCACAGCAACTCGAATGTGGGTCTGGATTATAATTTAATGTATCTATAAAGAAACTACTTTCATAACTCTCAGAGTATCACATCCCAATTTATTTAAATGCAATTTCAAAACTGGGGGGGAGGAGGAATTGGCACTCCCTTTTTTTATGTGAACACTGAGGAGCCTACAGGAAGGGCTGTCTTCCCGCATCTTCATCAGTCAGGGAAGCCTGCTCATTCTGCATTTCTGTGTCATACTAGTATAACCTTTTGAGAGAATAGAGTAGTATTTTAGTGGAACGGTTATGCTTCTATATAAAGAACTAAAAGTACAACAGGTATTTCCTTAAGGGAAGGGAAATACATATTTTAGTATACAATACTACAGTAAAAATACAGTGTAAAAGCAGGACTGCCTCTGTAAAAAGGATTTTTTTTCCTACCAGTAACATTATAATTAAATTCCCAACAACTTTGATACAGACATGCCCGCACTGGACTTATGCTCAGTAAATGAGCAGGTTGCAGATATTACTGAGGCATGGAAAAAAAGAAAAAAAACCAGAATTTCTAAATGTTACAGTATTTTTTTTTCTTAATAAATACATTTCTCTAGATTAAAATCATAGCTGTGGAGACACCTCTGAAATCTGTGCAGCTAATCTGTGATTTGTTCTTTTTTTCACTTGTTTTCAGTTTGGGTTTTTTGGTTTTTTCTTTGTGTAAGAATGGAACTGGGAAGTCTAAGAGAAACATGTCTGGGTTTGGTAGAATTGTATTTGCTATAAAGTTATCTAAATTTGCAACAAGTCCTCATGTTTTTGAAATACAAAGGCAACGGCTCTCCTTTATTCAAGCTGCAGACTTGGAAAAAGATGCTACCTGTAGTTCACTGAAGTAACAGTCGTCTTTAAAAGTTACCTATGACAAGACATAAGAACAAAATCTGAAATGTTTTTCTTTCATCCACAGGTTGTTGCATTTATGAATTCTCGTGTTGGCCAGTACTTAGATGACCATCCTTTTATTGCCTTATCACTCCTAGTGTTTATTGCAGTGTCTGCTATTCCTGTTGCATTCTTCCTGATTTTTGTTGTTACAACAGCCATAATGGCCTGTATCGGTGTGATAGTCATGGAAGGTATTGTATGCATGAATGTATGAACCTATTTACTACCTTTTAAGGCGTGTTGTCTTCTCCTTTTTTCCTTCTTCGTTCTGAAGTTCCCAGCTCAAGCAATTGAGTCCTCGGGAATCAGCAGCATTAAAACTCTAAATACAAGAGTAGTAATCTGATTAAGTGTAGATTATAGAGGGGAAATCCTATTTCCCTTTTTAATTGCAGCCATCAGGATATGCCTAAACCAGTTATCTTGACCTAGCTTTTATAAAAGCTAGCTAGTTGATTGCAGAAGACTGTTTTCCCAAATGGAGTGAAATTGGGGTTGTGGTAGAATGTCAGCTCTTCTAATTTACTTGTAGATAAACTTGTTGAAATAACAAACTGATTTTCTTTTATTAGGTGTTGTGATAGCCATAGGTGGCATAGCCCTCCTTTGTGTGCTGTGTGGCCTGAGTGCGCTCTCACTGGGAGTTTCTGGAGTGCTGAGTTTTTGTTATATCATTCTTTCAACTCTGGTCAACTACTGGTGTGCTTCAGGGTGAGTATCGATGGCTTGATCCATGCTTGGCTTTCAAACTGCAGCTGTACTAGTGCATTGATTACTTCAGTTATTCTCAGTGAGCCACTATTGCTTAGTTTAACAAATATTTCTTGAATACTAGAGTGTCTTTGGCTACCCTGGTGGCTTAATGTGCAGCATATAAATATCTGGTCATCAATATATGCTTTAGTGAGAGTGAATACATGCCCTCTTTCCTCTTCAGGAAATGCACATACCCATTCAGGAACCTTTCCTGAACGTGATTCAGAAAAGAGGAAATATAAACGGTCCTTAAATGTGCATGTGCTAACACAACACAACATCAAGCAATCAAATAAAACGTTGTCTCCCTCAGAATATTTGCTGCTTTAAGTGTCATAAAAACACACTTCCCAATTGGACTTTACCTAGAGGATTTGCCTTTTCAGTTCTTTTTTCATGATAACCCATATCAGTTTGCTTACCTGCTTTTGTAGAGTAACGGACCAAAATTAATTGTAGATTAGGGATAGGCAGAGGGGTACTTAAAAGGCACAGTGTGGCCTAAATAGAAATTACAGGGTTTGCTGGATGCTGCACATGTGCAGGTTGCCAGTTATGTCACCCAGTACTTTAGGCTTGGAGGCCTATTTGCATCAGCATGGCCTTAGCCATGCTTTTCCCAAGCATCTGGCTAGGACTAAGAGGCACCAGCAGGTTGTGCTGGAGTGTCACCTGTTGGCTGCTTAAATATCTCTCAGGGAATGAGTAATGGTAATCACTTCTTAAGCATAGGGAAGAGCAAGAAGAACGTTCTCAGTTTGCTCCTTCATCACAGCTGTGCTTCTTGCGCAGCTCTCAAGGACACACAAAACTGCCTGTTGGGCTTGTGATATCGTCAGGATGACTGTGCAAGGCCCAGTGTACTTGTATTTGTTCCAGGGCACTGCACCACTCCTGTAGGTCATGATGCCAGGTCTGTAACACTGCCCACCAATTCTAGAAAATATGTCTTTTTTTTTTTTCCATACCATACCCAGATACACAACCTGACCTACAAACCAGTTATACTGACATGCAGCTTTAATGTTAAGACAGGTAATACCTGCTCTTTTTATGTTCCTGTGTCTTTTGAGAGAAGCTCTGGTAAGCTGGCAGTCAATGTTCCAGGAGTCTCAGATTTACATTTCACAACGCTCAGCTTTTCTGAGCAGAAAGTTAAAAGACAATAATCTTACGGAAGAACAGGCTGTAAAATCATTCTTTTTTTGTCCTGTTTACAGGGGTCAGATAAGAAAGAAAGAAGTCAATGGAAGTCTGCCACGGAAGACTCCTCCTGTCTCAGATCTTTCTGATCTGAGAAAGAACGAATAAGTGGGTTTCTCTCCACTTCCTTCAGAGGCACTTACCTGCACTATTCTGACCTTTGCTGTATAATAGTTTACTCTTTCAACCTTTGTGCACTCCTTACGGGAGATGAAAAAAAGTCAATATGCATCTTAGATTGCCACTGTAAAACTAGTATTAGGAATAACCATTAAACATCAGTGCATTGCAATATAAAGTCTATGCGCATGATGGAATATTCCACAGAATCTGGTAAAGGACTGTAACAATAACTGCTACTGTTAAGTTAGTGATGATTAGGTGAAAGAAAGGGTAGGTAGGTATTGGACATTTGTTACTGGAGTTCTGGATGTACTATCATTTGGAATTCAGATGCAGCAGTTGGTCATTTTGATACGTGTGTCAAAGCGTATAACAACACAAATGTGTTTTGAATGTTACAAGAATATTTTAAGCCTTAACAGCCTTTGTTAAAATAGGATGAGCGCACCATGCAAATGCTTTATATTTATTATGCAAGGAAAGTTAGGATTTATTGTATGTTAAGTCATGATACAAGCTTTTATACACCTTTAGATGCTGCATTATTCTGAAGGGATATTTTTCTTGTTCTCATTGCCTCATCACATCAAGGGTATGCACTTAGGTCTTGCATTTTGTCATACTTGTTTAGGTGTTTAAATTGCCTGGTTTGCTTTTCAGTTGTAACTTCTGGTATGTTATTTAAGTTGGGGCTGGTTTTGTTGTTTGTTCCGGGTTTTTTCATTTTTGGGAATGCTGTAATATTCTTAAGCATTAAGAAAGTATCTAACTCTATTATTTTAATAAAGTGCTGTTTGTTTAACTGAGTTGTTATTCTACAGGAAAAACATTTCCAGATCTATTTCTAGAAAGGCTACATTTGGAACTGAATTTTTCTCCTCAATTAAAGTATTTTGGCTGGTTAATATTGCTGAACCACAAACTGCAGATTACTCTCCTCATGCCTGTAAAGAAAATGCAGAATTCTAAGGACTACATTAGGGTAATACTCCAGTTTTGCAGGAACCAACATGCTGTTTGACTCCAACTGGAGTCAAAGTTTACCCAAACCGCAACTATCAACTACAACAATGATAAGGGAAAATAACAAGGGAAGAGAATACGATACCACCGGCCAAGAAGACGAGTTCCACCCGGAAGCCCCGTGTCCTTCCGGGTAACTCCCAGTCACCCCCCACCCCGGCCATGACGTGCTGTGGTATGGAATACCTCCCTGGCTAGCCCGAGTCAGGCGCCCCATCTCTGCTTCCTCCCGGCTTCCCCTCCTCCCTGGCAGAGCATGAGCCTCACAAAGTCCTTGGTCAGGGTAAACATCACTTAGCAACAACTGAAAACATTGACTTCACCAACACTGTTCTCAGGCTGGAAGTCAAAACACAGCACTGCACCAGCTAGCACAAAGGAAAAAAAAAAAACAAACATGACTGCTACTGCTGAACCCAGGACATTATCCACCCCTTATTCCATACCATTCACGTCGTGCTCAGATCCCACATTTTCAGTACACCATCGCTCTCCCATATATATACATCCATATACATACAGACCAAGAGGAAAAGATCATTTTCTTAGTGCATGGACCAATCCCTATAATGCTGCCGAGTCCATTCGGTCCATGATGTTCAAAGTTCATTCTCTGTTGGGATGATGGCTGGAGGGAAGTCAGGGCCAGTCGCTGGTGACCTGGAGACATCTAGTTGATGGGCTATAAAAGCATTACACAGCAGGCAACGGCATACAATTGAGTTCACTGGCTGTTTTCCCCTAAAATCAAATCCCCTTGAGGTATACATCGGACTTCCCCATCTTCCTGCATTACCCACCAAGTATATCCAGGTCCCTGAGCAAAAGCAATCCCACGAGTGGGTTTGCCTTTACCTGAAGCAGGAATTACCCAGACTGTCTTCCCCAGCAAATTCTTCATATGCACCACGGGAACTTTGTCCCCCTCTACAATATGTAAAAGTTCTGACTGGGCTGGGCCAGCCCTGTTGGCAGATCCTCTGGTGTTGACCAACCAGGTGGCCTTTGGTAAGTGTGTATCCCAATGCTTGAAAGTTCCCCCACCCATTGCTCTCAGTGTAGTTTTTAACAGCCCATTGTACCGTTCGATTTTCCCAGAGGCTGGTGCATGGTAGGGGATGTGATATACCCACTCAATGCCATGCTCTTTGGCCCAAATATCTATAAGGTTATTTCGGAAATGAGTCCCATTGTCTGACTCAATTCTCTCTGGGGTGCCGTGTCGCCACAAAATCTGTTTCTCAAGGCCCAGGATAGTGTTCCGGGCAGTGGCATGGGGCACAGCGTATGTTTCCAGCCACCCGGTGGTTGCTTCCACCATGGTAAGCACATGGCGCTTGCCTTGGCGGGTTGGTGGCAGTGTGATATAGTCAATCTGCCAGGCCTCCCCATATTTATACTTCAACCATCGTCCTCCATACCAAAGAGGCTTTAACCGCTTGGCTTGTTTAATTGCAGCACATGTTTCACACTCATGAATAACCTGGGCAATAGTGTCCATTGTTAAGTCCACCCCTCGATCACGGGCCCACCTGTATGTTGCATCTCTGCCCTGATGGCCTGAAGTGTCATGGGCCCACCGGGCCAAAAATAATTCACCTTTATGTTGCCAATCTAAGTCCATCTGAGCCACTTCAATCTTAGCCGCTTTATCCACTTGTTGGTTGTTCTGGTGTTCCTCAGTGGCCCGACTTTTGGGTACATGGGCATCTACATGACGTACCTTCACCACCAGGTTCTGCACCCTGGCAGCAATATCTTTCCACAGTGCAGCAGCCCAGATGGGTTTACCTCTGCGTTGCCAGTTGCTCTGCTTCCATTGCTTCAACCACCCCCACAGGGCATTTGCCACCATCCATGAGTAGTATAGAGATAAAGTACTGGCCACTTTTCTCGTTCAGCAATGTCCAGGGCCAGCTGGATGGCTTTCACCTCGGCAAACTGACTCGATTCACCCTCTCCTTCAGCAGTTTCTGCAACTTGTCATCCAGGACTCCATACAGCTGCCTTCCATCTCCGATGCTTTCCCACAATACGGCAAGAGCCATCAGTAAACAAGGCATACTGCTTTTCACTTTCTGACAGTTTATTATATGGTGGGGCCTCTTCAGCGCGCATCACCTCCTCCTCTGGTGACATTCCGAAATCTTTGCCCTCTGGCCAGTCCATGATGACTTCTAGAATGCCTGGACGACTGAGATTTCCTATTCGAGTTCGTTGTGTAATTAGTGCAGCCCATTTACTCCATGTAGCATCAGTTGCATGATGTGTAGAGGAGACCCTGCCTTTGAACATCCAGCCCAGCACGGGCAGCCGGGGTGCCAGGAGGAGCTGTGCTTCAGTGCCAATCACTTCCGAAGCAGCTCGAACCCCTTCATAGGCTGCCAGTATCTCTTTCTCAGTTGGGGTATAGCTGGCCTCAGATCCTTTATATCCCCGACTCCAAAAGCCGAGGGGTCGACCTCGAGTCTCCCCTGGAGCTTTCTGCCAGAGGCTCCAGGTAGGACCGTTCTCCCCAGCTGCAGTGTACAGTACATTTTTTACATCTGGTCCGGTCCGGACTGGTCCAAGGGCTACTGCGTGAACTATCTCGCGTTTAATTTGCTCAAAGGCTTGTTGCTGCTCAGGGCCCCATTTAAAATCATTTTTCTTCCGGGTCACATGATAGAGAGGGCTTACAATCAAACTGTAATTCGGGATGTGCATTCTCCAGAACCCCACTGCACCCAAGAAAGCTTGCGTTTCTTTCTTATTAGTTGGTGGAGACATTGCTGTTATCTTGTTGATCACATCTGTGGGGATCTGTCTACGTCCATCTTGCCATTTTATTCCCAAAAATTGAATCTCCTGTGCAGGTCCCTTGACCTTACTCCGTTTTATGGCAAAACCGGCTTTCAGCAGAATTTGGATTATTTTCCTCCCTTTCTCAAAGACTTCTTCCGCTGTATCGCCCCACACAATAATGTCATCAATGTATTGCAGGTGTTCTGGAGCTTGCCCCTGTTCCAGTGCAGTCTGGATCAGTCCGTGGCAAATGGTAGGGCTGTGTTTCCACCCCTGGGGCAGTCGGTTCCAAGTGAACTGGACACCTCTCCAAGTAAAAGCAAACTGTGGCCTGCACTCTGCTGCCAAAGGAATGGAGAAAAATGCATTGGCAATATCAATCGTGGCATACCACTTGGCTGCCTTTGACTCTAGTTCATACTGAAGTTCTAGCATGTCCGGTACGGCAGCACTCAATGGTGGTGTGACTTCATTCAGGCCACGATAGTCTACTGTTAGTCTCCATTCTCCATTAGACTTTCGCACTGGCCATATGGGGCTATTAAAGGGTGAGCGGGTCCTGCTGATCACCCCCTGACTCTCCAGTCTACGGATCAGCTGATGGATGGGAATCAGGGAGTCTCGGTTGGTGCGATATTGCCGCCGGTGCACTGTTGTGGTCGCAATTGGCACTTGTTGTTCTTCAACTTTCAGCAACCCCACAGCAGAGGGATCTTCTGAGAGACCAGGCAAGGTGGACAGCTGCTCAATTTCCTCAGTCTCCAAAGCAGCAATACCAAAAGCCCACCGGTACCCTTTTGGGTCTTTGAAGTACCCTCTCTTGAGGTAGTCTATGCCGAGGATGCATGGAGCCTCTGGACCAGTCACAATAGGGTGCTTTTGCCACTCCCTCCCAGTCAGGCTGATTTCAGCCTCCAGCACAGTCAACTCTTGGGATCCTCCTGTTACTCCAGAAATATAGATGGGTTCCACCCCTTGACAGCTTGATGGCATCAGGGTACACTGTGCACCGGTATCTACTAGAGCCTTATACTTCTGTGGGACTGATGTGCCAGGCCATCTGATCCACACAGTCCAGTAAATCCGATTGTCCCCTACCTCCACCTGGCTGGAGGCAGGGCCCCTCTAATGGTCGTCACAGCTTTGGACACTTAAGTCGTGGTGAAAGGGATTATTCTTCGTTATCACAGGAGCTGGAGTAAAATCAGCTCTTCCATTCCATCTGGGAAACTGCTCACCAGAGACTGAAGCCGTAGCTCTCATGGGACGATCAGTCTTGGCCCTTGCTCCCCTCTTCAGTTCACTCACCCGTTCCTCCAAAGCTGAAGTAGGTTTTCCATCCCACTTTGTCATGTCTTCTCCGTGATCCAGCAGGTAAAACCATAGGGTACCCCGTGGCGTATACCTCCTGTATCTCCTCTCTTGAACAATAGGACGCCTTTTGTTAATAGCTGAGACGTGTGTTGGTACACGTGAGGAGCTGGATAAATCAGATAGATCGTCCCTCAATTGTTTGAGGTCCTGGGACAGTTTTTCCACAGCTGAGATGATGGAAGGGGTGAGGTTGTCTTCGAACTCTCGGAGTTTATGAACCATTTCATCCACTGTTAGTGGTACTATGTCATTCCAGGTTACTGTTGCCAATGAATGGGCATATGATGACGGTGCATTCCGTGTAAGTTTTCGCCACATGGGTCGTGTACATTCAACTTCATCTGGATCTATAGGTGTATCCCCGTTATTCGGCTTGATGTGATAGAGCATCTCTACGATGGCCGATTCCCTCAGAGACTGGATGCCTTTGTCTATAGTAGTCCACTTGGCCGAACGACTCGTAACATCGTCCTTGTACGGAAACCTTTCTTTCACAGCTGCCAAGAGCCGCCTCCAAAGGCTGAGGGACGTTTTCTCTCTTGCGATTGCTTTGTCAATTCCCCCTTCTCTAGCAAGTGATCCCAGCTGCTTGGCTTCTGTACCTTCTAGTTCGTGACCATCGGCCCCATTGTCCCAGCATCGGAGTAACCAGGTGATGATGTGCTCCCCTGGTTGACAGGTAAAATCTTTTCGCATATTCCGCAGCTCAGTTGAGGTCCGAGGTCAAGAAGTTACCTCTTCTTCTTCTTCTTCGTCATGTGATGATGATGACTCCTGATCAGATTCTGGACCGGGTGGTGAATTCATTGGTTCTTCATCTCGCTTCACCCTTTTTGCCTCCTTTTTGCTTGTTCTCTTGTGTACAGGGGCAACCGATATTGGTACGAATTGGTCCTCTGGTTTGGCTGCAGTGATTATCACTGTGGTTTGAGTAGCAACTGTACTTGTTGCTGGGGGTGGTGTAGCTGCTGTACTTGCCACTGGGGTAGCTGCTCTGTTCATTGAGGCCAAAGTTTGAGTAGCGACTGTACTTGTTGCTGGGGGTGGTGCAGCTGCTGTGCTTGGAGCTGGGGTAACCGCGCTGTCTGTTGCAGTTGAAGTTTGAGCAGCTGCTGTACTTGCTGCTGGGGTAGCTGCGCAGTTCATTGCAGCCAAAGTTTGAGTAGTGACTGTTGCTTTGCCCTCAGATCCGCTGACATTCTTTTCCTTTTGAAGGTGCTGGATAGTGTTGAACAAGGCCCTGTAAGCATAGGCCAAGCCCCAGCACGTTGCCGTGATTTGTCCATCTCTGGTATGGCCAGAATGACCACACACCTCATTTAAGTGTTTTACTAATTCTTCTGGATTTTGCAGTTGTTCGGTAGTGAAATTCCAAAGTACTGGAGGGGCCCACTGACCTAGATACTTGCCCATACTATCCCACACACCCTGCCACTCATGGCTGTCCAGCCTCAGGGAAAATCTCTCGGTCCTCCTACATTGTCGTTTGACCCCAGACAAGACCCAAACCTGAATCTGCTTAACTCTTGAAATCAGTAGTGGGCAAAACACACTCTGTATGCGTGTTAGCATGGTGATTCCCATCACCATCAGCAAACAAGTCTCAACAGCATTAAAATGCCATTCAAAAAATTCAAAACTCTCAAATGTAAATGGTCTGGGGGGACGACTGGGAGGGTAAAAGAATGTCTCCTTCACAGGTTGAGCACCTGAGAAGGAGAAAAAAGATGTGTAATTGCTAAGCACCTCCATCATATACCTCCCAAAGTATAAAGGTGGTGACCACACTGGGAACATAAGCCAGATCAGTTTCATGATCAATGATTCTATTGTATTACAAGTCATTACCATAAAGTACAATGGGACAAAAACCTTAGCCCAAGCCCCACACTTGAAAAACACTAATACAGCAAATACCGGATGGACGTAAGATACGATATACTGAAACTGTGAGATCAAGAGGAACAACCTTGAGAGCCAATAAATCAGCATTGTGACGAGTGACTACCAATCCAGTCAGATCTGTTCTTATCTCTACCCCTCGTGCCCCACGTTGGGCGCCAAAAAGAACTGTCGTGGTTTAAACCCAGTCAGGTAACTTGTTCACTCACTCCCAGTGAGTGGTGCCGAGCTGACAACAATCGAGGTCCGTGTCCCCCCCCCCCCCCCCCCTCCCCCACTCCCGGAGGAACGCGGGGAGGAGGATCGAAAGAGTGCAACTCCCACGGGTTGAGACAAGAACAGTCCAGCAACCAATGTACACAAATCACCACCGCAACTATCAACTACAACAATGATAAGGGAAAATAACAAGGGAAGAGAATACGATACCACCGGCCAAGAAGACGAGTTCCACCCGGAAGCCCCCGTGTCCTTCCGGGTAACTCCCAGTCCCCCCCCACCCCGGCCATGACGTGCTGTGGTATGGAATACCTCCCTGGCTAGCCCGAGTCAGGCGCCCCATCTCTGCTTCCTCCCGGCTTCCCCTCCTCCCTGGCAGAGCATGAGCCTCACAAAGTCCTTGGTCAGGGTAAACATCACTTAGCAACAACTGAAAACATTGACTTCACCAACACTGTTCTCAGGCTGGAAGTCAAAACACAGCACTGCACCAGCTAGCACAAAGGAAAAAAAAAACAAACATGACTGCTACTGCTGAACCCAGGACACCAAGCTATAATGTGTTCCACATAGCATTGGTGGTAACATATTCAGCTCTAAAGATAAGCTGGCCCCAAACTTCAGCAGTGGGGTGAAATCGTGCTCAGCCCTAGTCTGTGTTACTCTGTAGGAGACTGACAGGACTTGATGCTAGTTCATAAAGGGCTCCAATAATTACTCAATTTTCTTTAAATGTGAAGGATTTACAGAATGGAGATCACACCAAGAGATTTTTTTCATCATTTACTAAGTAGGTAAAATGTTCAGGTTTTTTTCAGGTGCTTCAAAGCTTTATCGCAATCAGATTTTGCTTTTTTTAAATTCCAGTTAATAGTAGTATACAAGTGGCAAGAAGGAAAGGAAAAAAGAAATAAGGAAAAGTATTTTCTCTACTTTCCTTGTAAGAAAAGCTAGTCTGTGTTACTGTTTACATGATGTACAGCCTGGAGAAATCTAGCTGAAATATGGAAGAAAGTTTTAACGTGAATGGATGTACACAGTTTATTTACATTGCTGGGATCCCCAGTTTAGGATCTAACCATAGCACCTGTCAATTACAGTAGAGCTCTGCTGGTCTACAGCAGGTGAGGATCAAGGTGAGGAACAGAATGGTATTCTTAACAATTGTGTGGTGCTGTGCAGTGATGCATATCACAGTTATAGGTAATGCAACCTAAAAGCAAATTCCCCAGTGCCTACACTGGACTTCAAAAAAACTGAAAGATACTGGTGTTTGCAAGTGAAGAGACTCCAGCTAGGCAGTAGGTCAGGGGCAATGAGGTGAAAGAAGCATTTTGCACTGGCTGGTAGATGGAATGCATTATCCCTTGCGCAAATGGACTGGTGGCTGCCTTTAAGAGCTGTGAAGTACTAAAATAAGAACTATTTCCAAGTGCTAGAAATCCTTATGACTAGCAAAAAGTGAGCCTTGAAATAGCAGCCTGATCATTACGGAATCCATTCTGCCTGTCGCCATTCTACTGGCTCCCCTCGGGATACAACTTGGGTCTAACTTTACTTTGCAAATCTTCTAGGCAGTAATGCCTTCAATCTAGGAGTTTACTGGCTGCTAAGAGAACAAGGCAGAAATTAGTGTGACTTGATTATAACACAGTCACCACTTCATTTATTTAACGTTTCCAATGTTGTCTTTTTTACATGTTGAACTGCCATAATTTCAAATACACCTTGAAAATAAATCCCTTGTTTATCTCCTATTGTCTTCTACGAGTCCACCTAAAATGAAATATATATATAAGTATTACTGTGCTCGAGACCTCAAATGAGTTGAGATGGAGAATGCACTCCACAGGAGGGAAATAATGATGCTGTTTATCATCTGTGCTACAACTTATCAGGCACAGCCAGAAAAATACTAGCTTTCTGCATACTTATTCACACAGCTTGTACCTTTTCACTTTTATGATCTCGCTTTAGAATCTAAAGAGATTAACACCAGTCTATACTTGCAAATCTTGCTGCAAACTTGAGTTAGGTTAACACAGTTCTGTGCAGAATTTTATTAAGATATTTATACTTAATTAGGCCCTGAAAGTAAAGTGTGCTCTCAGTGCTGCCTAGCCATCATTTTAGTTACAGGATTTACTTCCAGGCCCCATTTTCCCCAGCAGATGAAAAGTTTTCAAGCCTTTTATTAGATCACCCCACATGCAAAAAATACTTTGGTACAAAATCCCAGACAAGTAACAGTCCTCTGCTCATGGATGAAACAACATCACAGTTTGAAACTCAGAGACTTTCAAGTTAACTTTTTGTTTTAAGCCACCAAGGAGGAAAGAAGTAATTTGGACCATTGTGGGTATTTTTTTCACTGAAACATGGCTCAGGAGCACAACAAACTTCACAAAGGTTTTAAACAACAGGACAATTACGTTTTCATCTCCTTTCTAACACACCAGCTCAGTGGCATGTTTAACAGTACATGAGACATCAATAATTTTCTGTCATTTTAATGCCAACAAAACTGCCCATTTTCCAGAATCAGCAACTGTCAAGAAGTCAAATAAATACTCCCAAATACATTCAAATTAAAAGGAACCAGCTTGATTTATTCCAAACCACACCAAGAGACAGCTCTGTACCATCTTGTTAGGGAACAAACAGAAACCCAAATTATTCAGTTGCTAGAACACACAACCTACTTCAGTTTTAATAAAAGCTGCAGACTTCATCACTAGCTTGATTGATTCCTTCTCCCATAAAGTAACCAAATGTCAACACTGTGAATGAAGAAAAGCACCTATGGTTATTCACATGCACTCTGTAAGGAGGAGGATCTTTATCTCCACTCTTTAGATTTCCAGAAGCCATTTACTTTAATGACACGTTAATTCAGCAAATAACTATTACAAAAGCACATGGCCAGCAATCCCTGAGGCAAGGCTGCCTAAAACAGGAGGCACTTCACTGGGTTGGCCTCTGTGTTTGCCACTAAGAAGAACCTTTAGCTCCGCTGTTGGCTGCAACCCAGCAGGCGTGGAGCGGTGGGGACACATGCCATGCCAGACCTTGATGTGAAGGATGGCCTCCCCTGTTACCAGAGAGCCATACAGCAGAAAAAAAGGGGCAGGCCCAGCAGCCTGCAGTCGGCATATACTGGAGATATGATCAAGCCCAAATCCCCTGCTCAAGTAGAGTCATCCAAAACATATATAAAACAAAAAAGGGGGAGATGTGGAGACAGTGTTCTCACAGGAGAATGGATACTTGGTACATAAATTCTGAATAATCCTGAAAGATACAGCAAGGCCATGAGAGGCCAGAGGAAGCCTAAACAAGCAAGATAAGAAGCTGGAATTCACCGAGTTAATGAGAACTGTGGACTGTTGGCAAGCTTTCGAGGTCAGGTTCTCACACCTATGCTTAACCAATTATATGTTAGTCACTAAGGATCTTCAAGACATGTATCCAATCATAATATGCCAAATCACTGTAAGTGCATGTAAGAAACAATATTTAAGGGGTTAAGGCTTTGTAATAAACGGCTTTTGTCTGATCATACTGATCTCTGACTGAGTCCATATATTTTCTGCGGCCCACTTCCAAAGATATAGCAATAAAACCCTTAACACCTGTCTCAAGCAACAGCACTCAAAATCTTTAGGCCATAGCTCATATGTGAAATCACAGCTGAAGGGTTCTAATCTTTTTCCCTGAATTTCCTTTTGACCTTTATCTTTTGCTGAAGGGAGCGGGCATTGCTTAATGAACTCCACAGACACCAAAACAAGTGAATTTATTCAAGTTCAGGATCTGCCCACATGAACTATTTCCTTCTGCATTTTAAACAGATTTTTCATTATGTAGTTCATTCTGTCATCAGCATTTACCAGGAGCTAAAGCTGGAAATTCTCAGTTACTAGCGGGTAACCACAGAGCAGTTTCGCTCCTGCTGCCCTGGCCTTTGCATGTTTATAAGTCACTGCTGCTTTAAAGTTTCTCACCACGTCCTTTTACTAAGAGCTGCTTTCAGTGTTGTGCCATCACCACAGTTTTTGATAGGGATAGGCTGAAGAAATAAAACTAGGTCAACCCAGACCAGATGTTTTTACTGGAGACAATGAGGCCATCCCTCAGCTGAGGGTGTTGGTTGTTTAGTGTGGGTTTGGTTTTAATTATTAAACACTGCAGTAAAGCTGAGAAATCCTTAGCAAAGGGAACTGGGAAACGGTGGCAAGGCCTCATGTCCTCAGCCCTTCTTTTGGCTCCCTGCAGAACAGCACCAGCCCAGCAGGAGCCTTTCCTACCCTAGTAGGAAAGACGCACCATTCTCAACTTGGACCTCAGCATATCCAACCCCAAAGATAGAGTTCACTGGCCCTTACTTCAAACATAAACAAGCCTCAATAAATAGCAACTCCCATGGTGCTAATCCCTACATCCTGGGGGAGTCTCGACATCCCAAGTCTTTCAAAGGAGATTTGGAGCAAGCAACTTTGTGAGAGTTCCTGAAGCAGCTGCCAGGACGTAAGCCGTAGAGACCCCAAGGCTGACTCCACAGGCAACAGGTTCATTGACTCTCTTATGCCTCCTCTTGCTGCACTGTCATTCATGCTTCACCCTTCCGTGTGTGTCAGAAGAGAGGGCCATCAGGCCTGAATGCAGTAAAGGAACCCTTTGCATTTGTAAAGTGAGCTTAAAAATTCCACAGTTAGCGCGCTTCCACAGTGGACTGAGAAACACCAGCACTTGTACAAGAAGAAAGGAATGCGTGTGGGCTGGGCTCCAAGATAAATTATTTACAGAGTAGGGGGCAAAGAAAACACGCCATGTTTTCCTTAACTAAGTTACAGGAGTTCTCATTCAAACTTCCCCTGTGATGGCCACCAGTAGAGCATAATTGAACCACCCCAGGAGAACTATAGAGTTAATCCTCACAGAGGCTAGGGCAAATCTCCTCTCATGGGCTGTCTGACAGTCTTTCTGTAAGCAGACAATATTAAACAGGGACAGGAACCAGGCAAGAACATGCATCCCTTTGGCCTGGATGGCTGGCACTGTGTGCAACTTCTGTCTCACCTACCCAGAGAGGAGTGAAAGAGCAAGAGTGAAGCTCTTCCGTCACTTACATTTAGTAAGGGTGTGTCCTGGGTTCAGCAGTAGCAGTCATTTTTCTCCTTCTTGGTAGCTGGTGTAGTGCAGTGTTTTGACTTTCAGCTCGGGAACAGAGCTGATAGAGATGTTTTGGTTTGGCCAAGGACTTTGTGAGCCTCATGCTCTGCCAGGGGGAGGGGAAGCCAGGAGGAAGCAGAGACAGGACACCTGACCCAAACTGACCAAAGAGCTATTCCATACCACAGCACGTCATGCCCAGGATGTAACTGGGAGTTAGCCGGAAGGGCTGGGAGACTGCAGGGTTGGAGGAGGTATCGGTCGGAGCTTGGTCGGGCTTGGGGGCCGAGTTATCGGTCAGCTGGTGCTGAGGTGTTGTATTCTCTTCCCTTGTTATTTCCTTTATCATTATTATCATTGGTGGTAGCAGTAGTGATTTGTGTTATACCTTAGTTACTAAACTGTTCTTATCTCAACCCGTGGGAGTTGCATTCTTTTCAATTCTCCTCTCCATCCCTCCGAGAGCAGGGGGAGGGCAAGAAAGGGGGGGAAGTGAGCGAACGAATTACCTGACTGGGTTTAAACCACGACAGGGTGTAAGTATTTTAAACACCCTCTCTCACTCACTCAACTCTCCATACATATATGCAAGTTCTGTGAGAAGTATTTGAACTTATGGGAATGTTGGCTAGTATTTCTCCTTTAGAGTGTTCCTGTGACAGACTTAATGTTCCTTTGTAAATTCCAACCATCCTGGATTGGAAGTTCAAACCATCCAGCAACAAGAAATAAGGAAATACTTTACTGCCTGAAGATGCACTGATCTTTTCCCACACTTAGGAATGAGGAGAAAGATAGAGAGGGAGGAGTATTAAAATACCAGCCTTGTTTGGCTCAGAAGAGCTAAAAGCCCACACAGTTAAGTACAATATGCTGGCAAGTATATAAATCCTCTTATTTGAACACCACTTTCCTAGCTTTTGCAGAAATACTAAATAGTCCGTCCAAGTGCCAAGTCAACAGGACTTAAATATAGTAGGTGGTTTGATGGGCAACAGCCTAAGTAATCACTTCAATCCTAACCCTTATCAGACTAATAATAGATAGTAAGAGTGACTTGCAAATAAACAGCTCCAATATGAAATTCATAGTTTCATTGCACTTTGACACTGTAACAGCAGCATAAAGCCTTCCTAACGGTTATATTCTCAGTACTCCAATGCTCTCCTTGCATGGAATTTACATTAACATTTGGAAAATATACCCTGAAATCTGTTGTATTAAAAATAGCTCATTAACAAGGCTCATTAAGTGAAGTTAGGACTGTGACAGATAAGTCCCAGCCCAATGTTACTGATACACAGCATGCTTGACAATTAGCATTAGTTCAAGTCCACTGACTTGAGCAGAAGACCTGCATGCCCACAGAACAGAGCTGGACTTGTGATGATCAGCCTACCTGTTTGCAGAGAGTTGTCAGACAATATTTAACCTAAGGCTGTTAATGGAACAGAGCACTTTCATTCCTTTTCATTGTCACATGCAATTGTATTTTTATGCTTTGTTTCCTTGACTGTGTAAGGCACTGTATATAGAATACAAAATAAAAAGCATAATTGTATGACTGAAACAGCCTCACTTCAAATGGACTCTCAAATCCACAGGTAGCACTGTCCCTGTCTATACTGAAAGCTGCAGTGAACTATAATGACATTTCAAAAACATACACTGACCTTTAACAAAACACTCATTACTATATTTGTTAAACTACTCAAGTTTGAAGTGCAGCCACCTTTCATGCCAGCTTCAACAAAGAAAAGTCTTAGGCTCCCTTTCAGGGATATTAAAACTAAAGGGCCAAGAGTGCCTCAAGTGTACAGCAAGTCTGAGTGACTCTGCTTTTGCTCTGCTACCAGCTCTAGGATGGAGGGTTTCTAATGTATTTGCTTTGGATGCAACTCCAAAATTTAGGTGTTTGAAAAGGGCAGTACAGCTGAACCTCACTAATCCTAGTGTTAGCGTCGAGACAAACACATAACCACCAGAATGGTTATATGAGGTGCTTTATTGAGGTGCCGGGAACCAGGGGTACGCACCCAAACCTGGTTCTGACCCCGTCACATCGCGTTCACAATTTATGCATAAAAGTTTCGCAATTAATGCATATTCAACATGTGTTGCTACATTAACTAATACATATGCATCAAGGATTACTTTATTAGTCCATTACGACATCAGCCTCTTCTGCTCTTGCGCAGCCCCCTCTGGTGGTCGACCCGATGAAGTAAGGAGTTCCTCAGATGAAGTAAGAAGTCTTCCTCCCCTTGTTCTTTTCACCTTTCCGTTCTTTGGACAGGCCCCAACCATTCTGTGGACGCCAGCATTCTCACTTCCTCACTTGGCTTGTCCTTTTATGTTGCAATGATTTCGCAAAGCTACCAATATTGCAGAGATTAAATTTTCTGCAGATTAAGATACATGGTTTCTATTTTTTGACAAAGCTTCCTTTTAAGCAATACAAAAAATTATGAATGTCTGTATTATCAAGACGCACAGTTCCTTGTTCTAAACCACAAAGTCTTAGGCCAGACATCCTGTGTTCGTCTTGTGGTTATGCTAGTTTCTACTGCTAAGGCTACCATTGTGGTGTTTGGTTATAAAGTAACTAAGATACAGAACAGCAAAGTTACAACATTCTTCTAATATACAGAAGTCTACTATTGATTCGAAAACTTTTCAAATATAGTCATTTCTATTGCTCTATATAATTATTTTAACGTAAAATTTCACTCTTTCTAACACTAGCACTGTAGGTCTCACAATTTGGCTTAGCATAGAAGAGTAACTCTTAATACAAGTCACATTCTTCATCTATGGCTATAGAAATGAAATTTCCCCTAAAAATTAGCATTTTGGTATAAAACAAAAGCAGGGTAATTTAGAAGAGGAGAAATAACACCATAGATGGCGTAAGGGTGAGATGTGGCTCTGACAAGAATAGTCATTGTAGGGAGACCATTGTCTGTTTTTTAGTTTGTAGTCTTGGCTGAGTCTTTTCTATATGGCTTCTGTGTCACGTCATCTGTTCTTATAAAATTACAGATGGGGTTTTAATCCAAGAATAGATTGAAAGAAAAACTCTAAAGTGATATCACTGCTTTTTTCTCAAGGCGCTACGATTTGACAGTTGGAGAACGTGGTTTTTACTTACCAGCAACTTCTTATCCCCGTTCATTCCTTGGTCAGCGGGGGCCTAATAGTAAGCAGGCTGGATTTACGGGACCACGGCTTCCTCTTCATATGTTTAAGGTAATTTGCAGGGAGCAAAAAATGGCACCAAACTGAAACTCAGTGATTTTGCTTGCCAAGTCCAACCTGCTAAACTTCTGAGATTTTCTTTGCTAAAACAAATGGATTGCTTGAACCAGCGAGTTATGTTTCTTCCATCTAGAACTTCTCACCTATGGTGTGTTTAGTATTCAGGAGCATTAAAATGTTCCTAAGTCATGTGAAATACTGTGAAAACAGACAGCACAAATTTAAACTTCATCGTTAACACTTTGTGCGATTGGCCCATTAGTTTTCTACTGGTTTTTTGGGGTTTTTTGGGTCTGTTAACGTCTGCGTTTTAATTGTAGATACCTGTAGCTGAGTCACCCATTCCTCAAGAAATAATCTTAGAATCCCGGGCCTACAGCCACCTGAACAGGTTGTCAGAGAAAACAAGGTAAATTGAGTACACTCTGATGAAAACAAGATTTCATACAAGTTTATCATTGTTTTACCCATCTACTAGTACTATTGAATAGAAAGCTTTAAACCAGTACAGCAAATTCCACACTGTGCTTGTAGGGTTGCAGATGTCAGCGCCGAGCATGTATTATTCTGATATTAATTAAAGGCAGATGCCTCCCAGAATGGTTCTGTTTCTTCATAGAATTATTTTCCTTTTATTTTACGATCGGAATTCTTTTTCTATTTTTTTTTTCCCATCCTAGGATGTGTGAATGTAAATTCCCACCTCGTGCCCTCCCATTTTGTGGAGAGAGGGAAATGAATGAGTTGACTTCTTTCTAGTTGGGGGAGAGCGAAGGTAGTGGTTTTGGCTATTGATACGATGCAGAGCAGTGAGCAGAGGGAGACAAATGTGTTGGGTGTGGGTTTTAATGTACTACTTGCAAGCTCAAGAGAAGAAAAACATCTTCTCTGGGCACTGCTGAATGTGTAAGAGTCGGTTTCTAAAGGGACTGCCTTACAGAGTCCCTTTAGAAAGCTACAGTTTCCAAACTGTGTAAGGGAGTTTAGAAACATACAGGGTTTACCAGTAGCCACCAGATCTTTTACTTCAAGGGATTTTTGCTCCTAACATTTATCTTTTAGGGGAACTTTTTCAAGTGAAAAATGTGTTTTAATTTGTGCAGTGTCCCTGCACCTCAGAAGTCCGAGGGTGATCATCTGATGGAAACTGTAGTGACGGAAAATAGTAACTATGCAGAGCTACCACCTGTTAATGACTCTTCTATTACAAAGCTGGATAAAGTTCTGGAGAGTCCTAAGCAGAACTACTGCAATGAAGGCAAGTACAGACCTTCCCATAATGAAAGAAACAGTCCAAATAATGGCAAAAGCTCAGGAAAATACTCTCGTTACAGATCCCGAAGCAGAGAAAGAACGGAACAAGACAGGAATCAGTATTATCATTCCAAAGGAGAGAGAACCTGGAGCATGGAAACATACCGTCGAAGCACGGAGATGGGAAAAATGCAGATATTACAAGCCGTACGACTCTCTTCATAGAAAAGGAGATGGTAGAGAGAGGAAGTCCTTTCATTTTGATAAAGACTTTCACAAATGGAGTCAATTCTCGAAATCACAGAGCGATGATCCCTGCAAGAGCAGATGGGCTCACAACACTCACTGCAGAGAGGAAAGAGTGCATCACTTGAGCAGCCACAGCGGAAACTTCCGTCATTGTTCAGTACCTCAGCAGCAGTCTGAAAAACACTCTCGGGAAGGGCACGCACCTCCACCTGCCTCAGCTCGTGCACAATTTGACAACTCTTTCTGGGAAAATGAGAAACTGAGGCTTGGCAAGAGGAAATACGGTGACGCAGAAGGAAGCAAAAGTGAAGTGGAAAAGAAACGCCACGAGATAGATGATAAATACCAAGAGAAGGATTACAAGTAAGCAGGGATTCCAGCACAATCCGCAATTATGTTCCTAACTCTTTTCTGAATGTTTCCCATGCCTGCCCTTTTCCCATTGTTTCTAAGTGATTTATATAGGATAATCTGACTACGGGTTGGTCATTAGGCTGGTCATTAGGTTGGTCAAGCAAACATAGGAAGGATGTTGCTGAATAGCGTTAGAATGCTAGATCTGGAGCACAAAGCGAAGAACCTGTCGTGGTTTAAGCCCAGCCTGCTGAACCCAGGACAGAACCACATCTGCGCACTGTTCTTGATTAGGTTACAACAATTATATATTTTTAATTCCACATATTCCACAATTAGCCCCTGTAAGGATTTGCGTACAAACCAAGATTTACTGTTATTTAATCTGAGGTCTTATGTTTGTTGCATCTAAAGTCAGATGTGCAGAAATTACTACAAAATAGCTGACACACAGCACGCCATCACCTGTGATAAAATAAGTAACATTCCACACACGCATCAAATGCTGTGTCCGTTTTCCTATTTTTAACCTGCATGTTTCCCTCAGACTTCAGGATTTGGATGGCCTTGTGTTCTGCATTGACAGTGACAATCGCAAACGGAAGAAAAAGAAGCAGCACATCAGGAAACTGGAGAGTATGTTAAATTCCTGCCACCGGTTTATTTCCTTATGATTGTTTTCTGTTAGCACAGGCTTAAAAATACAGAGAAGCGGGCTGAGGGAGAGTTCTTTTGCAGTCAGAAGAAACTCATCTGCTCTAGGACTGGTTTGGCTTTAGTGAATGCTCCTGCCAGCAGGTGGCCAACTCTGGTTATTTCTAAACCAGTCAAAAGTATAGGAAGAAGTTAAATGCCTTGCACTCCCCTACACAGGTCACGGGCATTACGATTAGTGCGCTCTCTGTGTAGGCGTAAGAGATGTTCAAAATGTGAAGCAACGTAAAGCTTATTTTGTCAGAATAGTGTCAGTTTTAAGTCAGTCCGGCTGAGCTGAAGTTTCCCGTACATTTCTCTGCCTGCACTGCACAGGCACCGTGGCTGATGGAAGCGGCCACACAGTTCAGATGCTGAGCGGAGCCGGCACGGCAAAAGGAAGGGAAAGAGACCGGCGGGAGCAGCCGGCTCGGCTCGGCTCGGCTCGGCTCGGCTCAGCTCTGGTGGCCGCTGTGGCGCCGGTCGGGCACCCGGCCGCTACCCTCCTGCCTGCGGGGCAGCGGAGGGGTGGAACTGCCTGGCGCGGCGGAGCTGGGCGACGTCCCCAGTATGGAGCGGACGGACCCAGCTCCGCCGCCGCCGCGGCCGCCACCAGCGCCTGGACCGGCAGGACCGGGGCGGGGCGGCAGGGGGCTGAGGCGGCTCGGCGCTGCGCCTGCCCCCGCAACACCGGTTGCCGCGGGCCGGAATTAGCGAGCGGGGCTGGGTCGGAGCGGGAGGTGGAGTGAGAAGGGCGAGGAGACGTGAAGCGAGGGATCCCTCGGAGCCCTGCTCCGGCCTCGCCTGCCGCGTCGGCTTCGGTTTGGTTTGGTTTGGCTGTGTTTGGGCTCTTGCCGCTCCCGAGAGCGGCCATGCTGCGTGCCGCGCCGGTCCGTGAGATCAGCGGTGCCACAACGCTCTTAGGGACCAAAACCCCTCGGACAGGCAGAGCAGGGGGTGAGCGGGTGTGTGCTTGATGCGTAGCGCTGGTGACGGAAGGCCGGACAGTTCCATTTCGGACTGGACGTTAACCGACGTTGAGAGCTTATCTCGCGACCCCGCAGAAGCAGACCCTCGGACCGCGGTGAAACACCGGGCACACGCCCCTGGGGAGGACAGCGAGACCCCTGGGGGGTCACAAACTCCGGCCCCTGGGCGGAGAGACGCAGACCCCGGGGCCGCTCTCGCCGCTCCGTACAACTCGCGGTCCCCGATCTCGGGGTCGCCAGTAGTGGCAGGAAGCGTTGCTGGGCGCCGACAGCGGGGAATGAGAGCTTCGAGTGCCTCTCTACTTCGTGTACCGAACTGGCTTCCAGTTAAGATCTTCCTTAACTGGAGTAACTCCGAGTTTCCCAGCTTGGCAGCTGGATTCTTTTTTATGACAGTAAACGAGTTACAGAAACAGTAAATATTTTTTGAAATCTGATTTTCTTGCAGTTGTTAACGACGGAATTGCCCCGCCACGTAAAATTCTTTTTCCACCTGAGAAAACCTGCATGGATTGCCAACAGCCACTGAACGTTGGAGCTGGACTGCAGAACCTGGGCAATACGTGTTACCTTAATGCTGCTCTGCAGTGTGTAACTTCCGCGCCTCCTCTGGCCAATTACGTGCTTTCACTGGAACACAAGAAGTCACTGACACAGACCCCGACCCCGGGGCGGACAGAGCAGCAGACCCCGCAGCTGACAAACTCGGACCCCAGTTCGGAGGGACACAGACCCCGGCGCCGCTCTCGCTGCTCCGTGCTACTCGCGGTCCCCGGGCTCGGGGTCGCCAGTAGTAGCAGGAAGCGTTACTGGGCTCCGACAGCGGGGCAATGGGAGCTTCGAGTGCCTCTCTACTTCGTGTGCCTAACTGGCACGGTTTTTGTGATAAAGAACTGCGAGTCTCCTAGCGTGGCAGCTGGACTCTTTTTTCATGAAAGTAAAAAGCTATTACGTGTGTGCCTCTCGGGGACGTAAGGGGTGGATTTTGTTGAAACAGACGTGCCTCCTGCCTCCCGGAGACGACACCCCCAACCTATTGCTGTATCTAACTTGGTTTGCATGAGGTGCGTGCCTCTTAGGGACTTCAGAGGTGCGTTTTGTGGAAGCAAAACGCTGCCTCCCTGAGGCGATCGTCCCGTTCCGAAATGGATAGCAGTGAAGCTGCCCCTGAGGGCAGAGATGTGTTGTGTGGCCTTTTAGAGCAACAGAAGGCTCGCCCCTCTCTGCCAGGGGCAGAACGGGCCGAGAAAAATCGGTGTAATTCGCAAAGTCTAACAGACCGAATAAGCGCCCTGCAAAAGGATGTGAAACTGCGGCCCGGAAAGGGTAACTCGGTTGTCTGGGCCGTACCGGGCGCCATCTTGGCTGCTGCACCGGAGGCTGGCGAAGAACAACAAAGAGCTGGATCTCAGTTCAGTTCATACAAACTTTACAAGACCTGCTCCGAGCCCTGCAGGACCAGGTAGTTAACCGTTAGACAAAGAGAAAAATCAGGCTAACTACTTGCAATTAGCTCTGAAAAAGGAACTCCTTGCAGAGAACCCCGCCCCTGAATATCCCCACAGGGGCCTGGGAGGGGGGGACGGACTAAGGTCATTAGGTTGGTCCAGCAAACACAGGGAGGATGTTGCTGATCTGGACGAACGCTAGATCTGGACGATTTTGCTTGCCACGCCCAACCTCCTAAACCACCTGAGATTTTCTTTGCTAAAACAAATGGATCGCCTGAACCAGTGAGTTGTTTGTTCCATCTAGAACGTCTCACCTATGGTGTGTTTAGTATTCAGAAGCATTAAAATGTTCCTAATTCATGTGAAATACTGTGAAAACAGCACAAATTTCAACGTTAACACTTTGTGCTATTGTCCCATTAGAATTTGCAGAGCTGAACTGGCATGTGAGAACATGCTGATGTGCGGATTGACTCCACAACTCGTTAAAGTTGTAAAGCAGGTATGCTTTTTAGTCAGCGCTGAGACGCACGGGGATAATTCCTCAAAGTCATGCGTGCCTCGGTGTTGTTTCCCTCTACGTTTATGCTCCAAAGTTATATGTATTCATAAGGTTGCACAATATGCCTATATATATTCATGTCCTGTCCCTGCTTCGTATAATGAGCTAGAAGGTTCTGTGCACCTGCGCAGTGCCCCCTCTGGTCATGGGCAGGGGTCTCAAGATGGAGTAAATGAGTCTTCCTCCTGTGGGTAGGGGTCTTCAAGAGGAAGTCAATGAGTCTTCCTCTTCTTGAACTTTTCACCTTTTAGTCTTCACGTATGGCCTTAGGGTTTGGTCGGTGTCCCGCTTTTGTAATCTCACATTTCTCCAGAAATACCTTACTGGCTGCTTTTCACACCCTTGCACTTCTTGGTACCACTGATTCTGGCTTATTTGCATTACAGCTCTACTTGTACAGAGCTCAAACTGATGCACGCATTGCTCAAAAACAAAACCTGAAGTTGCGGAACAGAAGACTCGAAACAGGTGATGTGAGCAGCTCTGAGATCACGCTGCTTTGCAAACGCAGGACATACGACTCCAAATCATTTCTAGAAAGAGTTTAAATGTGTTCCATTAAGCAAAGGTATCTCCACGCCGACACTTGTTCAAGGATTGTACCTCCGCTGGTTGAGTTTCACTCCCTTGAAAGTACTTGTATCTGAACAGGCATCCAAGCAGACCACAATTCCACACGCTCTGGGGAAAATCTGAGGTGTAGAAACGTTTACTTTGTTCTTTTCCTCTCAGCCTTTATGGCAAACATGCAATAAAGCAGAACGCTGGCAGGATGACACCCCATGCAAAACAGGGCACATCAGCAAGACTGGAACAACCAACCAGCCTCGCCTTGACAGTCAAAAGGGGATTTCAAACACATCGCCTTGGTAAGTCTGTGGCTTTGCCAGGACGGCACGTTTCCCTGTGCTGTATGCCGAGCTGCTCTGCAACTCCACCAAGCAAAATTGCTTTGATAAAGCACTGGGTCCCCAAAGCGGTCACTGGCACAGCAGGCACGGCTCAGGTTCAACAAGTCTGTGAAAAACTGCCTGCTACCGGAAGCAGTCCAAAAAAGCCACCCTGTGCGTCCAGCATGGAACTAGGGGCTTTCCCTTCTGAACAGTACATGCACTGGGAGTAGAAAAGCACTGTGGGAAAATCTGCCATAGCAATTCGTGTGCTACTGAAATACTATAAATAGAACCACTGAGAGGTCTTCCACAAATTATGAAAAAGAGATGTGCTTGTGGGGAATACTCTGTAATCAGTGTATAAGTTATTAAAGTAAAATAAGGATGTCTATTCGTTTTTTCAACCTCCCCTGCTGAAGCACAGATCTGAAAAATCACCTTAAGGAATGCAATAAAAATACTGAAGTTTTCTGTATGTTTAAAGTTTGTTAACAAGCAGAGGAATGAATCCTGCTTGATTAATTATCACGGGGTGTTATCTTACTGAAAGATTTTACCTTCCTGGTTTTCTCCTTTAAAAACACTAAATGCATCTGAAATGATTTGGCATATTTTCACATGTAAAGCCTAAACTCATGCAAACCCTGTCACTTTTCTCCATTAATAGTGACTTAGTGTTAATTAAACTACAACATATCTCAAACATGAGAAGAATGTTACTATATAAAAAAGCAGATTATATCAGTCATTAAAATCTCACTGCTTATAGTAAGCTTATGAGCAGACAGGAATGAGAATTAGCCTACTGGCAAGTATCAAACCCCATCTGTATTTAGTGTTACGCGTACCGACTCAAACCTTTGCTGCGGGGACCTCTTTATATTTTAGTGTTTATCAACCAAACTATTTGGCACAACTAGTTAACGCTGTAGCTGCCAGTCTACCACAGAGTTGCATTTCTGATGAAGAAAAGGTATTTCCATAAAGGTAGGAGAGCTAATCCTAAATGAAAGCTGTACGCAGTTGTTCATTTACTGCATAACACACAAAAATGAGAACTAATACTGACATTGTGGGGTTCCTGCTTGCAGAAGAATTAAGTGCTAAATCACACCATACTCCACTTTCCGTACTGCATTTTAATGAGAGATGGAAGTCTTACAATCGCTCCTCCTTTTGTGGGACACATGCTCAAATAACAGCTATAGGACATTTTACTATTAGGCTCAAATTCTTTCCCTCCCAACCCAAGTAAACTGGAGCTGTAGCTAATATAAGTAAAAACAAAGCTTTCATGTTTTTGGTTGAATTAAGTTCCAGTATAATCATCCTCTGAGATTTAAAGCATACTTGAAATCATTTGCCAGTAACTGTTTACCCTGAAAGGTCTTGCCAAGTTTTTTATGTTATAATAAAGTGTACATATATATAAAAAATTACAGTTCTTGTCTTCATTTAGTTTGTCCAATTTTTACATTATCATTCAACTGCATGCTCATTTATAGGTTGAGGCAGGTATAAAAGCTGCTGATCATGTTCTATTTCTTATTCGCAATTCTTCGTTTCCTTGTTGCCAGCATATCATAAAAGGGATCCCTGCTAATACTTGCTCTAGAAGAGAAAAAAAAGGAATCATCGGTTTGGTTAACAGATACCTGTTTTTGAAAACTAAACCTATTTTGCTCTCTTCCCTGTGCATGACTCCACACTCTTAATGAGATCATAGACCACTGAATTCTAAGCATCATGAACATTTCTTTAGAAAAAGATATTACTCAGCTGCCATTTGCTAAGAGTTCGTATCTTCATCTTGACTATTTCTTTAGGTGTAGGTCTGCTTTATAAACCTTCCAGATAAAGTCAAGCTGTGAAAGTTTAAAGCTGCACTGTGAACATGTTTAAGATAAATGTCACTGAAGTTAATTATCAGGTGAAGTAGGAACCTAATAAAATTAGGGTTAAAGACACAAGGCTTTTATAGTTGTTTAAAAAGTAATAAATCCATATTTTCCTGGTCTGAGTTAGCAGCACTATTTCTTGAGGACCAGTCAGTAACAGGACACTTGTTTCTTGATCTGGCAACCCCATGTAGTTTGTCTTTAATCCTTGAGCATATTGTCACAGCAGAATTCTTCAAACAAGTTAGAATACAAATTCTCTTAGTATCTTACTCCAAAAAGAACTTATACTTCATTTCTGAAAGACATTTGAGACGTTAAACTCACTTGATAGATTTAATCCACTCTTCCTTTTCCTCTGGGGTGGGAGCAGATATTCTGTACACTACATGGTTGCCTTCCACCACTCTACCATCAGCTTCAGTTTTACACGCTTTAATTACCTGACCTTTATGACTAGGGTTGTAGAGCTCAAAGCAGTTCTGGAGGGTAGAAATGGAAGAAATCAATTTACAAACCAAAACAAAACTGACAAACATCCTCATTTAACACGAATTTCTATGAGGTTTAGTTCTTAAAAGAAAAAGAAAAAAAAGAGGGGGGAAGGGAGAAGAGGGGAGAGGGGAGAAGAGATCTCACTGGTTTTCTAGGGTCTTCAACTTCTCTTATGCTAAGATTTTCTAATGGAATAATTCCTCTTGGTTCTTTGTCCTAAAGAAAAAGACAATATGTTATTAGCCACTTAAATATCTTTACTACAAACAAAGTTCACTGTAATATATACTCACTGTTGTGTATTCAAAGTAATACAGGCAATTATCAGTCAGAATAAACCATCTCCGTTTCCACGTTTTTACTCTTCCCCCTACAATCAAAGTTATGGCTGAATTAAACCTGTGTCACCATCAAGACTTCAACAATGGGTAAGACAGTGATTTAGTTTTGCTTGGTTTTCAAAATGTAGCTTGATTACTTCATCCCAAATGGATCAGGCACAGATGAGCTGAGGTTAGAGGAACATGTTACCGTAACTCTCATGCCAAGACCAAATGCCCAAGGCAGCATTAACTATGGTGTTGCTGACCAGCCACAAAAGCTGGATGCTCTAAAGTTGCAAATGTCTCCTCTTTTACAGGGAATGAATGCAACAGTTCAGCAGTCATGCCCACTCCCTCTGTCCATGCCATCACATGTTTACTGCATCCAAAACATTAATACTATAGAGCCCTCAGAAATGCATTCAGTGCTGCTACAGCAAAGGGAGGCCAATCACCAGTGTCTGGTTTAAGCTGGTAAGCAGCTAAACACATCACTTGCACTCTTGCTCCAGGATCAGTTGTATAACTACCTGGTTGCAAAATCAGTAACTGGTTTCCAGCAACAGGACCAACCCTATCCACAGCACATATTGTACAAGAAAAGGGTCCCATCAGTAAAATCAAGGGCGTTTTATCACCTTCCTTTAACTTGGGAGCATACATGTGGTCAAGAAACTACTTTCAAATTTAACATCAAGTGCAGAAGATGCTTATAAATATTACTAGCAGAACAAATATGTACCATGAATAAAGAGCAAATCTTATGCCAAAATGTACCAATTTTAGTCACCTGCCATAATTTACTATTTTAAAAGCATGTTCTCCTTATGGGTTAATATATCACTGAGTTCCCCTGACAGAAGAAATAGCTACTGCTCAAAAAATGCCAATTTTTCCTGCATTAACAGGGTAGAAACAATGACCATAGAGCTCCTCTTTCTTACACCCGCTAATGTCACATTGTAAGGAACAATTCCTTTTAGAAACACACATTACTGTCTTGGAGCTTTCAGCTGGTTTTCTGCCATTGGCTACTTCAGAACATGTCTAGCAGTCCACAAGCACATTATTTTTCAAACTCATTTCCAGGAAAGACAACTGCAGATAAAGCATTCATGTGTTCTTAAGATCCAGGCTTAGCTCCACCATAGTTATCTGACTTCAGGATTACGTCACCACCTGTGCATCATCCATTCAGCAGTGATTTAATCTCATTAATCCAACATTTCAAAACAGTTGATCTTGCTGTTGAATACCACACATAAAGGAGTACTGTCAATACACACAACCACCCCCCCCATTCAGTCCAAGTCATAGAACTAAATCTAAGACATAAGCATAATTTTTTTATCTTTTTGTTCTACTTGAGATAGCTAGGATTTTTCTTAATACAGAAATCCAAATAATATTAAAGAACAACTCTAGGAATCTCATGAAACTTCTTGATACCAGTGTACTACACGTTTGCATTGCAGACCAAGTATGTTGCACATTGTATCTTCCTTTTGCTTGGTTTCACGACCTACACAATTACCCCAGTGCTAACGCACTGCAATGCTCAATATACTCAATGAACTTTTATGTTTCTACTACATACACACACACATATTTTAAGAAAAATTTAATCTGCAAGCAGGTGTGGTGAAATAAGAGAAGGCAAAATAGTGCAAGATGCAGAAGCCGTGACAGAATGAATGGCTGAGTGAACTGGAGACAGTGAGGGAAGAACTGGTGGCAACCACTGTGACAGATCCTTAAGTAAAGCATTGTAGAAACATTCAAACTGGCACGTAAGTCACTAGAAAACTCCCATCACCTTGACTGAGAGCTGGTTCAAGTATCAGGAAGTACTTCACTTCAGCTTGACTCACTTCCAGATCGATGCATAAGCAGCAGCTGAGTCAAGGTGACGGCCAAGGCAGTCCTTGCTATCACAATAACATGACATCTTTTCATACAACCCAGTGTTCATTGCCAGGATTTCTAAGTCATGTTCTGTTCTCTAAGGTTAACATCGTTTAACATTTTTAGGGCACAAACTCATCAGGCTAACAGGCAACATGAGCTTGCATCAAATGTCATGGCTTGCCTAGTTCTAGTAGAAAAACAATTCAGCAGGGGAGAAGATGAAACAAACAGGCAAATAGGTAACTATCACAGAGGCAGATTAAATTGAGCAAAGGTTTTCCTCAAACTTTTCCCATGCCAAAACACAATAAAAAAATTAGCAGGTAATAACCATGTAGTTAAAAAGAAGACCTACTAATAACTTGAAGCAGGAACAATAGACTTAAAACACACACCTCCTTGGACAATATGAAATGCCAAGTAGTAAATTACAGTTGAGTTTGCTGAAGTTTTTCCTGACGTCACCTCCCTGCCCCTTGGGAAAAGCCGTATTTCTCAAACCTGAAACCTTTTGTAAAATCATGCTGCAGCTTTGATGAAGCTTTTGTCATGAAACATTTCCCAGCTCCAAGGTAGTATTGATGTTGAAGCCAGAGAGAAGATCAAGTATTTCCAAAGGCATCCCCCTTACTGCTCCTTTCTCCCTAAAAGAGCCAGGAAGTAGCTCATGGGGTTACAACATTCATGTGAGTTGCGGAAATAGACCTGAAGTCTCTGCTCCACTAAACTCTCAATTACTTTTCCAGGAAAAAAAAGCAGCAAGGCAGGAGTTTTTGGCAGGATAAGAAACTATTCTCACATGTAAGTCTCTGTGTCCCCACTCCACTGCTTCGCTGCAGCTGTCAACAGCACAGAAATGCTAATAAAGCTTGAAAGGCAATCTAATCTGTACTCGCCAAGTTTGCAGGGGTCACCATAAAACAAGCATTTAATATGCCTTTACAATGGGCTGAAACCCAAGAAGCTGGTTGATAAGGCTTTGTGGCCCATAAGCACTGTAGGCAAGATTAATGGTAAGAACTCGTGATAACAAAACATTCTTTTCTTTGGCCAAGATTGCCGTAGGCTCACAAAACAAAGGGTTTAGTACCATACTTCATATCTTATTCCAGCTTCCAGCCTTTTAAAGATTAAAACTGGAAGGAATTAAGTTAGCAGAAGAGGATCAAGAAAATCAAAGTATGAATCCATAAACATTTATAGTAATGGAGAGATATAAGTGATGTACTTCTGAAAGATCTAGTTGATTAATTAAAATGCAAAGACTTCAAGAAAATAAAGCAGCATTATATCTTGTAGATGGAAATCTAAGGAAACCACAGGAAAAGGCCACAACAAGGCACAAGGTACAGAAAGAGGAACAGAAACTCTCTTCACTTACGTAACCCAACATAGGATTTTTTTCCCCCCAACTGTGGGCAAAGTACAAACTAGACAACATAGGTAAAAGAAGCCTATAATTAAAGGAAAAAACAACTGACAATAACTCAGGAAACACATATTTAAACATTAAAAAAGGTCTTAGGACTAAAGGCAGCAACGTGTCTGAAGTTAGAAAATTCTACCCAAATCTTCAGCACCTTTATATGAAGTTTTAGAGGGGAAAGAGAGAGATGCACCATCAAGACTCATTTTTCTTCTCATCAAGAATGTTTATTTCTCATGTTGATACAACTAGGCAGAATGGACCCACAAACTGTACAGTTATACAGGTGATTTGCATCAAAGCTTGGATTTCTTTGAAAAAGAAGTTTCCCTTGACCACATCATTGACTGCCTCAACCTGGAAGAGCATCAGTTACTACAAGAACAAGGCAGGTACCAGAAGGCACCAGTTTCCTGATTAACCACCACTATTCTCTTACCCCAGATTAGGGAAGAGAGAAAGGGCATCCTCTCAAGGCCCATCCCTGGCAGGATGGGCCCAAACGTGGAGCTTTTGAACTATCTCCAAGTTCTCAGTAACTGCCTGACAGGCAGAAGAAAAGAATGTGAACATGTGTCTAGCTTGAATCATTTCCTCTCCGGCTTGGTGGAATAATGTCATAGTTTCCCTCAAACTAGATGAAAATATTACATAAACCAAGCTGTTTGCCAGGAGAGGCTGTTTTAGGCAAGGAAATGCCTCCCTGTGCAAAATGACTGCAACTTGGACACTGAGACAGAGCACAGACTACAGCTTCAAAATACCTTGAAGTGGATGGCAGAAAGCTTCATGGTGCCAACACCACTAATAATTATGATGCAGAAAAATCTAAAAGCTCACAATGTCTCAAGCTGCCCTAAGCAAGGATTCATGCTTCAGACAATGTAGAACTGAATGATAATTTAGGCTTACCACGATAAAGATGTCTATATAAAGGAAACAGCTGAGTCTACATAGATAAAACCAGAACTACTGTCTGGCTACCAGGTTTAGGCAAGACTTATACAAAGTCACCTCTGAACAATTCAGGGCAGCAAACTCTCCAAAAGCATCTAGCACCCTCTCAGCTTTCTAAAGCCCAGTGCCAGCCTGGAAAGCTAGGGTGATCTTTAGGATAGTTGAATCTTATAGCACATGAAAGGTCTGTGACATCCATCTCCTGCTCACAGGATAATCAATATGGGGAGCTGCAATACTAAACAGACGGGCACAAGTAGATAAATGGGAAGAGTTAACTGTAAGAAATACCAAATACAAAGTACTGTCATAATATACTCAAGGTTTCCAAGATGTCTTGGTCATACTTGTAGTTTTAGATGAACTTTCTGTTTCAACTCTAAGTATTATAACAGCTAAACTCTCACACAGCAGTAGTCTCCTTTGCATTTCAACAATACTGAAACTTTCCATATCACCGTTCTCCAGAACTGAAGGAAACCCTACTCATTTCACAAGATGTGTTTCCCAACAGAAGGGACTGTAAAAATGCAAACGATGTGGATTGAGACAGCACTCTCAACATACAGTTTAAGCCTCCTAGCAAATAGGAAACCCAAGGGAAAGAAAGAAAAGAAAGAACAGAAGAAAAAAGAACAGAAAGAAGATAGGAAAGAACAGAAAAAGGAAAAAAAAAGAACAGAAAGAAAATGAAAAAAAGAAAGATTGCCAGGCTTATTTCTGGTCAGTGCACCTACACTCGTAAAATGTATTTGTCTGTCCCAGCCTGTGTGAGCTGAAAAAAATGCAGTCTTTCACGGAAGCACAGCTTCACGCATTTACAGGCTGAATCACCAGAGGCTTGTGGATATGTTTGATTTCTTTATTCAAATAACCCTCATGTCATGGGAGTGTTATGTGCCACACCCTGCTGTTTCACACACACTTTTACTACTGGGTTTTCTGTAGGCTGTCTCATCTACCCTGTACATAATAAAAAGCTGATTTTATTGACCTTGTGCCAGAGCCAGAGATGGATTGTGCAGAAGTAGCTGGCAGCTCTCGCTGACTTTCAGTCACTATTTTTTTCAATTTCTTTGTTCCTCTATTTTTTATTAGATCTCTTATTGATCTTTATTAGAATTTTTATTGACAGCTTCTTCCGAAACTGTCATTCCTCTACACACACTCTCACTCTTGCTTGCGCTCTCAGTATGTGTATATGAAAGGGTACTAGCAATAGAAATATGCACAGCATGGGCTTATACCCAGCTTCTTCTCCAGAAAGCACATTACCTACATAATTTTGAAAGCCATTGCTGTTGAGATAGCTATCACCTTGTGCTACAAAATGGAGAAAATCTGCAAAGTCATCTTTGAAATTGTGCCAGCTGAGTCAACACATGTCAAAAAGCAAGAGCTTTGCTTTTTTGTAGTTAGAAAGATATCCATAACATCTGTAGTGCAGAGGCCAAAATAAGAAGACATCAGAGAGCACGTGAATGAATGCCAAATGCTTCCTCTTCACATCTATTTCTTTCCAGCAGTAGCATGACCACCAGTTTTTAGGTGCAATCAACAGAGTGGGCCCATGGCTCTACCTGGGCTCTACTTTCACCATACTCGCCCCACGTGCACCACACAGCACATCCCTTTTCACACTTCAGTCATCATTCTCCAAGTGCAAAGTTCCTTCTACTTTAACAAGCAGTTACACGTTAAATTGGCCAACAACTGGCTCTACTGGAGTGTGTACGGGTGTTTTTATATAATGAGGCTTATTTCATTGAAAAACAAATGTGAAAACAAAATTTCAGTCTCCTTTTTAAACGAAAAAATTCCCTAAGCCCAAGTGAGAACATGAATCTCATCAACTCTAAAAAAAGTTTGTGAACAAAGGCATCTTGCAGTGCCAGGAGACTGCAAATTACCAGAGGTTTCCACAACCCTAATTTGGTGCTCATTCAAGATTTTGTTACGTAAGCTAAAGATTGTATTTACAAAGGAAAATAAAAAAGCAAAATAACAGTTTTTATAAATGCATAGTTCAAATGTAATCAATCTTTCAATAATCCAATTGACATACAAGGAACAAAATCACCCTGGAACTTCATTACAAGAGTAAGGTGTTGTTTTCTCTTGGTAGAAATCATTCTTTCCCTCTTATGTTATTCATCGAACAAGAACAGAACAAGAATAGTCATCTTTATTTTTCTCCTTTACATGTAAGCACTTTCTTCTTTTCTAGAACACACTTGCATGTAAGCCAGACACTGACAGGCCAGTCAGAGTACCCCTGATGATACTGTTAGTGACACTGAGTGAAAAAGTAAAACGCTACTATAAATTTAATTTAAAAATAAGAAAAAAGAAAAAAAGAAAAAAGAAGAAAAGAAAACAGGAGGAAGGAGGAGGAAAACAAAAGAATGAGCAACTGAAAAGGATGGGACTGGAAAGCAATCAGATACGTACCTCCTAATGCAGAATAAGCAGAGACAGCCAGTCACAGAACAGAAAGGTGATAGGTCATAGGCCATAAGGAAAACAAGAAGGCACATTTAAACCACTCATTAAAAAATCATAGCCAAAACCAAACCAAGAGAAACTCACAAATAATATGGAAAAATAAAGACATACAAAAATAACTGTTTGAAGAGAAATCCTTTTTTGTACACAGAAAACTGAGTTGAAATATCAGAGTTTTCTGAAATGACCTTATAGAGACTTAGCTGCTATTTATCAGTCACAGCATATGGTAAATACCATACAGCATTTCCCTTTTGTCACTGAATTTTACTTCTCATATATCAGAAATAGAACTCCAAAGTTTGAAACAAGATCAATTTGGATATGTAAAATAAGAAGTAACAACATTCAGACATAAAAGGGTTACTTATTTTGGTTCATCCATTTTTGAATACAAATTACAAAGTTAATCCTATTACCTTCACAAGAAAGAAGATAGACAAAAAGCAGCAAACATGCTAACAATGAACAAACATGTCACAGCAAAACTGCCCTTATAACTAACCTAGTTTCAGCAGCCAGCCTTCTCTATCTGGATTGAAAAATGTATGCGTTAGATCATTTCCATCATCCTCTGGGATCTTAAATGGCTCATTCTTAATACTTTCATATAAATTCTAGAAGAATAAAAAAAAGAGGAAAAAAAGGTCAATTAACAAATGTCTAACAGCAAATGCAACCAGGACATCTTATTGCTTCTCAGACTCTATAAAATGCATAGTAAACAATATCCATAACATTCTGGACCATCCCTTCTCAACTCTGTTTAGTACTTTGATTAAGTTTGATTTTAAATTATTCCATCTATAAATGTCTCTTCTTACAGATTTTATAAGCACTCTTTGCAAAGACATCTTTAAGTTAACTTCAGCATTCAGTATTTCAGAGGCTTCAGCTCTCATTTAGTACAAGTTTTGCCAACTGAATCTGGATTTTCAGAAAATGGTTTAGACCACCACAATGTCTTAGAAAAATAAGTATTTTTACTAATATCTCAAGGGACAGGAGGAAGCTCCACAAGACACATGGGGAGGCAATGATGAAACAATGATTTTCACTGTTTTTTTTCCAGCTTTTTTCTGACTTATCCAAATACTTTTTCCTTTTTTTTTTTCCATAAGGAGCCAATTCCACAAGATTTTTGCCATCAGCAAACTACTGAGAGATATACAGTGTTTTCCCTGGAATCTTCTCTCTTCAACAAAAGACTGAACATAGGGAGAACCAGCTCAAAGCAGCTGTTAATATCAGAAAATGCTTCTTTCAGCTATTCAAATGGTTATGCATGCTAAAAAATGTTCTTCTTACTTTCCCTTAACAAATTTGCCTGAGAATTTTTGCACATGCTTCTACATTTCCTATTAAAACCACAAAACTATGTCTTGTCTTACCCAGTCGAACTTACCCGTAGTAATTCTTCTGGAAGGTCTCCACCTTCATTAATTCCACGATTCATAGAAATAAACCTCTCTACGGTTGGTTTATCTCTTACATTGTGGTTGTGCAGACTGGTATTCAGCATAATGATCGCAAATGAAAGCACATAGCATGTATCTGAAATAAAATTTGAAGGAGTTATCTTTCTATGTGTTGAAGTGCAAACCTGTGAAATGAATATATAAGCTCACCCTGACTGATAAAGACAAAGGTAGTAAAAAACTCTTGAACATGAAAAACTATGGAAGCAAAGTCTCAAATCTTTGTTTAAACTGCTGAAGTAAGCCTAAAAAGAAGAAAAATATGGAACCATTCAACTTTAAAGCCAGTAAGTGAAAAACAGTACAAGAGAATTAAAAAAAAAAAACAAAACAATAAACCCCTCTCTTTGAAAGCATTCCTATCACCCTAAATTAACATTTCACTTGAAACACTGAAGTGCTGTTGTGCAAAACATTTGCTGCACACAGATTTTGCCCAAATCATACTGGTAGATCTTGGTCAATCAGACTCCTACTAAAAGTACTTACAAAGCTTTCTCCGAAGAATAGTCTCTTAAAAATAATAGTTGAACTATATTTACACAGGCTGAAAATGACACTGACTCAATTTCTTGGCATGCAAGATGACAACAGAGATCTTATCATGCCTCTTGACACAGTTATGATTATAGTAAATTCTCCCAGAATTCAAGTACTAGGTCTGTTTTAAGAAAAAGCAGGATGGAAATCTCTCTGCTACATAGAGGAAAAATGTGTTTGCACCTTCAGCATGTTGTTTTCAATATGTATTTTCCTCTGTAGCTGTTGCAGACCTGCGTTACGTCAATCCTTTCCTAGCCTGTATGCTCCTCAAACTAAGCGATCAACAGCGAGCTATGATCATGTATAACTAAACATACCAACGGTGCCAGAATGCTAGAGTGTTCTGTGCAGTATTTCAATTAGCTTTCATACTTTAATTGGCTTAGATATATATATTAATGTTGAAGTTTTATAAATGGAACTGCTTTCTGGCTGTAAGCTTGCACCTCCTGAAAACAAAGTGTAGAATCAGACAGTTGCATTTTCTCAATTCTGAGAAATTTCTCATTTCACACATTATTTTATCCTGAACTTCCAAACTAGACATCATCTCCTTGCATCAGATGCAGAAGAATGTATATGATTAAAAACGAAAATAAAATACATATACACACAATTAAGAACTCCTATTATTTCCTGTGACTCACCTGTAGACTGGAAGACTCCTGGGTTACAAAGGCAGTAGCGTGAAGCAAAAGCTTCCATCATACGATCAATTTTTTGAGCCTCTCCTGGGAGTCTGAAGCTCCACAGAAACTGCCTACAGAAGGGATGAATAGTCTTTAGATTTATATACTCAGCACATATGACCAATAATCAGAAACTAACAAAAAAAAACAACCAAAAAACAACCACAAAACCAACCAAACAGCAATGTCTATATAAAACGTCCTAGAAATATGTTCTCAATCTCTCAACACACAAGTCAGGAGCTATTATAAAGCAACATGCACAGATGGCTAGCCCAGTAGTTCAGCCAGCAACACTGCATGCTATCAGGCAAGATAATATAGCAGTTCATATTCTGAGACTCTTTCTTCCAGACTAGTAAACGATTTTCTGTATGCATCCCATTTTTGCTGCAAGGCTGCTATGGGGAAACAATAAGATCAATCTTTTCTGTGTTTCCTGGCTAGTAAAAGCAATACTCATTCAGCTAGACTTTACTTACAATGTAAAAAGACACATTACAGAAAATATTTCTGGTAGGGAAGAGAAGCAAGGAATATAAAAAGCACTTAACATCTTTACTTGAACTCATCAAGAACATTTTAAAAATAGTAACAAGAAAACCCCCAATGCTTAGAGAGGTGCTGCCTGTCTAATGTAAGCTCACCCTGTAAGAATCAGACCTAGATCTCAAAAAGAAAGATTCATGATATTGTCCCAGTAATTCTGTAATATACACAGGAGATCTGTGCTCCTGTTTGGCAGCAGGAACTGGAATACAGTTTTTACTTTCATAACTTACTATTTCTATCTATAGGTACACTGGAATGCATACAGGACAGAAGTCTTCACAAATTTATTTTGGCACACTGTGGCGCTAAAAAGCTCCAATGAATCTAACATTTTTTAATTTCTTAGCAAATTATCTAAATTAAAACAGGATCTAAACCAGCAAAGTTACATGCTCTGCCATGCAAAACAAGTTCTTGATATTCCCTGTACAGTGGGTGCCAATATAGTAACCATTTATTCCTGTCTTCATCAGTTTTCATTTCAGGACATTAAAGTGTCACAGGCCATCTTTAGTTTCTCATCTCTATATACTGTCTTTTACTCACCTCATGCAAGGTTCCAACCCAGATCACGAATTTTGTAAGCTACCAAAATACAAACATTTAATAATAGCAGCTGCTAAGAAGAATAAAGTTAAACCTAACGTTAAATTGGGAAAAAGTGACAGAAACATGAAGCCTCCCAGAAAAGCTTCAGCAGACAGAGAAAAGGCTTCCTTAGCTCCAGCCTCAGGCAGCTCAAGTTACCATTACTCAACCATAGCAAAGCTGTTCTGACTCCACATCACAAGACTCTGCACCAGAGACAAAGATGGACATGGACATTTCAATTTATCTGGTGTCAGGATGGTGTCACTAATGACAATGAAATTGGCAGAACTATCTAAATCAACTTAAGTTGTTAGACCTGTAATGGATTTCCACTAAGACAAGAAGGGACTTCACAAGGTCACTGCATGCTAGCATCCTAGGGAAGTCAAGTAAACTGTTCACTTAGCAAGGGAAAAAAGTATACTAAAATATTATACTTTCATTCACATGACAAGTGGGAAACTCGGAGGGAAGTAGAAATAACTTGGTTCAAAGTTTACCTCTTTGAAATTGAACATAATCACAGATTATGGTCAACAGAATTCCACCCCTTCCTTGCCCAGAGGAACAAACTGAGGTGGAAGGAAAGAAGAAAGAAGAGGGCAGCAAAGAAAATTATTTGTTTGGGTTAGGAGTTTGTTTTTTACCTATCTCAATGCTGAGATATGAAGCAGATCCTCAAACGTCCACATATGGCAGGCACACCAAAAAGTTATTTGTGTTTGTTTAGTTGTTTGTATTGGACTGAAATAATGATGAAGTTTTCACCTTCGAAGGCAGCACATACACAAGCAATTGGAAGGGTTAAAAAAGAGCTGTCTCTGCTAACTTCCACAGTAATGCGTATAGTTGTGCCAAGCTGTAGATCAACTTTCTGATGAATAAATCTACACAGGGACTAATATGAACGTGCAGTTCAAGAAAGAAAGCTCAGGTCAAAAGAAAGAATTTACTCACCTTAAAGCTTGTACAAGATTGAGATCAGCAAACTCATGGAGTTCAACAAAAGCCTGAAGAACTTTAATATTAAATTCATCTCTATGAAAGACAAAAATGCAAATAGACGATTACGATTCTGAACTTTAAAGAATTCCTAATTATCTCTATTTGCTTCAAAGAATAAGCAAGAAAATAAATGATCATACTGACCAAATCAAGTCATCAGAAATAGTTTACAAATTTGAGAGGCATTCTGCCCATTATTGCTAGGTACTTTAGCAAGAGCCAGTATACTTAAACCTATTTTAGCACCACTTATTTAAATGACTCAAAATGGCCTGGCCTTTCCTGCTTCCCATTTATTATTACTGCACCTGCTTTGATATGGGATGACACCAAATAAATTTATCCAGTAAAATGTCTTTTGCATAAATTGTGCCATGAACTCAAACCAGTAGTCAACCCGAGATCAATTTCTTTAGCCATTCAACACATGAAAACCAAACTATCCTGTTTCTTCCTCTAAGAACAGAAAATATTAAAGCAATATATTAATTTATGTACAAAGATAAGTACTTTGGATACCGATTGTACCTAAGAAAAAGAACAGCTTTTTAAAAGAACTACTTAGTATGCACTATATTCTTACTCCATTCTCAAAAACCGTTACAATAGAAGTTTATTAGAGTCAGAATAGGGTTTGAACAGGCTTCTTCTCACCTAGCTTTTATATTGCTATGTAAATCATGAGCCAAATTTTGCTTTGATACAAAGATGTTGAAATGAAAAAGTAACATTTAAACATTAATGAACCCAAAACTGTTTGGATGCAGACAGTATTTAGCCTATGCCATCACTCAGTTCATATGCCAGAAGCATAAAGGTTTATAATCCTCAGAGTGTGCTTTAAATGCATCACCAAGACAGAATGCTGCATATCAGCCTCCACCCAAAATTAGAAAGGTGTGCACCCACCAGAACTTGTGTTGCATTTCTAACTGCATAGCCAGACTGCTCAGTAACACTCACAAGTAAGTACCTTAACACAAATTATTCATTCATTGAGATGTCCCCATTTTGTAAACAGAAAAACACATCACCTCTGTCAAGCAAAATGAGGTAATTCTCATGAGATTTAGTAATGCACTTTCAAGTGCATTTAAAGTTCAACTTCACTAGTTTTCAGTGCAGTAAAGTGTTATAACAGTATAATGAAAGAAACCATTCAATGGGGGTACTTTGTTACTTTAAGCCAAATATTGATTTTGCTTATGTGTATGGAAAGCTGCAGTAATTCAGAACAAGTATTAGCCTTATACTCTAAATTTTGCTCTTCTAGGTTTTACCATAAACTAGATTAATAGTGATACTTGTGCTGGGTACAGCTCCAAAGACACAAGCCAAATATCATGAAAGGTCTAGGAAGCCACTTAGAAAGAATAAATGAAGGCTTACAAACATACAAAGAGCTCTCCAATCTTTTATAGGATGTAATTAATCCCTTATTTATTACATTTTTAGGTATTATCCCATTCCATTTTACCATTCACTTTTTTCAGGTTCCTCAGTGCCATAACACTGTACAAGTCAGTAATTTAAAGTATCTCTCTTTATGGCAGAATGTTAAACAAATATTTCATTCTGTTGACTATCTTGGTGTTGTCTTCAGCTGTATTTAGGTAGAATGCAGAAATAATTCATGATGAGCCCCCAAGAGGGAGTGGGAAAGTAAAGGAGAATGAATGCTCTTAGACTCCAAGTGCCTTGATAAAAAAATAGAAAGTAAAGGAAAAACTCATCAATAATACGCAATGCCATTTGTATAGCATAAATCACTTAATAGCCCATTTCTGAGGTAGTCACAAAAGCAAAACTATCAGCTTAAGACCACCTCAATTGTTAAATTTTGTTTTATTCTAGGGTATTTATTTTATCTCAGGACCTAAAGGTCTACTGCATTCTTTTCAGAGGAACATAAATAAAAATTACTAAGATGCTAGGAAATTAATGTTGCAGTTCAAAGGTTTATCAAGAACCAAATCCCCATTCAAGGGGGGATCTTGAAATTTCTATACACATTCCTGAAAATCAGACTGTCATCACTTCACCTCCAGCCCCCCTTACTAATTAATGTAAGTGAAGAATAGAGAGAAATATCCTTTGCTTTCCCATTACCATATTAATATTACACCCTTCACAGAAATGAAGAAACATGAAAAAAAACAACCAAACAATTAAGACTGACTGGACAGACTGAATAAAAGCTTACTTTAAAGAAAAAGAAAAACAAACCAAATTTGAATTTTACTTCAACTGTTCCTTAAAGTGGATAGGCTGCTTCTGCCTTGTGGCAAAACAGCAGCAGTAGGTTAATTTTATTATCCAGCTGATTCATACAAAATTTCCTGATCAAATCCACTACATTTCTATTTAAACCTTGAAAAGTCTAGAAGATATAACTGAACTACATTATTTATCTGTATATATACGCAATATTAAGAAATACTGCATTTTCAGATTGGACCACAGTGCTACTCAGCAGCATCTCTGCCAGGGATGCAGAAGAATGAGCAATATTTTTTTTTTTCATTTTCAATGTGAACCCATGAATAGTCATAAAAATATCACTGATCACTCCAGTGGGCTTGGACATACTGGTATAACCTTTCTGCTTGGTACAGGAGTTCTGGGAATAAGGCTAGAAAAACTGAAAGTATTTCAGATGAGAAAACCAAGATAGAATGCAGCTCTCAAAACCAAACACAGACTCCTTTATACAAGCTTTGTTACAGTTTTGCAATTATGGACATTAACATATAAGTGATTTTATAATACTGATAGTCCAAATATTCAAGAGAAACAATATACTGCTGTTGTATAAAAATCATTGAAATGTCTACACGTACTATACAGAAACTTCATAGCCAAGATCTGTTTTCAAAATCTACATATTACAGTAAAAACTTTCATTGACACCATTAAAATAAGGAGGAAATTGCCAAGCACAAGCTAAGCTGTTGATGCTGTTAACAAGAATACAGGTGCCTCAAAAGGGATCTGCCAGAACATATACACTCCAGGAGTATATCCCAAATGAGTCAACTTTTAAACCTCTGTAACTGGTATCTGACCTGGAACACGTGCAAGCATATAGATACACATACTTCAGCCCACTCTTCTGTCTCTTTCTGCTACCTTTTTCAAAATCAATTCCTGGGTTGCACAGCAATGGGAGTAATTTGCATTTTGACTCTGTTTTGCAATAGTGTCCATAAATATGCATGTTGCATGTTTATTGTACTAGGATTGACAAAGATATGGTGCAGCTGCCATTTCTGATGCCTCCTTACTAATGGGAAGTCTGTGTGCACAGAAGATGACAACACTAAAGCCTGCATATAACTGCTGTCCCACTTACTAGTGATTGTAAAACACTCCTTGTCTGGCACAGCATCAAGAGTTACCGGAACTGTTGCAGCTCTCAGACATTCCAAAAGCTTATGGTATTAAATTCTGCACTTCAGCCAAATTTAAGGGTATTTTCTCAAAACAGTAAGTTACAATGAATTCAGTATCATTCCACAATGTAGTCTACAAGAACAACCTAACAGAAAAAACCCTGTCACAATACCGTAGCAGTTTTACTTCCCCCAGTAGCTTTTATAGATCACAGAGTAGTACAGTAGCACTCTCATGCAGCCTGTGAAGGGGAAGGTAACTACCGAAATCTGTAAGTATGCTTTGTAAACTCAAGAACAAAATTTTCAATATTTCTATTTTACCTTTCACCGAGGTAATCTCCAATTACCGTTTTATTTAATCCTTCTCCTTTATAAAGGAACTGTGCAATGTCTTCTGCAGTGTTCTGCAGGAGGTCATTTTCTATCAGAAACTGTATTCCCTAGGAAGAGCAATTCCAGAGGAAAAGGAATGTTATGTTTTCTTCTACAAGCATTTGTGCAAATACCACTCAGAACATTTGTTATTAATATACTGACACAGACATATATATAGCACATTAAGAATTACATCAACCTACAGACTTTTTTAATGAAATGGTAAATGTTTTTCAGTTAAGATAAGCAGGTAGGTAAGTATTCATTTTAAAAAAGCTAGATGTACTAGGTGGCAGTTTGAATCCCTCAACAATAGAAATATTAAACATTAACTGAATAATGATTCCACATTGCTCTTCAGAGTTACTGCCTGAGTTGGCCTGTTCATAATATTGTATAAATGTCTCATAGCAATAACCTAATTACCACCATGACACAAAATAAAGCATCTGTTATAATCTACAAACTGCAACCCAATACATCAAGCCATTTCTTGCAGTAGAAGTTGCGGCTGAAGATATTAAAACCAGTTTAAAACAGTTTATCAGCGACTTCTGGTTGTGCTGGAACTAAACTATTCACAGAGGACTTGAACTAGACTATTCACAAACCAGTCAAGCTTCTACCACGGAGCTTCTACCAAAGCCAGGAGGAGAATCTTACCCTGCCCCTCAGTGGGTACTTGATCAAGTCCCTGGACTCCTATGCCTCCATAAATTACTGGCCCTATAACTGGTACATTCTAGGGATGCCCAGAGAACTGCAAAGTGGTAAAGAAAGGAAACTAGAAGTTACATAAAGATTACATAAAGGATGGAAGGGATGTTATTCCAACACTCAGCAGGTCATAAAGACACAGTGCTCTTTTCTTCCCCACCACACGCCCCAACAAAGCTATTCCTGCGTGCTTCTTAAAACTGTTAATGACATGCTAGTGAAAAGTAGAAATGGCATTTGTAAGTAATCTTAATGCCTTGGATTCCAAATATGTCAGAAGAGCTGAACAAATTATTCCAAATATTTTCTAACAGAATATTTCATAATTTCAGAAATACTAGAAGTTTCCCAATTTCTGCAAATTGAATAGGTTTATCTCATTACAACTGGGAAGACTCCCATTATTTTTTGATATAGCACAGGAGACCCTGCAGTAACATTCAAAAAAGTAATTATCCTTCTATTTGGTTGATTCTGGGTTTTTTTATAATGAAATTGTTACCTGCCTGAGATAATAAAGTCAATTTACTGACCTAATTTAACAAAGAAAATGCACTGTGATGTTACAAGGCTCAAAGCTTTCAAGGAAAAAAAAAAAAAAATTAATTCTGGAACACAATTTTCTCAAAATAATTTTATCACCATCTGAAAACTTGATTTCAGTGACAGGCCAGTACTCTGACAACTTAGTATTTTGATAAGTCATTTCAGAACAGACATGATTTTGTTTCAAAGAGTACATCCATTTTATCTTGAAGCAGAAATACTCAAGCTTCCCTCAGAAATGACCCCTTCAAAGTTTATTTGATAACTAAATATTTGGACAGAAAAATCATCTCAATATGAAACATTATGTTTTTTCCCATACCAAGTTATTCATTAAGCTCTCAGCTCTGTCACCAACAGAGAAACTTCCTTAAATACCAGAAATGGCAGTTGCAGATTCCCGCTTTCAACACCTGGAGCATATTATTAACACTTAGACTGACTAAAGTAGTTTTAAAAACATTGTACAGGTTACTGGAATGGATATGACTAGAAGCATGGAAAATAAAAATTCTGTGCACAGAAGCACTTTAACATACTATCCCCCCCCCCAAAAAAAAAAATAAAAAAAATCAACATAATCTTTCATTTTCTGGATTTTATTTTTTTAAATCCTTAAGATGTTAAAGAACCGGAAGTCAAATAGACAAGAAAAGGGATCTGTCTGGGACAACAACTCCAGCGTCTGGAATAAATGGTAAAATAGGCCAGCCAAACCCCCATCAACTCCTACGCTTTCGTCTTGATGCAAATTTTCTTTCTGCAGACTGACAGGAGACTGAAGAGAGCTGCACTAGTTCGATCTCCCCACACAAAATTCATAGCGACAGAAATATTCAACATTCACCACAGGTATTACATTGCTTTTCTAAAGTCAGATTTCAATGAAATCTGCTTTGAATTTTATAGGTTTTACAGTAACTTGATTACAAATTTTGCAGTTATTTAAACCCTACTTTTGTCACAGGGATTCCAGTTTCTGGGCCCAATGCAGGAAGCACTGATTTCCAGTACTGCGAATTTCAAGCACAGCTTTATGTCCTCTGTGCAAGGATTCTTGAAATGTTTTACAAACTTTACCATTACAGCCCTTCCTGCACTTGGCTAACCAAATCCAAACAGCAAGGTATGTGATATTACATCACATAATTGTATTAAGCACAGCCATGTTGAATGAGGGTTTTCTGGGTGTGGGGAAGAGGGAGAATTTCTCTATGTACACACCAGAACACGTAAAGGTCTTCAAACAAAAGTGGTAAAAGAAAATTACCTCACTATGCTCCTGCTAATTGAAAACATTAGACCTCCGTTGTTTGCTTTTAAAGAAGAGAAATTGGAGGATTCAGTGCATGTATTATTACCCCAGTTCTTTCACATTCCTAACTCTAGAGACCATCTTCCCTTCCTTTATGAATGAAAACCACCCTTTTCACAATGACCCCAAGTTAATTCTCTCAATACTACAAGGACATACATTTTGGCTGCCTGTAATTTAAAGGAGTAGCTGCAAACAAGATGATCTAGCTTTAGAGCAGCCAGCTACTGCAGGCCACCACTGATTCACAGACATTATTAAGCAAGTAGTAGACTTACCACTGTAAGTCTACCACATTTAGATTATGCTACAGTAGTAATGTGGCCACAGCATCTATTTATAGAAATAATTTCGCCCAGCAAGCACAGTAACAAAAATAGTTAACACTGGAATGAAAGCATCTGACATCATCCTGTGACTTTGCCACAAACTTCTAGGACGTGAAAGAGCTGGGGAACAACAGCTAACTACCAGGATATTTGGGGGTATTCTGCCCTCAGCAGAATAGAAGTTAGACAGTCACCAAATGGAAAAGAAAAACACAAGACATGGTCAGTAGCTTGAAAAAGAGTTTCATATCTCGAAGCACTTGAGTGTTTCTGGTAAACTAAAAACAGCCTGAAGAATAGCAGCCCTCCCTGTACAGAACATTACAGAAAAGCCACCAAAATGTAACTGAATTCAATACAATTTGGAAGAAAGCATGTCAAGAACTAATACAGAAAACCAAATGCTAAACAATTTCCAAGAAGACCTCAAAGAAGACTCCTCACAAATTCAAAATGGAATCTTAACCACAAACAAAACAAAACAGTAAAACAAAACAAGGAAAATGTAAAATGAAAAGTAAAGACAAGACTAAAGGTCAATTACGTCAAAGCACCTCTTTTAAATCTATCAGGAGAGGTCTGTAAGAGAATGTCCCTGAATTTTCCTGAAAATTAACAACTATTCATGAAAAGTACAGGTACTCCAGAGAAATGAACTATTTCTTGGCCAAATGCACAGCAGACTTCTTCAAACTGGTAACCAAATTTCTACCTGTAGGTGTTTGTACAAGACATATAGGTACACCTATATATTTATAGAAACAGATATTCATACATGCCTTTTCCACAAACAGAATTTAGATATGCAAATATAAAAGCCTGGATGAGAACAAATTAAAAAACCTGTGAAAGGTATTTCGGAAGAAAAAAAAAAAAAAGGGCATAAAAAAAAAGTGTGGCCTCACTAATAGCCAAACATCAAAACACCTATAGAATGATATTTGACATATCAACATAGAACACCTCTATCAGGTGCAAGTAATCTTTCTGCAAGCCAGCTCAATCAATACTGGCATATTTGATTGTTGATAAACAGTCTCCATTATCAAAAAAGGTTTGCTTAAGTGAAAAAAAGTTTCTAATTTAACCCTCTCCTCAGTGTGTTACAGGATATACAAATAAGGCCTATGAACTTACATTACCAGAAACGTTTTCTCAAGAAAACTCTATTTATTATAGATCGTATTACAAGCAGGAACTTGATTCCTGAAAAATAAAAAAAAAAAACAAACCCCAAAACCAAAACCACCAAAAAAAACCCACAAAACAAAACAAAAAACCTCCACAAAACCACAACAAAACAAACAAAACCAAGCCCAAACCAAACATGCTCTACCTTCTTAGGGTCCATGTTGAATTTCTTCCTTCCCATGGCTATTTGCTTATTTCTTTGAGTAGTTTTGCTACACATGGAGAAAAAGAAGAAACAATAAGCAGTTATCAGTTGCTCTTTTACAAAACCAGCAACTTTTGGGTGAGCTTATTTGAATTGTATTTTGGCTACTTTGTATTTTCTATTACAAAATGGAGACATTCACTTTTTATAAAGCAGAAAATTATGTTGCTATTTTCAATTCCTTCAAGTAATTCCAACTTGAGAGAACTGTATGATTATCAATCAGAAATATTTCATGTTCTATCCAACATATTCTCTAACCAAATGAATGGCACAACCGAACAGGATAAAGTCAGGCTTTAGAGACTTTATAGCAGACCAAATAAAGGTGATCCAAGGTTTACTTAGTGTGACAAAGCTATTTTCATTTGCAATTCCTGGAAGACCTGTTCCAAGGTTTTATTGAATCGTGTCCATGTTACCACTACTTACCTTTCTTCTACACTAGTCAGATTATCAATTTCTGTCATAACCTCAGCAATTTCAAATTTTAATCTCTGCCAAAAGAAGGAAGAACAATATGTTAATCTACATTAAGATACTCTTTGAAATCATCTATCTTACATTAATATGATCAATTAGGTTTTATTTTCTAATTGCTAGTCAACTGAAGAAAAGTGATGAATTTTGTGGCTTCCTTAGATATTTAGCTTAGAGATTTTACCACAACTGATTTGACTGTTAAATACAGATCTGAACTCCCAGTGCGGGCTCATGGCAGAGCATTGAGACCAAACCAATTTCAGTGTAAGATTTCTTTATGCAGATTTTTCACTTACTTATACCCTGTATGCGAATCTGCTGTTTAACGAGTTCTTGACTACACAGATCAATTGTATACAGATGATACATACTACATTAAATCCAAAAGCTATCTTTTTCAAAAGCACACAAATGATGCATAAATCCTATACATTGACAGAATTTAGCTTAAGCCATTTATATGCTTTTAAAACCATCATCTGGAATTCATACAGCAGTTTACTGTAACTTAATCTACTGAAGCAGCCCTTTAAGGATCTTTACAGATAAATCAATTACCTCAATATCATCAATCAACTCTTTTTTCCTGCGACGAATATTTAAAAGCTCTTCTCTTTCTTCTATGGAGAGGTCATCAGGCACTGGAATAAAGCAAAATGTAGAGTCTTTTACCATTTGCAAATATGAGAGATGATCCCATATGAAAACAGAACAAATAATTTCTGCACAGTCCTCATTTCCAAACCACCTCTGTTCTGGAAAGTTTTCACCAAACTTGCAGTACTACACAGGCATTCATCTCTCAGTACACTTCAGACTTAAAACTTCTTTGCTCTTTGTAATGGGTTAAAACTTAAACAGGGGAAGCTTAGATTGGCTATAAGGAAGAAATTCTTTACTGTAAGGGTAGCGAGGCACTGGAATGGGTTGCCCAGGGAAGCTGTGAATGCTCCATCCCTGGCGGTGTTCAAGGCCAGGCTGGACAGAGCCTTGAGTGACATGGTTTAGTGTGAGGTGTCCCTGCCCATGGCAGGGGGGTTGGAACTGGACGATCTTAAGGTCCTTTCCAACACTAACTATTCCAAATACACGTCATCACAGAAAACTGAATAAACCCGATTAAGAAAAATAAGCTTACATAAATCATCAGGGCATGTGGGCTTGTTTTTTTTTTAAGCTGTGATCATTTTCAGGGTGGATGGAGGGGGAAAGCCACACACAAACAAAATAAAAAAAAAAAAAAAAACCAAAAAACAAACAAAAAAACCAACCAAACAAAAAACCCCACCCAAACCAACCAACCAACCAAAAAAAATCCCTACACCAACAACCCTAATTTATTGGAATTCTACTTTATAAAATCATAAGTAAAGTAACTGAATGAATGACTATGGACAGAATCTGTCATTAAAGTGGCACAAAGGAAACTGTGGGAAGATTTGGCTCTACATATTAATTGTTATATTCAAGCCTGATTCATTCCAATTATCTCTATAACAAGCCAAAATTTATGTAAATTAATTATGATTCAAAACACACAATTAACTTTCATGGTCAAAAGCCAAAGAATAGCCAAAGCTCTATACAAGAGGTGTATCCTGGTGCTGACTTCAGACAACATCATAATTTTAGCAGTACCCCTTCATTTGCTCGCTTTGAAGGGCAGAGAAGCAGGTAAGTACAATACTACTAACATTCTTAACAGTAAATTCTTTCCACCTGTAGGATATACAAATAAACACACAGTCAGAATCAATTATTTAATACAGTGCTTCTTAAACTTGTGGGTTTTGTTTAACATCATTTAAGTGAGTCTGAAGTATTTAAGTCCATTTTAGGTCTCTCCTTGGCTCTGCTAAAACAAATGTTATATAAATGCTGATAAAAATTTATTGCTACTGAAGGTGCAAACACGTTTCTCTACACTCCTATGGCCATCACTCACTCTAGCATCAGCTCTTTATCCCGCAGGCTCTGCCTGACAACCAGCAAATGTGAAAAGTTATTTACACAAACCCTCTGCTTTTCTTGAGCCATTAGGCTTTCCCTAACAAGAAATTTCTTTGGACAGATTACTCCTGCTCACTTGTACAGCAGTAGATATTAACCACAAATATTCACCTCCTTTGCGATGATCTTATAACAGCAGTTTTAATGCTACCCACTTTTGTTGGAAATAGCTACTTAGTTAGAGAACAGCTGCTCCTTTTACCCCTCAGTAAGATGGAATGACAAAAATAATTATTAAGATATTTAAGGAGCTCTGTCCCAGCAGCAACACACAACAAATACCGTCACTTGGGATGGCTAAAGCTGTTTCTGTCATACACATGTCACAGACTGTAGCAACAGGATCACAAGCAAAGGTTTGGCTTGATAGATTTTTAAAGCCACATTTGAAACACAGTCTTCATTCAAATGTTAATAATGAAATATATTGGTTATTTTCAACATCCAGTGGTTAAGCTCCTTTCATGATTCAAATCATAATATAAAATCCAAACGGCAACAGGCCTTGTTAGACATGAAGTAATTATGGCAAATGATCTCATTTAACTACTCCAGATACAAACATGATTAAATTACTTCCAGTTTAGGAAATAACAGTCTTCTGTTGAACGAATACCAGGTTTCAATATGTTTACCTACTTTTTCTCTTCATCTCATCAGGAATCCACCCAATCCACCCATTCCTAAAAAGTTCTTTGATGCAAATACTGATAAGATTCTTTTTACATCAAACCTTATAAATACACGCGCCTCCATCACATCTTTGTCTACGTGTATACTTTAAGACTTTAAACCTCAGAAGATCTTTTGACTACATGAACACTCTGTATATACCCATACCATAAATACTCCAATTAGTTAACCAAGGACTAAAAAAATTACAACTGTTATGCAACGTCGACTGTTAAAAAGGCAAACTGTGTATAATCAATCACTCTCTTAGCTGGGAAGTATGCTGAAGTGTATTTAAAAACATTTCTATAGTCTTACTTCAGTAGATGAAATTAGATTAAAATTTTGCACTACTAGCATTAGTAAAAGTTTTTAATTTTTCAACTTTTTGCCACAGCAGACATTTTCGTGACTCTCACCTTTGCTGGCAGCTGGAAATACTAATCAGAACCCAAACAGAAAATAATCTTTAAGAATTAAAGAGATTTAACAGGGTGTACTTGATTTTTCTTCAAGCTGAGGTATCAAATCTCTGGATTAGCTGCTATCACAAATCCTTGACACTCAGAACAGTTTTGGAATATCTAGAACAAGTGAAATTGCTGTCACAATTCATGTTGATTTCATATAGTTTTTTCTATGCTCAGGCAACCCACCAACGAAAAGAAACCAAACACCTCAATACTTTCCCTCCAGCACCCAAAGACTGTCTGTTGTGGTTTTTTCCTTTGCTCTGATCACAGCCACAGCAGAGAACAACCCTCACAGTATAATTAATGATACTGTTAGACAAGAAGGAAATAAACTAAATGGAGTCAGACTGCCTTTTGCATTAGGAAATAACATCAAGTATTTATCTACCAGATGCAAGACAAGGAAAGTCTACTGGAAAAGAAAATTCTGCACTTGGAGAGCACTTAGTATTAAAGAGACAACTGCATAACAATGCAACATCTTTAAATAATGGTATTAATACCAGAGCCAAAAGATTTGGTATCCCTGATAAGAATAAAAGAACCAGGATGCAACTGAGTGAGGGTTACAATACTGTTCAGCTTCCAGAAACTATTGATATACTCAATATTTTACTTCCACTCACACTCCCAGCACAGAGAAGGGATGACTGACTTGACAGGATGATTCCTAAGTGCACCATCCTATCCTCACCATAAACTGGCATGTGTGCAAGACACTGAAGATGTCCGCCTTGTTCTCATCCTTCTATTGGTTGTGCTTCACCACTCTCTTCTTCAGTGCTGCTGTTCACGCTACTGAGAAATCATCAGTGGAAAAATGAACTCACGAGAAAAAAAATGGTTCTTAAAGAGACTGTATGTGGCATTACAGCAACTTCAGAGGCTGAACTTCTCCAGGAAGCTACATGACTTTGTCTATTGTCCCTGTTTTGATTCTCTGTCTTAAACCAAAATTTAACAATATTTCTCTATTTCAATAAAGGTCTTTGAAATAGTAATATTGGAGGATGTGCCTACTTTAAATGAAAGGAAGAGTGGAAGATACTCAACTGCAGCTAAAACCAAACAAAAACAAAACAACCCCCACATTAACACAAAAGGGCACCCACCATTAATTAAACCTTTTCCTTACAACTAAGAAATGAGGATCTACTCTTTTTCATGTCAATTGTTCTTTGCTTTTTATTGATCCCTAATGAACATCTAGAAAATAAAAAAAAATCCTACATTCCAGTTCTAAATAATAAAATGTTTCTTCAGTGACAGCTGCAAATGGCAATCGGTTCTTCTGACTTGAGCATGAGGTGCCTTATGCAACATGCAACACAGGGAGAGCCTGAAAATAATTTTCTTTGGAAAGCAAACCTGTAAAGCTGCGGTAGCCAGGTGTTCTTAGAAAATGGAATAAGCACTTTTAATAGCTACAGTTTGAAAAGAAAAATATTCATTTTATTGACTCAAAAAAATTGAAAACCACAGTTGAGATGTTTTGTGTCAAAGCTGATTATTAGACTCATGACAAGCAAATGGGAGATGGAAAATGGCCAACGAATAACAACAGCGCATTAAAACATCTTTACAGTCCTAAGCAAATACAGCAGATACATGACAAGTGATGCTCTGCCCTGGCAGGGCACCTTCCATAAGCCACCTTTATGACCTCAGCAGCTTGAACGCTTCTGCTTTTTCTAACCTTGTGTTCATGTAATCCCCCATGCAGAAGAGCTCATAGAACATGTATTCCGTGTTTGTGCTGTAAGACAAATTTTCTAGTTATCCTCTCTAAGTCATTTCAAGTTTTTTGTCTTTCACCAATCTAAACACAAAGTAGACAGGATGGGAGGAGTTAACATGAACATTTAAATACTGAAAAAGAAAAAAAGCAATTCAGTATAGTGAACAAACTGCAGTTGCAGTATGCTTTCATGCTATCTTCTAATCTTTAAATAAAGACAATGTTCTAATCTAACTCGCTTGTGGGAAAACCATTTAGTTTACAGGGAGTGTGTTTCCTTTTCCTAAAACTTCAGTTTTAGCTGCTACTAAATTGAAAGTCAGTATATCTAATGATATTTTATTTAAGAGGAACAAAGTTGTTGAAAATACAAATTATACTCTTGGCCAAGCAGTGTTGCTACTCCTCCTCCTCCTAACAGAAAAAAAAAAAAAAAAAAAGAAGGAAAAAAAATTAATACATACCAACTTGGCCTATCTCTCTTCAATTACCATAACTGACCTAGACATAAATAAATTTCCTGTAAACTAATACTTACTGGAATATACTTTCAATGCAGGTTTGTTTACTCCAAATGCATTAGAAAAAAGCCCAACCAAAACCCAACTGTAGCTTGCCACAGAAATTGGTGTACTGCTTTGCAGTCGTGTTGTCACTTTAAACCATTAAACATGTTAAACAATTTTCCACTGCTGACAACCCAAGTACAGTATCCAAACAATAGCATCAGTCCACAACTCTGACATTTACAAAGACACAAGAAGCATTTTTGAACAAGCAGGCACCAAAAAAAAATAAAGGCCTTTTCCAAATTGAGAAAGAACTGCAACAGACCAACTTGCAAAGAAAGTCACACAGGTTAGTAAAAATTAGGAACACACATAATAAGGGACAAAAATCTAATCATTTCCAAGTTCTTACCCCATATACATCAATCATTTTCAGCAGTGAAAATTAAATCCTTTCTACCTCTTGAATGGTATTATATGGACCAAAACTACTGCCTTTTTTTTTCTTACTAGCCTTTGGATCAGCAGTCACCCGTCAAGGTGTAAAGAAAAGCCACTTCACTCCACCACTTCAGTTGACGTCGGAGTTCAGTCTCCCAGGAGGACACGGTAAAATAACCCACAGCCAGCAGAAGGTAATCATCTACAATATCTAATGATAGACAAAATACTAATTCTGTTACTCCACTTATGAAGCAACACAACTCCCTAACTCCTACTGCTCAATTAACTTTCTGGTTTCATACAGATATTTTCCTTCTTGTGTGTCAGCCCAAAATTGGTGGTCTCAAGTATTCCCATTCCAAGCAAAGATCAATTTGACTGAATTTAATTTTGCTGCAATTGAAATATCTTGCAAGTGTAAAGATATTTACACATCGCAAGGCTGAAAACTAAACAAACCTATCCTCACCCATACACCGAATGGGTAGACATGTTTCTTCTAGCCTTTAAAATAATACACATTCATCTCAGAACAAATCTGATTGTCTCAGGACATTTTTCTCAAAGGATATTCTCAGGCTATTCCCTCTTTCTTTCCCCCTACATGCTCCCTTTTTTTTTTCAACTTAATTATAGGAACATTTTCCAGCTTTCAGATGAGATGTATAAACAAAGCTGTGACCACTTGTGACTACTAAAAATTCCACAGAAGTTTTTGTAGGAGGACATCCTCTTGAACAGTGCAAAATCAAACTATAGCTGCATTAAATCCAATCAGTAAAACTAGTTGCATATGATTGCTTCCTTCTTTTAACTACCCTTCTGCACTCATCTTTGCTACTTAGTCACTGCTGATCATGTTCTAACACAGGAGCAATCACACTTCCATTAAGAGGACAAATAATCCTGTACACAGCATCCTTTCACATACAGAAAAAGAGCAGTCAGTGGTATGAGGAATTTATGGCCGAGTCCATGGCTCACAGAGTTATTCTGAGAGCTTTCAGTCACAAGGGACACTGTGGGCAGAAAACACATTAGTGGCCAAACCCAGAAGAGAACCTCAGACTCGCATGCATTGTTGTTATTGTTTAGCTGCTGGAAATCACACCATCACAAGACAGTCCTGCAAATATTTTTCCACTCTAGGATAAGGACATACTTTACAGGCAAGTTATTGTTAAGATATTGTCCTTTTGGGCTTCTAATAATATGGCTGGGGAGGATCCCTAATAGTATTAATCCTATTACTACATGAAAATATGTTTTCAGGAATTTAGGGGAAACTGTTTCCCTGTGACATGACCCAGTAAATCTTTAGGATTTTTTTTCTTTACTTGTACTGTAAGGTAGGTTTAATGATATCAGTGATTCACATCCAGGTGTTCTTGAAAGAACAAACAAAAGCATAAAAAAATTGGAAATATGGAATACATTTTTACTCTATACAAAAGAGACAGCAGAGTAACTGCATTGCCAAGTGTGAAATAATCTCTTGTAAAAAAACAAACAGCATTTATTATAATCCACAAGAATTACTTCAAGTTAGGTAAGATTGTTTCTGTCCTGCTCAGAAATAGCTATATATAATTTAATTAGTGCCAAGATGCCTAGTCAAGCAGAAAGTAGGTAGTTCCAAAATTGAATGAAATCAGGGTCCACGTAAGAACTGGTATCAAGTTAAAAAAGGGAAAAAAAAAAAAAAATCCAATACACATTTTACCAAAACCCATTTAGTTTCAGCTGTCACACACAGAAGAGTGCTGCCTTGCCAGGCAAAGCTTGCCATTGCTGCAAATATGCTTCTGTCTATAAAGTACAAACCACAGTAAACGCATTTCTTGAACTTGATGGACCAGGATTTTGCAGCAAACAACTGAGGCACACGTACCTTTACAAACTGCATGTAGATAACATGAGCAACAACAGCTGTGAAGTGGAAGAAGAGGGTATAAAGGCTTTTCATAGCTCTTGCATGAGCTGCTAACCCTTGCTGCTAGCTATTAGTTGCCCTTCTTAATGGCACTGAAGCACAAATAGGTACCTTACAACAACTTTCAAATCTTTACATCTTTACCTAGCTACATAGATTTGCCAATAGAAAGAGCTGGAGAGACACACACCTTGATTTTTAGTTCCTAATTACACCATTGACACAGATATTTGCCATTTGAAAGCAGTGTGTGTTTAAGTTATTGAGTATTTCTTTTTTACTGTCCATGCTCTGTTATGAACAGGCAGTACTGAAGACTACTAATACATTATATTTACCTCCTTTACATCCTATATTCAATAATGTATCTTATTTCATCACTCTGGTGTATTTCCATTAGGAAACCACGTGTTTTGCAACAACAAAGTAAAAGAACCACCTTTAAGCACATAAAGGTGCATCACTTTAGGAGAAAGAAGAAAAACCACACAGGGACTAGCTCTGAGCAAGATTTCACAGCTAGCAAGTTGGTACTGGTTCCTGTATGTTCCTGCATCACTTTGCCACTTGCTGGTCCTGGATATATAATCCTGCCTGGATCCCTTTTTTTTCTGGGCTTGTTTTTTCTCCATTTAGCAGGCCAAATGGTTTCACTGAAGGACCACAGAATCGCCCAAGCCAATGCAAGAGAAAACACTGGCAGCAGGGAGTACAGGGGACAGCAACTCCCTCGATGTCAGCCAGTGCTAAAACCAGCTTAGCTCAGCCCCAAACCCCCACCTTTACAGGCTGTATTCTTTAAATCCTAAAAGTAGTTCAACCTGATATTAAAAATAGATATGTGCGGATTTCCCTTTAGAAGCATTTTTCTTTTGAAGTCACTCTATTCTTGCTTCAAGATCAGAAGATGCTTCTAGGCCAACTTTTCTGTCTAAAATATGTAAATACAAATTACTGAATATGAAAAGAAAGCAGAGTTTAACTTAGCATTCTAAGTCTCCTACCCAAATACATTAATACTTTCATTAATAATATAAAGCGTTAAAATATGCATGCCCATGCATATTTAAGAAGTGCAGAAAAAAATTATGCTAGCTAACATGGAACTTATAAAGGGAAATATTGGGCACACTGTAGTGGTAGGCATTTTGGAGAGGGGTATGAACAGATCAGCACAGATGCAGGAAATACTATCCAAGATAACATGTGCCTTCATTAGCACCAGTTACCAATCACTGTTCAAGAATCTGATGAACCACCATTCTGATTACAGTGTTCCAGCTATACACTGTCAAACTATCATCTAATCATCATAGCCCTCTTTCAGTAGGGAAAACAGTAACATCGGAGTAATGTGGGATGAATGTGATATTTCACAGTGCTAAGCACCATCAGTAAAGATGCACAGACTTTCACTGTCTTGCTGTTTTATAAGCTTGTATTTATAATGCTGTGATGCATTTATAATGCCTGTAGAGACCATGGGTTGACAGCATACAATGCATCCACTTGCAGTGCAGAACAGCCACTCTTAAGTGGGAGTCTTGGGAAGGAAACCAGGGTTCCCCCATGCCCCTGCATTACATACAAGGTGAAAGGAACAGATCACCATGCCAAGTATGCACAGCATGGCTAAGTGACATATTAAGATATGACATGTTTAATTGAAACCCTTCATTCATTACAGTGCAAAGGGCAGCAAAAGAGCAGTGGATTTTGCTTGTTTGTGGCAGGAAGGGAAAATTCTGAAATATTAGGAAGTGTAGCTGCTTTCCAAGAGTAAGATCTTTTAAGCCATTAAACAGAAGCATCATGTGCCTTTTAATTTGTATTATTTTCCTCCTCAATAAAAGTGTAGTGTATTACTACATAGAATTATACAAAGAATGGGATGGAAAGGGACTGGATGGATCCATGACTGGTTTCTACGACAGCACAGTTAACTTCTGATGGAGCCGATCATACAGGCAATGCTGACAGCAATTAAAAACCACTTTAAAACCTGCTTTAACCAACTGCAGAATTACAAACTTCAGGTAAGCAAGCTTTAGCAGATTTCCACTAAGTCTTCCATAGACTCACATTAAACTATATAATATCAAGCCATTATCTAGTTGAAATCCAGATCAGAAAATTAGCAAAGAATATCCACCTTTGTGAGTTATACAACATTCCATTTTCATGTAAAATAGGAAATGGTTAACACTGGACTACCTGCAGCCCACCAATGCCACTGAAGTTGCTCTCCTCTAAGGGAACAAAAGTAGTCCTGTATGTACTCCAAAGCTGACCAGCATGGGAGAGCTATCAGCACACTGCTGGTGGAAAACAGGTCAAAAAAGTGGAAACTCATATGGACAGAGAAGCTGAACTGCTTGAACTATTGTTACTACTGACCAGGATTAGGCTCTGTGTTCACTTCAGAGGGTTTGGGATGATTTCTAGCAACTTTGCTGAGTACGAGGCAACATTTAAACTAACATTTAAACTACTAAGCAAATCCCCCTCCATTGACTCCTTTTCCTTGTCAACTAGGTCAGGACACTCACTCTCCCCAACAATCCCAAGGGATATGTGTGGATGAAAAGGAAACCAGTGATACTGCATCTCCCGCTGGCACACAACTCCCACTAGTCCTTATGAACAACAGGACTAACCACAGATGTCCTGCTGCCAATCTGGACTGCTTTCAGCTCCAGGATCTAAGCATCTGGACCAAGAATGGGACAACTCCTGAAAGCAGAGATCATTTCAACTCTCAGAAAAGGAAGATGCAAACAAGAACATGTTGTTCCCCTCAGCTTTTGAAATGTTATGAGAAGAAAATAAAATCAAATTGTAGCAATATGTTTCAGCTTTGCCCTTACAAAATGGCTTCATTTCCCACAGTACCCCAGTTTCTGGGAAGAGGAAATGGTTGGCTGGCCAGCACCTACATTTTTTCCTAGGATAGACCCTGGAAAAAAATACTTGAAAAGCAAACACACCAGAATAGTAGCAGACATTCCTGTCAGATCCATTTCAAGTAGCAGCATGGAAAATTGACAGGAATGTCACTGAGCAGCTGCAGGGGGGTCCCAGAGCTCAGCCCCTGCAACTGCCCGCCAGCAGTACCCTCAAATCCTGCTCAAGATCCAGGCACAGCTCATCAGACCTACTGTGTTCCCAGCATAACAGTTGGGGTTCAGACAGTCTTTCTGTTACACATTTCCAGTAACATCTACTCTTGGCAAGAAGGGAGCTGCTTGCTGTACTTTGCTCATTAGTGGAGCACATTAGCCAGTTACGCAGGATTGCTGGCAGTTTCTAAAGCACACAAATCCAATTTTCAGAAAAAGCAAGGCAAAGTTCATCTTTTCCTTTCCATCATCCCTGCCTGACACAGCCCCGGAGTTAAATTTCAGAAGCAGTATTTATTGCAGAAGCTTTCTATTTATTCATTTTCCAAGATACGCACACTGAAAGTGGTGGAGCAACTGCTGGACTTGAAAGACTGCCTCCAAAAGGCAGGTATAGAGTGCCATACGGGACTGCTCACTCATCAAATAACTGCTCAAGTAGCAATTACTTTCCCCCCAAACCAGACAAATTCCAGGATGTATAACATTGTGCACAATGTGAGGCCTAATTTCGTGTTAAGTTTTCAGCAATCCTGCAGTCTCCTCCAAAAAAGTAACCCTGATACCTGCTATGGAAAACACTGAGCTGCAGTACATGGAGAGAAATGCACTACAGGTAGTACAATATTTTCTTCTTGGCCATCTTAGGCTTGAATTGCTCCAGCTTCTTGCTATTACCTCAACAGGCCCATTGGCCATGTGCCCTGTGGCCTACAATGGCACTAAGAGAAGTCAGGAATTTATTCATAGATCTGTTAGTGAAGGAATCATAAGACTTAGTATAAGATGGTAAAGCATTTTCAGATTACTCAGAAAAGAGTACAACTAACTGTTGTGAACTGTCGGGTTGCTATCACACCATGAAACAATTAGGTTGACAGGTCACTAATCCAGACATAAAAGCTTTTTATCTGGTCCACTGACAAGAAGTTTGCTGGATGGCTCCACTTACTGTAACATCAAACCCCTGGTCTCCTGTTCTTTGCTTGGCAAAAGACCATCAGCAGTTCATACCAAATCTGGTTTACCATACTTCCAAAATAGAGCACATTCAGCAATGCTAGAATCCTGATAAGTACAGGCATAAGCTCCATGTTACAGAAAGGTTTTTTCATACTCCAAGCAGATCTTCCAGCATTCTGATCAAAACCTCGCTTAAATAAATACATTCTTCCCATTTAAATTTTCCCTAACAGTTTCAGCCAGGTCTGCTGCCCTTTCTAAGCTGTTGTCTTCTGCCCAATACTGGCAAAATCACTGCATTCCTTCCAGAGATCAGTGAAAAATAATATGAACATTTTACTTTCAAATAATTTAATCATTTTAAGCTAAGTACTTAACAAGAAAAAAAATCATACCCCTACAACTTCAAAGACCATAGCAGTTTAGTTTATTACTCTCGATGTCTCTGATTAAGAGCATATAAAATTCATAATTTTCCCTGAAAACGAATAGAGATTTAAAAACTTTAAGCAACTGGCATTTGACCCTCAACCTCTTTTTAAATCCACCAGCTCCTGCTGCTCCTATTAATAAACGTTCTTTCTCAGATTTCCACTTCATCCTGCCATGCTCAAATAGGAAACATTTTTGTTGACTGGAAAACAATTGAATGGGACCAAATGCTTTAGTTCTGCTATCCCACAACATGACATAGAAGGTAACAATAAAAGATACCACTTCCTAAATTAATAAAACCTACAGAAAGTAATTAGCTTTTACCCACAGATACCAGCTTCATAGTCAATGTGATTAAATGTAGCCTCTTCTAAGCACATTTCCAGAGAGGTAAGTCTCTTATTCAGAGTACTGCTCCACCTGGCATGAGCTTTAACTATACAAACTTTGTGTAAGGCTGAAAATACCTGACTCGTATTAACATATCTGCAATCAAATTTGCTTTAGGGCAACCAGAAACACCAAGCTGTAACTTCTGTTAAGCAGTCTGTAGCAACAGTGTCTGCAATTCTGACGACACAGCTCATGCAATTAGTGAGAAAACTTGCTAATGCAGTTTAGAGTTTCTTCCATATTTCACAAACATGGACAGCACAGCAATGAGCACATAACATCTGCACAATACCATTCACAAATAAACTCTTAATTAAGTATTTCTGTCCACTAGGAAAAACAGTTGGTAACAGAAGTAATGACATTATTAAGCATAGATTTTTGCCACCAACAATCCTGACAGCATACATCTAAGACAGGCCAATCTACAGTCCACTTCAAGATTCTGCACAAACTATTTCTCCAAGGTTCTTCACTTACAGAACCTGTCCTACCATCTCTTCAATGTCTTAATAAATTTGATCTCAAAACTTTGCTGAAGTATTTGAAATTCAATCAGAACACCCAAGTACCATACCAACTGAAGCTGCAAATGTTCAGCCAGTATCTCATGTCCAGAAAGTTCTGAAAGGTTGTATTTTGATCCTTTAAGAAAAAAGGCCAACAATAATCACTGCTCTACAAGTTTTTAATCAGGCTGTTAGATGTCATTAGCTATGACAAATATTTTATCATGAAAGATTACAAAGGTTAAGACAAATGAAAGCAACTAATTTTTATTTTTCCTGAATTCTTCCACAGTTGTACCTTATAGAATGGTTTGGGTTGGAAGAGACCTTGAAGATCATCCAGTTTCAACCTCCTGCCACAGGCAGGAACACCTCCCACTAGACCAGGTTGCTCCAAACCCTTTCCAAGCTGGCCTTGAACACTGCCAGGGAAGGGGCAACTACAGCTGCTCTAGGCAACCTGTGCCAGGGCCTTACCACCCTCATAATGAATATTTTTTTCCTAACATCCAATCTAAGTCTCCCCTTTGTCAGTTTAAAGCCATCCCCCTCTGTCCTAGCACTACCTGTCCTTGTAAAAAGTCCCTCTTCAGCTTTCTTTTAGCCCCTTTAGGCACTGGAAGCTGCTCTAAGGTCTCCCCAGAGCCTTCTCTTCTTCAGGCTGAGGTCCAGCCTTCTCAGCCTGTCTTCACAGGAGAGGTGCTCCAGTCCTCTCAGCATCTTTCTGGCCATATTACATCTTATCATACACCAAAGAACCTCGAAGTATAATTATTTCAAACTATCAGTGGAAGTCCACCCATCCTGCATTATTCCAGCTAAGAAGTTATGAACAGAAAATCTTACCATAAATTTTCCATTTCAAATGGAAAATGGCCAGATTGGTCACTGATGAAATCTAAAAAATACTTTCTACTGATTTAATGATGATGTACATGCTTTCACTAAACACTACAACATGCAGCTCTGCATGGCACGCATAATGTGCTCATATTAAATAGACTGACGTAGTTTCCATGAGAATTATTAGCAATGGAAAAACGACAACTTAGACAGACCCACAGAATATAATCACAACATTGTTCATTAATGCCTGCTACCACTGTTAACTCTATTCCAGAAAGTCTCAAGAGGAAGCTAGATATAGTAGCAGAAACTGATGAACTTTCAGCTGCAAGGGGGTGGAAGGGAAAGGAAGCAGACTGATTAGTTGAATAGATTTATTGTATGCCATATTCTAGGTTAAAACCCTGTATCTACTGTAACATAAATTCTTTTGAGTCATTTGACTGTTCACAATTCAAATACAGGAAAATGCTAGCAGGCTAACATGTGTTTCTTCAGCAGGAAACCCTTTCTTCAAAATGTAAAATGAAGAACTGAAAAGCCAAAACTTTGCTAGAATTGTCATACTATTATTCCTCAAATATGAGAAGGACCTTCTGATGTTCTCCCATCACATTAGAAAAACATCTAAGTCCACATGAGCTACAGAGAAAAATACAATGCACTAACAGTTGAAATGCAGTGTTGTGTCTCTCAAAGATGAAAGACATTATCATACCACTTTCTTCAATTCAGGTGGCAGATTTTATTCTCAGGCCATGAATATTTTCTGACCTTATTTATAATACATCATGAATACAAACAAAACATCTCAAACCAAATCTGTAAGCAAGGTTTCTTGTTCTAGTTGCTGTATTTCAATGGTCTTTGACATTGGCAGAGTCTACATACAACCAGTTTAGCAAAATGCACTGTAAGTTGACCTGTGCTTCAAGAAAACAATTAAACCAAAAGAGATTCCTTTAGGCTCTTCACAATTCAAATAAAGATCATGATCCTGAAAAACCTGGAGAAAATCATTTTGATTACCATTCTTGCAAATCAAGGATAAAATTAAGTAGCAGTGCTTATTTAATCACTGCAATGTTAAAAAAAAAAAAAAAGAGGGAAAGCAAATTATTTGCCTTGTAATAATTTTAAATACAAAGAAGATAAACTACAAGAGTCTTTGGAAAACAATCTGACTAAAGCTCAAATATAGCCACCACATACATCACCCGATGCAGTAATAGAACAAAGTAAGTGTCATCATTTGCTTAAACAGAAAAAGGAATACATGCCAATTAAAAAAAAAGCCGCAGATTTACAAAACACACTGAACAGTGTGAATTCAGTCACCATGCAAATAGTATCAACTGCTATTGTCACTCATCCATAGACTGCAGCAGTCCTGCCACTGAACCAAAATCTCATTATTACAATCAGTATCAGTGATCACGTTTAAGAACTCCAAAAACGATTTTACACTGCTATGTGGACATCATAGATATTTTTGCATTGCAATAGTTTTTTGTTGGAAGTATTTCACCTTCAAAGCACAGTGTTTTGTCCGCATTTTACTTCCCCTTTGATGGCACAGAGCAGTTCCTACTAGCTCAGGAAGGAAAATAAACTGTTGTTGCTGTTATCTTATACCACTGTAGGAAAAAATGCCAGGCTGTCCAGCAGTCAACAGACCAACCACAGATCCTGCTCCTTTTTTATTCCCTCCCAATAAAAAAATTGCTATTGACAACCAATTAAGGCACATGGAAAGGAATGCACTAATACTATCCAGGATTATGCTGGAAACAGTAGTTAGACTGGAGTATAATTCACGAGTAATGGAAATAACTCCTTGTATTTCAAGCTAGCTCTTCCAGTCAATTAGGACTTACAATTTGTATACTATTGTTAAGCTTATTAAATTAGACTAGCATAATTACAAACTGATTGAGCAACAACATCCAAAATTAAAGACTCAGCGTAATAGTACAAGAATTCTGAAATACAGGTAGCCACTTGGACTCCACCAGTAAGTTAAATTCAGAAGGAAAATATGGAAAGGAAGCAGATACCTAAAGGACAATGCATTTCTACACCGGCATCCCTAGTCACAAATAACTAGGAAACAGGATGACTGGCTACAATTATACAGAAACTTCAGAAATATGACCTTTTTAACAATGAGGAAAAACAACTGTTTTGAAAGAAAAAAGGATGCATTATTTTGATCATCATGAAGTATTCTCACCGTTCCATATACCTGCTATATTGCTCACTTATTTCATTTAATCTCGCACCAAGGCACTGTCTACAGAGTTGGAAGCACCAAATACACCAAAGGTAAACCAAACTCTCCAGGAAAATATTAGGCTTCTCCCCTCCTTACATACTCCGACTTTGCAAAACAAAGACGAGTAAAACACAGCACAAATCAGTTTGATATACTCACACTCTGGCATTACATAGTGTAACATTACTTAAAAAGAGTAAAGAATTTTGTTTTAACTAAAACCTCATCCTGCAAATGAGAAACTGGTATCTTCTTCCATAAGTAACCTAAAAGAATAGCCACCTTCCCACTTCAATAAGCTAACTTCATTTCTGTTTAAAAAATAAACCAAGAACTCTGAGATGACTTAAAGTCTACAGCAAAATCTGAAGGCGTTTTAAGTATTTCAGGATGGGATTTATGGCAGAGTTCTGAAATGGATACTCCTAGTTCCTGTTGCTTTTACTGGAATATTTTTATAGAGAGTCACTTTTTTCCCACCCTACCCTTTTCCTTTACTGAATTTCCACACAATAACTCAGATTCGACCATCACCGGACATCTGAACAACAATAAAAAAAGCTACAGCTGGATCCTGTATTACTCCCAGCTGCACAGGATCTTTGGCTGCCTTCAGAAAACAGGAGAGCCAATAGGAAAACAGTAGGATAACTTCTTTTAGCAGCTTACCTTTGAACAAATTGGTTTTCCATATGCTACTACAAGCTATTTTACTACTTGATGCAAACTGAAGTTAGTCTTACTATTTTTTACCCCTCTTCTAAAAAAAAAAAAAATTAAAAAAAAATAATAATCCTCTTCAAAAACCTTTACTACAAAATGCCAGAAAATAATCAACTCCATATGGTCTTTCAAGTCTAACATACCACAGTGGTTGTATATGCCAAGTCCACCCACCCACAGGCTCCATAAACTTATTTGTATTTAATTTGAGTTACCAATTTCACCCAACCTTTCCCCTTCATAACACATTACTTTTTCAGGCCTACAACACAGGTAGAAGATACAAAAGGGAAGTTTTCAGCAAGAGAACAGTAACAACTTACACTGTCTTTACCTTGAATATTAGAAGTCACATTGGAAGGCCTTAAACTAGTCTTCTTTCAATGTTTGCTCTTTTAACATATCACCTAATCTTCTAAAACATTCATGTGATACTGTGTCATTTATTGGTACAAGACCAAGACTAAACACTGAAGTCTTTCCAACTTACATCGCACAAAATGAGAATGAAGAGAGTTACACGTATTTTGATTTAAAACAACAACAAAAAATAATCACTGGGAGTTGGGAAGCTTCCTCCCAGATATTAAAAACAAGAAAGTTACTATATTTAATGCACAAAAATCCACTTCCTAGGGCCAAAAAATAATCAACTTCATATGCACCATTTATCTGTCCTTGCTAAAACATCTACAACAAACTGAAATGTCACAAGCTGCCTAGAAAGGCTGACCTCATTTAATACATAGGAGATAGGTTCAAAACCCTACCTGAGATTCCCAGATTACAGAATTCATCAGCAACACCTATACAAGGAACAAACTAAACACATACCTGAAACCTTTTAGTATCTCCCTTCTGTGACTGCAAACATTTTCCTTGACACAACAGCCATTTCTCTATACTTTGCCTCTAACCTTGGCTACCAGTTAAACTTCCACTTAGTAGGAAACAGCATCTATACAAACTGCAATTCAGGAATAGCAGCACAAACGATAAGAAATGGTGGGAAAACAAGCACAGATATTCTCCTTGCCCCTAGATAAATGTTGGATGCTGCCTAAAAATGTTGCAAGTACGTGATATAACAATTTTAATAAATAAAAGTGGTACACTAGGTCAAAACTGACTTGTGGAAAAGCAAGTTAGATAAAAATAAAGCTATGTTGAAAAGTTACTTTTCAGACTATAAACATACGCTTCCATAATAGAGACCACCCATTTATGCATTTATGTGACTGATACCACATGCAGAATGAGTTTTCCCCAATTAACATAGAATTGCCACAGAATCATATAATAGTGAGGGTTAGAAAGGACCTTAAGATCATCTATTTCCAAACCCCCTGCCATGGGCAGGGATGCCTCACACTGGACCATGTCACCAAAGGCTCTGCCCAACCTGCCATTGAACACTGCCAGGGATGGAGAATTTACCACTTCTTTTGGCAACTTAATCCAGTGACTCACCACCCTCACAGTAAAGACCTTCTTCTTTATATCTATCTTCCTTATAGCTAACCTAACAATTTTAAATGCAAGTTTTAAAATGCAAGACTAAACCAAAGATTACTTCAACCTGATAAAGGCTCTCGAAGGTATGCTCCTGAAATATTGTTTGTTTTGGGTGAATCCCAAGCAGAATCCTTTCAGTTAAAACAAACTAACAAAAAAAAAAAACAAACAAAAAACACCACACGACATTTTAAAAATTAGAACCAAAAATAAGAAAAGAATAAAGGGAGAATGACAAAATAATATATAGATGCACATTCACCTACCCCACGAAATAAAGTCCATATATCTATTATAATGGCTCATCAGCCTGCACAGTTTGTACACAGTAGCTCCTGTGAGAGGCAATCAGAAACAGCTGAGCACTTTATAGGTACAAGAAAGGGGTTAGGCCCATTTGGTCTTCTCAAGAAGGACTCAGAACAGTCCTATGAAGGACCAAGCCCCTAGCTTGTACACATTAGGAGTTTCATTGTCAGAGAACACATTTACTTGAAAGGTTCTTCCCAACAGTTTCTCCACAACAGCACCACCATCTCTTCTTGCAGCCACTTTAACCTCAACTTTCTGGGAAAACTCTGCTCCACATCCCCTAGCTGGCCAGGTATAAAATACTGAAATAGAAACATGCAGCAGCTTTACAAATTCAAAAACTGCATCTGCAAGTGGTCAAAGTTGTGCTCAGAGAGAGTACACAGCCTGGTGGGAAAATTCCTCCTTTGTGTATTAGAATGACTAGGCAGGAAGTTCATTAATCCAAACTTACATGAGCAAGAAAAAAAACCTATTTGGGAATCTGACTACTGAATGTTAAGAAATACTGCTTCAAGTAACCATAATTCTTTACCTTATAATGTCCAATGCAATTACGAATGTCCCTTTTGACAACTACCCGTCTCCTGTATTAAGGCAAAAGGATCTGTTTATGTCCAAATTTAACCCTACAGACAACACTGTTTATGAACCAAACAAGGATCTTAAGGAACATGATTATCTACAGTACATGAAAGCAAAAATGTAACAGCAAATAAAGACTCTTGAATACTTAAAATTAAACAAGAAAACAACCTGGTATTTTGCAATATGAATCAGATAGTAAAAAATATAAATAGATAAAACCCACACCACACATCTCCATGTGAGAAGTTATTAACAAGGCGGTTGTATAAAAACGCAGAGGTGACTCATTAAATGATTACATCTCACAGTTCCTCTCAGATAAAACAGTAAGAGGCCGTTCCCTTACTTGCAGATGCCAATTTTTTCAGCCTTCTTTTGTGCATGCATGTGTGTGAGAATGAGAGTGAGTACAACAGAGACTGGACATATTTCTTTTCCTACCCATCAACTCCTCCTTCCAAAGTATGCCTATTTCAAAAAGTACCCAATTTCAATATAATTTGACTGAGGAGTAGGTATTCCTACAAGCTGCGTGAGAACCTGTAGCTGGGTAGAAAAGCCACTAAAATTAATTCCCACAGTTATTGTTGAACCCTCTCCATACCCTCAGTGACAGATCTGCGGTTAATCATTCTCACACAGCTTTTTTGTTTTGTTAAGAAACTCAAGGAGTTTCATCTAAAAAATCAACAACTTTCTCCTTTTGTATTAAGGACCCGCATCTGCAAAGAACAGAGGCAGTTCCTTAAAATCCAAGTGAGCCCTTAGATGTGATAGCAAAAGGCAGAGCTGAATTCAGATTTCACTTTCACAAATGAACTGATCTTTTATTCTTTTGAAGAATTTTCTTATGGAATTCAGAAGAATTATTGGAATTCAGAAGTTAACAGTCTTCCAGCAAAATCTATCCTTGCTGGTACAATTTCCATTGGGTTGCTAAATAACAGTATCACCTTGCATATAATAGCATAAGGTAACTATTTCTTTTTATTCTAAACAGAACATCTGAAAATGAGGCCAATTAGTAAAACCACACCAAGAAGCCCAACCTGTACTCCACATCCTAGATGAGATTCTGATTTAGATTTCACAAGGTTCTAGCACACAACATTTCCTGTTAACTCCGTAAGACTGAATATGTCAAACACTTTTTCCCAGGAAATAGTAGATAATGTTTGTATTTGCCTTTTAACATGTCATCTCTATTGTGAAATCTACCCACTTTTATCATACCCATGTATAAGCAGGTATCAGAAGTTCAATGTAATTGTGGAGGCAGCTATGCATCACTTTATTTTCCTTAAGTAAAACTTTGTATTACTAAATAATGGGTTTCAAGAACCTCAGAAAGTAATGAAATAAATGTGACACAGATGTTCACAAGAAGAAAAAGAGAACAAGAATGTTTTTAGTTCATAGCAACCAAATAGGTCAAGCCATTTCCTCCTCCAGGCAAATCTCAGAGGACCACAAAACACATGGTTTTCTAGTGGATTTTGTGTGTCTATCCCACTAAGAGGAAATACTGTTGTCCAAAAAATTTGCAATACTATGTTTTCCCATGAAATTGTTGGAATTAAAAGAAGGAAGTCATATGCAATTAAAAACAATTTGCTAGATGTTAAATTTATACAAATGGCATAATTAAATATGCTTTACTACCTAAGTCACGTACCTTTCCTCTACAACATTTTGCTTCAAAAGAATGGACAGTGAAGGAGTCAGAAATCTTTCCTTTCTGCCTTACAATTCTATAAATTGACAGGTTTTTCTAATAAACCAGATGTCAAGTACCTATTTTTATCCTCTGTGAATGAAGCACACAGTCAATATGTCCAAACTTTTCACTAAGTGCAATTCTTCCGTACGTGCTTAAGTACTCATTAACTATAAGGAGACAAAATGAAGCGGACATCATTAATTAGCACTTTACTTTAAAAAGGAGGAGAAAATTCATATAGATTCACTCAGTTGTCACAAAACACTATCCTGCATGCTGGCTAGTCCAATGCAGAAGCCTACAGAAAATGTCATATGTCATCCCATAAACATATTTAGTCTATATGTGTGCTCAAACAGGAAAATGAATATTGCATAGGAGAATGTAATTTATTTCATAAGTTTGAGATTGCAAAAGTGTTCCATTTACTGCCATTTTTATTATAACTTTTATAGAGACTATTTTTTGAGAAAGAGTAAATTAGAACGTTTCTCTCTTTACTTGTCAATAGCCACTTGGGATGTTAGCATCCACAGACACCAAAAAAAAACACAGGAAGTGGGTGGAAACAACATTAAGAGCTCTGATTTAGACTCATTAAACTTAAGATGACAATTACACAATCTTAAGATATCAAACAAGCCAACATGTCAGCTGGACAGATGGTACTGGATATAGAGCACACAGTATATCCCGCGAGTCATCAGTTTAAATATGATAGTTCCATTTTTATTTGCAAATCTGATTATCCAGAAACAAGATATAGAGAAGAGAGCATAAAATCAAGCACAGGGTCCTGTAAATCTTCACCAAAAAAAAAGTTGGAAGCAGACATATTATCTTCCAAATGAAAAAGAATTAACAAGATAGGAAAGGAACAAGGTGAGAGCAGTCAAAGAAGCCAAAAAAGAGCAAGATTTCAAAAAGTATAGTAAACAGTACTAGAGGCAGCTGGCAGGACAAAGAAGAGGAAGAGAATGTACTGAGTACAAGGGGTCAGGACAAGTGCGGAAAGGACCCAAGACGAACCTGGAAGAGATACTCTTCAGACAGTGACTACAAGCAGCTCTTTCAATGACTTTGAACACGAAAAGGAAATGGAGTGGTAGTGGTAGTTCAAAAAGTAAATGGGGTCAAAGACAGGGTGTGAAAAGAAAAGAAAAGCCTAAAGCATGTTTACACTGGGAGGGAAAAGAAGGGATAAAAGATAGAAGCAGGTAAGATGCAGCTACAGTATAAGCAAAACAGTTTAAAGCTTTTAAAAAGTTTCTGTTGTACTAGGAAGAGAGACTTAAAGGACAAAAACAAATGGCAAGCAGAAGAAACCAGAGGAAAGCCACGTGTTTCATTTGTCTTGCCTTCAAAAAGTGTTAAAAATCCTATAAAGAAAGGAGGGGAGGCAAAAAATATGATGAGACTGATAAATTTGATGTGAACTGCAGACTACCCTGAAAACAGCGTGTTGCTTCATTATCTGCAGCTGCTCAACTGGTAAAAGCTCTTATAACCTCAGTGATATTAAAAGATTGCAATATCCACTTGATAACAGTAGCACATGGGGAGTCTACTTTCACATGGCTATTACTGTTATTCCTAGACATTATTCTGCAAAGTGCACTCTCTTCCTGTGAGTAAATCCTACAGCTTTCATTCTATAACAGAGATGTTATGTTATAGCAGCAATGCTCCCCTAAACCCATGGCATACTTAGTTGCTGAGCCCAAGTCACCAAATACCATTATATAAGAAAACATCAAGTTTGGCGACTGACAACCTCTGGAAATTGTATCAGCAAAAATTTCATGTTTTCTTCCACATCAAGCTAAAAATATTGAACATTAGGCAAAAAAAAAACCTTAATGCGTTACTGCCATTAACAAGCCCATTTTCTGATTTCACCAGAACAACTAATATTCACAATTATTAATATTTTATTATGGCATTTTTTTATTAACATGATAACAGATTAAACTGCTTGGGAACTAAAGGTTGAGATACTAGTGAGCTGACAGGTAATCTATACAAATACGAGATTAGTTTAGCATGAAGAAGTATTTTATTTAGCAATAAGAGGCAGCATGAAGCTCTACTGTCTGATAAAAGTTATATTTCTGTCATTTAGTTTTTTGTGTTCCTATTCTGTATCTGCTCTTTTTCCTTCCTTAGAATCAATCTATGTGGCTAGTCTAACACTCAGGTGGATTTTTATATTCTTGGCATCTCCCTAGAATGCTATTTAGAACTGCAAGCCCTCCACTGAATACTTCTTGGCACAACTTTTTAAAACTACCAGTACAAGTCATCCACTTTGATGAGTAGGGAGTGAAACATATTTAACATTCTTCTGTGTTAAAATACATTTCTTATTAGTTTCTTTTATTATAAACAAACTATGCAGATTTAGTCTTAAATGCAGAGCAAATGTCTATAACCATGAGGAAGCCACACACACTCTTCTATCTTTAACATCTACTTTTGAAAGATAACTGCAATATGAAAAGAACAGAAACGATCAGGCTGCTCATATCTAAAAGTGAGATATTTTATTTTAAATCAATTTCAAAACTTTCTTTCCTAGGAAAAATCTGGGGGTGTGTGTTACATTTAACAGCTTTACCTATAAATGGATAAATGCTTTGTCCTGCAAAGGAACAGAAGTCATCTTGCTAAATTTGGTTTGGCAGCAAATCTATTCTTCTGACTACTCTGCAAGACGATCTGGTCTCTCGGCCTAGTTCCTCATGAACGTCTGTCTACATAACAGAATCAGTGCTCTACCTGGCATCATCCCTGGCAAGTACAGCCAACTACTAACAGAGCTTGGCAACTGAACTGCTCTCTTCCCAGAAAAAAGCTTCAAAATTCAGAAATAAAGCACAGAGTTTGGGGCACAGCAGAGAAACCTCAATACCACAATTACTGCTGTAATCTGGCCTATTTGTCAAGTAGAAGCAGGATTTTAACTTTTTGGCATGTCTGTTCATAGAGACAGCTTAAAACAAACATATATACAAAGCTGGTAAGCACTCAATCTTACAGTCTTTTCCAAGAGGAATGGCACAGAGTTGAATTTGGGAGGCTACAAAGCTACCGCATAACTAGACTCAAATGCAGAAAAATAAAGAGAAGTACTATTCTGTGCTTCCAGCACTGTTTTTTTATGCTATACAGAAGATCACTTACTGTTTAGCAGTACATAGCCAAAGCACCTGCTGCCAACAGCACTATTCAATTTGAGGATCATAGTGCAGTGGTACCCCCACCACGTAACAGTAAGCATGTAAGAAAAGCCCCAGTCAAATCACAAAAGATGTGGGTTTAAACCAAGTGAGGAGAGGGAGGAAAATTTCCTGGCTTAAGTAAACCACAGAGATTTTAATCAGAACACAAAAGAAGGTTGAGACAGACACCAACTGACTCGGATCATATCACATCAATAATCCATGCACAGAGCCTCTGCTGAAATCAATGGGAGGCTTGTACATAAGTGGATTGTATAATATAAACGCATGCCCCTATTTAGGGCTCTACATACAAAACAGAAAGAGCTACTAAGAACAATTCTCTTAATTAACATTTCTTTTCCATCAAGTGCTTCTAAAATAATAAATCCTTTACACAGCTCTGTTTTCATTCACAGTTTTTATCACTGTGGTAGAACAACTGACCCCATTTGACAAATACAGGAACTGAAGCATAGGACACAAATTAAACTGAAGAGCAGGGGCAGCACGCAAAACTGAGCTGGGAATAGCAGTTTACCTTCTGAATCACAGTTTAATGTCCTAGATATTTAGATGTTTGTCTAGTTCAAGTCTCTAATTAGGGTGATTTTCTGTGCAGTCCTCAAATAATTTTGCATACTTCCTAAAGTACTTGTGAACAGAGATATGCTTATCTCCAAGTTTCCCACATCTGATTTGAGGATTGCAAATGTCCTGCAGAGGTTCAAAACACTGTACTGCCCTAGTCAAACTCCTAGCCCATGTGCCTCACTACTCAGCAGCAATGAAGGATTTTAAAATTGACTGTCAAATCCATGCTTTCCACGTGCTATTGTTAGAAAATAAATCAATAAAAAACAAAACAGCAAACTCTCAATTCAAAATACCAAGTAATTAGCTGGAAATGACCTAACTAATGCTGATGTTCCAAATTGACAGCGGTCCGTAAGAAAACTGGATCCCTACTCAAGAAAAAAAATGAATACTCAACAACACTACAACGTAAAACACCAAATACACTGACTGCAAAAAAATTTCCTGTCTTACTAGTCCATAGTTGTCTTACAATGAAGTCAAGTAGGGAGAAACATGAACTGTACTGTAATTTGACCCCACAGAAGCAATATGTGTATTAATGAGATATATGAGGTTATAAGTAATACTTTCACTCTCATGCTAGGTAAAAATCCAGCTTCACCTATAGAACCAGCCTTCAGCTAAATATAAACCGTCTCTTCCCGAGGTCCTGAGTGTTCTCCCTCCCATGAAAATCCAACTTTGAAATGCTTAACACCTTATCAAAGATTGATTCAGCAATAAGTCCACCTTCTAGTTTACATCTTGCATGTGATTAAGTTCTATATTACACAGAGTTAGTGCCAACAATTGTGTTCATCTCCCTTAACTACAGATGCAAGTCCATAATACTATGAAAATAACATATTTTGAGTTGAATGAGCTTTCTGCTCTTTACAATTACAGCATTTAACTGTTTTGAATAATAACTTTTCAGGACTGTCTTGTTTTGTCTTTTCAGATTTAAGAGTTCAGTCTATCACTGACAAAATGAGCAGAAATGCTACTGAGAAATGGCCACTTTTCCAGACAACTGCTTGAAGAATAATTTTTCTGATTCATCATAGCATTTTTTTTTTCAAGTTGTCAAAACAAACACCACACCCACTTGATTTCCGAGTTCTGGGTAATTATATTTAGAATTAGCAAGCACCGTGCAACTATTAATCATACAAGGTTTAGCCCTTACTTTACCTATTTAGAAATCAGCCAGTGCATTCAAACGCAGTCTGTTTAGCATTTAAGATACGGTCTCATCACTTCACTCTGTACCACCGCCACAGTCACAGAGAATATAGGGCAGTCCACTCAAGCCAATCCCTCCGCCCCAAGGCAGGATCAGCCACCCCTCAGTCACCACAGCCACCATTATCGCTGATGATACACAAGAACTGGTTATTTCGGGCAGCAGCTTTACACACGTACTCACAAAATACATTATAAATTAAAGGAGGGAAGGGTGTTGCACGTCTGCAGCGCCTTAACTGGGACGGTGCTCAAGCCGGTCTCCGAGATTAAAATGAAGGATAGAAACTCCCCCAAGACGCGAGTCGGATTTTCTAAAAGTAGTATCTGGCAACATGAACGCCTCTGCAAACAGTTCACCTTGTTTAAACTGGATGAACCACCCCGTGATTATCACCGAGCCTCCATTAAGATGACACACACAAACAGAGCCCTAGCAGAGCTCAATTACTCTGTTCGCTGCTCGCACACTACAAGACACACACTTTCTTTCTCTTCTTTCCCCCCCTTCCCCTCTCCCAGCAGACGAGCAACTGCCCGCACGAGCACGGCGATGCCCCGGGGCTGTCACCGCGGCGGGGCCACCGGGAACCCCTGCCCGGCCCGGTCACCCCCTTTGTGTCCGAACCCCGCCGAGCCAGAGCAAACCCGCCTCCCCCCTCCCCACCTCCGCCTGACCCTTTCCGGCCGCGGGGGCGCCCGCCGCGGGGCACAGAGCCCCCATTGTGCCCGCCGGCGACAGGGCCAGCCCCACCACGACGCTCCCCCGCTCTTGGGTGCTGCTCGGTGCTCGCTGTTACAGTCCCTCAGCGCCGGGCAGGACGGGGACACAACAACGGCGGGCAGCTCCGCACAGAGGGAAGGGCGCGGCGAGTGTCACGGAGGAATCGCCACGAGTGTCACGGCCTCGGGCAGGCGAGCAGCAACCCCTCTTCCCAGGAGCGGAGCGCCTCGGTCGCCTTCCCCGCGCCCGCACTGGCCAGGTGAGAGGCAGCGTCTCCCGGCACAACCCCTCCACTCACCGCAGCCACCTCCGCCGCCCTCTTCGTCCATGTTGAGGCCGCAAGCAGCGCGCTCCGCAACGGCCGCAGCTGAGAGAGGCCCGCGCCTCAGCACTCGGCGCCTCGCAGACGCTTCTCCTTCGCCGCCGCGCGGCTCTGCCCCTTCCCTCTCCGCCCCAGTCCTGCCTCAGCCCCAGCGGCACCCGCCGCCTCGGCCCAGCCGCCCGCCCCTCTCATGTGACCTGCGGAGGAGCGAGGGGGGGAAAGGCAGGCCCGGCCGGCCTGCACAGCCTCCCCGCCGCTACAGGGTCGCTGGCCATCGCCGCGCTGCCTCCTCCCCTCAGGGGGCGGCAGCTCCCTGGCCGTGCCCTGTCGGCGGAGCGGGACCCGGGGACGGGGGTTGCCTCCCTTTCGCCTTCCTGCTTCTCGTTTTCGTTGTTCCCTCCCGGCAGGTTTCGCATGGTGCGGCCTGGCAGCGCTCTGGCGCCTGAGCCGACTCCCCTCTGGACTGTCAGGGCGGGCAGGGGGCGAGGGCAGCGGGAGGAGCCTGGCCTGCGGGGCAGCGGCTGGCTAGCAGCCTGAGAGCGATAGCGGGAGGGGCTGAGGGGAGCCGTCGAGTCAGTTGGATTTCGTGTCGGTTGGGGTTGTTTCTTGGGGGTCTGCGGTGGCCAGAAAATGTCTGCAGAGCTGCTGGCTCTTTTAGAGGGGTCTGAAGGGGGCAAAGCGCAGAGGGTGACAGGAAGGCGAGGGTCGAGCTGGCTTGAAGCCGCGTCGTGAATTCGGACAAGGTGGGTCGAGTCTCTGACCTGAGGGGTATGATTTTTTGCATGTTTTCTTACAATTATTGCTTTCTCCTTGTTCTTGGGTCCGGTCTGGTGCTGGAGGGGTGCTGGATGCATCCACTGCAACAGGGGTCATGAAGAGCCTTGTGTAGAGACTGTTTCCCCATGTGTAGCACAGGGGTTTGTATTGGTTTGTGTTATCTGTGTTGGTAACAGAAAGGATTTGTCTGCTTACTGCAGGATCTGTGAGATTTCTTAAGTTCTCAGTAAAGATCGTCAGTGACATATCATGGGAGTCCGGATATCAGCAGTCTTCAAAGTCTCTGTAAAGGTAAGCAGAAGTGTGCTGGCACAGGCCACTCTTCCTTCCTTCCCTCCCTCCCTCCCTCCCTTCCTTCCTCCCTTCCTTCCTTCCTTCCTTCCTAGGTAGTACCCGTCTTTATTTTTTTTAAACCTTTGGTGTCAAAATCTTATTGAGAAAGGAAGCTGTGAGGGGAAAGGGTCAGCCAACAGGAAAATATCGGGTGTTCCACTTTCCTTTTGTAGGCTGGCATGGGACAGAGCACAATCTAGGAAGCTGTGTCGGAAGCGCTCACCTCTTGACACTGCTGCTAATAGGTGGTTATTACAGCCCATTTTGCTGAGAGCTGAGGTTGGGCTCTGGCTGCTGCTCTGGTGATAAAGCATTTTACCTCATCTAGAAACCATAAATATCACAAACTTTTAAAATACTCCTCTGTATTTCCTTTGTTAAATTAAATATTGTTATAAGTTTAGTAAGGGTATAAAAAAATATGATTACATAAAACAGAAGCATTACCTAGGTAAGGGATTTATTTTGAAATGTGTGTCTATAAAGTGCAATTATGGGTTGTTTTTAAAATAAGTCTGAATGCAGATGAACTGACAGTGGATTCTGAATATTTTTGCACACTGAGAAAACTTTACATTAAAGGGGAGTCTGCTTCATGAGAAAAATTCTGATTTCATAATTGATCACAGATTGTTTCCTTTCATTTCATCTGTTGTTTTCCACTTTTATATAAAATATATTCCTTTCTTTTGTTATTTTTGTTTGTCAATATCTTTTTTTTTTCCTTCCTTCCTATATTTCAGTATAACTTAATATACTTTTGTTGGACAGAAAATTCTAGTGCAAAATGAAAGGTAGCCCGATCACTAAGTTTAGTAAAAGAGAAGGGTGAGCTGCTGGTAACAGTCCACCTCCCACTAATTCAGTTTAAAATTCCTGTTGACTTCATGGAAGCAATAAGTGGTTATAAAATTCCCCAAATTAATAGCAAAGATTTTATATGAACTTCATGGTAAAATCAGACAATTCTAAACTTATGAGATAAGCAAAATGTTCTTTATTATAACTGCAATACTAACTTGACCAAACAGTTAGATTATCAGTATTTTGCATTATTGAAAATGTAGCTGACCCTGTAACTTTGAAATATATGTCATTAAATACCCTCTCAAGGAAAGTCTATGCTTTACAGTCCCATTTTAGTAGGAGGATTTATTAATGATACATAGTACAAAAGAGTATTGACATTACAGTGTCTTCTCAAGGCTGTATGTCTCTGAAATGATGGCAGATGTTCCTTAAAGCTTGAAATTTTCATACATACTGTGTATATTATGAAGAGACTTACTTTTGCATGGGCCTGATCTGCAAGTGTTCTAATTAAAACTATTAGTTCTGAGTACAAAGTGCTTACTGCTCAAAGCTGTTTAATCTTCAAGTGAGGTGTGCAATAGAAACTTTGAAGATCAAACCTTTTACCTTGTTGTCTCTTTTTCCTGTGTGTAAAACAGGTCTCATGTCTGGCTAGGTCAGGAATAGACCTAACCAGGTCAGGAATAGATTTTTTGAAAATGCACAACATCAACTAAAGAATTACAGTCATATTTCTACATCATAGCTATAGTAGTTCTACCATAGCAGAACTACTCTATAGTTTTTGATAATTCACAAGTAACAATGGCATTATCATTAAATACTGGGTAGCGCCTTACCAACAAAGATGACAGGCAGCAAGACAGCTTACAATCTCAGCAAACTGTAGGATACTCTCCAATAAACTGTTACCTACTCATGTGAATAATTCTCTTACATCTACTCTGTTTTCTGAAACTTTGATCATTCTTCTGTTTTGAAATACATATGAATTTTATTTTTCTCTATATATGAATAAGGGTTTCAATCAGCAGTTTCCTAAAGATTGCTTGATCTTGTTTTGTTTTATTTTTCTTTCTTGCAGTCCATTCTGTAGTCATAGATCTATATTTACCACAAGTATGCTTTGCCAGTTTTGTATCCACAAATCTAACCTTCTGTGTTGGAAGAACTTCATAGTCTGTCATTTCTGCAAATAAGAGTCTAATAGCTGGTCTGTTTAAATTATTTCTAGGAGAAAATTGGGCTTTCTCCAAAACCTGCTGTTGGCAAGGTTGATCCTTTAATGCTAAATGTGGTTATTTGGTGAATTTTCAGGTAATACACTTTGTATTTTATTTTATTTTTATTTTATTTTTATTTTCCCTTTCCCTCTCTTTGTATAGTTTAGTATCTGTTTTGGTTCAGCTTCCACTAAGCAGTAATTTATCATGTCATTTTTCATTTTCAGGGGTCAGGAGCGTATCTGTTACATTTGTCCTTACACAGAGAGTCAGTGAGGACAACTGAATCCCTTACATCACATTATCACATTTGTGTGGTCTGAAAGGCTCATTGAGTATTAAGCTATTTCTATGGATTTTTTGAACCAGATTCCAAATAATACTGGCTGAAAATGAAAATTACCCTTTACCCTTCCTTTTTCTTCTTTTATTTTAATAATCAAAGAATTCAAGAGTAGGAAAGGTTACCACATCCTTTCCTCAGCAAGAGTGAACTCCCTTTTTTCTGGATTGCTCTTTATTTCTTAATGGAAATTCGGGGGGGGGGAGGGGATCATCTTCATTGTTCATCTTTAGTTTACGTGTAGAAATAAAAAAGCCTAGTCTTACTTTGTTAAGTTTCCTCTTTCAGAAATGTAAATGTTTCAGTGATGTAAAATTCCATTGTATGATGATAGATTTCATAAATCAAAAGGATGAGCTGTGATGATGTTCATTACATGACTAGCGATTGGAAAGTAGATACTAACATTGTATTCAAAGACCAGAAATACAATTCTGAATTTTTTATTAATCCAGAAGGAAGTAAACTAACTGCCATTGTGCCATCAGACCAGATGTCAGTATCCGATACAGGGAGGTGGAATAATGCACTTTACTGTCAGAAGGAAGAAAGAATCTTTGAAATCTTATTTGAGGAGGTAGTCATCCTGCATGCACGTATTCCTATTTCATGCATTCAGTCAACACATCACTAATTTGGAAGTCTGGCTTATCGTCACTTCTGTTAGATTTGGCAAGAAGTTATGCTTAAGGAGAACAGTTAATCTCAAAGACATGAATGTCTCTACAGTCTTAAGAATACATTCTTAAAGAATATAGATCTATCTTAAAGAATAGATGTATATCTCAAGGAATATATATACATCTTAATACAGATGCAGTGCAATGTTTTGTAAGCTAGAATTTTGTGGTTTTATTATTACGATTTTACTACTTGCTCACTTAGATGCTCACGTTTGTAGAAAAATGGTGCAAGCATTACATTTCCTAAGACAGTATCTTCTTGATAGTCAGAATCAGTGTCATCGATACTAGGCCATTGTATTAAAGAATACTTCTGTTTATTTTTTAAGAAGCAGTGCCTTATAGTTTCCAGGCAGGAAGGTCTTAGTCCATCATTATATCTTTTTTTCATCTCTCTTTTTTAATTTTTAATTTATCAGTACTTGAAAGCCTGGTATTCTTAAGCCCCTAAGGCAAACTCTTTGACTTCCTCTGTCTGGCAGACGGGTTTTAGCCATGTATTGTTTATTAAAATGTTTATGCTGTCACACATACTCTGTTTGTCTCAGCTGGAAAAATCCTGTTTGCTGGTTGTCTTAACGGTTTCAAAAGTATTTGCATTTTCCATTTAATCCAAGAAAAAATTACATGCAGGTATTTTATATTGTTGTCAGAGACATCAAAGCTGAAGCTTAGCAAGTCAAACACCTTTTATGAATGGTGCTTTTTTGTATGCATAGGAAGCTCATTCCCTTAAAATAGTCAACCCCCCAAAGTTAAAGATGTCCCTCTTTTAAGAATTTTGCATGAGTTTTTCTCCAGATGAACTTCTAAATCATATCCTGAATTTTATTTGCAGCTTATTTCAGATCCTAATTCCTGACTTTTTGTTGGGTTTTTTAAGACTTCTAAATGAGCTTTATCTATTCCTAACATCAAATATTACTGGTTTTGGAAGTCAGTTCTTGTTTGCATTGTGTAACACTGATAGGGCCACTGATGAGTAATTGAGTAATGAACAGCAGAATGCCCCACTGAGGAAAAACAAATGCATTAAATATTGTGGAGGTCCACCAACTCTGTAATGCTTATGATCTGAAACATACTTTGCATTAGAACTTGTTTTACCTGTATCAATTATGCATACATAGTACTAGACACAAACAGGATGCTTTCTAGCGTGGAAGCTGTGCCTAAAATAACAGAAAAGGAGGACTTTGATTCAAAGGACATAAGCTGAAAAAGATCATGAGTGGAATTTTGCATGAAGCTTGAGAGAGTTTTTCTATCTCAGGAAAATGATAGAACTTGATACAAAGTAATTCTCAAGGGAGGGTGCACTGATTAAGGCCAGATTCTGTTCCCACCCTGCGAAGTAGCCAGCGTCTGTGAATTCACCTCTGTTGGCTAACTCCAGCTTGGCATGGTTAAATGTATTACCACTTACCACTTCCCAGGCTCACCAAGACCCGAGTATTTGAAATTCCTCATTCATCCTATACTGAGAACTGTAGCAGGGCTGCAAACCATACACAAGTCCTGCTCTAGCTGCATGCATATAGCAGCAGTTGAAGGATTTATTGTAGTAGTGCTAATAACAGGAGAGGCCTCTACAGTTCCCTCCTCCTCCCTGCCCAGAGAAGAACTCTTAAACAATTCCACAGCGTAAGAGGGCTGGCATCCCATGGTACATGTGGCAGCCAAGTGACAAGGTGGACTTGCTTGTGACATACAGTATTAGAAGGGTTAGACCAGGTGCTCTTGTTGGTTCACCAGTGAGCATCTGAAATGCAATTGCGTATCTCCACATGAGCTGGCTCAGATCTTGCTGCTGGCTACTCAGCAGTGCACAAATCTGGGTTTAATAAATATGGAACCATAAATTTAGACAGGAGCAGGAACAGGCGACTAACGATTGTGACTTTCAATGCCCTCTCATCTGTTCATGCAACCATTTGTGAAGCCATGCTGTAAATCAGATTGCTCAGTCCAGATTTTAAAAGTTCTGCCTAAACCAGTGATTTTTAACCAGAATTATTCCACTGATTAAGTTCAAGCTCTGATACCACAAACAGTTGCATTGGCATGGTTACAGCATTGGTAGACTGGGACACACAGATGGTGTGGAAAGAAGGAGGGCAGGCTGCTGGATAGTTATCTTGCCAGTGGGGACAATATCCCTGCATAATTCTAACCTTATTCTGAACCACTGACACTATCAATTTTAATTTTTGACCCGTGATGCTCAGCCCTTCTCAAACTATGCCTATAGTCAAACTTACACGCTTGTTAATGTCTCATTTGCAATGCTAGAACACCTAATGGTAATAAATTGATCAAGATCAAATTCCTGTCAAGATTAGCCAGCTGTGAGTTACAGTGTTTAGACAAAGCTTTATCCTAGCTTTATACCTGCAACATGAAGACAAATCTTACCAACTCTAATGTGAAATCATCAGGAGTAAACCTATATCCACTCCTTGTTTTGTGAGGGTTTTGGGTTTTAAGTAACTCTATAATGGTGGGTTGAGTTTCTACAAAGAATTTTGTGCCATGTTACCATCCAAGACCTAAATTTATTCTACCATGAAATACAGCAGTTGTATACTGGTGAGAGTATGCCTTCAGCTTCTCTTATAGGTTACTTTTGAATACATAGCTCCTGTTGAGTTCAGATGAAAAGGGGAGGCGATTCTTTGTTAAAAGACGATGTGTCACATTTTAAATTCTCATTGTCTCTAACCAAGAAAGGATCCTATTTATTTCAACTGCTGCAGTTAGAAAGAAACATGAGGCAGAAAAACGTCACTTAAATCCTTCCCCTTTTATGGCTACGCATACTATTTTACTCCTTTCATATCCTCATGGATGTAAGTATAATCCCCTACATTGCTCTACCAAAACAAAAAGCTCTTGGTATTTTCTTGAGATACTTGAAATGTACTTTCAATTTAAAAAGCAGATCTTCACCTTAATTGTCTTTCTCCTGCTGTGTTTCCCCTTATAGTCTTAAAGAAGGAAAAACTGTCTCTAAGCACGGGAATATGTTAAGCAAGAGAGGCAAAGTTAAAACTTGGCAAGCACTAAAACAAAGAAATTTTCCAAGGAAATGGAGGAGACCAGTAAATTAATTCCTTATGTAACTCCATTTACCTCAGTGCAGTTACATGAAGGATGAACTTGGTACCTTATGCCTCTGTGGTCAGAAAAGGATTTCTATGATCTTAATCAGCAAGTATAAAATAATCATTCTTAAGAAACAAAATTGTAATTTAAGTATGATAGAACTGCCCTTGCTATTTTTAGACCATTAATATAGTTGTAAAAGAACAATAGGTCTACAGAACAATGACAAAAATGTCTTAATAAAAAGATTAGTACATGATGATTTGCAGCTTACATCCTTAGTAACAGTTTTTTGTGGGAAAGAGGAATTCATGAGAGACTGCTAAAATGGGCACTGACATCAGGGACAGCTTCTTTTTCTTGTAAGTTTCAAAAGCTTTTCTCCAGTTTGCTGAATCAACTTAAAGTTTTTTCCTCTGATCTCATTCTCCTCCCTGACCACTCCTAATTCAGTGCTCCTTAATTTTCTTTGGGTTCTGCTGCATATACAGGGATCTCTCTAGCTTCTCCCTGCTGAGTTTTCTAGGTTTTTTCTTCTTGGGCAGAAATAGTCAACCTCCTGAGACAAATAGAGGTGTTTGGATTCCACCGTGATTTCTTTTTAGATTTTAAATTTCAGTATACTTAAATTTAAGATGCTTTAAAATAACATTTTTTCACTGTGAGAACTCAGCCTCCATGTGTCGATCTTTAGTACTCGAATATAGCTGTACACAGAGATTATTTCCATTTTGTTGTTCTTATGAAACATCAACCCCTGCCTCCTCACCCCACTCCCAAATTCACAAAATGCTTTTATATCAATATGTTATGATCTTTTAATACTGTAATATAAAAGCGTCCATATAGTATATTATTTCAATGAAATTGAAGTAAGCAGTGTGACTTTTTATCTTTGCCAACTTGCAACTATCAGTTTTAATACTGAGGAAAGGATCTGTGTATACATGCATATAAAAGATGTGAAAATACAAAGGTATTTATTTAAAACAGACAAAACCAGGAAGATGATAGAATAGCAGAAGGAAGTGGCCTCAGATATAAAAACTTTTGCTTTGTATAGCAGAATTTATCACTGAAAGCTAAGGTTGGCAAATTGCCATGCTTGGGATAAAGCAAGCAATGTAATGTAAAAAAAAAAAAAATTGACTTAGCGTACAAAATACAATGGACGCATTTGAAAAACTAATGTCCTAGAAAGTAATTTACTTAAACATTTTTTGTTTCCTTTCTTTTATGTGTATCTTTAAAAGCTTCATTATATTTTCAAATAGCAGAAATCTCAGTTGTACAGATGCATGCAGTCCTCTAAGGATGTCTGAATCAGTTGTGCCATTCAACAGGCTGTAGAAAAGTTCCAAATACCCATAATTAAGCAAAGATGGTGGAGATAATTTTGAAATCAAAACTATTAAAGCATGTTTTATATAAAAATTATTCACATACTGCACAATTTTAATCCACAAAGCTACTCAAGTAAGTGTGGATTGCTCAGTGTTTAAATAGAATTATCCATTTCCTTTGTTTGTGGGGAAAAATTGAAGGCCTTAGGAAATACAGTACATTTACATCTGAAAGACTTTTCACGTAAAAGTTTTTGAAACCTGCTGTTGACTGAGAACATTGCAAAAGCATGAGAATGTGGGATATTTAGTTCAGTTATTGTACCAGCTGAGAATGAATGAATTCTTACCTGGAAGGATTATTCCTCCTCTCTGGCCTGGTAAGACCTGCATTCTGGTATTCCTGCTAGAAGAAGATGGATAATGAGCACAGCCAAATTCTCACGATTAACAAAACCATGCCCTTGCTCTTTATTCCCATCTGTAAGACTTTTCCAGAACTCAGTGTGTATGGAAAACTCCAAACCTGAAAAACAAGATGGCTGGTAACTGCAATTAAACAACCAGATAATTTTTTCAATATCTTCATCACATTTGCAAGATAAGTAGACTGTTATCTGAGTACTATCTATATTCTTAAATAATGTCTCCTCTCACAGTGAAAACCTTTTCCAACTTGTTGACAAGAATGATTGTCTCCTCCACGGATGAAATCATTATAGAATCATAGAACAGTTAGGGTTGGAAAAGACCTTAAGGTTATCTAGTTCCAACCCCCCTGCCATGGGCAGGAACGCCTTCATGAAGTATTTTTAGGCATTTCTTATATTTCAATTTTTTTGTGTCCTGTCTGCTTCTACAGAATTTCTAGATTTGCTCTTCATGAAGAACAGGATCCTGACAGTTCTTTTTCTAGCTGCTGCTTTTTCCTGAAACGATCTGGACTTTCTGCATAATTTGTACAAAGCTCCCCTTTCTATAAACGTGGTATTCTGTTTTAGTAAAGCTGAGATACACAGGTGTGAGTTAAGAGAGAAATTCTTCATGTTCTTCAGCTAAAATAATGAGAGCCTGTTTTGAAATTACTAGAAAGGAGAGAATATTGTCTTTATTAAATTATAAAACTGCAAGTAATGACAGATAAATGCAGATAAAGCAGTCATCTTAGAAATTCTAACTGGTAATCAATTAAGATGTTATTCTAGAATGCTCATCTTAGGCAATGGGAACAAGTAAAGCGGTATATTTATCACACTGGGATTTTGATTGATTCTATTAATTCTAGAATAATAGAAAAGAAAGGTATGCTTTTACCATGCTTAATGTAGCACTTGGGGATGTGTTTCCATTCTTTGCTACCAGACTTTTTATCATCTATGGAAAGCACTTAAGCAGAAAGTTATTCTAAGCAAGCAAAGATATTCATGCATGTGTGTATATATATATATATAAATATTTATATGTCGTTATATACAGGCAATCAGAAAACTACAATTTCATATTTTACGTTAATGAAATGGTCTTTTATCTCTAGATCACAGGATTAGATGTATGCAGGGAGTATTCTTAGCTAAAGACTCTCTGAATGAAGGCTGCTACAAAGCTGGTGCGGATATACTGCATTGGTTTCAGTCAGCTTTGCACAGAGCCAAAACTGTCCTATCACATTCAATAACTGGTTAAAGAATGAGAAATCTTCTTTTATTTCCTTACAAAGCCCATTAGCAAAAAATTTAGATGCAGACTCTACCTCTGAGTTTGGAGTCTGCCTGATTAAAATAATTTCTCCTCCCTTTGTGATAACAACCCGCAATTGTTTAACACTCCTGTAGTACTTCTTTAATAAAGCCACTGGTAATAACAGCAAATTTACCAAAAGATTAATGTAAAATTACTGAATTTACTGCTACTTGGGGTGTCTTCTGTTATAAATGGAAATTGCAAGGAGACACCCTATTAGTTCCCCGGCAATGTGTATGTCAGTCACAACACCCTTTAGAAAAACGGGGAGAAATTGACTATGGATTCTTCTGTACAATAACGAGAAATTATTACAACATAACAATGTTTGTCAGATTAATTTGAAAGCAGAATTTGTTATGATTTAAGCTATGAAAAGAAAATGAGTTCTGAAAATACTTCTTTATGCCCTTTTCTTCTAAGAGCCTAATTTCTTGGAAGTACTTTAATCAGTGTAATCTGGTGTGACTTCATTAAGCCACCATTTCAAATAGATAGTCCAATATTTTTTTCTTGATCAGTAGTAGTAGATAAAATTACTAAACTTCTATTTCTTTAACTGCAGCACCAATGTCAAGCATGCGAATTTAAACACAGTAATACAAAAGCCAGCATACCACAGGTGAACAGTGTGTACTCCAGAAACAGAAAAAAAAAAGAAACTTAAATCTCCAGGACAAAAGAGTTACACTTGCTTTGCAGAAAAAGTTATAACCACCTTGTTAACAATGACTTTGTGCAGTTCATTTGGAAATATCTAAGAATAAAAAGCAATACTGACTAAAGCTATGTAAAAATCCTCAGCAAAAGCTGTTACCAACTTAATCATTCACATAAAGTAACAAATTTATACCCTTTTACAAGTTGAATTCCTGGGAGTTTTCTGTGGTTTAGAAGACCATCCAGTATGCTGTAACTTTGGACATTGTGTGGTTTATTTTTATAGTTCTCAGTTAGTAAATGCTGACTGTTGCAAAATAATACACTTAAGATTTTAAAATTGTTTTTTGATGAGTACAATATTTGGAAATTATGCAATGAATGTCAAAGCACTTGAGGAACATGGTATTGTCTCTGTCTGAATTGCTGCAAAGATTCACATTGACTCTACTGTCAGTAGGCCTGGACTTTTAACTTGGCCTAAATTTAAGGATATTCCCATAAACACGGAAGTCCAGACCTTGTAGTTTGGTTCATATGCGGATATCCTCGTGCTCACAGAGCTTTGATTATGTCAGCAAGGCTAGACATCAGCACTGATCTTGTGTGATTGGATTACTGGATTGAAGCTGCGATTTGTCCTACTGAAACCACTTCAAGTTACTTACACAGATAAATCCTACTATCAGATTTTTTTTTATTATTGATTACACTTTCTGAAATTAAAAAAGGAAACCCCAAAACCCCACAAAAACCTCGATTGCTTTCTCCACCTTTTCAATGGACTAGTACACTGTCTAGTTCTGCGTTACCAAGTTTACATAGGACTGGAAGGACAACAACTCTGGCGAAAAATAGTAAAAGTGTTATTTTCCTTTTCCGTGAAACATATGTAAAATACCTGTGATTTTTTATTTCCTGTGAATCCATTTCCAGGCCTTATTTAATGCCACCACCTCGTGGGATCAGAGATATTTGACAGAGTTCCTATTTATAAAGGAAAATCGGATCCCATTTATGTTGCCTCTTCTCTCAAGCCATAATTCACATCTTCTCATGTTTCTGGCAAAATGATCTATCAAAATTAAACCAGAATATGTTCAAAGCACTTTTTTTCTTGGTTGGTCTCTCTTCTTTATGTTGGGTTGAGAAAAGTCATCTTGGGTATGTCACTGTCTATCACAGCTAGAATATCTGCTAGGAAGCAGAAGTGCAGTTCCGAGGCAGATCAACTGCTGGATTTAACATGTGAGTAACAAAATTTACCAGAGGTATTTTCATTATAAAAGCATTCTTTTATAGTAACTATAGTAAAAATAGCAATATACGAAATGGAATCAAACCTTTGGACAGTGCTGTTTCAAGAACAGCCTTCAGAAAAAGCACTTCCTATGTTAGGAAAGAGAAACAGCTAAATAATCTGTTCAGGAACAGCAACAATGCCTAATGGATACTTTATGAAAATATACTAGAATTAAATGTAAAGTAGCAAAGATTGATGAACTGTCTGTAACAAAACATCCAGTGATGAAAATCTCGACAGCCTTCTAGGTTGCTGGCATTGGCAAGAAAGTAGTTCAGCTAAACAAAAGGAAATCAGAAGATACAGTTACAAACTGTGAACCAATGATTATGAACCAGTGAGAAAATGTGAGGAAGATCTCTGAAAATGATGTTTTGACAGTGACAACACAGACCAGACAGCTTTTATTTTGACCAACAGACTGTTGGGAACAAAAACTGTAGATCAGAGTGAAGGACTCCAGTCTGTACAGATGTTCTCACTCAGAAAGCAGCTAGAGGGACCGGAAAATAAATGAAGGCTGTCCAACTTTGAAAAAGGTTTGGATTTTCATTCTGTCTTGATAAGTAAATCCAGTTTTTGTTTTTTTCAGCCTGATAGAAAATTCAACATCTATAGACATGACCTAAAATGACAGATACCTGAAAATGCACAAGCAAGACCTTAGAAAGGTGCTATACAATATCATAAAAATATTTTTTGTTTTAAATGCTTTTATGTCAAAGAAGGGGAGCAAAGACCAGAAATTGGAAACATTGCTAGTATTCTAACTCTGGAGCAGGTCATACATGCTTGCAGGCAGCATGCAATACTTGGAATGCAAGGCTAAGATCTGAAAGGCGATTCAGTTATCTCTCCTGTAGAAAACATTTATTATTATTATTATTATGGAAAGCAAGACAGGATTACTGAGCTCAGAAGGGTTATTTGTGAATAACTTCCAGCTAAAGTGATTAAGGGCTTCAGCCACTAGCCAAAAAAAAAAAAAAGAGCATCAAAAACATCCTGCTTGTCATTGCTGCTGGCTTTTTGTTCAATGAGGTGAGCATTTGTCTTGTGTTGGTGTTGGTCCTCTGCCCTTGGCAATACTTCTAACAATGAATAATACTTGAATTCCAAAATGTGTGGGCTTTTTCTTTTTCCCTTTGAACTTTGTGCTTAAAGATAAGTATTTTGGTAAGTCTAGAAAATATTTGTGATAACAAATAGATGTAGTGCTCCCTAATGGTCAAGAGACTTACAACGTGCTTTTTACAAGCACGCCACAGTCCTTGATAACAAGAACCCCACCTAATATTTTATTTTTTAACTGAAGGTGAAGCACTGTATCTACTTTTAAAAAATCATCTCCTCAGAAAATGTGAAATGTGATTATCTTCAGCAGAATCTTTGATATTTGTGTTTAGCTAGAGGATTTTTTGGTTTGTTTTTTTTAACTTTTAAGCTGCCCTTTTATCTGCCAGGAAAGGCAAGAGCTAAGAAACACACTGAAGAGGAGAATGTTGTGATGTTTGTGATGCTAAAAGGTTCCTCTGGCAATCTCAGACTTGCATAGAGGAAATTTGAGCTCCTGTACAGATGAGCTGCTGTCATAGAATCCAGTAGTATGAGATAAACAAAGACAGACTACCACAGAGTCGTAGGCCACCACCTTGAATCTGACTTCAAAATGCTTCAAATCCTAAGCAGAAGAAATTTGGATAGTCATAGGCTGTCTATTCCTGACTTATTTTACAGAATTATTCTGAGTTCCTTGAAGCTCCCCATGTACTGCAGGCATCATGTCAATTTATATAAATACACATAAAACAACTGATAAACCATCTGAAAGTGATGACAACGTGAGTGATTAAGACTAGATCACATCACTGTGAGAGTAGGGTGGCTGGAACATCATGGGCAGCCAAAGAGATTAGAAACCATTACTTCAGTATGTACCCTGCAAATTCCAGAAGCAATGAGGAATCTAAAGTGAGAATCTACAGGATCTACAGCAGAGAGAGCATTGATAGCACTTTCTTAACTGTGAATGTCTAACCACATGCTGAAACTTCACAGACCTTACTGGATTACATTCTTTTCTCCTCCTGCCCTCCCCCCCCTCCTTTTTTTTTTTTTCTTTTCAAATGCTTGTTTTGAGGGAAAGATGCTCTCAGTATTCATCATTAGGAAAAGTAGACGTTCATTTTGTACTCAAGGTCTATCAGCCTTCTCTTCAGGATTGTCAATACCACTTCTTTTCAGAATAAATCCAGCACACACCAGTAATATACTTCCTCAAAATATAACACAGCATCAAGGGATGCTGAGATCAAACACAAACTGTAAGTTTATTATGTCTTTTGAGTCTAAAATCCAAAAGTCACGTGACAGCAATTTTCAGAAAAAATCTGAAAAGTGAGGGGTTTTAGTTTTTAGTATATTTTTTTAATGCTCATCATTAAGCAGAGGATACATGTATATTCCACTTCTTTAATTTGAATATTTTATTCAGCAAAACCAAGGTCTGGCCTATCTGTTAATACTAAGGTGGTTTTAACCCTGAAGAGAAACACCCAGGATGTTACCCTCACTTACCTAAGAGAGCTGCAGTTGTATGTATTTAGCATGGCTTGCTTTCCCCTTCTAAAATGAAACTTGGTTACAAGATCAGAGCTAGTTAGTTAGGAAATACCTTAGAATTATATTGAATGTGTCTGGATTGTTAAGGTGCGTAACTAAAAAACATGCAAGAAGAATGCCTATGAATGAACATAGGTGGCTAACATGATAAAGCTAGCCTAGAGCTCAGATGATGCATTTCCAAGGCCAAGCAAAAGGCATTTAGCCCTTTTATTCTCACCCAGGTTTTAAATTTGTTTGGTATTCAGTAAACACACATCTCCCAAATTGTATCTCTGGAAAAGCCACTCACTGACATCATATTGTCAGAAACAAGATCTCTTTAAGTAGAATCTAGAATTTATAAAGTGAAAAAATGGAATGAGAAGCAGCAAAACTAGCTCTGTTGTTGACCACAGACAAAAGATTTTTAAAAATACTTTTATTTCTGTTTTTAAATAGCTTGATAAAACTCATCAATTGGTACGCAAGAGTTCAACTGTAAACAGTTACAATACATTACCACTGTGTATAGATTTTGTACATTAACCTATTTGCAGTGACAATCCATAAGACAAGTCAAAGTCAGCATATTTATAAACTGAAATGCACTGTGCTAAGAAAAAACAATGCCTTTAACTGAAAATATGTAAAAGACTGATGTTTGACTCCCTCCTGTGGTGTAAGCGAGCAGCATCACCATTAACAGCTTCTGGTAGCTTAGGTAGCTCTCTATTATTCAAAAGTCTCTATTCACCTCATTAGAACAGATTTCAAGTTTACTATGGAAACTCCTCTCACAAGTTAAAAAGTGTTACAGTAAATTTCTAAAATACATATAAACTTGTAAACATCTTTCTCTGGAACAAAAAAAAAATGGTTTGTGCCAGCCTCCTCCATGTCCCACACTGCAATAAAAAAAAAACCAGGGCCAAAGACCAAGGCCATAGACTAAAATTGTTGTGCATGGGTAACATCACAGCTTACAGGAAGAATTAAGGGTCAGCATTTAAAATTAGTGTTAGTCACCAGCAGGTAGCAAAACCCATTTTCAAGGAAGTTCATGGAACACTCAACGTGATGAATCAAGCACTAAGCATTAGATTTACCTACTTTTAAGAACAAAAGCTTAAATTACATCTCGGTATTTTTATATTGGATAATACGCAGAATTGACTACAGACAGAAACTTAAAGAACACCAATACTGTCACAAGTTTGGGGTTTAACCATTTTTGCTATCTGGTTTATACAGATCTTCCACAAAGAAGGAAAAAGATTTGTGAAACAGATTATAATACTGAGATCACATGAATAAACTTCACCTTTTCAAGGCAGATATTCTTTCTGGAAGTCCCTCTGGCCATTTTCTGATTCTTTAGCTTTTAAATTTAATTCATTTTGAACAATGAAATAACCATCTGCTTGGTCTGGATCTTTTATCACGAGTTCCAGAAAGACTAAGATAATTGAGATTTCGGAATGCAATACAGGACTAATTTCAAAGTACACAACAGCAGGATTTACTTAGTGCAGGGTGGTAAAGGATAGCATTATTCTAGCACTTCTGTATTATTCTTGTTTTCACAGTATCAGCAGATTGATATCTATGTCCTAGTGTATTTGAGCTGATCATAAATATTAGTATTTTCAGATGCAGCAAGTTGTTTATTTGACATTGAATACTATTGAATGCAGCTTTTCCTTGATTGGAGGCTTTGCAATTTGAGATATCAAAAGTGGATTATTCACAAACAATTAAAAAAAAACCAAGTTTATTTTTCTCAGTTATTGACTGTGCATCACAGAAACAAGTGGCATAACACATTTTATTCTATGCACTCTTAGAAAAACAAAGTTCCAAAATACTAAGAATGTTTGTGAATTTTTTAGAAAGATACACCAATAATTAAAAAACAAGGAGTACTGAAGCTAGTGTAACTTGTTTAAGCTTTGACCTCAATGTATTTGATAAGCCCCAAATTCTAGCTGCAGTTTTCAGCTGACAAAGATACTACAAATTCAAATTAAATATTAGATTTCAATCAAAGAAGCTGTTTGGAAGGGAAAAAGCAGAAATGTCACATTGACCACCTGTTGCTCTGCCCAATGTACCACTTTTCATACACCCTAATGATAGACTACGGGTGCTTACATCTCTACGTGATTTCTGTCAATTTGTTATACACAATTAATTACAGGGAAGTGTTTCTGCAATGGAATAGCATATCAGTATATGCTTATGCTGAGAAATTATGGGGGAGGAAGAGAAGGAAAATACACATAAGAACAGACCATAAAGACAAAATGAACAACTTGACAGTAACATGGTATATTAGGAGAGTACATACATTCTTGCTTCTTCCAAAAATTCAGTGTGCATGCCTAGAATGAGGGGCGAGGGAGGAGCAAAGGAGAAAGAAAGCATCCTTTGGCCGAGTTTAAGAAAGTGCAGTTTTTACAGTCCTTAAAAACAAAACAAAACAACAATACCCCCCAAAAAAATCCAAACAACAAAAACCGAACACTGAAAAAGCAAAAGGTTAACAACTGTCTACAAATAAAACTGTCTCATACTCCATGACAATGCACACTATGATTTCCAAGGTTGCACTAGCTAATATCACACTAAGTACACCACCATCTCTACTGCATTTTGCATTGTAATGTCAGAAAGTAAAAAAGCATTTGCATAAGCATTCCAACATCATACTCTGATAAAACACTTTTTATCTACATGCAGAGCTCTGTGTGCACACATTTAGAAGTGTATTTTCTTTTTCAAAGCAGTACACCATATAGTAAACTGTCACACAAGTGTACATTTATGGGAAACTACTAGGCAATTCTCTAAATACTGGATATTTTCTTACTTAATTTTTTTTTTTCTAATGGCAGAAATAGAACACTCTGCTATGTAGTGCAGGAAGAATCTGGACACTGATGCATATTTTAGAAAGCATGAGTTGTTTAGCAGAACCCTGACATTTTGCTTAGAAATACCTCTTTCCAACACCAACAGTAGAGCAAGACAAGAGGGGAACTGGAAATATGAAGGCAACTCCCGGTTCAGTATAAAGGTCCTTTACCTCTCCTAAAAATGTTATTCTTCTGTACTGTAACAATCATCCAAGACAGTCTAACAGCACACTTCCTCAGAAAGCTCTCCACATCTCACTAATTGAAGCTATGACACTCCATACAAACTGGTTCTTAACTGAGACACCTTCCATCTTTTGAGATGAGTTAATATTAAAACACTTTTAGGAAGAGAACAGTGGCCTAAACCATACAGCGTTTGACTCATGTATAGTTTCAAAGGACTGCCATCCTGCTGGTTCACTATTCTCCCCCCAGACAGTAAAATCCATTTGAGTGTTGTCACCACCGGTCCAACAGCTCTATTAGTGCAAGAACAGTGCTTTCAATTTATGGCCTCCCAGAGCTTAAAGTGCAGTATATTATGTGAGATTTTAACATACCAAACTATCCTTTACTTGAATTTCAGAAGGAATGTTCAAGTTAGAAAGTTACCTTTTAGGTTTTAAGCAATAAAATTCAAGGCAAAGTACATAAACTATCTTAAAATGGATTAAATCCACTCACCTAAGGCTTATTCTTTGTAACTTATGTTTAATATACATACAATATCAATCATTTTGCTTAGCTGTACTGTATCTGTATTAAAGTAGCCCTGTAGTAAGTGATTAAAGGCCATTCAAAAGCAAATTTTGCTTAAAACAGGACTGTTTTAGTTGGACTGTAATAACGCAACGATTCAACATTCCAAGATCCTCTCCTGCACAGGCTTGTCATCAATAGAGACAACCCTTCACACCCTGCTGTACATGTGTTTAAGTTCTAGTTTACATGTAGTTTTGTTCCAGTCCCCCTTTAAAATCAGCACAAAGAACAGGGGCATTAAACACTGGATTCATGCTTTCACACCTTTAGCTACTCCTCTTGCCTGTTAACCTGACAATATCACCACCAAGTTTACGTACAGTAGAGCAGAGAATCTTCCAGGCCAGAGAATCTTCCAGGCCAAACTATTCAGCTGAACAAATAAGGTCTTGGGTAACAATTACAGGTACAGCCATGCTAGTCAGTTCTTTATACAGAACAGCATTCAGTTGTGGATCCATGACTGTGTTTGTATGCACCTTAAAAAAGCTGACTATACGGGAAAATGATATTTCTTTACCTGTATAGCTAGTTCTAGAGATCAGGATGCAATTGCACAATGTTTTCTTTAGCGATCAACCCATAGTAAACATGCTCCAACCCCTCACCACCTTCATTCCTCTACTCTCAGCTCTGCCAAGTGTTTTTTTGTTGTCTGTTGTATGCACAGCAGCTTAACGCTGTAAGTCAAATAAGCCAGACTTTTGGAGAAATGTCTTTGTTTCTGGGGTTTCAGATCCACATTGCTTCCGCAATCCTGATCCACAAACACTCATGTTAATACCACTACAAGGATGATAAGTTGCAGCAGTGGAGATGGGAGTGAATAGTATGAATGGCTTGACTAACAGGAAACTTGCTGTCAAAATAATTACTTACAATATGTAATCCATTATTATTTTGAGGTTTTTTGTAATTTTGCAACAGGTAATGATGAGGTTAAGTCTAGAAGTTAAACAATTAATAAAAGTATACACGAGGGGAAAAGTTACTTTTATATTAATATAAATGGCTTTTTCTCTCTTCTGACATCCAGAAGAAAAGCCAACCAATGGTACAATTAAAACACAACATACCATTTAACATAAGAAGTAGCGTATCTTACTTTCAGGACTCAAATAAGTTTAAAAAAATCCAACATTTCTCTCCATAACACTCATAACCAGGATCTCCTCTTCATCATCAAGGACTCTGTGCAAACACCACATTAGATACTCTACTGGATTTCCAGGTGAATTCAGTTCAAAATAAATGCAACATCACTTACTCTCTTTCCAAAAGGAAGCAAGCTAGCTAGCAAAAAGGATACTTGGTGTGTGAATCACTGGCATGACTTTACCCTACATTAAGTCCTTACTTTTAACTCAAGAGTGAAGGATGAGCTGAAAATGCATCCTAACCATATCAAACCCTCGCTCCTTAGGTAAGCCCACCTACACCAACTCTTTTATTGAGAATTTTGGAAACAAGAGTTCAAAGTCTGACCTACTGCACAATGACCTTCTCCAACTACATGCTTGTGGAAGCCTATTCCTGCAATTCTTTTTCACAAGCTGCTCTATTGATTCCAACATTGTTCTCCATTCTTTGCCAAACCCTGTTGTCAGAAGTTTGTCCCAAAGCCAAAGTCAACAGGCCCAGAAATTATTACTGTGCTTCAGTGATAACAATCACTTTTTCAAGGAAAGAAAACATTCTTTTAAAAGTTGTTTATAGCGTCTATTGTCACGCAATAAAACTCATGAGATAGTTTAAATTAGAGCAGTACCATCCTCAAAAAGGAACACTGATGAGAATTATACTGTGTTGGAGATCACCCCCCCCACCCCCCCACCCCCAACAGCTTTCCAGTTTAAAGTATTTTAAGGACTGGTACATTAGATAGTGCTGGATTCAGAGAAGGAATTTAACTCTACCAGAAACAGTTTCAGTGGAAATGGTTGTAAATAGCAGCCAGAATACTCTGCTAATACAAACCCTAAAGAAAACAAAGGATCTGTGGTAAACAATCAGATTGGGTTCTAGTCTAGTGTTAATGGCAGACCTGCAGAAGTTGCAAAGAGTTTTGAGATTAACAAGTTCTTTCCACTCAGATGCAGATATAACCTACAAAAAAAAAAAGTCCCTATTTTTACAACAGCCAGTTTTACTAGCAATTACACAATATAATTTTTACTTCAGCTACTTCTCCCTGAAACTCACTGTAACCTTTTCTCCGTTAGTTTTCTATTAATGTTAAAAATAGTAACTATTAAAATCTAGTACTTTTTTACCTTCACTACTGCATACCAGAGACCTGGTAGTGCAAAAGCTAGCACCCAAATTACTAGCTGTATGATGTGAAGACTGTTAGTCACATATTGTATATTTGAAAGCATTTGCTTGTATCCAAGTATTTGCTCTGAAGATACAAGGTTTAAGTAACAAAGGAAAAAACATGCTTTCTCATTGTTTAGAAGTCCCATAACATATTCATTCAGTGGAGCAAGTCGGATAGAACAGAGATCAGGAATTCCACCAAGACCGAACTCTTTAAGAAATGCAAGCTGCAATTCATTCTCTTTGCTACTGCTCATTCCTAATTCCAGAATCTGCGCATTTTTATTAGACTGCAAATTTCCCAGCCAGAAGTGTGCAAAACATACAAAGTTGTCTCCTGGACAGCATGACCCGAAGTCTCCAGCAAAACTACAGGCTTCCTCAAACCAGCCTGGTACTGAAATATTGTTAATATCAAGGCTGTCTTTCCCAGAAGAAAAAAACAGATGAAATGAATCCTTCCAAGGAGCAGCAGCTGCACTTGAGGTCTTCCCTGCTGATTCACTCCAACCCAGAGGCATTTCCTTGCCAGTAGAAAGCAGAGGTATAGTGTTGAAGAGAGAACAATTCCTGGTGTTAAAATAAAATAACTCATGTAAACTGCTACTGGGATTTTGAGAACTGTTCAACACGGAATGCGCATGTGTCAGGTGAAGCGCTGCCTTGTGATGACCTGGGCCACTGTAATGAACTCGTTTCTGGTGCAAGTCTTCTTTCTTCATAGTCCTAGAGAAGATGAGCACAGCTTTGCTGTCTCACGACAGGCTGAACTAGAAGAGCATGACTGTCTCTAGTTGCAAGCAGCACACCAAGTCACAAGTCAGTGGATCTCAATATGGACCTAAAGAGAAAGAATGCAGGAAGTTATTACATTGATATCCCAGTTTTTTGGTGCCCAGTACATGGAAAAATAATTAAAACAAAATATCTTTAACACAAAGAAAATAGCAGGTACAAAGTAACAGTAGCCCAAACAGGAGTCTTCTTACATGCTGCTTGGGCACATCCAGAGGGCTGGGAAGCATACCCAAATACAAACTTTATTCTGTAGTTTCAGTTTTATCTGCTACAAACTCTCTTTTGGTAACAGGCATCCAAGTGAGTCAGCAAATGAGCAGCTGGAGAGATTCACTCTGTAACTGTACCACTTTCCTCCACCAGCAGAAAGGCAGACTGTAACTGATTAGAAGTGTAACATTAAAGGCCAATATTAAAGCAATCTTTCTGCAAGCTGCAGTCAGACACACAACACTGGAACCAAACAACACACCATGCACAGCTTCCCAAAGGAACTGGTCAGACTGGCTGTACCGGCACAGTCAGAAGGTATTGGCTCTATTGTAGACAAATGCCAAGCCAATGTTCTTACAGGAGAACTATTAGGTACCAGATAACAAGCAAAGGCAAAGCATTTTCAGCCATCCAGGTTACTAAGCTATGTGTACAACTCAGCAGTCTGGCTCCATTTCAAGCTTCAGCACTGTAGGATGAGTCCCAGAAATAAAAATATGAGATGCCACATTTTGACCTCTTCCCATTTCAACTTACCTTTTAAAAGGCACAAACTGCAACCAGACTTGTCTTTCAGCACTTGGCCACTGGCCACATGTCAAAGCTTTCATTACAGCTATGTTTATGAGGACAAATAGTGTCCAGTCTTTGGCTGGAACAGATGTTTGCTCTGACAGCCCATAGTCTGGTTCTGTTGCCAGTTAAAAAGTAAAGCTTTTCGTTTCATCATGAAACCAATGAAACTTCAAACCCTACAAAGAGCATGAGCTCCTAATGCCTTTAGGTCAAAGCTGGTTTAGGCAGTTCAATGTCTTGTAGAGACAGGCTCAAGGCAGGAGACACAAATTAAATCTGAACTTTCATTTTCAAGCAATTATATTATTATTTAAATCTACCTCTATTTCTTCCCTGCTACAATTGTTCTTGGCTTAAAAAGAAACAAACTGATGAAGGAAATTATTTTCTTTGCTCCTTACAGGGTGTCAGGGATGTGCTATCGAGGTGCACAGTCTCACAGGTTACTACCGGTCTGCAAGTTAACGCTGAGTTAGCAACACGAGCGAACTCGAATGCTGCCCGTTTGGTGCTGGCGCCCGGAGCAGGCGGTGTAGCGGGACACTCGCACATACACCGCCCGCCGGGTGAGAGGACGCATCCCACGGCACCTGGCCGTTACCCGGGGGAAGCGACAGCGGCCGCCGCGGGGGTGGGGGAGTGCCGCTGCCAGAGGCGGCACCACCAGTTGAGGCCCGGGATCGAGCCCTCCCCCAGCCCCCGCCCACCTGCAGCCGCACGTTGAGCATCATGGAGGCGACGATGTAGAGGTAGGGGAAGTTGATGCGGAGCTTCCAGGCCAGGTCGAAGAAGATGAGGGCGGAGCGCGGGCAGGGGCCGCTCCCCTCAGGGCTCTCAGCCTCGCAGGGCGCCGCGGGCTGGCTGCTCCGCTGTGGGGCCCAGCCCTGCAGTGTTGCAGTCGCCCGTGGAAAGATGCTGTGAGAGTCCTGAGCTCCGCTTTCATTTCAGGTAGCACCTCAGAGGGGGAGGGGACGCCCGATGGCTTGACCCGGGTGTGTGCTATAACCTGAACAACAAAACAATGGGCCATTGATATAACGATTTCTGGGTTTGGGAGGAGGTTTGTAATGTTTTTTTTTACAAAGGCTAAAGTGAATTTAAAATACACTGGTCAAGTACAGATTACATGTAAAGTTTCATCTCCCTCCCTCTTCCCCAAACTGTTCTATACCGTTTCCATTCAACCAACTTTTAATAACTAAAATAAAGCAGAAAAAGAAATACATTGCTCTAAACTCCTTGTAAAATTCCATCTTACTGCCACAGAATCAAGCAGGGGCACAGAGAAAGAATAATTCCAGAACAAAACCGGGCACCTGCCCAGATTTTTTCTGTGATCCTTTTGCCTATAATCCATTAGTAGCATAATAGAGTGGAAAATACTGGAAAACCCTGTGTGTCTAGAAACTGTAAATAGTTCAGTTAAAGAAACTACAGGCACTACCTTGTGCTCTTGGGAATGGGACTATTTTAAGGATAGAGGGTGTTTCCAGAACTTGCCCCTGCCTGGTGTCAGAAGGGGTAAAGCATGTTTTTACATGACAGAACCAGCCAGTGAAGCTATCCCTAATAGTTTTTAACCCCATCAAGTCTCTGGACAGACTTGAAGGAACACATCTGGATCTCAGGCCTTTAGATAGCTCCTTAGCATGAAAATCCCTGATCTACTTCCTTCAGACCCAGTTCTCCAGATATTGCAGGTCATTGCTGTAAGGTCAAGTAGGGCTGACTGAATTTCAGCTGTGGACTTAAATGTTCTCTTGGAGCTAAGATATCCTACTGATTCTTACAAAACAAAGCATCAATCACTCATTCAGATTTAAAAGGTTTCAAAAAGAGAAGTACCTCCAAACCTGGTTTCTCAAGAACTTGTCCATCTTCCACAGGGTATTCTAGAAAAAGCAAAACTCTTCAGACTCCTCTTTAGCCACAGACTTCTGTCAGTTCTTCTAATCACAGATGAAAGATCCTCTCTGACACCAGGATTGATCTGTCCATGATTTCCCATCTTCAATGTGCCTGGGTGTCTTGAGCCTACCTGTTACTATTCCAAAGAGGAAAAACGTCAGAGGACATGTTATCTGCACTGTTTTCATTATGGAGAACTTGAAAGAACAGCTCTCACTGTCCCCATGAGTTCATTCAAAAAGTATCCTTTGGGTTAATGTTACAGCAAGTTACAGAAAAAAAAAAGCCAGAAGCTATGAATATTTTCCATAAACTCCTAATTCCACAGTGTCCTAACGTGTGTCACAGTTTTTCAAAAACAGGTATAGTGCTGCCAGTGGAAAAGTAACGTACACAGCAGTCGTTTTACCACTGTGTGGTGTCCCCATCCTCCCTTCTACATCAGCTCAGCACATCTGGTTTGTGAAGACAGTGGAGATCTTTTTCCTCCTCATCTTAAGTTTTTAATAACCCTGTTAGTACTGGAGGCACAAGGAACTGAGGTGTGTCCAGGCCCTACACTGGAATTCCAAGGTAATTCAAATTCCCTATTTGGGAATTCCCTATTTTGGATCTCCCAAGGTAATTCAATATTCCCTATTCAAATTCCCCAATTCCGTTCCCTCCCTCTGTGAGTACTGAGACCATCTCCTCAACAGCTAAGCACAAATGCGATTTAGCTGCCTCATGATTAAATTGGAATGCAATGTGATACACAAAGGTTACATCAGGAAGCTGATTAACTTGTATCAGTAGATGTCTGCCAGATGCTCATCAGTTCTGGCTCATGTTGCACATTGAAACAGATGTGACACAGTATCAACTTTAAAATCTTCATAACCATGAATTACTTTTTACACTTGAATAGGCAATATAATTAATGAATTAGGTCATAATAACAGGTTAGCTTTAGTATTGATTTGGATCTAATTATTTAATTAAATAGTGAGATTGATAAAACACTCTTTAGCTTTCCAACAAAGAAAGTAGAGGATAATGCAACTGAATACCAATTGAAAAGATTCACCAGATTTTATCACATCCAGATCTGGAAATTAGCTAATTATTTTGACAGTGTAAACCTCAAAACCATCCCACACTTCCTCCTTTGGTTTCAGCTATGTAATGGTGGTAAATCAATTTACAATTTAGCCAGAAGTTGCAGAAGTGCAAAACTACTGACATGCCTTTTGTGGCTGATGGCTGCAGAGATCATTTTCCATCACTTTAATGCCATCTTCCCATTTTTGCTTCCTAACCCTGACTTGTTTGTCTCTGTTGCATCAGACAAGCACATCCTCATCTTTTCAAGTCTTTTCACGGTTTATTTTATTTTACCTAAAATTTCTTCTCAGGCATTCAAATATTCCTCTATTCAAAGAAAAAAAAAATTAATAAAAAATGAGTCAACATTGCTGAGTTGTTACATTTTAAAATGTCCTTGTAAGCTTTTTCAACATATATCCATTATATTTCAAAGTAGTTCCTTGGAGATTTATGCAAAGATTCCTCTGTTCTCCTTCAGGGCTCTTAACTTAACCATTCATCCAAAAGAACAAAGAACTGGGCCCTTGATGTGCCTACCACATAGACCACTATTACCTAATTGTGCTCCCCTGTCTGCTCTCCACTTGGGATAGATTTATTTTGGGAAGGGACCTCTCTTTGCTCTGGAGCGTGACAAAGAACAATTCTTACACTTGAAATCAGGTCTCCAGGGCTCTCTGTAAGAACTAATGACAACACAGATAAACTATGAGCATTTTGTATTTAAATGAGACAGAGCTTGGGGTTATTTATGCTTACACCTCTTTTTCTGGTGCTTTTTATATTCATTGCTATGTTTGCAAAAAATTATTGATAAAATGCTTGCAAAAGACTGAGATCGTAATAGTAACTTGAAAAAGGGGAAAAGCCGTAGACTTTAAACAATAAAACATTTTGTTCCCTTCAGTTCCTATGATCTTCTGTACCTTTTTGACTGGAAGATCAGTTTATGAAAAGCCAGACGGTTCCTAACAAACCCCTTCTCGTAAGCGGGTTTTTTTAGGACTGCAAGGAAACTTGTCACTAGCTATAGCAGGCTGTCTGCTGATGCCATGCTTGCCTTCCCCAGCAGTGATCTGCCTTGGCACTCTGGAATCCCAGGCACCCTTCAGAGAATGTATTGTCCCTGGTGACAAATGTGTTCACTTTATTCTTGGTTTGGGATGATGTCAAGCTTAGAGCCTCCTCTCTCCAAAATCTTTCAGAAAATTAAGTATATGACATACTTTTGATTCTAACAACAAGGTTTTGGCAAGTTACAGGTTGATACATGGAAGGCTATTGACAATATGAACAACTCTTGCAGAAGGTATTGAACACAGGCTGCACTTGAGAAGTGTTGGTAGCATAACACAGGCCATATTAAAAAGGCACAAGACCTCACTGGAACCAGTATTTTTTGTCTGTTTAATAAAGGCAGGATCTAACATTAAATCAAAGTACCAAGCTGCCTAAAGTATGCAGAAATAACAGTCACCCAACTGCATCTCTTGGTAAAACAGAAATAGGTGATTGACCAATGTCACCACTAACCTAGACTGTTTTACAAACAGGACATCTCTATATTTAGGAAATGGAGAATAAATCAAGCATCTTCTTTTGGGAAGTCTTTCACAGAAATAGCAGCTTATCAGTATACAGTCAGTTGGGGGGGGCAAGTAATTTGTGCTAAACTATTTTGTACTAATTTATGATATTTAGCCCTCTTACAAGTTCTTCAGAATTTCTACAATAGTTCCAGTGAGGAACTGATTCCAGAATATATCATCACTTTTTGACAATTGTCTTATTTCTGTAATAGACGGACCTTTCTTTGCCAAATGCTGACCGTGCTACATGAGAAGCCACTGATTTATATGATTCTATAATTTTAATTTCTGGGTTTCATCTAACATGTTTTTTGAAGCTGTATGGTTATTGGCTTCAAGCATGACAGCAAGAAGTAGGCTCCACAACACTCTATCTGTCCCCAGGAAAACTGACCACAAAAGACTTGGTTCTTTTAGGCCCCAGCTCTCTTTAAAGTCCATAAGCATGTCTGCAAGCCTGGAGCAAAAGAAACACTAAATCTTTCTAAGCAAACCAAGTGGCCAGGTCAAAGCCTGTAGCCTTCTGTCTTTACTCATGTGAAAAATGATTGGACAGCGGAAGGCAGTAAAACTAGTAATGTTGAATAGGCTTATGTAATGGTCAAACCTTTCTCCTTTGTCTTAATATTTGAAGGCTCAATTTCTTTGAAATGTTTGATATCAAGAGATGTGGAAGTTGAAAGGAATTTGCAGCTTACACATCTGTGTACATCTGTGTACTTCAGCAATGCCTCACCTCAAGGCATGATGTGATCCTTACAGTTATAAAAAGGCTTATTCCCATATTTCTGCTGAGGGAGTTGCAGCAGTAAAAAAACTGAAGTGACTCAGAGAAGTCTCAGACCCTTGTTTATAAATATATAATGATGTCTCTATTCCAAAAATCTTACAGCCATATAGAGGGATTACTGTACATAGTCCCACCGCCTTCAACAACAGCTCTCACTGTAGTAAGCACTGTCTGTTACTGCTTGCTAAACCTGAGGGTAGACATAAGTGAATGCAAAGCCTTATGCAGTTTTTATGACTGAAATTCTTGACAGAAGAGATACTTCTCAGAAGCTACCTAAATAAAATACAGGACTTGTTTCTGTTGTATATGTATGTCAGCTGAACCATCCATGCTAATATCACATGAATGTGCTGCATTTATTTTACAATGCTTTATTATTAATGTAGAGATTTATATACTAACATTTTATGTTTATGCTTCTTTAATCTATTCTCTCTGATGCAGTGATGCTGACATTTAGAAGTTGTGGTTCCCTTTTTATTGCTGCCTTTGGTTCCTCTAAAGCAGACTGAGCACTGTATTTGAACAGCACACATATCACATGGCAGTACAGGGGTATTTTTTCATCTGCCAGGAATATCCAGAAACTGCAGACCGTTACTTGTGGATTATAGTATTTTCTAACATGAATTTTATGTCACAGTATCTCCCCAACTTTAGTGGAGATACTCTGAATTTCCTCCACAGCAATTGTGTCACTTTCCTAATTAAAAATATGTGCATTATTAGCTTGATAAAGACATGTAACTAAAGAATTGAAAGATTATTAAGGGAAAAACTTCAGAATCTCAGGCAGCTGAGTGTTGGGTGTGAACCTTTGTGCTACCTACTATCCAAACAGCTTGAATAAGTCATACTTATCTAAAAGTGGCAAGGCATAGGGGTCAGTGAGAGACAGGCCACAAAGGCAGGTAACACGGGTGGAACTAGAGGCCACAAAAGAATTTTGGATGCCTAGTGTTGTGCATTAAGATTTCTTTCTACCGTCACTATATCCCTATTACCTCATCATTAATCACCTGACTTTTACCACCAACTCAAATTAGGATAAAATCAAGCATTAAGTAAAATTTTAAAGGCAATTCTTTTACCTATTTTAAGATGAAAAGCATCTGGAAGCCTTGTTTTTCTCCAGTAAAGAAATCTCTCTTCAGTTGTTTGGGGTCTTTTTGCTTCTGATTCCAATACAAATACCTAATGAGAGAAGAGTGCAATATGCTGAGAACCATAATTTGCCCTCCCACACTTTGTGATACACCTTTGCTTCCTTTAAAATTGGCTCTTGCACTTCAGTCCAACCCCTAGTTTGAAGTGGCTGTCAATTATTTGCCCCTAAAAAAGATTTTTTTCCCCTGAAACAGACTTTTACTTTTGACCTAGACATTGTAGCATGGCGTTTCCTGAAGGCAACTGAACTGACTGGTGTCAGCAGGAAGTGTCATTTAGGAGTAGGAGAATACACCTATGAATCACTCTTTCGTGTTCTGTTTCTTTCAGTGACATGCTTCCCTGTATATACAGTGTGTATACTGGTCCTTCTCTACTTCTCTGTGGCTTCATTAATGAGCTAACATGTTAAAGAACACAGTAATAGTCTGGGATGAAAGATACTATAACCGTGCAAATAATTATTGTCTCTGTAATGCTGATAGTCTGTGTCATGGTGAGCAGAAGTTTCCAGTATTGCATCAACATGATTACCCTGCCACTCCCCATCCACAAAGGAGAATAATTCTCCTTCAGTGCCAGCACATACACAATACACAGACAGTATCCAAAACCATTTTAAATAATGGTTTCCTCTCGATTTCTAAGAAAAAGACTTGACAACAATTGTAAGGGATGAGAGAAGATGAAGTATTAGATTGTGGAACAATATTAGGACTGATCTAAGCCTCAGCTTTATAATTCATGATCTTATCAGAATTCTGGAAAAATTTATAATTGGTTGTTGTTACTGCCATTCATTATTTTATTTTTTACATACTCCACTGTGTAGTGCATATTGTAACTATATACAATTCAGCACTGCAGTCATGTCTATCAAACTAATATTTTTCCTATTGTTACAAACTTCTCACTCCTTTGCCTTATCTTTCATATTGTTCTCTAAGTTTCTTTTCTAATGTTTCAGTATGTTCTCTGTGTTGATCTCTCCTCTCATTCTCACTGAAAAAAAAATACCTGCAAAGAGTGTTAAGCATTTGTAGCACCATATTAGCATTTAAAAACAAATACACTACATACTAGTGAAACTAAAAAGATGCAAGAATAAAGTAAAATGTAGCTGAAATATAGTAAAGTTTAATAATAGAATAGTTAATACAGCATGTCTTCTAAGGAGCGTACACACAAGTAACAATTTGTCTTCCAGGGCATATAAGGAAAGTTACCTTAAGAGAGATATCAACTAGGATTTCAAATGGAAAATTTTGAACTGTTCCAAAAGGCTCCTTTTTATCACATATGAGGAAATAAATATTTACAAACGTGTGGGGAAAAAATGGTATTAATCTGTTACCATCATCATCTATCCAAACTCTAATGTTGTTTTTAATGACTTACAATAAATATTTATCTAGGTATTTTCTAATGTTGGCAATTTATACCCAGTTGGGTATAGGGTTGTAAATTTAAAACATACTCAAAGCATACGCTGTGTTTTAACCTCATGTTTTTTTTGACAATGCAAAAAAAACAATTGATCCCAACAGAATAGGACGGAGGAGCACTAAAAAGAACATATATAAAGAGATATTGCTTGTCTCCTGACAGGATCATAAAAGCAATTTGTGCTAATGTTTTTACTCTATTACAGCCTTCATCCTTGTCTTTGTACACTATTTTGTAATAATATTGTAAATTTGTTAAACCTCTTTTTAATATAAAACCCTCTGATCATCCATCTGGTTTACACTGGATGAAAAAGAATCAGTGGAGGAATAAGCAGGTGGTGGGAAAATAGGAAACAGTTTTACACTTCCTTTTAATCTTCCCATGTTCTGTGTCTCCTCAGGACCACAACATAAATTAAGACAGTCTTCACGTCTGCTCTATTTCTGTGCAGTATCTCAAAGGCCCCAAAAGCTGCTGTAGCAGCCAGGAACAGCATGAGCACTTTGATACTGCCCACCTCTTCCACAGCTCCCGGCTGCTCTGTAGAGAACAGTTGCCAGGTCACTGGCAGCAGCTGAGTCTTGGGTTTAGCTTGAATGACAAGTCATTTCAGCTTCCATCTGTATGAGGTAGTGGACATAGAAGTGTTGCAAAAATAGTCTTTCAGTTCACAGCAATAGTTATGATGTGTTCCTCACTGATGTAAAATTATCTTTGTGCAGCAGAAGAAAAACAGAAAACAGTAAATACCACGGAATGCTCTGTCCACTGATGAGGTTGCTTTGTGTGGTACCAGAATAATTTAGAATTTTTCTGAAATTAATAGATCAAATCCTTAGAAAACCACCCATGATGATGTACTGCATTGATTTCACTGAATCCATCATCACTCTGCAGAAGCAGCATGTGCATGGGCCCTTTCCTCACACTTAGTCTCTGCAGTGGATAGCAATGCAAACAAAGGAATAGCAGTCATGTGCATTGGTTCTACCAGAAGCTTCTCTGCAAAGCAGAATTATAGCAAGAACTAACCATAGAAATTAAAGGACTGATGAGATCATTGGACCTGCTCTGCTTGACTTTTACTTATTAATGAAAATAACTGTTTTGCTTAAGGAAAAAGGAAACCAAAGACTCTGTGTAGCCTGAGAGTCTCTGGGCTGCCCCAACTTACGCACTGATCACAGTGCGTAAGACTGTGCTCTGAAGGCTGGGCATTGATCTAGTCTCAAACTTGCCAACAGTTATCTAACGTCCTAGCACATCAGGAGGAGAGAGGGTAGCATGCAGATCCCTCGATGAGGGAGATGTTCTGGCTCCACAGTGCTGGCATGCTGAGAGGGACCGTCCCACAGCGGGCGGCTGGATGAGGAAAATGGCAGCAACCCACTGCAGCACTTCAGGAGCATTGTGGGTTGCCTCTGGTAACTTGAGTTTCATTCGCACAGTACATCTGCAGGGCAAACGTTAATTTCACGTTAAAATGCTTCACAAGAAGAATGAGATTGCTGCATGGTGTCCTGACAGCGGACGGTCACAAGGTTTGTGCAAGACTTGTGTCAGGAGCAAGACAGGACCCTTGTTTCTCAGTGCATGCCATCACATTTCACCAGGGCTCTCAATGATTAAACAAAAACCAAGGGATCACCCTGGGGGCTTCCCTGGTTCTGAGGCCAAGGGTGCCAGGGGAAAGCCGCCTCACCCCCTTGACCGGGTGGGTACCTCAACCATGGCAGCTGCTTCTGCTCGGCGGCGAGGGGGGCCGAGCGCTGCCGAACGCGCCGGAAGCCCTCCGGCGTGACGGAGAAACCCGAGCGCTGCCGAAGCTTGCTCAGCGCCGTGCGCTGCCTGACCGAAGAGACCCGAAGCAGCAGCGCCGAACCGGCCCTCGTGAGGGCGGGACCGCGGGCCCGAGCGCAGCCCGGCCGGATGTGAGTGGAGCGGCCGCTTCCTGTTCCCCGGAGCCCGCCCTCTCCGCCTTGGGTGGTGGCCGCTGCTCGTCCCCGCTCCCAGGCACAGGGCGGAGGCGGCCGCGACCTGGTGCGGAGACCGCCGCCGGCTCGCTTCTTGCGTGGCCTTCCCCGTTCAGCAGCAGGACCCGCGGCGCAAGCGATGCAGGCCATTAAGTGTGTGGTGGTGGGCGACGGGTAAGTCTGAGGCGATCCTTCGGCCGGGCCCTCGCTTCGAGGAGCACTGCCGGCTCCGCGGGGAAAGGGGAGAGTGTCCACCCGGGGAAGGAGAGCGCCGCGGGCTGCATGGGCCCCGCCACAAGTTGTGGGTGACCCCGCCGCGGGGGCCTTTGCGCGGCCCCACCGCCCTGAGGGGGGCGGAGCTCCGCGGGGCTGGGGGTGTCCGCGCCGAGGCGGGGTGCGGTGGGTGTGGGGTGGTGGCCGCGGCTTCCTGCTGGTGGCGGGGGAGGGGAGGGAAGTGTGGGGCAAGGCGGTGACTGCTGCGAGCAAATGGTGGCTGCCTTCCGCGGGAGCGAGAAGCGAGGCTGCCGCGGGGGTGTCCGTGAGCGGGGGGTGGCTCCGGTGCTGGCTTCCTCCTCGAGTCCCGGATTCCTGCTGGGTTGCAGATTAATTCATATTCGTGCTGACAGAGGTGGCTTTCTCTGGCCGTGATGCGGGAGGGGTGCACTAAGGGGCGCGCCGCTTCCAGGCTCGTCCAGGAGCTGCCCCTTGCGTCTGGTGATCTTCATATCACTAGAAATACCGAAGTAATCAAAGGGTATTAAAAAAAGACACCATGCCTTTAATAATATGAGAAATTTAATACTGATCTGAAATACATTTTGCGGAAGTAGAAAACTTATTTCTTATTCCTGCTTATAGCTTGGCTTTTGACATCTGATTCTTGCAGTAAAAGCAAGTGAAATGTGCCAGACTCTAAGCAGATCATAAATACTTGTGAGCAGGGACTGTTTTCCTGCATGCGTACATCTAGTTCTGTAAAGCTCCTACCTAAAGGAGACTGATAAAACATGTAAAATTCAAGTAATTCGCAGTATACTTGTCTGTAAAGAACTGTTACTCCTACAGCTTTTTAATATGGTGTTACTTGTAAGTGAAACCACTTGAGGATGCTTTTTAGAATCAAGTTAACTCGTTGGATTTCAGTGTGAGGAATACTGGAATTGTGGGAAAAGAGTGTGTTTGCTACTTTTGAATAGTCTCCATGATGCTATTCCCATCAACTTGGAGGCATTTGTTCTCTTACTGGATGTCAGAGCTCAGGGGAACATCATAGGCCAGCTGGAAAACAAAACTTCTCTTATGCAGAGGGTTTTTTCTTCCCTTAAGAGAAACAAAAATCCCAGTTCCAATTTCCTTTGGAGAAACAAAAGAATAGTGTAGGCTGAGCATAGTTGGTATCACAGCAAACTTCTGTAGATGGCGAAGTGAAGTGTAGCTAAATGGTCTTGCCCCACTGTAATTTCATGTTGTGGGCTCATCTTCAGTTTGTCTGGATTTTTTTTTTTTTTTGTTGCTATGCTTTTTAAGATGTAGAAACCCTGAAAAGGCGGCTAAGTATGGTTGAGAGATAAATTTACCCTGTGTGACAAATTTGTTTTGACTTGCTGTGTAAGGTTTTGAGCAATATGAACATGAAAGTGGTATCCTGACAAATGAAGACTGTTCATAGTAACATAGTTCTTTGATGCTAGGTGGGATTACCATGGGCTGTTCTTTTGGTTGTATTGATTTTGAACCCAACACATTGGCTTTTCTATTATATATTTTTTAATTCAGCTGATCTATGTTGTCCATGACAATGCTGTAAATAAATGCAATGCATCATGTTTGGGTGGGGGAAAAATTTCAGTCTACTTCCTTCACTAGATTTGAGAACTCAGCACAGAAAAACTGTATAATATTCAGTAATTCATTCAGCAATACAGTTCTTTTGGTCATTTCCTTTGTAAACCATCCCACTTTGTAATGTGTTTATTGTTCTTTGTCTTGGAAGTGAAAGTGATGTAATTCTACCTGAGTTCTGTACATGTGTGAACAAGATACAGTAGTGTGTTTTCCTTCTTCCTTAGTTAGAAACAAGTATTTCTTTGGGTTCCATTCAGGTAATATTGCTCATTTTTGGTAGCTTTGTATCATTCTCCATTCAGTTTTTTTTAATATATGTATTTTTTTAAATATTTAACTATTTGTGTTTCCCTGTGTTGCTGCTGCTGCTTCAAAACTTCAAGCATTACACGTATTCTAGGAAATGTGCAATGTTTGCCTTAGATAAGGCTGAGGCTTTCTGTGAAACAATGTGAGTTAAAGATTTGCTTATGTGATACGAAACTTAGGTATTGTTTTATTTACCCTCCCCAAAGATCTGCTGGGAGCAAAGTAAACAAAGCTGTAGAAGTACCTGTGTGATTCTTAGTTTCTAAGTTAGTGAGTGGGCTGATTCTCATAAGTAACTCATGTTTGTTCTTAGACCGTTGTCTAGTACCTGTTTAGACAATTAATTTAACTAGCAAAACCTGGCATATATGCTAGTTGTGCTATCATATTTTGCCCTTGTTTTTTTTCCCTCTGTGAGGCTTGATAGAAAATAAATGGCAACTGTTGCTTCTTGATGAGACAGAGCAGTAGGAATGTGCAGGACAGATGAAGAGCACGCCACTTGAATAACTGCAGGAGTTGCTGTTGATTGATACTTGAGAAAAAGCATTGGTGTAAGTTATTTTTAGCAGCTTTTGTTTTCACTCTATAAATGCAGCTGTTAAGTGGTATGAAATCTCCAGTGATGTCATGTAGGGGAAGTTAGGGGAAGTTCTCTGTTTTGGAGGAGTGATTACTAGATGCTACAGGATTTGTCATATTTCATGCTCTTTTGTAGGCATTTTCTAATTGCAGAAGTACTGTAAGAACAAGAGCAGTCCCTGCTTGGAATTCTGCTTAATTGGAGGCTTTATTTGCTAGAGCAATGCAGTGTTTGTATAAGATGCAGAACACTTGAGGTCCCTCCCATGCAGTATGTAGCATGTGGTGACCTAAAATTTAGTAACTTGTGTTAATGAACTTTTCAAGTTTAAAAAATGTAGTAGTGTTGCAGGTACTGACCAGCATATTTGGGAGAGGGTGTGTCACAGTGAGTAAAACAGCTTATCTGGCAGAGACGGATGTAACTAAACCTGCTCTAGTAAAAATACGGAACCTTGTATCTCAGGATGGTCCTAGAGAAACTTCAGCTACTGTTTTAATGTTTTGAGTGAAAACCTGTACTGCTGTGCATCATGTCTGCTAGGGAGGTAGTTCATGTGGATCAAAGAAAGAAATGATATAATCAAAGCTTTTTATGAAGGCTGCCACCTGTTTGCAGATACCAGCATTTCTGGAATTAAACCACAAGTACTTCAGCTGGCCTCCATTACCATGGCTGCAAATGAGAACTAAATTCTCACAATTAGTTTTTAGTTGCAGGAAAGTTCTCAACCATCTGTGCAGCTCTGATGCCTTTAGAGTGAAAGAAATGCTGGTGCAGGTCATCCAATGGCATTTTCAGTGCATGTCACATACCATGGCTCCAAGTGGCTCTAACGCAGTGGGGAAACTTCATAAAGCTTGTTAGTGTCAGTAAGGCCAGGAAAGAGATGACACGTTTGTTTTCAGGAATTAATACATGTGTGGTTATATAAATACATTGATTCCTGGATGGGACCCAGAAGCAATAAGGGGCTCGGTGCTGCCTTTGCTTTCACTTATTGTTAAGTGGTTAAAATGCTGGATTTCTGTAAGCCATATTTTTAATTACAGTCAAATGTTACTGGTTTCATTTATGTAATAGTGGGTGGACAGAGCTATGATTAAGTAATTGTTAGAAATCTTGTTATGACTAATCTTGGTTTGGTGTTATTTTTGCTTCTTAGTCTCAGCCTTTATGTACGAGGATTTATATTTTGCCAAGCAGTTTTACTTCTGTATTAAAGCAACTCTCTCTAAAGAGAAGTCTCAAAAGCTTGTAAAGTATCTAGAGGAGGTACTTTATAAATAAAGGTAGGCAGTAGTGTTTATTTTTAAGACTGGTGACCATAATGATATGATTTGTAGGGCAGGGAGCCAAAAGGCGAGGAAAGCAGGAAACCTGGATGGAGCAAGTCTGAAACAGGGTTGTTGAACGTGTTTTTTCTTGTTAAATGACTCTGGCTGATTGGTGCTGCAGAAACACACTGCAGCCACTTCTAAGCTTGGAATGAAATCTCTTGCCACCTCCTTCCTGGGCTGTTTTGATTAGCCAGAGCAGACTCACCAGTTTCAATGCAAGATGAGCAAAGGAGCCAGGGTGCGGAGAGAATTATCCACTGCTGAAAATGTAGCACTCAACATTAATTTGTTGTAAGCTGAAATTATCTGTAATAAACCTACTGGAAAATGAAGCCTCAGACCAAACAGATTCTAGAAGCACGAGAGCACGTAGCCTTTGCACCTCCAGAAATTTCTCAAAGTAGCCAGCTTTTGCTCCTATTAGTATTTTGAAGGATTTCATGTTTGTCCTTTGTAAGCTGGAGCAGCAGATCCTGCTTTATAGTGTATTAGAGCGCAATTCAGTAATATATTCAAACTGATCTGACTGATAGCTCGGGGAGCTTTCCTGAAGTTCTTGTCCTGGCTTGTCACAGAGTCAGTGAATGCCAGTGCAAGAGGTAAGATGGGATCCCTTCTTCCGACAGCTGTTAAATGAGCTGCATTGTCATAATGCTACCTGATGCTTTCCCACGGAAGTTTTTGAAGGGTAAATACCTTGTCTACTTCTGAGCACAAGTACATCTGTGGAGTAATAGGGGAAGTTGGAGACCACCCCCCAAATCCTCAATTATGTTACAATATTAAAGAAACTTTAGGGTAAAATGTAGCTGCTAATTCTGGGATGGAATGTGGTAAACACGCGCCAAATCTACCCTACAGCAATTCCCCAGGCACCCCTGTGACCTTAGCTTATGCCAAGATAGAACCATAGAATCATAGAATAGAATCATAGAATAGTTAGGGTTGGAAAGGACCTTAAGATCATCTAGTTCCAACCCCCGGGCTATGGGCGGGGACACCTCACACTAAACCATGCCACCCAAGGCTTTGTCCAGCCTGGCCTTGAACACTGCCAGGGATGGAGCATTCACAACTTTCCTGGGCAACCTATTCCAGTGCCTCACCACCCTAAAAGGAAAGAATTTCCTCCTTATATCCTATCTAAACTTCCCCTGTTTAAGTTTTAACCTCTTATCCCTTGTCCTGTCACTACAGTCCCTAAAGAGGAGTCCCTCCCCAGCATCCCTGTAGGCCCCCTTCAGATACTGGAAGGCTGCTGTGAGGTCTCCATGCAGCCTTCTCTTCTCCAGGCTGAACAGCCCCAACTTTCTCAGCCTGTCTTCACATGGTGCTCCAGTCCCCTGATCATCCTCGTGGCCATCCTCTGGACTTGTTCCAACAGTTCCGTGTCCTTTTTATGTTGAGGACACCAGAACTGCACACAATACTCCAAGTGCGGTCTCACAAGAGCAGAGTAGAGGGGCAGGGTCACCTCCTTCAACCTGCTGGTCATGCTCCTTTTGATGCAGCCCAGGGTATGATTGGCTTTCAGGGCTGCAAGCACACACTGAAGCTGGCTCATGTTCATTTTCTCGTCGACCAACACCCTCAAGTCCTTCTCCGCAGGGCTGCTCTGAATCTCTTCTTTAGAAGAATATAAACTGAAAGGAGAGTGAACTCACCATGGCGAGTCTCTGTTACACTCCTCGCAGGTTTGGGGATGTGAAGAGGCCCTGTACTGATAAACCATCTAGCAACTGACTAACAAGGATTGTAAAGTGAGAGTGTCACACCAAAATAGGTATGACTAGAGCCACTAGAAGCTCCATAGGTACATACTCAGGCACCATAGGTGTTTAGTTAAAGCTCCATAGGCATATATTTAAACTCAGAATCATATTTTGTTAAAATTCCATAGTTACTTAGTTAAGAAATTGAAACTTGTATTACTGTGAAAGAGCCTGAACAGATACAAGGGCCTCTTAAAAGTGTCAGGAGGCCTGAGAAATGGCAGCGATTTATGATGAGAACTGATAGCTAGAGTACGCAGACTGAAAAAAGCCAGACTGATGGAAAACAGAATTGAGGAAAATAAGACTGAGGAAAAGCGAGACTAAGAAACCTGGAATCAAGAAGGACTGTTCTTGAGATCTGCTATATTCTGACAACACCTGGGCAATTGTCAAAATATGTTATTCATGAGTGAGAAGAACATTATTGGGTATCCTGTGGTGAACTATCTTAATTGTAATCTTATCTTAGTACTAAAAATCACACCCACAGGTCAAAAGACCCCTGCCTGCATAAACATATGTAGTTAAGCATTTAATTATGTGATCCTTATACAAGTTAGTTGATCAGTTGGTAAAAGATGGGAGTGTTATGGGGAGTTATTATTCCAACTAGATCCTATAAATCTGTGAAATTGGAGGGGGGGAATGAGAGGGAAGACTCCATCATCACTGGTGGGATCATTGACAGGCTGAACCTGTCGTTTCTCCCCCCTAGGGTCACCTGTTGGTTGGTCTGTGCTCATTTCATGATCAATTTTTATCTGGCTTTATATATTATTTTCACACTTGTTCTCACAGTATTTTATATTGTCACTCGTAATCTTCAAATCTTAAAGCTATTGCAAAATTATATAATAAAAATTCTCAGTTAAGATATATTTTGTATGAGTTTCTCGAGACTTAAATTGACTTACAATTGGCTTAAAAACTTAGAAAATGTTAACTTGGTGGGTGAACCTACTCCTGCGTACCCTGAATAGGACAGTCAAATCCCTCTCCGACACAATGTGCTGTCCTGGGGAGTGCCTCCAGAGGGCTCTGAGGGCTCTGACAGGCTGATGGGGCTCAAGGGTCTCTTTCCTGGAGTGGTAACAAACCTGTCCCACTTACAGGTGAAGGGCTGAAATCTTCCCCTTATGGGGAGCAGTGTGTGTGTGTGTGTAAACTGCTTACTGGGGTAAAGACCCTCTTAAAGTGACAACATCCCAAGTCTGCTATTACAGGAAAATGTTCAGAGGTTGTACGTACCAAGAACAGAATTAAATGCCCCCTTTTTGTTGTTGTTACAGCTTGGTAAAAGAGAATGCATGCTGAAAGGACAAAACAGTAATCTGTGCAAGGAGCTGGCATCTTCCTTCCATAGACGCAGGAGTGTAAAGTAGCATGGAAACTGCAGGGTATGATCAGAGAGTTGCAGCAGATGGGATGTTGTGCTGGCTGACAGCTCAGGAGCACAAAATGAAAACTAAAAAAAACCAGGTAGGATAAAATCCTAGATAATTTTGCACACTGAAGCAACTCTCATAGCTCAGGCATTTAAGGTAATGTTGTCAGGTGCTGCTAATAACTTCTTGGGCTATTGCAGTATGGAACTGCATAAAGTTCAGTGGAGAGACTTGTTACAGGTTGAGTTACGACATAAGCAGTAATACACTTATGGTTGTGACAAAGCTCAGGTTTCCTGAAATTGTGAGTCACTAGCTATGGCTGGCTGGCTGGCTAATAATGCCGAGTGTTACATCCTCTTAAACAAAATTTTGATATTTGAAGGGGCAGTCCCCATGCTTCCAAAGCAGGAGGAGAAATGCAGTGATTTAAGTGGAAGATACACAGTAAAATTCAGATATGACTGCCTTGGAGCATTTGCAGCTGGAAAGCCAGCAAGCCCTTGACAAAAAGTTTGTGAGTTATTTTTTTTTTTCTTCTGCAGAAGCTAAAGGATAATAGGATAATTTTAGCAATAGCATTTGGTATTTGGTTCTTGGGGTGGGTTTGTTTGGGTGTTTTATTCTTTTTGTTTGGTGTTTTTTATATTAACCATAGTTCTAGACTAAAACTTTAATGAGTTCCTTTACACAGTTCAGGAGGCTCATGAGAGAAGCCTAATACTAATGGCAAGATTGTATGTGCAAGTACAGTCAGGTTTCAAAGTTAACTGGCTTTGAGCAAATTGTTGTAGTGATAAACCATCTGCAAGACAAGGCAGTTTTCCTTGCATGGGAGCTGGAAGGGAGTGATGGGAAGGCTGCAAGCCTGGCTGGGCATTAGCGCTTTTGAGGAGCTAGATGCACACATATGTCTGGGAGGCAGTCTGCAGCATCAGAAACGCTCTTTGCAGTCTATTTTAAAAAAAGAAATATGGTTCAATTTAAAGTTTTCCAATCCTTTAATTGAAACTGTAACAAAAACTTAGTGATCTAATTTTCACTCTAGATAAGATGTGGGGAGGAGTGTGGAGAGGGAAGGAGCTGACTGCCAGAGTTTTGAAAGAAACCTTGAACAGAACCTTGCCCTACCCCCATTTGAGGCTGTTCAGAATTAGAGCAGTGGGGAAAGGTTCAGTATTCCAAGTTCTCCAATATTGGAATGTATCTATAAATCAGTTTATGAAATGTTTGAATAGTTGATGAATGGATGTGGGGAGTCATTCAGATACTCAGAAGTAATGATGTGTTGAGGAATTCTACTTTTCAAGCTTTTTCGGACTTAATGTGAAAGCATACCATTTCCTGGGAAAAATAGTGGGTTCAGAATTGTGTAAAGGGTATCTGGAAATACTTCTCAGGTTCGTTTTCAATTTCAGGGGTTTGGAGTAAGGTGGTCTTGATGCATATTCACTCGTGTCTAGCAGATGTTGGTAGTCTTAGTATTTGTGGGATTTTTTTTCCTAAAGATTGAAAAAAAAGATGGTAATTTACCATTTCATAAAGTGGGTTTTATATGAGGTGTGTTTTCACTACTGGTAATCTGAAGGCTACAGTTTATTGACTGTTCTCCTGTACAAAAGTGGCTATTGACACTGAGTTGTTCCTTAGCTGACTGGATGTAATTAGTCTTTTTTCCTAAAAGGAATATTATTTCTCATTATTCAAGATGAATTTGTTTTACTTGTGAACTTTCTCTTTTTTACAGTGCTGTAGGTAAAACATGCCTACTCATCAGTTACACAACCAATGCATTTCCTGGAGAATATATACCTACTGTGTAAGTACTAACAAAACCCTAAGAACTCATTTATGTCACATTCTCTGTGCTTACTGCCAGCCCAGGTTCCTTATTTGAATTGTTTGAATTGGCTGCAGACACCCCTCAGTTTCATCTTAAATGTTTAACTGAGTATCTATGTGTGTATTGTAAGGAGCAGCACTTCGAGCTTTTACTGCTCAGCACAGTCATACCAGGGCTGCTTCATGTCCTGTCAGTTTTGCCTCCATCTGCCCTCTAGCCCTAGCTTATTAGGGACTAACATTTTATCAGATGCTGTTCTCTTTTAAACTAACATATTATTTCTGTCTTTAGTATCATCCATAATAAGTAGTCCCAAGACTGTGCAACTTGTAAAGCATTGTATCATAGCCAGAAGTAGTTGGTTTACATGACTAATTTTTTTCCATTTGTTCCTTCTACTTTCTGTGCTACTGCCAGTCTTGCGCTGAGCCAGCCACAGCTCTAGAGTTCCACAGGCAAGATTGTGGGGACTCATTTATTTTGGTGCTTCCCCTTTTCTTGCAAGTAATTATTTGTCAGTATCAGTATTAGTGTAGTTCTGTTTTCAAGGGCCTGTGTGGAGGAGGCGTTTTATACACGAGCAGCTTCTTTGCCCTTTTCAGATGTCTCTCTGTTTATCTGGCTATATTGTTCTCTGTGAGTATGGATGAGTTTTTCAGACAACAGAACACATTCTAATGAGATTTACAGATGATTTTTACTACCCTTCCAAGGAAGTGTTGTCTTGATTACTCCCATTTCCTTTTATTTTTCTTTTTTTGGTCAGATTAATTCAGATTTTTGCATTACAGTATGCTTGTGTTCCCAGTGAGCTTAGTTTAGCCTCAACAAGTCATTAAGACCTTTGTGCTCACAGTGGCAATGAGATAAAAATGGTGCCTCTACTGGCCCCTGGTTATTAACTTTGATATTTCATTGGAGGGGGTTTTGGTTAGCAGCATTACCAAGTGTTTTGTTGTGCTTTTCCTTTTCTTACCTACTGTTGTTAGGAAGGATTCCTTGGTTGTTGCAAATCTGTCTTCTATCTCTTACAAAATGAGACAGATTAACTTGCTGACTGTTCCACGAAGACTGGAAGGTACTTGCTGAGTATATCATCTGCTTTCCTGCACTTACTGAGATTAACACTTCCTTTAGAAGAGCAGTGAAAAAGATGACTTCTGTTCGGACTGGACAAAGTCTGTTCCACACGTCTTTTTCTTCCATTACTCAATACCAGGCTCAGTATTTAAAGAACAACTTTACTGTTTCTGGGGAGCAGAAGGATGCAATAAAAATGTTCCCTTTCCTAGTGCTCCAAATTAGGACTCTGTAGGGAAAAAGTGCTTGGTGCCCTGTGTAATGCAAGCAAATGCAGCTAACTCTTCCTTTATTTTTTAGTTTTGACAACTACTCTGCTAATGTAATGGTCGATGGAAAACCGGTGAATCTAGGTTTGTGGGATACAGCTGGTCAAGAGGACTATGACAGGCTACGTCCACTCTCCTATCCGCAAACAGTAAGAACTACAGTGTGAAACTAGAAACAATCTATACAGCTTTGTCTAACCTAAAGGTTTTCTCTTTTTGAACATTAGGGAAAAGTTATCACTTCTGGAGATGTATTTTTTAGTAGCAGTGACTTGCTGCAAGCTATCTTCAATCTTTGTACAGTTGTACAAACATTAACATTTGCATGCTTGTGTATTTGCGTGCACCAGTACTTGTTGGCTTTTGTGTAGTTGCAGCCTCAGACTTGATTTAAACCAGGAAAAAACAAACAAAAAAAACCAAACCAAGCCCCAAAACAAACCCCAAAACCCCTCAGTGAATAGTCTCATCAGCTAGTCCATTGATTTTAAGGTTAGCATGCCTGCCAAAAGCAGGGTTTGTTTTTGTTTTTAGGCACATGTTTGGCTGCAACCTGACACTGTCACTGCTAAGCACTTGATATTGTTAGTCTGTGAAGATGTTCTAAATGTGAGAGGCAGAATGAATGAAGATACTATTGGGATTGACAGTGGCTGCATTAGAGCTTTCAAATGTACTTAAGACCATGGCTATTTTATTACTTACTGTAGCTTGTGCTATAACATCAATACAAATGTGCTTCTGTCTTCCATGCTTGCAACTGGTTAAGTCTGCATGCTGCATCCTTCCATGTATAAGGAAAATGCTGAAGTAATCTGCTCTTTGCTGTTCAGTGCGACTCCAGCTACAGTTAATGTGTGCAGAACCTGGTTTTCTAGTCTGTTTAGAGCAGTTACTTTTATATGGTGGAGCTGTGCTATAAGAAAGATGGTAATTTTCAGGGGGTTTGGCATTGATTATTGTTGTTGCTGTCAAATATACATTCAATGCTAATAGTGTAAAAAAGCAGAATTGTTCCAGTTACTCTACAGAATAACCGAGTAACTGCTCTCTTGAACAATGTGACTCTTATTTAAGAAACTCTGGTGCTTTTTTGGTTTGGGTGTTTTTTGTTTTTTTTTTTTTTTTAAGGAAACTGTCTTAATTCACAATTTTCCTTAACTCACTGATCACTAACAATTAGGCTTTCCCCTCCATTACTATACCCAGGATAGATGTGAACTTGCCAGTTGTAGGCAGCTCTAGTAGAAACGCCAGAAATATCTGCCTTTCCTAGGAAGTGAGACAATGGAAAGCTGTTTTTCTTTAATACCTAGATCTTTACAGGCTATCTAAAATACGTCTCAGCATAGATAAAGTTATGATGAAAGATCACAAAGTAGTGTGAGAAAGCAGAGCTGTTCCTGCTGTATGACAGAGACAGAATGCTTGTGCCTGTCTTCAGCCTCCTAAAATAACAGTGGCTTTCTGATACACTGCAAAAGAATTCCTTGTCAATCTAAGCATACTTTTTGGGAAAAAAAAATCTGTGCAAGCATGGGTAACTGTTAAGTAAAGGTCTGAAGTACTTCGAGTTATTTGGATTGTTTCTTACAGCAGAAAGTGAAACAGGGTGGTAAGTCTTGAAACTCCTTATGAAGCAGCCTTAAGATGTTTGCCTTGTGCAATATGTAAGAATCATCATCACTTAAGGGACAGAACCTCCAAAATACTAAGGAAAAGTACAGGGGAGCAGAGCAGTAGAGCCAATGAAGCCTGACTATTCTTAAGATCTGTGTTCAGCTTTCTTCTTCCTTCAGTGTGATACTTAAAACCCACCCCTCACATTTTGGTGGCCCTCCATTTCCCTGTATCTGCACCTGAGCTATGTTGTGGTTGAGGTGAAAGCAGGTTTTGCTGGGGACTTGGCCAATGTTTGTATCTCCATTAGCCTCCTGGCAGTTCAGCAGCTGTCGACTTCACAGTAAGGACTTTGCTGTAGTGGAGGCATTAATTTGGGTCTTTTTCCATTATTATTATTTCCTCCCTTAAAATATTCAGGAGTTTAATACCTTCTCCTGATTGTATTTGAAATCTACCACTATTTCAAAATATTTGGGCAAGGAAGTTGGGGCAGAAAAGGTGGCTTCCTTGGGAGACCTAAAAGGAAATTAAGTTAGGAGGATGCTTTTTGTGAGAGGTTTCCTCTCGCGAGTGTCCTCTAACAATGAAGACAGACATTTACAGGTTTGCGGGGAAGTCTGGTGGCCTGTTCTGGATGGAGGCAGTTGGTTGTGCTGAATCACAGGGCAGTGTCTCCCTTGAGAAGAAAAGCTGTTTTGTGAGCATTTGTGAGCACAAATTGCTGACTGAGAACATTTCCCCTTAAATCCGTTTTAGGAGTAACTTTATCTCCTACTGTTATTAGGTTGGAGGAACCAATGGTAAGAATCTATCTTCCAGTCTGACAGATCAACCTATTGCCGTATGTAAAACTTTAAACAAACTTCAGTTCCAAGTTCTGTCATCTTGTCTTGCTTATGATAGTGATAAATTGGCCCCTATTTTTTAAGCAGCTACTTTTCTTGGAACTATTGCATTGCTGCAACTGAGAAATCCATTACCAAATCTCTCTATATGAGTTGCTAAGACCAAACCTTTACTTGGAAATAAATAACTTTTCTTCCTGCTTAAGATTGATAGTGTGCAAGACACAAGAAATCATGACTACACTGAAGCTAGTAAAAGAGAGTCTGCATAATGTGCAGAACTTCAGTCACCACAAACATGCAGATTGGAAAACAGAAGTAGTGGCCATAGTATCACGTTATTTGATGTTGTTTCTTTCTTCTTCTGGGACGCTGCTACGGAAACTTGTTGGGGTGATGCATGAACAACTGGGTTGCAAGTGCTTAGCAGTGCAGATGTCAGCTGCTGACCTAACAAAATGCCTTGAAATGCAGCACAATCAACTAACATTCTGAAATGCCTGATTCTGTAACGCATTTGATGCCGGGATAAGTATGGATGCAGAGGTAGGTTGGGGAAAGTTGGGCTTGTTTGAGAGATGCTGATTGAGTTTGGGGTCATTCAGCAAGATTACAGTCTTCATCAGCTTAGAGAAAAGTAATTTTGAGGTTATTCTGAATGCTTCCAGACAACAGTGTATATGAAGCTCATTGGTTTTTGAAGGGAGTTGGTATAAATGTGCTCTAAAATGTTTTTACCAGGTCTTATGATCTTTCTTTTGCCTTCAGTTGAAAAGTGAGATGTGCAAGATTCCTAACTTCTGAACCCACTTCTGAAGTTTTCAAGGCTCTTAATCCTAATCTTGTTACAGAGGAATTCTGAGATCTTTTTATATTGGCAGTCAGTAGAAGTGATAGTTGTGCAAGACTCTTCTGATTTGGACACAGAAATAATAATTGTAGAAGTTATTGTATGACTCTGTTATTCCATACTGTATATTTTGCCATTGCAAAGACTGTAGTGTATTAATAGTATATTAATACTTAAAAAGGGGGTGTCAAGGGTTAACTCACTTAGAGGCCTGCAGAGAGTATCCAACCCCAGGTTAGAAGGCAGTCTTGACTCTTCCTGTGTTTGTGTGGTTTTGGTTTTTTTTTTCTGAATGTCAGTGAAGGAGAAGGGACATCTAGGGGGGAAAAGAAGCTTGCAGTGCAATGCTGCTAGACTTGTAGTTGCTGGCTCCTGCAGTAGCTGATTGTAAACCTGACTACAGTGTATTTGTTGTTGGTTCTCCCCCTCCTTTTGTCTGCTTGTAGCTGCCTGGGAATGGATTTCCCACTGGGACAGCTGCCTCCAACTGTTATGTGCAAGTGTACTATTGACCTTGCTTTTTGCAAGTGTGGTGCAGCTGACAGGGTGGTACAGGTGTGGCTGGTATTGGCCTCTGCATGAGCTTTTACAATAGTTGCTCTGATGTGCTAACTTCTATCAACTTGTTTTGTAGGATGTCTTCTTAATTTGCTTTTCCCTTGTGAGTCCTGCTTCCTTTGAAAATGTCCGTGCTAAGGTGAGTAGAAGCTGGTATTTTATTTAAGCATTCAGCATACTGCTCACTTTGCAGCAGTGGCTGGAAAATAGGAAGTGATTTATTTTTGGCAGGCAAAGTTTGTGAACTATAGTCTGAAAAGTCAGAAATCCATTTGCCGAAGTCAGCCATGGTAGTTTAGGGCACATGAAATGCTATGAATTGTTCTCTGATACAGTGATAGATTAGTAGTAGTTTAAGAGTGTTCAGCTGGTGAGGTGCTGAGATCACAAACAGGAACTTCCCTTTTAATGCAATTTACAGAAAAATATTAAAAACCAAATGCATATAATAATGAGGTTGATACCACTAGTGTGCTGCTGCTGCTGTTGCAGTCCGTTCGTGTCTGTGGACAACTCAGCTGTATGGCACTGGGGAAACCTCACAAAGGACAGGTGGTCTCTGTGGGTGAGGGAAGTGCAGATCAGGGCTCTCTTGGTGTGTGGAGAAAATCCAGCCCTTGGTAGGGTGAGCTTTTAAAAAGTATATGGAAACGACCATTGTATTCATGAGAAGTGTTTTGCAATTGTCTGCTCTTTTCTGATACTGCTTTGATGAGGTGTCACATTCTCCCTTTCCTCTTTTACTCTGGAAAGTGTCATGAAGGGCTGGAAGCCCTTGTGGGAATCTGCCCCCCCCAACCCACGCTGTTTCTTTGCAGTGGTATCCTGAGGTGCGGCACCATTGTCCCAACACTCCCATCATTTTAGTGGGCACCAAACTTGATCTCCGGGATGATAAGGACACTATTGAAAAACTGAAGGAGAAGAAGCTGACTCCCATCACCTACCCACAGGGCCTTGCAATGGCAAAAGAGATCGGTAGGATGGCAGCGGGGTTAATGTTGAGCTACACTTGGTTTGTGTTAGATGTACCTCAAAATAAGTGCCTGGCTTTTGTTGCAGTTAGCTTGCAGCAGTGCTACTCTGACTGGGAAAGCTGCTTTGTAACAGCCTTTCTGCTTCCGCAGGTGCAGTGAAATACCTCGAATGCTCAGCACTTACGCAGCGAGGCCTCAAGACAGTGTTTGATGAAGCCATCCGAGCAGTTCTGTGCCCCCCTCCTGTAAAGAAGAGGAAGAGAAAATGTCTGCTGCTGTAAACATTACCCTCCCCCACCCCACTCCAAACCCTGTGCTTTGCTCAGAACAATGGAGCATTCACACTCAATGCCAAGTTTTTCTGTTATAAATTAGTTCTTTTCCACAAATCCTTGAATCAATCAACAATTTCACAGTTTCCTTTTGTTTCAAGAATGACAGTTACCTTCTAAAAGCAAACTCCTGAAAAGACAAACGTATGTAAAGCCTTATTTTTAAAATCCTATTCTTGCTCAATTAAGTGTTGCCAAACTATCTGCTGAACTAAGTTGCGTTGTTGTGCTACGAACACTAAGCACTAAACCGTTTTTTAAAGATTCTTGAAGATGACTCTAATTTCTGGTAGGAAACGCAAAAATACTTTCTAGTTTTTCACAGTAAGTAGCAGTACTGGGTCATTAGTGAAACACTGCACTCGAATGTGGCTATTACTAAATGGTTCCTCAACCCACAGTCATTGCGCAGCGTCGTAGATCAGAACCAAGTTGCTGGCAATGACTGACACCCGTGAGTCACAGTGTAAAATGCTTTATCGTGGGTAAGGGCTTGGTTGCAATCTAGTTCTTGCTGCTGTGATCTAAAGAATAACTAACTATTTGTACTGAAGTGTATCTAGTCCTTTTGACAGCTTTGTGTTGTGATGGATAAAGGAAATAGTGGGTTGGATCAAATGATAGTGCCAGACAGTATTTCGACGCCGTACAGCTGACTTACACTACACTGCCAGGGTAGTTGAAACTGAACTGACTCTTAGTGCAGGTTAACACCGGGGCCTGCTGTCCCAGAGGAGCAGCAGTGGAAGAGAGGTTGGTGTTCACAGGTAAATTCCGTTGAATTTCAAGTAGGGCATTTGTTTAGGTACAACTCCAAACCAGTCATTCCCACAACTGTTGTGTAGTAAATGCTTTTCTTGTAGGACCTCTTCTTACTGAGCAATATAACTTGTATTTTAAAACCTTTCTGATGATACACATTTGCCTCTTTCTTTTTTCTTTGTAGAGTAGAATGTTGATGCATATCCTCCTTATTTTCCTGTTATTTCTGACTCAGTAAGTTATATGCTTTCTGAGGAGCTTTATTAACTAGGTGTAAAAATCATGTGAAGCAGCTTTACACATTTTAGTAATTTTTGTATTTTAAACCTCTATAAACTACGAACTTTTTCACCTATCCCTCTTTGCAAGCTCTCCCCACTACTGTAATGTTACTAATGCAGACAAGTGTTCTTTATGTCACTACATGTACGTGTGCAGCATAGGCTGAGTAATGGTAACCTGGGTCTGTGAGGTTCTGTAAACTAGTGCTCATGTTCTGTACATTCTAAGCAGGCAGGAATACGATGTTGAACTACACCCTTTCAACCACTAAAGCAAAATTTACAAGTAAAAGTTGCAAAATTGTGAAGTTTTTACATTGATCTTTTGCTAATGCAATTAGCAGTATGTTTTGCATGTATGACTTAATAAATCCTTGAATCATATGTGTGGTAATGTTTGAGTTTCTCAGCAAGTGTTCTCGTTCTTGCACCACTCTGTTTCAGAGTTGTTCTGTGCTGGCACCAGCAGGCTGGTGCAGTGCGCCACACTGGTGGTGTGAGGGGTGCCCTGATGTGAAGAACCAGAATTAAATACAGCAGTGGGCACCATTTCTTCGGAGGCCATGCATTATCCGTCGAGGTGGTAGTTAACGCCTGCATCTGCTTGTGCAGTGTTTTAAAGCTGCTGCCACCCAGCGGAAAAAACACCCATTTCACCATGTTGTGTACAAAGAGTGCTTTTCCTCTAAAACTGGGACTTGCTTTTAACAGCTGGCAGAATGATGGCTCTGTTTGTGTTTAAAAGCCTTGCATTTTAGCCTTTTAAAGTTACAGCTATGCTGTTGCATGTCAGGGCAGCAGCCTGCTGTGCTCCTGCTCACTCCAGGGGCACTGGGGGTGACTGCAGTACCCTGCTTGAGGAGGAAACATGTGCTTGGCCTTCACTGGTGGTGGTGCCTTACCTTGCTGCACAGCCTCTAGGCTCTCTGGACAGCTCTAACCTGGTAACTTTCATCTCACACCAGCATACCTCAATGTAATAAGACAGGTTTTTAGAGTGCATTTTATTTAGTCTCCATATCAAGTATCACAGCAAGAACAGCCACGCAGTTTTCTCAAACACATCATATTAATTTTTTTCTTTTAAATAAGAACTACTGCTGAGCCTTAAAAAAAGGGTTAAAATGGTTGCACGCTTAGAAACAAGGGATCCACTAAAAATCAGTATAACTGGTTATGTATTTTTGGCAGAATTGGGATCAGTGCTTTCAGCAGTCAGAGCTAGTGACTAAGATGATGCCACTAGCTAAGATGAATAAAGGGTTGAGTTTTTTAAATCTTCTCATTAAGTAGTCCTAATAGGGGTTAGTTTAAAATCAATAAAAGTAGTTATGTGGCTCAACAAATACAAACAACAGATAAAAGAATATTGCACATGTATGTCCAAGCAGCATTTAACCACGACACCCCCTGCCCCTGGGTGCTACCACAATCAGTAAGGAAAATAGTGCAATCAATGAGAACCACCCAGCGGGGCTGCCTGTTTCACCACAGTCTGTGCACCCTGACCTGCCCCAGACCTGCCCACTTACCCCTGCCAGCCGCTGTGCTGGGGCAGCTGCTCGTGCCCTGTGGGACTGCTGTCACTGAGCTCCCGCCACACTGCACCTCCAGGCTCCGCACAGGCTGGTCTCAGGCAGCAGCAGTATGTGACTGAAGCAGAACTGGAATTTTTTTACCATTTTTAAGGTCTGGCAGGGCTCTGCGCTCACCCACAGGCTCAGCTGTCCACACACACACGCTTGCTCTGGTTGAGTACTCAACTGGCACCTTGGCTCTCGTGCTCCAGCATCCACAGGCTCAGCTGGGACGTGTCAGACCATCACGGTTTGTAAAAGCTCAACCTTCAGCACAAGTGCAGACTGCTTTAAATCAGCCTCCTGCCATGCAAGGTTGCTGCACAGCCAAGGGCATGAAGACCCTTGTTTATTTTATGCAATGTGAGAAAAAAGTTCTGAAATCCACACGGGTATGAAAGTGGAATGGTCCCTGAATACCTGAAGCCTGCAGTGAAAACCCCCTCACCTTGGTGAACTATGGTTACACCACGTTGGTGTTACATTCTCGTGCCTGACAAGAAATACATGATCTGTGTTCCTGAGACAAACTATTCAGTGCTTTGAGCACAACATCTGGCATGTGGTCTGTTATCATCTTGGGACTTATTAAAATGCTGCTGAAGACTGCTTCATTTGACCATCTTGCTGTGTATTTAGTATCTGAAGAGCACCACCTAAAACAAAACACACCACAAATAAAACAGCTCAGCCTGTTGGATCTGGTGCCAGTGCCAGGCCTGGAACTGACAAAACCTCGAGGCTTCTGCCCTTGCTCAGGGAAGAACCAGAATCTTTTCCCAAACAGCCACCATTCAGCCCTCCAGCACACAGCTGGAAATGCTACCCGTCCTGAAGGCAGAACACCACCAAATTACACAGTGCTTTAAACAGGGAAAGAACTGAGCAAATCATCCCACCCACAGAAACAGGCTACAGCCTAAGCAAAGAGTGTGAGCGGTTAAGCACTGCAGAGCCACATAATTAATGTCAAATGTGGGGAGTAAGTCCCAGATGTACCAGTAGGAAACCGAACACTGGATTTAATGCTGCACATAGGATGTATTTAGGATTTTATTTTACAGAACAATACATGATAGGGGCTCTTGTGTGCTAGTCCAATTGAGAAAAAAACATGACCAACTGCTGTGCTGTGGAGTAAATAACAGGAAATGAACTCAAAGTAAATCAGAAGAGCAGCCATGGAGGAAACCTGCCAGGTCACAGGTGTTAAAGTATCTTAACTTGTAAAATCAGTACTAAAATTGTTCAACAGCAAAGATATGAAACAACAAATAAAATCCTAATCTACTGAAAGGGAGGAAAAAAAGGGATTTCTTCTCCAGCCCTTTTCTCTTTTTTCCCTTTGGTAGGATGGTTTTCTGCAACTTAACAGACATTCTTATTTCTGTTTCAGAGTGAAACAGGAGAGGATATCGAGTGCAATCTAGCTTGCGGGCTGGTTCAGATTGCTTTGTCTAAAGGAAACCTAACATCAACAAATCTCGAATAAACCTGCTAAACACACCATTGCCCCAACACCACAACCCTCACCCTCCCAGCAGTTTCAGCTTTCCTGCTTTGTCCCACCTTCCTGCATCCACAAAAAAGCAGGCAAGAACAGGAAAGCAGAGGCTGCATGGGCACACTGGTTACTGTGGGGCTGGACCTCTCCTATCTGTCTGGGCCAGTATTATGGGCAGTATTTTGCCTCCTTCTCATCACCAATATTCCAGTGACTACTCAGCAACAAGGTATTTTGTCATCACTTCATTATTACCAGGACATAAGACTTCAAGATCTGCAGCCTGGGGCAGGAACTGCAGCATGCCAAAGCTGAGCTGAACAGTCTGGTTAAAATCACCACCTGAGCATGTGCAATATACAGGCAAAGAAAGGCACATGGGCACAAAGAGGAACAGTTTCCAGGGCTTGAAGTGAAATTGAAAGCAGCAGGGAGGCACAGAATGAAAACTGAAAGGATGGCTAATGATTGATAACCGAAGATGGGTACTGGAGATGCAGATGAGACACAGAGCTGGAAACACGTACTTTGAAAGTGAGAAGCAGCTTTAAGTAAATTTTAGGCAAACAGGACAGTGGTATTTGTTACTCTACTTACCTCCTAGAGCTGGATTCTTCTACAATATGGATAATCTTGCCAGGAAGATAGAGACGAGGATACTGTGGTGGTGAACTGAGGTGTGGTTCATCCTCAAGGGTGTTGTATGAAGGTGACCGATGAACCATTAAGCTCTCCTCAGCTAGAAGTGGCTGGGTGAGGGCATCTTGGTTTCTACCATCCAGTTCAGTTGGGAAGTTATCCGGGTCTCCTCCAAAGACTTCATACCAACACCCATGCAGCAAGATCTGGTACTGAATTCAGACAGAAACAGTCAAATTGAGGTTTGGCAACTCTTCAACTAACTTACTCCAGTTGGGCACTTGCACACACATCACCCGAAACTACAGTCAGAAGATTAAAAATGACTGCATGCACATGCTCCTCTAACTTTCCGACTGATAAAACCTTCTTACTGGATTTTCCCCACAGTAGTATATATTTCAGCAATAGCTAACCCAAGCCACTAGTAACACGACTGAAAACATGACATTCTTCACAAGTCGAATTACTCAGTGTGGATTCAGCTCTGCAGATGTAGGTTTTCTTGTACCTATAACTTCTAACTGTCCATTACCTTATTCTGTATTTACAACATCACCCAGGTCCTTTACATGACACCTCATCCTGGGATTACATGGACACCCCCTGGGTACAGCAGGTTTAGCTTTAGATATTCAGAAGTGGCAGTTTAGAATCTTTAAGCCACTCCTCTATATCTCCACTATCACCTGCCTCACACCACAATGATTCAGCACCTTCAAGACTCTGTTACTTACTAACAGTGAAAAGAAGAGGTAAGCAATTAACACAGAGAAATATTTGCTTTCCAAATGAATTCTGAAGGTAAAATCTAGGTAAACCCACTACTGATACTAAGTGGTTCTTAGAGTAAATAATCTTACTTATTTTGAATCATTTTAGCTGGTTTGTTTTTTTTCTCCCCATTTTCATTTTTTTAGGTTTCCTTATCAACAGAACTAGCAAACAGGTAATTTGGGGCCTTGGAAGTTGTGCACAGGTATCTTCCAGGTCTTGTTGAATCTTAATTTCCGACAAGACAGCTTTATACGATAAGAGACTAAAACAAATGTCACTGAATTAAGAAACAAACACTTCTGTTCCAAACCCTCATCATTAAGATCAAAAATACACACACCAAGTGTCAATTCATTAAAAGTGTGGCTGAACCGAGGTAGCAATTCCCCTGACTTCAACCAGAACTACATTTAGTTACCTTGGGTCTGTTGCAGTTTGCCACAATTCTCACTATCCGCCTCTTTAAATCCTCCATGTTGGGCATACTTAACCTGTTTAAACACAGAGAACAAGATAAAGCCAAGCCTGCCATCTTCTGCAATCTAACACATGCCTGAAAGGGCAATTTAAAAGTATTTCCACCTCACCTTGCCACAAGATCCTTTCCAACAATGACTGAAACAATGAAGCGCTTCGTGTAATCTGCAAGTGATTTGCTTTAACAAAAAAGAGACACATTTTAGCTACACTAAAAGTATGCACACTTCAGTTTTATGATGATAAATTATAATTCAGTAAAAAAACAATTATGAAGCAACAGCAGCAGCATCTGCAGCCAGTTCTTCAGTACGCTTTCAGATCTACCTGCTACAGATGACAGAGTAACTTCAGTGCCGATTATAATGGTATGTGTAGATGTTACAGGCCAAGATAGGTGAGTCAGGTGATCATTTTATTTCCCAAACTTTTAATTTAAACTCCAATTATACTACCTGATAGTACATAACATTCACTAGATACATTTCATTCTGTAATATTCCTCCAAGAACTCGACTGTAACTCAGGATGGAGCAAATCCAGTTCTAGTGGAGAATATATAAACAAACTCTGAACAGAGAGAGTTATCATCTAACGGGTTTGTCAACTACCTTGAAAACATTTTTACATCTGAGACACAGAACCAAGTCATGCAAGTTTCTTACCTTAACAGTCCTCCTGGGGGAGAAAAGGCATAACACCTTAATGTCGGGAAAGAGTTCCTGAGCATGATCGCCAGTATAGAAGCCGTTCCACCACCCAAACTGTGACCAACTATCACAAGTTTATATTCCTATAGACAGAGACAGAAGACCGAAGTATAGACAGACACAGAAAAAGCTATGTGTAATTTTTGTGTCAAACCAAATTATTTAGAAGATAACTTACCGGAGCAATTGTGAAAGCCTGGTTTAAAATTCCATCATTTATTAGCTTTTGATAGATGTAGTTTGCAGCTTGAGTTATTCCCTACAAGACAGCATTCGAAGTTAGACGGATATATCTAATCAGAAGTGTGAGACATATACACTTCAAATACAACACCATCACAGAGCAACTTCCCTTTTGCAAAGCTGATCTTCTCTTTCTCATGCTCCTGACAAAGGTCTAGTTACAACCAAATGGTCTTATATGTAATGGCTAAAAAAGTTTTTAGAACATTTAATAAGGACATGGAGTCTGACAAGAGGATTACAAATTCTACCTTGCAGTTCCAGAGGCAGTATGTGATGCCACAACCAAGTCACTGAAATAATTTTGTAATCCAGCTCACAAGATTATTCCTGTGTTTAACTAAAGGATCCCAGGTGCTCACAGATTCCTTACTGCTGAGATGATCTATCCACAGCCACAGACTGCACACACCTTATGCACAAAGCCATTCTCTAGAACATCCTCCAGTGTCAAGTCTTCACAATCTGCTGACAGATCAGTGAGAATGTCCTGCGAACAAGACAGCTTTCGTCAGACCTCACTGCAGGGCTTCATGGCTCATGCTCTGCTTGCCAGCACTGTCACAGGGACATCAACAGCCTGACTTACAAGTGTGTAAGCAACAGAACACAGTCCCCTATAAAGCACCACCCAAGCAAATACAGCCATCACAGTCCTGATTTCAGCAACTATTTCCAAGCTGCAAACACAAGCACTACAAATGCACCTCTGCTTACAGAGGAATTACCACCACCCACCCTTCACACTCTCTTCCAGTGGCACAGGAATATTACCCATCCAAGGACAGGAGGGCTTACAACTTAAGCATGGAAGACTCACACCTGTGAGCGAGTTATTCTTAAATGTGCCAGTGTAAGACAATTTACTCTCATTACTGGGAGTTCACCCCTTTCTATAAAGCTGATTATTTCTATCAGATGGATGATACCTCAAAAGACAAGGTTCCTCTCACTGCAACCACAATAGCTTCTTTTTTGTGATCCAAAGCAACAAAAAATGGAATCTCATAGATCTGGAGAGGAATAAATGTAATAATTAAAGACACCAAGTTTTTGTAATAGTAAGCATTTGTTCTCACCTTCTGAAAGCTCCCTTTCTGAGCTCTCCATTGTGTTATGGAAAGAAGCTGAATTACTTACTTATCCCGTTACCTTAAGTGTCTTTTTTGCAATACTGACACAGATTTATGTCAATGATTTTGTGGTTGTTCCTTTAGATTAGAAAAACAAACAAACCCAAAACCAGAACCAAAAGTTTCAGGGCCTGTTTTCATTTGGCTTTGATTCTCACACCTTATAAATGCTAAAGGCAAACAAGAAACTTCACCCATTGCTTTCCCTGAATTAATCACTAAGTGTTTTTGCTGAATGCCTGTGCAGACTGTTTACCTTGTTATGAAAACTGATATGAATGAAGTCTCTGTACTGCAGTCCTGTTATTCTTAGGATGGATCCAAAGTGAAAGTTATGATGATCACTGCCGGTTATATCAGAATCTGTTGTTCTATTTCTGCAACTAACAAATACACAGAAGAGAAAAACTTTCATGCTCCAATTTTTTATGCTTCCTTTCAAGGAATCAAACTTAGTTACTTTTGCAAAAAGATTTCTGCCAGGAATCCAAAGCTCTTTTTGGTTTGGTTTCACAATAATACCATTAGCCTGATACAAGATGTTACCTCTGCCCACCAACCTGGTTTTGCCTGAGCAGCATGCCACACATTTTAAGTTCAAGGACTGGCAAACACACCGTTGCTACAAGACTATCAGCAGAGCAAACAATGCAATAAGAAAAGAATTCTTAAGACTACAGGCCAATGACAGAAAATACAACCAAAAAGGAAATTCAATACAAGTTCTGTACATCAGGCTTATCTCTTGTATCCATCTTACTATGTGGTGATTTTGTTCCAAGTCATTTATATTTCAGGATGTTGTATTTCTATTTCACATTTCTAATTAACAGAATCATGGTTACAGTCACAATTGTCAGTGGTCACTTAAATATACAGTAATCCTACACAGCATTACACATATTTCAATACAACTATAAACTTTTTTTTGAGTAAAGGAGGCAAGGGGAATAAAATGGAGGCTGGAGGGACAGGCAACTTTGCTAATGCCTTCAAGACAGGGAGAACTGTTGATACACTTTTATTTCTATACATATATATGTGTGCAAAAAGTGGCTCTAAAAAGCTGCATTTTAAAACATATTTGGTTTAATTCCAATTAAAAAAATAAGCTAACCTTTTTCTGAGGGTGGAAAGATGCTGGAATTTTGTTTCTACAGAATCTGTGAAAGATAACTCTACCAGTCAAGCTCACGTACTCCCAAGAGCAATATAATTTAATGCCACAAAAATACTGCTATTGAAACTATTTTATTTCTGCTAATGCTAGCTAAATAAAAGGAAGCCATGTGTCTTAAGCTCTTGATCAAACCTACCAGTCACCATTGAGCTTACAGAGTGCAGTAAATGGGTTGGTGTATACGTAATAGGGCCAGCCATAAGCAGCTGCAGCAAACAGCATATAGTGAGCAGCATTCTCCAGTTCAGCATCCAAATCATCTGTCTGAAAGGACACAGGGAAAGAAAAGGAAAGAGAGAGAGGAAGAAAGGTGCGTCAGGCAGCCCCAGAATAAAACCTGAACACAGACTAATGGAAATGAAGCCCCAGTGAAATACACACTATCCAAAAGGAAAACCTTGAGGTCAAAGAGGAACTAAAAATAGCCACTCATATTCTGGAAAAAAGTCTGTGTTTGTTTACATGGCTATAGAGCTCAGGAATCTTGAAATGCTCCTATTAAATCTGTTTCTTCCAGTACTTACGCACTGATCAGCCCAATACTGAAAACAACATTCACTCCAAGTATGTTACTTAAGGATGTCAAAAGAATAACTAAAGTGTCTGGGGCAGATCTCTTTGGCAAAGACTTCTAGAGCATGATCCCATCGTACTGGCTGGATTCAAAGGGAAGTTGACAGTAATGCACTGCTTGAAGTAGAATTATATACTTCTATGAAACACAGGCCAAAAGAAGGTAAAATAACTTACAAAGGCATTTTACTACAGAAGACTAGCAAAAATCAATTGGCAAACTGTAACCCATCATCTGCAAACATTTTAAAGATGCTACTTTTGTTTCTTACTTTGTCTTGTTATTTGCAGCAGGCATAATTTAAACAGACCATAATACTAAAAGGCTAGCTTTTCAGTTCTATGCAAATAGTACTAAATATGAAATTTTCTCTTTTCCCTTTCTCTCCTAGCTCTTCAACAATGATCACATGTCCTAAATGGTTCTTTTTTGCTGTTAATTCCCCATTAGTTATCCAAAAGCAGACAACTATTTTGATTGCATACCCATCAAGATGTTTTCACTGCATTTATTAATAATTTAAATTGTGGACTTTTATAGTAGTGTTTAATTTTCTTTAAAAAAAACCCCAAAACATAAAAACCCTTGCACCAAGAACTGCATTTCAATTTGACCTGGCACCATCTCCTAGAGTAATTACCAGAGGCTGCAAAAATCCTATCTTACCACAAGAGATGATGGAGAATGACACAGGACTTCTTCAGGCTCTTTTGGGCAACTTTCCATTTTATCCTGCTCTTGGTGGAGCAGAGTCAAACCAGCTGCTATGTCACTTGGCACCAGATCAGTGTCCTGTACAAAGAAATGAAAGAACGCTTAAAACCATCCCACACCTCAGAAATGGCAAAACCACCTCACAGGAAAATGCTTTATAAAGAAATACAGTGTGGACTGAAAACACAAGTCATAGCAGCATCCAATCTCCCACCCCTTCTGTACATACTGGGTATTTTTATTCAGTAAGACTGATGACTTCTACCTATGATTTTCATCACTTAACAAAATACCAAGTAAAAGGTATTTTTTTCAGCTGAGGACATGCTCAGCCATATAGCAAGTGATACTGATCACTGTTCTACATCACTGTGTAGAACACCGTGTAGAACTGAACACCCTGTGTGAAAAGTCCTCTACACTGAGAACAACTGAAAGGGATTTTACACAGGAGAAGGCTGAAGGGTTTATATTGAACTATCTGGGTCAGACATCTCGCCACAGTACTCACACCCTTTACCCTATAAGACACTGAGTAGGTTGTTGCTATAATCCACATGCCCAAGTACTTCTTAATAAACAAGAACTACTAGTCTTGAAATCATGGACAGATTTCAAAGTCAACACTGAACTACGACTGCCCAAGCAGTTAAGTGACACAAATTTGAGCTGAATCAACATGATGCAGACTCCAATTTGGCAGATGCTGTTGCCAAAAAGCAGCTTCTGGCATGTGCACGCTGTAGTCTGGCACGTGCTCGAAGTGGCTTAAAATGGGAAGACTGTCAAAACATACTGTGGGGCTCATTCTTTAACAGTCAGAAAGTAGTCAGATTATTTGTCGTAAATATGACTCCTTACTCATCAACAGGAAAAATGCCTGGATCTTCACAAATTGAGGAAAATAAACTCACCCTTGTTCTCCTGACTAGAAAGATACCTAAGAAAGAAGAATACTCTTTTCCCACAGCCCTTCATGCTTGTAAAGGGAGAGAAACCTTTGTTAAAGGGAGGGGAAAATCGGTGTTGTATACACTGCATGAGAATCACCTTTAATTTTGAAACGGACATATTCAAAACCTGATTTGAAGGCACAGGGACCTCTGGCTGACCAAAGGCACATGTGTGTTGCAAGGTTTGCAAATTCAGTTAGTCAAAAGAGAACATAAATAAAGCTTTCCATCTTACCGAAAAGTAGGTGCGGAAGAGCTCTGCGATACTTGTAAAAGCCACTCGATGGTCATCATCTTGCACAATGCAGCAGCACAGTAACCTGATTCTTTTTTCCCAGACCCTGGTGGCAGTGTTCTTCACATTGTACAGCAACTGCCCTGACTGACTGCTCTCCAGGTTCCGACAGACACTATTGGTGAGATAAAATGTCTTTTTCCCCCCAAGCGGATCAAAGACTATTACAACTCCAATGATTGTAAAGATGATGATAACCCAGCTGCAAAACAGAAGGAAGTGGGATAAAAAAAGGCTGTGAAACCAGATACTGACAAGAAAACACAACTGTAGCTCTTGACAGACAGAAAACTTATTTGGGTATGAAAACCATCTGCTACTGTCTTATGGGTGCATGCTTTGTTATCAGGCTTTCAATCCACCAGGCACATGAACAAGGCTGTCAGTTTATTTCACACAGGGCACCAAACTCAAAATCACAGCCCTGTGCTTTGGAAATAGCAACCCAGAGGTGTGATGGCTCCACTTTTCACTACCAGTGAAGAGATATAGCTACTACCCTCTTCACATTTATCCAGTTTTCTACATTCCCATCTATCCCTCTTACTCTTTCTGATCTTCACCTCCCTTCCATTACTCTAGCAAATGCTCTCTCCAGGCAAGTAGCTAAAGCTGGTTTAGGGAAGGGTACCAACTCATTCTAGCTGTCCAGATTCAAAAATTCTTCTCCTTTTACAATGAAAACTCTTCTATGAGAAACCACAATAATTTACAAGATACCAAAGTCTCCCACTGCTGGAAAAGCCTTCAATAAACATGTACAAAACCCACATCAGCAGTATTTTCCATTTCATATACACTATCAAGCCTGGATCTGGGTGAAGGAACCTTTACCTTGCAATAACTGTCCCCATGATGACATTTATCACAGTCTTCTCACACTGCACACTGCTGTCTGACACCCATACAGCTCCTACAACAGCCCAGATGAATTCAGGAAAATAGAGAAGTAGGCGAGTATAAAGTAGCTTGGGAAGTGATTTTCTTGGACCTGGATTAGAAATTGTTCCTGAAATCACAGGGAGAATTTAAAACAAAAACTGTCTATGACCACATCTTAAGTACACAAAATCCTACCTGAATATCTGAGCTTTTCAGAAAGAAATTTAACTGAAAATACAAAGTATTTTCATAGTCAATGCAAAGTTATTACTGAAGCTGAGAAAAGAAAAACAATGGATTTATCTATGTGGTTCTTTCGATCTCCTCTACTGATGCCTAAAACTTACTCTCTAGGCAGAACCAGTTCTGCAGCAAATGTGAGGCAGCAGTGCTGTGCCCAGCATACACCAAAGTGGCACGCTTGGAGTGCTGGCTCATGTACAGTTCCTTTTCACTTCTGGTGTCTGCTTTTATTATTCTATTTAGCTTTCAGTTGCCCGAGTATTTCATTTTCAGATGCTGTTTTGCTGGGCCACAATATACTTCTGCCAGGTCTCTAAATAATGAACTAATTTACGTTTTCATTTAGCAGAATGAAAGTAGGACCATTACCAGCAGAAATATTTCTTAGACTGTTTTCTGTATCAGCAGCTTAATAATGCCTTCCTTTTAGTACTCTCAGGCAATAAGAAAGGGAGTAATTTTTGGACAGCTCAGCTCCTTAAACCACTTTGTTGATCACAGGGTAATCAGATGGTGGGTATGTGTGCGCATGTGTAGGCAGGATAATTTGTAAAGGCTTAAACCAGAGCAGAACAAAAGAGACCAATTGTAAAGCTGTGGCTCACACCTAGTGACAAAGCTGTTTAAAAATCCCTTGATCCAGTGGTAACTTATTCCCATTCCCAGATTGCTGCCTGTTATGCAGCAGCATGGTTGCTGACAGAGACACAATCAGACAGAACTGTGATTCCTGAAAACAACTTCTTTCCTTTCCCAGCACCACAACCCAGTGTAAGAGTTCTCCGGTCAGGTTCACCACTTACATCACTAATGCCCACGTCAGTGCACTGCAAGGGGTCATGCAAAAACCACTGCTCCCAAACCCTCACATTATAACCAGGCCAAGACATCTCACCATTTTCTTGGAAATTCAGCCTCAGAATTCTTCCATGTCTTAGTTCTAATGGCCATGTAGCTGTATATATATATAAAACGAGGCTCTTTTCTCACTGCTATTTACAGTTACTTCTCCTGCCTCCTCAACTTTGATATAAATGTAAGGATCATAGCTTGGCTAATCCTCCTTTTCCCTCCTCTGGAAACTGTAGGAAAACCAGCGGTTAGATTCAAGGCCAGGATTATCATCCACATCCCTGCTCTGGCATAGTTTCTCTTGATGCTTCCTCCCACTTAAATAATTTAAATACTTTTATTTACAGTGTGTTTTGAGAACCAGTATATTAGAAATTGTGGGGTCTTGTCTGTTACTGCAGAGACCACATACGTATTCTGAATTAATCTCACATTACTTTGATAATGAGCTGCCTCACCAGGAAAAAAGCTCCCTACTGTTTTTTAGCTCAAAATGAACATTTCTACAAATGACTAAAGTTGCATTGTGTTCCTTACTCTTCACTTACTTGAAGTGAATGTTTAGCCATTCACTTCAAGCTGTAAGCTGTGTTCTATTTAACAGTACTTACTGAGTTACTTGCACTATGACATGCACACAGATTTCTTTCCTATGTGTGTTTTCCCCCAGGCTTCACTGCAGCTACTGATCTTTAACAAGTCATGACAATATCTACCTATGCAAGGCAAAGCTAACAAGACATTTTGGATGAGAAAACTATTTTGGATAATTTCCCCTGAATTCCTGTTGGAGAGGCTGAACAGTGTTCTGTCTGAGGTCATGTATTGATGGTGAATGCATAGGAAGGTTTCAAGGTGCTTTGATGACAGTGAACATATCACCATTAACTGCACTAACCTGTTGTGTCCACTTATGTTAGATTCCTGACTAACAGAGGCAAAACTAATACAGAAAATACATTGATACTGACAGTTTCTCAAGTTTGACTACCATTAAAGCACTTGAATTTTATTTCATTTTTAATGTCAACCACAGATTAAAAAAGCATATATGCTACAATCCTACTAGATTAATATAAACTATTAACTATTTACCTTGCATACTGATGTATACAAGAGCAGATAACGCACATATTATAGCAGCCAGGAGAGCGAGGAGGACAAGCAAGTAGCTGTGCAGCAATCCTCCTCCAGGACAGTTAAACCGCCCCTTGTGAACCGCATAAAGAGCAAGAATTCCAATCCACCTACAGGAAAGTAAGATAACAGAGTTCTAGTTGGAACCATACAAACCGCACAGCGATCACCTGATAAAGTCTTCATCTTGATGACAGCATCCCACAAAGATTAACAGAAAGGGAGCTGTTACATTAGGACTCTGTCGGGATGAAAGGCCTAAAGGGATGCTCAACAGTAATTACAACTGAGCAGAAGTCGCTGCAGACCGAGAAACGCTCTCTGGGGTGCGCTACTCACTGCCGCAGGTGCCAGACAACCTGGGCTCATCTCAACAAAAGAAGGAATCACCGTATTAACTCTGGCAGGACGAAACCACGTTCACACCAGTCACGGCTTAAACACAACCCAGCAGTTTCGGTTCCGCGCACAGCACACACGCGGTAACGCCGCGCTGGGCCGTTACGTCAGCCCAGGGGCTCTACCCCCAGCCGCCGCGTCCTCCGCGCCGACCCACGCTGCAGCTGAGGACCCAGCGCCGCCACCACAGCGCCTCAGGCGGAGGAGCCCTGCCGCGGGGAAGCGGCCGACAAGCGGCCACCGAGGCTGCCCCGGCCCCGCTGGCGGAGGTAGCGGCCGCGCTCGTCGCCTTACCACAGCAGCCTGACGAAGAGCTCGAAGGCCCCCGGGAGGACGAAGTCGTCGCTGCCGATGGCCCAGCGCCTGCCGAACACCACCAGCCCCGGCATCCCGCCGCCGCGTCAGGGGCACCCGAGCACCTGAACCGGTCCCTAGCCCACGGCCCGCAACGCCCGGTCCTCCCGCAGGCCACACCGCCCCCTCGGGACAAGCGCGACTTCACGGGAGAGCGACGTCATCACGCAACACACGGCGCCCTACGTTGACCGGTGGACATATCCCACCTCAAACTCGATTGGGCCAGGGCGCGCATGCGCTCTGGGAGGATCCGCCTTTCCCACCGCCAGCCCTGCCTACGGCGCATGTGCAGAGGGCCCGGCCGAGCGCGGCGCTGTGGGAGCGGGAGTGCTCGGCGGTGAGGATTAATCCCGTGCCGAGCTCCGGCACGCCCGCAGGCTGCACCCCCAGCACCGCGGGGCGCAAGCACAACAGCCTCTGCAGGGGGAGGCCACGGAGCTGGGCGGCCTTAAGAGGCCCTGCTGCCTTCTCCCTCAAGCTCCTTCCGCTCGGTGGCGAGCACGTACACAGTGGTGACGACAGCGCAGCTGAACTAAAGTACAAAGACAACAGCGTGGAAGAAAATAACCTACCGTGATCCTGAAGGGTTCTCTCACGCTAACAGGCACTTATCTCGTATAGCCCTCTGGCTACAGCTCAGATCAGGCTCTTCTATTTCATCACAGCGACGGACCTTGGTTTCAAGCAACTCCAGACAGCAACGAGACACTGGTATCTCCAAGCTACAAAGGAACTGCAGCACCTTGGCACACACACTGTACAAATAAAAACCACTATTCAAATGTTGGGTTAGGATAACTACCACTAATTACAGGGATAATTATGGTAAACAAGTTACAGAAATGATTTATTGAAAATAAAACCGACCACAAAAAATATCTACTTCACCTGCACCAGGCTGGAGCTTAAGCTATTTCAAGACAGTGACCATCGCTTCATCCCATGACAATGCTCCTCACAGCCTTAAAGAATTCATATTTCAATATAGCAAACACTGACAGTAAGCAGCTCATCCTTGCTACAACTTCTCATCTTGTCTCAGTCCTATCGGAAACTTTAATTCACAAATATATGTATATAAAAAATAAAGACTCCAAAACATTTTCACCATTTCATAAAGTGTTTATTGAGGATGGTAACACAGGATAAATCATGCAACAGCTCAGTAAAAAAAGGGAATCATTTAAAGGATAAAGAATGGAAACTGGTGCTGCTGATTTTGAGAAGTTTATAAAAAAAATTAATTGTCCAAAAGTGACATCAAAAAACCACGTGAAGCTGAACATGGAAGCTGCTTATAAAGCATTCATTTAAAGGAAAATGTAGACACTGTTTAAAATGATCACCTACAGATTACTGTAATCAGCAACTTATCCGTCTCCGTTTGTATAGCTGTAATGTTGTAGCCGGGCTGCACGTCTCAGATATTTAACCTTCTGTTCCTGAACAAAGAACACAGTCACACACATTTGCCACTGAGCAACACAACCCCATCTCTTATCCTTCATGACCTGTGCTGCCGAGTGCATTCATTATTGGGATTGCCTTCTCAAAGATCGTGGCGAAACAGGAACAGGTCCATCCTTGTGGTCTCCAGAGATTTCCTTACTGCCCTCTTGCCATCAGCCTGTTTCAGGAGGGGAACAACTAGAAAATGGGACTGCTCCCCTTCTGGCACCAACATTTATTTTCAATAAGGAACCCCATGTCAGCAGATGGCACAAAGACTGGGCACCAGCACATCACATCAACATCGGTGGTTTCAGATTTAGAGTTGACATATATTCACCTTTTGGAAAAAAATAAATATAGTGGAATGAAAACTGAATCAAAGGGAAAGAACAAATGACTACCATCCATCAAGGATGCACACACCTGTGCAATGGAGACAAAAACAAAAATAAACCCCCAGTCATTTCAAAGAAATTCTTGAAAATTAAAAAAAAAAAAAAAACACCAAAAAAAAGAAAAAAAGAAAAAAAAAGTTTGCACTTGTTCCTGGTCATAAACAATCTCACAAAAATCTCACTTTTGGAACTATTCCAATTGAAACCATACACTGAATTTATTAATACAGTATAAGTTTCTTTATGTAAAAAATCTTTATACATAGTAATAAAAAAGATAAAGGCAAGATGCATCAAACAGAAATCTGCTGGTTGTTTTTCCTCCGTTCTTACAGAGCCGCTGATGACTACCTGCACTAGAAAGAGCTGTGTTTCTGACTTTCTGTCTCAAGCATCTTCGCCTTTGCTTGTGATAAGGATTGTTCTGTCCAAGCATCCAAAAGGACAGATGCTGGTGATGGGTTTTTTTGGCACTTACGCTGGCAAACTGAGCTTCTTTCCCTTGAGTACTGTAAGGAAAAGTACGAAAGGAAAGAGTTAGCAAACCAAAGATGTGCTCTAGGAGAAACACATAATATGAAAGCTTCAGAGGGAGCAAAACTTGTCACAGAGTCACTTCATTACAATTGGGTACACCACAGAGAGTCCTCCCAAGCTTACCTCTCCCCTCTTCAATACATACTGGCAAAATATTCCAATCCTGCCCTCTTGTGGCACCCTGAATTATCATTCTGCATCCCCAGAGCACACACTAGCCTATGACCCTGGTTTCTTACGAGTTAACTGAAGTAACACAGCCCCATACAGTTTTGCAGTTGTATGATGGAAGTTGGAATGCAAATAAGAGCAGGATAATTAACACATCCAACAGAAATGACTGCTTCTACACTTAAAGAGAAACATCCAAGCCCTTTTGAGCTCTTTAAGGTATTTAAAACCCCAAGCGAGGATTCTATAAGCATGGAAATCTGCACAAAACAGGAAATGTCCCCTGGAGAAGGATGAGGATCATGCTTATTGATGGAAGACAACAACAACATGCATTGAACTATACTTAAACTTGTCAATTATGTTCATCAGACCATTTGTACATTTATATTCTATCCATATTCACATACAGCCCTCGGAAATGCCCCACACTAGCAGAAAGTGTATTTATCAAGGAGATTTCAGCAGTAATTTGCACACAGGATTACCATCCTAGTAATGTTGATACATCAGATCTCTACAAACATGTTAACTGCTACATTCCACAACCTGAAGCTAGAAGTTATTGCACTACTTACCTTTTGTAACATACAAATAGAAGAAGTCACAGTAAAGAACGGTCTGGACCACACCAGCAACAACAGCTATGAGGTCAAAAAATCCCTCAAAATAGTAGCGCCAAATCCAGTTGACTAAGTACAAGGCACGGTACAGGCCCAAGAAGAAAAGATAGTGAGTAGTGATGGTCTCTGCTTCCCCAGTTTTGCTGATCATAAAAAGTTGAGGGAGAATAGCAACCGATTCAAGATAGATGGAGAAGGTCCACAGTATCTGAAAACAAAACCAAGCCACAGGTATATTCAACTGTCTCACTGATAACAGCACAGAAGGTATTTGACTTGGCTTGACTCTTCACCCTCTAACAGTATTACAAACAAATTTTTGCAAACTATCCTTCCTGGTACAGGAAAAACTAAGTGAAAGCTTCATAATCAACCTTGGGACGGTACTAGGGAACAACTGTCTTGGCAGGCAACACTCTCCAAACCAGCTGTCTAGCACGCTGGCAGGTGCAGATTTACTCAGGAAGAAACTTATGTGCATCCATCAGTTCAGGATTCACAGTACCATCAAATACAGCTTGCAGAGCTGGTGCTGTGAAATGCCACAGGGAAGATAATGAAGTTCCACCCCCACCCCCCGCCATCTTCTAACTTTTTTAATCTATTGGTTTAAAGAACAAATTAATAGAGAACAAAATTTAAAATAATGCCTCCAAGTGTTGCAACTAAAATGCCTTTACTTCCCAGTAAAATAATTTAAATCTAATATATATAAAAATGCAGCTCAGTCCAGTGAATAAGCATCTGAAGTTATTCTCTATTCTGTGGAGAAAATTACCTAGTTGAACTCTAGAACTACATTTTTAATGTAATTTTTCTGACAGGAAAACACATAATTGCATTTCAAATACACACAATTCTAATACTCCAGACTATTTCAATTCTACAAAATTTAAGTGTAATAATTCCTTTTGTTTTCACCAGATGGCATAAACTATCCATAAACTGCAGCCTTGGGCGTTTCTTTACCAAATAACAAAAAAAGGATACTTTTGTATTAATATAACCATCAGTGCACTAGGAAAAAGTTTTCTGCTTAATGAAATGGTCAATGTAGGTAATAATGCTAGTTACCTGAAGTGCCTTAAATCCTCACAAAAACCCATGCTGTAAAGATGCATGAAGGTAACAGGAGTAGCCTGAACCTACTTCATGTAGGCATCTTTTAAGCATTCCTCAATCAGCCTAAAAATGTTAATGTTCTAAATTCTTCAGAGAAAACTCTATAACCTCCCACCCACAATCAACTTACCTCCAGAGGAGAGAAGTCATGATTGACAAGAAATGAGAGTCCACCAACAGGAACTATCAGAAACTCCACTCTGAATGTGTCATGGTTTCCATCATAGGTGGCCTTAAATTTCATGTAGATCAGATACACAGTGGCATACGAGCAAGCAATGTAGATAAGCTAAAGAGCAAGGAAAGAAAAAACAAAACAATCCACGGAGGTTCTAGGATTAGATCAAATAAAGATATTCCCAGGCACTAAGAGGACTAAACACTGTCTTTCTTCTTTGTTTTGTTGTACTGCTTGTTTACATGCTTTTGCAGTTCCAGGCTATGTGGTGGTATTTAACTTTTCTCAGCAGAGTAATAATTCAAAACCAATGATTCTGGGTTCTACTGATGTTGTTGCTTTAAAATCATCAGCCTGCCTCTGGCTGAAGTGACTGTCCAAAGCTTCTTTAAAGACCCTTTCCTGAGTAGACAGAACTAAGGAACTGACTGGAGAAGGAATACCCCTCCTACTACTGCAGGGGAAGTACTGCGCAAACCTTTATGTTAAAAATATGCATGTGCATACATGCAATAATGATAAAAGGGGTCTTGTGACCCCCATTCAAAAAGCTGGGGAGTGGTGTGGCTCCTGTGTGGCAATTAAAAACCCATTCAGCAAGCCACATTTAGATTCTGGCATTTAATATATCACAAATTAGCTGATTTGATCTAGACCTTTAAACATCTCTAAAATCTGAAGAGGGGAAAGTGGACACTGTTCTCCACCAAACAGCAGGCCACAAAACCTGCAACACAGACTGCTAGAAGCATCAAACCAGAATTCAGTTTCCGTTTCAGCTGTTGTCTGATGTTATTTTTAACTGTTATGGTATAGCAGACTTCATAGTTATTCTCCACAGAACAGGCAAATAGCCTTATTTTACAGATGAGAAAATGCAATCAGAGAAAATACATGGCTTTCCAAAGGTCAAGCTGTCATCATCAGGACAGAGCTCAGATTGTCCTGGAGACAATACAGTACAGTAGACGAGACAAACAGTTTAGTTCCTGCCTCTGTTTCATCACAAAGATCAAATACTCCAAACCATTCATCACATTAAATATAGGTTCTTTACAAGTGAAAAATAAAAGAATAAAACCCCCTCAGTTTGTAGATGCTACTGATCTCTTAAAGCACTGCTCACAGATATGGAATGCTACATTAAGAAACTCAGAATCCAATGACTCGACTATGCTAGCACCCTGGCTGACTGGAGATAAAGGACCATAGAACAGGAAATCAGATACAGGGAACCCCTACTATAGATGTAAACTAATCATAATTGATAGGGGCAGAAACAACACTAATAAAGCTTGAATGAACCCCAACTTTTTACTGAAGAGAGCTCTTCACAAGAATTATAGCGTGGTTTGGGACTCTCAAAAAGTTCTCATTTGTAAAGATACCATAACAAAAGAATGGTAGGAAAAGGAGTGCAGAGTGCACCAGCAAAAATGTATCCATTCAGACACAGATACCTTGAAAAAGAAACTGTAACATGCAGACCACTATAAATCACAGAACTTAGTCTGCAGGCCATTAAAAAGGTCAAGGCTAACCAGGTTATTTCTGTGTATGTTCCTGGAACACATCACAGCCAGACAAATACAGCAAGTTGGCACCTGTAGTTCAATATTTCTCAAAAAAAACCTGAATAAAATCCTACAGAAACGAACAAATTTTCTTGCTGCAAATTACAGCATTTTCCTCAAATGAGAAAGTACATCTAGATGTTCTCTGGGTAAACCTATTTGTGTAGTAGTTTCTATTTTCTACAACTGTGTAATGTTATATATTCCTAAATATATGTGAATAGAACAAGAAGCTGCATTGGGACACTCAAGCAGCTTTGTTTTGGCACTACAATAATGGGCTAAAAACTAACAGTCTCTCTAAACAGAGATCTTTGAAACTGTAATAGAGGCTTCCATTTTGCCAGTTAATGCTGGATTTGAACAGAGGACCACTCTTTCATTACTGGAAAGACTCAGTTTAGCATGAAGTCAAGTACCACAAGTATAAATTCCCATATTCATTCCTTTTCTGGATAGGAGGGCTGCAGAAAAAAAGACATGGTCATGACCCTGAATCACAACCAGTAAATAAACTGCAAAAACTCCAGGCTGTTCCTTTGGTGCATCCAACACGTTTTCAATATTCTCAGATTATTGGGGAAATATGTTTGTGTTTTAAGATAATTAATCCACAGTTCTTCGTCTAAACTGTTAATATTAAAACTTAAGCATACCTGTTTAACTTGTTAGAAGACAACAGCATGCTTAAGACCTAAAAGTTTACTACACAGCATTATTCCCCTAATTCTTCAGTACATTTTGCATTATTGAGTATCTTGTCTTTGCTCTTTGCAAAGTATGCTATGCTCTGAACTAAACTGGAGGAACATCAGGAAAATACAAGAGTAAGGGAACCAGATTAAAGAGGTGTCTGCTCTGGTGCCGCAAACACACCAGTCTGTACTGGTGCCACAAACACACTACACCCTCCCAGTCAATGGCTTTACTTTCTTGTACTCAGCATCAGAAATTGCAGGAATAAATAAAACCAGCTGTGGGCTCGCTAACATTCAGTGGGCAAGTGAACAGGGTATAATCTGATGGAAGCTAAATTCCTAAAAGTGTGCTCCTGACAACTTTTGATCAGCCTCTGACCAGACACTAGCTGCAATTTTGGCAATGCACCTGCAATACCAATTCACCTTGTAGTGGATAAAAAGAGATTTACTTAATCTCTAACATCTCAATTGAGAAATAAAATTTATTTGAACCCTTCTTCCAAAAGTTTTTATGTTCAATAGCAGAAATGGCATTTGTTCAAAATGTCACAGTCCCTATACAAACAGTCTTTTTCTCTACACTACATGCAATTTTAAAAGTAGAGGTTTTACTCTGTCTTCCACGCTCTTTATCCCAAGCCCATCTAGAACTTACTCTGTAATAACTATGCAGTGGGCCATTTAAAAAGTCTGTTATTTGTGAAATTATGCAGTTTGCATGCAACATTACTAGCTTTTCTAACTCTTCAGTATACTCTACCTTCATAGATGTGTTATACAATGAAATGAATGAAGTGAAGAGGTCCAGATAACGGGTAGTGAAGACCAGTGCAAACAGAAGCTGGCTTTTCCCAGAAATACCTAAAGTGATAAAGGAAATAATTAATTATTCAAAGAGTGATGATGTGCTTCAAAACAGTTGATGCCCAGGATGAGAAAGGCTACATCCTTTATTTCTAAGCACGTTGATTACAAAATTAGGATAAAATCCAGGCTTCCAAGCTGTAGAAATGGAACTGTTAAGTTCTTATCTCTTGGTAGTGTGAATGTAAGTTACCTTGTACTGAAAGAGGTGCTAGCACTACACAAGCTTTAGAATTTACAGCAGATAGCTTGCAGGTAATATTTCTGGAGATTACACTACCTGTTCTGCATTATCACTGGGCACTATGCATCAAGGCTGCATTAGCTTGCAATTCTCAGAGTACTGTCACACGCCTCAGTACATTCCCTAGATGCTGAATAGCTGGAAATATACAAGAGCAACACATACTACAGATGCAGTGATAATCAGAAAGTATGCTAGTGCCAATTACTTGATTTTAAAGAAATAAATCTATTTTAATACATAAGGCAATTCAATTCAGGAACTTAGCTGACCACACAGTGGGGTAAAAAATACTATCAAACCCAGATGTTACTATGTACTATTACAAAATAAAAAATGAGTAGTGAGCTAAAATGACAGACACCTACATTGCATCTCCAAAGCAACTTTTGATTTTAAGCAAAGGCCCACAAGTCAAAACATCTGTTTGTACTTAACTTCAACCATTACAGCAGTTAGAAGCATAAAAGCTTTGCACAATCAGTCACTACTAAAAGCAGCTGAAAACCCAGGCAAAGCATCGATCCATAACACTGCTGTGGTGGTGCCTCACAGCAGGGGGACAAAAAAACCTAGCCTGTGCCTCTATCTTGTTACCCCAATTATTCTTGGTTTCAATCATCCAGGGTGAAAGTATTTGAATCTGTTCAGCTAGGCATGCAGATATTGTTCAAAAAACAAGAGGGGAAAATATTCTGTGAGAGAGGGTTATGATGCAAGGCTGAAAATCCTTGTCCCTTTACACAGGTATTTCTGAGATTGGCTTTTATTAACAGCGCCAAAAACAACTAGCAAAAAGGCTCTCTGCCATGGTTATTGAACTCCTTTTTCACCCCAGCTTAAGAAACACTGAATAAGCTGCCCAGAGGAAGGGTCTTCATGTTTATACATAAAGTACAGGAATGGCTGAAGCAAAAACAATTAAAAAGAGGGGTTTTTTGCAATTTTCGTATGTGAACTGTCTACACGGTGAGCCTAATGTACTACCTCCAGAACCACGCAACTGCCCTCAAGCAGCTGAAGTACAAGAAACAGCAAATGCCTCAGAACCTCTAGTTATAGACTAAAATTGTCAAACAGAAGTACTAAATAAAACCAACAAAACACCCACAAACAAACCACTTTCCAACATTTAAAAAAAAAAAATAAAAATTAAAACCCAAAGACATTTCTAGAACCAGAACTACCAGCAAAGACAGCTGAAGCAGCACTCTCCACTGCATCCCAGCTGTGCTTGCAGCTCCTGACAGTGCCCCGCTCTCACGCCAATAAAACCTCTCAGCAAGGAACGAACGCTGTCCTAAGGCCAAAACCTACAGGACAAAGAAATCTGCCTGACAGATTACAGTACAGCATCACACATCAGCATATGGTTAAAATATATGTTAAATTACATATATTCTAAATAAAAATTATATCGTTAAAATATATGTTATATACTTTAGCATGCTATTTTAGTAAGTAACAGAAAAAATATAAGATACATTAATTATCGATTATGGCTATAAATTTGGACCTGGATGTACTCTCATGTAAATAAATACACACAGGATACCTGACAAATTCCTCTAAGCCACTGCCAGCATTGCCTCCCCACCAATCCAAAAGTTGTGGATTTTATTACAGTTTTCAGTATTTTCACTGAACTTTCAAAAGTTCCTGAAACACATCCTCAAGCCAAGTTTCAACTAATTTTCAAGTTAAGAGGGCTAGACTAGGAGAGGTTCAAAGTTTAAACCAAAGACCTACGGAGAGACAGGCAAACTGGGAGAAAGTAACATCTATACCACTAGCAAAAAACAGGGGGAGGGAACAAGTAAACACTCTGCTTTATGAAATTTATGGAACTTTAAGCATTACATTAGCATACGTGCCACAGCGCTGACTTTGGCTGATGGCTGGCAACTGCATTACACAGAGACCACACTGCTGTTATTCTCATCCTTCTCCCTTTCCTTTTACTCCCACAAACATAGTCCTTGAGCTAAACACATTTTTATTTCTTCTTCTCAAGCTTACATGTTGAAAAGCCAAACCTCTCAGTTCCCACACATCGAAAAAACTCCTTCAACTTCAGCACCTTGGCTTGGCTAAAAGCAACAGCCTGAAACTTGAATTCAAAAGCTCAGCTGGTTTCCCCAGCCAGGGAGGACAGCAGAGCTGAAATTGTGCTACTTTCTCATCAACTTCATCTTGCTATTGTGAGTTAGGTAAAGAGCAACAGGCAGCAGCAGAGGCAATCAGTCAGGCTGGCTCACAGCCAGTACTGTGCACGCTACTTACCAACTATGAAATGCATACCACAGTATGTGCATATCACATATTCAGTGTGCATATCACAACCATAAAATACAGAAACAAAAGTTTTCCTAAGGAAAGTCAGTCCATACTTTGTCATGGAAATTCCACAGACTTTTTGAATAATAATTAAAAAAAAAAGTAGCTTTGTTCAATATGAAGTCCGCATCAGCCACAGAACCACAACTTCTTTGGTTCCAATAAAATACTAAAATCGAGAATCCTGCAATTTCAATTAAAAAAAAACCCAAACTTCATTTTTTTTTGTTGTTTTCTAAACACAAATTTATCAATTAGAAAGGCAAAATTTTCCTTCAAAGAGACAGAAGATTCCAAACCTATCTATAGCAGCATTTTTTGAGAAAATACAGACAAATTGGCAGCAGCCTATTCAAGGTACTACATAAAGTCTTCAACATAGCCTATGATCTTTGGCATATCACAAACAAAACTATGAGACAGCTACACTACTAAGCAAAAGCATTACATATTTACTATATATGCTACTGTTTGAGTATTCAGCACCTAATTTGACAGCCTTGCAACTTGCAGGTCACCTTTAACAACTGCTTTAACATTTGACAACTGACACTGAGAAAAGCAAATCAATTTTCAGGCAGTAATTCACACTGCAAACAACCTAATTTGACTTGGAATAAATCAGAAAATACAGTCTGAACATGATGATGTGTGAAAACACAAGATTCTTCAAGTCTCATGAATTTCCTAATTAGGACATGAAGTCAATAATGGAGTTACCTGCTACATTCTCCACGGCTCCTAGTAATTACTTCTGAGCTGTTATTTGGAGTGGCAAACATTTTTCCAAATTCTAAATCTGGAAACAGAAATAAGCAGTCATGCAAAAAATTGTTTCCCTGCCAGCTCTGAAATCACGACTTGATTTGCTTTCCCCTTGTTCTCTTTTTAACATATTGACTAAATTAGTGAAAAAAATAGTTAAGTTTGTCAAACACTGAAAACACAGATTGCTTCATATTGCAGATTTTTCTGGCCTCACCTATTTTCCTCGCTTAGAGGAGTTGCTTCTTAGGAAAGAAAATGAGGGCTGGTGTCTTCAGAAAACAGCAGGTTGCAGCAGAGGTACACAGGCTGTCTCCCTCTCATTTCCAGCTGCTTTTACAGGCCTCTGAGCTCCTCTTGGAACAAAGGCCTCAGACACAGATGCAACCAGAAGAGAGTAGTCAGCACCATGTGGTTTGCCAGCTCTTCACGGATCACAGCCTGCAGTTTAGCAATCAGTTGGAAGCCTTTATTTATGCTCTAAGCTTCCACTGCTTCAGAAGTGCACAGTTAAAGTAGCAGCTGGTTTGTCCATGTTTCCTTAGCCCCCAGAAACCATGAGGTAGAAGTTTATTTCATTTATAAACTGTTCCAATATCCATGCAATGTAAAGGGATCACAGAAACCCCTCCAATAGGAGGCATTTAGCAGCTGCTCAACATTAACTGGTAACTAGGGTTTATGGTTGCATAAAAAAGTATTTTATGCAAATATATAGTTACGAAATTTTTATTGGTAGAAACCACAACTGACAAAAACCACTACAAGGAACAGGACGGAGCCCTAAAAATAAAATCCCATTCTCCTTTGAGGTGCTCTTCTAGACAAACTTGTTAGGCCTCATAAGAATAACATGGATCTGGATTTACTATTAAAGACTCCAGCAGACACCAAAAAAACAGTCCCAGACAAACACACCCATCTCTTTTTTTTTTTTTAGGAAAACAAATGAATGAGATGTTTTCTACTGAAAGAGCCCATGCACACACGTTTGTATTGATGGGTTCTGGCTAATTTGGCAAAGGGAGGAGTTCAGGCTGCTATATAATAGAGGCCCATTTACTTTTATGTGTTGGAGAAAGCAGTCTGAAGAAAATGACTGGTCTGAATCTACTTTCTTATTAATAAATCCCTAGTAATAGAGACCCTCAATCACAGCTGACTTAAGGAAAACACCAGATCACTTTTAAAACAGAAAGATGGGACTATGTTACACTGTATGATACTGTGTAAATAAGCCCCTGTCCAAAGGTCACTTAATCTCATGGCCACTTAAGAATCTCTTAGCTAAAACCCTATTTGAAATTCAGCCTTTTACTAGAATTTCTCATTTCCATTCTTTAGGCAGCAAGAGATACTTAGTTTTTAGATCACTAACTCTGTTGATTGTAATTTTGACTATATATCTCAAGTAAAGTGGAGGGCAAAGTTCCACAGAAGTTGAGGAAGGCCAGGTCCACTCCTGCCAGAGCTAGGCAGAAGCTCCACCAGAACTTGAGCCTGCAAAGTTCATTAAGAAGGAGCTCTCGCACTCCATAACCTCAGAAACAACAGTTCTGCACTACCACTGCAAAGCTGGAGCTCTTTTGCAACGTTAACAAAAATTTTTACTTTGTATTTAAAGCCAAAGCTATTCATTTACTATTTTTTTCTTTTGCACTATCAAGTGATTAACAGAAAGTGACCCGACATGAAAATATACAGCACCTGTACTTCCTCTTACCTGTAGTGTAAATCTCTTTCACTTCCCCATTCTCAGTTCTCTCAGGTTGCAGCTTATACTAATTCTTCACGCTTTTAAGACTTTACAGATACATCTGTTCAGCAGCGTTAACTCGGTATTTGAACAGCATTTCACATCAATACATGGCAAACCGATTTCAAGAATAATCACTCTTACTAACGAAGGAGAAGCTCATTTCTTCAAAGCCAAGCTCACAGTCACATCCCAGTCCACTGCAAAAACGGCATTTTCAGGGTCGGTGACCTGATCCGCTTATCACACAGAGCACCGAAATATCCATTTTTAAATACAACTCAGAGTTTTCTGATTGAAACCACCTATGCTGCAGTCAGAACTGCCTGCAATTCCCTCCAACCACCGCACCGTACATACACTAGAAGCGAAAACCACATCACACGGACCTGGAGCAAGCAGGTACAGAACCCAGGGACATGAACACGCGTTCCTCACCTGGGCGGGCTGGCGGAGGAGCCGCGGGAGGGGAGCTCACCCCCAACAACCAGCCCGGAGGGCGGCGGGGACCCAGCTCCCTCCCCGCCACACCTCTGCCGCTGCTGCCACGTCAGACCAGGCCGGGATCTCGACTGAGAGCCTGCTCCCTCCAGCTTGGAGCCTCTCTCCTAAAGCCTCCCGCTGCAGCCGGTGATACGAGCCAGAAAACACCCTAGAAGCCTTAAACAACCGCATGAATCCCAGTTTAACTCTCACCGCAGCGAGAGCTGGAAACAAAAGGGAAGAAGAGGGCGCGTTAGTCAGCAGCGAACGCAAACCAGTGCACGGAGGAAAGGGGAGAGGACGAGGAAAACTTCAGGATCTGCAAACTGCAAGTCAGCTACTCCCAACGCTGCACCAAAACCAGCCTTCACACACCGGAGCGGCGCTTAAAGCTGCCGAGCAAGCAGGCAGACGGAAGGCTGTGCACTGTCAGGAAAAGCAAGAAAATAAGCTCCGTCTCCCTTCGCTATAGCTGCCGGCGCGGGGAGGGGAGGCAGGCGGGCTGCCCGCCCCGCGGGGGATGCATTCCTCTTCCCTCCCCCCCCAACCTGCCTCCCCATTCATTCGCTCGCTGCCGGGCAGTTACATAAGGAAGAAGCGACCCTCCCGGGCACAACCGAGATGGCGGTGCCCAGGGTTTAAAGTACAAATAACAGCAACCGCTAAACCTATAACGGCAGCGCAGCCCCACCAGTGCACCCCCACGCCGGAGGGGAGAATGCGGCTCTCCCTCTCTCCCCCCCGGCGGCCTCACCCGTTTTCCTCACCCGTGGTTCGAAAGGGGGCCGGGTTAGGAGGGAGCTCGGTCAGGACGAGGGCTGAAGCCCCCTCCGCCCTGCGATCATTCCTTTTATCACCTGCCCTGGGAGCCGTCAGGAAGGAAACGCTACCCCCCCCCCCCGTTTTACCACAGCTACTTGCTAGGCAAGTAGGACAGGCGGGACTCGGCCGCTCACCGCCCCCCAGCCCCTCCAGAGCCGTCCCTAAAGGGCGGCAGAGGCGATCGAACCATATAGGCCCCCCCCTCCGCCTCGGCGAGGCGCCGGCGATCGCACCCAGCCCCCAGCGAGGCTCCCTTCAGGCACCGCGGCCCGGAGCTGCGCTGCCCGGCCCGGCCCGGCCCGGCCCGCCCCGCCCCGCGGCCTGCCGCACGCACCCGCGCAGGAGCGGCTCTTCCATATCTTGAGCAGCAGGATGATGATGGCCGCCAGGTGGGACAGATCCCCGGTGAGGCGGAAGATGTTCATGGCGGCGGCGGCAGAGGCGGCAGCGCAGCCCGGAGCCGGGGAGCGAAGATGGCGTGCTCAGCGGGCACCGAGCGACGTGGCCCGGGGACGTGGCCAGACAGCCGCCGCGCCCGGTGCACCCTGGGAAACGGGAGGGGCGGCCCCGGCGGCGGAGGGGCGGGGTCGTTCCCCACCGCGGTGCGGAGTGGTAGGGCTGGGGGCCGGCGCCGTCCCGCCCGACTGGGGAACGGACACGCAGGGTGCCGCTGACTTCCCGCAGACCCGTTCCCGGGGCTGCGAGGTAGCGGCCCGGCCCGGCGTCTGCGCGGCCTGTCTCCCTGTCGGTCTCGAGTCCTTGCTGCAGGTCATAGAATCAGCTAGGTGGCAAAGACGGTTAGGATCATCACGTCCAACTGTTCCCCAGCACTGCCAAGTCTACTCCTAAACCGTGTCACTAAGCGCCTTATCTACACGATTTGTGAACTCTTCCAGAGACAGTGATTCCACCACTGCCCTGGGCAGCCTGTTCCAATGCCTAATCATCCTTTTGGTGAAGAAATTGTTCCTAATATCCAGTCTTAACCTGCCCTGGTGCAACGTTGAGGCTGTTTCTTCTTATCCTATTGCTTGTTACTTGGGAGAAGAGTAACAATGACCCCACCTCACTACAACCTCCTTTCAGGTAGCTGTAGAGAGCTGTAAGATTGTCCCTGAGCCTTCTTGAGACTAAACACCAGCTCCCTCAGTCGTTCCACATCAGATTTGTGCTCCACATCCTCTACCAGCTTCGCTGCTCTTTTCTGGACCCGTTCCAGTATCGTATGTCATCTCATGAGTCCTGCATGGAGCAGGGAGTGGGCCTCGGCCTCTTTTTTACCTCCAACTCCTTAGAAGTCCGTTTAGGTGAATGAATGCTTTGTTAACTGGCAGTGAGCAGAGTGCATCCCTGGTCGGGAGCAGCTCCTGCTCCAGTGGCAGCTCCTGGCTGTGGCAGGGACCTGTCAGTGAATGGGGAGAAAGGGCTGCATAACCCAGCTGGTATTTAACAGTTGTCATGTTTGGTGACAACGAGCTATTGACTTGATTCATGGTTAGCAGCCCACGAGAGTATGCACATCTTCCATGGGATAACATAGCCATTATTCTCATCATTGTCCAGCATGCAGCTCAAAGAGGTATCTGCTCTTGAGCAGCATTCCAGTAACTCCCAGTGTTCTCTTGGAAAAAAAAAACCAAACCAACAAACCCAAAACAAACAATCAAACCAGCAACAAAGCAAGCTGGGAATAGCCCTACAGGAACAGGATTTCCAGTGACTGTGGAAAACAGGTAAGAGGTGATCCCAGATGAACAGTGGGGCTTTGCTTTTTTATAGCATTTCAGAAAGGGTAAGTTATTTCTTAAAAATGTCTTGGTTTACGCTATTTCATGCCCTGTTTGAGGAAATAGCATAAGGAATTTACTGTTAGAGAACAATGAGTACAGAACCATGTACACAGAATTTCCCACAGCAGAAAGTTATGTATTGTTTGAAGATTTATGAAAAGGATCCTAACTGGTCTCTCTTCTTTTCTCCATGTTCTCCAATGAGACCACAGAAACTAAGTGAGATGCTGTTAAAAATTTAAAATATTTTAATTAATACCAGCTAAAACATTAGATGGTAAATGTTATACTGTTGCTAGCAAAGCAAGAAATCCAGCAATCATAATTCCTTCTTTTAATACTCCAATGTATAGTCACTTGGATTGTAAGCTTTGAACATGCCTTGTTCTCCTGCGTCATAAGGGCAAGAAAAGCCTCTTATTAATCTGGATTGGAAAAGCAGACTGATGCTGAAAAGAAAGCGGCAGGAAGAGACAGATGGACATTGGCTGCTTGCTACTCACTGAACGAAAAATGTAATACATTTCTAGACTACCTATTTGTGGGTACAATTAAATAACCAGATGTGAATTTTGCTAAAATAGCCTACGGTAAAAAAATGCTACAGGTCCTGATCCCAAACAAGGTCAGGTGGGGTGTACACGTTAGTCTCTTAATTTCTGTGTTTAGGGACTGAGTAGGTAGGTGTGAAAATGAAGTCCAATCATGAATCAGATACTTTACTAAAATATGAAGTTCTGGATACCTGTATGGTACACAGATTTAGTCTGTTCTCTGAAAAGCTTGTCACTTATCTACACTTCTAAAAGCATGCTCTATAATGCACAAAATACTGTTTCTCAGGAGATGTTCTGGAGTACTGATAAAAGAAATCTAACTTACATTGGAGTTTGTGTTCATTCTTCATAGACCAGCCTTTTCTACCCAGTTTTCCTCCTGCCTTACTGGAAAGGGAAGTCAGGTTCCTCATCTGAGCAGCAGTGGAGTAAGCAGTGCACAAGGCTTTCCCACATCATATGACACAGGAAAGAATATTTCACTAACCAGGACTATAAGGGAGTAAAATAAGGTTCTTAGCCCTCCTTAGGCCCATGCCTACAGATCTTGCTTAAAAAAAACCTAACTAGCAAATAAACAACAAACCCCCACACTTCTCAAAAACATTTTCACTGAGATAAAGAGATCACATTGCTTGAAGCTGTGTACCAGCTGAGAACATCAGCCTTTTTGGATGGGGGGAGAGAGGAAAAGATTATTTGAAGTTTTATTTCTACTTCTGTCCAAGGAAGATGGTCTATCACAAGGGAACAAGGTACCACAGGTTAATGAGGTATCGCTCCTCAACTTACATGCTGTAATTGAAGCAGTGTGCGGTTTCTATAACCACAACACAGTATGAGCCAGAACACCAGCAAGTGCACTACAGCCAATGCTATGGGATTACCTGCTCATGTGACAAATTCCATTTGACTATTCAATTCCTTACTTATTTTTGAGAGTCATCAGGGTTAGTCAGACCTCTCCCAATACCCCAGGTGCATTTCTCCCACTATCCCTGGCAGGCGTGTGTCACCTCTGCTTCCACATGGGCAAACAATAGGACTGTAACAAGGTCCTAGTCTATATGACAGGGCTGCAACCTGTGTTAGGGGAAAATAAATCAGGTGGTGGTGATCCTAAAATAGGTGCAGCAGTCAAGTGATAAGCTAAATCTGCTATAATGCAGTACACAGCTGGCCATGGAATATTTGAGCAGTTTATGCAGAGGCATAAGGGGCTTCTTAAAATTGAAGAAGGATGCCTTTTTTTTTTTAAAGCAGTATCTTTAGAGCCTGACACTGATAGGAGTTGGTTAGCTCTGATGTGACAGATTGAGATCACTGGGAGTCAAACATTCCACATACTGTACAAAACCTGACAACAGCTGTAATGCCAGCTTTAACAAGGACAGTTTTCAGATACTGTGGATGGGTAGTTGTTTTCTTATCTTCATGGATTTAAAGATACCACAGATGCAGCATTTCCTCAGTACCAGGTGGTAGGGATGTTTTCTCTGTTGGTGATCTACATCTAGTAGCCCCTTTCTCTTTCTGAAACAATTCTTTATATAAAGGTGTCAGGCACTGAAATAATAAGCCAACAAAATATTCTTTCCCATCTGTTAACCCTTTAAGAATCCTACATTCAATGAAATTAATTAAATGAAATACCTCCTCCTACATACTGTTGGACAAGGCCACCTGCCACATGGTTACCACACTCAGAAGAGCTGGACTACACCAGAGTTATGTCAGACAATTGACAGCCAGATGTATATCCTGCAGTACGTACGGCAGTGCCTAGCAACCATCAGGGTAGTCACAAGTGGAGAGGAGAGCTGCAATTCTCACAATACCCAGATAAGAAAACGATTGCCATGCTATATATTGAACAGCAGATTTATGCCTTAATCTGATTTTGTTTGCCATTCTCAAATATAAATGTTAGAACTAAAAAGATATTGGAAAAATCAAGCTTGGTTTAGACAAATGTTACCCACATTGACAATAAAGAACCACATTTTTTTAAGGATCAAAGAAATCTTTACACAACAGTTCTCTGTAATATATTCTTCCTCAAAATCTTTTTGGTATGAAGAAGGACTGTGAGACATTTTTCCCATTAATACATTCCAGTAAAAGTGATCACATTCATTTTGTATGCACTACACATATGCACAGATCTGTATGACTAGTGGTATCCTGTGGTATGGATGTCTGCATTAGCTGTGCTTTGTTTCACAAGAGTGAAAAGTAAAGTTTCTGTTTCAGTTTTCTCTTAGCTACTGGAAGTGAACAGACAGCAGATTACATATACGGGTTACATACCATGTACACTAGCACTCTCCATCTCTTTCTCTCCTTTCCATCCATTCTTCCCAGAAATTCAGTTTCAACAGTTTTGAGGGAGGTATCTCATGAATCACAGTTTTTGTAGAATGGGTTTTTCCATCAGCGACCTCTACAAGAGCTACATTGGCAAAAGTGTAATTGCTTTTCTACAATACTCGCCATCCAAGATGCTCACACCATTTTACAAACCAAACAGGATTTGTAATCTCACCATGAAATAAGTACATTAAGTGGGTGCTAAATGTTTACCCTTCCTACAGCACTCTTGTAAGAAACAACATGTATTTGGCCAAATGTAAATGCAATGCCAAAATTATTAACATAATTATTAATTTAATAAAATAAATAAATAATCGAGGAGTTCAGCTACTTAAAAGCACTTGTGCTTGAAAGAAATTACAGCACAGATGGCAGCAAACAAAGAGTTCACTCCTGCTCCAATTAAAAGCTAAACTCTGACTCACATAATTGCAGACGGAATCACTCCCAGGTACATTGACAGAAGAAGATAATTTTCAGCTCATACAGATTTTTGAAGTGCTTGGTATAGCTAAGTCATGTATCTGACTTAAACAGCTCAACTGGAAATGCCGACTGTATCCTTGACTGAAAATATTCTCCTGCATCTTCACCGAAGTGCACAAAGAATTCAGAATTCAAGTCACGTAATTTCTAGAAAACAAACAACTTCTTGGTACTTTCACATCCAAATGAGGCAGAACTTTTTAATATGAAAAAACAGCTAAATCTTTATAACAAATTTGTTCCACTGAAGCATTTTTTTGTTTTAGTGGTCATTTTATTCTCTTTATTCTCTTTTTTCTCTTTACTCTCTTTTTTAAATTTTTTCAAAACAAATGCTGCAATCTACTGTTATATGCAGTAAAGGAAACACAGTGGGAGAGCTGGAATCTTATTGTTAGCATTAGATAAAAAGGTGCAAGGCAGTTGCAGCAATATTAGTTCTTTGCTCATAAAATGCATAACTAGAGCACATAGTGCTACCTGTAACATCATGTCACACTTGCCAGGGTTAGTTATAGGCACAGGCAGTTCCTAGAGCAGCAGGTTGCTAAAGAGGGAGAGGGATCAGGAGGGTGTGAAAAACGGCCACGCTCTCACTGCCTACTTTGCCAAAAACAAAGCCCTGAAAATTAGGCTGCCTCCTGCTGCTGCAGGAATTAGAGTATATGGGACTTCGGTGGGAGCTGTTACTCCCCAACAGCAGCAACAGCTAAGTTCACCCTCTCCCTGGCAGAAGCAGAAGCGGTAAACCTCTTCCCTCTGCCTCTCCCTCTCAGCCCCACTCCTACTGCTTTCCCACCTGTAGTAAAATTTCAATTCTTCTTTCAGTGCTGAGAGCTAGATGTAATGTTTGCCATAAAGAGATACAAATAAATATTTGAAAAGCATTTACTAGAGCAGAGCCCGAAATAAGTTTATGCATTGCCCTTCTTAGTCTAGAAAATCTAAAGACTTTTCCAATGGCAAAATGGAGAACTGTACCATGCTTTCTTGGTATTAAATCAAGTTGAACAATATCAGAAAGTATGTTCACATGCAGGGGGTTTTTAATGTTTTATCTACTGTTTAAAATACTGAGGTGTTGCATGAGAAACATTAGACACATAAGCCATATGTTGATAAAACACATGAGAATATTTGTGGTTTATAATTATGATAAATTAGATAGTATAGAACTTGTGGAAAGCGCTAGATTGACAGTCCTAGTAGTATGTAGACCCAGTGAACAGTTTTCCCTTATTATTCCCAGGTGTATGCTTCAACCCCATCTGAAGTGGAGGGAGCTTATGATAAACATAAGCATATTTCCATGGTGCATTTTGTTGCATGAAATAGTATTGCCAATGCCCTCTGTGTTGAATACATACACCCATGAGGAACTGCATTTCGTACAGGTGATTATACGAACACATCATCACTTCTTATCTGAGCAGGATTTAAACCATCAGCCCAAAGATGAAGTTATTTTATCACAGCAGCAGTAATTTTTAGTATGGCTTCTGCTAGGTCACACAGAAGGATAGCCTCTGTCTAGGGGAAAGTATGCTCAAACTATGAGAAGAAAACCCAATGGGAGGACACAATAGTGTGACCAAATTAGCCAATATAAAAAGCACTGGGTACAATACACCAGCTTCCAAATAACAGTCACCTGCTACCTGTCCCCTAGATAGTTTAGGCTCCTACTTAACACATAAGCATACCTTTTACTCATTGTCTCATGAGACAGATAAGCCATTTTCAGTTTTGAAATTTGTCTGAAGTATTTGGAGGGATACTGTGTTACTTGTTAATCCTAAAGACAGAGAACGGGAATACTTCATGATGGCAGAGGAAGGTGTTGCTTTTAAGAAATTAACCACTCTGCACTCAGGAATCTCAGAGCTTCTTGATTCTACTATTCGTGCTGAGCTGCAACTCTTTAGCATCTCCTCTGTAAGCTCCAGGACACTGAAAATCAAAAAGCAAAGAAAATTAAGTCATCTGACATAGTTTGATTTGCAGTTTTAAAGACTAAGTAGAACATTTTAGCATTTAGTCTGCTTAAATGGAATTTATACCTTAAGCCCAGGGCTCTCATTAAATTTTAGTCTATTAAAATGGTAAAATCCAATAAAAGTTAATAGCAACATTCTTTTAACTGGAGATTATCAAAGCAGTTGTGGAGTAAAATCTTAGACTGGAACAGGCACAATAGAGATTAAAACCAACAATATATTCCAAGTAACAATGCAGTAATGGAGTGGTGTTACATGGAATTTTAAGTAAACTTTTGTTAATGTTTGCCTTACAGTAAAGATAAAGGGCTTTCCCCTTGATTAGATTCAAAGATAGTCTAACAGAGGTACAAGACACCTCTGTAATACAGAAAAAATATTCAAAATTGTTGTCTCTGTACTTAAAGCAGGAAGAAGGTCCTACAGTCCTTCTCCCTGTGCTGTTCCCTGTTTCTGTTATAAAGCTACTTCTTACTGAAAACATAACTTACCTCAAGCTTAACAAATATGGATTCAGAAAGGCAGATGTAGTGTAATCACAGCATACAACCAGATGCCAAAGCCACTCAAACAAGGAGCATCTGAAAAACAGAAAGCATTACGGCTTAGTGTCACTAGTACAGTCTTACCTACATGACCTCAAAGAGGTGCAGCAAATTCCAACATCTGAATCCTAATTACATTCAGCTGCTCAAAAGATGACACTGCTCAGAATACTCCCAGTTTAACATACACAGCTCTGAAGAGCAGCTTTACCTAGGGGTGGTACTCACTAGAAGTAGGAAAAATGAACAAGAAGCTCACAAACTCAGGAGATCTTTACCCAGAAAACTCCTTACTTTGGCATATCTACAGAGGGACAGGTCAAACACAAGGGACCTAGACTGTTTCTGGGGAAGGTCTGCTCTAATTTCCAGCAAGGGCATCTTAGCAATTCAGTCCCCCTTACTCTTCTTTTAGCACCTCAACATTCCTCTCTTTTCTTCAACAGCTTATGTCTCACTGGTATCACTGGAAGCAACAATATTTGCTGTCTGATAGTGATGAATTCTCAGTGTTGGCTTGACTGAATCCAAACTCTCACTCATTGTAAAGCACCCACTAACATACTTGCCAGCACAACTTGTCTGGTATAAAGTGCAATATGGAGAAGTAAAAACCACTAAACATGTTAAACCACTAAAACGTAGGTGCTAATAAGCTTTAATTCCAAATAGGATGGGAACAGCAGGAAAAACTGCTCAAGAGGTCCTACAGTGTCGATAAAGATACTAATCCAACCCAGTGCTACCTCCTTTCAGCTTTGCAAAACAAGGTTCTGCTGCAGGTAATGGTTGTGATCTGAAGGTCCAGAGAGGGAGAGCCAAATTTAGCCAAAAATACGGGAAAGGAGGAGAGGAAAAAGCTCACTGTTTCAGACTGCCTTTTACATAAACTAGTACTTAGCATCGTGTAACACTACTAGCAACATATAGCTGCTAATGCCTTCTAACCATCATCCTCCATTATCTCTTGTTGTGGGTAAATCCAACAACATACGTCGTTTGTCTTGGTCAAACAAACGTTTTGAGGCATGAGATTTAAGGTGCGAGTTAAATAGTTGATTAGGAAACTCAGTGTAACCCACCTTCAAAATACAGGTGTGATCCTGGTGGATGATGCAGGACTGAACACCCCACTGCTGTGTGTCCTTCCCCTCTCTGAAGAAGGGAGCGACTATACTCACCACTTGGAGCTGCGGTTTGCACCTCCTGGGTAGTGCTTGCAGTGTTTTGTGTCTCTGGGGTGCTTGTCCTGGCTCCATCCAGTGCCAGCTGAAGGCTTTGGAGCTGTGATGTATTCAGATGCTCACGCTGTGACCTGGTAACCATGGCGGCACTTTCAGGGCCCAGGTTTGCTATTTGTTCTGGGGACAATGCCTAGGAGAAATAAAAGCCAGGCTGTCAATTACATAAAGCAGGTAAGGAATCAGAAGTCAGCATTGCCTTGCATTTGGAACAAGAGGAAGTAGCTTTCAACATTGTGTTGCCATAAAAAAAAAAAAAGCTCAATAGTGCTTAAAACCCCCCTCTGCATTCATTTACTGACCATTCATCTGGCTCTCACTCTTCTCTTTGTTGCTGGGATCTGACAGTTTGAAAAAGCTTTCTATGCCAACACTATATTGAACATTTCTTCAATATATTGCTGGAGTTTAATTTTCCAGCCGTTTCTTTTCTGATCTGTTCAAACACTGATGACACTGTGTATCCTCCCATTTTTGTCATTTGTTTTCTCTTACATCTGCTCCCAGGCAACATCACTTGAACCTATATTTGACCTTTGATTATAGTTAGCAGTAAAGCAATGACATGAAAAAAAAAAGTGCTTTAATTCCATTACTCAATTTTCTCATTTAGATTGAAAATCTTTCAAATTTGGTCATATTAAAACTTGAGTTTAAAAATGAAAGATGGCAATCATAATCTTACAGTAATTATCTTATATCACATAGCAATTAACCAGTTTGTAAAGCCTGCATGTATTGGGTATGCTGGATTGCTTTGATACTAGTTAACATTCTGCAGTCACAAGAATTTTAGCCCTCCTACACAGCAAGCCTACTTTGCTGCAGTAATTCTGTATCCAGGTTCTACTTTAGAAAGACTAAATTCCCCTTCCAAGTAGGTCAGACAATAGAGCAAACCCTTCCCGATTTTTGTCTGCCAAATGATGTGCTTTTTCAAACTGAATAAACACATGCAGATGCCTGTGGGTCCAGAAATTCTGAATTGAGCCTCTTCTTAATTAATGTCCATAATGTTTCATAAACCAGAAACTGAATAATGTATTCAGCCATAAAATGAAGTTACACAAAACTTGTGTAAAATCAAATTCTGCTTTGAATGTTTCAAATACTGAAAACTTCTTCCAAGAGGGTGCCGTTATTCATTAAGCACATTTTGTAGCATTGTTACCATTCTTACTAACAAAACATGATTATTTCAAGGAAATTCCACAAAATGCTATAGATCTTCAGTTTTGCCTGTTTTTCAAAGAAACAGTTGCACAAAGGACAATTCAGGGTCATCTAAACTGTCAGTGGTACTGTGCAAAATAATGGTCAAGGGTTTTTTTCTCTTTTATGGAAGCTGACACAATTAATTAACTGTTTAGCTCATCTATCCATAAGTACATTGCTTGCCTGAGCATCTGAAAGAGACCAGCATAGGCAGAATATTAAACTTGTCACTAGGTCAAATGATGTCTGGGGCAGAGATCTCAAGATCCATGTTCTTATTTCTGGTCCACGTTCAGATCTGATGTAATTGGGTGAAATTCCTTTCTATCCGTATCTGCTGTACAATCTGTTTTTTAGAGCTAACCTGGGAGAACGTTGCAAATTTTAGGATAATAGAAAAGCTCTTACATAGTCAGCAGAGAGCAGCTATGATAGCATCCTTGCTAATGTTAATAAACAGAGAAGAAAACTCATATCTGAATATAGGGTTGGAAGAAAGAGAGTTCGTTCCCTGCTTTCCAACCCTAGATCTTTGCTTTTTCCTTGGGATGCATTCTGAAGAATAAATAAAGCTTATCTAGCATATTTTATGGGCATCACAAATACAGATGATATAGCTGAAAGTTAATGTTTCAGATCCTTGACTGCCTCTCACTTAACACACCGTAGAAAAATTCTTGCTGAAACCCAAAACCAAACTATAAATCAGTGCTGCAGTTTATTTATACTAGAGTAAAAATGATAGAAGTTCGGTTACATCTTCAGTAACCAAGCTCTTACTTGGAAAATTTCAGGAGGTATAAGTCTTATTGCCACTGGCTGGAAATATGGCATCAAATTTTTATCAAAAGCTTTTAATTCATCCTCATTCAAACCACCTAAAAAACCAAACCACAATAAGAACACAACTCAGTTAACGCTCTTTTTATTTTTTTTAGGAAAATACAAATTTTAAGCATTCATACAAAACATCTAATAAATGGTTTACTTCAGTGTGTTATGGAGAGAGATACTGGTTCTTTTTTTTTGCTTTCTTTCATTATATTCCAACATTATAAATCATCTGACATCATTGACCACTGGAATGTACGCTATGGTATGGAATGTACTCTATCTGAGTTACTTTTGGAAACGAGAGAGTGATAAAAATCAATAAAATCATAAGCAGCATTATTAAGGAATACTTGTTCACAGCCTCTTCTGATACAAGATTAGGGAGTGTAAGCATGCAATGGGAATTACTTCTTCACTCATTAGGTACTTACAGTGTGGAATCATTGCTGCAGGCATCAGGGATGCTAAAATTTATGAGTTCAGTGCGCAGTTAAGTGATTACACGGAAAAAAAAAAAATCCATGAACAAAATTGTGTGGGACCTCTGGCTCAGGAAGTCTCAGAGACTGTGAGGACACTCTAGAGAAGTACCACTCCAGGCTGACAACCCTGCTGCTCTTTCGCTCTTCCCCAGGCAGCCCATTCTTTCCACTGTTGGAGGCAGAATGCTCGGTCAGCTAGAGCACTGCTCTGACCCAACACAGCCCCTCCTGTGGCAGCATGGCTGACAAACAGTGAGTGGGTTTGAAAACCTGACTGGTTTCACCCTCCTTGATTTACCCATTCCAGCTTACAGGACCCAAATGACTTCAAGGCTATGCTCCCCAAAGTCAGTTTGAGAGGACTGAGAGAACATTATGGACTGAGATAACACAACTTTTCCTTAAGTGTTAATGAAATTGCTGAATGTCCATCCCTGCAGGTAACTGCTTTCTAGAAGAAATGCCTTTTTCCAGCCTAGAAAAAGGCCCTGCTCTGTGAACCTGTCTCTTTATGCTTCATAACAATGCTTCAGAACCATCACCATCTGGAGTCTGATTTCTGTTACCTGCTATAGTACCAATTTCCTGCAAAACAGATCCGTTCCAGCTGGTAGTGGTACCAAACACAGATTCTGTCATCTTCTTAAACTGGCTCAGAACAGGGGTGCTACAAAACAACAGGCCAATTCTTGCAACAGCAGCACTGTAAAAGGCAACAAAGTTAATGTTACATGCTGCAATTACATAAATATACCTGGAATATACTTAGTCTACTGTAAGAAGTCTCTAAACCCATTTTCCATTCAAAACATATGTACACAAATTGCATACGAATGTTTAACACTTTGAGCAAAAACCTGGGTTTCTCAACGCAATACTTAAATGGTGAGATATCAATGGCAGAGGAAACCTAAAATAGAATATATTTTAAGTATCTAGTGTACACCTTCTGTAATAGTTATTACCTTTCTAAATGCATTTAAAATGTAAAATAGCATCCTTTAGGCTCTGGAAATCTTGAAGGAAAAAAAATGCACAATAAATGTTATCAACAGAGATACTAATGAATATTTCATTAAGTATTAAATATATTACCTGAATTCAGCAGGCCTTATGGACATGATTTCTGTGGAGTTCAAAGCACAGAGAATAGCTCCTAATCCAACTAAATCAAAGCTTTTCAGTGTACTGATTGTCTGGCCAGAGTCTTCTAGAAAACCTTGCAAAATAGATCTTGCCTACAAAAGCAGTAAAATATTATGCATGAACAGAGTAAATATAATTGAAGGCTTTGTTACTAAAGCTCAAAATCTTACTAGAAGCCATGTACCGTATGTAATCCTGAGGCTCCCTGATATAATTAATTGTAACTTTGCCATATTCAGGAGCAGCATTGTCACAATCTGTATGTGACTCTTAAACAAAGCACTGTTACACAACCACTTCCCAAGTGCAAGTGATTTGAAAGCACTTTGTACCTCTGCTTGTGACCCAGGTCACAAGCAAACACTTCACCAGAAGAAACAGGCACTGAGTTACCAACAGAACTGCCCAATTCATTTAAATTGCTGTAAGAAAACAAATTACTCAAGGGGTTCAGTATGAAATTTTTAGTTTTTCCTAATCCTCAGGTTGTCTTATCGAAGAGTCACCTACAGGTGATGACCTGTGTTTAGGCATAGTTTTCAGATATGAATGGGATATTGGTACTAAAATGCTTCTGCAAGCCTAAGTCATTTAGGACAGTGCTCATTCTAAGTTAACCATTTAAAAACTATGTATCTAGCTTAAGCCTGCCACCAAGGCATCCACCAAAGTCAGCAAAAGGAATAAGCATATTCCAAGATTTCCTAATCCACAATGCTGAGCCTCAAATGATTAGCTTAAACTAGCTGCCTAACGTCTAGACAACTGAAGTTAGGTAGGATGAGCCTCTTAACCAGCTATTCTTACTGACAGCAGGAAACCTCAAAAGCCAATTAATACTGTATAAATCCCCCCCTCCCCCACAAGTGCTGCTTTCTGATGGTGCTCTTCAGAATGAGAATCTATTACATGGATGTGTGATATTTTGCCAAAGCTGCCTGCCACCATACAGCATCTGTGCAGCTGAGGAGCCCTGATGGTATGGGTCCCAAAGTCAGAAATATGCTGCCAATTGCATATGCAATAAAAGCTTTTAACTCTTTTTATGAAAGTCCCATTGACATAACTAGTAATTATTCAAAGAAAGGAAGATGTGAGGGGCATATTTGCTAATAACTTGGGCTTCTATGGTAGTGGATGCTGGGGCTGGGGCCACACTACCTCTTCAGTGATTACTCTTAGGAAGGGTTAGTATCTCCTAGCAGTAGTATCTATTGTAGGGCTAGGGTGAGATGAGCTGCTGACCTCTTTCTACTATTTAGTGGGCAAGTGCTAAAGAATACATTCATCACCATCACAATTGAAAGCGATTGATGTCCTCTGTGCCATCTCACCAGGGAAGCCAGCAGCGAGGCAGACATCAGTGCTGACCTACCTGCCCACTTTCACTGGGGTCACAGCTGCAGAAAAGCAGCAGGGGGTAGTGTGGATTGCTATATCTGTTTCTAGGACTTCACTCCCAATGGGTGGGAATCCAGGGCTTTTCACCAGGAGTACCTCCAGTAACATACTTACCTGGGTAAGAGTCCATCCTGTTTGCTGACTAAGTACAGAAATGGTGTCAATAGAATGCAAATCCAGCTCTTCAATTTCATGTTCAGTGAGTGCTAGAGCAATGCGGCCCAGGGAAACAATATGATAACTCTTCCAGTCTGGCAGCAATCCCCAAACCTTTAGAAGAGATTCATTAATGTCTAATAGATCATTATGTATCTTCCTCCATATACACCATTCTCAAACCCGTTGATTTATAAAGTCCCAATACCAGGAGTATGCCTCTTTTCATACCAAAGGCAGAGCTTGTGTACTGTGAAGGTTTTTGAGGTTCTACACTAATAATGGTTAGTTTATCTAAAAATGCTGTAATTTGTACAGCTTGAGCTTGTTGATAAGTCAGCACAGGGACTCACGGAAGTGTTGCTGTAGGAGCAAGTACTACTAAAACCAATGAAAATGCAAGTCTGTGCTGAGATCCACACTGCTACACCACTACCATGAAAGCAGCACCTGGACAACCCAGACTTCCACAGTAGCTGCAATTACTCTGGTGGAGTGACCTTAAATTGCCTTTATGAGCAGTTATTCTGGCTCAGTCATTGACCAGAAAAGCAGAAATCGAAGTAGAGAATCAGGTAATACAGACAAACAGCCAGTTACTAAAGTTCTGATTTCTAGCTTGTGTGCATGCAATATAAAAAAATAATTAATAATTTAAATGTGTTTGTAAGTATTGATACAGTTAAATCTGTAAAGCTCTGTAAAAAACAAAGAAATAGGCAGGAACTCTTCTAAACCAGTACCAATGTATCTAAACTGACAAGTTCCAGTGGTTTTAACCTTATCTGTGATATCGTTACAGCGATTCAAAAGCTGTCACACATCAACTCTAAGAAAATTTTGATTTCAGGAAAAGGTCTGTCAGAATAAGGAACAATGAAGGTCCATCAAGAGTTGAATTTGCAGAGGGAAGAGATGCCAATTACATTTAGTTGGAAATGACACAACACGGTGATCAGTGGTCAGTACCTCTTAGGATGCGGCCAATTGTCTTTACAGAAAAAAGACACTGGCTTTTAGCTGGAGGAAGTGACTTGCACAAGACAGGTATTACATAAAGGTCCCTGTAAAGGTTTCCTGTATTCCAGCAATTTTACCTTATATCAGTCAATACATGACAGTTTTCTAGTACATGATTGTGCTGCTAACTCCACATAGAAAAATGAAACTAAAAACCCAGTCCTAGGCTTAGTTGATCATCCATGATCTCTGATTTGTGGAAATATTTATTCCATTTTCAGGATAGCTACAACAGAACATTAAAAAAAAAAAATGTAAAGGCCAAAGCTAGTATGGACTTGCTGAAGGAGAACCTCTATGGCTGTCTACTAAATACTGTTTGCACCTTCAGATACCTATGAAACTGCACAACCTGCATAAATAAAGGGTTGGATATCTGGAATAAGATATTCCTTACACAGAGCTGAAGACTATCTGCTGTTCACAGCAACGTGCATATTCGACACAGAGCAGCCTCAGGACTGCCGAGGTACTTTTCTCAACTATGACCCTCAGCTTAAGGATTTGTTTAGAAGATGCTTTGCTGGGCCTGAGTTTCCACCAGATCTTTTATGCTGGTTTTACGATGTCATAAAGAACAGAAAAAGAGTCTAAGCCTGGGAAATTTCAATCTTTTCCAAAGAAAATAGATAGTAGAAAGCATTAGCCCAATTTTAAAGCTCTTTATTCTCTAGCTTAAGAGATACATGAAACACATGCAGTTATAAATGTCGTGTGTCTATTTCTTGATTTAGGTCATAAACTACAGAATTTGAAGTACTTCATAAATAATATTATCTGACAGCACTGGATGAAATCTCAGATATAATGATATAAATAACACAACATATGAAAATAAAACACTCCTTTGTCCTCATTCACCTAGAGACTGCAGATCCATACATCTGTTACTATCACAGAGCTTGGAGACCTTCCACTTATGAGTGAGCTAAGCTTCTTACTTTCATTAGGCACAATCTGATAACTAGACTTTTTGAATTAGTTTGGAACAATGAGCAGTACACAGTTTCTTTTAGGGAAATTCAATCGATTTAGGAGAAATTAAAGGTGGCTTAATCAAACCTTTAATCAAAGATGCCCTTTAGTTAATAACATAACAGCATCATGTGCATATAATTACAAAGTTCTTTCTCTGTACTGTCTGATTTCTCATGCTTGACTTTCACTGTAACAGCCCATTGCATTTTGCCAACTAATATATAGGAAGTCTGTTTTTGTCTAGCAGCAATCTGCCCTCAAACACTCATATAGACAGAGTATAATTTCATGCAGTGCACTGCAGATCTGTGTATCTTTGAATTGCATATAGCTGGGATATGAGTGTATTAAACTTGTTGGCAATTTCTCTACAGCGGGTATCGCTCTCTTGGTATATGATTATGTTGCACTGCTGTAAAATGTTTTAGTTCCCATTATCTTGGATAAGCACTGGCTTTATTTTCTTCTAGGATTGTATTTTTTTTCCCTCCCTTTTCCAACTCACATGTCTCCATGCTGATAGAAGGAAGATGTCTTGGGAAGAATGCATTTTATGCAGTGGGCTGTTGCCCTGCTGCAACAAGGCAGCAGAGACAGAATTGCAGGGAGTCACCATCTGCCCTTGGAATCTGGTTAGTGCTACTTCTCTTTGAGCAGTTGCAGTACAGGAGTTTTAGAAGTGGAGCTTCATTGCTAAAAACTGCACTGTTGTCTTATCTACCCAAAAGTCATGATCAGCTTCCCTGTTTTGGCTGCAGCTGGTGGTTTAAGGAGATGCTGCCCAGGCCCACCTTGTCCCCTGCTCTGCTTTCCTCCAGAGGTCACAGCCTCAGATCTCCAAGCATCTGCACTTGTCCTGCTCACAACCAACTGCACTTGTAGATGCTTCCTAACCTCATTCTGTCAGAATCATCAGATGGAGCCTAAAAATGACTTTTTAAATGTTGGATCATTTTGACAGAACAGGATTACAGAGCAGCTAGTCATGCAGAGATGGAAACAGCAGATAACTTCCAGCAGATGCTGGTGACAGGAAGCTGAAGATCAGCTGGGGATGGTAACCTCTTCACCTCTGGGTTTTCTGCAACCAAAACAACTTGTTTTACTGCACCCTAAGGCTTTTCCTTGCTGGAACACAAGTATGTTTGGGTTCCTTGGCAGTGCAGCAACCACAAAGCAGCAAAGGGTCACCCTCAGGAAGAAGTACAACACCAACAGGGATGGGGTCTGACTTCTCTCCCAGCCCATAGCTGGCCAAGGCAGCATTGCTCAGAGCCCAGACACCTTGCTGATGCTCTGCACCAGATGCAGGGTGCTGAAATGCACCCCCCTCTCCCCTGAGTACTCTGGCACAAATCCTGCGCTGCAGTGCCAGATGAGGAGAGGTTTCAGTCCTGCACTGCTGCTGCAGTATGGGCATCACGTACAGAATGAAGCCAGGGCAAGTACCTCTCTGAGGAGCTCCAGAGGAGCTGCATTGCTGCACTCTGAAAGAAAGAGGTGCCAGCAGTGCTGCAGGAATGGTGGTGAGAGCTGAGACTACAGCCCTGTTCCTCTCTATAAATTTACAGCCTGGCAAATATAGAAGTCTTCTTTCTGCTCTGCTTCTTTAACTTGCACTCATCAGTAATATCCTAGTAAAGACAGACTAAATGCATGTGTGTTTTTTCCTCCCTACAATTTCCTACCGATGGGTTTGTCCCTGCCTGTGATAAGGAGGTAGAACAAGCTTTATTCATCTAATAACAGTATCTCTCAGTCAGTTTGGTTTTGCACCACTATAAACTATATTTAACACTGATGTAGACAGTTTAATGTGCCCAATTTAATTCTCAGCAGACCAATCAACAGCCTATAGTACTGCTTGCTGATTTTTCATTTATGAAAGAAAAGTGAGAAGCAAACAACTGAAAAGAAATTAAAAGCACTTACATTTTTCAGCTGCCAATAGCTCAGAACTACTTGCTTATTGACTCTAAAGCAAGGGCAATATTCTTCTACCACCATCTCATATTATTTTTCCAATAAACAACAGATATTCTTGCAGCAGTAGACACATTGCCATAGCACAGTTATTTTATAACTGCATAGTTCAATAGCAGCAAATCAAATTATGGATTTAATTTTCCTTCACAGACAGGATAGTTACCTGCTTGGCTTTTTCCTTCAAGGCAATAAGCTGAGAACTGTTAAAACCAGAGACAGTCCCAAGAAGTTCCACATTTTTGTCAAAAGTCCCTGCGTCCATGCATTTCAGTTCCTGAACTGACCAAAAGACATTTGCTTCTGCTAATTTAATGATTTCATCTGAAGTAGGAACTCTGGTTCCCAGGCAATCTGGAAAAAAAGTGAAATAGAAAGAGTTTTCTTCAAGGAGACTGTAAAAAGGAAATCAAAGCAATATATAGAGATTCAAGAAGGTGACAGTTTGTGAATTAACTGCAGCTGATGTGATATCGATAAATTAATTATCTTGCAATAAAATAATTTCTTTAAATAGTTACACTGTTAAATATTAACACTGTTAAATATTTACATTGTCCTAGATATAAAACTAGAATTTGCCTAACTTGGAAGAAATTAAGTTATATTCTTTGTCCTCCAAAGGTAGTGCATGCTGGAAAAGAAAACAAGAGCAGACATATTTCAGAACAGTTACAATACAGGATGGCACAATAAAATTAAAATCTGGATGTGTGCAATAAGAACAACCAGTATCTTGCAAGTTTCTTTCAAGTCTAATTCCCTAAAGGCATCAAAACCCAAGCAAGAGCTTATTCTGAGGTAAAACCATTGTTCTCTGCGAGCCTCGCTTTAAGTAAAAATGAAATGCAAATCTTTGGGATGACCTTGGTGGAAGTCTCCATACAGCTATGTCACTGTTCACAGAAAAATGTTGCAGCTGAATAAATCTCACATTCAAACAGCACGTATGTGATTCCAGTTGAACAGGAAAAATAACAGACATGAGAGGTCCTTTTACTCTGAAACACCCTGACAAAGACGTATGTCTTGCAAGACTTGCCTGACATTTAAACAAGGTGAAGACAGAAGCTGGATGTGTCAGAGAAGCATGGTGCTTGTTCTTTATGTCAAGCATGTTGTTAAAACGTCAGAATCTAGAGAGGGCTGCTCACTTACAACAAAACTGTATGGACAGAAAAACTCCATTTTAAAAAATCATATTTATGGTCAGGTTCTGGTGCTATGCATGATCAAATGAGACAGCTTCCATTCTGTGTTTTAACAAATCCTGGTCTCTGTTGGCATAATCTACCTCTAATATTGATGGAAAGCAGAAATTAGAATCCTAATGTAGTGGCTTACTGCTCTCTGTCCTGTCACTAATTTAGGAAAACCTTATTTAATAATTACCTAAACCAAATAATCCCTACGTGTCTTCGGATACGGTTGTTACCAGTAAAACCCAAGAACTTCACAGATGCTGTGCCTGAGCTAAGCTCCCTCAGATAGACAAATTAAAGTGAGGATGTACAAAGTAGATTTGTACTTTGAAAGGAGGCAGAGAAGGGATTTACTTGCATCAAAGGAAGCTGCAGTAGTGGGTAGAACACAGAAAAGACTGAATCTGTTGAGCAAACGAAAATGTTGTTCAGCTTCCACTGTACCAGCTGACATTCTGCTCTCCCTTTACACCACCCTCTTGTGAAGCTGCATTGTTTCACTTTCCCCTGCTGCAAAAGGTCAGCTTTTATTATGTAAATACTACCCATCAAGACACAATGCAGTTCCCTTCCCCAAGTCAAGTAAACCTAATATTTTGTGTTCTTACAAAAAAAAAAAACAAATATTGATTTTATTATTTGTAACACACCAGATACACTGGTGCAATTACAGAGGGAAATATTAACTAGACTCCTGGCTTTGCTTCCTGTGTCTGATACTACTTCACTCTTCCTTTTGCTATATAATTGCATTTAGTTTGATGAAGAACGTATACTATATGTAACATAGTATAATATCTCAGTGCTTGAAGTAAATAACTTGAATTCTTTTTCCAGCATTGCCACTGCTTTCCAGTAGCACCTCAGGCACACGATTTCCACATTTTACCACCTATTTTCCATTTTGCCCTAAGTACTACCTTTTTTTCTTGATGCAGACAGAGATGTAAGAACTCTGACACTGCTAATTGTTATCGTTATTAACATTAGCTTACAATGGGACTGCGAGAAATGTAAAATAGCAGGTTGGTACCATGAAGAGCATCAGTGTTATTCCAGAGCCATTTGCACAATACCCAATGTTTTAGTGAGTTACAGCCATATCATAATATAAGAGCCAAATCAGCCATAAAATTTAATTCCTTATTGAAACGACTGTGTGAGTTGTGTGGAGTTGATGTTTGGTAACAGAACTTCAGTAACACACTTGAACTGTGGAAATATTTCTTAGACTAGCATGAAAAATCCTTCAAATTTTTATCTTCCAGATACCCCCTCAGCTGAGCTCATGCACCCAAAGTGAATGACAAGTTCTCATAGCCCTGGAGCCAAGTTACCCTTTGACAAAGATCATTAGCTTCACTGGCAAGTTTGGTCCTCGCAATGCAGATGAGAGTGCTCTGCAACTGGGCTGTACCTGAGTTAGCATGCTTAAAGAAGTCTTTGGGATTCATGGTGTTGTGATCTCAGCCTAATAAAGCACATGTAAAGACACAAACATACAGAATTGCCTGATGCTGAACCTCTAGTCCTGTGTGCCATGTTTAAAGACTGGTGATCTGATGGTTTACTTGTTAAAGGAAGAGTGAATTTCATTCATACAGATGGACAAACACTGCTATTCCACCAGATAGATTCTGCACTTTATAGAGCATGTTAGCTGTGTAATGACTCCTCTGATCAACAGAGGTCATGTTTTTTTTCCAGGCTATGTAAAACTACAACTCTGTAGAACACCCTCTGTCTCTCTCTGTATACAAATACAGCAGTATCAGGAGCAAAAATTCATCCCCAGAGATACACAGTTATCATTATACAAGCAGATGGATTTCCATGGTGCCTCAAGGGCTTGCTGAGAGTTTGGATCTGTATTCTCTTGGGCAGAGAACCAATGGGAAAACTTTCAGACATAAACGCAAACAGTAACAAACTCCTTGAAATTGTGGGGGTCTAAATTCCCATTAGCGCTTTCCAAAGCCTCGGCCCCTAGTAGGGCTGTTATCCATGGCATAGGATGGCATAGCTTAAAAATTCTGCCTGGGTGAATTTCAAGAGAAAGAATAAAGTTATTGTAGTAACAGAATATAGTCAAAGAATGTACCTTATACAAAGAAAATGATCCATTTGTTACTAGAGATAATGTCACTAATAGATTAGTTCAGTTGCCAATTAAAATACTTTTTAGATTATAGCAAACTTTGTCCATTTGGACAGACAAAACACGGTGCCATCAATGTAGATTTAAGAACAGCCGAGTCAACATATGCCCATGTCTGGCAAAAGATTAGCTGTGTGCAATCTTTTGGCACAACAGTAACTTATCACCTTCATAGGTTTTTAATTCAAGGATTTTCACTTAAATTACACAGGAAAGTTAAAATAAACAAAACCTTCTAACTCAAATAATTCATCTTTCTCCTTTGTGCAGTCAGATAAATTCCAGAAGATGCTTAACTGTGCAATCTTGTAATGAAATTAAGTGTTTCAGCAATTGGTCAATGTATCAGACAACCATGGGCAAGAGAACAAAGACTAACCGGTTTTGCTGTAAGTCTGACCCTCTTTAAATTATTTGAGGCTTTGCTTTTTGTTGTTTGGCTTCTCAGAATGTATTTAATGATAAAGTGAAACAAAAAAGTCTGTTTGAACTGCACCAGCACAGCCCAAAATGGCATTATTGTAAATCTGTAACTTTGACTGATACCATGTGAAATACTGACCAGGTCTGGTGACAGGTGATTTGATGTTGGCAGTGGCATTGGAGACAGATTCAAATACAGTTGATAGAAGCTCTTCAGCTGAAGAAATTGGTCCGCTTGTCTTTGCTATTTGTAAAATGATATCTGGGAACTTCAAAAGGAAAGAAAGAATAAGTAGGACTTTTCCCTTTTAAAACAAACCAGTTTGCAGAGAAAGATTGTGCAGACCTCCTTCCTATATGTGCAGATGTTTAGAAAAGGAGAGTAAATTTGCTGCTACTCCAAAGGTCAACAGCATACATCTGAGGGAAAAAAAAAAAAGAGGAAACAAAGCAAATTCTGAATGATTCTCCCTCTTGTATGCCCTCTCAGCAACACCTGAGCACTGTCTTATTGCAGTCTGTGTCCAGATCCTCCTGTAACAATGAGTTCCACCATTTCAGTGTGTGTAGTACAGAAAGTACTTTATTTTGCCTTAAATTTGTCAGATAAGTATAAGAATTGAGGATAGGGACCCAATTAAATTAAGAGAAATAATTTTAACCTATTCACGTGTTTTAGGCTTTTTTGACCTCTCTTCTCCACTGTGCTAGACAACTTTCTTTCAGTGGAAGAGTCCTGTTCTATTTGTTCAGTTACAAACATTATCTTCTGAGGAATATTTACTGACTGTGCTCACATATTACTTTTGAAGAATTAATTCCTCATTCCAGTATAGTTTAGTCCTATACATAAACATTACAAGATTAGAAGAACTAAAGAGGGCAAAGAAACTACAAAGTGCAATGCTGAGGCTCACTGTTACATATGCTACACTGGCCCTAGGGCAAAGGGCCACATGAGTAAATGCTAATTTAATCAGTATGATCTCATTAATAGGATAAGAAACACAACTTTCATTGTTGGAAGGTAGGAGAAGGGAGGAAACAACACTGCAAGGTATAAAGTACTAAAAATGTTTGAGTCTCTGTCACTATAAATGCACTGGGTTTTTTCCTACATGACAATATATAACTATTATTGTATACATGAATATAATGCCAACCTCATGAAGTTCAACTAAGTCAAGTGCAAGATCCTACACCTGGGTTGGGGCAATCCCAGGCAGAGCTACAGGCTGGGTGGAGAAGAGATTCAGAGTAGCCCTGCGGAGAAGGACCTGGGTGTGTTGACTGATGAGAAACTTAACATAATCCAGCACTGTGTGCTCGCAGCCCAGAAAGCCAACCATACCCTGGGCTGCATCAAAAGGAGCATGACCAGCAGGTTGAAGGAGGTGATCCTGCCCCTCTACTCTGCTCTCGTGAGACCTCACCGGGAGTACTGTGTGCACTTCTGGTGTCCTCAACATAAAAAGGACATGGAACTGTTGGAACAAGTCCAGAGGAGGGCCATGAGGATGATCATGGGATCACCTCCCATATGAAGACAGGCTGAGAAAATTGGGGCTGTTCAGCCTGGAGAAGAGAAGGCTGCGTGGAGACCTCATAGCAGCCTTCCAGTATCTGAAGGGGGCCCACAGGGATTCTGGGGAGGGACTCTTTGTCGTACTAGAACAAGGGGTAATAGGTTCAAATGTGAACAGGGGAAGTTTAGGTTAGATAAAAGGAAGAAGTTCTTTACTGCAAGGCATTGGAATGGGTTGCACAAGGAAGTTGTGAATGCTCCACCCCTGACTGTTCAAGGTCAGGTTGGATGGAGGCTTGGGGTACGTGGTTTAGTGTGAGGTGTCCCTGCCCACAGCAGGGGGATTGAAACTAAATGATCTTAAGGTCCTTTCCAACCCAAACTATTCTATGGTTCTATAATTGGTTATACTACCACTACTTTGAAGAAGAAATTTTGATGGAGTGGAGAATGTGTGAAAGCAATACACACAGTTCCTTGCCAAGAGAATTATTTACCTAGTTTAGCATTCAGGTCACATAGACTGCATTATGACCTTACTTCTCTCTACAAGTACCTGATAGTTTGCAGGAGGTTGTAGTGAAGTGGGTGTCAGTCTCTTCTCCCAAGTAACAAGTGATAGGACAAGAGGTAAAAGCCTCAAGTTGCACCAGGGGAGGTTTAGGTTAGACATTCAGAAAAAATTCTTCACCAAAAGGGTTGTAAAGCATTGGAACAGGCTGCCCAGAGAAGTGGTTAATTCACCAGCTACGGAGGTACTTAAAAGACATGTAGATGTGGCACTGAGGGACATGGTTTAGCAGTGAACTTTGGTGAACTTGGCAGTACTACTAATGGTTGGACTCAATGATCTTAAGGGTCTTTTCCAACCTAAATGATTCCATGACATTCACAAAGCAAAATTCTAGCATTATCTTTTACAAATTTAAAAAGTATATTAAAAACATACCTTTTCAGCAAGGATGTTTAATTCCCCTTTTGACAGCAGAGTTATGAATGGTCCAACATCTAATGTCGTTTCCGCTGTCCAGTTGCTCGGGAAACTGAAGAAATATTTTGGAAAATTACATTAATGAATAATGTTTTCAATCAAAATTATACTAAAATTGCACAGGGTTTCTTTACACTGTATCATATATGTCTGAAACACAGACATTCTATGCCAATTGCTTATTAGCAACAGACTGCATTTTGTCATCTCTCTGATACAAAGAGCATTAGTGGCATTAGCAGAATTCTCAATATATCCAGATAAAGCCTTCAAATAGTGTGGTAACAGAGCTCTCTCTCTCCCTCAATAGTCACAGTATTCTCAGCATTTCTGAAGGAGAGGTCTGTGAAACACCTAGAAGTGAACAGTTTTCCCCTCATTCTGAGAAGACTGAGTTCACTGAACAACTCAGGAAAGTAACTCAGTATGGCACCAGTCTGCTCCCAATGCTGCCTTTTTAAAACTGAGGGAGAGAAACATGAAACACAGGTGATGGAACAGAGGATTTAAATCCATACCTTATTAGCTCTGTATTTTTACTGTCTGTTATTTCATTCATCTGAAATGTCAGGAGTTATGGAAGGCAGATCTAACACCTTGGAGAGCCACATCTAATGACACCTATGCCATTTCTGTATAAGAGCAATTGTATGATAGATACCATAGCTCTTAAAATAACATGCTAATTTTTTTTTTGTAGGAATTTCAGGTCTTAAAATCAAGTTCAGGTTCCATTCTGAGTGGTGACGGGTGTTTCAAAACGTATGTACTTTAGCACCATGCAGGTTTGGCCTTTTTGTTTGATAGAAATCTGACAAAAGTTAACCAACCCAGTTGGTGGTTGACTTTAGAAACCATTTAGATAAATAATTTTCAGCCTAAAAGAGCCTGAAGAAGGTCATAGTAACAAATCTGTTGCTGGTACGTGTTCTCACAGAAAACTTTCTTTGGTTTGTTGCTCAACTGTGAGGATGTTTGACTAGACAAGTAATAAACTAAACTAAACAATTTAGCACAGTAAGTTATGATTCAATAAAATGGATCTGTATCAAGATTAATGCAGGGGTGCGATCTGGTGGAAAATGTAGCTATTCCATTACTGGAAAAAATGCTGACTAGAAGGAAGCTGAATGAGCAACTAAAATTAGGTGAATCAAGTGACAGTCTTTAGGGCTGACGGGTGGTTAGAAACTATACATTCAGTCTTTCCAAATGCAACATACTTCTAAGAGACAAATGCAAGAGAGAAACAGTATATTCTTGCCAGACAGGGGATGGCTTTGTTTATTGTAGGACTGATACAGCAGTGTTCCAATCAGCCTCCAAATATGAGTCACTAATGATACCTAACATGCTGTCTGCTTTGTTGCTTCAGGTGGTTGAACTTCATATCCCTCTGCTTCTTTAGCTCTTTCCCACTGCCACAGGTGCTTGCAGTCATCTTAATTTCTCTTCTCACACCAGCATACTGAGTATCCCATCTCAATTTTCCCATTCTTTGCATTCCTGCACCATTCTTTGTCTGTAACACCATTTCTCTTGCCATATCAGAGACTCTCTTTGCCTGACCCTCCTCAAACGTTACACTTTCTCTCCTTTTCCTCTGGGAATTAAATCATGCCGGGTGTCCCTGGGGTTGTATTTTGTTCCACAGTTATGTTACACACAAGAACAGAAATGTCATTCTAGTGGACAGAGACCCCAAGTTCAGTCAGTGACAGAAGTTCTTTGTGTTGTTTTCATTGCAGTTCTATCTGGACAAAGAAAATGGTTGGTATTTGCATGGCTTAGCCATCAGCATAAGCAAGGTGGTATATTTAATACCTTACCCATATAACTCAAGTAGTTTGTATTTAATTTCAGTCTTCTGCTCGTGGCTGAGCTGTTGGCAGAGCTTGAAGGGATGAAGGGCTGTTGCCATTGCCTTCAGGGACATTCTGCCATGTAGAAAGGCTGGAGGTAAGTGGCAGATTAAATTTCCAAGTAGGTCAACATCATATTCATCAGCAATGGAGCCGTTCTGAAACAAGAAGCATTTACCTTGTTGGTAGAGCTAATCTTAGCTCTGTATCACTCAACTCCATCACAACACATTTAAGCTCCATGACCCTTTAAGGAACAAAGGCCCAACAGTTTGCACTGGCAACTTAATCTACAATTTCTGGTGAGACTGCTTTATACTTTTTACTTTTACCAATGCAACTGGTGATATTTAATAAGCACTTAGAGCTTTCAGTGTATTCTTTATCCCATATTGAAGCACACATAAAAAAATTAGACTAAATCTCCTGTCACAGTCTATCCAGGTGACTACCTGCAGACGTGGTGCAGTTCTGCCTGGCAGCAGAGCCCTCACATGGCCCCTTATGACAAAAGGGAGAGAAGTTCTTGCTGTCAGGTGGCTTAACTCTGAGGGTTTTCCATAGCAGCTGCGAAAGCTCTAGGGATTACATGGCTGGTTAGTATGTATAAGGATGTAAATATTCACAACTACATCAAAAAAATAGTTTCCCCTAAAAACTAATGACTGCTGAACTTCCTAGAGAGCAGAATTCACAGAATCCCCCTTGTACCACCTTCTCTCCCATGGAGCACAGCTTCCATGCACAGCTCTACAGGACTAGCACTGCTTGGAGCAAGAGGGAACAGCTCCAGATGCAAATGGATCAGCTCCAGGCTGTCCCAGCCTGTTCACTGTGGTCAGCAATGACATTTCATGAGAATACTTTGTAAGATCCATCGAGTCAAGGAAAATTGTTAAGGAAGCTACAAAAAGGTTTCTTTAGGCAGGGAACAACAAAATAAACTATACATGAGAAAAACATAATACAGATATATAATAAAACGTAATACAGACTACATATGGGCAAGTCAAGAATTTATGTAGATGGTGACTGACACTACTGCATGAAATGCAGTGCAATAACATGTGCAAACAGAACTGCAGAAGGGAGTTTGGACCTCTGGAGGTCACCAAGTCCACGCCTCCTGCTCAAAGCAGGTCAGGTACAGTAGGTTGCTTGGGCCCCTGGCACTAAGAGTTTCTCTGAGCTCAGCAATAGTCTAAGCTGCTCCTGCTTGTGACAATGAAGAAATTAGCATGCCTTGCTATTACCTTTTGGGCTCTCAGATACCATCAGCTATGGTTTCACTGCACAAACACAGAGCAGGAAAGCCTGTGTCTCGGGTTGCTCTCTGTATACAGGAGATCATGAGCATGTGCATGCAGGCTGGAGAGTTGAAGTAGGCAGAATAACTTTGTGAAGCACCGCATAACAATAAACGGAAAGAAAACTAATCAATCACTCTCGCTTAGTTTGGAACTGTCAGTGGCTCAGTATGGATTACTTATTTTGCAACTCCCCTCCACTGCTGATCCCTCCTAGCCATACCTACCAAGCACTCCTGTACTTTTTGTAGGACAGCATTCTTTTTGTGAAGGCTGGGATTCAAAAGATTCATCTCAGTCTTCCCCAGACTTGCAACAAAAGGGACACACAAGGGGCCTGAAACATACTCCAGGTACTCAATCCTGCAGAAAGAATTCAAATTATCTCATAATATAAACCTGACCTTCATACACCCATAACCACACCCATAAAATCTGCGATGATGGAAAAATTACACTTGAAAAACTGGACTTGAAATATTATAAATGGGCCGGACCCAAAAAGTTGAAATTAATCCACACCTTACTTTAACTTAGATCTTCTTCCAGTTCATGAGCACATGTGCCTCACTTCAAAAAAAGGCTAAGGGTTGTAAATAGCTGCAAGTGGATGAAAGTGCTCTGAGGTGCTTTAACACCATATGAAACGAGACTGTTTGCAATTCTTTTTTCCTTTCCTCTTTTTATTAGGAATAATTCTCTGATGAATGAAGATGTGGTGGGTGGACTAAGGACAGCAAGTAATTTTAGACTAGGCTTCCTTTTTATCAAAGTCCAAGAGGCCTGCCAAATTAACAAAATGATACTCTTTACCATCTAGAGTGGCCAGCAGCCTTTGTAAATAAAGCTATATCCCGGAGTTGCACAAGTCCAGCATTACCAGGGTTTGTAGGCAAGAGTACCAGTGACTTTTGATAGCCCTGAACAAGCAACACACAACTGTTGGCCAAATAACTTGGAGCTGCAGCTTATAGAAAGCCTTGTATTAAAGTCTTTCTAGTATTATTTTACTATTTTTAAAGAGAATAATGCCTTCCCAAAGAGAATGCTTTTCTTTCCTCACTTTTTTTCAATTAAAATTATTCCAGGAAAAGAACAGTTCTCATTCCCTTTTATCCCTTTAAGCTTGTAGGAAGAAAGAAAGAAAGAAAAAGGGGAATTAACAAGTTGTACAATTCAGGAATTTGTATCAAGGTACAATTATCTTTTTTCTTAAGGAAAAAAGCTGTCACTGAATATTACTTGGCTATTTACATAAAGCAAAGTTTTGCTAACTTACAAAAATGCCTTTAAACACACTGAAATGACTTTAAACATATGAAGTAATATGCTTGGGAGAGCCCAATGGCTTTGTTGTAAGATATTCACTCTCAAAAAAATACCTGAACAAATAAGCAAACCAAGTCTCCCAACCTAGGGGAAAAAAAAAAATAAAAAAAACCCACCCAAAACCCCAAACCAAAACCCAAAGAAAACAGAATCCAGCATAAGCCGTATTTATGTTATTTTTGTAATTCTAAACAAGTATGTTCAAGAAAGCCCAGCAAATGAGCCCCTTTCTTTTAGCAGAGATCAGCAACAGTATAAGCAGCAGCATTACAAGCTTTTTAATCTTCATTGCTGCCACACCACTGCACCATGTTTTAGTCTGGACACAAAGAGCTTCAGGGGATTCTGATTTCAAGGATGCAAAGGAATCCACAACTGTGACAAAAATGGGCTATACTAAAAGACACCAAGTATTGCCAACTTATATTTGAGACATTTCAGCTACATTCAGTGACCACTTTTTATAATCTACCATTTCTTTGAATCATCAATTTTCTCAGGACTGAAGAGATTATTTTAAAAGTGCTCAGAAGGACTAGTCTGAATGTGGTGCTACAGATGAATTAACTTCAGATGTAGTAAGATGTAACTCACGGAAGCACCAGTAAGAGGAATGGAGGAGTAGATACATTGGAGACTTTCCAAAACTTCCATGCCAAACAATTAATCTAAAAGAAACAAAACAGTAATATCTTGAACACGTGGAAATACGGAAAAAGAAGGAAATTATGGTTTATTACAATTTATAATTTAGCATATATAAAACTGCATATTATCTTCAAAGAGCATTTTTCTTTGGCTTTTTTATAGTAGTTTAGAGTTTTCTTTTTGTAAACATCAGAGATGAAACATCCTGTATTTGGGTGCATGAGAGCATTTATATGTTTTCAAAATCTACATACATTTCCAAACAGATTACTCATGAATTAGCAAGTAGGATGACTGTAGGAATTTCTTACAAATTGTAAAAAATGAAGTCGTCAAAACAAAGTATAAGAACAGACAAATTCACACATAAAAGATTTAAATGAAATATGTTAACAGACAAGCTCACACATACAAGATTAAAAAAAAAAAAAAAGAAGTATTAACCGAATTCTAATTTACCTACAGCTTGGCTATTAGGTAGTATGCTTATGTACACAAAGTCTTCCTTTGATTTTACCTGATATGGAGAAAGTAGATGAAGATTCGTTTCAAAGAATTTAAAAGTGTTTAAAAAAATGTCTGTACCCATACTTTCAATGTGTTGACAAGTTACTCCTTTCACAAGCTGTCCTGTGCTGATAGGAAAAGCAAAGTTCAGTCTTTTGAATGTTTAAGCAGGATCTAGTCCTTACTTCCCACAGCCATGTCCTAAAACACAGTTTCTTGACTGCCTCTCTTTCCCATTTCATGTAACTGAAAGGCTACTGAAAGTAAAACCATAATCAAATTGAAAAAATATTGACTGAGCTTTATACCAAAACCTCTGCAATCCTGATTTTGGATTTGAAGACCCTTTTTAATGAGGAAGGTGAATTACCCTGTGGCATCAAGGAATGAATAAACATAAGATAGTACAAAATAACCACATACTGTTTACCTCAAAAATGCTCCCATAGCAAAACTAAACTTAACCACCATTTCAAGATAGACTGTCATCCATACCTTAGAAGATCAACAGGGTAGTTTTTCTTAGACAGTAATTCATACAGATATAAAGCCTGAAATAAAACCCATCATATTTAAAGTTAAGCTTAGGTACTCCAGTTATAAGATACAATAACTACTGCAAGGTTTTTGCATGCTTAACTTTCTTATATAGTCTAAAGATATTTCTATGGTCCAGCTTGGCCAACCAAAACATTTGTCACCCAGTGCTGAATTTCTTCACAAGACAGGACATTGCTGACTGGCATTATAAGACGGTGTTAAACATGCCCATGGCACACAAGCACTGAATAATTTAGGTTTGAAGGGACCTCTGGAGATCATCTGGTTCAACCTTTCATCTTTCTGGACAGAGTCGAAGGGCTGACTACATGCAAATGTCTAGTATAGAGTACTGGAAAGAGAAAATGCATGTGGCAGAATCTTGAAGCCATTTAAACTCAGCATATTAATGCTTTCCTTTCCATAGCATTGTCTCATAATTGCTGCTTAGGTTTTAAATGACCTCTGGTTGTTTACATCAAGATATACATATATATATATATATATATATATATATGACAGTTCCCTCCTTTTCCCAATGTTCCTTGAACACATATGTGTTACAACACTTCTTCTATTCTTCTATCATACTAAATTGCATTGAAATGGGAACTGCATAATAATTTTTACCTGGCTTCTTCTTAGTTCTTTTTCTTTCATCATTGAAGAATTATATCCAGTCTGCTTCCATAAACCAGGAAGAGATATTTCTTTAAAGAAAGCTCCTGGTATATCTTTGACTGATGAAGAAAAATCTCCAGATGCAGCTATCTAAAAAGAATAACACATAATACATGGCATTTCAGAACTGATGCTTAGACTTACAGGATTTGTCCTTTCTATTCTGTGTAATATTTCTCTTAAGAGGATAAAAGTAAAACATGCTAGCATTAAAAACATCATGGAACTAAGCAAGAGAGAGCCTTCAAAATATACTTGGTATTCAGAAAAATACATTAGAAATATTAACCATTGAGCTAAAACACATATCTTAGTGACAACATTTTAAATCATGCCCTGCGTTTCTGGTTATTGTGCTCATGTGCACTGAGAATCTGCTGCACTGTCAAGTTTATAATCACCTTCCTGAGGATCCCTTGTTGCTGTGCAGGTGATAAGTCAGGTAAGTACTGGGATGTTGTGCCTCGAATAATGTGAGAAAGCTCTTTTGGGTTCATGCTGTAGAATGACTGGGTACTGATACCAGTTACCAATGCGCCCATTTGACTAACATTATAAAATGATAAAACCTGCAGAGATAACAGCACAAACAAACAAAGTTTTCTGGCTAGTGAACAGCAGATAGATATATTTTAAAGCAAAAGTTAATAAATCAAAACTATTATTGTTGAATACTTAAAACATTTCTTGCCTGAGGATGCACTTTTCTTAGATTTCTTCCAATTCAGATAAATCTGTCCAGGGAACAAATGCAGCAATTTTCCCAGACAGTCCTTTTTTTGACTCTGCAGAAAGGACCCTGACTCCTTCCATTACAGCATATTTGAATATATAGCCTGGGATCTCTGCTCATGCAAATTCTGCTTAGGGTAGTGACAGAGACAAAACAATATATACAACTGCCAAATACAAATAGTCATTCTCTCTGTTACTAGAGAATTACCCTGGGAGGTACACTCTTGGAAGTTTTTATTTGATTTAAACAATTTTTTCACACCACTAACAGTATTAAATAGAAATCCTGTACTAAACTTTTCAAGATCTACAGTTATTGTGGAGAAAAAGCCATTTCACTTTTGAAAATAAAAGGTAGGAAAGCTGTTATCAGAGGTACCTTTTCATAAGAGAGATATTTACTGGATAAAATCATAACTTGGCTTTTTGTCCACCCAGATACTTGGTTTAATGTTGCAATAGCATTATGCACTGCTTCAGGTGACAAAGATTCCAGCTGACTTGAGGTTAGTCCAACTACAGCATCTGACAGAGATCCAAGGATATCATTCAATGTCTGGTTTTGCATGGCAATGTCCAGGAGTTGAGATTTGAGCTAAAGCAAACAAACAAAAAAGCAGACGGGGAATAAAAGATTTTCAAGAACCAATTTCCATTATCACCCAAACATTTAAATGGAGTTTCTGGAATAGGCATTGGCAACCATTTAGTGACCATGCTTCATAAAAAATAAAAACAGAACCACAGTTCTGAAAGGAATATGGAACAGGAGGAAACAGAATGAAAAAAAGAATGAGCAGTATTTAAAAAAAGGAAGGACTTTTATTCTTTGCAGTATATGCTCAAGAACTATTTCTACTTATCTTTGACATGCCAGTAATTTTTCACTCTTTTCCTTCTATGTTCAAGTAGAAAGTCCCTTCTCCTCTCTTTTCAAGATTAGATTAGGCAAGAAGAACAAGTACTGTACCCACCTTCTGAACCTCGGCCTGGAAACCTCTTAGCTGATTACACTTAATCATTTGATGAAGTAGAGCCCGGGCCACAGCTGCATCCATCTGTTCCATGTCATCATAAAAGCAAACCAATAAACCTAACCTATATAGAAGAAATACTTTAGCTAACTTCTGACATAAAAGGTGTCACTCTCAGGAAACTGAAATACTGTGTGGTACACCCTACTTGTGCTCAAAACTTGAGCCATTTCTGTTTGTCGTCAGTGCGTTAAACTGCAATCCTTAAAACTCCACATAGCCTGAAACTGGGAGACATATGCACTATTCTCTGTATTCAGCTGAGCTCTGCCTAAAATTACTTGTGCTGTCAAAAATTTAATTTTCCTAGTTCCAGAGTCCATGGCTGGATTTTTCCAGCTAATGCCTCCCCCTCCCCTTGGCAGAATTTGCAGTGTAATCTCCGCTTTGAAAGGGATAGAGGGCTATTTAGTAAGTCACTAGAAGTGGCTTACTGAGTTCTTACCTGGATTGGTGGGATGTTTTGAACTCTGAATCCTGCTTGGATTTCACATGCAACATAACTCATTCACGTGTCAGAGTAGCAGCTAGAGCATATTAGATAGCCCCTAGCACTTCATGTTTAAACAAAGCCTGCTGTATGACACATCAAAAATATGACTGGCCAGTGTACGGAGACCTGTCCAATTCAACACTGGTTTGGAGAATCTGCACTGAGGTTCACTGTCTCAGTTGTGCCAGCACAGCAGTTTGCAAGGCAGTGTTATGAACTAGAAGTGGAGCTCATTTTCCTTCACAGTATTAGTGCTGTATTATTTAAGTTAGCATTTCCATTATCCTCTGTAATGCACAACCACAGCCATACTTGGTAGAGAGAAGTAGTCATGCCATGAAGGGTAAGCGCCTACTGTAGGTGGCCTTCTGACTTAGGCCTGCTGCTTATTTACTGCCATTACCTGCAGCCCTGCAAAGAGAGGTCTGAAGTGTGTATCCCTTTCTCTGGACTTAAAACTTCATAGTGATGGCGATGAATTAGTTTGTAGGAAGCCTAAATCAACCCCTATGTCCCTGAAAAATCTTAGTCTTTGTTTTTAGAATTTACTCAGAACTAGAACCTACAAAGACAAGGCCAAAGCCCAGCTTTCCTGCTACAGTCTCCGTTTTTCAGCAGTTCAGTAATGCAGGTATGAGCAGACTCTAATGTCCAGATGTGAACTAAATCAACAGTGGGCAATGCTGCAGCACTATCACAAGCTAAGTAAAATTCTCTGGAAAGGCTTAGCTTTTAGTTCCTTTAGTCCCTCAACAACAACCTGCTCAGCGATATAATAAAACACTGCTTCAGCAGCCCATCAGAATTCATGGGACATCATCAAACTAACATATAAATTAAAAAAAAAATCTATAACAGCATTTTTATAAGAAATAATTACCTTCTGATGCACTATTGCATAGCCTCCAAGAACTCTTCGTCTCCTTTGGGACTAGCAGCAATGAATAATACTACTTCTTTAAAGTAAAAGTGCATTTAAATCATCAGTATGGTTAAAATGAGTAATATAAAATAAGTGTGTTGTAAAAATGGAATATATTAAGGATTATGGAGCACAACATTTCTCTCATCTGTGAGAATGTGGCACCTCTTGTGAGTGGTAGAATAATCTTTAAGATTTCTGACACTGGAACTTAGAGTGTGGGCATAATTCTTCTCTTGCTTACACCTCCAACAACCAGCAGTATTTCATGGAAGTGCATGAATTACATTGCAATAATGACAGGAGCTCTGAAGCCATAAAGCATATTCTCCATTAGTTTAAAACTCCAAGGTATTCCCCAAAGAGACTACAAATAACGTCACAGACAGTGGTGTCTTGGGACTAAATACATCCCCTGATAGGACAGTGTAAATGCAAATGTGGAGTACAGCACTTCCTCACAGATAGCTCATGCTCACTGCGTATTTATGAGTAAGAGCAGTTTATTTTGGGTTTTTGTTATTGTTAAAGTAAGTTCAGTGCTGATTTGACTGCCCTGAAAATCCAGTTTCCTGCTTAGACACATAACAGTTACATTCATTTAAACATGGCTCATCTCTACCCTTCAGGACAGGCTTTAGATCTGTTCACTTTGCAACCTTTCTGGTGACACCCATGTAATTTAAAATGCACCTGCAGTCCTGGCTGGCATGAACTAAGATTTCCTCCTTCAATCTTAACTGTAACATGATTTCCACAAAACACCTCCATCTTCTGTGATTCAAACAGCCAAGTCAACTCATGTCCCTCCATCCCAAATTATTTTACTGCTGTACTGTACAATGTGATGGAACTCTGATTGGGACCCCCAGATACTGCTGTAGTCCTCCTATGAATACTACAGACAACTCCTCACTGTGAAGCAGGAGACAAAGCATTAGCTAATTAGGCATACTGCCAAATTTTCATAAAGCAGCAATTCTTCACTGTTGCTAAACAGGGCTGGATTTCAGCATAGATTTTTCTGCTGGAAGGAAAAAGCTATGCCACATCAACAGTTTCATCAGCTACTTATTGCTCCTCTCTCTCCTCCTTACTTATTCATTGTCTCCATACAGAGCCATAAAAGAAAAGGAAAAGCAATCTTGCCTGTAGATAGTTGAAGTGTTTCTCATATCAAATCCTGATGAGTTTATTCTTTCCAGGAAGCCTTGTGTAAGCTCTGGTGTGATATCATACACTGTGTCCAACTGCTTTGTTGCATTGTCATAGCTTATGAATAGTCTTATCTGACCAGTACAAACAAAATTATGAGTCAGGATTATGAAAAAATTACATCCAATAAAATGTTTGACACACTAAATTAATTGTCTTCATTCATGTAACACAGAAAAGAAGAAGCTACATTTGGATAATGCAGTATTTTTGAAGGCAAAGCTGAGTGAACAAGTCTCTGTCAAACTGTCAAATTACGTGAAGGTCTTCATCACTAGTCCCTCAGTATCTCTCAGTACAAGTCACAGAAGCCTGATCCAGACAAATAATTACATATTAATGATAGGCACTTTCAAATTCCAGAAATGGAAGAACATTTGCATGGCAATCAATTTGGATTCTCTTTATATTTAAATAACTAAATTATATTAACGTTTCTCATGTTTAAATTTACATCTGTGTTCATACTGTTTGTAGCTGACATCACTTGACAGTGATATATCCAACCATGTTTTATTACTTACTTCACTGAGACTAATTTTCAGAATTTCTTCCAGTGGGAGATGGACCATGTATCTTCCCAAGATCCATAAGCTTTCTGCAGTGACCCAAGAAGTTGATTCATTGAACTCTGTTTCATACAAATAAATACTCACTACAATGTTAAGAAAGTAATTATTTTTCAAATATATTTTACTCAGTATATTATTATTGGTAAATAATTAAAAGAAATCTGCAAATCAGAAAACTCCTTAGCAGAGTCAGGTTCCCTCCATTAGCTAGATTTCAGCACCACATTTTTAGAAGCCCATACATTTTTGAATTTAAATGCAATACTGGTTCCAATGTCTCAAATTTTCTCCTATGAAAGCCATTAAGGGTTTATGTTGTCAAAGTACAAAACGGATAAAGTATGGGGCAGAAAAAATGAAACCACTAGTATTAAATATGGAGCAGCATTTTTAAAATTCAGTTTTCCTAACCAAATATATCAATTAAGAACACCATGAAGGCATGATACTTTAAAATACTTTATAGATCTTATGTATTACTACTGATGATCCCACTTATTTCATCAATAGGCAATAGCAATAATGGAGAAAATGAAAAATCGTTCATACACCTATATGGAAATAGGTTGGCAGAAAATACAGAATACCACATAACAGTTAAAAAAATGTCATTCATTCAGTAATATTCTCTCAAGGACTGAAAGTGAAACAAAGATCCAAATATCCCTGAGAAAAAAGTATATATGGACTAGGTGGGCACTCTGAGACACAAAGACAATGTTTTCTCCAAGGTGTCATAATCGGGATGGCTCAGCATGTGACACCTCTGAACACATTCCTTAGCAGTGCTGATACAACTCTGCTAAAATAAAAGTCGGTGCACTTTGAAGAGTTCTGGTATTAACAGGCTACAAAACCCAGCCTATAAATATCAGAAGCTGAAAGACCCCATTTAGAAAGTGATTTTTTTTTGAAAACACAGATCTAAGTTCTTTAGCTGAGATGAGGCTCCCGGCAGACCTGGCATGCCTCCAGTTTTAAGCGCCTTAATTACCTCCCATTACCAGGAACATTAAGATAGTTGAAAGAGATGATAGAAAAGTTAATCAAAAACTAGCACAATTTAAGCATGTTAACTGTGGCCTTTAGTAGAACAAACCTACAGTTACCAACCACAGTTAACAGTCATCCCTCAAAACTATTTTTTTTTAAATTTTTAAATAAGGTACAAAATTCAACAGTTACTGTCTCCTGGGTTTGCAAGGCTACCAGCATGCTTCACCTCTGAACACCCCTGTGGGTTTAATATATGAAATGTAGTAACTGAGCGACAAAGAAATTTCTTAAAAGGTTTGACTCTTAAGACACGTCATCTCCTGCCAGCCCAGTGATCCAGCTGCAGGGACTGCCTGGCACAGTGGGGAGATGCAGCATGATGGGGAAGCCCTCTGCATTCTGCACAACAGAGACAGGGTGTTGAGCCCTCTGCCTCCAAAACCAGCAAAAATGCCTGGAAGGTAGCCCTGTAAGCACCACAAATATGAGGCTTCTTTCAAGTTTCTTTTCTGCTGAACTACAGAGAAGAAGATGCTGCTTGTGCAGAGGGTTGATTCCCTCCCCACATGATCCCAGTGGTATCCATGTAAAAAGTTAAAGTGAATGAATCAGACTATTGCAGGCCTCCTCTGCTGTCCTGCGCCCTGTGCTGTGATGAGTGGTGTGCAGATACACTCGAGTGAGCTGCAGACTTGCCAACCTGGACACTGGTAGCAGTCCAACTGTGCCTGCTCAGGGCTGATGAGCTCTGCAGCTCATACTACCACAACCAGCTGGCAATCACACAGTTCCTTCAGGAGAGTATTCACTGTATCTGCACTGCTTTGCATTTGGAGCAGCAATAAAGGCGTAAGAAAGGCATGGTAATTCTCAGTCCCTCCTGAGCTGGGTGATCTTATCTGAAACAGCAAAAACCCCAGGAGCCAAATTTAGCTGCACTGAGGGAAGCAGGCATTTTGCTTTTGATTTCCAGGGAAAGAGGAAGAGCATACACATCTAAAAGTCTAAAATAGTCCCACAACAGCACTGCTGGGATGTTCAGTGAAAGCCCAAGTACTGGCTCTTACACATTAGTGCTGCTGCTGCATAACAGCCCCCTCATGGAGCCTGTCCTGCGCTGTTCCAGCTGTGGCACATTTGTTTAAGACACATTAACAAGGCAAAAAGATGTGGTAAAATGCATAAAATCAGAATTAATTAACTTTGTCATCATCTCATCCCTTTTCTGAATGAGTCAGTGCCGTGTGCAATAGAACTTTCACAACATCCTGCATTTGTTGTACTTTAAACAGTGCATTGGCTGATGTATTCTGAGACAGACCTAATTTTCTACTCTAAATCAGAGTTCAGAAGTGAACAACACAGCTGTGCAGAGTACCTGACAACTGTATCCTATTTAAGTGTTAGAAAAAGGACCTGAGTAGTAGACAGACTTTATGTATAGCTCTGTGCACAAGAGATGAAGAGCAAGTATCTTTAGAGAACTATTTGCTGTGAATACCGAATATATTGTTTACTGTATTCAGGACAGCTACTCTTATACAGACCTGTGTTAAATTTGAGAAACTATTCAACACAATGGATAGGTCTTTTGCTGACTGTTTTTCTCTTATGATAAGAAAGTAGAAAACACTTTGTACATAACATACCACTCATGTTATAGGACTTTTGTAGAATCTGCTTCATCCAGCCATAGAGAGCTTTCTGCGTATTTGCTGAGGTTTTGTCATAGAGGTCCTTGAATACCGCTGATCTAAGTGATACAAGGGCATGTTAGTTCACTAATGAGTTAACTATCTAGGTGGGTTTTTTTTTTGATCACAAACATGGGCAAATGCTTTTAGAAACAGCCACACATAAGCAGAAAGCAGTATCTGGACAATAGATTGAGACCATAGAGTAACCTCTGTTTAAAAGTATATATAGTCAGCAAATACTAGTTTTAATTGTGTCTGGAAAATAAATGGCTTACAAGTTTCTGAAAGCATCCTCCGGCAGAATGGTTGGGAGGCTCCCAATGACATCAGGTTGGAGATAGTTCACCACTGACACACGCAAAACCTGGCTTAGGATATCCACACAGTCCAGAGCACTCAGAGCCAGAAAGCATTTATCCAGTGTTATAAGGAACAAGGTCCTGTTTACTCCTGGGCTTTGAAATATTCTCTCTCTAGTTTTGTCCCAATCAAGAATAATATTTCCCATTTCCTGCAAGCAACAAAGGGTTAATAGAACAACTCTATGATTAATTTAGTATATTGTTAATTTTGAGGCCTAACAGAAAGCATTCTATAAAAAATATGGTCCTGCTCTCATGAAAAATAGCTGCAAATTACTGTTTAGTGCATTCCTTCAGATAACTTGTTTCCGGCATTGCCCAGACAGCAGCTTGAATCTTTTGACAAAATCAAAATGAAAAACGTAAAAATAATCCAAATGGCTCAAGTTATAGTGTGTGCTCTCATGAAAGAATTATATATATTAAAGAAAGTTATAGTGTGTGCTCTCATGAAAGAATTATATATATTAAAGAAAGTTATAGTGTGTGCTCTCATGAAAGAATTATTGGAAAATGAAATAATATCAGAATTGAATGAGAATTATCTCATTATTACTTTTGTTTGAATAATTACTATGTTTATTAATATGTTCAATAATAATACTAATTTGATTATGTTGAATACTGGATTATACAGTGTTTGGTCTGGGCAGTCACCTCTTGCCTGGCGAAACACACTACAGTTCTCCCAGATTAATCTCTGCCCTCAGCGATACCCACACTGGAGGCCCTCCTCCTAGCAGAGAAGATGCCAAGTGCTCTCACACACCAGGCTGTGATCCCACCCCTGCAGTGAGATTCCTTCTGCAGGGTTAATCCTCTCTGGGTGGCACTCACTGATTTTGAGCAAGACTTTCAAGATGGGTCACACAGGGACACATCACAGAGGCAATGAATGACGTTATACTGCCTCTCTTCCAAATTGTCTAACAATTTGCTTGCATGCTCCCACAACTAATTAGTAAGTAATTTTGTCTTCTTTAGTCATTATTGCTCTCTTTCTAGCCACTGAAGAGAAGCAGGTACTCCCTGAGAACAACTGGTCCTACCTACTTTAGATACTGTATAGGAAGGTAAATCATTCCCTGGAGATGTGTTTCTCTCCACTGATTGCAGAGAAAATCCATATATCCAACTTGGACTTGGCATCAAACTTCTAAACAACAAGAATTAAGTAAGTCCAGCCTTAGGAGAGAGGCCTCTGGAATCTAATCCAAGCTGACTCAGTAACTGCAATACCCCAAGTCTGGCCTTGTCCCATTTATTTGAACCACTGACAGCAGCTTTTCTTTTCCACAAGTGCAGAGTAACTTACAAGATGGTCCTTTCTGCTGTTGAAGAGATACTTCATTGCAGTTTGGAACTGCTGCTGATCAAGCTGTTGAAATTCAGACAGTAGCTGCCTAGGCTGGTATAAGAGGTTCTTCAGGTAACTTTCTATGGACATCTAGAGTATAGAAAAATATGCATAATATACATAAAACTCATACTATTGTACTAGGGGCATCTTTTACTCCCTGAAAATCTCTGCTTAAGGAGGGTTAAGTGTTTACCTCCTGTATTGGCTGTTTTGTCAACAACTAGAACAAATATAAACACAAGTAGTAAACAAAATAATCTAAATGTAATTCTGAAAGACAGTAGTTTTTAAATCCTGTTCTTAGACTGAGCCAAGTGGCACAAGCGAGTCCTCTGAAGTGAATCATTTAACACAGATGCCTCAGGTTCTCACTTCATAAACCAAGAGTAATAATACTTTCCTGTTTCACACAGCAGGGCTGTGAAAATGAAACTTTTAAGGAGCTAAAAAAAAAAAAAAATATCAGGTACTGTGTGAATACAACTATTACTTAAAAAAAGGAAGGAAATGTGCAATTAGACGGGAGGAAAAGTCTGTACCAGGCTGTAAGGCAAAAATTCTCTCACATCAAATTGCATTAAGAGGTAACAATCTCATTCCTATTTTGAATATCTAAGGGGAATTCTAACACTGGAACAGAAAACACTGGAAGGCTCATTAGCATCAGACTGGAGTAAAATCCCTTCTAATTCCTGACAGAATTATTTCAGAATTAATTTGGAATTTGAGTTGAAACTGTTCTTTGTTGGTTTTGCTTAGCTTGCATTGCCACCAACAAATATTAACACAGATAGGTCCCTGCGGCATGCTTAGAGCCTTAAACTGTTAATAAATGTAATCAAATGGGAAGAAGCAATAGTAGTCTCATGTAGCTTTGGCTGAGCTGTGACAGTGAAATAGAACTTGGGAAATGGTTCAAGTGCTGTGGAGCTACATGGCAGTGGGCTTCTGGGAATGCCTGAGGCTCAGAGGGCACACATTTGACACCTTTTTCAGGGCATGTGTGTGTGCATGTAGAGAGGATGGAGGGGTTCAGGCTTTGATTAGCAGGCTACAGCTCCACTTAAACCAGCTCATAGCTAATCATAATGACCAGGGATGAAGAACAATGACTCTTTCCTACACCATTTTCACACTGACAATTTACAGAAACAGAGATCAGAGGAGCTTTAAAAGGTGAATGTATTTTGTAGGATGCTCTGGAGCCTCTCATTCCATCCAAAGCAGCACAAACTACCTCCACAGTCAAATCTGTGGAGAAACCTGCCATTTTGGGGAGAAGAGCATGTATATACACTCATTTACAATTTAGAAACAATAGCTGAATCTGAAAACTCCTAACATCTGCTTTCTATCAGAGGAAAAGCAAAAAATCTTACTATTATTTCTGCCTTGCATACCCCTGCAATCTTAGCGGAAAAAGACAACCAAAGCCCCTATTCCTATTTCATACTTATCTGCTACACTGTAGATCTGTTAGTTACCGCTATTACTGATAGTGTAATTTTGGCTACAGAGATAGGTTGCTTTTTTAAATAACATTTTTAAATGGCACAAACCTGTAGACTGCTAAGAGTGAACATAACTTCCTGCGCATGAAAATATGCCATGACTTTTGTAAGCATATCTGCTGTCCAGACATTAGAACTGTAACAGAAAACAGGACCAAAAATACCAGCAAAGTAACATAGCATGTAAAATAGCAGATTACAAGACAAAACAAAAAAACCCCACTACTACTAATACAATAATGACACGAGTACTTAGCTTTCTGGTCTAACTAGACTAATAGCCAACTGATTTAATGCAAAGAAAACACACAGTTCAGGGAGGAAGGGAATGAAGTTATTTTATCTAATGCCACAACCACCCACAATGATCTCTACTTTCCAATGTGTTGCCATTAGTATCATCTCCAGACATGAGACAACTTGTGCTGTGGCTACTCCGAAGCCATAGGTGTGCTTCCTGTCACCCATTATACCTCTTCTGATCTACTTCCAGAAAGAAAGTACAGTGACTAATGTCTGCTTCCTTTTCCTCAGCGGAGTCATTAATTTCAGTGTGTCTTCTTTACACAGCCATTGATTTTCTCAAAGAATGTAGGAGTAGAAATTGCTTTTGAGGCTTATAGTGCTCTTTCAAATTTAGACAAAATTAGCAAATAATTCAAAAGTCACCAGGAGCTGGAAGTGGGATAGATGGGGGATGGAGTGGGACTGAAAGAGGGAGATGGACAGAAAGCTGGAACTGCACCCGATTTCCTTAAGAAGCCATTCTGAAACATATGAACAAAGTTAATTGTCAGAACATTTGAAAACTGTAGCTGATGTTTATTCTCAGTCTCATTCTGTGTATGTTTCCTGCTTCATCGTGAAAACCATCTTTTTCCCTTGTTAAGAGGAAATATTCCTCACAGGAGATCTAAACCAAAGTAATCATACATGGCAATTTTATTCTATCCATAATGTTTCAGTTTCAATGTAAATGAAACAGATTGTATCTGAAGTGCAAGATAATACCAAAAGATCAAGATGGTGAGAATAATACATTACCTTTGAAAATGAAATATATCAAGGAGTGCTGCACATGAAAAATGGAACATAAAAAGTTATGGTGAGATATTGAGTTTTAATTCCTTTTAGAAGTATAAGTGGGAACAATTTTGTATATTACCATTCAGATATTTCCCAGTTATTACTTCCTCCTAAGAAAAAAAATCATAAATATATGTAATAAATTATTATTTATAGATTATAATACAAAATGTTAGTAGAGAGATCAAATAAAAATACTAACCACAGCTTTGTGTAATAATGGAGGCAAATCTGTAAAAGATTATCCTGTTACTGCAGTGATCAAAACTATATACACACATCTAATTTATTTATAAGTATTGAATGCAGTTTTGATTAAAGGTATTTACATAAAAACAGTGGAAAAAAAAAGGGCTAAATAATAAGCAATCTTGGTTAAATTCTTTGCTGACAGAGCTCCATGAAGTCAACAGAGCAGAGAATACAGTCTTAGCTACTAAATAGCACTGCATCTATTTTACTACACATAGCTTTTTCCATCCACACAAAATACATCCCTCACACAGGAGATCTGGTCTTACCTTCAGTGTTTCGACTGCGTATGATCTCAGCATGATTCACTGACATCAATAAGAAACATATCTTCAAAAGTCTGGACATTTCTTCTAGTGCTTATTAAAATCAGAAGATATTTAAATTGAAAAGGAAAACATAAAGAACAGTCAAAAGGCAATACTCACACAAAACTTTCATAGCTATAAATCAGAGACAGACTAAGCTATGGAGTATAGATAGAGATCAGAATGATCTAAAAGTGCTTGCTCCCAAGTTTTTATTATAGGTCTTTTCCCAAGATAGAGATACATTTTATGCAAATACAAGTCTGTCAAGTGTGCATGTGCAGACAGATTTATTTCTCTTTTACCAAGCAGCTCTTTTAATTTCCTTCCTAGAAGCACTGCTTACTTACTAACCCACTTTACACTTCAGTATTACTTAAATGCAATTTTGTTAAAGCGAACAAATCCTTTTAAATTCAGATAAAATAGAAAAGAAATTGGGGGAGCGAAAAAGGAAATAGTAAACAAGCTCCAAACAAACCCTAAGCTTTCTCTAGCTTAAGTTGCCTGCACAATTACTGCAGACCAGATCAGGGACCCTCCATTTGCAGGTCTCTGAACTCAAATGGCTGGAGGGTCCAGCCCTCTCGCTCACCACACGGCATTGCAGGGTGCTCCAGGCACGGAAGGTGAAGGATTGCTCCTCTTCCCTACTGCTGCCACTCTATAAAGAGGGCAATATCCTTATGCCCTTCGGAAACAGCAGGAAAGTGACACATGGGAAGGCTGGAGTTCAAGACCATGCCACTTTACTTAGATGGATGAAAGCTCTACTCTCAAACATACAATCAACTTTTCACCATCAGCTAGGACATAGTTTCTATGGAAATACATATTTTAGTAGCTCTTGCTATCGCTGCTATGAAGATCATTGAAAGATAAATTAGCTGGAAGAGCAGTAATGGGATACCTGGAGCAGTTCATCAAGGTGTGTCTCATTCTCCTCAGAAAAGACTGATAGTATCACAGTTGTCCTACATGAAATGAATTTGTCTCTTTCAGTCTAGTTCCTGAAGGACAAGAATGCAGACTGCAGTAATGCAATGGGATGGAAAGGAAGCACAGACTGAACAGATCTTGATGCAGGTATTTCTGCAGCCACATGCCCTCCGCAGTGCCGAGGACCACAGGCCACTTTAATCCACACTGCACTAAGTTTACTGCAGAGAGGATCTTCTGCCTCTGCACCCTCAGCCTGGCCCTCTGACCAGCCATGAGACTGGTGACTGTGAGGTATTAGATGACGCCCTGCTCTGCAGATTGCAGCTTCTTACACTGGGATTAGTCCCCAGTTTTAACAAATTACATGGAGATCCCTGTTGGCCAACTGCATTCTGACACTGGGATGACTTTGTTACAGTTTCTCTCCCTTTCCTTTAAGAGTATGTCTGAAGAGACCCAATTTCTGCATTTCCTTTTGCTGTTGAATTTGGATCCATTCTCTCTTTTTTAATTAAAAGTTCTCTGCCACAGCTTGTGTTACAGATCTGAACATCTGATAAATATGAACACCTTTTACAGATTGTTTAATCTCATGTTTCAGCAAGGTACTTTTTTGTGAAGATGCTTCTTAACAGCCTCTAGCAATACTTCAGTCTAGCACAAATACTTAACTTCAGTCTTTAAACAGAAGTGACTCAAACTGACAGATGGGGAAAAATTTAAACATTAAGACTTCAAGAAGCTATCGCCTCTGTCCTGTTCTTCCACACACTGAAACCCTTTTCAGCCATTCTTTTGGGAGCACCACAGTACGTCTCTCATTCAGAAGTATCTGGTTTCCCGGACAATGAACTTTCTTGTGTTTGTTTCTGACTTTGCCCTATTAATTTTGCAGTAAGGTTTGATAACTTCACATAGTTTAAATTATGCTATAAATGTCAATCCTGATTTGTTTATTCTAATTCATTCACTTTGATCGGGGAGTATAATTTATTTAAAGCATGCTAAACTAACATATAAGGAGATTAAATGCTAAGAAAGTGCTTTTTTATCCTGACTAACTTCAGTGAACAATTGGCAGGTGCAGAAGAAGTCTGTTGTGGAATAGCCCTGCTTGGTAACACAATCTGCGGGATGAAACAGTTCCTCTGGCAGTGAAACAAGTCTGTCTGCTGAAGTCCACTGCAGCTCTTAGACAACCCCAAATCATGCTCTGGGGATCACTTGCAGATTACATCCAGTATTTCCCCAGAGATCATTCCTTGCACCATGGCAGCACATGCTATGATCAGATCTCCGAGATGTCACCCTTGCAGAACTCTCCAGTTATGAGGAGCTCCCAGACCGCCTTCTCCTCTTGCTCCCTGAACAGTCGCTCTGCCATGTAAAGAAATCCTAGACATTTTATCACTCACTCCAATGTAGCTGCTGCCTTATCTGAGGCTTGATAACCAGAAAGCTAACCTCATAACCAGAAATCTTGCTGATAAGCCCTTGCACAGCCAGTGCCCATCCTCCCCCTTGCAGCCAAGCTACCAGCACCTCTGGAAAAAAGCACTATATGCAGTGAGGGAACCCTCAAGGGGGTCAGGCTGGAAAGTGCTAGAGGGAAATAAAAGCCAGGCAGAAGAGAAAAGTGAGCTGGTGGGTTCCTGAGGAGAGCCAGGACCCCACAGCACTTCACCTACCTGTGCTGTGCGCACCTCCTTCCCTGCGCTGGCAGTGCAATGAGCTGGGCGGCTCCAGCTAGACCCGGAGAGCAGGGGGCAGGGACTGGGCCAGCACCGCCTCACAGCCTCAGGTATCTGCACGGCAGCACCCAACCTTCAGCCAGACTGGAGGGGGAAATCTCTGCTGGGGTGCTCAGAGGCAGGCAGAAGAGGAGGCTTCCCCTCCTGAGACAGAGGGCTCAACAAGTTGGGGGTGCGGAGGGGAGGGGAACACAGGGCGAGGCTGGTGCTTCCCAGCACCCTGTTCCTCCCATCTTCTACCCCAGGCATGGGTAGGTGGCCCTGGGCTCCTCAGAGTGGAATACAAGCTGACTGTACCTGGGATCACCCAGTGAAAGGGGGCTGCAGTTTCTGCGAGATGAAGTTGTTCCAAGTTTGTGTTGAAAGTTTCCGACCAAATCATGCCTTTGCACAGCATCTTTTTCCTGTGATGCAACACACCCAGTGCCACCTTGACAGAACAGATAGTTTTGTTAATCTCCAGGGTAAAATACAGCACATTGGTGAGACCACTGAAGTGCAAATCGTACCATCACCCACAGCAGGACATGGACAGCAGAGGGACAAGGCGGGTTCCCCAAGCCTGGGAGTAATGAATTTGGACATTGAACTTGGATGATATGTTGAAGTATTTCAGGCAATTTAACTTACTACTGGACACAAGAGTTTCTTTGCATGGGCTATACGACATTAATTGCACACAAATGCACTTTCAAGGCCTAGAAAGAAAAAGAAGCCCCTTCCTTGAGGCACGCTGCACCCTTTCCCTTGCAAGGAACTCTGATTTTATAAGTATAGGTGTAGGTACAATTCCTTAAGGCTACTCTGTACATTCAGCAGAACTAAGTGGGTTTCCAACCCTGCTGAATTTAAGCTTACTTTGTTCATAGTTTTTCCCCGTTATTGCTCATGTTTTAATAAACATTTTAATTGTCCATCTCAAGTGTAAGAATACTTGTTTAAATACAGGGAACAAAAATTCACAATTAAATCATCATTTAAAAAATACCAAACATACAACAAAACCGATTATTACTTACATTGCACCTTCTCACCCAAAACCTCTCAAAGCTATTACGAACCAAAGTCCTAAGTGGCAGGACTAAAAGATATCAGATGTGAAACACAGTCCCTCGTGTGATTTTCAACCTCTGGGATTAAAACACTGAAGTACCTTTGAAGAAGCCTGTCTTAATGTGTATTTGCCACATGAAGTTTAATTCATTACACATTCAGAAACATTTTCCCACTACTGATGAGTATAAATGAAGATAACAAAAGACAAAATGAACAGATTCACTCCAGAGCATACATAACTCACTTTTCCAACAGACAAGTCTGATTGTGCCAAAATTCAACAGCACATTATAATACTGAGAATAATACTGAGCCTGAATTACTGTTGAAAAAACCCCACCAGCCAACTCCCTCACTCCATACTACTACTGCTACATACTTACTACTCCACAAGGGTGACTGAGAACAAAAGGCTATTAAATTAGCAAGAGAAATCGCTAGCCATAAGGGAAAGGAAGTCCAAGGTAAACCTAAAAAGATATGCTGAACAATCCTACTTGGCATAAGATCACCAATCATTATACCCCCCCCCCCAAACGACAAACCAAATGTAACGCACAATGTTTTTAGGCTCCAAAAGCAAAAGGTCAATCAGTTCTTACTTTACTTACCAGCTGATACACAAGCTGAGGTTTCTCTACTCTCACGATCTACATCCTGAGCAACACAAGATGTACACCTGCCAGTTCTGTACTACTTATGATGCTGCTTGCTCTTTTAGAGGAAGGTTATATCCCAGCTGCCACAAATCAGCTATTTCAAACAGACTTTTAAAAACACTTTCAAAATAAATGGTGTTTACTTATTGCCCCTGAAAATAATGTCCCAAGCTAGCAAAACCTTCACCATCAGGTCCCTATAATCTCATCCTCAGAGGCACTTTGACCTGTAACATTTGCTAGAAACTGCCTGCAATTTTTTTAAGCTGAAAACTTCTGGTACAAGTTGCTTAGAAAGTTTGTTGTTGAAACCATCAGTTTAAAGTGCAATTTTGGCAAGTTCTACCATCACCTCTTCAGCTGGAAAACAGCATATGCAAAAGCAATGAGGATTTATGAGGCTTTGAGAGCAACAAAAGATGCATAATTTTGTGGACTGTTATTCTTTTAAACAGTATTTAAATGCTGTTTAAAAAAACCCCACAAGGTTATGCTGCTACTGAAAGCTGGATTCTCAACAGAAAGAGCAACTGCTGCAGAGAAGTGCAGCCATGGTTACAAAAATGAACACAAAAGTTGATGCAAAAAGTAATCTCAAAAAAAGTTTATTAGCATGATTAAAAACACAGGAAGAATGACAGTAAGAAAGGAAGTAACTTAGCATGGAAGAATAGCCATTTCAACAGTTTGTATTCACCAAAGCTTCAACTGATTGGGTAATTTTATTGCCAGATTTCACTTGACTTCTTCATCAAGAGTTTGCATTGTATCAGTTTCATCATTAGCAGAACTATTGCTTTAGTTTGGATCTGACCCCTGTTGCAGGTATGTACAAAAAAATATCCCTCATTACTGCTGGATTGCAGAACGCATTGTTGATTTAAGAGCTGGTAAAAAAAGACAAACTCAACTTAAGAGTCTGTTTAAAAACCAACTTTTCTCCTAATCGCACTACAAAGAAATACATTAGTATTTTGGCCTTTAAACTTCTCACATGGTATTTATTTAGCACGGCAATCCCAAATTCCCTCCCTTTAAGTAACCGTAAATCAAACTCCTCTTTCAGAGGCTGCTTCTTGGGTTAAGTTTCTGGAGATTTACTTCATACACGCTTACACTGGCTTGAGGACGAAGACAGCATCATCTAGTACATAGTAGTCATTATACATATCACCTTCACATAGGTATGGCAGTCTGGTGAAAGCTTCTATGGCAAAACCAGCTTTACTGAAAACTTCTGGCAGGCTATTCACCTGTTCTTCCCAAGTGTGCCCTTTGATTTCCAAAACTTCTGACGGTTTTTCCCACTTGCCACCTACTGAGAAAATAAAACAGGTTTGTTTAAATGATAAAGAAAACTTTATTGTGTGATGTTTTTTTCTTACACAGAGCATATTACACAGATTGTATTCAATTCCACTTCTAACAGGAGGTTGACAAGCCATTTGTGGAGCTGTTGCAAGATCAGTTCAAGATTTGCCTATTGTTCAGAAGCAGCTCCTTTTTAAGATTACCTTTGTTACATTTTTAACTAGCAATTCCAAGACTGCCTTAAAAGAAGCTTCCACTAGTAAGACTGGTGTTCAGCAGACATGGTCAGGCTTTTTAATGAAGATGCTTTCCAGCATTATAAAATTCTTTATAACCACTGCCTGGCCAAAGCTGTCTTCACGTAGTTACAGTAAACAGAGCCAACAAGTTGAAAATGATGATTTGCCGTGAAGCTTCCATCCGTAGACCACCACATTATAATGGCTGGCTACAGAATCTTTGTTCCTCCAGTGGCCATCTACTAGCCGATATGGTAAAGACTGCTTAGGGTCACATGAAATTACAAAGCCAAACATTTGTAGCATGCTGGAAAACGTGCTGTCATTTGTTATACCCAATGAAATAATCTGAAGGATTACAGGTACAGCTCTCAGAAGTCCAAAATTTAAAACTGCTCACTGATTTTCCAAGCGAGGCCACACATAAATAACAAATGTTTTCTGATTTGGTTTGTACCTTTAACTAGTTCACTAAACACAACAGTAAACACCCTTCTAAACAGGAAGTTCTAAATCTTGTGATTCAGATGGTTCTGCAACTCCAAATGTTTCCTAAGTTCCTCTTCCTTCAAGCAGAATTATGTCCAGAGAGGTAGAAGAAATGGCATCTTTCAACAAATTAAAAAACGTGCTCATGCTGGCATTACAATGGATTCTGCACAGAGCTGGTAAGACTTTTTTTTTTTAACTTCTTATATTTTCCCATGTAACAACAGTTAGTCAAGATTGAAAAATGTTATGATTTGCAAATAGATATGAAATAAGAGCAGTGAAAAGTTTTACTGAGAATCAAGCTAGTTTCTGCTATCTTCATACAACTGCCAAATTAAACAACTGTTAGCTTTTACTTCCAAAAGCCTGAAATGCACCTGTAACCTAAGATTTCTGGGGCAAATCCTCCTGTGCTTCCCTGCAAAGAACTTCACAGCAGCAGTATGTCAGCATTACAGTGCAGCTGTGCTTGTTCCAGAGGAGCTCAGCAGACAGTATCTACATGAACTGCAGCCATGGAGCTCTGCCCTGCAAAGCCACTGAGACCACCAGAATAACATGGAAAAAGAGCAGGGGATCAACTACAGAAGCATAAGCTACTGCCTTTCACCACACAGGGTGCAAAAGTACACCAACAAATCATACTACAACAATCTTCAGACTGCCATAGCTGCTATGGAACAGTTCTGATGGTGATCTGCCACAGAAGTAGTTTCATTTTATTCCTGCAGAAGTCACAGACACTGAATCTGCTTGGATCTGGTCCATAAAACACTCAGAAAAATTATGAAGGGACAATGCTGACTGTCCACCATGAACAGGCTTATAAATTGTGTATCAGCAGTAGATTAAGAGACTTCAGTTTATTTTTATTCTTAACTTGTTATTTTCTAGGAAGTAGAAAAGGATGTTGTTAAGCAACTACCTTCATTTTCACTGCAGTAATCTCAATTCCATTGTTTGAGTAAAATTAAATAGACGAAAACAATATTTAAATTATGGGTTTCAAGGACTTAGAAAAAATCTGCCAGACCAGTCATATTAAACTTCACATTTCAGTTCCTTTATTAGAATTCTGTTCTCTGATTAACCTTCCCGTTTTCTCTGCACACATTCTTAAACGTCAGAACTAACAAGCAATATTATTATCCTTATAAACCCAGAGTCAATACGTGTGACAAAGTGAAAGAATGTCTAGGAACTATTATAAATTCTAATCAATGTCATGAAGATGCTAAATTATAAATGACTGCATCTATGACATTTCCACTGCCTGCCACTGGCTCTCTCACTTGACTTGGAATAGGAACAGTAGAGAGAGAAAACCTTGCAGAACTACTGCACTGAGCATCTACAGCTATGTCACACTATCCCCCCACCACCCATCAACCCCCAAAACACTCAGGACTAAACCTGAGGTGGGGAACTACACCAGGAATTCTTTTGGTCCTCTCCAGGGCCAAAGGAGACATTCATGGTATTTCAGAAAGATTATTCTTCTCTACACTTTGTCAGAAAAACAGAAATCTAAGCGCATTACCCCCAAGGTAAAGCTGTTAAAATGAACATATGGTCAAGCTGCAGGGATTAGCTAAAAGAAAAGTTTGCTGGAAACAACCTGAAAACTTTCAAGTTCGAAACACAGTTGGTTTTTCTCCTTTTCTCGAATGAGCCATAAGTCTCTTATCTTCTTTTTAGATTGTGCCTTGCTTTTTAACTGTCCCTCACATCACCATTGTTTATTCTCAACAGGTGCTACAGATACCTGCCAAGTCACTGTAACACAACCCAAATTTCAGGAAGCTGACTACTCCATGCACACTGTGTTCCTAACATGTACTTTCTCAGCTTTTGGATGTTCTTCGTTTCCACCTCAAGTTCTGTGGTTTCGCTTTTTAACTAAAAAGCATGAGGATTTGTGTACTCCAGGATGCATAGATCAGCAGAAGTACAAAGTGCATTTATCTGAAAATAACATTTTACTTCAAATCAGTAACCTGACTGTAGATGACAATGCTGTCTATATCTGTGGAGTAGCATTTTCAGATTCAAGTTCACCCCATTCTAAACAAACAGGAGATGGAACAGTACTAACGAAAGCAGGTCAGTTGATCATTCCTTCTTAATGAAGCATTTTAAAAGAAATACATTAGCTTTCCCAAATATTCTCTTCATTTACACTTTCAAGAATGGCATTTAAGATGGAAATATCAACAAAACTGCTAGTAGCATAACTGTATTAAAATACTAACAGTAAAACCATGGAAGGATTCTAAGAATAAGTATTTTAACCTTGTATGCTAATTAGACTGTTGTCATACGATGCAAATGACTCCTGGATTCTATAAAAGAAAGAAGTTTTGCACTTGTGTTATCTAACAATACTCTACATCCTCCTAGATAAAAATTTTAATGGCTATCAGAAAGGAACTACAACAGAAAAATGAGAAGTAGAAAAACTGACACTTAGTGGAAATACATGTAACAGAGTACAGGGTCTCAGAACTGGGAATTCCCTGTGCCAGCTTAAGAAAAAAGGCTTAGCTCTGAGCTTTTGCATCATCTGCCTTCTAGTTAATAAAGCGATGAGACCTCATTATCTACATTTCAGTTTTCCATGCCTAAAACATGGAAAAAAAACCAAACCCCAAACCAACCCAAAACCAAACCCATCAAAAACCCTCAAACCAAACAACAAAACAAACAACATAGCTGGATTATTTTCCCTATATTCCTTCTTTCCTCTAATTGCATTTCTGAACAAATGCCTGTAAGTTTTATTCAGATATCCAGAAAACTGGATTCTATTCTCTGTCTACCCCAAAGGAAGGGCTCATAATAAAAGTAGCAAGTCTCTACTGTCCTCGCGAACATTCAGGGAAACAAAACAAAAGTGATCACACTAAGTATTTTAGACTGAAAATGAACTTGACAAATATTGAGTGGTGTAAGAGGCTTTTAATTCCTTAGAGGAAGGGTGATGAAATGCAGAAACTGAAGAAAATTATGTGTAACAGAACTGTCCTTTATTCTAACACTTTTAATAAAGGAGCAGAGAAGCAGCACAGCAACAGAAGACTTGGCTTCATCTTCATGATCATCACCTCATCCTTACTGTTTCTATACAGTGCTACCGTATTTACATTTTTAGTCTACAAGGTAGGAAAGTGATTTTTCTAATTTTGTTCATTTTGTAAAACAAAGCAGTTTCATCATCTCCATTAGGAGAATAAAAAGACATTCCTAGATTCCATAACTTTCATGATTAAGTTTCAAAGAGGCAGTTGGTTGAAGTCCATATGCTTCACAGATGTGCAAACTCTGTGTGGCACATACCTGTACTCTCACTAGTAACCACAGTTTTCTTTTTCAGTAAAGTGTCTAAAAGAAAAGGTATCCTGAAGTTAAAATTATCCTGAGAGTATTAATCAGGAAGTTGCAGATTATCTGTTGAGGCTTACTCAAAAAGCAAAACTAGAAACTACCACTGTTAACTCATCAACTCTCTGGATTAGTTTCCACTAAAACGATTTAATGTCAAAGTATTCGTGACCACAGACTGACTTTACTTGTCTAATGAAATTCTATTCACACATCATATTCATACACGGATGAGAGACCTTGGTAAAATTTGAACACATCAGAGACTTAGAAAAAGTTTTATGCTTATAGGAAACAAATGCATCAGAATGGTTAGAAGTTATACAGTTATTGTTGTGGGGGTTGTTTGGGTTGGTTTTTTTTTAAGCTAGAGGAAAATTAGTGTTTAGTTAAAATAAACACCCAAAACTACAACTGGAATCTTTACGTAATAATGAGACTTTGACATGAGAATAAGGACTTCACAGTCCTAAGTGGTATGATATGCTAAAATGGTTCTTTGCTGCAGTGATCACTGTCTAAGAATAAAGACAGGACAGACTTTTTTAGTTTTGTGGTTTTTTTAAATTAGGTGAAATAGTATAGTGGGAAACATTAACTAACCTATTTTCCCCTGAAAAAGGCTTATCTGTGATGCTACTGGTTTACTTTTGAGAACTAGGCAGTGTTTCAGGCACTGTACTCAAAGCAAAATTACTTGCAGCGTCTACTACCAGAAGCTGAAAAAGGCCTTACATGGCTGAAAAGGTCTCCGATTTTCCAATGGTACAAACTGACCTAAGGACTCGTCTCTACAAACTGTCTGACACTGTAAACCAGCAACACCTTTAACTATTCTGCTACCTTAGCAGCTGGCATCTCACATTTTGATTCTTTATTCTCTCTCTTTAGTTAAAACCAAAGCTGCTAAAGAAAAGCAGGAACGAAGACCAAAGAACAGAGAACTGTGTATGTTATCAATTCATTTGCTTTGTCTGTGATTCAGAGCTTCCTCCCCCCCCCCCTTTTTAAGTATATTGGGCATCCATTTTGTGATTAATTGATTATTTGGTTAAATAAACATTCAGAGCTGTTAAGGCTTTACTTCAGATTTGTACAAAACTAGTAAATGAATTTACATTTCACTAATTTTAACTCATTTATGTTTAACAGTTGGATACAGGATGTCAATTTATGTAAAGGCCACCTCTAGTACACAGCTTCCTTTAGGTTTTAAGTAAATTTTGTTCAACCTTCTGAAAGTAACATGTTTTGCTATTAATTATTTGTTTAAATGCTGCATTCAGGTAAGTCCTAATGAATTTAAAACAAACCTATTTAGAACCTCCATCACCATGTATCCTTGAATAAAAAGTAGAAGCCATACATTTAAATAGCAATTACAGAAGTCATGTATGTTAAGAGATGCAATATTAATGTAATAACCCTTCTACCCGTCAAACTGTAAGTTCTTGAAGTGTTATTTAGTAAGATGCCCAAAGACACATAGAGGGGAAAAATCAGAATTATAAAAGGTAGAAAAAGATGCTTCCTCAACCATACATAGCACTGACCTCAAGTGTTTGAATAACTTGCAGAAAATCACCAGTGGACGAAAAATTTTTCAAGCAATTGCCCAGGAACTTCAAAATCAGAGATACATCCAGCATTGCCAACAGCCTGTGAGTATCTATATACCAATACTGACATTTATGCAGAAAAAGAGGAACCGGTACTTTTTAAGAGTGTATTATTTCCATATCCTCTGGAAATGGACTTTTTAAAGTTGATAAAGGTCTAAAAAAAAAAAAAAAAGTATTCTGCACTACAAAGACATCATAAAGCATTCTAAATGATCATACATATACATTTATATATATATGATAGCATATACTTTATAGAATGTATGTGTGTACATTTAAAAAATGAAGCTTCCATAAATCTGTATTTGCCAAGAAGAGGTCTCTACAAGTGCCTCTGGACTTTTGGTGAAAAGCATAGAGCTATTAAGAGCCCATTTTTGAAAAATGGTAGCTAGACAGGAACATTACAGAGCTGTTATAAAAACTCTACAACATTCTTCCAGATACTTCTCCTTCCTTCAACATCCACAGCCTAAACTAAATATTCAACATCAGTGGGTAAAGCCACACAACTTCTTTCAGCATTCCAAATTCATGCCAATATGTCTTATATAATGACCATAATTGTGCACATGCCATGTTAAGTTACAAAAAACAAACCCCAACTTTAGAAGTCACGTGTATTTGCAAACAAATGCCTTCAAAATCCTGCCTTGAAAATGTTGCTTCTCTTGAGAAATTGTATACATTCTTTCCTATTCTGACCAAAGGCTCCACTACTTCAAGAAGCAGCCAAAAGAAACATATAACAAATGCATGCTTCTCTATGCGTTTTTACTTCATTATTTCCACCTGGCCCCAATTGTTTCCCTCTGTGATTACCCCTTTAAAGACTTCAAGTCCCTGCTGACATGACCTTGCCCTCGGTTTGAGCATCAGATATAAACATAGTGAAAATAAGGGATATATTTTACTGCCTCTGTGCTCTCTGGAGATTAGGAAAAGCCAAGAGGAAGAGAAACATGCTTTGAATCCCACAGATGCCAAATGACCAAAACCAATTGGATAGAGGGGAGAAAGGAGTTTACTGAAACAATAAAGGAATGGAGTTTCCCTGAAAAAGGAAATTTTGCATTATTTAAAAAGTAAAAAGTTCACAGCAATAATAAAATACTTCTCCATTTTTCCCTTAGGAAGATTTGGAAGATGACACTGTTTATCAGAACAGATGAGCCTGTGCTGCTGTTCAGATTTCTTCAGTATTTCTCACACAGATGAAGAAGGGACAGATAAAGAAGTTAAGCTTCTTCACATACTTCCTTTGCTTTAAAAAGAGAGGAGACAGGAGACCTTGCAAGGCAGTGTTCTTGATGAGTATTTTCTAAACAGGTCACCAAACCCGAGTGCATTGTGCATTTATGTTATATTTTACTTCCATTTTCCATTCTTTAAGAATAAGAACTATGGGAAAAGACTTCATAAGATAACTGCTGACCTTCCTAAGTTTCCTTTTTCAGTTTAGATTTAATTCTGTGCATTTTTTTCTTTTTATGTAAGTTTACATGTATCCCTTTTATGTGAATTGAGCATTTATGAAAGATGTATAATTGATGGCAACAGAAAATAAACTTGTTTCACATATGAAATTTTGATTTTAGCCATGTTAATGTGACAGTTATCGACATAACAGATATACAGAACTACAAAACAAGTTACTGAGTCTTAAGAAAAGCTTAAACAGAGCAAAACCTCTGTATTCTGTAGGCAGGCAAGCAGAAATAACAGACAATATAAATGCATGTAATATCATAGTACAGCTCAACTGGAATAGGAGCTTCTTCCCAGGCTATTTAGGAAAGGAAAGTAGCAGTCATAGTGAGAAGGTTGCTCCTGCAGTATTAAAAATCACTTGCTAGACAGACAATCCTCATCTTCCACTCCTACCAAGCAAAGTCAGGATTACCTGGAACACAAAGTTTTGCCTTTACATGCCTGTTCAACATGGAGGCAAGCATGAACACAGAAGTAGACTAGCTATCCAAGGCAGTACACTGAGTGTATTTTTTTAAAAGTACCTATTCTTTTAGAAGTTACTATGTAGCCAATTCACAAATTCAGCACTTTAACAAGCAATCTTTTAGTATCAGGCATTCTCCCTAAATAAAAACAGCTGCATCTTTTATCACCATTTAAATAAAGCAAAGCTTTGTTTAACAGATGAAACGGTATTTCTCACTTCAGTGAGACGAGCACTAACAACTGAGACAAAACAAGGGTCCACCTAGCACAGTACTGTTTATAGCTCAATTTAGTAGCAAGGAAGATGGAAAATCCACCTTTGTCTTCTTATCCTTGTCAGCAATCACAAGGAATTAATGTGTTCAACAGGAAAACTGCACAATCACAGGTAGCTAGTGTTTACTCCTTCTGAAGTATGGAGCCTCTGACATTTTTATTTTAGAGAAATTTAAACCAGTCTAGTCACATACTGTCTAATAATGCCTTTATAGAAATATGGTGTCTGTATTAGGAAATACAATGGATTTTTTATGACCCTATGGGACACCTATTAAAAATATAAAGTTATATTTAATAGATGTTCTTATGTGACTAGCCTAACACCTTACGATTCATCTGGCTTACTTACCAAATCTAGACATGTGCAAAATTGCATTATTTTTTGTTATGTTGAAAATAAAACTCTGTAAAACCCCAGAAAGAATTTATGATTAAGCTACTTCGTCTGGACTCTAGGTGTCACTGTAACTCCAGAAACGGTAAGCACAGAAATGTATTTCAATCTCCTCCTCCACCTTGCTTTGTTCTCTTAAACCAAGTTTTATGTTATTCACATAAACAGTTTCCACAATCACCCTCCCATTACGTTACATGCAATAACCCAAATATCTTGTTTTGATCAAAATTGTGTCTCCATTTTTAGGAGCTGTTCTATACACTGAGCAAACATCTTGCCTCATCTCTTCTCCATTTGTTTCCCACCTAAAATTCAGAAGTTTCTCTAGGTGAGTCCAAACTGGTTTTAATTAGCTTCTACAAGAACCTGAGCCATTAAATGTTCTCCTCTTTGAATGTTGCAAGTATATATTTTTGTCAAATATAAACCATATGTACATATCTTATACTTTTTAAAATGCATCATCTTTTAGAACAGCTAAATGAAAATAATGAAATTCTAAAAATCAATTATTTATCATGAAGACGAGCAGTTCATTATTTCTTTAGGCTACAGTTAAATAGATAAGTAGGAAAGCTTCAGTGAAATGACAGTAACTTTTGTGTGTGTTAATTTGCATTGTCTAAAGTTTATATGGGGTCCATATCCGTAATAGTGTAAAACAATAACTGAGTATGTTAAGTTTCAGAACTTATTACGGAAACAAAGCTGCATTGAGGAAAGTGACTAATCTCCTGTAAGTCCCCACCACTTTTTTATGACTTAGGTTTACAAGACTTCTTACAACAGATTTCAACTTTCAACAAGTAAGAATGACTGAGTTCAAGAATCACAGAGTAGATTTCTAGTCCCTTGGGATTTATAAATTTAATTATTGTTCTCCTCCAAGTACCTTGTGGGAGATTAATGATGAGCAATATAAGTGGACTTCAGAGTAGTTTCTTCCTTAATTCATCTACCACCTGTTGAACCAGAATTGCATGTGGTCTGTCACATGGTTACCCAACAACAGGCAGAAAAGTAGATGTCAAGTCCAATAGAGATTGCAAAACACAATGGCACATAGTTTTGAAGGTACACAAACAAAAACGCCACTCAAATAGTTTCCCAATTTCTGCTTCCAGTATGCTAATGAAAACTAGAAAGACACTGCTGTTATTATTTGGAACTTTAAGGAATTTTTAAAAGAGGAAGCTGTATTGTTCCACATTATAGGAACAATAAGTTGTAATCAAATACACTTGAAATCCCGCACAGACACATAAGTCAACCTCCCCCATCTCATTTAAGACATGCTAATTTTGTAACTGTTCTGAAAAGTATTTGCTCAAACACTGCAATTTAAGCAATTCTTCACCTGAGGGAATTTTTTTACACTTAAAATTAATTTTTATTACATTTCATTACACTGATTGCCAGAATGTTCAGGCTGTCAGTTGTGTATTTGCTGGAGCTACATGCCTATCCACAGACAAGTCTTAATACTCAAGGACAGCCAGTATCCCAATGATGACTGATGAACACCAGCCTCCTCGAATTCAAACCAGCTTTAGGGTGCCTCAACATGAATCCACACTCATAGGCATGTAAAAAAAGAATTTCCACTCTCTTTTGAAGTTTAATCATAGGGACAGATTAACCCAAAAATCTCTCATGTATTTCTTCAAAATGCAACTAGGGGAAATAATGGGGGATTAGCACTGAATTTTAAATTTCAGTTACTGATACAAACATAAACAGTGCTTCATACTTTGTATCAGTAGGGGTCTGTATTCTACTTTGAGAGCTCATGCTGGAAAGTGAACATTATCTCCCTGTGAATTTTTAGGTGCAGTTCATCTGAAACAGTTTGACCTGAACTGCTCTATCCAACATTACAGGCAGTTCTGATGGCTTTGCTCAGGGGGTCACTACAGACAACTGGGGCGACCTATATGGCAGCAGCAGAAGGCTCTAATCAGAGATCTGTTTTCCCATGTTGCTCCAACACACCTCAAAGGTGGCAAACCACAGAACAGGATATGTGACTTCAATATTTGAGCTTTTTGTTGGTGTCAACAACGTACGTTTGGGAATTAATAAAACAGCTTACATCATATGTCCTATTTACCTATGATTTACTTCTGAATGTGCCCTGTACAAGTTATTTGTAAAAAACAAATACAAACATGCCAATTAAGCATTTAATTTGGGATACGGTAACCTACAAATGTTTTCTTTACCTGCCTAAATAGCTATTAATCTGTGCACTTACCATTTTCCACATATGGGTGAAATGGCAGAACTAATGCTAGAATGACTCTGCCTCTAGTTGGCTCCAGTACACTTCTAATATCTTTTAATACAGTCAGTGGTTGATCACAGCGATCCAGCAAATTCAAACAGCTGATGACATCATACTGAAATCCTGTGTTTTGCCATTCATTTATACCAAGCACTCTACAAGGAGAAAGATACAGTCTGTTAAACACAAGTTGAGTTCAAAGAGAGCCACTGAACACAAAAATTCCCTATGAATGTGTTTACAGTGCAGGTAAGGTCAGCCACCTAGGCAATGTGAAGAGACAGATACGATGCTTCTGGTCTCTCAGAAAAGAAAACTAAATCAACAAAAGTGGGCATGGCTACATATATAGCCGTAAGAACCTGTGTATCGCCTTACAACCACCAGGCAATAAAGGAAACAAAACCCAAAACCCCAGGTATTAGAAGGAAGAAAAAAAAAAAAAGTACTGTCCTAGAATAAAACTGAAAATAACTTCTCAAGAAACAACAATGCTGAAATATGATGAATGGCTTGCTGCAGTCTATCCACTCTGCTTTGCCAGTGTGAAAACCCAGACTGGAAATTAGCCATTATGTTTCCTCTCAAAAAACAGGTTAAAGAAAAGAAATCCAGTTCCTTCATTCTTTGGGTTGAAGTCTAGGGATAAAGTGTCTGAAATACTAGCCATTACTCAACAAGACTGGATCTGCTGTCTGCAAAAACCTGCAGGAGCTGTGATGAATGCATGAACAAAGTTCTGGAAGTGCCCACGGTTTAGTTACTAAATGTTATTCCATCTAACAGCAGGAGCTAAACAGAGCAAGAATAAAAGGATCTTTACATAGATGTCTACATTTTAGGACTAGATAGACAGAGATTACTGAGGTATCCCTATTATCAAAATTAGTTTGCTTTCTCTGCAGTACCTGTCTTCCTTTTCCAATTCTGGACTGTTCACTTAGGCTGGTTTGCCTGATTTTCATCTTCCTGACTCCCTTGATTAAAGCAATTTATGCAAGCTATGAAGAAAGAGACTTCAAAACGGTTGCTGCCTATTTTCTCTTAGAATCATAGTCTTAAGTAATTGCAGGGAACTTCTGTGTAACAAAAGCCCTGATAAGAAGGAACATCAGATGTGTTTGTTTTCCTGCTTTTGTACAGGTTAAACTTTTCCATAAGGACTAAGCAACACAGGAATTGTCTGAAAATAGTGTGAATATTCATTAAATACTACAAATAGATTACTCTGATGTAATGTCCAATAAAAAGTATGTAGGAAGTATTCAGTACAATACCTGTATTTCTTCTTCTGAAGCTGCCATATCATTGTTTCAGACAATTCAGTGGCATAGATTTCTTCAAAATGAGGACTCATGACTTTAGTGACTTCTCCATCCCCAGCCCCTAAATCAAGAAGCCTCTGGGATTTCCATTCTGGATTTATTTTAAGCAGTCTTTGAAATTGTTCTGGAGAAAACACAAACATTGAGCCCCTTCCCAGCAGCCTGAAATGTAAAAACAAGAAATGACCCATTTCGTAGGAACTTTTAACAGGAAGAACAATGAAGTAATTTAGAATGTGCTTTGGCAGCAACCAGTTACATACATTGTAGTAGGCAAGGTCACTGCTCAGATAAATTCTAAATCCAGTTCAACTTGCCTTGCACTTGTCAGAGATCAAATACATAGCCACATGCAGTTACAGTGGTTAACGCTTCAGAAGGAATTTGATTAGGTGAGGAAGGGTTCACGGGGTGCAGCTTGAGAAAACGATCAGATCAGAAGGAAAAAAAAAAAGGAGGAGGGGAGAAAGAGTGCAAAAGATAAAGGCTGGACCTTATTTGTCATGTTTGCAGATTTGGATCTCTGCCACCCACCTTAGGAAAATAATAATAATAATAATAAATGAAATAACAGGAAATAAAATGGCTGCAACACAGAAGTGGGCACAATGAATGAGGAATAGGATATGTAACTAGGAGAGAAGCCAGGAAACAGATTTAAAGAAGGGATGGAGCTAACGCTGCTGGGGTAACAAAAGGGTGTATTTTTTTTTTTTAATTGTATGTTACAATGGCTTTTGCTGCTGTCTGCAGATCCTGCATTCAACATGAAGAGCTGTGGAACAGAAAATGGGGAACTCATTAAGGAATTGGGTACAAGTGACAGTTGGATTCCTTATAGATCAAGTCAATGACATACCTGCCTGTAACTGTTTGAAGACTACACAGTGACAGATTTCAGCTGTCATAACAGAATTCAGAAGATGAAACAGTTAAGAGAATAAGCAGAAGAAAAAGAACCAGTCAGTAATAGTCTGAAAGCAGATAAATACCTTGGATAGCAGGTTAAACAAAGACAATGAACATAAATCTTTTCTGTCCAAGGGGGAAAAAAAATGGTAAACAAAGATAAAAATAATCAGACAATAAAAATACATGAAAAGGAGGGGGCCAAGGAAAGACTGACTGTATTGAAGCACAAAGAAACAAACAAACAAAAAGGATAGAGTATACAAAGTCATGCAGAAGAAACTAAAGCAGGATAATAAATGTATAAAAGTAAACAGAACACAGACAATTTAAGTAGAGCCCCCTTGCAGTACACTTGAGTCAGTCCACACTGGTAATTGGCTCATAGCTATTATTCCTAACAGCACGATGAGGTGGTATTCAAAGCACTGGAGGGCCTTTGAAAAAAAAGAAAAAAAAAAAGAAAAGAGGAAGAGAAAGGAAGAAGAGGAGACCAAAGAAACCTTTATATAAAGCTACAAGTAACTAAGAACACCACAGGGAAGCTCATCAAGTCATCTGGTTAGAAAATAAGGAAAAAGATTATTTTTCTAGCCTTGGTAGGCAGCTACTATACTCGGACTGTACAGAAGCATGTAGTAGACGCAGAGATGGGGATGGTGGAAAAATCAGGTAGATGTAACAAAATGCATTCTTCATAAGGTCAAAACTGACAAGCTGTTAAAAATATGTCTGAATGGGGTGACGAGCAAAACAAGGCACTGACTCTTTTGGAAAAAATACTGAAGTCCTTGCAATCTGCTACCACCCACTGCAGCCACACAAGAGGGAGATGCAGTAAGACCACGAAAATAGTGTTTTATAAACTCTTTCCCTGCATTCCTAATGTTTCACCAGTCAAACATGCTGTGTCAGAAGTTACCTCTTCAAGTACAGCTAACAGACAAGTGGAGGTGAAATTAAGTGCTACAGAGCAAGACAGAACTCTGTTCCAAATTTGTGTTACCAGCCAACTTCATAGAATCATAGAATAGTTAGGGTTGGAAAGGACCTTAAGGTTATTTAGTTCCAACCCCCGTGCTGCGGACAGGGATAGCACACACTAAACCATGTCACACTTCCGCACTATTTAGTGATCTGCCTATGTGTGCAGTGGGGGTGAACACTCAATGGTAGAAATAGTTTTAGATGCAATACAGAATTGAGTACAGCCAGCTTCAACAAGGACAATCACAACAATAACTGATACAGATATGGCTGTAGGTAAAGGGCAAGTTTTTGGGCAGGGAGAAAACAGAGGGAAGAAACACAAAGAGAACACTGTTATTCAGAAGGAAATTAATATAACTGCTATAAAATACAATTAGAGTTCTCCAGGTGTCTCTTATTAATTGCAATTACCTCCTCTGTCCTCCCATACAGGAAATGGTGTTCTTCAGTTAAGAGGGCTGGGCACAAAGAGCACAGTAGGGAATTTCAGATCTGTTAGACTAGCAAAGGGAAAACTACAAATTTAAAAGCTGACAGACAAGGGGTATGGCTGAACACTTGAAAACTCTAAATCCAAACTGTATTTATGTTATCTAAGATTGACTTTTCACTTACCCATTGATAGATGTTCTAGACATAAAGAGGCTAAAAATTGAGGACACAAAAGAGTGATAGAGCTGAATAAACAGCCAGCCTGATTTCTCAATGCTGTTGTTTAAGAAGATTTGTGTTCCTTGGTCAAGGTAACTCTGGACAAAAATAGGCTGAAGGGATTCAGACAACTGTTCTGTGTTGCAGACATACCACTAGAGAAAGAAATAAAGGATCATTAAAAAATTCAGCAATATAAAACCAGAAGTACTTAAACTGAATACAGAAAAGGCTGTTATCAATTTCTGTAAACATAAAAATTGAGGTTTTCCTACAGACTTTTCAACAAGCTTCAGGATTAATTTCACTTAGATTTGAACTGTAATCAAGCAAGGACCAATTGCTTTCCAAGAAATAATACTTTTAGATTTTGTCTTAATTATTACCCTGCACTTTGAGGAATTCTACAAAGTAAATTCCCCAGGAGGCATATGCAGGTCCTCTATGCAACCTCACCACACTGACAAAATAGTATTAAGTGGGATAACATTATTTTCTATCTTCCCACTCATTCTCACATTTGCCCTAGGCATCCCCTGAAACCCAATCAGCAAGTGCATTTGCAGTATTTTTCCAGGAAAGGAGAGAGAGAATCCAATCAATACTTTTGAGCAGAGCTTGCCTATGTGAACTATGTTTCTTCACTTACCAGTACCAAAGGGCAGGTCATTATGTCTATGACCTGCTGCCTCCCAGCATCTCTACTAAAAAACAGGAGCAGTTTCCCACATGTAGGAATTCATCAGTACCAGCTGAAAGGCACTTCTACACTTCATATTGGTAAAATCTAAAGCCCAAGGTAGAATGGATCAATGATTTTCTATTTGGGAAAGTAATAAAACGTAAAATATTCTACTATTTTACTATCCCCATGTAAGGCATACCTGAACTCCTTTAAAAGCTGTTTTACATTACTTAAATGCAGAATAAAAAACCTGTGCAAAACAAGGCAAACATAAATCCTGAAATTTTAGGACTCTCATGGCCACCTTCTGCACCTCCAGCAAATACCTGTAATGCTGCAGCATTCTAGAACGTCAGCACTGACAATAAACTTCCAAAGGTTATTCACTGCTAGGGTGCAATGCCAAGCTAAAAACCCCTCCGCTCAATATGCGGAAGTTACAAAAAAACCCTTTAAATATAATTTTAATTCAGAAGGTTGCTCTTATTTTTCACTCTCCTACACTTATGCAGTTATTGTCGGCCCTGCAAGAATCTCTAATGTCATTGTGTCTGTTTTCTAATATCAAGAGTTATTCCCCCCAGCTAACACTCTCTTCCCCCTTACTTCTTGCAATAATGTTCCTTAATCTGGCTGCATATGTTTATTGTGCAGATAGGGAGTTATAAGTATCTTAAAGAGATTTTGAGAGTTTTAACAGAATCTTGTAAAAATGCACGTGGAAGGACAGCAAATGGTCAGCTGGGGTAACTCCCCAATGTCTTAACATCTAAGATTGTATCTATAGCCATATAATGCAAAAGGTGTGCTCATATCCTGATCCCTTCACATCTGTTGTACCTTGTTGGAACAGTCACTTAGTGCATGTTTATACAGTGTTCAGCACAATGAGACTTCCAGGCTCTACTGTAAAATAAATAATAATGAGACAAGATTCTTATTCCAGCATCCTGCTGCTTCACAATAATAGTGCCAGCAAGCAGAGGGGAGCAGACAGCTGCATGAAGATCATTATGCCAGATTCATAAACAGGGGTTCCATCAAACACTGACCCAAAGCAGCAAGGGATGTCAAGAGCCTCCAGCCAAGGAGCAAATATAAGCCGGCTCAGGTTTACTTTGAAAACCACTTGTGTAATGGGCACATTTCCAGCAGAATCAGGCTCTTAACTGTACTTTCAAACACACTTGCAGGCAGCAGAAGTACATGATTCTTTCGTCTAAAAACCAGATCTTGAGCAAGTTTGTGCCACATGATGGAGCATGGCACAGAGAGCCCCGAGACTGCCGATTTACCAGTTTAGGTCTTTTCTCACTGCAGCACAGTGCTAGTTAAATGAATCAGCATAGTCGAGTGATTCCCAAAAGGAATCCCTAGTGAGTTGTGAAAAACCACTAAAGCAGCAGCCTGTGTACTTTGTCCATCCATCTTCAGAAGCCAATTTCAGGAGCCTGGCAGAAGTGAACAAACCCAATGAGCAGACTGGGCTGTGTGTCTGGTTCATTTATCCAGACTGGACATGTCTAGAGCGGCTCAGATGCCTTTTTCCATGTGTTGCCATTTTCAATCCAGAAAAAAAGTATCCAATTATCGAAGCTTTGGGAAACACAGGCTTTGTTCCATAAGCAATATGATGCCATATACACTGTACCTCAGCTCATACACCTTGGTTCTGCACTCAACTGTCACCTGTAGTTCCAGCATCTGGCCATGGAAATCAACAGTCCTACAGTTCTTGTCTTTAAGACTTCTAAATATTGATATATATTGACATAACTATTGGCAGAATGATGATGGTAACAACTGTGAGAAGAAAAATTTGTTTCCAGAAATGAGGAATTGTTCATAGAACTCCTCTAATTTCTTCCACATGGTTAATCTTGCCAATAAGGTTTACTGGCAACTACCTAGATAACACTAGTAAATAACAGAAATCATAGCAAATTACAGAAGGGGAAAAAAAAACCACCAAACAACAAAACCAAGCAAAACAAACCAAAGGCAACACAGGATAAAACCAATCCAAATTTCAAATGACAAAACTGGTGAAAAACACCTTAATTCTGGAATCACTTTTTCAGAACAGGAACTACTTTTGTTTTTCTTCATGTACAATACATGAAGAGCCCTTTTCAGGACACAAGTTTCATGACAGGAATGAACATCTTGCAGCACAACAGCAGAAAAACTACAGCACAAAAATCTGAAAAGATATGTTAAGACCTTGTTTATAGTAAAAATTATAATTATTGACGACTCGTGCCTAGCATTAGTGAAAGGAAGAAAATGTTCTTTTAGATAATTTACATAAAACTAATGAAGTCAGTGAAACTGCAGTCAAAGTACCTGGGGCCTCAACAAGCAATCCTTACTTATGAGTAACCCCACAAACTCTGTCACCATAAATCTTATTAAACTTCCTAAATAATACATACTTTATGTTTAAAATCTAGATCCAATAAATGAGAAATTGAAATTATTCAATGCAGACCATCTACCAGCAGATGACATAATCATCTCCGTAACACATTTCCTTGGCTTTGTCTTTCTAGTACAATTTTTCACAACACAAAGACTTTCAGGTTTTCTTTGTTCACCAGAAGGAAGTTTTTTTCTGTAAACCTGAATTCTGCTTCTCTTTGTACTTATGCACTGAGTGATCCAAACTGCAAACCATATTCATTAAACCCAATACATTCACTCCGTAGCAAGATTCTGGGTGTCAGTGCCCACCCAGAGCACTAAAGACACTTCAGTAACAGACGAGCTTGGAGAATTACAGTGCATAATTATGTTCTACCTTAGAAGCAGTCTTCAAGTATTTACGCTACATCATCTTCATTAGCTCAGCTCTGTATATTTTACTTAGAATAAGTTAGTATATTCCTTCAACACTGAGAGGTTTTATTAGCCATTCTGAATACCTGCCAGATTTTCAGCAGCATTTTGGTAAAATATAGTGCAGATCCGAACATATTACAAATGCAATTGTACTGCAAGGGTATAGCCCCTCATTTCCCACAAAGTACTGATACACGTGCCTGTGCTGCTCAAGTATAGCACTAACCTTTTATTGCAGTCATATCACATTGCAAACTCATTTCCAGCTTGCCATCTATTACTGTTCCAAGACCTCCGCGAGCTTCACAGTTTCCCAGTTGCTCACTTTTTCCTGTTTTCCTCTAGTATTAATTAAAAGCGTCTCTGTGATTACAAACCCATCCCATTCAACACCACCTGCAAACTTCACTCAAGTGCACTCACAGAGCCCACCTGGCAGACTGTTTACATCTCTCAGGGGCAGCCCTGACACCCAACCCGACGCCTCACCTGAGTAAGGGGACACAGCGCTGGCTTCCCACACCGCCGTTACCGCCGGGCTCCGAAAAACCCCCGCGGCGAGCACCCCAGCCCACGGCAGCTCCAGCTCCTCTCCTCTCCTCACAGCAGGCTCCCGGACGCATTTCACACGTCAACTTTCTCACCGGCACGACGGAGCTGTTCCCTCTCTTTGTCTGGCGCTGCCCGGCCCGGTGCCCCCTCAGCCTGCCCGAGGGTACCCCGCTCTTCCCGCGCCGCTCCCGCTGCGGCTGGTACCTTAGGACGCCCCGGAGAACGATGACTCCCCCCACGCCCCCCTCCCGCTGTCCCTAGCGGAGCTCCCCGGGAGGGTGGGGGGAGGCCGCCGTGCCCGCCCGGGAGCCCCCCTTCCAGCCCCACCAGGAACAGGCAGAGGGGGAGAGGCGAGAAGGGAAGAACAGCTGCCTTGGGGCTGTACCTGGTGGTTCTCTCTGGCGCCCGGGGCTGGGTGGCTGTGGCTGCCCATCATATTCACGTAGATGGACCTGGATAAAGGGCTCCTCAGGTACCTGGCAGGGCCAGCCCACATCTTCCTCCTCAGCACCCACAGGAACAGGGTGTAGCAGCCCAGCCAGATCAGCCACAGTCTCATCGGGGAAGGGGCGCGGAATCACCCGCTGCCACCGCCTCCCCTTTCCATGGCAGCGGCGGCGCCGGCAGCACACAGCCAGCCCGGCGCGGCTCCGCTCCGGGGCCCGCACACACGCTCAGGCCGGAACGCGCGGCTCCGCGGCAGAGGGGGCCAGCCGGACGCCTTCGCTGCGACACGCCGCGGCCTGGCGCGCACCCGCTCCCTCCCTTTCTCTCGCCAATCACAGTGCGGGCGGGGCCGTGGCGCGCTGCGTTCAACCCGGAGCGGGGCAGGCTCCGTGCAGCCTGTCCGTACCGCCCCTTCCCGCCGCTCCTTCCCCATGCACCGGTCACCGGCGGCGGCCGACCCTCTCCCCCTCCCACACGGCTCACGCCGCCTCCCTCAGGAGCGCACGTGCTTGGCACCGCCCTGTCACCCGGTGCTGCGCGTGCGCAGAGCGGCCTTGGCGGGGTTGAGGGCAGCTGAGGGAAAGTGGGCCGGGCCTTAACCGGGAGGGAAGCTGCCCAGGTACTGCCGTGAGGAGTCCCTGGAATGAGAACCAGCCGTTAATTACGGTTCAGACCTTGGGACCGAGTTCAGTTCTTGGCTAGCATAGCAGTAAATGCTGAAAGATGGAAGTGGGGCTTTGCACAAAGCTGTGCTTGGCTTCCCTCAGCTCCAGGTTCTTCCTGTACAGAGGAACGTGAGGTCGATAAGCATGGAGGTGATGATATTCCATAAAAAAAACCAAAAACCAAACCAAACCACAAGCATTTAAAGATAAATCAGGTCATTACATGGTTTGCTCTTCAAAAGGAACTTGTGTTTTCAGATGGAAGACCACAGCTGCTTGATACACGAAACTCAATGTCCTCATACATCTCAGTTTTTCCTCTAAGTAACTATTTTGAAGTGGCTCAGAGTAAACTTTATGCTCACGTGGAACTTGTGCAACGTTTTGTTTTACAAAGCTGTTTTTACAAAACACAGCCTGGTCCCAGCAGCACAAGCACGGGTCACTGCACACTAGGATCTAAGGCCCTTGATCCATGAAATTTTTTCTGGACACTGGCATATGCATGTAGAGGGAGGAGAGGTCATTGTGTAGGCAAGAGAACAAGAACTTGAGAGACTCCTGCACCCTGTTTCTGTGCATGGGGATGCAATGGGGCATGGTGGAGACCAGTGGATAAAAATGCATCTTTGATGCAACTGGGACCCTATGGAGAAAGTGGGACAGGTCAATATGGATAAACATGTTTTGGCTTCACACTGCAGCAGGTGCCTTTGCTAGAACAAAAGCCATAGTCACCGGGGGTTTGCGTGAGGCACCACTGTTCTCACGCTCTCAGAAACATAGGTTGTTTGTGGTAATAGCATAGGAAGTGAGGAAATCGGTATACAACTGAAACTGCAAGAAAATCTAGACAAAAACTACCTCATTAATCCAAATTCCAGCAGAGTACGGCATCAGGGCTATCATCTCTAATCCCTAAAATCTTTCTTAACAACCACAAGCAATTGGTATCTCTCCTTTTGATCAGATGTCAAACGCTGGACTTGAGCCCCTTAATTTCTGGTAAGGATGACACTGGAAGCCAGACCACCATTGGAGCATAGAATCAACTAGGTTGGAAAAGACCTTTAAGATCAGCAAGTCCAACCATTACCTAGGACTGCCAAGACCACCACTAAACCAAGTGGCTTCTACCTGGAAGATCCTGGCTTCTACCTGGAAGATCCTGTGATCAAGCACTAATCGCATCCAACCTTGGCTGTGATTATCCTGGGAAATCAGCAAAACCGGAGCAGTAACAGAATATTGCCAGAGGATTTTTCTGTTTAGTTTATTTTCCCTGATGTTTAACCTCCTCAAGGAAAGTTTCTGACATAAGAGCTTGAGACAGTTTTCCACATGAAGATCTTTTCTCTCTACTAGCTAGATAGGCTAAGATGCCATTTTGGTCTATTTCTTTTTATTTGGTTTGCGATTTCTCTGCTTTCGATGTATGTTCTTGTTTGTAAAGACAGAGGGGTTTTTTTTTCCCCTCCAGGAATAAAACAACTTTGTAATCAAAATCCAAACTGACAAAAGCTAAATTTGCTGCTTTTTAAACAGACATCTGTGCACAGTGTGTAAACCAATAAATAAAACTGCTTCAGGTTAGTTACATGTTGTTCACAGGGAAACACAGCTTAATTTTATCACATGTAAAATACAGATAATAAATTACACACCAAATAAATTAAGAAATATGCTAGCTTTTGTCTTTGCATTGTAGTTATACAACCAGGGTATGTTTTAATGTGATTTTCCAAAGTTCCTACCCAGTGTTGCATTTGTCATTAATATTCTGCTATGGCAGCTGTATAGGAAGCATATTTTTCTCTTGACAGGCTATAAAGAGAACACTATTCATGCATATTTAGGTAATAGTTTTTATGTGTTGTTATTTGCATACAGGCTGGTGGAATTGTAGCCAATTGCTGTACAGTCTCAGGAAACTGTGAGCATGTGCGTATGTCATTCAAAGCAATCAGTATGCTGGGAGAGTATTTACAGAAAAAAAAAGGAATCATTTTGTTTCTACTTTCTCTGCAACTATTTAGCGTTTTTGTCTTGATGGAAAATTTCTTAATCAATTGAATACCTAAAGTCCAAAAAGGTCCCAAACATACCCAAAGGTTTTAAAAAAACCACACCATTTGGGTTGTGGTGATCACAAGGAGCGTGGTCTTCTGGAGCAGGACTCACAGTGACAGGGCTGGCTACACAGCCTCACATATTCTATGATGTAAATCTGCAATTTTCCTGCAATAGAACAACCTTCCCGTCTGTTACTTAAACAATAGTATGAAAGTGATTATGAAAAAGGTCTTTAAGATAAACAAATGTAGACAGCTATCTAAAATCCTCTCCCACAAGGGTAATCCAGGAAGCCCAGTTGTGGGTCTGTCCAGTTCTCTGAGAAAACTCCCCCCAAATCTATTGAATGTTCCTTTACAAAAGCAGCTAGAATTCTTTTGACTGCATGTACTACCAAGCTTTTGCCTGAGCTGGCTTAATTTTATAAGAAAGAGTGCAGAAGTATTGTGGAAATGTGGCTTATCTTAACTGTTCCTTCCCTTCCTGCTTGTCTTTCCTGACAGCACCCATTAGGCTGCACAACCATATTCAAATGTAAACATCCTACTAGCCACGTCAACATAGTATATTCATGAATTACTGAGCAGTTCCAAAATCACAGTACAGCACAAGACTGGGAAGGTCATTTTGTACAAAACAGAACAGAGGCCTGCAAACTCCACAAAAAATAAAACAAATTTTTTCTTACTTAAAATTAAATTTTTTTATTGTCATTTATTCAGTGTTTTCACTCTATCACTAGTCATACACTGTATTAGTACTATATTAGACTAGCATTCTATAGTGTCTATTAGATAACATCCTTTTGAATCTAGAAGACACTTTTACCTATAGATTTTCAGTTAGAAAAAATTAAATTGATGTATTAAGATCCAAACTCTCAGAATTTATACAGAAACTCCAAGAGTGGGATTTAAACATCAAATTTCTAATTCTCTGAAGTTATCACAGCATTTCATATTTTATATTATACACATTTAAATCCTCTTTATCAGTTATGAGACTATTTTAGACACTCTTAAATTATCAAGATTAAATTGGGGCATTTTTCCAGCAGCAGGACTTCAAACTCAGATACTGTTAGCTAATAAGGAGAGAAAGCAGACAAACCAGCTGTTGCTGGACACTGAACTTTTGCCTTTGATCATCCTGTTACTTGATTCATGGCCAAAAACAATCATGTAGGTTTAGCAGAGGATAACAAAGTTTAGTGGGTGACAGAGAAATGGAGAGTAAGTGACATCAATCATAACATACTGCTAACCTTCTATTCTTGTAATAAGACTACTGCCGGAATTTAAAGCTGTTTTCCAGTCCTCTTCTGGATTGAATATTGGTATGACGAAAGACACTTTTTTTCCTGCCCTTATAGCAAGAGAAATAGGACAGATAAATGGGAGAATAATAGATAATAAATTTGAAAAGTTCTTAATATTTTACATATTAAATAATTTGTTCTGTATTTCTCAGATTTGTTTTCTGAACTAGTTTATTCCACACAGTTAGTTAATCTCTCATATTTTAAGGCCGTCTTGCTTAGAAATCTTCCACTATTCTCTTCCTTAAAGATGCAGAATTTAAGGAATTTCTCTTCCTTAAAGATGCAGAAGTTTATAGAGGCTATTCAAACTGTGCCTGCAGTCATATCACCGTTTACTCCTTTCCTGTTTCAGCAAATAAAATGGTATCTTTGCCAAACATTTTCCAGAAAAAAAAAAATTCTGATCATTTCAAAGAATTCTTGGTATAATTTTGACTCTTCATACCACTTACTAGTCTTCCTGTTGTATAGCACAGCACTCTCCCAGTTGTACACTATGTTCTAATAATTTGATATTAGAACTAAGTAAAAGTCATCTAAGAAACCCTATTTGTGGAACAATAACATTTTCACCTATCAAAATATATATTTTATGAGGATCAGATGAACAAAGGAAATTAAGGAAATACAGAAACAGTAAAGAAAAAGAAAACTGTTTTAAGTTATTTATTACCGTCTATTACCATCACTATTTTAAAGGAATTATCAGGGAGAAGACTGTTTCATATAATGAATCAAAGATTCCTTGGGCTTTTGCTCCTCCTGCTTTTCAAGCACAAAATTCATACATAGAGTGCAGTAGGTCTTTTAAAATTCAGAATCTAAGCACACAATCTATGTCTATCTGCTCTCGTATTTGTGTAAATATTCTTTAGATTCATAAATACAAGTGATGCTAAAATGTGTACATAATGCTATTAGCACGTACAATGCAAATGAATAATGGTATCTGTGACAAGACAGAGACAAAAAAACGATAATGCAACTTAAAATGCCAGCACACTTCTGCCTTCTTACATTTTAACGTAAATTTTCATATTCCTATCAAAGTGTTCATTCGGAATATCTAAATATTTAAAAATGCTATCCCACTTTTTCACTCATCACCTTGAAAGCACTTTGCACTTCAAAAAAGGCAAGGATAAACATTGTTTCTACGCTGCAAATGTAAAAACAAAGGCACAAAATACTTTTTTTCAACACTGGTATTTCCAGTCTCAGACCTCTTCATTAGATTATACTGGTGTCTGCCAAAATGCACTCTTACACTCCTTTCTGTTCAAGTTGCCTATCACAATAAATGTAAAGCCTTAGAAATAAGCTGGCTCAGCGCTTCAAAATCAGGATACGTACAATGCATCTTGTACTTTCAAGTGACTAGCACTCTGTAAGAAAGGTGCTTCTAAAATTGTTTGCCTAGGCAAGATAAAGAACAAAAATTATATTATTATTTTATAGTTAGCTATATATCATTACAAAATTACATGCTGGATATACTGGAGGAAAAAACATAGCAACTTATCATTACAATCTGTGTGAAATAAAAAAGAGGATCAATGTTCCTGAAATTCTGTCAAAATAGACTTTTATAAAAATCACAGGATCCATTTAAAAGTGTAACTGAAAAGATGCTAGCAATAATTAATCAGAAATTAATTAACTTCAACTGTCAGCACACCAAGTGAGTTTGCCAGTGCCACACTACTAAGCAGGTAGAGTTTGACTCAGTATGCCTATGCTTAGAGTTGTCCAGCTAACTGAACACCACTATATCCCCACACTAATGTTTTCCTTACCACAATGACATTCTGTATGAAGTACTAACAATATGGTACCTTCAAAATAATCTTCCCATTTAAACCCAGAAAACTGCATCTGCCTACCACAACTAGAGACACTCGGAAAGCCAGTGAAGCTATATGGAGCTTTTTCTGAACAGCATTTTCATCTTTTTCTTCTTTAGCCTTACACAGACTTTTACGGGGTAGTTAACTACTCTTGGCTCTTCCCGTGGTAGTTGTCGGATTTGCCTTGATACTCGTCAGCTACACACCATCTAAATTTTTCTCTTCATCTCTTTGCCATCCATGAAGGGTATCCGCCAGGCTCTTCCAGATAAACTTCAGAGATCTGCCATTCTATCAGTATGGCAGAATTAACCCGCCATCTTTGAGGAAGCTGAAGAAAATGCAGTTCCCTTGAATTCCAGGTGCTGAGATGGGATTCCTTTAACTGATATCCATTCTTCAAAGGAGTTAACAGTGACCAGTATATACCAGAAACGGCTTTACCTAGTAATGAAGGATAAATCCCATTAAAGAAAAACAACTGAACTAGAAAAATCTCTGTGCAGGCTCAGCAGTAAGGCTTAATGTGATCTGTGTTACAGTCTTCATAGGCTGAAGAATGCATCTTCACTGAAATGGCTCAAACTGTGTTTGGTCTAATAGTCCATTTAATGCAATTTTGCTTTTTTACATTCAGAACATACTGTCTGATTTACTGACCAACTGTTACAAATTTAGTGTACAGCTGTTACATGACTATTCTGGATTGAAAAGGGAGCCCACGCCAGGATCTGGATGACTGCAATGCAGAGTGGAACCAGACAGATCAAATAGAACATGGCATCATGAAGACCTAAAAACAAGCTGGTGAAGAAGATGCAAACATAGCTTTCAAGGTGAAGAAGATTAACGGTCAATTCACAACAAAAGGACTCACATTATATACATGTACACACATTACTCTGTACAATCAATCCTAAAAGCAAGTATCGCAGATATCAAATGCACTTCAATTATATTTTCTAATTCTACATACAAATGTGCGTTTATGTTGTTTGCTCCTTTCATAATAGCTGGGAGGAAATGATATAATTAGTACACAAAGAGTTAATTTCAATACACTGTAGGCAACCTATGAAATCCTGTTCACTACTATACATCTGTATTATGTAATACAGAAATCAATTTAAGTAATATAATCCAATTACAGAACAGAGCATTTGAAAAGCTTTAGGAGGACTGAAAAATCTGGAAGAGAAATAAAAGCAGAAAATGGAAGTAAACATTTTAATATGAAATTATTTTATTTAAGTTAAAATCTGTGCTTCTAGGTATCCACATAGTGTGTTGTTATAGTTGCTGAGTGCTAGATGGAGGTTTTGATTAATGCATAGAATTAGGTATGGTGTAAAGGGCTATATGAAATAGTAAGCACTGTTTTATTTTGTTTAAAATAAATTATTACAGATAATAAAAGCCATAAAAGGAATACATGTGAGGTTAACATTCATTCTCATTTATTCACATGGATGCATACTACCTCCTCACCTAAATCTTCTCTAAGGAATAAGAGATAAAAACATCAACACATATGAATGAGAAAAGCAAAATATTGGACTTTAATGAGTTTCCTTTTATGCCTTTTTATGAACAGTATGGTTTCTGACAGCTTAAAGCATACATTTAGGCATTTATCTAGTAGCTAAAATCATTATCTACCAGCTGGCATTCTGTTAATTATTGGATTCTAATTACTAAATAGCAGGAAAGTCAACTCAAGCTGAGAAACAGCCCCTAAATGAACTTTCTCTCCATGAGGCAGTTTATATTATTTTCTTTATCATTAAGGGATGAGATAGGAGTCTCACAGAACAGGTATGGACGTGATCCAAAAAAAATTGAGATCTGTGAAAAAAACTTGAGCAGGCCTTTCAATAAAACCTAAGTTTCTCTGAATCATTAAAGAATCAACTCATATATCACTACATTTAACAGAAAAAATGCTTGCAGCGTTTATCATAGGCCAGATTTAGTCCTTAGTACATATACACACTCATACAGTGATCATGGTTGATCTCAAGTCATGTATATGCTAATGCTACATAAGAAAACAAAAAAACCCACAGGCTCACAAGTGAATTACTAAATCACTTGGGCAACTACATACAAGACTGGAAGCGTTCGCTAGCAGGTCACTGGTGCATAGCCAATGCTTATTGGCAGTAACAATAATTTACCATTTGGATGTTGTTTACTGGCCTGTATGCAATTGCATCTTCAGTCCACCTACAAGTAAACAAGCGCCTACATCATGCACACCACATCTGCCAGTAGTTAACTGTATGAGCCATGTCAGCAGGGAGGCCACCAACAAATTACATACCTAGCTAAAGATGAAACAGGACTAAGACATGGTTAACAGGATGTTGGGGTTGTACTTAGCCTGTTCTGCATGCTAAAGAGCAGTTTTCATTAGTAAAATTATTCCATTTACACATGGACTTCAGGAAGGACGAAGAAAAAGAAAGAACATCTGCGAAATCACTCGCGCCAGTGCAATCCTGATTTGGTTGGTTTAAGAAAACAATATTATCCATTGTGCTGTAAAAGCCTGATTTACTGCAGGAATTATGAAAAATATCTTTGGTACACAGAACAAGGAATGGGAAAATATTTCATTAAGGGACTGGGATAAATCAAGAGCAGAGATCAGATTTCATTATAGTAACAGCTGAACCAGTAACTTCAGAAATTTCCATGTCTACATTTTTTTGCACACACAGGAATAAAACATAAAATCTTTCATAAACAGCCCTAATAACACTCTGAATAGAATGTCATGTACTCCAGTAATTCAGTATGAAAGTATTAACAGTTGAAAGTGCCTCCAATAAATAATGAAGAGTTGCTGTCAAATTCCTGAGTTCTGAAGAATGAATTTGAAAAGCACACTTTCACGAGAAGTTAGTTGTAATTGTAGGGGCTGTCCAGAAGAGGGAGATTTTAAACTAGGTATCTTTTCCATAGCCAAAACCAAACAGAAAACCCCCAAGCCATATGGGCAGGTAATGCTTTGCTATGATAATGGACAAAAAGAAAAAAAAATCCCGACAGTTTTGGGATTTTTTTGGATTGGGGTCCCAATAGGACTACTGCTAAAATTTTAAGGATATTTAAAAATACTCATTAAACTATCTTCCACTACAAAATGCTTACCTGATGTATAGTGACCAAATTCCCTAAGAATGTGGTATAACGTGTATATTACTGTATGCAGAACCATGTGTAACACATATGGAAATGTGTACAATATACTGGCCAACTTCATGTGTGAATAAGGTTACACCAAAGAGGAAGACAACTTCTGTAAGAGATACACACTATTCATAGCAGAAGTGACACTTCAGAATTATGATACCAGATGTGAAACCAAGAGGTACTGGATTGCTGCTAAGGAAGAAGACATCACTGTGACTAAGAAACCACACTGAGGCAGAAAAAATTACTGGTAAGTAAGGAGCTGATGATGTGAATGGTAAGTTCAAAGGCTTTGGTACAGAGGAAGAGAAAGACAGTCCAGGTCTGCGGAATGCCTGGCTTAATCCAGTACTGGAATCACTGTTCAGCAATAATCATTTTCTCACTTCTGATGAATCTTAACAATCCACCCGGCAGTGTTATGATACCTCACAGATAAAGGACAAAGGGGACCGAATTTTCCTTTCTTCTGGAATCTTACTCTTTGTATAAAACTTCTTCACTGTCTTACCAGCTTGGGTGTGCTGCAGGGTACAACTGTAAGAGAGGCATCAAGACAATGATGAACTACTGTCTCAAAAGGTCTTTTGCAGTAAGAATTTCACTCATAACTTGCCAGTTGCCCTAATAAGCTGCTTGGGAATGTGACTTTACTGAAGCAGAAAACATAGATGTGTGAATTGCTCAACAGCATGATAGCAACAGAAGACAGGCAAAGCTTAAAACCCAGCACCTTATAGTCGGTTGGTACTCTTCATGGAATTCTGGTGCTCTAATGAAGCAATAATGAAATGTCTTTATCATGGAGGATGTCAAGGAGCCATCACACAGCTGAAGAACAAAAATGAGGTCACTGGAATGATGAAGAAGTGTAGATGAGGTCGTGTCATCTTACAGACTTTTTGCTGGAGGCATAAGAATCAGAAGATATATGATTGGTCTCAGCAGACAGCTTTTGATAGACATATTTATCTTTTTTTGGTACAGGGGAAGATGAGCACCAAAGAGCATATTTATGAAGGCAACTTCTAAAGGCAGTATGCTATTAATAAAATGCTATAAAATGTGTAAGATAAATGAAGTAGAGGAGAAAAAGACATCCCCTTCCCTTGGAAGCTGTGACCTTTTTTTGATATGCAAGTAGAAGTCATTCAGAAAGTTTCTGAGCTTCAGCATTCCATATGGTCTTGAGTAAGCAACACATCAAGAAAGGAGGAATGAGGAAATTAAATGAAAATATTACACAAAAATAAGTGTGAATAATGATGTTCTATCATTTTCAACAGTAAACTCATTGCTGGAAAATATGTTTTACTACAGCAAAAGCTGGGAAGTTGCTGAGAATACGAAACCACGCTTTTCTCCACTCAGTCCACAGAACATTAATATATAAAACATACAACATCCCCCAAGCTAAACACAGATAATAAGTTATGTCTTATTAAGATTCTTTTGCTTTGTAAGAGCATCTGTGAAATAACTGTGAAAAAAAAACCTAAAGTGACAAGCAAGATCTGTATATAAAAAGCAACTGCTTATCTGTAACATATTCATATTTTCACTATCATTAAATACTGGAATTTTGTTCACAGATTTAGACCCATGGAATGATTGAGGTTGGAAGGGACCTTTGGAGGTCGCCTGCTCCAAACCCCTGCTCAAGCAGGGTCACATAAAGCCAGCTGCCCAGGACTGTGTCTAGACAGCTTTTGAATATTTCTAAGAATGGGGAGTCCACAACCTCCCTGAGTAACCTGTACCACTGCTCAGTTGCCCTCACAATAAAACAGCGTTACCTGATGTTCAGAAGAAATCTCCTGTTTTTCAGTTTATGCCCACTGATCTGGTCCTGTCACTGGGCACCACTGGAAAAAGCCTGAATCCAACCTCTTTGCACCCTTCTATAAAATATTTATACACGTTAAGAAGATCCCCCTCATGATTCTTCACCAGCCTGAACAGTCCCAATTCTCTCAGCCTTTCCTCATAGATACTCCAGTCCCTTAATAACCTGTAGTCCTCTGCTGGGTTCTCTCCAGTATGTCCATGTTTCCCTTGTACTGTGGAGGCCGCATTTGGACACAGTGCTCCAGAAGTGGCCTCATCAGTGCTGAGCAGAGGGGAACTTAGACCTGCTGGCAATACTTTGTCTAAGGCAGCCCAAGATAATGCTATTCTCTGCCTTTACCACAAGAACACATTGGTGGCTCATGTTCAGTTTCGTGTTCACCAGGGGCCCCAGGTCCTTTTCTGCCAAGGTGCCTTCCAGCTGGGTGGTCCCGTCATATCCTGGTGCCTGGGCTTGTTCCTCCCCAGGTGCAGGACTTGCATTTCTCTTTATTGAACCATGAGAATCCTGTCAACCCATTTCTCCAGCCTCTCAAGATCCCTGTGGATGGCAGCATGACCTCTGATGTGTCAGCCACACCTCCCAGTTTTGTGTCATCAACAAACTTCCTGAGGGTACATCCTGCCCAATCATCCAGATCATTAGTAAAGATGTTAAGCAGGACTGGACATACTATAGACCCTGATGATACACCACTAGTGTAACTACTAGTTAGTAGCCTGCAACTAGACCTCATGCCCTGATAACCATCTACTCCTGGCCATTCAGCCAGTTTTCAACCCATCTCACTGTCTGCTCATCCAACCTGTATATCAAATGCTTTTTTATGAGGATCTTATGGGAGACAGTTTCAAAGGTCTTACTGAAGACCAAGTAGACAATATCCACCACTTTTACCTCATTTATCAAGCCAGTCATGTAATTCTAGAAGTTTATCAAGTTGGCCAATTATGACTTCCTCTTGGTGAAGCCGTGCTGACTACTACTGATGATTTTATTGACCTAATGTGCCTGCAAATGGTTTCCAGGCTTAGCTGCTCCCTCATTGTTGCTATGATTTAATTTTCCACATTAAGAATTTTAATTGTATATTAAGAAAAACTAAGTAATTTAGATTCAGGAAATAGCTTATGGTTTTGGACTGCACCTTCTCTCTCCTCCCAGTAAACAACATTGCTGGAAACTCTTTAAGACATATTTATTCAGGGCCCAAACATTTTGTTAATGCAGAATAAAGGTTCTCTGGCCATCTTGACAATTCACTAACACTATACCTAATTAAGTAAATGCTTCCCAGAACACTTAATAGATGCTGCCAGCTTTGGAGAAGGAGAAAGGACAGTGGAGCTGAGATTGTATTGGAATGGATGAGAACCCTTCATTATATGTAATTCGCATGTGTGATTTTTTCCTTTTTCCCAAACAGTATGAGCATATTTTAAGCAACCTCCTGTATTCAGTTTCTCTTTGACCCCAACCAGCTTTGTCCTGAGGCAAGTGTATTCTAGCTATCTGCCTATGGCTGAAATCTGAGATAGATCTGATAGGGTTTTAATACGTGTAAGTAATTTTAGCTCAGTCAATGGTCTGAGTACATTGCCATGGGCAAACTGACTCCCTAGAAACAATCCTGAGTAGTATGGTCTTTGTGGACTTTATGCCCACACAGTAGTCCAATTGCAAAGAAAAGGCCATGCACATTCACACATATATACATACAGAAAACATGTGCAGACTGCTTCAGATTTAAGAAATTATTTTCGAAGGGATAGGCAAAAGAAATATAATTCAGGTGCTCCTTGATTAACTGATCTCAGCTTTGTACCTTTATGCTGTTTCTTGCTCTAGTTAAATAAATCAAAGTTCAGCATGACTGAAGTGAAAATACAGTTTTAGAGACTGAGCAAAGTATTTCAGCTCTCTATGTAAGAAATATATTGTTGCTATAGTCCAGAGTCTACTTACTGGGAAAAAAAAAAAGATTTGTAATTACTGTGATTTAAAATCCATCCACAAAGGTATCATTTATCTGATTGAAATGGATTAGAACTGCAGGTTTTATGTTTTAAGTCTGATTTTCTCTGAATCATCAAGATTAATATATTCAGCCCTCTCATATCCACATCCAGTTCAACTTAGGACTCTTCTGCAAAAGAAAAGATCACCCATCTTATTTGACATTATAATGAGGTTCATGTCCTCTTCACATCATCTCACTGGCTGGCTATGGACAGAATGTATTAAAATGAAATCAACTCAATCAACTCAATCAAAACAGCCTCAAAGTAAAGCCTTCTTTGCTTGTGTCAGGATGCTTTTCTGAAGACCACCTGTTGTCTTTTCATGCCATGTTTTTACTCAGAGATTTCTTTAGAAAATTCCTCAAATACGACACATTCTACCAGCCTCAGGTGACACAACCAGTCTTTTCTCCTTCAAGAGCTCCCTCCACAAAAGTTCACGTACAATTGTCTTCTGTGTATTTAAGGTTGTTCTCTCAAGCAAATCCTTATCAAGACTGGTTTTTGCCTTATAGCCCTGACTTCGGTCATTCCTCATGTTGCCACTTCCTCTTGTTGGTCATAAATAAACACCCTTTGACCCTTTCAGTGTACTGATTCCCTCTTTATTAGTTTTTTACAAAAGCCCATGCATTTCCAATGTGCTAACTAGCAACCTGTGTATTAAGGTCTCCAGGGACTGCAATGAAATCGTTAGCATTAGAATGATAAGTAGTATCAAAGCCAAAATTATACTCCTACTTGAGGAAAATTCCCTTCCTCCAGTGATTATACTGCTTTCTCTCAGACAAAAATGTATCTAAAAAGCAATGCTGTTAGAATTATGTATTTATGGAAGTAGGTTTATGAGATAAACAAAACACAAAAGCCAGGACAACATCTATCTTGAGGTGATCTCAAAGATTTCTTTTCTTTTTTGCAATAGAACAGGAGGTGGTCAACTACTGAAATTTATCCTTTGTGTTTCAAAATCAGGTAGATACCCTCATGTGTACTGTTTAGGAAATGATTCCTTTAAAAACTATTTCTATTCCTCCACAGATAAAAAACAGAAAAATATTTTTTAAAGCACTCATGCTTTTGAAGTGCAGTTCATGCAAACTAATTGCAGATTAATTTGCTTTTTAGATTATTTCATGTTAATTTCTGTGATTTAAAGTATCCCTTTTGAACTCACCTTGGATCAGGTTGAGCAACTTCATTATTCAGGTTCTCATATCCAAATTGATTTAGTATTGTAACCACAAGCATTGGAGCCAAAGATTGGGCAGGCTTCATAAATAAAGCATTGGTGTCAAAAACCATAGAGGAAAGTGGTGATCTAAAATAGTTAAGGAAAAAAACCCAAGAAATGAATGCACAACACAAACTTGTTAGTATATTAATTACAACAGTGATTTTTAAAGTCATTTTAATATGCAGATGGTAACTGTTATGATACTTGGCTTTATATAGTTCATCCATTATAGCAAACAGATCAATCATCATAATGAAATTTAAATTTCTTTGGAAATGAAAGGTAATAAACCTCTGGTGTATATATACAGCATGGCCCCAATTCTGAAATGACTTGCAGTCAAATTCAACTTTGTGCACATAGAGTGATAACTGAAGTGAAGTTAGACTGAACAGTGCAGGGAGAGTTAATTACTTCAGAATTTACATGCATGTGGCCAGAAAAGGAGGCATTTTTTTATTCATGAAAGCAATAGCTCTCACCTTTGAGGGGCAAGTCCTTTCATACAGTTACCAGGACTGAATCTGCACTTAAATAAACATTGATGGAAGCAGTGGGAAGTTACCTGCACTTTGGTAAAAATCCAGAAGATCCATGAGTTGTAATATGTTACATCACAGCAGGTTTTATCAATTTTTATTTCAGAGAGATAACAGCAACCAGTTAGACTTTGAAATTTACACTTGAAGTAGCATAGGCAAAGTTTTATAAGCACCTTTTCCATGTTAGAAAGGCCTTATTCAGAAAATTTTGTAAATTACAATAAATGTATGTGGTTACAGAATAATTCAATTGAAGCTAACAAAAACAGAAACACAAAAAAAAATTAAGGACCTGGCTTATACTATGTATAATTAAAACTAGAAATTACTTAATAATCTGTTGCAATCACTCTACTGAATTAACTGCAGGAAACTTGAATAAAGTTCATATCTTTATTTATGCTAAGTTGCTCATACAAAAACTAGTTCTGTGTCAAGGATCCAAGACTATTTACTGTCTTTACTTTGACATGATCTAGCTTATGAAAGAGTAACATGGCAAGGAGATAGCATATTTACAGAAAAAGTTCTGATGGACATACCTCCACTTGTGCTTTATTAAATCTGCATCAACAGTATCTGCCAAAGGCAAATTGAACAAACTAAATGAAGCTTGCACAATTACCCAAAAAAGGACAAAATATTTAAGATGATCACAGTTCTTATATACACTTTCATAATGAAATCGTAACTGACATTCTAGCATACATACCCCAATACTGACCTTTCCATAACCACAGAGACTTTCTTTAAAACTATGTGATTTATCTGTTTAAACAGCAGCTCTGAAAGCATTATTAGATCTGTTCTTAACTGAGAATTACAAAGCAATATGCAAACCTAGGTTTTTTCTCTTTTCTCTTTTTTTCTCGGACACTGGTGCAAAAGGTCATAAATATTTACTTGAGGTTATCAGTAAATGTCACTTAAAATGACATGGAGAAGAGAAGCACCTGAGAGGAAAGAGTGACTGAAAATTTCTTCTTGAAATTTGAAAAGGACATGAGCATTACTAGAAAGACCATATGGAAGACAAACTTCCAAGTGGGAGAATTAGGACAATAAAAAGATTTGATATGCATTCCTATATATTTACTTACATTGTATTCATGTTTGCATATGTGTGTATATATATGCCTTTAAACACACTCACCCAGAAACAACTCTTAAACTGTGAAGAGAATCCATAAACTCAAATATTGAGATTCCTATGTCTTAGTACATTTTGGGTGTGATTAGCTTTTATTTAGAAGAGGCTTTGAACAACTAGCACTTTAAACATAGAGTCTTTAGATACCTTAGAGGTGTTTTTTTTTCCTGGGGAAATCAACATATATCTTCACCATTTAAAGTATGCAGGTAATGAGATTCAATTTATTGTTCACACAATCCAGTGTTAACAGTAGCCCATGACTGATATACTGAAAATGAGAATGAAAACAGGGAAAAGAAGAAAAAAGATGAAGGATGGTAGGAAAGAACATGTAGAAAGAATGCATTAAAATAGAAAATTAAAAAAAAAAACCACCACCAAACCACTGTGACAATATTCTGATACAAAGGTCTTTATTTTTAAATAAGAGCTTCTCTGCTGAGATCTCCTCTGTCTACGTGGATCAGAAGAGATTCTGCTTCCCTTGAATCTCATGTTATAGCAGGTAAGTGGCTGGAAGCATGGGGCTGCAAACCTTCATCACTGTTCATACTTCAGGTTTTTTTTTTTTTTAAGCAGAAATTAAAAGCTGAAGCAGAATAAAAAGAAAGCTGAAAAAAATTGTAACTGGAGTTTCAACATTTTTAACAAGAGAAACAGAACAGAAAGAAAACCATAAAAGAAGTGGCAAAATCTTCACGCTATTAAAAGCAAGTGTCCACTCTGTTAGAATTATTTAAGCTGTATCTATGAAAAGGGAAGTGTATTTACTTACATGTTTGTCATGAGGTAAAATGCCAACAGATAACAGTGTTCTGACCCTAGAATAAACATGACAGCAGCAGCTACTCCTTCAAAGTAGAAGGAAAACATGATGATTCTGTAATAACCAAACTTCTTCAGTGAAGCATGACTGAGAAGAACAAGGCACTGAAAAGATAATATATACACACATATGATATACATACAGTATCTCAGCATTAGGAGAGCTATAAAGCACAGACCAGATGTAATTTATTATTAACCATTAAGGAAAAAAAAAACAAAGAACAAACAAAACTAAAGCACAAACCAACCCTTTGTGAAAAGCTCAATTCAAGTAAAAACTAGGAACTGAAAAAAAGAACTATCTACTGGCTCATTCTGTGCTACCTCTACCAGGTAAGAAGGATTTTTCACTCAAAACCAGCCAGCTGAGAACTACAATATCCTGAGGAAGATACTGTTTCCCACATTCCCATACTATTATTTAATGCTCATGAACTTTATGTCTGATATCCCTTAAATAGTTAAATTTGCAGTAATATTAATTGTAAACCAAGCATTTGCCATTTTAACTGCTGGTCAAAAATATTTCCAATAATTGTTTTTCTCATCAATATTACTACTTTCACTGGCATTTGTAGAAATTAAGCACAAATTTTAGGTTGATAAAGCAAGCTCACCAAGACAGCTGATGGAAGCAAGTTAGAGACTTCACTAGCAAGTAGAGAAAGGCAGATGCCAGTGGACAGCACGTATGGCTACGTTTTAGTTCTGCCAATCATAGCAAGCAGTAATCCATATGAGAAGCTAGTGATGGCTAACCTCATGAAAATGGTATTAAGTGCTGATTATAGTATAAACAAAGAGTAAGCTCTTCTCTATTGTTCCTCACTTTACATTTTGTAATGAATTATGTTCTTTTTATTATACGAGCCTATGTGACCATCTGTATGTATGCAGTCCTCATCACTATCATAAAAAATAGTCACTGACTCTATAAAGATACACATTTTCTCCTCCCTCTGTGTTACAGAGATGAATAGTGTAATATTAAAATGAAGAACAGGAAAGAATTCTCTTTGTACATTTGTTCACACATTTAAATGCTTTAACATAATGAATTAAAACCAGGATGCTACAGTCAAAGATTACTGTGGCAAATACTATCATAAATAAGTTCAAGTTTTCTACTTAAACCAAGGATCAGGGAGGTAAAAAAAGTCTGGAAAGTTGGTATAAGAAAAAAATCTGGTTTAAAGAAACTTAAATATCCTCGTCCCCTGGCTGTTTTCAGGCATTTTACAGAAAAGTGCCTACACTAGAAATGGTACAGGATTATTTAATGCCTGTTTATTGTAAAAACCATGACCTTGTCTCCCTGTAATTGAGAAATAACCCTGTCTCAGGAAGTACTTATGACTGAATATTCCTTAATACCTGCATGTTTCCAAGACTGCATATTTCTAAGCAAACTAACTTAATGATGCAAATTTAGATTGTTTGCCTGTGTTTCAGCAACGAAGTTTCCTTGTAGACAGGTTTTATTCTCCACAACCACTACTAAAAGGAAGCAGAGGCAGAAGTACAAGCCACTGAAGCACAAATTCCTAAGAAGGGGCTTTAGTTTACAAGGGCTGGGTGCTTTTCCAGCAAGTGAAGTTCAGGATGTTGACACAAGAGAATTCTCTTATATCTTGAGCTCAAAGGGACAAAACTTGAGGAAAATAAGGTCATAGCAAACACTCTTATGGTTCAGTGACCTAGACAAGAGTCTCTGGGGAGCAGAGAGAGATGTGTTTTCTGAAAGACGGTTGGTTTCACACTGTCACGCTGATTTTATCAACAAAAGTGATTGCTATATATAGAGTGTAAAAATATTTAAGCTTTCCTAACATCTGTAGCTTTTGATTTATTTCCAAAGTTCATCAGCTAGTTGTTTGAGTTGCAGGAAACAAAAAAAAAGACCCAAACCTGTGGTAAGGATAAAAGTTGAAATTGCAGATATTTAGGAGTTATGGAACAAAGAAGATACGTTTAGGATTTGTATGTTGAGCTGTGAATTCCAGATGCATTTGCACACATCTTCTTTTACATATTACTTACTGAAACCCACTATCATTTAACAAATGTAACAGCCCGATTGTCAGAAATTTTGAGCACCATGACACCTATGAGAAAAGTCAGGTACTCAGCTTTGAAACTGAAAGTTTTAAAAGATGGAGTGAAAGAAGTTAGGAGGGAATGAACAGAAGAATTTTTTGCTCCACTTCAGACAAGTTTACATTCTGAGGGACTTATTTTTGCTGCTTTTCTTGATCTCACACATTACTTGTTAGGGTTCTCTTTTCTTTTCCAGTTCATTACTCCTCCCCCCATCCCTGGCTGAGGTTTTGAAAGTGTGTCTCTCTCTACCAAGTGAATATAGCTGACCAAGACAGAAGACAACAAAATAAATAGGAATGTATTATTCTCCAAGAGCAGCTATTTGGAGTTTTGTTTGGTTCTCATGACTGAGATACCACATATTTCAACAATGCTTTCAATACCTAAGAATTTTTTCTGGTGTTTTGTGCAGTTTATCTTAGAAACTTCGTGAAGAAGAGATTATTTTTCCATCCTGTATTAAAAATCAAAAACAAAGAGAAAAGAATCTAGAATTCTAGAGATTTTGCTTTTAGAAGCTTTTTATCTTGACGATGTTTTTCATTCCTTTATACTTGGGTATTATAAACCCTGTGGGATCCAAAACATTCACTCCTTGCATGCTTAAATCTTACATTCTTGTAAACATATACTCTACCAGTCTGCCTGCCTGTTCTCACTACTCTACCCTTACATTTAGGTAGCCTGTACATACAGAAACTTTCTTCTTTTAGAGCATTGGTGACCTAGACTTGTCTCTTGGTATAGCGAATGGTTTATGGTTTATTAATAAATTAATAATGGTTTATTAGACAGCATGTTTCCAACACAGTGTAAATGGATACCTTAAACTAATGAAAACTAGTAAAACACCATGTTTTCATATTTTGGAATAAAAAAGGTGTAACTGCCTACCTGAGGACAAATAAAGCCTGCTCCATACATGATGCTTCTTAATGAGGAAGAGAGGACGTCCTTAGGAATAAGATTATCTGCAAAGATCACCATAAAATTGTTGCAGAAGGCTACGTGGAAGACTTGGAAAAAGTTCATTCTCTGTCATTATCTGTTTGGTCAATGAAATTACTGAGGACCAGGAGAGAGTTCCATCACCATTTTCCAGATTAGCATTCTCCATACAGATTTCTCGCTGCTCATACTGCCTAGTACTGTATTTGCCTGTGTAACACATACAGGGTGTTGCTAATGCTGCGACCAAAACAGCGAAAGCCTGAAAACAGGCAAAATTTTCAATCTTATTTGATATGAGACCACAAAAGAGAATGCTTGTTGAGCCAAGTAATGTTGCTACTTGGATGTATTCAATAAGCTGAAGCCTACTTTCATGTCGTGTTGAAATCTCTGCAAAGAGCGCACACTGCGCTAGAAGCACAAATGTCAGCAAACCATCAAAAGAACATGACGCAATGATGAAGTGAAGACCACTTTGCCAGTCCCCTTCTTCATAATGTTTCCAAGGAAACCAAGGAAGCAAAAAGGCTAATGCGTATAAAGGAGCTCCATATAAGATTGAGATGGTGTCTTGAGCAGCATGTGAATGTGGAGTTATCTTGCATATACCCAAAAAGAGGATCATTAATGGCATTCCATATCATAAATACAACCTGGCACAAACAAGCAAGAAACACTACAGAATTTATTATTAGGGTGATTTTTCTGCAGAGGTTATACAAATACAAAAGCAATACATACCACGTTTATTTAAAATAAATCTCTGCTGAAAAAGTAAAGATGGAAGCTCAGGTCAAAACAGTCTCCAGAACTAATTCTTAAGTGTATTTAGATTTATAGTAATTTTGAAAAACAAGATGAAAAGTAGGCAGGTGCCCAACTACACATGAAATAAACCCCTGTCTCTAAGACTTCACTCTTTCAAAACCTTATTTATTTCAGCTTTCATCTTGCAAAGCCCAAATATTACACTCACATTAAGTAATTCAAAACATGAGCCAGCCCATTACTTTCAGGAGACCATTTACGATAAGGGTTGCTCACACGGATAATGACTTGCAGAGTAAAGGCAGTGTTCAAGCACTTAAACAATCCATAGGAAAGCACTAATGTCACACACATTGATAGAGCTGAGGTACAAGATTAGTTTACAAAATTACTTCAAGCTATCAAAGGAAAAAAATTTTTCATCAGTTAAAGTCTGGAGATTCTTAGTCTAAAGACTGTAAACAATGTGCTTTACATGTACCTTCACTTGCTTATGGATTAACTAAATGTAAAATTAATTTACTGTATAACTATTTGCTCTGCATCCAAAAGTTAATTTGTAAGTAAAAAAAAACCAATCTTCCTGTGTTGTGATAACACAGACACAAAGCACAACATGGTAATCAGAATACTCCATTGTACCACACCTGTGCTTGATGAAACGCTGCTTCTGAAATCTTGTGTTGGTTTAGGAAAAGCTTAACATAGTAGAAGTTAAAGATACCGTTCATCATTCCAGCACCTAATGTAGTCATGGAATACGCCAGTGCATTAGGATGAATTCCCAAAACAAACTTTGTCTGCAAGAACAATTCTTTTCTTCCTAAAGTTACAAAAAAGAATTACAACAGTTGATAGTAAAATTTTCCAAATTAAATTACATGGGAAATTTGCTTTTTCAGACATGTGGAAATGGATTCTTAGGGGGAAATTTCCCCATTCTTATTTCCTTTTTTTTTTTTTAATGAGAAACACTTTGCTGAGTTATAAGACACTGAGCCCAAAACTGAATAGATGGAATTACTAAGAAGTCAGTGATATTCCTAAGTATAACCAGTTCCTAAAACTCAATGGGACAAGTAGACAAAAATGTAAAAGAATCCCTTCCTAACTGGTGCACAGACTCAATAGAAAAATCTACTATTGCTGACATGAATCTTGGTGTAGAGTTCAAATAATTGTATACATTTTAGATCTGTCTTACTAGCTACATCGTTTTAAAATTATGGACTGCGTAGGAATGAAGTGGCTCAATTCATCCCCTTACGTACTCCATTGCTATGAATGTCAAATGCAGCATGCACTTAGATGAGTATTTCTTTCAAAACAAATAGCAAGTTTTGTCCTTGTATTTTTAAATGCTAATTGTTAACAAGCTAGAGAAACAACTTTAACCTAATAAATTAATCAGATATGAATGGAAACCATAAACCATAAACTTTTAAGAGTTTAAACATCTTGATTTGCTTTGCATGTAAATAAAATCTAGCATGTAACACATGTATATAGCATTCTAAGCCTGTCCAAATAACAAAGATTCAGCCCAAGAATATAGAGCTCTTTAATATATCAAGCAAATCTTCAGCCAACAATTTTTTGAGATGCTAACCTTTTCCATCTATCTAGCAATTCACTTAAGCATATTTGGAATAAACTATTCTGTGAAAATAACTAGTTCCAGGAATCCTCTACCTTTTAAAGCTCAGTAATGATTACGTAAAGGTAGTCATTGACCACATTTGATTCTATAAGCCCAATGCAAAAATACTTCTCCCAGGTATCTGGTTTTAGCTGAGGTTTTATTCATCTGTGCACCTGTTTGAAGGAAGCTGTCTGTCATTAATTTAGAGATATTTCAGGTTCAAACTCAGGCCTTACTACACACTGTGACTCCAGAGCTTTACAACCTACTTTTTGTGAATAGCCCACACTTTGCTCCTCTGCATGTTAACATGTTTATCCTAAATGAAATTTTCAAATATCCATCAAAATACCTACTTTGAATATCTGCTTGTTCAGCTCAATAAGCAGATCTATAAACAACTCCCCAAACACCTCACAAAAATGGCCATGGAAGAAACAGGAAATGAAAACCAAGGCTGTTTTCAGCATTCCTGTGGCTTACAAAGTGGCTGAAGCCAGGCTGTTGCAAGGGAAGATGGTAAAATCCTAATTGCCAGGTAAGGGCCAGGCAAAAGCCACAAGTCAGGAGGGACTGAACACGTGCCTGTTCTGGCAAGTGACGGAACAGCAGGTTTTCCACCCCTGATGCAGAAAATGAACTCCTGAAGAGCAAATAAAATGTGGATGCATCTTTGCATATATATTTAAGATACTCCAACATGAAACAAGATGCACAGAGGAGACAACTTCACACTATAGGTAAAAAAAAACAAAACCAAAAAACCAAACCAAACAAAAAATCAAGCTGACAACTTGATCCAAAGCATTTCTAAAGCCAATTTATTTGTAAGAATATAACTGAATTTTTAGGCACTTGAGGATGATTGTAATGTGTATTTTCAAGCTGTAGAGAAAATTCCATTTTCAAGTGATGAAATTTTGCCTTTTTTTTTTATTTGTTTGGTTTTGTAAACTTTTACTGAGAAACCTATAGTGAAGATAAAGCTGTTGAAAAGATGCCCATTTGAAATGTTTATATTTTAAAGTAAGTTTGATGTTACTGTGAAAGTCATTACAGTAAGTGTGTTACGGACCAAGTCTCACTTAGGTATTTTAAGGCATGCATGTTCAAGCCTCCACAAATGTACTTGATGAAGTGGTTTTGGAAAGGTAGACTTTTCATCTCTATTTCTCCCTGGAGATCCTTGCTTAGGTCTTCAAAAGGAGAACTGGGAGCTCCCCTTTTCCTCCAGTTCCAGGAGCACCAAGAATAAAGTGCTTCGAATTAAAACACTGCCAGCAAACTAACAGTAATTTCTCAAATCATGTTTGACTCAATTCCTTCCTACACACACAGGAAAAAAAGAAAGAAATCCCCTGAGCTTCAGAATATTTGAAAGTAAAAAGAAATTTGAAATTTCTTCAATAAAAACCTTTTAACAACACACAAACAGGTCTCTGGTGTTATGACTAACTGTAATATACAGGATCTGACACAACTCTTTACGCTAATTGGTACAGCTGGCCCTGTAACTTGTGTATGAAATAAGTTCAATTAGAAGTTGAGGTACCACACTTCCTTCCTCAAAGATGCACTCTTTAATGGTATAACAATGAAATCACACATGACTACCCTCTCTCTCTCGCTCGCTCTTTTTAATTGTCAGCCTTTATATTGAGTAGGTTAGAGCACAGGTGTTGACATTTTGTGACTCACAGAAGGCAGTCTAGTGGTTACAACCGTGTTAGTACAGCTGAGCCAAAAGAACAGACTGTTTAAACCAGTGAGACACTGCATACTTGCGTTTCTCCCAGGGCTAGATGACAATCGCTAGAAGAAACTAGAGCATGAGTCTAAAGAAAAGCGGGTTCCCAAGCAATAGCAGATTTTGACTGAAGCACACTAGCTGACATCATGGTCTGCTGGGCTGGGTCCCACACTGCAGCACAATGCCCACACTCCTGACAAACTGGTCGGACACAAGTATCTTCCTCATCTTTCTACCATGACTTGAACCACATTAAGGCAGAACAAAGAATAAAGGCTTTCCTAGTCCCGAGCAGTAACACTGCGGGGAAATGCTGCTGAAGCAGAGGGCGGATGCAAACACAAAGCACTTGGAGCAGGAGGGGAGGAGATGTTCTGATGCCGCCACCCTCCCAGCCCGCGATGCTGTGGCTGCCCAGCTGCGGCTCCTGGCAGGCACGGGGCTCCAGAAACTTGCAGGGCTGGAAGTCTGGAGATGCTCATCTATTAAAACTGGTCAAATCAACCCAGCTTTCCCTCAGCAGCTCTACAGATACGGGACACGGCTCCTCCCCCCTCGGGGGGAAAGAAGCGGGAGCGAGCGGTGAGCGCCCCAGCACCACCCGGGGATGGAAACGGCCGTTTCCAGCCGTGACAGCCGCTCCGCAGCTGCACGCCCCAGCGGGACCACACTCGGCTCTGCCCTCCCCTGCCGCGCTCGGGCGCCGAGGCTCCCCGGGGAGGTGGCGGGACCGCGGCCCGCACCTGGGCGTGACGCCGCTAAGGTAACCGAGGCGCGGGCTGAGCCCCTCCTCACACGCTCTTCCTCAGCGCTCCCCGGGTCTCCCGACACGGGGCGACCAGGAGCCACAACTACCCTACGCCCGGCCGCGCTGCCCAGCCCTGGGCTGTGCCAGCTCTGCTCCAGCGCAGACCCACCGGCACCCCCACGGCAACCAGCTGCCGCCATTAACCCTTCAGGGCCCAGCAACCACCTCACACCTCACCGCCACCACCCAACCTCCACCGACGGGAGGCAGCGCAGCCAGCTGCCGGGGCGGGGCGTAATTAGCCCAGACCAACCTTCCCTTCATTCTCATTGGCAGGTTGATACGAATTCGCTTTGTGATTGGTTTAGGCTCCTTTCGATCTCTCCTGCGGGCGGCTTCCCATTGGCTCCCCGCGGAGGAGGTGAGGGTGTTGTGTTTGAATCGCGGGGTGGACGGTGGGCGGGTGGCTGTAGCTTGCCACGTTGCCGCCGGCGGCTTCGCGCAGCCCGACCAGAAGGGGGAGAGGTTCGGCAAAGTCCGGAAACGCTCGGCAATGGCCGGAGGCGGCTTTTAAGGAGAGGAGCGGCAGCCGGCTTGCCCTACCCCGCCGCCGCTCGGCGCGGGGAAACTCGCTGGCGTGAGCGCGGCGGCCGCGATGCTGACCGATAGCTTGGTGGAGGAATTCGAGATCCGCGAGGATGAGCCCTGGTACGACCAGCAGGACTTGCAGCAAGGTGAGCCGGTACCGGCGAGGGGGAGCGGCCGGCGGGTGGGAGCAGGGCTGCGGCGAGGGGGGCGTGTGAGGAGGGAAGGAGCCATGGGGAGCTGCCGGGGGGGGCGGCGAGGAGGAGGGCGTGTGAGGAAGGGAGCGACGAGGAGGGGGCAGGAGCCGTCATAACGGCAGCGCGGAGCACGGGGGGCGGCGGGAAGGGCGCTCGGGGGGGGCGAAGCCGCTGGCGAGGGTCGCGGGGCGGGAGCGGTGCTTGTGCCGGCCCGAGGCTGTGGGCGCCGGGAGCCCGGGCTCCGCTCACGGCCGCGTATCCTACCGCTGTGGGCGCGTAGGCAGAGGGGCCGCCGATGCAGATCGCGGCCGTCTTTGTTTGACGGGAGGGGCTGCTGCAGTAGAACCGTGCCCGGGCACCCCTCCGACCGCACGGCGGGGAGGGGAGCGGCTCTCAGGAAAGTTGCACCTTGGGCAGGAGGTAAAGCAGCTGTCCAAGGCAGCGCTCGGAATAGCGGGCGCTGGAAGCATCGGGCTGGGCTGCGAGACTGCTCCCTGTCGAGCCTTTTTGTAAGGGTTTCGAGGCGGTGAAGCTGTAAAGGTGGCTGCGCGCGGTTAGTGGCAGGTCCGTGATTGAAAACTTTGTAGGTTTTCTTAAAATACACGAATAACTTCACTATGCGTCAGAATTACAGGTATGTAGGTCGTGTATGTCATTCTATCGATAGGTTTTAAAACACTACATGCCGTAGGTAAATGCTATTCTCGTTTCACAGATGAGGAATACATCAAGGATAATTGCACTAAAACTCTCCTACAAACATGATACGGAAAGAATGTGCCGTTTCCTTAAGAGCTGAGTGGCATTTCTGACTGGTATTTAGGTAGTTCTACTTTCTGCTACTAATCCCCAGTTCTTCTTAAAAGGCCAGCTCAAAGCTGTGAAGTTGCTTCCTGTGAACCTGCTCCAGCCTTCTGCTCTTGGGTTTTACATTGAAGTACGTTATTTCTTGGGATTGTTAGGTGCTACTACATTATAAACAATGTAGAAAGGCACTTTTGAAAGCTCTTCCTAAACTAAGCAGTTTTCACACTGAGATCAGGCATCTGACAGCAGAAACTTGGTTTTGAGGCTGGAGTAGGTCTCTAATTGTATGTTTTGACGATAAAATAGCTAACGTATAAGAGCTCTATTTAGGAACTCTGTTCGAAGTAGGTGTTTTCATGGATCTACAGTACAAACCAATCAATTTAAATTGGATCCTGAAACCATCATTTGCTGTCAAAAGGGAAGAGAGTTGAAAGTTTGAAGACCTGATTTAGCAATGTTTTTACTATGTCAGTGTTTATGGGGCAGAAGACCTAGAAGGAGATTTCACAAAGTAATAGCAACAGAGTTCTTGGCTTACTGATGTTTCTTTAAATTAATCTTTTAATTAAAATGAGTGAAATAATCACTATTTTGCTCTCTGGTGTGAGCTTTTAAGAAACAGTATTCCATTTATGAGGTTAGTGCATTTTGAGGGTTGGTTAATGTTCTTTCAGCATTTGACCAGTCTTTTTTCTGGGGATTATCTTTTTATAAGCCTAAACAGAAGTGACTTACCAAAAGGGAAAGGAGGAAAATAAACTGATGGGCAAATTGAAATGCAAAGAATAAATACCTTAGAGGAATGGGTTTTTTAAACATTCTGTTATACTTTATTCCTTAAGTCTGAAAGCTTTTCCAAAGGCTAAGCAATACCAATGTATGTAAACAGGGTAGTAAGACTGCTTATCAAGGTCTCTTGAAACTTGTCACAACCCAAACAATTGGTGCACATTAAAAACCCAAGGAGTAGGTTTATGAGAAAACCTAGGTTGTAAAACACTAGGAAGCATCCTGAAACAAGCTTGTAGTCCTTGCTCGAAAAACTTTGATGATCTTTGTATGCACCAAAAGCTTTTGCCTCGACAATGGAGGTGGGCTTTTCTGGCATGCTGTTCATGAGAACAGAATGCTCATGGAATTCTTTTCAAGGAAGGGAACAGTTATCCTTCTTCTGCAACATCCATGTTTTGCTGCAGTATGCTGATTTTTGAAAAAGAATTGTTTGATATGACTGCTTTTTTTGCATCTTGCTGTTAAGTTGTTTAACAGAACCGAGGGTAGACTAAACATGGAGTAGGAAATAGGAAGCTAAGTAGAAAAACTAAGGGTTTAATTTTACAGTTAGGTAACTGTCAACCACTCTCGTATGTCCTACACTTTGCTGTTGAAAAGAACAGGCTTAATTTTAGACTGAAAAATTCTCTGAATCTTTTTGTCAGGTGGGTTATGAAAAAGTAGAAGAGAAGGATTTTGGTGCTCTTTTATCTTTTCCTCAATTATAGTAACACTGTCAGAAGAGATGGTGGCAAAATGCTGGTGAGGACTGTTTAACATCACAGACCTATCTCTGAAATCTTGGTTTTGTTTTAGAGATTTCTGAAGGTGCTTTTAAACACAAAACAACTGATCAGATTTACTAAAATGAAGATCTGAAGATCTGCACATACGCAGTTTGCATTATTAAAAACCTTTTTGCTTACATCTTGGAGAAAAGGAAAAATGTGTGCCTGTGGTGGAACTTAGCTGCTCCTTTATGTAAATTTACAACAGCAAATGCAGTGTGCTTCTACTATTGTACAGTAACTCTGAGAAATGTAAATTAACCGTTTTCCTTCTGTAGCTGGAGAATGTATATATTGCACATCTCCCTCTTAAAATTTGCTTGTTGTAGGGCTTACAGGTACTTAATGTAGACAAATGAACACAAAGGAAGCGCTTATTTTTAGAAGAGGTGAAATTGTTTCAGTTCTTGCTTTCTCTAGGGGTAGGAGTTAGGGTTTCATTGCATGTTCCTGAACTCTTCCATTTGTATTCTCCGACTCAGAAACAAATTGCCTTAATTACAAAATAGCGTGCTTCTCCCATAGTAACTCATTTGTGTTTCTCCCATTCTAATGAACAGAATGGGTGTGTAAATACAATGTCATGAATTCCAGTATTCATATTGTATTCAAAGTACTGTGTGGTGTGTGCTACTTGATTTAGTAGATGAGGGGGCATTTAAGAATGAAACCATCAACTCCTAAATATACTTAAACATCAAACAAAACTTTCACTTTGGGAAGGGAAATGGCAGCGAGTAATTCCATATGCATTACATCTTTACCATAATCCTAAACCCTCTCTAAAGCTCTTATTCTTCTCTATTAAAATAAAAGAATGGACTATTCAGTCTTTGCCTTGAATGATGCTAGTATTGTTGACCAGCTTTAAAGATTGTGCCTCCTAGTAAAGATTTGTGTAGTGTGAACACTCATAAATTGGTACTTCATTTCATATAGGGTGATAGATTCACTTGATCTGAAGACTGCATTATTCTGTAATGTGATAGAACAAACAGCTTGGTGTTTTACTGGGAGTTATGCTGTCCATGGCTAAACAATGCACAATCTCTGTTTAAAAATGGGAAAAGTTTAAGCAGGATGCCTTGAGGTTTCCTTATCCAAATACTTTGAACTCCAGCTGTGGAATAGGCTGTGTTCCTTAACAAGTGATGTTATAATGAAAAAGCTATGTGAGGATAAACTCCTAAGTATAGATCAGTATGCCATGTGGCTCCTAGTCATACATCTTCTGAAACTGTGAAGAACTCTCAAGCAGTATGATTTGTTTTAAATGTTTGTGGTTTTTTTTGTTTTTTTTTTTTTTTTTTTGTGGCATTTAGTCTAAGAATCTGACCTTAAGGTGGGAAACAATGCACTATAGCTGTAAAGAATGTGTAGAGAATACCAGAGCTGTTGTTTGGCCAGAATTGGACATCTACAACTTAATAGACAAATGCTCCTACTCACTTGTCCTTGTAAGTCTGAATTTGGTCTTTGGCTTACGTGCATAGATGGAGTAATCATTTTGGCCAGGCTGCCAAACTGAAGGTTAGCACAAAACAATCTTGGAACAGTGTTCTATCTACTACAATGTCCAGTTGATAAGATAAATGAAAAAGGCAGGAAAATAACATGTTAAAACAAGGGCACCTAAATCAAGTGAAAATGGAATTTGTTTTCTCATCTAGCTGCAACTACTGATGATGTAGTATGTACCTCTTGTATATTAAGTCTTCTTGAAGTGAATCTAAATTTTTCTTGAAGTTTCTTCTGTTTCTTTCCCAGTAGTGATGCTAGTTCTATGTGAAAATTACCCAGATTGATTTGTACTCATGCAGAAGACAACCTGGTTGTAGTCCAGGTGATCAGAAGGTTGTAGAAAATTAAGAGATTTTTAGAAATCTGTTGGGATTCTTAACATGTAATACCCTGCACAGAGTCATTACAATTTAGCAGTACCACCAAGATTTATTTCTGTTGCATTATGCTGGCTTTTAAATTACATGTGTTTCTACACATGTAGGTAATAATGTAGGATATATAGCACTACTGATGCTGTTGAACAAATATCAAGCTTCCCTCTAGAAAGGAATTGAGTGTTCAGATGACTTATTTCTTAATTTGAAACAACCATAGTCACTGCACCCTGGAAATGACTGACGTGAAATTCAGATTAAATGCCGGAGAACAACTGACATGTAAAATTAATGTTTTGGAGCACATGAAACAATTCTTGTCTCCTAGGTTTATGAGCTTGAAAAGCAGAATAGCTACATTTATTTATCAGTTTATGTCTTTTGATATTAATGTTTCATGATAAGAAGCATCTGAAACTTTGATTTAGCACTTTGATCCTTAAGATCTGAACAACTTGGTGAAGGGGTAAAGGTGGAAAACGGCACAGTAAGCAAGAGTGCAGACAGCTGTGGGCTGGGTCTGGCCTGACAAACATTTACAGGGTCTTTTATGTTTACTCTATAAACATGGTGAAGTGTAGTTAACTAATGGACACCTTGGGTAGCGATGCTGATGCTGTACTAGGCAGATAGGGGGAAGTGAAGATGGCTTCATGTGTCTGACCTGTGGAAGAAGGACTAAGGAAGCTTAACGAAATCAGAGTATCTTCTAGGTTTTAGGACTGACTTAGACTTGTATTATAGATGGTATATGAATGTTCCACTTAAGCTAACTTTCTTTTTGAATACTAGAAATAACATGGAGCAGTTATAACAGCAATAAAAAAAAACACTACATGTATTTTATTAAAATGCTTTAAAATTAAATGGTTATTTGCTCTATAACTTACATGCACACATGATTTCTTTGTTCAGATCTTCACCTTGCTGCTGAGCTTGGTAAGACACTCCTGGACCGTAACACTGAACTAGAAGAGTCTTTACAGCAAATGTACGCCACAAATCAAGAACAACTGCAGGAGATTGAGGTAAATATTTAAGGGATCCAAGTGTTAAAGCATCTAGACCTGCAACAGAATAGCCCATAATTTTGGATCTGACTTTCTTGACATCTGTAGATGCTTTAAAAAAAAACCAATAACCTTTAACCACTTCAGCTACTTTGAGAATTTGAGAACCTGTGCTTTCAAATCACAGCTAGATGATAGTTGATCATAGTTATACCTGTTTTCTGATTACCAGAAGCTTTGTGTCTTTAAACTTCATTCTGAATTTGGCTTGTTTTACTAACAAGTGACTAGCATTTTTCTTTTTGTACAGAAAAGTTACTTCAGTTACTCTGCTGCTCAACTTTGCTGATCTTTCAAAGTAAAATGCCATTAAATCGTATGATGATAAATTTAAATTAGTATATGAAAATATTAGTGGTTACAGCATTTAAATGTAAAAGCTGGTAAGTGCAGGAGAGAGACTTAAGTAAAGTTTGAGGATAGGTACTTCTGCTAAACAGAGCTGTGATAGATGGAGCCAGCTTATTTCAGTTTTAAAAAAGGAACCCCACACCCCTCATCCCTACCTCCCAAAAACAAACCCAACAAAACAACTACAAAACCAAACACTGAAATAGTATTTAAATACAGGACATAATAGAGCTATTCTGTATTTCTGTTTTCCAGAGGGGGAAAATTTCATTACTACCTTTTCAAAATCACTCCTCTTTGTGTTACTTGGTGGAAAAAAACTGGCCATTTTTGGCAATTAGGTTTTTTACATTGGCTGTGGTCATGCAGACCTAGCATTTATCAGCATAATGAGTTTTTTCCCCATCTGTTACAGAGCAATTCATGGTCTCTAATTAAATTATTAAATATTCAGTACCTTGACTGACAGCATATTGGAAATGCAGTCAGTGTTTCAGTTTGGTTCTGGTACGGATCCCAGGGAACAGGCTGTGACTGGTATACACTGGATTTTTACAAATCCAAGTCCCTTAGTGCAAGCAGTACATGTGCAGTTACAGACAGGGTGTGGATTTTGTACAGCTGCAACTTCAACTTAAAACACTTATCATTTGGTAATACGTAACCTCAAGAATCCTGAGCTTAGTACTTATATAGGTGTCTTTAGTCATGCTAACCCAAATGCAGTGTATTTATTAGGTGATGCACAATATCTGGGTGCAGGTTGTAGTGGGTTTGGGGTTGGTTTTGTGGTTTTTGGTTTGTTTTTTTTTTTCCCTAAGATACTTCTGGTTTGTACCTCATTCTTTGGCTCTTTATTATGTACCAAACGTCATCTTTGTTATGCTATTCGTTCTGTAATACAATGGTTGGAATGGCTGCTATTTGTATTAGTGCCACAGTATTACAGAAGATGTATTTACTTATGCAGAGACTTAAAATAACTCATTACCATGAATGGTTTTTATAGAAAGATTAATTTTTAAGACTAGAGAGGACAAACATTTCAAGGTGTTACGCAAACACTGTTCTCCTTAAGGTTCAACACCTGGAGAAACAACTGCGTTTAAGGAAGTGTTTAACACAGTTACAACACACCTTTTGAAGTAACTGCATAACTTTATGACAGATAACTAATTTGGCTCAAGAAATATAGAAAATATATTATTGCTAAGCTGCATTCATTTATAGAAATGGCCCAGTGCCATTGAGGATAAAATATCCTGTTGGTTTAAGCAAGTTTGCTTCAGGTGTTTTGGTGGGTTACTGACTACGTAAGAGAGCTTCAGCACCAGGAAGTGGTCAGAAATGTTCTTCCAGCAGTGGTCTATAGTTGGTGTGTTGCAAAGGAAAAAGCAAAATGAACCCCATTCTTGAAATAACCAGAGAGAACCTCAAGATGGAGGAACTGAATATATCAGATTACTTGCACAAGGGATTGCTACAGGAATTCACCATAACAAATGGGGATAAAGTTAGCATATGCAAGGTGCAGTATGCTTTAGCTGGTAAAAGCAGTTCAGTCAGTTATTTTCATACCTAGTGTTCTGTCTTCTGTGTGAACATAGTTTACCCCACTGCTCAGGATACATATACAAGTGGCATAACCAGTCACTATGCTTGATTTTTTTTTTTTTTTTTTCCTTACTTGCAAGTGCTTGTCTCTGTAACCTGAAGGTGATCTTTCTTCTGTTCTGTAGCTACTCTGCTCATTTTTACGTGCTTTTTCAGTGCAGTGTGTCGGTGTTAATCTTTGGGTTCCACCCCCCCCCCCCTTAATTCACATCTTATGGGTAGCAAAGTCTAGAACTGTCTAAGAAATCATTGTGAAATACAGCACTTGTCTGCACTGAAAAGGAAGGGTCAAAGGCTTTGAAATGCTTAAGATTACATCTAATATATTAAACACAACATTTTACAGCCTTGGATCTGACCTCTGTACTGACACATGTACCACTAACTAATCACAGTAGATTTAATAAAAGCTGGATTGAAAGGGCAACTTCATTCCTGTCTCAATCTGTTCTCAGTACTCAGACTTCAGAAATACTCCTTTTATCATGTGGTAGAACAAAGTCTCAACTGCTGCTTCATGTTAGGTGCTTAGTTGCAGGGGAGGTGGAATAAATGTGAACTTCTAAAGTATTGATCACCACATCTATACTTTGTTCTTGTGGCCTTGTTATACCAAGCCAGCTTGACACCAACACTGAAGATACTGGAGACACAAGATGAAGAAAATGGTGCTTCACTTCTAGTAAGCTAAAACTTCTGGAAAAGCCCATTGTAACAAGTAGTAAAATCAATTCTGGCACCAAAGCCACCAAAGGCTTCTGTGCTCAGCCATGCTTGTATTGATGAAGAAAGTCTGAAGATCTCCAGCGCCTTCTGAGAACAACCAGTAGGGAAAGTTAATCTGAAATGGGTCACATTGAGATTCTGCTGCTAATCCATGTACTATTTTTGTGTAAATCCTCAGTCATGTGCACACAGGCTACAAAAGGATCTAGCCAACTGCCATCATGTTGATCTTCTGCAAGTCTGTATGTAGTAGTTACTAGTCCTAGATTAACTTATTATCTGTTCTTAAATTGCTTAAAATGTAAACTCATCAATCTTCTAATGAGGTAACAGGTTAAGTCAAATATTAGAAGTTTTGAGTATGTACAGGTGTATATAAAGGGAAGTAATTCTGCCTACAAGTCTGGATGCTCCTACTTGAAGTTTACTTTTCAGTAGGTAGGATGTAGTAATACAGAATATATTGCAAGAAATAAATTCTATGTAAGAACAAAGTACCTCAGATCTACAGAGTTAGGTTTTTTTTGTTCACGTTTGCATCATGCAAATTCTTGTGTAGATTTTTAGAACTGGGTCAGTCCTATACTGGGTGGGACAATCTAAGACACTTGTATTAAAAGCTTTAAGTGATAGTTAATTGCTCTTAGACTGAGAATTCCAAGCTTTCTGACATTATTCAAGTAACTTAAGTCTGTTTTTCATTGTAAAACTAAAGAGGATTAAAATGAGTACTTCATGTGGAGTTCTATTTTTTTAGAAGGCAGGAGACCTTTGTTTGGGATTACAGTAACTGGAATAGTTCCCTGTGAGTAATTAAAGATTGAATTCAGTAATTTGATTATACTTCCTGATGCATGGTAGCCTATATACTGTCTTAAGTGTGACCACAACCTAAATTCTCTTCTGCTGAACCTAATGCTACTTCAGACTGGAAAAACATAGGTTAGCTGAAAAGAAATTTAATTATGGATCGTGGTACCCAATATTTCAGATGTAATGCTAAGAAAATTGTTGGGTCAACACTGTTAGGAAAATTCTGTTGGAGCTCACTACAACTTCTGGAAGGAGTCTGAGGATAGTTCAGGGCTATGTTGAAGTCTGGTTTCAAGGCTGTATCAGTGAATACTGCAGTATGGACAAACCCAATCCAGAAGGCTCCAGGCCAAAGCCTAGCTGCAGCAAGTCTAAACATAGCTGGCACAACCAAACCCAGCTCTTTGGAATAAAAGGCTGGTTGATCCACTGGGGTTGATCTCCATGAGAAAGGCAAGCTGAGTTACTGGTAGCTCTTTGCAGCTAAAGGTTTATCAAAGCAACCACTAGAATCTACATTTCTGAAGCTTAGAAGTTTCCCTATGAATATGAACAGAATTGCAGAATAGTAGTTCTGTTTCTGTGTTTCAAGTGTAAACTAATAACAGCAATACTGTCTTGCAGTATCTCACAAAGCAAGTGGAGCTCTTGCGTCAGATGAACGATCAGCATGCCAAAGTCTATGAGCAGCTGGATGTGACAGCAAGAGAGCTGGAAGATACTAATCAAAAACTAGTTGCAGACAGTAGAGCTTCCCAACAAAAGATATTAAGGTAAACTTTTACTAGATCCTTCCTAGATAATGTGAAAAAAGCACTCTAAGTGTATTTTTGTGTAGTTATTGGGTGGCCATCTCTGTCTAGCGGTGTTCTACAGTACTGTTAAATTGGAAGGATAGTGTTTTTTAAAGGTCTTTAAGGGCCAAAGAACAGCCTTCAGAGAAGAAAACACACTATAAGGGGATGGGAAATTCACATCTACTTGATTAAACACTCAAATGTCTTTTACCTTTTAGTTTGACAGAGACTATTGAATACCTGCAAACGCACATAGATGACCTGCAACGACAAGTAGAAGAACTGAAAAAGCCTGGGCGAGGCCGGATGAACCATGAGAGATCTGACCAGCCGAGATCAATGCATAGTTTCTCATGTTTGAAGGAGCTGTATGATCTTCGCCAGTAAGACTTTTTACCTTGCATAGCAAAGATAATACTGAAATTATTTTAGGCAAAGCTCTAAAAACTAAGACACAAGCACAGAGGTGAAACAAGCTAGCAGAAAAACCTCTGATGTTCACAACTTATCAGAGCACCTGCACAGTCCTGCACTATGTGGTGGTGCCACTGCTTCTGGCATACTTCTAGACCGCATTAGTATTTGTGTGAGAGGAACTGCCTTAAAGGGTTCTCTCCCTAAGTCTCCAACCATATCAAATTGCAGCCCAGAAAGTTTACAGCAATTTGCACCCTGCTTTTTTTTTAGTCAAAACCAGGCACATAATCTGAAAAACAAACATCTTACATGCAAAATATTTTCTGTAACTTACCTTTTCCTTGGGATGTTTGTGGATATTTTGTTTCCAAGGAAGGCAGGATTCCTGCGGTAGCCTACTTGAATTTAAACTGGTTAAAATGATGCCTAGGCTGGTAAAATAGTGCCTAGAGCTCTGGGCTGTGTTTTTAATTTGGAGCAGTTTTCCCCAGCTGAATGGCATTAGTATGCCCATCAGGACAACCACCTGGAGTAAAAGCTCAGACTAGCTTCAGTCCTGGAAGGTTCACTTACGAAATGAAAGGTAATTTCACAAGTGAAGGACTTCCACAGACACAAAAGCATCCATAGGCTTTTGTGTCTGGGCTTCAGCACAGCATGGAGGTAGGACTGTAGAATAAATCTGTACATCCAAAAGGAAGTTATTTCTTGATAATTTAAATAAGTGGATTCCTTCAAATTGACCAAAGCTTGTGGAAGTACCAGGCTACAGAATTGCCTTGTCAAATTTTGATGCTTGTTTCCACAATCAACAGTGACAAAAGTTACATGAGTGGAGTACTGTGGAAAAAAAATCTGAGTGTCAGAGTACCACACAACATGGAGGCAATGTTTAAATAAACATAAATTACAGGTCTAATTATTCAATAAGGTTGTCTGTAACCCGAAACTGTTCCTAAGCTGCCATTCTGCTTAAGATGGGAGGCTTGATTTGATGGCATATCGGTATTTACAAACTCTGCTGTGATGATCACATGGACAGATAGGTTAGTAAAATGACTGCTGTGTGTACTTTGAGGTGTGTTAGCACCTAGTTAAAATCTTTTAAAATCAAATTAGTTTAAATCTGTCATTAGTTACCCAGGACTGGAGGTCTTTAGGAGGTGTGGTCAGCTGTACTTCCTACATTTGATGATGCTTATTTTGTTTCTGCAGGTATTTTGTTTATGACCACGTGTTTGCAGAAAAGATTACTTCGATGGATAATCAGCTAAGTCCTCTAGAAGAAGAAAATGAGAACTTAAAAAAGGCAGTTACAGTTCTGCAAGCCCAACTGAACCTAGAAAAAGAGAAGAGGGTAACAATGGAAGAGGAATATAGTCTTATGGTAAAAGAAAATTGTGACCTTGAACAGAGGCTTGCTGATATAGACTTGTATCGGGCTCGTGCAGAGGAGTTGGAAGTGGAAGTAGCTGAAATGCGACAAATACTTCAGTCTGAAAACACATTACATAAAACAGAGAAATTGGTGCCAGAATCCTTTTTCATTTCATTCAAGGAGCCTTTAGAAAGGGAGCTTGGTCAGAGCCCAGCAGATGATGGGCTTCTAACTGTATCAGAGTTTGAGAAGGCGGCGCTGAAACGAAGCAGCAGTGAAACCTTCCTGAGCAGTGCTGCAGGGGGAGACATTCTAAGGGACCATGAAGAAACATGTATTAGAAGAGCTGAAGCTGTGAAACAACGAGGAGTCTCTGTACTTAATGAAGTTGATGCTCAGTATAATGCTCTGAAAGTGAAGTATGAGGAACTTTTGAAGAGGTGTCAAATGGCTGAAGATTCTTTGAAAAACAAGGCTGTACAAACACCGAAGCAGTATTCCAAAGACCTAACTGTGGGGAATACCCAGTATGATCTTCCAACTAGCAACCAAGAATTCACAAATGTGGAGTTAAGTGACTCTCCCACAAATGTTCTTCCTGAATATAAAGCACTCTTCAAGGAAATTTTTAGCTGTATCAAAAAAACAAAGGAAGAAATAGATGAACACAGAGCTAAGTACAAGTCCCTCTCCTCTCAGCTGTAACATTGAACATGCTGATGACCTGTTTTCTATTGATGACTGATCTGTTAGTCAAGAAGGGGAAAAACTTCACACTGATGTCAGAAGGCCCCTTATACAATGTATTTCTTGAGCACTCAAAATGAATGTTTTGAATTGGCTTGTAGGCCTGTAGTTAACAATCTAGTTAGTTAACAGCTAGTCTCCCTATACCTATGTAGCAATAGGTTAAATGTTGTTTAGCGCTGTCACACAAACTAGTGGTTGTAAAGCAAGCAAACATCATAGCTTAATACTACACTACTACTTCATACTACACTTAATCTCTGGCCAGAGCAGTTAACTAACTCTAGTTCCCTTAGTCCACTTAAAAAGTAACAGAGCTAAGAAATCTGTACTCTCACAAGGAGACAAACTAAAGCTTTCCTTTGGTTTACACTGATGATCTAGCCCTGTAACTATATCTCTGTGGAAAATAACTAAAACCAAAGCCCATGACCAGTGTTCTGGGCAGCCTCTCCTCAGTTCTTGAGAATGAAAGTAGCAGTTTAGCTGAGCTTGCTTTGGCAGGGAGGTGGAGAGCTGGCACAGCAGCCTCAACTGTGCTTGGTTTAAGCTAGTACCATGTTTTGACATGCAGTAAGCTCTCCCCCAATTAGTATAAATGTCTTCCTGTTAAGAAAGGATTTGATGTAAAGTTTGCGTGGCTTTTTAGGTATGGTTTCTTATGTAGGGCACTTTGTCTGAAGGCAAGATACTGTGAATTGATGATGTATGTTATTTGGGACCTACTGTTCTTTGGTGGAATGTCTGCAAAGTACATTTTTATGTGTATTTGGTAAGATAGAAAGTTGCAATTTAGCTATTTAACTTTAGGAGTAGTATTGATGTAGTGGTATAGCTTTTAGTCTTACAAACCACAAACTCCAAGTGCTTGAAGGAGACAGGCCAGGTGACAACTTATCACATTGTTTTGTCTCTTGCTACCAGTGTCAGCTTCTGTGGATGAATTCCAAGCTGCCTGGGGGGTGGGAGGATGGACACAACTCTACCAGAACACATCCTGCTGAAAACAGGGGACCATGCTCTTGTTCTTCCTCCCCTTCTCCACTCCCTAATAATAATCTATATATACCGAAATTCTGAAAAGCAAAGACCATGAAGTATGTTCTTTAAAACTGTTGCAAAGTTCTAAGAAAACAAAGGTTAAGATATTAAAAGGGGGAAGGCACAATGAAAGGTGACATCCTTTTCTTTATTAAAGGTTGTTGGGATCAACTTTCTGCCCGAGTTGCTGTGATACACCAAACCATTGACAAAGAATGTCGACCATTTCTCAGTGTTGGTTCAACTGCTGCTGTTGCAGTTTGCCTTATGTTGTACCCTGCTGAGCTTGTGGATAACTGTCCTTCAGCTGCAGTATTAAGACTGTTTTGTGGGAGTTTCTGTAAAACATGTATTGCATTTTGAGGATTATTTAAAAATGGGAATCTGACTCTTGTTTTTCTAAGCATAGAAATAATTCTGTCAAGCCACATGTGTAGCTAGTAATTACACCCATGTGTGCCAGTAGGGAACCAGTAAACTAGTTGCAGGTGGCACCTGTGTTACATAGTCTTGCATCTTTCCCACGTGGCTCAAATGGAGTTCCCATTACACTTTTTTTTTTAAAAAGGTTATGCCACATGGGAAAAGATAGGCCTATATCTAGGATAGAAATCTGAGGTCACTGAAGTAGTTTTTCCTCAGTGTTGTAGTGTTCGTCAGTGCTATTCAAAAAGGAGGGGAAAACCCAAAAAAGGCAGAAAAGCTGCTGTTTCTGCCATCAGGTTAACTGTATTGTCACTGTTTCCTTAACACTTGGATCTGTATCTCCTGGAGGTCTGTCCTGATTCGGGTATGGGGAAGCAGTGAGAAAAGTATGGCATGTTACTCATAAACACTTTACTGCTCCCTCCTCACTGCTTTAGGGGAAGGGGGATCCACACCTGCTGGACTAGAGGACATGTAAAATTCACATTTTGGTGAAATGGGTGATCTCCAGTGGCTAATTTTGAGTACTTTATATCCAGCATTTTTATGCTTTAAAAATACCAAAAACATCCTCGGCTACTTGATTCTCGTGCAGTGTAACTTCCCCTTGGCTACCTGTGCCGGTGCTTGGCTCTGGCTGTACTGTACTTTAACCGTACATATTATGCAATAAAAACCTCCAAGGCTGGGCTCTGCTTTCATAACCTCTCACAGACTTTGGCTTTCCTCAAGGGCAGCTTTAAGATGCAGCCACAGGTATCGCTCTGGCAACAGGGCTGTGCTGGGTGCATGCCACCAACCAAGACAAAGGCTGTAGAAGCTTCCTGAACTTAAAACACCTCCCTGATATATTGATGTAGTTAATAAAGTACACTAGCATATTAATTTAAGGTAGAGTTTTAGCAGTTTAAAAATACTTTCCATAGAAATGTGAAATGCTGTAAGTATGGTAACAATAGTCTTACCCAAGATTACCTGGATTAACTACCTTAATCTGCTTATTTTAGTCAACAACTGAACTTGCATTTTCAGAGCATAAGTAGATGAAATTAATAGAATCTCCTTGAGCTTCTCATGTGATGGAAAGTATTGCAAAAAACATCACCAGTAAAGTAACCGTCTTGTACAGTGCTTGCACAGTAGGATATTCCTTAACCATATCACAGCTAGGCTTCCATGAGAAACCTGCAACAGAGAGTGGTTACCACATCCTGCACAACAGACCCTTAGCTCAACAGCTACCTCTGGCTATGCCGTGCAGCCCATGGTGCAAGCAGAATGATGTAAAGCAGTTCACTGTCTACCTTTAACCTCTACTAAAGTAATTCCTGACCTTTCCTTTCTCTGTAAGCCTTCAGGCCACAAAAGGAGTGGGTGCACCTTCCGTTTTTTCTTGGACAAATACAAGGCTGGGTAGAATTGACCTTTGAGATAAAATTTTATTTAAAAAATTACACAAAATAGAGGTTTTACATTGTTGCCCTGTGACAACTACAGCTGGATGCCTTCCAGAGGATGCACTCAGCTAGTTACCTACTTACCTCACTGTATTTGCACTCAGTAATTCAAAAAGTCCCCCAAACAAAACCTGCACCACTAAAAGCAATCCAGGAGTTCTGCATCTCTTCTAAATGCAGGTGCTTTTCCAAATGACTCACTGCACAGACAACAGGCAAGAACAGTCACTGTAGTACAGAGCTCAAAGATTTTTTCCGTTTCCCCCCCCCCCCGGCATTTCCATGAATATGACTGTCTTCTCTTTTTATACAGAGAAGGCTGCAAGGGCTGTTACAATGCTCAGCCTGAAGCATGAGCATCAAGGTATTTAACAAAAACTGGGATGTTTGTAAACAAATTTAATTTATTGGCATTACTTATAAAGTATTAGATCATGATTTTTGCATCATGTCTGTGTCAGTATATATTTTTATTTCTTTACAGAAACAGAACAAGATTGAAATACATTAGAAGTCCAAGATTAATCAAGCTGCAGACAGGGTCCCATGTTGTTCTCCCAGTTGCTCTTGCGCCTAGGTGGCCATGCAGACATGGGTGTGAGCATGTTGGGATGTCAGTGACTGTCTTGCCTGCAACGCCCAGGTCCCCCAAAGTAGGTCAGGTCCTGCCCCGCACTCCCGAGGTCACGGCATTACTCTGTGCTGCATGCTGCAGGTTTCCTCTTTCGTCCTTGAGATCACTTGAAACCGCTACCACCACTGTCAGGACTGCACCGTCCCCTTAAGATACCACATTCCACCGTAGCTCACACAGCAGTCCTGGGGAGACAGGGAAAGTGTGTATAAGGCGCTGGGAGCCATGGTCTGGCTTTGGGACAACTTATGATAAGTGTCTCCTGTCCAGTGCACAACAGCATGAATCAGAAGCAACAGGTTATCTCCACCCTAAGACCATATAGCTTAAATGAAGATAACAGACATGAGAGGGGAAAGGTTGAAAGGACACAAGGACAAACAATGCAGTGGCAGCAAGAAAGCAGGCTTTCAGGCAGAGAAGATGAGGACTGCGCAGCAGCCAGCTTGGCAGAGAGTGAGGACAAAGGGCACTGAGGGATATGCAGGCTGAAGCTCAGGTGGAGAGGCTAAAGGGAGCAATGGAAAGGGCTGAAATGTAAAAGCAGTCACCAGGTCTTAAGAAACAACTTTCTACAATAATGACCTGCTGCACCTCAGACCCGTGCTTTGGTATTCTAACCACACGTATGCCATGCTTACAGCAGGTAAGCACCACAGCAAAGGAGTTCACCAAGTGGGTTTTCTTGTGGCTCATTTTCTTATTTCTTCTATTAGATGAGCACCAAATCTCTTGAGTTCTAAGCTATTGCCTTCTCTTTCTCTTGCTCCCACCCTTAGGTAATTTAGGTAATTTGACACAGGCTTAAGTACTGGTACCAGACCGATGCTGCAGAGCTTAAAGGGGAAAAGGTATCTTTTTTTTTGTGAAGTCTTGGGACTTGCACATTGCAAAAACAAATATAAAAATTAAGTGTGGAGGGTAGAAAGAGGATTTGCAGACTTGCTCTGCAGATGCAAGAATACAAACCCTGTCAGCCTGTTCCTCTGTGTATAAAAAAGGAGCACATGCAGATGGGGAAATAGAAGTCAACAAATCCAATTACATTCAAAGAGGAATCCACTCTCTTGTGGCTTAAAGAAGCCAGAGAATCTTCCTGTTCCATTAAATCATACTTCTACATTTTATTTCAGAAATAAAGGTAATATCACATAGTTCTGTGACAAATGTATTTGTGGCAAAGCAGCCTGGCACAACACAAGGCTGGCTGCACAACCATTTACTGACTTACAGAGGAAGGTATTTTTCTAGAAATAGGTTATCTGTTAAACAGCAACAGCATCAAGAAAAACTAATGCCAGCATACTGTCTAGATGTTCCAGGAGAGCTGATATTTGATCCCATCTAGTTGCTTGACAGATCTTCCCAGCACAGGCAAGCCACATGAAATACTCTTGAGCAGGCAGAAACATCTGAGCTTATTTTAATGCTAAGACAACCAGGCTCTTTCAAGCAAGACCAGTTTGCTTATTATCACAGCAACAGATCTGTAATTTTTCAAATGTGCTATTATTCTGTTTGCAAATCCCAATGTAATAAAGAACTTAAGTGCTTCTCTCATTGAAGTGGGTGACAGTAAGCAAAGGCCCAGCAACAATGATTAAAGTATTACTTCAGTTGGCAGCTTTCTACTTAGCCATCCTGCATCACTTTTAAAGCTTGTCAATCTTGGCCTGTATGGTCTGTACTTTATACCTCCAACTTCTTTTAGCAAGTAAATGGTGCATCTTCAAAGACAGAGATGAAAGGATTCAAATAAACATTCACAATGTGTTAACTATTACTTAGCCTGCTTGTTTTGGCTAGGGTTTTGCTCTGTACACTGCTGCATGTCCTACTACAGGATGAAATGCATTTCCTTCTCAATATGCGGCACCTGTGCCCTTCAGCATTCATTTACCAGCACTCAGCTGGTAAACTTGGAGCACTGTGCAGCACCTCCTTCCTGTTTAACTCCACTCTATTGGAAAATAACTCTGAAGGATCACATTTACTTCATTCTATTTTCTGCTGGTCCAAGATGACAAATAAAAGATCTGTTGCAATAATACAAAATAACATGTGAGCCAAAACCACTACTCCTTGGAGGGAAAGACAGGAGAATGAGACAAGTGTATTTTTAAGAAAGCAAGCTGAAAACCAGGCTTTTTCCACACTCCAACACCAACTGTTCTATCATCCTTAGCATTTGTCAATCCAAGGTAGAATATGATCCTTTGATCAAACTGAGCATTAAAAATTCATGCATTAATTGGATCAAACCCACAACAGAAACAGAAACATACCTTTAACACTCTATCCACCTCCTGCTTGTTTAGATCTTCCCCACATTCTTGACTCAGCTGATTCTGGATCACATTCCTGCGCACTCGATAATTTTTCGAAAAGATTTCAAGCAAAACTTGGCGATGCTTTAAAGGAAAATGTATCATAACTACAGAGAGAACAAACACCTACCCTAACCCATCTACGTATCACAACTGTACAAAACATTCACTGAACTACATTAGTGGATTCTTGTTTCGTAATCCTGAAACCATCCCACATCCATCTGCTCTCCAGCAGTGCTCTAGCCTCCAAGGGCTCTACAGGGATCTCCATACCCCAACCCACACTGTCCTGTGACCTGGGGCACCTCCAAAGCTACAAGAACACAATGAAGAAGGAGCTGCAACATATTCCTCTCAAATGCTTCTGGGAGTTCACATGGTCCACTCCAGCCAGGAGGTTGGATACTCCTTGACCCTTCTCTATAAGGATTTATTTAGATCGTGGACACAGAAGTTACATTGCCCCTCCACATTTTGTTAGGCACCTTCCCTTCCGTTTCATTGATTCTGATAGGAATTAAAACTCAGGAGATGCTCACATATGCTGTAGTAATTTCCTATTGCAAGTATAAACAGACACATCAGGTAACAACATCATTTCATCTCTGGTTAATGTTGCATTACCATCAGACAAAAAAAAAAGGGACTGGATCCTGGTGTGAGACCTGGGTCAGTGAATATTTTCTCTTTGCAGCTTCTAAGTTACTTGTGTTCCACTGAGCTAGTTGCTGACATGTATTGCCAACATATTATGTTGTTTCTACCAACACCACCTTGCCTTGACACAGCAATGATCACCCTGTGAGCTAAGAGCTTCCTCTCAGCTGGAAATAAGTTGGTATTGGAACCTGGACACTTCAGCAGGAAAAGAGGAAAACTGCCATACCAGTCCCAGAAACACAAATTCAAACAATGCCAAATGCTCAACAAACATGTATTTGGGAATGTCACTTCTTTTTATCTTTACCTGATCATAAGTGTCACCAGCTTCCCAAAGTGCATAGACCTTTAATTCATCTGGTGAAGCAGCAGTCTGTGGAGGAAACTGAGAACAAGAGCCTGTTAAAAATAACCATCTATTTAATGAGTTCCACTTAATGATTCTATGATACAGTATCCCTGGACACTTATTACTGAATCAAAAATGTCATTGCCATGTAATGAGAACTGGTGAAGCAACATAAGCTTCTCTCTCATTCCACATTAGAAGGGGTAACCTTGCTCTGGCAGCCCCCATGCCTCCTCAGGCATGGCCCATCCTGCAGCCATGGGGCACACACCTTCTCACAGGCCCAGTAACTTCAGCAGAGACATCATCTGTGTCAAACCTGTCCTGCTGGTGATCCTGAAACACACAGACCCCAGATTAATGAGGGCTAACTATGGCATAGGGAATGGGATGAGCATGCACCACAATGTGTGCCTTGATATACCTAAGCCATGTTTAACTGATGCTCCTGGTGGAGTAACCCACACCACTGCCATGTCTGGCACACAGCCAGTCTTTTCAGAGCTTTAAAAGGAACTGCTGGGCACACTGGAATCCCATGGTTTTTGCAGGAGGACTGCTTCCCGCTGGTGGAGCTACCAGTACCAGAACAATCCCAGGGCCTGGACCTTAGCCAGTATCTCCTGGCAAGACATCTAGATTTTTCCTGTCCACCAGCGTTTGCTTCCAGACCATCCAAAGCAGTGGTCAACTGAGAGTACCAAGTGTATTGCAGGGTCTTTCTAGAGGTTTTTTACATTTACAGTGTCAGGGTTTAGAGATTCAGACTGCTTCACTAATCCCAAGTTGGTGTCACTGTGCTTCTGCTGCATTGGTCATCTGTTTTGGGGCAGACTACATGAGTCCAGAAGACTGAACAGTGGCAGACAGTGAATGAGATACTTGCTCATTTCAGGCTCCAAAACTGAAGTGGTTTTGGTTTTGCTTGTTTGCTCCCCCTCCAACATGTGCCAAGCTATAAGCGAAATACATTTGGTTTTTCTGATGCAGAGGCCTCACACCCCTGCACACAGGAAGGAACACAACTGCTTCCTCTGCATACCCCAAAGCTCTGAAAAATAAAATGTCATCCATTTGCCTTAGAATTTCCCCTTGGAGCAGTGACTAACAAACCATGCTGGACATGTTTTCATTCCTGACACATCTCTCATCGATCACTAACAATTTCTTCCTTGCTAATCATCCAGATGACCTAAAATCAATCATCAATGAAAAGCTAACAAGCCAGACCTGATTGTTCCAGTATCCCTCAGTCCTGCTTGCTGGGACAAATCAAACCTTTTTTCCCAGCCTCATACACCACACCAACAGACTTGTGCATCGCAGAGTGAAAGATAAGCCTTTCCTTTCATGCTCTGCCTCCAATCTTATTGCAAAGAGAAAGAGTTTTGACCAGCAGGAACTGCCTGGTGGGATTAGCAGCTTTGGCTCTCATGTTGGTCCAAATGGCTGGAATATAACAAAGTTTTATACTTGGTTTAGAGACAGGATTCAGGTTTATTTGGCTTCCAACACCTGACATGATTCTTTTCCTGTGAGGATGTTTGCTTCTGGGGAACAGTAGCTCTTGTAAGCTTCCAGCACAGATAAAATGGAATACTTCGGCTCCCCTTCAGAAAACAGATGCAGGAGGAAAGGCAGAGTGCAGGGCACCACGAGCACCCAACCATGAGCTGCTCCATCTAAGAAAGTTATTGAGCACAGACCTGGAGTACAAACTCCTGCTTCAGCCACACAACTGAAATGCAGCTGTGTTTATCCAGCCATTTGATGAGGAAACAGCTTCCAAACCAACACAATACTTATTCAGGAAGAAAATGCCACAGAATCTCCTCCTGTCCAGCCTCACTCTGCAAACTGCAAACACTGCTGCCAACAGTGATCGACTGTCACACAAACATGCTCTGTCTCTCATAATCACACATGTCCCACTCCTTGCTGCTGTCACACAGCCTGAGCACAGAAGTGGGACATGCCAACAGCAACTCTGAAGAGGCATGCTGTTCTGTCCAGAGACGTTTACTGTCTTGCCATCCACTGCCCCTTTGCCATTTTATGTTCATTATCTTAATTCCTCCAGTCTCACCCTGAAAAAGCTCTCCACTGCCTTAAAATCCTTCTCTAAAATACTTGCCCTATGCCCCTTCCTGCTCTAAGCCCCAGAGCAAGCACAGGGCTTTCAGGAGACAAACTGCTGTCCCAGGTCCACAGGGCTGCCACATTCAAACGGAAGCTCTCAGGGAGGAGCCCTTGGCTTTGGGATGTGTCTCACTCAAGCACTGAGCACACACTAAAAATAGCCACTGCCAGGCAGCTAAACCAGACAGAAAGAGGTTGAGTCTGCCAGAAAAGACTTATCAGCTCGATTAATCCTAAAGGTAAACTGTGGAGCTTTCCTTGCCAGGAGCCTGGCTTCGGCACTAGCCCACAAGGCTCACCGTGAGCACAGGGCTGCATTCCTCTCCTGTTACCCTGGCCAGGCAGGATGCTGGCCAAGGTTGCATCATTTCCTGATGCCTCAAAAATATCCTCAAGATTTGGGCAGAACCTTGCCACCGCACTGACCATGGGACGGAGCCAGCAGGAGCCAGTCACTCCCATGCACTCCACCAGGCTGCAGGAATGGGTGTAGGTACTCAGGAGACAGATTTCCTGCACGAACGTTTCCCATGGGGCTGGACACAGGCAAGCTCTGGACACACGCACACACAGACACCATGAGTAGTGTCTGCTGAGGATGCCTCTACTCACCCTCTCTCGATGGCAGCAGCAGCCCCCTGCACTTCGATGCGTCTGCCCAGGATTCACTATTTCTCCACAAAGTGAGGACACTACAAAGCACAGCATCTTGCAGGTGACCCACAGCCTCATCTGCAGCTGGAGTGGCATCTCTTCTGGCTCCCCACAAATACTATATATATGCTTGGGTGCAGTCGGTCAGCTTTTTACTAAATGCAGTATTTTTACTGGTAAGGTTTCAATTGCCGTTTTCAGCAACATGTGCTCTATAATAGGGCAGCATGCAAGCCAAAAGTCTCTTCACCCCCCACAGAACATCATTTTAATTACCTCAGATCATTGATTTTTATCACCAAAGCACTTTCAATTACAGAAAACTAATGAGCAACTCTGCAATCCCACGCTGAACAACCCTGCAGGCTTTCCCTGAGCTCGGGCACCCTCATGGCTTCTGACAAAACTGTCTAGGGGGACAGTCAAGAAAAACCCAAGCATATGAGCCCATGCAAGGAGCAAAACCAGCCCAAGCACCTTTGCCAACTACACAGAGCATCAGAAGGAGGCTTGGGGGTAATGATTTACATTGCAGCTAACAACACAGGCTTATACAGGCTCCTGCACCACATCACAAGCTTTGCAGTAAATTCTGTGTTGGCAGAACTAAAACTTAGAGCAGATGTCCAGCAAGAGACATTCCAGTGGCCACTTCTGTACCTCTGCAGATCTCCTGTGACAGGGTTTTCCAGACAGAAGGAAGTTTCCAACTACCTCTCTTCAGGATTTTATTTTGGTTGACTTTTGAAAAAAACTATCCCACTTTCACTCCTCACAGCCTTTAAGCCAAGAGTGGATGGCATCACTTCCCAAAATCCCAGAATTTCCAAGGCAAACAAGTCCCAGTCTCAAGTAATAGGGCAGCAATGATCTCAGCTATTTACCATTAGCATGGCAAGTGCACACACTACACCCTGTACAAAGGAGAACCTAGCCAGCACTAGGAGGCAATTCCAGGCAAACATTACTCCAGGACTTGGAAGCTGTCAGGAGAGAAAGCAGAAAGTACCGAAATCCATGGTCTCCCTCATGGCATTTCAAGTCTGTTACTTGGTTCCAAGGTGCCACAACACGTACTCTGCACATAACTGAACATGTTATTTATGCACCCATCTCAGTAGCAACCCTTACTCCTTAGCTGGGTATCAGCTCCCATGCTCCAGACTCTCTCATCAGCCTGCCTGCTTCCTGCTCTTTACACCTTGCCTGCTCTTTCAAGTAGTTCACACATCTCTTCCTCTCTCCCCAAGGGAACTGACTCCCAAGCTCTTTCTGGTTGCAACCCAATCAGCACTGCCAGATGTCTTGTAAAATTAATTTCCTTGTAGGCTCTTTCCCATGATGCCAAATTCCTTTTCCTTTCCTAAGCAATGGACTGTCACACAAACCTGCTCTGTCTCTCACAATCACACATGTCATTTCCATAAAGACAAAGAAACAAAGACTCCTCTGCACAGCTAGGAGGAAAAGGCCTGACCAAAGTAAACCTGCTACACAGAGAGTTTGTAGCTTCCCAGAGCAATCTGCCGGGTGTGCCTTGCTGCTCCCAAGCTGGCAATGCCACGTTTCCTCCCCCAGTTGTGTCCCTGTCCCTGAGAGAAGGAGCTTGTGAAACTCCAGGAGAAGCTGATGGGAATCTGGGACTGCCTTAGATCCCGTTAACAGCAGCAAGTTGGGACAGTGAGTCAGTGCAGCTCAACAACTTGGACATGGAAACAGTGCCTAAAAGACAGTTCAGCTATGCAGCATACCACAGAGCTAAGAAAGCAGAGTGCAGGGCCTGCCAGAAGCAGGATGCCAGACAAACCTCCAGCAGCTTCAACATATCCAATATCGGACAGTTACTCGGAGCATTTCTGTCCTTCCAGTCCACCAGCACTGGACACATTTCTCAGCTCAGACATTTGACTGCCACCCCCGAACCCTCCTCTCCAAAGCATACCAAGAGATAAAAAACATACTTACAGGCACCAAAATCTGTTTGCAGCCAGTGTCCAACACCATGTCCTGTAACATTTTGTCCGAAATGCCACTGAACAACGTATGTCCTGGAGGCAGACTGGCTAAGTGAAGGTTAAATAACCGTTTAAGCTCACTCAGGGTGAGTACAAACTGTTTCTTAAATGTTGATGACACAAATGCCTTCAGTTCTTGGGCTACCCTGTCAATGCAGCCTCCAGGCAAGTGGCCATTTAGAGAGTCCATGGAGTCCTCCCTATGGAGGCCATTGACGAGGCCATTGTTCATGCCCTCATAAGCTGAGGTATCCATTGGCTCCTCGTCACTCATAGGCTCCTCTTTAATGCGGATATTGGAAACATCCATCTTAGCTGAGGTGTCATTTGATTTCATCTCTGCCTTTTGCTTCTGGAACTCCTTCTCCAGCTGCCCATAGTTCTGCTTGACTTTTGCTTTAGCCATGTTGACCCTTTGCTCCCCAGGAACCAGCAATGGATGACCTACTGAGAAACAAAAGATACCATAAATCTCACCATAACCAGAGTTCCATTCTTGCAGAATGTTTCTTGAAGAGCTCATAGTGAAATAAAATGAGGAAGCATCATGTGCTTGTGAAATCTATAGCATAAAATCAGTATGTTCATTCATTTTACTTCAGTTTTGGTTTTTTTTCTGTGGTTTGTTGGAGGGAGGGGGGAATGTTAAACATGTTGACAGTTATAAGCCAGATGCTTGGAGAAGGGTATTCCAGTTAAAGAATCTGAAGCAAAGACAAAGTGCACTTATTCCATCACTAGGGCCTACAGAAGGCTGTTTACACATCTCCACTTGTGACCCAAATGCTTCCTTGCCCAACAGATTTCCTTTTGTGTGTGTGTGTGTTTTAGAGTATCTAGTGGCTGGTGGGCCCTGCTTGAGCTACTGCCAGAGCCAGCATAAGGATGGTACAGTGAGGAGAGTGAAGGGGTTGACAGTGAATGTGAACGCCCTTTTAGCATGAGTTGCACAGTGAGGTGCTACTTTCATAGTGAGACTGTCTTCTGAGTATTATCACCCAGTGATAGGAAGAAAGGGACAGGAGAGTCCTTTTCCATGCTATTCTGAGCCTCTCCGCCTGTGTCCTCTCCACACTCAGCTACCCAAAGGTGAAAGGAAAGGGCGTGTGTCTGTGGCAGAGTAAACCAGTCTCAAAGCCAAAGGAAGGAGTGCTGTCTTTAAGGCAAAAGCATGCACAGCACATATGCCTTTATCTTCTCTGCTGTTAGGCTCCCTAATCCTCTCCAAATAACCCAACACCTAATCCTTCCAAGCAGATCAGACACAGGGTATTGAAATGGATTCATATGCTCATTTGTCAGTTCTGCTTACACTCTGCACTGGCTCCAGTGTCTGGCAATGAGCCCAGTGCCTAGTTAAAACTCTCTGGGATCTCAAGTTTTCACAATTTTAGGATTATGAGCAGCTACTTTAATATTCTCACTAGCATCAGTGATGGAGAAGGATGTCAAAGAGACAGCTTCACACCTCCTTACAGCCCCCTGCCAAACAAATTCTTCATTAATTGCTCAGCCCTCAATCACACCACAGAGGGCACAGTGCAAATCAGAGGAAATGAAAAAGTATCATCTCATGCACATTAGCTTGCAGACTGAGAGGTGAGAATTACTTTTGCACTGGCCCTGCCCTCTCTTCATGAGCTGTTTACACCCCTACACTATACAAGCTGCCTTAAATGAAGTGGTGGATAACAGAACCATCTGATCTTACACTATCAAATAGTGAGTCCCCAGTGCCAAGGATCCTCCCCACTCTGCTGCAAGGGTGCTACAGTAAGTTTGTGTTACCCCAACAACAGTGATGTTAGTACAGACCAAGATCTGCTTCAAATAATCTAGAGGAAATCACAAGAAAGGAAAAATACTAAACAAAACAAGACCAGTCGCCACCATGTTCAAAACCAGAGAGGAACACCAAAACATCACCCAGGAATACAGAGGGATGAATGTACTTCAGGATGATCCAAGCACAATTCCATTTACCTGATTGTGCCTCTTGATTCTTCGGTGTCAAGTGCTCCTTTAAGAGATTATAGACCTTTTCTAATCTGAAAGACAAAGATAAAATATACCAGTTTCAGTTTTGCTTGCATGCAGCCACACAACCTTTAGTCATTAGCTAGAACACTTAAATTTCTCCAGGGAGGCAAGGAACAGGAATTACTTGAGCGGTGCAGTGCCACCACTCACCACACCACTGCCTGGTGACTGTGAGGGGAAAACCTTCAAGGTAATGCAGATGAAAGTATCCATCAATCTCTACAGAAACTTTGTACAAGATAGTTCTCTGCTTATGGCATATTCCCCAAAATAAAACAACTTATTTACTTAGCCTGAATGCCCATCCACAGCATATGTTGTCTCTGAACTATATCTGGATGCTTCTTTACAAAGTCTTCATCATAAGGGAGCATGAACTCCCAACCTTTGTTTATTCTGGCCACAGACATGTGCTCTAGGAAGTCTTTCACGTCTTCTGGGCAGAGCTGAAAGAAAAAGCAAAAGCATACATAATAAAGAAGTCAATTTATACAAAACATATGCAGTTATGCTGATCTGGTATGTATGGAGCATCTCCATGAATATACACCCAGCTAAGTCAGAAATACTCATCCTTCTCTGCAGCACCAACACTTTCACACAATGTTAAAAGCACAGGACTTCAGAGAGCAGTGGTGATGAATCACCTGAGACTCAAATACCTCCTTGGCATGCTTTGTGAAGAAAAGGGAGTTTCCAAGCTGAGATGAAAAGACTCTATTGTGAAGAGAAGCATATTCTGCAATGTTAATCTTATTTTAGAGCTGCAGGTCAGAAATTCTCCATCTACACATGAACAGCTTTTAAGCAGCACTGGATCTTACATTCCAAAAAGTACATGGTCTGTGCACAAACTGATTTGTGTTTTATAATGTTATTTTATTTTAAGGAAATTATTTTTTGTTCTCTTTATGTTTCTCATTCATTTGCCAGTTTTAACAAAATATTCAGGTGCCTGAGATGCTTTAAAGCTTTTATTCAATGCTAACAAGTGGCAATTGCTTTTTTATAACACACCCAAAGAAGAGCAGCTAGTGTGGACTGCACAAACACTCATCTGTTTTGAGGCACAATCAGGCAGCTTAATTCAAACAGAATCCAGTTTTCCACTGAAACAGATGAGAGGACAAGATGCATTCCAGTGGCTCAGCTACAGGACCAGTTATATCTTGTGAATGAGCGGTAACTGTGGGAGCTGCTTGAAACACTTCTAAACAGAAGTATGCATTTATACCTGTTTCAAAGTGGAAGTCATGCCTGGAGAGCAACATTGCACGTCAGCAGTAATGCAGACACTATGAACCTGAGAGAAGGCTGCAGCATCCACTACCAACCTACAGACAAAGCCCAATACTCATCACCAGCTTCTGATTTAGGGAGATAAAAACATCACTCACTTTTGTAACTGCTGCGACTTCCTTTCTCACAACCCAGCGGTCCCGTGTGAACTTCCACATCTAGGAAGGGAACACAGGAGAAAAACCTAGCAACTGTATCCAGCAGTTGCTCTACTGAAGTTGTAGTAACAACCCTGTTCAATAATGTTATCAGAAAAATTGAAACCCCGTTTCTTTCAAGAATATGGAAGTAGGTGATTCTTGTCCAGGTAGCGCCAAAACACTTTCTGGCGTCTTCTGGCCTCAAATGGCCATGAACACAGTATCAAAAGCTTTGAGAACCCATGGTTTGCCTTGGTGAACCTGTGAATGCAAAAGCCAAAATACTACAAAATACAAAATCAAGAATTTCTTGAACTCAAACTTCAGTTAGTTTCCAAGAAAAAAAAAAGAAGATTCACTGCAGTGATGCTGGGACTCCAGAAGTCACACCTGAGGCTCAGCTTCTCACATACTTAATCAACCTAAAGAAACTCTTCAGCCACTTCTGTCAATGTAGGGGCCTGTAGAAGCTGATGACTGTTGCCTTTCTGCAGCACACAGCCCCCTAGAAAATACCCGTTCCCGTCTTCAGTGCACATCACACTGAGTTACAGTTATGCAGAGATAGCGTGTCACTCACGCTTGCACCAGCTAATGGAAAGCCAGGTGCTCTGGAAAGCAGCTCCTAAGTTCTAATATCCTGAGAGGCCGCTGTTGAGAGCAGGCTAACAGGATACATGAGGACTTGGGCAGAACACTGAACATGACCTTGACTTCTTCCTGTCTCCATTTAAACAGACTGTAACCTCTTTTAGTCTGTGTGTATTAATAATGTTGTGAAGAATTCAAAATCTCATTACTGCCAATTTCTTCCTGCCCTACGACGTCATCTCTGCATCCTTCTCTGATTCAGCTTCTCTCTGCCCACAAGCACACAAAACCACCACCTGTAGGGCACAGCGCACTTGTTTTAAAGCACAAGATGCTGCTGTCCTAAGGGAGTAGATCTATCAGCTCTCCTTGCACACAAATCTGAGGTAGCCCTTTACCCTCAGCTAGAGCCAACGGTCCTAGTGTCCTCTATTTATTTATGTGAGAATCTAGGAAACAAACAGAAGCTTTTAGAAAAAGACACAAATTACTCTTCCTCCTCCCCAAAACACAGTGAGGATCAGGTGGACAGTGAAAGTCACTACTGGCCATAAATGTCTTTTAGCATTATTACTTTACACAAATACATACAGAGAAATAAAGTTCAGTTTTTAAGCTAGAGCACATTTTCTCCTCAGATGCAATACAGCATTACATACTATCGCTGAGCCTTATGATCAAACATTTTACTTTGTCTGAAAGCCAGAAACATGTTTCTATTTTCAGCATTTTAACTTCTTCCCTGTTTAGAGCTAATCAGAAATTTACTTTGTGATCAATGCAGATCCATTTTTTCATGTAGTATATTTGGCATAATTCAAACAAAAAATAATTTATCTTTACATCTTAATCACTAAACCACTGATGCTTACTTAACTGAGCATAATAATTTCTGGTATTTAGGACTTTACACATGACGTGTCACCTAATCTGCTGTGTCCTAAAGACTTATGTCACCGGGTCACACCTGAACCCAGGTCTCCATATGGCAGTATCCTGGGCAGACATCAAGGCACAATCAAAAGTCAGCTTCAATCACCATCAGTTTTATCTTATACTAGTACTGTAACTTCCTTAAAGTCTCATACACAGCATGCTGCTATGCAGAGCTAAATCTCAGAAACAAACTGCAAACAAGGAGAACAGTCAGGTCTAACTCAAAGAAATCAGGGCAATGCATCTGTCAGCTTCTCTGATGGCGGAAGCCATAAACTGATTATGAACTTAGGAACCACTTAGGAACTTAATTCTTTCCATAGTTAGCGAAAATAAACACAATGTAGAGGTTGTTCCTTTCTGCTGTGGTTACATGTGCTTACAAGACCTGTATTCATTTCACTTTCATGTGCAGCTACTGCTCACAAAAGGTGCCTGGAACAAAGTCCTTTCACTGATTAGCAGCTCTGGGGAATAAAGTCCTTTCTAAAGATCAATAGTACATGCTCAGGGAGCACAAGGCTTACCCACACTGCCCTTGTGAGACCTCACAGTCCTGAGCCCAAGGAAATAGATCTGGGGAAACAAGTACTTTATTATCCAGTCCTGGCTTTTCTGTAAGCCCTTCATTGTGGGACTATGTGATAGGGGCTCTACAGCATGTATTAGGAATGGATGAATACTGTTAATGACAGACGATCTGAACCTGCCAACCAGCAACAATGTCAATCTACACCAACACTCCCATGACAGACTTCAGGATAAAAGCACAAATGATTTCTTTGGAGGAAACACCTTACTGCAGTAGAGCAGCAGTTTTGCAATGCCATGGCGTCTCAGGCAAACTTCACCTGTGTTTTCCTTTAAGGACAACAAACACTGTTATACTTACAACAAAATCTCTCCCTCTACAGAGCACTTCTGCAGGGACTCCACTATGTGGACTAGAAGTATCTTTTGGATAGAGGACATCACTGTTAATTAAAAAAGAAAGACACATTAGCTACTAGGTACCCCAGAAAAAATGGCATCAGTGAAGATTAACATAACAAACGTGTCCTCCCTGTTCTGCAGTTAAATTATACCTTTATCCAAAGCCTAGTTTTCATTAAAGGAATTAATATTAGTGTAATTACACCACTGCAATTACACTAGTGCAAAAAGACTTACACCAGCTAAGCATAGCCTTGTGGCTAGCAGTTGCGTGCAACACAGGTAAAAGCTCTGCTTTGTTCTTGCAAAGCCTATCCCCCTATGGGTTGGTGTAAACAAGACCAGAGTGATCCTAAGAAATGCTTAGGCTAACCTAGTACGCAGCCTTGAAGGCAGCATTTAACCAAAATGCTGATGGATGGGCAAAAGGGGTTTTTAGTAAAGTCTTTCCCAGCAATCACAGGCTTAAGACAACAGCACTACAAAATGTCATGCTAAAACCTAACAGCCCCGAGACCAAGATTAACCTGTGTCCTTGTCTGCTTGCAAGACCAACTGGATGACATTTGTAAGCATGCTAGCCAAAGCCTCAAGGCAGCCCACGTTCACAATCTTGATCCTACCCAGGTCAAAGATATGTGTCCCCTCTCCATCTGAAGTTCTGATGTGCACATGGGCTGCTCTGTGCCCAACCATTCCAAACATGCCACATCTACTAGAGATATATACATCCACCTCAGACAAGTGAGAAAGAATGCTTTTATGTTACAGCTCAATCTGAATGCTAATATACAATCTTTTAACATGTTTCCAGCTTCCTTTTGGAATAGCTGGAGGAACAGCAAGGGTTACTGTTAAAACTGTTCATGTTGCTAATACAGGCCTGTATCACAACAGCTGAAACACATCCTGCTAACAGACCCAGACTGCTACGTGGTGCATCTCTCAAACACAGAGAGCTATTCAAGAGATTGTAATTCTCTGCATGCAGTGCTCCACCCAGGTTAAAAAAAAACAAAACAAACCAACCCACAAACAAAAAAATCATACTGCACTTTACACTTCAATTCCCAGTGGGATATTTTATCATAATAAACAGGAGGATGATACAGAATCCATTTCATATGGTACTCTCAGCACTCCACGCTTGATTTATTAAGCGGGTAATGACTTCCAGAGGGTAGCTGTCAGCTGACAAGAGCAGCATCCACTGATGAACACAAGGTGACTGCACAAAGGTCTTTCTTTAGTTGAATTTAGCTAAGAAATACTATAGCTGCCATTGATTTCATTTTCCGTGTTTATATTTCACACTAATCTCTGGAAGAATTCACAGCAGTCCTATCACAAAAGAACACGAACAAAAACACCAAAACCCTGACATAACTCAAATGGAAATACAGATTACATCACTGCCCAGCCATAATTTTAGCTAGGGTAGATATTAAGGTATTATCCTTTAATATCAATCATTTGAATTTTGAGTATCTGACTGCCCTAAAAAGCACCAAACATGAAATCAAGATTTTACCCTGCTGTGAATTAAGAACATGGCTACTTTGGGACACAAGGAAGATGAGTATATAAGATCCATTGTTCTGATCCTCTCCTTAAAGCAGAAAACCATGTCCCAGTAACAAAAGAGGAACCATACCTCTTCACCACCCAGTTTCCCTGGACCAGCATTGCCACCTGCTGTATACAGCGGAGAACTGCCGTAGAGTCAGTCCCAGAGCCTAGCAAACTCATCAGATTTGCAAACGGCATGACCTTCACTGAAAGGCAAAATACAAACTAGATTAAGGGTTTCTTCAATGCATATGATACAGATTTAGATTTATAAATCTAGGATTATTTATGTTGAAGTTCGTGGTCAAAGCTGCAACTTAGAAAAAAAACCAAACTGAAGTTCTACTAAGTTCTCCCTGCACTGCAGCCATCATTTGTTCTGAAAGTACCTGCTAGTGTTGCAAAGTTGATTGGCTTAAATGGTCCCAGTTGATTAGATGAACTGGTCCCAAACGAATGCATTAATAAAATAAATAAATAAAAATAAGTATGCCTTTGGCAAAACAGACACCTGACAAGACAGGAAGGTTCTGAGGCAAAGTTCTCAGAATTTGCTCCCATCAGACAGTAAACCTGAAGAGACAAAGTAAAATTCCTAGATGACACTCATGAAGTGTATGTCACTGAAAACTCCCCAGAAAATCCCAAAGTGCAGCTTGTTGTGTGAGCCTTCGACTTACAATTTACACTCAGACCCCACATTCCAGAAGCTACCTGCTGAAACAGATGTATCCAGAAAGCTATCATCAGATTAGAAATTATTTTAAGACTAAATTGCCTGCAAACATACAGATGAGCAATCAGATCTGCTGTTAACTGCTCTTCTGTGCACAGCAGGACTTCTTAAAGGAAAAGGCTTTGGATTCTTCACAGAATCAAGAGACCCAGACAGACTGTCTGGTGGGGTGGCAAGAGTGGCACTACTAGAAAAGGTACCTTATCTGAGGCAATTAAAAGGCACAAAGTGCAAATGTATTACAAAAGCTACAAACCGTTCTTCATCAGGATCTTGATCTGATCAGCAAGGGGTAAAGTTCTCAGCTGGGCCATAGAAAGCACATTGCTTGGAGCCATTGGTTTGTCACTGTAGATAAACAGATTTGCAGCCCATGAAAACAAGCATCCAACCAATATGGACCTTGAACATTCTGTACAAACACTTACCTCTCTTCCTCTACACTTGGAGGCATCAGCATCATTAAATATTCACTAGGAGAAAAGAAAACACATCCTTAAAATGCTTGTCTTGGGACTTCCCCTGTTTAAATACAGTTATTTCTTGCTTAGAGCAATACTACCTGTGTGAATCTACAAAACAAACATTAGCCTGAAAAGAGAGCTCTCCCCTTTCCTCTCCCATCTTCCTCTGTAAATTCAGTACTAGTAAAAACTATTGACATTCATCTGACCAAAGAGAAAGCATTAAATAAATGCGAGTCAGAATCCTGACTCTTCTGTACAGATGAGGCGTCCAAGCAGAGGAACTTCAAGAGTAAATATATCAAACAGAGGTGCTCTAACAGCAGTAAGAGAGGTCATGTGAGGTCCTGTAGACAGAGAATCGGGCCAGCTACAGAAATTCTTTCTCACTCATATAATTACCAGTGTCTGTAAGGAAAGAATCAGTTTATAAAGACTTCTCACAACACCTAGCACTGTTGCACTGACATGTTGAATGTTAAGAACAACACACTCAGACCGTTAAACAGAGAGTCTGCCACTTTACTACTACTTGGGCCATGGTTGTAACAGATTACGGTGAAGAATTAGTATTGACTGCATCATGGGAAGGTTCCTGTATAGCTGCAGTCACCAAGAAACAAAACCAAACACGTTTCAAGTAGTTTCAGGTGTCTCTCACAAATCATGAAAATTATATAAGATTTGCTAACACAGGAAGTTATTGGCTTCAGAATTTAAATTTGTTTTAACCAGAAGGAGCTTTTACTTTTCCCTTACAGTATTTGCAGTCTCAATAACACAGGGTTGTGATAATGTACAATCCCAAATGAAAACAGCCACTTTCAATCTCAGAGTACAGGGAAACAAAGAAAGCAACCTGAATAAGTCAAGGGCTAGTTTGCTTCTGTATTTTTTAAACAATTCAATTTTTATCACGGCTACAGTCCTCACAGAACAGACTTTTAAAGAAAACACCTGCTTACTACTCTGAAAACACCTCCAACAAATTACTGCAATTTCTGTAGGAAACCATCAAATCATTACCTGGGAGATTTAATTAATTCCGTGTTTTCAGCAAGGCCATGACCTTGACTAAATAAATACTGGCGCTCGTGTTCCGAACGGCTATCCTGGAGATATAGAAAAAACAAGAGTCACCACCACATACTGAAAACAAAAAATGCCAGAGAGGTGGCTTCCTCATTCCAAACTGTGACCACACTGTCAGTACTGTGCCACTTAAGCGTCCACCTCACTAACTGATGTTTGCTTTCACTTTCTTCAAAGATGCTTTCATGATGTGGCAACATTTCTGTTGCTATGACCTCAAAATCTCCTGATGGACATGCATGTGGGTCAGACAAACAGGATTTCTGACACTCAACTTACTGGGCTCTTCATGTTTTTTCACAAATTCCAGTTCATAATACAAGACCTAAGTGATTCTTGAATTCAGACCTCCCCTTTGTCCAGCTCTCAGTTTTAAACCTTTTCCATTGTGGAAACTCCAAAGCACCATCCAGTGGAGGAGATACAGAGCACTGCAGGGGCTCTTCAAGCCTATAGACATACTTTTGCTCATTATCTTTTGACGATTCCCGGATTCCCATGGGCCCAAAATTAGAAACAGTTCTACATTTGGCTGAGCCTTCAGGCCTAGGCAGCCTCTTCAGCAGCCAGAGTACACCTACCTTCAAGCCATAATAATGCAGATGAACCCAATGCTCTTCTGCTTGTCTCTTCTGCAGGAATTCGTAAGACTGAACACGCCGTTGACGAGCCTGTTCAGTCTCAGGGCGGGAGAATCGTACCTGGAAGATGTGGGCATCATTAAATGCAACCCCAAAACTCGCAAAACAAAACACTTGCGTTATTTATTTGATATCTAAGTAACAGCAGCTAGGGGCTCTAGCTCAAATTAATCATTCACTGCTGTCAGTACAATCTTTCTGCTTCTGCAACAAGGGCAAGCCCCTCCTGCTTCCCGCCTCCCTAGCCCAGGGTCACCAGGACTAGCTGGGATCTCCTGCCCTTTTATTTGGGTGTGAATCGTCATGCTATCTTGTGAACTGTTGCCTGAACCACCATAAAAAGGAAGTCTGGACATACAGTAATTTGCTTAACATCATCTTCAGCTTCATCCTGGGATGAATCACCACCTGCCAAAAAATACATCAGAATAAACATACCACTGCAGTAAAAAAGCCAAACCAAATCTGTAACTGTTTGAGGGTCCATGCAGGAAGACAGTGGTACTAGGAACTACATAACCATGGGTTCCACCCCAGCCTGCCAAAGTATGCAGTGCGTAACAGCACCACACTGCTTCTGTGACAGGAGATACTGCTCCCACAAGTTTGTAGTGCAACATTTCAGTGGCAGTGTTGACACTCCCTACTGCTGCCTTTTGACACTACCCACCACCTCCTCCCCCTTTACCAATCGTCCACACTGCGCCCTCAAAAGCATACATACACCTACACTGAAAACAGTACCAGTGAAACAATCTGAAAAATGGCCTTATAATTACTATGATATAATAAACACCTTCAGAATATAATGGCCTCTATCAGTAGAGAGAACTTGTATCTCACCTCCCAAAAGAAAACACAGCTCGTGGAGCATTTACCTTCATTAGCAGCTTCTCTTTCACGGTGTTTTGCATCAGCTTTGTCCAGGTAGGTGAAGCTTGGCCTCAGCTGAAGAATTCCATGTAGTGGAGTCAGGTGAAGTTCACCTGCAAAAGAGAATTAACATTGGTTAAAACTGTTTGCTTTTTTTTTTTAACCCCCTGAACAAGGACAACATTTTTCATCATCTCCCTACCTCTGTAAAGGCACAGCTTCAACTGAACCTACATATTTCATACAGCAGAGCGTAAAAAGGAATTGTATGAAAAATTCATCCAGTGCTCAGGATTTCAAAGGAGTATGAAAGACCAAGACCTATTTCTGCTACTTTCCTTTCTGTGTTGAAACCAGATCCTGTAGAAATCCACATTCTGGTTCAGATCTGACCTATATAGTTCAGGAGACTCCAGTAAAACAGTAATTACTGAAGACAATCTACATATTTTCACCTCAAACAATCATCAGATCAAAACTCTGGGATGGCATTAGGAGACAAGAGGGCAAAAAGCGTTGAACAAGAAAGTGACACAGACACAATTAGAGAGAGATAATAATATAAATAACAATTCTAAACTTGTGCTACAAATGTGTATTATTTCAGGCCACCAAGCACTGTTAAGATCCTGGAGGCATCTACAAACCCAGTGTCCTTATGTAATATTTACAACTTTGCTAGATGTTCTCAAGGACTCTGAGGACATTGATAAGGAAAGATTTTCCTTTCTTTAAAGTCACCTTGGTAAATTAAAACAGGCTGAAAATAAAAGGAACAAACAGGTCTGACTTTACTCCTGAAATGACCATGTTTCACTCTTGAGGGGAAAGCAAAAGAAACTTACCTTTTTTATATACAGCAGCTGCATAGCGGGAAACGTTACTGGCAGCTTGTGAAGAGCAGAAAGTCTGCTTGTCCATCAGCTTCCTGCAGACAGATGAATGCTGTGAGATCGTATTCCACAGACAATGTGGCATACAGATGCTGAAGATCTGAAATCACCAATTCTCAAAATGGACTATCAACTGCAGCAAATATATATAAACTCTTCTGTTTGCAATTCAGAATTCATGAAGCACACAAAAAATGTAGGTTATTTCCAAGAATACTTGCTACATAACAGTGTCCAGAGCACCCCCCAGAACTGTCCAGCCCCTTGTTCTCATCTTTCCCTGAAGCTCTAGTGGCCATACATATGTCTATGCCCACGATAAAAAAGAAATGAAGACAAAGAGGACACCTACGAGGAATATGTACTTGTTTCATCTGTACACGTGCCATCTACATTGAGAGCAATCTGTTCTCCCTTGCTGCGACAGTAGTTAGGATTCAAAGTATCAATGGCCATTTCAAGTTCAACCTAAACAATAGGAAAGACAGGTAATTACCAAGGCAGGATCCCAAACATGAATTAAATTTCAATCCTACACTTGCTAACATTCCCATAGGTTTACAGCAAATTTAAGTACAGAAGTGGCATCATTCAAATCCATAGGGCAATACATAAAGTTAAGCCTGTATATGGGGTTTTATAAGATAGGGATGTTTTAAAAACAAGCTGGAGATATACCAACTCCCATAGAAATGAATGGGAGCAGAAAAATGAGTTCTTTATGCAGCCTTAAAATACACTTTCACTTTGTTGGATACCTCCTACTACATTATCAGTCTGCTTTACTTATCAAGTACAGATCAAGTGCATAAGCAATATCCTTCAAGCCTCCCCATCGCTGAGGATCCACTCAGAATCTCTCAAATTTATGGTATGTTTCCTTCTAGTTTGGGTATCAAGCAGTATAAAGTAACTATGTCTCCTTCAGAGGCAAAGGCCAGATTCAGGTGAGTTTGAGGTTGCAGCTGACTTATAGTTACTCTTGATTTACACTGGTTGAAGCATGGAAACAAGCTCCAAGCTTTTAGTTACAGGAAGAACTACTCCCCTCCTCAAACTTCCAACTTCAGACAAATGTTCAAAAATAAGCATTTTCCTGCACAGCATTTCTATTTACATACTGTAACAATACTGTATATATTCTTCATCAGGATGTGCTGAATATCACAGCTATTGCCTCATTTTTTCCCCTTTACATTACTTGCAAACTGAAGTAGTTACAAGTCCCTGGATGAGACGGCAGCTTTGCAAGTCTCCAGAGGGCTTACAATGCAAATGCTTGCTAATTTTAACAGCATACTTCCTGAACACAACATGCATCCTAACTCCAAGGTTCATATAAGCACTCTTCTAAACATTTCCCAGAATAAAAGATATCAGACATCTATTTCTGCATTTTTTAAATAAGGCATTTTAAAATCACAGCCACAGTTTTGGGATACATTTGCAAGCAAGTGCGATCATTCTGGCTTTGGCTATCTATTCACTACCTATACAACCTCACTAACTTCAAAAAGATTCACGGTCAGGCAAGAGAGAAATCAAGACCCACACTGATACCAAAAGAGTATGCCTCAAAACCTCAACTCTTTTCTGACTATTGTAAAGACCTTACAAATCAAGATGTATTCACACGAGCACCTACAGACTGAAATAGCATTAGGACCTATGTTTCCCTGCATGATCCTATATTAAGAGTGGCTTTTTCATCATGACTTTAATTCCTCTCTTTATAAACTGCTCTTATTCTAAACTCTACTTTACAGACACAACGAAAGACTCCCCCATACCTCCAAACACGGAGATCTGGTCCTGCAAGTAGCTGCATAGTTGTAACAGCTCAACAGTACACTGTGCTCTTCCCAAACATTCTGTACAACATGGAAAAAATTTTATAGACTGGACTCAAACAATGACCAACCTTTTGCTGCTTTGGCTTTATCTTTGCTGATAGATGTGTAACATCATCGTAGGTCATGGAAGCTGGACGAATAGGATACTGGAAAACAAACCCACTTCATAAACCCCTCTTCATTTAAAGATCGAAGAACTTCACAGAAATTAACTCAATCTTCCCTGTCCCTTCATCCCACTTGCCAGATGGATACAAGACATCAAGAAAAAAAATTACCTGACTGATTTGTGAGTCATCAGGGTATTTGGGAGTATGACCTAGAAAGCCTGTTGCTTTCCCCTCAGTCCTGTTTTTATCACTACACAACCCCCTTCCTGTCCCTCAGTAAACTGTAACACAGGAAAATGTGTTACATTAACCTCACATTAGTCCAGCTGAAAAAGGAAGTGTTAAAAGCAATTAAAAACCTATCCCTCAGCATTAACTCTTCGGAGAGTTATTATCTAAAAGTAAAGTATCTGTGGGTTTGCACAAGTAGTGTTAGCTTACAGGATATAGGCCACATGTAGTCAGGACACCAAACCCAGGCTTAGCCACATGAGTCTCTCTTCTGAACCATCTGGGAATGCTGAGGGGACAGTGTGGTACCTGCATGAAATTTGCCAGCCACAGCAGCATCCTGATCAAAGCTACCATTTCTCCAAAATACCCATAGGCCCCATCACTCCCTCCTGACATAGAGCAACTGTGGGTAGGTGCTCCAGGGGCAAGGCTGCATGGCCTGGTCCAACATGTCTGCTTCTGCTGGCACATGCCATGCAGAGGATCTGGACAGCAGGCACTGGGCTTGCCAGTGGGCATCACTGGTTTATGCTGAACATTTCATCCAACAGCTTCACCATACTTCCCATTTTGCAGATGCAAAAAGTGAATCACAAGGATAAAATTATTAGAGAAAAATTCAGTGGCAGAATAGAAAACAAACCTCTACCTTTCCTAACACATTTCCATCTTCCACTTAACCACTAGTTGATTTTATCTCCACAGCATAAGGGGGCTCTTCTGATGTCTCACACTAATTTATGAATACTGATGAAGTTCTAAATAGGGCCAGTCCTAAAGAAACATGTTTAGTAAAGATGGCAAAAATCAGTGATGACAGAAGATGGCTGACAGACTGCAGATTTACCCAAACCATGATAAAAAGACATCATCTACTAAAAGCACTCCCCCAGGGTGGTTAAAAGGAGCGATTTAATGACAAGCCTGTGCCATAAATGACAACTTCTCTCTTGGCAATGATTTAATACTAAGTATTTCAAAACTGACCGAGACCCAAAGAGGCGTGCTTATATCAAAGATCTTGGCAGGCTGAAGCAGTAAGGAAAGTTACTGCTGTTTGTTTAAATTTATTTTAAACAAACTATCACTGCACACAAGTTAACTTAAATACCTGAAATAGATACAGTTTCTCCAGCAGACTTCTGGCCAGGAACACGTCAATCTAAAAAGCAAACCAAACAACTTTCATCAGATGCCAGCTGTAACTGATAAAAAGTACCCATCCCTGGAGCTAAAATGCTGACAGTTTTAACTTTTGGCTTTTCATTACAAACTCTAACATAAAACACGTTTATGACTTTCTTGTGAAAGGTCTCCTCTCTGCTGATTTCAACATGGAATTCTGCAGTTGGCTTTTTAAAAAAAAAACAACAACAAAAAACACTATGAGGAGGCAGCAGACAGTGGCTTTAGCTGTGTTTTACCTCTCTAAGGAAACCTGGCAAACAAATCTGAAATGAAAATGTTTTTCCAAGGGGCTGAAGGGAATCTGTTTTCACTATTATAGAAAGATGAAGTTCTCTCTTTGGCAGTATGCCTGAAGAGTAACTTCAGTCCTAGTATTTTGTCATAAAATCTTTCTGAATCAGGACAAAAGACAACCACTACCCAAATCTGATTCAGTATTAGCATTCTGCCACCAGCATAGAAAAATCCATGGATGTTTCATGAATATTCACATATGGAAGCTGCCATCTTAGATACCTTTAGATACACTCCTGACAATTCCTGCTCCTCATGGCTATTTTTCTTCCTTGCACTTCTGGTATGTAAATTCAGACATAAAAGTGAACAGAAGACTGTGACTGTTCTTTGGGGCACAGAATTCCTTTACATAAGTCCAGAAACAGAACACAACTGCTTATTTTAACAGAAGGCATGAAACATCTTAGCTTCATATTTAACAGTATTAACTCATCAAAGTCATTCTGTTTTTTTACAGCCCTCAGAGACATACAATACAGTCATGGGAAACACACAGTGGTAGAAGCAAGTTCCCCACCTGTTTTCCTCTTCTGACATGGAATGATTATGAAGAGTGAAAAACCTAAGCTGAATCTGTCAACATATATACCATTATTTTGGCAAAATAGATACCATGGATTATATACTTGGCCCACACAACATATTTCCTTGCACAGAGCAAGCCATTGGTTATAAGACAACCACTGACACAGATGATACATTGTTCCAGCAATGTAAGAAGACCAGGAATAATAAAGAAAAAGCACCTCATGTACAAGCACTGCTGCCACATAGCACTTTTACCTCTTGTATAATTGGATCATCTTCTTTATTTGCCATGCTAAGATACAAAAAGCTTTTTCTTGGCTTATTCCTTGGCACTACCTGAAAGAAAACAAATGTCATACAAGTCAATACATCTGTGCTATGTACCACATGCCTAGAGTATTTGTTCAAGTTAACTTGGTTCCTTTCAGCGACAACATATTCAGTCTGGTTTTTGAGGGAATGTATGTGTTTGAATGACCAGGTCCCTAATACTTCACAATCTTGACTGCCACCAAATTTAAGAAACAAGTGTCTCAAAAATAGGTAAGTTCATGTAACTTTTCTGAAAGCCTGTTCTGTATAAAAGAAATCACTAAATCAGTGTTCTACAGAGGCCTTTTATACCTGCAGAAAGTTCATCTTTTATGTACTGCATAACTGTAACACCGGCAGCAGGTGATTTTCCAGCCAGTGCACCTACAAGTGCATTGGCTGGTCAGTCAGCATGTATGAGCTCTGAAACTGCCACTGCAGTTGCCACTGTCCTAGGTCAGTAGATTACCTCCTCAGGAAAAATCCCTGAAAGAAGATAACAGAGAAAGCTCCCACCTGAAGAGGTGAGAGAAGAAAAAAACCTGTGTAAACCCTGCGCTTGGGACCAAACAATACTCCCATCAGTGAATACATTGACTTTGATTTCATCTACCTGTCATGTTGCAGCCTTGTCTCCTGACCTACCACGCTTCAGACCACATTGCTCTGAAATACACTCCTCAGCCTCTCTTGAAGTCCTCTGAAATCATCAGAACAACAGATTTTACTTCATAACTAAACCAACTCCAAAGAAAATAAGACTCTTAAATTAATTGGGTGCTGGGTGCTCAAGAGCAAAGAGTCTTCATGTTCAATCCACTGATGAGGTCAGTGTCATGTCTGGTTCAGATCTTTGAATAAAAAATGATCCCTCAGCTAAAGCAACAATAGTTTTCCCCTGCTGAAATCTAACAAAACTATCTACAAATTATTTGGGATGCCATTGCAACAATGTAAATCAGCTCAGCTCATTTAAGACACAGTTACTCAGCCAGTACTGGTCAAGATAGCCATACAAAAATAAGACCTCTCACAAATTGATCAAAGAAAGTTTTAACAACAAAGATAATCTGGCAAAGAAATGAGATCTATGTTGAGGAACTTTCCTTCACTGCCTTCTGCTCCCAATGACAGCTTGATTCTTTGCTGGACCTCCCATAGAGGAAGAGAAAGAGGCAGCATCCAGGATGAGCTGGCAACAGAGAGGCTGGGAAAGAAAGCAGCCAGCATTCATATTACATGCAAGAAGGTGGTGTTTTTTTTATTGAAATACACAAGCCACCACAGTCTGAGCAGCTCAGGATATTTCAACAGACCTTCAGGCTTTTCAAAACATGATGTTAATATACATGCAGTTATCTAAGAAACCTTTCCGAGAGGCTGGATAGATATTCTGGGTATAAGTGTTATCAACATCACTACATGGGCAGATTTCCATTCAGGCAACACCTCTGGTTTATTTACATTGTTTCTGCCACTTCGCCTGGAAATATGATTCCATATTTTTCACTTACAGGTTTTCCACTACCAAAAAAAGCACCCCTCCCTCCCAGTACTGAACTGGAATTTTCCATTTCTTTATGCACCAGCATATCCCTGGCTCTTCCCACCATATATCTATATTTGAGAATTTACCCTTCATAATATTTCAGACACATATTTGAAATAATTCTGTAGAAATGCAAAATCTTCACAGTAAAAATCCAGTGTCTTAAGCACAGACTGAGGCTGTTACTGCACAACTGTATGTGATACCTGACAGAGATCAGCATTTCCTGCAGTCAGGCACTCAGCTCTTCCCAGAAATACATGCATGAGTATGTTGCTTTGAAGAAATTAGATCTGCCAGTTCCAATTTTGCTTGCTCTGCTCATATCCCCTGGGTGGCCTGGTACAGCAGGCTCCTGCAAAGCCAGCTCGACAGCTAAGCATGAAGTGGAACTGCAGTTTTCATTCAGAACAGAGATGCTGACTGGAGGATGCCCAAGATGTGTGAGAACATGTGAACACCAGAAGGTAGGAGACTTGGGTCCAAACCCTCCTTTCTCACCCCCCTGAGCGGACTGGGAACCACCCTTCTCTTCTGGTCAGCCTCTGCCAAGTGTGTGCTAGCTTTTTTTCTCTCCTGAGAAAGCTCTTCCACTTTCCAGAATAGAAATAGAGATTTCCTGGACTAAGGAGAGAAAGGGAAACAGCCTAAAGGGCCTGGTCTCTGGTCTGTCATCTGCTTCAACAATTATAGACAAAATCTTTATGAATGCAGCTGTCAGTACTCAAGGAAAATGTTGCATTACAGAGATTATATTTTTTTCTTATTCATGCAAGGATAAAGAATGAATACAGCTCCTTTTATTGGAGCCTGACAATGACAGCTCTATAAATAGGAAGGAGTGTGTCCCAGCAATATTTGTAATACTCATGCAACATGAAGGAATCTTCTGAATCAGAATGAAGCTTTCTACATCTATAGTGTATATATATGTACATGGTAGAGTTAATTTCTACATCTGTCATATATGACACCATAAAATTGACAGAACAGAATTAAACACTAGGAGATAGCAAATATGGTCATCATCAGTTTCAAATTTCCTTCTGGCATAACTGTTTTCTTTTAAAAGAGACTTTCCTTTAAGATGCAAATCAAAATAGAACGCAACTTATTAGTATGAATCATCATACTTTAGAACTGGTTGCAGGAGGGCAAATCTTTCTCCTGCAATGTGACCAACTATAGGACCAATGAAACCACTTATTAGCTGCCTGCAACATCATCAATTGAAAACCAGTGAAGAAAAATATTGTGGTTAAAGAACTGTAAACATCAGTGATGCAGCAACTGAGTCCTACCTCTAAGTTGGACTAAGCTCAGAAGGGCATCTGAGTACTAGAGCTGTCTTTTTAAATGTTTATTACCACAGAATTTAATACAACTTTAAGAAGTAAAATTACCAATCTGCATGTCTGCTGACACACACAGATGTTTAGTCAGGCTTGCAAATAAATGCTCCAGCAAATTCAGGTCTCAGCATGACCCGAATTTGTCAGTAATAATGGACCCCCAAAGTCCCAACACTGAAACTTGAAACAGTCTTTGTGTATAATTATGCAGTGCAGGAAAGGCCAGGAACTCCTGCTGCATCAGTGCCCTAAAGTACAGATAATGAACCAGCAAAGTAGGAAAAGTGCCATCTCCTGAATCACTACTGTAATTTCCTCTGGCACCTGGCCTTTCTTCTGTAGGCTTCTCTCAGCCCGGCCCTAGCAGCAGTCCTCTAGCCCAAGGTGTCCCATGGCAAACTGTAAAACGGAAGCTGCGAAAAAGCACCTTCCAAACATTGATTATAATTACTATTTTGATCTAACTATTTGCTTAGCTCTATCCCTGCTCTATCTGCAAGCAAGCTTTGCACAGTCATCGTCTGGTAGTGAACCCCACGAGGGCTCCTCTGCACCAGGACCTCTCTTTGGAGGGGATGTCACTGAACGTACCTTCAGAATTTAAATTGTGCATTACGCATGAACCTCCCTTTAACACCTCAACGTTTATGTACCCAAGTGCCAGGCCTGTTCTGCCAGGGACAGGGATTTAAGCTGCTCACTGCTGCGTGGTAACTCTCGCAGGGGCAGACCCTGTCGCGGTGCCAAGCCCCATCTTCCCTCCACGTTGGCGGCCCCGCGCACCTTAGCACCCCCGCCGACCGCGGCTTCTTCATTTCTGTCAACCTGCGGGCCCGCCGTCCCCCCGACACAGCACCCGGCAGCAGGGGGGGCCACGGCCTGCTGCCCAAACGCGCACCAAGCACGGGGTGAGGCAAACGGCCCCCGGCACAGCAGGGCAGTGCTACCAGCCCCGCAGAGCCGATGCTCAGCTGCATTTTTGAGGTGTGAGCTGTGCCCTTCCAAGGCGAGAGGAGCAGAACTGCCGGCCTCGGGGGGAGCGCCGCCGGCCCGACCGGTGCCGCCGCTCCACAGCCCCGGGAGATTCGGGCGGTGAGGGGAGTCGAGGAGCGGCGGCCTGGGACCGGACCCCCGCCCGCTTCCCTCAGGGGTCCCGCCACGGCGGCTCCACTCCGCGCCGGCTCCTGTGTGAGAGTACCTCCCGCACGGCGGTGGCCCCATGCCGCCGGTACTCGCCGCGGTGGCAAGCCCTCAGAGAGCCCGCTCTCCACAGCCCACTCCGGGCAGGCAAAGCCCACCTCAGCCCAGGCCACGCTCCTCTCCCTCCACCCTCCTCAGGGTCCCCGTGGCTCGCACGCCTCAGGGTTGGTGCAAAATCGGCGCCGCAGCCGCCTACCTAGCGTTGGGCCGGCACGGACAGCGGGGCGCCGGCTCCCCGGTGGCGGTGCACGGCGCGGCGGGCAGCGCTCAGGCAGCGGCCATGTTGGCGTCACTCCGGCCGGCACGTGGGGACGCGGCCCTCCTCCTACCCACAATGCTCTCACGAGCGGAGTGGCCGCCAGGGGGCGCTGCACCTGGCGGCAACAGAAAAAGACCCGCTGGCAGCGGTGGGATTCGAACCCACGCCCCCGAAGAGACTGGAGCCTTAATCCAGCGCCTTAGACCGCTCGGCCACGCTACCACCACATCGCCCTTTTCCTCGCCACCGCTTACACTCGAACAAAGCCTTTTCCCCCGCAGCAGCAGCCGCTTCTGCCGCACACCACTTCCACCTCAAAACTAAAACACGGCGGGTACTTCAACCCCTGTCTACAACCACGTGTAACTGCAGCGGTGCGCTGCGATCGGGAACGGGCTGTAAGGGGCCAGCGCCCCGCTGGGAACCGGGGATGAGGCGCGGCTGAGGGCAGGGCTGGGCCGGGGCCGATCCGACCGCCCCACTGCCACGTGGATGCCAGGGCACAGCGTTTGCGGTACGTGGGGGCACCGTCTGTGCACCCCCTCTGAACGCCTGAACAAATGCTAAAACTGATGTATTTAATTTTTTGCTGCAAAGCTACAACTCGCTGAATTGGCAGAAGCAAAATTCAGCAGACGTCACCACTGACGTGGTGGTGTTTTGCTTGCAGCACAGGACCCAGCACAGCAGGCTGCAGTAGCAGCAGCAGTCAGTACAGCTGTTGTGAAAAGGGGAGTGGAACACATCCCTGGCAGTGTTCGAGGCCAGGCTGGGCTGCTGCCGTGGTTTTAACCAAGACGGCAACTTTTTATTCCTCAAGAAAACTTATCGGACTTTCAGGCAAAATGTGGACAGGGATTCCCAAGGGGCACCAGGCAGCACAGAACTATAGCCTGGTTTGGGGTGGCAGGGACCTCAAAACAGTTCCAACCCTCTGCCAGGGGCAGGGACACCTTCCACTAGACCAGGTTGCTCCAAGTCTCGTCCATCCTGGCCTTGAACGCTGCCAGTGATAAGGCAGGCACAGCTTCTCTGGGCAACCTGTGCCAGGGCCTCAGCACCCTCAATATTATAAGAGGTTGCAACTTTGCAGTCTTGATAAAAATTTCATTCACTGCCTACAAAAGCACTGAGAAATAACAGCACACACACATGTATGTGTGAATGGGATCCTTCTTCAGCATTGCTGCAGTTTCACACTCCAGTTCACTGCCTTTTCAGAAGGATGCAGGATTTTCTAAGAACAGAGGGAACTGACTCCTCCCACGGCCCTGGCTGCAGAAAAGCAGGAGAGGTTTGGGAGGAGCAGACCTCAATTGGCTTCACACAGCAAACTTCTGTTCAGACAGAAAAGGTCAGGGAAAGAGTCTCATTTAGCAGTCTCTAAGCTCTTGTCCAGGCAGCATGGACATGGGGTACCAGCCGCAGCACTGCACTTTTGATGGGGGGGAGATAATGCATGTGAGAAGCTGCATAGCACACATCTTAAAAGTGGTTTTCTTATTACAAAAGCTGCTCAGCCTCACCAGTCCTTTTGCCCAGGCAGTGAGAAGTACCAACACCCTCCCAGAGAAGTGATGGGTGCCCCTCCACGGATGAGCTCAGCCTCTGCCCTGGAAATGTTTGTGTCTGGCCACAGAAATGCTTCTCCTCACCGCTGGAGGAAGCCTGTGCACCCAAGAGTATTCAAGTCAGCCATGAGTGGCACTTACAGGGGATAAGAGCACAGGCTGCCCCTTGGGGCTGGCAGTTGGGTCACCAGGGTTCTCATTTTACCAGTGCAAAGATAACTACAGGACCTTTTCCAAATTAAAAACAGAGTGAACTTCTATCAGTCTCACTGTATTGCTTCTCTGGCACAGGAGTTAGCCAGAGAACGGCAAGGAGCCAACATCTGTATCAACTGGGTCCAGACCAAGAACCAGGCCCAATGGTTACGAACCCATGATCTGTCCCCATGAGGTATTCAGGTCCCCAGTAGTAGGAGGCACATGACAGATGCCCAGAACTTAAACCTGCTCAGAGCCTGACTCACCACCAGGAGCACTGGCCCTGAATCCAATCTGAGGTTCCAGTGAAATCCTCCCTTTTAAAATTAAGATGAGAAAGCCTGATTTGGCCTACCTAAACTACACCTGTGTCTGTCAGCAGTCATTCTGCTCTCAGAAGTGAAAGCATACCTGTGGGGAAGAGAGATTCGAATCAGTCCCATAAACCAATAATGAAGAAACAGGCAATATCACTTTACGAGCTGTAAATTCTGGCTGTCCCTATGCTGCCTGATGGATGGTTATTCCACTTCGTTACACCTCCCAAACACTCCATCTCTCAGTTACAGCAGCTATAGCTAAAGTACCAAATGTCACCGTTTTTCACCTTAGTGACACTGGAGTAAGGAGGCCCTTTTTTGTTAGGAGATTCTGCTATTTCAAAGTGCCTTTGCTACAGAACAGTTTCACATTGTTTAGTCTATACAGGTATAAAAAATTATACCTGTCTAAATAAAGCAATAAAAAAGCAACATTAAGAGCTCCATTTTTAATAGCTTAAAAGGGCCAGTATCAGTTTATTCTTGAAAAGAAAGGGGAATAAACCACAGTGAAGATAACAGCATGGTATTAGATATTGTAGCTGTGACAAAAAACTCCCCCACCTCAAATCGTAAGCGGCCAGGTATTTCTATTCTTTTAGAAGGACCAAAGACTGAAGGTGTAAGGATGCCTCTACAGCAGTCCTGCAAAGGAACACTTCAGTCCTTACATCTGCCATATCACTTACAGAAATGCATAAGTAATTGAATGGAAATAAAAAAGCACATCAACCATTTAAGTTTTCTTGAGGAAAACAGATTTTGCAGGTATACATCTAGTTATTCTCTCCAGTTAGTTACTTTTGACTGTTAAAAGCAAATGAAATCAGAGATGAAAGAATTAAAACTCCACAGAGGGCTTCTGGAAGCTTGCAATAGTAAGATTGAATTTAGGCAGATTATAAAGGAAAACACAAAACCGGCCCCCTGCATGCAGTAACTAAAACTCTACTGAAAAAAGTGACAAAAAGAATAGCTTTATTGACCAGCCAGAATGAAACCAGACAAAGTCAATGAGAGGACTAAGTGATGCAGGCGATTGGTATTTGCATGTCTGACAGGCAAACAAAGGCTTCCACCTCCCTTTCCTTACCCAGGCAATATTTCCACTGCCATCTGGAAACACTGAACCCATGTAAGTTCTGGCAGGCTGAGCCCCAGATTTATTTTCACAGTTTTTAAAAATACAAGATTTTTATTTATTCATTGTGAATAGATTAAAAATACAGCATTATAGCAATATCATTCCAAGAGTCTGTCAAATACATAGTTTTTCTCTTCCAAAGAATGTCATAGAAGAAGTTGTGCATATTTCTGTAAACATTTTCCATTTGCAAATTATCTGTGAATTCCATTTATTGTACAGCTAAAAAATATGATACCACCTTCGGGCAGAAGGTAGTCTGCATCACTAAAAAAGTAGTATTTGCCACAAAGAATTAATCATCATAATCTTTCCACTGAGCTGTGTCCACATTTACATAACAGATCTACAGAGAACTGTCAGCAACTACTGAATTTAGCAAATTAAACTACATCAAAAAGTGCCAATAATTACACTCTATGCCCTTTATGTACACGTTTTGGATGGGCAAACTCAAATTTCCTCTGTTCCCTACATGGTGGTTGTTGCTGTTACACGTGCTTCCTTCTCAAGCAAGATCTCAAAGACTTGGCAGCAACACCTTACGAGGAAAACAAATCCTTCTGTCTGAGTTTGTTATAATGTCTACACCATATCATTTCTGCACAAAACATTTACTATTCAGCTGTCTCCAGAGGGGAATGGCACCTTCATCCTTCATTAAAAGCCATTAAAAGCTGGTATTTTCATGTTATGAACTGAAGAGCAAAAAGGCCACATCCAAGAGGCTTTAGGCACCTAAAGCAGAACTTTGGCTAGGCACTTAGACCATCCATCTGACTTGAGATCCTACAAACTCTGGTTCTATTTCAGCTTATTAGGTCAAAAAATCTAAGTCAAATTGAGATCTAGAAGTTAAACCTTCCTCCATTAGTGGGTGAAGAGCTTCACCTTTACAATAAAACAAAACCAAAATAGAAAGACCATATGCAAGAAAATGTGGCCATGTTGTCGCAAGGCTACTCATAGCTACAGCTGCCTGGGGTAACAGCATCCACCCAGAAGTACAACATCCAAGGATAACTTTTCCTTCTCTCCCAGAAAGGATTCAAATCTTCCCATCTCATGTCCTTAACCACCAGGATACCGCCTCTTTCAGACACTAACATCATGCTTGAATATTGTTTAAACGACAATTCAAGATATGAGAAATACAGAGAGAGACTTTTTACAAGGGCACATAGTGATAGGACTTGGGGGAACAGAAGATTTAAACTGGAAGATGTTAGATTTAGATTAGACATTAGGAAGAAGTTCTTCGCTATGAGGGTGGTGAGGCACTGGCACAGGTTCCCAGAAAAGCTGTGGCTGCCCCATCCCTGGCAGTTCAAGGCCAGGTTGGATGGGACTTGGAGCAACCTGGTCTGGTGGAATCATAGAATTGATTTGACTGGAAAAGACCTTTAAGATCATCAAGTCCAAAGGTGTTCAAAGGAAGGTGTCCTGGCTGGTGGCAGGGGTTTGGAACTAGATGATCTCTAATGTCCCTTCCAACTGAGACCATTCTGTGATTCTATGATCTATTTGACAGAGAGAGTAAATGGGGAGCGCAACTTTGGAGCCCCATGACAGGCACTTGCACAGGAAAGGACAAACTGATTTCTGTTCCTCCAATGGTTTCTACATTTTACAAGAAATTAATATTACTTGGCTATGCATGCAAGAAATCCCAATGAAATCAACTGCATCATCTAGCACCCTGCTTAGTTTAAGCATGCTTTTAAAAGCTTAGCTAAGTGAGGCTGGTGAACATTACTGGTCATTCAGCACTTCAGAGGGGCTGCTCCTTATTCATATCAATTTACACCCTCAGGAGGCTGTAAGGCTGAGAAGCTTCCATCTTAATCTCCTGCAAAATGAGTGTAAACCATGACCAAGAAATAGAAACAGCTTTTGTACTAACTGTACAGATGGCACAACAGCTTTAGAATAAAACACTGGATTTGGAAGAAATTTATCTCTGTACAATGGTAATTCAATTACCACCATTTATTTGTCCTCCTGTTACTGATTAGGGTTATGCAAACAGGACACAGAAAATCAAGTGTATGGGGATAATACTGTTTTCTCTTTTCAACCAGCAATTTTCTCTAACTGGCATTTGAAACCATTCACAGATAAAACGCTATTTTAAAAGCTATCTGAAACAAATTATTTTCTATACATAAAAACAGGTAAATTAACAGCCTCTAACCTTTTCAAAACTCCCTCCAGAAATGGTGGAAGGTGTATTTTCACTTTAATTGAGATGATCTAGCTTCACTGAGAATTGAGATGTTACTGTAAAAATAACTTCAAGTTATCCATATATTGCAGATCTTGCTACTGTACATCACTGGACAAATATCACAGAAGATCAGTAGAATTTTATGTAACTAGGTTATTATTTGGTGCTGACAGTCACCTCATCAGGAGCATCAGCCATTTTCTGATGGTAAAATATGCAATGTTGTTAGTGAATAAAACATATTCTACCCTGAATATCCTCATTGCCAATCAGAAGCACCTTCCCTGCCCCTCCCCACGCTGTAAGGATTCTACCTGGAATTCATTTCAGAAGAGTAACGGAAGTGCCCACAACACCAGTGGAAAAGAGTGGGACTACTTATTAAAATGAGTAGCTGCATGCTTAAATTGAAAATTTACATTCACATGCAAATTTAGTGAGAGACACCAGAAATGAAGAAGAAATGCTGAGAATTTAGGAAAATGTTTTTTTTCCATGTGTGAGAAGCAGAAGAAAAATGTAAACATACTGAACATTTGCTGTGTAAAAATGACATCTGAAACCTAAACAAAACAATCAGGCCCTTCAGTTCTAACAGTTAAAAGAATACAAAAGGTCAAGTGTGCCTGTATTACAGCTTTCAAACACCAGCTAAGCTATGACACCGGACACACCCCTTACAATTGCATTTTCCCCCTCAAAAATAAAAATTAGAAAACTAAAATACCAAAAAAGAAACTGGTAACACCACATAAAAATACATCTTTTTAGTTGCAAATGCAGCAAGTTTATAAAATAATTATATACAAGAACTGCTTAATTGCATTGTTATTCTTCCATCATCGCCCAAGCCTCTTCTGCTTTTTGGTAGTACTGATTTGCCAGTCTGCCTTTCATAGCTTCCATTGCTGCTTCTGCTGCTTCGGTGTACAGCTCACCTAGAAGAGGAAATAGGATCAGTTGTGTTGACAGGGTAAAGAAAAAACATCTCTTTATCCTGAAGCACTTAAAGGATAAAACCAGAAATTGAAGTCAAACTACAGGGCTGGATGTATGGGTCTATTTTAATCGTGTCAGTAGAGTTACATTAGCTGGAAATCTGGCTTTTCTTATATGAGTGGCTGCTGATGGCTCTTCAATGTATTTGGAAGGTCTGGAAATACAACTGGCCTGTAGGATCCTCCAAGACAACTCTAGGGCTTAGATACATGACACGTAGATTACACAACTAAACCAATGCTGTGTGGGGCCTGGGAATCATGGGTGTAACTCAAAATACAAGCAGCAACCTGCAGTTCAGTGGCCTGACATAGAGTGAAAGTTGCCTGCTAGTGACTCAGTGTGTCACAGGTTTGGACCTGGCACCGCCTACTACTATCATTGGCAAGATCTCTTTCCAGCCTTGCATCACCCAGCATCATTACAGCTTCAGCCACACATCTGAGGATACTGATCCTCAATATGTTTTCTAACAGCTGAAACAGTTAATGTATTTTTGGGGTACATGCTGGGGGAAAGGGGAACGAAAAGCAGGATTACTGATTACAGAAACAAAATAGGGACTCACCTGATCTCTGTGGATCCTTATTCAGGTGAAACCCTCCTGTCATTAACATCTCTGCTTCCCTTGCCAGGAGCAGATACCGGGGCTCATCCTGAGTGCCATCATATTCACCTCCCTCGTCATAGTCAGTCATGTTCAGTGCAGCATTGTACCAGTACAGTGCCTCCTTCCAATCCTGTACTCTGAAGTTAAAAACACATTTTGAAGACAGGTACAGTACGAAACAAATGTACTTCGCACTGGAGAGTCAGTGCTAGTTTTGCACTAGCTTCTCCAATCCTTAAAGCTCTCAAAGAACACAAATATTTTCATGCAGGCTCACTAACTGCACAGCAGCATCAGGTCACTATATCAAAACAAGGCTGGGGCCACTTTATGCAGTAATTACAGAGAAGAAAGTGTCAGACTGAGTGCCTTCCTTGTCTGAGCTTCCTTACTGGTTGTGTGTTTTTGTTTTGGCATTTATATTTGTGACAATAACTGATTTAGAAATAATCCGAAGTTGCAGAGAGTCTTGTTTCGTAAATATTTTAAAAGCAGCAATTGAGACTGCTCAGTGCATTTCAGTGAGAAGTTTAATGTCATTTTAAATTTCACCACTGCTAAGAGTTTCAGTGTTGTGCAAACCAGAACACTCTCATGTAAATAACAAAGACGTGTTACACTGCAAAAGCAGAAAAGTCATTATCATCACCTGGTATATTTAGTACTTAACAAAATTAATACACATCCACTCTTAGAAACTCACCTAAAATGCTAGAAAAAAAAAAATTCTCAAACCAACATATTGCATAGCCTTTCAGCAAGTCACAATCTAGTTCTGAGTCACAATACTGCTCCTGTCAAGGTAGGAGTGCTGGCCAAATCAAAAGCAACTTAATGATGTAAAAGCATTTTCAAACTTCTTAAAACTTAGGATCATCCTTAATTAAAAGTAACATCCTCAGCATTAAGACCACGTTCCTCTGAGATTTCCATTCCTACTTCTATTACGAGCAGCAGCGAAAGACTACAACTATGACAGATACTTCATTCATCTGACTGCATCTTATCTATAGTCACTTTAAGGCTGCACCTATTTCTCCTGTCCCCCAGCTTCTTTCACAGCAAAAAAAGTGGTTTCAAAAAATCATGAAGGAGGACACATGGCAGTTGTAAACACTTTTAACTTACTTTTAGGGTACTACATCTCCAAAAGAACTCCTGTGTTTGTTTTTTTTCCACTGATCCCAGGATTTTCAAGTATGTTCAGTATTTTATTCACATCTGGGTAATTCAAGTTTGAAGTAACTCCAACACACTACTTCATAGCATTACTTTTGACATAACAGTTATTTACGTGAATGAAAGACACACAGCAAGTGCTTCTCTGACTGCCCTCCCCCCTCAGTGGAGTTTCCACCAAGTTACTCAGTCATGCACAGTACCTGTCTGAACCAAGATTTACACCTGTATCATATGCTCTTGCTACCAGAATCATGGAAGGTCGGTCTCCAGCTTCTGCTGCTCTCAGCAAGTAATCAAATCCTTTATTCCTGTTTTCCTTTGTGTCCTAGTAAAACAAACAAAACCTTTAAAATGCATGTTTCTAAGTAAAACTACCTCTTCCTTCTTCTAACACTAAATGCAGTTTCTCCAAGTCAGTAATGGCTATAATATATATTATAGTATATATTTAGTATGTCTGAGAAAGAGGCCCAGCCAAAAGAAACTGAAGCTGAATAGTAAAGATCACTTTAGAAACTTCCCAAAGGTATGCAGTAATCAGCTAGCAAAAGCAGAAACAGGCAGCATTTTTTTGCTGCTTTGCCCAAGTCCTTAATTACAACATCATTTATTTTCTCTGAAGAGACTACAGAACACCTAATTGTGGTTATTATTTTGTCTATTTCCTGCTATTGTTATATTATTTCTACAATGGACCACAATTCTACATTTTGGCATTTTCTTTGATCTGTTTACCTCAAGAGTGACCTCAGAAAGAATGTGATGTGGCAGCTGAGCGCACATGAGTCCTAACCCAACGATGGCTTCCAGCTCCCCGCAGTCTGCAGCATGCTCCAGGTGAAACAGGGCTGACTCCTGATCCCATTCCTTGTCTTTCTCACAGAAACGCCCAGCTTCATGATAGCGAACCATGGCCAAATGAACCTAGAACACAATTGTAAAGGAGACACAAGTACTAAGTATAGACCCGATCCTTCAGGAGCCCTATGCCCACACTTAGGCACAAAAATACTTCTCCGAGGTGACTACTTAAGTCTAATCATGTACCTCTGACTGAGCAGAGGACTAGTCTGGTAACACAGACTTGGATCCCGATTTATGCCTGAACAGATTAAACAGGCAAAAAGTGATGATTACATGCAGTGCAGCTGCCTCTCCAGTTCTGTACGTTTAGACACACAGCTTTATAAACCTGACTACTAAGAGTAGTGCCCTAAACAGCATACCAGCAGGTTGCCACACCAGAACACCAGATCTCAGGGGCATGGCCCAGCATATCTCCTTGGGACTTGGAGACCTTTCGGAAGGAGTCATAGTTAAAGGCACCCAGCCTGCAACTGCCTAACACAACAGCCAGCAGGGCAAACGGCAGTGAACATAGGTCACAGGCTTTATGTACAGCAATGGCCATCACAAGAAAAAAAACTGACCTGAAGCATAAAAAAAATAAAAACATCAAGGTTATCCAGGGGAAAATCCTCATGCCACTGAAGTAATTACTGTTGCGGGGGAAGGATTTTATTCCAAACATACTATAGGATTTTGAGGGTTTTTTAATCTTCCCTCCTTAAGGAGGGACAGGTTTCTTCTCAAACTAAAAGGTCTGAGAACATATGAGGCTTTCACGATGTTCACAAAGATCTACACTGGGTGCTTCGAGTGTGGACTTAAGTCCATACATAAACCCAAACTTAATTCACATTTACATTTTATGGGATAGTCTAGAGTAAAAAAAAAGAGTTGGTCCATGCTGCCATTTTTCAGAAGCCCAATCCTGCCTATTTGCAAGATATGTGGGTCAGGCACATCATATCTGTCCCAGTGTATCTTCTCCGTGTGATGCCTTGGGAAAGGCAGATGAACCAATAGCAGGGTCCTTCCCAAAGGAACCCAGATGTTGTATGTCCAAAAGCAGATGGAATTCATGGGTTCCTAGGCTTAGATCTCCCTTATAAAAATATGACTAGGTGACAGAAAGCTATAGACATGTTATTTGTTTTCACCTGCACAAATAACTCATGCAGGGCAACACCTCCATATAAATAATAAATGCAAGATACCTCTTTCCAGTTGGAAAGAAGATTACTAGACCCATCCTACCTTCCCAAGGATGGACTTCCCAATTTTCTTTTCAAGTTCTAGTGCATTGAGCCTCTGAATTTCTTGGGCAACACAGGATGGTCTGTGGATGTGGACTCTTCTAGAGTTGTACAGATTCAGTTTCTCCACACTGATCTGAAATAGGAATGTACGGTTATTTTACCTATAATTAAAATTTCCATACTACTCAAATGGATTACCATCCAGAAATCAAAGCTACCATTAATGTTATTACTTACTAGTAAATACTCTAATACAAGACATGGCTTTCAAAAGTCATGTTTGTAGCTAAAAAAATGGTTACTATTCTTCATTAAATAAACAGAGTAAAGCCCTCTTTTTCTAATCTCTACATCAATCATCTTCCATAAATGACAGCAGTGAAGCAAAGCACGATCTTTAAGTTCTGAATCAGAAAAAAAGGTACTTACAAAAATAAACACCCAAACCAGTCATACTGCAAACACTGAGTTTTATCCACGCACAAAACATATAAACCCATAGGTTTTAATAGAGTTATTTAAGTTTATAGCCACAGAAATCACAGAAGCTGTTACTTTGTAAAACACACAAGAAGGCCTCGTTTTCCCTAGCTGAGTTAGAAATACAGTAGAGAGAGCATGTGTTTCAAAACACTGCATGTTTTTAAACAATCATCCAACCACATATGGAATACAGTTCCAAAAATAAAGTGCAGAAAGGAAATACAATCTAGGTAGGCAGAAAAAAAAACCACCACAGAACTGTAATTATTTTTTTAAGTGATAAATCTATGCGTAATCACTAATTTATGTCAGAGATCAGTTACAGAGGTGACAAACGGTTTGTAATGATACTTCTTTAAATGAAAATAAAAAACAAAACAAAAAAAGGAAACAACACAGAGTGGTAAGTTAATATTAATAAACATTATGTAGCTGAAAAGGAAAAAAAAATTATATCTGAATTAGTGATGTGAAGTCAGATGGCAGTGGAAAAAAGGACAAGCACAGTGCCAAACTTATAGTCTATGAGTATTTCTGCATTATTTACCCTTGCAGAGCTTCCCAAACTGTCTTCATCAGATTCATGTCTTCGGTTGTTGTTTGAATGGCCCTACATTAATGTAAAGATTTGCATCGTTTAATTTGCAGCAACTAATGTGTGCCACTTACCCCTCTAGACTATTCCTAGCCAGCAAAATTCATATTGACAATGACCAAAATAGCTTCCACTGAATTTTTTTTCTCTCAGTGATACCACAACATACAAAGAAGCGTACTGAAATGGTGTGCATACGGTACACCCAGTTTTCAATCCTGGAAACTGGGTATCCCATGACAAACACCTTCCTGCTTCGAAGGTGACAAACGGAGTGGTATCTTTGGAAGCAGCATTCTCTTTCCTATCTTCTAACTAAAGATGTGATCAAGATCTTCAGGTCAAAAGAGCATTTACTTAAAAGTTTGTATTTTAAAGGAGTAACCGTTAAGCCACAGGAATTCTAAAGTTGCATATTATTAACTGACAGCAACATTAAGTTCTGTAATATCACAAGCCACATAAAGTCACAGAAAGGAGAGAGGGTAGAAGAGTGAATACAGAACAAATTTATGGATTCCATATGACAAGCAGCTGGCTACATTTCTCAAATGCAATACAGAACACTTAAAAACCCCCACAAGAATATTCAATCAAATGGAACGTCTCCTCATCACAAATGGTCTTTTTCTTGTTAAAGTATTACTAACGTTCTCAAGATAAGTAATTCCACAACATGTGGGAATTTCTTTACAATTGTTTCCTTTTTCTACAAAGTTTAGATCAAAAAGGAATAAAAGATAAGATTCTTCTATGGAAACAATTCAAGTATGAACAGGCCCAGCTCTGCTAAAAACAGAGTCAGGTTCTTACCCTCTCTCTATGATCCAGATCTTCTAGCTCACTTCTCTTTTCACTGGGATATCCACTGTCTCCACCGTTTTCACAATCCTACAGAAGAACAGAACAAAACATCACAGCGTTAACATTAATCTTTGTAAGGATCTCAACTTGACGTTTCCCAGAGGAAACCTGCTGCTGGTTCAATATGTTGGAAAGATATACTGGATGACTGTATGGTGCCCTACCTCTAACAGACAGAACAGGACTTCATAGTCCCGAAGGTACTGCCAATTCTGTGTTCTTAGAAACACACAAAAAAATCCAGGACTCATGTACTTTATCAAATCAAGATTCCACTTCATATAGTTTTCAGTCTTCAGTGGCAGCCAGTTAAAAGATAAAACAGTAAATGACATCCCCTGGTACTAAGGCTCTAGTGTTGGAAAATTCCCATTGCAAACTTATTGCAGTCTCCTCAGTGAGACTCTTTAGTATCCCACAGTACCAGTATTTGCGGAGACTTAATCAATGGGGATTCTGTTTAGCTTTGGCACAAGTGCCAAAGACACAACACGCTGGCAGGGGAACAGACACTTTAATTATCTGTCAAAATACATCAGACGTAATTAAATACCTGGAGGGGAAAAAAAATGAGTACTATTTTAAAATAACATGTTCTTCCTTTACTAGAAACAGCAAATGCAGATAACGTGACCTGCAGCAGTGAAAACTGGCAGAGTGACTTTATGTGCTCTAACTGAACAAAGTCTTCAGGCAGTCCTTTAAAGACACATTCATTGAGGAACTGCAATTTCATTCTCTGTTGGACAGATACTCACCCTTTGGTTATCAAGCTGATCATAGTCTTTGTGAACAAGGTTATCTACTTCATTGAACACAGGCCAACCTAGAAAGAAAAATATTTGTTTCTAATTGTAAGGATAACATGCTTGAGGAGAAAAATCTGAACACTATCATTTTACCACAGTCTTTGCATAGAAGCATCTGTGCATTAATTATCTACACGAAAGTACTTTTGGTTTTATTTCCACTCCAAGAGGAATGCCAGAGACAAGTATTCTGGACTAGACACCACATGTTGTTGTGTTTAAAACCAATAAAACAAAACAAGTCACTGTCATATGTTCAGGACCACCCCAAGGAAATTATGTATGAGGCTCACTCACAAAGCATGTCCATCTTTTGGCTGTGAGGGGTTGCTGAGGAAGGAGAGCAGGGCAGAGAGTCAAATGCTACATCACTCATGCTTTCATCTCCAGAGTTCTCAGACAGGCGGAAGAGCAGAGGGGGTCGGCTACCAGAGAGCGTCCTCACCCGGCTGCTGCCACACTTTTCCTCTGTGCCACGGAGAATTGTTTGAGCGGATTCCTTGGCAAATTAACAAGAAAAATCCCATGAATAATGCTTCTCTGTATTCTAAGCACGCTACGTAAGACAGTGTGAATGCTTATTAGGAGTTCTCTACAAAAGAAGGTGTATAAATACGCACATTTATACATAACTATTTGCTTTGACAAGTTCTACACCCTAACAAAATACCAAGTCCTGGCATTGTTACAGTTAGAGGGAGTTCTGTTTAGGACAGAATGTTATTCAAAGCATTTCATCAAATCCCACTCCCACTAATACCATTTGAAACCGAGATCAGTTAAAGATGAGCAGTTCTTTTCTTTCTATTCTCTCCAACTTAGGTTTGTGAGATACCAAACTTTCTAATGATTTCTGCATTCAAAGATATACTTGGTCCTAAATTACATGTGTTATAAAGTTCCCTATTAAGTAAAACTACAGTGTTAATTCAGAGACAACTATGGATAAGTCAGCTTTAAACTGCAATATTAGTGATTCAGGTGGTTTTATTTGCCATGCAAATAGCACATTTCAGTTTTATCTACAGTGCTTTTAATGTCAGAATAAACCACTTATATTGCTTAGCTACACTTTTTGCATCAAGCACTTACAAGCAATTTTCTGTTACAATCCAAGGCATCTTTCTCTTTGGATGAAAGATCAAATGGTGCAAGCCCCATACTTTTGCAAATCTTGTTGCAGGAATGAGAATGGAAGAACAAGGCCATACCTCGAACACCTACAGCATTACAAAGAAACAGAAGTGAAGAAAGGGTTTATTCAAAGTTTACACAACAGTTTATTTAAAAGCTAGAAGTCCCAAAGCATGTTCTAAAAAGTCAAAAGAGAAAGAAAGTGCTTTGTAGCACACAGCTCAACCTACTTCCATTTTATTTTAATACCTGTAAGAACTTTTCACTCTCTCTGAAGAGGGTTAAAAGAAGTTTGCAGTATCTTCAAAAGCTATGTATGCACAGGACATAGGGTGGTGAGCCACTGGAACAGGTGAATGTTCCATCCCTGGTAATGTTCAAGGCCAGGCTGGACAGTGTCATGGGCAACATGGTATAGTGTGAGGCATCCCTGCCCCTGGTAGGGGGCTGGAACTAGATGATCTTTAGGTCCTTTCCAACTCTAACCATTCTATGATGGAATAAAAAATTAATTTGGGTGCATCATTGAGAAACGTAGCTAAATTAGATTCTGCTTACAAAACTTGCTATTTCCTATGAACAACTTCCTGTATGGACACCTGGAGCTTTAAAAATACACGTATCTCTACACAAAATTAAAGGCCATGATTAATGCTCTCACATTGCAGGAAGCTAGTTAATTTCATTACTTGTTTTGTTTAAGAGTAGGCCAAGAGACATGAGCAAAGATCAACTCTTATTTTAAATCTGCCCTTGTGTGACAGCTACCCTGTTCAGGCACTCCTTACAACAGACCTTCCTCAGCTGTTTGCAAGACTCTCCGAAATGTGCCTGCTCACTCAGCCATGTGGTGGCTACTGAGCAGACAGCTAGGAAGAGAAAATAAGCACCCATGACCATGTGAAACAGGATTATTGATTTTACCTAGGTTGCCGTCCCCAAAATCTGTACCACTCTCTGTATGGATCTGAGGGTCCGTGTAAAGATCTCCAACACCCTGGATGTCAACAATAATGAGTTGATGTCCTGAGCGCTCAAAGGTGAAGTGACTAAAGGCCTGGGAAGAACCATAGAAGACATCTGAGAAAACTCTCCTTTGATCCACTGAAAACAGCAACACCTATTTACCACTTACAAATGGGCAAAGAGTTCTGATAACTGTATTAGTGAAATATAACTGGTATAAACATCATGATGAAAGCAATGAGAGACTTGAAGCAGGTAGTAAATAGAGATCTCTGTATTCCTCCTTCCCGAGATTCTGCTTTCTGCTACAGTCTTCACCTTAAGAGGGGAGCTGCCTGGCAGAGCAAACAATAGTAGGCTCTGAAGCAAGTGTAGAATATCTTCTGCATAAAATTTCTGGCTGTGCCTGTGGATCTCCAAGCTCTGCAGCCCTGGCATTCTGCATCCTTCTGCCAACAAGCAAAGCTCTGCCACATTTTAAGAGGAAAAAAAAAAAACCCAAACAAGAAAGCACCAACAAACAAAACTAAAACATTGCGCATCCCCACATGTTCTCCTTCCCCTGCTATGCCCTCTCAGAGGTCCCCTGAACAGCTGATCTGGCTCTACATTTGTGTGTCAGATAATGAAATGCACATTTGTACTCTTTAAATGCAGCATTTCAAGAATCGGGTATAAAAAGCCCTTCTCTTTGGCACAAAGCTGAGACATTAGGAATCTTCTGGGAAGGCCTCCAAAAAAGCACTGCCAAGACTGAGGGAGGTGACTGGTGGTGATAGACAAACATTTTAACTGCAGCAAATCCCATGGAACATTTTGTTCCCAACCTGGAAAAGCATAGCACTGATTCAATGTACAAAAGACAGGCCAGAACATAAACCCTCTGCTTACATTAAGCATCACAACAAATATCCCTCAAGCCCCAGTAAAATACTCTTCTGCTATGCTGACCACTTTGCATTCATTCACCAATAAAGCTCTTTTATGAGATCCAAGAAACATTTGAAATCTGTACTTTTATTTCTATATGTAATCTCAGATTCACCTATTCAGAGACTGTAGCTGAAAAAAACCACCCAAAACAGATTCTGTATGCAAATAGACTAGTTTTTTTATTTATACAAGTTGGATATCTGCCACTTCCTTTTGTATATTACATGAGGCACCAGAAGACTATTTAGTACATAGTACATGACAGGTCCCTCTCCCTGCCTTAATTTGAAGAGTTTGAAATACATCGATCCCTGCAATTACAAGAAGAGTCAAAGAGCTTAATGTTTCCAAAGAGTGTTCTCCATGTTCAACTCCATTAAAATCGACAGACACTGAAATGCAATGAAGCAGCACTTGGCACTTGAAAGAGCAGGCCCCAAATAAGGGGCAGACATACTGCAAAAAGAGAAAATAATTTGGCATTGTACTGGCAAACCTGCAGTTTCCTTCCCTGGCAGCAAAGCAAGACCTCTAGATGGAGCCAAAAAAATTCCCTGTAGCAGACTCTCTGGAAAGCGTTAAACAAATTCTTACTTGCGGGGTAAGACGAATGTTGTCATCTCGCACAAATCCAGAATTTGAGTTGTATTTTATGTATTTGCCCTCAATGTAATGTTCCAGGTGAAAAAGAGGCTTTCCAGGTCTGTTCTTCATTTCGATAATACACATCTGTACTATATCCACCTGGGGAGGGAAAGAAGATAAACAATGACTAATAGAATACTGTGTTCAGATCAAAGCGTGTGTGAAGCCGCCAGCTGTGAAAACTTTCCCAGTGAAAGAAGCTGAACAATTGCAAAGATCTGTCTGTTTATCAAGGGGGTGGGGAAAAGTCACGTGCTCCTCAGGTTATTAGAGGATTTCATAAATTAGAAGTCACTTCAAAAGAGCTCTGCAGAACTTCTGCCATATATCCTTCTCAAAAATGCTTAGTAAGGTTGGCTTTCTGTTTTATTTCTGTGGGTACTTTAAGAGTGTCCTGCAAAAAGTCTATGCCAAGAGAGCAGAACATATCGTAACTACTGCACAACTTCAATAAATGCCTTTTCAGAGACGGACTGAAGACATCTATCATTCAGGTATTTCTGTATCCTGCCTCGCCTCCTTCCTGTCCCAGACACATTCCTAAAGGAGAAAGCATCACAACTCTCATTTTGTTTACATCTTTTCCAACATAGCATTTAAAACTTCTATATTTCTAGAGTCCTCTCTGTACACTCTACTCTATACCTCACCTTGCTGTTATGAGATTGATAGTTATTAGCTAAACTTCATATGAGAGGCAACGCACATACTTCACAAAAACACTCATTTTGGCTATTTAGTTGTTAAGGCCCCGATACCGAGGCATTCTTCTTGACCCAAGCATCTTGTCACATGCCACACTCAGTCAGTGGCAGAGCCAAAAGCAGGTACCAAGATACCACAGTGCATGCTCAGCACCCTCCAAGCTGCCTTTTCCACTTACTTTAAGTCATAGTTACATTCAGTCGGTACCAGCTGCGGATTAAAGGGACTTGACACTTGATTGATACACACCATGGACATACTCAACTAAGAGTGAGTATGGGAGTGACAGCTACAGTCTTTCATCCCTGCACTTTAGTTTCTTGATTTTTAACAAGCTAATTTCTGCTGGAGGTGCTTTTGTCCAGGATGCAATGGCAGCTTCGACCAGCAGCTATCCAGCCTACCACCATGGAAAAGGACAAAGCTATGTTGGCTGTACATAATGTTTAGCACAGACTCCAGCCAATGAAGCAACAGAACCACCTCTCCCTGAATTCTATGCGCTTATGCGCATTCCTAACAGAGAGGATGGGAACTTCTCTAGATACAGTGAGCCTAGTCTGACATTTCACCCACATGAGAGTTTCATACATCTTCCTTCATGCTTTGCACTTAACACAATGTGCTCATATTGTTACTGAGACACCTGAAGGAAGCAAAGCCACAGTATCTTCATTTTTTCTAAAATTACTGATCACTCCTCAGAAATCTGTATTTGAATCGCTTCATAAAGTTATTCAGGTTTCCAGGTCTTCTTAAAAATCAATGCTACTTTAGGTGCTTATACAGGTTTACAAGATTTAAGCATCTACATTCTTGGAGCACTAACAGTTAAGTGCTTGCCAAGACTGCTGCTGGCAATAAATTCTGTGACATATCTAGTTATCTCAAAAGCAGCTGGGCAAATATCTAAAAGAGCAATACAAGCACTATTTTATCTGAGTCTTCAGTCAACAGCTGAGAACAGTCAGGCATTCACACACAGCCTCTAATCCTGGAAATATAAAGCAATTTCTGTATTTACTTCATTAAAAATCAGCTATCATTTAATGGAAAACACAGCAGGGCAGAAGAATCTGCCTAAACAATTACATTTAATGGAATGCAAACAAGTAATTCCCTTTAAATTCACTTGAAAACTAATCTAACAGGAGAGCAAGAGTGCAACTTTTGCTTAGCAAGATCTTTGAATGTACCTGTTTTGGTGGCTTGTGCCGGTTGTACTCCTCTCCCCAGAGTTTTGCTTCCATCTGAAGTCGGACATCCTCAAAATACACATCCCTGCCCACACTCTCTATGTATTGCTTGGCAACATAGTTATAGGCACCTTTCCAGTTCTGCGTGTGTAAGAAGTTAGACAGCTTTTTCCTGAAAGACAAATCAATTGTTGGTGAAAGGAAAACACAGAATTTTAATTCACTCTTTCCCAGGTATTTGCCTGCTTGGACAAAGCCAGGCACTCCAATCAGCATTACCCTCAGTCATTTACCAGATATTCTAGCTGCAAAGTGCAGCACAGGTAGGGAGCAAGGGGAAAAGCAACATCCCATCTGAATGGCTGGGATGTACCAGAGCACCTGATCAGTTTGACTGCAGCTACTTCGACTCTGAATTTCCTCCTTTTCTCATGTCCTTTCCCACCCTGCTCCCCTCAAACATGGAGTATAAAGGGTATAAACATAGAGTATAAAAGTATAAATGCCCTGTTCTAACGTCAACAATTATTTTCTGCGGAAATTAACAGGGAGCGGCCTTTCAAACATGAACTGAGAGGAGAAAAACATCTTCTATGATAAGAGAAGTCCTGCTGCCTTCTCAACAAGCAGGAGTGACTACTCAGTATCCCCCATGCTCCCAGAAGGAGAACTGAAGGGGGAGGAGGAATATGAAGAGTATCTAGAGTAAGGCATGTCTGGCTACTAAGCAGTTCTCATGCACTGCTCAGTAACAAACCATGGTTCTCTTGGTGCCATGGCAAACTACATTTTGAGAAGCTGGTAGCAGCACTCAAACTCTCAGCATTCCCCTCCTTCCTTTCCTCTCTCCCTCCCAAGACCCTGGTGGAGAAGTACAGGGGACACTATAAAGACAAAGCAATTTCAGATTGCCTGTCCTCCAGCATGGACGGGGCAGTTGCTAGAACAGAAGCCTTGGAAAGAAGGAACAAGCAAGTGAGGAAAGAATTTAAGGGAGGACGTGAAACTTTTCCAGTTCTCTGCATAAAAAAAGCCAGCTTACGTGCTCTTTCTAAAGCAAATACTCTCTGAAGTTCATTGAGCCAAGCACAGCTAATGCTGCTGCTGTCATGACTAAAGACTTGCAGAGTTGCAAAAATTTGGAAGAAAGAGCTCCAGATGAGAAATATCAGTGCACCATGGAGAGCTATGGAAAAGCCAGCAGCAGGAAGCTGACATACGAGTTCTGCTTTCTTTTTACAAAAGGTTACACCAAAGCTGCAAAGAAAAATTTTTGTTAATGGCACTACTCAAGATACCATGTAAAGGGGAATTTGGTAAATAACAAGAGCTAAAAGCAATGTCAGCAGACTAAGATTTGTTACTTCCTACGCTTAATTCACTGCTGTTATCTATCTGGTTTTGCAAGAACAGAGCCTCCAGCACGAGCTGACACTGAAACAATGCCAAACTGGAAGACTGAGGGTTACTTTTCCTCTTTTTTGCTCAAGTAGAAAAATCATGTTTCTGTCATTCAGGAGTTTCTCTCTTTCTGGACATGAAATCAGAAGTGAAATGCAGTTTCTCTGGATACTGCAACTGGAAAGAAGGGGAACAATCTTAAACACGCACATGAACATTGTCCAGGAAACATTCATTTCCAGAGCCTGGAAAGGCAGGGTACTCCTCCAGCATGAACTGATTTATAGCTATATAATGTTCATGCCTGCAACTATATTTGCTAACACACTCTGAGGAAAGAAAAGCTCCTCCTCTGCCTTCCCTCACACTTTACCCTTCTGGGGAGTGTAACTGTTAGTGTTCAAGCTGTGCCTTACTCAGAACAAGATGAGTCTGCAACACGTGATCTTGAAGTAAATTCTGGAGGGATAACCTTCTTCACCAAGGGAAGCATTCCAAGTTGAGACTGCACCATCCAACTATTCCCTCCCCTTTTCTCTGCCTAACTATAAGCCTACAAATTAGCCTTCAGGCTGCACACACCTCTGGCCTCGTATCAAATTCAATCATATTTTAGCACACCAGGAACACAGAGAAATGAAGTAGCTGCTTCTGTACTTTTATGAGTATATTGCCCCCAAGAGATTGTGGAAATAGCATGAATTTATTAATTGTAATTTTCAGGGTGATTATACTTGCTGGAACTGGATATGACTGCATATTAGGTGTCCCAACTGCAGTTCCACTACAGGCAATGGTTTGACTTTCCCAAGCAAGCTCACTGGATGCTGCATCATGCTTGCTTGTTCTTCCCTTAAAAGAACGTTCTGCTTTCTGAAGCCCACCCCCTGTGCTGCTGCTGGAGTCACACAAACAGGAATGAACCCATCAGTTACACCTTTCAGAAACCTAATGGGCAGGCAAACTTTACAGCTTCCACCACACCTCAACGAAATTCCAGTCACCACAGAAGAAAATACCGCACAGAGACCAACAAAGATAAAGCCAGCAGGTACTTACGTTCTGAAACACTCCCGCATTGCTCCACGACCAAAAGGCTAGAGAAAAAACAAAAATAGAGCATTGCCATTTCCACAGAGTTAATTTATAACCAGTAAGACACACAACCATGTTTTCCCCTTTATATCCTGTAGAAAGCAGTTCTCAAAACAGGCTCTATATAATATCTATTTCCTCAAAGAAAAGTGAAAACCCACTGGCAGCGTAGGTAGGAATCTGGGGAAAAGACAGTATCTCATGGAAGAGACATGATATGACTTTTGAAGAAGCTGTTCAAATTCTCTCTCCAGTTTGGAGTCAGCTCTGCTGTGACTGCCTGGAGAAGCTAGCTTTGCAGACCTCACATTCTCTGTATTTAGGCTTCCATACAGGGTGCTCCAAAAAGAGCATCACCTTCGCAGATGCCAGATACTACATCAGTAGCAAGGTGACTCCAACATAGCGCCAGCTTCACAATTTAACTAGGAAGCAACCAGTAGCTTTTACCCTCCCATACTGAAAATTCAATCAGTTTTCATCCTAAAAGCAGAAATTATCTGGATGCACACAAAATAGCAGGACTACTGTCAGGCAGCGAGATGAGGCCAGCAGGAAATGCAAGAGAGATGATTGGGAAAGGAACAAATGCCTCATGATGCTGACGGGGAAGGGCTGACTCTATGTTCTACCCTACTCTGGCAAGAAAGTGCTTTGGTGTCCTCTGCTGGGACACCAAAACATAACGGCTAAGCCAAGGAAGAAGAGAGGTAGGAGAAAAGGATGACATTGGGACTTAAAAACTTCTATATGAGGAAAATATCCCGCTATCACCATTCAGAAACAGGAAGGAAATGACAAATTAGCTACTAATAAATATGAAAGACTGTGTGATCTTACTTGTGAAGCCATCTTGATGAGGACTTCATCTTCAACCCAGTCCCCAGTAACCACATTGTACCTGCAAAATCGGGAGATGTGCCTCTTAGAAAAATGCAGAGAGAACCCAAATCCCCCCACCCCAGTGCCTATCCGTCCTTATCTCCACTTGGCTGCTAAAAAATGCTGCTGCCATATCTACACAAAAACTTCCAGTCTTTCCACCGCACTCCTGTCCTCCTTACTTAGTATGGAAAAGAAGAAATACATACAGCTCTTTGAAAAGATACCAAATCCTACTGACAATGAATAGACTCCACTACAGAAGGTAAACTCTTGCAACACTGCAAATTAAACTTTATCTGCTTTGATGTTAAATCTCCTCCTCCAGCAGTACTCTGGGGACAGAAAGAGTCTTACCAAGCCCTACAAATTGGACAGGTTGCACTCCCCAACCGTGAGCTTGCATAAACCTGGTTATGGCTGGGGATCTGCTGAAGGACTGCAGAAGATGTGAACAGAACTCAGCACCAGCTGCGCCTGTCAAAAGCACTGGGGCCAAGAACTGCCCACCACTGCACCAAGGGAGGAGTACGTCTCTGCACAACCCTATGACAATACAGAGTACGACTGTGGTTTCTCCCCACACCCTTAACTCCCAACACAGTAAAAGCCAAATTGAGAACCACAGTGGTTGACTCACCAACACGACTGTTTCCAGACTGATTCTCCCAATGTGTATCAACTACTTCACACATGCAGACACCCCATATACCCCCTTTATATATTCTGTAACACCCTAGTTTGTGCAGACAAAAGGCATGAAATAAGAATATCAGAGCCATTTCAATAGATTGAGTAGCCTTAAACCAGTATTATCACTTATTTGTATTTTAAAATAAGCAAACTATTTCAGGACTGTATGGCTGACCAGGGACAGATAAGCCTATGGGGAAGAGAAGCACTGTGTGACAGTGCTACATAATTGGAAGGGAGGCCTTCCCAAACACTGACACTAAGTGGTAATTAACTGGCCTCTAACTCCTACCCTTTCCACCAGAAACCTGTGTCAGCAGGGTAAATGCTTTGGCAAAGCCTGTGCTAAAGCACTAAGCATAGTTTCAGGGCCAAACTCAGTTTCAGCACGTACACTATACTGAGCTATTCTTGGCTTTATAAGAACTTAAATTCCAGCCACATGCAGCAACACTGCATGGGCAGGCAACAGTGAAACTGCTATTTTAGGAAAAGCACAGAGTGTTAGGTTGGGGTTTTTTCTGAACTATTTAAACTAAGTATGCTGCTTTTTATTAGGATTCATTTGCTTATTAGATTAAGTTTACAGCAATAGTAAGTCAACTAGAAAATACTTCTCAGCCTTGTTTCCTGTCTACATTATGGCAACTCAGATACTACTTAGGTAGGAGAGTAAGTGAGCGTGACACCGGTTTGCTGAAAGGTATATTTTTTTTGATGTACAGTATTTACGTTTTCCTGGGAGATTCAGTTGACGCACTTACTCTGGGTATTATCACAAGTTCTTCAGCCACGTAATTACACATATTCTGCACTACACAAACACAGCCCTTGCATAAACCAGCACATTCTGTTTAACATCAGCACTAGAAGCAGAAAGACCAGACCTGTAACGAGTGGCATGTTCTGTCTCAATGTCCTCAAGATGAAATTCTGCCCACGGATCAGGCATGTGCTTAGCTTTCTCAACAGCATGTTTCCAGGCTTCCTGAAGAAGTTAAAACTGGCATGTTATTAATAATCACCATCAACTCACAACAAAAACATTTTCTACAACACATCAGGATCCCAATGCTATAGAGATGTGCAACTACATGAGCCCCCAAAGCACTACTCAGAGGGGGACCAAGTGGTACAGAAACCACTCCCATTTTATAGCTTCAAGTATAATGAAGCAGTTCAGAAATCCAAAGCATCAGGTTTCAGTTCAATTTGCACTGCTGTAACGTTACTGTGAAGAGAATCTGATCTAGTATACACCAAATATAATTAGCAAATATCTCTAACATATACTACAAGCAGTGATAAGGCACATCTAGATGGTATTAATTCACTTTTGCTGGTTGATTTTTAACCTTATTGTAACAGTATATGCTGTTGGGTAGATGCGTATGTTACGCATATGTGTAAGCACAGAATGTCCATCAGCAACAGAGAATTATGGACAAAGTTCTGTAAATCCCAAGGCCCCAAGATTGTGCTCAGCATAAGAAAGAAGAAATAAGAATGCTGTAATATTGGATTATTATAGCAATTCCAGGCAAGTAGCTATTTCAATGTCTACCAAGTCAGCAGTAAATAATCAAATTAGTTTTCTGGAATATAAATAGTCTTTCTCTACCAGTCAATTTAGGTCCTTTTCTGTTAACATCTTGATCTTCCTCTTTTTACATTGGACTGTTCCAAGAGAACAGGAGATATGATCCTGTGATATGCCAAATGCCTATTGCAAAGGTGAGCAGAAGAAAAGGCTACTCTGCACCTCTGCCAGTAAAGAAATACTGAGCTCTGATGTCTTATTACTGCCTCTGACCGAGTTTCAAGTATGCAGAAACAGTCTTTTATTTAAATCTCATTCAAAACTTAAAATGTACAGTATAAATTGGTGTCACCAATTACATCAATAAGTTTTTGAAACAACTGAGCTTTTAAACTGTTTATTTTTATTTCTGCTGTAACTTTGCATACCCTGCAAACAACTTAAACGTTCCCCTTTCTGACAATAAAGGCAGCAAATGAATACAACACTACAATAAAATTTTAACAAAACATGCTGAGAAAGATTTCCTATATGATCCATGAGAAAATGAAGTTGCCTCAGATCATGTGATGATTCACACTTCATATGGACCTGGGAACTTCTATACTTGAATATATGTGAAAGAAAGAGAGAGAGAAACAAGTAGAATTGCTTGGTCGATTATCTATGTCAAATCATTCTTGAGTAGTGTCCCTCTCCAAAGGTGATCTGGGTCCATGCTAGGGAACGATTTAAATAAATTAATTACTTCTCTTTGATCTTGTGAGGTGCTTTGTACAAAAGCTGTATTTTAATCTTCAAACAGAAGACGGACTTCATGGTCATGGGGCTAACAGTGCAATTTTCTCCCACTGTAAGGCATATGGCTGCCATACTAAGTATATGTATTGCATTCATTTTTGTCCACAGTAGGAAATAGTGTGCAGGAGCAACCACAGATATGCACTTTAAAAGTGACCTTTCAGGGTACAGAACAAAAGACGAGTATTATTTCATTTAACATATATCTTTTTTAGTTTTGACTTGATGACTTTTATGGGCTGAGACAAGCAGTTCTCCCAGACAACAAAATAACAAACTAAAAAAGGACATAAAAAGAAAAGCAAGCCAAAAAACCTTAATGCATCTATTAGATAGATACATGTTCACATTTCTTTTTAACCTACCCGACTATGGTCAACCACAGAGCCATGCTTAGAACGATGCTGTGTGTCATTCTAAAGGATGCATGAGAAACATAAAAGTAGGAAAACACAGGTGATAAGACAAATGATTGACAAAGAGTCTCTGTTCTCTTCGTTAATTAAAGCAAAATAAGGAAAAGAAAAGGTTCTTCAACTGAAAAGCCACTCTTCAATTTATATTCACATATTCATAGATTGTTTACATCTGGGAACAAACCTATCAAGGTAAGTTGGCAATGTTTTAATTTGAAACATCCTTTTTTCATTTTAATATGTTAAAAGGGTGTTGCCTATGAATGAATTAATTACTGAGTCCTGCTCAGAGGCAGAATTAGTAACAACTCTTGTATCAGTCTGCATCTCATTATCAGGGGTCCATAATGCTATTAGCTTTGGGGTCTAACAGGTAGACTCTGATCAGATCAGGCTGTGGTGGTTTAAGATGTTACCAGCCCTGGCTGCTTCACTGTTGGAAGTCACCATATCTGCCGCTTAAGTACCAGATGGAGCCTTGCTTGCTCCCCATCTCAACCCCATGCATCTTACCTGTGACAGGAGCTAAAATGTCCAACTAGGTCAAAGCATGGGCACATATATTCTTCAAAAACAACATGGTATCTTAAGAGGGAGGAAATAACTGCAAGATCTTAAGTCCTTATCAGTTTTACCTCAGGCCAGATGACTCAGAACTCACACTGCAAGCCCAAAGGCAAGTGTTTAGTACATGCTTAAACACACATAAATGAAGACTAAGCTCCCTACCAGGTCTTAACTTGCTTAGCAATAGGAAACACTAAAATGTGTCCCCTTGTCTATATCTAAACTTTTACTTCCTTAGGAATATGTTCCTTTTAATGTCTGTATTAACTAGCCTTGGCAAAAATCTTACTGTAGACAGGGCAGATTCACTTTTAATGTGCTACTTAATGCTAGCTGACTGAATCATAGAATGGCTTGAGCTGGAAGGGACCTAAAAGATCATCTGGTTAAAACCCCCTGCCACAGGCAGGCACACCTTCCACTAGACCAGATTGCCCCAATCCTCATCAAGCTGGCCTTGAACACTGCCAGGAATGGGGCAGCCACATCTCCTCTGGGCAACCTGTGCCAGTGCCTCACCAGCCTCAGGGAAGAATTTCTTCCTAGTATCTAATCTAAAGCTACCCTCTTTCAGTTTAAAACCTTGTCCTATCACCACTTGCCCTTGTGAACAGTAACAGTCCCTCTCCAGCTTTCTTCTCAGACCCTTTAGCCACTGGAAGCTGCTCTAAGGTCTCCACGGAGCCTTCTCTTCTTCAGGCTGAACAATCCCACCTCTCTCAGCCTGTCTTCATAGCAGAGGTCCTCCAGCCCTCTGAGCATCTTTGTGGTCTCCTCTGGACTTGTTATCTTTCCAGGAATAAAGCATTCATTAGGCATGACCAAGGTTTTACAGTACCTACTACATAAATGTTAATATTTACAAGAAGAAATGTGTTAATACAACACATTAAATCCTAGTCTAGACAAAATCTAAGAGACATGCTCTTTTATCACAAAGGGTGCATATTTGGAATATCTAACCTATAGAGCGAATGTCATTTGCATTCTTGAGGCTCCACTGCCTGGCCTGATCTGTGCAAATGGTGCCAAGTAGAACAGGACACACTGCCAAGGAAGCACCAGCTACAACCCCTTTGACCCCTCTGCAATGCTTTGATTACTGTTCATTTCAAAAAGGGCAGCTGCTGCTTGAGTACACTGTCAGGAAATACTGCCAGTGTGACACTTCATGCTCATTATTAAAAGCTCCCTGGGCAGTAACTATAACCTAAAAAGCTACCATTACAATTGTGTATGCCCAAATAAAAATATTATAGATTATTATGGATTTTGCAAGCAGAGGCAATAAAGTATCTTCCGTCAGGCCTCAATTCAGCTTACAACAAGCATAATCTTTTAAATCTCCCAATTAATGTATTGCTTTTTAAATGGTTTGATCATAATGGCTGTTAACTGTTCACCTGGGTTCTGCTATCTTTGTAGATTAAGACCTCCCAGTGAACTAAAAGGGACAGTAAGCAATTCAATGGCAGTGTCATTGGCTTAATGGAATTAACTGCAAGTCTGGAAAAAACAGATTATTTTTTCATTGAAAAGTGTTAGTTGCAAGAGATGAAGCAATTAAGAGAATCTCTCATGCCAACTAAGTAAAACCAAAACCTTCTTGAAAGCTGAATCAAACACTTACCTTAAAGCTAAATGAGTTTCTAGGAGAAGAGCTTGAACTGTACTGTTCAGTTTTTGCTAAATTGCTATAATAATTGTCAACTTTGATACTGGCAGACTTGTTAGAAACTGGATCATCAGTTATTGGGCAGATAAAATAACTGTCTTCATCATCACTATCAGCATCAAGATAATTCCCAGAGCTGGCTGTAGTTGATCTGGCATTATCAATCCCTTCCATACGAAAAATAAGGTCCTCGTCTGCCATGTTTGTGGGAGGTTGGTTGAACTCCTGCAATGATTAAAACAACCACCATTCCAACGCACATGCAAATGAAGGGAAGAAGCTGGGTGGGAGAGAAAAACAACAAAAAGGTTGTTATTAAAAGAACAAATGATGCATAAAACTGATCTCAGAAAACTCTTGGCAGAAAAAAAAATCATTTGCGTATGGCTACATAAAAGCAATCCCCAAGTACCCACATGTGGTTTTGAACACCTCAGTGCTATATTTGGCTATCCAGAAGGCACTCACTTTTTAACTTGCTACAGGACTGAGAAAAAGAAGATAACCAAGTACAGAACTATGAAATCTGAGGACTGCAAACACCACCTATTGCCTCTGGCTTGCAACACGTCCTGCTCTGAATGGTTTTATTCTTCCTTACCTAAAATGCTGAGTTTCACAACACTGGTCTTAGAAACCTGAGGGGGTTTTACCTCTAACCATAGTCAGGTTTTCAAGTTTTTTCAGGATAAGTCTTTTCAAGGACATTGCATATAAATTAATAGCCAGATGAGCCAAGAGTTATCACTAAGACAACATAGAAAATTGTCCCACAACTGCCGAGAGTTAAATTAGCTTTTAGCTCACGTATAGCCAACAGTCCACAGTGGAAAGCATGCTGGGGAATGTGCAGTACACTATCCAGGCTACACAGGATGTCCTTGGAGAGACAGCACAAAAAAGGCCAAGAAAAGAGGCCTGCCCCACTCACTCACTAGCGGACCTCAGAGGCAAGAGGAAGTATGTGTAACGAGTACCTCAGTCCTTCTGTGTTTTACTCTCTGTGAAGGGATTGCTTGGGACAGACTTGTGCAATCTGAACAATGCTATTCCAGCTCCAAATAGAGCAGATTTGGCAGCATGCTGAGCTGTGTTCACTTTAAGCAAAGAGCTTACCCTCCCTGGTTAATAGCTCATTTAGAAAGGGACTAGAAAGCTTGATTTTGTCACTGGTTATTTCAACTTTGTAGTAGCTTCCTGGATCCTAAGAGAACAGAATAAGCAGGGTTTGGCTTCTCCTGGGTCCTAGCTCCAAAATAAACTAAGCAAACTGAAAGTAAACACAAGTGTGAGGCAGACAGGTCAAGGATTTTCGTTTAAATCTGCTCAATTATTTCAAAGCTCAGAAGGTGACACTCTCGATAAATATTTCACTGAGGCCTTCTAACACATTAAACAACATTAGAAGTGAACAATATGGGAAGTTTCATATGGGTACCAAAATTGCAGCTCTGCAAAGTCTCCCATTTTACCGTAGTTTTTCCAAATCAGTGACACCAGTTTTTGGGAGGCAGAGCACAGATACTGCACAGCCCAACTGCTGCAACAGGTATGTGTTATAAAAAAAGACAGGTGAATCATGAAATGCTTCTCTGTAGCTCAGGCTCCCTTTCCACGCCACAAGGATTCTAGCTATCAAGGAAAATATGAACAGTGTCATGGTTTAACTCCAGCTGGCAACTAAGGACCACGTGGCCACTCACCTACCCCAACAACAGTGGGACGGGAGGAGAATCAGAAAAAAGGTAAAACCCATGGGTCGAGATAAGAACAGTTTAATAATTGGAATAAAATAATAATATAATTGTAATGGAAAAGGAGACAACAAAAAGAGAGAGGAATAAAACCCAAGACAGACAGGCAATGCACAGTACAACTGCTCACCACCTACTGACTGATCACCAGCCCATCCCCAAGCAGCAATCACCACTCCGTCACCCTGCAGCCAGCCCCCCAGTTTATATCCTGAGCATGCCATTCTATAATATGGAGTATTGGAATACCCCTTTGGCTAGTCTGGATCAATCGCCTTGGCTGTGCTCCGTCCCAGCTTCTCATGTACCTCATCACTGTCAGAGCACAGGAAACTGAGAAATGTTTTATGACTTAGCAACAATTAAAACATCAATTTGTTATCAACATTATTCTCATACTAAATCCAAAACCACAGCACTGCAGCAGCCAGGAGGAAGAAAATTAACTCTATCTCAGTCAAGACCATGACAACAGCCACAGCAGAGCAGGTCCATGATTCATGTGATACCAGGTGCTTCAAAGAGCAAAGAAACCTGCACAGAACAGTATCCCATCCCTACACACACATTCTTCTAATTGCTGATAGTTCATCTTTTCTGAAATCCTATTTTCATTAACTGCACTAACTCTGGGTTTCAGAGTCATTTCCTGAAGTCTCTAACACCTGTCTTTGCCAAATTTAATGACTTTCTGTAATGAACTGAATACCCAATTGCATCAAAAGCGCAGACCACACTAAAGAGAACACAGACTGAGGTGAAATTACCTTTCTGCCATATACTTTTGTTAATTGTTTCTTCTATTGGGAGTACCACAACATACAACCAATTCCCCTATGACCATATCCTGCTCGGAGCTTTCCATGTCACTCTACTGTTTCCCACTGCATTTTTATTTAATGCTAACGTCAATCAGTAAATCTGATCACGACCAAGCTGACAGCAGTGAACAACCCGATTCATTAAAACCCACCAGGAGAAAACAAGTCCTGGGCAGGAACCTACTGGGCATCACCACAAGCACTGCAGTGAACAGAGAGCAGGTCTGCAGAGGACACCTGTGTTGAGGCTGTGACATCCTCACCATCCATCTCTTAAGGATTTATTTAGACTAACTCTGGTCAGGTCTCAGGGAGTGGATAAGAGAGAACTGTGTTCTCCAGTTAAGTTTCATGCACAAGGATTTCAGTTTGCAAGCACTGAGACAGCTTTTCAATATGAATCAAGGTGCAACGAGCTGAGATGATCAGGAGACTTGCTTCAGAAGTGCTTTTCTGATCAGAACCAAAAGCCAGTGTAGACTCACACATAGGAAGACTGGAAAGGGGCAAACAAACAAAGGACTGGGCTACTGCTTGATTTTATTGTACTTTCTTCTCCTTAAAAATAATACAGCAGATTTACAAACCACACCATGGCTCTTAAACCACTATCAGAGCTTACAGGTGTTTTACTCAAAGCAACCAGAAAACAGTAACACAAACTTCTAGGCCCACTCAAATTAATGGAAATATTTTCTCTTCATTTTAGTTTTGATTATTCGCATTGCTCTGCTGCATGAAAAACAGGAAGGGGTTAGATGAATGCAAAGTAATCGTCCAAATCTTCAGGCTGATTTAGCTCAGTTTAAACAAATACTTGCTGGTAAGTCTGCCACAGTGGATTTTGGCTGTTCAGATGGGTTCTGTGAGTGTATTGATGTCAGGTCTGTTTTGTTCTTATTTAGAGGGCAGAAATAGATCACACAAAGCAGCAAACCTTGATTTGTTTCACACAATTTATGGCTTAAAATCCTTTTGGTCCTGGAGCCCTAAAAGCAAAGATTTGAGCTTACAGAATATTGTACTTAATTTGTTAATTTGCTCTCAGTATTATATACTACCCTTCCTTCCAACATCCATCTAATGGAAGTATCAGCTGTTTCACAAGCTAGAAAAATGAGATGTAGGAATGATCAAAGCCCTTGGAAGAGATGTAAGTCTACATACTTTGAAGATACGTGCACCCACAAAACAGGATTAGGTAGAATTTCAAGATTTGGTCCTAATGCTGGCTGTACAACTTAAAGCAACTTCAAAGTGTCCCATCAATTAGCCAACCAGCTAAATCTGAGATTTTCACACAAGTAGCCTAAAACCATAAAACAAGGTTTTCAGCTTTGCTTCACTGTTATTCTTCAATCCAGTGCATACTGAACCTTCTTTGTCCATGGAACAGTACCAGATAAGTACACTTCTAGAGCAGTATTCACAGCTGGAGACTTACACCACAGCTACTGAGAAGATAGTCACCACAGAGACAGTGCCTTAATGTATGGCACCTTTCACTAGCAACATTATGCTGCTGGTTACTGCCTTTCTGGCAGACGCAGCATTCCCACAGCTCAGCAAGTAACACAACACCAGAACTCCTACATCAGGCAGCATCAGCTACAGTAAACCACTGCTGGAGGAAGTCTGAGCCAACTCATCTGACTTTGTACTGAAGCAGCTTTGGAGCATACATATAATCAGCTCTTCTAGCAAAGACCACACAACAGCTGCTATTTCTGGAAAGAGGCAGTAGTGCACAACTGGAAGGAGAAAGGATTCTGAGCTGCACTACCGTTTTTACTGTGATTATCTTACTGGAGTCTAACAAGTACTTGAGAACATTAACTTCTACTTAAAAACAGCAGGTGTAAAACGATGTTCAAGTATGTGACTAACTCCAGGATATACTGCAGCTTCCTTAACCACAACTGCCATCCTGTACTCATTTCCACTACTGCAGTCACACACACATAAGCAGATCCACCAGGTCCAAGGCACTCTGAGAAACAGCAGCAGAAGGAATGCAGATTTATGCAGCAGTGATTGCAAACATTCATAATTTCTGACTTGCTGTGTAAATGGAACATCACCACACAAATCTGTCTGTAAAGCTAATCACGTTTATAGAGCTCTCAGTTTTTCTTGGAACCAGACTTCTTCTAAAGGACTTGTGTTTACTTTGGAAGATTTTTTACTAAAAACCATCCTCACGTAACATGCTCTTTAAATCAGAATCTGACAACCAAACTTTAACCTACACAAACACTGCACTAAACCTCACAGTTTATTTCATAAAAGTCCTATTAAAAAGCCCTAGCTTCATCCCAAAGCTTATAATCTCTGCTTTTGCATTATGGCATAAAGCTGTACCATCTAGGAATTCCTGTTACTATTGCTGCTACATTTTAATCTCTTAATCTTTAATATCTATTACAGAAGCTTTCCAAGAGTTCAGCAGCAAAGAGGAACTGCACTGAACCTAGCCTGCAATACTGCATTATCACATACAACCTGTAATTTAAACTACCTTCTCCAACCCACTTTGAAAATTCATTCCTTTTTTTTTTAATCAACCTTGTATTATGTGATTAAAAATGAAGATACTTTAAAATACTATCATTTACTAAATCTGCTCAAGTCTTCATCAATTTGGGGAGTTTTACAGTATTTTTCTTTCCCTTGCCTTTATATCCAAGAAACACACCATCAAGAGGGGCAGGTGGTTGTAAGGACAACCCACTGTGTTACCCAGCACAGTGCCAAGCAAACATAGATAAACAGAGGGGGAAATTCACATCACAGAGGTGCTAAAACACGTCTTGTTTCTTGTAGGGTGTCTACTGCTACAAAACTCGGCTGGGTTTGGTGGGACCCTTGAGCAAGGCCCCACAGCTGCCTCAGCATTGAAACCTGCCTTAATTCATCCCTAAGAGCCAAGTGATATGGATGCTCTAGCCAACAAAACAAGGGACAACCAGAGCACCTCCGGCTACTTCTTAGCAGCTGTTTCAGCTCAGACATTACCCTCTGTGCCTCTTCAGGAAGTCCTGTCTCTTGTACAGAAGCATTAAAGCAAGAATGAGCCAGTTCTCCCCAGTATAATACTACATCCCTTTTGGTTGAACACCGCACCAGCTAAAGCCATCTAGCGGGATACCTGTAACAGGCAGTTTTTTCTTCCAAGAAAGTGCTTTTCAGATTAACATTCTTTTAAAATACAGATCTAAAATTTAACCTAAGTAACTATTTGGGCTGTGCATCTTACAAAGTATTGTTACAATCTTTATGAACTACAGACACAAAGCTACATTACATCATCCATAACAACCCCACTAGCAATGTTTAAGTCCTGCAGAATGCTACTGAACTGCTTGTGGTTTCCAAACACCAAACTGACTGTTGTAAACTGTTCTCATCTGCTCCACACACTGACAAGAAAACAGGTTTAGTGAGTCAGGGTAAGAGCTGTGATACGAAAGAAGATAAAAAACATAAAGATGTCTCAACTCACTGCCTACCTTCGACACACAAACTTGGGCTTACCAAGTACTGATCTTCTAATGAGAAGACTTTACTTCAGTTCCCTCCCAGCATGTGCGACATGCTGCAAGCATGATGGCACAAATCACATTCAGTTTGACTGCATGCACAGCTGGGATAACACACTGCATTTAGCCCCAGTGCTGGGAGAGCAGCGATGCAAAATTCATGACAGGAATGGGAGAGTCCATCTGTGCCAGCTCAGAGCACAAAGCATTGAGACTCAAAACCCTGTGAGAGGAAACACACTGAGGCTTCAAACACACAAATGGCTTTTAGAGTTGTGAGCACTTAAGAGCACAGAAACGACCCTTCTGAATCAAGTCCACGCTTCTGCCAAACACACAAATACTACATCGATGGCAGCCAAAACACGAGAATACCGAAGTACAGAAAATGTACTTTCAATTTAACTTTAAAATATTTTCCCTTTTCCATTAAAGGCCGTGTTACTTCCACACGGAACAATTAACTATCACCGAGTTTTTCCACTGTCCCGGACACATACATAGATAAAACTGCTCTCTCCAGGCATAAGCCCAGGAGTGTTGCCCAATACAAATATACCAGGTTATTTTTAGGGCACTGCACAAGCTCAGGGCTCGGCCGCCGGCCCTTTACAGCCCGTAACCTCCAGGTTGCTCATTTCTGTAATCAAACCCGCACATTTCGCCCTCTCCCTCCAACGCTGTGAGCAGCCTGACGACGGCTCCCGCGGGCCCGACCCCGCACCGCGAAGGCACCTACCGGGTGATCGCAGCCCGGACCCACCGCCGGGCGCTCCCGCTACAGCCGCCGCCACAGCCGTCCGGTTCACGGCAAGGGGGGCTGGGAGAGGGAGGGAGAGGAAAGGAGGCGGGCACCGGCGCCACCCTGTGAGGGGAGGAGAGGCAGGAAGAGGGGCCGCCCTGTGAGCGGGAGCAAGGCGGGAAGGGCAGCCACCCCTCGCCTCAGGCTTGCTTCAGGAACCGCGCGTCCGTGCCCGCACCCGCTCGTGGTCTCACAGGCGCTATTCCTGGGAGAAAATCGATTAAAACTTGAGGGGAGCCCCCCCGATCAGCACTGTTTGGGGTGCGAGAGAGGGAAATCCCGGGGCAGAGGGAGCAGAATCTCGAACGCCACGCGAAGCCAGGTGTCCAGAGAGCTGCCCGCAGGAGCCGTGCCCGAGTTTACTTTTGATTTCTATTTCCGCTGGGTTTGGAGCTCAAAGGGCAATGGCCCATGGCCGAGGAGCCCACGGGAAGGGAGCATTGCACAACAGCGGCCCTGTGGGGAGGCGGCGCAGACGTGGGCAGTGACCATGGAGACTTGGGGGGCTCCGTGTTTCAGGTTGGCTTTTTCGCCTTAATTCGATTGCAGTGTTCCATTTCCCCATGAGAAATGGTAGAGTCGTGCACCAGATTTCAAGTTTAAAAGACCACATTCTCATTTTTTCCTAAAATGCTGGCTTTCTGGGTTGAAAATGCCCATGTTTTTAGCTTTTCCTCAAGCTAGGCTCTGTGGAAAATTTAAACAAAACTCCTTACCCTTTCATGGCTTACATGGAAATAGATGTAAATAGGTTCCGGCTTAACTGTATTATGTCAACCTGGAAAAAGTTTACCACTTTTACTGTTGTTAAATCTCTTACTCATGTAAGTAACCCTCATTAGTGCCTTCTACCCTGAGCAGGGGCTACAAAACAGACTGGACAATGTGAGTACGTCCTTTGTGACAGACGAGTGGTCTCCTGCAGCATCACAGACAAGAACGCAAAATCCCTGTGCTCCAAAGAGGTAGGCAGCACAGAAACGCTGCTGCAATGCCAGTGCTGGGATCACCTTCAGGAAGAGGATTACCAGTATTTAATTAAAACAACCCAGAACAGATGCTCTGAGTCTCTGCCAGCAACACCCGCCTTCTACCACCATTGCTTAGATAGATAAATCATCTTAGCTGGGGGACTGGAGGGAGCAGCATGTCTGCACAGGAATGCTGCCTGCAATTCTGGCAGCAATTCCCAGCACTGTGCCGAGGGTGCAAGCCCTCGTGTGAATGTAAAGCAGAGACAGGACTAAACCCTCATTTAATGCCCCCTCCCACAGGGACACTTCTGGGTAGCCTGAAATTCCTGCAGAGTTTAAGCTCCAATTAAACACAATTACAATGTTTGTGGATTATTAGCAGCTATTGAAAACTAAGTGCTTTTGCCCCATCAGCACCAGGATATGAGTCTCTCCATTTTCCATTCTGCAGGCAGCCCAGCTGAGCACCCTGGGAAAAGCAGCACCCCAGGGCCTGGGAAGAGGGCAGGCTCAACAAATGAATTCTGAAGTCCTGGTGGAAGCCAGATGCCTGGTTCCCACTGCATGAAAATGTGTTGATAATGGTTAAAAAGTAACATCACCATCTTAGGTTACTGATTAACGGTGGAGTACATGTGATACATGAGCACAACTGAATAGTCACGAGAGAAACTGGCTTTAAACTCATGCAAACACACAGCACTGTTTTGGATTAAGAGGATGACTGTATCATGCTGTATTTCCTCATGGGGAGGGCTCTGCTACATTAGGAACATAGGTTATACCATCTCAAGCTACATACTTCTCATACTTTTAAATAAGCCAGCTTTGGCACACTGATGTAAGGGTGTACTCATTTTCAAGTTTAAGCCTGGGGTTTATCTATAACATTTTCTTAAAAGAACAATCAGTGATGATGAAACAGTGTTGGATGAAATACTAAAGGTTTCATCTAATATTAGAATGATCTAATATTGAAAGCATCTAATACTGAAATTAGATGTGAGGCCAGATGCACTGCATCTTCCAGTTTTAGTTTCCTGTTTAGATGTTACTTATCATATCCTTAATGCTTGAGTTTGAGTCACTGTTATTTTTTGACTGAAAAACTGAAAAATAAATGGCAACTTAGGAAATTGGTGACCTGCAAGTGCAGTATGTCATTCTTTTGTTTAGTATGCTCAGCAATGCATATATGTATTTTCCAAGAGCACTGAAGCTTGCAAAGTTCCAGTATGCTTGTGTTAAATGAGGTTCTGTTTAGAAATTGTTGTCCTAGGGAACTGTTGGTTTTGAAAGGAAAGAGGAAAGCATGCCCCTGACAACACTGAACTTCCATTGAAAATCCAGATGAAAAATTGCCTGTAAATCAACTAATTATCTGACAATTTTTGCCTACATACTTCTGTGACAGTCCCTTCTTACACGGCAAATTTCATTATCTGCAAAGCCCACTGTGGTAGGTGCATACAATATACCTGCATAGAACTTCTGGAGCACCAGTGCAGACTTCCAATGGGAAGAAAAGCAATGGCAGACATAATTTCTATGGATTATTGTAATCGCACAACATTTAGCCCTGATGTTTTTTAGCTCTGTCCACAGTAATTACACAGATTCCTCCTGCAGGCCTTCCAGAATAAAGGTATTCATCTTTCTACTCACCAGGGGCATCTTGAATCTGGCTCTGGTTGCCAAACCCAGCTCCTTCACAGGACAAGCCCCTACTTACACCGTGGTGAGCTCAGCAGCAGCGGGCAGGCATTGCACCAACACGGCAGGACGGAGAGCTGCGTGTGAGCAGCCCTGACCACAGCCGCGTTTACTACTGGCCTCTGCAGCACCATGCTGAGCCGCACCCCAAAGGGCCGTCCCCTTTTGGGTGGGAATGATTCAGCTGACGGCACGCTGTAGTGCCAGGGCGGCAGCGGGCCACGAGACTACAGTACCCACTGAGAGAAGCTGGGGAAGAAGGCAGGGGGTCTCCTGTTTGTGGGGCTGGGTGTGGTTGGACCCTCTTCCTGCCAAGGAGCTGTGTGCAGACCCACTCTTGTGGTAACGGTAAGGGGCTGCCCTCGCCCCTGCCTGGCCACGGCACGGCCACCCATGGGGCGACAGGTCTGCGCCGCGGGGCAAAGCCGTCGTGAGGACAAGCTGGCGCTCCGCCAGCGCTGCTGTGGAAACAGGCCACGGGGCAGCGCTTTGCCGAGGCGCTGTGGCCGGCCTGTGCCTGCCACGGACAACGCGGGTGAGGTGCGGCCCAACGGCCCCGTACAGCACAGGATAGCGCCGGGGGTAGCCGGGCACCGAGCTAGCCACAGTCCAGCCGCCCCACGCAGCCGCCGCCCGGGTCACGTGTACAGCCTGCGCCGGGAGTGCGGCAGCGGCGCCACCTGTCGGCCGCATGGAGTGGGGCGGGGGCGGGGCCTGGGGCGGGCCATGAGGGGTGGCGGTGCCCCCGGCAGCCCGGGCTTGGAGCCTCCTCCGCAGAGCGGGGAGTCCGCGCCCTCTCGCGGGGCTGCGCTTCCCGGCCACGGGGCGCCCCGGCCGGTTGCGCCGGGGGCCGTTGCGGTACCGCGGGCACAGGTGGGCGGCGTGCACCGGTGGGTGGGGAGAGCGCCGGCGCCGCCCCCTGAAAGAGGCCTGGCGGGCGCCTGAGCAGCCAGGCGGTAGCGTGGCCGAGTGGTCTAAGGCGCTGGATTTAGGCTCCAGTCATTTCGATGGCGTGGGTTCGAATCCCACCGCTGCCAAGCTTGTTTTGTCCCACGGCGCCTGCGGCTCCTTTTCGCCTCCCGAACAGTGTGGCCGCGAGGATGTCCCGCTCCGGTCTGGCACGAGCACGGCCTTCCCGAGCCGGGCATGGAGGCGTGGGGGCGCTTCCTGTCGGGCGCCTCGAAATCAAGCTGTAGCAAGTTATGTACGTGCGGGGTGCTGCGTGTTCTGATCGTGTGTGTCTTCTGGCGTAAAAATACAATAAGAAATACTCATCTGGGCAGCTCTGCAGTCCCGTGCTGTGTTCGGGTAACTGCACCGTCAACCCGCAGGGTGGTGCTGCCCTCTGCGGCCTGCCCTGCACCGAGGTGAACTCTGGGTGCTCTCACCTTCTCCAGAGTTCTCAAACCCACATCCAGACCTTGATTCTTCTTACTTGTGCCATATCCCTAGTGCTGTCTCCTTTCCCAAGCAGTATCTTTTCACATTATGCTCCTGATTGCCCCCCACCATGACACAGGCTGGAAAAGGTTGCAGGTGGGGTAGAATTTGTGGTAAACCAGCAGATGGACGATGGGATCTGGGCCTTTAGATTGCCTGTAGTGTAGGCCCGTTTTAGCTGAACACTAACTCCAAAAGCACACTGTTCACTTTAGCTACTGCAGGGATTTGCTGGTGTACAACTGCTTTAGAAATCAGGTGCAAAAACATAGTTGTACCTGAAGTTCAGCTGATACACAACTAAAGTTTATTGTTAGTTCTTGTCCTCAATGACTACAGGACAGAGTAGGGATGACTCATGTAAAACTATACCTGCATGAGCCTGCCAGGCCTCCAGCTGCAGGGAGGTGCTACCACGGGTGGCTTTGCACCCCTGAGTAAGCAGGGAGCAGTTTTGGAGCAGTCTTTGCATTCACAGAGGCACAGGGCTCACTTCAGCAAGGGTTCAAGTACACCTTTATTTGTCCTCATATGCAGTGGTACAGCTAATTCACAAAGGAACTTCACCCTGAACTCTCTCTGTACGGCTGTTATTTACAGTTATCTGTTCTGTCAGTCCCTTTGCTTGTTCATAGTTCCCCAAGGTAGTGAGCCATGGCAGCAGCCGTGGTCAGTCTTTCTCCTTATTTTAGCTGTGTTTCTTCACCACTGAAGCACTGTAGGCTGACTGTAGCTCCTGTTCTTCCTGCAGGTTCTCCTTTACTTCAGCAATTAACTTGGAAAGTTGAGGGCTTTTGGTGTGAAACAAACAGGGGCAACAGTCTTGACTCCATTGTGTGTCAGTGACTTGGCTGTAATTGTTCACTGTAGTTTAATTTCTCAAGTACAACTACTTGTTACTGGGTTTAAATCTGAAAATAACTGCCTGTTTATTGCATTAGGGCCAGTAACTTGTGCAGTTCAGAACAACGTGGGGAGCAAGTTCATGCACTTTGTGCAAATCAGTGTTGAGTTTCTTTAAAAAAATGCAAAACTGAAAGGCCATCAAACCTCAAAGAAAAGAAGATCAAGCTTAAACTAACAAGTAAAGAAAGCAAAACTTTGCAGAAAATGTGATGATTCTGGGCTTCTGGTCTGGTTTTAAGGTAATGGTCCACGGAATCAGCAAAAGTGAACTTCTCTGGGCTGTACCCCAGTTGAGTGCGCGCCTTGTCTATCCGGAACGTGTGAGTTGTAGAAATGTTGAGTACCTACAAGGCAAAAAGAGCCCACGTACAAAGAGATGAATGCACAGAAAACTGGTACAAAGCCCATAAATGACAGCAAAGACAGAGTTAAAGGAAATGTAAAATAACCTTCCCCAACATTATATCAGTGTCCTGTTGACATGTGTCACATCATTTTAAAATGGTTCACAACAGGACAATCTAAAAAGCCCAGATTGCCAGTAATAGCTGCAAAGCAGAATCTTCTGCTCTTGAAAGCATCCACAAAAAATGTTCTGCACTCTTGCTTAGGCACCTACAGAGGCAGCTAAAAGCCATCTCTGAGGTGCATAAGTATCTTCAGTAATTTAGGCCCAACTGACCAGCCACAGCCATACAGGATATTGGGCCTCATAAGGAAGAACTGAAGCAGCCTCTCCCAGATAGTAAACGTAAGTTCTTCTCTTTCATGGTAAGGAGCATACTATATTGCCTAGAACGTACATGACACATACATTTGCCCTGGACATTGGAGGCTGTAGTACTGCTGGGTGGATTTTACTTTCTACTGGCTTAAATTGTACCTCAGCATTAGCATGTATGTAAGTGTCCTGTGAGAATTAAGGGGAGTTTACAAAGACTTCACCTCATTTCTGGTCAGCAGTGGGGACAGTTCAACACAGGGTTTCAGCAGCAGATAAAGGTATTCCATTACCAAGGCTGCAAAACAAAAGATTTCTATTTGAAGTAAGAATAGTAAATTGCTATGCAGTTATGATTATGCCCTGTCTTGCACTGCATATGATAGTGAAGGACAATCACATAACCAAGAGCTCGGGGCACCAGTACTAACATCAGTGGGGCTACTTGCTCACAAGGGGTTGGTACTTAGTACTTTGCTCAGCCTGAATGAGGGTGCTTGTGTGAAAAGGGGTTGGAGGCTTGGTGACAGCTCCACTGAAATGATCATGAGGCTTCATAAAAAATGTGGTAACAACAAAATACTCAGAGTTGGATTCTTTCGTGGCTGCACATGGGGGTTGATTCTGGAGGGAGCACAGGACACAGAAGGACAAGAAACCTACTGAAGCAGCAAAGCAGACACTCTTCAGTGTCTTTCATGAGGTCACAATTTTTACGTTTAACTGTTATACCATTAACTCCACAAAGTTACACGTCTGTTAAGTCCTACACCTGGTTTTGTGAGGTTTAAATCAGAGATCATTCTGGTTTCAACACACTGCACAGAGCTGAACTTCACCCCTAACTGATGCATACTAGATGAGCCCACAGCATAGTATTTTCATACACGAAAATGAAAATTTTGGGCAAATTAAGAAAACCCAAGATTTTATTACACTTACGAACAGGGGTAGTGTGGACAGAAAAGAGTAATGTTGAGAAAATGTTGTTACCTGATGCATAAACTAAGGAAGTAGGAATACGTATCCATGGTGTACTGCAGCCTAATCTTTCAAACTGCAAGAGATTTTAAGAACAGTAAAAAAAAATCAAAAACCTCAAACAAGTTTTAAAGTTCCAACACAGAAAATACTTCTGGCAATATTTAGTGATAAAACAGAAAAATTCATCATTGCTGTTACTACTTGAGGTTTCATTTGTCAGGGGATTTCAGTTCAATGCCACATGCACAGACACTGTCATTTTCAAGTGGCAGTCTTAAAAAAAGGAGGAAAAAGCTAATAATAATTGATTGAAATGTCATGGTGTGCTGATACCTAATTCAACATTGTGACATACTTATGGGTTTGAGCCCATCATTAACAATAGCATGATCTTTTGAAAATAATGGATATTACAGATTAGGATTTATATTTTATGTCCACCCAAAATTGCCACTCTTAAGAGATGTGTGCCCCAGAACTGAAGATAATGGTAACTCAAAAGAGGATGCTGGTTTAGGTTGTCCTTTTGTCTCAGAGAAGGCAGTTGCTTTAATGTAGTATTTTCAGTAGGCTTTGTTACAACCCTAATCACAGCGAGCCACAAGCAGGCATTAAAGCCCCATTCAGAATGGGACTCTTTCTTACACATGAAGCAAACACACCAGATATGACCTGCACACAGGAGCTGGAGTTGTATACAGGCAATCAACATATTTGGAGATAAAGTGTATATTGCACGTACAAGTGGAGTTAGCCATTCAAAAATGTTGAAGTTTTCGCCATCATTAATGAAATATGCCTGGCCATTCTGTTAAAGAGGTAGAGAAGAGACAAGTTAGTAAAAATCACTGCATATGTATTGACTTCATTATCTTACTCCTTATATACAGCAATATAAGATATGCATGGCTGCACATACAAGTCAACAAACTATAGGCATTTCAATCAGTTGCACTGATGTGTGCAATGAAATGGGTGGCTGAGTGGTTTATGCAATTAACATGGTGTAAATTATTACAAATGTCTGATTATCATAGTTCAAAACATTAAGTCTCATTCTATATACAGGGGAGTGGGGTATAAATCCACCTGAAGTTCCAGTTTCATTTCCAACACAGCAAAGATTCTTTGCTCATCTTCTAGAAATGGCAAGTGCTGTATTACAAAAATACTCTCACAGAACAGAATATTCCAACTCTTAACACACTGCACAGCCCATGCTGCCCGGTCTCACACTGTTCACAGCACGTTTCAACTAAACCCACAGACAACAACATAAGCTAAAGGACAATAAGATAAACTAATTACTGCTACTACAGCAGTTACTCCAGTATAGGATACAGTGGCAGGATCCACTGTCAAATAAAAACTGGTGCTCTTATTGTTCACTTACAGCAATGTAGTTCTTTCCAGGAGTGAGAGCATCAGCAGCTAGAATTTGAGCTTGTATGAGATTCTCTGCATGCACCCAGTTCATTTTAGAAGAAGGATCCCCAAATTTGAAGTTCAGTAGCCCTCTCTTGATATTCTTCTGTAGACATAAACAAACATGAAACCAAAGCAAAATAGGTTTTAAAATGAGATATAGTGCACTTTCTTGTCCAGCTAAATGTAGGCTTGTCTCTATTCTAAAGCTCCCCCACTAATTGATTAAAAAGAATCAAGAGAAGTGCAAAAAGGTCTAAAAATACAGCCCATGAGGAAGGATCAAAGAACAGATCGTCTCCTGAATTTACAAAAAAAACCAGGTCTGTTCTAAGGATAAATAAAATACTGTATGGGAAGGTAAGACCAAGTTCTGAATGGATCAGAAGTGTTCACAAAATTGGATCAAATTTAACAAATCACTTTGGCTGGGAAATAATGGAAGGTGGTGCCCCGTGTCACAGTTTTCTTTTGACAGATACACTTTAGAAACTCCAAGATGTGACAGTTGCATAATGCCTTAAAATGGACTCATAACAAATAGGCTTAAAATATTGACAGGAAATTTACAAAAGCAAACATCTCAGGTTTAACTAAAATGACATTTGCCTTTTTAAAAATTTATTTTATTTAAAGAGTATAAAGTATATTTTGTATATAAATAAAATGTATTTATTATGTGATAAGCTTGGATCTATTCTTCCCTAAAAGCTGTGCATAACTTTGTATTGTACTGATGTTTTTAAAATAACCGACTCATACAGTTCCACAGGGGTCACATTCTGAACACTTTACCAGTCCTACAATTTAAAAGAGAGCAAATGAACAAGAGTAGAATGTGAGCACTTCTACTGTTTGCCCTTCAGTACCAGAAGGTGCTTTTGAATGCTTAACTTGTTTAATTGGATAGTGAAAGCTGTTAGAAGTTGAGACTGGAAAAAATGTATTTCTCAGTATCTGTTTTCATGAATATTATAAACCATTTGGTGTAAGTTGCATGCAAACAGACATTTATAATATCATAGATTGGCCTCAATCTTACAATTATAGTAGACATTAAATTATAAAGCTGGATTTACCTGTGTTTGTATTAAAAAAAAAAGGCTTTTTAAATGTATTATACATTCTTTACAGATAAAATATAGTGCCTGCTAACAAAAGCTGTAATATCCGCAGCAGGTTAACTGAACTGTTGAGTTGCTGCCCAATAAGTTCAGTCAATTTATAACTCAAATAAGAGGTGCTGCTGTATATCATAGAAAATTCTACTGATTAAAGGATTTAAATACATACTGCTAGCCTTGGCAAGTGTCTTTGCTCTTCTGGTCCATAGATTCCTGGTGGGCGAAGAGCACATGTATAGAGTATTCCACCTCCTAGAAGAATTGATAAGACCATTCTTAAACGACTTTCACATGACTACGTTGTATCTTTCTGTGAACCAGAGACTGTGCAGAACTTACTCTGAAATAAATTAACTTCACCGTCTTAAAAAATAATACATACCAAAAGGTGTTGCGTTAGTACTTGATATGAAGTTGGCAGAATCGGAACATGCAAAACAGCAAGACAGGCTTCAAAAAAGTCCTGCCAGCATAGTTTGATTCCTAGAAATTACCAGAAATTTCAAAACCTCTTTCTAACCACTCCTTTGTCTCTGCACCCAGCAGTGAATGAACATGCCAACTATGATGATGAGTTTGCTGCAGTGAGCAAGTTGTTGGTAGGAAAGTGGAATGAAACTAACTAATTTCATACAGAATTCCTGATGGGAGACAGTGACTTGCTAGGAGTACAAGGTAGAGGTGAAAGGTTCGCTGAATAGTAGGCACAGCCACCTCCCACTAAAGCTGCTGCAGAAGCTCTTGATAATTTCAGTGGGAGAAAGAAAGGACAGTCCTAAAAATCCCATCGCTTCCTAAGTATATCAGTTGGCTGGTTCATCATCTGCCAAGAACTGTTCTTCATAGTCCTTGGAAACATTCAACCTACTCAGTCCTGCTACGGCACAGGATCAAAATGGGATATTTGGAACACTAACTGGTTCTAATTTCATTGACAAATGCATAACAGTATTGCTCCTAAAATTAATAGAGTCTTTAATGTGAAGAGCTACTGAGGAAATAAGGGGGAAAAAACCCAACCCACTTTATTTTTTAAACAAAATGATTCCGTTCGGATGGAATGCCCATCAATGACTTTACAGGCCTCTGTAAGTATCATGTGAAGAGAGTCTCTAAGTTGTCTACAGCTAAATTTAGCTCAGTATCACTTGGTCGCATAGAATCATGTTGCACTTTACATTAATTTGTTTTGCACTGGCAGTTATAGTATCTCACAGGAGAACTTAAGTATTCAAGTGTATAACTGGCTTCCTCAACACGGAAAACTTTGGGAAGCACTAATAAATAATTCCAGGCTGTAGTATCAGGTGGCTTCCTCAGATTCTAATATATAACTCCAGGAGGAGGGGAGTAACAATTTAATCGGCATTCATGTTTTGCTGATGGTGCATAATACAGTGACATTAAACACTCATTCTTGTTTAATTTATAGCTGTCTTAATCTTGTCAGTTAATGTATTAACTCATTGCTACCATGCTAAAGCCTTTTTAGGGACACTGTGTGAACTTAAAACCAATTAAAAGTGATTTTTAAGTGAAAATATTTCAGTTTATGAGAGGGTTAGGTAACTTGATTTCATATTTGCTGGACAGTCTTGTCCACTAAGTATTGATAGAGGATACAGGATGTTAGTGAAGAACAAGAGGAGGAGGAGTAAGTTCTACTATGAATTCATGCTAAGACAAAAGTACCTGCCAGTGGAGTTCCGTTAGCTGCTAGTACCATTTGTTCTGCAATTGATTTGGTTCTGGAATAATGATCAACATGCTACAGAGAAAAAGAAATATGTTTTTATCTGTTCTTGAAATGACAGGGCAGAGGGACATCTCTTCCCCACTAGCTTTTACTTAGCAGATGGCAACAAATAGCTCAAAATACAGAAGCCATGGGGTATTTGTTCAGGATAAAATAGATGCATATTGCTAAGGTAAGCAAGCATTTTTGTTTATGCAAATCCAGTTAATTAATTTCAGCACATTTGAGAAGCAATTAATATATGTATGCTTTGGATGCTGCCAAGAATGTAACCGATCAGTACTTTGTAATCTGGATTTCTTTTCAGGTAACGGAAAAGTCAAAAGCCAAGTTTTGAAGACATTATGATTGGTCTGAATTATCCTGTTGTTGCCTCTTTCTTGTGGCACTGTCCCAGAGAAGATATTATTTGATATATTACTGAAAATATTATTCAACATTTTCTCTATCCATCTTTACTTCTTGAAAGACTGTGAAGTACTTGATGGAGAGAGCCGGGACACAAAAAACAACTGTGTCTGCAGAGCATCCAAAAGTACTTTCTCCTTTTCAATGAAATGCAATAAAACCATATAAAAACAGTCTGTCTTTCCATTTTAGCTCTACATTGAATGTACATCATGTTCAATATGGGAGAAACAGAAAAACAATATAAATAACCAATGGCTAAAGAGGCACCAAACCATATAACGCAATTCCTATGTCAAGGTGGAATTTCATTAATGTTAATGGGACACTGCATGAGTCATTTTCCAAAATTAAGGCCTTGATAGGAAACAAGAAATGTATACTGCAATGTACATAAAACTGATGTGTCAAGGCTGTGATGTGTCAATCCACAGACAGTGTCAAGAGTTTGCTTTCTTCTTTCTTGTGCCTGGATTCTGGCATCAGGCAAAACATGGTCATGAAAACTCCAGGCTTCTTCAGAAACAAGAAAGTAAATAAAGAGGAAACTTAAAAAAAAACAATACATCCAAAATACCTTTTCAGTTGGAAAATATGGCACAGTTTCCTCATCACCATCTTCAACAGGAAGCCCTCCGAACACCACATTTACTGTACTGGTGTATACCAATCTAGCAATGTTCCTTTGCTTGCAGGCTGCAGCAGTGTATAAGTAAATTAGTTTAGTGGAAAATTAAACAATATGAAAAAAAAATCTTAAAAGGGCAAATCCTTCCATTTTATGATTGCATTATTTAAAATGTGAAGCATATTTAGAGGGAAGACATCAGTGTAGAATGATTAAGGTTGGAAGGGACCTTAAAGATCATCTAGTTCCACCCTTCTGCCACTGTCAGGGACACCTTCCATTAGACCAGGTTGCTCAAAGCCCCATCCAACCTGGCCTTAAACCCTGCCAGGGAAGTAAAACCAAGTGCTTTATGATCTGGCACATCCCCATTTGGATGCTGTAAGCCAACATCGTGCCTCTGGGAGGGCTGCTGCCAGCCCACTGAGACAGGCTTCAGCTCCAGCCAGGCAGGTGGCTGGAGTCCACCCCCTGCAAGGGCTGCCCACATCCTGTGCACAAGCTGCTAGAGAGCAAGAAGGTTTACTGCTACAAAATACACATGGCAGTAGTTAACTCCTTACATGGATACAGATTCCGACATCAGGGCAAGCGCTGTTACAAAAAGCTGAACTAGTTAAGCTACCCAGTGCTGGCTGTCCTGTCACACCTCATCAAAGAATCGAGCATAACCTCCCCACCCCCATGATATTTTCCTTCATTTTCTGCCAAAAATATGAAGTATTTGGTAAAGAATAGCATGTGCCAAAAAAAGCCAGCTGGCTTTTTCTAAGTACTGCAGTATTTTGATGTGCTATACTAACACCCAGTGGCAAAGTTAGATACATACCATTAATGACAAATCTTGTTCCATGGATATTTACAGTTTCAATCTCTTCTCTGTGCAACTAGTAAAATAAAGAAATTGTGCATTTACACATTGTGACCTTACACCTAGGAGTTCCATGTGGCAGCTTTAGGGTTTTGGAGGGAACCAGCCTCGCTTGTCTTTCCTTTTGTCTTCACACTATTTCAGAACTCTTCAATGCCATTTCCAACTCAAAAAACCCTCCCATGGTGCTCATGGAGCCTCAAAGGGGGAGGAAATGATTTCACAACTAGGAAAACAGTCCTGTAAGCAGGCTGCTGGCAGCTGGCACACCAGTTTGCGCTGACCAGTTTACCAAAACAGCATGATATGGATTCAGGCTCGCAGGATAATCTGAGGAGATGAAATCTAACATGCAGTGTTACAGCATCAAGTCTCTCATCCTCAGTGTGGGCAGTCACACAGAAATAAAAAACCCAAACCTGTTTGGACTCACTTGCTCTCTTCCTGACATTCCATATGATGCTACATGAAACACACAGTCAGCCCCTTCAAAGGCTGCAAATAGGGCATCATAGTCCCTGACATCTGCCTGTAATACATAAGAAAAGATATTCGGACTTGAAATCAAAGCTGCAGGTTAGTGTTTGTCATACACAGAGGGAATGTGTATGTGTAATTGTACTTACTGTACATCCCCAGGCCCATTTCAGTTCTTGCTGATAATTATACTTTTCTTTCATAGAACTCAAAGGAGTTGAGTTCTATGAAACTTTAAAAACATTCAGTAAGCCTCATAATCTTCCACTTGTGGTCATTCTACAAGTGCTTAAACTAAGGGCAATACTTCAGAGTCAGGAGGTGGAGCAAGTACTTTGTGCTACACGTTACCAGTTTCATTGCTTTGCTTATTTCACATACACTAAAATCAACTGACCAAAAATCATGTGGGATATTCACACAATTAAAAGGGTTATTGAAATTTGCAATTATTTGCAATTGGGTATTTGGGTTCTGGGAAAACTAGTAAGACATTGTGGAAAAGGCAAATGAACTAACTTTGACTGTTATGGAAATGTAATTGATCATACCTGGATAAACACTACTCCACTAGGGATTTCCCAGATAGGCTTTTGTATGTCATACAGAACAACAGAAGCTCCTCGGCTGGCAAGAGTACATCCCAGCTTGCATCCAACATAGCCTCCGCCTCCTGTCACCACTGCTCTCATCCTGTTTTCATTCAGTGCTCCAGCATATCCATTCACTCTGGAGTCAGAGGCTTGGTGCCAGCGTGTTGCTACTCCACTCAGTATGTTTGCCCTCAGTGAAATGCTGTCTGCTATTAGCAGACACGTGTAGCAATTTCTCCTGCATGTTGAAACTGCTCCATAGTGCTCATGGATGCAGACAATCCCAGTGAGTTTCATGTTAAGAAGCTCTATTCACAGCAGCAAAGTTTTAGTTTAACGCAACCTGTTTACGACAAAGACAAGAGCAAAACAATAGCTGCAACATGTCCACATTTCAAAGATTTCTTTTAAAAGCCCCATTTCAATGTTCTGCTTTGATGGTTTTAGAGTTTGCTTAACAATAATTTCCACATTTTACGAACATTTGAAATGTCTGTTTACTAGATACGAAAGACAGAATCCTGAGGCTACATAACAAAGGTTGCCTGTTTTAGACTAAATATTTATTTGCAAATGGAATCCAGAATAATAAACTAAAAATAATTAACAAAAGGTCCTAATGCAGAGAACATGAATCCAAATATTTCCTACAGATGGGTCAGAATTAGAATAATGGTACAGAGCATAACTTTTTATTAGCAGAAAAGAAATTGCTGCCTACGTGAAATGCATCTGCTTGCCCTAGTTCATTCTACTCTGCGTCACAAGCTCCGAGACGGCCTTTAGGGGTCAAATGTCATAGAGGGCCACACCTGAGCTTGAAATCCTGAACTGTCAGGAAAACTCTAAAGATGAACAAACTGCATTTAAGCTTCTGTGCTTAAAAAACAAGCAAGCAGGGCTGAGCAGAGCAGAATGTCCCCTAGAGCAAAATAAACCTTCAGTGCTTCTTCCACTGGTCCCAAAGACATCTGTCCCAAAGACATCTGAGAAAAGTGGTATTTCAGCTCCTAAGTAGCAGCAGCTAAATGTAAATTGAGAACACACAGTGGTTTTACCATTGACAGTGATGGAATTGAGGTGCATGAGGATTTCAGAAGGAAACGGGAGTGCCTGATGCTTAGAATTTGAGAACACAGCTTTTGGGTGAACTAGAGTGAATGAACTGCTACATGACACAGAGGATCAATGAGTACAGTAAGAGAAAGGCAATAGTGAGCCATTTACTTCTAGAGCATGGAGCTTCTTTCCCTCTTCAATGGTCAAGGGTTCATCGCTGAGAGAGGAGGCATTCAGAGGCTGCAGATACCGGTGTTTCCTCACCCTTCCCATGCCGCAATAAAACATTAAGTGTCACCGGAGCTCCTCCAGTTATTCTCTGCATCTCACTTGCAAATCCCTCAGGGAAACACGCCGCCGACGGAGCTCCGGACCGGGACCGGTTCCCCTCCCCGGCTTGGACCGGCCGTTGGGACTGTTGCCCGCCCCGCTGGGGCTGCGGGGCTCGGCCGGGCCGGGCCGGGGCGCGAGCGGCGGCCCCCTGACTCCCACCCTGCAGGAGAGGGGCCAGGCCGGGCGCTCACCTCCACCGCCATCCCCCGCTGCTCACCCGCCGCCTCGGGGAGCGGGTGCTGCGCGGGGGGCTCCCTCCGCACACGGGCCGCGCCGGGCTCCCACAGCACCCGGGGGCCACTCGGCCGCAGCACCGCCGGCATCCCCCCGTGCTCGCAGGCGGGGGTCCCGCGGCACCCCCGTGTCCCACTCATTTGAAGCGTCTTTGGGACCCCAAACTCTTCCTGAGATATTGCCTATCCCACAGCACCCGTGGGAGCCCTGGGATTCCACAGCAAGCCTGGCTTCCCAGAGCATCCCTGGGATCCCACAGAATTACCTGGCGGCTCTTACCTCCTTGTGTCTTCATACAGCCGCTGCACTAAAGCATCCTAGCAGTAACTGGAGCTCCATCCAACTGAGATACCTGTTGAACAGGTTGTTCAGGAGAATAACCACCACGTCTTGATTGCCGGCTGGATAGTCGGCAGGACATAGCTCAGAGAGGTGCAGAGCATCAGAAACACCTCCAAACCAGCAGGAATTCCCGAAGAGGAAACATGATCATGAACAAGTAGGCACGAAGGTCCCTGCCCTCCCCAGCCGGTGGTGGGTCTCTGTGCAGCTCTGTGGTTGCTCGTGCCTGGGAGGATGCAAAAAAGGGTCAGGAGCTGCAGAACTTGAGAGTTACCCATTCCAGGCAAAAATTAAACCTTGAACATGTTTACCTCCTCTGTTATAGCTGTGCCATGTCTGAACGTTCATATTAAATTTTAATCACTTAAAGACACATTTGCAATTATGTTAGAGCAAAAGCAACTTGAACAATATCCAGCTTAAACTAACACTCAGGAAAGACTGTCAGAAATTAGACAACTGGCTGTTCCAAACAGGTACTAAAAGCTGTCTTAAAACTTCAAATACCAGATTTGTAATTGATAAATCAATTGAATGAAGCCTGTAATAATCAGTATTGTTATGACAACTGGCTGTTCCAAAGAGGTACTAAAAGCTGTCTTAAAACTTCAGATACTGGATTTGTAATTGATAAATCAATTGAATGAAGCCCGTAATAATCAGTATTGTTATAACAGTGATATAATATACACCTTACCTGAAATAACACATCAGAAATTTGGTATTGCAGGACTGGAATGGTGCTGGCCTTGCAGCCACAAAGCCAGAGAGTTCCTTGGTTAGGCCTTATTGAGGAGCACCCATGAAAAGGCCACAGCTTGCACTTCCCACTGGGCTGCAGCCAACTGCCCAATGTCTCTGCTGAAAGCTGTTGGTGTAATCTGGGATGTAGGCTTGAGCTATTAGTTTAATAAAAGCAATATATGAAAGATTCATAAATAACTGATTTTAAAAGCAAGCTGAATGTTTGCATACAGTTAAAATGCTCACACTGGGATGTAACTTGACACTTGTGATTTTCTCTTCTGCATTTCTAGGGAACATAGGCTTATGCATTGCCTCCTACAGTGCTCACTTGTCTGTCAGTCAGCTGCACCTCTCTACTGATAAATCGTGAACTTACCTGGTTTTGATTAAAGTTGGATAAAGGTCTCATATATAGCAAGTTTCTTTAAGATTCCTGACAATAGCTAGCAAGGAATAGAAGACAGCTGAATAGTGCCCCTGCTAAGGGAAGATGCAAGCTAATTTGTCTGGATGAGGACAATCTCCAAATGTTCATCCACAATAGACCAGGCTTTACTGCTTTCTCTGCAAACAGAACTATTTGTTTAAAGAAAATGAGAGTAAAACAAATCTTTGCTCACATAAGCTGCAGTGGTAATTGTGGTTGCTCACACATTTTCCTGTCAACGTGTATCATCTTTCACCTATAACGTTTTATTCTTGTAAGGTTCCTGTTAGGTTTCCTGTAAATATAAAGATACAATGAGAGAGTCTCCATAAACTAACTTACTGGCCTTAAAAGTCCTGTAAAATGCAAACAGAAAGACAAAATAAATACAGAGTGGAGATTACCAGATGGCAGAGCTTTTTCATTGCTCTCTTCTGTGACCCACCCCAGCAAGTCCCCCCCTCCTGATCCCTTTGGGGTGCAAGACAGGGAACAGCTGCTCCTGGGTGAGAGCAAAGCTGGTCCCTGAGAAACTCCTTGTGACAGGTAACCTTATGGAAATCCATCTGGGCTACACACAGTATATGTACATGGGGTGCACAGGTAGCTCATGTAAGACAATCCACCCAAGTAGTAACTAACCTAAGTCTTAAGAAAGGGGAAAAGAGAGAGGCTGGATCCTCACTCATGTCTTAGTGCTTGGCTTGCCTGCTCATCCTGAAGTGGCAATTTCTTGATCAAACAGTGTGCTAGCACTGGTGCAGGGTTATGGATAGTCAGACCTGACTTCATTTACATGGCAAGGTAGCAGTGACAGTGTGCTGGACTCCAAGCTCTTATGTGCCCTCCTTCCTCCCCCTTCCCACAGACTCCTTAAAACAAGTATTTGGTTCAGTGATTATTTATTATTGCACTGAAAGGGTATTACTTGATTTACAAACATATATAATTTATTACATTTTTACAAAGCTTTTGAACAATAAAACTATTTTACATGAATATGACTTTCATCCGCTCACCACCTGTCATTTATAAATCTTTACTTCTCATATTGTTCGTACTATTACCCAGGTCTTCATAATTCCTCATACTAACACAGTAGCTGTAGCAGCGACTTTGTTAGAGGAGTTTAGTCAACCTTCTCTTCTTGGAGCTACTGGACTTGTTCCAGCACTGCAGTCCCACAATGGTTCCTCTTCTTCCAGTTTCTTACCTCCAGAATTATCATTTTCAGAAGAATCATTCTCAGCATAAAGCAATCAATAAATGAAAATCTATTAAAACAATTCCTGCACCCATTAGTGGTGAACTCCTTGCATTTTGTGACACTGTTGTTCTTTGGGAACAGTTCCTGATGGGTCCTGTGTTTTCACTTTTGTGGGGCTGGTTTGGTTTTAATGAGGTCAGAGAGATGTCATCTTAAGAACAATAAAGGCCATAACAATTGAGGAATATACTATGACCAGATCATTAATAATCAGAAACAAAAATAGGTTTTTTTGGAACTGGTTTTTTGATTTTAGAAGAAAGAAAGAATGATCAAACTTAACAAAATGCCAAAAGCAAACAGCATTTTAAGGCACATGTGATCTTCCTGGCAAGTAGGTCTTGTTTTAATATAATGATCCACAGAATCAGCAAATGAGAATTGCTTTGGTTTGTAGCCAAGCTGATTTCGTGCCTTGTCTATTCGGAAAGTATGAGTTACAGTAACATTCCACACCTAAAATCAAAAAGGACAGTTAAGGAAGTGAATTTAATATCTGATTTTCTAGAATTTGGATGAAAATATGTCAACAATGATATTACAATGGAATTAAAACAAAAAATATAGACATGCAAAAATGTATGCATTTTGGAGCTGGATTCTATCTGGAGCTAAAAGAATGAGTTGATGCAGCTAACAGGTAAAGAGACAAAGCTCAGTAGATGGAGCGCAGGAGGAGTTTATGGTACCGACTTCTCACTTGTGAATGTGAGATAAAGGACTAAGGAAATCCTGTGCAACATATGAGCACCCTTCCCTCAAACTGGCTCTTCTGCACAGAGAAATGTGCAATGGAACTAGATGAATGATCACAGGAGAGTGGTGTGGTTTCTCAACTCTGCAGAAATGAATTATCTATGAGTGGAAAGCACATCCTTTGGGGAGTTACATCCTCCACCTCTGAATGCCTGGTAACTGTGAAAATGCTTAAGTTGCATTGTCTCAATGATTTCTGCTTCAGATATGCAACTAATGTAGAAGTAAGTGCAAAACCAGATATATTGTGGAATAACTGAAAATCTACAGCAGAAGTTAATGAGGTCCCTTCAGTGTCCTATCATGTTACAATACAGTAAGAGACTAGATGATGGAGTAAAGCATTTTGGCTTATATTATAAATCATAATATTGTACAAAAATGTAAGCTAGATCAAAATTGATTTGTCCAGAAGTTGTTTGTTTTTTAGAAAAGTGACTTTTCATTCCAATTTAGAATTATTTTTAGTGGACTTCCGAATTGTTGGCTAGCCTGGTACTATGATAACTGCTGCCACTTTGACCTGAGACTCTTGCTCTGTGCTCTTGGACCACTTTTCTTTAATAAGTAGTTCCACAGCATAGGACAGCTCATTGGAAACAGTGATGTAGGGTCTGTTTTCCTCTTTGTGCCAGGTCTGTGTCAGTTGCTCTGTCTTGCACCTTAGGGTATTTACCTGGATCATCAAGTAAGCATTAATTTCTGACAGTTTTATAAGGGGTGGCCATGGAAAAATCAGGCTATGAATGGACTGTGTAAGCCCTGGATGGACTTTGCCCTGAGCAGAAAACCAGAGCTCTACTGCAGACAATCCTGTCTGCGTCCAAAGGACGTATCACATAACTTCACAAGAATTTTTGTCAGAGATATAGAAACATTCTCTATTTTTATATATTTACCTCATTCCTTGTCAAGAAAGGTGTAAAGCTAAAAACGGGCTTTAGTATCACATGCAGATACTCCATCACAGTGGCTGTGAAACAAAGTTACTCAATGAGACAGCTGGATAACAATAAAATGAGATGACAGCAAATAGAATAAGTGTCAGCAAATGCTGACACTGCACATCCTATAATTCCTACTGGTATCAGAGAAGGCAATTAAGGTGGTAGAAGGCAGTATTTAATTTATAAAGTACATGATGGACTCAGCTTATTTACACTTTATCTAGTATAATTAATGCTAAATGGCAGAAGTGATTATTATTAATTAGAATAATGTTAAGTTATATAATTCCCACAGTTTGGGTCCCTGCATTTTATAAAACCATTATGTAGCTTTACAGAATACAAATAAAAAGCACAACAATTATGTATTTTATTATTTTTACCTGCTATATGAACGAGGAGAACGGGAATATGTATCCAGGGTTTCCTGTAGCCTAATTTTTCAAACTAGAAGGGATATAAAAGGAAAGAAAATCTGAGAATTTGTACCAAATTGTGGGTGTCAATGAAGCATGAAAATGACTGTTGATAAAACATGTCTCTAAACTTTTCCAGCTCATCTTCCCCTCAATAGCGTTAGTAAGAAATGCGATTGAAACCCACTACTCAAATTTCCGGTGCCCACCTCCCTCCCACCCTTTGAATGCTACTGGATAGTAAAGGGGAAAAAATGTTATTTCCAAGGAGCAAGTGACCAAGACTGGAATACTTCATTACAGTTGGATACAGGCCCATCTACTGCAATAATTTTCCTGGAAGGCTTTTCCATGTTGGCATTGCAGGATCAAAAATTCAGCGTGGTCCCAAAATCCAGCAGGATGTTTATGAAAATATCGTGTTGCCTCTTTTTAGCTTTTAAGATATGACTTTAAATAGTATTTCCTTTTGTGCTGCAGTTGATGGCAGAACAAAGAAATAAACAAAAGTTATAGAAGGCCTGCCAGAGGGTAATAGTGGAACTTCTCACACACTGTGAGCTTGATTTACAGAAATGCTGCTGTTCCATAGTAGGTTCTATACCTCTCAGCTACATATTCTCTCAAAACAATAAGGGCCCAACTCCACAGTTACACATACCCAAAACTTCCCTTCAAGCCAGTGGAACTTTGGGATATGCAGGGAGAACAGGATTGACTATAATGTTAAGTAATTCAGTAATTAACGTGCACTGAACTTCATTTAGTTAGTATGGTCTTCTAGCTAACTATGTGAATAGTGCCCATACAGTGCATTAGAGCTGAATGTGCGTGCAATACGTACTAAAGGGACTATCCATTCAGAAAATATCACATTTTCACCATCATGTATGTAATATGCCTGGCCACTCTGTTAAAGAAGCAGAGAAAAACAATTAAAACAACACTAAACACAGGATCACATTTTCTTTCTTTCTCACCCCTACCCATCTTGATTTTGTGGACTATATACCAGCAGTGAATGTACACAGATCAGATCAGCAAACTACCATCACTGGACTTTACTGTGATTGCAAACATGTCTCATACTTTTGGGTAGACCCATGGTGGCAGTAGAGCTAATCATGATTAATGATGTAAATAAGAGTAATGTAGATCATGCAATGTAGATCAGAGCTTGATTTCACTAGGTAGTAACCCAACTGTTAGAGCATTAAGTTCTTTGTGATGTGCAGGAGCCAGAATTATCTTCATGAATCCCACAGAAGTAGCAACAAAAAATCAAAATTTAAACCTATTAGAGAGTTAAAACTACTGGGACACAATGTTTATATTGTTTACTTACAGCTATATATCCCTTCTCAGAGGTGAGAGCCTCAGCAGCTAGTAAGTGAGCTTGTACTAGATTTCCTATGTGAACCCAGTTCATCTGAACTTTGTGATTCCCAAACTTGAAATTAAATAGTCTCCGCTGGATATTTACCTGTAGAAACAGAAAACACACAGTAATTGCTTTATTCCTTTATTATGCAGTGTAACACATTCATTTTGGCTCAGCCTGAATACTTAGAATTTGCTGTATTTGTGTACAATTACAGAACAAGAAATGCATCACAGGGCTAAAAAACAACCAGGTGGTAGTTTTATAAATCAAGGACTGTTGCACTGGTATGCAGCGGTAAAACATTGTGACATTACAGTGTTTGGCTGCAACTAAAGTGCATATTTAAATGACATTACTTCCATTAAACGACCAGGGATGCAAGTTCTACCATGTCATGTCAGTCTAGCATTTTTTTCTTTTCACTTAAAAGTACTACTTGATCCTTGACATTTCTGCAATGCTTGTATCATGATATTTGTTATCTTGCATCAAATGACCTGTCACCAAGCTTTAGTAAAAACTACATTCAAGGTACTTCCACTTATGCTATGCCCTTACAACCAGTCGCAATGTCCTCCAGAAATGACTACTTAACACATACGGCTACTCGCGGCAGATGGCGCTGCTCGTCTGGTCCATATATGCCTGGTGGACGAAGCACACAAGTATGGAGCTTATCCCCTCCTTGGAGAGAGAACAAAACATGATTTTCAGACAGCTTTAATATCAACATGTGGCTGACATATATTGTCTGAGTTTTACATTATGAAGTAAAGGACCAGTCTGAACATTCTATGTGATTTGGCTTCCTAGTAACTTGTTTTCATTTCTGTATAAAATTGAATGCAACAGTAGTGAAAGACCCTAGTTTAGCAGCCTGAAAACCTTATCTCTCTGATCACAAATGGACAGGGACAGGACAAATCAAAACTTCCTTCATCTATGCCTTCTGCTTGATTGACTTTTGCTATTTATTGTAGATACAGTTTATAATGTACATATTTATCCATCATTGTAAATACATGCAAAACTAGAAGGTCATTCAAATTGCTTTATTTGGAAACCTTGCTTGCTTGCAGCTCAATGGCATCACAAAGGAATGGAAGACGTTTCTTAAACAGAGGCTTTCAAATGAGTTAGAATATTTTAACTCAAAATGAATACTTTAAGCTTTAAATGTGAATCACTAAGCAGACTCCTCTGACTCCTGAGAACAGGCACAATTACATCTTTTATGTGGGCAAGAGGTGGCAGGATTTGCTCAGTAGTTAATCAAGGATGCTAAAATTGAAACCCCACTTCATTTTGTAATGTCAACTTTTCAGTTCAAGCAAATCAGTAGGAATAGCAAAATATTTTTATCTTTGTAAAAGCAAAGATAAAAATAGTTTCCTTGCCATGTACAGATAGATTTTTAGCCTCAGCTCTTCATATGCATGTCTGACTTCAGAAGCTGACATAACCCTGATATTGCTGATCTGTTTAAGAAACTGCAGCTATTCTTACCAGACACCTAGAAGCCTTTGGGGATTATGAGAGTGACCTATTGGATAGTGCTTAGAGTTTGGTATTATCAGAGAAGGCTGATATAATAGACTGAATGGGAAATAAACACACAATTCCTGGATCTACTGTAAAACTGGTTAACTCTTAAGGTGATTCAAAGAAGTAAGGGTAAATTTTCTGAATTCTCCCATTTATTGTTTGAATATAATCTCTTATCTGTCTAGGTATACACATTAAAAAAATTAATCACTCACCAAAGCAGGAGTAGAAACAAACAAAATAAATCCTTATTTCAGTTAAAGTATACTATTTATTGATAAATGAGCATCCAGAGAATGGAATACCCATTAGCGCTACTAACAGTAGGAAAAACCCAAATGTTTTATATGTACCTTTGAGTAAAGTTCCATTAGCAGCAAGAACCATTTGGTCTGCAATTGCCTTTGTTCTAGAATAATGATTAAATTGCTATAAAGAAAGGCAGAATATGATCAACATTTTAATCAGATTATTGCACCTGTAAAGGTAAAGTTACTGTTTATGTCAGATACCATTCAAATCTAGCCAGCTTGTAGAAATCAGCTTAGTAAAACCAAACTAGAAATAACAAGATTTAGCAAATACATACTTTTTTAACGAGAAAGAAACTTATCTGACTTACATACACAAATTTAGCTTCAGAGTGAATTTAAATCCACTAGTATTTACTTAACTCGCTTTTTGTGCTGGATATACTGAAAAAAAAAATAATATAAAGCTAAATGTTCTGGTGGGTCAGGTAATTTAATTTTGAAAAAAAATCTATTTTTAGCTGGGAGAAGTTTTTTAAAACAGTAAATTAAATCTGAAATTAAAAATTCAGACTTTCCTAAAAATGCTTCCATTTTGTATTGAAGCTATTTTGGAAGTTATAAATACTTCTCTCCCAGCAGCATGTTTTACCATTAACAATTGCACCCAAGTGTATTTAGACAATAGGATTCTGGACGCAGCTAGCATGTGCTGGCTTAGTGATTACATATCTACATAAGGCTATTTATGTATCATACGTTGAATTTTGTATTGTCATACTTGACATTGAAAAATATACCTAAAAGTCCCACCATGGAAAATTACTCTCAGGTGGCTTGATCCACCTGCTTCACCTCCCTCTATGCCCCACCTCTCTTGTGTACACTATTACATGATCACCATTAGAGAGAACATACAAGCAGGGCTCAGACACATGCAAATAACTGCAAATTCCTGAAATGTTTCCTCCAAAGTCTGCTGTGCTGTGCAAGCTGTGCACAAACTGACACATACAACTAAGTGACTTTGGAGGCACCAGCAGAGTAGCAGATTCCTGGACACAGGATGTACATACTGAAATTATAGCTTAGCAGCAGGCAGTGTGCTGGGAGCAGGAAAGAGCAAATGAAAAGAATGGCCAGAATGCATTGAGCTTCACATTTCAGCTAGAAAATATTTCCTAAATGATCATAGTAAAGAAGGAAATGGTTTTTCTGAGCAGCCCAGAAGTGACTGTAACTACTGCCTGGCCTGCAGCAAGAAAGCAAGGTTTGGGAACTTCAAAGAAGCAAAAATGTGTGTGATAAAGATGTAAAATTTGCTATTTAACAATATTCTTCAATGCAAAGGCTCACAGTTCATAATATTCATATTATGTTCATAATATTCAGTATTTACACAGCTGACGGTGCCCTGAAAGCCCTTCCTCTTCAAGTGTTCTCGATAAATGTCACATTCCACTTTTCTTAGGTATTTTATCATCTCAGATCTGTCTAGTTATAGCATATCAAAATCACAATGATTTGAGTATTTCTTCATTGATCATAGGTCTATTTTTATTAATGACAAATAATTTCACAGAACGTGATGTGATCTACAGTAAACCAGCTTCTGCTGTCAGAACATCCTTCACATATTCTATCCATTAGAGCACAGTAAATGCCATGTCATCACATGAACAAAGTACCTTTTCCAGTGGAAAATATGGCACAGTTTCTTCATCTCCTTCTTCAATAGGATTCCCTCCAAATACCACGTTCACTGTACTGGTATATATCAGTCTAGGGATATTTCTCTGTTTGCAGACTACAATGGGAAATTGTAAATTATTTAAATAAATTATTTAAAAGAAATCATTTTAAAACAAAAATAAAGAGTGAGAAACAACACATGAACTGGCAGCTTCTCTTTTTTGAAAACAAAGATTATGTTTATAGAAGAATAATATTTTAATTTTAACCTTAGCTTATAATCTAATATGGCATTACCTTTCATTCAGCTGGAATTTTTCATCCAAATATCTGCTATGTAAGTATTACATACTGTGTTCACCAAATGTTTTATTACTTGAACTTTACTACTTAAGTGAATTAATATGCAAGATCAGGAAATTTTAGTATCTACAGAGCAGCCAATTCAGTTGGCTCATTTTGAAAACAATAAATTACTGTGTTGTAAATATTTGGAACAAACTACAATAATAAAATATATCACTAAATGTAAATTAACAGGTTCAAGCTCCTCCCAGATTCTTGCTTTGCTGGAAGCCTACAGAAATTTGACGTGAAATGTTTCCGTGGGTTTAGAGGTTGGGGTAAGAAAAAGGGAATGTGTGGCAACTTCTTCCCTCTAACTCATTTAGAGTTTTACTTGCCTACCACTTCACTCTAATTATTTCTGCTTTTCTTTTTTTCAGAGATAATCCATAAAAATGGGTCTAAATAAGAACTGCTTTTGACATTTTGCTTTTTTATATTTTTGCCATTTGGCTTTTGAGTAAAAAGCAAAGAGAAAGTCACTTTGCTATTTACAATACACTTGAAATATTTTCTCTGGAATTGAATATACAGAAAGAAATCTATTAACATTTTCCAGGACAGCATTTATAAATCAGAATAAAAAGTGATCATATTTAGACCGATGATTGGAACAAATAGAAAATTTTGTATATTAATGTGATAAAATAATAGCTAAATATACTTAGCACATCTATGGCTCCGGTTACAAAATGTTTAGAACACAACAAACAGTACTATTTTTCTCATGTTATTCTATGAGGGAAGAAGATAATACGTCTCCATTACATGGAGTAAAGAGAAAACATAATCAGTTCATGGAGGACAGTTTAAGTTGGTCTGCCAAGGAATGAAGTCCAAACCTATCCCCAGTTCAAACCGGCAGCAAATCTATGAGTTTTAATGGGACCTGCACACCTAGCTTTACATCATACTCTGAAATGAGGGAGAGAAGAGCCTCATTTTATTGCCAAATCAACACAAAACACATCCAATTAGAAGCTTTTTTAATTCACAGTTTGGTTCAGACGCAAAGAAAGAAAATCTAGGTACATACCATTGATTATTATTTTTGTGCCTCCCACATTTATGGATTCAATCTGATCTTTCTTTTGAAGCTAGAAACAGAGTTTGCACAAGATCAGTTAATTGGACAAGTCACTTTTGCAGTATGATTGTTACAATTGCCAGACCTAGAACAGCTGTGGCCTTTTTGTGATGTGTGTGTTACATTTCTGTGTCCTTCTGACATACAGTGATTTCTAGCAGTTCTCATTTTTATTGTCTTGATCAGTGCACGAATAAAGTTCAAAACTGAAAGATAAAATGCATCTGAAAGGAAATTATAATACTTCATTTTTTTTTGTCACACCCCAGATAATCCATGATATAGAAACAGGAATACAGGCAGGGGTTATGCTCTCTGAAATCTTTCAAAAATTCTTGTTCCAGTGACAATCTGTTCTGTTCCTAGAAATAAATTAGTAGTTTCATGACTTTTTTGATAACATGCTCTGTGAAATCACTGTTATTTAGCTTATCTATGTTGAATTGCTGGTCTGTTTCCTCATGAGCTCAAAAGAAGAAAATTCATCCATATTATTTCTACAGCAATATTGTCAAACTTCTTCAGATTAGAGGAAAAGGATATGCCTTCATATCCAAGGTGCTTTTTTTCTAGAGTAGTTCATGTAGTTTCATGCTTTTGACTTTTATTATGTAGGGATGATCTGACCTTTGTGACTAACTTCTGTCTGACATATACATATAATTACATTCTTTGCTACATGCAGACAAATTTTTGCTTTCACAAGAATAATGAAAGAAAATGTTAGGAAAATTGTACTTGCTTGTTCTAATCCTGACATTCCACATGCAGCCACATGAAAAACACAGTCAACCCCTTCACATGCTGTGAACACTGCATCATAATCCCTCACATCACCCTGTAAAATGAGAAAAGAATGGATTTTTGACTGGTAGAGTCCATTACATTCTCTATAGAATTAGTATTAACTGTGGTTATCAAGGAAAATTTAAAATAATTCTGATCTATTTTTCACAATACTTAACTAGACTTAAATAAAACATTATAAACTTGGAGAAAAATCCATGACTAAGAATTCTGTCAGTTTTTTGTTGCAAAACAAATATGACTCTTGTTGACTTCAATTATAACGCGTATTTTCACACTTAGTCCTGCATCCTACAGGCTGATAAAACTTGTTTGACTTGAATGGGAGCAGCATATGCTTGAAGGCTGGAGAATCAAGCCTCAAGGACAAAATACCACAGCAGGATTTGGTGGCTCAGCTGTTTGCCAAATGAAAGAACCCCTTTTCTGTTAGCACCTTAAGGTCTAACTTGTGCAATCTGGAAAAATGGCTCTGCTGATTTAAGCTTTATTTTAGGTGCACTGAATGATAAATTTAATTACAGTTTTGTACAAGATTAAAACAAAAAAATGCACACTATGCATCTAATATTGCATTAGTATACATTAGTGTATTATAATTATGTTATTTGAAATGCTATATGCTAGTGAACACTGTACTGTATTAAATACACACACTATATCTAGTATCAAGTGTTATGCTATGGTTAGGATATTGTATTACATTTTTGTATACCAGGTAATACTATATGAATAATAATCCACATACATACAGATATGAGTAAAATATATTTGTTTGCAGAATTGTGATACTTCTGAGTATCAGATATTCTTTATTGTACTGTAATGAAATTGAAAGAGTAATCACAAAAGAAATGGCTGGAGGTAATTTTAAGAGGTAACCTAATTTTAAGAGGTAACCTAATCAGTCTTTAACTCTCAACATTTTTCTTCAGAGGTTGCCAAAGAATTTCACAAAAATGGTTGACTTACACCCTTCCAACTTCAATCAAATGCTAAAATAGCTAACCAGTATAAACAATATTAGCAATCTTTGAATCACTGTTGAAGATCTCTGAAGTGACTTGTTATTTACCAGGAGTGCATAGTTCCATTTCCTAGTTAATTCACCTATACTTCCTAATATCTATTATTATAAAATATTCTTTTAAAAATTGAATTTAAAATCCTCAAAACTGTTGTTCTCTACAAGATGTAAGCTGCCATCAATTCATCAACTTAAATCAAATTGTGTAGATGTAGATAAATATAACAACCTCTTTTTGTTTCTGTTGAACTGACTCCTCATTTCACCTGATGGCTCTTCCTTCTTATACTGGAAAGGACAGTGAACAGTCAATACGTACCTGTCTCAGTGTCACTCACAGTTTGCAGACCTCTCTATTCCCAAGTCTTTTTCCTAGCCTGGAAAGTCTGTTTCCTCAATCATTCTCTGCACAGCAGTCATTCTAAACTTGTGATCACTTTTATTGCCCTGTCTTGCTGTCACCTTTTGACTCTAAATAATCTCCCTGAGTAGTAAACTTCTTCACCTACGTGAGCTATGTGTTGAATGGCACCTCCCATTGGTGGGAGGACTCTCGAACTTCACTGGTGACACAGAACTGACCACCTTGACTCTGCTGTCTCTTACTTATGCACATGAGGAACTTTTACCATGACTTATTGTCTTTAAAGGCTTTTCAGTAAATGCTTTTATCAAAAATCCGTAAGAAGAAGCCTTGCTAAATGTGCATAAAAGTAGTAGAACTTAATTCACTGCTGTTAAGTATGTAATTGCAACATACCTTGAAAAAATCTGCTCCCTTTGGGATTTCCCATTTAGGTTTCCGTATGTCAAACAGAACAACAGCAATTCCTGACCTAACAAGAGCACATCCCAGATTGTATCCCAGGTAGCCTCCACCTCCTGTCACCATTGTTTTTCTGCTTTTGTTAACCAGTAGTCCAGCATGCTCATTTAGGTTGCTCTCACATGGTCGGCTGCTGTGGAGCTCTTCTGTGGATCCTTCTTGCATCACGACTGCAAAACAGAAGATCTCCTGAAAATCCTGCTAATACTTTTAAGATCTAGGTAATTTCAGTAACTTTCATGTTGCAATGTTACATGTTACTCCTTTCTTGACTATATTTATTTATATATTTTTATTATCTTAACATGTTTAAAATGTATAATGATTTTGGTGACGGATTTTCTACGTACAATGACTGATGAACCTGAATGCTTTTATATTCCAAGATCTAGTCTTTTCCTCATACTCACAAATTTCATATTATATAGAAAAAAAGAGAAATTGCAGGATTTTGAAGATGTTATATTACCTAACCTTAACAGGTACAATTACCTTTTTGAATGCTTGGTATATCAAACATTTTATCCTTGAAAACTCATGCCTTTTGATATATTCATGCCAAAGAGAGATTAGCCTACTAGTCCGGGGAAAAAAATAGATCAGGAATATAAGAAAGGATTTATTCTGCTTTTTAAATACACTTTATTTCACATTTGGGTCACAGTTACCATTTTAAACCTTTCTGGTTAGTCTTCTGCCCAGTTCTTATTAACCTTTGTCCATATTCTTCTCATTGGAGCACTCATATACAGCTATACTGACAAGGAACACAAGCCCTCTGCCCTGGGGGTTCATATACTTGGGGAAACTGATTATAATATAATTCTGTGATAAGCCATTCAACAGGAGTTAACAATCTGTATACTTTGTTCTGTATTAAAAATGAAATTTTTCTACAGTAATCACTTCAGAAATTCACTCATATTCTGCATTTAATGTGACTGGTATTTCAGATCACAATATACTCCTAGAAATTAGCCCAGCATATTTTCCCCCAAAGGCAGCCTCTCTGTCTGATAACTTGTACAGCCTTTGCACATTAGGATCTAAGTTCTTAGGTCCCCAGACAGAAATGCAGAATAAATAAATCTGAAATCTGTTAAATTAAGCCACTTTAAAGTGGGAGCCAAACTGGGTGCCTGCCAGTCTAATATAGGAATATAAACCCAATTTTGCCAGATTATTATGGTTTTCTCATAGTTGGAGTGGGTCCTTATAGCAACATCCCCACACATGAGAGTACACCATTTTCCACCAGCTGGGCTGCTTAGCTTAGGTATATAAGCATAGTTAGCTCTCAGTCTTTTATACCAGGCTTCAAAAGAGATTATGCAAAAACTGGTAACTGGTAGCTGCATCACTTCCAGGGTGATTAAAAAATACTGGAAAAGCAACAGAAAATGCAGCCTACAGTACACAAGATTCCAGACTGGTTTTGCCGTTGCTTAGTTAGGGTTTTGTTTTTTTTTTAATATAGTTTAGTTTGTGATATATTTCTTATTTTACACATTTTTTAGCTTTCAGACACAAGGAAGTAAGTACCAGATCCTCCAGACTGTGAGGCAGTTTTAACACCAATGTCAGCTCACTACATTCAGTGAGCTGAATGGCATAATATGGTGGAAAAGATATGAGCTCGTTATGTTGAAAAACATCCTGACATTTCAAAAGTGAAAAGTAATCCACATTTCCAAACAAAGTTTAAACTAGAAATAACATAATAAAACTAAAACAAGTAAGCTTTCTTGTTCAGTCAATGAAATTTAAACTGGCATCTCTGGATTATGCTACACAGTAGTTAAGACATATAAAATATTTTGCCTTGTTTTCTGTGAAAATGCACGGTTTTATATACTAAGGTCAAGCTTGTGACATACATCATAAAAAGATGTATCTGAAAAATGGCATATATTTGAATACTTATTAATATCTCCTTAAATTTTAAGTAAGATGGAAGTTGTATTAAAAAGTTTAAAGATTTTACTAGAAATGTCCTTCTTAAAAAGCACTAATAGCATTAATATACTAATCTGCTTCATGGAATTTGAAAATTATAATCAAATTTTGAATGTAAATAATTTACTGTAAGAAAATACTTATTTCCAGAATCACTAACTTCCTTGTTTCTCTAAATTTATGGAGCTATTCTGATTTATTAGTGTATTCTGCATGATGAGCATAGTTACACAGTGCACGCTGTGTGTGTTGCTCTTAGCTCCCCTACTGTCATTTCAAATATAAGATACGCACAAGTTACTTCCATAAAGAGTTAGACTCAAACATTTCAGGTTTTTAAAAACAGCTAAAGAAGTAGTACCCTTCGTAGAATCCTGGATGTCAGCGTTCTCCCAGTCCTTCCTGTCCAAGTATGATGGTGAGATTTCTCTTTCCTGGACAATTAGTAACACAAGGACATCCAGTACTCTCAGACAAACAGAAATGTTCACGTGTGCTCAGGCCCTTTTGCTGTTCCTGCTCCTTTGTAGTTGGTGGCTGGGCTGGGAGCCAAAAGAGGGCAGGGCTTAATGTGTATATAATTTATGCTCCTTTTCAGGAAAAAGGAAATGTTTTCTCCACATGAGACCCTTCTAAGTAGGATGGTATCTCTTACCTTGTAGAAGTATTGACAAGATGCTAGACAACACAAATATACTATTGGTGCCATCATTCTGTAGATATGTTGTACTAGATTACAGAAACATCTCACACTGTTTTTACAAAGCACAGAGAAAAGGGTTCTTAACTAAAGAAAACAGGAAAGAAATTCTTAACACTAATGCTTAAAAGTAAACCTCTCTCACAGTTGTGTGAATCTTTGGTGAGATACATCTCATCTAAGAGCACAGTCTCCTTTTACCTGCAGTTTTCAATCTAAATTTGAATAAAGAGAAGAAACATAAAATCTTGTTCGGCAGTGGTACTTAACACTTTCACCCTGAGTTTTCTATCTTCATCCCCAACCCAATTATGTATTTGCAAAGAGACTTAACTGTAGGTACAAGAGCTGTTCTCTGGCTTCCAAGACTGATGAAGTGCATGCAGCAAACTAACTGGTGCACAACAGAACAGGAAAAGGTGATGTACTATTAAATAATGCATTTAAAATTAATAATTAATTAAATGATTAATAATTATAGAAGTTCTGTAATCCTAAAATGTTTAAAACACATATCCTTTTGCAAACTAAACAATGAGAAATCAAAGCCAACTTTATAAAGTGGGTGTGTCTAAAAATAGGTCTCAAAGCAGTAGTTAAGATGCTAAAGAAACACTCCCAAATCTAAGTGACTACAATTTTAAGTGTTCACATGTTAGAAATATCTCAAGTTCACAGGTGACTTTGACATTTAAATGTAATTTAATGTTCATGTGCTGACAAGAACTCAAGCTGACACTTAGGCAAATATATATTAGCATAACATATTATATATTTAAGTTCCTGTAGTCTGCATTAGGACTAGAATCTTTGAACCTGTCAAGTTAATTCTCAGATTGCCAGGTAAGTGAAAACCCAGCTGAATAAAACCCCAAGAATACCAAATTCTCTGTTACGAGCTGTCCACAGCACTGATAGCTTTTACTATTGAATCGGAGAAAGAAAGTAGCTGTTCTGTCTCTGGACTACGACAGAAGTCCTGCACAAGTCAAAGCTGTTGGCAGCTTATTCATAGCATATCGATACCTCACTGCTCAGTGAAAATCAGCAAAGAGCATTTTAAGTTGGCTTTAGGTTCCACCTTAGCCAAGAGGAAACACCTCAGAAGAGCTTTCAGAACTGGTATTTTGTACCTCTCCTGTTACACTTATTCTCCTATCTTTAATGAAGAAGAGAGGTAGCCTTATGTCATTCACTGCATCCTGCCAAGTCCATTTGAAAGAAACAGAAGCTGAAGTTGCAAGAAAAGCTGTTAAATCAGGATTTAAACTTGCTTTTGGTCTTGAATCACTCTATACAGCCCTTTTCTACTTTTTCTTCTAAAATCACTCAGCTCATGTAGGTACACCAAAATAAACAAAATATGCAGTGCTTCTAGGAGATGACTGCATAAAATACAACAGGAAGGTGTCAGCGAGTTTACTTCTTTATTTCATGGAGAAGGCCCACATTTCTGAAATGTTATGTCAGCTTATCAAAATGTTACTTACATCCAGACTGTAAAGCCATGTTGAAATGTCATTGCACTGTTTCACAGAGGAACCTAGTAAGCTTACATGAGTTAGTTTGAAATCACAAGCTGATAGATGCACTGATAAATCTGAATTGAGTAAGAAGAACCTGGCATAAAAAAGAGAAGACACTACCTGTTCTCCGGCATACAAAGGAAAAGACTCATTCCTATGCTAATTTTATGGGCACCAGTGCTGGGTACTGGACCACAGTGAGGAGGTCCAGACCATGACCAAGAAGACACATGTGTGGAGACTGGGTCTTTGGCCCTTTCATTCAGCATGTCCCATTAACTTCATAGGTGTGCATTTCAGGTCACAGAACAGGAGCAATATTCCAGCTGTGAGGTAATGCAAACCTCGATGAGGGGTTTTAATTCTGTGGAAGACACTATTCAGAAAGAAGCCTTAACCAAAGCATGAAAAGCTAGCCAGAGGTCCGAGTTAAAATGACAGCCGGATGTTTGGCATGAGTCACAGGCAGTTCTACAGTGCCCAAGGGCATAAGAACAGCAGAAAAGCTTAAGAGACTAAGCTCTCTTTTAAAGCTATCTCAAAGATAGGATTTTGCTGAAATAAGTGTAGCATAAAAATAGCATCTGTCTTATTAAAAATTCTATATCTAAGCTGTAAATTAGTAGAGTTGTTTAAGCTCATCATGTGTTTGTAGATCTCCTTATGCACTTGTTCACATCCAGATGCCCAATCATATGTACTGATGCAATCGTATGAACTCATAGTGGTAAGACTCGTTTGGATAGCATACCAGAGAGCTGATGCTCTCTGCAACCCCAAAGAAGTCTGAACATATCTGTTGTAGGGTGTAAGTACTTTTGACTAAAAGTATTTAGCTCTTTGTGACTACAAAAACAATCATCCTCCTAACAAGGACTGAGTCTAAACCAGAGAGCTGAGAGAACTGAAGTCACAATAGTGAGATATTCACATTTTAAGTAAGAAATGACAGAAAATGTTAAAAAGCATTTAAATCAGAAGGCCTTGCAATGTTAATGGAAAATAATGGAACTCTCTTCTAAACAACATATCTCACTGTGCTTAGAATTTTTGCTTCAAAAAGAGAAATCATGGGATCTGAATTTGGAAAAGGACACTTAAGAATATTTACTTTTCATACAATCAAATGCTAAATATTGGCCCATATCAAATATTTCTAAGGAATGAAGTTGTCCTTAAAAAATTTCCCCAACACAATATTAATGCAACAACAGATTTAATTTACATACCCCAAGTATGCATTGCTCAAATGCAACATTAAATACTTTACATAACACAATGTTCTTCATATTCTTTGCTAAATTAGAAAAGTAAGATACAGAGGCAAAACAACTTACCCATGTCACACTGTAAGTGTATGCCAGAAGGGAAAAGAAGATGCAGATCCTTATTCCTGTTATTGGACAAAAGGCATATTTTCGATGCTTAATACAGCAAAACAACAACTGTATGCTAGGACTAAGTTAAGATCCTTTGGGCAGTAAGCTCCCTCTCATTTTTTCATTACAGAAAGATACTAAGCATTCATCACCATGCATTTCAGTACCTCTTGTAAAGAGTTCTTCTCTGTATAACAATTTAATTACACATTTCTGTTTAATATAATACTAACAAAGTTCCAAAAGTACATTTAGTAGAGAAGATATTTTGCTTTTTCTGTTTTTCTTAAATCCAGTCATCTGTTAATGGCTTTTTCTTTTTAATACTACCAGATACAGTGTTTCTAAAACCAAAAGTATCTAGCACTTTAGATGTGTTTTTGCTTTTCTCCTTAAATCCCTCAGTTCTTCGTTAACATACATAAACATCCTCAATCTATTCCTTCCTTTTTCCTATGTCTTTGTGTATTTATTTGTGTAAGGATTCTGCATATTTCACCATTCCCTCATGGGAGGAATAAAGCACACACAAACACTTCAAAGCACAGCCTTGGAATGTGTCATCTAAAATGCTTTTCCAGTTATGTTGTTCTCATTTACTCTGCATTCCTAGTTGCTTCGCATGCTGCACAGACTGATTTACAGGTCAAATGAAATGATAACTGTGAGACTGCATTGCCACGTCAGGGTGGAATCACAGGAAGAAACAAAGCAAATTCTCATAGCAACAATGAATATGCCCTTTATCAGCTCTCTCTCAGGTCTGGCTAGAGAAGGAGACAGTTTATGCAATATTTGAAGGGAAGGAAAACAAATGCATCATAAACAAAAATACTGCATTAACTTGTATTGAATAACAGCATGTTTCTATATAATGAGCAGGGATGACAGCTTGGCTTCTTACATACAGGAATCGCAGAGGAAACAAGGAAGCCACAGGAGCTATATATATACATGGGCTTTAAAAAGATTATTGAAGACCAATCCTAATAGGTTTCATTTTAATTTAAAGGTTTTCTAACAGTTATTGCACAGGAAGAGAGAAGTACAAATCATCATGACTACTACATGGCTTGTTTTCACACCTAAAAAAACATTGGAGGAGTTAAAAAAGCATGGGAGACGACTTAGGATGGATGGAAGACTAGGATCTGTTTTGCACTATGCCAAACAGATACCATTTAAAAACTTGTGATAGTTTCTACCAAGTTTAATTTACAAATATCCATTCATCTCTACTGTTATTAAGCCAGAAATTTTTAACATAAGCTTCAGAACTTTCAAAGTAGGAAAAAGAAAAAAGCTTCTAAGACAGATTTGTCGTTTGCTAGTTATTTCTCTGTTAAGGAAGAGTTTTGGTACCAGATAAACTGAGGTCACAATGACAAAGGCAGCCCAAATCATTGAAAGCATATAAACTGTGGCTTACAAGGTCAGCCTAATCTACCTACCAAATTCTGGGCAGAATTTATGATTCTAACTGAAAACTATTCACAGTTACCCATTCTTGCTGCAAAAACAGCACTCTCCTGATAGGTGGCAGAACACATACTTCAAGGGCAACTGGTTTGGCTGTTTAATTCATTGCATGCAAATCAACATATTCAGTGAGTCATAGCAATGACACGACTTACAAACAACCTGCCAGAAAAAATATGTATCTTTGTTAATTGTAAAACTCCTCTTTTATTATGTCATGAATACAGTGAATGCATTCCAGGAAGCAAATGACATATACCTGACAGACCAACATTGAAAAGTCATAAACAGAGCACTCAACTAGTCAGGCCATCAGAACTGAACCATCTCCTTAAAACTGATGGGAGCAGGTAGGATGGGAGTTTCTAGGAGACAGAAACTATATTTTAAAGGAAGGAGCTGCTCTGAATAGATAGCAGGACTCAGCAGCCTGTCAAGCAAGACAAAGGCTTCAGAAGCACAGAGACAGGCTGCACAGCCTGGAAACACTTGCAAAGAAATTAAGGACGGGATGTAATGGCTAAATACTGTAACATCCAACTATTTCATAGCTTCTGTGGTTACACAGATTCTAACATCAACATTTGTTCCTTGCTTTTCAGTTGCATTTTTCTTGAACTTAAAACCCCCTTGAGCTCACACCACCAGCAAAAAGAAGATTCCTGAATTCCTAACACCTTCTGCAAATCTGGGAGCATGCTGAAGGGAACCAGAGAAACTTGCTATGCTCTACCCACAGAAACAAATGACCAGTCTACACCAGAACAGCTGAGTAATGGGGTGAGCATTAGTGTAGGTTGCCATGAATTTAGGATAGATGCACTGACGATCAGTCTACAGAGACACTGTGTTTTGAATGAGTAAAATCTCTGAACACCAAATATTACACAGGGAAAAACAAAAGGCTGTAAATGAGAAGTTTGTCAGAATGCAGTCTAAACAACACAGACAGATTCTGATGCTTATCCACATTTGCAAAATCTGACATGTGCATTATCTTATTTCACAGGAAGTCTCTGATGTAATTTAACATACCTGCACAAGTATATTTCATCATTTAATATTTACATACCCCAAATGAAAATGTAATGATCCTATTTACAATTAACATTTTCATATCAAAGCATCTCAATAGTTACACATGTACCAACATATATGCTAACATATATGCCACAAGACGTGGTGTTGAATAGCACAAAACACCATTTTAAACGCAGTAGTCCACAGTAGGCTGGTACTAACATGGAATGCAGGAGTCAGCTGCTGAACATACAACACTAAAAAGAGCCTTTTATGGTAGAAAATTTTTAATTCCTTAGGGAGGCAAAACAGATGGAGGGACATAAAAGATATCATCCATATGAAGGTACATCCCATTCATTCCCATCAGCTGGCACTCAGACATGCAAATGGCTCCTAAACAAATTCAGATCAAGTGTCTGAATTTTGCAGTCTGAATCCATTTTTATTAAATATTACATACATTAAACAAATGAGATGAACTCTTAACCCTCTAAAAGACAACAGTAAACATCTACAAAATAGCAATGAGCTGTCATTGCAGAGTTTCTCAGTAAAAAAGCAAAGTGCATTTCATATTTATAAATCAACTAGAAAAATATATGCTTTATCACTGTAGTTAGGTTAAACTTCATTTTCTTATATGGTACTAGCAAACATTTTTAATCTTTTTAGGACAGGAAACATATAAGAACCTAACAAAATTGCTTAGAAGACTGCCAGTGTCTGGTTATACAACCAAATATAACCAGGCTTTATCAGCAACAAGACATTGCTTATTTGTATGTCTGATGATTTCTCAGCTACCAACTCTAAAGCTTTCTCTACTGCCAACACAAGAAACAATGTGGTGAAATAAGTATAAGCAAACTTCTTTGGCAAAAACGTTCAATCCAAGCCTTTTTTCTGCACTAAGGTTATTTCTTAGACTTCTGACACAAAACTGGCACAAAGAATTCTCTTTCTAGTATCACAGCCACCTGTCCCATCTGTTAGGGATAATGAGCACCAGCAAAGGAGTCTCAAACCAACTGCCAAAAAAGTTATCTTGGCCATACCACTGATTGAAGCAATTATTAGTATGATGCAGCAGAATAGAAGAGAAACAAAAGCTGTGACCCTGCATAACTACTAATTACATTAAAAATACACATACACTTTTAAAATTTGCATTAGTTATATTGAAAAATATCCTCTTACATATGTTTAAACATAAGCCTTTAGTGTTCAGGGCTTGATTTACTTTGAGTCCTACAAAGTCAGCAGCACTTATCTGTAACTTCTTCCAGAAGCTGAGACAACAAAGAATACATCTTCCCTCTTTCTCCTTGAAGCTGTAAGCTTTAAGCACACTCTGAAAGGAAGCAGGCTAGTGGTACCACTCCAAACTTCTTCCATCTTTTCTTCATCTAAAATTTAATCCTACAAGTCAAGCACATGAATAGTTTTAAAAATACAATTCAAAATACATAAACTGCATAGGCTCACCATTACCCTTAGCAAAATGGTAATGGAAAACTAGTATAAATTAACTTGATTAACTTTCAGTTTTCCTTACTTACATGTAAGGAAATATTTAATTTAATCATTCTACAAGTATGTCTTTCTATACACTCTACAAGCAATAGTTTACCTTGGAAGGTTGAAAGACAGAGATGGCCATGGAAAAGTAGCCTCTGTCTCTATATGCCTGTAACAACTTTCTTGCTGCTACAGGGTGATTATATATCTGTATCCTCTCCAAGCACCTCTCTTTAGTGATCAGCCTTTATGTGCTGAATTCTGCACATACCTGACCAGGCTCCAGATTCCATTCTCCAGGAAGAAAGCAAGCATTCTTAACCAGTGGGTCTAAGTATTTTTTCCCTTCTCTTTGAATGACTGGGCAATGATTATAAACCAAAATACAAACCTCAGCTATAGAAATAAGAATTTAAAAACCAGTCTCACTACATCTCTGCCTTACCCAGTTCTTTGATGAGTATCTTGGCAGGCCTAAGTTCTCTAGAGTAACTCTCTGTAGTTGTCTGCATGTCTACCTTTTCCTCCCAAACAGCTCTGTGACAAATGCTTCCGTCTTGCTTAATGCTGAGAAAAGTACTTCCATCCAGCAGTATCTCTTTTCCTGTAATTTTTAAAGCAGGTTGGCTCTGCCAGAGGTTTAGTTTGTCCAGCTGCTTCTCCCACAACTTTGTAACAACAGTTCTGTGTTTGCTGAGACTGTCTTTACTATTTGTGGGGGCTTTTTCAATCAGCCTTGTTCATTTAACTGATAAATCATGCATCCCATGTAACAATAGTTATTACAGCCATTACATCTGGTCCTAACCCTCTCATGTGCTTAGCTGTTTGCTCTTTGAAAGAGCTAAACCATTAATAACTACAAATACACATTTCCCTTCCTACTTTTACGACATAGTTCCTTTGAACTGTTCTTTGTGTACAAAGCTACACTGTGGGCTAGCTCAGCTAAGAGCTAAAATCATTACAAATGTTTTCAACTTTGCAGAAAGTCACTGCTGGAAATTAATATATTTTACATTAGGGTTATGAGATATTATCCTTCTACTGAAATACATAAACTATCACCTATTTGTGGTATTTACCTGAGCATTTTTTAAAAGCCAGAATTGTCCTTTTGGTTTATATACCATTTTTGAAGTAATAACCTGTTTGAAAGAAAAACAAAATCTAAAGAATTACACAGCTTTTCACAGAGACATATAGTGCCTTCGTATCTTTGTTTAGCCATGTACTTGTGTGACAGAAAATCTTTTCATTAAGGAGATATATTGCATTTTAAAGCTTTTTTGCCTGCTATTACTATTGAAATGGTACTTTCTGGTTTTGGATTAGCATTTTGGAAGTGTAACAATGAATGGTAGGATGACACAATTTAACTGTCCTTTACTCCAGTTCTAGGCAGGTATCAGAACTAACTCTGAATTATACCAGAAGCAGCATGGAATGGTGTGCAATCCGAGCTAATTCAGACTGCTGAGATACAGATGGCATGCAGTGCCAGCAGGGCTATGCTGCTTCCAGGAAACTAGCACATTAGAGTCCACTCGCATACCTCTGTCTGGCATCACATTTTACTGTTACCTGTTATACGATGGCTAACGGAAAAGGAAACCTCATGTTGAGGGAGGATGCTGAAGAGAAGATGAGGAAAAGAAAAGAAAGGGAGACAAACCTAAGGAGTGTTGGCACCATGTTCTTATTCTATGCAGAAAGAAGGGAGCTAAAAATTACAGTAAAGAAGGAAAGGGGAAGACACATTGTGCACTCACAGCCCAGAAAGTCAACTGTATCCTTGGCTGGATCAAATGAAGCATAACCAGCAGGTCAAAGGAGGTGACACTCCCCTTCTGTTATCATGAGACCCCACTTGGAGTGCTGTGTGCAGCTCTCGTGTCCTCAACATAAGAAGGATATGGAACTCTTGGAGCAAGTCCAGGCAAGGGCCACGAGGATGATCGGGGGACTGGAGCACCTCCCGTATGAAGACAGGCTGAGAAAGTTGGGGCTGTTCAGCCTGGAGAAGACAAGGCTGCATGGAGACCTCATAGCAGCTTTCCAGGATCTGAAGGGGGCCAACAAGGATGCCAGAGAGGGACTCTTCATCACAGACTGCTGTGATAGGACAAGGGGTAATGGGTTTAAACTTAAACAGGGGAAGTTCAGACTAGTTATAAGGAAGAAGTTCTTTCCTGTGAGGGTGGTGAGGCACTAGAACAAGCTGCCCAAAGAAGTGGTAAATGCTCCATCCACAGCAATGTTCAGGGCCAGGCTGGACAGGGCCTTGAGTGACATGGTCTAGTGTGAGGTGTCCCTGCCCATGGCAGGGGGGTTGGAACTAGGTGATCTTAAGGTCCTTTCCAACCCTAACTATTCTATGATTCTGTAACAGAACAAATTATTCCGGTAGGCTTGAGACTTAACAGAGAAAGGAAAAGGAGAGTCAAATTATTTAGAAAGCAGAAAAAGTCTGAGATTGAGAGATGAGATCTTTCTGAGAAAAATTAATTTGTCAGATGCTTCAGGAAATATAAGAGAAGTGAAGTGGAAGATTTAGGGAATCTTCCCAGGAAAAAGGCTGGTAGAAAATGTACAGGTCTTTAGGGGCAAAAAGAAAGGGAGACTGATGGTAACTTGAAAAGTAAATGGTTTGAGAAGGGATTGTCTGACAACAGAAGAAAGATCTCACACTATTCCATGCAGAGAATATAGCTCTAGCAGACAGAGAATAGACGATGATGCAGTTAGATAAATCAGGATGAGCCCAAAAAGATTTTGGAAAATGAAAGCAATTTGTATTTCTAAGTAAGAAGTCATAAAAAAAAGGAAGAGGTAAAAGATGTTCTAAAGATGTTCTTCTAAAAAGAACATTACATCACAAGAGACAATTTTCTCTTTTAATAATCCATGCAAAGAGAAACATATTGATCTGGCAAATGAGAGAACTAAGGAAGGAGAGGAACAGCTTAATGTAATTTCGCTTTGACGCAAGAAATGGAGGAATAACTGAGAAAACAACAGCCCTGAACTTTAATACGTTAGAATCTGCTCAGATCCTCTACTATGATGGTAGCTAATCGTGTAAAACCTTAAAACTAAGTCCCTCTTCCTTGCATATCATTTCTAAGCCTCAAAAAACCCACTAAAATTGACAGCACAAGGAAAGAAACAGTGACTCCTTTTTAAATATCAGACACAAAGTCATATATTGTTGTCTTCCGTTCATGAAATACAAAAGCAATTACTGAAAAATTCTTAATACCTCAAAGATTTTGCCTGCTTTAAGAAACCTCTAGCTTTTGCTACTTCTTGAGTAAGCTTCTTTAAATCATCTCCTTCAAAGTACGGGAAAACTGGATCCTGAAAACAGAATTAAAATATTCTTCTTTATTTTGCACCTATTTATTATTTTCAATTTCTACCAACTTAATTACCTGAGCCTAAACTGTCAATCTCCCTCCTCCTATCTACTTGCAGAGAAAGTCTTGGTCTTAAAAGGGGAGAGTAGAGCAACTTTGGATTGAACATGGTTCTGTTCACTAACATATTCTTCTGCTCTGGCAATCCCCGAGGTTTCCTGCTGCAGAACTGAAGTGCTACAAACAGTGTAAGGATTTTACAATTACATAAATGAAATACAAGATAGCAAGGCTAAGAAGGCACAGTAAAAGCTAAAGTTAACTTAAAATCCACAGTGTCCAAATGCAAGATTATTATTGGGTTTTTTTGCTTCTCTTTCAAAAACTATGCTGCATTGTGTAATTCTTTCATGGGTTTCATCACCTGGCCAAGGCAGCTAGCAGAGAGGCAAAGCCAGATATTCAAAAGTCTCCTTTCAGTTTCAATGTGAAGTATCTTATGAATCTTCTATTTATTTTTCTCATGATTTTTCCTTTTCAAATGAAGTGTGACTATTAGTAAAGAACTAAGCTGAAATGAAGCAAAACCAAACCCAACAAAACCAATCCATTTAACATACATCTTCATCATCAAACCCCTCTGCCAACATTCTGTGTGCTGCTAATTGTCCATCCACATCTCCAAAACTGCAGTGGTAGCGCCCTCCTGTTTGGGAAGCAAGCTTCTTCAGAAATTCATTAGCTCCTCTGTTAACAACAAAGTACTAAGTTACTAAGGAAAATTATTTCTTTGAAAGCAACAGCAATAGAAGAAGACTTTCTAAGAATTCCTCAAAAAAATATTACACCAAAACAAATGGTTTGGAGGACATGACTATAAACCACTGCATCATTTCTCATTAACAGTTGTTAATGTGGAATACACACTGCTTAGCTGTCGTAACAGGCTATTTTTGGACACAACGTTCAGTGTAGCAATGGAACCAAAATTTAAAGTAAATCAAGAAATCCAGAAGCCAGGCTGGCAGGTGAAGGGCAGTTCATATTTTACATATGGGGAGAAAACTGAAAGCCAGGAGACTCTGCTAAGAGTCACACACTTGTACTGCCATTTATACATCATTATTTTAGAGTCCTGTCTCCCAAGCACTAGCACTGCAAAGTCAAAAATAGTCATACAGCCATTAATTTCAAGTAAGCTGCAAGGACTGATTCCATCCTAAAACGGGACACTAAAATATCCACAATTAACTAGCAGATTTCTTTGGAAAGAAACAGCAAAAGAACAACTTTTCATCAGAAGTGACATGTTTCTCCCTCACTAGCAGATAACCTGAACAGATAGTTACTGGCTACTGACCAGTTAATCAAATGATATGCAAATAAAGAAACCCAAAATATTCATAATTACAATACTTTTAAGTTGATTTTTTCAACTTAGATCCAATAATTCTATGTATCGAGCACTCTACTACATCCCCCTTTAATGGCTTGAAAAATGACAACCATACCGTTCAGTGAACTGAGCATGTTGTCCAGCAGCTTGACAATAAACTAATTCTAAAGTTTTTATTGTTCTTGCAAAGTATCATATACCTGTCTGCACAGTGAAAAGAAATAGTGTGAATTTTAATATCTTGTTTCTTTCTCAATCTTTCAACTTCTGTCAAAATCAGACTGTAACTGGTGTCTGGTTTTCCATCAGTCAATACGTACAGTGCCTCTATACCTTGGAAACTGAGACCCTTCTGAAAAGTAGAAAATAAACTTAAATAATTAGTACATTTATATGAAAAGTTAAGAATGAAAACACTATTCCAATGATTTAGTATTGTTTCATATTTACCACTCGTTAATCAAATGAATGTTGGCTTTTCACTTCATATGGAAAAATAAGGATATAAATTTTAAAAATAACCAAGTAGATAATCTGTAGCATAATGCAATATATTCCTAAGAAAAACATCACCAAAAACTTGAAATAAGCAAATTAACGGGTTTTGGAGAACTGCTAACAGAAGGCTTTAGCGTAACATTTTGTAAGAATTAAAGATGCTCAATGTCTGCAAATCAGGGTCACTGGGAATTGGCCTTTTTGTATTACTGAAAACTGCTACAGTAATTGACTCTGTGAACATTTTTTTAATACAGACATGCCTTACAGTTCTACTTGATTTGATTCATGATGAATTCCATAAAATTTACTCCAAGGGTGTCTGAAAGAAGAACCATGCATTTAAGGCAACATTTTTTTTTATTAACATTTTAAATCTCATGAAATTCGAAGTTATTTCAGTCTCTGTTTTAAATTATTACTACTACTAAATTTCTAAAAGAGAAAAGTTTATTCACCTGTTACTGAAGTTCAAAGATTGTGTACTCAATGCTCATGAAATTCCAGCAAACACCACTTCTTTAAAATCCCCATTTGGCTCATAGCAAGTATCTCACTGCCACAGCTGTGCATTAGCATCACTTTGAGCTATTTTCTCTCTCTAGTATTTGAAAACAAATACTAATGCAACTACTGTTATTTCAAATTTTTCTTAAACTCAGTATGAGTAATGAATTCTAGTATCTACTAGCCTTGAGGACAGAAACAGTGGCTTGATTCTAGATCCATTAATGTTTTGCATGTAAAAATGCTGTATGTTTTGACCAAATAACTTTCCTAAACCATGACCAGTCAGATGAAAGTGTTATATCACTAAGACACAGCGTCTTCGCCAGAATGTAGTATACAATTTACTAACCTGTAAAGCCATAAGGGTGCATGTATTACCATCAGCGTGGAATGTGGACACCCACTGCACAGCACTGTGACATGTTTCGTCAGTTGCCTCTACAAGACACTCCTTCCAAGTCTCTGTATTTTCGGCAAATCTCAGCAAGTTAAACCTAAGGAGAAAGATGGCCCACAACATTAAACCCTAATCAATATTATCAGTCACTTCAGATAAGCCAGTTTTGAAATAAATAAACCAAACAAATTTGCAAACCCACTAGGAAAAAAACAAAACAAAATCAAACACAAAACCCAACCAACTTCTCTTCCCCACAAAACCCAAGAGCCTAATACTGGATTAAAGTCTTCAGCTTTAGGAGAGTCAGAAAGCATATCTCATTCTGCATGAACAGAATATCTATGGGTATTCTGAGCCCAAAGGATGAACAGCATCAGGCAAATGAGGCTCAAATCTTAAAGAGCTCAGAACTGAAAGTTGGTTAAAAAGAACAGAAAGAGCAGTTCATGTCACATGTGTATTATGTACCAACATATCTTAGTTACTTGTATTTTTTCAGTACTGTATTATTTGTTATTAAGTAATCTTATGACATAATAAGTAGTGCAGATTTCAGTCTTTATCAGCAGTTCATCGTACCTGACTTTATTTTTTCTCAGCTGTTCCCAGATAAGGGAGGTAAGTTCTTTCATGATATGTGGCAAATATGGGTCCATGGAACCAGATGTATCAATCAAAATACAGACATTTGCTTCTAAAATGGTACCAAACAATCTTCGGCTTCCTGGGCCAGAACATTAAAACTAATTGTCATTACATAGGCTTATTTTATTGAACATATTATTTTATTGAGCATACTGTAAAATCTTTAGTTTGTAGGGGTTATTCTAGGCATATTTCTACAAAATAAATTCTAATCTGTGTGCAGCTAGGTAGTTCAACAAGCAAGAGAGGGATCAAAATACTTTTCACCAGCAGAGCACATTCTTAGCAAAAGAAACTTTAAAGCTAATTTTGTTTGTTGATGTTATTGTATATATTCCATGGATACAAAGCTTTTGACACCAGGAACCTTAAATTTCTGAACACAACATACAAAAAGGAGAAGTTTATATCATAGCCCTAAGTATTTCACAGCAAGCTTGATGTTTCAGCTACACAGACAATGAATTCTCTTGTGTTCTTGTATTCATAAAAATACATTTTAAAAAGTCAATGAAATGCAAAACCAATTATTTTTATTTATATTTGAGGTCCAGATTTATATTCAGATTTATTGTATGATAAGCAGTAGACAAGAATATTTTATGTATGTTTCAACTGTGCTTTATACACAAGATGCACACTAGTACCTGACAGAAGCCACTGTATTCTTTCTATATATCGCCGCAACACTTTCTCCAGTTGTTCAGTGTAGATTTCCAGTTCTTTAGGTTGAAACTGCAGATGTTTCACAACTCCCTGGAAAAATCAAGATTTGGGGGGTTTGTCTTCACTTCTATGAAAGAGCGTAAAAAAATTTCTGTGACTCTGTTGCTATGTGGGTTTACCCAAATGAGGAAAGCCTTGTTCTCATCTCAGCCAGTTGAGCTGAACAACAAAATTTGACTAGAGAGGTGAGCCAGCTGCATTATCTCTGACATTTTTGTAGGTATAACAGAGCAATAGTATCCTGGACTTAATTTTCTGTGCTTCTCCCCAGGTGGTGCACAAACCCTAACAATGCAACATTTTTCCAGTTTTTACTCACATATAATTTTTAAAAGCTTTACTTAAAATTTTAAAATTGTTTTCCACACTGTATGAAAAGAGGAGATGCATTCTCCAGATTCCATGCATTTTCCACTTCAAACATACTAAATGATCTTTTATTCACCACAAGAAACCTTCTCTAGCTTTCTAACAGAAACATGATTCAGACAGACAACCAGGGAAGAGTGAAGGGAATATCACACTAGCAAGCCACAAATGCTGATCAACATGCATTGTCTTAAACACAAAACCTTTCAATGATGTAGGCAGATGAAGTCTGCAAATGCTTACATCAATTTCCACACTAGGGAAGACTGTGCAGTATTTTGCTGACACTTTCTTGTGCAGCGATGCCACAATTTTCTGACGGTGAGTACAGCCGGGACCAAACAGCAGTTGGGGCAATTCCAGTTTAAGCTTTTTAATACTGTACTTGGATAGCCACTGGTAAGACAAACAGATGAAGCAACTGGTTGCTAGTAAATAGTAAAACAGATTAAGTAACAATACATTGTAAGGAATCACAATTAACGTGTTCACATTAATTCATATGGATAATTCTCAAATGGCATTTCATTAGTAAGGGGCAAAGTACCTCTCTGCTTGAACAGATTTCCTCTTTGTTTGGCAATGTAACAGAGGGAACAGACTTTCCTATGCACATTACCTTTGGATACTTTTGGTATACTGGACCTAGTTAAGAAAATGAAGAAAGCAGTATTGAGAGCTTGAGGTTTAAATCACAGGCCTTTGATTCAGATGTGACTGTGGATTAAAACAAACCAATCAACCAACCCCAGCCCCACAGACAAGCATTTCATACACAGTTCTGCATTTGAAAACAAATGCAAAATTTCTATATATCAAAGTACTTAAAAAAAAAACCTGATTTTTAAAGTCACCTGCAAAAAAATACTCCATAATCATCTGCATCCTTATTTTTCTTTAGAGCAGCTTTGACCACAAGATCTCAAAGGACTTTACAAAAACAAACCAAAATTCCCCAACACATCCCCAGCATTACAATTGCAAGTGTTTCTAAAAACTTCAATTAAATCCCTAATTTAATACTGTGTTTTAAGCAAACCACAAAACAAATCGAAGACAAAAAGCCCCTAATCTATACAGACCTGGTGGAATTTCTGCTTTGGCACTAGTAGGACACCATGCCTGTACTCTTCTGGAAGCATTTCTCTCTGCATCATGGTTGTCTTTAATATACTATAAGCACATATAGTAATAATAATTTTTAGAAAAGGCAATTAAAACGTGTTTCAGTCAAAATGTCATTACTCAGAACTACAACTACCCTTCATTGTTCTGATTCCTGTTTGGCTCTTCTGACAAGTCAGCACTTGCCATGATGACCTGTTTCTTGCTAGGTTAAGTAACTCTAATTGCTCTTGCCAATTTCATCTCCTGCCTTAAAAGTAAAGACTAACATCTCCAGGCAGATGAGTCTGGACCATTTTTGCAACTTGAAGGAGCAGTCTAGTATGGTAATGGCAGTGTTATATAGTTTCTACAGAGTTCTACTGAATATTTGAAATTTAGCTCTGACATCGCTTGTTTTTACTTTAGGTATAGAAATTTCTAGGGTTAACCCTCTAGGGGATAAGCAGTCTGTTAAACAATATGAATACTTGTTTAACCCTATTTTAGGCTCAGACTTTTGCTGTGATAGAGACTTCAAGTAACTGACATCTAATGTAAAATAACATACTATATGTAACAGATTCATAGAAATGTTTGGGTTGGAAGGGACCATCAAATGTCATCTAGTCCAGCTCCCAACATAACATACTATAAAACATAACAAACTAGAAATATCCCCAAACGTCTACAGACAAACCTGTATCAGTTTCCTACAAGTTTAATCCCTGTAAAAAAATGCTACATTGTCACATCTGTGAGTGATTACTTTTTTCCTGCATTTGTGAAGAAGTGTTGAGCATATACTGATCTTGATAAAATAGCATGGAAGACCTGTTTGAGCTTACCTACCAGTTCTTTGACACATGAACATGCCTACATTTAAGGTGTCACTCCCATTTCAAAGATGAGACCTAAAAATTCCAGGTCAAAAGTTAACTACATTCTCTGCAATAGGAAGTTCTTATCTAGTAGTTTCTATACTGAAGTGGTATGCGCTGGCACCGGATATTTGTATATATTACAGATAGCAAAGCTACTCAGAACAGATGCGCACACAGTCAAAATTAACAAGGAAAACATCAGCAAAATCCCAAACTCAGTAATGGAACTCCATGGCAATCAGCACAGCAGGCAGGAAACAAATCCTGAATCCTATTTCTAGTTTTCATGCTGTCTCTCTGTGTGGCCAAAGGCATGCTACTCAGCTGCAGCTGTCTTATCTGGAAATGAGCAGCATACCAAAAAATTCAGTACTTTCTAGAAGGACTTGAAAAATAGATGTAATTCGGTAAAGCACATTTCTGCTTTGTTTTCATTAAACACTAAATATTTGAAGTCAGAAGAGGGATTATTTAGACAATTTTAGACACTGCAATGTTGTTCCATTATAATTAATTATTTAGTGGGAATTAATAAGATGTATTTTTTTGTTTATGTAGCATTTTGAATTTGAATTACAGTGTCAATTCGGGGTACCCTCACAGTGCTGTTTTAATTCCTGCAAATTTTCAGCCTGAGCACTTCTCTCACAAAGCGCAGCATCTGACAGGCAGGTAAGATCTCTAATTAAAACATACAGCATATTAAAAATAGGACCATTTCAAACCATTCTAGCCAGACTGAGGGCTGTGGGTTTAGGAGATGGCAACTTCTGTGGCCTTCTTTTCTCTTTCTTTGTAAGCACATTTGGGTCTCCTTCTGGTATGAATGTATTAACAGACTGATTTACTGAACGTTGCTTTAAGGATTCCACTAGGAATGCACACTGAAATGGAAGTTCACAGCATTTAGTAATTCATATACATGAAATATAAGTCAATAACATTTCAAAGCCAGCCATTCTGTATTTATTACTTTAATAAAAATAAAAAGACCAGAACAAACTGGAAGATGATAAACCAAGAATATGCAATTATTAAATGGCAACAAAATATTTTAAGATCCCATTAAATATCAACCAATTCTTCTTTTTAAACAAAAGATTTCTGTGACTCAGACTTGCATGCAACAAGCCGTATAGACCTCTGGACATAGATCTCGCTGCATATATCTTTCTAACCACACTTTCGTAACGCACAACCACCAAATGGCCAGGCTGGGTACACTGCCTCAGTCACTTTCTCAGATAGCTTTATATAGTATATAAATATAATATATATAGGCATATAATATAGATACGGTCTAGTTCTACACCCCTAGTACATTTAAGAAAGCAATTATTTCGGAATTGAACAAAGGTATTGTGCCACTGATGAACCCTCCCTGAAGTGTGACTTACAGGAACATAATATTTTATGTTTGTTATAGAATATATATAACTTTTTAACATATTTCTTTATATATACATCTGTATACATTTTATATATATACAGTTATAAAGAACAATTCTATTTGAGAAGAATTCATCATAGGATTTGCAACAAAAAGGAGAATCACTTCAACTGTAAGCTCCTTGTATTTGATACGGAATCATGGCCACTCCAACACCCATCACTTCAGTGCCATTGTACAACTGCTTTCTAGGCCATATTTACTCTGTGGTGACTATTCTCACACTCTCAAGCATTCCTGCCCATCTTACAAGGATTTTCATTTTGTCCAATCTTCTGCACTGTCAGCTGAACAAACACTGGTGATTTTTTTCTGAAGAAACAGAGAATTTAAGGAGATATATATAATTCATACCTTTTGGGAGTACTTGCTTGCTTTTTCCATTTCAGACACAATAATAGTGATATCATCACTTTCAAAGATGCCTAATAATCAAATATAAGCTAATCAACTTTTAAGTGTACAAAATATATAATTTTTAAAAATATACATCAATTTGTAAAGCATGCCAAATTATCAATGAAAAGAATCAAAAAGCCTTTGTTTCCTATAAGCCTTTGTTTTCCTGTTAGGTCCAGGCAGTCTGGAACTAACACATTAGCAACTATATTTTAAATGCACATCTTTAAAATATCTAGTGGAATTAAAACATTTTAAAAAAAAATTCAAATTCCTGCATTAAGGCTTTTTTATAATATTCTGCAATACAACTGAAAGCTTCCATCAAACTAGGACCTCTGTTTATATCCCAGTGCTAGTACAATACTACCACATCCTAAAAAAAAGTAAACTACTTGATGGGGGAGGCATTAATAAATATTACTTAACTGATGAAAAAGAAGTATGTGCTGACTTTCCTTTTCACATACCTGCTTCTCCAAACCAATGAAATCTCCCATTGGCTCTCTGTACTATTTCTTTAAAAGCAATTGCAGTTTCAGTTGGGTTAGCATAGCGGGCTGGAATGATCCCATTAGAGTCAACCTCCTCCATTACACTGAACAGACAGACATGAAGCTGTAAATCAAAACCTCTGCAAACCTCAGCCACATAAGCACTGACTGTGTGCTGGAACACAGAGGGGAGGGGAAAAACATTAACACGTTAGTAGTGCTCAGATGTGCTCCCATCTACTTCACTCACTCCTGAACTGACACACAAATACTTGCAACCTGAGCAATTCACTTCAGGAACATACTCTGAGTAGCTGAATGCCTCCTCAATTCATGCATAGACACAAAACCTGTCACTATTACTAATGACAGCACTACTGCAGCCAAGACAGGGTATCTATGGAAATCAAAGACACAGGCCATGGACTTCAAGTAGTAGGGATGCAACTATCCATTTGGCTTTCTGTATGTACCCTTTGTTTTTTTATTATCCACATAGGCTTTTAATGATTTCTTAGGTTTGCCCAGAATTTCCCGAAGTTTGTTAACAAAAGCAAGAGACACACTACTGTGCACACATAGCTACTGCAGATGGATTACCATAGGTTCAGAAACTCTAGGCCACAGAGCACATGCACTATGAACATATATCCAAGCAATGGATTACTGTTATTAAAAATAGGAGCTTTACATAGCGTACTATAAACACCACAGCAGAATTCTTCATGGCTTTGTTTCCATGAGCTATAAGGAAGTAATATCATACGAAAAAAAAAAAAAGAAATCAGAGTTGTTTTTTTTTAAACTCATAAATTTGCAGTGAAATGATGGCCAGAACTGGAGTGGGAAGGGAACCCTAAAAACACCTCTTGAATTTTCTATGACTCACATATTATTAATAATTGCTATAATTCACAGATTATTAATAATTGCTACCTCCAACACTCAAGAAGCAACTGCAGAAATGGAAGTTTAAGATCCTGACAGCTGTGCTGGCTCAGACATTTAAAAAAATATTTGCCAACAAGCTATGATGACTAGAAAAGAAAAAGAAACAAAAAATGGGAACTTACAGAAATGCTGCAAACCCTGTGATAATACTTACTGTTTCCTGATCAGGTATTCCAGTAGTCAGCAGGTAAAGTCCTTGTGATTTGTGTTTATCCTTGTCTTTGAAATCTATTTCCACAGCTCTCCTCAGTGCACTCATGAGATTTCTACTCCCTTTGCACTGCAGGCTTAACACCCACCTAAAAAAAAAAAAAAAGTTTGAAGAATGAAGCAACAAAACCTTTTGTTCCTGCTTAAAGCAATAAAGAGAACTAAAAATCTTAAATACCATTGCTCTGGAGTATAAAATTTTTAACAGAGAGCAAAACTAGATTATAGAATGACCCGAATTATTTGTTCTAGTTTCTGTACTGCCACCATGGACAACTAGGTTCTAAGGTAAGACGGGGACCATAGAGAGGGAAAAATTCTCTCTTATTTTGACGTGGAAATATTGTAATATAGCAGAATTTACAGGAAAGAAAATGAAATGACAGAGGTGTAATGAAACACTGAGGGTGTGACTCCACAAAAAGCAACCTGGGATTTGTTTCCAGTGTATGTTAGAAAAAAATACAGTTTAGCTTTCACATCCCAGTTTGATTTGAATCAGTTTTCAATTCATCATGTCACCTGTGCATCTCACAGAGACACTTCTGTATCTGTGTACATATATATTCTGTATACATAAAGAATACAAACTCACCGAGATATTAAACTTTACAATGTGGTTTTCACAAGAAACCATCATGAATAATCACTGTAGAACAATTCACAGCAACGTATCTTTGTAGTATTTTAAACCTATCAGTTTTCTAAACTGTTCACAAATCCCTTTCTTGGTTCTACCTGCGTCACAGTACCTATGATCACTTAATTCAGATGTATGGGAAAGTTATTTGATCCTACCTCCAAGCCTTTTGTAAGTTTTCTGGTTGGGAAGGAACCAGTTCCAGCTGCCAAGGCACAATATCACTCCCAAATCTTTCATGGAAAAACAACAGCAATTAATTTTCAGATTTTGCTTTAGAACAAGCAAAAAGAAGAAACTGACTTTAAAAGAGAACTCTCATTTGGGGTATTACAAATGTAAAGCTGCCTGATGTTAACTACTTTCTATTTCAAACCATTTAGTTATGCACATTTATCCACCACTCAGGGGCTGTCAGATTTTCAAGGCAGTGGGCCAGACTACATTTTTACTTGAAGAATAGTATCTGAAGTGAGCTAGTAAAAGCTCAGCAGAAGGACTGCAACAAAAAAAACAAAACCCAACCTTCAGATGCTGCCTGTATCCCTCATGAGGTAAGGGCTTTGTTCTCCCACCAGGTTTGGAACTCCCATGAGCTGCTGTCTCTTCCTTTTACCTGTCAGTCATAAACCTGTCCAGCTGCTGTTCAGCAACTGTGCCATATGTTTCTGACTCCCAATGTCCCGTACAGAATTTTAGTACTATTATATAATAGAAAGTATTGGAGTTACTGTAAAATGTAAACAGTGTTCTCAGTTACAGCACCTGAGATAACAAAATCCTCTTCCAATGAAAACTTAACATGTTAATTAATGCCATTGTTATGAACAAAATAGCAGGATAAAAAACTGTAACACATATGACACGATCAGTTCCAGTGAGCATCACCCAAACCAGTGATTTTTAATTACTAATCTGGTTTCTGTACATTTGATCCATACACTTTACCAGTAACGACAAACCAGTGCTACTCTTACTGACTCTTCATCATAAAATGTTCAATACAATTAAAAAATCTAAAATATGTCCATTAGCAAGTACAATCTTTCAGCATACTTCTTTCATTGCCACGTGTTACAATTATTCCAAAAGAACCTTAAACAGTTGCTTACGCTATAATATTGAAGCAATCCTTATTTGACATTTGTTCTTCAAGTAAAAGTCGCAAAGAATGTTGGATATGGATGACATACAGAGAGCTTGTCACTGATACATCAACAAGTATAACCACCCTAGATAAGAAATATGTTATTCATCAAAGAAAAAGAACAAATCTTAATTACACATTCTTACCATCCCTGTACTCTAACTTGCCAGAGAAAGTATTTTTTAGCTATGTATCAAAACGCATAAACACTGAATCTGTATTAAAAAAAAAAAATCTGCAAAACATGAGGTGAGAATTAAAAAACATTAGTAACAATAATGGAAAATTCTGAGGGTGGTGAGGCCCTGGCACAGGCTGCCCAGAAAAGTTGTGGCTGCCCCATTCCTGGCAGTGTTCAAGGACAGGTTGGACAGGGTTTTGAGCAACCTGGTCTAGTGAAAGGTGTTCCAGCCTGTGACAGGGGTTGGAACCATATGAGCTTTAAGGTCCCTTCCAACCCAAACCATTGTATGGGTTTATGTTTCCTAAGCTATGCAACAATCAGGGTACCAGCACATGTAGTGCCATAATGGCTACTGAACCCTAAACATGTCCACTTTCTTCTCTATACTTGGAATATTCAAAACACTCCTGAAAAGCATGGATGACTCTCATGAGTTCTTATTAGAAAATGAGCTTCAACGTACCAACTACTTGCTTTGTCAGTACAGAAAAACTCTTTGCATAAATACTAACACCATGGGTTTCAAAAGCTGACTGTAAACACTACCTTTTGCCAACAGGTTCTGTTCATGTGAGATTTATGATAGAACATTCCTCAAGGGCTTACTTGCTAGATAACTCAAACTTGAGAATCTCAACCTGTCAAATGGAAATTGCCATTTTGTGTTGACCAATAATCACTGGATTCTTTACATTCACAGATCATCACAAAAGCTGAATATCAATATTTGTTTTCAGAAGTGGACTGCTTACACTGATTATATCTGCAACCACTGTCTTTACATCTTAACTGGTTTCTGCCCTGTGTTCCTTGGTGCTGACTTACGCGTAAAGGAAAGGCTGGACACTAGAACCATATACAAAGAAAGGACTATCAAAGTACAATACCTCCTTTCACAAACACTTCCCCATATTCTTCTGCTAGCAACAGATAGCCAGTCAATTCTTTTCTCATAGATTCTTACCATTTTAACAAGGAGTTTCTATGGATTAAATACAGAAAATTTAAGATAAAAACAAAAAGTTCAATAAGTCTTTTATTACCGAATGCAATGTGGCATTGACTTATAACATGTAGCATGTCATGTAACATGACAGCATAGTAATGAAAAAATAAATGATTTTCATTCATTTTGACAGCAACATTTAATTTTTTGTAAAGATAATATAGTCCATAAGAACATACAATGACAGAAAAGCAACAAAGGGTCTAAAGGTCTTTTTTGCAAGCTTATCATTTTTTTCAATAGCATTTTTAGGCAGTGTTCATAACAAAACACATAATTTAAAATAAACACAGTATTTTCATACACATATTATTCTTTAACACAGTATCAATTTGAAGACATTAAGGCAATTTGTCCAAATCCTACAGAACATGACCTTTGCAAGCTTATGTATGAGGGCAAATCAAGCTAGAAAAGGACACTGAATTCAGTAATAAAGCTACAAGACAGCATACTTTTGGAGCACAGAACACAAGCATCTGATCAAGGAGCCAGAAGCTGCTTCCACGTCAGCTTGTTAAACTTTACACTCTCCTTTTTGACCCAACTATAGAACTCTACAGATTTCTCACCCCTCTTCCAATTTAAAGAATTTCCTGCCTGGAAACATTCCCACAGCCCTTTGTCAGGGCTGCTACTGGAGTGGTACAGAAGAGAGAAAAGAAAAAGAATGAACAGACCACTGTATAACGCACCCTGACTGCAAATATCCGCACGCACCTTCTATTTCATTAAACTTGGGCCACACTCTGATCATCTGCATTCTGACCAATGTGGAAATCTTCAAGAACAGCTACTGTCTATAAAAATTCCAGTGGCCTTCATTATGTTATCTGCATATATATTATATATATGTATGTATGTATCTCTACTTCTTCTATACTGAAAAGAGCAAATTAAATCCTCAAAGGCCCTCAATACCCCGTACAGTTTAAATGTTCTCCTGGTACACCAGTATTTTTAAGATTTCCTATATAGTAACACACCTAGCAAATATCAAAAAATCCTAACATCTCCCACCTAACAGTGTTCTTAATTCATCTGCAAACTTGACAAAACTCTAGCAGCAGCCTTGCTACCCTCTTGAAGAAACTCTGGCAATTACTGGGCTGAAGGCAAATGCAAAGCAGCATAATACGCTGGTACAGACAGTTCAAAAACTATGTTGGCACAATTCTGGGAATCCACATTAAGTATGAAGACTGAGAATATGTTAAAACATGAAATACAAATACCCAGATTCTACTGACACTTCAGAGTAAAGCAAAGATATGACAACCTGCCATCAAGCAAGCAGAAATAGTTTCTGCTTTGACTCTTAAAAACCAGTTGGCTATGCAGAAAACATGCTGAAATCTCACGTCTTTGACATTCACATTAGCAAACATGTCTAAATGCACAGCAAGAGTGTTGTAGGAGCACCGTTAAGGCTAAAATGCTACTCTTGGTAAAAAAAAAGTAACTTCAGACGCATTGCTTCCAATGTGACCATCTGAACAATATTGCCATTTGGCAATCATGTAGAACTTGCTACATTTGGACCTCACCATTTCACAACGCGCACAACTAGCTAGATGATTATCTAGCCCCGACAAGGCCACATCACTACAGACAACTCACCTGATAGTTGTACAACACTGGCAGGTCAACATGGATATTTTTCACAGTTCCATCATACCATTCAAACTGAATCATTGCTTTCTAGAATGATAAATAACACAACTGTGTGTTTACAGAAGCCTATATAAGCTACACTAACATGGAATTCCTTCCTGAATTATTCTAAGGAATGCATAAGTACTTGATCTGAATCAGTGACTCAAACTTCAATTAAAGCCTGTAGAATTTCATGACTTATAAAGTACTGATTTCAAATAGAAAAATGCAGCAATAGGAAGAAAAAGGAAAGAAAAAAGAAAACAATGAGAAAAAGAAAAGAGTCCTCATTACATACCTCATGTAGAGTTGATGATACTGTTTTTCTAAGAATGGGTACAAATTCTTCCACAGGAGAGAAAGCATTAGGAGCCAGAACTTGGTAAAGGTTTAACTTTTTAGCTATAGCAAGAAACAAAGAAATGAAATAAAACACATGCTCTGCCTTGTGTTCATGTTTCATACCTGTTAAGCTTTTCTTTCTGCACTACCTTTCAATCCATATGTCTTTAACCATTCTTTTGAGGTTTTGGCCAGCATGCATGGTGTTTGAATAACTAATGGTCCTTCGTGCTTTAGAGGCTTTGGGAAGAAGTTACAAGGTGTTGTACTTGCAAATTCTGTGGAAACCTAAAATGGATTTTAAGAAAAACTCTTTCAACTTTCTGCATTTTTTTTTTTTACCCTCAATCCAAAATATTCTATTTTACTTATGTTCTACTTGTTTTCAAAGTACTGGGATTTCAATAAGAAAAACACTTTGAAAATAGCTATAACTGGTCCTTGTAAAGATAGGTTTGGGGGACAATGTTCCACTAACTTCACTATGCTTGCCACAATGCAAAATCCCACAGGAAAATGGAAAGATCATGGTTGTACATACAGGAAATCATCTTTTCCAAGAAAAGTAACTATGAAAAGGAGCAGTGCTGCCAAATTTTTAGCTTTCAAGTTTAGTGACCGTAGGCAAATTTAGCCACTTCCTAAACTTCCAGGCCCCTAAAAAGTACAGAGATGAGAATAAAGCAAAAGAGAGATGCGTATTTCCACTTAAGACAAGGTGAAAGACAGACATGAGTAAACAAACTCTACCAGATCAAAGCAAAACTAGAATTTCCAAATATCCCATAGAAAAAAAGAAAAATCACAGGAGTTTCTTTTTCTTCCTCACACATATTCCATCAAGAGTATTTAGAAGTTGCTTTACTGGAGAAAAAACAAGCAAACAAAGAACCAACCCCTGGTATGTTGATCAAATAAAGCATAAAAATAGAAACATTACCAACACAACTGTTACAAAATAAATGGCACCAAAGCCTCATGATAAACTAGGACCAACAGAGACAGATGTGTAACAGGCAGACTGTAGCTTCCTAACTTCAATACTAGTAACAGATCTAGGCGAGCCCTTATGATTTTGCTCAAGTAATTGTCCATCTTGATCATGGAGAAGTATCTTTTTACCAATTTAAAGGACTATTGAAACTTCATTTAAATGATTATGCATACAGTTAGGCCAGTGGTTCTCTTAGACTTCCATTATGATCATGGTACAATGTTCTTTTCATCATACTTCTGTTTGATATATAAAATTTGCTGCATTTCAGAGAACATACAGCAAAATGTCTTCTTTACTGGTTTGGGCCTTAATCTGCTCTTACAATGGACGGCCAATACATAATATTCAAAGTTCACTTACCAAAATACCTGATTAATCATATAATTTTTCTTCATATAGTAAACACTAAAAACTTCTACCCCCAATACTTCAAAGTATCTGGTGTACATCTGAAAATAAAAAGATACATACATCTGCTATTCTACCAACAAGCGAGTCACCAGTTCTTCTTTGGAAAGTCTGCTTGATGCTCCCAAGTAGACCCTTGGCCTTCCGGGATTCCTGAAGTAGCAGCTGAAAATCACTGCTATCAAAACTCTGTACATATAAAAACAAAGGGAAAAATAAGTTAACTACTATTCAAACACCAACCAAACACAGCTTTCTTACTTTGATGTGCTTATATCTATACAAGACTGCCTGGTATTGCAGAACTGAGTGTAAATGTATCTAATGCACCACAGATAATTTAGCCATCATGTTATAAACAAGACATTGTTTTATTACTTTGAGTCAGTCTACAATAAGCCACTGCTTTCATCCTATTCATCAGCTTTAAGTCAGGGAACAACATTTGCAAAATTTATTGTGCTTCTAGGAAAGCATTTTCAGTTGCAGAAGGAATTAACCACAATTTATTGACCACATCCTTAGCACTACCATGATGGAGACTTTTGGCACCAGTTCTTGCTGTGAACTTCTACTCAGATTATATCTAAATTACGTTTTAAAGTGAAGAATCATCAAAAAGAGAAAAATATTTTGCCCCTCTAGCTGTCACCTACCTCTCCCTTTGAAGAGTAACAATGATAACGGCCTCTTACAGCTTCTGCAAGGTTCTTTAGAACTGCCTACATACATAAATAGGAAGAAAACCAGTTAATTTGATTCAGTAGTACCTTTTGATAATGTGGGTTGTCGGTATTTAATTCTCAATTAGTGACAAAGAAAGAAGCTTTGAGGTACATGTAATGAAAAAGCCAAAGTATGTTTCCACTGTTTTCTTACCAGTCTTTAACATGACTGAAAAATCAACTCCGTAAAGAATTTACAAAATAGACAATAAGGATCAAGCTTATTCACCTTGTGTCACTTTCTCTTCCTTTTAGGGCAGGCTCTTGCTAGTCAGATCAAAAGCATATCACTGAAGTCTACAAGTACAAATGCTAGGCTATCCTTCCCCTGCCCATAATTACCTCTTAAATACTTTGCTGCTTTTTTCATCTCTCCCAGATCCTTCTCTCATACTACCTACCACTAGAGTCCCCTTACTGCATCCAATCTTCTCACTGAAGAACCTTCTGTTCATTGCAGGAGGGTTGGACTAGATGACCTTTGAAGGTCCCTTCCAACCCAAACTATTTTATGATTCTCTATAAAACCGGGATTTCAGTCGTGTCCTCCCTTCTACTGAAGTTACTACATGCCTTAAGGATAAGCTTTAGCAAGCAATCAACACCTAAATCCAAGTTCCTGTGAAGAAGCTAATTAAAAATATCTGCTTATCCTTCTGTCCTCCTCTTCCTTGAGGCAGTCACTGCCAACATCCAAACCACTGCTCATGATCAAGACAATAATTTGAGCAAGTCTACTAGGTCTGATGCTATTCCATACCAAAATATTCCTATCCAGAGACTCCCATGCTCATATGATCTCACTCCCAAGTCCTTGTCTTTTTCCTATGATCCCTCTCTATTCCCACCTGTCCTTACTGCAATGTTGCCTACCTGAAGTCCCCTCTTTCTGCTTTCACCTGCAAAAGAGCTCTCAGCCCCAGAGTCTTCTCTGGAAACACACAGGATGATTATCTGGAGATAACCACTTCCCTTTAGCTGCTAAGCCTGTCAACACCACTTGGTTGCCTGTTCTGGCTTTGATATGAATCACGATAAATACTCCAAAACAGACTTTTTCATGTGTGCAAATACAATGTTAGATCAAGAACTCTTTAATGAGTAGGTTAGCTTTCCCACAAAAGTGTATGTGAGAAGACACAGCAGCTGAATAGGAAACAAATGACAGGACACTTAAAGAAGTATTAATACAATTACTTACAAGAGAAGAAGGACTGCTGCAATCATATGTAACAGCATGAAGGTGTAGTTTTCTTCCTAGCATACACTGCTGAGCATAGTCAGACAGAATTTCCAAAGACTGATCAGGGCTGATATAAATAAATAAGTACGAAAAAAAAAATTAATAACAATGGCAGTAATCAAATGGGGGGGGGAAAGACCACACTGAAGAAGACAGGGAAGAAAATGAATGGGAAATATCTAACAAATCATGGGAATGTAATCCAGTCATTTAGCACAGCCTGACCTCCTCTCCCTCTTTCAACCATTACTGAGGTACCACTACTACAGTTTTGGTTCTGTCCTGAAAACCTGAAGGATAACAAAAGCACTAAGGCTCTATTCTAGTTCACAATGGCTTGTGGATGAAATGTTCCAAGTTATTCCTTGCTAGCTCTGGAAGCTAAAAATTGGGAATTGAGGTTTTGCCCACTGTGACAAACTGTGATAGAAAAGCTTTCAACTCAGATCTTCAACCTGTAAGGATGTCCATTGTCTTCATTAAGGAAAGTAAAACTTTGCTTTGTGTTCAGAATTTAGCCACTCATGGTTCTTCATGGCTAGGAAAATCATTTCCTCCCAGCTACACTTTTGCCAGGGATAGAAATTAATCAAGTTTTCATGTGCACACACTCTAAACTTTGCCGTCTGTTCAAAGCAGGTCTAAGCAAAACTTGGAACCTTTCAACTGAACACTGAGCATTCAGTAAATGTAATCTCAATCTCCCTGAATATCAACCTTGCCAAAGGTTACATCATCCCATTTCTGCACATTTAAAATAAATACAAATAATAAATTGGGAGTACAGTAACACTCCCAAAATCCTTACTGCAGTCTTTTGCTTGTAATCCTAACTTCAGTACTAAAAATTTTTACATGACAGTAGAACTTTAGAATTTAAATCCATAATTTTTCTAATCTCAGCCTCTTTTCATACATTCAAATCAGATATTGTAAGTTTTCCATCAGCACCACCAAGATCACAGAGAGAATGTGTTCTCACAAACACATTCAAAACTACCTTTGAATGTTTAATGCCATTTTATAGCAAAATCAAGCTCATCATCTGATCTAACCCAGCAGTGTGGGCCCTTTCAGTGACATCTTTAATGATGCTGAAGGACTTTTATTAGCATAAAATTAGAGCTAGCAGACTTCTAGCGGATTAGTGTGATAACTGATCTGCAAAGGAAAAATGTAGCTTTGTATCATAAAAGAGATTTATAATTAGTAAAAATTGGAAGAAATAAAGAAGTTCAGGGATATGAACTAAACTTTATACATAAAACCTGGATCTTAAATTTTCTATTTATTTTTGTATCAGGTTCAGATTCTTGAACCAATTCTGTATCCAAGTTAAAATGGTTGTTAGGACAGATAAATTTACCAGCTTCCTACAATAAGAACAAGAGAATTGAGTTCTTTCATCGTAAAGACATGTTTTAAGGCTTTCAGTAAATTGCAGCCTCGACCACGCTCCAGCTGTTTTATCCACTGTCTTGCTTCATGTAGCCTGGGGGAGGAAAACAGAAAAAAAAACATAGACACTTAACATGCAGGTGCTAAATAAGATAGATTATGAAGATTACTACAAACCACAGGAGCTGCCAAGATATTTTATGCAGGAACAACCAGCTTGAAATCACTGACTGCACTTAAAATTCATTGCTTTTTTTTCTTTCTTAAAAATCACTGCAGGAACAAGACAAAACCCACTATTATCTACAATGGATTGCTCTAATTAAATGGAGACCCTGTTTGGAAAACCTTTATTTTATAGAGAAACGTACTTACACATGAACATTGATGATTTTTGGACTCTCCCACAGAGCTGACATTTCTGCACTGAATGAGAGGCAGTACAGTTGCTTCTTGTAACATAGCTGCTCATCTATTAAGCACTAATAAATTAAGAAATGTTATTGCATTACTATCCATTTTGCTTCTAGTAGGGTTATTACATAAAACACTGAAAACAGTAATTTCCTAAGAATAGCTGACAGCAATATTTTCACATACCACAGAGAAAAGCTTGCGGGAACAAGTAACACAGATTCAAATATTTGGTAAGAAATAGACAGATAAAGCTCTCAAGCCTCTTTTAATCCCACCAGTTTGTTAATGGGGCAAGAGGCAGGGAATATTTATTGAACTGGTATCAGGATTTCTCTTCAGCTGATGAGCACATGAAACAACATACTGATCTAGAATGGGCCTACTCACCCACAGAGCAATTACTAAAAATGTTTAGCACCTATTCAAGGGTAGAGCTAAACAACAGTTCAGATATTAAGGCTGAGCAAACCAAACTATGAGAATTTTATAAAAATAAAATGCACAGTAAAGTACAAGTTTCTCCTGGGACTTGAGAAAGTGATTAATTCACCAAGGTTCTGACTGTAATTGCGGAGTGTGCCTTGTTGGGACAAGCATAAGGCATAAGGAACCCATATTTACTATAAACAGCCCGATGTACAACTTGGTTCCAGCTCTTACAGCTGTTCCTGCTAAGCAAGTTTACTTCCAAATATTAATAAGGAAAGTATTATTATTACAGTCTATACTGGAGTTGGAATCTAGATGTGAACAAAGACTACACTTTCAAAGTCATTTAAAACATACTGTCCTACAACAGACAAGTTTTATGTACTGTATATTATGAATTTAAGCAGGGTTTTTTTCTACTTAGTTCCTGGCTTGTAGTTACATAAAAGCTTGATTAGTATAATTGCCAAAGTCTGCTTTATTACAACTTACAAAAAGATCTTTCTGAAAATCCAGCAGTCTAGGTCTACAGCTTATATGAGACACATCAACCAAAAGTCCAACTTTGGTTCCTTTTATAAGGCCAAACACCTTAAAAGAGAAAAGTCATTATAAATACAAAGCTTATCTACGGCTAAATAATTTTACTATTCATTAATTTTACTGTTTATTTTGTACAATACCATTTTAAAATCAAATATTAGGTATTTATTTGCACATTAAAAGTTTTAGCATAAAGATGACACAGTTGACAAAGCCAAGGAAGAAGAATTAAAACTGGCTCCCAGTTTAACCTTACCAGTGAATTTTATTTCCTCCTTCCCAAGCAACCTATTCATTATTTGAAAGGATAAAAAATAACTGTCTACAGCATCTCGTTCAGGTTAAATCAAGCAACTTTGTGGAAGCCAAATTTTGGAATGCTGCTTCTATCCCTCTCCCCTTTGAGAAGGAGTCATATCCTTTTCTGATTCCTGAGCATTAGCCCTGCTAGGCACAGTAAGTGATTAATTAACCAGCTGTGCAAGAGAGGGCACAGTGGACTACAAGACAGCTCCACTTCCCTCAGAGGTTAAGCTCAGCATTGTCTGATCCAGCTTAAATGCCAGCAAGAGGTTCTAATGATTAAGACTGCTAAGAGAAAGACTAGATCTAGAAAGCAGAAAATCGCATACCAGTAAAAGATCAAGAAAAACAATCCATGGACAAGATAAGTATCACTGCATACTATGTGTAACAGTAGATAACAAAAATATACAAGTTACAGAAGACACGTTTCACTAATATTAAAAAATTATTTTTTTCTTTAATGCCATATACAGTTCCATTCTAAAAACATACTTCAAAGTTAAAGTTACCTTTCTGCTGTCCTGCAACAGCCACTGAATTCGCTGCTGATAAAGTTCAATCACTCTGACAAAAGGCATAGCACACATTTAGCTAAGGCAATCTCTTGCATTGTACATTGATGTTACAATCAACCATTTGTCTTCACATCTTTCTTCACACAGATGCAAAATCTGTGAGAAGCAGTATTTAAAACTACTCTTTCCAGTGTTCTCATACAACTGGTGGTTGCAGGGTTAACCATTTAAATACTTCTAAAGCTGTTTGATTAGATATGTGGCTGTCTGAAAAAACAGAACACGAGACCATTTTCTAATCAGGTGCTGGCTTATTCTGCTCAGAGGTAGGAGAAGGGTATTCAGCATGTGTATGTGTGCACAACAGAAGCTCGGCAAAACTGAGTTTAGTTCAGCATACACAGGTTATTGTCAGGAGATGTATTTAATACAAACTACACTATTGCTTAAGAAACTCATGAGATAGAACCTTGTGGTTGAAAGGCAGCACATTCACTGAAGTGCCAGACTAACTGCAGCATAACTTTCAACAATTTCCATTTCAAAATAGGTAAAACCTGAGGTAAAATGAAATGCTCGCTGCCGTCTGAAACTGTTTTACTTCAATCAACTTATATGCATTTTTATAATTTAAACAAGAAGTTTAAATCAACATTTTAAAGGGAAAAAACATTTTGATTTTTCAAAACACAAAAGCTACTTCTTTTTTAAACCAGATCTGCAGACAGTTTGCTTAAATGGTTCAGGGCCCAAGTACTGAGGTTTGACCTTTGGAAGATTCTGTACCTTCATGACTTGGCACAGTAACATATGCTGAAGTAGTGCCACTCCTACGAACAGTCTTACAAGTAATGTGAAGACCAGCAAAACCATTATGATTATTCTACAGCTTATTCAATCTATTAATTACACATTTTTTCTCAATTTAAGGAATTAAATCAATTCCTTGATTTTATATATCTGAAATTCACTTAGAAAACTTTTAACTTCCAATTGTCCTCACTAGATCCATGACTTGACACTAACCCAAGTTACAGTAAACATAATCCACAAATATGCAGTCTTACCTGTGAAAACCCAACCATTCACTAGCTGACTTTCTAAAATGAGTTAACTGCTTCAGTTCAAAACCTGCCTGATTGGCACCCTCATTAAAAAAGTAAAACCTCAGCTGTAGTGAGATAGAATTATCACCTACCCTAAATCTCAGCAGAAAGGATTTAATGCTGAGACACTCTAAAATTCCCACCAATAACAAATTAAGAGTTAAGGCACTACCTGTAGTTATGGGTGATGATAACTGATAACAGAATCAGTTATGCATCAAAATCATAAACAGGATGGATACTTACTCAGAAAGTCTGGACTCAAAATCCTTAACAATCTCTTCTGGAAACTCTACCTCTTCAACACCATTCCTTAAATTCCTGGAACATCATGCATTATTAACATCAGAGGTACACACAAAAATGACAGAGCAAAGAAAGGGCACTATTGTACTTACAAAATAATATTGCCTTCATCTACCAGATGCTCTAATGTTAATTGCAAGGATTCTAAACTGTAGTTTCTTAGCCATTCTTCAGAGGTTTGCACCTTTTCAAACTGTACTTTCTTCATCTCTACTCTCTACGATCAAGTAACAAAAAATTAAATGCAGTACAAGAAAATAAATGTGCTGTTCAAATGTGACAAAACGTACATCCTAAGGAGAGTTGCTGGTAGGCAGTGCATGTTGAAGAACAACACAATCTTAGGTACTGGCATACTCTTTTGGATGTGGGATGTAAAGGAAAAGCAGCTTTCAGTACATCCCCAGATTGTAAGCTGAAGGAGAACTTAATTTGGAGAAGACAGGAAGGAAGAAAAGAAACTGGAGAGTTTAGCAGAAGAATTAAAATAAATACCCCAGTGATTTACCAGTGGAAAAAAAAAAATCAAGTATCTCTAAAACTTGCTTCACAGAGTTCAAAGGGGTATATATTGTCTTCTGAAGAAAAAGGCAGTATGAACAACTGATCTACCTTTATTGTTTTGCCTGATTTTTCACAGACTGATTCAGCTCTGCATGTAGCTTCATAACTTCAGTGATTATGTCTGTCATTATATTATATGCAAATACATGTAAGGAAATGTATTAGTTGCCTATCAATGCATTTATTCCCCACTCTGTATGAACAGTGGGCATGTGTTAGTTTTCTAGTTGCTCCATTTAGCAACAAAACTCTCCTACCAGCAGATCATGAATCCTGCTGCTGTGTGTGACCAGCAATGCATTATCTGATCCTGGATGCGACATAGTAAAGTCATGACACGGTGGATGAACACCCTGCAGACTGGATTTCTTGGTCAACCTACAAAACAATGAATTTTACTCTATTGCTTCATCACTCCTAATATTCCTGTATTGCCATAAAGTCTTTACAAGTTTTTTTCAGCAGGAAATGTTTCATACTTTGACATTTGTGTACACATTCCATTTGATAGATGATAAATGTTTTGCAAGGACATAGTACATAGTTTATACAAACTAGTTATTTACTCTGTATTTATGTATGAAGTCCCAACACGATTTTGTACCAGTATTCTCACCCAGCTTTTTCCAAACCCTGATCACTGTTCAACAACTGCGCCGTTTTCTTGATGCGTGTATCTATTATTCAAATAGACTTAGCCTTGTTAAAAAAAAAAAAGAAAAAAAATGAAAAGTATTAAAAAGTTTAACTTCTCAGGAGTATATACTATTTAAAAAAGGTATTAATATTGCCAGCAACTTACATGATAATTACATAGCACATGGGACAACAGCAAATTAAAACGCAGCTGCAAATAGAAATTACAATTACCTATCTACAGAGAACACATTTAGGAACTACCCTGAAGGAGCTATTTGCTAAGGGATTTTACGCTGTTAATAATGTGCATGTACAGCAAGCAGGATTCTAACTACACGGCTCAATCTGAAGGAAAAGATTAACGAACACAAACCCCAGAACTCTGCGCTGTGTGAGAGGCAGGCAGCCGGAGACAGCCGGACTGTGGCACACCCCGGGGTTGTGGGATGCGCGGACCGTGGGTGAGCTGCCCTTCCTGCTGTGGCGCACTAAGACCGAGCAAAAACTAGGATAAAATCCCGCTTTTCACTTCGCTGGGCTCCCCGCCTCACCCCGCCTGTGCCCTCCCGCTCACAGCGCGTCAGGGCAGCCAGCCTTCTGCCTTCTAGACTGTCCCCACCTCACGGGGGAACCGCCCCGCAGCTACACCAGCTCCCCATCCCAAGGGACTCTCCTCACCTCACGGAGGAAAAGGTTCCCTATTCCCCACACACCCTCCCTCCTCCCACCCGCCTCACTTGGTCAGGTCCCGAAAGTACGGGCGGCCACCGAGCCAGTGACAGAGATCCCGCAAGCCCCTTCAGCCTCGCCAGGCCAAGGCACCTCCCGGCACTCACCCGACCCTTTCCCCCAAGCGGGCCAGCTGCTGTCCGCGTTCGGCGTGTTACGGCGTTGCCGGTGGAGACGGTCGGGCCCCGGCGGGAGGAGCCGACGCCGCTTCCCACCGCCCCGGGGCGGTGATAGACGCGATGCCGGGGTTGAGGAAACACCTGAGGGGTGGGGAGAGGCCGGTTCCAATCAGCGCAGCCGAGGCCAGTCGCTTTATTAGACAATTTATTTTGATAAACTTGCTCAATAACAAAAATACAAGTGAAGAAAATTATGTTCATTTTATACAGTTTGTATTAACATTTGTTCGGAAATCATTAATTGAAAAATGCTCTAACCAATTAAAAAACAATCCTCAGTAAAGGCCGGGGCGGGGGACGCAGAAGGTCAGGCCTCGGGCGGGGAGCGACGTGACGCCCAGGCAGGACAACCCGCTTGCAGACACCATTTCCTTCATTATTTTCATCCTTCACAAAGGTTTTAAAGGACAGCTTTCATTTCTTGTGTGTTGGGGTAAACAGTCATCTACGGTTGTGTTCTGAAGTGGTTAAACAACAGCTCTGAAACACAGGGCTGACAGGAGAGCCCTAGCCTGGCGGCTTTACCTCAGTCAGAGGATGGGGCTCAGTGGTGTTGCACGCTACCAGCGTCTTTGGAAAACTGCTATCACTCACCAGCAAGATTCACAACATAAAATGGTGTCAAATGGTTAGAGTGGTGCTTTCAGGGAAGCACACCCTCCCCACGTCTGAGACAAACAGCTTCCAACGGATGATTTCAGCTGAGCTCAATGGTAAGATCTATACAGACAAATCAATTAGTTTTCCTTCTGAAGGTATTTTGAGTTTTCATGTTGTTAGCTAAACACATCACAATGTATGCATAAATTACATTATGTTGGGACATTAAACCTTTGGGGGAACTTTGAAGCAAAAGATTAAGTAAGACTCTCTTGTGATATATGAAATAAGCTGTCCTTTAAAAGTGAAAAATAATGGCAGAATCAGAAAAGTTTATGTAAACACTCAACACAAATATGGGATTACCTTTGGAGAAGATTCACATGGAAACATTTGCTTTTCATGAACTGAAAAAGTCTACAGAAGTTTAGGCATGTTCAATACAAACTTCCTGTAGTTTAAAACAAAACCTTGTGCAAATAAAACCTATAAATAGTCCTCAGCAGATTTTACAGTGATGCTCTTAGGTATGAAAAAATGCACACAGCTTTAAAACAAAAGTAACAGACATAAGTTTGACAAATGATTGCACCATAAAACAGTGTTTTATATACAGTTTACAAGGTATGACTTTTTTCTGCTATAAATTAATACTGTACTATATAGTACTTAGTGACCTCATTAAAAGCAACTGTTGACAGCTGTCTCTTCAAATAATAGTTGTGAAGGTGTTTGGGGTTTTTTTAATGCAGGTGGCTGCATCTGTTTCTGGATTTAAGATGCTCCTGGTGAAATATTTATTTCATCGATTTACTTGTTAAATCTCTGCTGTCATTTAATAATTCATAACAGTAGCATTGGCAGATCAGATATATTTCCAGTCACCCAGCCACAGTCTGGGTATGCTCCAAGGTAAGTGTTTACATTCTTTTTAATCACACAATGATCCACTTAATCTAAGCCTGAATCCACTGTATACATGACGATACTATAACTGAAATACAAAGCTGGGGAGGGTGGAGAATCTTAGCAGCTAAGAAACTCTCCTCTCCCCGTGTTCCAGTTACAAAAATCTCCTAAAACTATTCACAAGAGCGACATTTCTGACAGGGGTGTTTTGTTTGTTTTTTTTTTCCCCAAAATCATAATTTCTGATCTAAGTTTTAGTGAATACTTCAGCTTAGGATACAGCAGCTGTAACATCAGAAATTCAGACACACATGCTGCAGCTGAACCTTGTGTTCTGTCTCCATCAACATCACTGGGGATTTCAGGCAGCTCATGCAGAAGAAGGCTTAAATTAGGAATCAAATCATATTTAAACCATTACCTCCAAGTTGGTGCCTGGCTGTATTTACAGATTAATACACTTCAGAAAAATGTAGTGATCCATAATCACCCCCTTCCACCTGTGAGTGAGCTGGCTGGAAAGAAGTTGCTTATAGACCATTCCAGTGACAAGTTTGTTAAAAAATATCAAAAGAAAAAAAGACTTAATCCAGCAAATAACCTTTGGGAGGGAGAGAGGGGAAAGATGGAAGAGGAGGACAGGGACCCATTAGGGTGTGAATGGCACACAGTTTAAAAGAATTGTGCGAATTCTCTTATTTTCAAACACTTAAGCTTATGAGATAAGTGATTACTTTGGAATATTTTAACCACCATACACTTTCACTAATGTGTTAGGAAAATGTCTATTCAGTAACACAGTTCTAATAAGCTCAGTGAAACAGCACTTGAAATATAGAATTCTATTGTTTTCATAATGAATCTTAGATAAACCATGTATTAACTAGAAAATACTGACAATACTAATAGGGCAGCTTTCCTGGGACACTAAATTGTACTTCCTGCAAGGTTAGATGGAGTAGTGAATTATGACATCTATGGATTCCAAGGTTTATCTTTGTTCTGAAAAATAAAACTACCTTTAGTGATGAATATTTACTCCAAATTTGGGTGGCCCTTAAATCCACATTTAAAATAACTTCAGTAAACAAGGCATATATTATTTAAACAATTATATTGCTCATTTTAATACTTAAGTGACAGTAAGTTCATTCATCTTTCAGTGGAATAGTGTTTGCATTACTTTGAGCATTGCATTTTACATGTGCTAGAGAAATGCTTACCTGTGGTAAAATGCTGTGCTTGAACATGTATGAATGCTAATGTGACAATGCAGTAGAAAAAGAGACTCTGTACAACAGTTGCTAATAATTTAAATAGTGTCAGTTTCCCAAAATTAGGATTTTAACTTTAAGGTATGACATGATTTCACCTTCTACCCTCATATACAAATAAATTACCATAAAAAGAATTTTAGCTTAACTTAAAATTGCACCTAAAAAGGCATGGGATCGTTTGTACCTATTACAAAAACTGTTAAAATCAAGGGCTGCTACAAAGAATGAGGTAAACTGAAGACTCTCAGCTATGTGGCCTTCAGAGAAATGGCTTTTTTCTATTGAGTCCTAGTTTTGCACACCACAGTGTTTTGCTAGCAAAGCGTTCCGAGTTCTGTTCCAGGAACCATTTGTGTGTATATACATATATTACATATATGTGTATATACACACACACGTACACACACACACTGTATACTGCATCAGCAAAATATATATATATTTATATATATTTATATAAATATAAGGAAGAAATCCCCCTCTAAACCCTCTAAAATGTTCCTTAGTGTTTCTCTAGAGCTTATGGGGGTGCATGGGATGTATGTCTTCTTGCTCTTACATACATTTAGAGAACATGTTTTAATCTATTGGCTTCTTGGTGCAGTAATGCAAGATTGACCCACATTGGTGCCAAAGGCTTTGCTCATTAGAAGGAAGATGTAAAATAGTAATCTCCTAAACAGTGAGGCCAGCCTCACTTGAATTCCTCTGCAACCCTCTGGTCTACTACAAAGTTCATAATTGACTTCCAAATCGTGAGACGTTAAAAACAGGAACAGTACAGTAACACGGGGCATTACGCTTGTCAGTGTAAAGCATTCTTCACTAGTTCCTATCACAGTGCAGACCTGACTGCATTAAAATATGCTCAGGAGATTAGTCAGTGTTGTCTGTATTTGGTTATGGGAAAGGCTCTCCTTTTTTCATCCAAAGTGCATAGTGAGAACAAGTCAAAGCATTCCTCTTTTCAGTACGTGTTTGACAGTCTGATCCAGGCATCCTCCTGAGAATGCAATTCTGATGTCTTGCTCTTTTCCAAAATAAAGTCCCACAGTTCAGACATTCATCAGCCAGGTAAACAAACTTTGCCAGCAAATAAAAGTCCAACTATTGTAAAGAAAATGGATAAGACAAAGAGTACATATGAAGACCCAACCACTGTGTTGTTGGGTAATTTATATGGTTGACCTCCAACTTCACTGATGTAAAATCCTATTGGAAATATTAGGGCTGCCATACAGAATAGAATCACTGCAAAGAAAGAAGAGAAAAAAAAACGGTCACTGCTGTGTTAAAGTAAAATTATTTACTTGTTCATAGAGCAGTCCAGAAAAGCAAGCAAAGCATTCTGACCAAACTGAAGAGCTGATTCCAGTACCTAATTTGCTTGAAATGACTGAGGAGGCTTTATCTTGCTTTTAAAACACAGAATCATAGCATAGTTTGGGTTGGAAGGGACTCCCAGAGGTCATCTAGTCCAAACCCCCTATAATGAGCAGGGACATCTTCATCTAGATCAGGTTGCCCATGACTTTTTCATGCTGATTTTTTCAGTCTTCCCTAAGGTAACACATATTGCTGCTTTTTATTTTGTTAGTAAGGGACCCGTGTGCTGTCTTTTTCTTCCCCTTCTTGTCTCCACCACTAAGACACAGAACAAAGTGGGGATGCTATTCCCTGCTTCAGCTTCCCCACAAGTCAAACAGGCAACAGTAAAATCCACTGGCAACCTTAATCACTGGTTCCTGTGCAAGTCAGCAGTTTTGCAGCTGCTTTTGTTTCCAAGGTACATAAAACAGATTCAGGAGCTCGCCTGTCCCCTTTGGCCTTACCAGGACAAAGTTTCTAGTCTTTCCAAACCAGGAAATGATGGGCTGGAGCACCTCCAGTATTTTTAATGTAACTTCACTAATGCTTTTCCTGACTAAACACACATGCTCCAGTTTATCCAGCTATGGTGTTACCTGCCCATAGTAAAAACTTTAAAGGACTCCATGTTTATCCAAGATGAATAGTTTATCCCATATATCTCAATGCTCAAAGCTTATGATGTGCATAGCACAGGCCTCAGTTTTGAGGACAAAAGCACTCATGTTCCATAGAAGAGACTAGTTTGGGGCATGATCAATCTGAACTCAAAACGTGTCCAAGCAGAACTTGGGCATAAACAAAAAAGGATGGTTTCATGAACCATGGTCTACAACCGGAGCATCAGCTGCTCCTTGCTTTCAGGAAAGGAAAAAACCCAGATGTTCCAGGAGAGGGAGCTCCTGTCTCGCTTTTAATGTAGCAACACCTCAGAATATTTGTTAAAGGGGAAGAAATAGAGCACAAACAAAAACCGTCTGGCAATTGCATAGTTACTACACTCTTGCTCAGTCCTACCTCGCTAGGCCATCTATTAAAACGAAACCAAACAACTGGCAACCAGAGGTTAAACATTAAATAATCTGATAGGTTTTAATCTACACTATTATCGGTCCATGAAATTCGACACTACACAAACTAATCCTTAAAGAATGGTTAAGATACATTTGAAAAAAGGGAAACAACAGCTGGTCTATCTGAGGAGAGGAAGCGTGGGTATGTGCTTCTTGAGCACATCTGTGTAAGCATAGAAGAGCTCCACTCTTGAGTGGTCCAGAAAACAGAGGCTGATGTGTAATTAGTACCACACATGTACAATAAGTAACAATCTGAACAATATTCTGAGGGTAAGTCACATTATCATAACTCAGCACGCTTCCTATTACATCCAGTTAGTCCCTGATAAGCATTCCAGTTATTTACAAAACTTCTGCAACATTTTAACAGTAACACAGGAAATAGCTTCAGGATTCAGAAAACAACCTGCACTTCCAAGATTAAATCTCTGTTATTATATTCAAGAACCACACAGCTGGAGAAGTTCTGATGGATTCATGGATATGGCTGAAGAACAGATCTTTAATCCTCTCTACTAAACCGCTGTTCTTCGAGGTGTATTGGACATAGCACACCAGGTCTGCAACCTGCTAGTGGCACTGTGGAGTGTGTGCCCGGTGTCTCCTTGTGTTCTGCCCGGAGGCAGAAGGGTGCAGGCACCTCAACTCTCCATCAGTTCACAGCAGGACCAAAAAATAACTTCTGTGTGTGCAGAATGTTGATGTGCACACACATTTCACACATTCACTACACAAGTAACCAGCCATCTTTTCTCTTCCACTCTGCATCCTCACAGCGCACATGTTCTGCTATAGGGGTGTCCAAGCAATTTTCTTAGTGTGGTCCGAGTTTTTTAGTCTACTGAAATAGCAAATAAAAAATGGATTCATCAAAGTCTCTCTTGGATTAGGAAGCCTGGCAAAGGAATTAGGGCAAAGGTTTGACAAGTCATTAAAAAAAGACTGCATGATAAATTTAATAAGCAGCAGCAAAGGAGAAAATCCAATATAAAAAATTAATAAGGAGAAAATTCAATATATGAACTGGTCAGTTAATTTAGTGTATTTTCTACGAAGGAGGTATGTGAGCTAGAGGATAGGAATTTCTTACACAAGCTGTAGCCCAAATACAACTCTCCGTATCTGGTAGTACTAACTCAGTGAATTTCCAGAAACAATTCCTAGCAACCCATACAACAGAACCTCTTCCTCAAGAGTAGTTGCTTTTGATTTAAAATTCTTCCTTGGGTAGGAAAATTTGCAGAAAAGATACTTAATGACTACAATTTCTACTAACAAAAATATTTAGGTAACAAAACACAATTTCTAGACTGCTTCTGGATGGTGGCTGTCACAAAAAGATCTAGTTCCTGTAATTCTTTAGCTTGAAATCATTTTGAGCATCCAACGACAACTTCAAAAATCCAGGATACAGCATATTAAAAGAAGGAAAAAGCTATGGTCTAGTCTTTAGAGGATTCATCGTAATACCTGCTTGTCTCTTTAGAGATGGGTAACATAGAAAGCAGCACCTGGCACAAATCTTTAGTAACTCAAGCAGCACTTTATCACTGGGGAACACCAGGGATAGACATTTACATGATAGCTGCGGTTAATTAAAAATGTGATTACTCTGCCCCATTTTTACTTGCATTCCAAAACCCAAGGCCATCATACTCATCAACACTGAAATCCTCTGGCAAAACAGTAACAGACTATCTGGTAAGGCAGAAATATTTTTCTGTCCAGCATCCCCTCCCTTGACACATCTCAGAGAAGCATCTCATTCAGTGGTAACAGACACAGAATTAATTCCATTTCTAGTTGTAGCAGATGTTAAGAGACCAAAATCTGTGTATGATGTAAACAGATCTTGGGGGAACTCTGTGAATTCCTGCAACAGCCAAGGAATGAACACGAAGAAGGAATCTAATCTCCATTACATTGTATGAATTTGGTACTAAACAGGACTCAAACATCAGTGCTAGTTTTGATGAAACTATGCCCAAAGTTTACCAATCACACCAGAAAGAATACTGTGATTCTTGAAAAACTCTACAGAAACTGAAGGTAAACTTTCGCATTTGCCTTTAGAAGACTTATGTCACTCACACAATATTACCTGGAAGAAGGAAACATCTCTCCTCTCTACAAAGCTGTTTTGTAGAGAAACCAGAAAGACAAGTTTCTGTGTAGTAAAGTCACCCAGCTGGGGAAGGATGCAAACACTGTGCTAGTAAATACTCTCTCAGATGTTTCCCTTCAGAAGTGTATACGGGAAAGAGAATTGACAGATCAAACCTTTGTCCTTCATGTGTCCCATAGCTAACCAAGACAGACAATACTGCTCTCAGCAGTAATTCATATTTGTAAGTACATGGTTGAAAAAATCTGAAGGCACCCAAGATAACAAGATTACAAGCAGAAATTCCATGAAAAATATGAACTACACATTGCCACGTAAATTCCAGCATGAACTGGGAAAGAGTGACCCTCTTACCAGGCTCTCCTTGCTGCTATCAGAGTTGCAAGGAAAGGACTGAGCAAGAGGATTCCTTTGCCTTTAGATGATTTACTCTAGAACCCTTGCATTCAAAGGGAATGGAGCTGCCAGAGTCCCAGAGCTGCCTTTGGCAGTCCCAGCAGACTTCCCTGCCTGTCTAGGATAGTACATCCTATGTTGTGTTCAGAAAGTTCTGTGGGAAGAATATCAGCTAGCAGCCTGTGCGAAGCTGGTGAGTCTTGAAACTGCTTGCAGAAGAGATGTAATACAACTATGTTTTCCCTACCCCCTTCTACATGTTTTCATCTTATAGCGCTGGCATTCCACAGGAGGGACCTGTTCACGGTATTCCAGATTGACTCCACATGGTTTCCTAATACTGATCTACAAGTAGGTTACTAATTTTTGTGGCCATCTAATGAAAAACAGAAGTCACATCAACTTTTTGAAAAATGAAAAATACAGAACTTTTCCTCCCTTTCATTTTGGGGTTTTTAAGTCTCTCCTCTTACAAGTTAAGCAACAAGCCACAGTATTTCCCATTGTCATTAACTGGAATAAAAAGGTCACAGTTGTATGTGTTGAAGCTGACTACCCAAGATGTTGAATTTTAGAATTTCAGTGATGCAGAGATTGTATCTTAATAGAAGTACAAATAACTGACTTGCAAGAGAAAATATCAGTGTGTTTCATTATTAAACATCATATAACAAAAAGGCAAGTGCTGAAATGAAAGTGTCCTTCTATATTTAGTCTTCCAATAATGCATCTGTTGCAAGCCTAAAGAGATCTATAGAAAAAGAAAACAGCTTTAGAGTACCAGGCTTTTCGGCTGAACTAACCATCACAGTTGTAGAAAACTGAAGATGCAGGGATGTTACAACTGGAGATATTTTAAAATATTACAATATGTAAAGCCCAAAATACAAGCTCTGAATTAAGGAAAAAAACCCTTTGTAAGTATATTGTGATATTAACTGTTGATGTACAGTACTCCAAAACCCCATTTTACTCTAGAGCTTTGACTTCAGCTTACTGTAAACATCTTAATTTTATATGACATTTTCAGTTTAAACCCTCCCTGCATACATTAGACATACATGAAATATGTATATACAAACAAGGGTACTGGAAATCTTGGGATGGAATATTCAGTAATACTCTTGTCTGACATTTTAATCTTTCACCAGAAAATAAACTGAAGTCAATCACAACAGATACACCATTTCAATAGCTCCATTGTCTGCAAGAGCTGCACTGTTACTTTAATATGCTGTGTAGCAAAGTTGTCAGAAGGATGGGTTTGATTGTACAAGTGCCTCGGTGAAGTACTTTTTTTGTAGCTGAGCGCTTTTTTATATTATTCCCTTCCCCAAAACAAGGTTAAATCTCATTCATAGTAGATACCATTAGGTGTCACAGATGCCACAGAATTATTTATGCCTATGGAAACCACAAACTTGCATTTTCTAGTTAGCATTCACACTACCTTTAGTGGTATGTCATAATTCAAGGCAATTTTAAAGCCCTCAGGTTTTGAGTTTTTTCATGCAGTCATCCCCACCATTAAGGCACCATTTCACAGTTGGGCTAAGCCTGTAACACACACCAAGAAAAGGAAGTTTGAAAGTTATTCCCCTTCCTCACTGTATTTTTCTTTTGCACCGAAGTACCCATAGGATATGTTTCCCTGTGTAGAAGCATAGGGCTGCTAGAGAAGGCTCAGCTATGAGGAGTTGTACTAGTGCACATACAGAGCAGAATCAAGGGAGGCAATAAACACTGATACTCCTCCTTCCAGTTAGAGCACTGTTGCAGGTCACTTAGGGAAGCAAAAGTCTCAGTGCTGTGAAGCACAGCAGATGCTCTGCAGTGGGCAGTCCTCTTGCATAGCCAGTTAAGATGCAGATACTCTGAATATAACACCTACTGTGAGCATGAACAACTGAACCAGAATCAACCCCAAACAAGGTATTCATGAGACACCTGAAAGAGGGATGGATTTTAGACTTACTGCAGTAAGTCATATCTATCAAACTGCTGCCTCTTCCTTGGGGAGGCAATCTTTAGTCATTCCACTCTGCTAGGAATAAGCCTTAGATATATGGGAGTGGAGAAGAATGAAAGACTATCATATGCACAATTCAGGACTGACCTCCTCTATCCCTGCTCATTTTCTTAGGTCAGTTAATACACTGCCCAAGGAAGGTAAAAGGATCAGGCCTTTCTTTATCTCATCTTGGGCCCACATTCTATTACTCCCTCTCAATCACAGTCACTTAAGATACAAACCCCTTGATTTTTGAAGAATATTATATTTTCCTCAGATGTGGCATTTAAAGAGAAGGAATGGTTTGTATAGTAAGAGCCCTAAGCAGTGCTCCTAAACAACACTATAGTGTTACTGCAGACTCCACCAGTTTATCCTGTATACAGGTCAACTGTGAGGTTGAGGTCACTTACTTCCAGTGAAAGCTATCCAGCGGGCATATTTAGTAGCTTCTCTTCGCCAGTGGGAAGCCACCAGCAAACCACATGTGACAGTTAGTGAAATGATTCCCATAATGATGAAAAATAACGTAGTGACCCACTCAGGAGGCAGCCGTGGAGGAATACAGGTCCTGTCACGTCCATGGATGGTTTGACACTGTCGCACAAGGCCAACTGTGAGAGCACCTGAAAATACATAGCAGAGAGGCAAGTAAACTTTCAAAATCCTCTCTGAGGGGCGCTCAATTGCAAACCAAAGCTCAGAATTCTCCAAAAATGAGGGATTTTTTCTCTGATGAACCTCAGTAAGCCTTTCAAACTCAGGGGATGGGGGGGAGGGCATGCTTTAAGCATCTATTTTCATATTCTTTCATCACAGGCTTGCACAAGTTGAAGCAAGATGGCTGCAAGCTGTATCTGGTTCTTGAGTGGCAGTCAAGGTCTACTCAAAGGGATAAAGCACTCCTCTTCTATAAAGCCTGCCAATAACAGCTAAAGTGGCAACAGAGTTGTATGGAGGACCACTCCATCATCTGTGCAAGACGAAATACTTTTATCATCTAACAAAACGAGCTGCAGCCCCTAAAATGCCTTTAACTGTCAAATGCCTTTTCCCCTTATCTGTAAATACAGCTTTTCTCCTCAAACTCTTGAAGCAGAAACTGCGCTTGATTCATGCCAAAATTTTAAGAACATTAAAAAAAATCCAAACCCTATTCTTTACAGTAACTCTTTAAGAATCCCTCTATGCAAGAGGCTGGTCAATCCTTTTGACAGCTAACAAGTTACTACACACAAACTGGGATACCTATACAAGAGATCTATCAAAAAGATCCTAGGGAAAGGATGGGGCTGGTACAGGAACCCTAGATTTTTACATAAAATAAAGTATTTTCTATTAAATATAAAAAACTGACTTAAAATCCAATTCAGTGCTTTTTAGACTCATAAAGAAGCTTTTAATAAGCTTTAATAATGATACTATCTTTATGTGGAAAATTTTAACCCAAGATTAACATGCAAAATTAAAATCTATTTCTTTCAGTATCTTGTAAACATTAAGTCCTGTATTTCTTATTTTTTCCCCTTGTTCTGAACAGCTTTCCTAAGTAATCACAATTGTCCTTTATCTAAATCAGGAGCAAAAAAACAACAGTGGATAATACTAGAGTCAACATATTCCTCCACAAGTTATTATAAGTTAATGCTATTTTAGTTGATCTGTTTAAAACCCAAAGAAGGAAACTTAGAAACAATTACAGTAAGACTTGGAAGCTCAGGTATAGCATGTCTTTTGGAGGGAGAAACAACTATCATACTACTTTAACTTTTTTTTTTTGGGGGGGGGAGCATGAAACAAGTAAGCTAAGAGTCAAAAGGGTAACCAAGTCCTTGCACCCATCTCCTAGCACTCGGGAGCCAACTTCTGCAAGTGTTCAGATCCTGTCTGCTTACACCTCAGCAATCAGTAACAGCAGAATTAGTTTCTGAGCTTAGAGTCATTGGGTTAGGAGGCAGAATATTATCTTTTATTAGATGTAGCTCTTCTAATACACTCATAGAGGATGAGAAGAAACAAGAGCAAAACCATCACTGAATCAGTTCTGTTGAAGCGTTCCTGTAACCTGTTTAGACTACAATTTTTTAGCCCTAATCGTATACATCCTTTTAATTACGTATTTACCAACTGAAAGATTCTGAGATTACTTTTCAGATAAAAGTTGAAGTAAAATCCTTTAAAAAAGTGTCAGTTACAAACCCAACAAAATTGTCATTTTCTACTCCAAATATATAGCAATCACACCATTGCTGAGCACCAGGATTACACAAAATTGAGCCAGAATTACACAAGCAATCCTACACAGCTCACATGCCTGTGCAGTACACAGTTTTACATGAACTGCTTCTCAGTTGCTTTTTCATAGCCTGCCATGTTTTCATTTTACATCAGCTCCTGGGGCAGAGGGAAGATGTGCATGGGTCCTTAAAAGTCAAGCTCCTTGAAACACAAGCATTTTGCAGATCCTCATACAAAACACTAAGCAGTTTCCTGTAGTTTAGGGATAATGAGCCTATTCACTGCAGTAACACAGAACAGGAAATTAATCCCAATCACTCTGTAAGAATAGGATTTGATAATTTTACTATACTTGCAGTAGAAGTCAGGGTTTTTTTCTAACCTGCAATTCTAATCTAGAGAATGATTTCATAAAAATGACATCATACACTCAGCAGATGCTTTCTGAGTTCAGACATGCCTCCTGAATTCAGTGGCAATAATTGAGTGCATTTTTAACTTTGGCAAAAGCAACAGTGCTAAGAACCACTGTGCTGGACTCCATTCCACTTTGTATGTTAACTGAAACTGAAGAACAGTTGCTACAGATGAGCATGTATTAGAGACAACAAACTTGTGTTTCAGATGCAATTTGAAGTTTATACTGAAAACATTATCAAGTAATAAGAGCACATTCAACATGTTAGATTCAGAGAGAACCAAAGCTAAGCCCAGCAGTGCCATATTTAGATAAAACAGAAGATAACTCCGTCTTGAACTACTATTTTCCAGTGCAGCTCTTTTGCTGTCAATGTCTACTTCTCCAAAGGCTGATTTTCTAAAACATAACAAATCCCAAGAAACCCACAACTGAAAATGAAAAAGAATAGAACACAAATCTCAGAACTGTGAGTACCACAGTAGCACCCCTTTTGAAGACACAAGGATAGTTGCAAGAAATTACTCAGGGCAGGGTTTCCTAAACATCACTTCTGGTGCCCAGTTGTGTTGTTCCACTCTATTTTAATGAGAGTTTTAAAGCACCAGCAATTAAATTCAATAAATCTGCCATTCTGGAGGAAAAATACTGAACTTTATGGTTAAGCTTTTGCTACACATAGTATTTTCTCTGAACTCTGCTTCATGGATTACAAATTTGAAGTAGTTATTCCACATTCAAGGCTTTGAACCCTGAGTCTGCAGAATCTAGGGAGGCAAATGGAGAGCAAGAGAAGCTCTGTGAACTATTTCTAAAGGTTTCCCAAACGTAACTGGGAGAAAAACATTCATTATGTGGTTGTAAATAAATTTAAAGTTCATATGTAGGCTCACTTTACAGGGATACCTCACTTGTGTATATAAACTGGGCAGAAGAAAATTAAACCTCATAGCTGCTCCCATAGTGACAAATCTCCTGTTGAAGGCAGACTTCAACAGAAGTCTCTGGTGTGGAAACCCAGTATTTATTTGCTACAAAATTCAAAAGAAGAATGGGTTTACATGGCATTTTATTGCCTTGGTCCCATTTCAGAGCAATAAAGCAAACAGTTGCCAGGCAGCTGCCAACAAACTAACTTCTTCCAGAAAATCCTGTTTAACCTTTTCTAGTCATTATCTGTCTAGTCATATCTGTCACCATCCTTGAAAGGAGGGACAGAGATACTAAGCTGGATAGTCTCCTTCTGCCTATATTTAGCAAATAGTCCAACAGTACATCTCAAGCCAGTCACCAAGTTCCACTCTGATCCCTAGGTAAGAGGCTTTTAGTCATTCCTGCAGAACAATTCCAACATAATAGATGGAAATCTAAGCCTGTAACACAGACATAAAGCAAACAGCACAGCTGATGCTAACATATTAGGAAGCTTAAAGATGGATACAGCCTTAAACCACGTGCAGTGAGTAACCACGCCTGCCCATCCTCCACCTCCCAGTGCCCGTACTGCACAGCCACTGGCAGCTATAACAACCTGAGATTCAGGATGCTGCTCCCTTTCTCTTATATGTCTCTCTCTCCATAGCTTCAAGACTGGTATTATGCACATCAGTATAGCTAGTGTGAGAGGTGATTAGGATAGATATTTTAATTACTAAAAACTGGTAATGAGATGAGATTCAGCCTTCATCAAAACAGAGAATGCTGCACTGAACAAATGTCAGTCAAGTGGTCCTTAGTCTTTTCCAGTAGATCTATTTCCCAAAGTACCAGTTCATTTCAAACACATTAAACAACCTTCCAGTAGTGATAGTCTGACTGTAACCAGGACTCCAGTTTATACCAGTGAAAGATTTCATGATCATACCCCAACTCCTCCAGACCACCAGTAATGCTTTTTCTGACACTGCATATTTTCACCTGAATCAGTAACAAAAAAGTCTCTTTAACAAATATTTGGGAGCCTCACCTGTTTAACAATCAAATTTCACAAAACCATTGAGGGAAGACAGGGAACAGCACCAAACCAGAGAAGGGGAAGCCCTTGTATTATCCCTTCATGCTGAAGTGCCGCCACCACCAACCAACCCATGAGTCCCGCGGTGCTGTGTCATCCCTCTCCCGTTTCCGTGGTAACTCCAGAGCCATCAAGGAGGAATCACGCTACAGAGAAACAAAGATTCCTGCAGCCCTTCGCTCTCCCACCTCTCCACCACTTCTGAATTATTAAAAGTGGCCCAGCAATATCACAGCTGGAAAGCAGTAGCATAATGATGGCTGCTCATCTGTTACTTCATTGCTGGAACACACGGGATAAAGCATGGACACAGGAGAGGTGCCATTGCCATGAAGAGTTTACCACAGTATAAGAAGCAACTGATGTGGTAAAAGAACGATGTAGTGAATGAGGTGGGGCTCAAACGTTTGAAGGTCACAGAACTCAACAGCTATGCTGTAGCATGAACATACCAAAGCACGAATCTTCAGAACTGCTCTTGTACATACCGCTTGGGGTACCTGCTCCTCCTCTGTCCTCTCATACAGTTCCCACTTGACAATATCTTTACTCTTTCCTCTCATTTTAAAGAAAAATGTTATCCCTTGCATTTAAATGCCCCTGCAATCCTTTATATTCCTTGACAAGAGCTTCCTCACTTTTACCTTCCATATATGAACCACATCCTTAGCAAAATCCTGATTACCAACATTAAATAAATATTACAAGCCAATATGCCTAGTGGGGAGGTTAAAACATCCAACCGCTTGCAGACAGACTGCCTGCCCGCCCTCCCTGTCCTGATGAAATGGTGTGGTTCTGCTAGAAACCCCAGTTGTGACTGCCAGACAATTTCTGCTCAAACATGATCCTTTTCTTTAGTGTACAGTGGACTTCCTAAACCATCTTTACTATGTGAAGAGCACAGTTAACACAGTTGTTGGTGACGTAAATCTTAGAGTATGGCAAAGACACTGATAAGTTTTATGTTTTAGTAATGAGCACAGTACATGGAGCTGTGTTATTTGGGCACACTAAAACATTCATTGCTGCTGGTTAGGTAACAGTCACATCCCACAGAATGACATTCATAAAACAAGGGCAGCTCAGTTAAGCCATTCCCTGTAGCTCTTGTTGGGCCACACACATGGACAGGAGGAAATCAAGTTGTTCTTGTAAAGTTTCTAAGTTCTATGAAATTAATAAACTTGAATGGGAAAAGGTCTAGGTTCATCTAAGAGGAGGAACAGGCTGCAGCTGCCTAGTGCATCGCTGTAGCTTGCCACCCAGTCCAAGTGGAGACTTAAAAGGTTTAAAGAGAACGCAGTCATTTTGTCATGGCAGACCAATTTCCTGTACCAGTGTTAAGGATAACCATCAAGTTTATTTCGGCCACCTTGCCTTTAACATGTCTGCTGCTCCTTGCCTGCAACCAAGCCTCTCTGACAGAAGACCGCTTTCAAAGTCAGCGAAGCATAGCCGAGGAAGTCCTGACAGGAATAAACAACAGAGCATGGTAAGAATAGTTCCAATGCAACTGCCCTAACAGCAAACAAGGAGGAGGTATTTCTACAAAGAAAATTTTTCAAAGTCATCCAAGGAAGTTGGCAGTTTAAGTAGGATGTTTTCCAGTCCCACATATGGAATTTATTTTCCTACAGTGGGCACTTTACATGATATTACTATACAAAGAGGGAGGACAGAATGACTTCTTTAGGTTTACTTATATGTATTTTGTTTTGGGGAAAATTTCTATTAATTCTATATTCTAAGTATTGGCTCCTTAGAAACAGAGTACTCTCCCTTCAGCCTTTCCCAAAATCCAGGGAACTGACACTGCTGATCCTTCCCTGCCATAACCTAGGAGGTACTTCAGGCTACATATACTTCATTCTACTTATTCCAGTGTAAAACTCCGTCGGACATCAGGCCCTATACCCTCTCTTATGAGGAAATGAGTTCTGCTTAGACTAAGCAGTGCAGAAGGTTACTGAAAAAGCTATGCCTTTGCAGGATATGCACCACCTCTGGCGTGAAGAGGAAAAAGACACATTGTAAATCTGGGGAGAAAAAAGGAGGATTAATAACGCTGGGGAAGACCTCTTGATTCCAAAAGGCATGGTCCATGTTGTAATAGTTAAAATCATAAGGTCTCTTGTACATAAGGTCCCACTGAATGATGCCAACTGGCACAGCTCATAGAATTTTAAATGGAAAAGTCATTTGTCCTCATCTAAATTTTCAGCCATTCACCCATTAAAGCAATTTAAAAATGTTTATAACCTCAAATTAAGTCATCTCAGACCATTTTGTAAGATAGTATATACACATAAACTGCAGCTAAGAAACTAAGCAAGCTGAACACCCCTTCTTCCACTTTCTTGCGTAGGTCATTGCTGGAGAACAATATAAAACTGGCTTATACCTAAATAACTATAAAGGGTATATAAATGGATCAAAACATAAGAGGATCAACTGTCAGTTTCCAATGAAGTATGAGAATGCCGTATCTGCTACTGTTCTTGCATAAATAATTACTTCTTTTGTGAGGGATGGGGGTAGTTTGAATAGATGCTCTTTAGTACTTATGCCACTAAAATAACTTCGAGGTTACCATGCAAGTACAGCATTCAGGATGTGGCATGACAGATTGATTCTTTTACTGCAGATGTTCCAGTATGTTGTTCAGTTAGTAGATTAAAAGGCAACCAAGTTCAGACTTACTAAAATAAGATTTATGAACGTTAAAGGATGATCTAGAGAAAGGCTTAAAAGAATAACAGAGGATTAACTGCAAAGGCACAGAACATAGAGGAGTTCAAAACAAAAGGATTATAAATTATCTTTCCTATCCTTTGTATGCCAGATCTTATGGTTTTGGCATTCACTCTGATTTGTCTCTCAAATAATCTAATAGGTATTGTAACCCTGACAGAAAAGCTTTGGGAGTTTCTCACTCTGAAGCAGACCAGATGCAAGATAATTCGTATGTCTGCTGGATATTTAATGGTACAAAACAAACACTTAAAAGTATTCATAAAATGTTAAAAGGTCAGTTTTAATAAAGACTTAGATTTACTTGCAAAGTCCTCGCTATATCTGCAGTGTGTCTTTTAAGAGCCATTCAAGTCAATACTGCAAGATGGAGCATGTTATTATATAAGCTATTTCTCTTCTACTCCATTTATCTCCTTCTCTGAAATCAGAAAGCTCTCTCCCTTTCAAACGAACTCTGAAATGCACCATCCTTCTTGCTCTAGAGATATAAAGCGCGTTTCTCTGTTTCAGGAACTAACCATCTTTCTTAAAGATACTCATATTGGCAACAATAGGTGAGGTAATATCCCTAAGCTTAAAAGCCAGTTTATGCTAACTATGAGGAACCTACCAATAGAATGTTATTTAGCAATCTAATCTGCAGAGAATTTAATTTATTAGGTACCATTTTTTGCATTCTTTAAAACTCCAAAGCTTACTGGCTTTTAAACAGAAGAATTCTCATTCTGAAAGCTTAAACTCACTGTTAAAAGAGTTGTGGTATATGAACAGAAAGAGCCTGCCTTTCCCCATCTGGTGCCTGAGTTGTCTCAAAAGTTTTCAATTCAGTGTTTGCATCATGCCTAATTCAAACCAAATCCCCCTCCACAAAAACCACAAATTTCTCCTTCCCTCCTCCCACCCCCAAAGAGGAAAAATATAAAAGTCAGGGGCCATCTACTGGGAAAGATCCTTATGATTTACATGTATTAGAAGAGTTTATTACTACAGATGACAGTCATTATAATATACAAGTATTAAGCTGCTTAAATTGCAGGCATTTGGACCAGTAAAAAACAAGTTTATTTCTGAATTCCAACACGCAAGTTCCAATGCCGTGCTGCTTTTGTGCTGGGGTGCGGCTTTTGAATGCTTGGGGTTTGTTTTGCCCTTTTTTAAAACTATTTTTAGAAGAGCTGAACTGCCACACACTGAAAGATCTCTCCTCAGGCATCACCACAAAACAGCTCTCCTGAGGCCATAACAAAGGCTCTGCGTGTTTTCATGCATCACAGCCAAGAAATCTGCCTATGCTAAAGGTATTCTTTCCTACTTCAGAAACAGCATTAATTAAATGTTGGTACACAGGATCTCTAATAAGTTGCATCCTTCTGACTGGCTGTTTTCTGACACTGTAAGCACTTTCACAACAGGACAGTGTTGTCAGTGACTGATATCTTTGCAGTTTCTAAAGTGGCAAGAGCCTGGGGAGAAAAAATAAAAAAGAGAACTTAAAAAAAGCCAAAACAAAACTTGATGTTTTATTTAGCTAAAAATAAAAGAAAATTAAAAAACAAAAAAAACCCAAACACCAAAAAAAACCACAAAACCCAAAACATCCACAGTTATTTCCATTTTCCCGCAACCAAAATAAAGTTCTTCAAAGCTGACAAATTTCACTGCCTAAAAAGCTGAAAGATCAAAGGCAGTGTCAATATTTAAAAGTGAGTTTTCTAGTCAGCTACACCACTTTCATACCATATGTTCAACTGAACGCTAGAAGCTATGACACCTACAGCTGTTCTGCCATTTAACATCTGATGAGCTTGTGTTCTTTTTAACAGAGCTATATTTGGCTTCAGACAGAACTGTAAAATGAAACCTCTCCATCCAGTACACCACACAACCCTACCCCAACCTTCTCAGAAATTGTCTGCTGATCACAGTTCTATGGTTGATGCGCAGGCTCTTCAAGGCTGGCCAACCACCTACAGGAGCCAGTGATGTGAGGTGGCCAGACTGGGTCAGTAATGGCAGCACCAGAGTTTGCCACATGGTACTAACCCAGCACAACCAGAAAAACACAGAAATTATGGATCCTCGTGGTTTAGAGGATCACCTTACACATGGGTGTCTTATAAGGTGGTCTGTTCACAGTCTGGCAACAAGTGGACTTCAGAGCTCTCCATGTTTAACTCCTGCACCATTTCACCAAGCCAGTTCAGTTTCAAACTTAAGATGTCCAAGCAGGTCAGGACAGATACACCAAACCCCCAAATCACACCAAGTACAATATCCTATATTCACAGAGACAAAAATAGGTGTCAGCATTTCCTCTGGCCTAGCAACAAAGGTAGGGAGAAAATTCAGGTTCTGGTCCTGCCCTCAAGATTGTACATTTTATCAAATGAAATTCAGCAGGAATAAGGATCATCTTCCTCTGTCATAACTGTTGCAGCTTTGCGCTGATCTCAGCTTGCATCAGACATGCTCCAAGGACACCCACTGATCTGGCTCCTCCATGGCCTTATGAATCACCCAGTGGTGTGAGGTGAAAAAAGAAGTGTTTAAATGCCTTTGGGCATTCATACGGTTAGAAACAGACTTGCACATTTTGGTTGTCTGGTCTGCAAACACTCAGCTAAATGCACCTTATGAGCACATAATGCTTTCTTAAAGCTGAGCCTAACTTTATCCTGGTCCACTGCTAAGAGAAAATTTTAGGCCTACACTGCCAGAAGGTATGACAGACCTTCCTTAAGGGCATCCTTAAAATGCTCAAAAAGCAAATAAAATGTAGTAACAATTTGGTGGCAATTTCTTTAATCACATAACTGACGGCAGGATTGTATTTATAGCAATGAAGCCACGAGAGGGGAAGTTTCCAGGTAGAAGTAATACCTTTTATTAGAACCACTGGAATAGGTGGAAAATGAAGCACATTTCTGATCTTGCAGGCCCTTCTTTGGACACACAGGCTTCCCCAGGCCTACTAATAGGATATAAAAGATACTATCTCTACTAGACTTCCTTTATTCTATAAAGTACCTTTGTCAATTGAAGAATGGCACCTAAAATGTCCCAAGATGTATTTCATTGCAACAAGAGTAACATTTCAAGTAGAATAAAACCTAGCCTTAGTTTTTATTCCTAAAGGCACTTTGTGACTGTTGCCCAATCTGTGTGTGACATGCTTCTAACCAGAAATACAGGTTAAACTGCACTTTAAATTGGAATTAGGTACAGAGCCAACAAAGAATTTATTCTGTAGGAGTAATGCTTTAAGCGCTGAAAGACCAACTGACATACAACTTAACTAACATACAATGTGTCCTCCGGGACAGCCAGCACATTTCAGCTCCCCCCTGCCGGTACAAAAGGTAGCTTAAACTTTTCAGGCAAACTGGAAAAAAACCCTAACTACCTTCTGCAGTAATAATTCTAAAATGTAGGCATTTGCCTGCTATTCCCATCACAACAAGAACATTAAAACCAAAGAAGAATGGGAAGGCAGGGAGCATATTCAGGATTTATTTTCTTGTAGGGCAAGTCCTTGTTTTAGAAGCATCCATAATTTAAGCTTGAATTATTTAGGCAATTAACAGGTGCTGTCTGTGTGCTGATAACACTTTCTGCCTTATCACAAATCAACATCTACAAAAATAGACTGTAAGAGTCTGAAGACTTCTTTTTTTTTTCCCCTAGAATAAAAGAAGACAGACCACTCCTGAACAGTTAAATGGGCACTTTACTGAAATAAAATACAACTTTATCTTAACAGCAGGGGTCAGTCCTTTCTGAACAAGTGGGACTATTCTTAAAAAGCAATCAGATGTCATACAGTGCTCCAAAGAGCATATCTGTTAACATACACAGTTGTTATACTCACATTGTGAAACAAGAGGCTCTCTAATTTTAGATTCAATATAAACATCCAAGAAATGCTCTGTCTTTATAACCGGCTGCATCTTACTGAACATACTCTTATAGAGAGCATTTACTTCAGATTATATTGGGTGTAAGTCAACAGACTCCCGATTGTAAAACAGCAACTACTACTTCTCACCTTCACCATTTTTCATGTATTAAGCTTCAGGGTGCTTTTGTACTTACCAAGTGACCCAGTAATATTCCACTGAAAGAATTTATGAGACCACACTGGAAATTCTTGGCCATTCAGTCTTTTCAGTTTTCCTGTACAATCTTATTGCATAGTTTTTTAATTGAATTAAGTGTGGGTTTAAAAAAAAGCACAAAGTGAAACGTGTTTCTTCCCACATGAGTTTCTACAATGGAGAGCTACATCATTAATGCATGAATTTAGGTGCATGATTAGTTTCAGAGCGGAATTCAACCTGAGGAGAAAAACAATTATTTCTTCACCCTTTTAACTTCTCTTCCCCCACAGCACGCAATGCTCACAATGCTCCTCGCATCAACAGACACTGAAGATGCAATGCATTTTCTCCTCTACAAGAAAAGATACCAGAATATTCCACTGTGGTAGTTCTGGAGCTGATACTTCCCCTGACTGTGGGAATACTGCTGGTCATTGTCAATGCTCAAGAAAAGAGATCTCTTAATGTTGCAGTTAATAATATTACTATTTTGTACAGAAAAGACTGAACATTAGAGCAAATTTTCAACTCAAACCAGTCACCTTCTATACAAATTCAGCCCTTAGGAAACTTGAGGTCCATGAAAACCTTGTCTTCAAGGTCAATTGTCTTCACTTTGCTTTGTTATAAAGACATTATGCGTGAAGCTCATACTGATGAAGTTACAAATAGAACTGTTCCCTCTTACTTGTACATTTGCCCTGCCTATCACAGAAGTCAGGATCCATCTCATTTCAGATGCATACAAAGATTTTATTGCAGAAAGCAAGCAGTTTCACCAAAACATCCTAATAACATTAGCATGTATGGCATGAATTTGAGAAGTGCAGAAAGAATCTAGATTCAAAGCAGCTCTTTTGAAGTATTCACAGCAAAGCAGTTCCAAGTCAAACAATTCTCTCTTATTCTGATCATATACCTATTCCTTAAAATATAACTAAATTACACTGCTGCAAATAACTGGAAGCAGTCACAGCAAGAGAAGCAGAAATAAGGCAACAACAGCTTAGGCAATGATTGGCAAGCAAGAGAACAGGAAATCCAGTAAGAACTGCAACACTATAAACTTGGACGTCAGCTCAGTGATGAGCACTACAAAAGTAAACTACTTGACTTTACTGCCTAAGAACACTGTTACCTGATTACTAAATTCTTGGATGTGCCAAGCTCAGAGACACGTCAGCCCTACTAACGCAGTGTCCAAACAACTGCACAAAGAATTGCTCAAGGTAAAGTTAAAGACTTAATGTGAACTGTCCTTCAACTGGACAAATACTTAAACATCTAAGTGTGTAATTACTATACCTTGAGAGTCTGTCATCCTTAATAATCCCAAAGTGTTCTGTAATTTATGGCACAGAACTCAGCTACCATGAAGCTCCTGGGTAGCAGACAACTGTTGCTTATCACACTACATTGTGTGGATAGGAAATGCCGGCTTCTGATACTGTAGTAAATCCCCGAGAGGCTTTTGATGCCTTCACAAGGGAGCATTATAGTTCATACCAAGGACCCAGACATAATAGACTATGTTTTGCTCAAAGAGAAGAACTAGTATGTACCCTGAGGAACTCTGAACCTTTAACTCTTAGCAGCTAGTGTTTCATACTGGATTAGTTCATCCCACAGAAAAACCACCACAATCAGGCGCTGTTTCCCAAGGTACCAGAGAGACAAAACTCTTATAGTCTAACTCTATTTGCAAAATTAAAATAAATAAATAGATAAAAACAAACAAAAAATAGACCACAGGTTAATACATCAAACAGGTACTCAAATATAATAGGAATAAAGCAAGAGCTCCAGCCTGAGAAAGGATACAACTTATGACTAATAATTCCATATAGACTCCTGTGGAATTAGGCCAATATAAGTACTTTGCCAGTCAAATGCTCTAGCTTGTTTCCCCTCTCCTTAAAATAGACACGTACCCTGCACAGATCCTCTTCTTGGCCATATCTCCAGTTTTTCAGATCTGTGTGTATCTCCATCAGTCAGAAGCTTGGGGAAGAAAAATGAGATTGAGCAAAGCAGCTGGAGCACACATAAGGGGATGGCTGCAGAATTACCATAGAATTTTTTCCTGCATATAGCCCCCAATAAAAAAAAAGACCTTGTCTATCCCTAAATTTTTGGGCACTGTGAATTACAGTAAGAACTTACAATTATGTAATAAGAAATGGATTTTTAAATTTATAATTGTATAAACTATAAATTTATAATAATTTATAATTCCCCCAAATTACTTTGTACAAGAAATAAAACCAGCCTCCATATTGTATTTGTTCCACCACACTACAAATGTAATTTTGTATTAGATTTTAAAATCAATAGCAGCATTTAACCTGGGCAGGCTCAAATAACCAGGCCAACACAGCCCTCTTTCATAAGCTTCTTCCTACACTTAAAATAGTTCCTTATGTTTAAATGTTGAGTGGTTGAGCTAGCACAAAATTAATTCATGACAATGCCTTTACTATTGATTGTTCTTGTGCCTTAAGGCCTGATCAACAACAGAACCCAAGCACAATTCAAACACTTTGTCAGATTTTATGCCCATGTAAAAGACATCTACAGTCACAAGGTGGAATGGAAATATTAAAAGACTGCACTGACACTCCCAGTCCAGGCACACCTATGACAGACTGCTGTCATTAGAGTATTCAGGTTATATGGGGTTTAGCTTTTTTGTCAGTCTTTACTAGTTCTTTCCTGGGTTTTGCACTGCTGTTTTTGAGGCACTGGCAACATCTCTGAAACACAAAAACACACATACTGTTAGCAGGTTCTGCACCTTACAACAGGTCCTAATCCCCTCATGGTCCAGATCAGCAATGTATCACAAAGGACCACTTTTCCCTCCTTGTTTACACACCTGTAGGCATCTACCACAAGGAAGGTATTCTCCTAAAAATTATGTTTCAGAACCTAATTTTATCACTCCCATGTTCAGTGTTAAACATTATCTATTTTGCTGGACTAAAGATTGCTCTATACCATGATTTCTCCAAAGAGGAGCACTGTACAGCAAGAGTTTCTCAGCACAAGCCCTAAAGGGAAGAAGTGGCAATATGCCATACTAATTTTTACATATGACTACTTTTTGAGTAGACGACTGCATTTAGAACAATAATGCTATCTGGAACTCAGGCTTACACTCTCTTTTAAGGTGTTGATGGTTTATTTATTCTATTCTATCTATTCTACTTAGAAATACTGGTTCATTCCAGTACCTTCATGTGGTATAGGTTTATTCCCTGCATAGTCAGTGCTCCAAGTACAGAAAAATGTTTCTGTGGCAATATGGTCTCAAGCTCAGCAGGAGCCACCAATCATTGCTTGGTTCTATCACCTTATGATACTTCATTAAGCTGATGCCATCAAAGCTACCACTCCTGTTGGAGCCATGGAGCAAAATTCCTCAGGAAGAACTATCACACACAGAGGAATAGCACTGAACAACAGTAATTTGTCACTCAGTACTAGGCAACTTATTTCACAGGAGCTGGGAGTTAACTGCTTCAGGAGGGATGGCTTGCTGGGTATAGCTTCCTCTTCTGTAAGACTATAAATAACACAGAATCTGGAATCACACTTCACAAACATAAAATGCAACTGAGTATGCAAAATGAAGAACTACACATAATACTTTGGAAGGTATGTGGAAAGGCAGCATTTGTTAAAAAGAAAAGACAATTTAAAATGAATGGCATATCGTAGATTCACAATTTACTATCATACAGTTGCTTCATGGCGTGGAACAGAAGGCAGTTTAAATTAAGAGTATAATTCCTGACATAAGTGACCTTGATGCTTATGCCACAGATAAGAGATGAAATTGGAAGCTTTGATGAACACTAGTATCGCCCAAGTCAGCACTGTGTGCAGACTCTGAGTGGCCTCGCTATAACATTATACCATGTGTCCCGTTTTGGTGCATGTATCAGCATAAGCGGATGTGATAAATACTTGCTTTAGAAATTACCCATCAGGGTTTAGCAGCCTTAAATCCTGACATCCGTATTAGCTTAATGACTGCTATAAAAAAGGTACAGGTTGTTCTGTAAATTGGAATCAAATGAACAATCATGCTACATAGGAAGGGATGACTAAGTCATATAAACAAAGTGAAAGCTTCACTTTCTGAGGGGGGATTTTATTTGACTAAATTATCCTCTTGAATTATTTGACCTATCCTAAAAGCATTTCAAACTGTCAATCCCCCTACATGTACAGCTTTTAACATGTCTAATTTCAACTGTGCTTACTGCTCACACCCTTTTCCCTACAAAAGGGCTGGGAGCTGAAGCTAAAGCAACTTCTATTCCCCCTCCTCCCATATTGAAGACAAAATATCAAAATCATTAAAGACCCTCCCACACAAAAAAGGAACATATGGAGACAAAACTATCAGCTTTTAAAGTTCATCACAAAATAAGCTTAGAGATACAGGAGCAAAATTCACTACTACTGAAATCAGTGGGAGCCTAGGCACTGGCTTAAATTAAAGGCAACTCTGTCCTTATTTCTCACATCAAATATCAGTTTGACAAGGAAAGGATGTCAGTGCAAGAATGCTGAGAAGCCTCTGGTTTCCAGACTGGAGTTATCGCCTTCTGTACCTGCACAACACAAATAATGAAACCTCACTGACAACTCTCTGAAAGAAAAAATCAATTTAATTTTCATCTTTCCTTTATCATCTTAAAGATGTATCAAATACCTGAAGCCAAATTAATGAGTAATTCTTACAAAACTGCATAAAGAAAAAGCACCCAATAGAGACTTGGACCCATGTCCACAGATGTGTAGTTCCTCTGGCCTAAAGAAAGATAAGCATCTGAAACCTTCAGTGATCTCAGCTGTAATCTTTTGCTCATAATTACAGTGCTGGAGAGGAATTTTTAAAGCCAACATTTTTCAAACTGTAAAACTTATCTTTAAGAGTAAGCTTTCAGAGACTGATCAGCCCTTCCCCTGTATCAACTTCCCCAGAACATAAGCTCCTTAAAAAAAAATAAATTGAAAACAATCTAGATTTTTCAGAAAAGCATTAAAGCCACTGATTTATTTTGCTACCCAATTTAGCAGAAAATCATCATTATCTCTGGAGTAAGATGTACATATTGTTTAGCATTCAAATCAGAACAGCTTGCTTTCTTTCCTTGAAGCCCAGGTTCCCAACCTTAATAGCTGTAAACAGCTCTGAATGAACCAGTGCAGTGCTGCCTTCCCAGGTTTGCCAAGACCTCTGCTCTATGCAGTTCTCAAAACAGCTGCAGTACTGAGATGACCAAGGTGTTCCATGCTGTCTTTCAGAACCCTAAGGACAGCAACCAACAAGAGAAACTCCCCTTTTCTCTTTTATATTAGGCTGATTTGTGGAAGGAGAATCTAGAATAATCCCCATAGGAGATGAACTTAAGAACCCAGAGGTAAAACAAAGAAACATTTTCTTTCACCAAATAGTTTCTTTTGCCAGCTGAAAGCAGGATGCTTCAAAAAGCCCTGTACTTCTTAGTGGCAGATATGGATGTTGGATGGCTTGAATGTGGTCCAAGCATATTAGCCTGCTGAGAGCACTTGAATCTCTCTAGCAGCTGGGACAGGGCTCACCATCAGGGCTGTGTCCTCCTGTGCCATACTTCTCTACAGCAGTCTCTGGGTAATGAATGGCACTCATAAAAGTATTTATCTCATAATTCAATACTACAGTGTTTGCCACAGGAAGTCCTTGACTCAATGGGCATCCTCACACTTCCTTTCTTTACAATTTGGGCAAAAGGCTCAATTTAGGTCTAAGTACTATAAATATACATTTATATTGCTTTCAACCAGACATCTTAGAGTGCATCAAATCTCACACCAATAAAAATCTCCAAGAGAGTCACTAAGGAAGGATGACAGCTAGTTCTCCTTTACAATTCTACCAAGTCAACAATTCGTTTGGCTTCAAAATATAGCAAAGAAAAACACTTAGGTCTGTCAAAACATTATTTGACTAGTGAAGTCCTTCAGAAACATCACAGATTTCATGTTTGCCAGCCTAATTAAAACTGTTATGTGCACCCCTAAAAGGAGTACAGGTCCAAACCGGCAGATTAATTTTAAGTAATTATCCATCAAGTAACTAAGAATTTATGGTTTCCAGGTATAATATTTCAGAAAATGAGTTTTGCATTATAAAGAGATACTAAACTTTTTTCTTTAATGAAGGATATAATGGGCTCTGCTTAGCTCCCAAAAGACCTCTTCCCCCCCCCCCAGCACCTTCATCAGAATAGTTTTTGTTCTTTCCTCTCAACACAGGCAGAAAGAATCCAGCATTTTACAGACTGCACAAACCTTACAGGATCTGTTAACACGAGGCAGGACTTAATAAAGTCATACTTAAATATTTAAAATGAAGATTGTTTTACTTGACTTCAAGCCCCTAAAGAAAAACTCACTACTGCAGTACTTCTACTAGGTGGAATTGTAAGAGGAAAGATCCAACTGTTTTATATAGCCATAGGCAAGAAGAGCACCATAATTAGCTATAGGAGGAATGCTAAAGTCATCTTGAGTTCCTGAATGCTGCACTTTGGGAAGGAAAGGGACTCCTTTCTCTCCTCTGGACCACATATGAAAGGCCAAGTTGCAGCCTAGGTAACAAGAAGCAATTCAAACAACCATAAGGATAACCTGGTCAGAGGGAATCAATCAACCCCTAACAGTCATCAGTCCCTAACAGCCGACATTTCCAGTAATCTACTTCATCACAATAAAGGAAATATTACTCCATTTGAACCAGTCTGATCCTCTTACACGCCTGAATATTAGGCATGGAAGATGCAAGACAAAACAAAGAAAATTCTTCAAACCCTCTGCAAGAATGTATCACAGAAGCCTTTACCCCAAGAGCACTTTTCTCTATTCTATACCTGTGGTTTGCTTGGAAATTGTCAGTTTGGGAAAAGATGATTAACATAGTTTCATCTGTTCATAGTAAGGATGGCTTTTTTTCCTGACATAGAGATTTGGGTTTCTCTCTGGGACATGTGATGAAAGAGCAGCCCTCCTCCTATTCTCTCTCCCTGCTCCACTGATCAGAACATGCGGGTCCTTATCAACAGGCTGAAATAAGTTGTCATGCAAACAATTACATCATTAGTAAAAAGACAAACACACAAATCCTTGTTCTCTAAAAGAAAGCAATGTCACATTCTAAAATAAAAAACACATGGGATCTAGGCTTAAACGCTGATAACAATCAGCATGCAGGAAATATTCTGGGGGGAACTGAAAAAAAGAAAGACGAAGGAAAGCAATATCTTCCCTGCAACAAAGGAAGCATCAGTATAGTTCGAAAGAATCAAAACCTGCCACAAATGTCCAGACACTGATCCGCATTCCCTGTCCAAGGTGACTGAACCTCCGAGGCGCAGGCAGGGATGCTGCCCTGGACCTCCGGCAGTACAGACAGGGGAGAGGCTTCAGGGGCATGTGCAGGACCCCTTGGGAGACACGGCTCTGGGACCAGCAGCCGGGAGGCAGCCGGGGGCACCGGTGGCTCTGACCGGGCAGCAGGGTCCCACCAGCTCTGACCCAGAGCCTCGCCCATGGCCACATCGGGGGAAGCTCGCCCTAAGGACGGAGCCAGGAGCCCCCTCGCAGCTCCAGCCCCACAGGGCCCTCCCCGGCCACCTGCCCACCCCACCCCCAACCCCGCTCACCCGCAGACTCGCCGGTGTTGATCCAGTCCGGGTTCGCCAGGCTGGCGATGGCGAAGATGTCGGCGGCCAGGAAGAGGCATCCTGAGATGATGGTCAATTTGTCCATCTCCTCCGGCTCCGGCCGGGTCTGCTGTGAGGGCGGCCGGTGTCCGGGGCCTCGGTGCCTCATTTTGTCACGTCTGGTCCCAGCAGTTGTCCCGCATCCCGGTCTCCAAAGGTGTTTTTCAACTGAGGACCACGGGCATCCCTCCTTTATACCTGCACCTGCTCGGACACCTCAGTGCACTCCGGGAGGGCTTGCCCTCCCCCAAGGGAAATCGAGAATGGGCAACTTGGTGGGCACTGCATAGAGGGTTGAGGAACGATCATAAATTTATTGTTTCTCTTGTCACTATCATGCTGTCCCTTTGAAACAGCGGGCGTTAGCTTAAATTTCAGAGTTGCTCCTGTAAAACCAGGGAAGTGGACAGACTGATTCATGGAGGTTCCTCCAGGCCTTTCACGACTCTGGAGCACCACAACAGCACTACATTGCATTGCTGTCTGTATTGTATGCTTGGGAGAAAACCTAGTTCATCCTGACTAGAAAACTTACCCAAATAGACCGATTTTTGGTTACATGCTTGTCCATGGATTTACTTGTATTGAAGCATGGGGGAATCTGTAGCCAATAAATGAACTAAGCAGTAAATGTGAGAAACCAGCCGGATTCTGGCCACAATAACTCTGTGCCTTTGACATTGTCATTCTGGCATGGGAATGCTGAACTCAATCAGTTTAGTAGGCCTCATATCTACAGGTAATGGGAAAAATATCTAATGTTTGCGTATTTTTTTCCTTCTAACAGCAAACACCTTCTTGTTTATTTCCAGAGCGGCATCACACTCCAGAAGCCAAGCGGGCAACTATCTGAACTCTTCACGTAAGTCTTTTGTGTAGATGGAAGGCTATACAACCAAAATGGGTATGTTAGTAAAACAAAGTGTTCAACAGCAATCAGCAGGGCTTACTATTTGGAGGGCAAGAGCTCTACTTAGGTTCTATTGAAATCACCTGTTCTTGACAGATTTTCTTAAGGGTAGAGAAAGTAATAAGACTTTTGATGAAAACCTGCTGAAATTCCCTTTAAACAGGGAACAATTGGTGCATGGAATAAATGGGACTATTGATTTTTTTATTTAAAAAATTAGAAATTATATTGCACTAACAACAGCAATAGAGCTGCCTTGAAAATACGTTATTTCCAAGAATCACCTGTGACTATCCTATAAACCAGCTTTAAGTGGTATTAAAATAGCTTTTAATACAAGCATTATGTAAAATTCTGTCTCAGAATATGTTTCTCTCCAAATAACTCAGCTTCATGGCAAAAGGAATAGAGGAAGGAGAGGTGGAAAGGAGAAAGAAAGGGAAGATGTGGTTTTCATTGGCTTTTGATATACAGAAAATATGAAATCTGAAATAGTGACAGAGTCATCTTCATATCATGCAGGCTGTGTGATCAGTTATTTGATTTAATCTTTCTCAGTTTTATCAGGGGACGAGTATGTGCCTAAGGATGCTGTGTGGCAGGACACCAGCAGCTATAGGTTCTCCAGAAAGCTCTGGGGTTTCAGACAGAACTGTGGTATTGATAGGCAGGCAGCCTAAATCTCCTCTTGGACTGAAACAATGCACTAGATGCAGACACATCCTCTGCCCAATGCCAGAGTTCCTCATGCCCGTGGTGCTGTTGTGGTGCTGGGGGAGCTTGGAACCCACCTGCCCTGGCATTCTGAGTAGTTGCTAGACACTGTTGTTTCCTCACCTGCTGGTAGACTCTTCCTCCACAGGTCACCATGGAACAGTAATATGTTTCCAAAAGGCTCACCTAGGACACTCCAGCATTATTTTGGCTTTAAAGGAAAAGATCTTCCTCAGGACTTGATGGAACATACCCAGTCTTTACAAGAGCCTGGGGATGAAACTATGAGTAAGTCATCTCTTTTGGTCATTTCTTCCTCTGTTCATTTCCATCTTCGCACTGCTGCCTCAGCACTATTCTTCCACTCCTGCTTTTCAGTATCTGAAACTTCTTGAGTCCTTGTGCTACCAGGCACTTTATCTTCTTCACAGAGCCCCCAGTGCCCCAAATTTTCTTAGTATCAAGAGGCATTTCTGCTCTTGAGGTTAAGTATTTGGAACAGAATTAAAGGCAGGTGACAAGGAAAATGATGTTTCTTCATGAGAAGAGAGAGATCCTACACTGCTGCCTGCAAACTGCAGAATTGGAGGGTAACTTGGAGAAAATCAGTAGAGGGTTAGGGCAACTGTAATGTAAGTTCTATCAAATACCTAAACTGTCTGTAGCACAGAACAAAGAGAAAATCCACCTTCCTTGGACAGTATATAGACTGATATCAGGTATAGTAAAAAGACAAGAGACTCAGCTAACAATGTGCATTTTAGCATTCCTTCTAATTGTTTTGTAGGTTTTGGTTTTGTCACTGTTTTCATGGTTTTAAAACTCTCATGTCCAGCAAGATAATGTCATATAATAAGAAGCAGCCTAAGATCAGGATTCTGGTATCTATAACTAAAGCTAAATTTATAATAGTGTTGTTTGCCATTTCATTGCTGATCATTTGCTGATGTACAAATGCTCATGAATTTTAATGGGATTTGCTGAATAATTTTGGCTAGAAAACAATATAGTCTTACTTCATACAATCTGTGTATGCTTATTGGCCTGGGAATTAAGTACTTATTCTGGACGTAGGAAACTAGGATTCAGTTCCCTTTTCTGGCTGAAATAGATTGAAACACACATTGAAAAGTGACTAAGAACACCACAGGAAAGATTTCAATCACTTCTACTGATCCTGTTCCACCTTGCATAAATTCCTGAGCAAAAGTCACAGGTCAGATATCTGACCTGTCAGAATTATCAGCAGGTTAAAGGGTGTGCTAGGGTGAGTCTTCCTTTGCTTTTCTTGCTTGACAATGCAAATTAAGTATTTAATCCAAATTAAATTTAAAATAATTTAAAACAACATTTAATTTAAAACAACATTAAAAAAACCCTGCATTTTTCATTGGGAAGGAAAAAAACCACAAACCCATTCCAGCTTCCTTCTCTGTTTTTCAGTTTAGCAGCCAAATTGACAAATAACATGTTCACATTGCTATACTTTCCAGCTTAATTCTTTTATAGACATTCTGGGTTGCCATTTGCAGCCTTATCCAAAGCTTTACTAAAGCCATTGGAAAGATGACTAAATTTCTGTATTTTAGAGAAGGAGGGTAAAGTGGTGGGAATTTTCATTAAGTGTTTTCAGACTGCTGGAGACGGTCTCAAGTAGTTTATTGGTACTCTACTGACAGAAGTTACATTTAGAGATTACATCTTAAAGCAGAGACAGAAAGTAATTTTTAACAGAATACAGCTTGGTTTAGGAGTCTGAAGCACTCATGTGACAGTCTTAATTTTTCCTGGCTGTTAATGAGAACAGGCTTGAGAGATGGAGGAGATTTCTTTATTATCCCTAGTATACTCCTTGGTGGAGACACGGGGATAAATGTCATTTATATTGTATTACTTTGCATTTTAATGGATAGCAGGCGCTCGAGTATTTTATTTCTGTAGATGCTAACTATGGCAAGTGCAGTCCCTTCCCTCATGTCAGCAGTAGGGTGTGGAACCAGTCTGCTGGAAATTTATAAATTAAACTTCTTTATAAATATTGATTTGGAAAAAAAAAACATTTTTATAGGAATTCAATCTTTTCTTGAAGTCCTTAATAGCTGACAGCTCCTCTGTTCTTTTATCCTGTATCCTATTCTCTACTTTCCCTGAATAAATCACCATTAGTAATGAACTCTTAAATAACAGCAGTATTGCTTTTGCTCTTGGTAAAATGTATGACGCAGCAGGCAACGCTTATCTAAAGAAGCAGTTAAAGATGAGGGACTTAACTGTTTGGACAATTAAGACTGGGTCCAGCACCTACTCAAATGTCTCCTTAAGCCTGTTGAATTATATCACACTTTCAACCAGTAAAATTTTCCTCTCACTTTTCAAAGGGCAGGTGCCATCACTGGAAAGCATCTTTCACTGCACACTGGTTGCAGTACTGAAGGCAACTCTTAGGATGGGTAAACATGGATTAGGTCTCATAGTCATACAGAATGGGCCGTATCTCCAGATAATAAGCATTGTTGAGAAAAGCTCTGCAGCTAAAGATGGAAGGCTAAAACCAGGTAAAAAGAACCAACAGTGATATTCAAATTTAATAGCATTGAGGATGTTCTGCACCTGGGGCTCTGAGCCCGTCTCTGATTTACTTATGCTTGCATACATCAAAAGAAACTCAGTTTAAAATTACAGGGAAAAGAAACTAGTATAAACCGTGTAAAGCTCAGTGCCAGCATTCCATTGCAATGAAATAGCTGTGATCTTAAAATAGCTGATATGGGTGACTGTTCCATAATCAGATCAAGATTTAAGTCTATGTATTTTTCTCCAACAAAACCAGATTTTCTATTAATCAGGTTTGTCAAAAAATAGTTTGACTATTACCTTTATATAGTAGCTAAACTTGAGTAGTATCATTCTTTGTGGAGTGCATTATTGTTCAAGTAATTTCACTCTATAAGTAACACAAAACTTCCCAAAGGTTTGAAATTAACTTGTCTTATTGTTTGCTTTTTATTTCTCTGTATTATACAGAATAGTTACAAAGTGGCAATAGATAAATCTCTGTGCTCTAACAATCCATGCAGGTGTTCATTCGCTAAATGCTTTAAACCTGAAATGTTCTGTATCAGTACTAACAGACTATTACTGGTTATTCAGGTTTCTTGTGGAACATCAGACACCTATATTAAGCTTGTAATTGAAAGCTCTGTAAACGTGAATGCTTTACATGGGTCCCTAGACCGATTATGTTAGACTCAGGAACTACAGTTTCGGATGTCAGTGTGCTATGTTATTACTAAATATTAAATTGTCTCTAATGTAGAAATCTATGAAGCTATGACTTGAGTGTAATGAGATCATTTAGAACTTCACTGCTGTACAGTGCAAAGGCACGTCTTTAGATTAGAACCATTTTCCCAGCATCACCTTTAGAATTTGGGCAGTTCTTTCTTCTTGCACCTTTCAAAGAGAATTAGAAGAAGAAAGATCTACTTGTTTGATGAAATAAAAACCAGTGAGTAGAGTTCTTAACCTCATTTTAGAAAAGGCTTTGCATTTTTGATCCCTGTATAAAAATCGGTGGAAAAATCCTGAACATAATACAGGAATGGATTTGTATTTGAATTAAGTACCTTTATTATCTTAGGAGCTGATAGCTTGTATCTATTCCCTAAAAAATCCCCAAACCCTATATTATACAAAATCATATATATGATATTGATTTGGTTGTTGGTTTAAGGTTTTTTTACATCTATAAAGTAAAACATACATAATATTAGTCACTGAAACTAAGTAGTCCTGTTTGCAATAGTTTGAAAAAGGCAAGCTCCAAAAGCATTTTCAATAAAGCCTACAAGGACAGGGAGTCAAATTATTTACAGTATGTGATGTGTTTGATTTACTGTAGCAAGTATTGAACAGTTTAAAGGGGGCTAGGGACTGGTAACAAACACTGTCCCTTTGTAGTAGCTGATCTTAGGTTTTGGAACCAAAAGAAAAAATCTGAGCATGCTTCATGGAGCACCTGGATCTAACTCAGCATATTCCACACACACACACACACACAAAAAAAAACAAACAACAGCAAACAGCTGAATTTGATCAATTCATGTTTAGAGTGAACTTACAAAAACTTTAAGACCAAAGCTGTAAAATTTTGTAGAAGCTCCATCCCTCAAGGATACCACAGGCAGCACAGTTATTTTGGCATTAATACCAATGTACAGAGCATGGGCTTGAGAAAAATATGATACACAAATGTATTGCCTAAGATTTTTTCTTGCAGTGAATTAGGTTTTATCTTTAACTGTTTTCCAGTTGATTAAGATAAGTGTTATCTATACAATGTCAAACAGAAACCTAAAAGAACAGTTTTATAACTGCTTTTAGCTTGGAAGAACTGGTGCCATTCTGCTGACTTTAATGGGAGGAGCTAGAAATTAACAGACGCAGTGGGAGGCATTAATATCTTAAACTTCTATGGTTATATTTACCAAACTCATATGTACATATGCACGCCCTATTCTCCATGCCAGCAAGAAGAAACAGGGCTGCTTAGGACATGTCTCCTCAGCATACCTTCATAGTGCAAGAGATTTTCTCCACGTTAATCTTCAGTGGCCACTGAAGGATATGAATCACAAAATCATTGACGGATGAGCTGAAAAACTGTGTGGTTCAGACCCTAGCTGCTGGAGCAAAGGAGCAAAATTATTTCCATCTGCAGTTCAGAGATGGCTTTGACTCACTACAGCAGTGTTATCAGAACAGGATGGGCAGAAAAAAAAATGAATTCTAAAAGAATCTATTCAAAGCCAAGAGTGTCTTGCGATACTTTACATCATAAGTAAATTTATGTCTGTGCATTTTGAAACATGAATTTGGGTAATTTATCTTTCTGCTTGATGCTGAGAGCTTACATAAAACTGTTGGTAAAATATTTTCTGTTGCTTTTCTTGTTATCTGCTACACTGATAGTTGCTATAGAACTTCTTGTTTGCACTCCAGTAGAACCAGTATCTTGTGATAAAACAGAGTGGAGAGAGGGTGTCATGGTGATGGAGTAGATGGAGTGGTCAGTGGAAAAAGGAGAATGAAAAAATGGTAGTAGTTCAGGTAAACAGTTTGAAAGCCTGCAATTTTTTTGCTATAGGCATTTTTAACCCAAAAGGGATATAAAGAAAATAGAACAGATGGAGAGAGACTCCTTGCTCTGCTAATGTGGCAGCAGACAACTGTACTGATTTTTTAAATCCCCTATGCTGCTCTGTTGCAGTTCAGTGCATAATGCTTACTGATACTGCTCCGCTGTGCAACTGCTTTTGCCAGGCTGCTCATGGAGCTGTAGTCTGCTGCAGGAAGATTCTGCTTGCCTTTTGCAGTCTCCAAAACTACAGGTTTACACACTAACTCCAACTCTCCCAAACCCTCAAAGCCCACCTTGTTACACCCCATGGTATATATAGGTGCTGGGGCTTCTGTACTCTGTTGTTCTTGGATGCAGTACTGCTTTTTGCCAAACTGCAGCTCAGTGCTTTCCACTGGCAGTAGATAATGCTATTTGCAGCTTTATCCCTTAAAACAAACCAACGAACAAAAAACATCACCACCACTTTCTGCTTGAACTCCTCAGCTTCTGCACCAGCTCTTGTAAACACCTCCTATGTCCTCTCTGGCCTGCTTGACATTGTCTTGCAACGTACCCATGTGTTGGCAGCAGAGCTACAGGCGCCAGCCACCAAGGAGAGCCAACCCTGAAAGCCTCCAGGGACCCAGACAAACACAAGGTGACATGTGCAGCTGTAAAACCTCAGCTGAACCTTGCTGGAGTCTGTCTGGTTCCAGGTAGCGATCCTGATCAGAACATTCACCATTCTACCTTTATCTGGCCCCCAAACCCCACAGAAATGGAAGATAGCACTGAATAAGCAACCCAAAGTTTATCATGTTCACTCAGAAAAATCCTGATGTAAACAAGCCATCTGCAGCTTTCCTTAGTGTTGTGAACAGTTAGTTCTTAACAGAGCTAAAATCATTTTCATTAGAATAGAAAGAAAAAGAAATGCCAAACACATGCAATAAAAATGTGATAGTGGTAAGATTACATATTTTATCATATGAACAGTTAAAAATCAAGTCTCTTAAACTGATTGTTGTATGCTTTCTTCCATGGCAGGGGATGTTCTAATAAAAATTGGACATGCCACCATTTTGGGATGGACCCTGCAACAGCTTAGGCAACTCCTGCACAATATTCCTATAGGGACAACTCTACAAATCAGAGTTTACAGAGATTTTGTTGAAGTACCTCAAGACTGGCAAAGTGCAATTGAAGTAATTCCTGAAGTAAAGCTGCCTGTGGTGTCAGTAGAGTAAGAAGTAACTATTGTACATAACTAGAATTTCACATGTTGCTTATAATTCCAGTGAGAAATGAGAAATAGTGTAATAGCTTTTACAGTTTAGTATTTTCTTTTTCTGAAATAGAAACCTGTGATTTGAAATGAACATATACCAAAGAAAAGCTCATTTTTCTAGTTACAGGGTAGACAGGGTCAGGATGAGCATTTTTAGATATGCCCCTTCCTGCCTCCACAGCAAGCAGAAGTCTGGCTGGCAGGAATGCCTCTGAAGTCTAGAGGCCGTATCAGTTTGTCATAGCCAACAACTGGAAGTAGCTGAGGGTACCAAGATGGAGGTCTTGCTACCACCATCTAAAAAGCTTATCTGTTCTTTAATCAGTCTTAACTACTGACAGTGGCTAATGAGTATGACTTTTGAAACTGAACTTCAGTTATGATTAATGTAGACAGGATACAAGTTTTCCTGAGGCACAAAGGTTTAGTAGAAAAGAAGCCTAAAAGGTAGGGGAAGGAACTGAGTATTTAAAGGGAATAATTAGGCTAGAACAGCAGAAATGAAGCTGGAACTTCCTTGGAAGCAAGGGGCTTTCTAAGAGATTAAACCTGGATGCTTATGTTTAAATACATCAAATTATTTCTACTCTGAAGGAACAGAAAAAGGACAGCTTGCTTTTCTGGTGACCGAATTACAACTCGGTTGTGGAGTGCAAGGGAAATAGCATGCAAAGGACTATGAAAAATAGTATTAGTTTGATATTAGAGCAGCTTCAGAACTAATAAACTTGTCTTTAGAACAAGAGTCCATTATTAGTGAACTAAATGGCTGTGGGAATTACTGCATGTTGAAGTAACACCAATATTTTCTGTATTTTCAGCACAGACTATGATGAAGATGGCATCGGGTCCAGTAGTGATGATGATGTAGGCTTGTAAATTTTTCAGTATAAATCTCCCCAGTCATACTGCTGTGAGTTCACTCCTAAGTTACAATCAATGCACAAAATCTGGCAGATACCTGATAAGGACCAGACACTTGGGGTAGGTACAGACCATGTTTGTGATGCTGTTCTTCATAATGATGTTGAAGCATTATACAATCCTGAGTTTGGTACTAGTGGTATTAGTGCTCCTTCATACCGGGCTACAGAAAACTATGAGACCAGTTCCTCTTCCTCCTGCCTTTCTGTATCACATACATCCCATCTGGAAGAATTTGCTTTGCTGCAGAATACCTCAGAACCCGACTTGTTCCAATATAAATTTCTGAAGTTGTATTGTGTCTGTTTTCTTCTAATACATGCCTTCAAAAAATCTGAATGTCCCAATATATTTGAAATGCTATATTAGCTATAGAAAGCTGTTTTAGCAATGCTTTCCCTCCCCACAAAGATGTCAATCAGTACTACTTGTGGAATAGACAGTCAGAGACACTACCTCTGCTCATCCCTGACAAGTAGCAGTTGCAAGCTCTAGGAAGGTCTAATATATTCATCTTTCTTTGAAGGCAAGTTTCTTCATTTTCTTGATATAAGGATGGTGGAGACAGTTGATCACAAACCCCTCCTGAACATACAAGAATACACAGACAGCTAGTGGCAATCACAGTATTTGTCTGCATCACAGTTATCATTATGATATATCTGTTTTTCCCATTGACTAAAATGTCATCTTACTCGCTCACTGTAGTTCTACCTTCAGTATACAGAGCCAGACTTACCAGCATTTTACATACCATTTTCAGTAGGAAAAAAAAAAAAAAAAAAAATCAACACAATGTATGAACTCAGCACTTTATTTGACAAGTGCAAGCCCACAATTACTTGAGAGAAATTTGCTGAAATACCTGAATGCACAAATAACAAATTAGTAGTAATTTATTTAGAGCGTAGGTGACTTAGAGCTCATTGTAGGTCCATTGTGAATCTGCATCCCGGTTTCATTTTTACAACTCATCAAGAAAAGGAGTATTTCCCAAATCCCCACTAGCTGCCATCGATTTCTTCCCACTGACAAACTTCTTGGCAGCCTGAAAATACATCGGAAAGATGGATATGAGGAAATATTCACCACAACAGAATTTATCTTGCTGCTCACAGCCTCAGCTTCAAGTTATTAAAGCAAAAGCCAAATCCCAACATTACCATCATACATCAAACAAACAGTTTTCTTTTTGCTGTCAAAACTTGTTTCTATTCTAGATCCTTCTTACTTTAAACAGGAATGGCAGAATGACAGTTGGATATAAAAGGCATAAACTCTTAGAAAATAGTTATGTCTAGAATAATTATTACACCACAAGTGTACAGTAGATCTTTCCTTATTACTAAAGCTATTGCTGGTTGCTACTCCAACACAAAATAGTGGTAACTGTGAAAAAAACAAGTTTTCTTAGAATGTCTGATGGATTTCTGTAAGTTTGCTTCAAGTTGTTAAGCAACAAAGTGAACTGGAATAGCAATGTGGCTACATCAGTTTATTACTGAAAGAGTAATCGTTTTATTAAGCACAGCAAATATTTTAGGCTCAGGAATCCTAAAACCTTTGACATAGAAGTGCCTGCACTGGAACTAGCATCATGTTTTTCTTGAATACTAGTTGACAGTTTTGGTAAACTCAAGTAAAGTAAATGAGAATTTCATACACTCCCAGCTACGCTAGTTTTGCAGCATATTGGATTAAAGGGTCTCCTGTTAATAAAGGCCTAACAAGACAGGCAGCTGGGAGCTGTAAGTTGCCTTGGCTTTTTTAAAAGATTGTGTGTGTGTGTGTGTGTGTGTTTATATACATACATAAATGAGCACCCGTTTTGTACAAAAACCACTTACACAGTGATTAATAAACACCTGTAATGCTTACACATACTTACACTCACAACATCAGCACTGGCTACAGAGTCGATTTTTTGAGCAACAACAGATGGCGATGTGTGCGTGCCAGACATCAAAGACTCTGAGCCTATTTCATTCAGCAACCCCTCTGCAGTCTCCACTGACATCAAATAGGTGGCTTTCAGCTGATTTCTGCCATCAAATAAAGCATTAAGGATGAGTGAACATGAAAGTCCTGTTATTAGCTACCACGCCTGTAAGCGCATTGAGTTTTTGGTGCTTTTTAAGTTTTCAAGATTCCTCTCCATTTTGGAAGGTTTTCCTTTTCAAGTATGGAAGGGTTCTGTATACGTAGGAAAGAGGTACCACAAATACTCCAAGCATGAAAATGACAGGGTACCCCAGCACCAACTGCCACCTCCTGCAGTCAGAAGATCTCAAGCTCTGAATTTGTTTCTGTTTGAAGGAACTGATGCAGGTACCACAGGATTCAGATAAACTAATCCATCAAGTTTAAAAATTAGGTTTAAAATGGATTCCAGTTTCTCATCAAGAACAGACAATGCAGAGCTATTTTGTTGGAAGTGACAAAGCAGCAGTGGATGTCAATGGTGAGGCTTCTTAAGCAACAGTTCCATGTTCTGTTAAAAGATAGCAAGTTTACACTGTTCTGTTTCATGCACTCACTGCTACCTATGAAAATCTGATTTTTATAAGCTAGTCATTCTATGATTTTTTTAAACAACAAAATGGCAGAAAATGGTTCATTCCAATAGAGTATGATTAGACTGAATTGCCAGACTGCAAATATCGCTGGCCTTGAATTTGGTTTGGTTTTTGGGTTAGTTTTTGGTTGGTTGGTTGGTTGTTGTCACTAAAGAAAAAAAGAGCAAGATAGAAAATATGTGAATCCATTCGAGGAAAAGGAACCCCTCTTCCCCCCAGAAAGCCACAGTACTGTAACTCCCTAATACTAAGCAGCTTTGTTGCAAACAAACCCAAAAAGCCCCACAAAACAATTCACACACACAACAAATAATGTCACATATAAAGGTCCAGAATTCATCATTTAGCTACTAGTGACTAATGCACAACCAAGCATGTCTAGGTTATTACGTTTTCTGTAAGCAGGCTTTACATGGAGTCTTGTAAGTATTTTGCATGTGTAATAGGCAATACTTTAATGTTGCTACTTGAGTGAATCTGTACCATATTGTCATATTGCATAACTACAGTTCGAAAGGCTCAGTGCAGTCTAACACCACCTGGAGATTAAGCTCAACTAGTGTGCACAGCCCTCTATAAATTAGAAATCCTAAAACTTTGTTGATTTTACTGCATCTCTAATAGTAATTTCCCCCACATCTCAAATATTCCTATAGGCACATTATTTCAAACACTAAAGCGCTAATTCAGTGCTTTACACTTGCAGACCCTCATTACTACTATTCTTTGAAGATGCAGAAGATTGTTTAATGTAATTGTTTTGGGAACTGCTGCAGTGCAACTCTAAAGGGAATTACCTGAATAATGCAATTTAGGAATCTAATTTGAATACATCTTAATACTACAGAGTATGATTAAAATGACAGCATCTGTGGATATTTGCTGATACCTTACACTGAAACAGTTTTCAGAAACCATTATCTACCAAGTTTTTATAAGGAAATACCACTAGCAGAGGATCAGTACCGCTTTGGGAAAAAAACCCTACTGACACTGCTTCAGTTTTAACAGAGGAAATTGAGCAGCTCCCCATGGAAATAATTACAGGACAACGATAAGCTCTGCTGTACAGAATAATTTAAGTGTTTGACAAGTAGCTACATGTTAAGAAACTTCTCTTTACAACACACAAGAGAGCTCTTTATGCACTTACTTTGCCCTTGTGACATCATCATCAGTGATGCTGCCCTGAGCAACTGCCTTTACCTGGTTCAAAGCAGCTTTAATCACCTGAGGAAAATTACATCAGTTAAGACTTCTTCCAGCATTAAATTTCAACATGTTATTTATATTACAGCTGATGATGTCACGATTGTCTGCCTGAACTCACTTCTAAACAGCCTCATAACAAAACTAAAACCATAATAATTACATAATAAATGCCCAAGCAAGACACAAAATCAACTGCGGAATGAAACTGCAACACCACATTAATTTGTATGGTCTCACCATTTTTTCATCACAGTTCACTCAGTTCTGCTGGCTTCAAGAGCCAGCATGTTCCTTATGATATACTTAGGCTTACACATGTAAGTCAGCAATTACAGTCAGCAACCAAGGTATTTTACTAGCTCTCATTTGTATTAGGTATTTGTACTTCCCAGACAGCAAGTCTCGATCCCAGCTTACAAAGCTAAGTTATAACTGAACATGCAGCATTCTCACATAAGAAACCAGATGAACTGAGTGTTTTAGATGAATCGGTGTATATCTCAAATGAAAATTAGTTTGAGGGTTATGCTCCTAATAGTTAAATTCTAATTAGCAACTCACCTCCCCAGTGTCTGAAGCCTGGGATACAGTATATATCCCAAAGAGCCCAGAATCAGAGTAATTAACATTAAATGCGGAAGCCTGCAAAACAAACATTATCACCAACTGTTTCATGTATCAGAACAACTCAACATCAAGCATAGAAAAATAATTACTATCAGGATCTAAAATACTGTAAGTCAGGAAGCTAAACTCCATCTGTGCAGAGGAAAGATCAGACTGGAAGTCCTCTGAAATACTGTAACTTGTGCAAGACTGAACTAATTATGATTGTACCTGGAGGTAGTAAACTCTTAAAGGATAATAAACATTTTACTTAAAACATCAGAGTACAATAAACCTCTGAACTTACATCAAATGGCCGGGTAGTCGCTTTAGCAATACCCTGACACAATTTGCTGGTAACACTGCTTCCCCTCTTGATAAGGGGCCCAGCACCTAAAACATGCTGAAGGACACTGAACGCATTTGCTTCTGCACTCCCAACAGCAGTTCCTTCTGTGACAACAGCAGCATGGACAAGGCTCTCACCATTCTGTTTTCTGACTTCTCCTAAAAAACACAACAACAGAATAAAAAGTAATACAGTATTCAGTTAGAAACTACTATACATTCAGAGGTATTGAAATATTCCTAGCCCGGAGTTCGTTTCATGAGAGAAAAGCCAGGGTGTGAAGTTGCAATAACCACTCAGGAAAACAGCAAGGAGCTGTTAGTAGATTATAGGTAATTATAAACAATCCTTAATATTCAAAATTTTTCTTGCAATCACAAACCCATGCACCTTCCTCTGCCTTATTTGAAACTGACCCTAAACCACACATAGTATGAGATAATAAAACCCAGCAAGTCTTCAGATAACAAATACCCAGGAAAGAAGCACTGCCTTCTGTTCAGAACAGTATTGATCCTGTTTTACAGAAAATAAAGTTATTCCAAGTAAATATTAAATGTTGAAAACTAATATTTTCCCCATCTGGTCAGAGTGACCCGATACTCCAAGTAAAGATTGGGTATTGGTATTAACTAGTACACAATACCGCTCTGAAAAAGTTAAGTGTTACATTATCTTTTATGAAAGATTTACAATGTTCTAACAGATCTTCCCTAAAGAGAAAAACTGCCACCACTTTCAGATAGTCCTTAATCTACTCTTCAGTGAATCTTACCCAAAATGCCAAGAGAAACCACAAGCCAGTTTGTTTCCCACTTTATGGAATAAATGATTGTTTCCCACTTTATGGAATAAATGATCCTACAGGTAAAGCTTTACTGGAAATACGTGTTCAGTTTTATCCCAGAACTTCCCACGGTGAGGAATAATTCTCTGCTTAGTTAGATGAGAGATGTCTGAACTGTCACTTCCATGTACAGCATTAAGTACTACTATATTGTTTCCAGTTGCAACTTTGAATACTACTACATTTACAATGAGCAGAAAAGAGTCATCCAGAACAGATACAAGACACAGACTCACCCCCTCGATAGACAGCCTTTGCACCAGAAACACCAGCTCCACCACGGATATTTAGAAAATTCTCAGCAACTTGCTTTAACACAGAGTGCTTCACACCTGCAACACAATAGTTATTCCAAGTAATGTAATGGCATTGAAAACCTACAGCAGTTACATAAAAATATTTTAAGTGTACCGTAACTGTTTACTTCTATGGAGAACTCCACCTTCCATGCCAGTTTTCCTTTACGAATTGCAATGCCCATTAAAGAACATACATACCTAATCCTACTAGAGCCATTCTTGCACTTGTGAAATTGTTCTGTACGAAATCGTGGAGCTGCAACAGTAAATTCGTATTTTAGAGTACTTTGCATAAATTATAAAAAATGGCAAGTGCGTTTCTGACATCCCCCCTTACACTTCTTCATGCAGCAAACTCCACCATTTCCAAAAGGAGCTGTCTATAGAACGGCATTTTACACATTCTCTGACAAACCCTCTTATATAAGAACACTTGCATTTCACTGACAACCTTACTATGCACAGGAGACAGAAAATTTATATAGTAAGTATAGTCAGTGCTTACTTTCTCAAGTGTCATCATCTATCCTTGATAAAGAAACTGAAACAGTTTCATAACACAACACAAATAATCCTACCTGTTCAGAAGTAATTTTTCCAACTCTGTAGTCTGGACAATATAAGGGGTTTGCCAGAGCATTCTTATAGGCTGCAGCATGCAAGTTTTCCAGCACTCCTAAGGGGAACAACGTTTCAATTATGATGATTAACTTAAGAGCCACTTTTAGTGAAGATCATGAATGAAATGTCAACCCACTGAAACAGAGCTGTGGGCCTTTTTAAGTACCCACAAGATCTGCAAAAGCAGGTCTAGAATAATCTAATACACTTGGAAGTTTCATCCAAATGCATTGGTTTGGCTGAGCCTTTGTGTTTAGGTTTGTTTTGGGTTTTTTTCAAACCCACAAACCTAAATTCATAACCCTAAAGCTGGAATCCATTTTCAGTGTAATGAAAATCCATACTGGTTTTCTATCAAAATAACCATACAAATTCAAGAGGTCTTTTGCAGAATGTCTTTTCTGCACTGGTGAGCAATACCTAAGAATCGTTTTCAGAACACAACCTGCTGCAAATATACTGTCAACAAGAGTCATGTCCTGCACATTCTTTAGCTGTACTTAAATTAAAAAGGTAAAAAGGTGAAATGGAAGCTGCCTTGGGGAATGGCTTAAGCTGTCGTCAGCATGTTACTTGCTGAATGTTACGCACAGGCTACAAAAACTTGTGTATTTATAAAAAAGGGTTCTGTAACAACAGAAAGACCCATACCTATCCATAGGGAAAAACTGAAAGATTAAATGGTCACATGACAGAGCAAAAGGGGAGAAACTATTTTTTCCAGAAGTGTTTAATTCTGAGGAAACTCCCCTGAAGCCAGTGCAGTAGATCAGAAAGTACACTTACCAACTTGAGGGTTCTGGGAGGCAATTGCTTTGTCAACTTTTAACTGAGGCTGAAGGTCAGCTACTTCCCAAGCTCTAAACTCCGGTGCTGTGGTGACATTAAGAAGGTACTCCATAACTGTATCACTAGATTAAAAAGTTGCAAAGGCATTAAGCACAACAGAAGTAGCACATATTTCTTTTGAAGTTGAAAGCAAGTTAAACTAATCTGTAAGCAACATATTAACAACAAAATATATCACACGAGACAGAGTAGTTACTAGCACTGCCCTACAGAGGGCCAAAATTCCACTTCAGTTCTGCAGCATTCATATACTCAATAATGTGATACAGAAACTGGATATTAATACAGTAGTTTGATTTAGTAGACAAACACAAAAATACATATTACTCCTACCCTGTAAAACGGTCTCCACCACACAGCAGTTTGTAAAGCATGCAATGCCATTTACAGCATATCTAGATACCTACACGTAGTCACGTGGGCATTCAATACAGTAAGCCATCTTCTCTCTTGTTGAGTACACACTAAATGAGAAAAAATACAAACCCCATTTCAGCAGAGAACACAGAAGTGGTTTTTCACACATATTCCTCCCCTCAATATCTAGTTAACCTTAAATCTGCTTGACATGACCATTTAAAATGAGTGATAATGCACACACAGCAGAAACAGACATAACTAGAACTCCCATCCTAAGTATTGTAGTAATAACAAGTGTCTTGTGAGCATCAGAATTTAAAATACAATGCTAATTCAAGGTAAAACAACAAATAAGTTTGAATAACAAAACTTGAAGACAAATGTGTGTATGTATTAAACAAGGCAACTTCGAAATTGTTCTCTTTGGGCAGAAAACTCCCCACTTGCTTCAACACATTTGTGACTAATAGGAACATATATTCCTATATATGGAATATATAGGAATACAATAAAGGGTCAGAGTCTCAAGTTATAGAAAACATTGTATTTAACCAAAATCTATGTAAAACAATCTTACTGGATGATTTCAAGACACATTGCAAGAAAGCAGGCACAGCAAGATCCCTCTTTTATTTCTCTTAGGCTTGTTTTCTAGGCTTTAAACTCTCAAATCATGAAAGCCAACTACTGTCTGAATTGTTCCCAGAATTGCAGTGTCATGAGTGGTATCTATTCACAAAAGATGTAGAAAAAAAAAAATAATCTACTGACTTCACAAAGTTCAATCTCAAAGTCTGAAAAAAGAAAAAGAACATTAAGCCTTCTGGACAAATTATGCTTCTTCCAGGTACACAACATTTATGTTTTGTTAATTGAAAGGTGTTCTAAATATACAAACCATGAGTAGTACACTTTTGCACCTTCACTGAACAAGAAGTACAGAAGATGTTCCTTGTCAACATTCACCAATCAAGTGGCATTACCACACTGAGCTTATCTGTCTCTGTATTGTTGTGCTTATTGTTTTAAGTTTCCTTTAATCATATAGCTTGTTTGCATGTTACCAAAACAGATCCTAACGTGGTTACAAACCTCAGGCTGCCCCCAACAGCTTCAATGCCACGAGTAATCCGGAAAGAAGATACTCCTTTAGTAGTCTATTACAGAAATAAAAAAAAGCAACTTAGAATTCCAGCTATTTTAAGAACAGACTTGCCCGAGGTTGTTCAGTGCTCAAGCAACGCGGAAACAGTATCTGTTTATTCATTTATACAGAAGCCATTCTGAGCCAGCTTATTGCACCCCTACTCCCAATCATTTCTATCATCCTCCCGATTTTCCAGTTTAATTGGTCACATATTTGCTCCCCCGCCCCATATTAGAATGATCCAGGTTCGCTTGAACATTAGGATTCTTTGAATTAGATAAACTTCACAAAACCAGGGCAAGAACACCTACACATGCTATCACACTGACAGCTGTCTGACGGAACTTCAGGCAGCAGTTGGGAAGGGTAATAAGCAGCTGGGATGTTCTTTTTTTCTGCCTGAGGCTGATGTGGATTGAACCCATGCAACAGCAGTCACAGACTTGTCAGTGGTGCTGTGTAGCATTAATTGTCACAGTCTGGCTGTTCACATCTGCCCCCACAGCCAGACAGCAACTGAGATGAACAGGAACAAGGGGAAGGGCCACAGTAGGTCAAGCTGTAGGAAGGCTTGCCCAACCTTCTGTACAGCGGCAACAGAAGAGGCTGCTTAAATGTAACATACCACAACCTGTTCAGTGGTATTCCTGCAGCACCTGCAGGAGTTGCTCCTATTAGCAACTCCTTAAAGACCTGCTACTCTAATTTGACGAATTCTTTTTTTTGAACCTACTGTATCTTCCTCCAGAGCATCTTGTATAAGTGAAGCCACTTGGAGAGCATTAATTCTAAATTAAGCATCACATCCTGTCTTCCAGAAAGTAACGTCATTTCTCCTGCACTTGAACCAGGTAACCAAAAAACCAATGTACATTGTTTTCCACTTTATAAGATCTCTTACACTAAATTTTACTGTATCCTTTACTTTTGCATCATAAACTTTTCACCATTTCATCTATTGCCAACATAATAACAAAGTGAACAAACACCTACCATATTCGGTCCAATACGAAGCAAGTGAGCAGTTCCCAAGTTACTAGTCGTTTCATATCTGCTGCCTGCTTTAATAAACACACCAATTCTTGAAACTGGAGAAAAGTTTTCTAGAGAGGCAACAACTAAGCCATTTGGCAATTTTGTGATCTGTATTAAACAGAAAAACATTTGGTTTAGTTACACACTAGAAATACTGTCACAACTCTACTCTGAGTTTTACAAAATAAAAAGGAGACAGAAAAAAAAATACCAGCATTCATACTGACCTCAAGATTCTCAGACTCTCGAGATAATTTCACTCGTTCTGCAGGTTTTGAGATTGAAATTTTAGGGGCTACCTTGAGTGAGTAAAATCTCTTCTAGAAGAGAAAGCATAAGAAAATGGATTTCCTGAATTAGTTCATTGCACATTCCATTACATACTGAAGAAGCAACTAATTCTGAAGTAGAAATATAATCAACAACTTCAAGTCCCAGAGTAAAACCAGTGATTCCCTTGTAATTCCTCTGACAATTGCTTTTTTTTTTTTATATCACTGCTAGAACCTGGGGAATGACTTACATGAGGTCCCTGGACCTTGATGCTATTCTCAAGAATTAGCACTGTAAGAAAGCTTTTCCCCCCTCCCTCTCTTTGCTGTTGTGCACTAGGTATCTCTACTGATACGGTACAGTCTGTAGGACCACCTTGTAGCAATTAACTCAAAAAAAAAAGCCACAGAATTCCACATACTCAGAACATAACTTTGGAGACAACTTTCCAACTTATTAGGTGTAGGCAGTTCAACTCTTAAAGAATTACCTCTCTCACCAACAGAGCTACACTGACTGCTGCATACAAAAAGGATGTGCATGGAAGTCCCCAGACTGCAGAGCAATAACCAGAAGCAGGCCTTCAAACTGAGGAAGTGAACACTGCAACTAGCTGGCAGCAGAAATAACAAGACTTTTAATTTCAAATCTGAAATGCTATTCCTTCTGCCCTTTCTGAAGTTTCTTATGATTATTAAAAAACCCACCAAATTTATTATTCTTCACATTTAAAAAAAAAACAAAACAAAACCAACAACCAAAACCCAACTTAATTCTCATACATCTCTAAGTAAACACTGAGTGACAGACACCCCACTGCAGTCAGCTGAAGGGATACCAATGACATAACTCCACATACTCTGTTCAATGTATGAGTCCAGGAAAAAGTACTTTCTTACCCAAACACAAATTTTAACCACTAAAACTACTTATTTATGAATTATTAGTGAGAGTCTAGAATTGACTTGCAAACACACTATGACTCAGAGGTCATTCACCATCCTGCTTTCCAGTGAAGACCTACACAGATTATACTCCAGCTGCCCGCGGCCTCCAGGGGATCCTTTGCAGCAGAAGCAGCCTTCTGCCCCTTCCACGCCCGGGGAAGAGCCACTTGCCAAGCCCTACTTGTCAAGGGCACCTTGCCACAAACAGCGACAAGGGATCCTCCTCCCTGGCCACACCAGCAGCCCTGCATCGCCGGCCGGAAAGACCTCAGGTGAAGCACCCAAGAAACCCGCCGCCGCTGCCGCAGCTCCCCGCCACAGCGCTGCGCGGAGGCCGCCCCGGGTCCGGCGCGCGGCCTGTTTGACCTTCAGCCCCGCCGCCCCACTCCACCATCTGCCCATCCGCCTCGCCGCCGGCTTTGGCCTCCCCTCTACGCCCCTCGCTGATAGCCCCACAGCCGCTCACACGCCGACCCCCAGCTCGCCCGCCCGGCTTGCCGACCCGCAGCTGTCTGGGGTCAGGCCCACCCACGGCCGCCGGGACCCAGGCAAGCGCTGTCAACTGACGCTATGCCTCTCCCCTGCTACACCCAAGGCGTCCAGGTCATCCTCACCGAGAGGGAACGCGCCACCACTGGGAACCCCTTCATCCTTCCGCGCCCCTCAGCTCAGCCCCGGCGAGAAGATGGCTGTCTGGAGGAGGACTCAACCTTCCCGGCACGCCCTGCGCCGCTTTGACTTTCTAGCGAGAGAAGACCCAAACTCTACTGCTCGCGCCGACAGTCACTCCGCGAGGGGAGAGCGACGCTTCGCGGCGTCCTCGGCGTTTGTGCATGCGCAGAGTGCCACCGCCTCCAGCTCAGCGGGGCTGTCCCAGCCCTCGGGGTCCCCGTGGTGGCCCCGCGTTGTGGTGAACCGTAAATGAGCTGCGGCCGGACCCTTCGCGGCGGTGTGGGCAGTCGCCTGCCCCGCAGCGGTGTCTGACCAGGGGTGGAGACAGGCGGTGCCTGAGGGGGCGCGGGTCAGGAGCGCGCATCGCACTGCGGAGCGGCCCTCAGCTGTTCTGAGCGGCGATTCCCGCCGTGCCCGTGAGGGCAGCGCGGCGCGGAGAGGCGGAGGGCGCTGGGCGGTGCTGCCGGGGACGGGGGCGGGTCTCCCGCCGAGTACATAGCGGCGGAGCTCGGCCGCTGGTTGTGCGCGGTCTTGTAGTGTCGGTTCGGTGCTCGCTATGGGGTCTGCTCCGCCCGTGTTCATCGGCGCTGAGGAGGTGGAGAAGCACCTGCAACGCGCTAGCCTCCTGCTCCCCGGGCTGGAGGCCGCCTTGGCCAACTTCTCGTCCGGCGCTGTGGGGGGCGTCGCGCAGCCCGTGCGCACTGTGGTGCCGGTACACCGGCACGGCGGGTGAGGCGGGCTGCGGGGCCACCTGCCTGGCACCAGGGTGGGAGCTGTGAGGGGTGGTCTGGCAGAGCCCGGGGTGGGACAGGACAGCGGGGGGATGCTCTGTGCTGCCCTTCCGGAGCGAGAACGGAGGGAGCCGGGCTTGCGGTGGGGAAGGGACCGCGTAGAACAACTTTGAGCGTCAAGAAGGGTCATTGGTACCGAGTTACTGATTAACTGCAAGATGTTAATTGCGCCGGTGTCTGTAGGTATGTAAGTAATACGAGTGAATCTCTCCCAAGGTTCCTAGGAGTCATGCCTGCTTACAGTGCTGCTGATGATGCTCTGACAACCAAGTTGGTGACTTTTTACGAGCACAAGAAGGATTCCTCTGTCCCTTCTCACCAAGCGACCGTCCTCTTATTTGACCCAAGAAATGGTTCTTTAAAAGCTGTGAGTTTCACGGATACTTCTGAGTTATTCTCTGTTAATGCCCTGTAGGTTCTTCCTTCCGATTCTTAGAAGCTGCACTTGATGTAAATTGGCCTGAGTTTTCCTTAATTGTAAATGAAAATTTGTTTGTGCCAAATCAGGATTTAGCCTAAAGCCTTATTCTTTTATACCTGTTGAACTGTATTCTGCTGTTTACTGCTGCCTATGATTTGAAGGGAATCTGATGGCTCACAGGATGATTGGAAGAGAGGCATGATCAGGAAAAGTTTCCTTGCATTTGAAAAGGAGAAAGAAACCTAAACCTTACTGAATAAAGAATTGATCTTGAATCATGTTAAGTCTAAATCACAAGAGAGTTATTGTCATCGCAAGGAATAGTATTCAGTTTGAGTTGTTTCTTTGCTTAAATAATTTAAGAATTTTTTTAAGACTGTTGACCATTTGCATTACAATTTAGTCAAAGTTATTATTAAAGAACCAAAACTGGTCAAGAAAACTGTATTAGGCTTTTATTCCAAAACTGTGTTAGTTTAAGTCCTAGAATTCATTTGTACATAGTAGCTAATGCATATTGAGGCAGGAGTGCCCCACTGTGTGTGGTACGTATTAAAGGAATTTTGTGGTTCCCTGTCATCCCTTTATGCAGACCAAGAAAATGCAGGCTCATGAACCAGTTGCACTGGTCTCACTGGAGTGCAGAGTACTGCAGTTGTATTAGTCTGTTCCCTGCGTTGGAGGGCCAGGGAAGTGCAGTGCATGAAGAGTCGTGTGAGTCGGGGACAGCTCTGCTGTGACCTGTTTTCAGATGTGAATTTATGTGGTTTCTGGTTGCTGTAATTGTAACTAACAACCTCTATGTTTTTTATCTGTGCCCTGTAATATCACATAATTAACAAAGTGGATGAAAATGTTTGGTATTTACTCTTATTTTCAGCGTTCATTTCAGTGTGTTTGAACTCTTTTTTTATTTTATTTTTTTTAAGGTGCTGGATGGTAGTGTCATAACAGCAAAACGAACAGCTGCAGTTTCTGCAATTGCTACCAAGGTATGTCTTCCAGTTGCTAAACTGAGACAGATTTAGTGGTGTTATATATAAAATAACTAGAAGGAGTGATGTAAATGACTTTCATTGTGTGTGTGAATTTTCATCAAATACAAATTGGATTTATCATAACATATGTACCTTTAGGGAAAACTTAAAATTGGAGTTTTCTGTTTTGAGTGAGTTGTGTATGGCTTTAACACTGTGAGTGGAGAAGGAATCTGAGCTGTGTTTTTGTGGCTTGTTCTGCACTCTTCCCTGGGAATTTATGAAGCTGCCCTCCTTTGTAATTTTCTTGATTTTGTGCTGGTCTTAACATGCTCCTTTATGGCTTTAGGTTGTAGCTGTGGTGATAAATTCAGTTTTGTTTAGGTGTATGCTTCCTGCTGTTCGGCTAGGACAGGTAGGTTGCACTGGACCTGAAGAAAGAGGAAAAGACCACATTTCCAGGATGCAGTATAGGTCCTCTTAAAATAGTGATGCCCAGGATAGATGGATGACTTGTCCAGAGGTGGCTGTCTTTCTCACTTTCTCTTTAGTCACTGGAAGATGTCCAGATGACTATCCCTGATAACAGTCATGAACTTCAGTGTCTGAAGACAGGTGAGGTCTATCTTGCTGTATGTTGCTTTACATAATTTCAATTTCAGTTGGAAATAGTGAGGCTGTTCAAAAAATTCCTTTTTCAAGCTGTACTTGTTTGGGCTGGTAATATGGGGTGAGAGCAAGTCACTATCCATTGCACAGGAGGGTTTTAGTTTTCACCTCAAAGAATGAGGCATTATAAAGAGAGCCAGGGCTGAAAAATACTTGTTTTTTACCCATCTGCTTTGTGTCAGAATGAAGGCTGATCTCACCACTTTTTTAGTGGCAATATTCATGCCAGTGTGACTCTATCCATGGCAGTAGAGCCAAACTGACCTAAAATTGAAGAACCTGTCCCAGAGAGCTTCCCCTGAACCAAGGGCTAGAACAATTTACAATGGGTTCCTTGGGCAGGAGGTTATAGGTCCTCATTCATCTCGGCTGTTCTGTACTTGGGCAGTTCTGACAGTTTTTAACACAGGCAAGGCTGTGCTGCCCTCAAAGGAGCTTGGCTGCTGAAGGAGCTTTAAGAGCAGATCCTTTGTTGTTGTCTGTTTTGGGAGATTTTCAGGAGTGTTTGAGTTTAGCTCATAGTTGTCATCTTCTCCTTTTTATGGCATTTGCTTCTCAAAGACCCATGCTTTTATGCAATAAACCTTTGAAATCAGTGCTCTAGAGTCTTTGAAAGGAACATTAAAAAAAAAAACAAGGATCAGTGAGATTTTTTTTCAATTTATTTGCAGCAGAATAAGGGTTGAGAGCCTAGACAATTCCAAAGCTTTTTATACAAATGTGAGTGGCCACAGCAAATGCATAAACAAAACACAAGGATAGCTTAGGCCTGGACTCCAGCAGCCCTCTCTTCCCTGTTGCCAAATACTGGTGAATCACAGGCAAGAGCTAAACCAGAAAACCAAAACCAGCTACAGAACTGAATTTTATTACTCATTCTTCAGAACCATCTCTCTTTTTACAATGCTTGGTGCATGCATATTACAGCTCTTGCAATGCCAAAATATGATTGAGAGATGATTTATGGCTTCAGTGAATTGAAAAAGGTGGTTTAGTGTGGGGCTACCAGGATCAGTTTACCTACACAGCTACCACTTTCAGTACTAATATCTTTTGGTATCGTAAACCCTGTTTTCAGCCAGCACAGAACACCAGCATTATGTTTTTACACTGAATTAGTCACATAGGTATAGTGTGTTGTAGTAATACTGGAGCATGCCAAGGTTGCAAAATTAGCATTGGCTTATGTTGTTGCATGTTAAGTCTGAATTTCAAGAGTCAGACAATTCAAACCCAGAATTAAATCAAAATTACATTGGTGCTATTGACAACAGATTTTGCAGTTAAACAAAAAAAATAATATATAGTGGTAACTTAATACTGTTTTCTGTTAATATGAATCAATATTAGCATTTGTGTAGAGACTTTTGAAGATAAAAGGACTAAGGATGCTGCTTCTGTGGCATTTTGATATGTATTTGATATCTGATAATATACTGTCTTACATAATTTTTTTTTTGTATTTGATCCTCTTTAGCTGTTAATGCCACCTTTTGCAGAAGTGTTATGCATTTTGGGAGCTGGTGTTCAAGCATACAGCCATTATGATATTTTCACAGAACTCTTCACATTTAAAGAGGTAATGACCATGTCTTAACAGGGTACATTTATTTCTCTCTATTATGTTTCAGGAGCACTTTATATAAATAGAATACAGCCAATGAAGTTTTGTTGAGTCTGGCTGAGATGAAGTTATTTTCCCGTAGCAGCCCTCATAGTGCTGTGCTTTGTGTTGGTAGCTAGACAGGTGTTGATAACACACCAGTGTTTTGTCTACTGCTGAGTAGTGCTTGCACTCTCCAACATTCCCCCTTACCAGTACACTGGTAGGGGGCAAGAGTACAGAGCCAGGACAGCTGAGCCAAACTGACCAAATGTATATTCCATACCATTTGATGTCTGTCAATAAAAGCTGAGAGAAAGGGAAGTGGAGAGGAGGGAGGAATTTGTTACTCAGACATTTGTCTTCTGGAGCAACCACTGTGCATCCTGAAGTCTTACTTTCCATGAAGTAGCTGGACATTGCCTGCTGATGGGAAGTAGAAAATAAATCTTTTGTTTTCCTTTGCTTTTCCTTTATTAAACCACCTTTATCTTGACCCACAAGTTTTGCTGTCTAATTTTCTTCTCCTTGGTGTCCTGCTGAGGTGGGAAACAATAAAGCAGCTTGGTGGGCATCTGGTGGTCAGCCAAAGTCAACCCACCACAGAAGTTAAGAGATTAATCATATTTTGATTCTTTTTCTACAGAACCCAAGAATACTCTGAAAAGCTGTCAGATTTCTTTCTCAAATGTTGGCCTTTTAAAAAGCAGGGTGAAAGGAAATGGTTGGAAACAAAGTTGTTTCAGATGGCTTCTTGTCTTTGATAAAATCCTACTGGATAAGCTTTCTATGGTTTGGTTTGTTTTTTTTTTTTCCTTAATATGTTTGTTGGAAATCTTTGTATTTTATAAATACAGTTCTACAAGGAGCTGTTATTCTGACATCACTAACCAGTCACTCAAATGTAGGCACACACAGCTGAAACTGTCACTTGTATGGTGCAGTGCTCTGTTGATAGTTGGACTAAACCTTAAAGGTCTTTTCCAACATAAATGATTCTATGAGAACAGTAAAGGGGAAGAAAACCCCACCTTTAGGATATGTGTAACAATCAACTGAAAATAACCTGTTTCAGCAAGGAGGAGTTCTGTAAGCTGATCTGTTTGTTTCTTTTTTCCTTGAAGGTCAGAATATGGAATCGCACCAAAGAGAAGGCAATGAAGTTTGCTAATTCAGTTAATGGTCCAGTGCGGGTCTGCTCTTCTGCTCAGGAGGCAGTTACTGGGGCTGATGTAATTGTAACAGTCACTATGGCAACAACACCGATTTTATTTGGAGATTGGGTAAAACCAGGTGCCCATATCAATGGTATGCTATGTTCTCATCATCTGAAGGATACCATCATGAACTGTTCAAAAGCTTCTCAGAATGAATGAGCTTTCCATTTTGACTTTCCCTTTTGGCAAGGACCACTTTTCCCAGGCCTGCTTTCCTGCTTTTCTGGAGTCACAACTCCAGTGTATTCCAGCACTGGATGTTTGCTAGAGCATGGGGTATGCTTTTTTCCCAGTGATGCATCATCTTTGACACCGTGTTGTCATTTGATGCTGACTTTGCTCTCCATTTAAATAATCCATACAAACATGTTATTTCCAAAGGGATTCCTGCTCATTGTAATGTTTCCCTGGAAACTCATATTCTCAACCAGTTTTCTAAGCTCCTCTGTTTGTTCCTTTTGGGGCTGATCACACTGATTTACTTTTTTTTTTTTTTTTTTTTTTACTTGGGTTAAAAAGAGGCAATAAGTGAGTTAAGAACTTCATCATTTAACCACTAATTATCATGAGGGTTTGGGGGCTTACTTTTCCCTGCCTTGCAGTGATGTTGCCACACTTGTTTTGAGTCTCTGGACATGCCCATGTTCTTTTAATTGCAGGCCTGGTTGAGATGACCCTGTGCACTTTCCAAATAGCATGGTAATAAGACAAAAGAAACTTGTCAGAGGGAACAATTTAAAGCAATGTCCCACATTCCAGCAGCATCCTACTAATTTTTCAAACTCAATTTAGTCCTTTGTCATTGAGTGTTGTCCATGTTATGTCATGAAAAGGAAGCCAGAAGTACAAGCAAAATCCATTAAGGTTTACAGTCACTCAGGCAATGCATGCACCAAGACCCCCTCTCCTTTCTTTGCTTTCTTTTTTTTTAACTCTGTTGTGACATTTGTGCTGTTTGAGGAGGCATTCAGGCAACATGGAATTTATTATTCCATAACAGACATTATTAAAAACCATTTAACTACGGTATAGCTGGGTGGGTTTGGGTTTTTTAGACAAGAAGTTGATAGTGGTGTTGCTGTATTTAAAAAGTTTAGCTCCTTGATTTGTTTTCAGTTTCTCCAGGTAAGTGAAAATCCATAATCTGCTCAATTTCTACTGCTTGTAACGTTACAGGGGAATAATAGAAGATTATAGGTTTAAAAATCCAAATTAGTAACACTGAACTCTGTCTGCTTGTGCGAGCCTTTGTTGCACAATACTTTGATTGTCATCCATCAGGATAATGAAGGGATTCTTCAAATTTTATTTTTCTGTATAGATACATAACAAACCCAATCTGAATCAAATGGCTGTAAAAATCACTTGGTAATGATCTGATGGAAGAGAAGGGTAATAGAGATAAAGGGAGATTACTTTCTTGTGTCTCAACTACCCAGAGTCTGCTGACAAATCAGATATTGAATGTTTTTAGAGGTGCTGTATTAGATGCTAATTAACTCTCTTTAACAGGTTTCTGTTGCTTTTTATTTTTAATTTAACAGTCACAGAAACAGGTTACTATTTGTCTGCAGAACAGTTGTTTGTATAACTCTTAAGATTATCTTGCCTCACCAAACAGTCCAAGTTTATTCTAAAGGGGCCTCTGTAAGCAGAAGAGAGTAATTGTCACTCCTAATCGCTGGTGTAATTTTTCAAAGCTGCTAGCAAAGGCTTGTTTGTTTCATACCTATGCATGGTTACACATATCCTTATATTTTTTTTGTGTAGCTATGGAATGATGAAGTGATGAATGGTTAAGCAGTGCTGCTTCCCCTTCTTGGTCAGCATTATCTGGAAGGAGCAGTTTGATCAGTGTACAAAAGAGGTGGAAACAGTGGCAGTAAAGAATCTCACCTCTGCTTACTGAAGAGTTGCAGTTTAATGCCTCAGCAGGTTGAAATTAGATGATTAGTTGATTCCGGTTGTTCTAGCTGTGCTTATGGGAAATACAAGCTTTAGTTGGAGCAGCATCTGCATGACCAAAATCCAGGATGCTGTACATCTTAATGAGCTGTAGTTTGTAGGGTTTGACACAATGTCATCCTTTGTTGATATCACTAGAAATATAAGGGGTTAACACCTTACAGAAACAGGCCGTATATATGTCAGCATTACAGCTGAGACCAGGTTGAGAGAAATCTAGGCCTTTTCCCAGTTGCTCAGGGATATCATATTTTTTCTTGTTGTTTTATCAATCAGCATGTCTGCAGTGCTAACATCAGACTGTATTACATTTCCACAATAATGTCCGTTGTTATTTCACACATTTTCTTGGACAAGATGTTGTTTAAATGTGTTTTAAACGTTCCTCCTGAGTTCATCAGTTTTGTTGTCTTAGCTGTTGGAGCAAGCAGACCAGACTGGAGAGAACTGGATGATGAACTGATGAAGAATTCTGTTCTGTTTGTGGATTCCAGAGATGCTGCTCTTACAGAATCGGGAGATGTTATATTATCAGGGGTAAGACTTTCTTTTTGTTGGCAATTGGCTTGTGTTCAAAATGAATTGGTATTGATGATGTGCTGCACTAAAACTCTTTAGAGCATTAGATAGAGTTGTTAATAATTTCGAGGCACAAACTGAAAGAAAAACTGGTTTCAGGCTGAGACTTCTGTATGTCCATGCCAAAGCAATGCAAGTTCTGTATCAACCATTACATGATACCATATTAAAGTACCACATGTTCAGCATTGGACTTTGTGTACAATAACAATGTATTTTTGAAAGCCCAACATTTCTGCAATGTTTGGTGTTTATGTTCAATATTTTTCAGATCTATTTATTAAAATCTAACTTTCTTCCCATGAGATGTCAGTGATGACTCGCATCAGGCCTTTAGAGAATGGATGACAGAAGCCAAGCAGGCAGTTAGTGATCAAACTAAGGAGGTGATTCTGCCCCTTTACTCTGCTCTCGTGAGACCTCACCAGGAGTATTGTGTGCAGTTCTGGTGTCCTCAACATAAAAAGGGCATGGAACTGCTGGAACAAGTCCAGAGGAGGGCCACGAGGATGATCAGGAGACTGGAGCACCTCCCGTATGAAGACAGGATGAGAAAGTTGGGGCTGTTCAGCCTGGAGAAGGGAAGGCTGCGTGAATACCTCATAGCAGCCTTCCAGTATCTGAAGGGGGGGCTATAGGGATGCCGGGGATGGACTCTTCATTAGGGACTGTAGTGATAGGACAAGGGTAACGGGTTAAAACTTAAACAGGGAAGTTTAGATTGGATATAAAGAGGAAATCCTTTACTGTAAGGGTGGTGAGGCACTGGAATGGGTTGCTCAGGGAAGTTGGGAATGCTCCATCCCTGTTGGACAGAGCCTTGGGTGACATAGTTTAGTGTGAGGTGTCCTCCCCCATGGCGGGGGGGGGTGGAACGAGATGATCTTAAGGTCCTTTCCAACCCTAACTATTCTATGATTCTATGACCTGAAGAAATTTGATAGCAGGGACTCTCTTAGGTTTAATGAAGTTTTATTTCTCTTTTTTAATGCTTTTGGTAGAACAAACATGGCTTCCATTTCTGAGGTTTAACATAAGATGTCCAGGTATGGTAAAGTATGTGGAATCCTGTGTGTTTTGTTGGATAAGCAATAATCTATCTTCTGTGAAAAATAAAAACCCCTGCTGAGGATAGTCTGCCAGCTGCTCCTGTCTGAAAACCATTCTCCTGATTTCTGCATAATTTCAGTATTTATCTGAATACTGATCTGCTTCACCATGGAAAGGAATTTGTTCTGCGGTAGCAGAACTGAAGGAGTTACTTCTTTTGAAGTGACTCAGAAAAAAGTTTGTCTCTGAATGTATGCTTTTGTATAAATATGTATTTCTCTTCACAGGCAGAGATTTTTGCTGAGCTGGGAGAGGTAGTGAAGGGTACAAAACCAGCCCTGCCTGAGAAGACAACAGTGTTTAAATCACTGGGTAAGGACAACCCCTTCTGTGTACAAGTCTGACAGAAAACAATGCTCTATTATTTATTAGGGCCCCCATGTGTGGGAAAGCTGCTCATCATCTTCAAAGCTGCTATGGCAGTGCACTGTCCTAAAAAACTAGAATGTGATTTACATTTTTCCTTTTCTGTTTCCCTCTTATGTAGCAGGACTGATGTAATTAAAAGTGATTGGAAAGCAAACAAACAATAAGAAGTAGTGCATTTTCTACTTCATAGTCATTGAACACATGACTGTAGCATTTGTTAATACAGCTCCAACCCAGTCCTTAATTGTTGTGCCCATGGAGCCTGTCTGACCTACAGACAATGTGACAGTGTACTGTGGGGTTGGTGTTGATGTTTGGGAAACGTGGGAGTCATAGTGGGTTACCACACTCTGAACTGCATAACATGTCTGAAAGCCGAAGTTGCAATATGAGCACTGAAAATTGGATTCATACTATCACATTAGCTCCATATCGCATACCATGATAGCTATAAACTTTGAATGTAATGCTGTAGGTGTTTGGGATGGGGAATGATTCCTATTCTTGTTCAATTAGATAATTTCCTGAGTCTTTTTGTTCCCTTTTGAAGCTAGATTATTTGTACAGCTGAAGAACTGTTTGAAGGTGACTTCAATTCTCTTTCAGGGATGGCAGTTGAAGATACAGTAGCAGCAAAATTTGTTTATGACTCATGGTCTGCTGGTAACTAGAGAGAAGTCTACAGTGTTAGTGAGGCCAAGAAAATTGTTTGCACTTAGTTTCCTCAGATCTCTTGTTAACAAGACAGACACCAAACCTATCTGCATATGTCCCTTATAGAACATTCAAGAATGCAAGGTAAAATTTCAGCAATGGACTAATTCTTATAGTTTTCTAATGGCAAGTGTTAGATACCTGCAGTATTACTAATAAATATAACTCTCATAATGGCAAGTACTAGATGTTTGCAGTAATACTAACAAAGGTAACTATGTATTTTGCCTTTCCTTCTTAATTATTTGTGTAGCAGCAGTCTGTGGGTAGATTCTTGTGGGTTTTTTAGAGAGGCAACTCATACTGGTGTAAAAGGTACCCATCTGGAAGATGGACTCTGGCATCGTATCTGCCAATGATGGTACATTAAAGGCAACTGTGGGTTTCAGTGCTAGAGTAATAGTAACCTAGTTTTCAGTCTCCTAGAGCACAGCCCACTTCTGATTCCTGGACCGCCCCTTCCTGTCAAGCTCAGACTGGGATCTGGAGGTTGCCATCCTTGCTTTCATCCCCCACAGTCCCTCTCACCTGCCCTCACCCCGTGTGGCTTTCCATTTAAGGACACGCTCTTGAGTGGGACTTTACATAAATAATGATGTCTCCATACAGCTAGATTTCTGCCATTTTTTCTAAAAGATCTGGCTCACTAAGAATCAAGTGCAAAAAAACTCAAAGCTAATATTGTATACATTTTACTTAACTGGAAGGAAACTGTGTACTTAATGCCTCCATTAGTGTATTCTTGAGTGGGATATTGCCATTTTAATGTTGCAAGAAGTCACCAAAAATGTGAGCACTAAAATGTGTTTTGATTGTATTATATGGGGAGATTTTGTTATTAATCTGTATTATTTCCAAGTTCTTTTTTCTAAGTTTCTTGAAGGCTGTAACCATGCAAGCTGATTTCAGTAGGAGAAACGTCAAGTATACAGGCAAATATTTTCAGCTTGGCTGTGTCATGCATCAACTGGTAATTGTTCTTTTATCCCAGTGGATATTAGCGAGGCAGGAATTTCCATGGTCTCTTTCCTGGCAGAAAAACTCTGTGATGTTCTACATAAGGAAAAGTTTCAGTTTTGTGCTGTTATGCAATTGCCTTACAAAAGACTGAGCATCTGCTGAAAACCAGTATTGCCCTGGAAACAAATTCCTGTCTTCGACTAGAGTCATGCCTTGTGAAATCGTATTTCTACTTGTATATTACTTCATGCAGGATATCAAGTGTTTCTTTGTTTGATGTGTGAGGATTAGATGACATGATCATTAGATGACATGATCAATGGTGCCAGTAGAATACAGCAACAGGAAGGTTTAGAAGCAGTTAGCGTTAAAGCCCTTGATGGTGCACAAGTAAGTGTAGAAGATGTTCAGTACGGTGGAGATATGATATAATACTCCAAATTATAAGCCTGGTGTAAACTAGTTGGAAAAAAGTAGTAAGCGTCAGAGTCTAATTTGCAGTTTTAGCATGGAAGGGTACCAGACCAGCAAGTGAATAGGGCCAAGGGATGTGTTTTTATGGATAGAAACCTAACTCCACTGATCTTGTTTATATCAGCAGAAACAAGAACAGAAATTTCTATATAAGCTTTTGCATCTTTTAATTGTAGCAACATTGCCCCTGTATTTTTACATGTGTGTTTTCTTTGTCATTTCTGAAGTGATCAGAAGCGTATGTGTTGGCTTAGCCTGTTATTCAGTGATAGAGAACTTCAGTAGCTTAAGACAAAAATGACAGCTGTTGGTGTTCCATAATTCAAGAAATGCATGGAAACTTGCACTCACTAATTATGACAATATTGTCAAGTTCTGTGCTTGTGTAAAACAAGATTTGTATTTGAAGTGAGACTTGGTGTTTGGGGAAAAAAGTCCAGTTTAATACATACTCTTCTACTAACTGCTCTTTAAAAAGTAGATGGACAGAATACAAAGGCCTGGATTTGAAAACCCACAGTGTTCTCAGCTTTCATTGACAATAGGAGGCTCTGGGAGCCTGGCTTCAGCATTGTACCTCTGAATTCATGAAGAGTATTTGGTTCAGCTACAATGGGAATTGCTTGGAATGCTGTCTTTGGAATTTGGGGGGGGGGGGGGAGGATAATAGTCTTAATTTCCATGTTTCCTTCTCTTACAAATTAGATTATCAAGAATTGTGTAACTTTCATTTCTGTTAAAATTAAATAGATACTTCTGGTTTTCTTTGACTTCCATTTTGTTGTCTGTTGCTTTTCTGGTTTGGGGTTGGGTTTTTTTTTGAAGATGAGGAAGAAAGAATTCACATTATTGCAGTGACTGCTGCCTCAACAAACATGATCACTGAATGTAAAGGGGAAAAATAAATTGAGACTGCCCTGCTCCACTGTGATACTCAATTTTGCAGTAATTGTCCCATACTGCACATTCCCTCCTCTTGATGTCTGTCCGGTGCAGAGTATTAAATCCTTAAGGAAGTAAAATCTTGAATTTGGCAGGACTGTGCTGTCTTATAATTTGGGTGTGGATTGGGTTGTAAGATTAGGCATGTGGTATGGAGAGCAGCCCTGAGGAGAAGGAGTTGGGGGTGTTGATTGATGAAAAAGTCAGCATGAGTTGTGTGTGCTTGCAGCTGGGAAAGCCAACCATGTCCTGGGCTGCATCAAAAGGAGCATGGCCAGCAGGGTGAGGGGATTCTGTCCCTCTACTCTGATCTTGTGAGACCTCACCTGCAGTCCTGCCTCCAGCTCTGAAGCCCCCAACATAACAAGGGTGTTGACCTGATCAAGTGAGCCTAGACAGGGCCACAACAATCCTCAGAGGGCTGGAATACATCTATGAAGGCAGGTTGAGGGAGTTCAGCCTGTAGATGAAAAACTCCAGGAAGATCTTTCAACAGTATTCCAATACCTAAAGGGACTGACAAGAAATCTGGAGAGGAGATGTTTACCAAGGCAATTGGTGATCAGAAAAGGGGTGATGGCTTTAAACTTAAAGAGGATAGGTTTAGATTAGATACTAGAAAGCTTCTTTACTGTGAGGGTGGTGGCTTTAAACTTAAAGAGGATAGGTTTAGATTAGGTACTAGAAAGCTGCTTTACTGTGAGGGTGGTGAGACTGGCACAGGTTGCCTAGAGAAGTTGTGGCAAGTGTTCAAGGCCAGGTTAGATGGGGCTTGGAGCAACATGGTCTAGTGGAAGGTGTCCCTGCCTGTAGTAAAGAGTTGGAACTGAATGAGCTTTAAAGTCCCTTCCAACCCAAACCATTCTGGAATAAAAATCTCTCCAACTAAACTGCACTATCCAGATGTTACTAAGGCGTTAGATCTAGGATTCACTAATTTAAATACTTTCAAATTACAAAAGAAACAAAGGGGTTGGTGAAAAAAAAAAGTAAAAGATAGCAAAGCGCATTAGAGGAAAAAACCCTGAAATGTGAGTGTTCTTTTTTATCATTTCACCACCACCAGCCTGAATTTTTCCATGTGGCTGCTTTATGCTGGAGGCCCATTTCCACAATTACCCTGCAGAAAAGGGCTAGCAGTCTTGCTTATAAGCGTATATGTATTCAGGTGATTCCTTTGCCTAAAAATAAATGTGATGTGGGGTGCTCTGGGGCTACGTCTTCAGTCTCTAGACGTGGTTCCAGAGGACAAGGGTCTATTTCTGTATGTGCGGTATTTGCTAGCTCCATGCAGTTACTGTACATACATGGGACAGCTGTGGGTAGATTTGCAGAGTATGCAACGAGGCAGATTTTTGGTGCATTTTAGAAATACTTAGGGCCTGATTCCTTCCCCCCCCCCAAGGTATAATGACTCCAGGTGCCTTCTCTCTTGTCTGCATTTGGCTACCCTCAGTAACAGGCACTTGCGTGGTTAGCAGGTTTTTTTGAAAGTGTTTCCTGCATAAATAGATCTAACCCAGTTATTTAAAATTTGCTCACCTGTCGCTAGCGAGAAGTCATTGCAGCAGTATGGCCTCAACCGTGTTTGTTAGGAGTGGTAGACTGCCTTGCATTTTTACATCAGTTATGTGGCTGAGAATGGTAGGATTTGACACTTCAAAATCCACTCATTGAATGCCTTCAAATATGTAAGATTCATCAGTTCCTTCTTGCTTTGTTAAACATTTGGGAGTTTCTTAGCCAAAATGAGAACAACACAGCAGGTTAATAACACAGAGTGTGGGGGTGTGCTGTCTTGTTTAGTTACTGCACTGAGCACAGCAATTATTTAAGGTTGCACAGAACAGGACTGTGATGTGACTGCTTAGAAGAAAATACCAAGCTGCTGAAGTATACAAATCCAAGGAGGAGAGAATGTGGTATAAAGTCTAGCCAAGCAAATGAGTTATAATATATAAATCAAGTAACAAAAAGATGTGGAAAAAAGGACTCTTGAAAAAATAGATCATTCATGTCCACAAATGCAGTACTCCCTAAGGAAAAGATTGTCACTGACTAATAGAAAGCTGTAAAAAGAGATTTAAAGAGAAATGTCCTGCTAATGAATGTGCATCTAAAATCTGTGATCTTAGCCATAGCACGGCTGCTGCAAACATCTTATTAGATTCACAAAACTCAATATGAATTATTAATTCATATCAAATAGTGCTGGTTTCCCAAGGGATTAGGCCTGAGAGAGATGAAGGGGACCCTGCTGTGAATGCCTCCAGTTAGACTGCAAAGGATAGAAGCAGAGTCTCATTTTCTTTCTCTTTTCATGAGCTGAGTGAATGTGTACCCAGTTACATGAGGCTTTCAGGCTAAGGCTGGCAACATCCAACAGAAAATGCTGTTTGGTAAGAATCTTGGTTTCTGGGACTTTACATGGAAAATGCACCCTATGGGAACCAAGCTGAGGATACACCAAAACAGATCAAAAATATTGAAAATAAAACCTCAGCTTCTTGTAGTTAGAAGTATTGCAGTCTTGAGACCATTTAGGACACAATGGGTGCTGGCAACTGGGTCCAGTCTAAGAAGAGACAAGAATATACAGCTCTGACTGAACATCTCTTGGCAAGGTGTTTCATGTATTTTTAAATTAGCATCAATACAATAGCAAAACATGTTACTGACAAGAACATGAAATTTGCTGTAAATTGGTCTTATTTACATTAATTCAGATGTTATTTGAGTCAATAATCAAGATTCAGATCCTATTTCTAACATATCACTACCAGTAAGAGCAGTTTGTAAGAATCAAACAGAAGTGAATGGAGAAAACTCAAAGCTCTCCAGCTTTGAGAATGTTCTTTGCATTGTGGTTTTGGAGAAGGAAGGAAGGGCTTTACTAAGGAATGTAGTGTGGCTGGCCTTTGCTAATGTTTTATGTTATTCAGACCAAAAGGAAACCAATCCCCATAAACAGTTCAGGGAGAAAAAGCTTTGAATCTGTAGCTTTTAGGGTTTTATCTTCACATTCTTTCTTCTTGTCAGATTATGCTTGAATTAATATCCTGTTCATCACAGCCGTCTGTCCAGAGAGAAAAATCTTTGTCCTTGCTGTGCTTCCTAAGCAATTGGTAACTTTTCTGCCTTTTGCTTTAGCAGACTTCTGAAAAGAATTGCATGCTCTTTGGAAAGAGGAAAAGATAGTAAGTCAGGGAGCAGGTTACAGCAGCAGGTATCTTAGTTTATAAGCAAGTGTCTACAGTCTTTCCAGGGGTCTTGAGTGCCTGTTTTCTTTTATTCACAGCATTCAAAACTTTCTTTCTTGGCCCAAGTTCCATCTGAATGCTCTGTAGATCCTGATCAGAACATAGCATCAGGGCATCTAAATCAATTTTTTCCCTCATGAAGACAGGAAGAAACTCATCCAGCATCTGTGATGCCAGAAATACCTCAAGGGGTGTGTTCTCTGCTTCCTCGTCATCCCAAATGACTTCTTCCTCATACCAAGGGATATCAGCACCATTTTCAGCATCATCTTCCCTGGTGTTTTCAGCATTTTCAAACTGAAAGAGCTCACTGGACATTTTAAAGCTTGTATCTTCTTTCTCAGAAGATACAGTTCCAGGATTTACATCTGCAGCCAAATTCCTTCCAAACACAATCTTGCCAAGACCCGGCCGCTTAAAAATGGAGAGCTGACTGTCATTATCAGAAAAGCTTTTCTCTTCAAGCTCATTCAGTAATTCATCCTCTTCTTTCTCATCAAAAAAATGCATCACTGTTCTCCTACCTGTACCATTCTCTTGTGCATTGCTTTCCTGGCTTCTTGTGTTGTCATCTGTCTTTTTTGCCTTCAGTTTGAAGGTATCTTTCAGATTTTTGGAGAAAGAACTTGTTGTAGTTGAAGCAAAGAGACTGGGCAACTTTACTCTGGAGTATGTCCCTCTGGAAGAGTTTACTGTGCCAACCTTTTCTTTCATATAATTCCTGTTCATTTCATGCTGGTGTTTCTCTTGGCGCTTCTCACATTCCTTGATTTGTTTCTCCACATTCCTCTGGGCCTGTGCTTTGAGTTTGGAGACCTTCTTTGGATTCAGCATGTTCTGCTCGGTGGCTGCTTTGTCCAGGATTTGGACACATTGTTTGCGGTCTCTGCTGGCAGCTGCCTCCAGGGGGGTGCGGAAATCATTGTCCAGAGCAAAGATATTGGCACCAAAGTTGACCAAAAAAGAAACACAAGAGATGTGACCATTGCAAGCAGCATGGTGGAGAGGCGTGTTCCCCCAGATGTCACATTTGTCCGGATCACCTCTGAGGAGGAAAACAGCATAGAGTGAGCTGGATGTACCCAAGCATAGCACTGCAGGGGGATTGAGCAGATACTAAACATTTAGCTCTGCTTTGCTATAAGTACTACAGCCCAAGGAAAATGAGTCAGCTTAGCTCCATCCTCTAGAACCACGCTGCACCTACTTAACGCAAGCACTGAGTTTAGCTGCGCGTGCGGCATAAGCTCCAATTCCTGCCTGCCTGTGAATTAAGCAAGCTCACTAAGGCTGAGTGTGAATGCATGTGCAACTCCCCTTAACAGAGCCAGGGTATTTCCTTTGTGTTATCCCAGGCTATTGGCAGGGTTTGCTTTGCTCCTTGCTGGTCTCATCTGCCTCACCTACAACAGTGCAGCAAATGCCTGTGTGCAGGCAAGGGACAGTAGCTCTGACTGCTTTGTTGCTGACAGCTCAAAATGGGCTCAGGCTTCTACTTACACTTGCTGGAATTAATGGCAAAACTGTTTCAATAGATTTTGTGTGGAATATTTTAAAGACATTTTGGTGACACTTTCCTTTTGCATATCAAATGGAGGAGCAATATTAGGAGGATTATTCACTGTCCACAGTGGTATATATGTAATGAGCTCATGGAGTAACTTTTTTGGTAGGTAAGAGGTAAATGGTTAGGAGTAAAGCCCTGGTTACACATTTGTCTCCATTGCTATTATATTAAGCTCAGATAGATGCTGTTGTTTTTCTTCAATTCTTTTATTCTCCTTAAGCTGCTTTTTGCTCATGGCGTTTGAAAAGCAGAAGCTCTTTTGAAAATAAAATACCACATCTTTTCAATTAAATTTAGAGCCAGTGAGAAATATTGCTTTATTTTTAACTCTTGCACTGACTTCACACTGAACTGCTGCCTGCAGACAAAAATTGGCTTCAATCTTTTGATATGTATTCGGCATAATCAACATTAGCAAAGTTCAGAACAAAGCTTGAGCCATCTTGTGACCAATGGTCAAGGCAGCCACAGCAGCCTAAAACTTTTAATAACTTCAGAGACAGGGGTCAATTTACAAGGAGAATTTCTACTTTTGGGAGTTCAAAGATGTCTTGGAGATTTGTTCCACAGCAGCTGAACTAAGAGTGAAATTGTACATCCTATCACATCTCCTTCAGGCACTGATCTCTTCCTTTGAGTATCTCTGAATAAAAACACTAACATATTTGTCAAGGGCCAAATCTGAAAACATCCTTCAGCCTGAAATGCCACAGGCAAGAGAGGTCAGGTGTCCCTGCAGAGCTGAGACACAGCGCTGCCCACATCAAGAAACAATAGGAAGCCCGAGCATGCCAGGCTGTGGGACCGCAGGCATTTCTACAGGAAAGTTTCTCCACTTAGACATGTGGGAACCATGTGTTCATGGTTCTGCTTCTGTAGCTGTGCCCTCTGGAACTGCCTGGCTGCAGCAAGCATGCCAGATTCCTTAATTCCCACATTAGCAAACAGGCTGTGTTATCCTGAGCCTTGGGAGCACTGGGCCATCCCTTCTCCCTCAGGTCTCTCCATAGCTTTTTGTGGTCTCTCTTCCCCATGGATGCTGCCAGCCTTTGAGTCTCAGATAATTGTCAAACTGGAGTGTCTGTTCCCAGCTCAGTGCGACTTTGGATAAGGTTTGACATTTACTTTGGGTTCTCATATTTTCCCTGCTTTCCCAAGAAAGAGGCTCACACAAAAGAGAGCAGATCTGCTACTTGGTCTTGCCTTCATTTATGTACCTGCAAAGCAAGCAGAGAAAATACCTCTTGATGCCTGGGAAGATAAACTATTTCAAGATGAAAGGGGTTATTGTTAGTATTGCTAAATCATCCAAGGACTGAATATGTTGCAAGTCTCAGAGTCCTAAAATCTGCAACCACCCTAAAGAAAACCATCCTGTACCTCAGTGCCTTTGTCAGGAAACCTCTTCAAGGATAGGATGAATTGTTAAAAATAACTAAAATACTTTCTTACAGGAAAATGTTGACTGCAGAACAGACTGAACATCTTCCAAATCTCAGGTTCTCTCAGGAAAACCAGTGAGGCTGCAGCCATACCTCTGACAGGCGCAGCTTGCTGATTGTGTCAGGAAATCTTGGATTAAAATAGAGGTGAATGTGTGTGTTTGAACATTTTGAGAGCAACACTGTCCCAAGCTGTCTTCTAGCAAGAAAAAGAGCTAGAAATACATTAAATAACAATGACATAGAAATCCTGATCTTTGTGTTGTCCACTGTGACTTCTATCAGCTCATGTGGTACAAGACATATTTCTCACTTCAATTTTGACAGCAAAAATTACTTTGTTAATTGTTCCTTAGCTGTCTGTCTTTGAGGTGGTCAGGGACAAACCTTTATTGACTCTAGATATCTCTGTGAAGCTGTCTTAATTATATGAGTTGAAAAACTGTCAATCTATTTTTTGCTTGTCCTGAGGACAAAGCAATAACCATTCAGTCCAAAGGTCTTTTTTATTGTGTTATTACAGCCACACCTGAGCTCAATGAGCTATAAAGCAAATCTATGAAAAAAGCATTTTTATTCCATATTTTCAATTCTTATTTTTAATAAAACCGAGATACATCTGAGTAGTTATTTAGATTTTTTTATCCATTCTTCTTTAACCTATTAGGATTGAAAGTACAGGTCCACTTAATTGTCATCTCAGTGAAGTAACATTTTATTAACTGTCTCTCTACACAAGAGCATGTTTTCTTTCATTAGATCTTATTACAGAATCACAGCTTAAAAGGTAGGCTCCAAGCAAGAGAGTATGGAGGGGTGGGAGGTAATTACCTTGTCAATAATGAATTTTAAGTATGCAGTACATTTAAATGATACCAAACAGAAATATTACTATTACAAAATAAACCTTTAGAAAACCTTCCTTTCCTTTCTTCTTTTTATTTGTTTTGTTTGACAAGGATCCTACCCCAGCTTCTGAAACAGTATTATCATTTTTAGCATTGCGGTAGTTGCTAATACTGTAAAAAGCAGAGAAATAAGAATTTTAGGTGTTACTGTCTTAAAACTATTAGTTGTGACTGGCCTCTGGAAAGCATTAAATCTTCACAAGGGTCTATCAACTGCTCGTTGGAAGCAAATGGGAGAGATTTCTTGCTAAAAATGTTTCAAACAATGCACTTCTGTATGGAGCCCATTTCAAAGACATGTTATCGTCAAAGGTTGTTGGCCAGCTTCTCCTCCATTATAGCAAAGGAAGATCCCAGGCCCTTGCTCCTACCAACCACTCCCTGCAGGCTCCATATACAAGATGGTTCTGCTGATGCTGATGCAGCTTCACCGACTGCATGTACAGACCTGCTTGCAGGTTCTGGAGCTAAAACATTGCGAATTAAGGGAAACAGTTCTTGGCAATGCATTGAAGGAAACTACTGTGATTTTCAGCCTTTTAGGTCTGAGGTCGTCAGGCATTAGAAACATGACACACATTATACTTTTGAACCACAAGCTTTAAGCAATGGAGACTGATGACTTACCCCCTCCGGCATATGACTTCCAGAGCGTCTAGATATCCGTGGTATGCTGCCAAAATGGTGGGTGTCATCCCATCCTCATCTGAACTATTAAGGTCTTTCCTAGTTGCTTCTTTCAAGAGGTCCAAATTGCCATCGGCTGCTGCTTTATGATACCTGCTCGACATTTTCAGTAACTTCTGGTTTCCCAAAGCAGCTTGAACTATATGCAGGGTGTACAGTCACCCTTCCATTACAGGGATAGCTCATTAATGATTACAAGTTGAGACGTCCCTGTGAGGATGGAAATGAGGAGGCAAAGTTCATCTTAGCAGACAAATTAGCTGCAGCTCTGCATAGGTAATAAGGTGGTGGAGTGGTGAATGCTTTCATTTTCTGGAAAGTGGCTCTGCTTTTTACCATTTGTTGCATATTTGACTACTTAAACTTGAGTGAATTCATTCATCTTCTCTGTGCCTTTGCTTAACTGTTCTGAGAAAACTTCAAAAGGACCTTGAACTTCAAACAACCTTCAAAGCCATGAATGTCAGTATGAGCAGGTTACACCCTAAGTGATAAAGTATCCCTGAGTTTTGATAGGATGTAATGCATGAGCAGTTCCCTTTATTGGTGAAGTCCTCTGTAACCTATCATTTACTGGTTTGCTGCATTTGAAAACAAGCCTTTTCCCTGGCGAACTGGCCACATCCATGAAGCTGTTTTGGGAACATGGATTGGTGTGCAGATGGAAACAGACCTGTCAGAACCAGGGTGGTGTTGGGATAAAACCACCAGCAGGTCTGCAAGTCAGAGCAGGCAAAACCACAGCATAGAGTGTGATCCTTTTAACCACAAGTTGAATTTCATCAAAGGATCTTAAGGCATTTGGCAAATCTACATTCATCTACAGGTATTGTAATCTCTAGTTTAGATAGAAAAAAAATGTGCAGGATTTCCTCAGGATAGCACTTTGAATTCAAGAAACGGGAACCTGATGAGCCTCCACCAGCTGCCCCTGCCTGGGCACTGTGGTTCTCCAGGTCCTATCTCCTATAAGCACTACTTGCTTTAGAAGTCGTATCCCCTGATTCAGTGGCATTAACAGCTACCTCTATGAGTAGAAGCTTATAGAATTAGACTGTAATTCTAATTCTTAGATTCAAAAGAATTACTAATAGAAAACCATGTAAAAGGTCAGTTTTAAAAGAGTAGCTGAGAAATCAGAGACTACCTGATGCTTAATAAAATGCTGCAGGCTATCTGTTATTCTGGTCACATTCACAACAGCTGCGAGATGAATATTACTTCTTGTCAAGCTGTTTTCTGTGACTAACCAAATTAACCTGTATCTTGGAGAACCTACCTCAGCAATTAGCAGTGAGGTTTTGTCCCTTATTATGCCCCTTTACAGAAGCAGTAGCAATTGCAAACCAGCCCAGAGCTGGTGCAATTACTGAATAGAGTGCCACCTCATTTACTTCCCATAATGCTACCCATGAAATACACCAGAGACCTTTCCAAAAGGGCTTTCTTTCTTAATTATTTTCTCAGACGGGGATTGAAGAACTCTTCAGGAAAAAACTTGCACCAACATTTTTCTTTCATGAGGACAAGGAGAGTCAGTTAGATGCTGTAGAGGTTTGAATCTTTGAATAAATAAGTCTAGGCAGGAGTAAACCAAAGCCCTGTTTTTCCTACAAGTTATCCACAGACGCAGCCACCTCCGATGCTATCCTGCTGTCCCAGGGCAGTGAGGAAGGGCTATGCTTCACCCAGGTCACCTCCATCCCCGCATTAGAAGGCAGTTTTACCCTCAGCCCTTTTTCAAGTTCCCTGCACTGCCATTAATATTTTTCCAATAAACATACAGTTATTTATTCATTTTTTTTATTTAACCAGGCTCAGCACCAAGTTAAATCTACAGATACTAGAAAAAAACTAGCTGTTGCAGAACAAAGACAGCTAATACACATGTATGTTTATGTTTGCTACAATTAGCTGTTTCTTGATGCCATCAAATTTTATTTCATTTACTGGGCAGTGTAAGCTTTTTTAGTCTCAAGAGTGTAAAATGATCACCAAGGTGTGTACTGCATATATCACTAGTGCCTGGTGGACGAGAGGAAGGAGACAGTAAGTTTCTTGTATTTCACATTGTTAGCTACACCCATTAAAGTGATTTGGTAGCAAAAGAGACCTTTTCATTTTCAATATTATTGATTTCTACTACAGGAGTACATTAGTTTCTTTTCTGTTCTTTAATTCAGTACACACAGTGTTGATCTCATAAATCTCTGTAAATATTGATTTTGAAAGAATCTGTATGATGCTAAGTGGGAGACTGTTGTGGCAAGTTTTAATTAAGAGGTAAAGCAAAACCCACATCAGTTGGAGAGAAGCTCTGGCACTTTGCAAGTGTTATTATTATTAATGTCACAAAAGTGGCCATCACAATAAAGAAAGAAGAAAGAAAAGACCAAAAGAAATCTCTGTCTGTTTCTAAACTCCTGGTACTTGTTCATGTTTGGCCCACCCAAAAAACCTCAACATAAAATGCAACAGTGATTCAATGTCAAATGAGCTAAATTTCTCAGCCTGAATGGAGATTTTTCTTTTCAGATGAAAGATCAGAATTGTGAACTTTTTAAATTGCCTGAGTAGTTAGAATGAAGCTTTTCTTTTGGGGTTTGGAAAGAACTTCAAAACCATTCCACTTCCAATTGAAATGTCTTACCAGGCACAGGAGAAAACTCTGTTGTGACAGTATGTGTTGTTGTAAGCTAATGAATTCGTTAACAAGCAGCTCTGATTTGTTATTGGATTTTGTTATGTATATCCTTATTTCTCTATTTTATTTTTTTTTTTTTTAGAACTAGCTTAAATAAAATATTACCAGTTAAACTGTTTAGATTGAAAGACTACACCATCATTAGTTATGTTGTTCTAGAAAACTCGGAGCCCGATCTGAACAATGATGTTGTGCCATCTGTTTTGCATGAGGTATTATTCAGCACAACATTTCCTTATTACGGTTTTTATAAGCACCAAATGTGGTATGGTGAAGGCCATAGGAGATGAGGCAAGTAAGTCTCTGCTTGCCTAATGAGATCCCTGGAACTAATGGGCTTAGAGAAGAATGAAGTTAGTCACACAGGGTAATTGTGGCTACACAATTCAGAGATGAGGACAACATTTAAACAACAATAGGAGTTTATTTCTTCACTCCTTAGACAAAACTGCTGTGCCTGAGGACACTGTTGCTGGATGCCCTGTGAGCAGCCGCATTCCCACAGTGGAGTTAAGTATGACCCTTACCGGTTCTGCCCAAGACCCATCCTGACATGATCATTGTTCAGGTTTATCTGCGCCCAAGTCGGGGGTCCAAGGTTAGCCTTTACAATCTGCCTGCACACATCGTTTCAGGAGCAAGGCTTTAATCAATAGGGAAAGATACTAAAATTGAAAGTCAATAAAGCCAACTCTACCAAAGCCTTGTCTCTTCTCACCTGCACACCTCAATTCCTCGCCATACTGGGCACATAAAAGCAGACTGTGGGGTTTCTATGAGACTAAAAGCAGCAACATTTCCTGTTTTATCATAGTGACATTTGCAATGAGTGTTTTGGGACTGCTCAAAAATAGAAGCCCTGACCCAGCCTTGGGCTCTTTGCATTGCTAAAGCCTTTTTGTTGGTTTTGTTTTTTTTCTTTTTCCCCTGATACCAACAACAGTGCTATATGAACAGTCCCAAGGACAGCCATATTGAGCTCAGTGGTGTCACAAATGTTGTCCTGCTGTCAGTGTGTGAGGGACAGGGACTGCAAAGCCCATAGGAAAGTGCCCTGTTGTTACAGGTTATTGTTGCATATTGTTACAGGGTAACAATTTGTGGAGGGAATGGCCACGCTTTCTCTGTAGCTTAATGTGTGGATTCAGATGTGTTGAGCGAAGCAACAACTAATTACTATAGCACACCCTGATGAATTACATCTGACAAACTTACATACTCAAAGATTGGTATTAGGAGATGCTAAAGCACCAGAGGGCTAACCCACTTGAGGTGACTGTCATGATAGCGTTGCTTTAACTGTTAAATGCTGTCTGGCCCAGCATCACCTTTCACTTACACAAGCCACAACCTGTTATGAGGCATTTGGGAGTTGGTAAAACACTAAGTTAACTCTAGCAGGTGAGGACAGGCTGTGCTTCTGCACAGGGACCATGCTGTTGCTTAGGCTTAGGCTTCCACAGGTGTCTCCTGTGCTAGCAGCATCACTCTGGTGTGATGCAAGGCTGAGATTCTACCAACCCAGAGTCAGCCACACTCTGAGAACGTGATCCAAAGCTCTCTGAGACTTACAGCTTTCCCATCAACTTAATGAAGCTGGGAATCAGGGGCAGAGAAATTGCGAGTAAATTTAACTTTACAATGGATTTGATTTCCTGAAAGTACCTAATTTGTGGAATTCGTTAAAGGATGTATACTTGAAACACTTTTTTTCCTCTACTGTGTTAGTTAATCCCAAGCTAAATAATAATAGATACGTGATAAAATAAACTTTGTATGTCTTTGTTGCATTAATTTTCTGTATGACCATTGCCTTTGAAAACAATGAATCTTATTTTAAAAAGAGGAAAAAAACGTACATGATGTATGTTTGTGAATTCAGGAGTCTCTGGGAAGTTAATTACTTGCCAAAGGTTAGCCACCTGCTAATCCTTTTGATGACAAAAGGAGAAGGGTGATTTCTTTTTGTGCTGTTTACTGTGGTGTGGTTATGGATCTAAGCTAATGTTGCTTATTGCTATGAGTGGCATTGTGCACACTTGGTATCCCCACTTGCATATTAGCTTTAACTCTGCATTTGCCATGTTCTCACATGGGTGAAAGTGAAAGAGATGCTCGTAAAGAATATGAGTCTTTTTAGTTACTTACACTAGTGATCTGCATTGCCTATATGGATCATACTGCTTTGCCACACAGTGCACTGGTGGCAGTCATACACTTTGCAGCTACTTCCACTCATGCTGTTGTCCCACTTCCCAGTGCTCTGGTATCTACCAGCAGTGGACAGACAGCTCTTTCTGACAACTCTGGCTTTAAGAGAATTGGAGCTACTGTCACTTGGGCTGGAAACTCTAAAATCTGCTCTAGGCAGAGGTCTGTAACTGTAAAAAAATTATAAATGAATATATTTTACATGAACACATGCTACATTAATACAAAATCTGTCATTCCCTGAAGCCATATTTAACATCCCATTCCTAAATTACCACCCATACTATTCATTTTAGTCTCTTCCTATGATCTGTCTTTTTTGCTTTCTCACATCTCAAGAATTCAATTACTTTTAAAAATACGAGTTTCTGGGTTTTTTAGAAATCTGTTTGAAATCAAAAGCATTGGGGAAGCTGAAAGGCAGCATAGATCTGAGGCGCTTTTCTTTTCAGGCCTCTTCCCCACAGCTCTGAACAATGACAGTCGAGCCAAAGCCTCCAGAGATCTTCCAGACTAAAGACCTGAAACTTGCCGCTTGTGTTTCCTTCCTAATTATATTTATATCAGCATTGCAGACTAGCTCATACAGGGGAACAAAATACTCTCATTTACATTCAAATCTACCAGTGGAATTGTTTCAAATTACCAGAAAAAGTGGCCCAGAAATGTCCTTTTTTAAAAAATAACTGCAAAAAAAAAAAAAAAAAAAAAAAAAGCACATTTTTCTGTGCAACACCTAACAAGGAAATAAAGAGAATGAAGAGTACACTGTCAGAGCAAGAGAAAAAACAACCAAAACCTTCAAAATAGAAGGAAAAAACAACCTGTGCCAAAGAGTTAATGTAACATCAAAGTTTCCTGCAAGCCCACCTCTTCATAGTACAGAGACCACACTAGAGGCAGGTGTGAGCTCTCAGTGCCTTGAGCAGCAGAAAGGCAGCACCTGTGCAGAGCCTGAACCATGCCCTATATAATCCTCCCTGGGCAGCCAGAGAGCAAGCTTGTGGTTTCAGTGAGAAGATGGGGTTATTTGTGAAGCAGCAGTGCTTGAATGCTTCAAGGGAGTGGTGAGTTGGGTATGGTCAGGAGCTGGGTCATTTCTCTGCTGCTGTCTTATTTGGTCCTCTTTTTGCTTGCAGGTTGCTGCTTCTGTTTGGATTTTTGCTGCCTTTAGTTCTTTGTGCTGATGGTGATCAGGATCTCTTGGGTAAAGAGGCTTCTCCAAGCTGGTAGTGCAGTGGATGTGGGCTTTAGGTTTGCTTGGAGCTGCTTCCCCCCTGCCTTAGTGTGGAAGGGGGCTCTCACGTGTGGCTGGCTTGCTGGAGGGCTTGCAGCATGTGTGTTTCTAGGAGGGGACAGTGGAGCTGACAGTAGTTTTTCCTCTGCAGAGGGTGTGACCTGTCACAAGGATAGAATGGATGTTGAGTTTTCCAGAGAGCTAGGCAACTACTCCTGGCATGTGTATATTGTTGGTATGTATTGCTACTGCCCTGACCCCTTTCTGCTGTGGCCTGAAAACGGGTTCCTGCCTGTAGGGCTAAGCTTCCATGCTCTTCCTAGATGTGAGTGATGAGGAGATGGTGAACTGTGACTATGCTGTGGACCATGAGAGACTCCTGCTTAGTGTCCTGTTTGTCAACTGCACTAGCCTGGAGGTAAAGGGGCTCTTCATTCTGGGAAGCTGCTGTGATGGAATGTGAGGCTTTTATCCTGGCAAGGACTGGGTTTAATAGCTCTTAACTTTAACAGCAGAAATACTTATGCTTCTGATAATACTGTTCTACAAGAGCAGTTCATGCCAGAAAACAAATACTACCAGAATATTTATTCTTTCAGCTGTGGGTTAAACACCTTTAGACCCTGCCACAAATGTTATCTGTTAAAGTAGCTTCATTTCTTTATGGGAGTTCTTGTAGGCAGATGGATCAGGTTCAAGAGCTTCACAACACCTCTCTATATTCACACAGAGCAATTAACTTCACATTCTGTTCATAGGTAGAGTAGTAAGAGGAAGGCAAACCCAAATGGGTCTCAGGAACAGAGGCTTTTCTGGAATCTGTTGCTTTTAGGCATTTGAAATGCTGCAAGACTCTGGGTTTTGGCATTTATTAACTTGCTTCTGAAACAGCTGATTCTGCTACTGCACCCTGCTGGTCCTTGGAGTGGTATTGTTGACTCCTGCAATTTTCTATCTTCTGCTCCTCAACCTAACCTTGTGACCCTATGCTTTTCCAGAGAACTTTTAAAATAAAAATTCTTCTTGCACTGGTATAAGCACCCTGAAACAACTCTGAAGTTTAAGTTTGCTCTCAATGGCTTTTAATTGTCTGTATGCTGTAGTGAGTGTTACTGCCTTTTTCTAATTAATGTCTCTTGTCTGTAGTATGGTCAGCACCAGCTAAGATTGAGGCTGATGGTGAATGGCACAATGGGAGAGGAGAATGTAACCTACAGCTCTCGCTGCAATAGTGCTCATGCCGATGAAATCATTATTCCTTTCTTTGCTGGTACAACAAACTGTACAAAAGACTTCATGGCAGTAAGTTGAGGAATTGGAGTGCTATAGGTCCAGGCAGTCTCCTGGAACTGGATGGCTGGGATCTGGGGAAAGCTCCAACTAGCTTCAGGGAGGTCTGTTGGCTGTATGTCCATCTTGGCATGGCCACTAGCTCTTTGAAGAGCATTAATGATGCACATGGTCTGGTTCCAGCCCTATTGCAGGGGAAACTGGGATGCTGGTGCCAGCTGTCTCCTTTGAAAACTATAGGAGAGATTTTTCTTAAAGCTGTAGGGTTGTGATCACTGACTGTTCCAGTGGTCTAACCCTTGTGTTGTGTTTCAGGTTATGTTCCCAAGACTCATTCCAGGCCTCAGTGATGAGCATATGGTATGTGCCCTCTGTCTTGCAGAGGGGAGATGCAGGAGTGCCTGGGGTTTGGACCTAAACTGAACCTGGTATCTCCAAGCAGGAGCAGTTACCTCTCTGGGGTACTTCCATCTTGTTGGGAAGCCTAATTCTATGCTATCAGCATAGCTAACTTGAATGTAAAACCTGCAAGGTCACAGCCTGCCATGTGAAGAGCTCTGTAATGCCTTGATGCTTCTGTGCCTTTCCTTCCTAAGCAAGGATCTCCTGCTCTACAGGTTCTCACAACTCCAGTGAACTGGACTCTATCAATTGATGATGGAACCACAATACATCAGCTGAGCCTTGGGCAAGCCATGCAGCAGGGCTATAGCTTTCTAACTGATGGCCACAACCTCATCTTTCAGGTGGCCTTTACTGCCACTGGAGTTGTCTCCTACAAGGTAGGTGAACGAAGAACTGGCACGGAGGGGGCAGTGCTGCTTTAACAGAGGCTTGATATCTCCCTTCTATAGACCTGAGGAAAGCACTTGCAGAACTGATGCAGTGCTGTAGGCCCAGCGTGCAGCAGGTGTGTGCAAAGCTGTTTGTATAGCTGTCATTGAACAGCCCAGCCCTCTAAAGAGGGAAGCACAGCATACACTGCAGACATCAGCACAGCTGATGGGCATCCACATTGGTGAAATTCTAGCCATAGCTTGTCCTGTGAATATCTGGTAGTCCCATGAGCAGATCCCTTTTGGAAAGGGTGTTGAGATGGGAAGAAACTATTGTTGCAAGCATGAATAGCAGCAGTCCTGAACCAGATACAGTATACAGCCCTGAGGGTTTGGCCATATGATGGATCATGAGCTGAGCACTCTCTAATAGAGCTTTATCTTCTTTGCCAGCACAATAATAAGGTGCTCTATACTGTGGCACTCAAACTCGTGTATGGCCCTCCTGAACGCAGACTGACTGTGGAGTCAAGAATGCTGTGTGCACCAGGTAATGCATGAAGCAAGTCAGAACCTAGAGTGCTTCTGCCTTAAGGAAGTCTTTGTATTTAACAAAGATGTTTTTGCAGATCCAGCAACTTGTAATGCAACGCACATGACTGTTGCCATCCCAGCCTTCCCAGGGACCCTTACGGCTGTGAGTGTAGAGGATAAGACCATTCCCATGGACAAGCTTCAGGAAAATGGGATTGTTCTGGACACAAAGAGTGGGGTCAAGCTGCATATTAACAAGCGAGTCTTGAAGTCCAGGGTGAGTCCTGATCCTCAAGTTACAGGGATTGGTGTGATCACAATTCTGGTGCTTCCTGAGAGGTAGAGTACAGTAGCTTTAACCTTGACTAAGCACTTGTCAAGTCAGCCATGTGCCCTAGGCTGGCTGAGAGCAGTTGTGATTAAGATGAGTGTAAATTGACTGCCTACTTTATAATAGGTAGGCAGCATTCAAAGGTAACTTGAGTTTCATGAAGCCTCTTGGCAGAAACAGCTGGAGGTGAAAATATTCCTTATGGAGTGCTTGGTATTTGGCATGCCTGGAACAATACAAATTAACAAACTGGCCAAGTTTGAAGAGTATCATGGCCTCAGGGCAAGTGGAACCACTCTGATATGTGCATGTGTTAAAGCGAGCTCTTGTAGTTGTGCTCCAGAAGAGAAACTCTTGTCTTTCAGCTACATGGGGTGAGCTGTTCAGGACTTCAGTCATACATGTCTGCTCTGAAACTGGCTTTTCAGTACCATGGGGAGGCTGTGACAATGGTGATGCATCCAGAGTGTCCCTGTGACCAGCACACACCAATAGGTAAGTGACTGACTTCTGCAATGACTTGGCTCAAGTGTTGCTCAGATGATTCTTCAGCATGGCTTGTTCTTAAGCTTGTCCTTCACAGGACAGTATCCCTAGCCAGAACAGAACTGCTCTTGGCAGATTGAGCTGTCACTGACCAGCATGACAACTTGTGAACCTCTGTTACAGCTGCTGTATGCACTCAGGATGGGTACATGGATTTTGAAGTCCTTGCTGACAGTACTATGCCACTTCTAGATTTGGATACACTTAGGCTTAGAGATCCTGCATGCCGGCCAGCTTTCAAGTCATCCCTGAATGACAGGGTTTGGTTTCATGTCCCACTGAATGGATGTGGGACCAGGTATTGGGTAAGTGTGTAGCCAAGATTGATGGGGTGGGCTTCATGCACTGGGAATGTCCTCACTAACACTGTTATTCTGTACACTACATATTATCTGCAGGTTGATGGGGAGAAGATCACTTATGAGAATGAGGTGAGAGCATTATGGGCAGACCATGTAGTGCACAGGATCTCAAGGGACAGTGAATTCAGGTGTGTCTGGAAACCTCTTTGGCTAATACATAGTCCTGGATGTTAGTATATAGAGCATAATACTTAGCTTGCCTTTTGCTGTTACAGGTTAACAGTCCTGTGCTCCTTCAGAAATAGTGATGCCTCCCTTGCTATAAAGGTAGACAAGCTTCCTTCTCTGGCTTCTTCAGTGAACCAAGGTCCCCTCTCCTTAGATCTTCTAAGCTATCCAGGTAAAGCTGACTCTGGGCTCAGGTGACTGGGAAGAAACTGGAGCTTGTGAGGGGGAGGATGTAGGAGTGAACTGTTCTGGTGCATGGGCTTCTAATGACCTGATATGCTTTCTTCTCTCACACCTATGCTACTTGAGGCAGATGTCAAGTCCTGCGACTCTAGGACAAACTGCAGCTGGTAGACTGGCTGCTGTGGAATTGCTCCAGACCAGAGTTTCTTCAAGAATTTCTCTTTGCACACTAGCTTACCTAACAAGGTTTTGGTTCTTGCAGATGACTCATACAGGCAGCCATACCGCGATGATCAGTACCCAATAGTGAGGTACCTAAGGCAGCCCATCTTCCTGGAAGTTCAGGTCCTGAACCGGAACGATCCCAACCTCCATCTGGTATTGGATGACTGTTGGGCAACAGCTTCACAAGATCCTAGCTCACTTCCCCAGTGGAGTATTGTTGTTGATGGGTGAGTGTCCTGCCAGAGAAATGGAAGCACTTCTGGTAGTGTCTGTGGGTGAGAGGATTCAGTCGTTCTCCCATGCCCCTCCTTTAGGAACAGAGCTTCAGGTACAAGGGTTTCATTCAACATGGCCTTCCAGGTTCTGACCTGGTATGCTGGGACTTATAAGATGGTAGCAACTCTATCCTGAACTACCTTGAACTTTGGCCTGCTGCTTAAAAAAAAAATAGAATTAAACCTTCCTTACCCTGCTGTTCTGACTTGCTTCTTATCTTTTGGCAGGTGTGAATATGACCTAGACAGCTACAGGACTGTGTTTCATTCTGTGGGGCACAGTGTCAGCTATGCAAACTATCGCCAAAGGCTGGAAGTGAAAACTTTTGCCTTTGTCTCCAGGGACAAAACCCTTCCCGGCTTAGTAAGTTATACTATTCTCCTGCTTGGAGCAGTAAGTAGAAGCAGTTATTGTCCTAAAATGAATGGACCTCTCACTATTTGTCCTAGGTATATTTCCATTGCAGTGTTCTGATCTGTGACCGTTTTCAACCAGACTCCCCTTTGTGCATGAGAAGATGCCCTAGGCCATCTAGAAGCAAGCGAGGTAATGTCCTAGCAGATGTTAGGTTGCATTGATCCAAGATAACCCATGTACTATGGGCTTCACTTCTACCACATTGCTGTTGCAGGGAGTGGGATGCCAGGCGTGAACTCTGCAGTTGTGAGCTTACAGGGCCCTGTCCTCCTTGTGCCAGAACAATGGTCTGCAACCCAAGGTGCTTAAGCCAGCATGGTGTTAATGTGTGTTGCTTATGGTGAGTGAAGATCTACTTCCACAAACTGCCTTTCTGCTTGCTTTGCAGGGAGCACTCCCCTGAGCAAGGAGGCATTGGCTGGCATTACAATGGCTGCTGCTGGTATTCTCTCTCTGGTGGCCACAGTGCTACTATTTTTGGCATTTCTTAAATGCCTAAAGAAAAGAGCATCCATGGTAAATGTGGTATGTTAGTGTATTTTTTATAAATAAACTCAGTAGAAATGTAATTGCAAAGGTCTTCTGGATGAGTTGTGTAGCTATGGAGCTGTTGCTGTATAGGATTCAAGGAACTAGACTGAACAAAGATCTGTCTTGCTAAGCAGGGGCACTGCTCCCAATGTCTTTGGGCAGAGTGCTCTAGCTCTAAACCAGAACTGAAGTTCTTTAAAGCCCAGACTTTTTAGGTAAGATTCAAGTGACCATGGCAGCTTGCCCTATACTAGAGAGCTTTTTCACCTCCTTAGTTCACACTGTGAGATGACTAACAGGGTGCTAATTAATCTTTTCTAGTATAGTAAGAAGCCAGTTCTCACAGTAAGATTCCACACTTTTCCTGCCCTTTCCTAGGACTGTAGAAGAGGATTTAACCAAAAAAGTATTAGTTTAAGGTATAGTGCTCCTTAACTGTGCAGTTAACTTGCAGTGTTTAGACACAATACTGGTAACTCAACATCATCTAGGCCCTTCACAGCAGTAAACAAATACTCAGTTTAAATCTATTACTAGCTTAGCTGGGGCTATATGAAAACAAGCAGTGGTTCATGACACCTGCTGGGCAGAATCAAAGCCCAGCTGTGAATTGCACTTAGTGCTGGTCACTAGATTACAAACTCTAGATGCAATCTTGGGTGAACATAAGGTTTTAATAGGGACAAATGGTAGCTGCTTGGTGAATATTTTGTGGCATTTAAATACACTGAGCTGCATGTTCCAGGCAGTAGCTTCTCTCTAATGGCTAAAGATCAGCCTGGGCAGCAGTACTTACTGCTACGTTGCCTTTCAAGGCAAAAGTAAAGTTGGTCATTATTTCACTTGGTTCTGGCTTTCATAAATCACTACTGCAGGTGTGGGAGTGCCATGTGTAGGCTACAGCCTGTAACCAGCTTTAAGCTTACTGCTAGTGAATGTGGAAATGAATCAAATGGCTGTCAGAGACCAGCAAATCTCTTGCTGAAACCTGTAAAGGCCAAGACAGCCGCCACATTAAGAAGAGATGCCAGTTTAAGTTTCCTGGATTTTTAAGACTGTACATGTACATGATTCTGTTGCTTTTAGCTTAGAACATAGCTGGGAAGTGCCCTCTAGATCTGGCATAGGCTGATGTGTTATAGCCCACAGTGGCTTGAAGACCTTTTAATTGCCTGAATCTCAAGGTCAGTTTCAATGTATAAAATGAACTTTCACATAAGGAAAACCTGAGGGTAACACTGAGGTGGTTACAGAGGACTTGGCTGGTAGAAATGGAGAATATGCTGCATTAGCTGTATAGCATTAGGTATGTTGTTTAGAACAATTGCAAAACCCTTTGAAGCAGTGATATTTTATTTGGTTTCATGCATCACTGATACAGGCAGAGAGAACTAAATGGGATGGGTTAAGATGTTCTAGAATAAATTAATGTATATATGCTTGTTTTGTGCCTTCAAATTGATTTCATTGCTGTACCTCTGTCCTGAGGAGCTGAAGACTGCAGCACAGCTTTTAAGATCCCTGGCTGGTCTTTAATTACACTGAAGTCAAAGATCTCAAGTTTCTTGAGACTGAATGAAGCTTAATGGTGGTATTTTAAGGTCTTTTCCAACTGCAACCATTCTATGATTAAACCCCTGGCTGTTCAGCTGTGGTCTGGGGCTGCCTTTCTGTACCTCTGGATTAAAAGCCCTGTTCCCCTTTGCTCTGCCACAGGTGTGCTGCTATTGAGTGCAGCTGACCTTCCTACTAGCCATGCTTCCCTTGCATTATTAGACTGCTGTAGCTACATCAGAGTTACCTTTTGGGCAGCCAACAGCCCACTTGTGGCATTGGGGGCACAAGCACCTGGAGGTGAGAGACCTGTAATTAGCAATAACCCAAGGCTGATGTCCAGTATGAGAGGACTGGACCAGGCACCTCACTAACCAGCAGGTGCATGGTGTCTGCCTTGATTGGGAACTAAGCTCTCAAAAGCAGTTAGCTCATGCTGCAAATGTGTCATCTGAGTGCTGCCATATCTTCTGATGTAGTTAGCAGTAGTTTCTGTTTGCCCATCTCTACTTTAATAGGCCTGGTCCTCGTTATCAGATGTTGCTGTTAGTAATGTATCTTGGAAGGTTTTCTTAAAAGGCTTATAAATGAAGTATCTGTATTGTAACTCAGTTTTCCCAACTGGCCCAGTTAAAAGGAGCAAGAACAATCCCTATATTGCCTTGCTTCCCTACAGAGAAAGGTGATAGAATTTCTTGTGGGTTTTAGGGAAATAGAGGAAGCCTGTTCATGATTATTGGTAAGCAAATAAATACTTCTTAGGCTCGGAGTTTGGAGGTTAAAATTTGGGCTTCTTGAATCATCCAATGGTTTTTATTCTGCTACATTATACTGTGTTCAGTAGGGGTCAGCTAGGGATGATTAGGTGCTTTGAAATACAGTGGCTTAAAACCAAAGGCCTGTCTAAAAGGTTCATATAAACAGGTTTGTTGCTCATTATTAACGAACTATTTGGGTCAACCTGTGAAGGAGACATTGTCTCACACTCTCCACTCCCCTACCAGGCTACTTACAACAGCATTTGGGAATTCTAAAGGGTTCTGGATGGCCTTTAGATATCTTTGAAACCTACCTGCTGCTTTTGCTGGGGATCAGCATGTTGCTACACATACAACATTTGTTTTACACATGGCTATCTGACCCTGAGAATGCCCTATTTTTGTCTGATCTCGAAAGTTAAGGAGGGTCAGGCTCAGGTCTTGTCTAAGGTTAAATGATGATCTAAGAGGACCATCAAGATCTTTTACCCGGGGCTGGACAGTTGTGAGTGACAGGGTATTTGGGACAGTATGGGCAAGTATCTGGGACAGTACTATCTCCAGTGCTTTAGAACTTCACCCCTGGAGAAGTGCAAAATCCAGAAAAACTAGTAAAACGCTTACTTAAATGAAGTGTGCTGCCACCCTGGCAATGCCAGAGAAGGACAAATCATGGCAACATGCTAGGGCTTGGCCTATGCCTATGGACCCTCTCTGGAAAAAGACTTCTCTGGATCTGATGGCAAAGTAACAGACAATGCAGCTACTCCAACCCCAGTGACAGACCCTGCAGCCACTCCAAACACAGTGATAGTGCAGCTAACCCGAAGGACCAACCTGTGCCAATATCAGTTGCCTCTATAAGCAAGGGGAAAAGCAAACAAGGGCCACAAAGAGCAACTCATGCAGTGAAGAAAGATGAAGACCCAATGCACTTACTACAGTGGATGGCATCTGAATAGGAGTTATTAATACGTGAAGAGGAAGAAGTGGTAACTTCTCAATCCCAGACACCGAGCTGCAAAATAGGTGAAAAGATTTCAGCCATCTTCCAGGTGAGCACATGATCATCTGGTTGCTCTGATGCTGGGAAAATGGGGCAGATGGTCCTGACCTGGAATGTAGGGAAGCCAAGCAGCTGGGATCACTTGCTAGGGAAGGGGAATTGACAAAGTGATTGCAAAAGAGAAATGAGCCCTCAGCCTCTGGAGGTGGCTCTTGGCAGCTGTGAAGGAAAAGTTTCCCTACAAGAATGATGTTATGTGTTGCTTAGCCAAGTGGACCATGATAGAGAGAGGCATCCAGTCCCTGAGTTAATCAACCATTCTATCATAGGGCAGAAGCTAGGAACTCACCTGTAGATCCAGATGAAGTTGAATGTACATGATGCATGTGGTGGAAGCTTACATGGTATGTGCCACCATCATATGTCTACTTGTTGGCATGAATGACCTGGAGCGAGGCAGCACCACCACCAGCGGACAAAGTGAGCTGTCAGCTCCAAGAACTGGAAGACAATCTCATTCCATCCATCATTTCACCTGTGGAAAAACTGTCCCAGAAGTTCAAACAATTCAGAGATGATCTGTCCAATCTACCCAGCTCCTCATGTAATCCCCACATAATCAACTGTCAGACAGTGAGAAGCAATATGCCTTGTTTATTGATGGCTCCTGCTGTGGTGTGAGAAAGCATCGGAGATGGAAGGCAGCTGTCTGGAGTCCCTTATGACAAGTTGCAGAAACTGCTGAAGGAGAGGGTGAATCAAGTCAGTTTGCCAAGGTGAAAGCCATCCAGCTGGCCCTGGACATTGCTGAAAGAGAAAAGTGGCCAGTACTTTATCTCTATACTGACTCGGATGGTGGCAAATGCTCTGTGGGGGAGGTGCAGCAATGGAAGCAGAGGAACTGGCAGTGCAGAGGTAAACCCATCTGGGCTGCTGCACTGTGGCAAGATATTACTGCCTGGGTGCAGAACCTGGTGGTGAAGGTACGCCATGGAGATACCCATGTACCCAAGAGTCAAGCCACTGAGGAACACCAGAACAACCAACAAGTGGATAAAGTGGCAAAGATTGAAGTGGCTCAGATGGACTCAGATTGGCAGCATAAAGGTGAATTATTTTTAGCTTGCTGGGCCCATGACACCTCAGGCCATCAGGGCAGAGATACAACATAAGGTGGGCTTATGATTGAGGGGTGGGCTTAACAATAGACACTCATGGGACTGCTTTTGCTCCGGTGGCTGGATATACTTGGTGGGTAATATGGGAACATGGGGAAGTCCAGTGTGTACCACAAGGGGATTTAATTTGGGGGGGAAAACAGTCAATGAACTCATATGTTGTTGACTGCTATTTATTTAAGTATTTACTGAAACATTAATCTTGCTCCTTTGGATTTTGATTTAGTGTCACACACAGTAAAAAGCTACTGATGACCTCCCAGCTTGCTGCCTGGTGGTGGAAGCTTTTAACACCAAAGGAGTAAGCCTTCTGCATTCTTGTTTAGGAAGATGAAATCTGAAGTTACTGATTTTCTCTGGGTCACACTTATCATTTCCCCTACCACTGAAAGGGAGATCTAATTTCCTGAGCATCAAATACACTCTGAAAGCTGTTAATTCACATGACATATTGCATGTTAAATAACTCCAGTAAAACTCAAGTAAAAACCCCTTTTAACTTTGCTGTATTTATATACTATATAAATTTTACATGCTATATATTTACGGTGGGGCAAGTGCTTTTTATCTTTAAAAAAACAAAGACCAGACTTTAGACATCTCTGATCAACACAGCTTGGATAAACCAGAACAATTACTCAGATGCCCTGTGTTTCCTACAGATTCCCCACTCTTCTCCTGATGAAGGACCAGTGAATAATAAGTGGATCACAGTTTGATAGCATTTAATAATAAAAATTAAAATCACCATATGAATTTGTCTTTAGCTAGCCACTTGAGAGAGACAACACCAGGCAACTGAGACTTCAGACAAGTGACAGTATATTAAGAAAATGTAGTTAAAACATATGGAAGAGTATCAAAGATCATCTGAAGAAATAAATACAAAACTGCGTATGTGTTGTTTCACAATGCTGAGAACCAGATGGTTTTCTTCCAAGTCTAGAATATAGCTTGTATATGAAATACATGAGCTCCTAGTGTCCGACAGAACAGGAAAGAAAATGAAGCTGTTGCAAAAAATTCTACTTGTGAAATTTTAAGTAAGCCTTTAAATGAAATATACAGACTGCCAGTTGCAATTTTTGTAATCCCTGGTTACTCTTGCACCAGGTGTCTAACTTGGAGTAACATTACATGAATAACATAAAGTCAGCCTGAGTCTGGAATAAGCAGCATTTGAGATAGTCTATTCCAGGGCCTTATCTCATATTTGTGAGATGTTAATGTGGTAATTTACAATGTTCAGCAGTTTTAAGAAGTTTCCACCCTTTGGATTAGAAGTATGTCTTAAAAAACAAAGTCTCAAGTTCAAAACTAAAAAAAAAGTCCTTCATGGTAAAATTCTGTACAGAAATGTTAAGCACCACTTATGATTGGATTTTGTCTTGGTGGTAAATGTTTTGATAATAAATTCTAAGTTTTGATGGTCAATATTGGTACTATGGAGTTCCATGTAAAGAGTCAATGATTTTCAGGGTAAAAAGTGGGTTTTAAGGGTAAGAAGTAGTTGGTTTTGTTGGTAGGTTTAGTTCAGTTTAGTATCAGTTCTTCCCTTCTGAAAATCTGTTTATTTAACTGGGTGAGGATGCCTGCCCAGAAGCATGAAGGAAGTGCCTTGGGAGTTAATTTGCTGTATTTAGATGAAGTTCTTCTATCCGGCAGGAATAACTATTGAGAGTAACATATAACTATAACCATTGATAAGGAAAAGCAGACACCTGGTGCTTTTGACAAGGAAAAGCAGACTGATTCTACTGATAAGCAGCTATTGATAAGGGAAAGCAGACGCCTGAAGGGGGAGAGGCAGCCGGTTTATGGCTGGGACACCGACCAAACCCTAAGGCCATACGTGAAGACTAAAAGGTGAAAAGTTCAAGAAGAGGAAGACTCATTGACTTCCTCTTGAAGACCCCTACCCACAGGAGGAAGACTCATTTACTCCATCTTGAGACCCCTGCCCATGACCAGAGGGGGCACTGCGCAGGTGCACAGAACCTTCTAGCTCATTATAATACGAAGCAGGGACAGGACATGAATATATATAGGCATATTGTGCAACCTTATGAATACATATAACTTTGGAGCATAAACGTAGAGGGAAACAACACCGAGGCACGCATGACTTTGAGGAATTATCCCCGTGCGTCTCAGCGCTGACTAAAAAGCATACCTGCTTTACAACTTTAACGAGTTGTGGAGTCAATCCGCACATCAGCATGTTCTCACATGCCAGTTCAGCTCTGCAAATTCTAATGGGACAATAGCACAAAGTGTTAACGTTGAAATTTGTGCTGTTTTCACAGTATTTCACATGAATTAGGAACATTTTAATGCTTCTGAATACTAAACACACCATAGGTGAGACGTTCTAGATGGAACAAACAACTCACTGGTTCAAGCGATCCATTTGTTTTAGCAAAGAAAATCTCAGGTGGTTTAGGAGGTTGGGCGTGGCAAGCAAAATCGTCCAGATCTAGCGTTCGTCCAGATCAGCAACATCCTCCCTGTGTTTGCTGGACCAACCTAATGACCTTAGTCCGTCCCCCCCTCCCAGGCCCCTGTGGGGATATTCAGGGGCGGGGTTCTCTGCAAGGAGTTCCTTTTTCAGAGCTAATTGCAAGTAGTTAGCCTGATTTTTCTCTTTGTCTAACGGTTAACTGCCTGGTCCTGCAGGGCTCGGAGCAGGTCTTATAAAGTTTGTATGAACTGAACTGAGATCCAGCTCTTTGTTGTTCTTCGCCAGCCTCCGGTGCAGCAGCCAAGATGGCGCCCGGTACGGCCCAGACAACCGAGTTACCCTTTCCGGGCCGCAGTTTCACATCCTTTTGCAGGGCGCTTATTCGGTCTGTTAGACTTTGCGAATTACACCGATTTTTCTCGGCCCATTCTGCCCCTGGCAGAGAGGGGCGAGCCTTCTGTTGCTCTAAAAGGCCACACAACACATCTCTGCCCTCAGGGGCAGCTTCACTGCTATCCATTTCGGAACGGGACGATCGCCTCAGGGAGGCAGCGCGTTTTGCTTCCACAAAACGCACCTCTGAAGTCCCTAAGAGGCACGCACCTCATGCAAACCAAGTTAGATACAGCAATAGGTTGGGGGTGTCGTCTCCTGGAGGCAGGAGGCACGTCTGTTTCAACAAAATCCACCCCTTACGTCCCCGAGAGGCACACACGTAATAGCTTTTTACTTTCATAAAAAAAGAGTCCAGCTGCCACGCTAGGAGACTCGCAGTTCTTTATCACAAAAACCGTGCCAGTTAGGCACACGAAGTAGAGAGGCACTCGAAGCTCCCATTGCCCCGCTGTCGGAGCCCAGTAACGCTTCCTGCTACTACTGGCGACCCCGAGCCCGGGGACCGCGAGTAGCACGGAGCAGCGAGAGCGGCGCCGGGGTCTGTGTCCCTCCGAACTGGGGTCCGAGTTTGTCAGCTGCGGGGTCTGCTGCTCTGTCCGCCCCGGGGTCGGGGTCTGTGTCAGTGACTTCTTGTGTTCCAGTGAAAGCACGTAATTGGCCAGAGGAGGCGCGGAAGTTACACACTGCAGAGCAGCATTAAGGTAACACGTATTGCCCAGGTTCTGCAGTCCAGCTCCAGCGTTCAGTGGCTGTTGGCAATCCATGCAGGTTTTCTCAGGTGGAAAAAGAATTTTACGTGGCGGGGCAATTCCGTCGTTAACAACTGCAAGAAAATCAGATTTCAAAAAATATTTACTGTTTCTGTAACTCGTTTACTGTCATAAAAAAGAATCCAGCTGCCAAGCTGGGAAACTCGGAGTTACTCCAGTTAAGGAAGATCTTAACTGGAAGCCAGTTCGGTACACGAAGTAGAGAGGCACTCGAAGCTCTCATTCCCCGCTGTCGGCGCCCAGCAACGCTTCCTGCCACTACTGGCGACCCCGAGATCGGGGACCGCGAGTTGTACGGAGCGGCGAGAGCGGCCCCGGGGTCTGCGTCTCTCCGCCCAGGGGCCGGAGTTTGTGACCCCCAGGGGTCTCGCTGTCCTCCCCAGGGGCGTGTGCCCGGTGTTTCACCGCGGTCCGAGGGTCTGCTTCTGCGGGGTCGCGAGATAAGCTCTCAACGTCGGTTAACGTCCAGTCCGAAATGGAACTGTCCGGCCTTCCGTCACCAGCGCTACGCATCAAGCACACACCCGCTCACCCCCTGCTCTGCCTGTCCGAGGGGTTTTGGTCCCTAAGAGCGTTGTGGCACCGCTGCTCTCACGGACCGGCGCGGCACGCAGCATGGCCGCTCTCGGGAGCGGCAAGAGCCCAAACACAGCCAAACCAAACCAAACCGAAGCCGACACGGCAGGCGAGGCCGGAGCAGGGCTCCGAGGGATCCCTCGCTTCACGTCTCCGAGGGATCCCTCGCTTCACGTCTCCTCGCCCTTCTCACTCCACCTCCCGCTCCGACCCAGCCCCGCTCGCTAATTCCGGCCCGCGGCAACCGGTGCTGCGGGGGCAGGCGCAGCGCCGAGCCGCCTCAGCCCCCTGCCGCCCCGCCCCGGTCCTGCCGGCCCAGGCGGTGGTGGCGGCCGCGGCGGCGGCGGCGGAGCTGGGTCCGTCCGCCTCATACTGGGGACGTCGCCCAGCTCCGCCGCGCCGGGCAGTCCCACCCCTCCGCTGCCCGACCGGCGCCACAGCGGCCACCAGAGCCGAGCCGAGCCGAGCCGGCTGCTCCCGCCGGTCTCTTTCCCTTCCTTTTGCCGTGCCGGCTCCGCTCAGCATCTGAACTGTGTGGCCGCTTCCATCAGCCACGGTGCCAGTGCAGTGCAGGCAGAGAAATGTACGGGAAACTTCAGCTCAGCCGGACTGACTTAAAACTGACACTATTCTGACAAAATAAGCTTTACGTTGCTTCACATTTTGAACCGGTTTAAACTGGTACAAAACAGAACCTCTGTCAACTGAGCAGCATTTATAATGCTTTCTAGTGTTTGAAAACTATACATATTTTTAAGATTTAGTACATACCTAGGTAGATATGCTGGCTGGAAAAGCTAAGACTCTTGTAGACCAAATCCTACAAACTAAGACTTTTGGCTTACAAATTCCTTTTCTGCATTTCCTTGTAAAATGTTTCTAGCTACAGTTTGAATAGAAAATGTGCTGATTTAGTTAAGAGGTTAAGATCTGATTTTGCAACTGTTCTTGTAAGTAAAAGGCCTCTTTGCCTACCTTTAAGCACACTGATTTAAATTGACAGGTTGAATTTTTCAGAGAGAAAACTCCTCAGCTGCAAAATCGGTTGTTTTTGTAAGGCTGAACACTCATAGCTGTGTTGCTATGAATGTTACTCCATTAACAGCTGGTTTCCCACCCTAAATTAAGGAGGGATTTTGCCCGTTGCCTTCCATGAGCTTCAGTCAAATATAAGGCAAGTGGGGGAACAACTCAGATCTCTTCTCCTCAAGTCGATTCATTAACCAGACAGATTAGTCAGATGAACTGTATTTCACAGAGGTTCCCACTCACTGGTCTCCTGATGCAGGACCAGTGACTATGAAGTGCATCACAGTTTGACAGCATTTAATAATCAAAATTAAAATCACAGTATGAATTTGTCTTTAGCTAGCCACTTTAGGGAGACAAAACCAGACAACTGAGACTTCAGACAAGTGACGGTATATTAAGAAAATGGAATTAAAACAGATGGATTTTGCCTTGACGGTAAATGTTTCAATAATAAATTCTAAGTTTCGATAGTATCGATAAAGTCCAGTTTGAAGATAAAGAGTCATAGTTTTTTTCGGCAAAGAGTCGTCGGTTTTGATGGTAAAGCCAGGTTTGATGGTAAACAGGTTTGATGGCAAAGAGTCAGTTTTGATGGTAAAGCCAGATTCGATCGTAAGCAGGTTTGGTGGTAAAGCCACGTTCCATGGTAAACAGTCACGTTTGATGGTAAGCAACGAGGCTTGGAGGTAAAGAGTCAGTTTTGATGGCAAAGCCAACGTTCGATGGTAAACAGGTTTGATGGTAAAGAGTCATTCTTGATGGTAAACAGCCAGGTTCGATGGTAAACCATCAGGATTGATGGTAAAGACTCAGTTTTGATGGTAAGAAGTAGTGGGATTTGTTGGTAGGTTTAGTTCAGGTACTGAAGGATTCCATCAGTGAGCTTTGCATCTGAAAGACAGAAGAAAGCAGTGTCACTCCCTGTCATGACATTCAACGTCAAACCCTGTCTCAGTGGTTTGGTTTCTGAACGACAAGTCTCAAGCCTGCACGCAGCTCCGTCTGCTCTGTGACTACAGGATCCGACAGACTCGAGAAGGTGGCTTCCTCACATCCCAACCAACTGCATTTTGGATCTACGCTAAGGTGGGCGAACTGTACACAGTATTAGGACAAAGCTACCTCCTTTCATAGCAAGTGGTAGGCTTAGGTAAATTTAGGTGAGGTTTTGTCTAGACAGCATCGTTGTTTTACCAAGGTGTTCAGATCTGGTTCAAGCTCACCAGATCTTACGTACTAAGCCTTCAGAAGCCTGTAGAAACTTGCTGGAGAGAATTTGTAGGAATGTAGGAAGCAGCTGCTTTAAAGCTGCTCCGTCTCCCATCCCACCTCCATTTTCCTTCAATCACACATTATCACAAGCCCTTTCCATCCTTATTAATTTACTGGGGAGTCCTGGTGAAAAGGCACAACCTAACAATTCCTTCTCAGCTGTTGTCTGTCCCTAGCCTGTTTGAGAGGTTCCAGGCTCTTTAAAAACACACTGCTGCGGTGGCCTTTTTTTGAGAGAGATTCCGTTATCCAGAAATTCCTACTTGGGACCCATTTATTTAGTATTTCTAAAGACGGACGTTCCACAAGAGGAAGTTCCTTAACATCTATGGACTTGAGGAAATACTAAAATTCTGCAGACTTAAAAGACTGCTTTTCACAGCCCTCATATCCCACTTGTGTTGCAAGCAGTGGATCAAAGTGGGGTTCTATCACTGTGTTTATCGGTTAACATCTCTTATGCCTACACAGATAGCGCACTAATCGTAATGCCCCTGACCTGTGTGGTGGGGTGCAAGGCATTTAATTTCTTCCTATAAGACTTTAGATGCAACAAACATTAGCCGTCAGACCGAATGACAGTAAGTCTTGGTTTGTACACAAATCCTTACAGGGGCTAATTGTGGAATATGTGGAATTAAAAATACGTAATTGTTGCAACCTAATCAGGAACAGGCGCAGATGTGGTTCTGTCCTGGGTTCAGCAGGCTGGGCTTAAACCACGACAGGTTCTTCGCTTTGTGCTCCAGATCTAGCATTCTAAAGCTATTCAGCAACATCCCTCTTATGTTTGCTTGACCAACCTAATGACCAACCCGTAGTCAGATTATCCTATATAAATCACTTAGAAACAATGGGAAAAAGGCAGGCATGGGAAACATTCAGAAAAGAGTTAGGAAAAAAATGGCAGATTATGCTGGAATCCCTGCTTACTTGTAATCCTTCTCTTGATATTTTTCTTTGGACTTCATTTTCTTCTTGACCTTCTTTTCTCTTTCTTTGGTCATCTATCTTGCGGCGTTTCTTTCCCCCTTCAGCTTCGCTTCCTTCTGCATCGCCATATTTCCTCTTGCCAAGCCTCAGTTTCTCATTTTCCCAGAAAGAGTTGTCAAATCGTGCATGAGCTGAGGCAGGTGGAGGTGCGTGCCCTTCCCGAGAGTGTTTTTCAGACTGCTGAGGTACTGAACAGTGACGGAAGTTCTCTCTGTGGCTACTCAAGTGATGGGCTCCTTCCTCTCTGGAGTGAGTGTTGTGAGCCCATCTGCTCTTGCAGTGATAATCCCTACGTGATTTGTAGAATTGACTCAATTTGTCAAAGGCTTTATCAAAATGAGAGGACTTCCTCTCTCTACCATCACCTGTTCCATGAACAGAGTAATAATCCTTGTAATATCTGCATTTTTCCCATCTCCGTAATTCATCTTGGTAGTATCTTTCCCTGTTCCAAGTCCTCTCTCCTTTGGAATGGTAATACTTATTCCTGTCTTGTTCCGTTCTTTCTCTGCTTCGGGATTTATAACGAGAGTATTTTCCTGAGCTTTTGCCATTATTTGGACTGTTTCTTTCATGATGGGAAGGTCTGTACTTGCCTTCATTGCAATAATCCTGCTTATGATGATATTGCTTATTTGTTTCCATGCTGCAAGAGCGCCTCCTTTTGTAGGAACGATCATCCGCTTTGCTCCTGCTTTGCTTCCGGTCTTTACTGTCAGAGTATTGTTGTCTCTTCTTTCGGTAGTGCTCTTTGTCAGTTTTTTTGGAGTCCTGTACCTTCTCCTCGTATTTTTGCCTATTATCCTCTTTGCATTTTTTATTATTCAGCCCCTCATTTTGTCTGGGGAATTGACTCTCCAGAACTTTATCCAGCTTTGGAATAGAAGAGTCATTAACAGGTGGTACCTCTACATAGTTATTAGAAATGTCCTTTGTATCTTGGCATTTATCTGTAACACCTAGACATACAAGTTTTTTAGGACTACATTCAATGTCAGACTTCACAGAGGAAGCTTGCCATAATTTCTCTTCACTCTCGGGAGACCCTTTCATATACGAAGGATCTCCTTTTGCAAAGAGTACAGGTTCTTTTGGTCTTCCTGGTTTGTCTTTGTCTCTACTTTCTTCAGACTCACAATGCCCAAGGTATTCATCTTCAGTATCCAAGGATATTTTCCTGACCTTGTGCTGACCGCTGATACTGGGATGTACGTTATCAGCATTTGTTATCACACTTTCAGCAACGTCTTCGGTAGCAATGGTTTCAGTGGTTTCAGAGTCTGATACAGTAAAAGGACTCTCAACCTCACAGCCAAGGTCGGAAAGAGGCATCCTGGATTGTTCATAGACAAACACTGTTTCCGTCACTACGGTTTCCATAAGACGATCACCCTCAGACTTCTGAGGTGCAGGGACACTGCACAAAACAAAAACACATTTTTCACTTGAAAAAGTTCCCCTAAAAGATAAATGTTAGGAGCAAAAATCCCTTGAAGTAAAAGATTTGGTGGCTACTGGTAAACTCTGTATGTTTCTAAACTCCCTTACACAGTTTGGAAACTGTAGCTTTCTAAAGGGACTCTGTAAGGCAGTCCCTTTAGAAACCGACTCTTACACATTCAGCAGTGCCCAGAGAAGATGTTTTTCTTCTCTTGAGCTTGCAAGTAGTACATTAAAACCCACACCCAACACATTTGTCTCCCTCTGCTCACTGCTCTGCATCGCATCAGTAGCCAAAACCACTACCTTTGCTCTCCCCAAACTAGAAAAAAGTCAACTCATTCATTTCCCTTCTCTCCACAAAATGGGAGGGCACGAGGTGGGAATTTACATTGGAAAAGAAATCCAATTGTAAAAAAAAGTAAAATTATCCTATGAAGAAACAGAACCATTCTGGGAGGCATCTGCTTTCATTAATATCAGAATAACACATGTTCAGTGCTGATGTCTGCAACCCTACACATACAGTGTGGAATTTGCTGTACTGTGTAAAGCTTTCTATTAAATAGTACTAGTAGATGGGTAAAACAATGATAAACTTGTATGAAATCTTGTTTTCATCAGAGTGTACTCAATTTACCTTGTTTTCTCTGCCAACCTGTTCAGGTGGCTGTAGGCCAGGGATTCTAAGACTATTTCTTGAGGAATCGGTGACTCAGCTACAGGTATCTACAATTAAAACGCAGACGTTAACAGACAAAAAAATACCACCTTTAGAAGAAAACTGTTTTCAAAATTTCCTCATTAGTTATTAAACAAGATCACTTTGCCTTACATGCACCATTGCTATTTCACACATCACCCCTTCCCCCCCAGTATATTTATGAAACTTATGAAGTACTATCTCAGGTGAAATTCTGGCTGTTGCATGATGGTTGTGAAGAAAGCTGCAGTGTGGGAGGGAAAACAATTCATCAGATGAATAATAGCATATAGTGAACCCCTTTGGCCCATGATGGGATCCTCTTCTTCCCTCTCACAAAAGAAGGAATTCTGCAATGTGCAACATTATCAATTTGGTGATATGTTGCAATTCATTTTAAACACGCCATTCTTTGCCTGAAGACTCTGGACTGGAAGCGCCTGCAAGGATTTCACTTAATCTACAAACATTTCATCAGGAACTTCCTGTTTGGAAATGTTAGAGGTAATGCATTTATAAGACTCTGCTCTGAGAGAATTTGTAATTGTGGAGGATAGGAACAGCCTTGCTGAGATCCTCATTCTCCAAAGCAAAACAGTCAGGTTGTGACACAGTCTGACACTCACTATTTGTTACGAATACTGATAGTGATCTTCTGGGCTTTTGATGGATCCGTAGTTGAAGGCCTGGTAATTGCCCTGCAAGCTGTTGATGGAGCTGAAGATGGCCTTTTTATGGATACCAACAGGATTTGTATCCTCTTTTAGGGGTCCATTTCCATTTAAGCGACTTGAATTCTGTATTTAAAAAGAAAAGATTGCAAGATGAATATGTGCAATCACACCGCACTTATTAAAACTGTCAAATTGCCTCACCACCTAAGAAGAAAAACACGCCACTTCCAATATAAACCTAAGAACAAGTGTGTTTCATTCAGTTTTGGTTTACTGCATCTTGGTATAAATGAGCCTCATATTCTGAAACCAACTCAAAGAACTTAACATTCAGAGTTTTTATGTTTATTTTCCCCTTTAAACGTTCCCTGAAAACACTGCAATAATTGGTCTTGTATCCAGATTAGAAAAATCGTTTTCACTATCTCAGCTAAACTAACACTGAAAAAGAGTGATCTGTTGCATGATTTGTGAAGAAAGCTGCAGAGGGAAAATAAAATTCAGATGCTCTAAAACTACAAGCTCCCAAACCACATCAAAAGAAAGCAACATTATCAATTTGGTGCCATTATTTGCTCCCTGCAAATTACCTTAATCATATGAGGAGAAGCCATGGTCCCATAAATCCAGCCTGCTTACTATTAGGCCCCCGCTGACCAAAATGAACGGGGATAAGAAGTTGCTGGTAAGTAAAAACCACGTTCTCCAAGTGTCAGATCGTAGCGCCTTGGAAAAAAAACAGTGATATCACTTTAGAGTTTTTCTTTCAATCTATTCTTGGATTAAAACCCCATCTATAATTTTATAAGAACAGATGATGTGACACAGAAGCCACATACAAAGGACTCAACCAAGACTACAAACTAAAAAAGACAGACAATGGTCTCCCTACAATGACTATTCTTGTCAGAGCAACAACTCACCCTTACTATGGTGTTATTTCTCCTCTTCTAAATTACCCCGCTACATAGAGCGGATACAGAGCAATGTACACAAGCACACCAGTTTAAGGCCAAGCAATGAAAGACAGTAAATGACAGCGGTAAGTTCAGGTTAGACAGAACTGAATTACAGAAACAGTAAACTTTTCCTAGGACAGAAAGAAAAACACTTGGAAAAAAAGAAAAGTATCAGTAACAGGAAAGTAAATATATTCTGAACAGATTCAGTAGTCGGTATTACCTGATATAAAAAAGTAAATAAGCTTGCTGATTGAGAACCGTTTTGATATCAGAACGCTCCACTATGGCATCATTCATTCGATACCAAAATCCATTGCCGGCCTGCAAACAAAAGACAGTGGCGTCTTCAGACAAAATGCATGATGTCCAAATGACATCACAGGCGGAACACTACAGCACGAAACGTACCAAACAAATCAAACGGAACACATCATTCAACCTTTCTCCATCAAAATGGTGGTTGCCAGTAACATTGATTTTCTTTGTTTATTTTACCCTGTTAGAAATCAAGCTGATACCCACCTTTATGAAGCAGATATAGTGTCCTGCATTGCAGTTGAAACCAGAATGAACAAGAACTGCATATAAAGCGTAGATGAGTGGTTCTCCCATTGATTGGGACATATACGCTCGAAGATCCAAATATTCAGGGTATTTCACATCCTAAACACAGAACAGGAAGATTCAAAAATTATCCTGAAACACTTCAAGGAACAGCCTAACAAAAACCCTTCTCAAAACACAGGCTAGGATCACACAAATATAGTCTTGATTCATTTAAAAATACCTATTCTCAGAAACAATATTTCATAGTTGGAGCTGCAGAGAACTGTTTTCTGCAGAATTAGCTCTAAGAGTGAGGTATACTCTTATGGTTACCGTAAGCCATAGTTGTTAGATTGACTTTTCTTAGACTATTGTTATTAGTCAATGGTTACAGCCTGCAAATATTAACAAGTTTTAAATGATATTTTCTTGGGGAAATCTCCCATTCCAAGAAGATAAAGCTGCTTTACAGCTGCAAATATACCTTGTTGATCTTGCCACCAGTAAAATTTGCAAATCTTTTCAGTGATATTGTAAGAACTTTGGAGGAGCGATGTATTGTGTACCTCTTGGAGGCAGGAACCATGTTTTTACACCTTAAAAATAAGCACAGACAAATGTTTAACAGCAAAATTCCTCACCCTCCCAAAACTCAAACAAGTTTTCATCTCTCGCACAGGCTTATGAACCCATATGCTGCACTTCACATTTGTTAATAGACAGAAGGTAACAGCATGTAAGCGGACAGCTCTACAAAACAAAGGGCTTACAACATAATCCTTTAACACAGAACACTAGGACCTTCAGCCAGCTGATGTTGCCTCCCACCCCAAATCGTTGTCCTTAGCTCCGTGCTTCAGCTCACCACTACTTAGCAGACATCCCCTTTAACTTCTGGCCAGACGAATATTTCTGTGTGCAACCTCACACTGACGAAGGCTAATAAACCCCAGCGCAGGCAGCAGTAGGAATAAAAGTCTAATATGAGCTAATGGCCACAATTCTTCTATTTCCAAATATTCATGTGACACATTAAATGCCTTCTCTTGGACTCAGATGGAATTAGTAGGAATCTTACTTGCTACACTTATAGCTGTTTTCTCCGTCCAGTTGTTCAGGTTTCACAAATTGTTCTAGAGCCTTAGTGATAGACGTAACGGTCTGGATGAATAAGAAGGTAGAGCACTAAGTCACTGGAAATGCAAAATTTCAAACAATTCCTGGTATAACTACGAGAGAACCTTGCTAGTTCATCCTCAAGTGACCTACTGTCAACCGGCAACCACTGTGAAGGAGGCAGAAACCTCAGAGTACGCCGAGCATTTACCTCCTGTGGAAACGATGCTACTTTGAAATAAAAGATAAAGTTTGCAGTGCCACAGACACCATCTGTACTATGCTACGGCATCAATAATGAGAACAAGCAAACCCATCAGCCTAACGATGGATGTATAGATGCTGAAGCAGAATAATCGAGAAATGTGAGAATATAGGTGTTTGTGTAGATGTGATTACTGTTTTTACAGGTTAAACCCACTGCAAACATGGAGAGCATCTAGATGCATTCCACACAAGACCAAAGCCCAATCCACCCCCACTCAACACCAAGCTCTTTCCTTTTAGCAGTGTATATTTTTAAGTAAAATGCCTTCATTTGGAAAGCTTTACAGGTCTTCATACAGCTCGACCCATATTCACAAAACATCTTACCTTTATATCCAAAGTAATATCAAGGAATGGTTCATACGTATCAGAAACGGCTTTGCAGTTCAAGCATTTTACTGGAATCAAAATACAAATGCTTAACACTGACTGGACAAATTTAAAGTCTTCATACATATTATTTCAGTCAAAGCACAAAGTCCTTTACTACAGACAAACAGACACAGACCAGTTCAAAGGACAGGAAGATTTTGAACAAGTACCTCGGGATCTTAGGTATCCTCCAAATATTTGATAAATAAGTGTGGTGGCTTGAGAAGATATGTCCAACCTGGAAAGAAATGATAAATCAGACCTCGGATGATGCAAGGCTCAGATTTAACTCTTCAAACAGTTTTTACCAAGGACAGTCATTTTAATGTAGTATAGTAAAGAAAGGAGGAAAAGGGGCTAGAGAACATCTAAGGGTTAAATAATTTGTTTATGCTTACTTGGTGCTTCCATTCAAGCAAGCTTTCTGCAAAGCATCAACAGTGAAGGACAAGAATTCATGTGCATCCTCTTGACTGCCGTAATGGAAATGCTTTCCTATTCCTAATAAATAAGAAGGTGGTTATATTTATCTCCTAGAAAATGAAAGAAAACTCACGTTTCTAAAAGTATCAAAATCACTTCTATGCCTGAAATAGTGCTTTGAAAAGTTACCAAATGTATGAAAAGAAAACCATCTGAAATGACTTACTTTTAAGGCCATTGATAACAGATGTAGGTTTGATAGCATTGTTAGAGCAACACAGGACCTGGTTAATGTGAGCTTCCAATGTACACATCATACAGAAGCCTTTTTCATGACCTGAAGAGTGAAAGAAGCAACATTCTAGCCAAATATGCATTGCTACAAAAAACACAAACCTCAACCTTATGAATTAGTAGTTTTTAAGCTACAGGTACAATGTCCTCTCTTCATGTACATTCTCTTCTCCTAAGGTGTAAATATCCCAAGAGTTTTGTGACATTTTATTATGCAATCCTGTACAGAATTTAAATGACGACTAAGTATGTATTAAAATGCATTTTCTGATGAACATTTTCAGTATTGCAATGACTTTTTTTTTTTTTTTTTGCAGACTGATATGAATGTGAACTCTACAGGCTGCAGAATGTATGACAAAACACTACTGACATTGATGAATCAGTGGTACCAAGAAGTGCAAGGGTGTGAAAAGCAGCCAATAAAGTATTCCCGGAGAAATGTGAGATTACAAAAGCATTCATAAGCCATGAAGCACTTTTGTATCAGTTCTTCCCTTCTGAAAATCTGTTTATTTAACCGGGTGAGGATGCCTGCCCAGAAGCATGAAGGAAATGCCTTGGGAGTTAATTTGCTGTATTTAGATGAAGTTCTTCTATCCGGCAGGAATAACTATTGAGAGTAACGTATAACTAAGGCTATTGTAGCAGGAAATGTAGTATTTCTTAGCATTAAAAAGATGCGACATCCTAATCAGCTATTTGTGGTGCTCAGTGAATCTCTTTTAATTTACCAAAGCTAACGGAACAATGTTCTTGTGTGTGATGATATTTCATTCCGAATGTTCTTTGTAAGAGGATTAAGAGGGAGTGAAACTGGCCCAAACTTTCCACTGTTCACAAGGCCAGTAAAACAAAGTGGCTTGTGAAAATATCAGGCAAGTAGGTACTACCCATGCGGGCAAAGAAAAAAACTCTCAACCTTTTTTTTTCCCTTTTACTATTGGGCTTTAAGTCCAGGGGTAGCTACTCAGACAGACTGGCGGCTCAGTGGCCTAAAGCAGCACCTGTTAGAGGTTGGCCGTGCTGAGGAAAAGCCCTCTGGGGACGACAAACTTCTCCCTTCCTCTTGCACTGAAACGCGTGCAGTTCTTCTGCTCCTGGTTTTCAGTGCTGCCCTTTGCAGCTGCAGGGGCCAGCCAGAGCCAGGCAGGTGGCTTCGCTCAGCATCTGAACTGTGTGGCTGCTTCCATCAGCCACGGTGCCGGTGCCAGTGCAGTGCAGGCAGAGAAATGCACGGGAAACTTCAGCTCAGCCGGACTGACTTAAAACTGACACTATTCTGACAAAATAAGCTTTACGTTGCTTCACATTTTGAACCGGTTTAAACTGGTACAAAACAGAACCTCTGTCAACTGAGCAGCATTTATAGTGCTTTCTAGTGTTTGAAAACAATGCGTATTTTTAAGATGTAGTACATACCTATGTAGATATGCTGGCTGGAAAAGCTAGGTCTCTTGTAGACCAAATCCTACAAACTAAGACTTTTGGCTTACAAATTCCTTTTCTGTATTTTCTTGTAAAATGTTTCTAGCTACAGTTTGAATAGAAAATGTAAATGCTGCACAGATAGGGACTGATTGAAGTATTACTTGGTGTACACAAGTGATTTGCATGACATACTCTGTATCGATCATTGTTAAAAATGTGATGTTTGATGTAAATCCACTGCAATAGTAACGCTGTCATTTATCAGGAGGACCTGTTGCTTCAGCCTGGAGACTTTCTCTAAAATAAAGTGTGAAACTCTACTGTTGCATAGCTCCTCATTTACCAGGAATACATGGGAGGTGCGTGCTGATTTAGTTAAGATCTGATTTTGCAACTGCTCTTGTAAGTAAAAGGCCTCTTTGCCTACCTTTAAGCACACTGATTTAAATTGACAGGTTGAATTTTTCAGAGAGAAAACTCCTCAGCTGCAAAATCGGTTGTTTTTGTAAGGCTGAACACTCATAGCTGTGTTGCTATGAATGTTACTCCATTAAGAGCTGCTTTCCCACCCTAAATTAAGGAGGGATTTTGCCCGTTGCCTTCCATGAGCTTCAGTCAAATATAAGGCAAGTGGGGGAACAACTCAGATCTCTTCTCCTCAAGTCGATTCATTAGACCAGACAGATTAGTCAGATGAACTGTATTTCACAGAGGTTCCCACTCACTGGTCTCCTGATGCAGGACCAGTGACTATGAAGTGCATCACAGTTTGACAGCATTTAATAATCAAAATTAAAATCACAGTATGAATTTGTCTTTAGCTAGCCACTTTAGGGAGACAAAACCAGACAACTGAGACTTCAGACAAGTGACGGTATATTAAGAAAATGGAATTAAAACAGATGGATTTTGCCTTGACGGTAAAAGTTTCAACAATAAATTCTAAGTTTCGATAGTATCGATAAAGTCCAGTTTGAAGACAAAGAGTCATAGTTTCTTTCGGCAAAGAGTCGTCGGTTTTGATGGTAAAGCCAGGTTTGATGGTAAACAGGTTTGATGATAAAGAGTCAGTTTTGATGGTAAAGCCAGATTCGATCGTAAGCAGGTTTGGTGGTAAAGCCACCTTCCATGGTAAACAGTCACGTTTGATGGTAAACAGTCACGTTTGATGGTAAACAATCAGGTTTGGTGGTAAAGAGTCAGTTTTGATGGCAAAGCAAGGTTCGATGGTAAACAGGTTTGATGGTAAAGAGTCATTCTTGATGGTAAACAGCCAGGTTCGATGGTAAACCATCAGGATTGATGGTAAAGACTCAGTTTTGATGGTAAGAAGTAGTTGGTTTTGTTGGTAGGTTTAGTTCAGGCACTGAAGGATTCCATCAGTGAGCTTTGCATCTGAAAGACAAAAGAAAGCAATGTCGCTCCCTGGCATGACATTCAGCATCAAACCCTGTCTCAGTGGTTTGGTTTCTGAACGAGAAGTCTCAAGCCTGCATGCAGCTCCGTCTGCCCTGTGATTACAGGATCCGACAGACTCGAGAAGGTGGCTAATCTAAGGTAACCTAATCAAGAACATTGCGCAGATGTGGTTCTGTCCTTCGTTCAGCAGGCTGGGATTAAACCACGACAGGTTCTTCGCTTTGTGCTCCAGATCTAGCATTCTAATGCTATTCAGCAACATCCCTCCTATGTTTGCTTGACCAACCTAATGACCAGCCCAATGACCAACCCGTAGTCAGATTATCCTATATAAATCACTTAGAAACAATGGGAAAAAGGCAGGCATGGGAAACATTCAGAAAAGAGTTAGGAAAAGAATGGCGGATTATGCTGGAATTCCTGCTTACTTGTAATCCTTCTCTTGGTATTTATCATCTATCTTGCGGCATTTCTTTTCCAGTTCACCTTCTCTTCCTTCTGCGTTGCCATATTTCCTCTTGCCAAGCCTCAGTTTCTCATTTTCCCAGAAAGAGTTGTCAAATTGTGCATGAGCTGAGGCAGGTGGAGGTGCGTGCCCTTCCCGAGAGTGTTTTTCAGACTGCTGCAGAGGTAGTGAACAATGACGGAAGTTTCCGCTGTGGCTGCTCAAGTGATGCCATCCTTCCTCTCTGCAGTGAGTGTTGTGAGCCCATCTGCTCTTGCAGTGATAATGCCTACGTGATTTGTAGAACTGACTCAATTTATGAAAGGCTTTATCAAAATGAAAGGACTTCCTCTCTCTACCATCTCCTTTTCTATGGACAGAGTCATAAGTCTTGTAATATCTGCATTTTTCCCAACTCCGTGCTTCGACGGTATGTTTCCATGCTCCAGGTTCTCTCTCCTTTGGAACGATAATACTGATTCCTGTCTTGTTCCGTTCTTTCTCTGCTTCGGGATCTGTAACGAGAGTATTTTCCTCAGATTTTGCCATTATTTGGACTGTTTCTTTCATTATAGGAAGGTCTGTACTTGCCTTCATTGCAATAGTCCTGCTTAGCATGATATTGCTGATTTGTTTCCATTCTGTGAGAGCACCTCCTTTTGCAGGAACAATCATCCACTTTGCTCCTGCTTTGCTTCTCCTCGTCAATGTCAGAGTATTGTCTCTTCTTTCGGCAGTGCTCTTTGTCAGTTTTTTTGGAGTCGTGTATCTTCTCCTCGTATTTTTGCCTGTTATCCTCTTCGCATTTTTTATTATTCAACCCCTCATTTTGTCTAGAGAATTGACTCTCCAGAACTTTATCCAGCTTTGTAAGAGAAGAGTCATTAACAGGCGGTACTTCTGCGTAGTTATTATTTTCCGTCACTACGGTTTCCATCAGACGATCACCCTCAGACCTTTGAGGTGCAGGGACACTGCACAAAACAAAAACACATTTTTCATTTGAAAAAGTTCACCTAAAAGATAAATGTTAGGAGCAAAAATCCCTTGAAGTAAAAGATTTGGTGGCTACTGGTAAACTCTGTATGTTTCTAAACTCCCTTACACAGTTTGGAAACTGTAGCTTTCTAAAGGGACTCTGTAAGGCATCAGCAGCCAAAACCACTACCTTCGCTCTCCCCAAACTAGAAAAAAGTCAACTCATTCATTTCCCTTCTCTCCACAAAATGGGAGGGCACAAGGTGGGAATTTACAGTGGAAAAGAAATCCAATTGTAAAAAAAAGTAAAATTATCCTATGAAGAAACAGAACCATTCTGGGAGGCATCTGCTTTCATTAATATCAGAATAACACATGTTCAGTGCTGATGTCTGCAACCCTACACATACAGTGTGGAAAGCTTTCTATTAAATAGTACTAGTAGATGGGTAAAACAATGATAAACTTGTATGAAATCTTGTTTTCATCAGAGTGTACTCAATTTACCTTGTTTTCTCTGACAACCTGTTCAGGTGGCTGTAGGCCAGGGATTCTAAGACTATTTCTTGAGGAATCGGTGACTCAGCTACAGGTACCTACAATTAAAACGCAGACGTTAACAGACAAAAAAAATACTACCTTTAGAAGAAAACTGTTTTCAAAATTTCCTCATTAGTCATTAAACAAGATCACTTTGCCTTACATGCACCATTGCTATCTCACACATCACCCCTTCCCCCCCAGTATATTTATGAAACTTATGAAGTACTATCTCAGGTGAAATTTTCTGAAGTTGACATGTTCTCACATGCCAGTTCAGCTCTGCAAATTCTAATGCGACAATAGCACAAAGCGTTAACGATGAAGTTTAAATTTGTGCTGTTTTCACATGACTTAGGAACATTTTAATGCTCCTGAATACTAAACACACCATAGGTGAGGAGTTCTAGATGGAACAAACAACTCACTGGTTCAAGCAATCCATTTGTTTTAGCAAAGAATATCTCAGAAGGTTTAGCAGGTTGGACTTGGGAAGTAAAATCATCAAGTTTCAGTCCATTTTGTTTAGATCCATTATCTAAACTAATAGCACAATTTAGTGAATCATTTTTTGGCAGCACATGATGGGATCTCTCTTCTTCAGCACTCTCACAGAAAGAACGGGAATTCTGCAATGTGCCGACTACCTTCAGTATTACAGTTCCGTTGGAAGATACGTTGTAATTCATTTTAAACACGCCATTCGACGCCTCAGATTTTCCTGAAGACTCTGGACTGGAAGCGACTGTAGCATCAGACCCGAGTGTAGAACTTCCATTCACTGCTGGCTCTACAAACATTTCATCAGGAACTTCCTGTTTGGAAATGTTAGCAGCAACTGCCACTGTAGATGCATTTGAGGTAGACTCTGCTCTGAGAGAATTTGCAATTGTGGAGGAAGGAACAGCCTTGCTGAGATCCTCATTCTCCAGAGCACTGGTAAGACAGTCAGGTTGTGACACAGTCTGACACTCAGGCAATATTTTACGAATACTGATAGTGATCTTCTGGGCTTTTGATGGATCCGTAGTTGAAGGCCTGGTAATTGCCCAGTTTTGAATGCAAGCTGTTGATGGAGCTGAAGATGGCCTTTTTATGGTGATACCAACAGGATTTGTATCCTCTTCTAGGGGTCCATTTCCATTTAAACGACTTGAATTCTGTATTTAAAAAGAAAAGATTGCAAGATGAATATGTGCAATCACACCGCACTTATTAAAACATTAAATTCTCCTACTAAATATTTCTACAAATTGCCTCACCACCTAAGAAGAAAAACACGCCACTTCCAATATAAACCTAAGTCCAACAAGTGTGTTTCATTCCTGCTGCTTTTGGTTTACTGCATCTTGGTATCAAATGAGCCTCATTTTCTGAAACCCACTCAAACAACTTAACATTGACTAAAGCTCTTCCCAAATATGTTTATTTTCCCCTTTAAACGTTCCCTGAAAACACTGCTATAATTGCTCTGGTACTCAGGACCAAGAAAAATCGTTTTCACTGTCTCAGCTGAAGTAACACTGGGGGAGTGATATTTAATTATTATTATTACTACTACTATTCTTCTTATCGTCATCATCATCATCAAGAATTAACAGACTCCTCCAAGTGTCTCAAAAGCGTAGCTCTCAGTGCTTTAGAAAGCGCTTTGAGTTGGAAGTATAATGAAGTAGCATGGCTGCACAATTTGGGACTAGCTACTGTTTGAATAATTCTGGCTGTTGCATGATGGTTGTGAAGAAAGCTGCAGTGTGGGAGGGAAAACAATTCATCAGATGCTCTAAAACAACAAGCTACCCCCCCCCCCCCCCATCAAAAGAAAACAACATTATCAATTTGGTGCCATTATTTGCTCCCTGCAAATTACCTTAATCATACGAGGAGGAAGCCGTGCTCCCATAAATCCAGCCTGCTTACTATTAGGCCCGTGCTGACCAAGGAATGAACGGGGATAAGAAGTTGCTGGTAAGCAAAAACCACGTTCTCCAACTGTCAAATCGTGGCGCCTTGGGAAAAAAACAGTGATATCACTTTAGAGTTTTTCTTTCAACCTATTCTTGGATTAAAACCCCATCTGTAATTTTATAAGAACAGATGACGTGACACAGAAGCCACATACAAAAGACTCAACCGAGACTACAAACTAAAAAAACAGACAATGGTCTCCCTACAATGACTATTCTTGTCAGAGCAACATCTCACCCTTACGCCATCTACGGTGTTATTTCTCCTCTTCTAAATTACCCCGCTACGTAGAGCGGATACAGAGCAATGTACACAAGCACACCAGTTTAAGGCCAAGCAATGAAAGACAGTAAATGACAGCGGTAAGTTCAGGTTAGACAGAACTGAATTACAGAAACAGTAAACTTTTCCTAGGACAGAAAGAAAAACACTTGGAAAAAAAGAAAAGTATCAGTAACAGGAAAGTAAATATATTCTGAACAGATTCAGTAGTCGGTATTACCTGATATAAAAAAGTAAATAAGCTTGCTGATTGAGAACCGTTTTGATATCGGAACGCTCCACTATGGCATCATTCATTCGATACCAAAATCCATTGCCGGCCTGCAAACAAAAGACAGTGGCATCTTCAGACAAAACGCATGATGTCCAAATGACATCACAGGCGGAACACTACAGCACGAAACGTACCAAACAAATCAAACGGAACACATCATTCAACCTTTCTCCATCAAAATGGTGGTTGCCGGTAACATTGATTTTCTTTGTTTATTTTACCCTGTTAGAAATCAAGCTGATACCCACCTTTATGAAGCAGATATAGTGTCCAGCATTGCAGCTGAAACCAGAATGAACAAGAACTGCATATAAAGAATACATGAGTGGTTCTCCCCTTGACTGGGACATATATGCTCGAAGATCCAAATATTCAGGGTATTCCACATCCTAAACACAAAACAGGAAGATTCAAAAATTACCCCGAAACACTTCATGGAACAGCCTGACAAAAACCCTTCTCAAAACACAGGCTAGGATCACACAAATATAGTCTTGATTCATTTAAAAATACCTATTCTCAGAAACAATATTTCGTAATTGAAGCTGCAGAGAACTGTTTTCTGCAGAATTAACTCTAAGAGTGAGGTATACTCTTATGGTTACCGTAAGCCATAGTTGTTAGATTGACTTTTCTTGGACTATTGTTATTACACTTACAGCCTGCAAACATTAACAGCTTTTAAACCGTAGAATCATAGAATAGTTAGGGTTGGAAGGGACCTTAAGATCATCTAGTTCCAACCCCCCTGCCGTGGGCAGAGACACCTCCCACTAAACCATGCCACCCAAGGCTCTGCCCAACCTGACCTTGAACACCGTCAGGGATGGAGCATTCACAGCTTCCCTGCGCAACCCATTCCAATGCCTCACCAGCCTAACAGTAAAGAATTTCTTCCTTATATCCAATCTAAACTTCCCCCGTTTAAAATGATATTTTCTTGGGGAAATCTCCCATTCCGAGAAGATAAAGCTGCTTTACAGCTGCAAATATACCTTGTTGATCTTGCCACCAGTAAAATCTGCAAATCTTTTCAGCGATACGATGAGAACTTTGGAGGAGCGATGTATCGTGCACCTCTTGGAGGCAGGAACCATGTTTTCGCACCTTAAAAACAAGCACAGACAAATGTTTAACAGCAAATTCTTCCCCCTCCCAAAACTCAAACAAGTTTTCATCTCTCGCACAGGCTTATGAACCCATATGCTGCACTTCACGTTTGTTAATAGACAGAAGGTAACAGCATGTAAGCGGACAGCTCTACAAAACAAAGGACTTAGAACATTATCCTTTCACACGGAACACTAGGACCTTCAGCCAGCTGATGTTGCCTCCCACCCCAAATCGTTGTCCTTAGCTCCGTGCTTCAGCTCACCACTACTTAGCAGACATCCCCTTTAACTTCTGGCCAGACGAATATTTCTGTGTGCAACCTCACACTGACGAAGGCTAATAAACCCCAGCGCAGGCAGCAGTAGGAATAAAAGTCTAATATGAGCTAATGGCCACAATTCTTCTATTTCCAAATATTCATGTGACACATTAAACGCCTTCTCTTGGACTCAGATGGAATTAGTAGGAATCTTACTTGCTACACTTATAGCTGTTTACTCCGTCCAGTTGTTCAGGTGTCACAAATTGTTTCAGAGCCGCGGTGAGAGACGTAACGGTCTGGATGAATAAGAAGGTAGAGCACTAGGTCACTGGAAATGCAAAATTTCAAACACTTCCTGGTATAACTACGAGAGAACCTTGCTAGTTCATCCTCAAGTGACCTACTGTCAACCGGCAACCACTGTGAAGGAGGCAGAAACCTCAGAGTACGCTGAGCATTTACCTCCTGTGGAAATGATGCTACTTTGAAATAAAAAGATAAAGTTTGCAGTGCCACAGACACCATCTGTACTATGCTACGGCATCAATAATGAGAACAAGCAAACCCATCAGCCTAACGATATAGATGCTGAAGCAGAATAACAGAGAAGTGTGAGGGTATAGGTGTTTGTGTAGATGTGATTACTGTTTTTACAGGTTAAACCCACTGCAAACATGGAGAGCATCTAGATGCATTCCACACAAGACCAAAGCCCAATCCACTCCCACCCAACACCAAGCTCTTTCCTTTTAGCAGTGTATATTTTTAAGTAAAATGCCTTTATCTGGAAAGCTCTACAGGTCCTTATGCAGCTCGAGCCGTATTCACAAAACACCTTACCTCTATATCCAAAGTAATACTGAGGAATGGCTCGTGCCTGTCCGAAACGGCTTTGCAGTTCAAGCATTTTACTGGAATCAGAATACAAATGCTTAACACTGACTGGACAAATTTAGAGTCTTCATACATTTTACTTTAGTCAAAGCACAAAGTCCTTTACTACAGACAAACAGACACAGACCAGTTCAAAGGACAGGAAGAATTGTAACAAGTACCTCGGGATCTTAGGTATCCTCCAAATATTTGATAAATAAGTGTAGTGGCTTGAGAAGATGTGTCCCATCTGGAAAGAAATGATAAATCAGGCCTCAGATGATACAAGGCTCAGAGTTAACTCTTCAAACAGTTTTTACCAAGGACAGTCATTTTAATGTAGTATAGTAAAGAAAGGAGTAAAAGGGGCTAGAGAACATCTAAGGGTTAAATAATTCGTTTATGCGTACGTGGTGCCTCCATTCAAGCAAGCTCTCTGCAAAGCATCAACAGTGAAGGACAAGAATTCATGTGCATCCTCTTGACTGCCGTAACAGAAATGTTCTCCTATACCTAATAAATAAGAAGGTGGTTATATTTATCTCCTAGAAAATGAAAGAAAACTCACGTTTCTAAAAGTATCAAAATCATTTCTATGCATCAGAGAGTGCTTTGAAGTTACCCAATATATCAAAAGAAAACCATCTGAAATGACTTACTTTTAAGGCCATTGATAACAGATATAGGTTTGATAGCACTATTAGAGAAACACAGGGCCTGGTTAATGTGAGCTTCCAATGTACACATCATACAGAAGCCTTTTTCGTGACCTGAAGAGTGAAAGAAGCAACACAGTCTAGTCAAATAAGCATTGCTACCAAAAAAAGAACAAAACCAAAAAACAATAGCCACGAAAAACACTACTGATATTGATGACACAGCGCTAAGAGAGAATGCGTGCGAATTTCAGCATATTGCTGTTAGGTGAGCTACATGACACAGAGCTAAGAATCCTCTGGGAGAAAGGAAAGGTTAAAGGAAGGTATGTGTAAGTATTTCTGCCCTCCTTTTTGCAACAGGGTTCTTAACTGGAAGCATTTTTATCTATGTCAAAAAAAAACACAGTTAAATTTCTAGGAATAAACACTAAGATGCCAAACCAAAAAGCATGCATGTACCTTTGTCAAAATAGACCTAGAAGGATATGAAAAGAGGCTCCTATGCCAAATCAGTTCAAGCATAGAATGGAAATGTGAAGAACACAAATTCAAAGGCTTAAAAAATACAAACTTTTAACTAGAATAAAACCAGTCTAAATTTTAATACTGCCCCACACAAATTTCCATTTCAGGTCAGCAGAAATTAGCTCGTAGTGCTTTCTAGGGTGTGGGCTTTTTTAATGGGTCAATAGTGAACATGTCATTTATTGCAGTACTAGCACATGACGCTATCTAGGCTGCAGAGACGAAGACGCTACGATGCCAACATCCTACATTTTACCACCTTTCTACCAGCAGGAAACACAAATGCCAAATGTTCATCAAATGCCTTCCTTTACAACGTACTTCGCTATTCACACAAAGCAAGAAATGCTCTTTATTTGCAACTTTGCCATTGGGCATTAAATGAACAAATGCACTTTATATGCCATTCCGAGCTTCCTGTTAAATAAGCATGGAATCACAGAATCATTTATGTTGAAAAAGACCACGAAGATGGCATTCAAAGCCAGCTTCGACAGGTAAAACGGGAAAGCCACGCATTTTCTCCACAGAATCACTCTTGTTCTTTCACCTTTGCAGCCGCCCAACGTATTTATAATCATGTTAGAAAGTACTCACATGACTTGCTGTGTTCAAGAGACAGCATGTAATTGGCCAGAGGAGGTGTGTACGTCAAACACTGTAAAGTAGCATTAAGGTAACACGTATTGCCCAGATTCCACAGTCCAACTCCAACGTTCAGTGGCTGTTGCCAATCCATGCAGATTTTCTCAGGTGGAAAAAGAATTTTACGTGGTGGGGCAATTCCATCGTTAACGACTGCAAGAAAATCAGATTTCAAAAAATATTTAATGTTTCTCTTTGAAAAAGCATGTTTAAAAGGGAGCATTCTGCAGGAGGACCCAGAAGAACCAGGTCTGCTCCACAACGCAAAACAACATGATGAACAGATTGTAAGAACTAGGATGGAAAAGTAAGGGAGTAACCAGCGGAGCAGGTAACCCTACGGATACCAGACCTCTTCCTGAGCAGGGTTAGCATTCAAAGGCTTGTGAATAATGGAAGCCATAAACACAAAGGTAAAATGTACTTTTCTCTGCACAGCACAGAAGACCTGGCTAAGTCTGTGTATTATAAAAACCTCCTCAAACCCATTGTTGCAAGTAGGTTTTTAAAGATAAAACTACAGGTTTTCCAATACCAGTCCCTTCAGTTGCCTTAGGGGACTCACAAAATTGCAGCCTAGTGCTGAAGGCTTTAGTCATCATCTTGTATCAGTGCAACAAATGAGAACTGTGTTTTCTAACTTTTGGGTATTTTGTTCTGAAGAAAGGAGGGGAAGGACAGAAGACACACTAACTTTGCTCTTCCTGGCCAAAAGGCTTAGGTTTTTCAGAGGCTCTAGAATACACAGAACCTGTCGGTGCTTTCTCTGCATCTTCCTCAGGTTGTGACAGGTTTTTAAATATTGAAGATATTCTCTTTAAAGTCATTGTTCGTATCTGTAACAGAGGTAAAAGTTCTGGTTGACTTAAGACTATCAAGAAGCATTCCAGAAGGAAATTCTGTCACTCAGTATCAAAGAGATAACTTGAAGAACTAAATAGCTGGTAAGAAATATGAAAAAAACAAAAACAAACGACAACAACCAAACTAAAAACCCCACTCACAAAACTGCCGTTAAGTGCAATTACACATTTGTCTCATGACAAAACAAACATTGGCAGCGGTGACTGTAAAACAATAACATACACAAAAACACCTACGTAGAAATAAGGAGCAATACAAAACTACTACTACTGTAGTAGACATGAAGACATGAAAGCACTTCTATGTCTCTAAATTGCAAACGACACTTCCACAATGCAACACTACCGTAAGAAAAAGATACCCAAACTAAACCAACAACAAAAAAGCAAAACCACCCCCCCCCAAAAAAAAACACAAAACCAAAACCCAAACGTATACACACACACAAATTCGAAATAAGGAACAACCCGAACACACACACAAACACACACACACAAACCCATACACACACGCCACGCTTGTTTACTTTCATCAAAAATAATCCAGCTGCCAACCCAGGAAACCCGCAGTTAATTATCACTTTAACCTTACCTGGAAGCAAAGGGGTCCGAGTTTGTCAGCTCCGGGGTCGGGGACGGCGTCGGGGTCTGTGTCCGTCCCGGGACCGTGGTCTCCGTCCGCCCAGGGGCTTCTCTGCTCTCCCAAGGCGCGGCTGCCCAGTGTTTCACCGGGGTCTGAGGGTCTGCTTCTCCCGGGTCGCAAGAGAAGCTCTCGAAGCCGGTTAACGTCATAGTAGCAGTTCCAGATGGAACTGTCCGGCCTTCCGTCACCAGCGCTAAGCCTGAAGCACCTACCCGCTCACCCCCCGCTCTGCCTTTCCGACAGGTTTTGGTTCCTAAGAGCAGTTTGGCACCGCTGCTCTCACGGACCGGCGCGGCACGCAGCATGTCCGCGCTTGGGAGCGGCAAGAGCCCAAACACAGCCAAACCAAAGAGACCCTGACGCGGAAGGCGAGGGCAGAGCGCGGCTCCGAGGGATCCCTCGCTTCACCTCACCTCACCTCGCCTCGCCCTACCCGCTCCACCTCACGCTACGACCCAGCCCCGCTCGGCACTTCCCACCCGCGGCAACCACTGTGCGGGGACAGCCTCAGCGCCGCCCCGCCCCGCCTCGGTGCCCTCAACCCCTCCCCAGGTGTCGCTTTCCGGGCTCGCAGCTCCAGGACCGTCCGGAAGCAGGAGCGCAGCAGCGGGCGGCCTGGGGCGACTCTGTGCTCATGGCAACTAACGGACGGGACGTGAGGACGGCGAGAATCCAAGCGTTCGATTCCCCGCGGGAGGCCGCAGGCCCCGCGAGGAGCCGCCGCCTCCTCGCCAAGCAAGGAACAACGCCGCTCGTGCCGCGGGAGCTGGGGTTTTACCGCGATGCTTTTCTACTCCCAGTGCACGTGCTGTTCTTAAGGGAAAGCCCCTAGTTCCATGCTGGACGCACAGGGTGGCTTTTTTGGACTGCTTCCGGTAGCAGGCAGTTTTTCACAGACTTGTTGAACCTGAGCCGTGCCTGCTGTGCCAGTGACCGCTTTGGGGACCCACTGCTTTATCAAAGCAATTTTGCTTGGTGGAGTTGCAGAGCAGCTCGGCATACAGCACAGGGAAACGTGCCGTCCTGGCAAAGCCACAGACTTACCAAGGCGATGTGTTTGAAATCCCCTTTTGACTGTCAAGGCGAGGCTGTTGGTTGTTCCAGTCTTGCTGATGTGCCCTGTTTTGCATGGGGTGTCATCCTGCCAGCGTTCTGCTTTATTGCATGTTTGCCATAAAGGCTGAGAGGAAAAGAACAAAGTAAACGTTTCTACACCTCAGATTTTCCCCAGAGCGTGTGGAATTGTGGTCTGCTTGGATGCCTGTTCAGATACAAGTACTTTCAAGGGAGTGAAACTCAACCAGCGGAGGTACAATCCTTGAACAAGTGTCGGCGTGGAGATACCTTTGCTTAATGGAACACATTTAAACTCTTTCTAGAAATGATTTGGAGTCGTATGTCCTGCGTTTGCAAAGCAGCGTGATCTCAGAGCTGCTCACTTCACCTGTTTCGAGTCTTCTGTTCCGCAACTTCAGGTTTTGTATTTGAGCAATGCGTACATCAGTTTGAGCTCTGTACAAGTAGAGCTGTAATGCAAATAAGCCAGAATCAGTGGTACCAAGAAGTGCAAGGGTGTGAAAAGCAGCCAATAAAGTATTTCTGGAGAAATGTGAGGTTACAAAAGCATTCATAAGCCATGAAGCACTTTTGTATCAGTTCTTCCCTTCTGAAAATCTGTTTATTTAACCGGGTGAGGATGCCTGCCCAGAAGCATGAAGGAAATGCCTTGGGAGTTAATTTGCTGTATTTAGATGAAGTTCTTCTATCCGGCAGGAATAACTATTGAGAGTAACGTATAACTAAGGCTATTGTAGCAGGAAATATAGTATTTCTCAGCATTAAAAAAATGCGACATCTTAATCAGCTATTTGTGGTGCTCAGTCAATCTCTTTTAATTTACCAAAGCTAACAGAATAATGTTCTTGTGTGCGATGATATTTCATTCCAAATGTGCTTTGTAAGAGGAATAAGAGGGAGTGAAACTGGCCCAAACTTTCCACTGTCCACAAGGCCAGTAAAACAAAGTGGCTTGTGAAAATATCAGGCAAGTAGGTAAACTCGGAGTTATTCCAGTTAAGGAAGATCTTAACTGGAATCCAGTTCGGTACATGAAGTAGAGAGGGACTGTTCAGCTACCTGAGGAGGTAGCTATTATGTATTGTCGAGGGCATCAACAAGGTGAAGTTTGTCCGATTCTGAAGCCAAATGAGAAATTGAACAATCTAAACTCATTCCCTTAATCCCTGACGGCAAACTAACAATTGAGAAATCTAAACCTAGATATTCAAAGGAGGACAGAAAATCGGAGATCCTAAAGGAGAGGAAAACAAAGAAGATTGGGTTCAGATACCTGATGGGTGAACTGTAATCCCCTATAAGCAACTCTGGAAGCTAGTTCAGGAGAAAGATAACAATTCATTGGGGTAGCAACTCTTTGTATAAATACTTAGATGACCAAATTGCAGGAAGGAATCTATATAACACAGTTCAATTAGTGACAATGTCAGCTCTGTCTCAAGAATAATCCTAAAATTGAAAATAGAAATCAAATTGGTACAACTCGGGAGGAATTTATCTGGGACAACACTGGCAAATAAATTTTTCTGAATTACCGAGACCAATATTTGTTGGTGTTAATGAATACTTTTTCAGGGTGGCCAGAAGCATTCCCTTGTAGAATAAATAATGCAAGACAAGTAATTGGAACATTGTTAAACACTATAATACCTTGTTTCGGAGTACCAGAGGCAATTTCTTCCGACCGAGGCTCACCCTTTAGTGCAAAAGAGTTACAAGAAATTAGCAAAAATCAGGCAACTACATGTTCCTTACAGGCCTCAGGCCAGTGGGCAAGTAGAAAAGATGATCAAACAACAGATTAGTAAAATATTAATACCAAGCCTTACCACTGGCTCTATTAAGAATTTGAACTAAACCTCGGTCGAAAGAAGAGGCTATCCCATGTAAAATTTTATATGGAAGACCGTATCAGTCCCAGTTTAAAGGAGAAAACCTTCTCCGACTTCCAGAAGACTTTCTCCTAAAATTTCTGGTCAATCTGGGAAAGCAATTAGAAGAAGAGAAAGGACAAGAGTGAGAGGCATGGATTATTCGACTCACCCTTTTAGATCCAGAGACTGGGTTTATGTTAAGAATTTTTCAGGAGATCCTCTACAGGAGAAGTGGAGCGGACCGTACCAGATAATATTGACCACCTTTACAGCAGGGAAGATAAAGAAACAACCTGCTTGCAAGAATATAGAACCATAGAAGACGTGGCGGATCAAACCTTCAGGACCCTCGCATATGAAATTATATCAGTCGTGATTTGGATTTATGTGATAACTGACATACCAGCTTGGGACTAATACTTATACCTGAAATTAATGCAGAATGCTACTAAAGTTGTTAATTGTAGTGACTGTTTGGTGTGTGCACAGTTGCCTGAATCGGGAGAAGACCAGGGCCTTCCATTAATTGGCATTCCAATTTCCAACACTGCAATTTTAAGATTTGGAATAGTTAACCAGAATAGGAGACTATGTTTGTTTAAATGCCACAGGTGTAGGTCACTCTTCAAATTGTATAGATGGTATCGTGGTTCAGTGGTAGCTTGGTTCCTGAAGGGAAAGGATGGTATTGGTTAAGAGAGGGTTTAACCCTATTGCTGAACAGAATACTGCATTTTGTGAGATGTTTTGTGAGGCAATCATAAATATCTCAGCAACCGTAGAGGAAATATGGAAAAAGTTAACTTCATGGTTACCTGATCTCTTCTGGTTAAGGCAACTGGTTGCAGGAATATTACTATTAATTGTTTTAATATTGATTACTTGTGGTATAACAAAATGTTCTTCCTGAAATTGTAAACGATCTATGATAAATGATGAAGATTGAAAAAAGAAATGAAATTTAAGTATCAAGTAGAAACGGGAAACTATTTCAAAAACACTATGGATGGTAATGGCACTACATAAAATGTTGCAAGAGAATTTGCAAAAGGACAGAAAAAGGGGGTATAGACATCTGTTGGTGCTATCAGACACCTTTTCAGGTTGGCCGGAAACCTTTCCAACTAGAAACGCACAAGCCTGGGAGGTAACAAAGATGTTGTTACAGGATGGTTGTGGGGATTTCGAAAGTATGTGCTGCATGAACTTATCTAACCATTCTGAATCAATTCATGCTAAGCTGCGAAAATTGCAGGAAAATGTGCAAGAGCTTAGAATTGTTGGAGGTAGAATGGATGAATGGCTAAATAACCTAGGAGTTACTGGATGGTTCAGGGAAATACTTAAACAAGGCCTTCTAATCTTAACTATAGGACTACTCATTTTAATGACTGAACCTTGCATAATACAAAGTATATCAAAATCATTTTATAAATCGATAGAAGAAACATGGATAGCTCTGTTATAAATAATATAGTAAAAGAATTTACTCATTTTATAGAAAAAGGGGGGATTGATACAGGGGTAACCAATGTACAGGGGGGTTGTACGGGGGGGTGTAGAGGGGGGTTAGAGAAATTTGCTTGCTTAAACAAAAGTATTGTCTGCAGCTATCATGCCTACTAAGCAGAACAAAGGCACTAACCATTGATAAGGAAAAGCAGACACCTGGTTCTTTTGACAAGGAAAAGCAGACTGATTCCGCGAGTAGCACGGAGCAGCGAGAGCGGCGCCGGGGTCTGTGTCCCTCCGAACTGGGGTCGGAGTTTGTCAGCTGCGGGGTCTGCTGCTCTGTCCGCCCCGGGGTCGGGGTCTGTGTCAGTGACTTCTTGTGTTCCAGTGAAAGCACGTAATTGGCCAGAGGAGGCGCGGAAGTTACACACTGCAGAGTAGCATTAAGGTAACACGTATTGCCCAGGTTCTGCAGTCCAGCTCCAACGTTCAGTGGCTGTTGGCAATGCATGCAGGTTTTCTCAGGTGGAAAAAGAATTTTACGTGGCGGGGCAATTCCGTCGTTAACAACTGCAAGAAAATCAGATTTCAAAAAATATTTACTGTTTCTGCAACTCGTTTACTGTCATAAAAAAGAATCCAGCTGCCAAGCTGGGAAACTCGGAGTTACTCCAGTTAAGGAAGATCTTAACTGGAAGCCAGTTCGGTACACGAAGTAGAGAGGCACTCGAAGCTCTCATTCCCCGCTGTCGGCGCCCAGCAACGCTTCCTGCCACTACTGGCGACCCCGAGATCGGGGACCGCGAGTTGTACGGAGCGGCGAGAGCGGCCCCGGGGTCTGCGTCTCTCCGCCCAGGGGCCGGAGTTTGTGACCCCCCAGGGGTCTCGCTTTCCTCCCCAGGGGCGTGTGCCCGGTGTTTCACCGCGGTCCGAGGGTCTGCTTCTGTGGGGTCGCGAGATAAGCTCATGCCTTCCATGAGCTTCAGTCAAATATAAGGCAAGTGGGGGAACAACTCAGATCTCTTCTCCTCAAGTCGATTCATTAGACCAGACAGATTAGTCAGATGAACTGTATTTCACAGAGGTTCCCACTCACTGGTCTCCTGATGCAGGACCAGTGACTATGAAGTGCATCACAGTTTGACAGCATTTAATAATCAAAATTAAAATCGCAGTATGAATTTGTCTTTAGCTAGCCACTTTAGGGAGACAAAACCAGACAACTGAGACTTCAGACAAGTGACGGTATATTAAGAAAATGGAATTAAAACAGATGGATTTTGCCTTGACGGTAAATGTTTCAATAATAAATTCTAAGTTTCGATAGTATCGATAAAGTCCAGTTTGAAGATAAAGAGTCATAGTTTTTTTCGGCAAAGAGTCGTCGGTTTTGATGGTAAAGCCAGGTTTGATGGTAAACAGGTTTGATGGTAAAGAGTCAGTTTTGATGGTAAAGCCAGATTCGATCGTAAGCAGGTTTGGTGGTAAAGCCACCTTCCATGGTAAACAGTCACGTTTGATGGTAAACTATCAGGTTTGGTGGTAAAGAGTCAGTTTTGATGGCAAAGCAACATTCAATGGTAGACAGGTTTGATGGTAAAGAGTCATTCTTGATGGTAAACAGCCAGGTTCGATGGTAAACCATCAGGATTGATGGTAAAGACTCAGTTTTGATGGTAAGAAGTAGTTGGTTTTGTTGGTGCTCTGTGACTACAGGATCCGACAGACTCGAGAAGGTGGCTAATCTAAGGTAACCTAATTAAGAACATTGCGCAGATGTGGTTCTGTCCTTGGTTCAGCAGGCTGGGCTTAAACCACGACAGGTTCTTCGCTTTGTGCTCCAGATCTAGCATTCTAATGCTATTCAGCAACATGCCTCCTATGTTTGCTTGACCAACCTAATGACCAGCGTAATGACCAACACGTAGTCAGATTATCCTATATAAATCACTTAGAAATGGGAAAAAGGCAGGCATGAGAAACATTCAGAAAAGTGTTAGGAAAAGAATGGCGGATTATGCTGGAATCCCTGCTTGCTTGTAATCCTTCACTTGGTATTTATCATCTATCTTGCGGCATTTCTTTTCCACTTCACCTTCTCTTCCTTCTGCATTGCCATATTTCCTCTTGCCAAGCCTCAGTTTCTCATTTTCCCAGAAAGAGTTGTCAAATTGTGCATGAGCTGAGGCAGGTGGAGGTGCGTGCCCTTCCCGAGAGTGTTTTTCAGACTGCTGCAGAGGTAGTGAACAATGACGGAAGTTTCCGCTGTGGCTGCTCAAGTGATGCCATCCTTCCTCTCTGCAGTGAGTGTTGTGAGCCCATCTGCTCTTGCAGTGATAATGCCTATGTGATTTGTAGAATTGACTCAATTTGTCAAAGGCTTTATCAAAATGAGAGGACTTCCTCTCTCTACCATCTCCTTTTCTATGGACAGAGTCATAAGGCTTGTAATATCTGCATTTTTCCCATCTCCATGCTCCAGGTTCTCTCTCCTTTGGAATGATAATACTGATTCCTGTCTTGTTCCGTTCTTTCTCTGCTTCAGGATCTGTAACGAGAGTATTTTCCTCAGCTTTTGCCATTATTTGGACTGTTTCTTTCATTATGGGAAGGTCTGTACTTGCCTTCATTGCAGTAGTCCTGCTTAGGATGATATTGCTTATTTGTTTCCATTCTGTGAGAGCACCTCCTTTTGCAGGAACAATCATCCACTTTGCTCCTGCTTTGCTTCTCCTCGTCAATGTCAGAGTATTGTCTCTTCTTTCGGCAGTGCTCTTTGTCAGTTTTCTTGGAGTCGTGTATCTTCTCCTCGTATTTTTGCCCGTTATCCTCTTCGCATTTTTTATTATTCAACCCCTCATTTTGTCTAGAGAATTGACTCTCCAGAACTTTATCCAGCTTTGTAAGAGAAGAGTCATTAACAGGCGGTACTTCTGCATAGTTATTATTTTCCGTCACTACGGTTTCCATCAGACGATCACCCTCAGACCTCTGAGGTGCAGGGACACTGCACAAAACAAAAACCACATTTTTCATTTGAAAAAGTTCACCTAAAAGATAAATGTTAGGAGCAAAAATCCCTTGAAGTAAAAGATTTGGTGGCTACTGGTAAACTCTGTATGTTTCTAAACTCCCTTACACAGTTTGGAAACTGTAGCTTTCTAAAGGGACTCTGTAAGGCAGTCTCTTTAGAAACCGACTCTTACACATTCAGCAGTGCCCAGAGAAGATGGAGAAGATGTTTTTCTTCTCTTGAGCTTGCAAGTAGTACATTAAAACCCACACCCAACACGTTTGTCTCCCTCTGCTCACTGCTCTGCATCGCATCAGTAGCCAAAACCACTACCTTCGCTCTCCCCAAACTAGAAAAAAGTCAACTCATTCATTTCCCTCTCTCCACAAAATGGGAGGGCACGAGGTGGGAATTTACATTCACACATCCTAGGATGGAAAAAAAAAAAATAGAAAAAGATTTCCGATCGTAAAAAAAAAAGGAAAATAATTCTATGAAGAAAGAGAACCATTCTGGGAGGCATCTGCCTTTAATTAATATCAGAATAATACATGCTCGGCGCTGACATCTGCAACCCTACATTTACAGTGCCTGAGAAGGGATATAGGGAGTACATGCTGTGGGCCACCCTATGGTTTTACCTGTGGGATCATTCAGAAGACCTGAGAAAGTGGGATGGAAAACCTACCTCAGTTCTGGAGGAACAAGTCCATGAATTGAAGAGAAAAACAATGGTCAAGGATGATCCTCCCAAGAAAGTTGCTGCTCCAGTGTTCAGTGAGCAGCTTCCCAGATGGGGTGGAAGAGCTGATTTTATTCCATATTCTATGATAAGGAATTGTAATCCTTTTCTACAAGAAGTAAGTGGAGAATCTTATGATCACTATTAGAGGAGCCCTGCCTCCAGCCAGATGGAGGAGAGGGACAGTCAGGTTTACTGGACTGTGTGGATCAGGTGGCCTGGCGCATCAGTCCCACAGGAGTATAAGGCATATAGTAGACACCGGTTCCCAGTGCACCCTGATGCCACCAAGCTCTCAAGGGGTGGAACCCATTTGTATTTCTACAGTGACAGGAGGATCCCAAGAGTTGACTGTACTGGAGCCTGAAATCAGCCTAACTGGGAAGGAGTGGCAAAAGCACCCTATTGTGACTGGTCCAGAGCCTCCGCGCATCCTTGGCATAGACTAGCTCAGAAGAGGGTACTTCAGAGATCCAAAAGGGTACTGATGGGCTTTGGTGTCGTTGCCCTGGAGACGGAGGAAATTAAGCAGCTGTCCACCTTGCCTGGTCTCTCAGAGGATCCTTCTGTTGTGGGGTTGATGGAGGTCAAACAACAAGTGCCAGTCGTGACCACAACAGTGCACCGGTGGCAATATCACACCAACTGAGACTCCCTGATTCCCATCCATAAGCTGATCCATAGACTGGAGAGCCAAGGAGTGATCTGTAGGACACGCTCACCCTTTAATAGCCTTATATGTCCAGTGTGAAAGTCTAATGGAGAGTGGAGACTAATAGTAGACTATCGTGGCCTGAACGAAGTCGCAGCATCACTGAGTGCTGCCGTACCGGACATGCTGGAACTCCAATATGAACTGGAGTCAAAGGCAGTCAAGTGGTATGTCACAACTGATATTGCCAATGCATTTTTCTCAATTCCTTTGGCAGTGGAGTGCAGGCCACAGTTCGCTTTTACTTGGAAGGGCGTCCAGTACAGTTGGAACCGACTGCCCCAGGGGTGGAAACACAGCCCTACCATCTGCCATGGACTGATCCAGACTGCACTGGAACAGGGGCAAGCTCCAGAACACCTGCAATAAATTGATGGCATTATCGTGTGGGGCGATACAGCAGAAGAGGTCTTTGAGAAAGGGAGGAAAATTATCCAGATCCTGCTGAAAGCTGGTTTTGCCATAAAATGGAGTAAGGTCAAGGGACCTGCAGAGAAGATTCAATTTTTGGGAATAAAATGCCATGATGGATGTCACCAGACCCCCACAGATGCGATCAACATGATAACAGCAATGTCTCCACCAACTAATAAGAAAGAAACACAAACCTTTCTTGGGCGCTGTGTGGTTCTGGTGAATGCACATCCCAAATCACAGTTCGATTGTAAGCCCTCTCTATCACATGACCCAGAAGAATGATTTTAAATGGGGCCCTGTGCAACAACAAGCCTTTGAGCAAATTAAACATGAGATAGTTCATGCAGTGGCCCTTAGACCAGTCTGGACCGGGCCAGATGTGAAAAATGTACTGTACACCATAGCCAGGGAGAATGGTCCTGCCCGGAGCCTCTGGCAGAAGACTCCAGGGGAAACTCGAGGTTGACCCCTCAGCTTTTGGAATCAGGGATACAGAGGATCTGAGGCCATCTATATTCCCACTGAAAAAGAGATACTGGCAGCCTATGAAGGGGTTTGAGCTGCTTCAGAAGTGATTGGCACTGAAGCACAGCTCCTCCTGGCACGCCTGTTACCTGTGCTGGGATGGATGTTCAAAGGCAGGGTCTCCTCTACACATCATGCAGCCAATGCTACATGGAGTAAGTGGGCTGCTCTAATTACACAACAAACTCCAACAGGAAATCCCAGTCATCCAGGAATTCTAGAAGTCGTCATGGACTGGCCAGAGGGCAAAGATTTTGGAATGTCACCAGAGGAGCAGGTTATGCGTGCTGAAGAGGTCCCACCATATAATCAACTGTCAGACAGTGAGAAGCAATATTCCTTGTTTACTGATGGGTCCTGCCGTATTGAGGGAAAGCATCGGAGATGGAAGGCAGCTGTATGGAGTCCCTTATGACAAGCTGCAGAAACTGCTGAAGGAGAGGGTGAATTGAGTCAGTTTGCCAAGGTGAAAGCCATCCAGCTGGCCCTGGACATTGCTGAAAGAGAAAAGTGGCCAGTACTTTATCTCTATACTGACTCATGGATGGTGGCAAATGCCCTGTGGGGGAGGTGCAGCAATGGAAGCAGAGGAACTGGCAGTGCAGAGGTAAACCCATCTGGGCTGCTGCACTGTGGCAAGACATCGCTGCCCGGGTGCAGAATCTGGTGGTGAAGGTACGCCATGGAGATGCCCATGTACCCAAGAGTCGAGCCACTGAGGAATACCAGAACAACCAACAAGTGGATAAAGTGGCTAAGATTGAAGTGGTTCAGATGGACTCAGATTGACAACATAAGGGTGAATTATTTTTAGCTTGCTGGGCCTGAGGCCCAGCAAGGCACCTCAGGCCATCAAGGCAGAGATGCAACAGAAAGGTGGGCTCATGATTGAGGGGTGGGTTTAACAATAGACACTATTGCCCAGGTTATTCATGAATGTGAAACATGCTGCAATTAAGCAAGCCAAGAGGATGAAGCCTTTCTGGTATGGAGGACAATGGCTGAAGTACAAATACGGGAAGGCCTGGCACATTGACTGTATCACACTCCCACCACCCTGGCAAGGCAAGTGCCATGTGCTTGCCATGGTGGAAGCAACCACGGGATGGCTGGAAACATACGCTGTGCCCCACGCCACTGCCCAGAACACTACCCTGGGCCTTGAGAAACAAGTCTTGTGGTGACATGGCACCCCAGAGAGAACCGAGTCAGACAATGGGACTCATTTCTGGAACAACCTTATAGACACTTGGACCAAAGAGCATGGCATTGAGTGGGTATATCACATCCCCTACCATGCACCAGCCTCTGGGAAAATTCAACGGTCTGATGGACTGTTAAAAACTACACTGAGAGCAATGGGTGGTGGGACTTTCAAATGCTGGGATACGCATTTACCAAAAGCCACCTGGTTGGTCAGCACCAGAGGATCTGCCAACAGGGCTGGCCCAGCACAGTCAGAACTTTTACATATTGTAGAGGGGGATAAAGTTCCTGTGGTGCACATAAAGAATTTGTTGGTGAAGACAGTCTGGGTTATTCCTGCTTCAAGGCAAACCCACTCATGGGATTGCTTTTGCTCAGGTGCCTGGATGTACTTGGTGGGTAATGTGGGAACATGGGGAAGTCCAGTGTGTACCTCAAAGGGGTTTAATCTGGGGGGAAAACAGTCAATGAACTCATATGACGTTGCCTGCTATACAACGCTTCTATAGCCCATCAGCCAGATGCCCATCTCTACCACTGTGGGCTTTGAAAAGAAGATACGTGCTGTCGTGAACGTCAGTGGAGAATAAAGTCATAAGAAAGCCAAAAGCAGCAATAGAACCGTCCTCAGGTCAGCATCGACTGACCTTGACTTCCCTCCGAACATCATCCCAACAAAGAATGAACTTTGATGAAACCAGACAAGCTCAGCAGTGACCAGATGAGTTCAGCGGTGTCGTCAACAGGCAACAACCCATCCCAACACACTGTCTCTCCTGCCCTGAGAGGCTGTTGCAAGAGATGGAGCCTGACATCGTGGACTGAGTGAATTCAGCAAACTTTATAGGGATGGTCCATGGACTAAGGAATGGTATCTCTGTGTGTGTGTGTAAATATATGAGACAAAAAGCAATGGTATAGTGAAAAAAAAAGGGATCTGAGCATGACCTAAATGTCATGGATATTCCATGGGTGGATACTGTCATGGGTTCAGCTGTGCAGTGCTGTTTTCCACTTTAGTCTAACAGTGCTGTAACACACCGATATTTTAGTTGTTCCTAAGTAATGCTTATGCTGATCAAGGACTTTCCAGTTTCATGCTCTGCCAGTGAGGAGGGGCATGGGAAACCAGGAGGAAGCAGGGAAAGGACACCTGACCCGAACTAGCCAAAGGGATATGCCATACCACAGCATGTTATGCCTAGTATATGAACTGGGGAGAGATACCTGGAAGGCCCAGATAGCTGCTGAGGTCTGGCTGGGTATCGGTTGGTGGGTGCTGAGCAATTGTATTGAGCATGACTTTGTGCTTATTGGTTTGTTCTTTCGTCTCCCCTTTTAGTTGTATATTCCCTCCCGTGTTACTTCCCTCATAATTATTACTATTGGTGGTAGCAGTAGTGGGTTTGTATTGTACCTTAGTTACTGGACTGTTCTTATCTCAACCTGTGGGATTTACATTCTCTTGATACTCCTCACCATCCCTCTGGGAGCAGGGTGGAAGAAAGGGGAGAGTGAGCGAGTGGCTGCGTGGCTCTGAATTACTGGCTGGGCTTAAACCATGACAAGCAGTCAATGCTGAAACTCCTTTTATACACCTATGACAGGGTTATTCATCAAAGACAAGACACCAAATCAGGGAGCCAGAGGACAAAAGAGGAAGAAAAAGCCAGATACATGAACAGTGTGTGGTTTCTTTGTCATGTTACTTTATGTAACTTCACAGAACTGTTGCCATAGGAACATTATGCAGGGTACACTTATAGATTGGCTTTATGGGGTTTTCCATGTACCAAAATATTTCTTCAAGTATTTACTGAAACATTAACCTTTCTCCTTTGGATTTTGATTTAGTGTCACACACAGTAAAAAGCTACTGATGAGCTCCCAGCTTGCTGCCTGGTGGTGGAAGCTTTTAACACCAAAGGAGAAAGAAAGCCTTCTGCATTCTTGTTTAGGCAGATGAAATCCCAAGTTACTGATCTTCTCTGGGTCACAGCGACAGCATCATCTCCCCTACCACTGAAAGGAAGATCTAATTTCTTGAGCATCAAATACACTCTGAAAGCTGTCAGTTCACATGACATATTGCATGTTAAATAACTCCAGTAAAACTCAAGTAAAAATCCATTTTAACTTTGCTGTATTTATATACTATATAAATTTTACATGCTATATATTTACAGTGGGGCAAGTGCTTTTTATCTTTAAAAAAACAAAGATCAAACTTTAGACATCTCTGAACAACACAGCTTGTATAAACCAGACAGATTATTCAGATGAACTGTATTTAATACAGGTTCCCCACTCATCTCCTGATGCAGGACCAGTGAATAAGTGCATCACAGTTTGATAGCATTTAATAACAAAAATTAAAATCACAGTATGAATTTGTCTTTAGCTAGCCACTTTAGAGAGACAAAACCAGACAACTGAGACTTCAGACAAGTGACAGTATATTAAGAAAATGTAATAAAAACATACGGAAGAGTATTACAAATCATCTTGAGAAATACATTCAAAACTGCATATCTGTTGTTTCACAATGCTGAGAACCAGATGATTTTCTTCCAGATCTTGAATATAACTCGTATATGAAGTACATTAGATCCTAGTGTCCGACAGAACAGGAAAGAAAATGAAGCTCTTGCAAAAAAATTCTACTTGAGAAATATTAAATAAGTCTTTAAATTAAATATACAGACTGTCAGTTGCAATTTTTGTAATCCCTGGTTGCTCTTGCACCAGGTGTCTAACTTGGAGTAACATTACATGAATAACATAAAGTCAACCTGAGCCTGTAATAAGCAGCATTTGAGATGGTCTATTCCAGGGCCTTATCTCACACGTGTGAGAACATAATGTGGTAGTTTACAATGTTCAGCAGTTGTAAAAAGTTTCCACCCTTTTGGATTATCTTAAAAAACAAAGTCTCAAGTTAAAAACTAAAAAAAAGTCTTTCATGGTAAAATTCTGTACAGAAATGTTAAGCACCACTTATGATTGGATTTTGTCTTGATGGTAAATGTTTCAATAATAAATTCTAAGTTTTGATGGTCAATATTGGTAATGTCGAGTTCCATGTAAAGAGTCATCGTTTTTGAAGGTAAAGGGTTGATGATGTTGAAGGTAAAAAGTCGGGACTGAGGGTGAGAAGTAGTTGATTTTGTTGGTAGGATTAGGTTGGGTATTGAAGGATTCCATCAGTGAGCTTTGCATCTGAAAGACAAAAGAAAGCAATGTCACTCCCTGTCATGATGTTCAATGTCAAACCCTGTCACAAGCCCTTTCCATCCTTATTAATTTACTGGGGAGTCCTGGTGAAAAGGCACAACCTAACAATTCCTTCTCAGCTGTTGTCTGTCCCTAGCCTGTTTGAGAGGTTCCAGGCTCTTTAAAAACACACTGCTGTGGTGGCCTTTTTTGAGAGAGATTCCATTATCCAGAAATTCCTACTTGGGACCCATTTATTTAATATTTTTAAAGACGGACCTTCCACAAGAGGAAGTCTGTTAACATCTATGGACTTGAGGAAATACTGAAATTCTGCTTTTCACTGCCCTCCTCATATTCCACTTGTGTTGCAAGCAGTGGATCAAAGTGGGGTTCTATCACTGTGTTTATCGGTTAACATCTCTTACACCTACACAGATAGCGCACTAATCGTAATGCCCCTGACCTGTGTAGTGGGGTGCAAGGCATTTAATTTCTTCCTATACTTTTGACTGGTTTAGAAATAACCAGAGTTGGCCACCTGCTGGCAGGAGCATTCACTAAAGCCAAAACAGTCCTAGAGTAGATGAATTGTTTCCGATTGCAAAACAGCTCTCCCTCAGCCCACTTCTCTGTATTTTTAAGCCTATGCTAACGAAAAACAACCAGAAGGAAATAAACCAGTGGCAGGCATTTAACATACTCTCCAGGTCTTAAGTTGCAAGCTTCCTCTGGGGGGTTAACAACTGCGTTTAGGAGAAGACTGAGCTATATCTGGAAGCATAGTTCAGTATTATCATCAACTGACGTTCATCTGAATAAGCAGTCAGCTCCGTATCTATGTGGTGAAACAGCTGAACATAGTATTTTATTTAAATCAATTACCCTGGAAGTCTTTTTGGGGAAGATGGTGCTTTACTACAATATTACTAGACCGGAAGTCTCATGTCATCATCTACCACTTGCACTACTGTATAAAAGCATTTAAGGGTTGTTCCAACTGTAACAAGTGTCTTTGTGAGTAAAAAGGAGTCCTGCAAACACCCTGTGGCTTTTTACCGTTCACATACTTACTGGATGGGATGAAGCCGTATTTCTTGTTGTCACCTGCCCCAGAAGGCTTCCTGTCCTTGTATGTTTTTTCACTGCCCTGGCCTCTGTATTGCTCACATAAATAGTTGCCTGAAAAAATGGGCACTCTCTTCTTCTCCTGCGTCGTCTTCTCGAGACGAGAATCTAAATATTCTGAGAAGTCTTTCAGTTTCCTGATATGTTTCTTCTTTTTCTTCTTTTTCTTCCGTTTGCGATTGTCATTGTCAATGCGGAACACAAGGCCATCCAAATCCTGAAGTCTGAGGGAAACATGCAGGTTAAAAATAGGAAAACGGATGCAGCATTTGATGCATGTGTGGAATGTTACTTATTTTATCACAGGTGATGGCTTGCTGTGTGTCAGTTATTTTGTAGTAATTTCTGCACATCTGACTTTAGATGCAACAAACATTAGCCTTCAGACTGAATGACAGTAAGTCTTGGTTTGTACACAAATCCTTACAGGGGCTAATTGTGGAATATGTGGAATTAAAAATATATAATTGTTGCAACCTAATCAGGAACAGTGCGCAGATGTGGTTCTGTCCTGGGTTCAGCACACTGGGTTTAAACCACAAGAGGTTCTTAACTTTCTGCTCGAGATCTAGCGTTCTAACGCTATTCAGCAACATCCTTCCTATGTTTGCTTGACCAACCTAATGACCAGCCTAATGACCAACCTGTAGTCAGATTATCCTACAAAAATCACTTATAAACAATGGGAAAAAGGCAGGCATGGGAAACATTCAGAAAAGAGTTAGGAAAAGAATGGCGGATTATGCTGGAATTCCTGCTTACTTGTAATCCTTCTCTCGATATTTATCTTTGGACTTCTTTTTCTTCTTGACCTTCTTATCTTTTTTCATTCTTTGGTCATCTATCTTGCGGCGTTTCTTTTCCACTTCAGCTTCGCTTCCTTCTGCGTCGCCATATTTCTTCTTGCCAAGCCTCAGTTTCTCATTTTCCCAGAAAGAGTTGTCAAATTGTGCATGAGCTGAGGCAGGTGGAGGTGCGTGCCCTTCCCGAGAGTGTTTTTCAGACTGCTGCAGAGGTAGTGAACAATGACGGAAGTTCTCTCTGTGGCTACTCAAGTGATGGGCTCCTTCCTCTCTGGAGTGAGTGTTGTGAGCCCATCTGCTCTTGCAGTGATAATCCCTATGTGATTTGTAGAATTGACTCAATTTGTCAAAGGCTTTATCAAAATGAGACGACTTCCTCTCTCTACCATCTCCTGTTCCATGAACAGAGTAATAATCCTTGTAATATCTGCATTTTTCCCATCTCCGTAATTCATCTTGGTAGTATCTTTCCCTGTTCCAAGTCCTCTCTCCTTTGGAATGGTAATACCTATTCCTGTCTTGTTCCGTTCTTTCTCTGCTGCGGGATTTATAACGAGAGTATTTTCCTGAGCTTTTGCCATTATTTGGACTGTTTCTTTCATTATAGGAAGGTCTGTACTTGCCTTTATTGCAATAATCCTGCTTATGATGATATTGCTTATTTGTTTCCATGCTGCGAGAGCGCCTCCTTTTGTAGGAACGATCATCCGCTTTGCTCCTGCTTTGCTTCTGGTCTTTACTGTCAGAGTATTGTCTCTTCTTTCGGTAGTGCTCTTTGTCAGTTTTTTTGGAGTCATGTATCTTCTCCTCGTATTTTTGCCTATTATCCTCTTCGCATTTTTTATTATTCACCCCCTCATTTTGTCTGGAGAATTGACTCTCCAGAACTTTATCCAGCTTTGTAATAGAAGAGTCATTAACAGGTGGTACCTCTACGTAGTTATTAGAAATGTCCTTTGTATCTTGGCATTTATCTGTAACACCTAGACATGCAAGTTTTTTAGGACTACATTCAATGTCAGACTTCACAGAGGAAGTTTGCCATAATTTCTCTTCACTCTCGGGAGACCCTTTCATATACGAAGGATCTCCTTTTGCAAAGAGTACAGGTTCGTTTGGTCTTCCTGGTTTGTCTTTGTCTCTACTTTCTTCAGACTCACAATGCCCAAGGTATTCATCTTCAGTATCCAAGGATTTTTTCCTGACCTTGTGCTGACCGTTGATACTGGGATGTACATTATCAGCATTTGTTATAACACTTTCAGCAACGTCTTCGGTAGCAATGGTTTCAGTGGTTTCAGAGTCTGATACAGTAAAAGTACTTTCAATCTCACAGCCAAGGTCGGAAAGAGGCATCCTGGATTGTTCATAGACAAACACTGTTTCCGTCACTACGGTTTCCATAAGATGATCACCCTCAGACTTCTGAGGTGCAGGGACACTGCACAAAACAAAAACACATTTTTCACTTGAAAAAGTTCCCCTAAAAGATAAATGTTAGGAGCAAAAATCCCTTGAAGTAAAAGATTTGGTGGCTACTGGTAAACTCTGTATGTTTCTAAACTCCCTTACACAGTTTGGAAACTGTAGCTTTCTAAAGGGACTCTGTAAGGCAGTCCCTTTAGAAACCGACTCTTACACATTCAGCAGTGCCCAGAGAAGATGGAGAAGATGTTTTTCTTCTCTTGAGCTTGCAAGTAGTACATTAAAACCCACACCAAACACATTTGTCTCCCTCTGCTCACTGCTCTGCATCGTATCAGTAGCCAAAACCACTACCTTCGCTCTCCCCAAACTAGAAAAAAGTCAACTCATTCATTTCCCTCTCTCCACAAAATGGGAGGGCACGAGGTGGGAATTTACATTGGAAAAGAAATCCAATTTTAAAAAAAAGTAAAATTATCCTATGAAGAAACAGAACCATTCTGGGAGGCATCTGCTTTAATTAATATCAGAATAACACATGTTCAGTGCTGACGTCTGCAACCCTACACGTACAGTGTGGAATTTGCTGTACTGTGTAAAGCTTTCTATTAAATAGTACTAGTTGATGGGTAAAACAATGATAAACTTGTATGAAATCTTGTTTTCATCAGAGTGTACTCAATTTACCTTGTTTTCTCTGACAACCTGTTCAGGTGGCTGTAGGCCAGGGATTCTAAGATTATTTCTTGAGGAATCGGCGACTCAGCTACAGGTATCTACAATTAAAACGCAGACGTTAACAGACAAAAAAAATACTACCTTTAGAAGAAAACTGTTTTCAAAATTTCCTCATTAGTTATTAAACAAGATCACTTTGCCTTACATGCACCATTGCTATTTCACACATCACCCCTTCCCCCCCAGTATATTTATGAAACTTATGAAGTACTATCTCAGGTGAAATTTTCTGAAGTTGACATGTTCTCACATGCCAGTTCAGCTCTGCAAATTCTAATGCGACAACAGCACAAAGTGTTAACGATGAAGTTTAAATTTGTGCTGTCTGTTTTCACAGTGTTTCACATGACTTAGGAACATTTTAATGCTCTTGAATAGTAAACACACCATAGGTGAGGAGTTCTAGATGGAACAAACAACTCACTGGTTCAAGCAATCCATTTGTTTTGGCAAAGAATATCTCAGAAGGTTTAGCATGTTGGACTTGGCAAGTAAAATCATCAAGTTTCAGTCCATTTTGTTTAGATCCATTATCTAAACTAATAGCCTCATTTAGTGAATCGTTTTTTGGCAGCACATGATGGGATCTCTCTTCTTCAGCACTCTCACAGAAAGAACGGGAATTCTGCAATGTGCCGACTACCTTCCCTATTACAATTCCGTTGGAAGATATGTTGCAATTCATTTTAAACACGCCATTCGACGCCTTAGATTTTCCTGAAGACTCTGGACTGGAAGCGACTGTAGCATCAGACCCGAGCGTAGGACTTCCATTCACTGCTGGCTCTACAAACATTTCATCAGGAACTTCCTGTTTGGAAATGTTAGCAGTAACTGCCACTGTAGATGCATTTGAGGTAGACTCTGCTCTGAGAGAATTTGTAATTGTGGAGGAAGGAACAGCCTTGCTGAGATCCTCATTCTCCAGAGCACTGGTAAGACAGTCAGGTTGTGACACAGTCTGACACTCAGGCAATTTGTTACGAATACTGATAGTGATCTTCTGGGCTTTTGATGGATCCGTAGTTGAAGGCCTGGTAATTGCCCAGTTTTGAATGCAAGCTGTTGATGGAGCTGAAGATGGCCTTTTTATGGTGATACCAACAGGATTTGTATCCTCTTTTAGGGGTCCATTTCCATTTAAGCGACTTGAATTCTGTATTTAAAAAGAAAAGATTGCAAGATGAATATGTGCAATCACACCGCACTTATTAAAACATTAAATTCTCCTACTAAATATTTCTACAAATTGCCTCACCACCTAAGAAGAAAAACACGCCACTTCCAATATAAACCTAAGTCCAACAAGTGTGTTTCATTCCTGCTGCTTTTGGTTTACTGCATCTTGGTATCAAATGAGCCTCATTTTCTGAAACCAACTCAAAGAACTTAACATTCACTAAAGCGCTTCCCAAATATGTTTATTTTCCCCTTTAAACGTTCCCTGAAAACACTGCAATAATTGGTCTTGTACCCAGGACCAAGAAAAATCGTTTTCACTATCTCAGCTAAACTAACACTGAAAAAGAGTGATCTGTTGCATGATGGTTGTGAAGAAAGCTGCAGTGTGGGAGGGAAAATAAAATTCAGATGCTCTAAAACTACAAGCTCCCAAACCACATCAAAAGAAAGCAACATTATCAATTTGGTGCCATTATTTGCTCCCTGCAAATTACCTTAATCATATGAGGAGGAAGCCGTGGTCCCATAAATCCAGCCTGCTTACTATTAGGCCCCCGCTGACCAAGGAATGAACGGGGATAAGAAGTTGCTGGTAAGTAAAAACCACGTTCTCCAAGTGTCAGATCGTAGCGCCTTGGAAAAAAAACAGTGATATCACTTTAGAGTTTTTCTTTCAATCTATTCTTGGATTAAAACCCCATCTATAATTTTATAAGAACAGATGATGTGACACAGAAGCCACATACAAAGGACTCAACCAAGACTACAAACTAAAAAAGACAGACAATGGTCTCCCTACAATGACTATTCTTGTCAGAGCAACAACTCACCCTTACTATGGTGTTATTTCTCCTCTTCTAAATTACCCCGCTACATAGAGCGGATACAGAGCAATGTACACAAGCACACCAGTTTAAGGCCAAGCAATGAAAGACAGTAAATGACAGCGGTAAGTTCAGGTTAGACAGAACTGAATTACAGAAACAGTAAACTTTTCCTAGGACAGAAAGAAAAACACTTGGAAAAAAAAGAAAAGTATCAGTAACAGGAAAGTAAATATATTCTGAACAGATTCAGTAGTCGGTATTACCTGATATAAAAAAGTAAATAAGCTTGCTGATTGAGAACCGTTTTGATATCAGAACGCTCCACTATGGCATCATTCATTCGATACCAAAATCCATTGCCGGCCTGCAAACAAAAGACAGTGGCGTCTTCAGACAAAATGCATGATGTCCAAATGACATCACAGGCGGAACACTACAGCACGAAACGTACCAAACAAATCAAACGGAACACATCATTCAACCTTTCTCCATCAAAATGGTGGTTGCCAGTAACATTGATTTTCTTTGTTTATTTTACCCTGTTAGAAATCAAGCTGATACCCACCTTTATGAAGCAGATATAGTGTCCTGCATTGCAGTTGAAACCAGAATGAACAAGAACTGCATATAAAGCGTAGATGAGTGGTTCTCCCATTGATTGGGACATATACGCTCGAAGATCCAAATATTCAGGATATTTCACATCCTAAACACAGGACAGGAAGATTCAAAAATTATCCTGAAACACTTCAAGGAACAGCCTAACAAAAACCCTTCTCAAAACACAGGCTAGGATCACACAAATATAGTCTTGATTCATTTAAAAATACCTATTCTCAGAAACAATATTTCATAGTTGGAGCTGCAGAGAACTGTTTTCTGCAGAATTAGCTCTAAGAGTGAGGTATACTCTTATGGTTACCAAGCCATAGTTGTTAGATTGACTTTTCTTAGACTATTGTTATTAGTCAATGGTTACAGCCTGCAAATATTAACAAGTTTTAAATGATATTTTCTTGGGGAAATCTCCCATTCCAAGAAGATAAAGCTGCTTTACAGCTGCAAATATACCTTGTTGATCTTGCCACCAGTAAAATTTGCAAATCTTTTCAGTGATATTGTAAGAACTTTGGAGGAGCGATGTATTGTGTACCTCTTGGAGGCAGGAACCATGTTTTTACACCTTAAAAATAAGCACAGACAAATGTTTAACAGCAAAATTCCTCCCTCCCAAAACTCAAACAAGTTTTCATCTCTCGCACAGGCTTATGAACCCATATGCTGCACTTCACATTTGTTAATAGACAGAAGGTAACAGCATGTAAGCGGACAGCTCTACAAAACAAAGGGCTTACAACATAATCCTTTAACACAGAACACTAGGACCTTCAGCCAGCTGATGTTGCCTCCCACCCCAAATCGTTGTCCTTAGCTCCGTGCTTCAGCTCACCACTACTTAGCAGACATCCCCTTTAACTTCTGGCCAGACGAATATTTCTGTGTGCAACCTCACACTGACGAAGGCTAATAAACCCCAGCGCAGGCAGCAGTAGGAATAAAAGTCTAATATGAGCTAATGGCCACAATTCTTCTATTTCCAAATATTCATGTGACACATTAAACGCCTTCTCTTGGACTCAGATGGAATTAGTAGGAATCTTACTTGCTACACTTATAGCTGTTTTCTCCGTCCAGTTGTTCAGGTTTCACAAATTGTTCTAGAGCCTTAGTGATAGACGTAACGGTCTGGATGAATAAGAAGGTAGAGCACTAAGTCACTGGAAATGCAAAATTTCAAACAATTCCTGGTATAACTACGAGAGAACCTTGCTAGTTCATCCTCAAGTGACCTACTGTCAACCGGCAACCACTGTGAAGGAGGCAGAAACCTCAGAGTACGCCGAGCATTTACCTCCTGTGGAAATGATGCTACTTTGAAATAAAAGATAAAGTTTGCAGTGCCACAGACACCATCTGTACTATGCTACGGCATCAATAATGAGAACAAGCAAACCCATCAGCCTAACGATGGATGTATAGATGCTGAAGCAGAATAATCGAGAAATGTGAGAATACAGGTGTTTGTGTAGATGTGATTACTGTTTTTACAGGTTAAACCCACTGCAAACATGGAGAGCATCTAGATGCATTCCACACAAGACCAAAGCCCAATCCACCCCCACTCAACACCAAGCTCTTTCCTTTTAGCAGTGTATATTTTTAAGTAAAATGCCTTCATTTGGAAAGCTTTACAGGTCTTCATACAGCTCGACCCATATTCACAAAACATCTTACCTTTATATCCAAAGTAATATCAAGGAATGGTTCATACGTATCAGAAACGGCTTTGCAGTTCAAGCATTTTACTGGAATCAAAATACAAATGCTTAACACTGACTGGACAAATTTAAAGTCTTCATACATATTATTTCAGTCAAAGCACAAAGTCCTTTACTACAGACAAACAGACACAGACCAGTTCAAAGGACAGGAAGATTTTGAACAAGTACCTCGGGATCTTAGGTATCCTCCAAATATTTGATAAATAAGTGTGGTGGCTTGAGAAGATATGTCCAACCTGGAAAGAAATGATAAATCAGACCTCGGATGATGCAAGGCTCAGATTTAACTCTTCAAACAGTTTTTACCAAGGACAGTCATTTTAATGTAGTATAGTAAAGAAAGGAGGAAAAGGGGCTAGAGAACATCTAAGGGTTAAATAATTTGTTTATGCTTACTTGGTGCTTCCATTCAAGCAAGCTTTCTGCAAAGCATCAACAGTGAAGGACAAGAATTCATGTGCATCCTCTTGACTGCCGTAATGGAAATGCTTTCCTATTCCTAATAAATAAGAAGGTGGTTATATTTATCTCCTAGAAAATGAAAGAAAACTCACGTTTCTAAAAGTATCAAAATCACTTCTATGCCTGAAATAGTGCTTTGAAAAGTTACCAAATGTATGAAAAGAAAACCATCTGAAATGACTTACTTTTAAGGCCATTGATAACAGATGTAGGTTTGATAGCATTGTTAGAGCAACACAGGACCTGGTTAATGTGAGCTTCCAATGTACACATCATACAGAAGCCTTTTTCATGACCTGAAGAGTGAAAGAAGCAACATTCTAGCCAAATATGCATTGCTACAAAAAACACAAACCTCAACCTTATGAATTAGTAGTTTTTAAGCTACAGGTACAATGTCCTCTCTTCATGTACATTCTCTTCTCCTAAGGTGTAAATATCCCAAGAGTTTTGTGACATTTTATTATGCAATCCTGTACAGAATTTAAATGACGACTAAGTATGTATTAAAATGCATTTTCTGATGAACATTTTCAGTATTGCAATGACTTTTTTTTTTTTTTTTTGCAGACTGATATGAATGTGAACTCTACAGGCTGCAGAATGTATGACAAAACACTACTGACATTGATGATACAGCACTAAGAGAGAATGCGTGCAATTTTCAGCATACTGCTGTTAGGTGAGCTACATGACACAGAGCTAAGAAGCCTCTGGGAGAAAGGAAAGGTTAAAGGAAGGTATGTATAAGTATTTCTGCCCTCCTTTTTGCAACAGGGTTCTTAATTGGAAACATTTTTATCTATGTCAAAAAAAACCACAGTTAAATTTCTAGGAATAAACACTAAGATGCCAAACCAAAAAGCATGCATGTACCTTTGTCAAAATAGACCTAGAAGGATATGAAAAGAGGCTCCTATGCCAAATCAGTTCAAGCATAGAATGGAAATGTGAAGAACACAAATTCAAAGGTTCAAAAAATACAAACTCTTAACTAGAATAAAACCAGTCTAAATTTTAATACTGCCCCACACAAATTTCCATTTCAGGTCAGCAGAAATTAGCTCGTAGTGCTTTCTAGGGTGTGGGCTTTTTTAATGGGTCAATAGTGAACATGTCATTTATTGCAGTACTAGCACATGACAGTATCTAGGCTGCAGAGACGAAGATGCTACGATGCCAACATCCTGCATTTTACCACCTTTCTACCAGCAGGAAACACAAATGCCAAATGTTCATCAAATGCCTTCCTTTACAACGTACTTCGTTATTCACACAAAGCAAGAAATGCTCTTTATTTGCAATTTTACCATTGGGCATTAAATGAACAAATGCACTTCATATGCCATTCCGAGCTTCCTGTTAAATAAGCATGGAATCACAGAATCCTTTTGGTTAGAAAAGGCCACAAAGATCATGTTCAAACCAGCTTTTACAGGTAAAACGGGAAAGCCACACATTTTCTCCGCAGAATCCCTGCTGCTCTTTCACTCTTGGAGCAGCCCAACATACTTATAATCATGTGAGAAAGTACTCACATGACTTGGTGTGTTCAAGTGAAAGCATGTAATTGGCGAGAGGAGGCGTATAGGTTAAACACTGTAGAGTAGAATTAAGGAAACATGTATTGCCCAGATTCTGCAGTCCAACTCCAACACTTAGTGTCTGTTGCCAATCCATGCAAATTTTCTCAGGTGGAAAAAGAATTCTTTGTGGTGGGGCAATTCCATCATTAACAACTGCAAGAAAATCAGATTTCAAAAAATATTTACTGTTTCTGTTAGAAAAAGGATGTTTAAAAGGTACCATTCTACACGAGCAGCCAGAAGAACCAGGTCTACTCCACAACGCAAAAACATGAGGATGGCTTAAACGCTGCCACTTGAATTTGCAGGTCAACACAGTGTTTTGAACCATAATTTATTCATCTTTTTCAATTCATTCAAAGCAAGACAAACTACAACTGACTGTAATAACTTCGGCCAGGTTTCCCTCCATCTACACCCTTTAATCTGAGTACTGATTCAATCATTGTGTTACTTGTTTTTTTTTTCTTATTCTACCTCAAACCAAAAACTTACTCGTAATTCTATGGCAATAAAGGTAAGAACTATAATGGAAAATCAAGTGAGTAACTAGGAGTACAGGTAACCCTACAGATACCAGTCCTCTCCCTGAGCAGGGTTAGCATTCAAAGGCTTGTGAATAATGGAAGCCATAAACACAAAGGTAAAATGTACTTTTCTCTGCACAGCACAGAAGACCTGGCTAAGTCTGTGGATTACAAGAATTTCCTCAAAACTGACTATTACAAATAGATTTTAAATACATAAAACTATAGGTTTTCCAATACCAGTCCCTTCAGTTGCCTTAGGGGACTCACAAAATTGCAGCCTAGTGCTGAAGGCTTTATTCATCACAAGCCTGCCTTATATCAGTGCAACAAATGAGAACTGCATTTTCTAACTTTTGGGGTTTTTGTTGTGAAGAAAAGGGGGGAAAGACAGAAGACACACTTACTTAGCTCTCTCTGGCCAAAAGGCTTAGGTTTTTGAGATGTCCTACAATAAATAGAGCCTCCTGGTCCTTTGTCCATAGAGACTTTGTTTGGATCTTCTGTGGGTGGTACACGGCCCAAGTTCATGGTGCGTGATGTCATTTTCTTCGTACGGGGTTTGTTTGATTTGTCGGGCCGCCTTGATGACGAGTTTTTAGATGTTGAGGATTTTGGCTTGTTAACTATGGTCATTGTTCATATCTGTAACAGAGACAAAAGTTCTGGTTGACTTAAGAATATCAAGAAGCATTTCATAAGGAAATCCTGTTACTCAATATCAGAGACATAACTTGAAGAACTAAAGAACTGGTAAAAATTATTATAAAACCCCAAACAACAACCAAAGAAAAACCCCACTCACAAAGCTGTGTTTAAGTGGGGAGTAGAGATTACCCATTTGTCTCATGACAAAACATTTGCAGGAGTGACTAAAGCAATAACATACACAAAAATACCTTAGTAGAAAAAAGCAACAGGAAACTACTACAGGTAGACATGAAGACCAGGCACTTTTATGTTTCTTAACTGCAAACTATACTTCCACGCTGCAACATTACTGTAAGAGAAAAAAACAAACCCAAACCACCTACAAAAAAAAAAAAAATATAACCAACCCACCCCCGAAAACAAAACAAAGCAAAAAGAAAAGAAATAAGGAACATCCCGAACATACACACGCCACACTTTACTTTCCTAAAACACAATCCAGCTGCCAAGCCAGGAAACTCGCAGTTATTTATCGCTTTAACCTTAACTGGAAGCCAGTTCGGCACACGAAGTAGAGAGGCACTTGAAGCTCTCATTCCCCGCTGTCGGAGCCCAGCAACGCTTCCTGCCACTACTGGCGACCCCGAGATTGAGGACCACGAGTGGCCTGGTCTGTGACCTCACAGGAGTCTCCCTGTCCTCCCAAAGCTTGTCTGCCCAGTGTTTCACCGGGGTCTGAGGGTCTGCTTCTCCCGGGTCGCAAGAGAAGATCTCAAAGTCAGCTAAAGTCGTAATACTCTAGCTCGAAATGGAACTGTCCGGCCTTCCGTCACCAGCGCTAAGCCTGAAGCACCTACCCGCTCACCCCCCGCTCTGCCTTTCCGACAGGTTTTGGTTCCTAAGAGCAGTTTGGCACCGCTGCTCTCACGGACCGGCGCGGCACGCAGCATTTCCGCGCTTGGGAACGGCAAAAGCCCAAACACAGCCAAACCAAACCGATGCCGACACGGCAGGCGAGGGCGGGGCACGGCTCCGAGGGATCCCTCGCTTCACCTCACCTCACCTCCCCCTTCTCCCTCCACCTCACGCTACGACCCACCCCTGCCGAGCACCTCCTGCACGCGGCAACCGGCGCCGCGGGGTCAGGCCCAGCACCGCCCCGCCTCAGTGCCCTCAACCCCTCCCCAGGTGTCGCTTTCCGGGCTCGCACCTCCAGGACCGTCCGGAAGCAGGAGCGCAGCAGCGGGCGGCCTGGGGCGACTCTGTGCTCATGGCAACTAACGGACGGGACGTGAGGACGGCGAGAAGTGGAACCCTTCCAAGCGTTCGATTCCCCGCGGGAGGCGGCAGGCCCCGCCAAGAGCCGCCGCCTCTTCGCCAAGCAAGGAACAACGCCGCTCGTGCCGCGGGACCTGAGGATCCCGGCCGCCCTCCCGCCGCCTCCGGTAGGCGGGGAACCAACGCCGAGTCCCCGCGCCAGCAGGAGGAGGAGAACGAGAAGGGAGAGGCAGGTGGCAGCGGGCACCAGCGGGACCTCGGCCGCTCGTGAAAGCGGGCGCACAGTGGCGGCAGTGCGCCGGGCATCGCCACCTCTTGCGGCGCCAGGAGGGGGCTGATCCCGCGGGCCCAGGGTGTGGTGGCGGGGCTGGGTCCGTTCGCCGCATGCTGGGGAACGCCACGCCACGCCCCGCCCGGGGGTCCCACCTCCACCGGCTGCCCGCCATCCGGGAGAGCAGTGGCCGTGTGCCCGGCCAGCGCCCCGCTGGGCTGGGCTGAGCCCAGCCGGCTGCTCCCTCCGGTCGCTTTTCCTTCCTTTTCCCGGGCCGGCCCCTCCCCCCGGTCCATTGATTTCCAGGGAGGGAGACGCACGCGGCAATGCCGGTTTTTGCCAGGCCGCCGCCAGGCCCGAGTCCGTCCTCCCCCCAGCACCCCAACCCCATTACCTGGTTCGGTCTCTCTTGACTCGGCGCTGCCGGGTCCCCCTCGCTGCAGCCCCCGCCTCAGCCCGGTCCGCTCCGCCTACAGTTACAGCCGTCGGGGAACAATGACGTCCCTCCGCCGGCCTCTTGCATCCGGGGCCCGGCGCCGGCCGGGCAAGCGGGCGGAGGGAGGAAAGGAGGCGGTGGCGGCGGCGGGGGGGAGAAGCGAGCTCCTCCGGGTCACACGGGGACCAGCACCGCCCCTGTGCCGCTGCCGGGAGCCGCTAGAGGGGGCTCGGCGACCCCCGGTCAGGGCGAGAGGCCCGATGGCACCGCGGCGAGGTGCTCCCGCGGGGAGGAGGAGGAGAAGGAGGTGGTGGTGCAGGCCTAAGTGCTCAGCCGGACGCTTTGTGGTCGATGCATGGAGCCGCACCCCTCCGCGGAGGTGAAGGGTCTCGGCCAGTCCCACTTCGTAAGGGGGCGCCTTGTTTTCCCACAGCGAAGCTTCAGTACGAGCCCCTTCCTCGGTTGTAGTCTTTTTGCTCTTTTCTGCCTTCTAGGCTCTAATTTGCCCCTCACCGATTTATTTCTCCAGTTAACGTTTTATTGCTCTGCGCTCAGAGAGGCGGGCAGGCCCCGCTGGCCGGAGCCAAGGCCGCGACCGCAGCGCCCGGCATGTGGAGGGGCGGATTCCCGCCAGGGGCTGCGGCTCCCTGCGTGCCGCCGCCCGCCATCGAGTTCCCTGAGGAGAGCCCGGAGCCGCGGTTTGACGGTAAGCGGGGTTGGGTGCAGCAAGGCGGCCCTGTTTTCCGCGGGGAACGTGGGGAGCAGGGAGCCCCCCCCTTCCTTCCTGCGGGTGACGGCTGGGCGCCCAGCTCCCCCCGGGTTAGGAATGCAGGGGAGAACGACCGCCTTCCTCTTTACTCATCGTCTTGAGGAAGCGGCAGCCGCGGGGATGATGCAAGAGCGGGCAGGCCCCTAGTAGGGAGCGCCCTGCCCCGCAGCCAGGGCTCCCCCCTTCGGGGAGAGAGAGCCCGGTCCTCTCCGTTAGCTTCTGTATGCGCTTATAAAAGTAAATTAGGTTCCTAATTAGTGTCTTAAGCTTTTCTCTAAGTGGCTGCTTGTGCGGTGCCTTTTCGTGAGCCGGGGCTGTGTGTGTGTTGATGTGTGGTTTTGATGTGAATAGCACATACTGAGACCTAAATTCATTCTTCTGACGCCTTTTCCAGAATCGGATGTGCCCGCGGAGCTTCGAGTTGCAAACGGGTCACAGAAGTTTGTGAATTTTACTTCGACGATCCAAAACCAGCTGCTGCTTGTGTCACTGCTGGAGCATCTGTGCCACATGTACACGCACAACCCTGTTCATTCGAGGTGTTTGTTCCGAAGTTAGTAAGAGTAGTTCTTTCCTGTCTCTTAAACTGTCTTACTGCAATATATGCCAGATGGTGGTGAAGCACTGGAATAGGTTGCCCAGGGAGGTTGTGAATGCTCCATCCCTGGCAGTGTTCAAGACCAGGTTGGACGAGGCCTTGGGTGATATGATTTAGCGTAAGGTGTCCCTGCCCATGGCAGGGGGGTTGGAACTAGATGATCTTAAGGTCCTTTCCAACCCTAATTATTTTATGATTCTGTGTAGAATTACAGGGTAATATCAATGGAAAGCTGTAGGTCTCATCCTATTGGGCCAAGAGTAATTTGGAGAAGAGGACAAATACCCTGAACCAACTCAAATGGGACTGAGGATGTGTCTTGGTTTTGAAAATAAGAACAGAATGTTGCTGTAGATGCAAGGATCAGACAGTTCTATAGCAGCCAAATCATGTGAGTTGCGTCATGTGAGTAGCAGGTAAATTATCTCTTAAATCTGATACAAAACCATGAGGAATTTAATAAGAATGTTTATCAATAGTATATAATAATACAGCTACTAAGCTGTAGCATAGTCTTCACTAAATCTTTCAAAATTGCTTTTTGTGAAAATTAAATACCTTTAAAAGTCCTTTATTTTCCCATAAGGAATTATGATATAATTCAGGGAGCTTGGATTTTGAGGTGTGAAGCGTTTCTTTTGAAATGCGTCTTTTTGGTATGTGAGTTATCTTAGGTATTTTGTTCACTTAGGCACATATTTAATGCATTTGAGAAACAATCTCTCAGGTTTTTCTCCTATTGTATGTGACTGTAGAAAATAAAATCTGATACTTCGCTTGTACTTAAAATGGAAGCCATTTATAGCATCCAGTAAGAACAGTGCAGGCAACTGTCAGTTTTTTGTTCTTGAAGTAAGATGTAGATGTTTGGCCCCTGGTCTTAATATTCTGTCTATGAAGACAAAAAATGCCAAGGAAAAAAATCCAAAAAACAACCCAACTAAATTTTCTCCTTTCGGGAGAGGAACAAAAAAATGCAACCTGGGCATCTTCCAAAGTATGTAACTGCTTGGCTTCCTGATGTACTTCTGTGGAAGATTACATTTCTCCATTGGCACAGTTTAAACCAGTTTCCCAAGTGGAATAAACCCGATGAATAAAAGAAAAACATGCTGCAGTAATGCTGTCTGATTTGTGGTTTTGACTGGTATATTCGTGTTGGCAACCATGGGGTTTTTCGTTTTTTCTGCTGTGCGTAACTGTGTTCATAAGGCTTGTGTAGCAACATTCCTAATTTGTTATATTTTCACTTTCAATAAACTTTATCTCCTTTAAAAGATAAAGTAATATGCTGGTTTTTTTTATATACTGATACTAAAGAAGCATCTTAAAAAAAACCTCTTAGAGGTGAGTTTATTTTAAGACCTTGGAACTCCTAAAACTTTCAAGGGCATTTTTGTAGCATCTTTGCAGTTGCACCAAGCTCCAGTGTTAGGTTTTTGTCTGCCTTGGCATTGTTTCTGTTCAAGCGAGAAAGATGTGGTGCTTGGGAGGCAGTGTGTGCACAAATGTGTGAGTTTGTGGATTAGAAAATCTTGACATTGCCACTTTTTATTACAAACATGTCCTTGTTATTGTAACACACTTTGGATTTCTCTTTTCACTGGTCAGAATTTTTCCAGAGGTAACAAGTGGATGCTTGCATAATTTATCTGCTAAGATAAGGTAGGGGAGATGCAGTTGTGACTACAAAGGGCATGGCAAATAACTGTATTATGCAAAGGGATTCCCACAGAGCAGCTGTAGTTTGGATTTAATTAGTTTTTCTTGCAAAGGGTATGGGAAACTGTATCAGGAGTGACTGTTCAAATTTTCAGATGCACTATCTTTCAAATAAGGTTTCTCACTGTTTACATGGTCTTACTGGCAGGCTGTATTTAATATGACCTTTCTCTGTTCCTTTGTACAGTACTTCGTCAGGCTTTCACAAGAACAGGGATGCTCTCCCCTTTTGCTTTCTGTGATGAATTTAGTACTGTAAGACTGCAGCATAATAGAGCCATTACGGAACTAATGAAAGCAGCTAATCGACAAATACTCAATGGGGTAAGCTTTGTTAAATTTCTTTAGCAACCTCTGCATTAAGGGGTTAACACATCATTGCATCCAAGGAGGCTTTTATTTAGGGGTTCTTTTAGTGTTGGATTGGGTCTTTTTGATAATTATACAAAATGGTATTCCCGTTCTACCTTCAGTGTTTGAGATAGCAAGGTTTGGTTCTGTAGGTGCAACCCAAAGCTTTGGAAGCTAGCAGTATTTTGTCCTTATTAAATAATAAGAATTTTTTAAAAAGTTAAAAAATCCTTATAAGCGCAGGTAAAGTGTTTTAAATATTGCTACTTTTTGGTTGGTTTTTTATTTTACAATGGACAGACATCCATTTTCACTTTTAACTGTTCCAGCTGATTATGTCAATATCCTTCTATTTATATTGTGGAGAGCATAATTTGTATAGTGTGACGTGCTTCAGGCTGAATCAGATTAGTTTGCTTATCTCGCTGCTTGAACTGGTTAATTTTTCTTAAGCACGTTTTAGAGCCCCCGTTTTATCCTGTTTGCCAGCAGAACTCTAAAAGGGCAGTAATCTCTCCAGCAGAGAGATGTTAGTAGATGACTGGTGGGATAATAATACTTTAATTTGGTGAAGCTCTCTGCAGAATGTGAATGGCTATCAGTAACGCATTTTCTTTTAAGAATATGGTTGTAGTTTGTATTTTGATAAAGCTTTCTGTGCTGATGGCATGGTAGACATTATTCTGTATGTCATGTTTTCATGTTGGATTTTGTTATTTTACAGGAACTTGATAATGGAGATTCTCATGCAGTTGGGTATGTATTCAAAACATTTAGAAATATTAAACTTAATTCCCCCCTTAAAAAGCTCCATTCTGAATTTAATTAATGCTGCATTTCATATTTTGGCTGTGAAACAATTTGAGAATTGCTCCAAACTCTCAAAATGATCTGGGGAAAATTCCTTCTTCAGCACAACTCTCACAGTTAGTGCCACCCTTCAGGAAAACAAGATTTCTCAGGCATAAACATAAAGAAAGCATCTTAATACTTCTATTAACATAGAGTGTGATTTGTAGCACATGTATGTGCTGTTGTAGTCTGCTGGTTTTCAGTATTCACTGAAACAGCAAACTGTGCAGCATGGTGATGTCGAAGTATTTGCTGCTTCTTTTCATAATGTAAATAGTATTTCTAGGTTGTGTATGCCTGTAGCCTTTATAGTACCTTACCTGTAAGTTGTAACTTAGTTTAATGCAGCCTATTTTTGACTAGGGAAAAAGAAGTTCTCTTTGAAGCACAGTCTTCACGATACTTGAATGAATTTGATGAGATTGTGAGGCTAGGAAGAGGAGGATATGGTAAAGTATACAAGGTATTCTTTACCTTCTGTTTATAACTGATCAGTTTATGTCTAGTTTTTCTTTGAAATTTAGAGTTACTGTTTTGGCTGGTTTTTGTTTTGCTTGGGTTTTATTTCTAATGGAAAATGAAAAACACTTATTTTCCAATAGAACAAGTACAAACCTGCACATTTGAAAGATGTTGGCATTTAATTTTGAAAGATGCTCAGTTGCTGTTTCTATTTTCTGTTTGTAGGAAGCAGGATGTATCAGATGTTTTACTTCATGTGTTTTGACCGTTTTTAAGTGAATGAAAAATTCTTGTGTGAAGTACCGTGATATATATTGACTTAAAAACCAGCCACAGGAACTGATTAGTCTGCATACCCCAGTGTTCCAGTTGTGGCTGCTTGAAAAAAAGCAGCCTTAATATGAATGTAAACTGTCCAATCCAATGTTGATTAATATTAAATACTTTAGCATATGGCTAGCCTACAGTTCCCCACATGGTATGTGCCATGCATAAATGTCACTTGTGGTCTCATGATTTTCTGATAACCCGTTTAAGCAGTTATCAGGACATATAAGCATTTTGTTATTGATGGAAAGATAACTTTAAAACCATGTATTTCACAAAGATTGGATTAGATGTTTGCAGTCCTGTAAGAAGGCAAAAGTAGAGTATCCTTAGGTTAGACAGCTGAGCCTAATCCCAGTTTCACTCTCTGAGTGAGATGTTGTATGAATGGAGTGCAGAAATTAAGTTTTAGAAAATAATTGGTTCTAAAGGATTTAATAATTCATTAAACACATTAACATCTAGTTCTTCCTTTTGCAATTGTTTTCAGGTTAGAAACAAGTTAGATGGTCAGTTCTATGCTATCAAAAAAATTATCATTAAGAAGGCTACAAGAAGAGATTGCATGAAGGTATACTTTTTCCTGTATTTCATCTCTGGTTTAATTCCCTGTCTGCTGTAGCTGATTCTAATAGAATTTAGTAATGCAGTTAATATTTCCCAAAACATAAAAAATGTTAATAATGGGTTTATGCATTCTGAGTTTCTATAGATTTAATGCTATCAATACCTAGTAGAAAAAAGTAAATCAGAGGTATTTAAGTCCATTAAATCATAGTATCATAGAATTGTTAGAGTTGGAAAGGACCTTAAGATCACCACTTGAATTTGCTCATTTCTGCAACTATGAAAATCCTAATTAGTTCTAAAGCTTCAAAATTTTCTTTATTACTGTAACAATTTTATCTGTTCTTTCTCTGTCAGAAACTGTTACTTTTTTGTTATCTTTTGATCTTTTGTGTTTATTAAGTACTCAGAATAAAGAATGGTCATACTGTTTATTTTTGGTCTTTTTAGGTGCTACGAGAAGTTAAAGTGCTCGCTGGGCTGCAGCATCCTAATATTGTAGGTTATCACACTGCTTGGATGGAACAAGTTCAAACAGTACATCGAAAAGGAAAGTGCAGCATATTGTGTTAGTCTTGCTTGCATCCTGCTTATAATCTCTGTACTGTTATTTCCAGGAGAGTATAATTTCTCTGATAAAATAACTATTTTTTTATCTTTAAAACAAAAAAAAAAAATCCCCAGAGTACAGGTGATCATCAGATCTTCATATTCTTCTGTGCACTTCAGTCTCTTGCATAGTAACTTACCTATTAGTTAATGGTGAATTCAGAACTGTCAAAGTATTAGCTTCACTTCTGGTAATACATGAGAAGGATTTTAAAATTGTGTGAAGTTCAGTGGAATGGAGTGAGAACCTTTAAACACAAGAAATAATGAGTTGACAAGGAGAAGAATAAATATTGAGGGATAAGCCACTTCAGATATTGGGGAAAAAGTGATGAATAGAATAAAAAAAAAGCCAGCCATCCACAAATTTGCTACCATGTTTTGAAATCTTGGAGTTGTAGCAAAACTCAAGCAAGTCTCCCACTATGCCTTTCTTCCTATCTGTAAAAGAGTTCAGAAAAACTGAAAGAACCTGGAAATAAATAAGGGGGGGGTGGGGGCAGGGGAATCCCTCTTATTTTGCTTTTCACGGGAGAGTTTTTCAGTTTATTGAATTGCATATTATAGTCCTACAGTGACAGAGAGATCTGTTGGTTTTTTTTTGTGTGTGTGTATATATCAGCTACTGTCTGTAACTGGTGAGAATTTATCTACATTTATGTTCATTTTACACCACCTTTCCTGCTGCTTTTTTTCTATTCATTTTCTCTGTTCTTGGCTCTTTCCACACGTCCTTTGGCCCCTTTGTAATCCTAATCTGTTGTTCCTTTCCTCTCTTGTTCTTTTCTGAAATACCTTTAGCAGTTAAATCTTTTGATCCTCTTATGCTCTGTATGCCTTTATTGCTTTCCAAATCAACGACTTCATGGTCAGCTATAAACACAAAAGAAAATTAATAGAAAGTTGTCAATACGGTAATACAGACAAGACTTTCTAATGATACTGAGAATCTTCAAGGATGCAACTTTTTAGTTGCTAGGAGTACTTCACAAGTATGCAATGGTGATAAGTATGTAACTAGATCTGTAAGTAGGTCCTGTGGTACTTAATGGTTTTCCTTGGCTTAGAAGATTGGTATTTCATATCTCCTCTGTGGTAAAACAAACTGCTTTTTCATATACATATACAGTTTTAATGAAAACCATTTCCAAAATGTTAAGTATCAAACCAGCAGCATAGTGAAGCAAAGGATGGTGTCTTGTGGAGTTGCTTTTTTAGCTATTATATACATGAGAAGCTGTAATAACATAATTTTGAACAGGCTAACTTCTTAAAGGTTAAATCTAGGTGAATATCTAAGAGATCCCAGTACAACCCTTCAAGTGACCTCATACAACAGGTATTTTCATTTAAAGAAAAACAAAAAAACATGTGGTTGCTCCTTATTAGATTAAAAAGCACCTTTTGCAGCAGCAGAATAGAGAAAAAACATACCTGTAGGTAATGAAGTTAAATTCAGTAAGATGCTGTAGATTAAATATTAATTTATAGTATTATTTTGTTTTTTAAAATACCATATTCATCTTTTCATCCTGTAGATAAAACAGTAATGGAGTTGCACCCATTATGTTTGGAGCAAGAGAGTAGGAAGTAAGTATTATAAATCTTAATGATAGCATTTATTTGTCTTTAACATAAGACTTCTTATGAGTACTCTTATGAGAGTACAGAATTCAGCATAGATTTCACAAGAAGCTTTTTGCTTCTAAAGTATTGCCAAAAAAGTCTTAATTATCCTTGTCATTGTTTCTCTTCTTGTTGCATAAGCTGAAGAATATTACTGAATACTTCTGCCTTCTTTGGATCTCAGTTTCTGAGTATCTGAATGTAGTATTGGGCTTTAAGCTTACTTCAGAAGTTCTGTGCCAGTCAGAAACACTGATTAGTTCTGTGGAATTACACTAGAGTGATGGTGCCTTCTGCTTCTCAGAAGTGTTTATTAGCCCTTTCAGAAAGGAGATGGAGTCCTATGAGAATTACAGCATAACTTCCTAAGTTAGAAGGAATGGAGTTGCATCATACTTCTGTCCAGCGAATGCTGTGACCTAGTACTATATGTACCTATGAGCTGTCTGGGTCAGCTCTCAGAAATCCCTGCTGGGGGAAGGTATTAAAAGGGCTGTAGCCTGCACTGTCTGTTATGTAATCCTAAAGTTTTATATGGGGAAGCAGCTGAACTCTTACTCTGGAATGCAGTTTGCAACTGGAATAAACACAAACCCAAAGAAAAAAAAACCCAACCAAACAAAACCCAACACTTTTCAGAATGGTGTGTCACAAATAGATGGTATAAAACTAGGTACATGTTTTTGATTTCTCTCAATTACTTTGTTATTTTCAGTGATCGCTGTCACATTCAGAGTGTGGAAAGTGGTAGTTCAATTATCTTTGCCGACCTTACTTCTCAAGAAAAGAAGTCCTGTGACAGTACCGGTCTTAGAAATCTGGGTAGTGAATTGTGTATGAATGATTTTACGAACAACAGTAGTAAAGAGTGTGTGAAACCAAATAAATGCGAATTATCCATAGAATTACAAGAAGACTTTGTAAGTAGTGTTAGCAGTAGATCAACTGATGTGAAAAATCATCCATCACGGGTACCTCATACTAGTCTGGAACAGGATGCTAGCACTGGAAGTAAGTCCTGCACTGAAGAATGCTCGAAGAATCATGTAGCTGTCTGTGGAGAGTTTGAGGTAAATGCAGTTTTCATTAAATATACTTATCTGCTATCTACTTTAACCATGTTTGTAAAGTAGAGTTTGGTAGACACAGGAATGATTTATAATGATGAATTAAAAAAAAAAAAAAATTATTATGATAAGATTCAGGAATACAGACAACTTTTATTTAAATGGGTAACACTATTACAAGGAAGCTGACCAGAAGGGCTGGCAGAAGTCAGCATACAAGAAAGTTACCATCATCTTGGGTCCTTTCAAAGTACCTACATGAGTAAAAAGTACTACTGCATAAAAAAACCCGATCCATAATTACACTTGAAAATCCTCAGCCTTCAGTAACCACGGCTAATTCAGATATTATTCATGAAAGTGTCTAGGTATGTCATGTGGTGCCTGTATAGTGTAGGATTCCACATGGAAAAGAGAAAAGCAGATGGCAGCATGGAATCGCCACTCTGCCTATGCTTCTGAAACTTGGCTGGCATTCATATCTCTGAAATGTCCTGTATAACACAAACAGCTCTGGATTGCTCCAAGCTTTTGATATCATTTGGAGTTCCCTCTTGCAACAAATCCAAGATTTTAAAGGTGTTTGCTTGAATTGTCCAGGCTATCAAATGAACTAGTACATTATCAGAAACTGAGTATGAAATTACATACTCATATTAATAAATCAGACGTATGGACTAGATGACCTTAAAGGTCTTTTCCAACCTAAATGATTCTATGATTATATGAAATTCCACATTGAGGTGGATTTTTTTTCTAATTTATATTAATTTACACTGTTTTCTTAAGCCAGAATGAAACTCTGTTCAGTGTGTCTAGAAGCTTTAAACTCTAATGTGAATATTAAGATACGTAGCTGGCTGTTCTGTTTTTATCATAACAATTGTTAACATTTGAGGACAAGCAAAAAAAAAAAAACCACCCCAAAACTAGTTAGTGTTGTTGCATGTGCTTCTTGAATGCAGTAGATAAATAATACTGTATTTGATGTTACTTTGGTATCTGACTAGGATTTTTTAGCTTAATGAACAAATTCTGATTTTATTAGCTTTAAAGAAAAATAACTAAGGAAATATTGTTTATGTTAAAGTGGCAACATCATAGACTATTATTTTTCTGTTAGGTGGAGTATCATTTGATGCTTCATATACAAATGCAGCTGTGTGAAATATCTTTGTGGGATTGGATTTTTGACCGTAATAAAAGATGCAACGAGAGAACAGAGGAAATGTCCAGTAAGAAGTCTTAAAAAATTTCTGACTCATTATGAAGCAAGTATTTCGTCTTTCCTAATTAGAAGTCCACTTGCCTGATTTTGTTTTACTTCAGCAGCTTATAATATGGATCTTCTTCATTAGATGAATAGAATCATCATTAGATTCTTTATTCATTTCATCACCTAGCAGCTAGTATTGAATCTTTTTATGATGTTGGTAAAGAGATTTAAGTTCATGGGGTTTAGACAACTCTTCAAAAAAGAATGAATGTATGCCTGAGGCATAGTTGTTACCTGGAGACATCTCTGCCTGGGCAATGCTACTTATTTGGAATAGTTTTTTTATTGCCAGAATCTGCTTTTTCTCAGAAAGCTGTTTAAATAATTGAAATTTTGCTTTGGTAGTAGTCTTGCTGGTACAAAATAGAACTCTTCGCAGGCTAATTTATCTGCTGTGGAAAACAGGAATACATCTTCTGTTCCAGACAGATGACAAGAAAGAAAAAGCTTATTATTAAGAATCAGAACTCCTACATAGGCTGATTTGTCATTGGTCTAAAGCATGTAGTATTTACCTTGCTGTAATAGCCAGAGGAGTTCTCATGCACTGATACCAAGATGCTTCAATAACTGTTGACATTTGGAAGAACAAGTCTAATGCTCTTGAAGCATTAGAGACACGTTCCTTTCTCTGGTTGTATAAAAAAAAGCATATGCTTAACAGATTGTGAGGCATAAACTGTATGATTAATGTTTAATCTTAGTTTTAATCACTATTAAGATAAATCTGTTGTTCTCTTTAGTCATGGATGCCAGCTATCAGCTGATGTCTGCTAATCTCTCCTGTATTCGTAGTCTTTTGCCATAAATAAGCTAAAAGATGATGTTCCTGGTCAGGGAATGACAGAATTACTAGGGCATTTGACCTAGTAGGGTAGCACAACAGCAGAAGAATTAGGGTCCAAAAAGGAAGGCTGCAAATTGATACCGATACAGAAAGCATGTTGTTATGTAAATTAATACGATTTCATCTGGAATTGTATTTTTCATTCTAATTCAGTACTTCCATCTAAGTAAAGAGGTTTTAAATTCATTATCAAGTAACTTTCTGATGGAGTTTGGAAGAATCTTTTCAGGCAGACACATGTTCATGACCCCTGAATTTTCCTTTTTGGAATTTGGCAGTTAGTGACTTTTTTTCTGTTTCAAAACCAGTATCTTAGGAGAAATACAGGAAGTTCCATTTATAAATTGGACTCATTCTGTTAAAAATTTCTTCCATGTCATAAATAGAATTCAACAAGACAAACCATCGTAAACTTCATTAGCTCATTAAAATTAGCTAAAATAATTTAGATTTTAAATTGTTTTAAGGTCCATACCATCTCGTGGATGTCCGCTGGACAATGAAAATTTTTCAGGAGTTACTAGAAGGAGTATGCTATATCCACAGCATGGGAGTGATGCATCGAGACATTAAAGTAAGTTCATTGAATGAACTAATTACACTTAAACTTGAAGAAAACGAAGATAACTTACATTATGGGAGAATGAAAGCAAATTTATAGCTAAATTTGAGATGACCTGGGCTTTTAAGAGTTTAGCTGTCTTATGTATGAAAAAATACATTGTCTCCTCTACACCAGTATCATACATAACATACAGTATACATACAGCATTGTGCTCAATTACATTGACTTAAAGTGAATTATGATTAAGCTCTGGAAATGTTTTCTCCTTTATGGAGCCATTTTCTTGTTCTAAACAGGGATAGTCAGATTGGTTTGGTTTTGTCTTGGTCTTTCCTTAGCCAGCATAGGACCTAAATTTCCTAATTACCTAAAAGAAATTAAATTATTGTAGGTAATTATAAAAATAAGCAAAGGCCAGTGGCTACACCTCAGTTGGCTGTGTATCAGCTTTGGAAGGTATGTTCAAGTTATAGTTGCAAATAATTGCTGTCTTTCAAAATGGTTGTTATTTTCCTTAAGGGACTGAAATTGTAGGTGATGTTAGTGACTGAATGAAAAGTTCTGGTTTCATTCCAATTAAAAATAATGAAGAGCAGACTTAAAATAGTAACACTTTGACGGATTAGAATAGCGTGCCGTTTATATGTTCATGTGAAGTGGTTTTGGAATTCCAGTCTTAAGAATAGTTTTGACTTAAATGTGAAGCGTAAGTAGATGGATTTTGCTTAATCTGACTCGGAATAGCAAGGACATGAATGTGTATTTTCCTACTCTGCTTCCTAGAGATTCTCTGCATCTGATATAGTAACTATATCAGGAAATGAGTGTAAAGATCATCTTGATTATTAAAACTCCATGTGTGGAAACTTGGAACTACTTGAAAACACACAGTGTTCACTCTGGATTAATTTTATTTTGTCTGCCAGCTGTTTCAGGATCAACTGTTTTTTTGATTTTCCTGTTAAGCATCAACATGGCCTTATTGTCCAAGTCCTGGTAGTTGTATAAAGAATTCCATAGTGGGAGCTTGGTTTTGAGGCCATGCTTATTGTTTTCACCACACCTTATTCTAAAGGTGATTTTGCAGACATCTTGCAGAAACAGTAATTTCTGTCATAATATTACAAGGAAGTGTTTCAGCATTTGAAATTTTGAGAACAGAAGTCCAGTGAGTGAGTGAGTAGCCTTGATTATGTCTTTACTTCAGTGGAAATGAGAAGCCTACCAACTTGTTTGGCACTGCTGTATCTTTTAAATTTGATCTGCATTGAAGAAATGAAGAGTGGAGATTGCCCATCTCTGATACAATGTTCATGTCTGCTTTATACTCTAACAGAACTATTTCCCTTCTTGCCACCTGAGCAGGTTTCATGAAGAGCTTTTTGTCCTTTATGATCTTGGGTGTTAATGTTAGCTCCATTACTTAATGGTAAAGAGATGTGGCCTGCGTTGACATCTAAAATTCTGCTTATGCTCTGCACACTGCAATATGAAGGGCAGTTCTTCCGCAAGTTGGACTGGCAAAGTTAATGTTTGTTCCAGAGGTGATTAAAGTTGCTGTCATCTCTGTGTTTAGTGACCCTGCAGCTATGTAAAGAGGTGTCCAGCCAGACTTGTGACTGTCCTTTAAGTTAACAATAACGAGTGGATGTAGGTGGAAAAGCATCATCAGACTGTTGGCCTAAAGACAGATAATTACTGATCTTCAGGATTTATCTGATATTTTTACATTTTGCAAGAAACAGAGACACATTTGTGCTCTGAGGCTGGCTGTGAACAAGTATTAGGAGTTGCCATGACCTAACGGAAGCTTGGTCATTAACTTATATTTGTTAACTACAGCTTGTGCCCAGCAGGAATGCATAAATGGTGTTAATGCCTTCAGTTCTTTTACTTCCTAATTTTATAGCATGAGAAATGAGTCATAGTTGGGCTTCAGGTCAGTGAAGCTCCTGGAAGTGCAAGCAAGCAGAAGTTTCATCTCATTTGTACATACAGACATAATCTAGGAGTGCTTGAGCCTCTAGATTATAAAATTGTAGAATGGTTTGGGTTGGAAGGGACCATAAAACCATCTAGTTTCACACACACCCCTACCACGCACAGATACCTTCCCACTAGATCAGGTTGCTCCAAGCCACATCCAACCTGGCCTTGAACACTGCCAGGGATGGGGCAGCCACAGCTTCTCTTGGGCAACCTATGCCAGTGTCAGTAAAAAATGTCTTCTCTATATCCAATCTAAATCTACCCTCTTCAGTTTAAAACTGTTGCCCCTTATCTTGTCACTACTGACCCTGGTATAAAGTCTCCCTGCTTTTTTGTAAGCCCCCAATTATATGTCGAAAGGGCACAGTAAGGCCTCCCTGGAACCTTCTCCTCTCCAGGCTGAACAAGCCCAGCTCTCTCAGCCTTGTCTCCACAGCAAAGGTGCTCCAGCCCTCTAAGCATCCCTGTGGCATCCTCTGGACTTGCTCCAACAGCTCCACATCCTCCTTATGTTGGGGTCCCCAGAGCTGGATGCACTTCTCCAGGTGGGGTCTCACAAGAGCAGTAGAGGGGGAGAATCCTCTCCCTTGACCTGCTGGTCATACTGTTGGTGATGCATGCAGCCCAGGACATGGTTGGTTGCTGGGCTACAAGTGCATACTGCCAGGTTATAGACAATTTTTCATCTGTCAGTGCTGCCAAGTCCTTTTGGGCTGTTTGCAGTGTAAGAAGTATAATCAACAGTCACTGGTGATTTTTTGTCTGAGTTGAGATATGCTACTTCTGGTTTATATTGAGCGAGAAAAAATTCACATTCAAAATTAAGAAGAGATGTGATTCTGCCATATGTTGCATTAAGTCAGGTATGGTATCATTTGAGGAAGCAAATTTCCCATTTTCTGTTGGGAGAAAAAAAAACCCAAAACTTTACATTTCCACTAAAGCTATTTCCTGTTTTGCTTTTCTTCCTTTTTCCTACATCCTTCATATGTGTTTTTTCTGCCAAAATGGTGTTGCCAACACGTAACTTGGTATCAGCTATGACTTTTTTTCCCCTCTCTCACTAATGAGAGTGTTAATTATACCTGTGAAACACTGGATTTTATAGTCTTGAAACAGCTGAAATTTCATACTTACTTATACAGGTATATTTATAGATTTTATACTGTCTTGTTTTGTAGCCCAGAAATATCTTCCTGCATGGATCAGATCATCATGTAAAAATAGGAGACTTTGGATTAGCCTGCAAAGACCTTCTTTGGGATCATGCAGACCAGTGGTTTAAGACAGAAAGGAAAAATGGTAAGAGAAAAAAAGCTTAATGGGTTTAAGTGATTGAGTTTCTATGATATTAAGACTATAAAATTCTAAAGTGAAATGGTAACAACACTGAGAAGTGTAAATTGCCTTTTTAAAGGACTGATGCATACTTCAGGAGTGGGGACCTGCCTCTATGCCTCACCAGAACAATTGCAGGGATCTCAGTATGATTTCAAGGTAGGAAGTAGTAGTATTTTTCCTCTATTAACACATGAAGGTGATTGGAATAAGACAAGTCTTTCAGTAGGTGAATATATAAATATCCCTCCTACTGTTTCCCCTAATGTTTTTGCTGAAACATGGCAAAAATAATTTGTTTCTAAGATCTTCTTGAGGAATGTGGAATGTACAGATTTGAATTTGTGTTGTCAGTAGTGTCCTGATATTTTTCCTATTATCAGGAAATTTCGTTGTCATGAAATGGTTTCATATTGTGATTTTCTTAATGAGGAAAAGAAATCCACTAAGTAATTAAAAATAGCAGTTATACCAGACTTTTTCTTCACTCCATTACCAGTCAGACATGTACAGCATGGGTGTTATCCTGCTAGAACTCTTCCAACCATTTGGAACAGAAATGGAAAGAACAGAAATTCTTACAGGTTTACGGAATGGCCAAATTCCTCATACTTTCTATATGAAATGGCCTGTTCAAGCCAAATACGTTAAACTCCTCACCAGTCAGAATGCTACAGAAAGACCAACGGCTGCTCAGCTCCGTGAAAGTGAACTATTTCATACCACAGAACATGTAAGTTATGTCAATAACCTCAACCTTTACAGGATAAAGAAATATAAAAAGAAAATGGCTTTTGTTTTCCTGTATTATCAAGTTTTTTTGGTTTGTTTGTACATTAAGAGCATTGTGTGATCAGGACTTTTTTCCAAGTACGGTATTTATGCCACTGTATTGATGTTTCTGGTGTCTTTGCAATGAAATAAATGAAGACCGGGCTGTTGATTTTGAGATATTTTTATAGATCAGAGAAGGTTTTGAAGCTTTTCAGCAGCTCTGAAGAATCTTTTTATAATTTTCCTTTGTCATGCTTTTTTGTTTGTGGATTAAGTTGTAGTATCAAATATGCAGAATAGCATCTATAAATGAAGTAAACTGGCTCTCATTTTCAGGTTATTTCCAACCTACAACAGAAGGTGAGACAGCAAGAGGAAGAAATAGAGAAACTGAGAGAGAGAATAAGACTGCTTTCAGAAGAACAAGGTGAACAATGTATGGAACTAGGTTCCCCTGTTTAAGTATGGGAAGAACCTCTATTGTATGCTAAGTTATATAAACTGTTCCTTTTTTACATAGATACATCTCAATGCATTTTGATTCTCCTGTGTGTTGTTTAAAGGTCTTTTTGTCTTAGTCCAGAAGTCTTCAGTCAGCAGAAAGTATTCATGTTGCACTGAGCCTCAGGATAACTTGCGTAAATAAGCATTTGGGTTACAGGGGAAAAGATAAGGAAATATTAAAAGTGCAGCATGTATTTACGTAAAACTACTGCACATAACTTACAATCATTGACAAATACGCGTGTCATGCAGCAGTTAGTAAAAAGGAAGGTCACACCCAAAAGTTAGCTGTAATGTTTTTATTGATTTAGAATTCTTTTCAACTGTAGTACTTGAATACATCTCAGAAAGGACTCAAACCACTACAGCAGGCATGAGGGATAATAAGATTATCATTATAAAAGAGTACAGGCTTACTTGAGTAGCTTCAGAATAGAGCTGAAAGGTGCCAAGTTCTCACATGACTTCATCCATTTTTGCACATTGGCTGGGGCAGCATTGGCACTACCCATCTGCTGAAGCACAGACCACACAACAATGTCTGCTATGGTGAGTTCATTTCCCACCAGCCACGCTGCCTTGCCCAGGGCAGCATTCATAGAGCGCAAGACTGCTCCTTTTTCCTTACTGCTACCTTCTCTGAGCTGGAAAATGGCTGTATCCACCCAGCTGTCAATCAGAGTTGAAGTTACTGCATTGTACTTCTGGCCCAACAGGGAAAAGAGAAATCTGGCGATGTTCCCTTCTCCTTCAATAGGGCACATTGTTTGAACACTGAACTTCATCTGGGGTTTTGGAACTGAAATTAAGAAAAGGAAAAAAGTGAATACCATATGGTAAAGAAGTTAAATGTAACAGCAATGCCATGATGTGTTTTATTTTTGATGCCAGCACCACTGTTAACATACTTAACCTAAGGAACAATTTTCCATTTTCTGAGTCTGAATAGACTAATGCAGGAACCTGGGACAGAGAGATCACTTTTTGCACATTTCAGCCAAATCTCCCACCTCATTTCTATTCTAGCCAACTTACTTCTAGACACTGAAAAACGCTTCTATAAAAGAAATCCTGTGGGTACAACCAAGCATGTAAATGCCATGTGTATTTTAGTATTGGTAACTACAAACACAAGTCTTCCTCCTCTGTCCCCATCATTAACAGCTATGAAGAGAGCAAAAATGTTATCTGCAGTATGTATCCATCAAATGTCAGCACAAGGATGCCAAAGCATCTGTTGTCAAGGTTTTAATGCCCAAGTTTCATTTTCTCACCTATTGTAAACTACTGATCTGCAAGATAACTTTGTTCTTACCATCCTTCCATATAAGAGTAAAGCCCAATTGATACTCGTGACGAGGCTGCTTCTTAGTCTGCTCTCCAAAGCATTTCAGGAGGTTTTCTGGCACGCTTTTCACGGATGAATGTGTATGAACAGCTGATAATATTTTATAGCGTTCACAAAGCAGATTGTGCAGCACTAATAATGACAATGGAGGTAGAGATGGATTTGCATTGATTACAACATCTTTCAGGGCACCATAATCCTGAATAGAAAGTAAAACATTCAGTAGAGAAGACAGTGAAAGAGATTTTGTTTGACCCCAAAGAGTACGTAACCATGTATGTGTGTATCTAAAATTCTAATGCTACTCAAATCTATTCAAGTTTGAACATTTAAAACTTGTTTAAACATTTAAAAACCTTCCTCAACGCATCATTCAAGAACATGACTTAGGTAAATTCGAGACGTATCTGAAGGTAAAGTTAAAATTTCAAGTTAGTAACAAATAAAAAACCAAGTGTCATAATTTCAGAATCAACTATTCTAGCTTAGAATTCTATCCAAATAAGAATATATGGGATTTATTATTTATAAACTTTTGTATCTATAATCTGGATGTTCAAAATTATATGGTAGTTGTAGGTTCTTTGTAAGGATGTAAGACTTCTCTGATGAGTTCGGAGTGTCCCAGGTTTTAATGCTACCCTTCCAACCCTGAAAATTTTGAGAGCAGAGAAAGTACCCATCAATGTATATGGCTCAAGTGAATTTACCTTTCCAAGCATCACATCCAAATCTGCTCCATTGGCTGTCAGAGAACAGTCGTTTGTTTGAATTATGTTAGTTACATCAATGTCAGCATCTGGGGTTTGTGTCATCTTTGAGAGACCATCGACGGCACTCTTCAGTTCATACAAGCGTTTCAGAATCAACTCCTGGCGGGCTTCAAGTGCTTGAAGTGAAGGATCAACCTCCTCCTACAGGAGATGAAAACCAAGGTTGCATGAATGTTCACTCAGCTCAGTGTCAAAATAGTCCACAGCTTACTTGACAACAAGTTTAGAAAGACTTTAGAATCATAGAATTGTTAGGGTTGGAAAGGACCTTAAGATCATCTAGTTCCAACCCCCCGCCATGGGCAGGGACACCTCACACTAAACCGTATCACCCAAGGCCTCGTCCAGCCTGGTCTTGAACGCTGCCAGGGATGGAGCATTCACAACCTCCCTGGGTAACCTATTCCAGTGCCTCACCACCCTAACAGGAAAGAATTTCCTCCTTATATCCAATCTAAACTTCCCCTGTTCAAGTTTTAACCAGTTACCCCTTGTGTTACCACTACAGTCCCTAATGAAGAGTCCCTCCCCAGCATCCCTATAGGCCCCCTTCAGATACTGGAAGGCTGCTATGAGGTCTCCACGCAGCCTTCTCTTCTCCAGGCTGAACAGCCCCAACTTTCTCAGCCCATCTTCATACAGGAGGTGCTCCAGTCCCCTGATCATCCTTATGGCCTCCTCTGGACTTGCTCCAACAGCTCCATGTCCTTTTTATGTTGAGGACACCAGAACTGCACACAATGCTCCAAGTGAGGTCTCACAAGAGCAGAGCAGAGGGGCAGGATCACCTCCTTCGACCTGCTGGTCACACTCCTTTGGATGCAGCCCAGGATACGGTTGCCTTTCTGGGCTGCAGGCACACGCTGCCGGCTCATGTTCATTTTCTCATCAACCAACACCCCCAAGTCTTTCTTCGCAGGGCTGCTCTGAATCTCTTCCCAGCCTGTAGCTGTGCCTGGGATTGCTCCGACCCAGGTGTAGGACCTTGCACTTGGCATGGTTAAACTTCATGAGGTTGGCATCAGCCCACCTCACAGGCATGTTGAGGTCCCTCTGGATGGCATTCCTTCCCTCCAGGGTATCAACTGAACCACACAGCTTGGTGTCATCAGCAAACTTGCTGAGGGCGCACTCAATCCCACTGTCCATGTCAGCGACAAAGATGTTGAACAAGACTGGTCCCAACACCGATCCCTGAGGGACACCACTCATTACTGGTCTCCAGACGGACACTGAGCCACTGACCACAACTCTTTGTGTGCAGCCATCCAGCCAGTTCTTTATCCACGAGTGGTCCATCCATCAAATTGATGTCTCTCCAATTTAGAGACAAGGATGTCATGTGGGACAGTGTCGAATGCTTTACACAAGTCCAGGTAGATGACATCAACTGCTCTATCCCTGTCCATCACTTTTGTAGCCCCATCATAGAAGGCCACCAAACTGGTCAGGCAGGATTTTCCCTTAGTGAAGCCCTGCTGGCTGTCACCAAGCACCTTGTTGTTTTTCATGTGCCTTAGCATGCCTTCCAGAAGAATCTGCTCCAAGATTTTGCCAGGCACAGAGGTGAGACTGACTGGTCTGTAATTCCCCAGGTCATCCATTTTCCCCTTCTTGAAAATGGGGGTTATATTTGCCTTTTTCCAGTCGCTGGGAACTTCACCTGACTGCCATGATTTCTCAAATATGATGGCCAGCGGCTTCTCAACTTCATTTGCCAGCTCCTTCAGGACCCACAGCTGGGTTTCATCAGGACCCATGGACTTGTGCACATTCAGATTTTTAAGATGGTCTTGGACCAGTTCCTCTCCTACAGTGGGCACAAGGTCTTCATTCTCACAGTCCCTGTGTCTGCCTTCCAGGACTTGGGTGGTGTGGTCAGAGCCTTTGGCAGTGAAGACCAAGGCAAAGAAGTCATTCAGAACCTCAGCCTTCTCCAAATCCTGTGTAGCCAGTTCTCCCGAGAGCTTCCTGAGGGGGCCTATGTTCTCCCTAGTCTGTTTTTTATTTGCTATGTACCTGTAGAATCCCTTTCTGTTATCCTTAATATCCCTAGCCAAGTTTAATTCTAACCGGGCCTTAGCTTTCCTAACCTGGTCCCTAGCTTCCTGAACAACATCCCTGTACTTTTCCCAGGCCACCTGTCCTTGCTTCCACTTATTATAAGCCTCTTAAACTTTTTAGACTCTAAACACCTTCAAATAACCAGAGCATCATGGAATGTCATGGTCTTAAGTCAACTAGTTGTCTTGCCTTTAGTATGTATGAAGATGGTAAGCAACAGGTTATTTAATCAAATCTCTGAAATCTTCCTGCTTAAAATTCATTTTTTTTAAATCAGTAGCCACAGCAAACTGTCTAACATAGTACACAGCAGACTACAACCACAGAGACTTAAGGCTGGCAATGAAGTGCTGAATTGAAACTTCAAAAAACAAAGTTATCTCATCAGGATTCTCTCCAGCCCAAACAAGCAGACTGATTTTGTGCTGAGGCTGCCAAACAAGGAAATGTTTTGACAATTCAGGAAGTTAGTGAAGTAAAAAAACCTGCAGGTTTGGCTGGATGGTATATCATATGAAACAACACTTTGCAGCCATTCTCTGGTTCAGAGAATATAAACTATACAGAAAAAGGTGACAGGCTTTGTTACATGTTAATCCCAAAGCATGTTATCTCAATTATCTTACAAGTCTACCTTTTTTAGAAGATGGAAAATATATTCCTGGGGGAAGTATTAAGTCTACAAAGTTGCAATAACGTTAAAGTATCTTTGTATAGATAATCCATTTTCTGAATAAGGATTAATGAAATCCAACCTAGCAACCAAACTTCTTTCAGTCTAATGGATAAAGAGATAACAAGCAAGGTATCCAAGTGAAATCCTGATACCCACTTACACAACATTCTCAAAGGTAAGACATGGAAACACCTCCTAAGTGACCGTTATTTGCCTACAGGTTTTCCTATTATGCAATTCCATGAAATAAAAACCACTCTCAGAGGAGATGGGAAGTTAATGCTGTTGTTGCAGGGGGAGGGCAGCTTTGTTAGCATTCCCACGCAGTTCTGCCCCAAGTCTACTCCTGCTCAGTATCACCACCAGCAACCTGGGTGAGGGCACAGCACATACTCACTGAAAAGCCTGATGCATCAAGCTAAAAATGGCCACAAACAGCCCGGAAGAATCCAAAGCATTCCTGACACTGGAAGAGGCTGAAATCAACTAAATTAATGTAACAGTGTTTTGCATTTTTGTCTAATACAGTAACCGAGACCAGGATGGAGGGTGCGTAGCTGCCTCGTTCCCATCTCAACAGCAGAGACGAGAGCTGGGAGGGTGGCCATGCAGCGGGACGGGACAGGGCATGCTGAGCTAGCTCCGGTCTTGCAAGGGCTTGGCCCAGAGCCCAAACACGCCTGTTTCAATGTAAAACCAGCAAGAGCCACAGGCGAGAGCCCCGAGAAGCCAGGCTGCGAGTTACGGAAAGCTTAGCAAGCGCCACAGAGAACTTCCTGACAAAGCCGTTTTTATTGAACCCTCGCAAGCGCTGCTGGTAAGCGCAGAGGAACGGGCGTGGCCTCTACTACCACGCCGCTCCTGCGGGCTGAGGCAGGCGATTGCGGGTGGCCGGCCCTGGAGGCTTCTCCCAGCTCCCCCCGGGAACAAACCCCAGCCCAGCGCGGCCGGAGGCGGGCCCGCCGGGCTCCGCAGCAGGGCGGCCCCGGCCCGTTGTCCACTGCCGAGAGCAGTGGGCCTTCCCCCTGGTTGGCCCAGCCGCTGCCCCTCGCTCCTACCTGCGGCGGCGGCGAGGCGGCGGGCGGGTGCTGGCTGTGCAGGCTAGGCAGATGGTACATGCAAGTGGGCAACTGCTCCGCCAACACCGACCCGCCGGCGCCGTGGAACGGCCTCACCTTGTACATGGGCATGGCGGCACCCGCCGCGACGCGCACCCCGTTCTCAGCAGCCACTGAGCCCGCCTACCCGCTGTACCCATTGGCCCAAGCTGACGGTCGGCGCCTTACTGACTCACCCGCCACCCAATGCACGCTGGGAGCTGCCGCTCCGCCTCCTTGTCGTCTTCCTATTGGCCAGCATGAGCCATTGATTCGCCAAGAGAATCTCCATAGGGCAAAAGCTCAGCTTCGATTGGATAGCTCTACCGACTAACTGGCGTCAATACAGTTGAAAACTTGATTATGATTGGCGGGCTCTTTTACTCAGTAGCCAATGACCGAGCGGAGGCGGGGCATGTGGGGATGGGGTCCTGAGTGAGGGAAACCGCGAGTCCCGCCAGGGTCTTAATGGAGGCGGCAGCGCCATGGTGAGTGTCCGCCGTGGGGCGGGCAGCAGTGGGCTATAGCCTTACTTGCGTCGGGTTGTGTCCGGCTATAGTCTTACCCGCGGTGGTGGGGCGGCTCCTCGCTCGCCCTCCGCTGCCCGGGGCCTGGCCGCCGGCGCCTTTGCGGCCTCCTCGCCCGCCTCTGGCTTCTCGGTTCCCGTCTCTTGTCCCTTCTTGCTAGGGGAGGCCTGTGGGACTCCTCGGACGTTCCGCATTTGAGCGCGACCAGCCGGAGCACCGGTGTTCTACCCCCCTCCCCGCCCCGCCCCTGGGTGCTGATTGCCCTCGCTTGAGAAGAGCTGAGTGTCGCCGTAAGGCGAGCATTTCGCACCTTCTTTACGCTACCTGTTTGCTTTCTGTCTCTCTTCTCTTTCTAAGCTTTGAACCTGCCAAAGCCATCAAGCCCATCGACAGCAAGTCCGTTCATCGGATCTGTTCGGGACAGGTTGTGCTGAATCTTGGCACTGCCGTGAAGGAGTTGGTGGAAAACAGCCTGGATGCTGGAGCTACCAACATTGGTAACATTTTCATCGTAATTTCATTGAATTTCATAGATTTATAAGGTACTTCTTTTTCCTCAAAGCAGAGTGCATAGTAGCAGATCTTCCCCTGTTTAAGTCTGAACCCATTACCCCTTGTCCTGCCACTACAGTCCCTAATGAAGAGGCCCTCCCCAGCATCCTCATAGGCCCTCTTCAGATACTGGAAGGCTGCTATGAGGTCTCCATGCAGCCTTCTCTTCTCCAGGCTGAACAGCCCCAGCTTTCTCATCCCATCTTCATATGGGAGGTGCTCCAGCCCCTGTTCATCAAAGATATTTTTGTTGTTCTTCAAACTTGACATAGAAAGCCATTATCTGGTAAAGTTACTTGAAGTACAAAATTAATCCTGAATATTGTACATGAACCTACAGAAATAAAGGACTTCACTCATTTTTGTAGATATAAAACTGAAAGATTATGGAGCTGAACTGATAGAGGTTTCAGATAATGGATGTGGAGTGGAAGAGGAAAACTTTGAAGGCTTGAGTAAGTTGAACGTTTTTCATAATTTGTATTTGGACATTCTGAAGGATTGGTTTTGGTGAGAAAGCTACTTAAAAATAACAAACAAAAACACTTAAATTCCTGAGTTTAATAATTTTTAACAGATACTCATCTTTATATAATGTGTGCATGATGTGCAAGACTTGAGCAAAATTGGACTGGACTGCTGTAGTGCTATTGTGGTTATAGTTCTTGTAGCTCAAAAGTAACCTTTGTTTTGATTGCTGATTTAAGTGGAACAAATAATAATAGAAAAAATTATATCAGAGAAAGCCCTATAGATTCAGTCATGTTGAGTCATTGAGTCACTATTGAAGGTGTTGAGCTTTGTGGAAGTGGCTGCTTTTGAAAGGTGACTTATAAACCTGAACAGTTGCTGCAAGTGAACCAACACTGCATACGTGACTGTCACGTTTTCCATTTGCTAGTTTTAAATTGTATGAAATGGGAGCAGAAATTTGTGACGGGTACATCAGCAGCAAAGGCAGAACTGTGTACTGCCCCAAGGCATCTTGTAATGCATGTACTAATAATGCTATATGAATTTTAGGTGTACGTATGGAATAAAGGGTGTATCTGAGGATTATAAAGATATCTGGCTTATAGGACAAGGGGAAAGGAAATACACAGAAGGCTTTCTGCTTCTTGATATGCATGCAGAATCTACTTGCGTAGACCACTGTCACTTACAAGTAAAATAAATATTTTAAACATTTTTCCAGCTCTGAAACATCATACATCAAAAATACAAGATTTTTCTGATCTAATACATGTTGAAACATTTGGGTTTCGAGGTGAAGCTCTGAGTTCACTGTGTGCCTTAAGGTATGGCTATTGAACTTCTTATTAGTAGAAAGTTACTATATGCACAAAAATAACTGAAGCCAACTTTTCAGTTTACTGTTATTGATAAAATGAGGCTTTGAAAACTTCCTGTTTCTTAACGTTTGGTTGATTCTGAGCAATAGGTTGCATGACATCCTGAGTCCTTCCCAACTAAAATTATTGTATGATTCTAAGCATCTGAAATGAATCTGTGATTCTAGATACCTTATTGGTCCTTGTATGTATAACATTCAACATTACTAAGTATGCAGATCTGTACAGGGTGGAACTGTGCACTTGCATAAGTGTTTGATCCTCTGATGCAGAGCACTGTAATATATAAGAGCTGTTTGCCAGGCTGTTACTCATTAAAACTGTACTTAAACTCCCAAAGTGCACATTTGAAATAGCACAGCTTTTGTGCACAGTTCTGTGATCAAGAATATTCTGCTGTTATGTGTTAGTATGAGAAATGTGTCCAACAAAACCAGACTTTTAACATTGTATTTTATAGGAGAATGAAAGGGATGCAAGTAAAAATGCTTGCATTGTAGCTAGGAAAATGTTACACTATTCTCTAGGTATGCTTTAGTTGTATGTGGTAGAGTTAGTTTTAATTAAATGAATAGTATTAGCATAGTTTTTCTGCCTGATAAGGTGATGAGGGGATGAGGAATGGGTAAGAAAATACAGTACTCAGCATATAATCCTGTTGCCTTTTCCTTTCCATTAGTGATATTACCATTTTTACCTGTCATAAGTCTGCAAAGGTTGGGACTCGGTTGGTCTTTGATCACAATGGTAAAATTACTCAGAAAACGCATTTTCCGCGACCACAAGGAACAACTGTGAACATACAGCAGTTGTTTTATACTCTGCCTGTGCGGCATAAGGAATTTCAAAGAAACATTAAAAAGGTATGTTAGATCAGAAATTATTATTTCAAAGGATTGTCACCCCAGAACTTAAGCGCTGCTGATACTGCATTGAGAACTGTACTCAGTTCTTTGAGAATACATTGATTTTTGTCAGACTATTTGTGCCTGTCTTGTATCTTAATCAAATAAAAAAGCAGTGATCCTGTATTCTTTCATCTTCTATTTTGCAGTGATTGGTTTTAAAGGTACATTCTCAAATGTTGATTTTAAAAAGAATTTATATCATGATCACTTTTGTGTGTTTTAAAATCAGGGACTGCTGTGTTATGGCTAAATACCAATCTTGTAAACATTATTTGGTTTTGAAGCACAATTTTTCACATCTAATTTTTTATGTTTAATTTGTAAAGGTATAAAAGAATTATTAAACTCCCTCCCCCACCCTCTTTTTGTGTTACCTGCAAATATTGAATGTTTTGTTTTAAAAAGAGACATTTCATATAAATTTGAACTTTCGTTTTTTCTTTAATAGGAATATGCAAAAATGGTCCAGCTGTTGCAGGCATACTGTATTGTTTCAAAAGGAGTGAGGATTAACTGCACTAATCAAGTTGGCCAAGGGAAAAAAAGTTCTGTGGTGTCCACTACTGGGAGTCCTAGTTTAAAGGAAAACATTGGAGCAGTATTTGGGCAAAACCAGGTATTGCTTTTATTATTGAGAGGAGAGATCATATAGCTGTACAGAGACATTTCTAATGTCTAATAAACAGAGGAGGTGTAGGAAACATGTTAAGACCTTAAGAGAATGGAGCATGTGTTGACTTCTAGCACACCCTACAGGTTGAAGAAGGACAAACAGTTCAGCCTCCACAGATTGCCTTGAAGTTTCTAAATCTGCTTACAGATGTTTTGACGAAAGAGAAATTATTTAGGAAACAGGGTTACAACGGTATTATTACAAGTATATTATTACTACCATAGGGAATATTGACTGATAGACAGCTGCTGGTTGTTGATAAGCACTTTCTCCCTTCACAATGCTCATGTAGAGATTTCAAAGCCTTGGTCATGCTGTAGCTGAAATACTGGATGAAAGATGTAACTTTATCTTTCCACATGGCAACAAACATAGCTGAAAACTCAGTTTTGCCTAAACAGAATGCTTTGCTTATAGCCTGCTTATATAATATCTAATACTTAAATGTATAGTCAATGGAAGGTTTTCTAATGACAGAAAAATAATAAAGGCATGATTGGGAAAACATTTATAGTAAACATACCTGTACTTAGGCAGGCTGTGATTCAAATAACATAACTTTTCTAATAGCTTTATTGTTATCTCAGAAGAAACTTCTGTTATTCTTTGCCTTTTGGTTTTGCATAAAGCTTGATAAGGTCATGTATATAAATGTAGCTGGAGAGTCCAAATCATTTTGTTGTTCTGCCTATGTACATTTTCAAGTAAGGGTCTGTGAATCAACTGAGGCGAAAGTAGTGAAAAAACCCCACCATTTTATCAAATGGATTTTAAGGATAATAGATAATAAAATAGAAGGAAAAAATGTTTCATTTCCTTTTTTTTCCTTGTTTTAGTTGCAGAGCCTCATTCCTTTTGTTCAGCTACCTCCTAGTGAAGGTGTCCGTGAAGAATATGGAGTTAATGCTACTGACATGCCACAGAATCTTTATAGGTAATTAGAAAAGTACAAACCACTGTTGCCAATGGCATTTTACCATAACCCAAAACTCATTAAAAAAAAGAAAAAAAGAAAAAAAAAGTGGTAGTTAATAGTATTAAAAATGACTAAGAACATCAGAGTAGATATTAGTATGTAATTTGGGGAAAGACCATCACATGATTAAAAAAGTTAATTCAGGCCTAAGATGTTGCTAATCAGATGAATGGGAAGAGCAAATCTGCTATTCCTTGTGTCCTAGTCAGTTACATATTACTGTAATCTTCAGCTGAATGTCACCTTTATCAGTACCCTGAGTAACTGGATGGATGAATTTGTATCTGTTGTTTATACCTGTATTTCTTTGGTTTTGTTACTTAGAAATATACCAGAGGAATGTGAATCAGTTCATAAAATTACAGTTTACTGTCTTTAAGTGTACTTATCTAATCTCTGATTAGATGTGAGATTTATTGGCAAATAGATGCATCAGTATCTGACCAATGAAAGTTCACAACTGACCCGTCATCTTCTGGTTTCAGAGCAGAAAAACAAAAGCCACTTCTCTTGAAATCAGTGAGCTACTCTTTCAATTGTCTGATGCCTTTTTGGAGCTGAACATCTAGCCTTTGTCAGATAAGGAATTAGGAGAAGAAATAAGTATACATATGTATTGATGCTGTATAATAGTGCTTCTTTTAGCCCTTTATAAAATACTCATCCATTAAGTATGCTCAAAGTCTGAAAAATTTCTTTTGCTGTTCCATTTTACCTTACTGTTGTTGTTATTCAACAGTATTACAGGCTTCATCTCTCGCTGTGATCATGGTGTTGGAAGGAGTGCAACAGACAGGCAGTTTTTCTTTATCAACCAACGTCCATGTGATCCAGCAAAGGTGAGGGTTTTATTTTTCTAAGATCACCAGTGCTAGCTTGTTTGATACTCTCAGCCACTAGATGAGTAGCTGATATGTGTATTTGTGGCTTGATGCTGCAAGTTTCTGCGTCTTAAGGTTTTGTGTTCATTGTGTCTATTTGTATGAACAAAAACTCACTCATGATTTAGTTCATTAGTTGTTTTGAAGGAGGTTAAATAACACAGACTGATGGGAAATAGAAGATAATAGTTTTGGCACTTACTGTTTTTTCACCTCTGTAGGTTGTCAGACTTGTGAATGAAGTTTATCATGTATACAATAAACACCAGTATCCATTTGTAGCCCTTAACATTTCTGTAAATTCTGGTAAGTTATGCATAATTTTCAGTAGCTTCAGTAAAGTCTGTAATTTAATTGAAGAATAAATTGTATTTATTTAGAGAATATTGTAACTTTTTTATCTGCACGACTTCCTGCACTGGGGTGATTCTGTGATCTTCCATTCATGAGTGAGAAGTGGGGTCTAGGTGTGGTTCCACTATTCTCTGCCTCTGCTTTTTCTGTACTCAAAAGTAACTTATCTGAAGTAATAAGAAAAAGGCAATCTTGTGGTTAGCTTAACTAGAGGAAAACTTGTATTGTGTTACTGCGCAGAATTAGCTTCTGTTTTGTTTGCTGGAATGTTGAGGAAAGTTAAAAGATTAATTTGCAGACTTACTGTGAATGTTAACTGTGGCTTTGGTTTTAATCCTGTGAAATAAAAATGAGGGGGATGAAACAGCAGAAAACTGACTTTGATCCAAGGGTGGATTTCTTTTTGTACTTTTCATTTAAAATGTGATGGTTTTCCTTTTTATTTAAGAGTGCATTGACATCAATGTAACTCCAGACAAAAGGCAAATTTTACTTCAGGAGGAGAAGCTTTTATTAGCAATTTTAAAAACCTCTCTGATGAAGATGTTTGGGAGTGATGTTAACAAACTGAATGTCAATCAGAAACTTCTGGATGTTGCAGGTAGGGGACAAAATGTGAAAATTTTGTGTGTGATATAGGGTAGATATTTGAAAATGGAAAAGTGTGTTTTTAAAAACCCAAAGAAGAACGGGAAAAAATGTCTGGCTGTTAATTCATGTATTTTTCAGGGCAGATTTTTCATGTATTATTACACTGAAAGATTGTTACTGGCATCATATAATAAGTGAGGACCCAAAGTTATTAAGTGATTGCTATGGAAATTACACATGCCAGCATGACATGATTTACTTTCAGCTTTATGGGGGAAAAAGCTAACACAAACTGAAAAAGACTTCTCCCAAGATGATGGAAGAGATCTGATTCCTTTATTTAAATGTCTTCAAGAAAGAATGGTTATGGCCTTATAAGTAAAATCTGAAATTTGAATAAGTTTGTTGGATTTTGAACTTCAGTTCTCTCATGATAACTGCAGGAATTGCTGATTCTCTTGTGACTGTATAGTCTTTCAAAGTTGCTTTTCAGGGTTAACACCACTTCATCCCCTAATTTATTTCAACAGAACCCCTTCTAATTTATTTTTTTACTGACATACAGGATCAGCTGTAGCCTGATTCTGTTATTTTAACTTAATCTTTAGTAAAATACATGTTGGACTGATAATTTCTGAGGTTGAAGATTCTCTAATTATCTACACAAAATCACATATACTGCAAGTATCTGTTGTGCCAGCACTTTAACACCTTGCCAATGCAAGTATAAGAGCAGTTCTCTTTTCATTGTTGGTCAATCATTAAACTCTTTTGATAATAGAAACAAACATGCTGATTGCACTGATTGCTATTCCATTTTAAAGAGGTCACAAATTCATCCGCATAAGTACTGTTTTCTTAAAGATGTGACTGCCTTTTTTTTTGTGTGTGTTGCATTTCAGCCCCATATTCAGTTATTGTCTGAACCATAAGGGCTCCTTTAAGGAGTTTGCTGTTTTTTCTATCTCTCTTTTCACTCCCTTTACTAAAGCACATAATTTAATCAATGTTTCCAGCTAATTTAGAATCTTGAAATGTTCTTTATTCTGATTTTATTAGGCAACATGAAGAAAACACTTCCTGAAGAGACAGAAAAGTCTCAGGTAGAAATGTTGCCTGACTCTGAAACTGAAAATCTAAGTGGTGAAGGAAAAAGAATGACTCTTTCCAGATTAAGGGAGTCATTCTCTCTCAGTCAAATGACAGAGAATGATTTTCGAAGCCCTAAAAAGGTAAAACAGCAGCACAGCTCCCCTAGACAAATGTCACTTGATACCAATTGGAGTACCATGAAGACTCAGAAGGCTGTCTTGACTAGGGAGTCCAAGAGTTGCCATAAGATGGACTTAAAGATGTCAACTCCAAGCAGATATTTGAGGAAATTGGAAGATAATGCAGATTCTGGATTCTGTAGCACTTCTGAGTCAGATGCTGGATGTAGCACACCAGAAACTGGGAGCTGTGTCAGTAACGAAAGTATGATTAATCTTTGTAACGAAGAATTCTGTAGCTCAGAAGAACAACTTCAAAATGAATGTTTTAGAACTATTGGATGTAGTGAGAAATCATTGGAATGTGATGTTCAGGTCTTGGGTGCTGAACATAAGTTAAATCAAAGGATTGACTGGACTGATCAAAATAAGTTATCTGAAGAAGCTGATAGTTCTTCTCCAAGAATAAAACGTTTTAAAAGCAGAAGCTTTAGCAGTGAAGTAGACAACTTTAAGGCAGGTAAATGTCCTGAACTGGAGAATACTGTGAACTGTAAGCCAACTGTTGATGTTCTGGTGGAAGTTAAAAAGAAAACTGTGCCACTTGAATTCTCCATGAAGGTTTTAGTGGAAAAGGTAAAAAAGGTAATAGAGCAACAACAGAAAAGTACAGAAACACAAAATTACAGAAGATTTAAAGCAAAAATTAGTCCTGGAGAAAATAAAGTAGCAGAAGATGAATTGAGAAAGGAGATCAGGTATTTTCACCTTCTTAATATACTGTATTCATCAATTAATAGAAATAGTTTAGGGAAAATATAAGACCTCTTGCGGGACTGGGAGGAGGCTTACATCTACCTGTTTTGGATATGTCCTTTATTTAACTTATGCCATTAAAATGTCCATTTGACAAGTTATTTTACCTGACAGAGCAGCTATTCAAACTAAATGCAAGCAGAATGTGGAAAAAGACACTATAAAAGGCCACAAACATCCTAAATTTGGCTTAGTTCAGACTTGTAATTTGCTGTGTAGTCAGAGAAATGTCAAATTTCTTGACAAGTAACTCTGAAAAGACTGGATAACTCATATATCTCCCCCTTGTGAATTTGAAATTGGGGGAGACATGGCTGTGAATATAAGTTACATTCAGGTGGTCACTGGACAATAAAAGTCTATGATTTGTTAATTTTGAATTAAAAAAAAAAAAAATGTTAGGAAAGCCTGGTAATTGCAAAAAAAGAAGACCAATGTCAGCTTACTTCAAAACTGTGATTCTGCCTTCGGTGTTATTTACTTGGACTATTGCCATACTGCCCATTTCTAATTTTATTATCAGTAGCTGTACTTAAAGTGAGAGAATCCTGAGCAAGTCGTGTCTTAATAAGATTGTGTTCTGCCAGAAATGGCCTCATCAGTCAGTGGCATATTCCAGATAACTGTACTTCTTCACATTCATAGCCTGCTTAAATGAGATTTTTCTTTCTTTTATATAAAGTGTGTTCTGCAGAGAGAAAAAGCTGTTTTTAAGTTTTACAGTCTAACATGATAGCTGATGACATGTAACTTACCTGTTTGTATTTTCTATATACAGTAAAGAAATGTTTGCAAAAATGGAAATCATTGGCCAGTTCAATTTAGGGTTTATTATAGCAAAGTTGAATTCCGATCTTTTCATAATTGACCAACATGCTACTGATGAGAAGTACAACTTTGAGATGTTACAACAACACACTGTTCTTCAAGGTCAGAAGCTGATAGTGTGAGTATTTTCAGTGTTTTAACAATAATAATTTTTAAAGTTTAATTCAAGGTTTCAGAAGGACATTTATGGTTATATTTATGTAGCACATGCAAAACACTGAAGGTGAAAGTTATTTTTTATAGTCTCTATTTCAAAGAGTCAATCTTCACATGAGAAATAAATTCCACTTACCCAGTTGTAGCTGTGCAGCAAATCAGTGGTCAGACAGATTTCATGATGGGCTTACATAGAAACCCACAGTTTGGTAAGGATGCTGATACAGTGTGGATGTTGGAGCTGCTGTTGCAACAGGGAGTGCTGCCCAACCAGCCTAACTCTGCTGAGTACTACTTAAAAGTGATCTGTTCAGTAGTGAGATCTTTTTAACAAAGCAAAGTGAAATGTTTTGGTAGAGAGCTCTGTACCGATAGCTCTAGATTGCTTCTGAAACCTGTCTTAAGTAATCGGCACTATGTAGTGATGCACTACCATGTATTTCTCTCTTTCAGGCCTCAAAATCTCAATCTAACGGCTGTAAATGAAAACATACTGATTGAAAACCTGGAAATATTCAGAAAAAATGGGTTTGATTTTATTATAAATGAAAATGGTGAGTTTGGGCCAGAATTGCTGAAGGTAAAAAAGATGAACAGTTTCATGTCATTATGCAAAAGTCCCTTTAGGTCATTGTCAGAAACTTTGAAATAATATGTATTACACTCTATGGTTTGGTTTTTAAGATTTATGATTCTGTGGTCTCTTTGACCTGCTTAACAGAGCATTGTAGAGTATTTATCTCTCCAGCTTTTTACAGAAGTTTCTGAAGGCCCTTTGGAGTTAACAGGATGTGTTATGTTAAAATCCTTTTGTTTTACTAGTACACTTGCTGGTTCCAGCAGGGTTCCATTTATTTATATATTAATAAATCTATATGAATAAATTTAATATAATAAACTTACTAATTTAATTTTAGATTAATAAATACCATTGGTAAGTGATGCTCTTGGGTTTTCCTTATGGATTTGGCATTGACTTACTATGTACTTCTGAGCAATTTGTGTAACTTGCAAGCTCCTTTTCTTTATCCAGCAAGGATCACCAAAGTGCTGTGTTTCTGTTGTCCCCTTCACCCAGAGTGCAGAGACGGAGATACTTGTTTATTCAGTGTCTGCGCAGAGATGGGTGTTGGGTGGTAACACAGTCTGCCAGCTATCCACTTTTACACATTTAAAACAGTGAAAATAAGTGTTTTCCCTATAGGTAACAGTCTCGTATCTACAATCATTGTCTCTTACAGTCTCCCGTCTCTGTTTCTATAGTATATTTCTATGTTTTATGCAGTATGTATTAATTTCACTATGCATGTTCTTTGAGTAAGGGTCTCTGTGGACAAGTGTCTCTTATCTCAGGGGGTGTGATATTTTTTTTAGTGTTAAAGTGAACAAAGTCCCCTTAGGAACAGATTTACCTTCTGTTTTGCTGAGCTCTTCAAAATTACTTCTACATTCCTCATCTTCCTGAAGTTAGTTGTTACTCTTCTGATCCAGATGATTCATTTATAAGTCTCCTACTTCTCCTCAAGGTCTGTGAACTTGTAATGAAACACTGTTTTTCTTTGCTCCATGCAGTTCTGCACTCAAGATTTTTCAAGTTTTTGTACATACAGTCCTTCACAAAATCTTAACTTCTTCATTGCCACTTTGGTATTTGGGAAGTCACTACAGATTTCTTCCATATTCTTCATTCCAGAATCTCAATTTTTTTGTCTAAAATGCTGTTCATTATTAATCTGTTATCAACAAAACCCCTTAATTATTTTGTAGTCACATAACCTCAAACTAGTTCCATAAATGTTTTGTTCTTTGAAATCAGAGGGTTTGTTAGAGATTGGATCTATCTGCTTTTAAGTCTGCAAGCAATTTATTTCTTAATGTTAAAAGGATATCTGCCATAGTTACCATTTTGGTTAGTTAGCAACAGCCATCAAAAGATTAAACCTCATCATATATACAGATCACATCATATCTATGTATCTAAGTAGTTTTTCACTCAAGAAGTAGTAATTTCCTGTAGTGCTCTGTTTGTTTCTTTATTAATTACTGCAAATCTTTCAGCTCCCGTAACTCGAAGAGTTAAATTAATATCGTTGCCAACAAGCAAAAACTGGACTTTTGGTCCACAAGACATAGATGAGTTGATCTTCATGTTAAGTGACTGCCCTGGAGTCATGTGTAGGCCCTCTAGGATCAGGCAGATGTTTGCTTCTCGAGCTTGCAGAAAGTCTGTAAGTACTGCACCTGATGGCTGTTTTCAAGTAAATACTGTCTTTTCTGTTGTATTATAGCTGTCTGTATCTGTATATGTATGTGTAATGCAAGGGGAAATTTATTTGCCGTTGAGTGTCAACAGCTAACGGCCTCCATTTTGTTCCATATGTTTTTGTCTAGTGTAACTTGGGAAAAACTTCTGGTAGTTTTTAATATGTTTCAAACTAGTGAACTTAGAAACAAACTTAGCTGTATTTGTACTTGATCATCTTGTAGTTCTTTTAATACCTTGCACAGTACTTATTTACTATAGTAGCTGAAGAACTGCTCTTACCTGTGTCAGTTTTCTGTATGGAGGAGAAAATAATAGGTTTGGTTTTTTTTGTCTTTACTTGCAGGTGATGATTGGAACTGCACTGAATGTGCAGGAAATGAGAAAACTGATCACCCATATGGGTGAGATTGAGCATCCCTGGAACTGCCCCCATGGAAGGCCTACTATGAGACACATAGTCAGTTTAGACTTGATTTCAACAGAATAAGTCAGTTTGATTTTAATTCTTGGTGACATTTTGAGCTTTTACCATAACTCTTATTTTGAGTAAAAAATTTTAGTCAGTCTTCACATTTGAAGGCAGTAACACTTAAAGGCATGCAGCAGCATTTCATTGTTGCCAAGTCAACAGTCTCAATGTACTGGAATTCACATGTAAATAACATTTCTTTTATTGCGATTTACTGTATTTTGCAATCAAGACTTTTAGAAAATAAATACGACTTTATATATAAAGATCAAGAGTAGGTGAACCTCATTTATAGCAAATACACTCATTGTTAAAATAAAGTGGAAAGTGAATTTAGGTCTGCAGTAATGCCCTAAAGCAAACATTAACTTTCTATGTTTTTACATCCTGTATATGATATTTAAAGAAAATGTAAGTACTTTTGTGGATTTTTTTTTTACTTACACTGAAGCTGTGTTTCATTAGATAATTACTTCAAGTATTACTGTTGTATTTAATGATTAGTTTGATCTGTGTTCAAGGCTTCAATAGAATAAATCATCTGTCATATCTACTTTCAATTAGTATCATTCCCATCCATATTCCAAACACTTCTTGTTCAAGTACAGGGATTTCTTTTCTGAGAATGAAGGGAAAAAAACTGTCTCACCAAGCACTGCTGATCAGATCAGTCTAAATTCTATCTTCGTAGAATCGAATTAGTTAGAAAATTTGTCTTTTTGAGTCAGTGATACATTAAAACATATCGCTCAGCTCTTCCGTTTCTGCAGTACCAAGGTGTGACCTGAGCAATGCCTTCACATCAGCACTTCAGTTTACTGCTCAGGGTGACGGGTGGCAGCAGTGCTGCTGCCCTGGACCTAGTGTGGCTGATGTGGGGGGCTGGGGTGAAGCCGTGCGCACCTCCTCTGGACCTCTTACGCTTGTGAGTGTGAATAAACCCTCTGTAGTCTGTGTGGAGCATGTGCAGCGCCTGTAACCGGTATTCCCAGCCGTGGTTTCTCGCATGAAATCGAACGCAGACACGGCCGTTTCCCTCTTCTCCGGCGTAATGCAGCGTTAATCTCCGCAAGGAGGGGCCGGCCTAGCTGCCGGCGCAGCGCCCGTCGCGGGGTAGCGACGAGGGCGCTTCTCTGACCACCGGGGGCCGGGCCCTGGCAGGCAGCGGCCGGGCCGCGGCGCGGTCGCCGTGGCTACGGGAGTGTTCGTCATACTGCGGCTGCGTGGCGCGGGCCCGCGGGGGTAGGCTTTAGGTGAGGGCCTGCGGAACCCGCTGGAGCCGACCCGCGGACGGAGCAGCTTCTGGCCCCGGGCTGCCCTCGCTGCCCCTTACTCCTCCACTTGGGGCTTCGGGCAGGTGATGGGATGCTGTAGCTGCCTGGGTGTAACGAGGCGGTGGTTGGAAGTAAGTGGTGGTGAGAGCATGGCGGTTCCCTGAGGCGGCCCGCGTCTCGCCACTGGAGCGCGGGGATTGATTCTTGTGTTACAAACCAGTGATGGTCAAACTGTGACATGAGGGGGAATTGTGATTACAGCTGTTCAAGTAGTACAGTAACCTTCATAGATCTTAACTAGCAAGATAACCGTGTAAGTTAAGAGTGGCTGTTCTACATTTTGGGTCAATCTGCACTCATAACTTTGAAAGCAAATTAAATCAATGCTGCTGGTGCAGCTGTAACTTTCCAGAAACTCACCAAACTCAAAATTTTTCAAATATATTTGAAAAATGGTTTTCGACTTTGCTACATGATTAAATCTAGACATGTAAAAATCTGTAAAGATGTAATGAAGATGGAGACTTCCATGTAGCATGAGTAAGTCTACTAACAAAACTTTAAGGTCGTGGTGGTTTTGGTGAATTTCTTGACAGTTAGGTCATAGCCCTGCGTTCTGTCTACTACAAGCTGAAATTGCTGCCTGGAGGAATAGTTATTACATAAATACCTGCATGTGCAATTTTCCATGTAGTTAGCTGTTTGGTTTTTTGTTTGTTTGTTTTTCTCAAATAGATTATAAGGGAAAACATCTTTACATAACAGAGTAGATGTTCAGAAGGGTACACATTGAGACAATTCAGTAATTATGGCAAAGGATAAGAAGAAAGATGTCAGGAAGACAGAAAAAACTTCACGCTCTCCTATGCCTTCACAAGAAGTTACAGCTGAGAGTAGTGCTACAAAGCTGACAGACTTGGCGACCGTCGTGAATGAAGAGGAAGAAACAGGGGCAAGTCCAGTGATACTGGATAAAGAACCACAGGAGGCAGAGGAACCTCTAGTCCAAGATGTTCTTCAATACCATGAGGAGCCTGTTCTTATTCAACTTATTGTAAAAAGGTATGCTTGTTACAAATACACCAATTCAGTCAGGAATTCTCATTTAAGTATCTCTGGTGTACCCAGTGTCATACAGAGATTTAACTTTCAATTCGAGGCAGCGAATCAGGTTATTCAGACCTAATAGCCATTATGAGTGATATATGTGAAATTCTGCTGCCTTCTTGCACCCTTGAGTGTTGTTGGTGCTGTCTGCCTGCCAAAAGATTCATTCTTTTAGGTTGTTCTCCTATGGTGAAGTTTTGTCTAAGTATACCGATGGTGAGGAAAATGTAGGTATCTCATTTAAAGTTCAGTTGTTACTGCCTTTTAATGTTTAGGGCTGCTCATATCTCGTAAGAATATCCTAAACTGAGGAAGCAGGTGAATAGAAGTGTTAGCCAAATCCTTTGGTAGTTCGAGGGGAATATATATAATGTTTCATGTGGCCAGGTTGCCTAGTTGTAAGCTAGTAAATCATAGAATGGTTAGAGCTGGAAGGGACCTTAAAGCTCGTATAGTTACAATCCCCTTGCCATGGACTGGGACACCTCACTTTAGACTATGTTGCCCAAGGGCTTGTTCAACCTGACCTTGAAAACTGCCAGGAACAGAGCATTTACCACTTCTTTGGGTGCCTCATCACCCTCACAGCAAAGAACTTCTTCCTTACATCTGACTTGAACTTCCTCTGTTTAAGTTTGAACCCATTGTTCCTTGTCCTATTACTACAGTTCCTCATGAAGAGTCCCTCTCCAGCATCCTTGTAGGCCCCCTTCAGATACTGGAAGGCTGCTATGAGGTCTGCACGCAGCTTCTCTTCTCCAGGATGAACAGCCCCAGTGTTCTCAGCTTATCTTCATGCAAGAGGTGCTCCAGCCACCTGATCATCCTTGTGGTCCTCCTCTGGACTTGCTCGAACAGTTTCATGTCCTTCTTATATGCTTCCTTCTTAAATGCTACCAACGTGTCTTGTTTTATTAATTGAACGAAATATGGGTTTGAGGCAACGCAACCATTATGTGACCTACTACAAGGAAGGTACAAAAACTCTGAAATTTTGTTGTAGTTGTTTTTCTACACAGGATGCAGCAACCGGTTTGTGTGTAAAACATGGTAAATCAAAGGTGATTTATTGTATATATGTTGTGATTTATGTCTACTGGTAGTGACAGGAAACCTTCATCTTTAGTTTGTTTTCCTTGTAGATACGAAGGTGAAAAAGTTCATGGGTTGTATGAGGGTAAAGGATTTGCATGTTTTGAGGGAGGAAATACATATAAGGTGAGTGTATAAATTAATTAAAAAAATAGTAGTGGGTCAAGTTCTTTCTCTAGAACAGGCAATCTGCTTTTAATGTGGGTGGAGGTTGAGCAAGCAGAATGTATAAGCATTGAAAGCTCTATTGGTTTCTGGCATGAAAGCTCTTCATTTGAAATGAGTAGTTGGAGGATGACATTAATATGTAATTCTTTTGAAGTCTTACAGTCACTGTAGGCTTTGGTTGTGGTAAGAATAAATTTGCAAATGATGCTGTTCTCTTTATTTTGAAGGGCATGTTTTCTGAAGGCCTTATGCATGGACAAGGGACTTACACATGGGCTGATGGAGTGAAGTATGAGGTAAAGTGCACCTCAATTTATAACTGAACACAATTACAACCAGTTAGAAGTGTAAATTCAAGGACAGTAGATAGGTTGCAGTAATTGGTACAGTGCAGGTGGCCACTGCAGAACTATGGCAGTGGTTTCAGTCACAAGCCTGACTTTTCCCAGACAGTTGGTCTTATTTTTTTAAATGTTGCAATTTAACTTTTTAGGGAACATTTGTTAAGAATGTGCAGATGTTTAGTGGCCGTTATACATGGAATGATGGCAGTGTTTATGAAGGATCAATCAAGGATGGAGTTCGGCATGGATTTGGATTTTTCAGGAGCGGTATTCATCCTATTTCTTACATTGGCTATTGGTGTAAAGGCAAAAGACATGGAAAGGTAAGAAAGAACACCAAATGCGAATATGGTCTTCTCATTTGGCATCCATATACTGTCTGAAATAACAAGTGTTGTTGTGCAGAGGTTTTGCAAAAAATGTTTCATGCTGCTGCATGGCCTTACACTTTGTAGAGATTTCTTTTTCCTGAGGATCTTCTCTGGAGTTGTGAGTGCCAACTAAAACAATTGGGGTGGGATCTTTTTGTGCTAGAAGGAATAAATGGTATCTGAAAAGAGTAATTGGTTTATTATGTGTTTTATCCTTTATGCTGCTCCACAAAGGTGATAAAAGTCAGAAGTGTCGACTGCATTAGTAGCCACATAGCAATGACAGGTCAATTCACTTCCCAGTAATGACAAAGTAATCCCATCTTCCAAATGTGTTAAGCAGACCAAGTATGATAATTACTGCCAGATCTAGTGTAAGTGACATCTACTTCCAGCTTGTTAAAGGCAAGTGGTACTTTTATCTGTCTCTGTTTTATGCATCCAAACTGAGAAACTTCTGGGCGTGACATCTTGAAGACTGATATTCAGCACGTGAGGAAGATCCATTCTAATAATGTGGGGTTTTTTAGGGTGTCACTAATGAAACACTAAAATCACACGGACTGCAGTGGATGATCACCAGTGCAGAGGTCTGTCCAGTTTGTTCAGAGAGGAAGTTGTCAGAAAGACAGAAAAATTAATGCTGTAGACTTACTGTTTGAAGTTGAATTCTGAATGAGTCAGAAAACTGATTTCCCTCAGAGTGGCTGCTATGATTAAGCTGCCAAAGTTAGCTCTCTGAAAGTGTTTCCAAGTGATTTGAAAAGCGTTGTAGAATTTGATGTAATATGTTGGGTGTTTTTGGTGGGGGGACACCTGGTCTTTTTTGAGGTCTTAACTATTCATCAAAAGAGGTTGCTTTTTAATTTCTTTTTATCACTTCAGTTGCTTTCAGTACAGTGTCTCAGGGTGACTGTAAGTAAGAGCATGATTACGTGCATCTGATGTAATTTGTATGCAATGTTTTATTAATATAGATGAATGTTTAGGTTTTTTAATTTACTATACTGTCTGTTTCAGGGTACCATTTATTATGACCAGGAACGTACTTCTTGGTATTCAGGCGACTGGGTAAATGATGTCAAAAAAGGATGGGGAATGAGATGGTAAATGTCATAGCACTCGTTCTTGTCTGCATATTTTTTATTTTACATACATTATCATACAGTTTCTCCTGTTGTTTAAAATGGATACACATGCTACCATTTCATAGTAGTATGCACTTTCTGTAGTGGAATAAATAATTGTACAAGCTGCTTTATAATAATAAAATAGACCTTCTCTATAACTTACATTTTTATGTTGATACATTTCTACTGCTCATTCCCACAAACAGATGTCTAAAGACAAAATGCAAAATCAGGTTTGGTAAATCACAAATCAACATTTTAAAAACAAATAAATGATTTGAACAAATGGAGCTACTTTTATGAATAGATGAATTATTTATGGAATTATACATAAAAGAATACTTTGATTATCTATGGTGAAGACTCTTTGGAAAAAAAGAACTGGTTAATATTTTTACAGTGGTCTGTAAGTTAAAAATAGTAGGTAAACAGTGGGTGCAATAAAACCTTTGTATGTGTGTCACAGTGAGCCAACTTTGAAATTAATGGTTATATTTAGCTTTAATAAATTCTGAATTCATTACCAGTGAGTTTTGTATAAACCTTGCTTTTATAAGTTCCACTTAGAATTTAGTATGAATGAATCATTAACTTTTACTATTTTCTTTCAGCTATAAGTCTGGAAATATCTATGAAGGTCAGTGGGAGAAAAATGTACGTCATGGAAAAGGAAGAATGAGATGGTTGACAGTTAATCAAGAGTATATGGGACAGTGGGTGCATGGCATACAGGTAGTAATTTCTTCCTCAACAGCCTCTTTAGTTCAGCATCTGTCCATTGCTCTAGTAAAACTAGATAAGGGAGTTTTGTGCAATATCAAAGGAGCTTTATATGTTTATTGCCAGTTGAGATAGTGTAAGCATGTTTTTTATCGTAAGTTGATGCTCATAAGAAGTCTGCAGTATTCAGATTGCTTAGAGGCTGTTGACTTAGTCTTACAAAATAATAATTTAATACTCTAATGGAAAATACGAACTTTTTCATTAATAAAAGCAGTTAAGTGTGACTATACTTAGCTTGAGATATGACTTCAGCAGTGAGTGTATGTAGAAATTTATGTCTGTGTCACCTGTGAAATATTAGACCGTGCTGTTAAGGTTTCATGGTGGAAGGAGATGATTTCTGGAATTTTCTGTTCCTTCCATTTACTATTCTGTTGGAAGAAGAGCGTGAGCTACTTTCTCTTGTCTTTTCACTCTGCATAAAATTGTTAAGGAGTCTAGCCTTTGGAACATCATGGGTCTGTCTGGCATGGTGTTCCTCACCTGCCTGTTCAGCATTGCAGCCAAAGGGATTCAGGCAGGAAGGGTGCCTTTAGGAGTCCTGTTCGTAGAGCTTGCTCAAGTACGTGTTGATTCAGTGTATCCTCTGAGCGCTTCTCCCACACACCTTTGGAGAATATGGCTCTGAGTATGGTTTGAAGTACTGCAGCTATCAGCTGGGTGCTTTTATTTGAGAGCTTTGCCAACTGTGACTTAAAGGTGATTCTCCTTTTTCAAAGTCTGGACCTGTAGCAGTAGTAGCTTGTCTGTGGATGTTTGGTTTTTCTTAGACACACAAACTGTTTTTCAGCACGGGTATGGGATCCACATCTGGTTTTTGAAGAGAATGCCTGCATCTCAGTATCCTTTAAGGAATGAATACATAGGTGATTTTGTAAATGGGAAACGACATGGACATGGGAAGTTCATATATGCCAGTGGAGCAGTATATGATGGTGAATGGGTTTGTAATAAGAAGCGTGGCAAGGTGAGTATTGACAAGTAGCAAGACGAAACTACAGACAGCACCAAATGAGTCAGTTCTGCTCTGTATGGCAGACCTCCAGATCTCTGTACAGAAAATTACATTCAATTTGCATTGTGGATGGAATCCCAACATAACATCCCACTGAAAGCAGCAGGAATCCTTCCAAGGACCTTGCTGGGCCACAGATTTGACTCCATGGTTAGGTGCATGTTGTGTGTATAAAGAAATAAATTTTACTGTGAAGATTTTGAATGTAATAGGTATGTCTGGATTTTTGCAGTGGTTGGCTTTTCAAAACTGAACAGATAAATAGGCAATACTTCATCCCAGCAGGGTACTTCAATTAATAGATGACTAAGTACTTTTTAAAAAATGGGGAAGGAAAATTATTTTGCTTTATTTTATTTCATGTATTGCATTGTAGTCAAGATTCTTAAAAAGAAATTTGATTGAGAGCATAAGTCATATTTTTAATTTTGTTAATTTCAATATAAATCAAAGATCATAATCTATCTGTAGGGCAAGTTTGTCTTCAAGAATGGTCATGTTTATGAAGGAGAGTTCATAGATGATAACATGGTGGAATGTCCTGCTTTTCTAGCGAATGCAATGAATATGAAAGGGCTGAATTCCATTTGCACAGAAAATCATTTTGGCACTGGTAAGCAGCTTAAGAAAACAAATTCTACTCAGTTGACATTTTGTTTTTACTATAATGTGAAGCTGTTTGTACTTACTCAAGAGCCAGCCATATTTCTTCAAAGAACTTTGATAAACATGGGAGTTATCTTAATTATTAATGACTTTTGCTCCTATACTTCCTGTTTCCTGCACATGACACTTTGAGTTGATTGACACATCCACACTACATCTTGTAATGCTTTTTGGCTACTCTTGTCTGAAGGTTTCATAACTTATGTAATATCTGCATTTCCTTTTGGCTAGGGGTTGGATTTGACTAAATTATCCTTCAGTTGTTATGCTGTTGATTATGACATTGCTACACCTCACTGTAAATGAGTTTATTATTCTCAGTTTGAAGTCATTAAGATAAGAAAGAATAATATATGTTTCATTCCCCCCCCCCCCCCGTATATATATATTTAACTTCATTTTAGTTTATTCTAATTTATTTTATTTGCATGATAGAAAATACCACAGTCATCAGTGGCTCAGAAGATACTTCTATTCTGGAATTCAGTACTGAGTTGGGTATATCTTTACTGCTTGACTTGTTGCCAGAGGAAGAGAGATGGGAAGAACTGAAGCAAGTAAGAGTTTACTGTTTGATATCTTCAGTTTTCCCCCGTAGTGTATTTCATGTTATTTTATTTCTGGTTTATTTTATTAAAATAACTCATTTCATTAAAGAATTTTTGAAAATCTGAAGGCCATGAAAGCAGAAAATCAAAAAGAATTAATAGACAGTATTGCTTCTTCCTGAGCCTTTTTTGGAATACAATTAAATATGTTCTATCTGGAAGGGCATTCAGCAGCTACCTTTAGCTACTGTAAGGTTTGTCTGCTGACAGACTATTTTTATTGATCATAAAAAATATATAGCTGCATTTGAGTAATGCCATCATGAATGCTTAACCAGGGATATCCTCTTTGAAGTTACAAGATGGAAAGCACTATATGCCCAGTTATAGGATCAATATGAGCTGATCCCTACTTTCTGTGAGATGATGCTGAAAACATATCCTGCTTTATTTAGGTAGAATTTGCTGTATTGAGGCATATTACAGAACTGAGAAGAATTTACACCTTCTACAGTAGCTTAGGCTGTGATTATTCTTTTGACAACACCTTCCTCATGACTAAGCTCCAATTTTGGAGATTTCTGAAGGACTGCCAGTTTCATCACTCCAACATAAGTCTTGCCGAAATGGATCGGATATTGAGGGGTTTGTATTTCTGTTGTTTGGGGTCTAGAATCTAGGAACTGTAATAGTAAGCTGTGGAGAGGTGGAGTGGCAAGTTCTGCTGATACCTCAACACTGGTAGTGAGGTGTCCCTGAGTGAGTACTTCTGTGCTTGTGACTTCTCAGTGGATGCATTAACACTTCTCCAGGCACTTCAGGTCCTTAGGTGGGAAAATGTAAAATTAAAATAGCCATTAAAAATTTGTTCTCAAGAGCCATCTATTCAAAACTTGTATTCATCCCGGTCTTGTCTTTACTGTTGCATGTAGTTTAAAGAGGTCTGAGAAAGAGAAGAAACAAATCTTCCAGTGCTTTTAATTTTGGTTTGCATGTAGTATGGGGTTTTTTATTTCTGTAGAGCCAGTTAAACATCCAGTTCTATTTTAGACCTGCACCAGAAGCGCTGTGGTGTCCCTAATATGTAAAGGGTTTAACTCCAACTTTGCTTCCCCTTTCATTCCTGTATGCTGAGTAGATGTGTTTCTAGAAAGAGAGAATTTGACAGAATTCAGCTGTAGGTAGATGATTCTCCCTTGAGCTTATTGTTTGGAAGTGATGCTGTGTCTGGTCTGATTCTTCCAGCAGTGTTGTTACTGTGTGATATGTAGAGATGGAGAGGCATTTTAATGTACAGTATAGCAATAGAGATTTATTTATTCAAATTTTTTAGGAGATAAAACACCAGTTGAGGAGATACATTGTCCACATGAGACTTTACTGTTCAGAACGTTTTTATCTTACCTTATTCGCCTAGCATTTCATATCTATCATGAAGAACACAAGTAAGTTTTTAATCTTATAATGACATTTATTTCAGTGTAATCAGTTTGAGTCTTTCCCAGACAAGAGTATTTTTATTTCAGCTGTAGAGAGAACAGTCCTTATCTGAGTAAGTGTTTCTTAGAAATGATGTCCAGGAACGTTATTCCCACTGCCTGTTATGTCCAAGGTAAGTAATGGTATTTCTCCTGTGCAGAATTCATCAATTTGTACCACATACATCATAGTTTTACTGTAACCATTTATTTTTTCCCAATTAATTTTTAAAGGTACCTTATTTTCTGAAGAAAGATGTACAGTTTTGGTCATGAACAGCTACATTGACAAATGCTGGGAAATATACAGAGCCTTTTGTAGACCAAGTACCAGACCTCCATTTGAGCTCACGATGAAAATGAGGCACTTCCTTTGGATGTTGAATGTAATAACCTCTATTTCTTTATTTTGTATGGTTACAAGAGCTTTATTTATTCAGTTTATATGAGTGTTTTAAAATACTCCCTGTGACTTCTGCCCAGTTGAAAAGATAGGAGTGGTGTTATTTGTAGAAACTGTCCACCAAACATTAAAGGGACAGTTACTCTACAGAAATTATTTATGTACTTGTGCAGGACTGAATTCTGACTTTGTACTGACAATTTCAAATAACCAAATCTTAAAACACATTTGTCTAAGGAAATAAAAATATTTTTGCTTCCTTCCTCCCCACCCTGTAGAGTGAATATGTGGAAATGTCTTCCTGGTAGAGCTCAGACTGGAAACCTTTTGAAATAACACAGTAATGTATTAACATAGTTCAAGATGAAGATGAGATTCCTTACGAATATCCAGTAATTCAGAGACACATAAAGATTACACTGAAGCTAGGGAACAATTCCCATTGATAGGCTTGGGTTTGGTGACTGTCACTGGTTAAATTCAAGCCTTTTTTCATGGGAAAAAGAAATAATTAGCAGATGGCAAGATTGTGAAAGCTCATAAATAAATTTTTGAAAATTACAGTTATTTCTTAACACTTTTTTTGCAGTGTAGCAGGAATTCCCAGTAAGGCCAGAATTTTACTCTGTCATTGATTACCTGTGTGGAATTATAGAATAGAATCACAGAATCATAGAATAATTTGGGTTGTAAGGGGCCTTCAAAGGCCATCTAGTTGAACCTCCCTGCAATGAGCAGGGACATCTTCAACTAGGTCAGGTTGCTCGGAGCCACATTCAGCCTGACCTTGAATGTCTTCAGGGATGGTGCTTCCAGCACCTCTCTGTCAACCTGTGCCAGTGTTTTACCACCCTCATTGTAAAAATTTTTTCCTCCAGTCCAGCCTGAGTCTCCCTTTTCGTTTAAAACCATCTCCTCTCTTCCTGTCACAACAGGCCCTGATAAAAAGTCTCTCCTCATCTTCATATAGGCCCCTTTTCAGAACTGAAAGGCCGCAGTAAGGTCTCCCTGGGGCCTTCTCCAGGCTGGACAATCCCAACTCTGTCAAGCCTTTCCTCCTAGGAGAGGTGCTCCAGCCCTCTGATCATGTGAAACAATTAGAAACTTTGACACAGGCTTTAAAGGGAGTTAGATTAAATCCATGTGGGAATGCCTTGGGTGCTGCTAACATGTAATGCTTACTCTTACCCAGGATTTTAAACTTCTCAGCAAACAGTTAACTCCTTCAAGACTTGTGGAAATACTTGTCAAAGATGGTCCCTCTCAACCTGGTAGCAGTAACACCAACCTGGAGCTGGAGGTGTGTATGGGAAAAAAGTATCATACTTCATTGCTACAGGAACAGTTAAAATTACTTTTAAAAACTTGCAATTACTGTTCTGTCTGCTAGGGCAGGATGAAATTAATTTAGTAAAAAAATAAGAGTACAAACTTCAGCCTCTATTTCTGTCTTTGTTTTGCCTATACCTTCTAATTTAGCTCATGTACTTCTATGTTTTTCTTATTACTCTTCTTAGTATAGTCTCAGCATACCTGACCATACAAATAATTCTTAAGGCTGCTGTAACCCAGAGGGCATTCTCCATTCCTAGGAGACTGGTGCTAGTAATAGATCAGTCTGTGAAGCAGTTGCTTTACAATATGTGTATACAGTGATTACATAGGGATGAATGTCAGCACTTTCAGCTGCCAAGGTGTGCACAGGAAATACTAAGATGTGTTAATAATTAAGATGTAAACACACTGATCCTGAAAATCTGGAGATCCAAGAAACCTGATGTGTAAAGTGCTGCCACCTCAGTGAAGTAGAAGACTTATGCTGCCTAACAGCTGGCCTGCTACTGAAGGCCTTTGCCCTTAAAGAATTGGCTCTGGCTTGGTGATGGTCTGTTGTAAATGACTATATTGAATTTATTGTTTTAAACAATGTCTGATAAACTGAACACACAAATGTCAGTCTTACTGAGGGATTCATTATACACCCATTCCAGGGGCTCCTGGAAGCATTGTATGCAATTAAAATTTTAGGTAATAGTTAATAATTTGTTAGAGAAATTTCTCATAGCTCCAGACACAGCAAAAATCTATGCAATATTTTATTTCAACATGACTTGTATAAGGCATGACACAGGATATCACTTCTGAATTTTTTGAGCTTGGGCTGTTTTCAGTTTTTCTTCAGAAGGAGGGATGTTTGACTGAATAAATGAGGCCAGTGAGGCTTTGCAAACAATCACTTGAGTTCTTTGCTTGCTCAGGTATATATTAATTGTCAGTTAACAAAAGGATTTTGCAAAAATGAGTGAATTAATCACTGTGTTTGTTCCACTCTAGTTAGTTTTTCTGGAATTTGTTGAAGCTCTTCTTGCCTGTGCGTTGGTGTATGTTACCAGTGATATGATAAAGGAGCAAGAAGCTTGTGAGAATGAGAGCAGAAGTAGCTTTAGAATGGAGGTTCACTCCAAGAAAACCACACATGTATCTCTGTTCCCAGACTATTCTCTGTCCCAGGTAAAGTTGATAGAGACCTGTCGAATATGTCCACTGGGAGGGTGAAGTCCAGCCCTGCAAATATTCTGTGTTTCCTGAACATAGAAACCACTTTCCTTTTTGATTGGGTCCTACTGCCTTTCCTGCTTGCTGATGCCTATAACATCAGCATAGTCAGCTTTAACACATTTGCACATTTTCCTAGTTAACTGTAAATACACATAAGGTGCCTGCAAGTTTTTGGTGTTTGAAGGGGAATTGACAGATTGGTTGACTGGTGGAAGAGACACGCCTCTCTTCTGTTTTAAGTCAAGTGTCTAAAATTGCACTGTAAAAATGTCATTGCAGTTGTTCCATGTATCAAGGTTCACCGTTTCCAGCAGTTAAGCTATGCTCTTTTCTTTTTGATGGACACTTGAATAAGGATTTTGTCAGTTACAAGATGCTGCCTGTGCCACTGGAGCAATTTAGATGCACAGGGGAGTTGGAGGCATGAGTTAGAATTGTTATTATTTGGAATTATGCATTTATTAATTCAAAGAGCATTCACAAACACCTCATTTCACACTGTCAACCAGTAGTGTCACTGAACACCACCACTCCCATTCCCTAGTCAATTGTACTGGTTCTGTGGAACCTCTTCCCGTGCATCACTGCAAGAATTAACGCAGCTGCACAGTGAAATGGTCCAGTTAAATTTCCAAGACCAAAAAAAAAAATCTTAATTTAAAATGTACTGACGGTAAAATTCTTCTTGTTTCCTTTTTATTAATGCATGTACAGTGGAACTGTACTTGATACAGACATGAATGATGACATGTCTGAGGCACCTGAGCTTTACTCATTGTTGTCTTCAAACAAAAGTTTCATAACACAGGATGAATTAAAGAAACATGAGGTATTTTAAATACAATATGTTCCCATGCCTGGATGCATGTATGCACCTCAAAGTGGTGCATTGCCTGCCATTGCTAATAAAAGCGTTTGCTCCCACACATGCACTCAGATATTTTTGTTTAGAATACTGGGTGGTAAGTTCTACATTAACTAAAACAGGAGTGAACAAAGCTAGAGTTTTATCTTGTCTTGCAAGGTGGGGGAGTAAGAGGCTGGGAAGTGGGCAGAGATCTAAAAGCAGTGGGGAAGGTAATATAATTCCTAAAATAGTTTTCAGATTTTTTCCAGCAAACTTCTCACCTTCACTGCCTTTATAATTTTGTACCCAGTGTATGCCTGTAATGAGATTCTTGATATTCCAGGAACACATACATTCTGTTTGATCTCTGTGATTTCAGAGTAAGATAGTAGGGATTACTGTTTTGTACTGGAATCATGGAAATCAGACAGAGAATTTGGAAACTTCCTGGCTTTTAGAAAATACTACCAACACAAAATTATGTTTGACCTGAGTTTTGGTGAGACGTAATCAGGCTGCAGAAGATACTTGGGGTGACAGTTAGAAAGATTGCAAAGCATCAGTCTCATTAGTCTCGAATCTTGTTCTTTTCACTTAGTATTCTTCCTGGAGTATATTCCTGTAATCAGGAATAGAGATTAATTATTGTTTCCTCAGGACTAGATGTATGTAGAGCAAGATGCAAGAACGGAGGGACATGTCTAAGAATAGGAGCTCTCATTCTTTGTAGTATCTTTCATTGGCTCTGAAATAGGATGATCCTACTTCCCTGTCTGGTGTCAAAGGTGAAGTGTTATGACCAATTTGCTAATACTTGAAAGTGTGAAACATGGTTGCAATTGAAATGTTTTGAAGTAGGTATAATTGTAGAATGCCTTTGATTGGCAGAATGCTTTGTAGATAGCAATTTCCATGACTCAAATGGACATGTAATTTCACTTTCTAATTTGGACACAAGTCCAGGCATTTAGTAACTGAATTTTAAACTTCTTGCTGACCACAGAGACCTTCTGAAGACACAGAGCATCCTCTTCAGGAATTTCTGCTGGGTGAGTACTGGAGTTATAAGCATTTCTGAGCAGTGGTGACAGAGGAGATTCACTCTTTCTACAATTTAAGAGATGATTAAAATAGCAGCTAATTGTTGAAACAGCTGGATACATTGCAGTACAGAAGGTAGCTGCATTCAGTCTGGCAATTACAAAAAGTTTTATGTTGAGCTTTCCACATCTGCTATACACAGGTATCTGGCAAGTTTGAATCTCTGAACCTCTTGTGCTTTTCAATTAAAAGCTATCACATTTTCCGTAAAAACAATGTAAAGGCTTTTTTTAAACTAAATTCTTCCTGTTCTGTCTCACTCATTTGGGCATGGAAACAGAGATTGCAGTCTGCACTGTGTCTTTATTCAAAACAAACTTTTCCTCAGTACAGAAGTATTTCAAGCACAGGTGTAGCTGTAAGGTCAGATAACAGTTTACATCTGTTTGTGCTGAAGATCAAACCTGATCTTTAACATACATAATTACAGACTGAGTACTTTTAATTTTTTTTCTTTGGAGTACTAGATACTAGCCTCTCATTTCACACAACTCATGGAGATACCATTGTTCCATCAGTGGTTCCAACATCGTTGAGCTGGGATGCAGAAAAAGAACAAGATACCTGTCCAGGAAAGGAATTGACAGGTAAAGCAGTCCTACTGTTTTAAGACTTAACACAAAAAATCCCTCATAGCTTTTGAATGGGGAATTTTAATTGTATCTGCAGAGTGCAGCTTGTCACAAGAGGGCAGTAAATGAACATTAATTCTGAAGGAAAATGTTTAAAGAAGATTAAATGTAGTAATTGAGATGTTTAAGAACTGACTTAAATAGTGTCCCTGATTTATGTTGCATTTTATTTGTAGGGCATCTAATGTTGTAATTTGTATTTACTCTATGAGAAGCTCAATCTGCAAGCCAGCCTTTTTTTTTTTTTTTTTTAATGTCTTAGACAAATAAAAGCTATTACTGCTCTATCCTGCTTGTTTTAGTTAATGGAAAAATTACTATTAATGGTGTGAAACCATTAGCTGGGATTAAGTTAATGAGAGGCCAACATTCATGCAGAAGAGAAATCAGCATTTTTGTATGTTGAAGCTAGTAACCTTTTAGTATCATCTGGCTGATCAGATCTCATTTTTTGGTTTTTGTGCTTATTAAAGTTTTTCTACAGATACAGAACCTAAATCCAAGAACATAGATAGACAAGGATCTTTGTGTAGTCATCATCTCTTTCACTGAAATCTGGTGACTGAAAAGTTACAGATCAGATTGTTTCTTCAACAACCATCCTTGTTTTTCTTGAAAATTTGTGACAATTGGATGCTTGCATCCAATTCTTTTCTTTCAGGTAGTTGCGTTCATTCCTCCATTCCCCTGTGCACAGGAGTCACAGATACTGGACTGTTGTCAGATTACTGGGGAAGACAGTTATCATAGGATTAAAGGGGAAAGTTGATATTCTTTTGATGCCATCCCAGTGACAGGTCACTCAGAACACCTGCAAAAGGGCCATCCCCTGTCACATGCATCAGTTTAAAGTTTCTCACAGTTATCTCCTGTACCATGCAGAAGCCACACTTTCCCATTGCAGAGTACCAGAGCTGAAGTACTGTAGTCCAAGCCACACTTGAAACAGAAGTGTCCTGCTAAATAAACATATTTGATTTACATGTTGCAGGTGAATTGAAAGAAGACAGAACTAAACAAGATGAGCTTAGTTTGTTGCTGTGCCAGGTGCAGATCTTCTTTACAACTAAGTTCTTTCCCGCTTACCAGCATGAGAAAGTGCTGTGGGAAAAAATAAGAGAAAATCGAATACGAGATGCTGAATTAGCTCAGCTGAGAAAGATCAAGGATGAGGAGCTGGCAAAGTGAGTGGTGTGGCTTATCTTGAAGTAGTTTTCTACTAACTGAATTATTCAAAATGAGAAACATGCTTTAATAAAACAGTATAGCATAGTGTAACTGGAAAACAAATGCCAGGTGTAATAAGCAACATGCAGAATGTAACTTGTAACTTCTCTTGCTGTCAGAAGTAACAAACAGAAGCTGCTTTGAGGTTACAGAACTACTAGCTCTCTGGTAATTCCTGGCACTTCAGCCATGCTCTGCATAGTGGCTGTTTTTTTACATACTGGTAAAGCAGACTTAAAGTGGTAACTGGATAGATTTTCTGCTTCTCTACAATATGACAGTTTATACTGGTCATACTATGAATACAGCTGTAGTTGCTTAGCTGGTATAAATCTGTCTCCCCCCTCTTACACTACATTAAACTTAAACTATGTTCACTCAGAGTTATTGCTGGAAGAGAAGAGACAAAAAAGCAAGAAGCAGCTGCAGCAGCAAAAACATCTGACCCCAAGAGTGCAGATTCTAAGGAGTCAGAGGAGCCTGGCACAACATTAGCATCTGCTTTGAAGGAAGAGGCACCCACAGCAGTACCCCCAGTTACCAGGGTGCCTGCTGGCAAAAAGAGAAGGAAGAAACAAATCATCTGATGAGAACTACTGAAGCTTGAAGTAAGTAAATACTCAAAACCAAAACAACAGCAAAATAATCACACTTGCAGTAAGGTATAAAATACAAGCATGATGAAACTGTATGCACAAGTTTATTGCTGGTTTCAGAGGGGAACTACTTCTACACCAAGGGTCTTGGGAAGGGGAATATAGTCACAGGCATGAGTGTAACCCTTTGGAAAAAAGTATTTCAGAAGTCAGTATTTGACCTCACCTAAAAAGTCCCAGTAAGTTGATACGACAGCAAGTATCTTATAATGATCTTACATCCCAATTAAATGGTTTCTGCTTAAAATATGGTTTGACTGAAATACTGCATATGAACTAGGATGTAAGAAGGTAACAAAGAATGTAAATCAGGCTGAAGCAGGAGCTGCAAACAACAGGCCAACCGAGAAAGCTTTTGGAGCAGGGGTCTTCGGTAACCACTCTAGTTTCATGTTGAAGAAAGTTAGCACGATGATGCAAATGAACACAGGAAAACAAAAAGATGCCCTTAAAAGTGTAGCAATTAATAGTTTTATTTTCCAGTAAAATATTCACATAACAATAGCAGAATGGAATGGTACAGATGAATTCAGGCCAGGTTTTGTTTAGTTTGCACATAAACATTTTTAAAATCTAAAAATTTTATGATCAGAGTTTACAGATTTTAGTAGAAATTTTGATTCTTACAAAGCAAGTATTGCTTTACTATTGTCATTATTCCAGTCAATAATATGACTAATAACTTCTCATGTTGAACAAGTGTCTGACATTGACATCTTCTAATAAATCAGCCCTTTGCAGATCAATCCAAAAAGAAAATATTATTAAACTGTGTTGCACAAAGTTTCTTCACTTCTTCTGTAAAAAAGAAAATAAAAAAAGGTGTTTCAGTATATGTTACAGGAGCCTCTGCAAGCTAAACCCTGGGGATCATCAAGGAGAGAAAATAATTAAATTAAAACAGAAGAAACTCTAGGAGTTTCCAGTGTAGAAATACACTTAATGTTATTCTATCTTCAGTAGGAGAAAATGAATCAAATCTGATATTTGACACTGTCTGAAAGATGAGTTGTATTCTAAATGACTAAAATGTAAATTAATTATCATTTGTGTTTGCTGTTGGCCCATTTGTCTTGTCAAATTTCTACACTGCAACAGCAGAAGACTTGGCTTCAACACAAAGCAGCAGACTATACCCCTTGTCAGGGAAGGAAAGATTAGGGAAGCCCATTAAAATAAGTCAGTGAAACTTTTCTTTGTGCTGTTTGGCAGAAAGCACTTCCTAAGTTTATCAGCCACAGAAATACTCATTTACTGTATGTCAGGTTTGATCCTGAAAGACAATTAGAAATCATGGTGAAGTCATGCCAATTTGTTCCTCTTTTGAAAAATGAGGTTGCTAGGCTTTAGTTTTGTAAAAGCTTTAATTCTTTCTTCCTATTAAAACAGAGAGCCCTGAAACTGCTGCAAGTAAGACTCAGACTTTAAGAGAAATGGCAATTTAAAAGCTTGTTGCATCTTAAATGTTATTTTGTACTCTTAGTCATAGTAAGTAATTCTCAAAGCAGTACTAGAAACAAGACAACAGTGGAATGGGGATCACTGACAAGAGAGACATTATGCATAAGTAAACTACCCATGGGTCATAGACAAGTAAAACTTAACTCAGATGTTCATCTCTCACCTATAATACACTTCATTAATTACTCCTGAGCTAAGCTCACAGAGCACTCTGTCCACTATTATTTGAAGGAGGAAGAATGACTAATTAATAATTAAGAATGTCTGCTGAATATTTATGCTGTTCTTTGACAGCTGTAGAAGGCAGACGAAACCATTATGCAAACTTACCTGGTCTATCATAGATCAGTCCCTCTCTAGCTTTCTTGTGAGATGGATTTTATTACTTCTCCAGGGACATACATTTTAGTATTAACTGTGTTTAAAGGTAATAAAAACAATCCTTACCATTAACTTCAATCAGATTTGCATTTTTTTGATTCAAAATAACATACAATTCTCGCTGGTCAGACTTTTTCCCAACTACCCAGTAATCACTCATTGCCTTCACAATAATTTCCTCATCTTCATCAACTCTGAAAGAAGTTTTACAAAGTAAAGAAGGTGGCAGCAAGTTCATCTTCAACAACTTTGTCTGTAATCATTAAGACGGCTTAATGGCATCAATTTTTGTGGTTGTGCAGAATGAAAGAGGGACTACCACTACTGACTTAGACATAATTCAGCAATCCAGGATAAAGGTTTCATAAATGGCTGCTTAGGACAAATGCATCCCTAGATTAATCATTAGTATGTCCATCAGCCACTGTCCACTGACACTCAGGCACTCTGGAGAAAACCCCTATCCCTCCATCATAAGGACACACTTCATAGAATAATCATTTGCTACACAATGACCAAATAATGAAAGTTGGAGCTGGTGGATGGTTTGGTAATACTAATTTTTCACATATCTAACAGCTAAACCTAGAACTAAACCATGCTCAACAACTACATAAAGCCATCACTAACCCTGTTCTTCCACAGTATGGCAGAACATTCTTTTATCTTTTATAGACAAATGAAAACCTTGTCCTTAAGTAGAGTGGGAGAACTGCCAGTAGTGAGAGACATCACAATTATTCAGCATTTTCATGTTATTTTTTATAGTGACAGAGGGTCTCTCCCACCATGAAGCACAATGCCCATTGATAAGAAGCCAGTTATCTCCTGTCAGCAGTACTGTACCAACTGCAGGGTTTGCATTTCATCTATTGTCTAATCCCTAGAATCAGGGAGCAGTTTCAGAGAAGGTTTATCATCTAGGCAGAAGTGGGTTTCCCTGTCCTTCATACTACTTATCCTGAGATTAGCCAGGCTTGAGTGCAAAAGTGCTAGGCTTCACATTCCTTTTGAGTTTGTTATGGCTTCTCTGAAGCTTCAAATAGATTAGACAGTTTCCTGGATAGGCCCTTCCTAAATTATTTTTTTTAAAAGGACACTAAGTTTTGTTTGAAACAAACTATTTCTAACCCAACACAAAAATCCAAGTATGACCCATGTTACACCATTTATCTCAGAGCTCTGAATAGCCATCCATGAGCAAAAAGATAGGAAAGGTTTACTCGTTTGAAATAAATAAATAAATAAAAATCTACTTGATAGAAGCAGTTACAGACTATTAAATAGTTAAGCATTACCTGGAAAAGTCACTGTTGATGTCACCGAGAATCTTCATGAGGTCAGGGTGAACTGATGCAAGTGATACACTGGGTGTTTTCCTCATGTGAATGGTACTTTTCTCTGCCAGGTTCATGTGATTGAAATAGATAAACTTAAACTGAGGCTCCTTCTCAGCCCTAGGAAGATAAAAAACAATCAAACAAAACTGGATTTGTGAATACATGTTCTATAAGCACAGGCTTCACAGAGAATGGGTAATAATCCAGTGCAAAGCTTACTCAGACATCCTGAGGTTATCTTCACATTGAAGAGACCCAAGAACATTAAAACTTGTGGCATGATCAAACTTTATTTTAACACACTTTAAAAAGCAAGCCTGCAAAACCAACCAGTTTCCCCTTCTGCTGCTTAGGCTACTACTAAATAGACATGGGGGAGTCTAAAGGCCTTGTCCCACTTCCCAAGAATAGTTTGCATTTCTCTCATGAGCTGTTTTTTCTCTGTCCCCATTTTGTTTCTTTGCTGCTCTATCCTGTGCCAGTCCAATGTGGTTTCAATGGATGCTGGGTCTTCCATTTGATCAATAAGTAATCCACTCACATCTCTGTTATTTGTTACAATCAAAAGAAAGAACTCCTCCTTGATCCAGGCTATTAGATTTCCCCCCATCATACGTGCGGGCTAAGCAACAGACTATTTTCAAACTCCTGCCTCAGCAGTCTCCTTCATTTCCTCTTCTATTAAGTTAATATAAAATCTGCTGCTCGGAACTGTAGTTTTGGTAAAAGTCACAACAAATTCAGACTGGCAGAAACTGGCTATAGCAGTTGGTACTTCTGGCTATGTATTATTCAGAATCAAGGAGATAACTGTGATGACACCACTCACCTTAGCAAACAACTAGATACCCTTGCTCTTTCCTGTCACCCAGATGCATGAGTGTCAAGAAACTGTATCATGTTTTCAGGACACCATGGCATTAAACTTTAAAAGAGTTAAAGCTGCCAAAGCCAGTCCCAGGTGACATGAAAAAAACCGCAACTTTAATGATTTAGTAGATTGGCACAGTTTCAGGCACATCCTATTCTATACCCTGCGATTTTGCTGATTTGGCATGCTACCACCGAGCTCAGTCACACACCTATCTTTGCTTCAGTTCCTCTCGTGTTGTCATATGCAGTACTGCTCTGGCTTCCCCAACTAACAAATCAATCTAAAAATAAGTAAAATTTTATGGAAAGTCAACTATAGTTTTAACTGAAGCATAAGAAAAGTTAGAAAGTATACACTGAAGTTAAGATTTTGCAGGAACTGCTACTTTTTTCCTTCAACATGGGGACGCCGACAGATGATCACACCATTTCCATTGGCATTTTTGACATTTTGTGTGGATTTCTGCAAGCACAGTAATCTCTAAAACTCATCATCTCCATGGGTCAGCTAGTTTTGGTTCACACATAAAAGAAGCAAAACCCAGAAGTTCCACATCTTATACCTGAATAACTTGCTGACAGCAGAATGAGGCAGAATCACAATTGGTAATAGTGAGATTTAGCTTAATACTTACAATTTTTTCTGCAACAAGGAAAAAGGTTTCAGCCATGCAGTAAACATCCATTCCTAATAATGTATATGTTGCTACTTCAGGGAGACCTGAATATGCAAAACTAGGCACTTCAGAAATGCTTAAAATGCAGAAAGGTAGACAAACACTGTTTAAAGAACACAGTCAACTCGATGCTTTCAACATTTGAGCTCATGTTGCCATTATTTAAGCAGTTCATTAAACCCAATTTTTAACCAACTCCTGAGGGACTGCAAAAGGAACAGAAGTGTCACACAAACCCTGATATTCTCTTGTTGATGTTGTATTGTTCACATATATCTGATGCTAGCACGGTGAGTTGAGGCCCAACAATGCTGTCCAGTTTACGACAGAACTCCAGCGTAGGTGGAATCGAAGCTGGGTGGTGGGTAAAGAAAAGGGAAAGGTGAGTCTTCTCTCACAGCTGAAGGTACAGTTTCTGTAGCTGTTTTCTTTAAACATCAGTGAGAGTCCTGGGACAAATTTCTATCTTAATTATAACCTTATGGATGATTTTGGAAGTGTACTGCTAACTGAAGCAATATTCAGTCATTTTATTGTGTAAATTAAGTTATACTACTGGAACAAAAATCAAATTACTGATAAAAACCCTTGAGTAAAGAGACTCAAATAAGAAATTACTGCCAGTGTTTTTCAAGAGTAAACCAAGTTGCATGTAATAGCATTTTGTACTACGTTTTGCCAAAGAAGTGATGCTAATAGGTACTTACCATCAATCATAAAGCAGACAGCTGCACTCATGGCCTGGAACAAAAAAGTTAAAGCAAAAAAAGCCATTTACAACAGGTTACCTCAGCTACCTCAAATAAATGACAACACTTCAGTGAGGTCACATATGGTAAACCAGTTAAAAAAAAAAACAACCCTATTTTAAAGGTAACACTTCAATAGGATAATCTCTTATGATTTTGAAATTCAGCTCAGTTAACAGTTTTTAGGTTGCTAGAAATGCACTGTCTGCAAGAAGTTTGCATTTCATTTAAAAAAATGAAGTGCCTTTTTTTTAATGATTATTCGTAATTTTTATTGATTAATGCTACATAAGGTGAGGTATAAAACCACTTTAAGTAACGGAAGGCTGGTATTTTGTTTTAATGAAAAACCTGTTTGTTTTGGGGAGCGTGCAGGAGAGGGGAAAAGAGGATTCAGGCTTTAAATCTTGAGAAACAGCAGAGACTTTTTCTGGTTTTCTGCTTTAATCTCATATCAATGCATCTTTCTATACAATTAACAAGTACTTCAGATCATTGTATACAGATTCCTAGTTATGTGGAATAACTGTAGAGAAAGAGGTAATACCTTATAAACAATTAAATGAAGCTCTTCATAAGTGTCATCAGTGTTAACAAATATTTTGGGGAAACGGCATTTTGCTTCTGGATCATTCAGATTTAAAGGTCCAGTAAGAAACCTAGAAAATAATTCAACAGGTCAGATGTGATCAATTTTTTATTGCAGTTTTCCCTATTTAACATATATAACGAAACTAGGAATACTTACATGTATGACTGTATTTTAATAGAGTGAGTTTTCAGCTACCCAGATAGGCATAGAACACTTAATATATTAATTCATATTTTTGCAGAAGTATTTGCATATATGCTCTAAAGAGTTACAGAAACAGGATCAGAAAACCAGAATAATGCTAAGGAAAGAAACCACTCAGGTCATCAAAATAACAACAAAACTCGTTACACATTCAAGTTGTGACTATCTTTAAAACACCTTTTTCTGTTGCTACTGGGAAAGCACTTTTCCTTTGCTATCCAACAGTACATTCACATCAGTTTTATGTAGAACAGCAGTGTATTAGAAGCACCTAAACTTGGGGGACACAGGGTGGAACAAGGAGTGTGTGCCAGTACCTTGATCCCAAAAGAATACAATAAATCAGGCAAGAGGAAATACCCTGATTAAAGAAAAATGTCCAAACCCACAATTACTCAAAATCACGTTGCACAGCTGCTCAGTACAGGATCCCCCACTCTGACAAGCTGAGTACAGAGGAAAAGTAAATAGATAAATCCCTAGATTAAATCTCCATCTTTGACTGAAGTGCCTGACTGAAAAGAAATGACTGGAACGGTTCCAAAACTTTGTACATGAAGTACAAGAACAATGGGGAAGAAAATAACTGTGCAGTAATGTTAATGATGGCTTTTCTCTCTTTTCCCCCTCCAGAGGTCAGTTTTACATTGCACCAACTACCATGTGACGCACTGGAATGACCTGTGTGGAATATGTACTCGTAACACATGTACTCATCCTTGAGGGAAGCAGCAGTAGATGGTGACAGTAAACAAGAGCTACCTTCCATAGTGTTGTAGATTTCCTGGCATTTCAGCACGTATTGGAGAATCTCTTCCTGCTAACTGAAGCAAAAAAGAACACAGAAGGAAAAACAGTTTAGAGGTATTTTCTGTTATATTTTGCATTTATTAAATTTTAAAACTTAGCTTATGGTGCTTCTTGATGAGGGAAGGGATAATTACTCCAAGTGGCCTTATGGCACTTCATTCTGCACTTTGCCATTCAGCCAAAGTGACTCATTTGCAGTCCTGAGCAGTCATCAGTAAACTCCCCATCACCATCTCTTATTCAAATAATGCTTACAACATGAATTGTGGGGATAAAGTGGAAATACTACTGAGTTTGGTAAAGTGGCCTGAAAGCAATACATCCCAGAATTCCTAAACTAAAGTTTAAGTGGGGGAGAGGGAAGGGTGGGGAAGATGCTTTTCTTTATTACTTTAACTGTAGTACTTTTAGTGGTGCTAGAGGAACAGAAAGAAAAGAACAAAAAAGAAACAAAACCCAAATGAACAATAAGCTCCATGACTCTGCCCCAACTTAACCCCATCCCAAAAAAAGAAACAACTACCACACCTCAGGCTCCATGTGCCTTGGAAACAGAGATGTTGTGAGATACTTGTACAAAATTCTCATGTCATCTTGTTCCAATCCACTCCTAGACCATCAGTGAGGGAAAGAAATAAGTCATGTTTGTGCTGCAGTTCAGATCACACATTTCCCTCTAACCAAAACAAAGAATACCAAACTAAGGTAGCAATGTTTCAGTGTCTCAGAAGATTAAATCCCAGAACATCAATTTTTAATGAAATGTTACTTGCTAAATACAAAACATATAAATAACTGTAAACCGGAAGAGAAATAGGAACAATATTTAAATAAACAAAAGATGACATTTGCTATCTTAAGTCCATCTTCAAGTAGAACTCTTCACAAGCACTGCAACTTTCTGGTTCAGAACCATTTAAAGAACAATCCCTTAATTAACCTTCTCTACTAAAAGGTGCTACAGAGGAAATTACGTGTATGTGCAGGGGCTCTTGCGATGAAGTCGACAAGGACACTTCTCTACCTGCTCCCAAGGCCAACTGGCACGTAATCATTTGGTACGGGTCAGAGAATTTAAAGCTAGAGACCAATGCCTTTCTCACATACTCTTTTACTCATCCTACCATTCAGGATTCATCAGCTTTGCTTTATGGCACTTATTTGTAGGATGAGAAATCAAAGAAACACAAAAAAATTACTGAAGTACCTACCAGATAAGCTGGTCGTTATAGAGAAATGCAGTATACTTGACTATGCTCAGGCTTTCTTCCATCCTATTAATAAATGACTGAATTTTCAAGTAAGTCATTTTATCCAGTGGAAAGAAGCTGATTCCACAAAACACATCCAGCAGATCGCAAGACTGTAAATGCAGTGTCTGCAAGTACTGAGATAACGAGAGTTTTTTAGACTTCAGAAAATTTCCAATGTGTAGATTTAAATGACAAATTTGAGTCTAATCCCCAGTAATCTAGAAACCCTTTCCAGTTCTGCTTGTATGACATAAAACCTTTGTGTGGGGACATACCTTAGTAGGGCCTGTGGTGACAGGACAATAGGACAAGGGGTAATGGTTTTAAACTAAAAGAGGAGAGATTCAGAACAGATACAAGGAAGAACTGTTTTATGATGAGGGTGGTGCAACGCTGGCACAGGTTGCCCAGAGAGGTGGTAGATGCCCCATCCCTGGAAACATTAAGCCAGGTTGGACAGGGCTCTGACCTGGTTGAGGATGCCCCTGCCCATGGCAATGTGCAAACCATTCTAGGATTCTACGTGTGAGTGTGTGAATATGATTCCAGCTGTCAGCTTGCTATTGTTTAGTCACAGTGATGACAGCTTTTAAATCTACCTCAAGGTCTTTTGAGAATATAAGAAAGCACAGCTTATCTTATGAATATTCAATTTCAGAAGTAACTCTGTAGAAATAAAAAGTCCATTAGCTTTCCATGTGCAAAGGAAAAGATAATTTCTATTACTCTCCTTCACAGACTGTAACCTTTACCAAGAGATTTCAAATGCACTTTCAAGTGCTATTGCTCTGTAAAAGATGAGTTATCCAATGGCTCCCTCTACAGTCATTTCACATTACCAAAAAACCCAAGTACTAAACTACTTATAAACAGTATCACAGATCTTTGTCACAGTTTATAATCTAAGTTTCATTTCTTTTCAGTTTCAGTGCAGTTCAAGCCTGCCAGGAACACACAGCTAATTCATTCCATAGGGTTGTAGCAGAACAACTTGCACAACCAAATTTTTAAAGCATTTCTAATTCCCCAGTGAAAAAAGAAACAACTGTTCCTTGGACTTCTTTCCGTTATACAAATTTATAGCCATTACTGTTTAATCTTCAGTAGGAACTTACAAGAAATTTAATGTTTTAAAGATAAAAATCTATTAAGTTTTTGCATATCCTTTTTAATTTAGTGTAGACAGAAGTGTACACCAGTTAATCAAGTACTCCTGGTGCCAAATGTTCATTCTAAAGTCTACACCACTCTTACAAAAAAAAGGCAAAACCCCACAAGCAAAGCCTGTGCTGTTGTTTACACTGTTACAACACTGTGTTACTTTAAAAACCTCTTACAAGAACAAGATTTTAAACACCAGTATTATAGTGTCTATACTCCATCATTATCAGAGATATCAATATTCACATCTCTGCCACAAGAGAATTAACTGCTGACAGCAGTCCTCTGTTTCCATCCACACAAACAAGGAAAATGGGGGCAAGCAAGCAGACATTGGATGCTATCCTGTACAGCTTGATGAAACTCTTCAGATAGGAACTCTAAATTCTGCCAGACATGGCTATTCAGTTACTTTATGTGAAAAATGCCTGAATAATATTTGATTGATTTCTTGCTCAGAAATAGGTTTTGTTAACCATCCTTTCACTAACACATTAGCTTTTGAAGACTGAAATTAAAATCTGAAGACTAGTTACAACAAAGGCAGGATTTCCTAAAAGCTTATCAGCCATGACTACTAATTCCACATGGGGGGTGGAAAGAATAAGGGGGAAGTTAAAAATTACAGTTATCCATCACTTCACAGTTCTACAGGACTGTGCATGCAGGTTGTGCGTGCAGTCTGTGCGTGCAGGTTGTGGGATCTCCATCCCTGCATATTTCCACGACTCAACCAGCCAAATCCCTGCGCAGTCTACTTTGAATTCTGTGTTACCCTAACTTTGTGTAGAAGACTGAACTGGATAACTTCTCCATATGCCTTCCAACCCGAGTGATTCTGCAGCAGTTACTCTAGTAGGTCTGCACAGATTATCATCACATTTATAACCAGTTCAAATGTTAAAACAGCACTTTCAAAGAACAAGCATCATTCTTCAGAAAAAACATGCAACAGCTAACCTGTTCCATCAAGCCATAACCCTGTAGTTGTGTTTCAGCTCCACTTAAAGAACTTACTACATTAGTAGGAATCAGAAGTCTTTGAAAAAAAATGAGTAACCAGATTTGTTGTGTTGACACTATACTTTTTCCACTGCCTATGTTTTATACTCACACTACAGCTGCCTAAGAGAAGATGTTTGCATTTTATTTCCAATGCAGAAATAGACTGTATGTGCCTGAAAAATAAGGTCTTACCCGATGGAAGAATTTCTCTAGTCTCTCCTTGAGAACTTTCACACCTCCATCTTCCATGGCTTTCAGAAATGTGCCATTGAAAAGCTATTTGTTAAAAGAGAAAAATCAGTCAGTTGATGAATCATTTACAGTAATTTAGCACTTGACTATGAATATAGCTAGATTACAATACAGCTCCCATTTCTCAATATCTGAACTCCACATAGATTCAAATGTACCCCTTCTTTATTGAAAAAAACATCTCTCAGATTTGCAAATATGTATGGTAGCAGAGGCAACATGAGAGAAGGAAAAGAAACTTTTTGATGGTAGAGAAATTACTTATGTGGCTTAAGTATCTTATGTGCTTGTTTTGTAAAAGCTCAGATTCATGGCCTTTATCCAGTATTGTTTCTTCAACAGATAATATCTAATACCATCAAAATCAAATGCTTAGTAGTGTAACTGCCCATAAAGAAGAAGTCTGGACTTTGCAGAAATGAGAAGGCTTCTATTTTTACAATAAGCTAATGAACTAGCACAAATAACTTTATTATTAAAGTACAACACAAGCATTACAGATGTTGTTCTCAGGAAGAGATGAGCTTGCACATCCAAATGGTACCACGAGGACCAATTCCTCTGCCCAGAAGAGGAGGCTGTAGTAATTAACTCTACCTTGTACATGCTGTAGCACTGCTGTAGGACCGAACTATACACCTTGTCCTGCAGAAAAGAGAGCAGGACATTAGTATAAGCAGAGGCAGAATTTCAAGTGTTTTGGCTGAGCTGAACATAATCTGTTTTCAAAGGGCCAGCAAATACATGAATTGGAGAAATCAGTCTCCGAAATGTTAAACTGCATTTTCAGCCAGTGTCCAGAAATTTCTTTGTACTTATAAAATCCTATTTCAATAAAGGGAGTCCCTTTCCCCCTCTTTGATTTAATACCAAAAGCACCTTGTTAACTCATGCACAAGATAGCAGTTACAAATACTGCCCTTCCCTAACACCAGTGGTCAGTGAAAACAGACTTATTTCTGACAGGTTTTCTCTTCATCCAGGCCAAAGGCTAAAGTTGGTGGGACACCACAGCAGGTTTTTATTGCGCTAGGATCTTAACCCAGATGAAAAAAGGACTATTTTATTGTTTGTCTGGCAAAATAGCGTGCCTATGACAGCAATCTTCTTTTAGAACACAACGAGGAACAGAACTAGTGCACACTGTAATGAATGGAGGCAGCAGAAACATCGGCTTCAGCTATCATCCCACCTGACCAACTGCTTTTCCAGTATACAGTTAAGCTGACAAGTATACAGTTAAGCTGATACTGTAGTTTGGACAAGAACTCCCAAGATAGTTGAGCTGTTTGTTTTTCCAGATTATTAGCAAAGATTACTAGCAGCCTTAAGAAGTAACATGTATACTTAAACCTACTAAAAATACACTGATTTTAGGTTGTTGGAAGAGCTTCATTAAACAAACAGATCCTAATAATTATGGGCCCATTCCAAGCTAAAAGCTGCATATTTCACTGATGCTTGTTGGGACTGCCATATGGATAATTCTCTGCCTTACTCTCTTCATTAAACTCTATTGCCCTTTTTTCATTTACGGATAGATACATATATATATAATCAATTTGGCAGCGATTCAAGAAGACTCAAACTAAGATACATCTGAAGTTACTCTTAAAATACAATATATCCCATTAGAAAACAAAAAAAAGAGGAAGAGTTCAAGAGTTTAGTATTACCAATAATTCTTCTTCCTGATATTCATAAACTGGCTTTCCATCTTTGTGTTTTTCTATTATGGGATTCCGTACAACCTAGAAAGTGGAATAGGCTGGTATTAGACAATGCAGAATGCATTGAGAACATTGCGATACAGTGTTTTAGAAGCATGCATATCACATGTATAAGTACCATGACCATCCAGAAATTTTCTTCAGGTTCATGGAAAAATTGTCTATTCTTCTGTGTATGTAGGGATTTTGCAGGTTTTGTCGGACTGAAGGTCCTGGAAAGAAAACATGTATGTAGACACAGAAATTAATGCACACTCACAAAAAGAAAATGTATGATTGGGAAATTTAAACTACTAGTGCTAATACAACAACCCATGCCATCAGACTTCATACCTTGTGAATTGTACTATAGCTTCACAGAGTCCCACATTTCTAATTTTTTCATTCTTTTCTACTTCATTTGGGTGATAGAAGAGAATCTTCTTTTCTTCCTAAAATTTGAGAAAAGAATCAAGGCAAATGAATTTAACAGAATTGGAGCTAAAGAATACTGGGTCCATGGTTTGTTTGGGTTTAACTTTAATCCCTTAAATCCCTAGATAGAATTTTATCTTGTACCTAAACAGGCTTCTGTAATAACACATAAAAGGCATATTTAAGCACTTTTAAGCAGTCAGTCATCCCGAGAGATCTCAAAATGCTTTATAAATTGAAGGCTCTTGAAATCATAGGCTCCAATCACTTCACAGCTAGTTCAAAGCAAGGCTAGCTTCAAAGCCACATCAAACCATGGCTAGCTTCAAAGCTAGCTCAGATTGCTCAAGGCCACGTCCAGTCAAGTTTTAAATATCTCCAAAGATGAAGATTCCACAACTTTTCCAGGCCCTGCTCTGCTGTTTGACAATTTCATTATGAAGAATTTTCTCTTTTATCTCATTACAATTTCGCTTGCTGGACTTCCATTACCTCTCATCCTGTCTCATCACCATTACCTCAAGAACCTGACTCCATCATCTATAGCCACCCTTTAGGCAGGTGAAGACAGCCATCAGACACCCTTCCACATCATCTCTTCTCCAGGCTGCACAGATCCAATTATCTAAGGCTTAGCTGGTACATCACAGACTGCAGCTGCTTGACTGACTCGGGGGCCCTCCACTGGGCTTGCTCCAGTTGGGCAGTATTTTTCCTACTCCAGGAAGCCCCAGAGAAACACAGTGTGCACCAGCAGCCTCACAAGTGCTGAGCAGGGGGATAGCAACCTCTTCACTTGACCTGCTAACACACTCTCACTCACACACCCCATACCGTTTTCACTGCCACAGGGGCACACTGCTGATTCACGTACAACCTGGTCATTAGGACTCCCTGGTCCTATTTTGCATAGCTGCTTTCTAACCAGCCAGCCTCTGGCCTTTCACGATGAACAAGATTATTTCATCCAACACCGAACTTTGCATTTGCCTTCATTGTGCTCCACAGTGTTTCTGCTAGCCCATTTTCTCAGCTTGCTGAGGGTGCCTCTGAAGAGCAGCCCAGAGTATCTCCCTGGCTTGGAGTGCACCGGGGGCTTACAGAGGGGGCACTCAGTCTCATCACCCTGCTCATTAATAAATGCACTGCCCTGTTAAAAAACTGTTAAAATGGAAGATTATCACGTGAACCATACAATATGCTGTTATCTACAGACTATAGCTTGATTTACTTATTAAAGATCACAATGGCAAGAAATACTAGCAATAACTTGAATTTAACCAAGTTAAACACTAACGTTTCTACCATGCTATATCGAACTGGAGAAAATTATTCTCAGAAAAAGTTACTGCATCAGTAAAACGGAGCTACTAAGAGCTGCAGTATTTTGCGTGCTGTTGAAAGTACACTCGGTCTTTATTCCTCTTTAGTGTGAAGCAGAGACACATGTGGCACTAGTCCCCGGCACCACTTAAGGCGGCCGATCCCGAGACTCAGGTACCGGTAAGGCGGCCGCGGGCAATGTAAGGCATGGCAGGCCGCAGCTCCCTCCTCCCCAGCACCGCTCCGCGCCCAGAGACCGCCTTTGTTCCGGGATGTTCCGCGGGGGGAAGCGTTAATATCGCGGGTACATGCTGCGGCCCAAGACTCTGAGAGGGACAGCATAGCCGAGACAGCCGCCGCGGTGGCCCCTGCGGCAACCGAGGCCAGGACAGAGCCGGGCCGGAGGGAACCCTCCTTCCCACACAATCCCGGTGCGCAACCTCCGCCTCCAGTACCTCGCCCTCCTTGGGCCCCAGTTTGGGGTTGTAGATGAAGAAACTCAGCAGAGTCGGAGCGAGCTGTTTCTCCTGTCCAGCTCCCCCCACCGCCGCTGTCGCCATACTGAGCCTGAAGCGAAAGCGCCTGGGGCCAGCAGCCGCCACACACCATCGGGGAGCAGCCCTGAGCCCTCCGCCAGCACCGTCCCCACAACACTTCCGCCTTCTGCCCCCGTCCCGGAAGAGCACGGCGTCAGCCAGGAAGTGCTACCGGGCGCGGCCGGAGACGGCGCTCCGCAGCGCCTCGCCGGGAGAGGAGGTGGGGACGGGAGCGTGGGGCTTCTCCTGCCGCGGGGCTGGCTGGACCGGAGCAGCTCAGGCCACTGGCAGGGGATCTGGGGACCCGCAGAGCGTTGGGGAGCCGCTTGGGTCGGGTGTTCCCTCAACGAGAGGTTGTGCCTGGGGAGCGGTCCGTGAGCCCAGCCGGAGCTTCCCAGCACAGCCCTTCCAAGGCAGCCCCTCTGCAGGAGGGAAGTTTGCTGCCGGTGGGACCGGTGTGTGCCGCAGTGCCAAATCACCATTTGGCTATCGCCCCTTCTACGCAGAGCGAGCATAGTGCAGTTCAGTTCCCTTCCGATTTGTTCAGAGCTGCCGGATAGCTGAAAAAAAAGTAGAAATGCTTTATTTTTTGAGGTAAAATCTTGAGATCTGAAAGATGACATCTACAGGTTTGAATATGTTGAAAGGAATGTCATCCAGCAACACTTAGTGCAGGTAATCCTTTCTCCATAAATAGCTACAATATGTTTATTGTGATTATTTTTCGGGTTTTTGTCTGGAACATTTAAGATAATGGTATTTAACAAATAAAATAATGAAGCTTTTCTGTTACTTTTCAATTCCAATTTTAATCAAAATTAAGTGTGATCTAAGTGATAAGTAAAACCAGCTACATGGTTAAGAGGTGTATCACTTTGTTTCTCTATAGGATTATGAAATTTAGGAATCTGAATAAAGTTACACAATTGCTCAAATAAACAGAATAAAAGATACAATTGAACACCTCTTTCCTGCAGGTTATTTAGAAAAATGTACTGGTAAGCTTTCTTGAAGTTGTGCCAGATTAAATCTGAAAGAAAACAGTATTTTGGGTGTTTTTAATTTTTCACTTTAGTTATTATTTCTGTTCCTGTCATCGCCCTTAGTTTATATTCACTTTCAGTGCCAATAGTGTCATTCAGGATAGTCCTCATCAGCTTCTGCAGGTGATGGCTTGACTGCCCAGTTCAGTGCTGTAGGAGAACTGTGTGGAATAGAGATGCTGTAAGACTGCAGTAATTTAATATTTAATGTCTATACTCAAAAAAGTGAGTGGTGTAAGCAAGAGGGAGATGACCGTTGTTTCCTCCTGGGCTGGCAGAGTCAGTGTGCAGCTCTGTCACATCCTACTACCGTGCTTATTGCTGCAGACCCTGCTGGTACCTGGCCTGAAGCAGAAAGCTGCCTCCCGTGAGGGAGAAGAGGCACAAAATGGTGGAGACTACCTCTTATGAGGGAGGGGAGGCACAAAATGCAGGGAGCTGTTTCATGTGAGGAGTGGAAGGCACAAAACAGTGGAGACTAGACTGCCTTCTGTGAGAGGGAGGAGGCACAAAATGTAAGGGGCCGTTTCTTGTGAAAGATGGAAGGCACAAAAGGGAAGAGTATGCCTCCTGTGAGGCACAAAATGTACGGGGCTAATTCTTGTGAGGGAGAGAGGTACAAGACGGAGGGGGTTGCTGCTTGTGAGGGGTGGAAGGCACAAAATGGAAGAGGATGCTTTTTGTAAGGGAGGGGAAACACCAAATGGAGTAGGCTTCCTCTTGTGAGGCACAAAATGGAGGTGCTGGCTGGCTGTGAGGTCTGGTGAGTCAAGTGGACAGACATGCTGAGGCCCTCTCAGGCTGGCTCTGAAATGGGTTGCCCAGGGAGGCTGTGAATGCTCCATACCTGGCAGTGTTCAAGGTCAGGTTGGACAGAGCCTTGGGTGGCATGGTTTAGTGTGAGGTGTCCCTGCCCATGGCAGGGGGGATGGAACTGGATGATCTTAAGGTCCTTTCCAACTCAAACCATTCTATGATTCTGTGGTTCAATATGGAGTTTGAATACATGAATTCATCTAAATGTAGTATGGACATGGAGCTCATCACCACCTTCTGTATCACCTTTCCTGCCTGCATGCATGGCATTTAACCCAAACGTTTCAAGAACTGAGCAGCTCCTCATATATGGACTGGGCATGTAGGAGCAGAACAACAGGCTGAGCCACAGCAGCAGACAGAGCATTTCCAGTCAGTGCCAGCCAGGTCTCAAACAGCTGTGGGAAATATTTCCAAAGCTGCGGGGAGAATGCGATTTATAATTTAATGAAGGTGTTTTCAGAGGGGCCATGATGGAAGGTGACATGGGCTTTTTGTCAGCACAAGAAATCAGCATGGGGGAAGAACCTGCTGTGCTGAGCTCCATGGGTTTTTTCTGAGCAGGGGCTGAGTAAGGATCAGGCCAATGTGTCAAGGTGAGGCATCCAAATGCAGTAATTACTGATTCCTAGCCTATGGCTCTGAGTTAAAATTCATCAGTGTGCACAGATCAGCCCTTTAGAGTTATGGTCTGTCCATCTGAAGGCTGCAACACAGATGAGACAATTTCTGGGAACATCTAGTCAGGACTGAATATATCAAATGAGAAAAGCAAAGTCCCCTTCCTCGCTTCTGTCGTACTACAGGGAGGGCTGATGAGGGCTGCATGCAAGAAGGGAAGTTAATTTCTTTATACTACTTACTTAAAGTAAAACATGGACATTTTTTAAATTAATACTCAAGTTAATTCATTTCTTACCAAAGACATTATAAAGCTGCAGTGACTGTGGATTTTGGCTTGTGTTGGCTTAAACGTTTAGATGTGTGTTTATTCAGGATTTAACACAATGAAGATCCTGGTCTGTGGCTGGGGTGCCTATTTTCTGCTGTAATGCAAATACTGTTGCAAGGAATATATTGTGGAGGCATGTATGGTCAGGCAGTGGATACTTAGTACGATTTGTGATAGCTAGGGAAGGTGTTTCTGTGCCAAACTTCCCCTAGGAAGGGAATATATGTGTAGTGATTGCTAAAATGTAATTCTGCTCAGTGCAACCTCATCTGTAACTTGACATTGCTTTTGGTGAAAATACCTGTGAGAATCTACAAAGAGTAAGTGATAACAGGTTCAATTAAATGATTACATTTCTAATGTACAAATTAACAGGGCAGGAAGAAACTTCAATTGTGGTTCCAATTTCATCCCATCTTCTTAATTGTATGTGCAGTAACACCACACCTTGACATTTGCAAAGTGGCATCAGATCACCCTGAGTTTGAAATGTGATTCCCAGCCCATGATTATGTAAAATTAAACTTCTGCATAAGTACATTGGGAATTTGCAGGACAACCCCTGCATCAAGAGACAATTAACAACTTTATGAGTGCTTTCCAATGCATTTCCAAACGTAGGAGTAAGAAATGGTGTTGTGTAGTCATATGTTTTGGTTTGTTGAGCCTATTTCTAGGTGCTATTTTGAACATTTCCATCAGCTGCATGAACAAAAAGGTATACTATAAATCACTCTGGGTGTTGGAGCTGACAGCTCTAAATAAATACAGCTGACAGCTCAAATAGCTGTTCCATTGACAGTATGTGGTCTAAATGTGTTAACAAATGTGTAGACTCAGCAGTTTGGGATTAGTTTAGCAAATAAATGACAAAACAGCTCTGTGATCCAGCAAAACGCACAATGCCTGTGTATCCCTGGTCTGCACACTTTGTTAATGCTCCAAAAGGCCTTTGTCACGGGATGTGAAAATACAACACTGCAGCTAGATGCAGGGATCCTGCTAGGGGTATCACTCATCTCCCCCAGATTTCTTCTTAGTGTGATATCAAGGAATGTGAGCAACTATCTGTCGTGGTGAGTAGAGATGGTTTAATAATGGATGTATTTGTTTTGCAGGATCAGAGATTTGCTAAAGGAATGAAGTAACTTTATGCTAGCTTTGGTTATGATTAAGGCTACAAAGTTACTGAATAGCAATAACCGCCTACTTTCGTGCAAAACTTAAATGTTTTGATTTATTTAATGTGTTTAACAAGAATGTGTAGTGTTGTTACTAGCCTGGATCTGTAGTGCATGTGAGAGAAAAGCTGGGAAGAGAGAATGAGGAAGGGGCTAGACAATTAAAAGCATTTCAGCTCTGAAGATGAATTATAGGAAAATGTTAATTATTTCCCTGCTAATCATAGTAAGAAATGAGAGAGAACTATATGAAGAATTATGTCATAGTTTGATGTATTTAAGGTATGGTATTATCTATGCTTAGAAGTTGAATAAATCCACTGTTTATTCTTTTATATTTTAATTTTAGCTATTCATAAACAGGGTGACATGGCACAAAGTATTCCGGGGTAAATAAAGTAAACAAGAAATGGAAGTCAACTTGTATTTTTATGGTATAGCTTTCTAAAACTGTGGGTTTTTTACTTGTTGTGTCTAGTGAATAACTTTAGTATGCAATGTACAGTGGTAATTCTGAAAACTAGTTGCAACTTTCATTGCAATCTGTATGTGTGATTGTCAGTAGTAGCTTTCTGAAAGCTGCCTCTCACATCAGATCTTTGCAGTGAGTACAGTTTATGAATGCAGTCCTTATTTTCATCCCATTCAGTAAATATATGAACATAGAAAGTGGCTGCTCATTCATTTAGGGCCACAAAAATGACTAGAGGGCTGGAGCATCTCTACTATGAGGAAAGGCTGAGAGAGTTGGGGTTGTCCAGCCTGGAGAAGAAAAGGCTTCAGGGAGATCCTATTGCAGCCTTTCAGTTCTGAAAAGGGGCCTATAAGAAAAATGAGGAGAGACATTTTAGCAGGTCCTGTTGTGATAGGATGAGGGGTGATGGGTTTAAACTAAGGGAGATTCAGGCTGCATGTGAGGAAAAAATTCTTTACAATGAGGGTGGTAAAACACTGGCACAGGCTGACAGAGAGGTAGTGAATGCACCATCCCTGGAGAGACTCAAGGCCAGGCTGGATGTGGTTCTGGGCAACCTGATCTACTTTAAGATGTCCCTGCTCATTGCAGGGGGGGGGTGGACTAGATGGTCTTTGAAGGTCCCTTCCAACCCAAACTATTCTATGATCCTTTGAGTCCCTTCAGCAAGCACCCATATTCACATGTTAAATAGTGGTAAAATGTAGTAAATATCTTTAGTTTTTCCTTCATTGTCAGTCAATAAAGTTCTGCTTAGGAGTTTTCTGAACTACAAGTGCCTACTTGAAACAATTGGAATTCTAGAAGGAGGCTTGCCAATGGCATTTATTTTAGGTCATCAAGCAGACAAGGGGGTCAGTGAGTAAATCCAGTTTGAGTTATCACTGTCACGTTTTACACAAGCATTCAAAATTATGAGTTAGCATTTCAAGGATTCTAGAGAAGCCATGTAAGTTGTTTTAACTTTAAAAGTTTCTTCTACTTCAGAAATCCTACGAGTCAACAAGTTTTCCTTTACTTAACCTGCTCTCCCTCAGAGAATAGTAATCTGCTGGAGTAGCTGCTGTACTATTAAGGTTTTTTAAGGTGCTTTTTTTCCTAATGAAAATACATGTAAAGATTCCTTTAACTACAAAACTTTGGATGTTAGAAAATCCTCAGAATATCTCAAGTAGAGTAAGTGGGTTGTATTTTTTTTTCTGTTTGGTGCTGTAGTGCACCACTTCTATACAATAATAAGTTATCAGTGAACAATTGAGACATACTTTGAATAAGTAATAATGAACAAGATTTTTCTAAAGCCTTTACATGGAAACTAGTTAAGAGGTTGTGTGTCAGGTCACAAAGTGCTTCCATACTCTTTTTGTCCCCTGTCTTTTGATTGGGCCTAAGTATATTTTGTAGTTCAGATGTTTTACACAAACTTCAGAGGCAGACAGCTGTGCTATGTTCTTATCTAGGAAATGATGGAAGTTCTGATTTCACCAAAGTTTGTTGTGGGCCAGGGCACTTAATGAATTTTCTGTCCACCTCTGTCCAGTGACCTGCTCCAGCAATGTGTTGCATCTTAGTGAGGAATAACAGAATTTATACTTTGGCTCTGGGTTTCTTTGACTAGGTGCATAGTGCAAAGGGTGAAACATTGAGAAGAGCCAGAGTTCAGAGTGCAAGAGCAACTGCAATATTCTTTCTTTTACATGCATTCACCTGCCTGATATAATACAATTAGTCAAGATCAGGACACTTAACTGTCAGTGAAATGGAGAGGCATTTGTTTGTAACTCACATGTGAGCTGCTCCAAGACCCTTCTGTCATCAGACTGGTTTTCATTGCCAAGAACACACTTTATTTCTTGGCAATATCCTGTGACATCTGTCTTGTGCTATGAGAATTTACATGGGTCAGATTCTCATGGGTCAGATCCTCAGACTGTGTAAATCGGAGCAGCTATGTTAAAGTCACTGATACTATAGTGACTTATGTCAGGTGAGCATATTTCATAATATTAAGAAATACTATTCAAATTAAGTATTATTTTTTATCTGTTTGTGTTATTTTTGCACAACAAAAGGAAAAATTGATGACCATATTAAATTCTCATGTGTACTGGGTATACAGCTTACAAACAAATTGTATCCCAAATTAAGCTGCTTGAAAACATTTTTAAATGGGACAAAAATTCTCCTTTCAATTGTTGGCTATTAAGAACTGTGGATTAATATACACGTGTTTTTTCTAAAGGCAGGAGCTGTGTTCTGGCTGGCTCTTCAGTACTTGGCTCCTAGCGAAGTAGATGGCTGCAGAGAAGACATAGAGGTGATTACTCAGGAGTGAAATGTTATAGAATTTGTATTGATGCAGCTGTTTAGGGTGTCTTGGAGGATCACAGATGGAAAATTTGAATTTATTTAATTGCTTTTGCTTCAATGATGAACATGTTTGAGACCAACAGGAATTTTTTAGTTACTATTTTGTTAGGTTTGCAAAATACAGGTTGGGAGAGCTGGCATATTGAAGTGTCAGAGAGAAAGACTCTTTCTTTGTGCCTTTGTTGCTCTGAAAGATATATAGCCCTTCTCACAAGTGTGTTCAGATTCTTCAGTCTCTTCCCCAGCAACAGCTGGTTTCTTGTTAACAATTCAGCTCTGGCTTTGGTGGTTTTTTTGCACATTACCAATATTTATAGAGACTTTTGACAAGGAAAAAAATGCAGTTAATTTTGAATGTAGTCATTTGCATGCAGCAAAGGATGCAAATTGAAACTGCAGTGACTAAACCATTCACTTTGCTGAAAAGGCTTCTATTTTGTTATGATGACTCCTGTAAGCTACATATGTGTGAACTGCAGTATACAGCACTTGTTAATGTTGAGAAAGCAAATGAATATATAAATACTCTATCAGAGCATCTAAACACTTCTCTAATGATTGAATTTCATAAAAAGATGTTTCTTCAGCATCCCTAGAAATAGATGCTTTTAATATGGCAGACACAGACTGAAAAGACTGGAGAGTATGTTGGAGATTTCTCAACATGCATTTCTACAAATTCTTCCTGCACAGTTTTAGTCTTTCTTATTGAGAAAGCTAGAAAATACCACCAAGATGATGGCTTTTGGTTCCCCTGTCCTTTGTAAATCCTCATAGTTATCTGAAGCCTTAAGTCCACAGAGGTTTTCCACAGGAAAATGTGAGTTTTGCTTTCTCTCTCTCTTCATTGGCTAATGTAAAAAGAATGGTTTGAAACAGCAATGATCTCATGTAGAAATCATGTCTTAAGCAAAAACTTATAATTGTTTTTCATGTGGAAGTCAGTGAGAGATTTTATCAGCACCTACCTCACAACTCTATCTCAGCTCCTAGTCTTTGATGAAGATCTGAGTGTTTTGAGAAGTTCAAGCTTAATCCAGGACTATTGTAAATAGATTTTGCGATATGTTCCATATATGAAGGTCTGATAAGATTAACATCTTGCAGGTTTTAACACTCTTAAAAATTCACATATTTCAGTTTCGCAGTCAGAAAAACAGACACAAGCTACTGTATATAATCAATTTTTATTGGATATTTTAAGGGAAGTGTTTGCTAAAGTAGAGTTTAGAGCATGGTAAATGTTCCGCACAATGAAAAAAATTAATCAGTGTTTCATTATGTTACTAAGGCAATGAACAAGTCACAGTCAAGATAAATAAGGGAGTCCTGATTTTCAAGGTTTTGGAGTGTCTTGTGCAGATTCACCCAGACTGTATTTTGTTTGGTCCTTTTGAACCTCTAAGACTGCACCATTTCCTGGAATTCTGCAAAAGATAAAAGAATATTTACAGTAGAAATAGTAAAATGAAAGGAATAGGAGTAAAAGATTAGTGGCTTATCAAGAAATTTATAATAGGATTTAACAGAAAACAATTACCTGATAGATGACTGAGAGACATTGCCTAATGTCCTTCTAAACAACAGATGGAAGTGTTTTGCTGACACTTATAAGGAGTAATATAACGTTCAGGGTAGTTTTAGCTTTCTCTCTGCATATTACTGATCTTGGGCAAAAATAACAGAATGGCTACTATGTAATTTGAGTAAGAAGTAGTTAAGACCTGAAATACAAGAATTAAAAGTGAATCCATGGGTCTTATTAGTGGTTTGTAACGCTTCAGCAATTGCAAAGTGTTGATTTAGAACACAGTCTAAAGCCAAAACCAATGTGCAGTTCCATGTGGAATGATACTGAAGTATCATTCATGATACTGAAGTACAGTAAGATATTGTTATTTGCAAGATCTTTTAAATGTCTGTCTTTTGTGAGTTAGAGTTTTTGATCAGTCCCATCCCTGAATGACTGTATTAGTATATTGCTTCATAAATCATGTGTGTTTATTCTGGCGTATTTCCTAAGGAACTGGATTTAATTCCTTCCAAAGAAAGAAACAGAAGAGTTCTGTCCTCCTGGCACAGTGCGATAGGAAATCTGCATACCAGCACATTCCCTGCATGCTATTCCCTAAGCCCCTTTCATGCTTGTCTAGGCAGCATGCTTCTTTCATGGGGCAAGTTGCCACTAGCTGCAAGTCTTTTGTGTGAGTGTGTGCTTCCTGGTCAAAATGGGACACAGAAATATGCAATTAGGAGATCAGGAGGTTTCTGCACTGAGCAGCCATTAAATCACACCAGCATTTCCACAGGGTGAGTGCAATATGCTGCTTCTTAGAACAGCTGCTCCTTTCTATCTGGTCTTTCAACTGCCACTGAAGATGAATAGCATCCATCCCCATGCAGAGAGCCTGTTGTGGAATCTTGTGTCAGGGTAGTGACACTTGATCATTCTGTTCTTCTCATGCAAAACAAATATTAAACTACATGCTGCTAGCTCTTGCATACTGTGAATGATTTCACTGATTAGTGTAACTTCTGTTGGGAGATAACTGCTGTAAATGAGCCCATATAGGTGCTGTTGGTTCTCCTGTGAAGAGGTGGTTCTTTTGCCCTTGATTTTACTTTTGTGTATTACAGCTAGTGCTGCCATAAGTCAGAGTAAGTGGGAGGAGAAATAAAGGGCAGTTCCTTTCAAAACAACTGTAAATTTCTGAGAAAGCTCCTTAGGGCAGCCTAAGTGGTTTTTTTTGACTTGCTCATGCAAAAGGAGTTGCAGAGATGAACCTGTAAGATTAGGGACTATTTCTGCCCTTAAACAGGTCGCGACTACAAGGGTTTCAGTAAAATTACTGGAGGTACATTAATGTACCATGAGAATAAAAGGGAATCACACATCATTGAAACACAACCTGAGGTGCCTTATTCTGTATATAAGTACATTAATACCTTCAGCCCCAATTTTACCATCCCCATCATGATCTGCAGCTGCCAAGAAGGTCTTGGTTTCTGAGGAGGTTAACACTCTGGCTCCACATTCAAACCTCTGAAGGAAATACCTAGGAAGAAAATAACTTTGATTATGATTTTCACAGAATATTATTATTTTATGCTGGCTGTATAATCAAAATGATAGCTATATATAAATAATTTACCATAATAGCCAAGTTCTTCAAAATCTGCTTTGATAGACGAACTAAATCTTAGTCATACATTTCTGTTTTGTAAGTCCTGCCCTGATACAATTAATTCTACCCACTACCAAAATCCATCCCAAGGAAGTTATTTTTTCTATACTGAGCATTAAAAGCAGGTATTTACTAGTTGTCTCTCTGTAGGGATTATCTACTTAAATACACCTTTGACAATCTGCTGGAAGTTTTAGCAGCATTCAGCATAACTTGTGCTCTCATGTACAAAACAGCTCTGGAAAGAAAAGAAGTGCTGATTTTTTGATACCCTTTGAACAGTTAACGAAATCCTTACTTGAGCTCATCTTCCTCAATAAAGCCACTTTGGTCATTGTCAAGAATCCGGAAGATCTCCTTCAGTTGGCTGCTACTCTTTTTAGACATTCCACTGATCTGAAAGAATTTTTTGGGAGTAAAGGAATCTGGAGCTGAAAATAAATTAATAAATGAATTAACCCCAGACCACTGCATTCACTGTTCCTAAAAAGTCTGAAGATGCTGCTTTGTTATAGTTTAATTGTTCTAAACATGAACAATAGATAAAGCTTGTCGAAGAATAAGTTTTGCCATACTGAACCATACCCTCCTAAACAGCAAAAATAAAATCACATGGGGATGTTACAAACTGACAATATAAATCAGTCATGACAGCTAAGTAAAGAGATTATAGAAACATGTTTACAGTATGTGCTTCTTCAGTATTCCTTTGGGATTGCACTGAACTTGCCATGTGTTACACAAAGTAATAGATTTTGAGTTTTAATTGTTTGCTCACCTTGGCAGTCCCGCAGAGCAGCAGCAATATCGGAAGGGCTTAGAATGTCTGTAAGGCTCATTTCAAACCTGTGCAAAATAATATATTGCAGACAGATTTGTGAAATGTAAATGCATGTTACAAAAAATCATTGACCAAACCATCATCGCTGCTATTCCTAAACAAATTAGAAGACTTAGTATATTACTTCCTTAAAAATAGCAATGCTGAAATAATACTTCTTAATTACGTGGATTACATAAATGGTCTTGTGAGTTGATGATCACTTTTTTATAATTTACCTGCATCTTGTGGAAATACAGCACATTTTAAACTCTGTGTAACCATTAATCTTATAATTAGTCTTACTGGAATGCATAGCATCTGGCAATACAAATAACAGTATATGCAGTGGAAAAAAGAGTCAAGAAGGTTTGCTTCTGTTTTCTCCCCAACAGCTTTGAAGAATAAAAAGAAAACTGATACTTATCTCTATATAAGGTCCATCCATATGTAATTCCAGCAATTAAAATAAAAATCTTAGAACAATGGTTATTGTACTTACTACTGTTGCAGCTCTGCACAGTAATTTCATTTAATTAATCTCAAGTCAGCTGCTCACCTTTATAGTTTTCTCAGCTAGGTAAAGGAAAAATAGCTGAGGAGATAGCAGGCAAAATAGTAATGTCGGCTCTGGCTTGCCACTCTGGCTTATAAAGGATTCAAAAGGTGACAATAACCACTACTTAGGTTACTGTTTGATGGATCGAATGTTTGGTTTGAGACCAAGCTCAAATTTCTTCCTTAACTAATTAAACTTTTCTTTCTATTTATATCCTAATATAATATGGACAAGAACAACAGTTTTTTTAATAAATCCTCTTGTGCTTAATTAAGTACAACTCTGCCATCAAAACGTTGCCTTTCAGTCTCCGAGTATGGTAAAGATTTTCAGTTAACCTCTGGACCTTAAAGTTGCTCACTGGAAGATGACTCCAGCTGTTAAATCCTTATGAAAAGAAACCAGCTTGGTTTTCCGGAGTCTGTTCATCCTTTGGAATGTATAAAGGAAGTTGAAAATGAAAGATCTGAGGTGACAGCATGTCATTCTGACAAAAATAACTTGTCACTAGTATAGAGGAAAGCATGCTGTAATTTGGGGTGATTCTTCTCCAGTAAGCAGCATTTCAGATTTCCTGACCGGTTTCTAAATTGCAGTGCTGTCCCTAATCAGGGGTAGAACAGAAACCAGTGCCTTCAGTGAGAGCAAAACTCTGAAACTGGGTAAAGCTGAACAAGCTGATCCTGTTTGTATTCCCTGGAACATTATAATCAGATGGCCTACTTATTGATCTCTTTTGAATACTTTAAATTACATGAAATCAATAATAGACCTACTTGAAGTGGTAGGAATCAGACTTTGTTAGTGTGGAGATAGATTTATATACATTTTACAACACAGTCTCACAATATATTTCCTTATAAGAAATTAAAACTGTAGGTATAAGTAAGTGGGGGCTTGTTATATATTTCATGAACATTAGCTTTGAAAAAAAACAAAAACCTTAAGAAAATTGAGAACAACAGATAAGAGGGTTTCCTTCAGACAAAAATCTATTTCCATCTTTAAGGGGGTTTATGTGGACAAAACTGTAGGATGAAAACCAATAAGACCCACCTGTATTTTGGCTAGAGTTTATAGTATAATAGTCTATTATGATACCTAAAGTAGTTTTCTCCAAATACTTGAGCACTGATTTTTTCATGAATGGAAATAGTATGTTATGCTGAACAAGTAACATTTTTTACAGAAGCAAAAGTTACAAATTATGCTGTGGAGTAGAGTAGTAATGTATCTAAGCCCTAGTGGAAGTTAATGGACTACAGTGGGTATACTCCTGATTGGTTTAATGACAGTAAGAAAAGTATCAAGCATAGCAATTGTTCTGTAGCCTGTTTGTCTGAATTTGGATAGAGAAATAGGTATAATTGACATGAAAAAGCAGACACCATTTAATGATACTTTTACCTTTCCTGCTATCTCTTTTGTACACAAAAGAAGGTGCATTGATCATGAATAATCAGATGTATCTTTAATCCCAAATATCAGCTGTCTAGTAGCAAAAAAATGCTCTCCTGTCTCAGTAGGAAAACTGTCTGTAGTAATCTGGAAGAATGCTTTCCCACTAAACCTGAGAACCCTGGCCTGTTGTAAATTCATATTGTCTGGTTAAAAGAAATCAAACACTGTTTATTTATACAAATTGAAGATCTGATCTCAGGTCTTTTGGTGTCCTTTTCATTTATCATCTTCTTTCAAAGCTATATATTCACATACTTTCTGTCTGAGGTTTGCATGATGTTATGATCTGCCAGACAGTGGCAGTGGGAATGAAGCACATACTGTGCTTTCTGTGGAATGACCCTGAAATAGCTTTCATCCTTGAGGCTACCTTTTTGTGCTCTGTTGTGAATTTTCCCCTTTGCAATCATCTCAAGTTGATATGAGTTTTAAAAGAAGGGTTTTTTTACTGTTTCCTCTTGACATTTTTACTGTCAAGATGTTCCTAGAGAAAACGGTTTTCCTAGGTCTCCATGATAGTGCCATAGACGTTACTTTACAGTAGGCTTCCTTTATTTGTGCTTGCTCCTACTCTGCTCCTTCTCTATATCTGCTGCTCATTGATCTGCATTTTGTTTTAATTTTTGACTTGCATTTCAACCCTAAATATTGAAAGCTAATGAGAATAAGAATGAGAAAATTGAAGTGGAATAGAGGAAAATGATGAGATCAAGGCGAGCATATAGTACTCAAGCTCAAAATATGTCTGCAACTAATTCAGGAATTGTATTAATATATAAGCACCAAAATATAAGCACCAAATATAATCACTCAGTGTCATCTGGTTACTTCATACACTCTACCAGGGCACACAGAGTGCTGAACTGTTTTTACATGTATTCAACAGTAGCAAAGTAGCCAGAATTAGTATTATATTAAAATATGATCTCAAATAAAAGTGAGCTGATTGCTACAAGTTCACTATTGCTTATGAAAGGATCTTTTAGTGTTTGAAATTCAACACTGACAACAAAAGTGATGCTAATCCTGGCTGAAAGATGGCTTACAAAAGCCTAAAAGAGCTGAATTTCAGAATCATGTTGATGTCATTGTATATTGATACAGCTGGGAATCTAGGGTTACTGGGTTTTATTTATTTATTAATGACACTTCATCTGAAGTACAGGTTTCCCTTCACTACAATTAGAATGAAGTAATCAGGGATGAGTATAATATAGAAAGGGATGTTTTAATTAGATCATCTATTTTACAGCTAAATCATCTGCCTGTTTTCCTTACTTCTGGGGTATGTATTTTCTTAGGCGATTGTAATCCCTTTTTAGGGGTTCAAAACCTGAGATCCATAAAAGAAATTTCCTAAAAGATATTATGCAAGCAATGTAAAGCTATAAAGAAAATACCTAATAATTCAACCAAAACAACAGCTGCTAGGTAGGCAGTTAACAACTGTGCAAAATCTGGTGCAGAATCTGGGTATTGCGCAGTTTCCAGGAATGTTTAGCACTTGTTCCTGTGAAATACAAGAGAAATTATTAATTTGTTTGGTTTCGATTTTTCTGCTCTGTGGGGACATCTGAAAGTGCTGTTGAGTTGTTCATGTGAAGGTTTATGTGCCCTTATAACTTAACTTCTGTTCTTTTTTCCGGAGGTGTCTTTATGGATAACATATACAGGAATATTAAAGCCATTTTTGTTTTGTTTCAGACTTCCAGAATTAAACACAAAAGTGTAGTTCTGAGAAATACAGAGAAATCCTGCTGATAATTTCTTGCTAGGAATCTACACTTATAAACCAACTCTTTTCAAGTCAAGTACCATTCACTTCTCTAATGAGCAGAGGATAGTTTTGGTAAATCATTGTCAGGTTGTGGACTAGTCTTGTACTCTTTGTGTTCTGTTTGGTATAAAGTATAGAATTAATTAGCAGCGGCAATCAACCGAAGACTTCAAGCAGATGCAAGGGAAACATCAGCGGTTGTCTCAGGTGAGATCAGAGGAGAGGTGTTAACCTGAGACCAACTGCAACATTGTAGAGAGGCACTGTAGCAACTTGTGAAACCCACACAACTCCCATCTTTCAGTTCTGGTTGTGTTAGGGCCAGAACAATTGTATCATAATCCTGGATAATAGATTCTGTCTTTGTAATGAGTTTGGAAGAAATGGAAATAGATACTCAGTAACCTGTGTGATTGAACATTAATGTTGATGTTTCAATGGTGATGGCAGAGAATCTTAGTGTGAATATAGTTATCATAATTGAAAAGTGCCTTTACAACAAAATGAGTTCTATCCTGCCACTTCAAGTTGCCTCTTAAGACACATACTTTAATCATACAGAAATAATTACAGAATCCAATTTGAATGGTTGCTTGAGCCATAATCTTTTACCATATTAAACAGAGGAGTTCAAGAACATGGTTTAGTATTTGATTTTTTTGGTATTGTGCATTATTACAATGAAGGATGAAATCCAGGCCTTGGAAGCCTCAGTGACAAAGCTTTCTTTCCCTGCAGCAAGTAGAGGACATTACCCAGAGCGCTGAGCAGAGATCTGGACTGTAGAATCCATCCTGCAGCACTGTGAGTCTGGAGCTAAACTAAGACAGGTACTTCTCTCATGTTAAGAGAAATGTCTTGTGTACTTTCCCCACTTTAAATTATGTCCTTAGTATTCTGTGTAAATGAGATTGATTTCTATTTGAAAATGATAGCAGAATAGACTAACATAAACGATTAATAGCGTAAGTAATTCACAGAGCTTGGTCTGATCATGGTATTTTTTTCACTTAAAAAGCTGTCCTGGAAGATCTCTGCTAGCATTTGATATGCTGTCTGCTGTGTTTAAATGCACTTGCAAGAGCTTCTGTGACTCAGTAACACAAAAAAATCTCTGACCCTAAATGTAATTGTTTAAGATATTTGTCTGCTGTCAGCATTACAGACAGTGTCAGATGGAGTGAGCTTTAAAAGTCTAAATTGTTCAGGGTTTCTGTGCATTTTAAGAGTAACTGTGCCCTAAAGTTGGAGGCTGTGAAATAATCTGGATGCTGCCTTTTGTGACATGTAAAAGATATGTACAGTGGTACTATACTGTTATCAAAGGCTTTTTGCATATGGCTGTATTTCACTATGACCCAAAGTGTAAGAAGCCATGGTAAAATAAGGCAAATAGAAAGAGTTGGAACCACTTCAGTGCTGTATTCACTGCCTGTCCTAATTGATGGCTGTGGGATTTCTGCCATTAATTTCAGCAGTAGGAGGATGTCTAACCCTTAGTGAGGTATAAAGTAAAAATACGCTATAATTAGAGTTAACCTTATCAGAAGTAATCATCAAAAGTCACTTGTTTAACAGAAATGGCCTTCTAAATAAAGGAGAAGCAGGTGTCTAGATTCAAGCAGGCACTTAATACACATGCATAAAGCATGTGACAAAGTTCCCTTGACAAAAGACAATCACATACATAGGGACTCTGGCAGAAAGGGTTGGATAGACACATTTGCAGAATACAGTCCATGGTTTCAGACCTCCAAATGTATGATTCCAGAGGAGTGTTCTTCAGTTTAAGGGAGCAATGTGGGAATGTGTGTTTATGATCATGCAGCAGTCTTTCCAGCTGTGCCCTTACAGGTACAATTTGAGGAGCTTTCTTAAAGCACATAATAAGCAGTTACAGAAATTTCACAGTATCTGACAACCTGTGTGAGTGAGAGACAGAGAGGAAAAGAAAGAAAGAAAGGAAGTGTATTCATGTAGACAGAAAACAGCATTTTCGCCACCAATCTGCTTAGTATACTAAAAGAAGAAAAGGTCTAAAAACTATTCTAGTCACAAGCCCTTCTTAACTTTCTGGAGTGATCACTGAAGCTGATATCAGACCTACCTTGTCATTAATTTTTTACTGTTCTTAATGGAATGGTAAGTGGTGAAATTGTCTTAGATTTGTAGGCCTAGGAGGCTAATCAGTGTGGGAGTAAATGTGGGTAAGTAAAGGAGCTGCCTGCTCAGTTATTTGAGCTGTCTGTGCCTTTCTCTCTCATTTAGCTATTAATATTAGTATGATGCTTGAAGATCTTCAGGTGACCCATATTACTTAGTGAAAATATAAAACATGGTATCAGCTGAGATACATAGCATTTTCCAACAATGAGATCTTTTAGCCTTGCAGTCAGACTGCAGTTACTAATTCCTCTCATTTTCCTTTGTTTGTCGCTCTCCTGCAATGACATTGAAATCAGAAACGTGATTTTGTTTGATGGGTAATTCTTTTTTCACTGTTAGGTAAAATTCTCCAATATCAGGGCGTGGTTCATTTATTAATGTTAGTGGAAATATATTTTGGACTAATGTATAATGAACACATAATTGAGTATTCATTGAAGTTCCATAGATTCCCCCATTGAAGTTCCATAGAATTCCCATAGATTGTATTAATGTTTCCTTCCTTCTCCATAATGTCTTATCATAAATGTGTTGTGCATCAGAACCACTAGAGTGTTTCCAGATGCTTTTGAAATGAGGATTTTTGATCTGCAAATACTGAAACATCTTCCTCAATAGCTCCAACAAGTACAGTACAAGACAGCTGTCATACAGGTTTTTGTGAGATTAATGCCCAAGAGCAAACTTTTCAAGAGTTCCAAATTTTTTGAAAAGAGTACCTAGGAGGTAACTATCAAGTTGGAAATATAATGTTCTGCATAGTTAAAGCCATCTAGTTTTTTTTTTAAAATTGGATGTCTATTTTTATTACATATGTAAGCCAAAATCCCCTCTACACCATACTTCCCAATTTAAGAACTGTTAGCAATTAGTTCATTTTTGTAATCTAATTTGATTGCTCTGTTTGTATTATGTCAAAATTACAAAGATATCATCAAACTCTTACTTTTCAACCAGAACCCTAACTTACTGCACAAGCTGGATGACCTTCAGTTAATGAGCAACCATTCAGAGTTTTGCATTCTCCTCATTCCTAATTTCCAGCCTACTGTTTCAATCTGTAAAAAAAACAGGATTAATTTCATAGTAATATTTTAATGGTGCCCTTCTTTATTATACTTAGAATCATAGAATCATAGAATAGTTAGGGTTGGAAAGGACTTTAAGATCATCTAGTTCCAACCCCCCTGCTATGGGCAGGGATGCCTCCCACTAAACCATGCCACCCAAGGCTCTGTCCAACCTGGCCTTGAACACCGCCAGGTGTCCCTGTAGCCCCCCCTTCAGATACTGGAAGGCTGCTATGAGGTCTCCACGCAGCCTTCTCTTCTCCAGGCTGAACATCCCCAACTTTCTCAGCCTGTCTTCATACGGGAGGTGCTCCAGCCCCTGATCATCCTCGTGGCCTCCTCTGGACTTGTTCCAACAGTTCCATGTCATTTTTATGTTGAGGACACCAGAACTGCACACAATACTCCAGGTGGGGTCTCAGAAGAGCAGAGTAGAGGGGCAGGATCACCTCCTTCGACTTGCTAGTCATGCTCCTTTTTGATGCAGCCCAGGATACGGTTGGCTTTCTGGGGTGCAAGCGCACACTGCCTGCTCATGTTCATTTTTCTCATCAATGCATCAATTTCTCATCATACTTAACTCACAAACATTTGTGCATTTATTTTTACAGCCCTGTGAGATGTGGGCATAAAGTTATCCTCAGTTTTGAGATGAAGAAGAGCAATAGAGCTTTGATTATTGAGGCAACATGTTCCAGTTTGCCATGATGAAGCCCCAGGGACTTGATTTTTCAAAGCGCTTTTCACCTAGTTTTATTCAGAACACAGCTGCCTTTGCCTTCAGTTACATCTGTGTGGGTTGTAAAACCACATCTTTACAATTAGATTTCCATGCAAAATAAATGACTTTGGATTATGGTAACAATTAATACTTTTTACATTGATATTGTGAGAAAATAGCATGGATATGATTAAAGGGTACCAAATCTCTATTCTGGATCTCTGTGTGCAGACCTTCAGGTCTCATACTGACCAGAGAGGGGAACTCTGGGCTCTCAACTTCTACCTCTCTGCAGGTAGAACCATGTCTTGCTTCTTTGTATCTCTGTGCCATGGTGTGCAACTTGCTAAGTACAGCTGGTATGCTGGGTATGTAGGGTCGTATGCATGGCAATAAAGGCATTCAGTGTGCAAAGTGGATCCAACAAAAAGTATTTATTTCCCAACTGCAGACTAGCACTACAGACCTTTCCTGAGACTTGCATCCTGCTCCCACGTTCTGGAAAAGATGTTAGCATTCTGTATTCAGAGATGATTTTATTTAGCAAAACTGAGTCATCCACAGAAGTGGGCAGGTGGGGTACTAGAAATGCTCTGACTTGAATTAATTCGAGCAGACAGAATGTAGTTTTAACTTCTTGTAAGTGGAGCAATGGCGCCATCAGGTGGGCAGGAAGGTGAGGGGTTCCTTGGAGAACTGAATGTATCGCTATTTCAGTATTCGAGGTTTATCTTGGATCCAGTTAATCTTATATTAAAACTGACAGCTAATTAGTGCTAAGTCCTGCCATTTAATTAGTGTATGAAACATAATCAGTTGCATAAAGAATGACATAAAAACATTTGGAGCATTAAATATACCTCTTAGTTGAATGCCACTGCTACCAGTTACCATAACCAGGTTTTACACCTGTATGTTTTACTGATTTTAGTTTTTTTATAACAGGTGCTATCTATTTATACAAATACTGAAAATTAAATGGCCACAGAAATGCTTCTAATTTCTCCTTTTTATATTTTTACTTGCATCTTTAATGCCCCAAATTCAGATGAGCAGAATGGATTCCAGTTCAGTCTCCCAGTGGTATGAAGACCTTTTGCTTGAAATATTGGGGAATATGGTTTAAATAGTGCTTACACTACTTCAAATGTTTTCCAGCAATATGAAGTCACTTGCCAGAGATTCTTAATGGGTACAAAATGTGTAAATAAAGAGTAGGTTTGCAATAGGAAAGGTTGTTTATGGCACTGGTATCTTGGTCTTTATCTTGACTGCTTGTTAAAACTTGACCAGATCTTGAAACTCTGTAAAAGAAAAGAATAACAAAAAGGAGCCACATTATGTAATCACACAGACAACAAAAGTACTTAGAGTTCGAATGGGAAGCTCATTCCTAAAAGTAGCACACTGTATACTCAGAACAATAGATACTCAAGACAAAGGAAGTGTTGCATTCAAGTGTTACATTGTACCATAGTTCAGTAGTAAAAAGCAGTGGAATTATATACTGAAATTTTATAAATTTATCAATTTTGGTTCCCTTCTCAAAAAAATCTCGGTAGCCTGACCACCTGTAGCCAAAGGCAGCATATAGACCAGCTCCTATGTTAGATCCTCTCTACAATACTGAGCAGACCTAAGCATCTTGGAGTCAGATGCATAATAACCAGTGTATGGAGTCGGGCAGCTTCATAGAGCTAACCACTAGAAAGTCTCAGGGACAGGTATTCCTCTGTTAGATAAAGGCAGTCTTAATCATCCACTCCAATTTTACCATCTCCGTCACTATCACCAGCTGCCAGGAATGCATCAGTCAAAGTTCTGGCACTGGCTGAGAAATGCTGCAGTAAGTGTCTGTTAAAGGTGAGAGGACAAATGAGAAAGACATACTTGGTACTGAAAGCATTTTGAGTTTGGTATTGGTAATACCTGTAAAATTCCAAGCCTGACTCGATTCTTAAGACTATTTCTAAATCTCTTTGTAAATAATTTTGCATTTAATGACAAAACGTCCTCTAACTTCAGTGAGAATAATGGTAACAAAGTAAGAGGGATGTTGTATCACAACACGTAAAAATTCTTTTTGTTTCATTGGATTAAAAAGACAAAGTTAAAACTGACCCCATAGAGGCAGGATTCATTTTCCCTGCTGTGTCATCTCTGCTACTAAGATGTAGACTTAAGAGAGGCAAGAATTTTTCTAACCTTACTTTTTAACTTCGGTCAGATGAATATGCTCTTGAAGATAGAATATCATGATGAAAAGAAAGATTAGAGAAAAATAGGCCTTTGAATTCAGTCTAGTAAAAAATCTTACAAGAATAAAAAGCAAACTCCAGTAGAACTGCTATTTTTATCTTCACAGTCTGTCAGTTATCCCTACATTAAATGAGTATTTTCAGTGCTATCAGAGTGTTTCATTGTGATCCAGTCTTTCCTTTGTTATTTGTCTTGCAGCTCCTTCAGCACACGCACACACATGCACACAGTTGTCTCTCATTCAGAGACAGAATTCATATTGGCTTTATCAGCCTTTGATGCTGCCCCATGAGGGCAGCCAGGTTTGGTTACTGGGGCAGTTGCAACCTAGGTCCCAAGGCAAACGAGGACAACTGCCCTGCAGGGGCCAACAGTTCTGTCTGTTACTTCAGATATATGTAGTGCATCTGGCTTGCTATTTTCTCTAGTTAAGTCTTCAGGTGCAAAAGCAGAGGACAAAACCAAACGTGTTGGTTGATGAGAAGTTCAACATGAGCTGCCTTTCAGCTCTGAGGCCCCCAACATAAGAAGGATGTGGAGCTGCTCAAGTGAGTCCAGAGGACGCCACAAAGATGCTCACAGGGCTGGAGCACCTCTCCTAGGAAGACAGGCTGAGAGTGTTGGGATTGTAAAGCCTGCAGAAGAGAAGGCTCTGGGGAGACCTTAGAGCAGCTTCCAGTGCCTAATGGAGCTGAGAAGAAAGTTGGAGAGGGACTGTTCACAAGGGTAAGTAGTGATAGGACCGGGGTGATGGCTTTAAGCTGAAAAAGGGTAGATTTAGTTTAGATATTAGGAAAAAGTTCTTAACTGTGAGGGTGGTGAGACTCTGGCACAGGCTGCCCAGAGAAGCTGTAGCTGCCCCATCCCTGGCAGTGTTCAAGGTCAAGTTGGACGGGGCTTTGAGCAACCTGTTCTAGTGGAAGGTGTCCCTGTCCATGGCAGGGGATTGGAACTAGATGGTCTTTAAGGTCCCTTTCAACCCAAACCATTCTATGATTCACAGAACTGCACAGCATTTGGAGATCTCTGGTTATTTCCATTCATTTTTTGTGTGGATTATTGTGATGTCTTCAAAAACCTCAGTTTCCTCACCCTGCCACTTAGTTTTACCTAAGCCAAAGACATAAAAAACTGTAAGGTAAAAGATTTGCAAAGTCCTCTTGGCTTAATTATTGTTCAAATGACAGAGATAATAACTTATATAGATGTTAGTTAAGTCCTCTTGACCTTTTACAGAAGTCCTAGAGCCATGTGGTGGCTCAGATACCCCAGGGAATAAATTACTGTGGCTGACAAGACCTGCTAGCTTATCAGATTGATATTTATATCCCAAAGGAATGTGCATGGTGTTTTAGACAATATATAAGGTTTAGTACAAAGTGAATCCTTTCAGCTTGCACTTATTTTTAGTCTAGTGAGTGACTTTTGATCTGGGAATGGAAAAATAGTTATTTTTTTGTATTGCTTAATGATAGCAAAAAAAAAAACATTTTCATGGTAGACTTTGCCTTTCAAGAGCCCAGTCCTGGTAGGAATTACCCATGAAACTCCTGCAATTGCCCCAGTAGTCTTCAAATAATACTAATACTGATACGTTTGTAATAGACACATACGACAAACAAGTGGAATCTCACAGAAAAAATTTTTATTTTATATCAGCCCAAAGTATTTTCAGTAAGCTAATATACAAGCTTTGGTTACGTAGTTACTGAAATATGTACTTTAGACTATAAAAGTCTACTGTTGAAATCTACTATACTTGCTTAGTATTGATTAATTAAATGGTGCACATTTGAAATCAGCATAATAAATGCGTCCCGTCGTAGAATGGAGGTTGCCAGTTGTTCAGCAGCATGCAGGAGAATGCATCAGTTAAGGGTCAGGAGTGAAACTGAGCAGTGAAAGTGGTGATATTTGGTTATTTCTTTCTTTACTGAAAACATAAACTTCTTCAAGGAAGCAGTAGCTAAGCTCAAGCTGCAGCTTTTTTTCCTTACTGGTTATTGATGGGATCCTCTGCTTGACTGTCTCATGAGATCTGCTGTAATGGACTGACCTTCAGAATGGCTGAAATTGTCCAGTGGTGTAAAAAGCCACTGGGAGAACATTTCACATGGACACACACAAACATGCTCAGAGAATCATTGTAGATTTAAATATTTGACTAATGCCATGACATTTAAAATAAAGCCTAGCACTTGGTCAGTCTAACATTAGGCTGCTGTCTTTTCCTTCTAAAATTATATAGGTGAAAATATAGACAAAACCTCATCTTGCAAATTTTAGTTTCCTTTGATCATTTCTTCAAGAGAAAAATGCTTTAGAAGAAGTGCTAATTGTATTATTCTAAACGTATGCTGTGTGGAAAATGGAACATTCTGAAAGCAAGGTTTTCTGGGCTATATACATATAAGATCAACTGAGCAAGTTACTTTTAAAGTATTTTATTTTATTTTATCCTTGTGGATATGTAAGCTAAATGATCCAGCCTTTCCATTTGGGAATCTAGCTTTGCCTTTTTTTCATATTCCTAGGAAATAATGCACAGCATGGCCTGGGATCAGAGGAGATCTGATGATTGTGGCAGAATTACTGTACATTCAAGAAATAATCTTTGTGAGAAGACTACACTGAGGTTGCAAAGGATTTATCGAGAAAGTTTTTTAGTATTTCTGTAGCAAAGCAGAGCTTGCCTGTAGAGGGCACCAAAGACAGTCAAGTCCAGCTGTGAAATCTCTGGGACTACTTGGGCTGAGAGAAAACTGAGGAACTGAGGGTGAGAACAGGTTAGCGTGTGGGCGTTCATGAGCAAGGAAGAGAAGAAGAAGGAACAAGTATTTAAAAGAAGTCTAGTCTAACACATTACTCGAAAGGCTGGAATATAAACAGGCTAAATGGAAAACTGAAATAATTCCAGATGACTTTCCTTTCCAGATGACTTTTTCCTTTCCAGATGGTTAGAAAGAACAGGGTATTTCATCTGCCTAACAAAACCAGGTTGTACTGTGTTTATCTTTATGCTGGCTAAACATTACAATTTGTTAGGGACATCTTTACAAATATAGGATCAGTGTGTTCTGGAAGCTTGTTTGGTAAATCAGAAAGTATCTAGGACATACCAGCTGGTTAATATTTAGTCGTGATGAAAGCAGTGGGATTATATTTGAGTGAAGTATTTGCATATTCTACTGTGACATAAGCTCCCCTTTAAACTCCAGGTCAACATTGTAACTGCAGGGGAAGGCATTGTCAAGGGGCACCTTCTTTTCATATTGTAAGCGATGTGGTGATCTGATTTTCTTTTCTGGAGCTTGACACACAAAAACTGATTTATTGTTTACATGAGTGTAGAACATGCTGATAAGCAAATCAAAAGTTGCGGAGCAGCTGTATCCCAGGTGCTAGATAGTGTGCTCTCTAGGCCTGTGGTACAGAGAGTGTACCAGAAGATCCATATCAGTATAATGGCATCTTTCTGTGCTTGATCACAAAAGTAGTATGGAAATTGTTTCATAAAATGGTGACACTTTAAATTAGTTCATATTTCACAGCATCTGCTTATTAATATATTTTAAAGTATATGAAAAATCAAGCACGAAAATGTTAGGTTCATGCCTGGTCAGGGATTTAAACATATATTTCAGTAACCCATCCCAGGAAATTAATCCAGCCTTGGCCCCCTCTGCCTGCAGCGTTTGTGTGAAGAGCTCCAGGCACCTCTGATGATGCTGCATCAAAGGTTTTCCGCATGGGCTGTCTGCAAACTCAAAGAAGAAACTCTACCAGCTTATGTGTGCCATGAAAGTTCTGACATCCCCTTGCCCTTCTTGTGCTCTCTTACTTATTAGAAGATGACTGTGAGATTTCAAACAGTTGGAGAGCTGAAATTGAATCTGAAGTTTACGAATGGTGCTAGGTTAGGATTTCCAAAGGAAATGTTAGGAGGCAGCCAGCTTCCACTAAATACCAGGAGATTTTATCTTGTGCATGATTCTGCTCCTTTATCAGCACAACTCAAAATTTTGGTTTAAGAGAGATGATGGATTCAGTAGTTAGAGCACCAAGGTTTGGGATATTTGGTTCAAAACCCTGGCCCTTGATGTCTTTTTTCTAAGAGCTTGTACAGGACAAGCAATTTCTTTGTGTTTATTGCCACTTAAAGAGATCATAGTACATGTTTATTTCACAAGAAGTATTGGGAGGATTAGAGATTGAACTGCTCATACAGGGTAATGAGGGGTCTGACGTGTGTCTGAGAACTCAGAGTCTCTGGGCTCAGTGGAACTCACATCTGCTGCTCACATTTTGCATTGCTCTTTAATTGTCATAAGTAAAGGTAATACATATAAACAACATTTCCTTTATCCTAGGGATTATGAAGCAGTATTATACTGAATATTATACTGCTTAGGACAGTCTTAACTCTAAACCTTGGAATGGGTCATCAGTGAATAATACAGGGTGCTGTTAGATACTTTCTGACAGAATTTGGCTTTTAACTGGGTGCTTAGCAGTGTTTTATTTGTGTATTTCCTTTGTAAAAGCTGGTGCAGAGGATTTGATCCTTACTTATTACATTTCCCACAGAGGTTATAGAACCTCCATCCTCAAAGATACTCAAACTCAGCTTAGAGGAATGTGTCCCAAGTTGGCCTTCTGAGGAAGCAATTGGACCAGAGACCTTCAGAGATCCTCTCCAATGTGAATTATTCTGTGGTTCTATACCTTAATGTGGTAACATTGTGATATCACCATTAGTGTATTTACTACTTCAGATGGCATCCACATACACATCCTGCAGTCAGAGGTTTTCTCTAGAGTAATGACATTGTCAAGTTCAGAGAACACTCTGTGCTACCCTAAGGAAACTGAAGGCTGCCACTGTCTGAATTTAAACTTATTGAAATGAACCTTCGAAGAAAACTTTACTTTTTTTGAATTTGTTTACTTTAGGTGGAAGATGTTTTGTTCTACTTCAGTTAACATTAAAAATGTGGATCCTAGTGTCAACAGAAGACCTAACATGGACTAGGCATTATTTTTGCTGAACAGTCCATGGGCTTTTATGTAATTGGGAACTTTTTGGAGTTCTACTGTAATTCCTTCTAATGAAATGGCTGGATGGTTTTATTAAGATTTAAAACTCATCTTCTTGCCATGTTACTGTTTAAGTTATGAGTTACTGTTTAAAAAGAACAGATTTTCTCATAAATAAAATTCTCTTAAGTTTTACATAAAGCTGCAACATACACAAGAATTGCCAAATTCTCAGAGGTACTCAATTTCCCCTCGTGGCAACAGAAGACATTGATATGCAGTTGTTTAGCATCTCTGAAATAGAGGATAGGCCACTATGTAGTCTTGCATTTCTTGCATTCCACGTAAGACTTTCAGATGTGCAAGGAATGCAGCATCAGGTTTGTCACTTATGGTGCTGTGTGTGCCATCTGCTTGCGAACTAGTGACATGGTATTTTAGTGATTAGCAGTGTGAAGAGCTAATGTATACATTACATCTGTCTGCTGCTGCAGATCTGGATTGCTCTGGGTTTTTTCTTCACCCAATAGGAAAATGAATAAGGTAAAAAGAATCAACAGTCTCATCATTATGCAAAATACTTCAGTGCTGCAATTAACAGCAGCTATAATTTAAGCCTAGATTTAACATCAAAGGTAGTGAGGACAGAATTAGGATTTATATTCATTATAATTCAGCCAAGGCTTCAGTGAGTCTGATTGCTAGAATTCCTCTTTTGCATTAGCTGTCTTAAATCTGCTGAACAGCTATCTCTTCCATGCCTGGGTCTGAGTGAGCTGTACTTGCCTCACATAATCATCTTGCAATTCATGGAAATGCCAACACTGAATGTTACATAAAAGTTCCAGAAGGCTTTGTTTCTGCTCTTCTTCAAAACAGCTGCCAAATTATGTTACAATTATCATCCAGTTTCAGCAGGGAGCATTAAAATGACAGTCTACTTGTGAGCTGGAACCATATCATGGTAGATGGGGAAAGAGACAAGTAAATGTTGGTGGGGAAATTTCCAACCCAGTCAGCCAGAAACACACAACATCTATTCAATCTGTTGAGCTCTGCGTTTAGCCATGAACATTATTTACTTTGTCCATTAATGAAGACAATGCTATAACTGGCTCTAAATCCTGTAAGATACTTGTCAAAGGAAAGACTAATTCTTAGTAATTTTCACACTGAAGAAAATTGCTAATGTTATGGATTGTGTAGGTGATTATTCATATAATAAATGAAAGAATTGAGTAATGGCCAGTATTTAGCAATGTAACAGAGCTTTAAAGTAATCCAAACAGCAAGACTGGCTGTTGTTTCATCTGCAGGAAACAGAAATTCAGAAATGTGGGAAAGTACTGTTGTTTTGTACATATTAGGAGATAATAAGCGACATATTCATGATTCACAGAAAAAACCTCCAGGCCTGTGGCCCATGTCAGGGGACTGTGACTTAAGACAGTTAGGATTAGACCCTTATCCTCTATCTAACAGCTGCCTTAGATTTCTGCAAAAGATAAATCTTCTTAAGGGAGAGTTATGTTTTAGGCCATAAACGCTTTCTGATGATGCATGCTGTAGCCTAGTACTTACTTCTGTAAAATTACCCACAAACATATTCCATGCTTTGAGCTATTTGGCAGCTCCTCTTAATTTTTTTCTCACATTCTCAGGGTTGGGTCTTAATATGTATTAGCTTTAACTATGTTGTTAGCATTACTTTTCCTTAAGGATCAGAGAATTAAACAGAAATAAAACTCAATGAAATCACTACAGTCAAGCCTTAAAAGATGTCATATTGTTTAAGATCATCAGAACTGTGTCTGATGAGTCAGCATACTCAAGTATGAGGATGGAAACCTAAACACAATCTTAAAAGCAGCTTTCCCCTCCCCCAAGTTTTTTGTTTTGTTTTATTTTTTATCTCCCCTTTTCTAGCCATGATTTCAACATTATGAGTGGTTGACAATCACAAAGTGCTTTCTTTACAATGGAAATGTAACAATACCACATGACCCAAACATCTGTACATTGCAAGATTTCTCAGCAATCTGGTGTGTGAACTCGAGGGGTTGTTAATGCCTGAAACAATATAAAAATGTACAAACACATGCTGAGTGTGGAGTGCTTGTTGGACGAGGTAATTGGAAGAGTCAGTCCAAGGATGCTTTTGGCCTGATGCTGCTTATGCCTTCACCATAGATTGGAATTCTGTCAAGGAAGAAAATGAGAAAGGCAGGGAGTAAAACTAGATGAAAGTCGTTTTTGACATCTTTAGAAAAGACAGACAAAAATTACTTAAACTCCTAGCCATGGAGGGCTCCCAAAGTTATTATAACACTGCACAAGCTACTGCTAAACTGAGATTCTGGGGGCGTAACAGATTTTTCACTCCTAAAAAAGAGTAAGTGCAGAGAGGAGAAGTGTGTCTGTAAATCCGTATTTGTGGGAAATCCTGAGTTAAAGGTAAACTATCTTTAACCCGTTAAAAACTCTGATAATAGCCAAGGAAGCAAAGAGTGACTTAGGTTTATCCCATAGCTTTCAGTAGGAGGGATCTTTTGCCTTTGTTATTCTAAAGAAAAAATATCAGTAGTGCTGTAATTTCAGGATGGGAGATGCAATGGTTAAGGGCTAAGATCTGCATAATATAATGCCCTATTTAGGGCTCATAAACAGAAGCTGTAAAAGCTGCTGCTAAAGCAAATTCCTCTAACAGTGTATCTCTCTCTCCTCCCAAACTCTGGCTAAGATTAGCACGTGTGTCTGTTAGAGTTATTGCCACCTGTCCTACTTCAGCTGAGACAGCCCTGTTTTCAGTGACTTCATCTCTAATATATGATGCATAATGTCCTATTTTCCTTTGCAGCAATTTCTAAAAGAAATAGCCTGGCCAGTTCACATCATCCCTGTGAGGTTTTCTTTAGGAATTTGATTTATTTTTTCATAGAAGGACTGCCTGGTGAAATGTGCACTGATAGGATCTTTCTCTAGCACAAAATTCTGTGCTGCATTGCAGCAGTACTAGCCTTGAAAAACAATACCACCCTTCTCTTACATTCCTGAATTAAACCACTCGGTAGCATTGGCCAATGTTTGATAGTGGTAGATGAAGAAAGAAGTTTATGTAGGTGGAAATATGTTTAAAAATGGAAGTGTCATATGGCCAGAAGTGCAGAGCCAAAATGGAAATTCGAAGAATGGATAGGTGTTCAGGATGCTTTAAAAATCTGGCACATTGAGTCTATGGATCAAACACATAGCAGAATAGAACCCATAGCTGATATTATGGATTGGAGGGATAGGCTCTACATTGGGCCTAAATATGCTGTTGCTGCAAGAGAATAACCAAATAGGGATAAAGGGAAACCAAACAGGGATAAAGCTATGAAACTAAAGGAGTATTCACTAGTATAAAAATTGTGGCAGAAAGTACCAGGCCAAAGTACTTGGATGTGTTCTTCATGCCATCATTTGAATGAAGCCCTAAATGGATGCATTTTAAACCACAAATTTTATGAATTTCTAAAACTCTTACCTTCTACCCCAATTTTGCCATCACCATCAGAGTCACCTGCAGCCATAAAGTCCTTGATCTCTGCAGGGGTGAGGGCTCTGGCACTTGAAGAGAAATTCTTCAGAAACAGTCTGAAACAGAACAGGGTAGAGTGTTGTGCTTGAGAATTATTCTCCAAAATGTCCTTGGTACATTGGTATTTCTGATTTTCTTAAACCCATGCCAAAAAAAATGTAAGGTAATGCCTGCTCTTATTATCTGAGGAAATACAAGGAATCGTGACAAGGAAGGACAAGAAATAGTGTTTTCTATAACAGTAAGTTTCTTCTAGGACAGCTAGCAAGTTCAAAGGTTTGCACTAGTTGAAGAAATATGCAGCTGTACAGTACTTACTGAAGCTCTTCTTCTTCGATGAAACCATTGCTGTCCTGATCAAGGATTCTAAAAATTTTCTTTATCTGATCAGGAGTTTTGCTGGATAAACCAATCATGGAGAAGAAAGACTTGCAGTTGAAGCTACCATCAGCTGGAAGAAACAGAAGTTTAAGTAACTTCCCTTGAAGTTGCTACTACAGTATATATTCCTTGGGAATATGTATATCTTTTCTAAAGCATCATCCTACTCCTCTTGCTCTTGTGCACAGTGTAGCAAAAAAAAAAGATACAGTGGGTAATTTTCCTTTCTAATCACTCTGTGCCCATGGTCATATATCCTTTTAGCCAGTTTGAAGTTTTCTGCTACAATGCACATTCTGTTAAATCAGGGTTTATGCAATGTGTGACATGCAGTTAATAATAAATATTTAGAGGGCGCTACTGTGGCTTACAGACCAGCCTCTCATTCTCACTTAGTCCTTACTGTAGTAAAGAATTTGGGTAGAAAGTAGGTAATTCCCAGTCAAACTAGCTCTTTGAGCATTTGGACTTGATCTCACCAAGGAACTCTTAAAGAGAACTGAGACTGGTCATTGCTTCACAAATGACACTGATTCTTCAAGCTGAGGCTTTTTTTGACATTCTGAAGGAAAAGGCTAGCTATGTAAATATAAATCTTTAAAGGTTTAAAAACTATCAGAGTTCAAAGGTAAGCCAGCTCTAACTGAAACTGTGACCCTTTAATTGCTGCTCTGTGTTTTGGGGAATGTTGTTACCCACCAAATAATCACTCGTGAGACTTTCTGAATTCAGGGGGCTGTACTGTAATGTAGGTAGAAAGAGATCTCACAGGGAAGGAATCTAAGGGGAAAATGATAGGCATGTCATCTTAAGACATAAAAATGATACACATCTTCTGGCTGCAGAGACCATTCCTTACCCTGGCAGCTGGAGAGAGCAGATTCAATATCTTTAGCAGAAAGGATGTCAGTGATGGCCATTGTTGAACTGTAAAATAAATTAAATGTGAGCTACTTGGTCATTAAAATGACTTCTCTACCTCTTTCATGGCTCTATTTGAAGTTGCTGCTGTGACAGTATATGATAGGGGAGACATTATTCATCTAATTGTAAGCAGAGTGTACTGGAACAGATGTCTGCAGCAGGTGCTTCCACTTAAAGCTAGGTAATGAGGGAGGAATTCTGCATGTGGGAGTGTGGGCCTTCAGGAAGATCTGATGCCTGTGCAGCACTGGGGGGGAGTAAGTCAAAGGTGTCTAGCACCACAAAACTGCGTGACTTCTGTGTGGGTTTTTGTGGAGGTGGTTTATTACTCAGTTAAAACCAGCGCACATGAAAAGATACAGCTCAGTATGTCCCCTAGAGCTATATCTGGAATAAATGTGATTGGAATCTAAAAAATCTAATATTATTATCAATAAATATATTGATCTTTTCAAAGAATGACAATAGTTTAGAATAAGTAGTAATAATTCTACTAATTTCAAGGAAGTCTAAATTTGGAGAGTAAGTTCCTCCTCTGTTTAGTTGCAACAATAAATATAACTATACTATAAATTCAGCTTGCTGGGCTGCTGTGTCATTAAAAGACTACATTTCAAGATAGCTTTATAAAAAATTTTTCTTAAGTATGTTGTGGTGGGTTTTTTTAATTGCATGTAGGTGGTAATAAACCAGATTTTTATCCAGATTTTGGCATTTCAGTATATTGACGTACTTTGAACAGAGGTATCAAGACTTAATATTTGTTCCTAGCAGAGTGGAGGAGGTGTTCACTGATATAGTAACATTTGATAAAACATACTCTTTCTCCCATTCAGCCACCAATACAGTGACAATAGTTTGCCACTGTAATATTTGTCGCTTAAGAAAATGCTACAGGCCTGACTTTTTAATCAGTTTATTAGAGTAAATATAGCATCGATACATTTACAGTCTGGTAAACTGCACACACCACTGCAGGCTGCTTACAATTAACAATTGGTGACATTACTGTAAAGTAGCTTCATGTTAATGAGGGAAGGGGAACTGAGGCATAGAAAAGTTATTCTTGAAATCCACAAGAGAAGAAAAATATCTTATCATGAATCTCTGATCTTCAACAGCATCATTCTTCCTGTCTGAGCATGAAAACAGCATTCACGAAAAGGAAACCAATGCTTGTAACCATTTATAGTCTGTGAGATGGTTTGAGATCTACACACAGGTTTAAACTTTACCTAAAATATGAAATGGCTGCCTTTGTACCTGTTGGTTTGCAGCAAAGGAAATTGCCAATCCTTTAGGTCCCTTAATAGCTCTGAAGGTGTAAGGAGACAATGGAGAAATCCACGCTGATGGCAATGGGTACCAGCTAAGGGTACCAGCTAAGGCAGATGAGTTACTTTTGGTTTGCTAGCATCTATTTTGTGCCAGTGGCTTCTTGTGCAAAGTACTTCCCCCTCTCAGCACTAGACAAGATAATTTGGAGCTCTGCCATTCACCTAATTCTCACTGCTGAGAGGATTAAAAAGGAGGAAGAGTTTAAGGAAAACCTAAAAATGCAGCATTTTTCACAAGGGGCATCATTCCCATCTTTTTCCATCCCGTAATCTGAATGCTGATTCTGTTCTATGTTAGCTTGTAAAGAGACAACATATTGGAAGCTGATACAAGAACAGGTATTTCAATTGCATAGATGCTTTCCATTCAGGGAGCATTTTGCTTTTGTGTTTCTTTTCCTGAAAGCAGAGGATCTAATCATCTTACCTTTGTGGTCTTCTCAGCTGAGTAAGGAAGCAATCTAGGTGGGAGGAACAAACTTGCTGTGTGTCTCCAGCAGAGCTGAGCTTCATATATATGCTTTAAGTTGTATACCATATACAGATTTTGGATTTCAGCGTCACGAAGGGGGAATGGTGTCAAATGAACTTGCCTAAGTAATCATCTTGCACTATTTTTAACTCAAGAGAATACATATGATATTTGCAAATGAAACAAGATAAGTGGCCAGATAGGCAAACAGGACAGAGTCATATTAAATTTCTTCTGATTTAAGCAGAAAATACCAACTTCTCCATATGATGTAGGGCAGGAAAAAAAGTCCCACTATCTGATATGCGTGATCGCAGGAGTCAGATGAAACGAAACACTACTAACTTCTGAAGAGATGCCTTTAATGGATGTTTAAATGTGATAAATTATCTGTAGACGCTACATGTGATAGAGTTTCTTCATTAGAACACTAAACAAAACAAGTATTAAAAATACCCCAGTCAAACATGTTTATGTAGTAAACCATTTAGGGAAGATAGTAGTTGTTTTGTCATCCAGAATGTCCGATCTGTTGTTTGTAAAATACCCCAAACCCAAACTACACAGTGAATTTGTTGCTACAGGAGGTAAAATAATATTATGTCTGTCCACTGGAACAGTTGGTTGGGGAGAGTATTTTGTCTGGTACGTTTCCAGAGAAAATCTTACAGTTTTGCAAGGTTCTGACATCCTGCTTAGTTGTGTATGTGTGAAGCAAAGGGGTTGTGATCTGCCCAGCTGTCCCTGAGACAGAAGTCCCTAAACTCTTCATGAAAGATCTTTGCTATTAGATTTGAGAGAAAAATTTCAATAGCAGCATCACAGTAGGGAACAATATGTGAGAGTGTCACTGCAGTTTTGTTGCTTACCTTCTGGTTTCTTTTAGATAAATGATTATATTTTCTAATTTTTTGGCCAGTGCTGTTTCCAAGAATTCCTTTGTGCTAGTTACTTCTTTTTTAAGTAGCATAGAAACAATTTGATCATCTCAGCTTTCTTTCAAGAGTGTCATAGCTTCACTGGGTAAGGAGCCTGTTAGCTTGGATCTCACTTGTGGCTTGAGGCAGCAGAACAGTGAAAGACAAGTCATGTTGATGACAGCTTATGCTAGTGTTATGGTCAGGGGTAGGATATGGCAAGACATGACAGTGCAATTGGCATCACAGCTTGAGGTGGTGGCACAGTAAGAGATGACAGTGCAGAGACTGTCTTAATGTGAGAGTATCAGGGCATTTTTTTTCCCAAAGCATCTCCCCATAAATGGAAGGCAAACCTAGCCAAGTACTGAAGCCGACTACTAATATGTCATAGCGTGGAGCAGAAAGAAGTGGCACCTACGAGACCTTAGTGCATCCAACACTGACAGCAGCTGATGAAAAAGCAACAAAAGACTATTTCAAAAGATAGTATGTGTGGAGGAGGTGCTATTTCACTTGCTATAAACATAAGAAAAATTATTGCTACAAGGTCTTTTTTCCTTTTACAAATTGTGCATGTCTGCTCTCCATGAAAAAGTTTCAGACACAGATTAATTCTTGTGAGGGGAAGAACCACTGATTAGGAATGGCTGTGGAAGATTGCAGCTTTCCCAGTTTTCTGAATGGGTTCTTGACCAGCTGACGCTGAAAAATTTCAAGAAGAATTTGATGGATAGATATTTAATACTGGCTCTTGTTGCCACTGGTGACATCTGGTAGAAGGGATACAAATATCACTTTCCCCTCTCAAACTCTTCTAAGAAATGGCTTTTATTCTACATGGGAAGAAAATTCCTCTCCCTTGTGCACACACCATCCTTTTCTCCCCCTCTGATTTGGAAAATTGCCTACATAGTGCCAACAACTGATGTGAAGTAAGTAGGGCGTCCAACATAAAAACTGATGGCATGGTATGATCTCATGAAGCTAAGTTAAGAGGAAGGCCAGATTCTGCTGAAACTCTTGGACTGCAGGAGTCTGCATGGGAATTTGGTCTCTGGTGTCTATTTCAGAGAATGCATTTGATTTTAGATGCAATGGCTTCTCATTTTGCCCAGAGCTAATTCCACATATGTTAACCCCTCGCCCCCACTCTTCCCTTTAAAAATAGCATTGATTGCTGTTATTTCCCTTAATGCTTGTGGACTGTTGCCATTAGTTTGAACTTTTGTATCTGAATCACATAAGGATGCAGTCTTTAAAAGTGCGTTTTGTTTTCTAATGGACTTCAACAGGAGAATTCCTTTTGTTCCCTGAAATTGTAAGAATAAGGCATGAATGTCAAATGATTTATGGCCTTAGTCTGTTGAGCTGCATTCAGACTCCAGCAAATTTTGGAGTTTCTTTTGCAGTGGGATTGGAAGCACTAGAGATCCAGAACATGTGCACTGGCTGGCAGGATGAAATGCACAAGGATCATGTAACAACCAGCCTCCAACAACCATTTCTTTTCAAGCCCTACATTAGAGATTGAGAAAACATCTGTCTGGTCATTTTTACTTTCTTAAATCAAATATGGTTAGTAACTTTCCAGCTGCCATCCAACTTGGCAGGGAGAGGAACTAGGGAAGTCTTAAGAAGTAAGGAGAAGATATCCCTTTCTGATTATCAGGTTACCACTAAAAGCAGTTTTAAACCCTGGGGCATTTCACTTTGCTTGAGTCTCATTGTCTTCTAGAGGTCTCTCTAGTGGAATGCTCCTTCACTTGTTTTATTCTGTCAGTTATAATCTTAGCTCTTCTAACACCTGAGATTACCTCCCCAACTTGAAAAGCTGTATTTGAGGTCTGTGATTGTTCCATAATATATTCTTGTAATAGGATCATAGAATAATAGAATTGTAGACCCAAAGAACCATAGACTGGTTTGGTTTGGAAAGGACCTTTTAAAGACCATCTAGTTCTAACCCCCTGCCATGGGCAGGGACACCTTCCACTTGGAGCACTTAGTTGCTCCAAGCCCTGTCCAAACTGGCCTTGAACACTGCCAGGGAAGGGGCAGCTACAGCTTCTCTGGGCAGCCTGTGCCAGAGTCTCACCACCCTCACAGTTAAGAACTTTTTCCTAATATCTAAACTAAATCTACCCTTTTTCAGTTTAAAGCCATCACCCCGGTCCTATCACTACTTACCCTTGTGAACAGTCCCTCTCCAACTTTCTTCTCAGCCCCATTAGGCACTGGAAGCTGCTCTAAGGTCTCCCCAGAGCCTTCTCTTCTGCAGGCTTTACAATCCCAACACTCTCAGCCTGTCTTCCTAGGAGAGGTGCTCCAGCCCTGTGAGCATCTTTGGGCGTCCTCTGGACTCACTTGAGCAGCCCCACATCCTTCTTCTCTTGTTGTCCCCGGAGCTGGATGCAGTACTGCAGGTGGGGTCTCATGAGATCAGAGCAGAGTGGGAGAAACCCCTCCCTCATCCTGATGGCCATGCTCCTTTTGATGTAGCTCAGGGCACAGTTGGTTTCTGAGCTGCAAGAGCACATTGAAGCTGGCTCATGCTGAGCTTCTCATCAACCAACACCAGCACTTCCTCCTCCTCAAGGCTGCTCTCAAGCCACTCTCAACCCAGCCTGTAATTCTGCTTGAGATTGCCCCAGTCCAGGTGCAGGACCTTGCACTTGACCTTATTGAACTTCATGAGGTTTGCATTGACTCAGCTCTCCAGCCTGTCACTGTCCCTCTGGATGACATCCTTTCTCTCCAGCGTGTCAACCGCACCACACAGCTGGGTGTCTCTAGCAAACTTGTCATTCTTCTTTGACTGCTGATGTGAATTGTGTGTACAACAGAATAACAAAAAATACACTAAGGAGTAGTGAATGCATGCTTTAATTTACATAAGTGTGATTTGATGGCCTTGTATATGCCTGGGCTTGTTTTCCCTGAATGCGTATGATAGGGATATCCATAGTTACCAGTCAAGGAATATACATCCTATATGATGTGTCTAACCTATTGTTAAATGACATGTGAATAGTGAAAGTGGAATAGTCATTCAGCTTGTAATTTGCTTTGGGAATATTTGAGATGAAAGATATTATAGGCATGTAATTTAGTGTAATTGTATTAATGCAACATGCTCCAGTCACTTGAGGAATGTAACCCTTGGAGTGATCTGGAGATATTTGTGAGTGGTTTTAGGTTTGTATTACTTAATCTAATATCTGTAGACACCTCATAACCACCACCCAGTAAAATGCTGTAAAAGGAAAATGCTAAAACAGTTGCAATGCGGTGAGGAAGCTGTACATAGGAAATAGCACCAAATAACATCTCTTTCGTTTTTGTAAACATGAATGAATTGCAAAAATTAAGTAATATTTTTCACCAGCTGTTGGTCTAGTGTCAAGTGCTTTCAACCTCTGGGGTAGATTCTGAGAATTTACAATGTCACTTTTCAACTTCAAGTGCTAATTTACAAAATTTCAGCTGTCATATTTTTCTGACATGTGTAAAGCATTAATTTTTGAGCCAATTGGTCTGTTTATGTAAAACAGACACTTCAGTTCTGTATATCTGAAATTCACAAGAGAGAGATTCAATTCTGATTCCAAAATCTGAAAAGAATATCATCCAGGTGTAAAAACTGTGTGATTTATCAAGCTGTAGCTTGAGAGTTTTGTTTCTGAATTAAAACTTCTCGGTTCACTTCCAGTTCTGTTTCTTTCTGGAAATGTTCATGCATTGATGCACAAAGAAAAAGGCTTTTTTTTTTTTGTGCAGAAAGGAATTCACATGGAATGGTTTCTGAATTTATAGAGTGCTAGGTCTGTTAAGTCTGATATAGGCATTCATAAATGGACAAAGTACTTGAACCTCCAAATGACTTTATCCATAGATAAAAAAATTACATGCAGAATGTGTATGGAAGAAATCATAAAATCATAGAATCACAGAATAGTTAGGGTTGGAAAGGACCTTAAGATCATCCAGTTCCAACCCACCTGCCATGGGCAGGGACACCTCACACTAAGCCATCTCACCCAAGGCTTCGTCCAGCCTGGTCTTGAATACTGCCAAGGATGGAGCATTCGCAGCCTCCCTGGGCAACCCATTCCAGTGCCTCACCACCCTAACAGTAAAGAACTTCCTCCTTATATCCAACCTAAACTTCCCCTGTTTAAGTTTTAACCCATTACCCCTTGTCCTGTCACTACAGTCCCTAATGAAGAGTCCCTCCCCAGCATCCCTATAGGCCCCCTTCAGATACTGGAAGGCTGCTATGAGGTCTCCACACAGCCTTTTCTTCTCCAGGCTGAAAAAAATAATTTTTCTGCTTTAATTCTGAAGCAAAAACTTACTATTTTTGGAAGCATCCTAATAAAATTGCCAATTAAAGGTATGTGTGGGAAAATTATGTTTTCTCAGTAGAAAATAAAATTAGGCAATCTTTTCTAGTTAAGTTGACAGCAAAGATATCTGCTGAAAACAGATGTTTCTGCTATAGATCTCCTATATTCTGTTCTTACTATGTTCTTCAGCTCCCGACTGGTAACATCCCTAAACAGGGTCCTTGTTACAGGAATTGTGGCATCAGTTTGTGTGTTTACACTGCATAGCCCATTGCAGTTCTGCTTCATGACTATGGTTTATAGGCACTAAAAATAACCATCAGTTGCAGCAGGCTTTCAAATGTAGATATGCTTGGAATTAACTCAGATGTTTTTGAGCCTGTCTGTACATTCTTGTGTAGTCCTTATCATACTGTGTAAACAGTGTAACCACTACAAACAGAAACAACTCCTTGCAGTTATGTAATTTCAGGAGTGTAAAATAAGAATTGGGTCATTATTCATGCATATACTAATCTAGTACTGATACTGCTGAATAAAGCTGTGAATTGCTTGTCAAGGATATATATATTTCAAGGATATATGGGTTTCAAAACCTCCAAAAGCTAACTGACATAAAATTGACACTTAGAGATGATTTTCCTGTGCACAAAGCCCATAACCCATTTGATTTATAGATGCCTGGTGAGGTGTGACTTAACTCCCTGCTCCTCCATTTCCAGAGATGAGGAAATGGTCAAAACTTGCCACAGCTCAGTCCAGCCTGTGTTCTTCGGCTTCTCTTCTATGGAAACTAGAGTATGATAAGTGGCTGATGTGTGTTTGGGTATCGCCCAAATGTGGAGTTCATGTCTCCAGGGCACACACCTGGACTCAGGAACTCAGAAACATTCCTTCACCTCTCATTAGACATTCCAACAGCACTGACAATAATTTGAATGAGGACTATAGGAAAGTAAGCTGAATTAATATGAAAATTGGTACTAGAGACATAACAGCATTGGATATGAAAGCATTAAGTCTTTAACAGCAAGAATTCATTGAGCATTTGAGAGCTAAGCCTGGTTTAATCAAATCGTGCATCAATAAAGTGATTCCACTCTTCAAATATTTAAAGGATCAGTGGGATGAAAAGACACAAGTGATCATTGTTCCTCCTACACAGTGCTGCATTTGTGCTGTAGCTCTGAAGTAACACCAGTGTCCAGATAGGCCAGTGTTTTCAAGCTTTACTGTATAGTATAGAACAACACAGACAGAAAATGTGAGCCCTTATTGCTCATTTATGGGCAAACAGCATTATATTCACTATGGATCCTATTAGCAAATTTCTGCAGTCAGGTGTAAAGTGAATCACTGCAAATCTGTTGCTCTGAATGAAAAAACAAATCTGTTGTATCCTAGACATAAATCTGCATAACAGTCTTTCCTTGAATTGCAATGGCCTCCATCTGAGCTGACTTACGGCGCTGACAGCACTCTACTAAAAGAATACATTTAAAAAGGAATTCTACTAAACTGGAAACTTCAGGAGGAAAAGGGCAGGTGAATCTCTAGGGCAGGAGGCCTGTCTCCTTCTCAACAGGAATTCAAGTCTGGCTGTGACTGGTTAGCTATTAGAGCACAGAATGTCCTTGAACTGTTAAGAAATCAACCAGGAGCTCTTGCTCACACAAGACGAGGCCTGCCAGCAGGAAACAGGAAGATGCTTGACTGCATGTGTTATTCTCTGAGACAGCTCACAGAGCAACATTGTAATATATAAACAGCAAATAGGTGAACAAAACTGTTCAGATTCTTAGATCAATCTTACAATTTTTGAAGTATTTGACTCATGATGTTTTAACTTTCACATTTGGATATACTATATAGCAACCTACCAGTTTGAAAATCTGGAAGGTGAGAGCAGGAGGTATCTTGCTGATTCCTGAATTCTCCATATTGGCTTGTCCTTTTCTGAGCAGAGGTGGCTAGAAGCAGGTGTTCAGCAGAATATATGCTTAACAGTTTTGCTGTACCCAAAAAGTAAGATCATTTGCAAATGTATTGTATGTCCTACGCAATGCTGTGCTGGGCTGTACAAGCTGTAGTTCTGGGCGAAATTTGGCACTAAACATTTCAGCTGCAATATTTATTACTTCTGTGCAGAATGTGATGTTTCTGGAATTTTTTTATTATATGAAATGTAAAGCCTTTACTAAACAGTGCTCCAAAGCTGTTATCTCAGAATCCCATGGTAAGGTAATTTCAGAATACCAAATCCCAGATATTTCCTGAAAGTTAGAGCTATATAAAATGTTACTCAACAGTGATGTTGAAAAATGTGTGCTAATCAGTGCAGATGATCTTCCCCATCACAGATCCTAATAATTGATGGTGCCATCAACAGCAGAGACAGTAATTTAAATTATGAATGCTTTTGGTTATGAATGATGGAAATTTTTGGCATAGGAATTAAAATGTATGCATTAATAGAACTAGTAGAATTCAAGTCATGTTTTGGACAAAAGTACAAAATTAGACATGGTTTAACATTCATGAATATTTGGGTAACCAAGCGTATTTTTCTATTAAATATGTAGGTATTACAAAACAGATGGAGAAGCATCCATTGAATAATATTTGAAAGTTGTTCTAAGCCATGTTGAAGTTGGTATACAGGGCCACCACTCTTCAGTTAAAATACATATAAGCAGTTATGTCAGTGCCTTTGTGGATGCAGGCAGCTGAACGGATCAGCTTAACCTTTGTCAATCTGTTCCATTTTGACGGAGCTAGTCTGTGGAGCTTTCTGATAAGCAGTGACTCTGATGGATCTGAGGAAGAGTGACTTCCTGCATAGGGGTGACTTGCTGATCTAGGAATTTTCCTGAGCATCTTCTGTAATCACCTTTATTTGCACGATGCAATTCTATTTAGATTCCGGGTGTATCATCAGCAATTATCTGTCATTAACAAAACAAAGTAAAACATGGAAGCTCACCTTCTATTGGTACAGCCAGCAGGTCACCTTCCCAAAAGGAGGATTTCCTTTATCATAGAATCGTAGAACCAACTAGGTTGGAAAAGACCTTTAAGATCATCAAGTCCCACCATTACCGCAGGACTGCCAAGGCCACCACTAAACCATGTCACTGAGGGCCTCATCTACATGGTGTTTGAACACTTCCAGGGACGGTGATTCCACTACTTTCCTGGGCAGACTGTTCCGATACCTGATCACCCTCTAGCTGAAGAAATTTTTTCTAATATCCAGTCTAAACCTCCCATAAACTAAAATCTAATCCATCCCCTTTGGATGAGTGGAATTAGATTTTACCCAGTTTTAAAACTAGAAGTATAAAAACCACGATGTGATAATCAGGCATCAATTTCACTGTAACTTGGTGTCCTGATTCTGCCAGTTCTTCAGCAATATCCTAGAGTTTTCCAAGGAAAACTGTGTAAACAACAATGGCAAAAATAACAAGACAGCTGTTAGAAAAACAAGACCAATCAGTAAAATGGAAAATAGAAGTGCAATATTTAGAGGTTAAAATGCTGTAGCTCCCTTTCGACAATTGCTTTTATCCTATTCTATTGAGAGAAACATCCATCAGCCTTCTGCAGACTGCACTCTGGCGTGTCCCCTGCATAGGGATATTGTCTGGGAGATGGGATTTGTGAGTGCTGACTCTGGGATGAGGCCATGGTGCTTGGGCCCTTGTTAACTCTGATTCTTCAGTAAGCCAGGCTAAAGCTCACGGCAGGTTGTGGAGATCTCAGCTGGCTCTGGGTGACACAGAAGCCATCTTTAGCAGCCTAACTCAGCTGTGCAGTGTGCCTCTAGGAAGGAAAATAGCCTGAAGTTCAGCTATCTCAAAAAAGCAAGATCTGTTTTGTAATACTGTCCCATTACATGTAACTGAGGAGAGCTGGAGTTTTTTCTTGTTTAAGCCCCACTGAAACAGAGCAGCAATTTGTTTCCTTGAAGCGATCTTCCAATGTGTACTTCAGAGTGCAAGCAGTGGACCGTAGCAGTTGCTATGACTTTATAGCCCTGCCCTAAGCAGTAGGAGTAACACTAAATATCCAGACTTGCTTGTAATGACATGGGCTTCATGTAAGAAATTCAGAGCTGAGCTAATGTAGTTACTACACTGTCTGTCTCCTTCTTAGCAGGAATTCAAGTCCAGGGAATGCTGAACACATGCAGAGCAGATGGAAGAGATTAAAAAAGCATAGAATTATAGATAAGAAATGTTCACAATTAAAGCGACAAACATGAGATTTCTATGTATGTCTCTTTCCTGAGTATCTTGAAGGGTGTTAGGGTGAAAAGGGCTTAACATACAAACATTACTCTTAACTCCAACTAGAATCAAATATTTTTCAAAATGTTCTTTATTTCCCTGCGCTCCAGCCTAGCAAAAGCAAATCAGTATGTTTAACTCCATCAGTTAATTTAGAACCATCTTAATTTGTCTAATGAATTTGATAATTCAGCTTGTCCTCTACGGTTTCAGCTACTAAGGAAATTCCGCTTACAATCTGCTGGATCAGATATCCTGTATCTCAGCTGACCCAAAATCTCCATGATGGCTTTAGCACTGTTCTTAAAAGAATCATGCTGACTTAGTGACTGACAGACTTGTTTACCTGACCATGGCAGATGATTTAATTTAAAAGATGAAGACATCAATATTCGAAACCTCAGAATTAAAGGATGGTTCCCTTTTTTTTTATATTTTTTTTTCCATTTAGTGCAATTAATTAATAGCAATGAATTAAGTATTAAAAAAGAAGCTGAATGGATCCATCTTGTTGGTGCAAAATTATCTCCAAAATTGTGAGTGAAAAGTAGAAATCTTTCTAGGACCCTTAAAGGTTTTTCTGTAGACTCTAAGGATCATATCTTACTTCCACTGGGCTTACACTGAGCAAAGCTGAATGATACTCTAGTAAGAACTATCTAGCTTGTGCTGCTGCTCACAGCACTAACGGTGTCTCAGCGCAAAAGCAACAGTACATAATTGAAAAGGACCATGAATTTTCCTCCGGCCCCAGGGTTTTCTAAAAGGGCAGGTTCTCAGCAAGCTGAACAGACCCAGTTCATGTTAGGACTGGTTTTACGGATCCCTGACAGAGTGTAAAATTACAGACTGGTCAATGCAGATAAAGCTGACACATACTTCCAAGCACAGCAAGAGTATAGGGCTATATTTAACAAAAACACTGAGTTCTGTGTTTGAGTAATATGCTGCCCCTGTACCCAAAAGAGGTCCTGGAATACAAATTCTCTCTGGCTTCTGGTTAATGCCATATACTGGTTTCACACTTGATCAGATTGTGCTTGTTTGTGGGAAGAGGAATGGCTTTGAGGTAAATACATGGAAGCTGTTTTCTTTAAATGCATCCAGTTTTTAACTCTCAGGGACGCAGTCACTTTTCTCCATAGTGCTGCTAAAAATGCAGCACTGTTGTTTCCTTTTCACGCGGGTGAAAAGGTGCAACCTTGACAAGCAGGGAGAAGGGACATATTTTCTGATGATGCCTAGAGCACATCTTTGCAACAGTGTGTCTTCTCCACAACATGGACAAAACACCTATTTTTCTCCTTGTGTCAGAGTTGATAACATGAGGCTACTAGAGTTAGTTTTTTTGGAAGAGCTGCTTATTGAATGCTGTTTAAAAAATCTGTCTGTAAATATCATAGTAGAAGCTGCTGGAAAACCCGGGCAAAGTGACTCTTAACACTGAAAATTAGGCCCAGTCCCAGAACAAATGTAATAAATACACTGTCTGTATTGTGTTGACTTTTAAATATGTGCAATTAATCTTCATTTCATATGTCCATTTCTTTGAATCGCATGTGACAGGAATCTGTCCCTGGTGGTAACAGCTATTTTTGTTCTAAGGAATGCTGAGCACTTTCCAGATCTTTCTGAGATAGTTTTCATCATCTGACATTTCTGCAGGCAACATTTGCTCAGTGGTGAATTGGATTGTAAATTCTACAGCTGTGAAGTTACAGGAAAGGAGAGTCTGGGCAAATTTCTAAATAGAGCTCTGAGAAGGAGTGAGTGGGAACTTAATGAGTACAGATAGTGGAATCAATCTCCTAATTCATTCTAATTAGGGTAAAGTGCCTATATAATAGGGCATTTTTTTTACTGCATTAATAAGTATGACAACACTGGAATTTATTACATGTTCCTATTTATATTATTTTTCTTTGCTTTTCATTCTTATAAAACATTTCAGTTTCTCAGCATTGGGATTGTGGCCTCATAGCTTAGTATTTGTATTTAAATCCTTGCAGCTGAAGAATTTACAAAGAAATGATCTTTTGAGGTCAATAGCACTTGGAAAGGATTTTGCCTGGTGCATGGAGAGACAGGCTCTGTACATGTGTGGTAGCTATGGCAGGCTTTTCTTTATGATTTTTTGTATGTATATCTGTATAAGAAGAGGGTGCTCAGAAAACTGCACCTTATAGCAATTGATAGTAATCAGGTGGTTTTATCCTGCATTAAGGAATCCCTCTGACCAGAAATAGTTTTTCTGAGCAAATAGATGTAGTTAAAATCTCAGTGCATCTCACCCTTGGCATCCCTGTAGTCTGTCTGAGATAAGTGTGTCCTGTGTCCTGCCTCTTTAGCCTTGCCAGTTCATATAGCACAGTGACAGTCACTTTGGCCGATGAGAGCAGGACAGAGCTCTTTCAGAGACTGCTGCTGTCATTTCTGTGTTGGCTAGAGAACAGATGAGACTGCAGAATGAAATTAACTTTCCCTTACAGGAATAAATGCAGTACACAGCCTACACAATGTTCCTGGGTCCAAGACAAGGAAATTCCATGGCTTTTTACAGGGATTGAAGTAAGATTCAGCCTTCCAAGCACAGCAATTATTTATAGATTATAGGGACAAACATATGATATTTATAATTACCTCCTATACAGAGACTTCCTGTTTCCATTGAAGTCAATGGCAAAATTCCCACAGACTTCAGTGCCAGCAGAATCTGGACCACAATAAGACAAATGTTTTCTATCAAAATTATTATATAATTAGCATTAGAAGCTACTTAATGAAGTGGATCTGATAGCTACAGAGCCATGGATCATTATAGTGAACTGAATCTTTTTTTCTCTACAAGCATCCTTGTTTTTACCAAGCTTTATAACCTGTTACTCATCGTGATTTAAGCTGTCTTAGTATTATTATTAATGAAACCTACTTTGTGGACTCTGTCAAAGCGAATGGAAGCTTCTGCTAAGGTGATGTGGTTATTATCAGTCATAGTCTTCAGAATATTAGTTGGATTCTTAAATTTACTTTCGAATCAAAAGTGGAGCATTTCAGCATATGGTCAAAGAAAGATGGTAATTCTCAGCATAAGGAGCAGACACTCTTGAGACAGCAGTGGTTGAAGGATCCCCAGGAATGGCAGTGGGTTGGTATTTGGTGGGCTAGTTCAGATGAGGTGAGTTTAGGAGTAAGGATTTACTCTGCTAGGGATCAACAGCAAGTACGGAACTGGCCCCACATTCTGTAGTTCTGTCACCAGGTAACTTCTGTCTCTGTATTTATGCTTATCAGACAGACATCTGCAAAACCCAGGATGGGATACCTGTATTCTAATTTTGATGTTGATGTTGAGCGTCCCTGTGGTCCTGGACAGTTATTATTTATTGTGTGCTTTATGACAGAACCTCCCTGTGCAAACTGCTACACATTCATTTAAGTGACAGGCTTTGTCCCTAAGAGAGGGTCAAAGAAAGAGGTCAGAGCTGAAAAGGAAAATTGTGACACTGCCTCAGTGTGTGTTGAATAGATTCTTGTGCTACAAACTGCTACATTTCAAGACAGGTGAATCTAGAAATCAGTTCCTGCTCAGTGTATCACAGAATTGTTCCTATACTGGAACAGGTTTTCTGTAAATTCTTCATTTTTATAAAAACTGTATTCAGGTTACATTAATGCTGAGTTCCTGAATTATCCCTATATTGACAAAGCTTCTACTGGAAATCAATTGAAATTTTGATTTATTTAGGACTGCCTTATGGCAGATATCATCCATGTATGAATCTTCCCAGTTATCAAGACGGTAGTTTTATTTTTAGCTGAAATAATCCCATCTGATCTGCTCTGCAAGACAATGATAAATGGCAAAATACTCAATGCAGGAAGATAAAATTATTATTTTCTTCTATGCTTCATTTTGGGCTGTACAGTTCATTTTGGGTTGGGGAGTGAAACAAATGTTGTGGAGAGCAAAGAAACAGTGCAAATATATTTATGTATTTCTAATTTTGTCTTTGGGTATTAAATTGCTCTGGATTAAGTTGCATAAAGATAAGTAAAGCAACTGGACACAGTTGAGTGCAAAGTGATGCATGAAACCGGGACTTTTCCCCTTTAGTATGTGAAAATTCATATCAGCAAGAAACAGTCTAACTTGGATGTAGTTGGAGAACTGCTTGCATTTTGATACCCACTTTCTTTTAAAATCAGTCATTCTTCAGTGCAGACACAAGATTCCTCGCTTACTGAAGCTAAGAAGTGACAAGCTGACACAGGGTTACAGTGACCCTCCTTCCTCGCTGACTTCTGAGTACTGATGTGACCCCTGTACCAAAGAGAAGCTGTGGCCAAGGCTGTGGCAAAAGCAGTTATTGTGCAGTATTACAGCACCAGACTGTGCTTGGCAAATCCATATTGGAGCCAGGGTTAGATCTGAAATCTGCTAACATCTTGTCACATACCTGGAACGCTGAGCTCCTCATTACTGGTATTTCAGCACATGATTGAAATGTGGCCTGCCTGCAAAACTCGCCATCCTCTTCAGCAACCACTTGTCCAGAAAATGGGGCAAGGTGCTTCTTTTTAAGGAAAGGGCCAGTCATTGCTTTTCTACTGGTAATCAGATACAGTAGTCATGACAGGCTCAACAATTCTCATAGAAGTAAATACTTATGGTAATAATTTCTTTAAGCATCTTTCACTCTAAAAACCTAATTTGTGACTTTCTACCAACTATGTGCCAGGGAACCCTCCTGTATAAAAAAAGCCTTTGGTGTTAAAAGTAGATTAGGGTCTTTTTATAAATAACCTACTTTTGAAACAGCCCTCCAGCATCAGATAGAGAATGATCAGAGAATAATTTCTCTGTTTGCCTTTCTTTTTTAGGTAAAAAAATTAAGGCTTTCGGTATTTAGGCAGCTGTTCAACAGCTACTTTTATCAAGCAGAGAATAACAGTATTTCTGTGAAAGAAAGAGGGAAATGCTCAGTTCTAGAATGAAGCTCCTACTTGGAACTAGTTTTGTGGTTTTTGGGTGTGTTTTTTTTTTTTAAATCCACATTCTCTGGGAGGTAGGGGTTTTACTGGGATTTGGAGCAAGAATAAATATGTAAACAAGTCAGATTAGTCTCAGGAGTTGAGAATGTTGTAAGTAATGTTACAGACTAAGGCAGTGTAAAAATGTGGCTGAAGATCATGCAGATTTTGACTGTTGCTCAATCAGTGAGTCAGCAATTCTGCACTTATATTTTTATCAGTATGTCTCCTTTAAATTAGGCACAAACATATAAACATATTGCAGATTTATTTCTACTTTGGTAGGTGAGGATCTGGAGCCTAATTGTAATTAAAAGTAGCTGTTTATGGCTGGCTTATAGACCGCACAAAGCTGAAATTAGCAGTGGGAAACCCGGCACATTTTCCTCGACTCTGATAGATGCTGCTGTCCTTTGAATGTACAGCCTTGTCGGAAGTGTTGGGAATTATTAATCACTTTGATTCTTTTGGCCGACAAAGGGCAAATTGATAGATCATCATGGAGATGGTAATGCATCTCTGTGGTAGATGAATGGCTAATCCCTAAAGATTCAAGACTTGTTCCCAAGTAACAGAAGCAGCAGGGTGGTAACTTTGCTTTAGGATGAGTTGTAACTTAGATTGTGCTTGGAGCAGTCAAATGTGGAGTATTCCACCCTTACAGTGGTCAAAGGAATGCTGTATGTTGGATAATCATTGCTGGAGCAATAGAGGGATCAACCTGCTGAAATTGACTGGTCCAACTAAAACTGAAGCGGAAGGATAACTACTGTCTCCTCCAGCTTCGTTGAAGCATTCAAAGCTGTCTCACCAGGGCCGATGGGCACAGTGCCTTCCAAGGCTTTGTAATGGCTCTGGTGTTGCTGTGATGCTCCTGGATTGTGATACAGAGCAATGGAAATGAAAATCCATTTATCCTAAACATGCACCTTGCAGTCCATTACACTTTCTAGGTATGTAACTGTCAACAAACATGGAACTAGTCTTTGCAAAGAATGTGGCCATCATGTGTGGACTGATTGAATTCTACACCCACTTGGCAGTCAGTCCTTGCAGATTAGATTATTTTTGGAGTCCTCTGTGATCATGGAGCAGGCAGGATTTGCCTAAGAGGAAATGTCATAAGAATAGGATGGGAAAGAAGAGTGAATTCTGTTGCTTAAAGGCTGGTCCTGGAAGAATAGAAGGGATAATGCACTTTTCAAATTCTGACAAGGTATTAAGGAGAAAAGAAGGGAAAGCATTTTTCAGCTGCCTGCACTAAAGCTGGGTGCCTGAAAAATAAAGCAGTTCTTATGCATAAACATAATTTTGATTAGTTGGCATTACACGGAGATAAGTCATACAACTATAGCAGCCACAGACACGTCAGTGCGTGTAGGAACGGGCCTCACATTCTGGTGATGCCAAGAAAACAGGGAGACCATCTGTTCCAGCATAAAGTACAACATAAATAAGTGTAGATACCTAACCTTGACCAGGTAGTATCCACACAGGTAGCACATGTTGTGCATGATGCACACTAACATTGTTTATGTGAATAATGCACACATGGCCTGACCTGCTTTTACAGGAGAAATATAAGTAACAGATCATAATCAAGAGCTGTTTGTGGAGAGCTTTTCATTGTGATCATGAGGGCTAGTTGGCTTTCCCTCATTTTGATATTTGTGTAAGTGTAACTTCTTCAAACAGAAGCTAATTTTCAGACTACAGTGAAGGGTGTTGATCCAGCTCTGAATTGCAGTCTGCAGTACAGCTCAGCTGCAGCCATAGTGGCAGAGATGGGAAGATCAAAGCTTTGTACATGTCATCCAGGGGTTGGCTTACTGAATCTCCTGCTTTTATGTTTTCTGCGAGGCTATACAATAGAAGCAGAGAATGGAGACTGAAGTAAAATAAATAGGCAGGGGGAAGGGAATGACCAAGAGGCAGGAAAATAAGAGTGAAAATGTGAACAAGATCTTGTCTTGTACTACACATCTTAGGCTATCTTACCTTTCTCCTTTTTGCTACCCTTGTTTGAGCTTGGCAGGAGAAATAGGACAAATGTGGCAAGCCTACAAATACAAAGTTACAAGCTTTGGTAGGGCTGACATCAGTATGTTAGAATGTCTCAGCTCCCCCAGTTTTCTTCCCCTTCATATCTTAGCTTAATATGTTTATTACACTTTGTAAAACTTCGTAAAATGTGAAGCCTTTAAACGTGGAGGCTTTGCAAACACTGAGGTAGAAAACGCTTGTTCAAGGACCAAATGTGTGAAGCACTCGCCCAGCTTGGCTCCAAGACGCTAGACTGTCTCTAGCCCAGCTCTGCACCTCGCTGTTGGAGATGTCCAGGCTCTGTGCGTACAGCGAGGTTAACGAGCACCATCTTGTGGCTCCTCGGCTGCGGACAAGGTCCTGGGGGCTCTGGGGAGGTGATGGTGAGTGGTTCTCCAGTGCCACGAGGCAGCAGGATCAGATTGTGAGCTAACTGCACTCCTGCAGAACCTAATGTCTGTCCCATTGGGTTCTACAGTGTGTGTGCAAGATAGACAAGCTGAGGCTGTAAGAATGTAAAAAATCAAGCCTCTAAACCCACTTGTGATCATATTTTATGAAAAAAAAGCTACCCTTCTTACACTGCTGAGTTAGCTGGGAGGATGAATGTAAGGATTTATTGAAAGATCCTGCCCTGCAGTGCAAACATTAAAAGACAAGACGTCATCAACAAATACAAGGAAGTTTTCAGTCCTGCCCCTTCCAGCTGCTCTGTTGTTTTGTGTCCCCTCTGTCTGTGATTCCTCTGGTTCCTGCAGGTGAGTGTAGAGCTACTCTGAGATAACCCAACCCCCTTTCCTCCAGGTTATCTTGTACATGAGCCTTTGTCCCACTGCCGTCTTTCAAGTCCATTTCTCCACAGTGGAGATTAAATTATCCAGAAAGATCTGATTATATCCACCCTTGCTAAACCTTCTGTAGGTGCCTTCTATTACATGGAAATCTCAGAAAGTGTATCCTCAGATGAATAAAGGACCCAGTTTCAAACAAAATCAGTCCTTTGGGATTTGAAATATCCTGCAGTGCTATATCCATTGGTACACTGGAGTATCTAAGTGCACAGTCACAGACTATTGGAATTATGCTTATTCTAAGAGAATAAACCAGTTTATCCTGACAGGCTGCAAGTTACAGAGGATTTTGTGATTAAATCAGAACTATTCACACCAATTTCATGTGTTAATCCAGAAAAACAAAAGAAAAGATTTCATGTGATGGACAACCTGAGTGAGCTATGTGAGACCTCTGGAGGCAGATTATGGGAAAGATTTAGAGGGAACTTAATAGTGAGTTCAAACCATGGTAAATGTGGTGGTGCTGTTACTGTTATTAATACTATGTCACTAATACAGATGTTTAAGATGCTGTAGGTATTTCTCAGACATACAAGAAAGGGTTGTATTTAGCCAGATAGTTCTCAGCTTTTTCCACTTTGACATGGAGACAAATAAAGTAAACACAATATTGGCAATTCCTTTGCTTCCTGTTGAGAACATGTTATGCAACTATTCTGGCTTTTTTTCCTGATAAAATAGGGTGGGGAAGACAATAGCTCTAGAGAAAAGAATAACATAAAGACATTCAGCCATCCTGCAGTAGTTCAGAGAATCACCTTTGGCTGGTACAGAAGTGGTGTCCTTGAACTCAGGTAGCACCCCAGCAGAAGTTCTTATTGCATACCATGCTTTGATAAAAGAGAGAAGAATCAATAAATCAGAGAATGTAGACTGAACAGCTGATGCTGAATAGAATTCTTAGGAGGTAAAGAGTATCTGAAAAGAATATAATAAACAATCCAAGTTTCTCAAGTCCTTTATAATAACCCATGTCCAATTTCAGTTACCAAGGGGGGGTGGGGGGGGTGGGGGTGGGGGGGGCATGCTGCAGGAGGGTTACTCCTGATTTATATAAAAATAAATAAGAATAGAAAAAGCAAGCACTTTAAGCAATGAAAATTCAGCTGAAGGATTATAGAGGATAAAATGTCAACCAGTAATTAGTTTAGGCAAAGGAAGAGAGTGCATTATGTATGAAAAGGGAGAGCAAGACCACACTGTTTACATGCTACTGGACTGGAGCCAGTATGGCTCTATGGAATGAGAAGTAGATGGTTTAGCTATGTCTCATCTAAGGCAACGTGCACTTCCCAGGCAGATGGCTTCTTTCAGGAGTGAAACTGAACAACTGGCAAAGCTCCAGTGTTTCAGAGAAATGTCAGAAACCTTACAAACTAACTTGTGTAGCAACTGGCATGTGTTGGGACAAACTCGCTGGCTCCTTGTTGGTGAAAACTTTTGGCAATCAGAAAGCTCTGTGAAGCATGGGATCTATACACAAGAAACGCAGCACAAGAGAGATCTAGTCTTGTTTCAAACCTCTTTAGGTATACCCAGAACATTTACTAACCAGAGGCTCATTTTCTCTCTTAGTTATACAATTCTTCCATGCATTTATCAAGTTCCATCTTGACTGTTGAGGTTCCTTGCCCTTACTGTTCCCTTTGAAAGATCATGCCAGTGTGTGATCTTGAATTGTTACGAATGTTCTCTTTAGATTTCAGTCTAAACAGACTGCTGACCAGATGATAAAAATCTGATCTCACAATCAAATTAACCTTTAACATAGTTCCTATTCCATGCTGTTTATCTAAAAATCTATTTATACAGGATTTGCATATTATTACTCCACTGAACAAACCATGCTGTCTTTATCTCTCCCTAAGACTGATATTTCTGTAATTGTTCTAATAGCCAGTCTGCACTGATTCCAGTTTCAGCCAATCTTTTTCAACGCTGTTGACTGGAATTGCATAAATATTTCACATGAAATCTTACCAGTGCCTTGTCTATAAGACTCAATATTCCCTCCTCAACTAAAAGTCTCACCTAACCTATCTGAACATTACATTATCCATTTCCACAGCTGTGTCATACTGGCAGCTCTGGCACACTGACAGTCTATCAGAACAGTCAGATCTTTTTCCTTCTCTGTTGCTTCCATCAGATGATTCCAAGAACATGACTTTGCAGTTCGCATTATTAAATTTCTATCACTTCAGGCAAGAAGGTCATCTAATTCCAGTGTGATCATCTGGTCCTCCTCAGTACTGGCAATGCTTTCTAGCTTTGTATCACATGCAAACTTTTTGAGGCTGGGCCTGATCATTATTCCCAATTCATGGCAGTATACATTAAATGGTATTGCTCCAAAGACCAATCCCTGAGGAATACCAATGGGTAATTTGCTCAGTTCTTATAAGTCCTTTTTTATTGTAACTTGTTGCTCCTTGTTCACATTGCTTTTGTATTAATTCCTATCATTTCTGCTTTCAGTGATGATTTCCTGTGGAGCACTGTATCAAATGATCTGTTTCAACTTCAGTGGGCTGAGTTCACTGCATTATTCAGTTCCAAAAAGATGATTAACTTTCTCAAAATACACTAGATTGGTCTGGCATCCTTTACTTTGGTAAACTGTATTTTTTCTCACATTAGGTTTGCCTCCCTACAATTAATTGTTCTTTCTTTCAAAATTTGTTCTAAGCCTTAGCATTATACTGAATTATAAAAATAATTTTTAGAATACATACACTTTCTAAAAATACTTTTTTGAATATTAACATTCCATTTCTATATGAAGTCCAAGATAAGGTTTCATTCAAATTCATTAAACACTGGCTGCTTTTACTTGTAGTTTCATATAGCAAGTATTTCAATACTCTAGGGAAGAGACTGTATATATCCCTTCATTTTTTTGCATTAAGAGAGACAGAGGTTTTTCCCTAAGATGTTGTAATTTCTGTTATTCTTCCATTCCTTTATATATCATTCCAATCTGTCATTAGCCTTATGTAGCTCAAAGCAAAGGTCCTCTTTGCTCACTCTGAAATAACACCATCTCTTGTTAGTTAACTGATTATTAAAGAAAACCATCTTTTGCCATCCCTATGTCTTAGATAGAGTTCTGCTGTCACTGATGGCATTTATTTTCTGCTTTATGTCTGGGAAGTGAAAGTCTTCCATAAGCAAGGAATTGTGTTCAGTATTTTCCTGTAAATTTACATCCTTATAATTTATATCCAAGTTTGAATAGAGGAAGGAGACTGTAAAAGATTCTCAGGACTATCCTTCTGGGGCATTTTGTGTCGTCTCTTGTCCCAGTAATTTGCACCCACATAGAACCTATTTCATGGATGCAATCACACATTTCTTTACACTCAGCCATTTCCTTAACATTCAGTGATACCCTTCTTCCTCTGCTCTCATTTCTGTTTTTTCTAAGATGCTCCCTACATAGTGCATTAGTGGGAATATTCTGTCCTCAGCTGAAGTGCAGGAGGCATCTCCATTTTTCAGCAGAGCTGTATAAAGACCTTGGAGCTTCTGATTTCTAATATTGCCTTTAGCATTGCCATTCTGTCTGTGCAAGACAGTTTTCCAAAGGGACAGGGTACGGCCTGTCTGCAGCATGCAGAAGAGAAGCTGTGTACTGCCAGTGGTCAGCTTTTCAGTCAAAGATTGTCTGAGATAGACAATTGGTAATTTAGCTCCAGTGTAATTTAGTCCAGTCTGAACACTGGACTCCATAGATCCTCAGGCCTTGACCATCCACTCAGGACTACCAGAGAGTATTAATGTGAAGTTAGAGTACAGAAACACTGATTTTCTTGCTTATTTGTTTTGCTGTGGATGTCGTTTTTTCAGTATTGGCATCCAGAGACAATGAGAACAGTCAGGGCAATTCCTCCAGAGAGATCTATTTGAGCTAACAAGTTATGTCCATGTCTTACCTGATCTTTACTTCTTCAGAGAAATTATTTTAGCCATATCATGAAGGCATTAACTGAGATTATAAATTTCATCAGGGCCAGGGACCAGGGGAGAAATGTGCTCCCACATACCTGATCCCCTGAATCCAGCAGGGGGTTCTCAGCACTGCATGCAATATCAAACAAAAAAATAAAGGACTTGTTGAGAAACAACATTGCTGAAGTTCTTTTAACCCCAGTCACTCATGGCTGCACACACACACCCAGCTGCTGCTGCTGGGAGTGCCTCCAGACAAAGCTGGGTGATGGAAAGCATTTTTCACATGTTTGTACACTGAAGAATGGCCATCATAGGGTCAGGAGCAACTGTTTCCAAAAGTAAATATTGTGCATTTCTCTGTTAGGTAATAGCTAAGAGCAACATGCATTGTAGCTAGAGCCTTAAGGGGAAGCATGGCAGCGAGTCAAAACAGATATTCCTGGCTCCTGAATCAGGATGAGACTTCTGCTCTGCAGTTCAAGTAGCACCCTCCCTTTCATCCATTACTACTGGCTGCAATGCATCATGCTTAAATTTTAGAGATGTAAAATTAAATTAGAAAGGGGGAGAGCAGCAAAAGGTTCAGTGAATTGGAGAAAGAGTAATAATTTTGTAACTGACTCATCTTCAAACCATTCCATCAGATCAAAAATAGCTTAACTCCTCTTCAAAGATAAGTGCCAGTAAAAGCATCCCAGCAGTTTCACAACGGTCACAGTTTAGCAGCTCTGGTCAGGACTTCTGCCTTTCTCTATGTGCAAGAACAGCCTTCTTTAACTGCCATATTATTAACTCAGATACAGAAGCTCTCCTGCTGTTATCTAATAACACTTTTGACTATATTTCACTACTGCTGTTCTCATACCTTTCCATTCTGGTACACTGCAGAAAGGATTGGTACATACCTGGCATATTCTATCTGCAAAAGGTTTTAGTAGGTCTTAATTAGTAGTTCTCAGAGTATGTTAGGAGGTTATTTCTCAGTAGAAAGAATAGAAATAGCAAGTTTAGTATTGAAAGGTTGCACTGTTATTTCTGTGGGCTTTGTTTGATGCTCAGAAGAGTTTTTGTACAGATGTTTGGTCAGTCATGTCTTTTGAGGCATCTGGGGACTGTCTGCTGCAAAAGGACAACATGGTTTAAAGATGTACCACCAGTGCAATACTGTTTCTAAAATGATAAAAAGGTTTGCAAAGAACTTTTGGCCTTCTGCTTTACTGCTGGTAGTAAATGTTTCTTAGAGATACCAGTGCAAGTACATGATAGTAGTAATGGTACTATCAATATTATTTGTATTTTAATAGTACATAACTCCCAATACATGTCCCTGGTCCGATCAGGAATAACTGAATGGTTTGGAAAAACAAGTAGTTTTGGTGCCTTCAAGTCAAGGCAGGTACCAGTTCAGCTATTTACAGTCTACAGCATCAATCCAGGTCTTTCCAAAGCATTGCACTCACATGATATTTTTGCCAAAAAACCTTTCAGTGGGACCTGTCATTCTGATTTTAACTCTTTCAGGCAGTATTACCACATCAGGATTGATATCCTGTAAGATGTACATAAGTAAACACTGGGACACATATATTTGAAGTTTTTCTGACTGCAGAGTCAAGTGCAATTGACTTGTGGGATAGAGAAGCCTTATTCAGTATCTCATATCTTATTCTATAGTCTGAAGATACATAATGTGAGTTTTCAGGAGACGTTTGCTTGAGGGTTGAACAGATGGGAAGATCTGAACATCCTAGCTATTACTGTGTTTCACTTTAGATTCATTAGCAGTCAGGAAAAATGTTTTATAAGAGATCATATATTTGTTTGTTCAAAAAAAATTTGTATTGTAATGTGAATTAGATGCAGTGAAAATACAGATTAATCTTTCCTGTTTATAGAACCAAAGCTGCACAGTTAAGACCTTGATTTCCCCAAAGTCTGTCATATTTATTTAGAACTTCGTTTTGACCTAAATCCAATTCTCATTTCTGAAAACTGTATAAAGTTCTGACTTGCAGCAATTCTCTTCTTAAGGTCATTAGTATATATGTATGTAAAATTAAGAATTCTTATCAAGTAAACTATATATTTTTAAGAAGACTCACGGTTTCTACATAAAACATATGCAGAACATATTGCAGGCATAGAAAAAAATGTGTGGTGTATATATGTTTGTTATTAACTGCTTTAACTTGACTTACCTGGTTTTATAAGCAGCACTGTCAGGGGAATTAATTGCATCAGAGTCAGTGGAGAGGAAAATCAAGGAAGAATTCTACTCACAACAAATTAAGCTTTAATACTGCAAAGTTGTCATTACGTGTATCAAAGGCTGTTGGAAGTCATGCAGCTGGGAATAACTAGAGGGCTTGTTAATGCAGCCAGGATCATCTCTGTGACAGAAGCTCACTTGCAGGAAATGTGATATGAAATTTTCCTTAGGTTTTCCTCTCATTCCCATACTGTGTTTATTTCTCTATTTAATTTCTCAGGAACTCATATTTCAGTGTCTACAAAACTGTATAATGCAAGTCTGAAAGAAGCCTTAAGTGAATGCAAGTGAATCTTCTTTTCCTAGTTTTGGGACTGGGGGTTTCCGCAGCTAATTTAGGTTGAGGCCATTGCATATGTAGGGTCGTATCGTGATTCTAAACGTAGCCACAACACAAGGCAGATGCTTAATTTCTGCTTCTCATACTTCCCTTTTGAAAGACACTCTTTTCTTCCTAGCATAGCCTTTTCTAGGAGAGTAAGCCCTGAGTGGCTGCATTTCTTGCTTTTAGCAATCCCTACAGTATCTCACCAGTCTCTTAGGGGCTGATGCTTCAGTCTGTGAACTGCTATCGAAATCTGTAACAGTTAAAAAAAGTGCAGGATCAAAGGGGTATTCTGCTTGCAGCTTAAAGGCTTACAGAATTTGTAGCACTAATGTAGACATTGTTTCGTTGGGATTTTATATGCATTCTGATGTACATCTGTCATGTGCATACCTACTTGTGGAATTCCTTTTCCTTCCTTCCTCAGTAATTCTTTCTTGGTTTTTTTTTTTTTTGAGATTGGGCAGGAGCTGAGTTCTTTTGCCAAATGTAGTAACATGTGGCTGCCCCATCCCTGGCAGTGTTCAAGGCCAGGTAGGACAGGGCTTGGAGCAACCTGGTCTAGTGGAAGGTGTTGCTGCCCATGGTGGGGGATTGGAACTAGATGAACTTTAAGTCCCTTCCACCCCAAACCAGCCTATGGTTCTATGATTCCATGAAGCAAAAAGCAAACATGTATCAGTAATAATACATCAGGCAGAGAACGAACGAATGCTTGTTTTACTTCAGATTTGACTATGTCTCATTTATGCTATGATTGCTACATACTGATCACGCAGAAAACAATCAGATCCTTCTTTTCCAGAGTGGTGTAAATAAACATGACTATACATTATAGCTGTTCCCAGTATTTCCTGTACCAGATGACGAATTGGACTCCAAATTACATACACAAAATGCATGACCAATTGTATATTTTGGTTTGCAATTATCCCAAGTGCATATGCTAATTGCTGGTTATGCTGCAGCAGTAAAATAAACTTTCAGGTTTTGTTGTCATTACATTTTCAGTGTACAACAACTAATTTATTGGTCCTCTGAACATAATGAGTATTCTTTCTCTATGTGAATGATCTTTATATATCTATAAATCATAGATTGCAAGAGTCCTTCAACACAGGGTCAGCAGGTCCATGCTGTTTTGTACCTGCTCTGTTCCAAGTGGTGACCTTCATAGCTATGTCTTTAGTTTTTTGCCTCTTTAACAATGGGCTGAGCATTGTCTTTTCACTGCATAGCATTAAGCACACTTTCTCTGATATTTTGTAATGTCTTGCAATTATATACAGCAGTACAAAACTCTGCTTAAAGGAAGCAAATATCCAGAGCAATCTGGAGATGTACTTAATTTCTCAGTGGTGGACAAAACTATGTCAGACAATTACAAGAACGACAGAGCAGAAAAGCAGTTAGAGCACATAGAGGGAGCAATATCATCTGGTGAGCTTTTTGGACACCAAACCAATCCATGGCAAAGCTCATGTGTGTTTCTCACTCAAGAGTTTACTCTAAGAACTGTGTTCATTAATTGAGCCACCTGTGTAAGTGCCACAGCACCAGAGCCTATAGAGAAGGTCAGCCTGGGCTCAGGCTTTAGCTGATGCCATTCAGATCTCTGTGGGTGTCATTGGCAGGTGTTGGTGCAGCACAAACAGGATCTCCTGCCTTTCAGTGATCATCTTTATGTTCTAGAGACTTTTCTTCTTGTCATGGTTTAACCCCAGCCAACAGCTCAGCCCCACACAGCCGCTCCTCGCTCCCCCCAGTGGGATGGGGGAGAGAATTTGAAAGGTAAAAATGAGAAGACTCAGGAGCTAAGATAAGGATAGTTTAATAGGTAAAGCAGAAGCAGTGTACACAAGCAGAGCAAAACAAGGAATCCATTCAACACTTCCCATTGGCAAGGAGGCATTCAGACATCTTCAGGAAAGCAGGGCTCCATTGTATGTAACAGTGACTTGGGAAGACAAACTCCATCACTCCCTTCCTTCATCTCCCCCTGGCTCTATATGCTGAGCATGACATCATAGGGCATGGGATATCCCTGGGGTCAACTGGGATCAGCTGTCTGGCTGTGTCCCCTCCCAACTCCTTGTGCACCCCCAGCCTTCTCAGTGGCAGGGCAAGACGCAGAAAAGGCTTTGACTCTGTGTAAGCACTACTCAGGAATAAGGAAAACAGCCCTGGGGTATCAACACTGTTTTCAAAAGCACAAATCGAAAACATAGCTCCATACCAGCTACTGTGAAGAAAATGAACAATCCCAGCCAAAACCAGCACACTCATCCTTTATAGGATGAGGCTCCCAGTGGATTAGAGCAGGAATCCTCATCATGGATATTTCCTCTCCAGAGAGTCTGCCCAGGCAGGAAATCTAGACCAGCATGGAGAATGCTAATAGATTGTTGCCAGGCTTCTGTTTGCTAGCTGAAGCAAAGCACATGGCATCAAGGACATGTGTACAAGCCTGTTGCAAGTGGTGGGACCAGCTGATTGTTCAACACTGCAGTGAAGAAGAAAGCTCTTGTAACTGCCCTGATCTCCAGTAACTGTAATCAAATACTACACAGAAGAAAAATCATGTATGATACACTGATATTTCTACTTGTGCACAAAGAGTGGTGGAACATTGTTGGGGTATTTAACATGTAGGAATGTAACACAGTTGTATTAATTTGCTTGATAACAGTAACATTTCCTGTTACCTGCATTCAGTGATTCAGCATGTTTGAGACACATCTTTGATGAAAATACATGTGTCTAGAGGTTTGTGTGCAAGGATTGTATGTGGGTCAAATTAAAAAGTGGTCCTTATTGTGTTGGATGGTTAAGCTGTAAAATTCAACCAGAGGAAGAGTAGAAATAATAATCTTGCTTTTACCAGTTCAGCAGTAAACAGAGCAGGTACAAGCCATGTTTAATGTATCTGGGAAATGGTAATATTAAATTCTCTTGTCTTCCTATGCCAGGTGCCAGGATCTCTGAATTTCTAATTGAGAGCACTAGCTAGAAAGACTGATAAGGCACAACTGAGCACCTGGATTGCATCAAAATGAGAATAACTCTGTTAACTGCTGTTTATTGTAATGTTCCACTACAGACAACACCTGTGGTATGACTTTAGAAACGGATAACCTGAGCTGATTTCACACAAGGTGAACTCAGCAGTTGTCAGCTTTTTAGGCAGCTTCCCAGCCATGTGCTGAGGGCACATGCTCATAACACAAGAGAAAATCATGCTTCATGGTTATATGGTACATTACGACTTTTTTTTTTTTTCCTTATCTTTAAAATTCCTTGTCTGCTTCTGCATTAAAAGGAAGTTTCAAGTAGCTGTGATTTTAACATTTTCTCATATCTTGGAGTACGTATGTCACCAGCCATGTTCTAAAAACATCTGGATGGTCAAAATTGCTTAGCACTGGTAGCGTGCACTTGCAGAGGAATTGAAGTTTTGTCAAAGATGCTTTTAACTGCTTTCCCATCTATTTTATTCTCTTAGACTTTTTTTTTTTCTGAATCAACAATAATAGTGCTGTACCCCATGGAGTTTACAGCACTGAAACAACACATCCTTTTGGAATTGGGTACAGATCTAGTAAGAGATCCTCTCGCTGAACACTGGATTTTGATTAGCTTTGGATCTTTAAATGAATTTCCTTCATGTTCAAATAATTTACATTTGGAAAATATGAACTAAAAAAATGCATCTTGTCAGGACCACTTCCTAATTACTCAGTCTGTATAGAAGCTGATTCACTAGATTCATAGTCAGCAATTTATCATCCAACCCCTTTCTACTGTTCAGAAGACAGTCAGTGTTGTCTGATATACCATAAACATCCGACTAAGGCATATTTATTGTTTTTTACATTACTTTGATAGCAAAAGAAAACACAACTTTTCCATAAAAATGAATGTCTTTTTTTATTTGGATGGATTTTTCTTTCCAGGATTTGAGAGAAAAATTGTAACTACTGACGTTCATTGAATGAAGTTAGAACTTTTCAGTTTAGTGAAAGCTTTGAAATACAGCAAAGAGATGAGCATAATGAAGAATGTCTTTTCTGCTCAGGTAGCTACTGCTCCTACAAGATAGGATCATTCCCTGTGTTTTCCTAGAGTTCATCAGTAAAAATATGGGACATATTTCTGCATATACTTGCACACATGAATAGTGTCAATCACATAGCAGCCCTATTCCCTTGTGGGTATGGCTAAAACAATATAGTGGAATTAAAGATGAGTAATGTGGAAAATGGGAGGTCTTTGATTCTTGTATGATCTTTAGACTCTCAAGAGTGCAAGGATAAGGAAAATAAGCTCCATATTTCGGGTCTGTTTGATTTTGTAAGTAACCAATTGAAATTAATAATTAACCTTTTAAAATAAGATTCCTTAAGAGTGCCAAGGGTTTTTTTTAAAGGCAACTGCACCTTGTTTCTGGTGAGCTGTTCCCTGTCTGTGGCATAAGCTGTGCTCAGTGGTTTTCATTGCTTTCTCTCTAACGCTGAGGTATTTTATACCTCTTTCTGTTCTGATTGCCAAATAGCACAGAAACGTATGTCTGGTACCACCTTTGATAAATGATTCTTGTTCTGAATTTGGTCTTTTGAACCAAATGAAACTATAAAAAATATTTTTTTTAGTGTACATGTGCTGGATATATTGGCCTGTGGTCCTTGCTCAATTGGCAGGATTCTTCCTAATCCTGTTTAATTTGTCTCAATTCATCTCAATTCTTCTCTGCCTAATTGGTAATATTGAAATTCCAGTGCTCTGGAAGGCAACATTTGCTAATATAATAAGAGTAAGTCGAATTGGAAAGCATCCACATTTCTGTACAAGGTAGATCCTTCCTTCCCTCACAGTGCTTCAGTGAACTGTGCCTCCCTCTAAATCTTGAATCATTGTGTTTGAATTCCAAGTGTGCACCTTAGCTGAAAGCATCAAGAACACCAGTTGTCTGTGTTAGCAGCTTACTCACTCTGGTTTATTTATCCCTTTCTGGATCTGGCCTCTAGAGCCAAGTGCTTCTTTTAAAAATTCCTTTTGTAAGTATTTCGAATTATTTCCACATTGGGATGAACTTCCCACCCCCTACATAGAGTGGTCCTTAGCCTGAAGGTTTTCCTTATGCTTTCACAGAAACTAAGTGTGGAAGCCAATAAGAGACTGTTGAAGGGGAATGCAAGTGTGGTCTAAGATAATTTCTAGTTTAATTTTGTAGCAGTTAGGATTAGGTTATTAAACATATTTAAAATGAGAGGTGAGTGCCTACATATGTAAAAAATCTAATGTTTAATCTCTGAGCTTCAGCTTGTTCAACGTTAATGAGAACTAGTACTTGTATGAGGGTTTTTCTTAATTGCTTAATGGAAAGTGTTACATTAACAGGTTGATCAAGAATAAAGTTTTATAGGACTCAAAATAATTTTTCTCTTTCAACAGGTGACACATTCAAGTGGTGACATAAAAAAATTATCAAAATTTCATTAGATTTACTTCTTAGGGAGACATGCAAATCGTATTTGATCTTCTACTCTGATGTTTGCCTTCCTTTATTGAAAGGATGAAGAGATTCCTGCTGAGCTAGAGGTCAGGAAACAGATAGTACTTTTTTTGCAAGCTTGTGTGAGCAGAGTTTACACTATCAAGATACTTATTTAAACATGGCTAATTACAAGGCCGGTCACTGCAAAGAAGCTCTGGTTCTATAACTTGTAGGTAGTTTTACTAAACCCTTGCACTTAGGCTGAAATGTTGCTGAACAATTCCTTCGCAGGAGTGCTGTTCTTGTCATATTACACCTGTGGTGTAAGAAAACATGAAGCCTTAAGCAGTAACACTTGCTTATTTGAGTAGTCACAGATAAGGTAGGTTTGTGAGAGGTGCTGAGCAGCTTCCACGGCTATTGTCTTAATGAAAGTACTGCATGAGGAAAGGCTGAACTGCAACCTCCTTGTTTGATCTGTTGCATCTTACTTGGTCTGTTTGAGAATATTCTTTCTGATTTGCTTTTGTTTTATCTTTGACATACACAGAATGTGTATTTGCACCAGTACTGCGTTAGACATTAATTTGGTTAAACGGTTTCTCACTGTATTCAGTACTGCTTAGCTGCATCTGGAGCAAAATTTAATAGAGCACACAGTTAAGTGTTTGCTAAAAAGAAATAGAAGAGGCTGGCAAGGAATTTCTAATGTAGTTGTGAAAGTTTTACAACAGCTTATTTATGCAGAAGTCATTATTTTGCATTTCCTTTTGTGTTAATAAGAATTAGTTAAATCTCTGATACCTTTGGAGAGAATAAACACACATAATTTCTCTCTTAAAATTTTTGCTGAAAGGTTCTGTAGGAAACTTCAAGATACAGATCTATCACCACAGACGTATCTTCTAGTCCACCATTAGATAGCTGCCAGTGGCATAAAAATCAGTTTCAAAATGGGCATGAACTGGCATTTTGGCTGGCAACATCATCAGAGAATAATATGTAAGGGAGCAAGTTTGCCCACTCATCACTGCATTTCTTGTAAGCCAGGATGCAGTCCTGAGGGAATTTATCCTCATGTTGGCATTTCTTACACCTTTTTGAGGAAGTGCTGAAATGCTCTTTCACAAAAATTTATTCTTTTGATTAACTCCATTGATTCCATAGGATGGTTCAGGGGACTAATGTCAAATGAATCTGATTTAAAGTAAATTTAAATTAATTGAATAAGATATATTTACAATTATGATCCATCTTCATATCTTAATGATAAAACCTCTTCAGAGTACACCTGTTTGAAGCCAAAGCAGACAATGCCCTTCCAGATCAGGCCCATCACAATACAGTAGGTATTCCTCGGTCAATAGAAATTAAATTTTAACTAAATTTTCCAGAACATTCATGGGAGATGCAAATCCAAATATGAAATATTTCCCCAAAAGAATGCAATTCCTTCATGCATTTACAAGGAATGGATTAACAAGAGCTGTTGGATCTTTGTTTAGTACATTTTAAAATGAATACAAATGGAATTTTCTAGCAGTGATCCAAATTATGCCCTGCTATATTTTCCAGAGATTCATTTCTCCATTTCCAAGCTTAAGCATTTGGAAGAAATCAGAGAGTTCTGTTCTAAGCCCCTTTAAGGGTGATAGATAAATACTAAAGGGAAAACATTTGACTCAAATAAGTGAATTTCCTTTATGTATTGTTTTAAACCCACTTTTCTTCACTCAGTTTTCCGTGAGAGCTACATAAAATCATTTTGAATGCTGTAGTATTGGAACTGAGAAAGATGCCTGCAGTTACATAAAACCACTGTTAGGTCACTTATGACTGAAAGTGGCAGTTAAAATCAGTGATATTTATTTTGTCTCTGTCAGGTGGAGAAGTAAATCAGTTTGTAAATATAAAAAAAAGATAACACTGATAGGGAAAGAAAAGGTTATATATGAAAGGATGAGACATTATTCTTTTGGGGGGAGGGAGTGTGTCTCAATGTTCTTATTATATGGAAACTAATCTTTATGCTTAAAAGAGTGACCTGGAACAAAGACCTTGGTTCAGCCATCAGCTCTGTTCCTGATGCTCAGCGATAATGCTGTTTTGTAGTAAGCAAATTGTGAATCTTCTGGGGCTTTAGTCACAGTTATATTGAAGACCTTTAACACCCCTCTGGCAACTTGCTCAGTCTGCTAGACAGTATTCCTTCCGCACCAATAATGTTATCAAAAATATTGAAGAAAACCAACTGAAAATAAAGCCATCAACATCCTTTAGTTGATCCAATTATCTGTCTCTAAAAAAAGGTTTAACACTTCCCACACAGAACAGCAGCTTGAGTAATTTGGCAATGATAACAGTGCATAATCAAGAAACGGGAGGCTGTGATATGTGGTAATATATCCCATTTTGTGTACAGGGAGAGTTTTGTTTAAGTAAATATATTTTCTTTTAAGTACCTTTTGGATTACTTGTTAATAGGTTGCTCATCCCATTAGTCTCATGGAGTTACTACAAATGTTTAACTGCAGAAATCATAAATGGGTGAATTTTAACATTCCTGATGATGGCAGATTGCAGATTAGGCTTTGTGTCTTTGTTGGTTTTTTTTGTCATGTTCAAGGTGTGTTTGAAGATAGGGAGCAACTATGACTAACCTGTAGAACAAAGGATTGGATGGTTTGGTTATTTAGCTTCTACTGGTGACTAATTCACAGCTAAACCTGAAGTGTGCCATCATTACAGAATAGTGCTCAGACAAGTCCTTTTAATGATATGCTGTCATAACTACCCAGATGACATTACAACACGGTGTTTTATCAGCAAATTACATCAAAGGCCTCACATTCAATTACGCGAGGTTGGGCTGGGAAATAAAGCAGTCTGCTGCATTTAAAATGCAATGAGTTGTTTTCACTGTTAAAATGAGGAGACCCTTGCGTTGTAAACCTGCGGACAGGCTACAGTTTTAAACTTTATGTCTGCAGCTGCTGTGAACCTCCAAATTATTTATGTATGGAATTTGCATGAAGTCCGTGACAGATCTCAGGAGTACCTTAGACCCCAGGCACTGTGGTGACAGGTACCCTAGGTACAGTGTACTTTGAATAACCATTAAAAATTGTGGTTACAATGTCAACTGGGAGGAGACACATCCACATCCAGAGGCCCCAGCCCTGATGTCTGTACTGAGTGAAGGGAGATTTGACAGTGAAAAGAATAAAGGACTAACCTGGAAGTTTCCATGGGATATTTATACTATACATAAAGACCTGGCTGCATGCTTGTCGCCAGCATCAGTTTTCCATCAGTACAGAGCTATTTGAATTGAGACGGTGGCTGTTTGTACATGAAAAAACCAATCTTGTGTTACATATTATACCCTTCATAGCACTGATTTTAAAGGGAAGGGACAACATTTTGTCCTTCCCAGTCCATAAAATCTACAGACAGTCTGACAAGGAATACTTTGGGACATTGTTTTATATTGCTTATAAAACATAATTCATAATAAGCAGCATAATGCATTAATAATAGTTTACTAAAACAACAAAAGACTTCCATGGCATTATTCAAATGAAGTATTTCTCTTGGATCAAAACCTAATTAGAGCACTTCAAAAAATACAGGTCATTTGGTGATACAGGTAGTGTCTTCAAGCCAGAGAGAGGATATCTGGGGGTAGACACAGACTTGGTAAGAGGCAAGTGGTTTGGTTTTAAGTACATCCCTACGATAAGAGAAAAATTACTCTTGAAAACACTCTTAACGACAGAGAGGGATTTAGGTGTATGTTGTGTCTTCCTGGACATCATGTTGCAAGTAGTACTTTGAGCACAGAACTTTCCTTTCATTAAGTCCCAGGGGTGTACTCATTGTACAGTTCTTTGGCAATCTGTGCTCCCAAAATCATTATATAATTGTGACATAATTAGCCTTTTTTGCTAAATTATTTGGAAAATGGAAATCTACTTCATTAAGTGTAAGGTATTTCCCTGGTTCCTCATTATATACCCGCCCCTGCCTCCTTAGGATTAATACTTCCATTTATGCTACTTTAAACTGTCACCTCATTTTCATGCACTCTGATTTCAGCATAACTAGCGGCGGCGGCGTCCGTAGGGGCTGGTCGTGCTCTGTGAGGGGAGCGGGCGGCGGGTCCGATGCCGTGGGTGGCCGCACCGAGGAGGCTGGGGGTAGCGGCTGCCGCGGGGGCTCGCCGGAGACGCTGAGACGCTCGAGCCCCTCATCCGGCGCTGCGCCTCGGAGCGGGAGCGGAGGGCATGCAGCAGCGCGGGGGTCTCGGCGGGGGTGCCGGGCGGCGGGGGTGCTGCCCGCTGCCTTTCGGACCCCGGCGCCCGCTCGGGCTCGTCCTTCTGCTGTCGCTTCTCTTAGGGAGCGGCGGGGCGGCTCCGCTTCCGCGAGCAGGTGCAGGTGAGAAGCGGGAGGCGGCGGGGGGAAGCGGGGCTGGGCGAGGGCTCCGCAGTGGGGCCTGCGAGGGGACGGTGGGGGTTTCGGCGCGGGGTGCCTTTGGCTGGGGCAGGCTCCGGGGGCGCGGGGTGCCTTTGGCTGGGGCAGGCTCTGGGGGAGCGGGGACTCTGCGGGGGCATTGCGGGCTTCCAGAGCCCCGTCCCTCCCCCGGGCTGCGGGCAGGGCCCCGCGCCGCGCTCACCCCGCGCCGAGGCTTCGGGAAGGGCACGGTGGGTAGATGGGATCCCGGCGCAGCGGGCTGCGGCTGCCGGCCTGCAGGTCACGGCTGGTGCTTGTGGCATTAGGCGGTATCCTCCTGTAGGTATCTCGGTTTCTTTAGGTTGAGCTAGGTACTTGTCTTCTGTGTGTTTACCCACATACGTTCCTTCCGTAGTGCCTGCCGTTCTAGCCTTTACAGACCTTCGGCGTGATTTTTCTTTTTCCTATTTTTCCCTGTGAATCACCGGGATTCCCGTTCCTGGGTGGAGGCTCTTAAGGGCAGACGGCGCTTCCCTCCTTTCCGGTCAGATTAGTCGGATTTCGCCCCGGCCCAGACTCTCTAAATAGTAATGTAGTTCACATTTATTTGTCTCTTATGTAGGTAATCCTAACTTCCTTCGATTTTCTTGCTTATTTTCCTGTTTGTCAAAAGCACAAAATAAAAAGACATCCTGTTAGTTATATGCGTTACTGTTCAGAGGTTTATTAGTACTGGTAGGCAACAACCATCTCTGAGGTGTTTTTATTTTTTGGTATTTCACATAACATTGTATTAAGACTCGGTTTTGTTGGGTGTGTTTTGAATGTGTTCTTAGATCCATTTCTAGCCACGAAGAGTTGAACAGCTGAAATAGACAATATGGTCACAAAGGAGGAGGAGGAGCAGAGGGTAGGGAGAGATCTGAAGCACAGAGATTAGGTAATTTGGCTGCTGCTCCACAGAAAGTATCAAAACTGGGAGCGGAAGCCATACTTCCTTTATTTTTGGACCTGTGCCTCTTTCTCGGTTTTTTTTTTTTACTCCCAAGAACATTTCTGATTTGTTCATAAATTACTCCCTCCATCAGCCTTCTTTGAGGTCTTTCTTACTTTTGTAGAAAGTACTTTCTGAAGAAAGAGAAACCTGTCAATCAAGTCTGTGTTTCCTTTGAGACTAGAAGGTAGTTTGTTCATTTATGAAATACTTGAAGTTTGTCCAAATAATATTAACTTGTTCTCAAGCCATAAGATAAGGCAGCAGAGTCAGTTCTGTGTGGAGGTCTTTTCTGCCTTTTTGATGTCTGTATTTCTCGGAAATGCAGTTAGTTTTTCTGTGTAAAGGTTTAAGGATAGTTGTCAGGTGTTTGCTCTCAGGGCTATGGTGTGTGCCTTACAGAACTGGGAGATCAAAACAACTTCCATGACTGGTAAAAAGCTTCATTCTCAGATGGAAAAACTGACTGGACAAAATACAGTAGATAATGTTAAAGTGTTAGGGGAGGTTAAATGATTGTTTTAAAGGCTGAATCAAGGATGTTCAGTGCAGTGTTGCTAAGAGAAGTATTTATCATGTTCTGATATTGGGCTCATAGGACATTAATGAGACAGCATAATTTTATATGTTGGTTTTGATTGTAATTTAGGCCAAAGCATGTATACATGGGATCTTACCTGAAATAACCCAAAGAAACCAAATTAACTCCAGGAAATGAAACTGCTGCTTTCTACTGTATCTTTGCCGATATGGTAAGAAGCAGTGCCCTTGGAGTATTTTATTGACAGATATTTAGTATTTAAATCTTCAAGGCCTCAAGAGGAACCTTTTCCAGTTTCACTGGCATTTTGCTGGGAAGACTTCCTACTGAATGAAATAATGTGTGCAAATGGGGTTGTGTGCAAGATTCTTGGTCCTGCAACATGTCCTGTATTGTCACAACAGCAGAAACCAGTTAGAAAGCTACAAGGACTTTGTTTTTCTTTCCTTTGAATAGCTTACCAGTGGATGGCAGTTAGACTGTTTTGTCTTGAACCTTCTTGCTCACACTACGTATGCTTTATAATCTGAGAAGACAAACCTGTGACATTGTTTTGCTGGGTTAGGAATCCTGTGTTGTGTTTAAAAACAACTTCAGCCATATTGTGAATTTCTCTCCCATATATCCCAAGACAGCTTGCTTTTATTTCCAGTCCTGAGACTGGCAATGACTGATGGTCTTCATTCTGGGCTGTGGCAGTCATTATAGTTCACCATAATACTTGTTCTGATACATACGAGTTGTGAATTTGTGAAGAATTTAATGAACTTTTCATGGAATAATTAGTAACTGGTTTCAGAATTATTTCAGATCGCACAGTTCTTCAACTAGTAAAAAAAGGTTGCTGCTTTAACAACCCTTTTTTTTGTCAAAAAGTTTGTTTGACAACCACATTTTGATGTATGTTGCCCTGAGCTTGTTACAGAAAAAGTGGGAAATCCACAGAAAAAGAGGAAGGTCACCGTAGTTGTAGTGAACTTTGCAGAATAGTTTGTGGAATATACCCATAATAAATTGCCCTTTCTTTTGGGGAGGGAGCTGGAAAGCAGGAAGTGGTAATGGACAGGTTCTAGCAAGACTAGATTGGATTCGTTGTTCAAAAATGCCCCATTTTGTCGACTTGCTGGGGAGGTGTGCCACACTACGGCTAGGGAACTGTCAAGTTCCCAGAGCCTTGATCAGGGAGAATGATGCTGCTCTTTTAAGTATGGCTTCATAGTGTTTGCAAATGAAGCTGTGCATTGGTGATGTGGTCTATAGTAATCTTCTGGTTTTGAGGTTATATTTCTAAACTCATTTAATTTTTTTCTTTTCAACACTAAGGAAAGGAGGTAAAGGAAATTGGGCTGTAACTGTTCCCCTGGTAGGGTTCGTGGCAATTATTGTAGGAAATGGGAAAAACAAGATGCTGAAGATGCTGCTAGCTAAAAATACTTTGGCCAGCTTGGATTTAATTTATTCTGTGAGTGGAAAAGGAGGATACTGATATGGACTGTGATAGTGCTAAATTTAAAGGTTTCACTTTATACTGGAGGTGAGGGCTGGGGGCAGGTGTGCTGTAAAGGAGTTCATATAATGAAGGTCTGTAGTTGTTTTGAGCCTATAGATTGTTTGTGATTTCACCTGAATGAATCAGACAAAGATGACTTCCATTTCTAGTACAGTGTGGTCGAAGTAAGGGTGTTTGGCAGCTACTCTTTAACAGCAGTATTTAGTAGCCAAATTTAGTGCGTTATAATCTGACAGGTCTACTTTACTGTGCTAAAGCTTTACACTTCTGTTCTTCTGGTTTGGATTTCCATACTTGACCTTAATTCATCTGCCTCTCCAAGAAAGCTAAGAATCTGAATCAAGGGTATGTATATAATGACAAAGTATTTATATCATCTCTCTGCTCTATGAAGTCTGTGAAAATACAAAGTAACAGGGAATCCAAAATGATCTTTTTTTCCTGTAAAACTTGAATAGGTGGCAGCATTTTTGGTAGGTGTGTTCAATTTCACATTTGTGATGAATTATGTAGTCTGTTCAGTTGAATTGGGGCACCTGGGCTGGTGCTTCCCTGGTTTGTGCAGAGAACCTCGGTCTTGGGGCTGCATGTCATGGCAGTGAGTCCTTGCTGATGAGCTTAGTCATGTGTAGCTCTGGAAAAGATGCTTAGAGATTGGTGTGTAGCATCCAGAGGCATACATCTAGAGTATATACATGTTCACACATTTGTATCTAGTGAAATCACCTGGCCGTAGGTGATAAGTTAAACCTTTGAGATTAAATCACTGACATGTTAAGAGGAGTTCTGCAGCATATATATACTGTTGGGAAAATTGTTGCATTTGGGTTGCTTTGGCTTGATGTTTCCCTTGGAATTGTGTCAGACTGGAGCCCAGTTGTGGTTGTGGCTTGTGGTTTGGTACAATGCGAAATGTCTGCGACACTTGCACAAACTAAGGAAAGCGATTTTCTAAGGATATGCAAGTTAGTGACTCGGATCACTTGAAAATAAGAAAAATCTTGCTTGTAAAATGGGGACTTTAATTTGTGGTATATACTTTTATTGGGAGTGGTCCATCTTTCCTCCCCCTTTCAAGCGCTAAACTTGTTTACTTCTCACTGTATTTCTTTTTCTAGCTTCTGTCCCAGATGCCTAATAATTGTAGAGCTTGAGCTGCTAAGTTGTCTTTTATCTTTTGTTTCTGTCTGAGAGTTTGTGACTGAGCTAAGAAGCCAACCCTGACTCCTTGGCCTGCAGGGATGTTCCATGCAAGGCTTTGTTCACAGGTTTGATCCACTTTCTCTCTCGGCCTTTGGCTGTAAAGTGTCTGGACTTTGCTACAACTAAAGCAGTCCTTATAGGAGGAGGTCACTTCCTGAGGTTATTTCTCACATCTTGAATGCTTGGGTGTGTTTAATAATTCCTCAGATATCATTGCAACATGGTAGGATAGCACTGATCAGAGACAGCCAAAGGTATGCTGTCAGGCACAGGTCACTGGTTTCAAAGGGCTCATTAGTGCTGGTTTTGCCCCACTGTATGAAAAAAAAAAAAAGGAGTTTGTTACCTAGTGAGATCCAGCATTCTATTTGAAAATCACAGAAGACCAAGTTAAATTTTTTAGGGCTACTGAACAACTGTCAGGCAAATTTGAACGTAAGTGATTTTTCTGACATGTGCTGTAGTCTGGTTTCAGTCACCATCCACGTGTCATATACCTGCACAGGATAAAGGGACCCTTGGTCACGGTAATGCCAGAGGCTGCAGAAATCATAGTTCTCTGTTTTGGTCCTAACACTCTGGTTCTGCACCAGCAGGACAGCACATGGAGCACTGGAGTCTTGCTTAGATTTCATTTTGGGTCTGCCTTTCTATTTGGTGTGTGCATCTATCTGGAACTTGATATAGGTCTGGATAAAATTTGCGATAGCTTCAGTGCATTTATTGCTCTGGATAAGCTGTATATTCAGAGCAGTAAATAAGTTCTTGCTGTATAAGCTCTTTGTTTTCATTGTACTGCTGTAATAAGAGGTCTTGAGCAACATCAGTGGTAGAAATATTTTGTAGACGCTTTTATAATCAGAAATGTACAAAGTGTATCAGGATAGCTGTTTCAGCCTAGATGTGTAGTTGAAGCACAGCCTGTAGCAAGGTATTGTGCCACATGTAGCTTAGGCAAGATGATGGTGTGAAACAAGTTGTGTCAGTGAATTTTCTTATGAGGGATTTTAAGTATGAAAAGCTGGTACAAAGTAACACCGTGTCCAACACTACTACAGTTACAGAAGGTTCCTTAGTGGTAAGGAAGCATCACTGCAGTGGCCTGAGTAACATAACATTTTTAGAGACTACCGTTGCACCCTGACACTTCTTTGTTGGGAAAGAGGTGTAGAAGAGTTTAATAGTAGACTTCTGAGTGCTGCCTTTTAAGCTCTCAGCCTGTAGACCAGATCCAGTTTTCCAAAATCAGTCAGTCATTCTATGGTCTGTCCTTCCTAGGGGTCCTTCAGCTGTGAATAGGGATGAGAAATAGAGCTGCATAAGTTCTTCTGACAAAATGCTGCTTCTTTCTTTCTTTCTTTCCCACATTTCTTAACTTAGTTGTGCATCGTAGTTGGAAATGCATCTACTGTAAAATCAAGATTCTAGAAAATCCCATCTTGTGAAGGTTGTGTGTAATCTCTTTGTGCTGCTTTAAATGACTGTGGTCTACCTACCCTGTTTTAAAAACATCTACAACTCCAGTGCCTCGCTATTGGAGAAATGGTATAGCAGATGAAAAATACTGTACTTGAGCAGGGATTGTCAAACCAACATCTAGCAGTATAGTATAAAATATGCTCAGTAGGATTTTTTATGTATATCTGTGTATTTGTACACATACAGAGTCTTAACAATCAGATGGTACCTTTGCAAGATGATAATGTTACCCAGATTTTCCAGGAACACTGCCATGAAGACCTAGGGTACATAATTATTTAACATGTATATTTTTTACCTTGTCTTAAGATGTCTTTGTGCAAACATCAGATTCTAACACTGAAACTTCAAACAGATCTCACTCTATAAACACTTGAAGTACTAGCCTATATTTAGTCCTTATTAAAATTGAGAAGTATGCTGTTGTGTGAGTAATTCTTTGACATTACTGGGAAGACTTGTAGTGTAATAGGATAAGGACAGAAATGTGAAGCTAACCCCAGCTCACACTTTTACTAGTTACTTGCTGTTCAACCAATGCTCAGGCCAGGACAAGCTTTCATTAAAAGTGAGGTTTTGAGCTGTGGTGTTCGGAGGGTGCTGTACTACGTGAGAATCCAGCATTGCCCCAGATATTCTTGCCTCAGGATGTGTAACCTGTGCCACCTTTATGTACAAATTGGACTTAAGTGGCTGTAGAAGCTCATTTGAAGCACCCTGTAAAGTAATTAGGGGGAGCATGGGATAAAATAGTTTGGAAAAGTGTTGGCTAGGTTGTAGGATCAGGCTTCTTTAACAGACTTTACTCTTTAAGGACAAATGGGTGGGTTGAGATAATTTACCAAAAATTGTTGACATAGAGTTACACATCCAGATGTGATAGGAATTAGCTAAGGTTACTTCTTGGAAATTGCATAGGACAGGAATGATTTTTGGGGTCGCATGTCCACAAAAAAAACGTTTAACTATGGAACTGGCTATTGTCACTGAAGAGCTATATCCAGAACATGAGGTGGGTTGGAGGAATGTGTCAAGGGATTTTTTAATTGCTTCATGGGGGGGGAAATTTCTGTAGGAAATTGTCACTTGCTGTCTTAGTTACCCTTACTGCTGAGGATTAACTCATGTAGGGAAGAAAAGCTGGTGGTTTTTCAAAAGAATTGTCCTGTGCACATGTATTGGCCTTCCATCTCACCCACCTCCCCATGAGGGACTTAAATAATAGAGTTCTGGGGTGTGATGGGGATTGTAATGGTTAAGTTGAGTAGAGGGGTGAAATGTTTCTATCTACAAGTAATTTGGGCAGCTGTAGTTTTAAGTACTTAAGAGGTTGCTTTTTTTTTTTTTTTTCCTTGAAACCAAAGGTAGGAATTAAGATTTTCCACACTTGTAAGGAAGAAGGGGAAACAAAGTCAGGTGATAAAGTGCTTTTGCATAAAGATATATTTGTAGTGTCTGTACTGAAGTTTGTTTTTGCTACTTGTGTAAACTTTGCATTATCCAATGTAAGGGTAGCAATAATGTCATGAGAGGGCAGGCTTTTGGAGTAACTCTCTTTAATAAAATTTTCAATAGTTCCAGATTATTTTTATTGCTTTAAATTTTTAAACATTTCATTTTTCTTTGAACAGCAATAAATACTACAGATCTGAAACCTGAAAAGTTAAGGTATAAACAGAGAAATTCATTGAAGTTTGTTAAGAAGTATTATGTATGTCTGTTCTTAGGGATTTGCCCAGTGTAAGAACATTTCCAGTCTTTGCTTGAACTACTTTGTACATATGGAAACAGTTTTAGATTTCATTAAGGTGCTGGCATTGCACTGAGGACACAAAGTCAAAGGAAGTCATCTGAGATCTTGGGAGTGTTTCTTCCTGTTGTGCTGGTAATGGTCATTCAAATCAAAGGGATGATTGGAATTTGGAGTGCCTCTCATGCTAAAAGTCTCTCTTCCACTCTTTTTTTCCTCCCAGAGGAATCTCTGTAGTGCAAATAACACTCCTTCAAAACTTGTGTTGAGTTTTTGATTGCTTGTGTTGTATCTTAGTTGAAGGTTGATGGCGATTTGGATGTGGTTCTAGTACAGTATTTTAAAGCCTGCTGTAATACAGTATTGCACAGCTAAATGATGGTACTACACACATTTCTGCTGAAACTTAGTCTCAAAAACGCTGGGGTTTTGGCTCAGTTGTTAAATGGAGCATAGCAGGAAAAACTTGAGATTACAGGAATGCAGTAACTAACGGAATGTGATTTGATTTTTGTTTTGTTTTTTAAATACAGGAGCTGCCATGCATATAGTGCTACACCTTCTCGTACAAATTGGACATAACGCATTTAGATGTGTCTAAAATTGTTTTGGATAGGCGTTTGTTTTAGTATTCCGCCTGTTACTTGTAGGCATTTAGAATTTATAGGCCTTGTATCTGTACTGGTTTTGTGCATGTTAATAGCAAACCTCTGAAGATTTCAGGGAGTAAATAAATGCAGAAGAAGCCCTTTGTGAGGAAGAGGTGATGATCTGAACCCAACTTGTGAAGAACTGGGTAGGAGTCGAGAACACTCTCAGCAGTTGCTAGCATAAGGAGAATGACAGCATTATTTAGGAAAGTCGATGCTTTTTAGAAGTCTTTTTTATTAAAACCACTGTAAATTAGGGTGGTGTTATACTTTTTAACCTGGTTACATTAATATCCTATAAATGCAAGTAAGTAAATTGATCAAGTTTACAAAACATGCCAAAGTAGCTATGGAGCAAAGTTAATTTGGTCATTCATTGGTATTTTAAAGGCTGCCCTGTTCTGACATGCTGTCAGAAAGCACCATCTCAGTTCATGATCATGTAATTTCAGGCTGTCCAAGAGACAGTTTAAATGACTGCTGTCATGTTAGATACTGTGCTGGAAATAGTTATAGCTATTAGTGCAGAACTGCCATTTAAATAGCTGCTCTTGAAAGAAAAGAAGCTCTTGCTTATGCAGTGGGACTGTTGTTGCATAGCAACTACTGTGCTGAAAGCTTAAAATCAGATGCTCCCTTGCAGTTCACTGTGCCCTGATAATGCTTAATTTATCTGGGCCTGGCACTACCTTTATCACAGTAGTGGATGTCTTTCATTAGTGTACTCGGTAATGTCTGTCACGTACACTTTTCTTTTTTCCCCCAAGCTTAGAACTGTGTGGTATTGTGAGGTTTTTAGCCCTGTTTCTTCAAGGCTGAGACCTCAATGTGACTAATCATATTGAACCAAATTTGAGAGAGTCGGAGTTAAAGCATCATGGTCTGGTAGAATGAAAGGAAGCCTGTCATCCCTCCTATGGACAGGCAGGCCTCTATTGTGCTGAGGGGTGGCTGTTGGTTGGCAAGTGAACGGGGATGAACGTTTGGCTAGCTGGCATGTCTGTTGCTCCTAACTAATGGTAGCAAAGGATGCTGCAGGTGGATGATGTGGGTACTTGAGAGTACTATGGGCATACTGGGAAATAGATAGAGAAGGAAACCAGTTCTAGTGAGAAACAAATGTTTGTTTGCTTAGTTACTGCATTTGGTAGTTGAACTGTCTTATGAAGAAAGACCTGAAGGAAACTTAAGAAGATACAGAGAGTCCTGACCTATATAAGTTGCTTTGAAATATGCTTTGTATGAAAACAACATTTTTCCACCCCTTAAAGCATTCTGATACATACTGAAGTGTATGTTCTCATGCCTGTACTTGATCCTGAGAATGCCAGTATAATTTATCATCATTTTCAGTGAGCATGTTCATGTACTTGCCTGTGTACAGGGTTTGACTTCAAATGTGCTGTGCTCAAATTTAGACTTTAGTGTAAAATTTGCTTATGGAACAGCCGTGTTCAGAGATGCTGAAGAATCTGCTTCAATAGTTGTTAAATAAATACCTACCTCAGCCAGGGCTTTGAATTGTTTGTGATGCCATGTACTACTTAAAAAGTGGGTAAATAACAGCATAGAATCAGTATTTAATACTGTGAGGCTTTGAAAATAGACCTTATTTTCCGTGTTGATAATTTAGGACTATCTAGATGCCATTTTGAGATGGAACATTTACTAGCACAGATCTTTGTAAAGCATTCTGTTGTGTTAACCTTGCAGTAACACATATAGTAACACAGACACACTGCATCTCCTGCTTTGGTTTAATATAGTAGTGATATAATCCAGGCCTCTTCCTCCTGCTTCAGTAGTTCTGGATATACCAGACCAAAGTAGTCTAGACTGATTTTAACTACAGGAAACCTTATTTTGTTGGCATTTTATATATAGTATTTTCTTGGATCTGTTATGCAGTTCTTTTCCTAAAGAACAGATTCCGAGTTCTGGATAGATATTAAGATGTAGTAGGTTGTTACTGCGTAGGGTTACATTAAATATGGTAGGATTTTAAACTGGGATGATATGTTGGGTAAATTTATTATGTTCTCTTTTATAATCTATTATGTTAGGATTCTTCTGCGTTCATTATGAAATTGTGAATGGTATTTATTGGACTTTATCTAGATTTAGATTAAAATGAATTAAATTTTCAATGTATTTTAACAGTTCTTTTAATTAAAGAAAATGTTTCTGTACTGACTGTATAAAATGGTCCTCTGTATTTAACTGAATGGATTTATTTCTGATTGCTCTTTTGGTCAGAATCTTACAATAAATAGCTATTGTTCCTTCATACTTTGACAATTTACAAACAGAAGGAGTTATTAACCATTTTCTACTTTTTTGATTCCAAGTCATTTTACTAAGCTCCAGTGCATTAATCATTGGATAGAAATAGTTGAAAATGCAAAAGAGGTTGTTGTACTGCGGCAGATTTTTCAGCACTTTGTCAAATACCAGTTCCAATACTTAATCAGGGACTTCCATTACTGAATATTTATTCAAGCTATTAAAATAACTTCACTTATAATAAATCTTAGCCCAGTTACAGGTTGCCATCATTTTATACTTTGCATTTTTCTTTAAATGAAGTGCAAATTAAAATAAATATCAGTTATTAATGACTATGTGAGAGACTGGAAAGTTTATCCAAGTGGAGCTGGATTCTGTAATTCTTATTAAGTAGCTCTTGTGTGAGTCATCTGAAATGCTCTTCTGTAAGTGTTGCAGGAACTTGCCCATGATAATTGGTGTTTTTCTTGTATTAAAGCATCTTTTTATATCTTTGTATGTGAAATTTGCCTTGTGCTTCTGGAAGTTCAGATGACTTCCATCTTCTTAATGAACTGTAAATTGTTAGTTGCCTTTTCAAAGGGGATCTTTATTCCCACCCCCTGTTTTTACTTCATTACTTACTCCAATTAATTGCTGTTAGTTCACAGAGGTGTTTTTTTTTTTCTTGGGAATTATAAAAGGTCCATGAGGTTAGGAAGTAACATAGTGAAGAGCAGCAGTATTTTTTTTGGTTCTGTATTCATTCCAGGACACCTAAAGGAGATGGTTAAATGTAGGGATTTGTCAAACACCAGTTTGCCTAAAACACTTAGATTTTAGGCTTGATAAATATGCAGGTTTTCTTTACAGAAGGAATTCCAACCAAAAGATGTTGTTTCTTTCATATGAAGTAACTCAATACATGTGCAGTGTATCTGACATGTACAGTGAGTACAGCTTATGATTGTTAGTGTTCATGATGTTTAATTTTGAGTTAAATTAACCAGAAAACTGGTATAGGACCACCAGGAGCCTGAATCTTCCTTGTTGGATTTGCTGTGACAACTTATAACTTCAGAGAGGTCAAAAGTGGTATCCGGAGTTGGAGCAACTATGATAATGTTTATGTGAACACACATCATGGTCTCGCTGCTGTAGCTGTCATTGTCTAAGGGCATGAGTGAGAAGTCTGTAGGTAGAGGTAGCATATTGTACTGGTCCAGCTAATACAGTTACAATAGATGTGCTTTGAGGTGCATAAGCCCCTTGTGAGGTCTGTAAAAGAAGCAGTAAAATTGAAAGTGGTAGAGCAGATTTGAATAATTGCTCCCAAGTTTCAGTAGAGGCTGATCAAAAAGACCATCTGGAAGAAGATATGGTATTTGGAGCAGGGAGGATGCTAATGAGAAGTAATAATGCTCATCTCCTGTGGGGAGCAGAAGACACTGTAAAATGCATGTTAGCCATGTGGGCTTCCAAAAGGAGATGTTAAAGTGAACCATAAACCCAAAATAAAAGTTTGATAGCTGTTTTAGTGTTGTATACACATGACAGCTGAGATGCTTTGTAATTCCCTCTTAAGGATCTGCTCTGAAGTTAGTCTTTGAATAGCAGTGTCTTAAGACATACTAGTGATGTGTTCTCTGAATAAGAAAATGTGCCCTTGGTGTCAGAGTTCATATAGGGATTTACTTTTGCCTTTCTGTCTGTCCCAGAGGCATCTGGTACACTGGATGAAGCATTCCGGAGGGTTCAGAAGTCTTGATCTTCTACTGGGAGGACTATATATTGTAACTGTGGTGATGTGTTTCCAGGTGGTGTTAGCGGGGGAAAATCTGTGTCTGTTCAGCAGATAGTCTGTGGCGAGTTGACTTCTCATTTCAGTGGAGTTGGTGGTGAGGAAGTTGTTTAGAAATTAGGTGGGATGGTTTTAGAGAAATGTCTTTAAAATAATACTTCTAATCAGTGATACCTGGTAGCATAAATATGTTTACTTTTTTGTAGTAAAGCTACCTTCTGTGGCTTGGTTTAGAAGTTCAAAGGGAATCTCTTAAATTTTATCTAAAGCCATGTTACCTGTGTGTTTGTTACAGTAATTTAGCTAATGACTTCACCAAATGCTTCTATTTGTGGTTTAGGTAATCGTCAGTCTGCTTTGCTACTGAACATCTGAAGGAAGTAATCATGAATCAGCTGTTACCTTTCCCCTTTTTCTTGTTGATGCTTACAGATGGAAAAACACATGGGTGTTTTGTAGAAGACTTGATTTAAATGAACATAACATGAACATCCCTGAAGACATCCCCGTCTTCAGGGATCTTTTTTCTTCTTACCATAATTTTGACTAAAAGGAGGCAAGGGGCCTCATATTGTGGTTGATCTGTGTTTAAACAATACGTAGATAGTGTCTGCAGACAGTGTTCATGTTCTCTAATGAGGCTGGAATGCCAGAGCTATTGTGGGAACTAGAAACAGCATCAGTTGTTTGAAAAACTTTCTTTTTGGCTAACCTTTATAGTTGTATGGATAATGTTCCTAGTTGTAGAGAAAATATGTGATCTTCCAGGAGTATGTTGACACTCTTTAAAGCAGTATTTTGATTATGGCAATTTACTCTTTACATGTAATTAAATGTTCTGTAATTGTTCTGTGGAACATGATGAAAAGCTATAGCTTTTTCTGGAAATCTCTTAATTTTTATAGTTTTTGGAAGGTTTAAGAGTTAGATGGACAAGTTTGTATGTCCCTTAACTAGTGATCAACTTCTCATTTTATTTCTGAGGCTTCATTTACACTGTAGTTTGCTGCCAAAGAGTCCCATTGATACTCAGATGTTCCCATAAAATCCAATTGTTCCAAGTCACCTGACAGTGTTAAACATTAATACTGATGTCATATCTAAATATATTTTAGTCAGATGTTTAGATTGGATATAAGGAAGAAATTCTTTCCTGTTAGGGTGGTGAGGCACTGGAATAGGTTGCCCAGGGAGGTTGCTCCATCCCTGGCAGTGTTCAAGACCAGGTTGGACGAGGCCTTGGGTGATATGATTTAGCGTGAGGTGTCCCTGCCCATGGCAGGGGGGTTGGAACTAGATGATCTTAAGGTCCTTTCCAACCCTAACTATTCTATGATTCTATGGTCCAACTACTTTTCCAGTCCCTGTGGTAGTATCATTAAAAAAACAAACCCCCAAGATGTGTGCTGTGGTCTCCCAAGGAGCTATATATCTTTGTTCTCTATTTAAGATGAAAATAGGGATGAAAATAGGTTCAATTCCCTTAGCAAAGACTTAAGTTTTTTATAAAATGCCACTTCATTTTGATCCTCTGTGAATAATAATAACCTGGCTTAATCACAGAAAATGTGTTGTAAATTGTTTATATATAGTTACTTGGAAGTGTGTTTGCAGTATGGTTAGGGATCATGTCTAAAATTGTGAAATGGAGACAAATCACCCAATGAATCACAAGTAGAAATTGGGCTGGAGCTGATTAGATCCATTGCATCTGTGAAAGCAACTTGTATATTTGGCAGACTGTCACGAATGCATTTATTGGAAGAGATGGTATTGCTTTGCAGTAACGTATTTTCAAGTTGTACACAGTTTAAGTGAGGATTTCTTCTAGCTGCCTTTTCTCTCAGGACAGATGTGTTAGCTCATCAGAAATGTCTTCATAAAGGCCAGATTTCTAGTATTTGTGTTTAGATATCTGTAAAAATTTGTTGAGTTAAACAGAATCCTGAGGCTCAGGACTATCCCTGCTCATAACCTACTCTGGTATGTCATGTTGGCTGTGGCCTCTTAGCTTGAATCAAGTCCAGAATGGTGCAGGCAGGTGGTAGAACATAGATGTATTTTGCCAGTCTTTCTTTTCTGCTCTGTTTCCTCTTATTTTGTTCATATCCACAGAGTTAAATGTTCAAACTCTGTCTTTTAAATAAATGCAGATGGACAATATGTTTTGAAGGATCTTCTTAAAATGCTAAACATTTATTTAACACCACATACATGCTTATTTCTAGGAGAAGGAGCTACAGCTGAAGTTTCCTCATCTTTTGTGATTCTGTCTATATGTGCTCTAGTAGTACTGGTAACATTGCTTGCAAACTGTGCTTCCTGCTGTAAAGACCCTGAGATCGATTTCAAGGTAAGCATCTGAAGTTACAAATGTATATACAAGTGGCATTCTGATATCCAGAATACTTCCATGATGATTTGTGATAATGCACTGCAGTTAGTGACACTTAAGTGTCTCTGTACATTCTCTCTTCTGAAATAGCCAGCAACTGTATTTCTACATGCTGCAGAGTATTGCTGCAACTATTTATTTTCAGTACTTGGACCATGCTGCAGTAAGGAACTTTATTGTCTGTTCAGAGTCATTACGAGCCCTCAGGATCAGCAGTGAAAGTATACCCTTCTGACAATTTAGCTGTGAAGAACCTTGTTGTTCTGTGTATCCTTTTGTCTGTTTTAGTCTGCTGGCAGGGTTTAAGACATTCCTTTTGGGTAAGAATAGCAAAGGTACATATCCACTGTAGCAAAACCCTTGAGAAATTATCATCGAGAAGCAGTTACTTTTGGAGCATTGGTTGTTGGTGTTCCTAAAATTGAGTTTTGCTCTCATTTCTAAATGGAGAAGATTCGGCCTGGGTAGTGGATGTTAATTCCTTTGAAGCCAGTGATAGTATGTAAAGTGAAAAACAACCCCCCCCCAGAAAACCCCCCCAAAACCCCCAAATGCACCAGCCTGCCAAACCCTCTCCCCCCAACAAACCCTAACAAAGCAACAAGCCACCTGTTTTTATTGAAAGCAGTACTTGATACTTTAACCTCTTCTAATCAGTAATGAGTTGAAACTAAGGATTAGAAAACAAAATCTGTTACTGTCCTTGAAAAATAGCTAAGCCTCCTTCCCATTGCTCATTCAAACTGAAAGAAATGTATTAGTACTAATTTTAAGACAAAGATCAGCTTGTTTACTGAGATTTCTTTTTTCAGGAATTTGAAGATAACTTTGATGATGAAATAGATTTTACACCTCCAGCAGAAGATACTCCATCTGTTCAGTCTCCAGCAGAAGTGTTTACTCTTTCAGTTCCCAATATTGCTTTACCAACTCCCTCCCAGTTTCCATCTCGCTCAGGTAAAACACTTTTTTAATGAAAAAACAAAAGTGGATAATTTCAATGTCAAAAATGGAGAGTGGATGATTGTTTGATTTTACTGTAACAAATTGTTACATACATGTAGATAGAGTTATATTTTGTAGGGTACAGGATAAAATGTGAAGTATTACTTCAAAAATCTTAACTTACAGCAGGCTGCCATGTAAGTTAGTTTAAGAGAATGAAGCTAGCTTAAATAAACCTCTCTGGAGTACTTTCAATATGCCTGTGTATACATAAAGGGTTTGAAGTAGTTTAGGATGTTGGTGACTTTTGCTCTTCAGTGGTTTTCTTCATGGCTAAGTTGTCATTGGATTTTAGTAATTAGCCTCAAGTGGAAACAAGAGTGAATCTCCTGCTTTACTGCAGTGCTACGGTTTCAGCTGCATTGCTTTCTTAATGCCGTTGTAGACTTTTCATGCTGTGAATGTGCTGTTGTTAAGAGAGAGCATTAGATTTCTTTTCCCTATGTGGAAGGTTTCTTGGAATGTATTTTTTAAAATACAGGTTTTGTAAGAGGAAAAAAAGCATCTTAAATATTACAAGTACAACTTAGCATAAAGTAGCCATTCTCATATTATACTACTTCACATTTTTACATACATTGCTTGTGTTGCTTAATTATAAGATGTTCAGGGAAGCTTCTATTAAAATTTCTGTACCTACAGATTCCAGGAAACTGCCAGTGTGCCTTTAATACACAAAACTTTTACTCCTCAGTGTTTTCATGAGTGAGGGAAAATCCTCTGTGAAGAAATTAATGTCAGCTTTTCTACATTGCCATAATTGTTAAAGCTATACTTTCTGTCAAAGTTATTTTGCCAGAAATAAGGCAGCGTACTTGAGTAAGGTACTCTGGTGAAAATACAGCTGTACTGATACAGCTCCTAAGCCTACTCCATGCTTAGGAGCACGTTGACAATGCTCCTTATGTATTATACAGCTATAGCTGTTCCAGTAAAATGATACTGGTGTAAATGTAGTTTGTGGACATAAAAATGTGGGCTAGAATTCTCAGTTAGTCAAGTAGTAGTGATAAAAAGTTGTTGTGTTCATCTGTTTATTAATGTTCCTAACCAATTAGGCAGCAGAGGGATAAACAATGCTGAATCTCCTCTATTTACATAGAGTCTGCTGATGTTACTGTCCATCCTCTGTCAAGATCTGGGTCTTGTTTTCTGTCCTTTCCCTCTCTGGGCTCTTTATGTGAAGTATTTTTAGTTGGAAAATGTCCTCCTTCCAGATGGGAGCTATAAGTAGGGCAGTTGGGCTGAAAAATAAAGCCGTCAAACCCCTTCTCTTAAAATGGTAACTCTCTATGTAACTATAAATGTTAAGATGTACAAGCAGTGAATGTTGTCTTGGTTTTTGTGCTTTTATTTGCATAGGAAGCTTTAGGTTATTTGCCTTATCTAACTACAGGGTATGATACATTTTTGTATTGGAATTAGAACTCAGCCTTTTTTGCTTTCTTACTGAATATGTTAAAAACCAAGAAGTTTTACATTTTGTAAGGAGAATCACTGCTTTTGTAGGGGGTATACTCTAGTATGGTTTAGAAGCTGCAGTTGATAGAAGTTTCACTTCAATGCTGTAGTCACATTACCTTCGTACTTCATGTATGTCTAACTAGGTTTTGTTGTTTGGTCTGAATGTAGTCCTGTCATTGGGAATAAATATTGTAGGAGCTTGCACTATTTCCTCAACAGTTGGTAACTTTGGCCATCTGAGTGGTTTGATACATGTTGCATTTGTTCCATTGTGTGTGACAGATGGATCAAAGCCTCAAGTTGCACGTCAGAGTCTAAACTATATCCAGGAAATTGGAAATGGCTGGTTTGGAAAGGTGAGAAGTTCTCTTTTAATATTGTACTGCAATTTGAATCTTATTCCTAATGGGTAAGGTGACTGTATTTCCTTTATAATGGTACTCTAATAAAAAAAGAAGGTAATAACATAAGAAAAACTGAAACTGGATATTTCCTTGCATGAACTTTTTAGGTTTAATCATAGCACTGATCAGTGCTTCTTTAATTTGCACATAGTTTCTGTCTACAGTTACTTCCTAGGTAGACACTTCCCTCTGTGGGTTTGAATTAATACATTCCTGTTATTAACAATTATTTCAAGGAAAAAAATCCTAAGTAAATAAGTGGTCTTCACTAGAAAACATGTTTTCTCGAAGTTTGTGTAGATCAGTTGTTAAGATTTATTAAATAGGCATGTGAATTGGCAAAGCTCTGCAGGTATTGACAATGAAAGATCTTTCTTGCAGCATGTTTTTAGCTCTTGTTTCTCTTGCAGGGAAACTCCTTTTTTTTTTTTTTTTTTCTTTTCCTTTTGGCTAAGGACACCATGATTCAATGATTATGTTGATCTTTTTCAGGTTCTGCTTGGAGAGATCTACACAGGCACTAGTGTAGCAAGGGTAATAGTGAAGGAGTTGAAGGCAAGTGCAGGTCCAAAGGAGCAAGAACAGTTTATAAGAAATGGAGAACCATACTAGTAAGTAATGATTCACAGCTTGGTTAACTTACACACTTCATACTACTGCATGTGGCTTAGGGACGTTTCCTTTCAGTGATACTGTCTCTGCTGCCCTCCCTTGTAACAGAGATGCTTGTCTTTAAAAAGTGGAAAACAGTCTATCCAAAGTGAGCAAAAGTTGAGTTTGCTTAGAAATAAAAATAAGGTCTTTGCTTAAATGCGTTTGGTAGTTATTGCTCATGACTGAAAAACGCACTTGGTTTAGTTTATCAGATTTTCTTCTGCAGCTGTTTGGAACAAACTCCCAGTGCTGCAGACTAGCCTTATGCCCAGTTACTTGCCTCTGGGAATTGAGGTTTAACATCTGTACTTGGCTTTCCTGTTAGAAGCAGGGGAACTGGCAAGGCTTTGTCTGTTGTCAAATACACATTATTTTCTTCACAGTTCCCTTTTTGAAAAAAATAATTGATAAAAAATACTTTGGCTCAGGCAGCTTGCCAGGAGGCTTGTGCACCAAAAACCCTGCCTGAATTACAATCCAGGAGAAGCCTACAATTGAGAAAGCAATTGATCTGACTGGAAGTGCCAATGAAGAGGATTGTTTGGTGTTCTTTCTGTTGTATTATGCTTGGAGGATACTCATTCCTAGGGGTTGAATTTTTGTATACTAGAAAGGAATTTTGTGTATGAGAGGGAATGTAATTTCTCTTGATAGCGAGAATTCTCTGAAGAGCTAACTGCCACAAGTTAATGGCTTTTGTAGATGACTGGAAAAGAGAGGCCTGTTGGAGTTCACTAGACATACATCACAATGTGGTTTACCTTGCCTGAAAATGCTACAAGTGAATGGTCACAGAGAGCTTTCTATTCTTAATGCTTTTTAATGTCCTAGTTATATTTGCATTTAGGCTTAAATTGTTGGCAGAAGAAAAAGATCTCATTCCTTCTGCTGTATTGACACAAGTGTTTTTAAGCAATTATGAAGTAGTAACTGATTTGGCTGGGAATTAAGCTGGCTAAAAAAATGTTTAGCTTTTAGCCAGATTGGTTCCTTGCTGTAGTTCACAAACCAGTTGTGTATGCTTATTTTTAGTATAAGGGTGGATGAGTGTGACTTTCTTGTGGCAGTGCTGGCTATTGTGGTTTTGAGATCCTCAGAGTTTCATCTGCTCAGTGATACTCTGCAGTAGTACAAAGGAGATACAAAGGTGCAAAATGGAATCTGTGGCTTTGGATACTTGCTCAATCTGTTTGTGCCGCCCCCACCTGATGTTGTGTGTTGAAAGTTCTGTTAGGGATTTCAGTGTATTGTATTGCAAATAACATACACTTGATCTTTCTGGCTTTAACTGCATTTTTTTCATTCCAGCATTCTTCAGCATCCAAATGTTCTCCAGTGTATTGGGCAATGTGTGGAAGCCATTCCTTATCTCCTAGTTTTTGAGTTCTGTGACTTGGTAAGTGCACTTACACAAAAGGCTTTCCATCGATGCAAATTGTTTGTAGTTTATTTACTGCCCTTTGCTCATGAAATTATTTTCTTTCTGGGAAGTTTTTTTGAATAGCCAGAGTTTCAGAAGACTTTTTCTGGTTTAGAGACAGACCGCAGTTGTAGTTGTTTATATTCTTTGCAGATGATCATGTAAATTCTAGGTGCTGTGGAATGTTCTGAAGAGGGAAATAGCTGTTCTGTCTTTGATAATGGTTTTACTAGTCTCTTTCAGTCTGCCTACGTCATGTAACAGGGAGCTTGGAGGGGAAAAGAGGTCATGGAAGGAAGCTTTTCATTGCAGTCCAGTATCACGTGCACATGCCTGCATTACATCCTAAGTTCTGTTTGCTGTCTGTGCAACCTTAATGTGCTTTTATTACCATTTCTATGAAAATGCTAATTGAGGAAAATTGACACAAGAATTTCCTCTCTTCTGCCTCCCTTCCAGAGTGCTCAAGTGTTACCCATGCTGTGCAGTTTTGGGCTAAAATGCAATGCTAGGCTTACTTCAGAATCAGTAATGTGTATTTTAATAGCTAGAATTTTCAGTATCATCCTAGTCTCTTCCTGAGCCCTTCTGTTACTGCATTCTTCTTTTCCCTACTTATTTATCTTTCTTCTTTTTCCTTTCCCTTCCCAAGCACTGCCTTACGCTTCCTGAACACCAAAAAGTATGGTGAAGGGTGTTCTTGCCGCTTTCTTCTCTGCTGTTAGCACCACAAAGGCCACTGAAGATGGGCAGGGTAGCTGAACAAAAAAACTTGCTCAGTCACTGCATTCCTGGGCATGTGTTGGAATTTACGTGGATGTTGTAAGAAAGGGGGTGGTACACATCTAGAAAAACTTTGAACTTTGCCCAGTATACACAGTCTTCAGAGACTAAAATTTGGATATGGTGCTGGATCCATGATCTGGAAAGGTATAAATTGCTTTATTTTAGCATGACACATTATTAAAACTCAGACTCAAGGTGACTGTCTAAACATTGGCTCAGTAGCTGCTTTTAAAGTTTGTGATCTAGGTATCATTTAAAGCAGAATTCCTTGGAAAGTGCCAAGGCAGAAATGTACTCAGAAGTACGTTTATGTTGCTAAGAAATAAGTCTTTTAGAAGTAAGATAGTTTACATTCATAAAATTCAGCAAGCACCCTTTTTTACCAGCCTCTCTGCTATAGAATTCTCCTTTAAACTCAGGTGCACAAATATGGCACCAAAGTTCTTATTGCCTCAGCTGCCTCAAGCAATATAAGTGAGTCAACGTGAACGTTTGAGTTTTCTTGAGAAACATCAGTTAATCTGTGACCTTAAATAACCGTATTTTTCATTACTGCTCTTTTGCTCAAATTTACTAGCTGTGCTGAATTAATGAGGCAGAAGTGCTAATAAAAATCATTCTTTTCTAAATGGAAGAAACACTTGAACCTCAGTGACTGATCAAAGTAAAATGCTCCAGTTTTGTTAAGAGTTAAAAAGTAGGTGCCTAAGGTTAACCAGATAATGTTGTTTTTTTTTTACTGACCATTTGTTTAAGCCTCCTACTCAAATTGGAGATTCTTTAAAAGGACTCTTGAAAATGAATTGCATTTTATAGTCTAACACATACACATCTAAATTAGATTTAAATGCAGCCATGGTTTTGAATAGTTATGCCATTTAATCCAACTTTGGATTTGAAGACAGAATAACTTTTAAAGATTGCCCTACTTAAAGTATACAGAAAAAAATAATATCCTTGTTTGATGCCTGATGATTAATGCCAGAAATTGTCATGATCCTGCAGAGTAATCTGGAAAGGATTTTACTTAAGGGGATAAAATAGATTTTCACTTTAACTGCAGGCAGTAAGCTTGACAGCCGAAGTGGTAGTTTTATAAATTTGAATGTAGTTAGGTAATTTCTTTGGAATGGAAAATAAATGTCTCTGCTGATTTCTATTCCAAGTGAGCTAAAACTTGTTTTTAAGAAATTATATATTACAGTGAGTTAAACATGACTTTCATTCTGAAAGTCTGGCTCACTTAAGAGTTCTTACTTGGTGGAACTGACTATCTCCTAGACATCATAGGATTTTACTCACTGTGCACACAAATATGCAGGGGCTAGGCAGACAAAACAGTTCTCATTTGAAGAGTTTTGTGCAGAGATTGACACAGTGCAGTAAGTTAGCTCAGTATTGCTCTGTGTCACTAAATCCTTGTTGTAGTCCCAGGGCCTAGTATGGGAGGTAGCGCTGTTGGAGTGGGGGGAGAGAAGAGGCTTGAAGAAGGGAAAAAATGTGAGGGAAGCCAGACAGCACCATTTGTTTGGGGTTTTTTTAGTAGACAGGTTTTTAGTGGAGTGTCAATGCCCTGATATTCTAGAAGCTGCTTTTTATCACTGTGGCTGGGTTGGTGGTTAGTTGGGTGCTTTAGGCTGTGAGTAAGTGATCTTGAAAGCTGAGTGCTGCTTTTGTGCTTTCATTTTTTCTGAAATGGGGCAAATCAGAGGGTACGAAGGTGCTTCCAAAATACACAAGAGTCTAAGAAACATGGTCCTGTTTTGTTAGCAGTAGGATAGTGCTATGCTAAAGCTCTTTACCTTGTGTTACTGGTGTTGTATATGTACATACATTTGTTTTAATCCCTTGTACTTATGTGATTAAGAATTTGATGATTAAGAAAAAAGGTGGCAAATCTTAACTGTATTTGATAGGAAATTTAAGTGTCTTCAGATGGCAAGTTCTTTTGAGGCTCTTTTGGCAATGTGGACCTCATTTTGCAAGTTTGGTATATTAAGTAATGAAAAATGTGGCTGTTTTACTGACCACAGTCTAGAGGGCACAGTGTTCATTTCTTCACACTCCTTCAAAGTCATAATCACTGGATTTTTAACCCTTTTAGGGCCACTTGACCTTCTGTTGGCTGTTCAGGCAACCCTGTTGGATTATCAGTTCCCAGGTTCCTTGGCACTGAAAGATCTTCATCAGAGGCACTGGAAACTGTTGTGCAGAGATACTAGAGCTAATTGTGACAGTAGCAATGCTGAATGTCATGCAGGCTGACTTGCCATGGCCCTATAAACTACTTAGGCATTTCTGTTACTTGAGATTGGTTGCATATACAGCAGCTGTATTTCCTAACATTTAGCTGATTTTGTAATGTAATCTCAGTTGATCCATGTTCCTTGCTTGGCAGAGCTTGGCAAAGAGCAAGAGAGGTAGGTTGCAGAGAGAGGATTTAAGCTAATTTTCCTTTGCTGGTGTTAAAATTGTTTAAAAAATTGTAAATATAAAAAGAAATGCTCAGTAAGTTCTTGCACATCCCCCTTCCCCGTATTAGTTTGCTCAGTATGTTGGTGCAGGCTTCTATGAATAGTTAACTGTTCACTGTTAAACACTGCAGAATGATGCCATGTTAAAAATAGTGGTAACTGGCTTATTAACTTTAATTTATTACTCAGCCTTATGTGTCCAGCATTTTGTCAGCACAGCAAATCCCCTAGTGGATTGACATAATTTATGAGGAAAGGAAAGCTGTTCAGATGTGGAAGTAGCATGTGTATTGTGAGGCCGATTTGCCTATCAAATACTTAAAGAAACTCTTCAAGTCTTGCAATTCCCTGAGCAGATGAGAAGAGAGGGATGCAGTATTTGCTTGGAATGCCCTGTAGCTTGTGGGTAGTTAGTGAAGCAGTGTTGGAGGGCGGAGGCAGATTGGTGTTTCAGTTGTTGAACTTCAGAGGGTTATGTGGTGTGTTATGTGTGACTTGGCAGGTAGCTTTCCAACTGGGTAGCAAGTATTCAGTAGATATGATGTGGTGGCCTCTTTACACTTCTAAAAGCCTATCATCAATACCTACTGGTTTACAGAGTCATATCAACTATTTGTTTGGGTATTCATATGAACCCAATGAGGAATTCGCACAAACAAAATTGCAGAGGAGTGCTGTACATAAATATGCCTCCAGCTAGTGGCTGTTACTGAGAAAAAGCATGTTAAGACTTATAAAGATGGCTGAACTGATCCTGAATAGAACAGAGAAGGATGGGAGGAAAGGCAAATTTTAGTGCTTTGTGGAGTCCTGGGAGAGGAGGGAAGAGGCAAGAGACAGAGAAAGTTGGAGAGAGGAGATTTTCTCAGGCATGATTATTGAAATTTTGATGTGTAGGTGTTGGCACGCTACCAAGTTGGCTTACTGTCTGCCAAGATCCCCATGTCCCTTTCTGCAGAGCTGCTGCCCAGCTGGTCAGTCCTGTTGCAAGGGGATTTTCCTTCCCAGGTGCAAGACTTTGCATTTGTCCTTCCAGTGTTTCTTAAGGTTCCTTTTGGATCCTTCTCCCAGCTTGTCCAGGTGCCTCTGGATGGCAGTCCAGCACTTGAGGGATGGATTCCCCCTCAGTTTGGTATAAGCAATGTCCTTTTAAAGCAATACCACAAAAAAGCCTGGTTTTGTATCTTTAACCTTGATTGTAGCCCTAATTAGAATAGACTGGAAAAATAAAACCAGTATGTTTCAAGGTGCTGGATTTAATAAAAGTTGTATTTCCTATGAAAACGTGTGCCTACATGAATTATTGAGTAAATAAGGGATGCCACACAGCACTGCTGTTACTAACGTGGTTAAAAATTAAAAAGTAATTCCTTGGTGCATTTCAGGCATCATAGGAACTTAATCCAACTGGGACAAACCCCAAGTAATCAGTTGCTGTATTAATGAATGACAATTTTGGTGAGTTTGGTTTTCTTCAGGCGCTTACTGCCACCTACAGTCAGTGAAGCTGTATGTTTGGTACTTGCTTGGATTGCTCTGGCTTTGCAGTTGGGAATCTGTGTTACGGACACTGTTTTGTAGTTCTTTGTAACTCTGCTCTAGTAAATCTGCTCTGGCAAGGTAGGAAGGGCTGTGTGTGTTTATATATAATGTTTATACATATATACATGAGCTCGTAGCACATTCAATCTGTAATTGTAGATCAGAAGAATCTTTCAGGAAACATTTTTAAAAGTGTTATTCTGTAAGATGCAAATACATAAATGTTACCTAATTAGTAGCTAAGGATAAAGAGTGTAATGAAGGCTTCTACAACATTAAAATATTAGAAGTTATGCATGCTTTCTCAAATGTGGTATAGCTTCTTGCAGCCTAAGTGGGTATGTGTAAAAGGTAGAATAGCTGCTTGAGTGTACTGTAGAATCTGTTAATGCTTTAAAAAAATGAAATGAAGTCGTTTTACATAGGAGTAGTGTCATCTTTGAAGTAGAATGTCCGTCCCTTACTTCTTACATTATTCAATACAAACCAGGTTTGTGACTGTCCAGCCAGTCACCTCAACTGTCACTGCCCTCTTAGATTTTAATGCACCACACAGACGTCTACTGCTTGAACTACTAGAATTGTAAATTGTCATTCCCAGTTAACCATGTTAAGGAAGCGTGAAAGGCTTCGGTTCTAACTCCATAATGTACATGAGCACCAGAGAAGCAGGAAGTTTAGTGTTCTTCAGTCTTTCCTGAACATCAGAGGTTCCCCTTCAGTCTCCTTCCTGGCCCAAGATTTAGGCAGACAATGGACATGGACTGATGCAGCAAGTAGTGATGTAATATATTGTGCAGTGTGAATATGAAAATGTCCTCTGAAATAATTTGCAAAACTTATGAGAAGTGTCTATTTTAAATAACAAAAGATACAGGAGTGCTAAGTTAGAAGTCCAGCTGCAAAAGTAGGAGCAATAATAGCATTAGAAACTTGTTCTCTTCCCTTACTTGGATTCGCTTACTGTAGTTAGTCTTCCTTTTCCTGAGTAGTAGACAATCCTCAGTTATTTTCTCTTTCATAGAATCATAGAATAGTTACGGTTGGAAAGGACCTTAAGATCATCCAGTTCCAGCCCCCCTGTCATGGGCAGGGACACCTCCCACTAAACCATGCCACCCAAGGCTCTGTCCAACCTGGCCTTGAACACCGCCAGGGGTGGAGCATTCACAACTTCCCTGGGCAACCCATTCCTGTGCCTCACCAGCCTAACAGTAAAGAATTTCTTCCTTATATTCATGGCTGTTTGTTTTCTGTGGTCTCATTAATTGTGTCTGTTGCTCACCTTTGCCTAGGTTCAGTAAAACTGCTGCCATCCTCTGAATGCTTTGAGTGGAGTGAGGTGTACTGCCATGCTTTTTATATCTAAAGCTTTGGTGTATATCTAAAGCTGGCAATGTCTGAAACCCTTTACTCTGGTCTTTCCCTTCCACCCCTGATCAGCTTTGCTGAAAACTCATCTCATTTAAAAGCAGAAGCTCATTAAACTGTTTTTAATGGAAAATGTTATTGTATGTCAGGTTTTATGTGGCAGTCTGATCTAGGATGTTAGTGACTAAATGATTAGATTAAAAACCCTTAAAAGGACAATACCACTTGCCTTAAATGACTTCTGTAAGAGTCTTTATGGAGACTGGAAACTTGAAGAGATTTTGTTAGTAAGCACAAATGTGGTTAATAATGTGGTTAGTTGATTCTTTATTACTTTTCAGATTGAACTAGCATACAAGGCTGATCAGTATTTTCAATTTCTTTTACAGGGTGACCTAAAAACTTACATCTGCAATGAGGAGGAACGCATTAAAGGAGAGTCACAAATAATGCTGCTGCAGAGAATGGCATGTGAGATTGCTGCTGGACTTGCTGTAATGCATAAGCATAACTTTGTGCATAGGTATGTTTTCCAGATAAATTGCTTTTAGTTACTCTTTTAGTTTACTCTGAAATTCATGTAGATATTTTCATTAAACTCCATGTGTATTGAAGATTAACTAACTTCCACCTACCTGACATATCCTAAGTCATGAAGGTGTGATGTTTATGAAGATTCTAATTCTACTGCAGTGGTGTGTTGCAGCTCCAACCTGGCTGAAAGCTGATCACCTCCTTTCTAGGTTTGCAGCCTGTGGAATACAGCCTGCTGCTAAGCTAATCTGGAAGATCTAGTTGTTTAATTCTTGGCCAACTTCTTTGGTTTATTGTGGGGAAAAGGGTGTTATAATTTTGTTAGAATGAATTTTACCTGCTGTGTATTTTTAATAGATTACAGGAATTGAAAACTTTGTTTGGTGAGCTGTTGTTAGTAAAAAGAGAAAAAAGAAACACAACCAAATGCTGCCTTTTCTAATGCAGTAAGGAAGAAGATGAATTTAGATGGAAAATCTCACTGAAGCAGGTGCTCTCTCATCTGAATTACTGTTCATGTAACCTTTTAAGTCTTCAGTAGTGGTGGTAGTCACATTTAGAAGAAATCATGTGAGAACCATTTTGTTTTAATCGGGGAGAAAAATGCTATATTAAAGTTAATGCAGTCAGTACTGGAAGGATGGCAGGAGTTGTAAAGGGCTGGAAAAAATGTATTCATGGAACTACTCAGAAATATGTCATTTTTTGTGTGCTATAAATAAAAAGGTGCTAAGGAATTGGAAGACGTCAACCTTAGACTTGTAATGACTAAAATATTTGAGAGTACTTGCTCCCCAGACACAGCTTACCTGATGAACCCTTGGGTATCATAAAGTGGTTTGCTTTGGTTTTATGTTAGGTCAGTCTGTTCTTTGCTCTAGAAGCAGCACTTAAATCCCCTCTTTCAGCAAATTAGGAACTTGTGCTAGAGCTTATCGATGCACTTCTTGCTGCTTAGAGAAAGCGGAGGCCTTGTTCAGGGAGAGCTATCAGTCTGAAGTCTTAAAAGGTTCAGATGTAAAACAGCAAAACCCTGAGAAAACCCCAAAGCCTGTACTCTGCTGGGGGCAGAGCTATTCTTTTAACTTGTTTAACAATTTCACATGAGTTGAAGGTAGTACCAGTTGTACCTGTCAAACTGAGTGGTCCCTGTCTCTTGCATTGCAGCGGCGTGGCTCTGTAGGTGTTAAATTTAACAGTATGCTTTCAGAGAAATGCCATTAAACTTGATAAATAATTATTCTGTGGATCTGCAAGATTCCCACTGTAAATATTCACTTCTAGCAACACTATCCTGATGCTGTCAGAGTAAGCGGTAAGGCTCCAGCATCAGTGATTTTGTTGTTAGTGGTAAATGCAAGCAGCCAAAATTCTATTCTCTCTTCCAGGATATTTATTTCCATAGTGTAAAACAAGTTGGGAAGCTTTGAGGCATGCTTTAGGATTACAAATGTGTTTCTGACCTATGTAGTTCAGTGAGTCTGGAAAGGAAAACATTTTCTTCTTTCTCTGAAGAAAGGAAGCTGTGGCTTTTAGACCATTGTACTTCAGAGGCTGTTTTTGTTTTTTTTAAAGCCATGCAGAAGCAATGGTGGAGTTCTTCCACTGCGCTTAATTGCCTGGTACCCTTTGGTAAAGCAGAGCAAAATATTTGAGCAATTATTGTGCTGAGCTCTCTGCTTCACTGCTACAGTTCCACAGTAAGCACGTGACTTCATTAAACTGGCATAGATTTCCAAGTTTGCACGATGGGTTTTCTGATACAGCTTCTTGGTGTTATTACAGCAGCACTGATGGCTCTAAGTACTTGTGGTCAGGTGTATGCGGGAAACTGAAACACATTCTGTGTGTATTCAGGAGCTTTTGATTTGGTTAATAAAGGACTTTTGTGAAATACATCTTCTGGTACTCTTTTCCAGAGACTGTCTGTAGATCTAGTTTGTGTAACATACGGTTTTGTTATTTAGAGGAACTTAACTGTAGGTGTAATATATTACTAGTTGCTTAGTATCATATTGCAAATTGTTAAGTATTTATACCTGATCTGAATTGTTAATATATTTTGCTTATGGCAATTAAAATGCAAGACGTGCAGTGACACGTGTTAGGGAAAGAGGGACCTACATCACTTCAGCACATAAACAGCTTTAGAAACCTACATCAGAGGATTATTAGTAGAATTAAATCATTGCATTTAAATTCTGTGTGTAGCTTGAATGTTTAAAAGTATACTTGTCTGCTCTAGAGAAGTGACTACATTTTGAACTCCTTTATAAAGGACAGCGTAACAGTCTAGGGTCTAGAAATCCATTGGGGTTTCCCTCTTCAGGTTCAAAACACAGCACTGCACCAGCTACCACGAAGGAGAAACATGACTGCTACTGCTGAACCCAGGACAGGTTTTTTGTATAAAATCTTCAAATATGATTGCCTTGTCACTATATTTAGTTTTCTTTGCCTTCCAGAACACAGATCCTGCTCAGTTGTGTAGATCTAAATTGATTCTGTTTTGAAAATGTGGGAGGGCCTAAGGGCAGTCATATTCTTGTGGCTACAAAAGAAATCTTGTCCAGTAAGTTTAGTGTAAGGAGAGACCGTATCAGTGTTTGTTTTTTTTCTGAAAGTAAGTAGTGTCTATATAGAACTGTGGTGTCTGCAATTAATCCAGTGAGATATGGGATCAGCTGCTGGCTTGTATAAGTTGTAAAACTTAATGAAAATATAAGCTGCAAGAGAATTATCCCAGTTCGGATCAAAGTTGTATGTTTGAAATTACTCTCCCCAGTTAACTGTGACTGGGTTTGTGTTATGAATTGGTCTTCTGGAGTATGTGAACTGGTTTAATTCCATCCAAAGGGAATCAGAAAGGTGACTGCAGGAGCACACCTTTCTTGCACCTATCTTGCTTTAGCCTTTAGCAGGATTTAGGTCTGGGATCAGACTACATGTCAGATGAATGAAATGTTGAAGTATGTGTAGTGTAGGTGTTGAATCCTTAGCACTGTTGTTTCATATTATTGATCTGCTCCTGTCATGGCCTGCTCTTTGCTACTGTAATCTACAAGTGTGCATATGTGCAACTCCTCTGTGATTTTTTTTTAATATAATTTTATGGCCTTTTCACTTGATTCTTTAAGCTGTGGCCTTGACAGTTCTAACAAGTGTCACTTCTGTTAACCCACTTGTCTTGATTTGCATTGAAGACTACCTGGTTTGGTTTCATTATTTATCTGTTTGCTTTTTAGTGACTTGGCCTTACGGAATTGCTTTCTTACATCTGATTTAAATGTCAAAGTAGGAGATTATGGGATAGGATTCAGTAGGTATAAGGTAAGTTAATCTAGTCATGCACCACTTTCGTAAAAGGATTTGGGGCCTAAGGTTGTAACAAGCATGCTTGAAAGTTACAAACTCATACTAGATTGTCCTTTGAATAATAAACTTTCAAAGTAAAACTGGCAAATAACTGTAGCAAGGTTATGTAACAGAATAGCTGATCTTTGTAGAGGTGAGTGGAGTTTGTGCTTAAAAGAAAGAAGCTTTGGGTTAAATGTATATATACACACACAGTAGTCCTAAAATATGCACAAATTCCTTCTAATGTTTAAGAAATAATATTTTGTAATGAAAATATTCAAAGTATCTAAATATTTCAAGGAAGTTGGCATTCAGTTTTTCTACTGTGCAGTGGGCAGTGAGCGCCTTTTCTCTACAGCATTATTCTCTGCTACTTGGGGAAAATGGGATTTATTATTTAGCATAGGGATCACATAAAACCATATTAAGGAGAGGACTGTTAACTTCTGGAATTTGATCCAATGTTTGTTCAGTCTTTTTTTTTCCTATGATTTAGGAAGATTATATTGAGACAGATGAGAAGAAACTAATTCCTCTCCGATGGACTGCACCTGAGTTAGTAACAAGTTTTCAAGACAGACTCTTATCAGCAGAGCAAAATAAATACAGTAACATATGGTATGTAGTAGGCTTTAGAATGATTTCAGTGAGAGATTTGTGAACATATCCTCAAATGTTACACAAAAGAGTCAATATTTATAGTTAAATTCATTATTGGCTTGATGCATTGCTTTATTTCCTCAGACATACAGTAGGTTAATCTCTACAAACCTGAAACTATATCTTGCTTTGGAAAGATGCTTAGGAATCTGTTGATAGAACAGATAGGTTAAGAAAAAACTGTTTAGCAGAAGAACAAGCATTTATACTAATAAAAATGATTACTTTACATTTGCCAAATGCCTTTACATGTTTCTAAAGGAAGGAAATGATAAATAATTTTTCTAGTAATGTAGTAGTTGTGGATGACATAAAAAGTTGAACCCTTCAGGCAGGCTCCCACAGATCATACTGTTCATCAAAACTACAAGCAGCCAGGGTGTTAAGGTTTCCAGCTTGAATTTTGGTGCCTCTTACACAGAGCTGCTTTGAACAGGTTTGGACTAGATGACTTTGAAAGAGCCCTTCCAATTTAAATTGTTCTATAGTAATACCTGCAGAGTCAGTTGCTTTGCATTTTGAGCAAGGAAAGGTTGCCCAAAGACCAGCATCAACTGTAATCACTGAAAAGTGGTTGGTGTTGCATACAGTATGTATACAGCAATGAGAAAAGAGGTGGCTTCTGATGACTGCAGCTTAAAAATAAGTAATTTGATGAAAACAGAAATAAAGGTTAGTTTTCTAGCAGTTTGACTTATAACTACTGCATTTTCTGATGAAAGCTTTTCTTACTGTTGGACTAACCATAATGTTTTTTCATCTTGCTTCTCTAAATAGACATTTTCTTTTTATTTAACATGTGGGGGTTTCTTCCATAGTTGAATCATTTGAGGCCTCTTTTGTCTTCACTGGTGTTGCCTTTGTTGTCATTGCCTTCAAACAACTTCATTCTTGAGCTTCTGGCATTCTGTCAAATAAAATGAGTTAGCAGGTTCTGAAGTTGTTACAGAGTCAATGAGAGAGTGGTATTTGTTTCTTCTTGCCAGTTATGCTTTGCATAATAATCCTTATTTTCTTAGAAAAGCAACCTTAAAACAGTTCTTGGAATGCACAGTAATTTGCTGCTCTCTTTCAGGTCCCTGGGGGTAACGTTATGGGAGCTGTTTGAGAATGCTGCTCAGCCTTACTCAGACTTTTCTGACAGGGAAGTCTTAACCCATGTCATAAGGGAGAAGCAGGTTAAACTCTTCAAGCCACGCCTGGAGCAGCCATACTCTGATAGATGGTAAACTTCAAGTGTTTTTATTTATTCTTAAAGCTGCTGAAGAAGTTTCTGGCATTACTCAGTTCTCTTAATATGCTGAAATTACTCCTTGGAATCATCTTCCTGGCAAAGAAACTCTGAATAAAGGGAGTAAAAGGAGTTTCTATAGATGGATTTTTCTGCCAGTGATATTAATTTTTACTTTTTTTTTTTTAGCTTGTTACATACCTGAATTTTATATATTCTTTTTCATTGTGAAGCCTGTTAAGACATGTTTCTTATTTGTATAGGTATGAAGTTCTGCAGTTCTGTTGGCTACCTCCGGAAAAGAGACCAACAGCGGAAGAAGTGCACAGACTTTTAACTTACCTTCGCATGCAAAGCCAAAGGGACTCGGAGATTGATTTTGAACAGCAGTGGAATGCTCTTAAACCAAACACCTCAAACAGAGAAACAAATAATTCTGCGTTTCCAATCTTGGATCACTTTGCAGGAGATAGACTTGGCCATGAGATGGAGGAAGTTCTTACTGTAACTGAAACAAGCCAGGGTCTCAGCTTTGAATATATCTGGGAGGCAGCTAAACATGATCATTTTGATGAATGTGGTCATGTGAATCCTGATGAAGCAATGACATACGCAAGTGTTTTCTTTCCAGTGGAGGTTTTTGAGAGGTCACTTTCAGAGCAAGGGTCGGGAGCACAGAATGCGAGTGGTCAGGAAGCATCACTTGCTGTCCCTGGGGTATTACCTGTGTTTGATGCACACAAGCTTTCTGTTGGAAATGACTACTATATCCAATTGGAGGAGAAAGGAAGTGGCTGCACCATGAATTTTGATAACCAGTCACTTGTACTAACTACAGAAGTTGATCATCAAGAAGCTGTACAAGAAAAAAGTTCTCATTTCACAGTTCTCAGGGATCTTGATGTTGAAGAATCTAGTACGGATGGGGACTTCTTCCACTACAGTACAGATCCTAAAGAGGAATTTTTGCCTGTTACTAGTAGTCCAGAAAGTCCTTTCCAGAATAGATTTAATGACATTGACAGATCAGAAGAATTGGCAAACAGAAAAATACTTGGTTTTGCTGAAACAAATGATATTTCTAAAGACTTTAAACCACCTGTTTTAAACTCAAACACAGATGCCAGGAAGGCAGCAGGCCTTTCTGAGAAGGAGCATTCTAGTCATGCTTCTGAAAATGAAACAGTTTGCTTATGTGAAAATATCTCTAACCAGCCTGACTTGGCAACTTTAGAAGAACTTTCTGATAACTTCTTATTTCTTCAAGAGAAAAACTTATTGTCAGGGTTATTGTCTAAGAAAACCAGCAGTGATTTTGGACAAAAACCAGATAATGTTCTAAAGAGTGTATTAGAAACCTCATATAGAGTCTCTGTAGAGCCTGAACCTGTGCTGGCTGAAAATGCACAGATATTTTCTTTAATACATGAAAGTCTTAGAACAGTGAAAGATGAAAATTGTAACCCGGTGACAATGAATAAAGATCTGAATTCTCAGTGTCAGACTACTGTGGAAGTGCAGGCATCCTCTAGTCCATCTGCAGCCTGTAAGTCATGTGATAAATGTGCAAATCCTCCTTATTTGAAGGAGGAGGAAAAACTTTTGAATGTGGAAGTCAGTGAAGTCATGTCCTGTAACACTGATATTCTCTGTCAAGAAGAGCTATCTAGTAATGCCAAAAATAATAATGTTGGAAACAGTCCGTATTCTGGTGTTGCTGTTGAAACAGCTGAGTGTGATGCACAGGTAAAACAGGGAATGCTTCCCAACTATGATGAAATAGCTTCTAATAGAGAAAAATGTAGCAATCAGGAAGATGTGAGAAGAAACTTGCAAGATACATCTCCCATAATAAAAAGAGATGAATGTTTGTTGGAGGAAAGACAAGAAGCATCAAATCATTTTGAGAACTGCAAGGATATTCCAGAAGAGGTCACCTCAGTTTCTGTTGCTACTTCAGACTGTACAAGTCAGGATAGTCTTTTGGAAGACAACCCATCTCCTATACAAACTGTAGAACAAGCCTTAGAGACACCTGATTCTTTGGATTCTTTAGATGTAAATGAGGTTCTAGAATCTTTACAGGCTCAAAGCCCTCAGAAACTTTTGCCACCTGATAAACCTGCTGACAGTGGCTATGAAACAGAGAACCTGGAATCTCCAGAGTGGACTTCCCATATCACTGTTGAGGATGCTTCTAGTGTAGATGCTGCTCTCTGTGGTGTTAGTGAGAGCAATGTCAGTGCTTTACCTTCTAATCCAGTCATAATTGTTTCAGAAGCAGCAGCTGGTTTAGATGCAGTGAACAGCAATCTTGAAACAACCCCAAAGGTTTTTCTGGGGGGAAGTCAGAACTCTTACAGAGACTCTGCCTATTTCTCTGATAATGATTCTGAACCAGATAAAAAAACAGAAGAGACTGTCAGTCTGTCAGGAGAGACTACGGGTGGTGTTTCTTCCAGAAGAGGAGAGAATAATACTGAAGAGGATTACAGTTTTGAGGAGAGACAGCAAAAGTGTGATGTAAGCAATTATGAGGATACTAATAATCAAAATGCAAAACTAGAACTAAATCATGACTTAGAGATCCAAGAGGTAGATGTAAGGATGCAGGGCTGTCCTGATGAGTGGGCTGAGGCAACTCTGAATTCCGTGGAGATATTGATGGACAGAAACCTAAGGGATGAAATAAAACTATCTGAGACTTCACGTAAAACTGTGTCTTGTGTTGGCACTAATACTTCAGAACTTCTTTCACACAGAGACTTAAAGCCTGTGCATAACATACACAGTCCTTTAGATCTGAGTAACAGCGAGAAGTCCTTCTATCACATTGAAGGACAAAAACTGAAAGAGCCAGATATTGAAGGAAAATACCTTGGAAAACTTGATGTTTCTGGAATGCTTGACTTAGAAGATGGCGATGATGCAGATGAAGAAGATGAGAACAGTGATTCTGAGGATGACATGAGGACTTTTCATATGCATAGTCTGAGTTCTGACAGTGAAGATGAAACTGTTCATCAAGTACCTGAGATAATTACTGAGAAGGATGATGGAAAACATCTGAGAAGCTTGTTGAAACTTCCAGCACCTCTTGATGAGAGGCAGCATGAGCCTTGGAAAAATGAGAAAAAGGCTGTAACGTTCTTTGATGATGTGACAGTCTATTTGTTTGATCAGGTATGCTTTTTTTACTAAGTAAAGTTTTTGTTGGTTTGAGTTTTTTAAACAACATTTGGTAGAATTGCTTTTTTTTTTTTTTGCTAGGTGTAGAATAGCAGGGCTGTTTGGAAGTGAAGGAGGGTGTTGTTTTGGCACGGTTGGTTGTCAAGTCCTGAGACTCCATTGCTTTTGGATCCCTAACTGTATGCTCTGAGTGAAACGTGATGTCCTTTTGATGTTTATAAGCTGTGTTTAATTTGAACATGTGAAGCAGCATTGTTATGGACCATATTCGATTTGATTATTTTGCCAGAATGTTGTAACTTTTTGGAATCAATTTGTTAGTTTAATGAGTTTGAGGACTTTGAATTTAAGTTTAAATGCCTTTATAAAAGAAAGGAAGAAAGGGATAAAAATAACAGCTAACCAACCAAATAAAACACCCCAAAAACCCTAAACAGCAACCAAACTTTGGCTCTTGTGTTAGTTAGCATTAAGGTACATTTACTTTAAACCATAATTAAAGATAAGAACAATATTTAGATGGTAATGCTAATTTTTACATGCAGTGTTATTCAAGTTGAGTGAAATACTGATCTGCTTCTAAAATTCAAGATTACCTTTGTTTCCCTATCTGCTTTATCAATTTTTAACTTCTGTAACTTGATACATCAGGGATAGTGTTTTACCATTGTGGCAACTAAACTCGTATAGTGAGTTTGAAAGAACAGTCACATTGTCAAGCTTTGGAAATGTTAGTTATGATGACGCACGTAAATATTGGTTAATTTTGTTTTGGAATAGAAAACATAGGTGTTTTGTGTTTAGGCAGCCTATGTAGAATAGTAATCCTTTTGTGAGAAGGGAAGAGAAAATCGGCTGTGTTTAACCTGCTCTTAGTTGTTGAACTTTTATTTTTACAGTAACTGATAAGATGTTGGCTGCTTCAAATACCAGTTGTACAAAGTTTGTCTCTTTATCCTGGTGCATGATTAAGCGTTAAAAACAAAAAAAGTAAAATAAAAACTTAAAATGTTGTGAGTTGGCTTAAGGCTTTGTTAAAGAATTAAACACCTGCCTGGGTCAGGCTGACAAGGGAACTGTTTTTAATTGGAAGATGTTTAGCTTTGCTCTTAGGAATACAAAACTTTTAAGTATCATAAATAAGATTTAAAGTCGCTTCCTGAGTGCATTTTAGTGTAGATTTAATACAGTTTTCTTTAGAACTAGAATTACCTGCATATGCTTAATCTGTAACTCAAGGTTTTGTTATGTGGTAGTAACTTAAGAGTTTGCAGGCCATTTAATTCCGCAGTACATTTGATGGTGACAGTGGGGAGTGGATTTCTGGAAAGCTTGCATCTGTGGGCATGGACACATTGTGTGTACAAGAGGGATAAGTAAGTAACTTACTGTATTTGCCTTAGGAAATGCCGACTAAGGAGCTGGGAAACCATGCAGTAGACTTGAATGGGGAAGACTCTTGCAGCACTCCGGCTCCACCTTCGAGTTTTAGTTACTTAAACAGATTTGCAAATTCAGAAAGCTCAACAGATGAAGAAGGTACCGGACTATATTTATGCACAGCAGGGGCTGAGGCTGTTTTATGCATAGCTGTTAATGAAATGTCTTTTAAATGATATGTGACTTGTAAATTGGCTGTACCATATTGGCTTCAGTTTTGTATCCTGAGCACAGACTACAGCTAGGCTCAGGTAATGGTGTTACTGATCATCAAAGCTGGTAATGCGATACCGGTTGGTTATACACTGATGTGTCTGGGGTGTCTTGGAAGGCTACCAAAGTAGGGGAGACAAATATTGTGACTCCTGAGGGCTAGAACAGAAAAGCTACAAGTTCTGCTTTGGGTTAGCACAGTCTTCCAGGGGGTTGCTTTTAAAACTGGTTATGACTTTACATTATTGTCAGTTCTCTTTTTTTTTTTTTCTTTTTCCTCAAGGTGGGGGTTTTGAATGGGATGATGACTTCTCTTCTCCAGAGCCATCCTTTATGTCAAAGGCAGCTAATAGTCTTATTAGTTCTAAATCACCTCTTCAGTCATCAAAGTATTTCTCTCCACCTCCACCTTCCCGGACTCTCGATCAGAACTGGTCACATACGTCCCCTTATTCCAGATTCTCTATCTCTCCTGCAAACATGGCAAGCTTTTCTCTTACGCATCTTACAGATTCAGATATAGAGCAAGGAGGTAAGTGATGTAGTTATAATAATTATTTTAGAACCACAAATTCAAAACTCTAATCAAAGATAGAAGTCAGAGATATGACAAACCTTGTTCTATTTTAGATACTTAATTTAAAAATGCATTGTTAATACTATAAATGTTATGTGTGGTCTTGTATTTCAGTTAAGACATAGCTTTCCTTTGAGATTATTTGCATCCAAGTTGCTACAAACTTGTGGTTCTGTTGAATATTCTGTTGAATATTACAGGACAAGTTCACAATTTTTCTGTTAAAAAAGAAATAGTGCAATAGTTGTGAAATCTGTGCAATCCTTAAGCACTTGTTTATAGCTGCCACACCATGGCAGTTGAATAAATGTCATTATCACACTGTCATTAGTCAGAATTTTATTTTCATTGCACAGGATGAGGATGCTAGAACATAATGTTTCTGCCATTGCTGTCTAAGCTTATTTTACAATTCAGTTTCTTTTCATACTGCTTTTTAGAAAGAGCATTCTTGACATACAAGAATTGCAGCATGTTTTCTAGAGCTGTGAATAAGACCATTTAAGGAGAGTCAGTCTGTTCATATCACATCAATATTGAGTACCAGCAGTATTTATTAATAGTAGCTTTCTTGTCTGTAACCAAAAGCTTTTCTTTCAACTTCGGAACATTTTTTGAGGTTAAAGGGGCAAACCCAAATAGGCTTGAATCAGTTCAGCATATTAATCTTGATAAAATGCTGCATTATTAAATATTACTGGTTGCTGAGCCTTGCTAATGGTAAATATGTAATCGGGGTTATATAGAGTTGTATTGTTCTTGTATTGTGCTTATTGATAAGATAATGCTTGCTGCCTAGTAACTTGCAGATAAGAGATTTTTATGGAGATCTTACATTGCCTCATGAGTCCTAAGAAGTGACATTGAACCGTGTGCTTTAAGCAGATGTCTATGTAGAAATGTACCAAATGTTTACAGTAGTTGAAAGCTGTAGGGAAAGATTAACCAAAACTTGGAAGTGTGAAAGGGCAGAATGCCAGGCTGTAGGAAGAGCCTTGCAAAGAAGGGAGGGTTGTACAGAAGGATCTCATTGTACCTTATGACCTTTCCTCTACTAACAGGAAGCAGTGAAGATGGAGAAAAAGATTAATTTAAAACTTTGGACTGCATACATAGAACACACAGACTTTCTGTCTAAAGCTTCATCGTCTCTGGATCCTCCTGAAGCAACGCAGGTAATCAAGAAGTACTAAGAAATGAAAGTAAACACTGAAAACAATGTTAAATCAGGACATTAATTTGAATGTGTATTTAACTTTGTAATGTATTTTTAAATCAGTGCAATTTTGCTTTTCATTGAAAGATGATTCTGCCGCTGTTTTCAAGTACTTGAAGTATTTTTCAGATAACTTAAACAAGTAAAGCAATTACACTACAGTCTGGTTTATGTATGAGATTGTATAATATTCTTTTTATATTTTTCCATGTAGTTCATTATCTATTTGAACATACACCTGTTGTAGAACTGTGTATAACTGTCCTGTGCAACAGGTGGCTGTGTTGCTGAAACTGTATGGATGATAGTTGATCAGTAGTGAGCCATATTTATTCAAGAGGATATCACTACATATTACTTTGCTTATTACAATTGCACTATGGATTATTCTTCCTTTATTTCCTGATGTACAGATTCAAAATCTTAAATCTTTCAAGGAGAATAAGACAAGTTGAATTGGCCCACTTATCCAGTTTAATTTGTCCTTTTTGTAGCCTTTGCTATGCACGGTACATGTAAAGCGTACATAACTTCTGAGTGTTACGTTAGACTTGCTGAAATCTTATGTTCAGTACCATTTCTAAATGATAATGATTATAGATTGATTGTTAGTGTTCATGTTCTATAGGAAATTGGAAAAGAATATATGATATACTCTGGAGTTTTTAGATGTAAGAGATAATGTCTCTTAGTTCCTGAACATAATCCTACTGACTGCTTAAACTGTAATAGCATCTGACTATATCATAATTAAAGAGCCTTCCAGTTTTTACTACAATTTCTGCCTTGGAGAGAGAAGAGGAAAAATTGGCTGTACAAAACTATGGAATTTACGTATCTTATAAAAAGACTAATTTCAGTGGAATGGATTTGGGCACATGTGGGCCTTCAGCTGCCCATTTTGTGAATTTCAAAGCTCACTCTTCTGTTGAGTGTAGATTGGGCTGCCATTCAGAGGACTGTGGTAAATCTACCTCTCAGTGATGTTATGACAGTTAAGAATTAGATTAATGATTAATACCCAGTTTTGCACCCTTTTTAAGGCCAAACCTATTTTAAGTTGTCTGCAAGACCCTGTGGTACATTTTGAAATACATACTGATCAAAAGATACTGTATAGTAATGTTTGCTCTGAAGCTGTCTGTAGGGAAGGGAGTACAGTGTGGGCATGTTTAACCTTCATACTCTACCATGCATTTAGCTAGTTTAATCCTTTAAACTGCTGGATGGGGAGGAGAAATCCTTAATTACTACTCCAAAGTGAGTTCAGTTGAGAAACAAATCCCTGACCTCTTGGAATGCCTTATGCAGCTGCAGATCAGTAGGAAACACGGATAGGAGAGTTTACCTGGCTTAGTGTCCTAAAATACAAATGTACTAACATACTGAACACTTTGTATTTTAGTGGCTATTTTGGCAGAGCTTCATATAAGGGTGGTCCAAGTGCTCTGTGTCCAGATCCAGTCACCAGAGACTTCTCATCCCATGAAGTGTGGGAGGACTAGATATTTTCAGATGTGTAAAATTTGGTTTTGTATACCTCTGTATACATTTTTGTTTTGTTTTTTTTAAGTATTTTTTAAAATGACAGGAATGTTAATTGCTTTTTTCCAGCATTATTTAGCCCTTAACAAGAATGGCTTCCATACCGATCAGAAGGGAATGACTTGGTGATAATGTTGTTTAAAGTTGCCAATGTATTGTTCAGATGACTTTTTCTGGTGAGGCACTCAGGTTCAGAGTTAGTCAGAACTGTTCTTCAGTATGAAGTAGGGAATGGAATTTTTTCATGGACTTCTTCCCAGAATATGATTTAAGAGTCAAAGGGACATAGTTCTTTATACAGGCTTAGAGTGTATACTGTAGAGAGTTTAAGGAAGCTGTGCACTCCTCTCAATATTCAAAATACAGGTAATAGACTTTGTGCACAAACTATTGTTTAGTGATTCTGTAATTCCAACATCAAACTCCTTGACACAGTTAGATTTAAGGTATCTCATCTGTCTTCTATAATCCTCACCACAGTAAGAATGAAACTCTGTAATGGTCTGCAAAGCATGGTAGGGCTTATCTGCCTTGCGTGGTGAAAAATCTATCAGAACTGGACTTCAGCCTTAATTTTGAATAATTTGGTTTAAAATACAGCCCAAGGTTAAATAAAAGCTTCTACTCCAGAATGTTACAAGGTGGTTGTGCATTTTGTTTCTTATCATTCTGGAAAATCAGATATTTATCTTGCACATTAAGAATTTCCTTTACTTGACAGAAATCTATAGAAAATCTTATGTAGGAAGTGAAAGTTTACTCTTTTGTCCAAATTTTCTGATGAGTTGATAAAGGGGCATTTTTCCCAAAGTGAGCTGGGATATGTATGATGATAAGCAACATAATGTCATTTTTAGCTGTGCAGTGGTCTGGGTTGGAAGGGACCTTTAAGCTCATCCAGGTCCATTCTCCTGCCACAGGCAGGGACACCTTCCACTAGACCGGGTTGCTCCAAGCCCTGTCCAGCCTGGCTTTGAGCACTGCCTGCAATAGGGTAACCACAGCTTCTCTGAGCAACCTGTTCCCAGAAGAGAAAAGAAATGAAGAGAAAGAAATATTTAAGCTGACTCACCTCACTTTAAATATGAATTTTAATTTTGTTAATCCACTAGCCTGGATTACAATAATATAAAAGGTCTTTTTTTTTTTTTTGGAAAAAATCTGTAGTTTAACTGATCAACTGTTAGCAATATTTAAATATCTGCCTGGCTGTCAGTGGCACAGTGAAGAGGAATGGTAATTCCAAACGTGTTACATTATAGTAAGGGGATTTATTACAAATCATTCATTAAACTGTGTAATGTCTTGCACTAGCTACTTAGGCATGGTTTCCAGTTTAGAAGTACATGTATCTATTTTCAGTGGTTTACTATGAGGACTGCTTATATTTTAATTCCCTTTCTAGTAGAATACCGTGTTTACGTGAATAGTGAAGGCATTGTCTCCATTTGGCTACTAAAATCATTTTTAAAAGCTGATTTTTTCCCACCTAAGGAAGTTTGCTTAAAAATTAGTATCTGTTACGAGAAGCCAACAAAGCGAGAAGAATGTCCAGTTTTCATGGAACACCTGTACTCCCCTAAATCCCCAAGCCACAGATCTGTTGTGTGTCCAACTGCATTTATGGAAACTGCCATTTTCATGGAAATGAGCGGATTAAACATTTTTTCATCTCCTTGTTGATGCACTAATGAAAGCCATTTAAGCCTCATTCTTTTTATCAGTATTTATAGCAGATTTTTATGTAGTACTCAGTCTTTTTCATGAGGAGGCTGGTTGGTAGAAAGACTTTTATGATTAAGCACTATGCTAAAGTGTCAGCGTTGTCAGGTGTTAGTGACATGGCTATTTTTGTTGGAGTTGGTGAAAGGTGGAATCCAAGTATATTAGCCTTATAAGAAATAGCCTTAAATAAGAACAGAGTGTACAAAGTTACTTCAGCTTTAAGTCATACAGTAATATCATTGTATGTTAATGGTTTTGGTACAAGACTGGAAAAAAACTATCTACAGGAGAGTCAAACATCATATAAACTTACTGAAAATAAGTATTTGTAATACCAGCAGCCTGTTTTTCAGAAACTTGAATATGACTTAGTTTTGTTTATGAAATTGTTTGAACTTGCACAGATGTAGGTGTAACTTAAATGATAAAATGGTACTGATGTGTGTGTATATATAATGTTTAATTCTATTTGTAAATGAGAAACTATGTAACAAAATCATAGGTATGAGGTTTTCCTATTGTAATTTAATACAGGTATGAGGTTTATGGCAATATATCATAGTTAATGAAATTTCAGGTCAAAATGTCTTTAAATTGTGTACATTTTTAAATTGTAATTTCTACTGTATATTGATTATCATGCATAGTGTGATTCAAGAAACTGCTTGTAATTTAAAAATATTTAATATTAAAAATAAAATACAGTTATATATTTATAATCTCTTTGTCTGTTTGTTCATTCTTAAGCAGATACCAGCAATGGATCAGGTCCACAGTGTAGTTCTGCTGTGAGATATATTTGTTAGTGTCCAGAAGTTGAGAAAGTACCAAAACCTCAAAGCTACAGTCCAGCAGATGAGTCTACACAAAATAGTGTAGTTGCCTTTAATTTCTTCTAATAATACCACCTTGTGTGAGCTTCAGGTAAGGTGTATACACAAAGAAGCAGTACTTGAAATACAAACGGTGTAATTCTAAAAGGTGAATATTGCTTTTAATCCTAGAATTAAGCATGTGTAGGAAGAATGGAGATATCAAAATGTAAGTACCCTTCAGCAAACAGATTAACAGTATGTTTTTTCAATAATAATTCAGTTTATTTCTGGAAGATTTCTTTTTTTAATTTAAATGCATGTGCTGAATGAACCCAAGATCATGAGGTAGAGCACTGAACAGGCTGCCCAGGGAGGTTGTGGAGTCTCCTTCTCTGGAGACAGTCGGTACCCGCCTGGATGTGGTCCTGTGTAACCTGCTGTAGGTGGCCCTGCCTTGGCAAGGGGGGGTGGACTAGATGATCTCTAGAGGTCCCTTCCAACCCTAATGATTCTGTTCTGTGAATATCAGGTAAATTTAGTACTTGTGTATTGGTAGCTTCTCTGACTTGAGATTGAGACATTCACTCTGAGGGGCAGTGAATGTCTCTTTTAACCTGTTTACTGTTAAGGTTGTGATGACAGATCACAGCAGTGTCAGTGGTTATGGAGGCTGTTGTGGAAGCCCCCCCTCAGCATTGCAGCTGTTCTGAGTCGTGGCTCCTGTTGAGACCTGGGAATGAGAAACTGATATCAAGATGACTTAACTTCATTAGGTAAAATATAACTACTGGGCTGAAATTTGACCGAGACGGTGGTCGTAATTGAGAACAGATGTAAAAGATCCCATAGCACTAAATTGGTCATCTTAAATAGAACCTATTATCAAAGAATTTGAGCACTTGCAATCCTTAGCAGCAGCAGCAGCTTGCAAGGGAGGGAAGTGCTGAGGGCCTTTGTCACACAAGGTGCTATGGTACCTTGCACAGCCCTTGGCAGAACAGTGCACTCGGACATTTTCCTCCTCCATCTGCTGAAGTACTGACGACCCCCTCCTACAGTGACCCTGATTTGCTTGTCTTAGCATCCAGCGGTCTGGTGTCAGTGCCTGGATGCACACACACACACACAGCCCTAGGCTCAGCCCTAGCCCAGTGCTGCCTACTCCCTAAGGTTTTGTCGTCCCCAGAGCTCCGTGCCTATCCCAGTCCCAGGAGCCTTGTGGTGCTGGCCCTGGGCCCTCTCCCCCTTGGTGGGGTAAAACGGGCACCGCTAGCAGCCGGGCTGATGTGCTGCTGCGGGACTCCTTTGCCTGGGCCTGCTGCTTCCCTCCCTCCCTCTCCCCCCCCCCCCGGTACCCGAGGGCCGAGCCTGAGGCCACCCCTTCCCCGGCGGGTCTGTTACTTGACGGCCGCGAGGTGCCGAGGTCCCGCCCGCGGCGGGCCCGCCCCCGCCGCTAAAGCGACGTGTCGCAGCCACCTGCCGAGTGCCTGCGGGGCCGGGGCAGCGCTCGGGCCCAGCTCCGGCCTCACGGGGCCTCGGCGTGAGGCAGGGCTAGGGGCCCTCGCTGGCCCCTGCTTGTAGACCCTGGCTCAACCCCTGCTGCTGCACCTGGCTTCACATGGGTCTCTGCCTATGCCCCCCTCGAGCGCTAGGCACCTTCTCCACAGCTGGTGGCAGTGGTAAGTCACAGAAGAGGGAAGCCAGACTGATGCAGAGGGTGGAAAGATTGTTGGTATTTGGTTGCTCTCTCCAGTTTGCCTTGACCACTTCAGTCGCTTGCTCCTGATCCTCGCTCTGTGTCCATTTCCTCCTCGCACACCCATGCTCTCACCCTGGGGGTCCTGGTAGCCTCGCTGTAGCTCCATGAGGGTGTTTCTCAGGCTTGCACCCTCTTCTACCATGTTATCCCATCTGCTTTGCCCTAGCCTGCAGTTTCAAAGGGTACTTTTCTCCCACAATTTGCTGAAGCCTCCTCTCTCTTGCATTTTCTTCCAGCATTCTCTGCTGGCTGCCTCCACAAACCTCCTCTTCACCAAGCCCTGCAGGCTGTTTTTCTTTCCAACAGCAGCTGCTCATTTCTTTGCTCTCACTAACAGTGCTTTTTGTGCTGGAGGGGGAAGTTGACTGGTCTCCTTTGTGCCTGCCTTTATTTCTGTCCCCTGCAGTTACTCCTTTTCTGCCAAGTGAGTTAGATTAAGGGTCAGGAAGGGTCACAGAGCTTGGCTTTAGTCTTTCTTTCTTAAGGTACCTGTATGTCTCTAGCATTTCTTCTAGGCTCCCACAACATAAGCTATTCAGTGCTGTCTTTCAGCATTCGTCACCTGGATGCTACGATAACCAAGCTGCTTTGTGAGTTCCTGTCAATTGCCTCCCTGGTGGTAAGGAACCTGGGACAGCCAGGATGCCCTCACAGGCAGAGAACCAAGTCAGTGTGAATGCTGAGCAGCTGAAGACCTCTCTAAAGCAACAAGAGAGGAAGTGATACTTACTGCAGCACACCTGGGAACTGCTTACTACCTGCTCCAGCTAAGGTTGATGTCCTATATAGGGACAGTCGAGCACCTGTGGGTTTCTTTGGGGTTGGTTTTGTTTTAATTGGCTCACCAACTCTTTACTGCTCCTACATCACAGCATCAGCATTAAACATTTGTTTTAAAGTCTGAACCTTTCAATGTGAACTGGAAGAAAGTAGAAATGTTATGGAAATAGTATCAGTAACCTTGATGGTTAGTGTTGGAGGCAGGGTTCCTGTGGGGCTGCTGCCTTCTGGTGTAGTGTTGGCAAAGAATCTGGGCTGAGGGAGGACAAGATCTCAGTGCTGTCATCTGCCCTTGGTAACATGCAAGGAAGGAGCATTGCTGGGTCTTTTTGGATAACCTGAAGAATAAATACTGCTGCTGCTGAACTGGGGCAGAAACTGCAATTAAGCCCCACCATTATTTGGTTGCTGTAGGAAGAGGAGTAATTATTTTTGTGTGTGGTGGGGACTAGCCCAGGGTGCAGAAACACTGCATGTGAAAACGTGTTGCCAGCTGTGAGTTTCTGAGCTTCTGTAGGAGTTCGTGTGTCATATTTCCCTCTAGTGGTCTGCTCATGAACACAGTGGAAACCCATTCCTACAAAAAGCAATTACCAGGAGTTCGAGGAGAAATTACTTTGAGTAAAAACTTGAGGGTTCTAGTATCTCACACTTGAGCCTGCACACATACAATGAGGTGGTATATGCTTTTATTGTAACTTGTGGTAACTGGAGCTGGGAGAAGACAGAAGCATATGAGATCAAAATGTAGGCAATGTGTTATCAAACCTAATTGACTGTTGCACTCCTGTTATTTTTTTTTTTGTGATTCACTTTTCCTATGTGAAGACTGGATCAGCTTGGAGACTATTTTCTGTTACGTGCAGTAAGAGGAGCTTGAAACCTATTTACAAGAAAGTAAAGGTGTGTAGTTTTCACTTGGCTTTCCATACATGAGGACCCAAATAGGTGATTTACTACATCTTTGTTTCAATGGTTCTGTTAATTTGGCTTCTGCTCCTTCTGTAACCTTTTCCTTCCAGCTGAAGGAGGATCTGTTGTTCTCTATAAAAGGATTTTCTCTTCTGTTCATCTGCCTCTGTTCATCTGCACATGTCATCTTGACTGATAACATTCACAACTTCTAAAATGAACATCACTAAATTGGGAGACAGGGATGGTTTTCCAGTAGTGAACAAGTAAACAAACATTTCAAACCTGCACCAGATCATTTGCTCATCATGGAGCTGTGCAGCAGTTAATGATGTTCATGTTTTTACAGCACATTGATGCCTAACACCAGTACATCTACCAAAACATGAAGACTAAAACCAAAGGAAAACAGCAGAGGCACACTGCTGACAAAGAAGCATTTTCCGAGGAGTCATCAATAAGGAAAAAAGAACTGGTGAAATGTTTGCGGCACAAAGAAAGGAGGAATGGGGGAAACAAGGAGAGCAGCAAGATGGCTCCAGCCAGAGCCAAGCATCCTTGGAGCAGTAAGGACAGGCATTTGAGGAGACTGGAAAGCAACGAGCGGGAGAGGCAGAGAATGCACAAGCTCAACAATGCGTTCCAGGCTTTGCGGGAGGTGATCCCTCATGTGAGGGCTGAGAACAAACTGTCCAAAATAGAGACTCTCACACTGGCAAAAAACTACATTAAATCCTTGACCTCCATTATACTAAATATGTCAAATGGACACTTGCCAGCAGCAGAAGGGATAGGGGGAGGCTGGGGGTCCAAATTGTACCAGCATTATCAACAGCAACATGGCAATGATGATAATGAGGAACAGATACAAAAATACTCCACATAGATTCATAGCTTCAGCCAAAACACCTACAGTTAGCTAATATCACCATTCTTTCTCCTTCTGGCATGATGCATGTCAGTACATAAAGGTTTTAAGAGTTTATTTTTGATTCCGTATATCCCCTACTTTTTGTCTTAAAAAGATAAACAGGTAACAACACTTAAATTGTAAGAATTTTTCAGAGCTTAATGGATAGATTTGGTGTGTCAGGGTCTGGAAACCTGTCCCGTAACACTGTAGTTGCCTTGAAACTAAAGATGTAGCAACTACTGAAAATTCTCCTCTTTGGAAGGGTTGTCAGTTTAGCATTTAAGGCCCATTGTCACCCAAGATCCCTAGAGCTTGTAGAGAATCTTGGCAGTAGTGCTATTTACCAACCTGTCAGTGACCTGCCAGAATAGGTTTCTCCTGTTCTACTATGGAGGAAATTGATGCCAACAGTTGACTGACTTGATGAATGAAGCAGCACGTATGAGGAATCGGCCACCAAATCTGAATATTTGAGTGTTTCAGATCTGCTCTGATAATTTTGAACCTTACAAAGCATAAAACTTCTAAAGTACTTGTTAATATCTACAAAGCTTTCTTAGATTGTAAGCTCTCCAGAGTCAGGACGTTTTCTGGTTTCCAGAGCATCCAGCCTCATAGAGTCTTTCTTTAGTGCATCTCTGGGTGCCATTGTAATACAAATAATAAGTAAGGGACAAATTACTTATTTTTGCCAAAACTATGATAAAAATACTTTAGTGTAGTCATAAGTTAGACAATGATCTATCCAATTAAAATTACTTGCTAATGAAGCCTGTAATGTGATCAGGATTCTTTCTGGGCTAGTGCTAGATTCTGCTATTATTAAACACAATAAATGAAGCAGGAACTCTTCAAAAAGGAAAATGTCCACCCCCCCCGCCCCTCCATTCTAATTGTAAAAAGTTTTATGTCACGGAGGACCTCTCATTTCCTCTTATCTTCTCACCTGAAGACCAGTGGGAGGTGCCCTTAGTTGGAACTGTGCTGCCTGTGGAGCACCATGTGCCCAAGTCTGCGCTGGCTGGCTGGCCGTTGCTGTGTTGTGTTGACAGCAAAGTAGGAATCCAACATCTCCTACACTGGTAGGATTGATAATAGTATGGGGTGTGACCCTTCTCTTTGCAAAGCAGGGCTATGGGAGGAGGAACAGTGGCTGAGGCAGGAGTTTCCAGGTCCATCACAAAAGGGATATGATGCACTGCATAGTTTGTAACATGCCGTTTGTTTTGCCTCAGCAGGGCTCATAGCATGATAATTTTCACTTGGACTAAAAGGTAAGGTTTCCCAGACAGCTTGGTAAGGAATATGAACTATTTTTCAGCCTGGAGAAGGCTCCAGAGAGACCTTAGAGCGGCTCCCAGTGCCTAAAAGGGGCTACAAGAACCCCTTTTTACAAGGGCCTGTAGTGCTAGGACAAGAGGCAATGGCTTCAAGCTGTCAGGCGGTAGATTTAGATTGGATATCAGGAGAAAGTTTTTCATTATGAGGGTTGTGAGGCGCTGACACAGGTTGCTCCTAGAAGCTGTGGCTGCCCCATCCCTGGCAGTGTTCAAGGCTAGGTTGGATGGGTCTTTGAGCAACCTGCTCTAGTGGAAAGTGTCCCTGCATGTGGTGGGGGTTGGAACTGGATGAACTCAAGGTCCCTTCCAACAAAAACCAGTCTATGGTTCTGATTTTTCTCCACCATAGCAACCCATCCCTGTGATGCAGAACATCAACAGCAGTCTTTTATACGTGCAGTTGCTTTACTGGAGATAGAAATTATGTCACTGTTGTGTTGATTTGGGGTTTTCTTTGTTTCCAAGCTGTTTCGACACTAAAATAGCTGTGATTATCCAGCCCTAGGACTTGTGTTAACGACAGGATTGCCTGGTCTTACAGGCTCCATTTGCCGTTAGTGCTGTGTGCTATCTGACTGAACAGGTAACCCTCTGCACTGATAAAGCCCTCGGGGGCAGCCCGCGACCCCAGAGTCCGCCGATAGGGGCGGGGCGGGGCCCGGCCCGAGGCTCGGCTCGCGTGCCACCGGTGCTCTCCACTGGCTGTGTCAGCGGCGTTCAGCGGCCGAGCGAGCGAGGGAGCCGGCCGCGGTTGTGACGAGGTACCCGGGACAGGACGGGACGGAGCGGGCACGGCGTTGGCGGGGGCCTTCCCCCGGAGGGGTGGGCTCTCGGATACCACACCGCCTCGCTGGGAGGGAGCGGGGAGCGGGCGGCGTGTTCCGTGCCGCAGCCCTCAGGTGTGTTGGCGGGCTCGTCCTGTCGCGAGAGGAGCAGAGGGCGGTGCCGCTCCTGAGGGAAGCCTGAGGGAGCGCCGCCTTAGCAGCCGACATTACTGCTGCGGAGGCCTGTGCCCGTGCCCGTGCCCGTGCCCGTCCACCCCCGCGAGGGAAGGACGCTGCTGCCCCTGTGCGGGTGTAGAGAGGGTTTGGAGCCTCCCGCCCCGGGCTGCACCGGTGGTGACCTCAGATCGTGCGCTGGTTGTTGTGGAAACTCGATCCGCGGAGAGGTTGAGATATTGGTTGGACACGCAGCTTGGCGCACCTTGATGGCATTAGTTCTACAAGGGGCTGGGCTGGATGGTTTCCTGAAGTCCCTTCCAGCCTAAGTTCTGGGGTTCTGTAATGTTCTGTAATCAGTAATGACGACTAATCACTTCTAGATCATGGTCATTTTTTTGTTGGATACTTTTAAAGTCATTAATCTGCTAGATCTGAGATACAGGAGAGATGAGAGTTTCCAGATACTGTCATCGCCAAAATGTTTCTGTGGGAAAGCCGTGTTTGAATTGCTATTTGGTTACGTTGGCAGTGGAAGAAAACCAGTGACTTAGAATAAAGAGTATTTTGACAGTGCCAGTGCTGAAGAATTGCACATCACTTAAAGAAACAATTTTACTGATATTACTCTTATAAACATGGAGTTTAAATGCTTGTAGCAGTGACTGTCAGGACTTACTGCAAATAGAGGTGTTTCTAACATTAAGCCCCAAATGGCATGTAATATTGAGCTATAAATACAGTAGCAGAGGAGGCAGGTGAAGGTTGCCTCTTCACTTGATTACAGACATCCCGATGAACAGCCAGGCACAGAGCATACACGTTCCAGTGGAATGACAGCTGATAGTTCCACAGTGGTGCTGTGCTACAAAGTCATGGACATGTCAAAAAGGATTTCATCAGAAGCTTTTTTTTTTTTGTGACAAATTACTTTTTTTATTTTTCAAAATTCCCTCATTTTAAAGTCTCTTTTCCTTACTAGCCACAACAAAATATTTTTAAATTAAATACTTTCCTAAATAATAGTTTCAGAAGGCAAACACTTAGTACTAAAACATAAACAACATAAATTATCTTTTGTTCACTTAAACCTGTCTTTTTTACAGTAAAGTAAGTGAAACTTGGCAATGTAGGGACAAATGCAAAGGTACATTATAAAGCTTATCGTATGAAATCAGTTTGATTGCTGCATATGTAAACACTATTAAAAGAAAATATCTTTTTTATATGATGCAGAGAAAATACAATCCTAGTTATTCTCTAAAAATACATGTAATAAAGTAATTTATTTGGACAAGATACTGTGCAAGTTATGCAAAACCTATTCTGGTAATTAAAGCAAACATGTTATTGATGGTACTCCCACAATGTATGTATCAACCAGAAATCTTTAATCACATACTGGAAAGATCAACACGTTTTTTTAAAACAGTAAAGCATCTTCAGTCTTCATTCACATTCGGACTTGGAAACAGTGCTTGCCTTGGCATTAAAATACCAAATATATTCTTTAAATACGTGCAAACATAACTTTTACTTCTACAAATACAGTACTGAAACCGCACCACATGGCTCATCATACAAAAATAATGCCATACACAGTCACACAGAGAGGAAAAATGGATGTAAACTGCTGCGAGGAGAAAAACATGGTGCCTTCCTGAAGCTATGGGAAAGGCTTTTTCAGTACTTCCCAAGGACTGGATTTCAATTAATAATTTCACATCACAGTTCAATCATGACAAGAAAAAAAAGCTTTTTTTTTTTTGAGAATAAGAAGTGGCTTCTTGTTGGAAGAAGGGATGAATCAATCACTGAAAACAACCAGTGGAGCTTCATTCTGAACCCACATTAGTATATATTGGCAAACTCCACTGATACCAGGAAAGTTGTTTTGCACTCCTACCACTGTGACTTCACAATATTATTGAAGACCTCCTCTTTTACACTATTGAAAACATGATTTGCAATGATATGGAATGCAGCCCAGCTCAAGTGTCTGGTGCCTTTCACCCTCACGAAGCAGGCATCTGCATACCTCAGTTACCACAGTTCCAGTTAAGATTTAGACAAAACATGATTTATCACTATTTGGACCAACAGTTTACAATTGAGACATTGTCACTTAGACTGAATAGGTCCGTGCTCTCCACAGTCTCACCAAAACTAGTGTCTCCATTTCTTGATTGTGATATTGCTCATTGTGAGCAATAATAGCAAAGTTTGTCCCTTACTGGTAACTGCACCCTAAGCTCAATTGTGTAGAATTTAATTTTACTGGTGGGAGCAAGAATAGCACAACACAAGCTACATGCCTGTAAAAGCAGGACTCACATGAGCAGAGTTACATGCATGTCTGTGCAATGAGGACCTGTTAGGTTTGCCTGCTATTCATTTACACTGATGTGACATCTTCATCTCTGCTCAAATGTGAATCTGAAGAACAGTGTGCAAGGTGTGTGAGTCTGAAAGAAATGAAGGGAACTGTAACGTTAAAAAAAATGTAGTAAATGTAATGATCGTCTGCAAAAATATTCACAGTTGTATGGTTTGTAGCAGCTATGGTCAAGGGTCAGAAATACATCGTGGCTAAAAAGGTTGCCTGCTTTGACAAAACTATTAGCTCTATCAAGCCACATTTTGCACATGATGTAGTAGAAGTCAGTATTTAAAATACCCCATTGCAAATTTCAGTTCAGTAAAATATTTTAGTAGCACAAAAAGGTCATGTTTTTCTCTCCAGGCAATAGATATTTAGTTTCTTTTTAAATGATACTGACTACTGCTTGGAACATGTAGGTGGCAACAACTTAACAATTAACAGCATTTCTGTCCAATTCCTGACTTTCACTGACCATCAGCGGGGACTTACAGTGTTCTGTTTTCCCTTTACTCTCCTCATCTTCTAAATCCTTTGATACTGCAAGGTTTTCCTCAGAAGTGTCATGCACAGTGAGCCTAGATGCTTCAGTTGCATTTCCTCTGACACTAATGTGCTCCCATCCACCCTGTAAGAGATCGATAAAGAAATACAAAAGGAGAAACATCACCCTGCAAGTACAGTATCTGATGTGATATATTTATGTGTGCCACTAGTTTTATACTATTTATTCAAGAGGGCAGTAATCCTGCTCTGGGCTGAATCAGGAAAAAGGTTCCTTGTAAAAAAAACCAAAACAAAAACACAACATACCCCTTAAGGATTATTTTTACTACAGGAATTGAGATTAGTAGGGTCAGGTGCTCCTAATAGAGTCACTGCAGGTTTTCCACAAACTTATAAGAAGCCAAAACCTTGAAATGGCTTTTCTCAAAAGACTGAGTGTAATACATGGAAGCAACAATCAGGAATAATCATGTGCAGACTAGGAAGGAAGATACTTTTTGTTTTGTTTGTTTTTTTTTTTAATGGCACTTACTTTACTGCTTTTCTCATTGTAACTTTGAAATTACCTATTTAAAATGAATACTTATCAAATGCAAATAAATGACTTCCTAGCTGCAACTGCATCACCTACTATATTAACTTATAAAATGAACCTAAAGCTGAAAAAAAAAAAGGTCCATTTCCTGCAGGTATATGCCAACTTTGGAAAGCTGGCCAGCTAAGCAGGATGGCACTTTCCTGTTCCAACACTCTTACGGATATTTGGATACACAACTTTTAGGCAGTGTTATGTCCCCAGCACTTACCCCAATACCATAGTCCCAGGAGATGCCCTTAGGCTCCATTGGCTGAACACCAGTCCGATGGCAGACTGTCCCACAGCTCAAACTATGACTTCCTTGTACTTTGTCAGCTATCACCCAGACCTCAAGAAAGCAAAGAGAAGCAATAAAATGTGCTCTCCATGCTGCTCTTCTAGATGTTAAAATTTTAAGTGTGTCCTCACTTTCAGAAACCAGTCTTGATCTTGAATAGTGTTAATGATGAAACTGCTCTAACGTAGTCAGAGACACCCCCAAAAAAACAACTAGATACCAGTGTCATAATTAAAACATTGCCAGAGAGTAAGACTTAACAGGAAAGAGATTAAATATATAAAATAGCCTTACTAGAGGGTAAGAGGGGAAAAAGTGAGGCTTTTCCTAGCAAAAGGCTGGTTGTATGACTATTTCATTGGCATGATTTTTGTCTTGCTGTCAGGATTTCAGTATTTAGACAATCATCTTAATCAAATAAAACCAAGTCTGAAGAATATTTAATTTAATTCCAAAAGAATGTTATGCATAACTGCTGAGATATGTGGAAGCTTGATACACACCTGGTCCAGGGGCCCTATAGACATTTTACGGATGTTATTTGAAACGTGATCCCAAGTAGATCCTTGAGGGTAGCTAGGTGTGATACCCTGCCGGTACCAAAGGTTGCCTATAAAATACGGAGTCCTGGTTACAGCTCAGGATGTCTGCTTGGTGTAAAACGCTAGTAAACAACATAACAAAGCAATGCTTAATACTTCCCATGTTCTGTGGAAATGCATTATGGTTTTGACTAATATCTTACAGTGAAGAATAATGAGGTTCCTACTTTCAAATTTGTATTTCTATAGTTACTCTTTATAACTTTTCTGGAAAACAGTAAATACTCTGTTTTATTTTCTTGCGGAAAAATGTTCACATAAGGAACTATGCATCAGAGACGTAAAGCAAATGAGATTTGAAGGAGAGTAGTGTTAAAGGCTTGTTTCTTTTGTAAACAAATGCTTCATCATTTATCTTGCAATGATGCTGCTGTTCCCAGATTTTGCAACAGGCAAGTATTCTTCTTCAGTTTTGTGTGTTCTAGGTAAAACCCTAGATAAAATCCTGCCAAGCAGTTCTCCTCTTCGACATTCACCTATCTCTTCCCCCAAGAATAGCACAGATGCTGGACTGTTGCTACATAGGGCACTATCAGATTCAACAAACCCCAAGTCTTTAAAAGCAGTACTTCAGTGGGCTGCCTACTCCATCTCTAGCAACAGTAACCATCTGTCCAAGCACAAGTGCTCTCACTTAGCATCTCCTTTTTAATTCAATCTGATGTATACTGATCTATTTTCTGTTACATTGACAGATAACTTTAAAAAGTCCTTACCATTTTTATCCAACACAAACACAGATGTTCGTCCTACTGAGACTTGTTTTAACTTCTGTTTTTGAGGTGAAGGAATATGGTACCAACAGTCACCTAAAGGTTAGAGATACTTGAGTCAAACATTGAGAAAACAGAGTTATATATGGGAAGTTTTAGAAATATCTGCGGCTGAAGTACAGAGCTGTGCAAGAAAGCTCTAAACATGACAATATATTTTTACTAGCTTGTTTTTAGAAACAAACACTTTAAATCACAGAAGTGAAGACCAAATTAACTGCTAAAATTACCACAAGTGTTGCTCATATGCACTGTTTTGCACAGCTATTGGAAAGACCTCTTCTAAACAGATTTGTCTTTTTCAGAAATGGCAGTGTAGTAGAGCTTACACAATCTGTAAGATGAAGACCATATTAAAAAAGTGCAAGCACTTACCTGCAGGTTTTTTTTGGGACACTGAACCCCGATAGAAGGCAGAACCATCTCTAGCAATAGCCCACACTTGGTAAAATGCTCCAACTGAGATGGAAATGAAGGGCTGATCTGTTCCCACGTGCAGCCAGGATGTTCCCTAACAAACCACAGAAGGTGAATTGTGAAGCAGTTGTTCAGAACTCCATGACAAAGTATCATGGATTATTACCAAATGAGACAAACCCTACACAGTGAAAAATGTTGTGAAGAATAATCCTTACCTACCTGTACAACTGAACAGAAACGAGGTCCCTGATCCTCAAAGATACTTGGATATGTAACTATATGAGAATAGCAGTGTTAGACTCTAACAGGGCCTTTAATGTTGAGATCACTGGAATTTAGGCACCTGCATGTCTCTGAATAGCTGGGCTAGTCGTTTGTTTTTTGGTTTTTTTTAATAATCCCTTGGTTTTGATTATGCAGAATGGGTCTTACAAAAATCAACTGATACAGGACTTCACATTCCAGACACAGTATTCCAGTTCTTGCTGTTGCACTGCTTTACAGATCTGTTCTACTGCAACTGATCGAACAGGGAGAAAAATAAAAAAATCCTGTAAGTTTTCAACTTTTTGCAGTTTTCCCCCCAAATTCCACTGAAGTATATTGTTACATTTTGTCCTGTTGTAAATATGGCTTAAAATCAGCACATACCAACCATAACCTGATGTTTCAGTATGTGTCTATTAGTAGGAAATAAGTACTCCTGTTGAAGTTACTGGGACTATTTGTTCCTTTCTGCATACTTTACTGGATGTGCAGTCATTGTTTCTGTCCCAGTCCAAGCCCATCTGTCTTCAGTAAGTAAAGTCAGTTCCAGGCCAGAAAAGTCAAAGGATAAACTCCCTCTGGTATCAACAGGCATTAGAAATATGGGTCCATACTTCAGAGAAATTCTGTTCCTCAACAGTTCATTTAAATAGGATGCACACATTAGCAACAATTAAAAAAGGAACAAAGCTGTCAGTGCAAAAAGTGAAATGCTTCACAAGATGTACAGGAGCTGAGAGAGGCTCCTGCAGGTGATGTGGCATAAGCTAAGGTAGATTATGCAAGAGAAGCACTATTATAAGAAATGTGGGCAGCAAACTGTTACAGATGACCGACAAGGACTTTCAAATCTGGGAGATATAAGGGAAAAAAATAACAAGGTGCCTTGAGAGAAGGCACTGCGTGATTGTGTGTATGTACTTGCATAATCATATTAAAAACATCAATAAGGCAGTAAAAACAAACAGGGAGCCTTACAGCTGGATTTTGCTGTGTCACTCCAAGCCTGCAGAGCACATCTCCTTTGTCACTGATTGCCCACAGTGCTACTGCTTCTTCACTATCTGCATCTGTACTGGGAATTATGGAGATGTCCCACAGGGTAACAGGAGGCACTTCCAGCCACGGCCCATTGGTGACTATCTTACATTTTCTGAAGCAGAAAAAAAAAACAAACCCGTCACAACAACATACTTTCTACAACTGAATTTGTTTCCTGGTCCATTGTTGACTTCAGTGCAAACAATCCTGAAGTCTTTTCATTAAGTAGGCATTAGTATTTTTAATTTCAAGGAGGTTTATAACAATCAATCATGTTTTGCATGAGGTTTTGAATTTTGACATATTACTGATTTCTCAAAGCTTCTGGTTTTAAAAACTTTGTAAACCCAACGCTGAAGTTTGTGCTACACTGCTTCCTGGCTCTAACTCACTGGGCAACAGCTGGATTGGAGAATCCAACTGCAGACAGAACTCCATACCTGGTTCATTCCTTCCTGTCTTGGTTAAGGAAATTACCTAACAATTAGTTTTTTAGTGGGGCCTGTTAAAAAGTTACATAGCATCTTAAGGCAGGCAGAGAGAAGAGTTAGAGGTAAGTCTTTCTGGGAATTGGTGTATTTTTTCTGTGGAAACTGCAACAAAGTAGTGCTATTTCAGAAATATCATCACAATAGTGATTTCTTTGTATGAAGAATGTCCTAAAAAACACTGGACATCCCTCCATCCTCCAGTTCTGAAAAACTGGATCCAGCCTTAAGTTGTTCCCTATTAATTTTCAATTTTCTATTGATAATTAAAACAAGAGGAAGTGTTTAGACTTGAGGGTATTTTTCAAGTTGCTTATTTTATTTCAGGTCACCCCTGTGATTGATTGGATGTCATTTCTTTTATTGCCTATTCTGGAACAACAGCTTGATGCTTCAGGACCTTCCTTCAAAGATCATTGTGCAAGGGACAAAAAAAGCTATGTAGCATCAACAGCAAACAGAACAATGCAGAAGTCCACAGCAATTTATTATCATGACTAGCAGATGCTCTAGTACAGAAAGCATAGAAAAGCTGGAAAAACAATGAATACACACTAACTACAGATCCCACAAAATCAAATAGGATATCTACCTGTAAAGGCTTAAAATTAAAGCCATAGTGCTAAAGATCATCAGATTCTCTATTGGAGATGGGTTACTTATTACAGGTTTCTTTACTATTGCTTTTGTTGACTGGGTGACAAGACTCTCCCCCTTGTAACTAAAGGACACTTCCAGGGAACAGTTAGCATTCAAGTTCCAAACTTTTATTTATAAATTCCTCACCTTGCCCAGCGCCTCCGTCGGACAAAGTCTTTCATTGTCTTGTGACCATGGTAAGACCTACCAAAAGAGATTTAAATAGGTGTTCATGAGCATGTAAGAGCACCTCCACTGTCAGTGCCAGCCTGAGAGCACTGCCTATCTATCTGTCCACCAGACATCCCTGTTGACTCTAAAACACTTGAGACTGTATTTGCTAGCCTCAGCTTGCTGCCCTGCCTCCCCAGTGAATGTCAGTGTTAGTGTCCCCATGAAAAGCAAGAAATCAAGGCACGCTTGTCCCTGTTAAAGCACAGTTAATACGCAAAACAGCAATCAAGAAGAAACAAGGACTTAAGTATGGCATGTGCCTGCAAGTATCTTAGGTAGAAAAAGTTATCACTTACGCTGGGAAGTCTGCTGCATACTGCCAGCCCTCCCGATCGGTTCCTCCTGAAGTATTAAAATCAATGTACCAATCGGATACCTATTGTCAAAAGGAGACAGTGAGAATAATAAGCACAATCTACACCTACTATATAATGAAAACAACCTCTTTCACCCTTTACCTCCACCTTTTGGAGTGCAGTGCCTTGCTAGAAACCTAATACTTGCAGTATAAATTAATTTAAATTCCCTAGTCTCTTTAATTTAGTTGAAGAGAAAAGGATCAGAGCAGCAGTCTAAAGCCTCCTAAACAAGAGAGTCCCACTCAGTGCAATACATTCTTTTGATTATGGAAGATTACTATTGTGTAAATGGGGAAACCAAGGTTAAGTATTATGACAAATCCAGAAAGAAAATCTGGGTCATTTAAGTCCCAGTCTTGTATCCTACTTGCTAAGCTTTGCCTTCTTTGAGAAAAGACCTCTAAGACAAAACTTACCCAAGTCCACTGTGGAGAAGGAGGTTTGGTGTTGAGTTTTGTGCATTCCTGCAGGCCAGATGCATCACTCCACATGTATCTGTCTGTGGGCAGGCCTCTGTTGCATACAAGGAATGCAAGGTCATTTACAACAGGGAATTTGAAAGGTGAGGGAAGAAAAGCCTACTTATAGCACTCCCTACTTTCATACATTAAACAGTCTTCCATCATTAATTTCTGTATTTAGAAATATCACGTGAGTGATGAGGATAGTGGGAAAGAACCTGCACAATTGCTTCCAGTTACACCAAACTTAAGGACTGTGTAAACTTTTCTCTGTAGAGTGATGTTCCTTACTACTGTTTAAAACTGGAAGGTGAATCCTGAGTTTTTTCTGGCATAAACACTTATGTGTGTGAATGCTTTTTCAATACTTTTGTTTAAATATACTATTCAAGGACCCAATGTATTTAGCGCAATATATATGAATGTATATATCCTAGTCAAAACTTTGCTGTATGACCCTAATAATGAAAAATGTTTCAAGTAGGCACACTGTGCACTTGCAAAGCACAAATTTGTAAGGTTCTGCTACAAATGCATTTTGAATGCATAATTACAAATCTAGAAAACTGAGAAACACTGCTCCTTCCATCTCAGGTTAACAATAAATGCTGGAGGAGACTGAAGACAGAGTAACTGTAATAACTACTCTAAAAAGCTAAAACAAACCCCTTGTTTCATTTGACAGTGGTAAAAACCAATGGCAAATAAATACAATAAACAACCTGCTGCTATATCCAGTGACTGGATTCCACCGCTGGTTCTCATAGATGTAAACACATTTCACATCTGATTGTGTATAAATGTTATCAGCACTACTGGCCAGCCCTGTTAAGAAATAAATCATCTGGATTATATTAAAGCTAAACCTTAAAGAAAGTACATGTTAAATTCCAACAGGCGCAGTAATATTGCAGATTATCCTGTTTCTCGCTCTTAAACTGCAATACTGATTCCTTCCTAATGTTTGGCCTCTTCACTGTATAACCTTACCTGTTAGGCTAAAGGACAGACAGCTGAAATAGCGTGAATAAGCTGACCCAGTCAGGAAGATAAGAAACATGCACACCACAGCAGACCAATGTCCATACCTTGAATGAAGCCACCTCCATATCCACCAGTGTAAACCCAAGCTGTGTGATCATATCCTATGCCCCACACTATGCCTTGGTTATTGCACTCTACCAGTCGAAGATGACCTCCAACTTGACGCCAAAACCTGCCAAAAAAAGGACAGCACCACATCCATCAGGAATGTATGCTCTCCCCTCCTGCTACTCAACTTCACATACACGCTTGTTCAACCTCTGTGCAATCTGTAAGTGCAGGCTGTTGCCAGTGGAAAGCATTTCCCTCTGGACAACCACTGAAAAGTAGATGTAAGGAACCCATCTGCCTTCACTTGGAATTTTGGGGCTTGGAAGTATTTTACTTTTTCTTTGTGCTTGTGCTTCTTTATGTATATATTTTTTTTATTTTTTTTTATTTTACATTAGTTAGGACAGTCTTTCTGGAATCCTTATGTCCTGGTGGCCATCAACTGCCTCAGCTTTAATTTCATCCTCTATTTATTTTTTATATCTAGGAATTGCCTTTATAACAAGATAGCAAATTACTTATGTGTTTGCTATGGAGCTTGGTAAAAACAAGGGCTTTGATTCTTCCTATTTTCCTAATCTTTACAGGTTAATCCCTTTCTGGGGTTTTACACAGCCAGTTAGCCATGGTACCTTTCTGGGGAAGAATGGGAAAAGTAAAGAGATTGTAGAAGAATATTTTAGTTACCAGAATGGCACGAGATCATCTAGGTCATGGATCCCTCAAACTAAGATGCAAGAGCACATCACCTTTGTGATTTGCCAGAGGTTTAGGGTGCTCTACCCTGAAGAAAAAGGACTAAAGGATTTCTTAGTATTATTAAAAGGCATTTTCTGCGAGTAACGTGAAACTGCGTATATTTTTTAAATTGAAGACTGGCCTTTAAGCCTCCATTTCTGAGACTGCTATGTTTCTGCTAGAAGAGTTGGCAGTACTATATTGGCATAGTTGTAATCAAAACTGTAAAGCTGCTCCCAGACCGTAGCGACTACGAAGGACTGAGAATTTCAGTCCTGACTCTGATAAAACTGAAAACTCAAATTCCACTACAATTACAGTGATGTTTACTTTTAGACTAGGTCATCTCTTAATTTAAGTAATTTAGGCATGAAAGATGCAATCACCAAAAAATGGCATCTCAATGAGAAAGGCTTATGAAATCACATGAGTAGCTCCAGCATCTAAAAATTCAAATAAGATTTGGTGAATTTCTTCACATGAAATCATGAATATGAAGGCAGCCATTAACCTTGTCATTGAAAGACATCTGCAGTGTACTATATATACTCTGACAGCCAATCAAAGTTACCAAATTGACATGAAAGACAGTCTTTGCTGCATGGCATCCCATGCAGAAAGAACAGCTTCTGAAACCTCTTACATCTGATCACACGGCATCACTTGTGGTCCGTCCTCCAGTTCAGGACTTGGCTCACTAACAAAGATGTCTCCTTTACAAGTAACTGACCAAATGGCGTGGTGAGAAGGAGGGCCTTGAATCCGTCTGCTTTCACAACAGGACATGTTCAGCAAAGACAGCTACAAAACAGGAAGCACAGAACCAAAAGCTTCCATTTACAGTGGTAACAAAAACTTCTGCATGGATGCTTCAGTTTTATGAAACAAAGTTTTACCTTTGCATGTTTTTGCACATCAGTGAAGTGAATTTGCAGCTTTTTCGCAAAAGCACCAGAATTCAGTGTTTTGGAAATTATTAACAATCACTGGAACTACTGTGTTTGCAGTATCTGGTCATTATGAAGTTATCATTCAGGGCTTCCTTTGCTGCACTGTGTATATGCCTGCCTATACATAAGGCTCTACAACAGTGACAACAGATAACAGTTTTTCTACCAATGCAGAAGAACAGACTAACTGAATTAAACTCCTAACTCATTCATAGCCTAATCTATATCTGGAGATAGAAGGGGAAGAAAAAGCAATGTTAGTTTTACTATAGATAGCAGTGGCAGCATCAGAAAGCATGCAAACTCCAGTGGACAAACGAAGCCTCAGGTGCCTCTAAGTTTGAACAGACTTTTTAAATACCTAAATTCTGAAAACAGGTAAGTAGCCTAGATACTCTAAATGTGATGCTGAGATTCAGAGACTAGCTTTATGTTTTATTGCAGATATTGCCATCTTGAAATAAAAAATACACAGAATTACCCAGTCATGCATTTCTTGCTCCGTTGCAGCTGCCAGGCGGATTGGCCACCGCTGCTTTGTCCTTTCAGGTGTATAAAGTGCAAAGGAATGTTTGGCTTCATTCAGAACTTCAACTATAATAGTGACTTCATTCAGGAACACATGGATATACTACGACAAGGCAAAAAAAATTGCAAGCAAAACTAAGTTAGATATACCCTCCTTAGAGCCAGAATTTTTGCACTTCAGAACTATGAATGAGGTATTCCTGCCAAGGACAGCAAAGAATCAGTTCTTGGTGAAGAAGGCACAGGCTTCTATTTCTAGTCCTGCACTACCTCTCATTCCTACTGCCAATATGCATTAACCCTATTGGTGAAGATGCTGGCTGGGTAAGCTTGGCTCTTTCTTCACAATAAAGAACATTTTGAATTTCCAGAAGAATTCCTCATTAGTACAAAGCTGATGGTTCAGACAATGTGGATTGTTGCTGACTGGGCATTTCTGACACAGCATTAACATAGCTACAACTTAGGAAAGCTTGCAATTTGCTAGTACTCTAGGCTATGTTTACATTGGTTCCTTAGAACAACAGCATACCCTAATTTGCCTTCCTTAAGAAAACTGTTTTCCCTTTGAAGGTTTTCCTTTGTCAAATACAACTCTCTCAAGGGTCTCAAGCTGAACACACCTTTTTCTCCTCATAATACATGTAATAGATGAACAGGATGCTGTCACGAATTCCATCACTCCCAGTGAACTGCTCAAGTGCGACTCGAACATCCATCCATTTATGAGGCTTCCAATTCCTCCACCATTGCAAGGTTCCAGTTTTAACCCAAACTGACTGCAATGCAAACACAAATTTGCAGGAGTAAGCAATCTGTGTGACTCGCTTTCTCCTAAATACTACTTTTGTGACCACAAAAAATCTCTGCTGCAGGTCAGTCTGATCAGATCAGTTCATTCTGACACAGAGTGTACCAGAGTGTTCAAGAAGCTGAAGACAAAATGGAAACTGACAAAACTAGACTAAAAAGCACTGAAGTAGCATGTTTACAATGGTATTAACATTTTACCTCTGCAAGAATGCAGTAGCACACAGATACTAACTGACTCCAGTGTGCTCCTGTTACAACACAACTTCTGCTTGGACTCTAAAGGGTTTTGACATCATCTTTTTAAACTTGATTAAACCCCTGCACTCCACGTGGTTTTAAGCAAATGAATTCCAGATGTCATTTGGCAATTAGCAATGAAGAGACCAAAAATGTGAATGAATCTGAAAAGAGCCAAGGAGTCATAACAGAGAACATCAAACAAAAGTGCTGCTATTTAGGTCCTGCTGTTGACATCTGCATCATTGTTTTATTTATGGAACTTACATTCATTCCTTAAGAGTTGCAGAGAGGGAAAGTTCACCTACTTGAGTCACTGGTTCAGTTAAGAAGCCTCATCTTGTGGTGGAATAATTCATACAATGTTCCACTGTTGCAAATATTTCTCTGTGGATCTGATGTTTCAGTGTATTCAAATAATGCTGACCAATCTGGTTTTGATCCTATACAAAACTATCAGCTAATGTTTTTAGATAAAGATTGCTGCTCCATGTTTGATAAGCTGTTAAATTTCCCATAAGGAGCTCAGACAATGATAATCCAGGAAAGTTGTCATAGGCAGAAATAAGAATATAAAGCTAACAATAACTTCTAATCAGTACATCAGAAATATGTTACTGATGCCCAGTATTGATAGATGTGTTTAGTAAACAGATAAGCATCCTCACTGCTTACCTGCTCAATAGCCTGTTCATAGTGCCTGAAATTCTCCAGCTCCCGCTTTGTCCTTTCACTGAGCTGCTGAAAGATCTGCTTTCGCCATGCTGCTGTCTGTGCTGGAGTGATAGACAGTGACAGGGATTGCACAGAGGATGACAAACCTACAACAGAACCCAAACCAATAAACTTCAGTGAGCTTTAAATACAGTTCTGTGAAAGGTAAAACACAATGCTGCTTTGAACGCTGGACTGAATCAACCCAATCTAATCTAATTGTTCTAGCTATTATACTTAAGAATTACTGAATACTTCAGAATTGACAGCCAAACTTTGTAAATAATGCATAGAAATGGGATCACTAGATGGGAATACAAAATCTTTCAAGGTCATTATCTAGGTGCATTAAGAGTTACACTGCTATTACATCTATTAGTTCATGGTTTATTTTGGAAATATGGTTGTATTTCACTGCCTCTCAACAGTCTAAAATCTAACACCATCCAGTTATGAGCTGGGCTCACACAGTGACTCTGAGTAATTTCTGTATCTTACCCTTGTCTCAGTAGGAATGGTAGGAGAGAGGCAGCTATTTGTGGCATCTGCATCTCTCAACGAGCCCTTTTCTCTGCTTCAGTTACCATGCAGTGGTATGAGGGGTTTTGCCTGAAGCTGCAGTTTTTTGTGCAATAAAGAATGAGATGCAGATCCAGCACAGACTACTTTACAAAATTCTTATTGAAACTCAAGAGAAAACACCACCTTTAGATTTCTATATCACAATCCCAAAGTGCTTTCCAGCTAAATACAAGCAGCAGTATCCTCAGACATGGAGTATATTAACAAACTGCAGTAAATGAATTATCAGAAGTTTTGTGCCATGGTTTTGTTCAAAAAGACCCAAACTAACGTTTTTCTTAAAGAGCATATTGAACTGTGATTGGGAATTAGGGTCTGTTGTAGCAACTGGAGAGTACCTGATGGAACAGTGAACCATTTCAATGGGCTGTGCAAATCTACAAGACAGCCTCCCCCAGACACCCAGGCCCACAGTGGGTGATCATCGGCTCCATACTGCTCTTCGGCTCCCACTGAGAACATGCCAAGGGAAGACAGGCTGGATGTTTCTGCAAAGCTGCTGACAGAGAGGACTGCATGCTTTTGGGCCTCCTTCAAGTCAATGTTTGTCCACTGCAGTTCTGCAGAAGGATTTGGGTTTGTAGGTTTATGCATTTCAAGATTAGCATTCTCATTACTAGTTGAAGCAACGGTGACTTCTCCTTGACCAGAGTCCAGAGGATTCACAGTCACATTTTCCTGAGTTTCTGCTGTCTGGTTGCCTGGGCTGTTACCACTGCTGCTGGCTGCAGCTCCTGCTGGGGGGGTGTTGGCAAGGTTCATGGATACACTCGGAAGCTCTGTATCAGAGGAAGTATCTGCATGACCCTGAATGACCGCGTTTGTTTGGTTCTGAATATCATCAGTAAAGAAACAGCCAGCACTGAAGGACAAATAGATAATTAATTAACTATCACTCACAGCACTATAAATTAGCACAGGCCTTACACCACAGACATACAGAAATCAATCCAGCATTTCAGCTTCGGGAGAGAAACAGAAGACTTCTTGTTTTAAAGGTCAAACTCTATTACCAGGGGAAAGAGTCTAACACAAATCTGGCAGAGCAATCTAGTAAATCTGAGGCATAGGAAGATATTCCATAGATATTTCATTGCTCTTTTCAAACAATAGGTGGTGTTTGCTGCCTACAACTTGCAGGAACACTGAAGCAACATCAGATTTTATGGATATGAAATAAATAGGATTTTTTAAAGCCCATTATTAACTCTGATTTTTGTCTTAGCTATAGGGCTTTTACTCAGAGCACACTGACTCAAGCAAGTAGTTTCTGCAGCAATCCTGGCTCCATTGGCATGTCTTGCACAGCCAAGAGGCCAGCAGTCACCTGGGAGTTACTGATTTAACCTCTCTAGGACAGGAAACACAGTGACACTTGGGACAGGGATAATTCCTAAAGAGAGCTGACACCCCTTCCTGATATTTCATAGGTAGTGTTTTCTCTTACTAGAGAGTAGTTCCAGATAGTGATAGCAAAGCCCAGAGAAAATTACTTTACTGCAGGCATGCACTGAATTGCAAAGTGAGAGCTTCAGTTTCTACTCTGTGTGCAATAAATGCTGCTTATTGTTAATTTTAACAGCAAAACCCCCAAAATGCCTTTTGGCATACATAATGATTAGGGATGCCCTGCCTGCTCCTCCCTGTCCGTACCATTTGAATGTAAAGAACTATCTCCCAGCACTGTAATTCTTGGCATACAAAGTCTTGAGCAGGTCTTTCAGTACATACCTGAGCAGACTTGTTGAGCTCCCGGTCTGAGATCTGTCGCTCTCTCTGGCAGACACAATTGCCTTCCATGTCTTCCCACTGAGCTCACTTGGTGTGACACCTTGACGGAAATAAATTGCTCTGTCATCGCAGCCAATTCCCCACACCTAGAGAAGGACAGGACTTGGTGAAGGAAATGCCATGGAATGCAGGTAGATGATAGCTACAAAAAGGTTCAGTAATGGAAAATTCAGCACAAAAAACTGCTGGACACAGCGTTTTCCTTTTACGTTCTTCCTTAATGCAGATACTGTAGATGCAGCTTAAAATTCTGTACCATCAAGAGAAAACTGTTTGCACCTGAATGTGCCACACAGGAGACATACTGTTATCTTCTGGTGAAGAATTTAGCCACGCATTCCCTCCTAGCAGTTCAAGCACATGGACCTCTTGTCCAGCTGTCCATATTGGCACTGCTGACAGTCCTCACCACGTGTGAATACTGCCTGTACAAAGGGGAACATAAATACCCTCACAACAGGTATACAGCTGTCTTACCTGGTTATTTAAGCCTACAGTTACCATCATCATTTCTCCAACCATTTCAATCCAGCTTGTCCCACAAGGATTATGTGAGTTCACTCCTCTTCTAAACCACACCTACAACAACAACAGCAGAAAATCCAAATTTTGCTCCTTCTGCATTAGCAGGCAGACACCTGGAATTTAGTTTGTTTAGTGGATTAGTCTTAATCTCTAAAACGAACTTGCTGTATCACCTTAAGAAGTCACTTACCTCCTTGGTTCTTTATCAAGTAAAGACAATTTTCTTAATAGTACCCAGACTGTGTGTTCTTGTGACCAACTACAGCTAGAATAGCCCACAAGGAGACTTGTTGTTACAACTTTCTGAGACAGAGTTAGTTTCTCTCCCATTGGAAAAACACTTTGTATTACATGTCAGCTGTAGGCTATTTCTGGTTACTCTGAATGGGGTTCTACATGGTGTTCTTGCGTCCAAACCCCAGAAGCGGGGCTGGTGGAGAGAACTGTCAAAGGGATCTTTTTAGTGATACAGCTCTTTAAATTGTCTCCCCTTAGATTAGTTTTTACCAATCCAAAAGTGTCTGTGGGCTGGGTACCTGGAAGAAGTTTCCAGCTGTATTTAGCATATCATTATATAGCAGCAAGCAGCTACTTTAGAAGTTGTTGGGTCAATCACATAACAGTGTGCTTGACTATCTTGCAGACCTAAAGAAAACCGTGCTAGCTTACCTACATTTATTGCAGTGGTTTTGTTTGGCAGATGGAGCAGGTTGAACACAGTCAGCTGACAAGTAGTAACTCATTAAACCAGACTTACTCAATGACTTCAAACTACTATACATTCATAGAATTCATCTATGATTTTGAATTCAGCATGAAGGGATTTGATGGCAACCAGCACAAGAGCACTCTAGTACATTCTCAAGACTTTCAAGACTGAGCAGGGAGTTGGACTCCACGATCCCACTGGAACATGGAGCATATCCAACTTGAGATATGCTATGATTATGAAAACAAACAAACAAGCAGAACCAGACATTGACACCTCTTACTTTTCTATCCTTTGTAACACACCACACCACATCAACACCCACAGACACGTGCATAATCCCATTTTCAGAGCTTGGAGACTCCACAATGCTCCAGGAAATTCCTGCAAGAAACAAACCCCAGAAGGCACTGTAGATTAGTTTCTTATGCAACACTATATAAATCAAAGGGGTTTCCAGCTACATTTACCAAACTTTACCTTGAGGGTTATTCCTATCAATTCCTTCTCTCACAATAGCTTGGCCTTCCCAAAGAGTTGCCCAAAGGAGGTCATATGGTCCACAGCTTATCTGTACAACTTCACCAGGAGTGGTGATTAAGGACCACATGGAACCCTCTGGATTGTGTTGGCAGACATTTTCTCTGTACCATACCTAGACAAGTTCAAAAAAGAAACATAATCAAATAAAACTTAGAAAAATATCACTACAACAACACAACCTCTGAGACAAGCATGAAGACAAACTGGAAAGCACAGTCCTCCTCTAACAACAGGATGCTTGTATGCAGTTTATGCACTATGACCTTTAAAGGTATTCTTTTGATGGTGATTACGCAGTTGAATCTATTTCCTTATGTACAAAGGGAGGAGGCTTTTTACAGACTGGCTTTTACCGTGGTAGTGAACCTGGACTGGGTACAGTAACTTATTGCTACATATTCTGTGTGTATTTCAACATCTAAACTACACTTTAGTGTTATTTCAGGGCATGTTATATAAATCAAGAATGAACAAATACATAAAATGTTACTGTTTAATGATAGCCTGACTTCACTTCCACAGAACAGAACTTGCTATAACACGGGTAAAAAATGCCAATCTGTACAGCCTTCAGTGACACCCAGTCCATGTGGTCCTACTGTCTGTGCACTTTTCTATAGAGCGCAGTCAAAATAGCAAGGTCACACATAGAAAGCATCCTCCAGCAGTCATACCAGAGCTCCAGAGCATGACTGCTGAGGGCTAAATGCTCATTTTTAGAAATACTTTGTTTCTCTGGGAACTTTTACTTGGGAAATGAAAGCGTTCTACAATGTCAGTCTACTGAGCTTGTAGAGTGGGATGCTTGTCACTTATTACTGGGGAGCATGAGGCACAGGGAACTTTGCTTGCCTCTCCAGGCAGTGCCAAGGGTGACTGAAATCTCAGGCAATCTGTTAAAAGTATTACATTTTTCACCTTGAGACTGACCACAAGCTAGAAATTGTCGAGACAAAGTAATGTCAGATACATGCTGTAAGGATGAAGGAAGGAAAGCAACAGTCAAATCTTTACAGCACTGAGCAAAAGAGGAGAGACCTTATGGTAGGCCTAGAAACAAACAAAAGAAAAATTGATAATTTTCAATAGGAAATAAATCCAAAACATTCCAGAGCTGGATTTCACGTTGCCAAATCAGAAGTCTTCTGAACAGGAAGTCTTATAAAAACATTTTGGAAACCCTTTCTTGAATCATTCCTGACTCTCCATCACAGACACATGGCATAATGCTTTGCAAGAATCTTTATCAGGTTTTAAGGCTCCTTCTCTCTGTTACCAGTGCCACTGCCATTTTTCAGAATACAAGACATTCCTCCTCCCAAGTTTTTAAGATTCACATGTTTATAGAGGTTTAAGGCTTCCAGCAACCCCATGAGACACTAAGCCTTTCCATTTACAGCTCAAGTTGTTACATAATGTTGTCTCAACACAGCTTTTACATCCTATGCCAAATGCAAATACAGCTATTTCCTTACCAACATCAGACAATCTAGTTGAGGATGTCCCTGCCCATGGCAGGGGGTTGGACTAGATGACCTTTACTGTCCCTTTCAACCCAAACCATTCTCCGATTCTATGAATAACAAACCTGCCACACCTTAAAAGTATTTAACTCCTTTTCAGTAGTAATTTGTATGAGAAAACTTGGGGAACATGCACATACCTTTCCTTGTAAAGAAACAGCCCACACTGATAAACGGCCCAGAGGCTCATCGGTGACTTCCCATCCTCCAACAGAGATGTCATTGAAAGGGTCTGGCAATTTATCTGGATCATCTTGGGATATGATCTGAAGCAAAGAGAAGAAAGATTGAGGAGACATTGCAAACAGACAGGTGATTTGCCTGGTGGCCTAATTTTCTCTTTCAGACTGGTTAATCTATGGAGATTCCTCTCATTCAAGGCTGCTACACGCAGAAAGAGAGGAAATGCTGTTGAAGCAGGATGAAAACGTCTGTTTCATCCCCTAACTGAAGGGAATTTTTACACTCAGAACAGTACATACAAACATTCTTTGAACTGGAAAGCTGGAACATCACAAATTACAACTTCTGTACATTCTTAAATTGAAACAATTATTAAAGAACAGTTTTTGATACAGATAAAAGATGCAGCTGGTGACTGACGTGAGACTGTTGCACCTCAAACGAGTGTGCTTTGTCAAACAACCAAAGAAAATTAAAAAGTTGGTTTGAAATTTGCAAAGGAGCTGAGCATCTATCTCCAACTGCATTACCATGAGATTTGGCACCTTCACCACAAGTTACTATGAAAAATCCCAGACTTCCATTTGTACCTGCAGGAATTACAAGTTGGAAGTCAAGGAATACAGGTGCAGCCTACAGAGCACTGATAAAAAAATTAATTCCCCTGCATTTAAAATTGATTATTTCAGAAAATCAGTTTTATTTAATATTGAGAAGATATCAAGAACCTTTGCCCAAACATCCCGTGATTTGTATCTCCTGTATCTGATCCACCTCCTGCGTCTGACACAAGAATTCCATTTCTTATCCTTTGTGTAGGTGCTGGGGAAGTCTATGGCGTAAGTCCAGCCCTGCAAACAGAAGTTTTCTTGTATGAAAATCAGGAGTAAGGGAAAGCTTGAAATCACAACTCGGAGCAATTCTGCGCAAGAATCACTCCTACAACTGCAGTACAGATTACTGTGCATGTCTCAACAGCCCCAGTTAGCACACCAGCTAATTCCATATGAATCCTGTTCAAATTCCTCTGCATGATATACACAGAACAAGCAAGACACAGTAAAGCATTTTACTTTTTTCATAGTAAAAGTCATAAATAACAGTGGCATCCGGTAGCCAGCATTTTGTGGCCTGTTCAAAGGAAAAAGCTTCTGTAGAAGCTGCTACAGACTTCAAACAAGAACCTTCCTTGTGTTGTATTATAGTTGAGCTATTTCCTAGAAAGCAGCTATGTGAAGTTAAGTGCCTTTTTATAGACCTTTTATACTTCTATAAAAGTGCCTTTTATTTCACAGCCTAAGAATTCCCAGAATAGATCTCTTTTTGGTATTGTTCACCTACCCCTTTCTCTGTTGGTTCCCCTCCAATATTTTCATCCACATACCAGTCAGACTCCCACTCCCAATGGGGTGAAGGCAGTGTGAAACTATCGAGCTGCTGATGTTTTAGCCCGCTCACATCACTCCACTGCCAGCGGTCACTGGGCAGTAATTTCTCACAAAAGCCACCAACTGGATTCCAGCGCTGTCAGAAATAATACATGATTTTATTTGAAATCACAGCATTCCAATGGACATCTATAGGGAGTCATAAGTGATACACTGCTAATTTTCTGCAGTAAGAGAGGAATAAAATCCTGGGGTGAATGAGACAGCGCTCATGCTGTAAGCCCCTATCTAACAAAGTCTTTCGGAGAAGGTCTTTTAAATATCAAAGAAGGGTTGACTGCAGTTAGTCCCCAAAAAGTGATTTTTCAGGCACACAATAGGAACATCTGATGATATATCCTAATACTGATAGTGCTTTTTTCTTGGGAGATGCATGGCACCATCACACTGCAGCATTAGGATAATGCTGTATAGGTGGCCTTGGGATCTCTAATCTACTCACCACGAGAAAGACGATTAGTGTCTTGCCTGCACTAGAAAAACAGCACGGCCTCTGCACCAGGAACTGTGTCAAGATAACGGTATCAGTAACTCTTCCCTGTGTCTTACGTTATACCAAAGGTTTTGGATGTTTTTCCAAATATGGTTTTAATCAGTTACAGGACAAATAACTTGCTAGGGTTTTGCCAATGCAGCTGTGATTTTTCTTTCCCCCACCCACCCCTTACCTACTATGTAAGTACTGGCAAAATTTGTCATGTCATACTCTCTTATATTTTAGGGCATGTGGAAAATGAGTGGTTTGTTTACTTTTACTAGGAATCTGGCTACAATGCTATGCATATTATCTATTTGAGTTTCACTCTAGTATTTTGGTTTGCATTTTTTCATGGCCTAGAACAAACAAAACAAGTTTTCAAATAAAATAAAATGTAAAGTTTTGCATTTTAAAAGATCATGTTTGCATAACAAAAGGAACACTTTTAAATGGCTGGAAAGTTGTGACAATGTTAAGTAATGTATAAAATTATTTTGTTGTATTTTTACCTATGTGGATAAATTAATGTCTTTTCTCAACTTATATTTATCCCATTGCCTGTTATAAATCAGAGAAATGTGCTCAAGAAAACCCTTCAGTTTTCTCAAACAACTTTTGGTTAATTTAAAACCATAATAGATCAGTTTCCTTTAAAATACTATTTTGAATACATTCTTTTGTTATAGTATGTCACATAGGAAGGATCATCTTAAAAAAAGCTGGAAACATTGTACTTCAATGGATAGTTATGCCTTTATTAGAGTTGAAACACTAAAAAATTGCATTTTCTTAAGAATAATATATTACTGATAATATGTTTGCTGCATGGAAGTTACATTGGAAATAAGGGGATTGATTGTGTGTCACTAAAGGGGACTATGTGTCACTAAGGAAGGGAAAATATCAGGTGAAAAGGGTGAATGTTCCAGCCTGCAATGGCTTGCATGAAGCAGGCTGTGGTGCACACTGGTGTTGCTTTTGGCAAGAGCAGCAAAGTATAACCTTCCTTTGAGAATTAAAATATTAAAAGAACAACCTGCTCTTTGGCACATACATGCTCTTCAGAAACATCAGGTTTCAGAAACATCATCAAAACATGAGAATAAAGCCAAACAAGCTTCCTGTGAGAAAAACATGCAGGGACAGCTGATGCAGGGGTTTGCTATCACTCTGTTCTGATGAGCATGTGGCAGTGTGACGGGTACCCACTATGTGTCGTACCTGGTTCTCATAAGTTTCTTCCTGGTATCTAATAGGAACGTCACCCGAGAACACGTAGGTGTAGACTTGATGGTCACAGGCTATTCCCCAGCAGCACTGCTTGACAGCAGAGACCCGCTTGAATTCCAGCTGTGCATCCTTGCAGAGCTCCCAGTACTGGCCAACAGTAGACAGGGTGTAAACCCTCCCAAAAATGTCAACAGCCCATAGAAGGGAACTGGGCATGGCCATGGCTGAAAGGCAAAAAGGAGATCTGGTAACACTGGTAGTGCTACACACCCTGCTCATCTCAGTTACACAAACCCTTCTCTCCTCCTCAGTCTCCTCAGTCTTCGTGGTGCATGCAACACAGGTACAAAGAGGAAGAAAGCTTTTCCATGAGCACATATCTAGTTTTAATCCATGGACATATGACCTGTTGTTGTCAGGAAACCTCTTTCCAAAGCATTCTGGCAACAGCTTTGGGATCTGATCTTCATTTAATATACCTAGGTGGGTATTTATTTAAGTGTACTTAGAGTGTGGTTTCCCAGCAGAGGCCTGGGTGAAGTCTATTCCCGTTGCATCACTCAGAAACCTGACACTTTCTGGGTACTGCAGCTCTACCCTTCCTGTGAGGTGGGTGTACACCAGTCCTCTTAAAAGTCAAGAAAGGCCACTGTTTCTGTCACTTGGCCTTCTGGGTGCCATTAAACTGTACAGATTTTGGTTGTTCTGTATGTCTGACAATCCCAAGTACTGATGGGTATTTTGAACTTTGCCTCCAGTTCTATTAACTCTACGGTGGGGGACCAGGAGGGAAAGGCAGAAAAGAGGACTTTGATCCCACATAATGAAAGAAAAGAGGAACCTCTAACAGCTTCTGACTGGTAGCAAGCAGTGGTACACAGGGACCAGCTGGTACCTCGTGTTTGAATGTTGGAGGCAGACCTGGAAACAACTAGGCCAATGGGAACGAACAACACAGTGCATTCATACAGGATTCCAGGGGGATGTTTCAGAATTCTGATTCTTAGAACTGCTGCTGCTAAGTACCTAAAAACCCGGATTCACCAGGTGAGTAACAGGTAGCAGTGAGAACACTTATAGCAGCAGAGAACAAGCAAAATTCTCCTATTAGTTGTGGCAGCACAACTATGATGAATCCTCTAATTTTGACTTATTTTTTTCTTCTCTCCTTGCGGCTGGGAGTACACAGGCATGTATTTACTGCCTCTGTTTGCTCTCGGACCAGCCGTTTGTCTTCTTTATATACTGCCTTTCTGTTAGTTGAAGTAGGATAGTACAAAAGGACATAATAAGTGGGAAGAAAAATATTGAATGGAACAAAGTGAAGGTGAGGACGAAATTATAATGGGTGTACCACTAGGAAAAGACCATGAAAATAAGCCTTTCAGTATTAGCACTTGAAATTCTGATGAAAAGATTTTTTAAGAGAGGAAAACACAATGCATTCCATCCACAAAGCAGCCAGAACATGAGTCTGGAGCAAAGGCAGCATTACAGATACTGCAGCGAAGGTACCTGCCTAGCAGGTAATGAAGGGAAGTGATGCTTGAGTGTATTAAAAGTGGGCAGCTATGCAAGCAAGGGCCTGCATCTGGGAGGACAGGCTGGGCAGTCAAGAAGTACCTGGAAGAGTTCAGGAAAAATTCCAAAGATTACAAGGTTTGCAAAAATAAATTAAAATAATCCAGGCACATGTAACTGGATTAAATTTTCAAGACAGCTAAAATATTGCCGAGTATATTCCTTCTTCTGAACTTCTGAGGACCGAGGTTTGGAGAATCACAGGAAAACCCCAAATGAATCTGCGATTATAAACTACTTTTAAGACTTCAGTGTTGGCCCCTCTGCACAGACTGTGCTGCAGAAGATGAAGACATGTCTCCCTTGATCGTGAAGGATGCTCAGCACTTGTGGCTCATGTGCATTTCAGTAAATGCAGAAGTTGCCCAGTATCCTCAGGGGACTGCGAATATTCAGATCCACGTCTGATAAATGCTTCCTCACCCCTCAGCTCAGCCAGGTCATTCTGAACTACAACTACTGAGATGAAGACGAGATACTGTTAATTGTAATTTCCGTCTGCCTGACATGACACTGATTGCTACAGAATTCAAGAAAAACACCCCAAATCATCTCAAGTTAACAAGGTTCCTCCGGAGAGGGGCCGTGTCTCCCGGTTCCTCGGTCCGGGGAGAGAACAGGATCCGGCTCCGGTGCCCGCGGGGCAAACCTAGCCAAGATCCGCACAAACCTGCCTCGCCTCCACCTTCCCACAGCACCCTCGGCGGGCCGTGCCGTGCGTGGGGGTCCGCAAGTGCGCTACGAGCTCAACAACGCGCACACAACACCCGGGAACGGCCCCCGGCGCGGGCAGCGGTGGCGCCCGCTGCTTTCCCAGCCGGGCAGTAAGGCCAGATCCGGGCTGCTGCTGCCGGGGCCGACCCTCGGGCGTCCCGGGCCCGACATGGCGGCCGCTCCCCCTCCAGCCCACTCCCCCGCAGTAGGGAGGCGGGCAGCCAAACGCAGAAGACAGGAGAGGGTCTCCACTGGTGACGAAAACGCCCCGCACGCCGTCCCCCGGGGAACTGCACAGGGACGCCGGCATCTCAGCACAGTCCCACTCGCCGCTCCCGCCTGCACCGGAGCCGCCGGATGGGCGATGGGGGGGGGGGGGGCGCAAGAATACGGCGGGGGTTGCTCCTTGCCCTGCGGCGGCCCCATCTCCAGCCGCGCCGCGCTGGGCTGCGCTGCCCGCCCCGTTCCGTTCCGTTCCCGGCGGCGGGATGGCTGACAGCGAGCGGCTCTGCCTCAGCCCGGCCCCCGGGGCCCGCCCCTCACCTGCCTCCCGCCGGCCGCACCTCTCCCCGCCGCCCGGCGCCGTTCACCGGCGGAAGAAGCCACCGCACGGCGCCCGCTGAGGGCAGCCCCGCTCCGACGCGGCGGCAGCGTCCGCCCTACAGCACCGGACGCTCATTGGCTGCGTTGCGGCGCGTCATCGCGCGGCGGGGCGGGGTGCGGAGGCGCGGTGGGCTGCTCTGCGCGGGAGCGCGGTGAATGCAGCGCAATGGATGCAGCCCGACGTTAGGCTTATTCTTGATGCATCAGTAAATGTCCTGCCTGAGGTATAAGGAAGGAGGCGTCCTCGTAGCTTGTAGTAATGCAGTGTAGTAGCAGTCCTTCCCAGAAGGACACCAAAGGTGCTGCTTGATGTTTATTGCAGGACTTACCCTGCTACAAAATTGTAATCTCCCTTAGGAAGAGCTTGCTTATAAATCTCAGGTTTAGCTATCCCGTTCCAATTCATTCTGAAGTGAGTCAGAAAACCAAACATGATGGGCAAGAACTTCCATGCCTGTCTACTCAAATAACCAAACACAACAGAGATCTGCAAACAAAAGGTATCTCAGATCTTTGTGTACCTCAAAGGTGCAGTAAAGAATGGTGAAAAGCAGTCAGCTTTCATTTCAGGCCTTTCCCAAAGCAAACTGGTGGATCCATTGTGAATCCAGCCCGAGGAACTGCTGGTTGCTGGTTAAAGAGAACACCTTGCTCTTCTGTGGTTTGTAGGTTCAGATGGTTTTCATGTGCAGAGGGCTGTGGTTCAGAGGGCTGATGTACACATTAAACTCTCTAGAACGAAGCCTGTATGAGGCAAAACCATCCCGTCTGGGTTGTTTCCTTCTGAGCCCCAGGGACACTCGACTCACATTGCTGTGGTTTGGTCCTTTGCACAGCTTGATGCCACCTCAAAGCAGAACTCATTGCTCCCTAGTTGTGTTTTGATGATTTGATCATTATAGCAAAACATATTTATAAAGATCATGTGATGTTTAGATTATAGGAAATTCATTTTACAAGATCTCTAATATTGAACATACATATGACATGTATTCTCTCCAGTTGCCATTTTAAGCATGCGGAAACAAGACTGGTGTTATTCCATGGGAACTGTATTGCAGAAGAGTTTAAGGAGCATTTTCTGGGATTTTCTCACAGTTTGGATTTTGAACCACAGTCCTGTAGTCTTACAGGATGTCAGGAGGAATGATTGATTATGCAAGGCATCTGCATGCTAAGTCATGTACAACCAGTACAGTTTTCTCATGCTTATTTTAAGGAGGACCTTACATGTGAAAGCCAACAAACACTCTCCATGACACTGGCGACATGTGATGTTTTTGTGGTCGGTGGCTCTGCTCTGTCTATAATTTGATGCAAAAGTTAGGAATGAATGGATGCCTTAAGAAGATGCATCCATCCTTGCTTGCTTTGGGTGTCTGGTTCTGAGCCCTGTTTACTTCACTTGCCATTGCTGCAATAGAGACTTCCATTTGGTAAGGAGGTAACAAGAGATAAGTTTTGCAAAACCAAACAGCTAAATACAAACTGATGTTCATTTTGCCATGAGTGGGAACAGTGGGTGTGCTGTGTAACCCTGGGGCACTGGGTTAATGTGAATGCTACTTCTAGTCTCTGCCCTGTGAAGGGTGCACCTGGGTTTTCCCTCAATGGGGCTCTGAGGCCTTGCAAAAGAATTAGAGAATAGTTAGGGTTGGAAAGGGTCTTAAGATCATCTAGAGAGAGAAAACATCCAGATATCTGTCCTGCAGCCCCATGGTTACTGTGTGACTCAGGAGGAAGGATTATCTCCAGTGAAGGAGGTATCACTTGGTGAAGGTCACTGCCCCTTGTCAAATGTGGAGATTTCTCTCAGTTTTGCCCACGATTGTAGCTGTCTAAATACAATCTGCAGTGTACAACAGCACAGCCACAGTTCATATGGAAAATGCAGTTCAGGGAGGTCTGTCCCTGGGACTGGGGCACATCCCTGGCCTGTGCATGGCTGGAGCACTCTGAAATCAACTGTGAACTTTTGAATCTCTTGTTATTACAGAACAGTTTCCTCTGTCCAAAGCATAGTCAAGGTATTTTAGATCCTGTTCCACTGTTTTGCAGAGACGGTTCATACTGGTGGCTTCCCTACTGTCGGCTCTTCCATGCTTTCCTAAATCTCACTTCCCTAAAAGGTGGGGAAAGGGGGATTTTCCTCAACACTTGACTTTGATTTTAGGGAAGTATCTTTCCCCTAATGAGGAAGTACTGCATTGCATTCGTGCTTTAAACTTTTTCTTTCAAAACCCTCATATAATATTTATACCACTACAGTTAAAGTAAGCAAAAGCTTTCCTCAGAGTGGGAGCAGTCTCTAAATGTCACTGCAAACTGTGAGCAGTGCCCCTTCCAGATGAGTCAGGCACTGCAAACCGGAGGGAGGAGACGGGAAGCAGAAGGGCAGGAAGCCTCTCACCATCATGTGATGCTGGGACTGCCTTGGATTTTGGGTCATGTCATCTGCATCTCTGCCTCTTTCCAAGAATTTGTTTGATTTTGGGGCAGACTGTTTAATCATTTTCCTTCTTTATGTTTTCTCTCCCCTTCTGATGGAGCGGGACTGACCTTTCCAAACCACACAGGAGCGGTGTCATGGGACTCAGTGGTTGATGGGGCAACGCTGCTGCCTGTGGTGAAGGAAAAACCTGTGCGTGTTTAAAAAATAAGCGATTTGGTGAATCAGACACCTCAAGGGATGAAGGTGAGGGAAGAGGCCAGAGTTTTAACTGTGATAAAAGATATTTAAGATCCTTTCAGCATCTGACCTGAGCTATCCAGCCATTAAGAACTCAGGTTTCAGAAGCAGCCGAGCCTGGTGGAAGTGCTGTTGAAGGTGTTCCTTCAGTTTGCTGTATGGGAGAAAGCAGCACGCCCCTTGCTTTCCTCTTCTTTTCTGCAGTGTTCTAACAAATCTAGTATCTCTTTGAGCTATGTGAGCTTTCGTCTGGTTTTCCTTAATCTCATTTCAAAAGCTTTCCCCATTTTACAACATTCCCATTCTGTGCTGCCACTCCCAGTGTTCTCTCTTCCCGTTAGCTCAAGTGCAGCTCTTCCCAGTCGGGATGCAAGTCTGCAGAAGTCACTGCAGGATACAGCACCATTTGCTGATGATTTTTGCTTTTTCCTCAGACTGTGGGTGCTGTGTAAAAGCAAACACATATGCACGCAGAATATATATGTATGTACATATTTACATATATGGAGACACCATCTCTCAACGTCTCCATCTTCCCAAAGCTCAGCTGAATTCATTTAGCTACTGCATGATTCAGAGTGGCTCTGGGTGTTACTAGAGATGCAGAATTGCCAACCTCCTGCATCCCCCTTTCTGTCACTGTTCCCGGGGCCTCCCCGGGCTGAGCAGACCCTCCAGCTGCAGCCGACCCCAACATTAGCTGGGATTTAATGAACCTCGTCCTCCTCCTGTTCAGGCAGCCAGTTTCCAGCAGGCAACTTCGTTTCGGTAGAGGCGCACTTGGAGCAAAACGATGATAGAAATGGTCTCAACGAGCGCGTTAAGAATCCACCATCACCCGGTGACCCGAGGTCCAAGGGCGGCTGCTCTCGCCCCAACACAGGGGCAGCAGGAGGGGCACAGCACCGTCTCAGCCAGAGCCAGGCCGTGAGGTCCGTGGGTGCGGGTTGGCGGCTGCCGGGGTGCGGGTCTCAGTGCGGCGGGCGCCCGGAGCGCGGCCCCTTTGGGGCGGCGCCCGCCAAGTTGGGCGCTGAGGCGAGGGCGCCGCTTCCTCATCGCCCTCCCGGCGCTTGGCGCGGCTCCGCGGGCAGGCAGCGCCGCCGCCCCCAGCATGGACAACAAGCCCCTGCTGCAGGAGCGGCCCCCCGCCTACAGCCCCGCCGCGCAGGGCGCGGGCTACGACTACGGCCAGAGCAACTACGGCGCCATCCCCGCCCCGCAGCCCGGCTTCCAGCCGCCCCCACCGTACCCCTACCCGGGCGCCGCGGCCGCCGCAGGTGGGTCTGAGGCGGCGGGGGAAGGGCCGGCAGCCAGCTCGGCGGGGTGCGGGAGAGAGCTTGCGCCGCGCTGCCCCTTTCTCTGGGACGGGGGGCGGCTGTGGGGAGGTCCGTCCCCCCCCCCCCAGCCCAACGACGGGACGGGTTGGCGGTGGGGTGCCCCGGAACTGTGGGGTAGGGCCGTGGCCTGCGCCGCTGAGGGGCTGCCCTGCAGAAGCGGGGAGAACGGGGGAACTCTTGAGCCTCCTGCGTGGGTCTTCCCTGTCAGCAGCGAGGCGGTTGGAGCCTCTCGCCTTTCACGCTTAAAACCATCGCAGGGAGGAGGTGCGGAGGGGATCCAGGTGTTTAAAAGCGCCATCTCCCGCCCCCCTCCTTCCTTAGGTGCTTCTGAGGTAAAACGTGTTTGTGTGCTGCCCTCCCGAAAATGCGACCGACTTTGCATGTGTCCCTCCGGTGTGGGGGTTTCTGCTCAAAACAGTAACAGAGGCACAGCCGCGCTAGCAGTGAAACAAACCCCAAACCTGCACTTTTCTTTTCACACACTTCACTGTACTCTGGTTAATGTTTGTTTTTTCCTGGTACACTTCAGCAGTCTTGCAGAAGCTTAAGGAGGTGAGTAGGTACAGTACTTCTCTTAACCGAATTAATGCTGACCTCATCAGAGAAAGAAGTAGCCTCTTGCGAAAGAGTCTGAAGTTGTGGGAATGCTTCAGAAGTCACAAAAAATACACAGCAGACATAGCAGATCTTGCAGTTAGCAAGCGTTGGCTTGAATCTTGAGGCTATAGGTTAACTTTCAGTTAATACCTTGGAACTTACTTTCCTACAATGCAAATATTACTGACTATTTTCAGGTTAATTATAAGTAGGAAGGATGCTAGACTTTACTGATGCATAACGTGGCTCAAGAAAATCTGAGAACTGTTCTCTGGGAGAGAAGCTCAAAACGACTCATAAGTGGGCAGAGTGTACCTCGACTGCAGGATTACACTGCACACATCTAACTGTCCCTTTAAAAAGCTTTTTCGTTTTTTCCCTTTTAAATTTTAATGTCAATGCAGTAGTTAAAGTGTTGTGTCTTCTTGTTCACTGGCTGACAAGGGGGTTTCTGAAAGTTTTCTTTTTTTCTCTACGGTATGCAGCTTGTTTCTTTTCCACTTGAATCCTATCACTCTTATCTCTCTGTGCAGTTATAAACTTAATATGTTGAAGTTAAGCTGGAAACCAGAGGAAAATTTATCCTGTTTAAACTAGTTTGCCCTCTGGAGTGGGACATACCTGATACATAACATCCAGAAATGAAAGCTGTGGTCATTCTCTGTTTAATCTGTTTTTTCCTGGTGCTTAAAGAGCATTGAAACAAATTCATAAAGTTAATTATTAGCTCAGTGTCCTTTTTCAGTGGTTAAATTATGTTAGATACTTGGGTTTATGAAGTGGCTTTGCTATTAGATTTGCTGAGTAGTGTGTTCCAACTCTGATATTGATAGAGCTTCTTCAGGTCCTCAGCTGAGACTACATTTCTCTTTATTTTTCCACATTCTGTTTGCATACTTTCTAATCATGATCATTGTTCTTTGTGCCTTACATGTGGTGATTGAGTTTTTTTCCTTATTTTAGGGTATGCTGTTCCTCCACCGACATCACAGCCAAACTATTCGAGCACGTACACCATTATTCAGCAGCCTGTTGCTACCACTTCTGTCGTAGTAGTTGGTGGCTGTCCTGCCTGCAGGTAAACAGTCTCTCTAGTTGGGAAATCAACTCAAGTCTTGGGTTGATTGCAGGCGTTCATGCAGTTCTTTGCTTTTCAATACTTTGTGTGTGTGTATCAGAATTTACTTGATTGACAAAGCACAGACTTAGCAATGGAGTGCTTTGATTTCTGTAGCATGAGCTTGTCCTAATGGGCTCATGACAATTACTATAATTGATGCAACAGACTTTATATATAAATATGAATCTGCTTTTTATGATGGAGGAAGATCATAGAATAGTTAGGGTTGGAAAGGACCTTAAGATCATCAAGTTCCAACCCCCCTGCCATGTGCAGGGACACCTCACGCTAAATCATATCACCCAAGGCCTCGTCCAACCTGGCCTTGAACACTGCCAGGGATGGAGCATTCACAACCTCCCTGGGCAACCCATTCCAGTGCCTCACCACCCTAACAGGAAAGAACTTCCTCCTTATATCCAATCTAAACTTCCCCTGTTTAAGTTTGAACCCGTTACCCCTTGTCCTGTCCCTACACTCCCTAATGAAGAGTCCCTCCCCAGCATATTTATAGATCTGTAAGTGTATTTTTAATTGAAAAGTACTTTAGTAACAGATGTAAAGGGTCAGTTCTTGGGGGAGAGGATGACAGGAAGTCCTTTTTAATTTGTTATGCCAAGTGATAATGGGTAGCATGACTTTATATTGTGAAACTTTGTAATTGTTGACCATAGTCACTGCTGGTGATCTGGCTGTCCTGTGGAAGGGCTTCTGCTGCTGTGGTGTGTGTCCCCAGTACCAGCATCCAGACTGTGCAAAACCAGGCAGGGTGATGGTCAGTATTGGTTGAAAGGATCAGTATCTTAAGGCTTTAAAAGATCTCTTGCTTTAAAAATCCTTTTACTGCAGAAGTTCAGGGAGATTACTGGGTTTGATTCACAGTGTTAATTTGATGAAGTAGTAAAAACCAGAAAATGTGGTCAGCTATTAGTGGGAATTGCAACAAAAGAACAACTTACCCCTCAGAGATCAACGGCCATAAGAAAAGGGAAGGAGGCATTCTGTTTCCACACAAGTGTGGTAAGTCAGCTGTAGTCCCTTTTGCTTCTCAGTTTTGCTCATTCCAGGATATTAACTAATGGTTGAGGGCAGCCAGATTGCTGCTGCTGCAGTTCAGACACTGGTGTGCTTGGTCAGCTCTGGCTCAAGTGCAGAATCATTCCCCTTGTGTAAGAATGTATGGGAGTTACCCTTGTGGCATCTTGCCAGGAGGCACTTCATATTCTGCAGGTCTGAACCCTTATCCGTTTCAAACTGTGTAGGAAACAGACTTGCTAGGTAGCTGAATGGTGAATGTGATAGATTGTTGTAGTGGCACAGGCTGCCCCAGGTGCCTTTCGGTTTTGCTAGAGATGGTATTTGAGAGTCACTGCATCCCTTGAAAGGTGGATTCAGATAAGAAGTATCTTGTGGAGCTGTGTAAAAACAGATGCCTGCTGAAATACCACTGCTTAAGGCTGAAAAACCTGTACCAGTTGGCATTTTTGGTCTAGAAGATGTGTGTTTCAAACAGTGAGGGATAGTAACCACTGAGCTGTTCAGAGGATGTGGTGGATCCTGCCACATGACTGGCATTACAATGCTTATGCTTTAGCTCAACCAGAAGACAGAAAATATTTTATGTGTTGCTTGGTAAAAGGCAGGCAGTGTATTTATACTTCTGTCCCCAAACTCAATAAATCTGAAAACATTATACTATGGAAGTGGTCTGTGCAGTAACTTGGTAGACTCTTGCTGCTATTCTTGGGATTTCTTTTTTTTCCTGGGAATTATCCTGGAATGCTCTAGGAGATACCTTTGAGACAATCATTTGCAAGTATCCTTGAGCCAAATATGGGAAAATGAGCACTCTTTTGTAAGGCGTTTTTAAGTGGCCTCACTTGAATAGTTTTCTAAAGGTCATCAGGCTTGCTCTGGTGGAGGTATTAATTGTGGACTCTTTCTTAAAGCAAAATGCTCTCCACAGAAACCTTGTTTACTCTTGGAACCTCAGGTTTTGGATTAGGCTGTGAAAAAAAAAGTTGTGAGGAGCACTATGACATGTTGATTACTGTGAGGCGTAATACTGCACAGCTGGGACTGTAGGACTCTTCCCAGTACTTCTGAAATATTCTTGGTTGGGAATCCCAAGGATGAATAACTACCTAGTAATGGTGGGTCAGTCTTCTCTGCAGTATCACTATGTTTTTTTCTTTATTGTCTAAAGAGGAAGAGTCAAGTGTCAAGGTAGAAGCAAAAAAATCTCAGCTTGCTTGCCTTCTGACAAGTAACAAGTCTGCTACTTCCAGAGAAGTGACGGGGACGCTGCGTGGGAAGCATGATACTAGAAATACTCATGGGAACCTGAAGGGTCAGGGTTCATGTTCTGGAAGGTTACACTGGCTGCTTCTCTTAAAGAAAGAGCTCATAATCCTCTTTGACTTCTCAATACCTTAAACATAGTTCTGGTTTTACTTCCTTGGCCTGGAAACCTATTTTATAAAGAATGCAATGTGCAGCTACACTCTGAATACAAGACTGATCAGAGAAGTTGTTGAAAGGGCATTGATAGAAAGCTATTAATGGTACATAAAACTTTGTTATTAAACTGCCAAGTCAGTCATCATGTTACTTTTCTGATTTGATGCTGTGCATGGTTGTCAGATAAGTCCATCTGCTTTAGATCATGAGGAAAAAGCTTTGTGGGTGTGGAATAATGTAACAGAGTAGGCTAAAGCCTATCACAAGGTTTTCTACCATCAGAAACACAAAGCAGTCTTTTGCACTTTGGCATGTATGAATGTTGCTAATAGAAATCAAAGCCATTTCCAACTTAAAATATATGGTGTTGAGGATAAATATGCAGTATTGGTCTGTTATTTGTGTAGAAGTCTATTTTATTGCAGTCATGAATGATCTTGGGAGTATTAAGGTAGCTACAGTTCATCTTTGGTCTTGTTTTATGTTATGAAGTATGAAAAGTATAAAGTATCTCCAGAAGTAGCCTCTCTGCAGTAGGTGGCATGCTCATGCTCACTATGTAATTGCATTTTATTTCCTTCTGTCTCTGAAACATTGCTGCATCTGAGGGATGACTCTCCTGTCTTGCAAGCTGTACCTCTTGCTCAGAATTATTCATTAGTCATTTCATCCTCATTCATCATTGGTCAGTGTTGCTTTCTAATTACAGACTTCAGTATTAATGTGTGTTTCATCCTTCCTTGCATTATTAAAATGTCTTGGGTGATTGTAGTGCTGTTGTCCTGATGTGAGTTGTTCTCCCAGCCCTGATGTACAGAGAATTACTTGTCAGCTTTATTGCTTGTAGTTGACATCTAAGAAATGGCCCAGTCCTGCTCTTAAACTATTCTGTGTTCCCAAATATATATTAAATCATTACAGCCACTAACTTTAGTGATCCAGCTGTGTAATTACCTTTTTAGCTGGCAGAATGCAGCCTGGCTTCTTCTCTTGTGGTCACTTTCGTTTTCTATGTCTCTGTCTTGCGTTGTTTGGTAGAACATACTGCAGAGGAATGTTTGCTTTCCTATTGCTTAACAGAAGAAAGGTCCATTTAAAAATTGTGAAAACATTCTCTTGATCTGATGTTTGCAGAAGCTCTTGTTTTCAAAATCTGGGAAGGAGCCTGTGATGGGCCCTATTGGTTTTTTATTTTCCCGTTTAAGAAGAATTCAATTGCTTGGAAGAAAGGGTGAGGGAAAGGACACAACGCTGCTGCATTGTAGCGCTTTCTCTTCTCATGGTTACAAAACAGCTGCTTCAGAAGTATTGTAGTGGGCCCCAAATTGGAGCATTGATGCTGCTTCTAGGACTGGAAGATGAGCAAATTTGATTAAAACTTCACTTACTCACATCTCTCTTACTGCCTTCTTCCTGCCAGAAGTTGTTCTTTTGGGGGTGACTATTTTTGTGTGGCTTTGATTGGTTTGGGTTTTGTTTTTTTTTACTTGACAAAGTAGCACATTCTCAGGTTTTGGTTGAAGTTTTCTCCAAGTAAGTGCCTATCTCCTGACAAAAGACTGGGAAAATTGCACTTAGGTAATCAAATGCTTCAAAATGTCAATCTTCTGCTTTTACTTCAATTATTTCAATTACAAAATCTCTATGTTGTTTGAGAGAAGACTGCTCAGGATTTAGGCTTTCTATAGTTACAACAATTATATTTAGACTTTATGTAAATATTCTTTAATATAATTTCATAATATGTACTGGTTAAATATGCAAAGAATTAAAAAAAAACCCCAAACACAAAACCTATCTATTCAGAGATACAGATACATCTATTCAAAACCTATCTATGTCTGGTATTCTGAGGAAAAACTGTGGATTTTCAGTTTCTGGCAGCAGGCTGACATGCCAGAGATCCTTTTGAATCTTGTGACTGGAGCCAGCTTTGCAGTAGTGATATAAAGAGAAACAGGTATAATAATGCAGCAGCTCCTGGCACTGGCTTTTGTCACACAGATGCTCAGCCCTCATTGGGAATACTGTAGCTCCCTTACACTCTAGTGTGCAGCTCTATGTGAGCGCGTGCTGCTCAGGCAGACTGGGATGTTCATCCTGCTGTGCTGTAATCTGGTGGCTGGAGGAGTTAGGGCATGAAATTCAGCAGTGACTTGTGCACGTGATTCCAAAGAAGAAAGCCTTGATACATCAGACTTGAGCAGATGCCATGAGTCTGCCATTTGGAATTACCGACGAGGATAGCTGTTAACTTTTTTCTTCCTCCCTGCCTAGCAGCTGGGGCACGCAGCTGCTTAGCAGGAAATGTTACCTAAGCTCAGAAGAGAGGAGGTGGTAAGCCTGGTAATAGGTCCCGAGTGAGAACAGTCTGTCACTGGGTCTGTGTTGGTGGCATTTTCTTTTTATTACTGTCACCATTTGTCTTGGTGTCTGTATTCTGATAATTAGAATTTCTATGCAGGAATGAATTGTTCTGGGTGAGAGGAGGAAACTGGCTTTGTTTTTGGTAGCCAGAGGTGATACTGATTTGGCTGTGTATGCAGATGAGTCTGGAAAAACCACACTGGGTCTCAGTTTAGTTTGTCATGAATAGATGTCCACCATGCATAGAGCATTTGAACTGGCATGCTTCACCTCAGCTGTGAGGCCAGGCTGCTGATGTGAAGCCAGGAAGCTTGTCTCTTCATTAGTGTGTTCTCAGAACTGGAAGTAAAGCAGTGGAAGGCTGGTGATTTGTAGGCATTTGCAGAAAGACAACAGCTAGATATACGCTGTTCCTGTTGCCAGAATTTCTCTGGCTCTGCAGCCCGCCCTCTGGATAGGAAATGGGCCTGAAGTATGAGGGAATTCAGATAAATCTGCAGATACTGTGCTGTCTCTTACTTGAAGGTGACTTTTAAGGAGAATTGCATTTACATATATATGTAGCTTGTGTTGAGAAGGGCATTCCAGAGGCTTATATAGATTTATGGTCCTTTTTGTGAATATGGATCAACAACCATCCAGTGCCTTCAAACTGAGGCTAGAGGAGCGGGCACCTCTCTCTTCATGGAGATTAAAACTGTCAGCAGCCCATGCTTACTCAGTAATTAAATATATAATTGTCAATTTCTTTTCTGCTGCTTGCAGGTGAAATGTGAACATGCTTAACCTAGCTGTTGGTGATGCATTAGCTAGGGCAGATGTAAAGAAAAGATACCTATGTTTTCGTGTTCAAAATTAAAGAACAGATGTGCAGCTTCCATACTCCAGGCTTGTCACTGCTCTGATGTTTCCATTGAAATCTAAAGTTAGAGACTTGCTGACCTCAGTGGCAGGAGAGATGAGATGCTGATTAGAAACTTCCTCTTGCTTGATCAGTGAGTGAGTATCTGCATAGAAGACAGCAGTCTCCTTTAGTGAAGTTTCTTTATAGGCTTTGCAGAGCTTGTTGTACAACCAGGTTGTCTCTAATTACCTGGGATGACCCTTTGACTTAATTTGCAAAGAATGAAAAATGCTGATAAGCACCCATTTAAATACTGTGATGGAGCGTGAGGTCTCAAATGCACATGCTGAATTGTCCTGATGCTGTATTCACAGGTCCCACTATCAGACCTCTGATTCTGAGCATTTGACTTAAGATGTTAATGTCTTAAGACTTACTTTTAAGGGGGTTGTCTGAAAAGTAATTTGGTTTTAAATGCTTGTCAGTGGGAATAATTGGCCTTACTTTATGGAGTTGGCAGCTGCAGTTACAGCTTAAATCCAAGATGCTGCTTGCAGTATAAATAACTCTTTCCATTTTATTTTTAGATTGGGAGTGGTGCAGTTATAATCAGCTTTTATGTGGTTTATGTTGTAGAACATTGGTTACATTAGTGTTGTAGAACGTTGGTTACATTAGTGAATCTACAGTTTGAATATGGAGCCTCTAGTTACTCTGCAGCTCAGGTAAGATACGCAAGTGAACACTGACTGACATAAGCATAGTCTCCCTTACAAAAAATATTCTTTTCTCCTTTTAAATTTAGTAACTGGCTAAGCAGTGATTGGATAAGTGTTCATCTAAAATTAGGTGGTGACACAAATCAGCACAAGCCAAAAAGTGTTTGTGTAGCTAATGCTGTAGTAGTAATCCCCCTGCTCTAGACGTGACAGGAACTGGCTCTGAAATAACAGGTATGTTATGGTGGAGGTCATGCAGCTGCAATTCTGATGAGCTTTCCAAATGAGTGTCACTTGGAGCTCCCTTGGTCTGCTGCTTGGCTGCACTGCCACTGGTCTTCCTCCATCGCTGTCCCAGTAGTGCTCCTGGGGCTGCTTTGTCCCTTGTGGGGCCTTTTCCCTGGGTCTGGGGTTCAGTATGAATGGTCATTTATTCCCTCCCTGTTTTTTTAATTGGCATTTTGCATTACCACAAAACTTCCCGAATAACCCTGGCTAGGGGGAAGGGAGTTTAAAATAAATCTATTCAAAGTCTCAGGGACATCTGAGACTTGGGCCTTGCAAGCTGCTTAAGAGGGTTGATTGTAATGGGCTGGACAGCAGTCATCTACACTTGGATTTGCAGCTACTTGGGGCTGACCGGAAGTACCCTGATTTATCCCTATCTGATGTTTAATGAATGTGTTTATTCTTTAAAGTCAGATCAAAATTAGGCTGGTTATATTGTTAACACACTGGCTTACTTTCACAAAGGTAGACTTCAGGATAGGAGCTGAATACGGAATTATTAAGAGAAAAGGAGAAGATTAAAACACACTAATAAAGCAAGTAATGTTATTTTTGGTGTCACTGAAATGCTTGGAAAAGGAGCTTTTCCTTTCTTGGGTGGATCTGTAGTACTCAAACCTGCCTAAATCTTTAATTACTCAGAAACATCTAGGTTGTGTCTGAGCCTCTCTGTACACACAACATGTTACTGGGTTAACCTGTAGAGGGGGGAAAAGGAGCGGCTCCCTTCCTGAGTGTCCCCTGCTGATTTTTGTTTTCTCCCAGGTTGCTCAGCATTCCGACCATTTCCACAAGTACAAATTGCCACATTCAGCTTCTGCAGCCAGGCTTGCCAGTTCTGGTTGAAAGCTGGTGTCCTTTCTGTCACTGTACCTGTAACCAGTCTGGCTATCCTATATTGAATTGCTTTGCATTTCAGTCCTATTAGCAGTTTCTTCCCAGGAGATGGCACTTCTAGTAGCACATATTTCCCCTGGTGAATGGAGTTGACAGTATGACAGCCTTGTTTACTGACTCTATTCTTTAATTGCAGTCTAAGTTTGAGGGTCACTTACAATGTAATTTTGCCGTTTTAGTGTCTAAATACGCCCTAGGCAAAGAGGTTGTGCTGCAAAGAAATGATGCTAAAGCTTTCCACTTAGCTTTAAGCAGTACTACTTAACCCCTCCTCATACACAGTAATACACTCAGGTGGGACAGCTAGTTGGAAATCTCTAGAAGCAAGGATTAATATGAGGGTCTTCAATTCTGCTTTAAAAGTCAGCCTAATAAAAGAATCTCTGTTTGCGTTAGTGTGCTCTGAACTCAACCTAGCAAGCAGATTTTGATCTTCTTCCTGGCACAGACTAATGGTATAACAACTGATTTGGGCTTGAAAGTTGGGTAATGAGGGGAAGTTAATGGGCACTAATTTTTTCTACTATTTTTCTTTCCTTTTGACTCTTCTTGAGGGCTGAAGCTGTATACAGTGGTCTGGATGAAGCATTAATAATCCATAATATATAGGAAGTTTACTTCATTATATGATCCTGTGTATTTGTCTTTTTTCTAGTAGTGACAGTAACTGCTCTTGGGCTTATAATTTTTCAGTAACTCCTTCCATATTTCTTTCCCTGGCAGCACTATCCTGTTGGACTGTTTTCCCCATTGATAATGCTTTGTGGTGGGAGGGAAAGGGAGGCAGGCTAAAATTCTTTGTAGCAGAACACTAGACACAGACAAAAAAAGAAATATTAACCAAGCTGAGCAAATCTTGTGCCTGTGGTTTCTCAGAGTGCTGCTTGCAGGGCAAGTGCTGTGAGTCAGTGACTAATGTGCCAGGACAAGGGGTGAGTTTCTGCTTTGCAGCAGGAATGGCCTGGCTCCTTCTTGGCTGCTGGCGTATAGTATAATTTGTCACCACTTTTGTTGCAGAGGTAGGGATGTGTTGCATGCTAGGTGGGGTACACGATTCCTTTCTCTCTGACCCTCACAAACCCACTGGACATACTTGTCATCAAGTCAGCAGAAGTGTAAAGGCAAGTTGATGGCACACAGTTCATGGTTCCGAAAAGAAACTCTTGTGGTATCAGCCACACCTACAGGAGAGACTTGTAGTAGAAATACCAGAAATGAAGATAGGATTGTGTTTTAGGTCCATATACTCTTTAAGTCAGCAACTCCTTGTGGCAAGAAATCAGTCAAATACAAAGCCCTGGCAGGTAAGCTGGATGAGCGCCTGGTACTGCAGTTTGTCTGGTGTTGTTTGGCAGTCTGTCTGTGTAGATGTCATTGGTGGAGACTCTCATGTCCTTTTAGAGATACAAAGAAATCTGTTTATAAAAAGAAACTTCCACTGTTACCTTATGCTTGACTCCTTAAGCTTTGCTTTTGCTTCAATTGGTGAGTAAAAGTGATACCAAAGCTATTGTACAAAGTGCTCAGTAAATGTTAGGGGGTTTTAGTGCTTATCATATTATCACTAGTATCTGTGGGTGACAGGCCAGAACCATTGTCCTTTACAAGATGTGCTGAATGTGGCAATTCCATCCCAAAGAAGGGTGGTTTTATGAATTTGGGAAGTACCATGGACACTTAAGTTTTATGTTAGGCCAATGTTGATACCTGGATTTGTGATGCGATGATAGAGGTATAAGCAGGAGAGTATCAAGAACACTTTGAAAAGCCTCTGGCTTCTCATAGTGATTGAGGGGAAGGGGAATAGTTCTTAAGTTTAATCAGGTTTTAATGTTTTAGCCAACTGTGGTAAGGAAATGGTCTCTGAGTCTACATCTTCCTTCCTTTACTCTGTTTTTGTGTACAATAGGTTGTTTGTGACTGCTCTGTAGGAAACAGCTTCTTATTGGCCTTGGCACCTTGCTTGTAGAGTGTATTTCAAGGTCACTTAGCTTGGTTTCTATTGACTTTCACTGCACCAGGGAATATAAGGGGATGCATCTTATTCGAGTGTTCAGCTGAACTCCAAATTCTGACTGTTTAGTGTAGCTGCTTAAACTTCTGAGGTCTGAATACTCAGGCTTTACTGTTTGTCTTCATTTGGGGGGATGTTGAGATACAGCACTTCAGAAATAAGTCAGCTACTGAAATTTTACTGGATAATTATGTGCTGTTACAGAGCTGTGCTGAAAAGGAATTTCTCTGTGGGGTGGTCACTCAGTGAGGACTCAGCTGGAGCTGGCTGACATCAGTAGCAGGTTCTCCTACAGTTCTAAAGGGACATCAGGTTTTGGAAGCAGAAACCAGGAACACCTACTGAGGGTTACTTTAATAGTAATGTGTGTTTGGCCTTTGGACTTTCCTAGCTACCAGAAATAAACCTGTTAAACAGCTCATGACAGTAGTGCTGCTCTCAGCTGTTGTGGTGACTTAGGAAGTCCGAATGTGAGTAGTTAGCACAGTCCTCTACACACTTATTTAATTGGCACCTTCCACAACAGAGTGCTGACATTCAAAGTTGTCTTCTGCTGTAGATTTACAGTTCAGATTTTTAAGGCATTCTTATCCTGCTAACTTGGTCAGAGCCCTAAATGCCCAGTGCCCCCAGACCTTGGCATGTTAGTTACATTGACTTGTGCTTTCTGAAGAAAGATACACCAGCACATCTGAGAGAATGTGGTGGCAACTGCAGGAATCAGACATTGCCAGGTTGTGTATTAATTTGAAGTAACAGACTGAAACAAACCTGTCTGCATCTCGCTGTCTGCAGTCGTTTTAACTTGCTTGGTGAAACCATGAGCTGGGTGTTTCACCAGTGTTACACAACACTGCCCATCCAAACCTTTCTCTTGGGAAGAAGCTGAGAAAAAAACACCAAATCATCAGATCAAAGCATTCAGAAAAGGGTAATTTTTTTCTGAAGGAGCTCTAGCACACATACACTGTGGGAGAGTCGAGGTTAAGTGAACTGAGAGGGTTCATCCCAGGATAATTGCGGAAACTAGGCAGGCAAAGCATATGACACCAGTGTGACTGCTGCCTGTGGGGAAATAGCTAAAAAAGCTGAGAAACATAGCTGTTTTGGTGTGCAATAACCAGTGCAACAACACTGGTACAGTTAGATCTTCAGCACTGTCATTCCAGAAGTCAGTGCATTATTCTAAAAGCAGGCTGCTTTTCATGGTTGAGAGTAAACTGCAGTGACATGAAAGTTTAGTTCTGGAAGAGTTTCCTCATTTTGGGTATGAGGACTGTACCCCAGGAAGGGCAAGCAAGGAATACAGCTTGATACTGTCCCAGCTGTGTGATCTCTTATTCCTGTGTAGTCACTGGGCCAGGTTGGCTGAGCCAGGCTGCATGACTGCAGAAGAGCCCAGTGGTGACTGCAGAGGCACAGCTTTCTTGTTACAGCTCTTAGGTGGGAGTGTGACTTGTTCCTGCTGTTCAGTGAGTGCTGTGTCTGGATGTGTTCTTCACTGTAGCTGCATTAACCAGTATTTGGAGTTGATACAAACGGTCTGAGGTGTAGTGACTCTTCTGATCAAAGTACCAGTCCCGGTTGCAGTGGTAGAGAAATGGTTGTTTGGAACTAAACAGCTTGTTATCTACAGTTTGATCGCTTGCAACTTTCCTGTTTTTCTTTATGTGGTCTAATTCAAAACCTGCTGCTGCAAGCTGTGAAAATAAAGGCCTTTTAAAGGAGAACCTCTCCCCCTAACCACTTTGTACTTTATCTTGCATTATAAAACTACATGGCTTTTAGTGACTACCAAATCACAAGGTAGTAACTTTGAGGCAAACTCGGTGGGTGTCCTTGACTGAGTCTGTTTTCCTTTTTTGCAGGGTTGGCGTGTTGGAGGACACCTTCACCTGTCTTGGTGTTTTGTGTGCCATTGTATTCTTTCCAATTGGGATTCTGTTCTGTCTTGCACTGAGGCAGAGAAGATGCCCAAATTGTGGGGCAGCTTTTGGTTAATGGGATGAACGTGGACGTGCTTATGGAAGCTACAACTGTTAGCATACTCTTTCTAATGTAAATGTCATGTACAATCATTTTATTTGCTTCAGACCTGTTTTGTAAAGTGTGAAGAAATTTAGTCTCTTGCATGTAATTTAAACTTAATCTTTTATGAGCATGTGCATTGCAAAACATGAAAACCCAACTCGTTTTCCATGTTTAGTGGCACCTGTTGAAAACTAAATAAAACTGCTTTTCCTTTTGCAATCCTCAAGTTGTGGCTGGGTTATTAAGTGTGTGACTTACGTGTCAGATAACATGTAGTCAGAAAGTGGGCTTAGTAATCCTAGCTACAAAGAAGGATAAATTGTTGCCAGAATCTTAAAAAAAAAAACCAAAACCAAACAAACCCATGGTTTAGGGTTGTACTTGTTCAAGCAAATCAAATGTTTCTGAGTAAACTGTTGCAAGTGCTTGTGTGTGCTACCACTATACTAATGTACGCTCTTTATAGCAGTAACAGTGGGAGCCCTGTTTTCATTAGTGAAGGTCTTGCATCACGCAGTGACAGTATCGTACCTTCTGAAGCTGGTGGTAGTCCACAGACAGCGGTAGAGAGCCTGCAACACTGCCAGGTAAGAGCTGCCCTCAGTAAAGGTTTTTGCATTCCAGATAATTTAATTCTGATTCTGAACTATTGAAAGCTTATACAGTCTAGGTTGACTTGCCTCTGATATGCTTTAGAAATTGGGCTCTGGTGTGAATTAACACTTCTGAAAGGTTGGTGTGTCAAAAAGGGATAATAATATTTTTGCAAGGTTCCACACAGCAAATGGAGTGTCCTCAGCCTTGAACTTGAAAGGCTGTGTGAGAGGAGGAGGTGGAATGAATGGACTCTACCTCTTCAGCCATCACATGCTCATATACTATTTTTTGACATTAAGTAACTGAAAGGCATTTCACATGACTTGAATTTACAGTTTATAGTAGAAGCAGACACCACCACATGAATTAGCCATGGGACGCTGTAGGAAGCGTGTAATAATTGAGAGTAAGGATTGATGACTGGCAGCAGTCACAATACAGAATGCAGGGTGGGAAATACCTGACCTGTACAGTGGTAAAGCCCCAGCTGCTGATGCAGAGTGAGGACTCAGGTTTAAAATTCCAGGTTAATTTCTGAGATGATTATTAATGTAGGAAGAGTCTTTCAGACAAGCTAGCTCCATTGGATGTAGGAAATCTGAGCCCTAGGTAACAAACTGCACAACTCTCCTTATGATGGAAGTTAAAAGCTGTATTTCACTCGCCTCAGACCCTGCACTATGCCAGCAATTGTGCTGGGTTGCTTCAGCAATTTTCAGACTTCATTTGGTTTTCTTTTGTGAAAGGCTCAGTAATGGAGTAACTTCAAAGACATCTTCTTATATTAGCATTTGAGAGAAAAAACATGGCACTGTTTTATTACGACTTTTTATAAGACTAAAGTTTGACAATATATTTTAAAGAAAAAATTACCATGGAGTACAACATCAGACTTAGAATGAGTTGATGTTAACACTTGAAAATTTTTATCTGAACATTAAGCAAAGCATTACAAACTGTCTATTCTTACAGGATAAATATTTATTTATAACCTAACGTGTCTTTCTTAAACAAAGTAATGAATCATCACTTTATACAGGTAATTGTCTATTCCAGAATAAGGCAGTTGTTAAATTGTTCTGTTGGGGGGGAAGGGGCATCATCTTTTTCTTACTTAGTAAGTGGCATATGCAGGCTTGTGTTCTAGAACTTATCATTGCAGTTTCCAAATAACAAATGCCAAAGAATCAGATCTGAGAGCTGTTAGTTACACTGGTTCACTAGAGAATCCAAGCTAGCCCCAGTATTTTCACAATTCCTACTACAAAAAGGCATACTGTAAAATCAAGCCAAAGTGCTCAAACATTAGCCCAAAGCAGTTACCTCGTTAGAAAGTACAGGTTTAAAAATAAATCAGAAATCCATTCCAGGTTGCTTCTATTGTACAGTAATTACATTTAAATAAATTCTTGGAGCAAGTTTAGATAGTAATAATTACTGAAAATGGTGTTTCTAAGGAGGAAGTACACATGATGGACTGTACATTCATCGGATAATTGGTGCTGATCTGTCATTTGTTACTGTTGGCCTGAGTTTCACAGTTGCGAAGGGATTTTCTCCACTGAAAAGAAATGTACACAGTTACTAGAAGGTTTGCTGCAACACAACCCCATGTTTAAGCCATGCAGTTCCTTTATCCACGTTGTTTGAAGACTAAGTTATGGTTTTAGACTAAAGGATTCCAGGTAACTCTTTTTAACTTGAATTTTAAAAAGAAGCTGATGTATGAAGGCTCACTTTGCAGTGATCCAAAATGTGGGAAGTTAATGCCCATTTAGATTTAGACATTTGTTTTCTTAAACAGCTTCCAGTTTTGAAAGATTTTTAACCCACAAAGACAGTTTAAAGTTCTGTTCCCTGTCAAACTAGTGCAGAAACATTTATTTTTTTCTCAGAAGGGCCTATACATTGTATTTTATTTGAGGTATTTTAATTACAGCTGTAATGTTTTACCAGTGCCTAGGAAAGGTCACAGTGATTTGGCAAAAACATCCTTATTTTTCCCTCACAATCAATACAATAAGTCAATATAAAACTCAACACAACTAAATTAGTGTAAAAGCTTTTTAAAAAATATACCTTAGAAAAGGTGGTTTTATAATGCCATTCGCATCAGGTTTCTGTAGAAGAAGAAAATATTTACATAGATGTACAAAAGCCGTGCTAGAGGTGATCTCACTATCCTGCTGAAGAAGAGATCTTGTCATTCAAGCAGCTAAAACATTTAGAATAATTATTGTGTAATTCAGCTGAACTGGGAAGGAGAGAATTCTCAGAACATCAAAGTTAAAAAGGTAAAAAAATGGTGTCAGCACTGTCTGGCTTTTTATTATGTGTGGTGTCCTCCCCCCGAGGTTTATGATCAGTGATCACCTGAAGGTCCACTGGGCATTTTCGGGGTTAAAAGAGCAAGAGAAAGTCACTACAATAGCCAAAGGAAAAAGGCCAGAACTCCTTGCAGCACAAATACACCATTCTGTTTCTATAGCAGCATTTATAAAATGCAGTTGTCACAGTAAAACACCAAACCAGGTTTGATGCAGATTTCACAGAACAAATACATTCAGTGAGTCTTCACAAAAATGTAAAGCCATGAAGTTAAAAGAGACAGCAGCCAGCATAATGACATATTTAAATGCTAAAAGCCTGGAGTGAGGGCAGATTTCTGATCTAGGGTTCTCTTTTTTTTTTTCTACAAAATACTGCATTTAGCTATTGTGGATTCACAAAGTACAAGTTCAGTTATCTCCTGTGACTTCTGCTAGTAGGAGTGGTAAGTAATAGAAGAGCAAGAAAACAGCTGCTGGATGTACATGTATAATTTACTTTGCTTGTATGGGAGTGATATAAAAGGAGGAATGGTTTTGCATAGCTGTTGCTAATATTTCAGTCTAATGAAGCTGTCATATTTAAGTGTACAATCTGAAAAGCCTTGTTGTTATAGCTACAGCCTGCACTGTACTTGTGGATGAAGTGTGCTTCATTCTTGTGAAGGCAGGACAACCCAAGAGATGCAGTGTCACTGTCACTGTGCTGCTGCAGGACCCAGTGTTCCAGGTGTCATAAAATGGAAACGTGTTGTATTACCCTTTGCAAGCCCATTTTACATGGGAGTTTGGGCAGTTAATTTCTCCTTTTCCCCCAACTTTCAGCAATAGTCATACTTAATGATGTACTTTAAACTGCAGACTGTGTTGCTTCTAATAGGTGTCAGATACAGTTCAAAATGAAAATTTGAATACACACTCTTGCATGTAGAAGCAGGAATATGCAGCCACCTTTTATGCAACAGCTTGAGTTGTATTAATCGTTCAGTCTTTATGGCCACTTTGGTTTTAAGACTTAAAATGTCACTGCTGAGCAAAGGCCTGTGAGCCTGTTGTTTTCAGGCACGCTCTCTATTGTGCCAGTAGTCCTACCTACCGTATTCACAATATCATGATGCACATGAAGAAACCTATTTAATCAGGACCTAATTCAGCAGAGTTCTTACCCATGTGCATGACTTGTGATTCCAATGAAATTGCTCGTGTATATCAGTCAGGAATAGACTTAGACCTTAGAACTAGGTCCAGTTTAGCCCTAAAATTAATTAGAATGAACAAATGCTACTTCTCACTGAACTCAAACTCTCAAAGCCCTGTTAACTACTAAGTCTTTCTTAGGTAATACTGTTCTGCATAGTACTGTCCTACATGAGAGCATGAACAATATAACTTGCAAGAGCCATTCCTCATCTTTCCTTCTTGAAATCCTGATCTATTTTTATCGTGTACTCTGAAAAATCAGATGCCTCAAGGAATCTTGCTTCTGCATAACAGACACTGTAAGCATACTGCTTTACACGTATGTCAATTCTGTATGAGCCTAAAGACCAGCCTGGTTTAATGAGCTTACTTCCAAAGCCTTGCAGTAGTGTGGGGGTTGGTGCCTTGCACGGAAGCAGGAATGACAAGGAAGCTCTGAGGAATTCAGGAAGAAGGAAAATAAATAGTGACTTTCCAGCAGAACACTGAGGTGCAAGAGCAACTGCTCTCCTCTACAGTTTTCTTCCTTCTTTGGTATGGTAACAGGTAAGAAGAATCGGGGGGGGAGGGGGCACAGTAAAAGGGTATCTCAACAGCAGGTATTATTTTATAGTTCAGAATTGCCTTTTTTTCTTTTAGTTTTGCTTTCCCTGTTGCAGTTCAGAATCTCAAAAAAGGTACATTTGTTTTCCACTCTGGAAATGCCATAAGCTTCCATTCTGGCCTCCAAAGAGAATATACTCTTCTAATTAGAATTCTGGCCTAGTCTGTCAACTAAATGCTTTGCCATTCCCCTTGGTTTTTCAGTTCAACAAGAACACTAGTCCACAAGTCCTAAATTTATTCCCCAAATCCCTGAACTAATGTCACAGAACTAATAAAGCAATGCTTATAGTGATCACTTTTGAGACTGAGAACAGTTATCCATAGCAACACCAGTAGCACAGCACCGTGACACCCAGACAGTTCATGAGATGCAATAATTTTTAAGCTCTAGAGGAAGGCAACTTGTCACAGGGCAGAGAACTCATTCAACTGCTCACTTAGCAGCTTCCATGGGCTGACATCTTTTAACTGTTGGGAACATAACTGCATTTGAAGGACATGTTGATCCCATGAGGTCTCAACAACCAGCCATAGGAACCAATGTATAAAATGTGACATTACAAAAAAAATCACTTTTGTACTGTTTTAATTTACTATTTTCTGTGAGCATTCTTTTCATGTTCAACAGATTCCATTCCTGAGAAGTTTGCTGTGCAGAATAAGTCTCCTAGTACACTTACATCCCTGAACACTTCTCCTTTCCTATTACTACTGGTGGTCTGAAATACCAAAACCTGACGACATTCCTGAAGACAGCAGCAGCAAAGTCAAGCACAAGTAGCTAAAGCAGAACATTCCAGAGCCTCATTTAAGAGCTCAGCTAAGTAGGTGAAGAAAAGTAGGGGGAACATTTGGATTTGTGATGTATCAATGACTTACTGGGCCAGCATTTTCTGGTCTGTCAGTCGGTGTTTTAACAGCAGCACCTTTGGAAGGCTCCATTCTCTTCTCTGTTTGCAAAGACCCCAGGTAGTCTGGTGGCGGGAGGACAACATCACCTTTTTCAACAAGGTTTACAGAACTAATACTTCGGATTGGTGCAGGGCTGCAAGACAGAACCCAACAAACGACATTTGCAGTCATCTCTCTCAACTTTAGCCCCAAGAACCACAAAACTTCATGAGCTGAAAGTTAGTAACAGCGTACAACCCTGCTGAAGTCAGCAGGACTCTAAAGTTGGGGTGAAGGTAGTTCCTGGGTCTTTGCATAACCATCAGAACATGTTAATGTAATCAAGGCATCATATTACACACTGTCAGGAAGTATATACTATGTATGGTACTGAACAACAAAGAACATGAGTAGAAAAATAACATTTGAGCATTTCTGCAAGTCCTACACAAAACGTTACCTTGGCACTGGGGCAAATGCTTTTTCTTCTGCTGGTTCTTCCAGTGGTCTTGTATATGATGATGGAAACCATCCTTTTCTGTAACAGGAAAGTTTCTCAGATTCATATTATATAAAATTGGAAAGACACTTCAAGAGATAGCAGTGGAGAAAACAGACCCAATGAACTGAGATTTAACTTTTAAAGACCCTATTTCTGGTGGTACCAAATTAGTGTACAAAATCTCCCTGAAGTAATTGCAGTGATTCACCTTACAGAAAGATCCCAAGTCACCAGTCAGTGACAGGCAGCAAAAGAGGTGAAAAGCATTTACGAACATCTCCAAACAAAATCTGATGAGACATGTTTTTCCTTTATGTTCAACCCTGGGTAATAGACGATCTTACACTTTGGTTGTCTCATGTTCCCCATAAAGCCAGCCGTCCTTTTCCTCAGCTACAAGAAGGGTGATGATATCCCCCTGTGCAAAGCTCAGCAATGTCTTGTTACTTCCAGCAGTATGTGGGAAGATCGTCTTTACTTTTTGCCTTTTCATTATATTTAGCCCCGTGGCAACAGAAGTTGAACGTGATAAACTGGCATCCTCTGAACTCTCTGTCAAAAAACAGAACAACAAAGCAAAAAAAAAAAAGCAAAATTAGCCACACTAATAAAATCAAATAATTTAATAGCCTGACGGGAAAATAAAAAGTAGATAATGGAATATGTGAGTGCAAACCAAGTTCTGAGACGTTGTACTTTCCACTCAGACACCTCTCAGTTACCTGCCAGTGTTTATTATCACCTTAAAGTTCTTAATAGCATGTGCATTTATATACACACCTCCATCACAGTAAAGTTGAACCAACAGACATGAACAGCAATGTAAGTTTTAACTTCTACTTCTTCCCTTTTTTGGCATGAGAAATGCTGCTGAACGTTCCCAGCTGGAAAAGACCTTTGAAAATTTCCATTCTAAAGAATTGTCACTATGTGTGAAGTCCAAGATTTCATTCCCAAATGTGCCGAGCAACCAGCTCCAGCTAAATCCGTGTGAGTGCAAGATACTCAGCATTCTGCAGACACCAGATGTTTACCAGAAAACAGCGTAAAGGAGATCTCAAATTGTATGTTATTTGATCAGTACAATACATTGTAAACACACTTTTAAGGAGGAAATGCTGGAATTGCTGTAATTCCACTGCAGAGTTCTACATATCTTTTGTGATCTGAGCTTAGTCCTTTCCCTTCCTGCCCAATAGTAGAACAAATTAAAAATGCCCAATATATCAGAAACTTAGAAACCAAATCTGAAGGGGATTTTATGTTTCAGGAAATAAATACATTGCTGTGCTCATTTTGTCTCATGTGTGTTCCTCCCTAATGCTCTTCAAGGAAACCAAACCTAGACTGTGATGTTTCTTTGTGTGCCCTGAAATAATGGATGTACCTTGTGCAAAATTACAGAATGTATTCTGGTAAGATTGAAGTCCTAAGAGCAGTTAAGCTGGATTCATCACAGACACATAAAGGGATTACACCAGAATCTACCTATCTTGACCTGATTTTACTGCAAACAGTTCTTCTCATAATGTACGTTTCTCCTGTTAGGTAATTTATGTGTCTAAAGACCATTTTCTGCTCCTTTATATGTCCTGGAAGTCACATGATGACAGTAGTCCTGAGATAACACTAAACACTACAGGATGTCATTCACACTTAAGAGAGTGACGCTCACCTGCTGAATTATTTAGCTTTTCAGAAGATGCCTTGGGTACCGTTGCAGGGTTGTTGAACATATCAACTAGAGGGCTGGTGTAGGCCCTGCCTGTCGGAGCAGGGGGCACCTTCGCTGCATTCTCATTGTGAGGATAAAAATCATGTCCAATCTAGAGTCACAAAAACAACAGGGTCATGGTGCTGAGGAGATGGTGAAAACTTCTTTGCAACATTAATTTTTGAAAACAATGCTAAAATATTCCCAAGCAATTGATATTTGGACGTTCAGAAAATCCTCATATTGTGATGAAATTGCTGACAGAATAGTTTGCATGAGACTTCTGTTCCTTGATAAACATTTGTTAGTGGGAATGCTATGATAGACTTTTTTTCCCACAAACAGCACAGTTACACTCAGATAATATCCAGATTTTTCAGATTTTATTTTTGTTAAACGTTTACTAACATAACTCAGAAATTCAACAACTAATGGTAACATAACATACAAATAGGTAGAATTTAGAATGTAACCTGTGCTCCAATAAGTTCATAAGAATCATGAAGGGAAGAAAGAAAATAGAAAATAACATTTTGTTTATATTGAACTATTGAGTATGTAATTACTATTACTTACACAATAAGATAAGAATGTAGGAAATGAATGGTTAGGACAAAAGTTGTCCTGAGGCTGGGCTCTTCAGAAGTCCCTGGCACCCAGCTGAAAACAGAGCTTGTTTGGAGCTGTGCTCCTGCCTACTCTGTCTTGTGTTCTTCCACTAGCAGAACTTCAGCAAAATGATTTTGCTTCATACCCAACCCATTATTCCTGCGGAGGTACATTGTAGACTCGATCCCAAATGCTTAGGTACAAAAGCAGGTGGTGAAGCCACTCTGCTCCAAGGGGAGCAGAGATGAGTGAGAACCTTTAACCATCAAAGTATATCTTACCAGGGTATTTCTCTCTATCATTGGAGAAGGCAGTGGAGTTCCTGATACTGGGGTGGAACCAGGTGTCCTTATTTCATCTATCATCATTCTGACTTTTTCAGGCACTTTGGTGGCATCGCTGCAGATCTCCTGCCACCCAGGCAGCTTGGATTTCAGGAAGTCCGCACACTGCATCCAAGTTTAAAAAGGTACTTGTCAAAGATAGGCTTTTTTCATAAATTGCACAGACCTACTTGTTAATTTTCATGATACCAAAATGGAAACACCAGTTAAATGGAAGTCCTTAAAGATTTTTGTAAGTAGCACCTGTGTGAAACAAATACCATTGTGGAAGGAGACTGCCCTTTTTCAGGGTCAGATACTGGAAATACCTGATCCAGCCATACATTTTTTTTCTTAATATATTATTTTTTAAAAACTCATGGAACCCTTCACTGTTGCTACAGCACATTTAAGAGAATATTGCACATCTGTCTAGCACTACAGTGTTCCTTAGCTATTTATGGCAGTCAGATCTACATACTGCAGGCGATAATTACAATCTCCGAGATTATTAGATTTCAGGAGTTTCATTTCTGCTTCACTCATGCCACTCACCTGAATGTGGTAGAAGTGCATGTGCTGGGTAAAGCTGCAGTGCTTGTCAACCAGAAAACAGAATCTTCTCTTTTCTTCAAGGAGAGCTTCTCTGCAGCCTTCTGCAATAAACCTCTGAATATCACTCTGTCGAGAGCTCACCGTTTCCAAATACTAAGGAAAGAAAGAAAAAATAATCATATGCACTCTGAGTTCTATTTGATACTAGATCCAGTTCCTGAAGTGAAGTCCCAAAGCCTTAGAAAAAAGCTTTTGGAAGGGTGGGATAGGGTGACTCTACCGCCAAGTTCTTCTCCTGCACACACCCAACTTCCCACATCTCATCAGGCACAGATCATCTAGTTATGGCGTGGGGAAAGTGAAGCAAAACAAGCAGCACTCTTTTAGCCTCTAAATAAAACACTTCAGTAAATAAGAATATGGCATCAAAGCAGCAACTGTGCTGAGCAACTTTAAGGCCACAGGTGTTCTAATCAGACTAATTGCCTTTATCTCCTCCATGGCAGTTATATTTACTCTCACGAAGTTACACTGCATCTCTACTGTGTTACTGTGTTTTAGGGAGGGGAAAAGGAGTTAAAAAAAGACTAAGCTCTTATTTTTTCTGAGGTTATGAGGATTCACGGCTAAACTGTGATTAAATGCTAATCCTTGATTCTTAGTCCAATACCTTAAAAAACCTGGACTGTCATATAGGTAGTAAGAAATAGGAGCTGGTACTAATCATGTTGAAAACTGAAATAGAAAAATATGGAGAAAAAATATGTAAGCTAGCATGAAGTGAAAGTACTGTGCAAAAAATACATCAATAGCAGATAGTTTTTGAGAGAGATGTGACAACCAGGCTATGACTTCCTAATTCAGTTCTCTTCATTGTCTTGCCATTTCTTACTTCGCCTCAAGATGGCAATGCTGCTCTAAGATCAGTAGGACAGGTAATAGTGGTTAGGTATGCCTGCTTTGGGAAATTTAAGTTACAACAAATGACTACTGAATTTGCATAGAGTAGCTAAGTCCCTGCGTAAACCTCTCTGTAAAGGTGTAGATACAGAGGCGCTTTAAAAATAGTAATAATAATAAAAAAAAAAAAAATCAAGTACTGGTCAAGGGGTGAAACCTAGAAACTGAAAGAGTCTCTGAATGCATACAGGAGAGCAGTATAGGGCATAATTTCAACTGGAATACACACTCTAGGAGTGCCTTTAATACAAACCAACTCTGAAGAACCAAAAATGCATGTTCCTTGAAATTGTAAAGTTTAACTGTTTGCTGAACAACTTGCAGAGGAGTTATGTGTATTAACTAATGACATGGCATGCACAAAAATCATGGTAAGCTTCAGAAGTCAAGTTTTAGAAGCAGACTCAGATGTGGCCAGTAATAACTTGACATTTGCTGTTGACCAGTTCCGATACAAAGAAAGAAACAGATCAGTGACAACATACTCACCTCCATTTCTTTGTGCTCATATTTCATTACATTTCGTGCTCCTTGGCTTTTCCTCCTGATTTTTTTCAGCTCAGCCTGAGACTTCTCTAAAGAATCTAATTTGCTTCTGTGTTCAGTTTGGTACCTCTTTAAAGTTGCCTGCAATCAAAGCATTCAAAACATCTCAGTGCACTCAGCCCCGGACCTGGGTAAGTAAGTCACTAAGAAGCACTGCCATCATCTATGAGATGCTGCTATCACATAGCAAATGAGTTCAGCAATTGCCTCTCTCCACTTTAGTTTAAAAATATTCTTAAAGCTCTGCACTGGTTCCTTTTTTAACACAAAATAAGTATGACAATTTTTGTAGTGTTTATGCATCTAAAGCTCAGTTCCAACACAGTGATTAATTGCTAGGAGCCTATTTCTGAAAAGTTCTTTGACTAGCCATACATGGATAAAATATGATTTTTATAATTGAATGTACTTACAGTCATGTATTTCACATCCAGGTCTGTTTTCTTCTCCAGTTCAGATATAATTTCTTTATGAAATTTTTTGAACTTTAAAAGCAAATGAATGAAGAGTTATTACAAATTGGCAAAAAAGTAATTTCTAATTTCTGATGGAAAATAGAAAAAGAAATGGTTTAACTTACACTCTCCTCTAGGCTGTCATTGAGTTTCTTGTGTGTTCTTGAAATTTCTACCAGAACTTGGCCTGTTGATAAACATACAACCATATTTGTTTCTTTCAGAGAGTTCTGAAGTTAGTTAACAGAGAGCAGTAATAAATTATATTTAACTAACATTAATATTAACTGGAATATATTTAGGAGAATGGGAAATTTCTTGCTGTTGCTCATCCCCATATTTTAAATAAGTAACCAGATCTGGCCACAGACAAACCAAGCAGCACATACGGGATAGAAAAAATAATTACTCACTGATTATTATGCAAAAGGGACATGGAGTGCCAGACAAAATAAATACTTCCTTCGCTCCAGAATAGCTCACACTGATTTAGTAACAGCCTCTTTTCTTGCCAAGTCAGAGAATAGCACAGAACTAGAGATAGTAGTTACTATCCAAATAGCTGCTATCCATTTTCAGTCTGAAAATTAAACTTTAATGTTTATTAACTAACTGCACCTTCAGAATTAACAAAGTAGCCTCTCACTTTCATTCACAGCACACCTGCTAATCCATATGCTGATTAATTTCCATGCTGTTTTATCAGGGATTACAGCCTGACAAACAGCATTAACTAACAGCCAAGAAGCAGCAGATTTCTCAGCATCCTCTCAACAGATCCTAAATATCCCTCTTAGGCTCTGCTGCCCTCCGATACAGAGTTACACAGCTTGCTTTTAGCCCTGAGCAGTTAAAAGTTGAACTGTTTCATTTTGCTTTAGGAGGATACAAGAGGGAAAATACCTCAATCCTTTGGGTGTGGTTCTGTGTGCAAACCAAGGTAAACTCTGCCTGCTGCGGTCCTGCCCCGGGTGCAGGCAGCCACATCATCCAGCTCTGGATGCAGATGGCCACATCATACCCACTCCCTTCTTTGTGCTGGCACTGACACGCTCGGTGCGTGCCAGTCTTGTCTGGCTTGCAACACACTGCTGGGAAGAGCAGCTGGAAGTGTCCTGAAGCACCCAGTCTGACTTCACCCATGTTAGACATGTACACACAGTTACTAGGTCTCACCCAGGAGCTGCTGCAAAAAAACTGGAAGTGCTGGGGCCATGAGTAGATTCTCAGACTGTGTCACATCTGAGAGCCGTGACTAGAGGTGTGTTTTACTGTCATGGCAAGAACAGCAGGCTCTGTTCCACAGCTGGTTCTCTGGCATGCCTCCTTCGGGAATCTTACAGTTACCCCACTGCGAATACTGGGTGCTGCCAGTATTAAACCTCCAATATCAATTTCCTAACGTACAGACAGATCTAGCTAAACAACAAAAAACATAGGTCTGCATTACTGTTTATGGGAGAACATGAGGCATTTCAGGAAGAAAAATGTGCCTTTCCTTACAGCATCTCCCATTTCATGCCCCAGTCCCCACTTCTCTGTCTCTTTGCACAACAGACTACTTGAGAGTTGGAAGAGGAATTAGAATACAGTAAGTTAACTTCTTGATTAGCAAGAAAAAGGGAATTCATACTCAGGATGGTAGGTGAGAGAGACAGAGGGTCCTGTATTATTTTTTTTTATAGCTATCTTTTTTTTTTCTGGGTCCCTCTTTTTGTTTGTATTTAAAGTTGCTGGTGACTACTGAAATATAAATACTATGAGAGCGAGAGGTGCTCTAGTAGTTAGTTGCTCATATGCAATAGAAAAAGTAAATACAATGTCGTTACATAAACACTTGAAGTAACAGACATGAGTAAGCCACCTTGTTATTTTAAGGCTGTAGTAGTGAATGCACTTCAGTCCACTGCGTTTCTATTTCACTGAACTCAACTGAAAGATGCATTTTAGACTCTAACAGACTTTTAAAAGACTTTTGTAAACACTTATCTGCAACTTTAAAAGGAAAATAGTATGAAAAGAAATCAGGAATAAAATAACCAAGAAGCACAAACAAAATTACAAAGTTTGCTAGGTTTAAATATGCAGACTAGAAAATGACTGGGGAAGTTCTAGAAATTCAGGGTGTGTGTTGAAGTGCCCCCCAAAATAACTGCCTTGACTTTTTGCCCTTTTAAAAGCAAGCTTACTCTCCCTGTTTGTAAAAAGCCCGTTCTGAGCATCTGCTGCCACAGCAGCACTCTCGGCTAACCTTTGGCACTGCTAATGCAGCCAGCCCCAGCGTCCGAGCACTGACAGACACCCAACAAGGTCGGGTATTGACTCAGCTCTCACCCTCCCTTCCTCTGGCCTGCGCTGCCACCACAGAGCAGACGCTCAATAAAACACCCATTCACCTGGTGCGGCAAGAATGGAAAACCTGACGCTGGGAGGTTGTTATTTCTGTCTCACACAGCACTTGAACTGACTGCAGCCTTCAAGTCTTTCGGCTTTCAATGCTTGGTTAGAAAGAGGGTTTTTTCATCTTTATTACGAAGAATGCTGCCAAAACATGTCCTGAAATGAAGAGAACTTTAAAAAATACACTTCCTTCTAAATGGTTTGGGCCGGGTTATTTTACAAGTTTATTTTAGAGTGTTCTAGAACACTTTCAAATAGTATTTTTATATACTAGTGACTGTATCTCTAATTGCATTTTCTTTTTCTCTCAACCAAAGACTCTCTATGCTGCGCATCAGGCAAAAGCCATTTAATGCTGGATCTCCTACTGCCTGTGGTAATCCACAGGCACTGTATGTACTGGCTCACCCATTTAATTTCCTCTTTCATGTTTCGAATCAACATTTTGAAAAGAACCCATAGGAAGCACACTTTGACCTATTAAGATTTAACTTACAGGTCAGATCCTGCCCTTCGAATAAATAGAGCACCTTTTTACAGTGAATATAAAGCATGGTTTTTATTCCTGGTTTAAGACAACAGGTTAGCCACATTTTGTACCCTCCCGAGTAAGATTTATACAAGGAGACAAGTTTTTGTAGAAGACTAATTCAGGAAAGGCAAAACAACCCCTAGCCTACATGTAACAGAACAGCTCTAATAAAGACAGTCAGTTACTCTGGATTATTAACAGCATAACCTAAGGTCAGACTCTAGTGTTCACTAATTATTAATCTTGTAAAAAGGTAAAGGAAACTACTTCAGGTAAAGACAAATATCTATTTCTCACATCAACTAAAACCACTTTGCTCTGTATTCAAGCTGCTCATGATGAGGTTTAATACATGAGAGCTCATGCTATACAATAACCAGGTATTAACCTTGTCATCCTTTATTGGCAACCCCCAAACCTATCAAACAGAGTAACACAACCAGACTGCATGATAACAGGCCACTTCAGTCCAGTTTGTGGCAGACATGCTGTAAACTTGAACCAGTTCTTTGGCATTATATTATGCAGCAAATTAATAATCCAAAACCACTGGTCTTGATGAAAAACATAACTATAAAATACCGGCCTTTCAAAGATGTTTTTTCTGCTTTCCATTCCCCCATACCCTGAACATGAAATCTTTGTGACTAGAAGAGCAGAGGCACATTAACTATTTCCACATTTGGTTAAGAAAGCTAAAAGAGTTTTAATGTTTACAGATACTTGCTTTGTTATTTTGCTATTACCTCAAGTGCACTACAGGGAAGAGAAGAAAATCTCTTTCAGACAGGGATTATGGGAGAACACCTCAAGTATCTTAAATAACTTGAAAAAAACCCTAAACATTTTTCTTACATGGTTCTTGAAACCATGCTGCATAACACAGCTATTATCTGAACTATGACCATGAACAGTAACGCCAAGTCCCATGGTAAATTTATTTTGGTTTCAAATAGGTTCAATGCACAGGTACAAAGATCTTTTAAGCTGAAACTTCAGGAGTCTCTGGAATATTTTTAGGCTTAACCAAGACTGCTGGTTGTGCCTATATTTTCTATTGGGAAAATAAGACAAGACTAGAATTCCATGAATGCTGTTAGGTTTGTTACAAAAAAAAAAAATTACTAACCCCAAATATGTGTTATTTCTTCATACACAGCATCACATGAGCAAGAAGACATCCTAAAAGACCATCTTTGCTTGGATGAAAAACAAGGAAAGCAATTTCTAACAGAAATACTCATTGTAAGACCAGAATGCAGAACTCCTGCGGCAGTTGCACTTCAGCCTCACTGTTTACACTGGGTAATTGCACTGCTTATATCTTATGTTGACTGGTCTTACCAATAGAAGACTAGAAGAATTAGTTCAAGTTAGTAAAAAAAACCTCAACTCAATAAAGAAACAAATACTAACAGCTACCAGCAAAATCACTGAAACTTGAAAACTACTAAATAGCTATATTAGAATCAATAGAAGTATTAACTGCATCACCTTACTTGAAATATACTTCAGTTTGGTTTTAGTTAAAGAAGGTTGTGCTTGAAAGATTTCAAGTCTCTTGACAGAGACTTTCTTAGATGTCTGGGAACGGACAGAGTGCTTAATTATATCACTTATTTATCTCCTGTTGTCCTGTTTTGCATCCAGGGCAGGTCAAGTAACTTCATGTCTTAGAGATGAAACCAAAAATTATTTACATTAAATAGGAGAATGAAAGGCTGAGTCAAAGCTCCACCTGGAGAGAATGTAGTTCAAGTATATTACCTAGGTGCTGTTTCTGTCAAGATACTATTTTCCAAGTTACCCTTTGCTCAAAAGAAAGGCATTGGCGACAAGGGAAAGTTAGAAACAAAGTCCTTTGAAGCCAGTAGTACGTGAGAGGCAGTAAAATAGAAAGTTGCAAAGAATGCAGTATAACAAATAAATGACTGAACAAAACATCTGTTAAGCCTCAAGTGTGTTAAATTTATCATTTTGTCATAGGAAGGATTTAATTGTGCAACAGATGTTTTAAAGAAGGTGAAAAGGGTCAATAGTATTTAATGTGGAAAAATCATAAAGAAGGACAAAGTAATGTAAAAATTTGCAAGCTCTGTCTTTACTTTGCTTCTAATACAATTTGTCCAGAAAGCTTAGAAAAACCTAACCCAACACCCCCACAATCTGTAGAATTAATACTGATGTGCACATAAATCAGTAGGACGAGGTCAAGTCTGCCTTTCCTTACCACATGAACGAACATGAAATAGGAAGCAAGGAGTAAATCTCCCTATAGTTCATTTTATAAAATGGCATTGACACATGACCATTCAATGCCATTTTATGAAGGTGACTGCAGAAGGCGAAGGGGAAGAATAACAAAAGAGAATAGGGGAAGAGATTTCAGAGTATAACAACGTATTTTAGGTCCATTATACGTGCTAGATGTAGTGCCCTGAAGCAGCAGCTCCACATAGTTATGTTTTGCTAGAACAGCAAATAAATAATCGAATCTGTAAATAAAACAAAACCAGAAGCAAATAGAACTTCACATTCTAAATGCTATTCTCAGATCAATTTTTACTTTAAAATATGCAGAGTTCTCACTAAGGCTGTGAACAGAGATGGTTCTGCAATACAACAAGCAAATAACTTAAAACAGATTAAACATGGGTTAAAGGAAATAAAAACCTGACACAATGTATTCGTGTACTAGTCCAGTAAAATAAAATCCCAAAGTGATATTGATTATGAGCCATGAGAAATGAAACTGAACATCATGACATTATTGGACATGTAAAAAAGCATAATTTCTCATTTAAAGTTAGCTCACACTCATTCAGGTAAATATCTGAAACTGATTTAATGCTCAGAGTTAAGAAGTTTCAATTTCTCCAGAGCTCAGTTTTATCACAACTTTTTCCACAAGGTCCCTTACTTCTAAATATTTAAAATCTTTTTAGATATTTCACAGTCTCATTGACATAAAAGAGATAACCAAGTCTTCCAAAGTTTCTAAGACCTTGGAAGATGCCCAAGTCTATGTATCCTGCCTTGGTGTCCTGACAAAACAAGTAAGTAACAAATAGGACTGTACAAGATATTGTTGCTAATTTTGAGAGTTAGGCACCTATGGTGTTAGGTGGTGATGACCTCCTAGTGCTCTATTCCCTCCTTCACATAGGGCTTCACTGCCTGCGTGCCTCATATAGCTCCCTAGTGAAAAAAACATATTCTAGCCCAGTGTTCTTACTGCCTGTGTTTGACCACAATCAAGACTTCATCTGCATGATGCTGAAAATCAAGGGTGGGTAAGAAGTACTATGGCTTCTGTTTTTATCCAGCCAAATAATGCCTTTCCAGTCACAGCCGACATACTTTGAGCCCACAGCTGGTTTAATAAGCAGACACTACTTTCTAGGTACAGCATACTTGCACTGGAAGAAAAAGACCTTTTACCATTTTACAGCAAGTGCTGTACATTAAGTTCTATCCTTCACAAAATATTTGCTTTATTTTGATATGTATATATTTGCATGGACTTATATAGCATATGCATACAGACACCTGTCTGTATCTCACTGACAGCCCGTTCGCTCTGCACCAGAGCCAAACAGCAGCAAGTGAAAAATGAGAAAATAAAGGTGGCTAGTAGCAGGCTGCTACTATTGCTATTTTCTCTTGGTTCCTCTCCCTTCCAGCAAGTCTCTTATACCCAGGTAGAAGCATACAGCCAACTGGGCAAATTGCACTGCTGGTGACAGCTCAGGCGTGGCCTCCATCTCCTCAAGGACCTCTGTCTTCTAGTCACAGGCTTATCATGTTGTGGAACCAGCTTGAAAAATGTATTTAGAACCAGCTATAAGATGATGGCTAGGATTTTACCCCAAATGAATTTCTATCTCTAAAGGGCAAACCAAAAGGCCTAACCACCAATTCTCAGGAGCTTAGCTGTATGCTATTTGGAATACAATCTGCTAGAACACATACTTGGCAATACTCTCTTTAACACTTCTCCTGTTGTTAAGGTTACACATTGCTCTCCGTGTGAGGAACAGAATCAAAGAATCCTGCTATTCTAAAATCCCTTCCCCATTTCACAATCAGACAAACAGTGAAGGGATACATCACAGTTCACTTCCACTGCAGTAGCCCAGCACCTCTTGATTATGATAGCATTTTCTTTTGTAGTTCAGGATCAAAATTCTGTAGTAATTATTTCCTTGTCTTTGTTAATGATCATGTGGAAGAAAATAGTGTAAGACAGTAAAACGAAGTACTTGCCCAATACATGAAACAATTAAAATTCTGATTGTTCCTCAAAGCTTTGGAATATTTAAATATTAAAAGATACAAAGAGCTCCTCAGAAAGTCTAGGACTGTTTATAAAAAAAAAAAAAAGCCATATTGAGTTAAACCCAAGGATCAACTTGCTTTTTAAATATACTTTACTTAGCCTAAAATTAATGCCAAATTCTTTCAGTTTGACACAAGTGATTTTAAAAGGTACTACAAAATTCACACTGTGCCCTACATGCTCTTAAGCGGGCAGTGAACTGTTCATCAATTAGCTGTTCCCACATCAGACTTTACAAGAGTGAATATTTCAGAGACTATCAAGACCATTACAATTTCCAGTTACTCTGAGTTTGTTCTTGGTGTGATGCTCCTATTTCACAATTTAAAACAGAACAAAAACATTACCTTACATTATATTTTAAAGAGGAATGTCACTTCATTACAGTTTTAGCCTAATTCCCCTCTTTCCCAAGCTGTTTTGATCTCTTAGTCAAAAAGATTCAGATTAGATTTTTTTAAATCTACCATATCATTGAACAGATGTTAATTAACATGAAATATTCATCTTGTTTCAGATGATGGGTAAGTAGAGTAACTAAATTTTAATGTTAAAAAGAGGAAAGGAAAAGCATATGCCACATAAATAATGCATGAAAAATGGCAAACTTGTTTTTCCACCTGTTACTTTGTTACTAATACATAAAAAGACTGCTGCAGGCATTTCGTTTTTTTTACCCAAACATATAAAAACACAATACATTAAGGTATGTGTGTCTGTGACTGATGTTTCATAGGGCCTTGTAAGGCTTATATACAATAGCTTTTCGTACTTCAGCTGCAAGAGTGTTAAACAAGTGACTTGTAATTCTTAGACAAGCGAGGTGCAAGAAAGTAAGTTACAATACAACCACAAGCCTGAACTTGCCTGTATGAAGCCCTGCTGGCTTTAGGCAGATTAGTTCATGAAGATCATACAACAAAGCTAATCTCTGTTTTTCAGCAGGACTGGAACAAACAAATCACACTGAACAGCAAAACCTGAAATTGGCAATGGGTTTCCAGTATTGGAGAGAAGAAATAAGTTATCCTTATGAGTGTTACATGAAACTCAATAAAATGCAAGGAATCACTGCAACTTTTACTACAGCATTTTGGAACTGCCACCGAGTAGAATAGTCTGAGCAGTGTCCAAAAGGAAAAAAATACCCACAGTCAAATCAAGACAGAAGTTTTGATAAAAGTCTGTCTCAGCAGTCCAAGACAAGTGGGTTTGGTTCCCCCTTGCATTCATGACATCTACAACTGATACTGGATTTTTTGTTGTTGAGAAGTAACTCCTGAGGAAGTGCTGACTGTGCATACAAAATATACTTAGACCTTGAGTTAAAGGATCTACAAGCTAGTTACAGATATGATGTCATTTACTTTGCAATGTTATAATTTACGTTCCATTTTCCATTTGTTCCTCTCACTGATAAGACAACTCAGTGTATTTTCTCCACACAGGCTCTCAGGCCTGTTTCTTTCCCAACAGACATACCTGGGAGTGGAGGTAGAGAACAACTACGATTGCTAAGCATGAGCTGAGAGAAGGGCCTCCTGCCTGCAGGACTACCTCCTGTAGTGCCCCCACCACCTTAAGCCTGGGTGAGTTTGAAGAGCTGTGGCAAACACACATCCCGTGCACAAAGAATGCCAGTGCTCACACTTCCTTTTCTTTCCCTTGTGCTACTGCAATTGTTCCTAAAAAAGAGCCTTGCCTATTTTCATATTCTATTCCTCCCTTCAGCCATTTCTAGAACCAGAAAATTTGCAGCTTATCTGGAAGTCTTCATAACAGGAGTTACAACAACATGACTGTTTCCAGAACAAACTTTTGTTGGGGGTAGTCCTATCAGAACAAGCTGCAATATCCATTTTTAAGCATTTACATACTTTCTGTTTAGCAACAAACCCACCTCTTGTTTACTCCATCTTTTGGTAGTATCATTCCCATTTTATATTTTAGCAGGGAAAGCTTATAGAATTTAACAACAACCAGAAGCCCTTAAGCTAACACTGTTTGTTCAGCTTCATTGTGTGATGCTGCCTGATCACACTCACTGTCACAGACATGTTCTGCAGCAAACTTTCTCGCTGATTTATTGCTTCATGATTTCTGTTCCTTTTTAAATTATAGTTCTGTATATCAATGTGGTAATGGGTTTCTCTTGCCTTTCTCTTTGGTCTGTTAATAACACAGTACCAAGTATTCCTCACCATTCACAACACTGGCTTGCAGGAGCAATTGGCAGGGCACATGCTTATGAATATCTGCATAGTTAAATTGATTTGTAAATCAGTGAATATATACAGCTTCCGACAGCTCTGCAATAGATGCTCAGGAAAATTATTAGATGTGGAATTAAGTTGTTCATATTTAAGAATCTAAGACTGAAGGTTCTGCCAGCAGACTTTTATCAAAAGTTTACATGCAGAATACCAAACATCATACCCCAGAACTGTGACTCGAGAGAGAAAAAAAGTCAGTATGATTTTTGGCTTGCTTTAACCTTATGAATGTCCTTGAAAAGTAGATCTATAAATAGTAGGAAGTTTCCACTAATCCAGTTACTGTTTTCATCAGTAAAAATGTATCTATGAAGGCTGGCTCATCTCCTTCCAAGGAAAAGCTGGCCTGATTCTAGCTACTTAAACTGCAGCCTCTAAGCTGGTTTCCCAGAAGTTTCCATCAGATGAAGTGCTAAAGGGGTTCTGTAGTTGCTGGCACACCTCAGTTCTCCTTCTAGCCAACAGAATCTATCCCAAAAGCAGAATATTTATACTATAGAAGAGACAGCACTGCCGCTGTAAGTACCAGGGGACGTCAGATCTCTTTTCTTTAGTTTAAATGAGACTGTGAAGGGAAGGGTGCGAGGTGTCATCTTTCTAACACAAGTGAGATAGGTTTCCAGCTGAAAGGGTCAATTTATATGCTAAAGTAAGCCAACAACTCCACCTCCCCCCTGCCTCCCCTTTATCTTTTAATTGAAGTGCAACTAGCTACATTCACCTTAAACAATGGACTTTTCTCTTTTTCTGCTTGGCTTTGTCAATAGTGAGAGTGACAAGTACTGTACCGCAGAAGTAGCAAGAGAGTGCTATAGCTTTGGAAAGCACCTGCTCAAGTAACAATTTTCCTTATCAATCAGGAAGGAAATAGTTTTGAATGACAAATACTTGCAGGAGAGTGTTTTAAAAAGACAGGTATCGCCTTAGTCTGGTCAGAAATTGCTCAGCAAGGAGACGTGTTTTTTGTAGCAAAAGAATTTTCCAATTCAGTTGCAAAAATCTTTCTGAGTTGGCCACTTGAAGATCAGTTTCTGACAGAAAATCTCTCATTTCTGCAAATAGAGATAAGGAGAGAGAACAGTCCACAGGGCTTCTCTTAGTTGCAAATGTAAAATGAACTGGTTATCGCTTGAAAAAAGAACCTAAACAGACAGAACACTATAGATTGAACTTCACGCAACTGACTACATTAGCATTAAATTTACATTATTATCAAATTGCTAATTGTTAGTTTGCTTTAAAAAAAAGCTAGGAAACAATTAGAAAGTATCTCCATGATCCTGTTAGAAGTTATGCAAGAGTTCTAACTTACCAGCTTACTCACATGGATTCATAAGAAATGCTAACTTTGCAGGCCTAGTCACTAATCCTTAGCTTATTCTCTTACCTCACTGACGGTTTATCAGCCTCGATTCTCAAACTACTGTGCAGTTATCCCGGAACTACAGACATTTGGCTAACTGCAGGGAAGTATAAGGGATCTCTGAAAAGAAAATGTGCATATAGAGAACCCCTACTCCTGGTTATCCATACTGTAGTATTACTATAGTTACAGGATCACTATGGATATGTACTATGTCACTTCACAACAGAGATTTTTGTATTTGACAAAGCATGACAAAGCTGTGGAGACCTTTACAATTACACCACTTTGTGAGCAAACCTGCATTTCACAATGCGGTCAAAGATGTCTTTTGGACCTGAAGAACAGTCCTTTCTTCTGTGCAGGAGAGGAACATCCAGTTCAGGGCTCATCCCCTGGCAGCAAAAATTACACTTACTCTGTGCACCGCTAGAAGTTTATGGGTTTTTTTCAACCCACCTCTCCCTGTCTTGTGACTGCTGCAAGAGAAAGTAATCTTTTCATCCAGTACATGCTTCTTTAGGTTATTTCTAGTTGTTTTTAAACAGAAAATTTCTCCTGAACACAATTTTTCCCCACATTCTTAAATTCCAGACTGCAGATGAGCAGAAGCTTTTGCATACCTGTTTCCAGGTAAGTTTGAACAGAGTGAGACTATGAAAAACATTAAGCCTAGATCAGAGTAACCTTTAAACAAATTACTGGTCTTGGTTAGATTAGGGAAGAGATTTTGTCTTCTCTCATTTTCCTTTGAACATGCTGAACTTGCACTTTTGTTCCATCTGGCAAGACCACCCAATGTAATATTTTTCTTACAATTTGACTTCTTATATTTTGACAAGCAATGAATAATATACACTGAGTAGTTCTTGAGCAATAAGCTCTACGTACAGGCCCACAATATAACTGTGGTGACTGCTGTAGATACAGTTGCCACAAAACAAACTGGGACTTTACACCCACAATAATTACAATAATTGGCAGGTGTTAAAGGGGATAGTTGGGAGGATACAAGAAGTAGTATTCATTGAGTGAGCAAGAAATAACTTCTTGATTCCTTGAGTAAGTGAAGGCAGCAAAGCCAATGTTACTAGAAGAGACTTTATTACAATTTTAACTACTAAAAATCAGTACAACATAAGCCTCATAGACCCATAGTTTGGGCAAGAGAAAAATAGATTAGCAACACAAAATGGAAGTTACTATTTTTACACTGTATCAGTGGATCTACGTGAAATTACTGAACCCCCAAATTTTACTATGCTGATGTGGTATGCTGAAATCTGAATAGTATGAAATGTTATCATTTTTATACATAGTTTCTTGTTTCCTGTCCTTTCTTCCTGGTGAGATTTACAAAAGGTGTCTAGGAAAGAAAGATATGCAAATTCCATATTGCAGAATAACCTGAACCACATGAATTCAGGTTATGTTTTTCAATGCTCATAGCCAAGTCTGAGGGACTATAAGCTTATAAATTTAGGGAAATACAAACAATTAGAAGGAATGTTGACCTAAATCAACTTATCTCTTATTCATAAGGATTATATTACGAATGCAGTATATTCTTCTACTTCCTCCACTTATATTAAGTTATGCTGTATTAAAATGATTCAGAGAGCTTCAACCAGACTTGAAAGATACAGATACTTAGCACAAAAGCTCCAAATCAGCTGGAATATCCAGATTTCCATTAAATTCTCATTTCCTTCTTCTGCTCCAATCTCATACCACAGAAGAGAAGCAATTTCTGGTATTTCTGCTTGATTTTTTGGCCCACTACTTCTTTTCCCTTTATGCATTTTACCCTCTACTTTCTCCCATTTCTTTTCCATTTCTGTTTCTATTTTGCTATGGGAGTTGGTATCCATTTTACTGTTTCATTACCGGAAGACCATGTTATGCATTTCCTTATGATAAGGAAGGACTGACTGTGTTTTTGATACAAATCTTTACATCACACTTGGCAGTAAATACACTCCAGGTCACCCAGCAGGTTTGGGTTTGAACTGTGACAGTGCAATGTGCCCGTAAAGATCCTCCATAAATTCTAAAGAATGTTGGGTTTAGCCATCTGAGCCTTGTAGTCTTTTTGTAATGAAGTGTAAGAACCTTAATTCAATACGACTGAATTTAGAATAATATATTATTTTTCATTTGTCACTGCTTAAGGTGAAATTGTTACAGGGAAGATCTGAAACCTTGTTCCTTCCTAATTCCACTGTTCATTATTCAGAACGCTAATTTTACTATGAGCTGTATCTGCCAAAGTTACAGCTTGATACGCTAGCTATCAGAGAAAAGGGAAAGTCAAAAAGTACCTGATGGGCAAACCACAGAGCTAATAGGGGAGCCATGTACATTTAAAATAAGTCAAAGAAAATTACTTGGCAGCTATGCTTTGCCACCATTTCTGCTGTAGATAATACAGCACTGTGGATTTCACACTATCATGAAGCCTTAACCATCCATAAGCCAAATTGTCTTGATGGCGGTTACATCAGTAAGCCATGGAGGGAAGGGGCTTGTTTGTTTTAAGCATTAGTTTGAATGTTGTAATTTTTTGTTACTCAAATGAAAACATTTACATCTTCAGGTTGTCCAAAGACATAAATGCTGGAAGTCCACATCAGATCACGGTACCTCAATTTGTCCTCAAATACTAAAGCATTCTCAAATGGTTTAAACTTTGACACTGTTGGGTTTATCTAATTCATTGGGAAGAACCCAGATAATGTCTTAAGTACCAAAAAAACCTATAATGATCTCCTACTGTGTTCTGTGGGAATGTTCCTATTGGTTTCAGTTAATATGGGATGCAGGACGAGACCTTATAATTTTAAGCAAGGGAAAAGTAAAAAGTTACAGATATGTTCCAGATAACATGCATACATAGAGATACTGAAATTCCTCTGCTTCCTTGCCAGCCACCTTTAGTCTGCAGCTCTTCTAGAACAAGCTACTGTGTCAGCTCACTTGATGCTCTGGAGAACACAGTACAGAAAAGCAGTTCACAGGCATATCACGAAGCTTAACTGATGGCTACTGATCCCTTTTTTGGCAAAGGTAGCATAAGTATTATGCATGATGGAGCTGCTAGTGGTCAATAACATGTCTTATGGCAAGTCTAAAGAAACTCACAGAAGAGATCATTCCAGTGGGCTGCACCTACAGTAACTCCACTGGGGTTAACAGGGTCCACAAATAAGCAAAATCACAGTAAGGTTTGATCTAGTCTTTACACATCTGACACTGCTTAGCATGGATCCAAGTACTTTTAAATACTACAATGTGCAGTAAATTCTCTTTTCCTTTTAAGCGGAGATACTTTAGAGCCATCTGGGGTGTATCACTTTTCTTTGCTAAATAGTTCAGTATTGTAACGCAGCTTCAGAACTATGGAGACTTTTTCAAGAAAATGCAAACGATCTCTCACAGACTCCTAACCACCTTATCTTGCCTTTTCCAATGCTCATTGCCTTTCCTTACCTCTAATTTAAGTATTCTGTCAGAGACTATATGCTGGAAGAAATCCAGAGCTGCTGTTTTCCTTAAGAAGAAAATATTTTTCTGCAGTACCAGTTTAAGATGGACAGAAAGCAGTGGCAGAGGCCTGACCCTGAAGAAGGCCACACTTTCCCAATACAGTATATCTAAAAAAGGTTTTATAATTTCAGGGAAGAATTCCTAGCTAAACAAACAGTATGTTTTTCAATCACAATTCTGTATGGTCCCCAATAATAAGGAAACCTGATTATTTTCAGAATTCAGCTCAAAATAACCCAATGATAATATTTGCAAAGAAGCAGGCAATATCCCACAGTCATATGAAGCTCCATAAATAGATTCATTTGACCAACTGCTTGATGGCAAAAATTGTTATTATGCGTTTGTTGATATTTTTATAATACTCTGCATTGTTATTACTTTTCACTTGCTCATACTTCTGCTATTCTATAGTTTGAAACCAGCAGCTCTGCTTTCTGTAAACAGCCTGCAAAGCAAATAGAGCAAGTGACTGCGTTAGGACTGTTTGTTTTGTACTGTTTGCTGTTCTGCCGCTCCCAACTTTGAACACACAATGTTAACACTCACACAAAAGCGGTTTCAGCACAAACGATAAAAATGTGTGCAGGCACAGAGAAACCACTGCTCAAGAAGAGTCTTCCCTCAGTTCAGCTTCAGCAGAATCATTAGAAGAAAACATGTAGTAAAAACATCCTTTTTTAATCAGCTGAATTAACCTGCTTGTGTGAGTTACAGGAGCAGATGCGTGTGACATCACTGACACTCCTGTGTCGCCCATAATCAAAAGCTCAGACACAAGACACTTTATCAAGGTATTTTCGTCAAAGAGCAAACAAAGGCTTTAAACAAATGTTTCCTCATTACAGCATAGTTCTTGCCTCTTTCTTTTGTAGTGATGTTAGAGACTCTTTTGTCAGAAACATTATAAATACTTTGATGACAATTTCAATTTCATAGATTGAGCAGTATCATGTCAACACTAGCCAGAGGAGTACAACATGAAGTACTGATGACCATCTTCCAAAAATTCAGAAATTGTCTTCAGGAAAGTAGAGAACTTGGCTTAACTTTACATTACTGTAAATGTACATCGTTGACTTTACAGTTTCTCTTTCAACAGCTCAACTAGAAAATAAATATAATGCATCTGAGAACTTTCAGTGATATACTTGATGAAAACCAGTGAAGTAGAACTAAACTCATCCAGAAAATTTAGCTCAGAACTGCTGTCATACAGTAGGACTCCTCATACCAGTATTCTGTTGCTGAGGTATTTAACATTCATCTTTGTATTACAAATCAAACTACACATTTTCCCATATTCATTAATTTATTATAAAATTCCGTGAACTTAAAAAATAGATGCTTTTAAATGCATAGGCACAAACGCAGAGAAAAAAAAAAGTCATTTTTGTCACAACATAAGTGTCTTGAGAAATAATATACCTCAGAGGAAACTAATCCCTTCCATCTATGTGTCACATAAGAGAGAGATATTTTTTCTGATCCTTCTCTACTTCACATCAGTGCTGTGAAGTACCAGCAGGTAAATAAAAGTAATGGTTATATTTTAAACACTTTAAAGTGATTTTAAAAAATGCGATTTCACTTACCTAATTCTTTAGAAACTGGAGAATCAGCTGATATATCCCCAATCTTTGCAAGGCTATCATAATACGCTCTTCCAGCCACTACCATAGCTTGGGGGTGGAGGGAAAAAAAAAACCACAAAAGAGTGTTGAAAGTCAAAGTCAAAATATTTTCCATTATCCTTACTTTATGCTCCTACAAAATCTTGTAATCCAGGGCACATAGTAAGAGAGGGGTATATAGCAATAAGGAAATTCTGCTACCAGAAAAAGTTCCATGAGTCACTGAGCTACATGCTAATTTGTGAAACCAGGTGACAAAGACAGAAGACCAGACTACATGAATGGAGTGAGCACCCAGTGGGTAGATTTAGCCATAAGCCATTGGTCAGGACATAACAAAGTTCCTTGGTACAGATAAAACCACTGGAAAACCAGAAATGCAGTCCCAAACTTCCTAGAAATGCCAAGGTCTCTGCCCTGTACTAAGCAGCCAAGTCACATATCTGAGAAATGGCTACTGGCCACGAGACAAGGGACCTACAGTTGCCAGAAGGAGACAGGGAGCCCTTCAAAAGCAAACCATCATTTATTAAGTTAGATGAAAAAGTAACTTGCTTAAAAAAAAAGCTATGATGGAATGCAGTTGCTAGGTGTGACAGATTTAAAATAATGGTGAAATGTGAAAGGTTGGATAAAGTCATTCCTAAAAATTACCATTTCGGATAACACTGTATAGTCATCATCTGTCATCAATTACAAGTTCTTGTCAGAACAATACATTGCAATAAGAGGAGTCTATATATAGACACTAACTTTTCCACTTTCCAGAAATTTTAGTCCTTAAAAGTTAAAACTTCAAAAATGAAATCTCTGAAAGATGATGTTCAGGTTATGGAGATAATCCATTTGGCATTCTTTTCTCAATTTTCAATGTACCATCAATACCTAAAATCATTATAAATTACATTGTTCAGCAACGTAATAAGCTAAAATGGTGGAAGATTTCTGGTTTCTTGGACAGACATGAAAAACTAGCACTGATACATACAATTTCTGCACAGAGTTATTTTGACAGTCCAGGAAAGTGACTTCTTTTGTCTTCATTACTGAACTCTGGATGGCAGAGAAAATCAGTATTCCAAGTACTTTACGCAATAACAACCTCAGGCAACAGGTGTATATATAGTTTAAGTAGAAATCTGAAGGCTTAACATTCCCAACTAAAAAGACAGACCCTAGTTAACGCTTGGATCCTCCTCTTTTTATCCCTTCAGGACAGTTCCCCCCCTTTTATGCTTTATAGTTGGGGTTTAGCAATTCTAGTTTTACAGGAGCTAATAAGCTCTTCTTATATATCACTAAGGTTTCAGTTATTCTCAGTTAATCATTTCCTGGTTATAGCTATTTTAGTAGCAAAGCTAGTTGTGCTAGAATATGAACAGGGAAACATCAGCATTCAAACTGCAAGGAGGCCAGTAGTGAGAAACATTTTACGTATGTAGTAGATCTGCAGTTGTTGCCTTGCATCTGCACAGTATTTAGAACTGATCTGCACAAAGAAATAGCAAGGACAAACTGGCGAGTACATTTTCAACCTAAAGTAGAAGCCAAGGAGACTCTCACTGCTGACTTTAGAATACTTTTTTTTCTGAAAGGAACATACCTGGCAATTGCCAACTAGAGTATTTTAGGTTTGTATTTTGTGATTTTTACTAGCAAAGGTGACAACTTTGATTACCTAACTATATTCACTGAGAAACCTGAAACTCTTCCAGATGAAACAATGATTGTTTTTCAGGCTTTACTGCATTAGACAAGAGTAATTTCTAAGCTGTGTCTCACAGGTGCTCTATATTCAAACTTTCTCAACAGAAAAACAGTACTGGTGCCACTGACAGAACGAGCAGTATGCCACCCATATGCAAAGATTTTATGCCATTCCAACTCTTCCTACGTAATGTTTTCTGGAGATACCCCCAAGTCAATCTTTTGTCTCAATACAGGCACTAAACCAGGAACAAAAATGTATGATTTCTCCTGTGCTAATCAAGCTAAATCAAGAACTCCACTTGGATAGTCTCTTCACCAGCTCTATGGCTAGTAAACAACTTCGGCAGAAAAGAAGTTTTGACCTTTTATGTTCAAGATGTATAAATATACATTCTAAATCTATCAGAAGGTCTTGTAAGTGTAACGTTGTCAGCCTACTCTGACTTGTTTAGAAATCTGCATAGTATTTGTTTAGCAACAGAGTATTTACTTCTTGTTACAGACCTATTTATACCACTCTGAACTGATGGAGAAAAGATTAACCATTTATGAGTCCAAAGAGGACTTTAATGTCGTTTCTCAACAGTTGTTGCAACATTGTAAACATTTATTCACTTGAAATTAAGCACTCATGCTAGATATGCTTTATCAGCCAGTCTTAAAAGACAAACTTGCTACATCACGGTTTCCATCAGCTTCTCCAGTGCTGCTGTGCACAGTTATGTTGTGACAAGTTGAATTAAAAGAGAAGCAGCACAATGTAACTTATCAATAGTAAAGCATGTGAAAAGCAGAACCCTCAGAAACTGGTATAACCATTTTTCAGTCAATTGTGGAAATACTTGTTATTACTTCTGGTACTACGTATAATCCCCAAGGTTAGGTATTAGGTAACCACAATGTTAATCCATCAGGTTAGGTATTACTGCATGCAAGTCAGCATTTCCCTATTTTCATCTTCAGCAGGTTTTAGTTTCATCTTGTTCTCAAGCCTGGTCTAAAATTTGCATGAAGAGAGATTTCAATGTCTATTTGGCTATGCACTACTTCTGCAGTATCACATTTCTCAGAGTACTAGATTACACATAGGGAAAAGATATGCCACAGACTTGAATGAGGCAAAATTAGATTTTACATCGCTTTAATATGGTATCAAGCAGCTCAACAGGTCTGCAGAGGTGAAATGGAGCAAGCTCTAACAGGTCCTACAATAAGAGCTTTGGGAATCCAGGGCCCAGTCCTCGAAACCCATTCTTAGGCAGACAGCTTCTGTGAAGTCAATAATGGAAGTAAACATCCATGTTACAAGAAGTTTGAGAGTCTGGGTCCTTGGATTCAAATTTATTCATTCTGATTTTGACTCCATTAAAAAGATACAATCAGATTTGGTATGGACAACAAAAAAAAAAAAATAACCCACTCCTGCGATATTTCCAGAGAAAAAAAGAAAACAACAAATTTACAAAACTTGTTTTTTTTCCCTTTTATATTATTATTCTAATGTGTGTTATTTACACTTGATGTTCAGTTTATTTTGCAGTAGCTCTGTGTTTAAGTGTTTGGGATGCAACTGTTGCAGGACAGTTAAAAAACCTTATGTGGAGTGGGTACATATGTATTTGTGCTTTTCTGTTGTTTTTTTTCCCTAATTAAACGCATCCAAAGTTCAACTTAGAAATTAAGCTTATACACAAGCCTCATATCCAATATGCATATTTAAATGAAATAAATATAATTTTAAACTTAGCACCTAGAAGACTTACCATTAACAGCCTTTTCATAGTTCTTTCCCAGATTTATTAAATTCCTCAGTCCTGGATTGAACTGTTCCATAACATTCTGGGGAACAGAAAAAAAGATTTGTGTTATAACCAAGGCAGTTCAACAGTGGATGGAAGTATTTATCTCAGTGTCACTTAGGTCTGTTTTAGGTTTTGCATGTACAGCGTACATCTGAAAGGTCTGTGGATGGGTGAAAAACAGAAGACTTGGGAGGAAGAGGAGAGCAAAGGATGGAAGGGAGAAGAACTGAGCAGTTAAGATCAACAAACAGGAAAAAGAAAACGTAAACTTTCCAGTGGGGTAAAAAGAATCTGGCTGCTCATAATACAAAGAGATGTCAAGTATGTGATCACAGCTTGCACAGATCCTTCTCTTGCGGTAGGTGATGGTGAAATAAAAGTGACAGAAAAACCTCTACCCACTAACTGTTTTATGAAGTCAGACAGTAACAAGAACCTTGATTTGAGTTCTTGTTGTGCCCCTCCTCTGAGCTGAAAAAAACCTATAATGCTAGGAAAAGGAAAAAAAAAAAAGAAATTCACCAGGTAACTGATCACAGGAGACAAGTGCTTTATTTATCTTTTCTAAGTTACAGAGAGCATTAAGGGAAATCAGTAGGGGTTTTTTGTTTGTTTGAAAATACTGCATTTCCTTGTGCAAAGCTGTGGTCCTTTCAGCAAGAAAATGATGACCTTATTTAAATAGAAGGAGAAAAAAAGTCCACTGCAGCCGTTTTGGCTGTTAAATACAATTATTGGCTGAAACAGCCAGAATCTGAAATCCAGCAGCTCCAAGCATGACTACTCTCATACCTAGCAAATTCTGTGAACTGATGAAGTGGTAGAAATTGTGACCGGAATTTTCACAGTGCAAGAAAATAGCTACACCATTAAATAGAAACATTCCAAATTTTTGCAGAAAGTAGAAAATAAGTTAAGCCATGATGCATGAATTCAAATTTGAACTTGCCCAGAGTCGGGGGGTGATGAAGAGAGAAGCAGCAGCTTTTGCTCACCCAAAAAAGAAAATCACTCACAAAGTCTGAGTTGTCCCTACTCATAGGAAAGGTTCAGTTCCCTTCCTTCTGGTCAGAGACAGAAACTCTCCCCCAAATCAATATTCCAGAATTACTTTTATCTTGTTATTAGCACTGAAAAAGAGAAAAGCTGACATGCTGATATAAATGCAGTAGTCATTCATTCCTTGGAATCACGCCCTTCAAGATGTCTCAAACACATTTAGCATAAATAGTGGTATTCCAAAGTATGGTATTCCTGGATGTTGCAATTAACTTCTGAACAATGCTAAGTAAGTTTGAAGGAGAGCCCCCTGAGCTTCACTTACTTGGTGGTTTCTTGGTTTCTTCGGGTAGAATCACTACCTGAATTGAAACACAGCACGTTTGTTTAACAAAACCCCCTTTTGCATGTATGTAAATAACTACCTTGAACAAGTATTCTAGAATTTGCCAGATGTGCCTGGTCATTTAATAGTTAAGTAACTGCAATGTTCTAATCCTTTCTTTTCTCTCTTCCATACAAACTACAGTTTCATTTAACAGCAACTACTGAGTCTCAGGAACAATTTGGTAACAAGTATTTTGTATTACATTCATTTTTCACAGAAGCTCTATACTTCCACAGAAGAAAAACTTTAATGTTTTTGCAGCTTCTAGACCTTGTTTTCCCAGAATCTTCCTAACAAAACTATACCTGTGACATTACGTTGTAAAATTTTATTGTCATGAGATACCTGAAGACACCATTCTGCTATTCTATTTTATGACAGTGTTTTTATGACACAACTCACATGTTTCTAGATACTGTTCACAGAGCAGAACTTTCAAGTTCCAGGAATTCAAAACAGATGCTTTCTGTTTACGAGAAATACAAAGCGCAGACAAGTGAAATAGTCTCCAGCTTTTGTCTGTTATACTACTAACAGAATGAAAATATTTCCATTTAGTATGTACATGGATCCAGAAAGAACAGGAATATCATCATCACATTTGTCTTATTTTCAGACAAGGTCATTCAGACAGAACTTTACTATTATTATTCAAATAGAATGCTATACCTGAACTTCAGTCAATTTAAAAAGTGAAGAAAAGAATTAGCTCCAGATTTCACCAACTCTACTTTAGCAGTCATATTGAATAAAAATAATATAGCTATTAACCCCCCCCCCCCCCCCCCCCCCCCAACCCTGTTAGGCTCTGATGGTAGTGTAGTACATATGACATCAAAAGCAGACACAGAACAAGAATACCTAGCCCCACTGCCTTTATTTGTACAAACTAAATGCAACTGGGATTTATTTCTGGTCTTACCATTAAGCTCTTACCCACCCAAACACGATCACTGCAAACAAACTACCTAGTGTCCTCAGGCTCTTGATTTGTGTTAACTCACAAACCACATCCAGAAATCATTTGGGAAAGTGTGTTTCAGGTTGGGCCAACAATGCCAAAGGCTGTTCTAACAACAGTATGGAATTTCAAGCTCTGGTGTCTGGGAACATCCTTCCTCCTGCCACAACTCTTTAATTTACTACTGTAAATGTTGCTGCTGTGCCTCTTTTGCCCTCCCTGCAGCTGAGGCAGTGTGACTGTGAGGCTTTTGTTCCAAGCAGTGTTTCTTCCTACTCCAACTTCTTGCCATTCCTTCCCAGCAGTGTACTAAAGATGATGTCTCTTGGCATACGTGGAGCCAGTGAATCACAACAAAAAAAAGAAAAAAGGGTGAATTAGGGTATTGTGTTAGAATATAGAGTCCTGTGTTCCAAGGATATGGAGGGGGAGGAAGGTGTATATGATGTAGAAACCATGTGTATCCATGGCAGGTAAGAATCCCAATGCCATCTTGAATTGCCACATGACGCTGAAAATAACTGTCTTGAAAGACAGCTCCTATCCCTACTTACCCTCCTCCTCATAACAAGGACTTAGAGTAAAAACCTCACTGCTTCCTACCCAAAAATTCTAACAGTAACATGGCAATTATTAGTCTCAAAACACTGATTTTGGAATGACTGTCTTAAGGATTCAGGGCTTAACATTCCAATTCTCTTGCCATCTAATTCAGATTTCAAACAGAAAGCAGGGATTGCATCTCCATCATTAGTTGTTTTAATTTAGGAGGAAGTGAACAAAACCCAACAAAAATGCCTTCAAAAAACTTCCCTCTCTGAAGCCAGATCGCTTACTTTCACTAGCTGATTCTATGCATAATGAGCATTCATGTATAGCAGCTATAGATCACACTGTGGAAACACAACAGGTCCACTGAAACACACCAAACTCTGAGGAAGAGCTCCAGTCATCACATCTGTTCAACATATACGTAAAACTGCTCAAAAGTTGAAGAAACAATTTATAGGTCACTGCCTTTGGTAGCTGAAAGGCACACAACTAACGGATCTTTTCTCCATCAGACCAAGCTGCCTCTGGAAGATTTTCAGCCTTTACACTGCCACAGTGGTTGATTGTTAGCAGAAGCGTCTGCACCAGGGAACCAGAGAAGCAGTAAAAACCTTTGCAATGGAAATTCCCCTTTGGAATTTGCCTGGTTTAATGCAGGGTATGGTTAGCTCATCCTCACAGCGCTGTGCAAGGCTCATCTACTTTCCTACTAAGAGTTTGTGATAGACTTAGCTCCCCCTCTCCCATCCCTGCTGGGTCTCCAAGATGGTATAATGAAATAATTCTTAGATGATTTTCCTCTCTTCAGCAATATAGAGAAGCATAATATGCGTTTTTTCCTTCTAGATTCTCAAAGCAAAGAAAAACCTGGCTGTGCTTCTAGTGCTCTTCTTACATAGTTAACCATTGCTGCTGCCTTTGAAGTACTGCCCAGGAACATATATCTAGAGCACATTTTCAAAAGGAAAACTGTCACTGGCAACACTCTCTTCAGGACTAGGTATAAATTTTATAATTGCCAAAACATTTCAAATCAGTTAAAGTGATTGTAATATTTTGTTCAGCTTCAGAAGTTATAGGGGAAAAGAGCCACTCAAATCCATCTGTATAGCTATTTTTTTCATATGATGTCTTACAGTTGTACAGCTTCTCTTACTTGCAGTCTAAAGAAAAGGTAATGAAAATGAGTGGGACTGAACACCAGCGCAAAACTGCAAGGCAGACACTGCACCCAGATCTCAAAAAAAGCAGAGACAGAGAAACAAAGAACTTCTGATCAAGACAACCACTAATATAAAATTATCAAAAGTCTCATAAAATATCAGTCTTGTTATGTGCCATGCTCTACAATGACATGGGAATAAAACTTTTATCTTAATCCAACTAGACATCACAAAGAAAAAAAAACCAAACAACCTAGGAGAGACAATGGTTCACAAGACATCATTTGTCTGTGCAGTGAGGGACACACACTCTACTTCCTAATTGGCAATGAAGTGTCCTATATTCTAGTGACACACTACCTCTCATGAACAGAATAATTTACCAGAAGAGAAGAGGAGGCACATGATCAGCTCCTACAGCTTTCTATTATTTAGGATGAATGGAAATACAGGGAAACACTTTCAAAACAGGCAACAGGAAACATCTTTTTATGTAGAGAATTTTAGAGTTGGCAAAAGTGACCTTCCAAGAAAACTCAAGATAAACCTGCTCTGGTCATTTGAGTCATTAAACCCTCATATAATCCGGTATAAGAGTTGCTATATGCCTTTCACCACATGAAGCCAATGTGAGTTAATCAGCCTGGTAGAAAGGAGCTGACTGAAGCCTTGTATTTCCACTTGTTGTGTGTAGGTATTATATCTTCTGCAGTTCCTGATAGTGATATAAACAACATTAATCTTCAAAACAAATGACATCCATTGTAAAAGTGCCTTCCTGTAAATGCTCAGCTTTGCTTTTTACTTAAAGACACACCTCACAGAACAATAGCTCAGCAGGTATGAGTACAACTAAACAATGCATAGACTCCCTGTGGCTTCAAGTTTACATCCTGCAGGCACTTTTGCAAGAGTGGATAACAATGTATTTGGGTGGAAATCCGAAACTATAGAAATGGCACCGAAAGAGTAGATCTTGATGTCTAACATTACTCATATTATCATCAACGTATATATTTATAGATAACTTTTGTATAGCTACTAATAATTTAAATTGTTATCTCTCAACTTGGAAAACAGTAAAATTAAGTTTTTGAAAAAAGTCTTCAGTGTCTATGTCTGAAAACCCAGTTGCGAAGATCTGAAGAGCCATGTAGAAGGTAAATCATATTGCTCTCTACTGTACTTGGAGTGTTTTATACATTATTGCATTTCATTTCCTCCTTTAGCTTTTGAAATCCACAATACAGTTTTCAGAAGGGTGCGATTAAGCTCTCAACACATCTCATGTTAAGCTATCTCAGCTGTAAGTTAGCTTAATATTGTTTTAAAACAGGTTTAACAGAATGGAAAAAAAAAAGATCAGGATGCCAGTGTTTATTCAAAAAGACTGATTCTTATGACTAATTATTAGTCACCTTGACAGAACATTTCTTGATTAATACAGCAATTAATCATCCATCAGTGCATTTCAAATACAAACCTTTTCAGGTTATGAACATGCAACCCAGGATAGACTCTAAATAGGAATAACTCTAAGTAAGGTCAAGAGATAGTATGCACTAAGATAGAACTGGACTTTATACACATGAACTCCCAAAGGCTCCACTTCCCCAATGTCAGATTTACATTTCAGTGATGCAAAATAACAGCCTTACTGCAGCACGTGCTAGGACCACAAGTGAATTTTAATTTTGGTAAATAAGTCTGGTAGTTTAATCTCATTGCAAGTCTTTTTAAAAACACGGGGATATAGATTCGGGACATGGAATTTGGAACTTTAAAATGAATTTATCAGATATATTTTCATGATAAAACAATATAGCCTACCAAAATAATCATACCTACCCCTTAGGCAAACACAGCATTCCACTGAATAAAGGTTGTTTTGATGCATCCTGATTTTTTTTCTAATTACACTTTGGTTGACAATCAAAATTTCTGGGTAAGATTTACCTGAATTAAATAAACCTTTAAAATCCAAGATTACCAACACCAGTGAATTACAGCTATCATGCTATTATCAAGTGCTCCAGAAACCTCAAACCATGGGAGCAATAAGGGAGCTGGCTGCCCAGCCCTTTGACCACATAGACAGAATGACAGGTCTGTTAACTCAGTACTTTCCTGTTTGGTCCCCTTTCCCCTGCACTGCATGTATCACAGTTGGATGCCAAATAATTTTCCCCCACATACAGCAGACAAAACAAAGCTATAAGAGCTGCATTGACACACCAACATGTAACATCTTTCTTGGGGTTACCAACTGTATGAGGGAGTCATACAGTGTCCCTCCAGAGCACACCACATGGCTGCAGTGAGTTCAAGGGCAGAGCAGTGTCATACCAGCGAACCCCTCAGCAGTTCCTTGGTAAAAGGGAGGCTGTGGCCCTCTTTAGTCATAGGCTTCCACGCCCTTTGGCTTCATTTTGCACGTGCCATTCCTAACGCATTAAAGTGATTCTTCAGGTATTACATAAAGAGTAAACGTCAGCCTTGATTTTTGTGTGTGCACACATATATTTGTGGATTATGTTGTTTATTTAGTCAGGTTAACTAAAAAAAAAAAAAAGTTGAGGTATTCACTTTCCAATGTTGTTGCCAATATAAAAGATGAACAAGGTAAAAATACAAGGTCATTACTTAGCTGCCCGATGACTTCTGTAAGTATATTTTGAAGCTTTGCATAACATGGGTTACTATGTATTGAATAAATCCAATGGATTAGCACGGTAAGAAAGGGAAAAAGGAAAGCAGACTAGCATTACATTCAATTTCATTCTCTATTATTTTTCCAGGTCACCCAATTTTTTTTTAAATTGTTTTTTTTTTTGAGAAGTCAGAAGCCTGTGTTTGGTCCTGCAGCATACAGATGCCATTGCTACACCACACTGGTTTTCCCATACCAAGCCCTTCTTACCGGTAGGAGAAACACAAACACTGCTCCCGATTTTATCATTACCAGCATGGTGTTTTAAGTGCTGGATTGCTAGGATGGCAAACAGTAAGAGAAGAAGTTCCATGTGCATTATTAAGCAAAGGAGAGCACACTCACCTTGCAGCTAAAGCACAGCACAAAGAGGTGTTCATTTGTTTTAGATGAGGGAGCTGTGATTAGTCACTGCAAATGCTAAATACACAGAGTAGTGCTCCCTGCCCGTAAGAAGTGAAGGGCTACTTTCAAGATTTCAACTTTGATATAGAAATAACTGCTTTAAAGTAGACCGAGAATCCATTCTCTGCCTGAAGCAGCCTTTATACCTTATCTGGATAAAGTTTCAACTTTTAATGAGGGCAGGGAGGGAGGGTTTCCAGGCCTGTGAGTACGAGCTATGTGATGCAATGCACCAGATCGCTCAAAATACCCACATGGAAGACATTTCATCACACTGTCAACATTAACTTTGGATTACTGGGCTTTTGCGGGTAATTTCAGTCTTACGTTACCTCCTTGAATAAGTTAAAAACAAAAAAACAACAAAAAGGTAAACTTTCTCAGGAAATATGTACTGAAAAACCAGGCAGGTTTTGTTTATTTAGAGGTCTGTCATCCTTTAAAGCTTATTTTATATTATACCTGTTACATCACACAGGGTATTTTCTTCCCTCTCCTCTGTAAAGCTGTATTAGCTACATTCTGGAAGTCAATAGACAGGGTAGGACATTCCTTTGTCGGCACAGCCCTGAACAGTCAACTTTGCACATTTCTCTCCTATGAGCCTGTATTTACAGGCTGTTCTTCTGAGAAAGATGAATTTATATTTGCTTATGGCCTTGCCATGAATGTAACTGATACCACAAATCACCAGACCGTTTAAGATGACCTGCATCAAATACAGAGGACAAAATTTATAGGCAAGTAATCTCTTTTTTTTTTTTCAGTAGTTTTGCATGAATTTGACATTTAAATCCAAAGAAAATAACTAGCAAATACATGACACCAATATAACTGGACTACTTGAAGGAGTAAAGTTACCTTAAGGGTGTTGGAGAATAACAAAACTAACAGCAAAATACTACAGTAAATACTTTCAGAGACCTTTAAATGACAACATCTTCATAAATATGAAAACATTCATTAGTAAACCAGTAAGATTTAATTGTAAAATAGAACAATCCCCCAGAAAGCTTTCCTTTCAGCTCAAAGCTGTGAATGAACTGCAGCTGCAAGTTCATTTGCATGATTAAATGCATTTGCAAATTTAAGTGCTTTCTCTAGTACAACACACAGTACAGAATGAAGATTACAGATCCAACACTGCCATTGCTACTTCGCCAAAAGGATGGTTCTTAGGGAACTTTGCACAATTAGAATTGGTGTGTTTTGGAAGGGCTGAGTTTATAGAAAGTTTAATCAGCAGCTACTGCCCATACGCAAAATATTTTAAAACCTACAAATAGCGAGGCATTTTGTAAAGTTTACATGTTCGCTGACATAAACTGGACTGTCCTCACCCACCGGTGCTGTGAGGCAGCTAGGGCGTACCTTCAGAAATCTGATTATCAGCTCGGGACCCAGGCAAGCAACTGAAGTCAGCGCCAAGCTGTTTTTAGGCTCTGGCCGGTACGAATAAACGGTTCAAGCAGAGGACCACAAGCACCAAGATCTCCAAACCACTTTATCATCAAAACACACTGCGGGCACTATGACTCGCGGGAGAACTGTGCCTGCTAGAGAGGGAGAATCCAGCCTGAAAGCCCGCCTTGTCCGGAGCTGTCTCTCTTGGCTCTGCGGCCGCGGGCAGGACCAAACGGGGCGAGGGGGGGGCCGAGTCTCCCGCTGCCTCCGTCCCGGACCCCTCCGGGACATTTACGAGCGAGCACCGAGCCGCCTTTGACACACTGCGGGAAAGGAAGGGGGGGGGGGGGGCGAGAGGGCTCACAGGGAAAGGAAAGAGGAAAGAAAGAAGTTCGCTCCGCTCGTGCGTGAGGAGCCGAGGCTGCGCTGCACCCTCCCGCCTGCCCCCGCCTCAGCCGACACCGGAGCCGGCCAGCGGGGGCAAAGGTAGCCGCCGTGTCGGCCAAGGCGGCGGCGGCAGGCAGCCCCTCCCCTCCCGTACTCACTTTGTAGGTACTCTCCGTCAGCTTGTTCACCTCATCGGGGTCCCGGGACATGGTGACTGCGGGGAGGCGGCCGGCGGGAAGAGCTTCGTGCTCCGGAGAGCTCTTCGGCCCCAGCCCAGGGCGGCCGCAACAGACCGAGCTCCCTCCTCCGCCGCTAAGAAACTGTCAAAAACTTGTGGAACCAGCTGGGCAGGGCCGCCGGGGCGGGGCCTGCGGGGCCGCTGCCGCCTGACGCGGCAGGACTGGCTGGGCGGGGCGGGGCCGGGATCGCCTTACCTCGGTTCCCCTCAGAGGGAGGTGTGGTTGGCTTCGTACCGCCTCTACCTGAGGTGTTGCTGCCACCTCCTTCCTCTCTCCCTTCCCGGTGGCCGCGGGAGGCGAAGCGCAGCCGGGGCCCTGTGGAAGCCTCTTCAGGAGGCAGCAGTGCTGCGGGTGCCCAACGAAGTGGGAAGTAAATTCTTCCTCACAGCAATTAAGTGAGGATTCTATAAGAATTAATGGATTAATCTTGTTAGGATTAATTAGGGTAGTCCTAGGGGTGCTAGTGAGGCTGGGGTGGTTCCTGTTCTTTCTTCCACAGTAGCACCACGTGAAGGAGAGGGAGGGAGTTTCCTCAGGGACTTTCAGGCAAGAGCTAAAGTGTCTTTTTCCAGAGTCCTGGTCCAGTGCCTCACCCGAGCTTCATGCTGTATGCTTAAGTTGAAGATTTCTTTTAAATATACACCAATAAAACAGTGCCCCAGTCATCTTTACTGTGTGAAATGACACATGAGGCCTCCATGGGGGGAGCAGGGTGAGGAAAGCTGGGATAAGCTATACATTTTTATGGACCATAAATTGTCCAGAGATTGTAAGATTAATTTAAAGTATGCTAGTCGGAATAGCTTTCTGATAATGTAATACCAATGCTATCTTGAAGGACTTTGTGGGAATTTCATAATCTTGGATATTTTAAAACTGAGATGCAGTGCAAGCTATTGAGTGCATGAGGCATAATCAACATCCTTACACGTTGGACATCCTTCTCTTGGTTGCTATCTCTCCCTCTGATTCCCACACTTTATTGCAGCAATAGAATAGTGTCAGGCAGGCAACAAACACTGGACTTGGAACAGTACCATAGATATTGGACTCTCGTGTGGGAGGAGGTTGTTACTGAGTCTCAATAGCTGTAAAAATGTTTTAATTCAAGCTCATGGAGCTGTTTACGCCTTTAGAACTACAATTTACCTTCTGGGAAAAAGTGCATAGTTGGAGCATTATCTTGAATACAAGCAAAATGCTGGGCAGAGAGGCAGTTTTTTGAGCCTTCATACTCCCGGGTAAAGTCTTTACAGGGTTCTGGTATTTATGGAATTAATTGCCTTTCTGTAATAATCCAATTTCTAATGTTGTCCTATAGGTCTAGTGAATTATTTTGGGCCTAAGTCTACAATATATGTACCCACTAAACAGTATTTGCTTATGTAAACAGTCCTCTTGAATGTGATATGGCTGCTTGCCTGAGAATGGGATGAAGAATTGTACTGTTTATTCCCGACTCTTTTTGTCTGAAGAGTCTGAAAACAGACTGTTCCTGGGTACTACTGCTTTTGTGTTACCATATGCCAGTGTGGGAAAAGGATGTTCCTCCATAACAGGCATTCAAATTTGTGGGAGCAGGTACCCAAAGGAAGGTAGAAAAGGATTTTTCCTTCCCCAACTCCTGCTAAAGGAGCTGGGAGTGTATTGTATAGCAGGGAGTTTATTATTCCTGTTAGGGGCAAAGCATTTGTCGTATTTCCTCTGAACAATGTGGAGTGCCTGCAGCTCACCTAGGATTCAGAGTGCTTTGTTTCCAGTTGGCATGATTTAGTTCAGTAGTAGTAATGGCAATGTAAGTAGTAATAAAATACGCGTATCAGAAAGAAACAATGTGGATAATTGATGTAGGTAGAGTTGTTTAAAAATGTTATGATGCTTAATGTGGGGATGCTTAACATTTCAAAAATATACTTTTCTAAAAGCCATTTTACTTTGTAAGCAGATGTAAATATTGTAAAGGTTTACTGAACTTCTTGTGTGTTCTTCATGATGTTTGATAATTTCTGTAGTCTTCATGTATATACAATTTTTAGAGTTTTTACATAATCTCTCCTAGATTTTTAGTGCTGTAGATTATTAAAAAAAATATAATATTGACATTAAAAATACAATTGTGAAGTAGTGGATGGATAGGGGTAAGGAAACAAGGAAAAGGAGTTTTAAAGAATGCCTAAGTGGAAAATGGAGCTAGCAAGGAAGAATCAATCCTTAATGTGGGGTAATGATTGCCTCTATTAATTCTTCTATATACAGATTAAAATGCTCATAAATAGTTGAGGCAGTTAAAAGATGGAAAATACCAGGACCGACTTCTTTCTTAAAGTGAAAGAATTAACACTGTTTTCTTCAAATTTCAGAATTGAGCATTATAAATAATAATTTACAAACCCCTTAGGAGATCAGGTTGTGTGTTTATAAAGGAAAAAAGCAACAGCCAGTTTTATTGTTGAAATTAGATGCTGATACAAAAATGATAGTGTGGAAAATATATTTAATGCTTTATTCATGTTTTACTTTGTCACCATAGTCTTGTATATTTTTTTTCCATATCTTGAGACTCTTACAAGTGTGTTAGGCATTTGGAAACATTTTCTGTATTTGTTTCTGTTGTGGTGTTAGAAATATTTTATGTATCAATTAATAATTAGTAACATTGCCCTGTTCTGGTGTAGTGCTGTGTTTTACTGTGTAATTGAAAACCTTGAAACTGGACGAGCAAATCCAGTTCTTAATTTACAAGTATCCAGACCTTTGCTATAAATCATCAATTTTCAAATGAGAAAACAAGTCTGCTTGAGCTTGTAACAAATGCAAATATTTTGTTCACTTAATAGGGGATTTTTGATCTTACATTGTGTTAAGATTAGTGTTACGTTACTGACTTAGCTGGAATTAGTCCTGATGTGTGCAAACAGCATGAATTTACAGTGGTTGAGTGAGATCTTATTTTTTGTAAGTTACTTTAAATGCTCTTACATTTAAATGCATGTACTGTAGTCTTCTAGTATCATATCAAAGTGTTTTGCCTGATCAGGACAGAATATTTACTAGCTTGCAAAACTGAAGCCTTAATGAATACATCTTTATGCTCTGTTGCCTATATAATGCTGTAAGCATTTGTAATAAACACATGAGATATTTTTATTTAGAAGTTTGTTTTATTGTATTCATAAATAGTCCTGAATTCTGGGTGCAGCAGCGTTTGAGTACTTGGGGTTGTACATTTGGGAATTGTTTCTTAGAGACTCTAAAGAGTACTTGCTAACTTTGCTCTTGGAAGGAATTCAGAGCAGGAGTCTAGCTGTGAACGCTAATCATATATGCTGTCTGAACTGCTTGGAACTGAAATCCATCTGATTACTTTTTATATGCTTACTTTTAACATATATTGTTTTGTTGGACAGAAAAGATGAAGAAGGAAATATTCGTTGGTGATGAACCCCTCCTGTGGTATAATTATGTCTGTTGACTATCTGTGTGCTGCATCTCAAGCAATAACTGCATCTCAAGAATGATGAAGGTTAGAGAGAACCTGGCAGGTTAGTAGCTTACCTGGTAATGTCTCCCATCAGAGTAGGGCTAATTTCAGCATTAGGTTGCTCAGGGTTTCATCCAGGTGAATTTCTAAAGTTCCCAGGAAGCAGAAGTTGAGGAACAGAACTGAAACAGTTCTATTTGCAACAACCTGTAACTTGGCAAGTGACGAAAATATTTTACAATGTTACAAGAGACAGTATTTATGTTTCATAGGGGGGCAATCCCCAGAGGTATGTTACCTGTCCAGCTAAATTGCCTATCCTTAACAGACATCCTCCATGTTGTGACTAGAGCGTTGGTATTAGCGTGTAACACATTGCCTGTTGAGAAAATAAAACTCCTTCCTCACTGCCTGTCATTCTGCTGCCTCACATTATACTTTCCTGATGTCAAACAGCAATACCGGTAGGCCTGTAATTATGCATAATCTCCAACAGACCCCCTTGATGATAGCAGATTAAAGAGATGACTTGGACTTTAGTGATGTAGAAGACGTTGCTTGCTCAGCACAATATCCCAGGCAGGCGCAGAGGATTTTGATCATTCATCACAAGGAATATGTATTAGGTAGGCGGAATAATATCAGTGAGGTGAAGCTTTGTAACTTCTGTGTATAAGTATCAGATGAAGGATCCTTGTAGGTGTGTTAATTCACCACTGAGCACCCTTTCCAGAATTAAAGTCTCCCTCTAAACAGACTTAGTGTGTTTTGAGTATTCTATTTCAAACTGACAACAAAGTGAGTAGCAACAAGAAAAATTTCCCCATGCATTGTCAGCTTTATAGAATTGAAATGGTAATGATAAAATGGTATCATTGATGTATCTTTTGTAAAAGCCCATATTCAGAAATATTCCTTTGAATAAGTATCACAGAATTGTAGAATGGTTTGGTTTGGAAGGGACCTTAAAGTTAATTCCATTCCAGCTCCCTGCCATGAGCAGGGACACCTTCGACTACACCAGGTTGCTCAAAGCCCTGTCCAACCTGGCCTTGAACACTGCCAGGGAAGGGGCAGCCTTTGGGCCACCTGTGCCAGGGCCTCACCTCCCTCATAATGAATAATTTCTTCCTAATATCTAATCTAAATCTACCCTCTTTCAGTTTAAAACCATTCCACTTAAAATCTAATATTTTGATGTGACTGTTTTCTGTAACTGTCCTATTTGCATGTCAGCAGCATATTCAGATATTCTTTGGAAATGATTTAAGTGTGCTATAATGACCCATTAATGCAGCTCATCATTAGATCTTTAGCATGTGTTTTAATATGACTGTAAATAATTACATAAATTGTGGCTAAGCAGCAATCGTATATGCAGGATATAGCCAGCTGTGGTCTAACTCATTCCCTGTGGTCATTAGCAGACATTTAACTTGATTAAGAAAAAATAAATGTACACAGCTTGTTATTTAGTGACATCAAACAACATTCAGAGTCAGAATAAAATCTTCTGAATAGGAAATTAAAGTGACTCTACCCACTTGTTTTTCTGATTGGTGTGTATGTTTTGTCCTCCGTCGACACTTAAAAGGATTTTTTAAAGTAAAGTATTTTAATCCTCTTCAAGCTGACAATACAAAACTCACTAAAAATTGTCATTTGAAAGAATTATAGAAAACTTTTGAAGGCTTTACTGAATCTTTTGGTCTTATTCAGCTCTGGCTAGTTACATGGATTTAGTCCAGTTTAAACTGGATGCAAGCAAGCACAAAATCATTTTGTTCCCTGCTGTTCCTTTTGTCCTGAGCTAGTTTCAAAGCAAATGAGCTGTAACTCAGGTCAATTCGATAAGATACTGAGCTCTCTGATCAAGGAAGACACTTAATCAAACGCTTAGTTTAAACACGTAATGAAGTCATTGTACACTGGGAGTGGAATCAAGGAGGTGCAAAAGGCTTTTAATGAACTTTTCTTTATCCATACTAAAGATGATTGTTTTGTCTTGGGGATGAATGCTTTGGATGCTTGTATTTTGTATATCAACTGTCTCAAAAGGCAAATTATTTGGTAATGTTATAAGGTGAATTATGATCTGATTTCTTCTTAAGGTTTATTTTTTGAGACTGTAAAGAATGGTGTAGAAGAATGCAGTTTTTTTTCAAGTTCTTTCCTTTACTTTGTTTCCTTTTTCTTTTTTTTTTTTTTTTTTAATTGCCCAGAATTTAGAGTAAATTTACCATTGAAGGAACTGTCGTAGGCAATTGGCAATGTTGGCGGTGCTAACCTTTTTCTGCTGTTAATTGAAGTATTTAATTCAAAGCTGTTAAACCCACACCTTTTGAGAGTTTCCTGCTGAGAGACTCTTCGTGTCCTGTGACCACTAGATGGCAAGCAAACTATGCATGATGGAACAAAATAAACTTGCATAACCTTTATGCTCAAAGCTTTCTCAAAGTGCTTTATAATGTAACAAGATAGATATTAGTGTTAAGCAAATGGAACAGCCTTTATATTGCTCATACACAGCCTTGGATTTTTTTTTCTTTCAAGAGTGTAAATGCTGTTAGGATGTTCATGTTATTGAAATCTAAATATGCCTTGGGATCTGTGACTTTATTTTGCAAGTGGGCACTAGTAGCAAGCCAACATCCTGGTGAAATTCTTGTTAGAAACTTCTAATCCATTTAGGTTTCAGGAGTTTATGAGGTGACTCATGCCAAAACCACAGTGTTTTAAATAACTACATATTTGTTATTCTCCCTTTTGTAATTTGTCAGCTGGGGATTAGTTAACAACAGGTGTACTCTGTTCCAAATGGATAAACTGGTTTTGCCTGAGGCTGAATGTGGAGTACTGCAGCTAAACATAGTATCTGCACATTGCTGATCTTAGTTACATCACTACTAGATTGTGCGTTAGAACCAGAATAAGAATTATCAGTGCTGTGGGGTAGAGCATAAAGACCTCAACTGGACTGTGATACTGTTGCTGAGCTAGCAACTAAACATATACCAGGTGTAAAGTATTTCTGTGAGTATTTTCAAAGAACTAAAACATAAATTTTGGTGCTGTCCTTACCTCTTCCTTTTTGCAGTTAGAAAAAGATAGAACAAGCACATAATACTGGTAATTTGAGTTACTTTCAAAATCCTAGAACTGTATTTCCATATTGAAAAGAAACTTGTAGCTCCTTAACTCCTCTCTGTAATGGGGAATCACTAGAAAAATGTTCAGGGAAGATTCTATGAATACTAAAGAATTCAGAGAAACTATCATTACATTATTCCTGTAACTTGGCATTTAGTTGTGAACATTTTTTTTAGGAGCTGTACTCATAGCACAAAAAATAACCTATTTTTATTTTTCGGTAATAAAAATATGATGGGTCCAAAACCATACATGGATATTTGTGGATTGAATCCTACTGAAGTTTCTTTATACAGCCTCCTTATGAGCCTGCCTTCTCCTCCTATGTTCAGTTTCTGTTCCAGGAAGCAGTGAAATAGAATATAGAAGTGCTGTGCCTGCCTACTCCTTGTTTCTAAACACCCACTGGCTAGTGGCAATACCAGCAACATTTCCCGGACAATGTACGAGCAGTGGTGGGTGATGCTCAACAACGCAGATCGTGGGAGCTATCTGTGCAGCTGAGGATGGGTATTTATAATCATCCCTGTAACAAGTGTGAGCGTGTCCATAGCAGATGGTGACAGTTACTGTCTCTGTTTGAGATCTTGTATCTGGCTTGCAAACCGCCTGAGAAGGGTCATGGTTGGAGGCAGTGGGTTGTTCTGCAAAGATGGGAGGATGATTATTAGATTAGCCTGGCAAGGGCAGTCTTGGAGATAGTGATGGAGAGGATGGTTAATCTGGTTGTCTGAAAGATGGTAGCTCCAGGGTCAAAATACTTCACCTCCAGCCACATTGAGATTGGGAAAATAGCTTGGTTAAGGAAGTTGGTGATTATGGGTGGCTTTTCTGCTCCTGATTAACTCTCTTCATTAAGTCAGTACAATACCTAAATATTTGCTGCAAGAGTTGATGTTCTGCTCAGCTTTCTCATTTGAAAATAAAAACTGTGGGCTGTATCACAAGGAGAGATTCCTAGCCTCAAGGCAAAGTGGTGTTGGATGGCTCAAGTCCACCTAGTTCTTGGTGGGTTTGCTCTGGGGCATGCTGACTGCATCCTTGCTGGCCAATGTGGTTTGGGCCACTGCTCTACCCGTTGGGCTGTACACCCTTAACCATTACTTTGGTTTGTGTTTTTCAGTTCAAAGTGTCTGAACTAATCTGAGAATTGTGTTGTAGGTTGTCTGAGCAGCATATGCATGGAATGGTGCTGCAGGTACATGGTATGTGCCTGGAGGCTTGGCAGGAAGGATGTGAGAGTCTGAGTGTGGATTTTATTCCACAGCCTTACAGCATTGTGTTGAGTGGAGGCAAATAAATCCAATGTAGTTGGACATGTTTGACCTTTAAGGTGGGTCCTTGCAATCAGCTTGTCTCAGAGTGCAACTCAAATTTCATTTTAAAGGTAAGATAGCAGAAAAGAGGTCCTGCATGTAAAGTAACACTTGTCATGTAGATGATTGAGGGGATGCGATGTAAGAGAGAGCTAAGGAGCGTATTTGTCATCCTCATCTGACATGCAAGAAGAAAGCACATGTCTTGTGGTAACTGCACAGTGGGCTACTCACTTTCAGTAAGGTTTTAAGACATGACTCTTCCATGATATTAAGCCAGTGAATTGTTAGAGTTATAGCTAACTTACTGTGTAAGAATTGTTTAGATTGTGGTACAGTATAGGCTTTGCAGCTGCTCAGTTGCATGGCTTCCAAGGAAGAAGCATCTTACTATTTCTTTTGTCCTTTTCACATAAGCACTGCAGTTTCAGTTTCAGGGATTCCTGGAGATCTTTAGAACTAACTGTCCTGGAACCAGAGAACCTTTCTTCTGGATCCAAGAGGTAAATGGAGTTGCTTCTATGCTGCATATTACTGCCACTCTACTCTAGAATTCACTGAATCCAATATAGTGATTCTTATTAACTTCAGGGGTTTCTAAATGGATATGTTAAATTTAGAAGCTCTTTTTTCCCTATAGAAAGCCTGTACAATGCTGCTTGTCCAAACTAGGAAAGGAGGTGTGCATAATCATGTCTGAAGTTCATGTCATTCTGTTAAACTTAGGAGAAAATTTTGATTGAAGGAGTTTTCAATTTGTTTCAGTGAACTCCAGCTTTCATTTTTATTCTCTTGATCTGTGTTAATTTTCAAGTAATGTGAACTTCTAAGAGAGAAAACAGTTCCTCAGAAACATAATTTGTGAAACATAATTTGGTACTGTTTCTTCCTTCTTTGACTTAAAATCAGGAGAAAGCTGTTGTATATGCCATGTTTTTTATTGCCTGTTCTTCATCCATCAGTTGGTTGTGCTGTATACAGAGATGGAATTTCTTTGTAAAGCTGTTTTACATTAGTTATCAAGGAGTATGCATACTTTGCAGCTAAAGCCTTATATAAAGTTTTACCTCTCTGCCCACATTGTTACTATTGTAATACTGCTTAGCAACTAAAAGTAAATCAAACAACAACAATGAAAAAACACTCAAACCTCCTCTTTACAATAGAGAGAAGGGTCTAAGCTGCAAAATTCAGATGCCAGTTTGGATCTGATGTAAGTTTTACACTTTTAGAATAGAATCATAGAATAGTTAGGGTTGGAAGGGACCTTAAGATCATCTAGTTCCAACCCCCCTGCCATGGGCAGGGACACCTCATGCTAAATCATATCGCCCAAGGCCTCATCCAACCTGGTCTTGAACATTGCCAGGGATGGAGCATTCACAACCTCCCTGGGCAACCTATTCCAGTGCCTCACCACCCTAACAGGAAAGAATTTCCTCCTTGTATCCAATCTAAACTTCCCCTGTTTAAGTTTGAACCTGTTACCCCTTGTCCTATCACTACAGTCTCTAATGAAGAGTCCCTCCCCAGCATCCCTATGGGCCCCCTTCAGATACTCAAAGGCTGCTATGAGGTATGTATTATCATACATAGTAATGAATGAAAAAAAGACAATTATGATTGTCCCCTTTTTTGGAGTACCCAGAGAAGATGTAATATTTTACTGGGAGCCTATTCTAGATCAGTATCGTAAGTCCCCATCCTCCCCCAGCTGACAGGAGAGATAGGTTTATCTGTCTCTTACAATTTCTGAATCCTTCAAAATCCACACTGTGAGGAACTGGGGACAGGTCTTTTTTTCAAGAAGTCCTATACCTCTAGTCCATTTTAATTCTCAACTTCCTGGCTAAAGCTTCAAGTAACACTTCAAATATTAACAAGTGTTGTTGATTTTCCTGGAAGCTTCTAAGGGATGAGGTGGTGCATAGAATTAATACTGCTAATGCAAATATCAGTATAAGTAGTAGTATTTCAGCACTGCAGGGGAAATGTACAGGGAGAGTATCTACAGTCTCTTTCCCCCAAACTTTATTATATAAGCCCGTAGCATTTCAGTGGCAGAATTACTTTACTGTGACAGTGTGACCATTTTAGGTCTGTCTCTATGCTGTGGATGGCTCTTTAGGCAAAAAAAGATATTGCAAATTATAAAGTTAAGAGCTGTAACAGTGCAACAATGACAACATGACAAAGACTGCTAAGGGGAGGGCTGAAATCTGTGTTTATTATAGTTGGCTATTTATAATAGAATAATGATTATAAAAACAGTAAAAGCATCCTTGAGAGTCAAGGACCAAAATCTGTACTCATGGAAAACAAAAAGGTGAAAGATAGGCAGCATTGTAGCAAACTGACAAGGAGATCCTGAACACCTTCCTTAGTAGCAACAACAAAACTAGTTATTGGAATAACTGCAGGCAAAGAAGGGGAAAATGACAGTGAATTTCTTTTGATTTCCTTCATTGTGGGGAATTGTTCAAGGCTTAAGAGAACTACGTCAGCTACATAACACCATGTCAGGAATGATGTCAAAATGACCAAGTCAAATGGGCCGTGGAATGGGGAATTTAGAACCACGCATTGCTTACATTGATGGATAACTTTTTAGAGAAATGAACATTTTGTTATGGTGATTCACCAGCTAGCAGCTGGGTATTTTTCTCAAAACATTCAGAAATATTCAGCTTGGTTAAGTACAGCCAACACTTTGTGCTGTTTGGGCTATGTAAAAATGTGTAATATTTTCTTAGTTTCTAGACAATGTGGACCAAAGTCACATCTCTTCAGCAGCAGCACAAAGCAATTGAAAAGGCAGACAAAGTGCTGGCTAGCTAGGAATTCCACTTACACGGGAATCCCTTGATAACAGACAACTACCATAGCAGCCTAATGTAAAGTTTTCTCCAGTGTCCAATCTCTTGAAATGCCTGAGCAAAACAAGAGTTGGAAATTCGTTTCTGCTTCTGAGTTAGTCTGAGCTGTCAGCACAGTCCTCCAGGAAAAGTGGGTAGCAGCATATGTATTAGGGCAACCCTGCATCTTGAATTCTGTTTGATGTTGTGCTGGTCTGACTCACAGTGTGAGGTAGATTTTACCACAGCTGCAGTGGAGTTTGAGGTCTGAAGATGGAGCTCCCTGGCTGCCACCCAGTCTGTAGGATCAGATGCAGCTGGGATCAGGTACACTTCATATTCTGAGCTCTTCTTTCTTTGCCAATTTTGAGTCAGTCTCTATTTCTTTACTTTTCAGTTTTTCCATCCCCACCTCCAGGTGCTATTTTCCAATATAATAAAATGAAAATAATATATAAAATAAACCACATACACACAAAGGAACAGAAGTCCCGTTTCCCTCTTTCACATCTCTGACATTATGTTCGCTTTGTTCTTGCCTCTCCTGCTCATTTTATGGCTCTTTCCCATTTCAATTACTCTCTGCAGTCATTGATTACAGATGTAATATTTCCTGTATCAAATTCAGAGCTATAAAAATAGGCCACAGTGCAGAAAATACTTTAAAGAGGGGCTGGGTTAGTTGAGTTAATGAGGTTCTGTGTTGAAGAATAGTGACACATTAATTTATTTATCTACAGGGAATCGTTAGTGAAGTTTCTTGTTTATGGCATCTCATTCTTTCTACTGATTCTTTCTCACCTGTTTGCTGAAATTGTAGTGACTATGTAGAAATAGTGTGACCTAAATACCTCAAATTCATTAGAACATGATTATCATGAAGCAACAGGGATAGCAGGTACGAGATTTAAATGAGAATGTAACATAGGTAGCTCTTTATGAAAGTGTGAAAAAAATGAGTTACATCTTTAATAAGTTTAGGCAACTAGGTCTCCAGCATGATTTGTGTACCTGCTGTACATAAAGCGATGTGAAATAAAAGCTAGATGTAGCATCCTTCCCACTACTTCCTCCTGCTTTTGTTGATTTAAGTGAGGCTCTTGGGTATCTGATCCTATCCTGATGCCTGAAGATTTATTCATATAACTCCCTGTGCATCAGCATGATATTATACCCCTTGTTCTCTAGAGGAAATAATTAAGCAAATTACTAACGCATAAAATGCTCAAGTTAAAATGCTTAAATATTCCATTTGATGCAGTTATGTATAGCTTAATGTAATGTAATAACTGTGGTATCCTCTTAGTCAGAATGCTGTGTGCAGTATCCTCTTAGTCAGAATGCTTTGGCTTTCATCCCCATTAAATGGAATTCTAATTAAGAGTTGATTCCAATTTTGTCAAGGTTGCTCTGTTGTTATACTCTTAAACAAGGTCAGAAGGTGAAAAAGGACTAACGTGCATATAAACTAAAACTAACCATCAGAGGTCAGTGCAGTAGTGTTACTACTGTATATAAATGCAGACTTTAGAACTGCCCTTACAAATACTGTGCTGCCAATCAGGGTTTCTAAAATGAGACATTAACTTAATCTATTGACCGACTTATAGCAGAATTTGCTCTTGGGGAAGGCAAGTTAGTTCAGCTTAATCACAGTTACTGCAAAGAAAGTGAAAATAGTAACCAAATGCAGCCAGTGAGGAAGCAGATAATAGAATTCAGTCTTTTGTTGGAGGAACTAGCATGAAAATGCAATTCCAGAAGAGCTGCATGTAACACTCAGCAGCTTATGGATGCACATGAAGTTCCCTCTGTCTTGCCCAAGAAAGCCATCAGATAACTGCAGTTGTGTATAAGCTACTTAGACATTCCTATAACAACTGTATTGTACTGGAATTGAGCCCTGACTGTGTGACAAAGAGGAAAAGGTTTTCTGACAGTGGGTGTAGGTGTAGATTTTGTGATGCAGGTGCCCACTTCCTTCACTGCATACATTCAGAGTTTCATTCAGTTTTTGCTAATGACATGAACTGAAACAGTATCTAAATGCAAAAACTCGTCATTTGGAATTAACTTTCTGTTTGGGGCCTGGTAAGAATTCAGCATATACTGGCTCTGTTTCTGTGTATTGCTTGCTGAGAAGGAACATAGATCATCAAAGCTTTGCTGATCTATCAGCAGCGTTGCCTTCCTATAGTGTTCATAAACCCCTTTGTACTTAGTAAGTAAAATGTGCTGAAGCTAACAGTGTTGGCCTTTACTCAAGTATCATGCATTTGTATACTTTGGCTCGGGAAGGAAAATGAAGAATAGATTAAGCTATAGTATATTGTTGATTCACATTTCCTCTTGACCTAGTCTCCATATAACAGAGATTTGGAGTGGATTTTTGAGCTATGCCCGTTTCACAGCTCGAGTCAGCTTAGCAGATCTACACAAAATGCAAGAAACTAGTAAATTTTGTTCATCTGTTAAGTAGCTTTTGTGTCATTTTGTCTGTCCCCCTCCCTAATATTTTTCTCACCTTGATGCGAATTATGGACTTTAGGTCAGAGAAACCTAATGCTAATTAACATTTCTGGTTATAGAGAGATGTGCAGATGTAAGAAAAAAATTGATATGCTGGTGCTCATTTGAAATGCAGAAAATAGTGATGCATTGCTAAAGTATCTTTCATCTGAACAGAAAGGAGTACCTTTGATTTTTTTCTAGAAAAGAAATGGATAGACCTTCTGGCACCTGAAATTGCAGTTTAAAAGTACCATTAAACTTGAACATTTGTGTAAAATAGGAATATTATTTGTGTAAGCTAAGGGATGTGTAAGTATTTTTGACTATACATTGAAAAATATTGCAGTATAACAAAAATATGTTGTGAATAATATATATACATTATTTCATGTTGTTTGCTAACAAGAGGTCCTTAATTGCTGATCCCGCCTACTTTTTGCAATGCTTACTTTTGTGGTTGTACATGTGGTCAAGTCCACTTTATAGAGAATCAAATCTAAAGTTAGACGCAAGGTTTTTCTGCTTTGGCAAAGGTGGGTGTAAGTTATAGCTCCTAGTCATGGTCACCCAGAGGCTCTCCTCAGGAAGCTTTTTTGTTTGGCATTTTTTTCCAGGGTATGGAATTTGTTGTACTCTCTCAGTCAGTAGCCCTGATTTACGCATTCCCAATTTTGTGACAGGTAAGTGGGAGGAAGGGCCCCAGGCCTACACCTGGTTAGAAGATCACATACACTGTAACCTGACTACATCTCTTGGTTTTATTTTTCAGTCTCTTTATTATAAAGTTAAGTATTTGTGTAAGTATAAATACATGAAAAAGTATTGGCATGATGTAGATTACAATGTGTAGGTGGCATTTGAGGGTGAGTGCAAGAAAATAACATGGTAAATATCTGCTGCGTGGTTTATTTCTGAAAGATTGTGTACTGAGATGGTCTGATCCCACCTGTGTCTCCCACTGGTTCACTCAAGGTGTCTACCTACTCAGAGCTTTACCTGGGTTCTGCTTTTCAGAAGTGAGTAGACACTGGGACTTCAGTGTCACTTAATCTATCTGAATATACTTTCTATAATAATATGTTATCTTTTATTTCTTCAGGAACTGCTGCTGCGTTTTCCTGCTTCTCATCAGCATATTAAACCTCTTCTTCACAAGCTTTGTTCAGCTGTTGTATGAATAGCCTTCTAGGTGGTGTAAATTCAGGGGAGTTTGGTTTGGGGAAAAGTTAGCAAAATGAAGCTGTAAATTGTTGGAAAGAGTTTAAACTGAGAACAGTGTTGTAAGTTTCCCATGGAGGTTTAAGTCTGATTAATTTACAGAACTGAATATCTTTGAATTTATATTCAAATAATGGTCATTGTTATTTTCTTTATTATGAATTTTTAAGAGCTCTTTGGGGAACATTTCTCTACAGATACCTGTTGTCTTTACAAAAGAGCCAAGCATTGCCATTGACCTTGAGTGTTCTCAAGAGAAGGGAGCAGGGAAGGCAAAAAGTGCAGTTTGAGCCCCCATTTACCAGCTGGCTTTCAGTGCCAAGTGTCACAACTTCCAAGAACTCTGAGGAACTCTCATCTTCAAATGATATGAAGTCTAAAAATGACATTTATTTTGACTGTGTTATAAAATGACAGATACTGCATTTCAGTTATTCAGGAATATAATGTCAGAGCCAAAAACGATTCTAAGCTGAGTAAATTTAGCTACAGTGTAGGCTCTCCTGTCTAAAATCATGATCTTAAAAATTTCTGAGGCTTCAACTTTAGGACACCTGAAGTTGCAATTCTTTCGGTCAATCTATGAAAAATTCTTCAGAGTTATTCTTACTGAACATAAGGATATTCTAGTGAATATTCATAAAGTCAGCTGTGAGTGGAGAGCCTCTGAATCTAGACCTTATTACTAGTAATGTTTATATATTTTGTCCAGTTACTTGTTGCTTCTCAAGCAGGTATTGTGCATGACATATAGGAGCAGTTGATACTCTAATTGCGCATAGTAATTTCCTCATGAGAGGTTATCAACTGTAGCTTTGAGTTACTTCACCTTGAGGCAGGACTTGAGGTTGGGTGTGTTCTACATTGGGTTAGAGCTGTAAAATTGGAAGTGGAATGAGCACAGTGTTTCCAGCTTTTATTTGGAAGAATGTATGTAGCCCCCCCTCTTTTATGTGTATATATATGTATAAAATATATATTATATATACTTTAAATATAATATATGAAAATATATATGTAATATATGACATATATATATTATATGTTATATAAAATATATATATATAAAAATATGCTTTTTGAAAGAGAACCAACAACACTGAAGTGATGTCAGTTCTTTGACAGTATGAGAAGTACCTCAGCACCTCTATACCTGTTTTTCATTAATACCATGTAATATCATGTTCCCATTGTAAATATGGTTGCAGTTGTAGTGTTTTGCAGCCTGTTTATTTAGACAGAGATTGCACCTATCCTTACGGATCCTAGTGTTTTGTTCTAGACAACTGCTTCTAGTGTTGACTTTGGGCATCTCTTTGCTTAGCATATTGCTGCCCTGCATGCTGTATAGACAGGTTTACTTTTCCCTCTATTTTTCATTTGGACATAGGTCACTCCTAAAAGCTACCTGTACTTGGGTTTTACATTCTTGAGTCCTTTATTGCATCCTTTTTCCTTTATTGTAGACTACCCTTTTTTCCTTTACTGTAGTACTGTATTTGTAGAAGGGAACCCTTTTATACTTTCTACTTACTCAGAGTAATGAGTACAGCATCTGTCATATTTGTGTTCTGAGGAATCATTCCTCTAATGGGCTTTTGTAGTGTTTAAAGCCAAGCAAATGTGTTTTTCAGAGCTGACCAGCATGTGCAGGCATCTGTCCTGTGTTACAGAAGAATCTTATCTGTGCTGCAGACACCCTGTTTTCTCTCACCATGTTTATTTGCACTTTCATTTAAAAAAATATATTGAGAAAAGAGAAAGGTGATAAAAAGCGAAGAAATGAGGCTTCAAATGTGCATCATGGTAAATATCTAGTGGAAGTTTTGGTGGAAATCTTGCAGATCTTTTCAGAGTAACTGTTACAGCAAGACCATAACTTCCTATTACCAGTTGTGTCTGTACCAGCGATAGACAGGTACTCAGGTTTGTACTCATCCTTTTAAAAGATAACAGTTTGTCTTAGAAGAATATGAAGAATTGTTGTTCAGAGCCAGAAAAGCCGTTGAGAAGATCATAAAATGTAACAAAATTCTATGATATATGTATTTATGAGTGATATTATATAAAGTAATTCAAAGGACAAACCTGCATAGCTTCTATAAAGTTAAATGATGTCTTTTCAACTGCTACGAATTCTTGGAGGATTTAATGAAACATAGAAGAAGAGAACTGAGAGCTGTAATATAGGTTTGTGCTAAAGTAACTCATACAAAATTAGTAAAAAAAAATGGAGAAAATAAGTCAAGGGGAAAGTTTTACTACTCATGCAAAACGCATGAAGAGGTAGGAAAGATAAAGAGCAAGATCTCTGCCTGGGAGGGATTAGAAAGAAGTGAAACATTGGAGTTATTTGGGGTTTTGTACACCAAATGATGCAGTACTATGAATCTGCTTGGAGTAATGGTGACAAGCAGGATGTCAATACATGGTTATGTCATAAATTTATTTTAATTAGGCAATATTAGAAAATATTGCTGAAAGCTCCAGGAGAATGTAATAGGACTTGGTAATAAGATGTCAGATTAAATTCAATTTAGATGAATGCATGGGAATTAAAGTATAAATCACTTTATCGTGCACAGCTCTAAATTAGTCCCTAAGAAAAGTGCATGATATTTTATTGGATTATTTGAGAAACAATGTTTTGATTAAGTAAAGATTATAGTAAAAAGTGTAATAAGGGCATAAATGCTTTAAGATGCTATGAGCTGTATTCTTGCACATCTTGATTATTGTTCGTTGATGATAGTGCTTCTATAAAGTGTGCCGGATTTAACTGGCATGGCAAAAACACTGCAGTCTCATTCACAGTGGGCAGCTCGGTGAGCTGGTATCTGGCTTGTAGATAGAAGTAAAGGTTCGGACAATAGTGTAAAGTCTTTTTTCCACTGAAAAGGGGATTTTCCAAACCTCACTGTTCTCACCCCAGACTAGCGAAATTCAGGGAAGTCTTTCCTTTCACACATGGGCTTAGTTCTTGGCTCCTGAGTGTGAGGAGTAACATTAGACCTTTCAGTCTGTAGACTTCCAAAGCTAAACAGAAAATATATCCCCTCACTGGTAAAAGCTTTTAAATGCCCAGATTGTTGTAATCATTGAACCAGGCAAAATAGGTCTGTTCTGAAAGTTATATTTATGGTTTTCTATTATGTAGACTAGTTACAGTAATGGGCTGCTTCACAGCTCCCAGATGAGCAAAATTTAGATGCAGATGCAGGATGTTGCCATCACAGGCCTTGGGCAGCCAGAGGGTTGTGCTCAGTCTGCTGAAGCTGGCCCACAGTGCAACATGGGTCCAGAAGGAAAGCATGAATAGAAACACTTGATTCTGCAATTTATTTATTTGGGAGTTTTGTGGCCAGGGAATTCACTGGTCAGGAAGCACAAATAATCCAGGGATCTGGGGGTGCAACCAACATCTTTCCCTTCCTAGCTGAGTTTCAGTATGAAGGGGACTCCTGCTGTATGTGGCTTCTGCAGAGATGTAGGCAGACTGGTAGCATCTTGATATATCATTTCTGAATTGTAATTAGCTAGTAATAGGCATTAAAATGCTTCTGAACCTGCCTGAGTTTTGGTATCAAAACATGGGTGAGGATGGTATTTAGGTGCCTATATTTTTTAAGTATTGGATTGGATTTCACCAAGCTTGGGGAGGCTAGTTCCATAAAGATGTGCAAGTTCCAAAATGTCAAGCTGCATGAGTACGTGGTAATACTGTAAGCATCATTTTTCACTTTCCATAATGAAAAGGTGGTTGAATTCATATCTCTCCATGCTTAAAAATAACAGCTCTAAACTGAAATCAAGACTGGGAAATTTCAGCCCAGCTAATGAAAATCAGTATTTTCAGCTTTGTTTAATTCTGCTGCTTTCCTGAAACCACTGGAAACTCTGCTGCAGCTGGTAAGCGCAGGATATCACCTGCAAGATTCAGAGACCTGTATGTTATAATAAAAATTCTGATCTAATCTGTATATTGTGGCTTCTATTAAGTGTCTGCAGTAAGACTGCTTACAACTAAATAGTCACAGATTTGACCCTAAGTCTGTTTTTGAGTTATCTCTGAGGATATAGTGTAGCTCCTCCGGACAGCAAAGGAACATCTGATTTTAAATCTTGTCTGTGGACTGATATTTTCTTTGAAAAACCCACTGTATAAAGAGATTTAGATAGTATTTAGCCCTGAGCTTACTCACTTATGATGACTACTGCTGCTTGCAATATTACATATTTATACAAGGAAAGTGTTTTTAACTGAACCAAAACATACATTTTAGTGGATTACTATTCTTCAGGTTTCCAAAGGAAATTTTGTTTTTATATACACATAGACATTATATATATGGTTATTTGCCATTTGGCTCTTTCCAGCTTTTAAAAATATCCTTAAAAAGGAGCAAAAATCTCAGAATTGGAAAATTACAACAGCAAACATAAATAATGAAATGATGCAATTTTGTTTAAAAAATAAAATCAGACTTCTGTGTTCCCTTTGATTTCTTGTTTGCAGTTGTAGAATCATAGAATAGTTTGGGTTGGAAGGGACCTTTAAAGGTCATCTCCTCCAGCCTCCCTGCCACGAGCAGGAACATATTCAACCAGATCAGGTTGCTCAGAGCCCCATCCAACCCAACCCTGTATGTTTTCAAGGATGGGGCATCTGCCACCTCCCTGGGCAACCTGTGTGACTGTTTTACCACCTCATCATGAAAAACATTCCTTGTATCTAGTCTAAATCTCCCCTCTTTTAGTTTAAAATCATTACCTTTTATTGTGTTGTAACGGGCCCTACAAGTAAGTCTGTCCCCATCTTTTCTGTAGGCCCCTTTTAGGCATTGGAAGCTGCTCTAAGGTCTCCAGCCTGGAGAAGAGAAGGCTCTAGGAACAAGCCCAGTTCTCTCAGCCTGTCTCCATAGCAGAGGTGCTCCAGCCCTTGGAGCATCTTTGTGGTCTCCTCTGGACTTGCTCCAACAAGTCCACATCCTTCTTATGGTCCTCAGAGCTGAATGCAGTACTCCAGGTGGATTGGAGAGTGGAGTACAGGGGGAACTGCCATGCTCAGCCTGCGGGCCGTGCTTCTTTTCAACTTCTAGGTTTCCCTGCCTACCACTTTATTTATATGAAAATAATTTGTGGGGAACCTAAAAAGTGCAAAGTATGGAGATTTGATATTACTGCCTATGTTTTTCTACAGTCTTTAATGTTTATCATATTTAATCTACTAATATCAAACAGTCTATAGAAATAAAGCAGAGCTCGTATCACAGTGACAAAACAGGGAAAAAAAAAGCCATGATAAAGGAAGTTAAAAGATCATTACTTTGTGAATTAACATTTCAAATCTACAGTGTAGAAAAATAAATTTTTGGTTGTCGTCAGGTCTTTGAAGATATTTGTATCAAAAAGTCTCTTTATTTCATACTGCTGATGAAAATCTGAGTAATTTGAAAAAGTAGTTCCTTTTGTTTGATCCTTCAAATCCCAAACTCCAGGGGTAGAAGATGTTTCCCATTTGTAAGTAGAATGGGAAGAAGCTGTGCTGCTGACCTGCTTCATCAACAGATAACATAAGGGAACAGAGACGATTAATAGAAATTACAACAGTACTTCTAAACATAATCTTGCAAAAACAACAGTTCCAAAAGGGAGGAACAGATTTTGGTGTTCCTACAATGAAAGAAATAATGACCATTTAAAAAAAATACTCATGCAAAATCATACAGTCAGAAAGAAATTTCTAAACATTTATAGATATTTGGTTGAAGAGAAATTACAGTCTTACGTTTGCAGTATCTAGGACAGGAGCTACAAGTCTTTTCGGGCACTAAGCATAGAGTTTAACTGCCAGCTCAGTTTTTCCATCTGGTGCAATATTGCTGGATAATGCATAGTGCTTATGCTGGTAGTGTTTATCATCAAAGCACTAAGGCAAGGTCCAAGTATAGTACTGGCAGTCTCAGGCATTCTGAAGCAAGACCAGCCTCCCAAACACCCATAGGATTGGCTTAAGGTAAAACATGAGATTTAAAAATTGTTTGAGGCTATTTATATTTTAATTTTTAAAGCTGAATTTCACCAGACAGATTAGTAACAATGTTGAGATGGAGCTGCATGTTGAATTTAGTTTTGGAATCTTATATAAAAGCTGAGCATTTTGGCCTAGTTTACATCAGAAGTTGCAGAGGTTGGATTTAAATTCAGGAAAACACTTTTCAGAATCACTATCTGATTCAGGCTGGTCTGTAGACATGACACATGTTTTTCAAGAGTAAGCCACAGAATCATAGAATGGTTAGGGTTGGAAACATCCTTAAGATCATCTAGTTCCAACACCCCTGCCATGGAGGGCATATATAGTTGAAATGATAAATATAATATGGAGTATGTTACAGTTTTGTAGAAAATTATAATGGATTTTATCTGTTGATATTTTATTTGGTAGCTGTAATTTTATACATTTTAAGCAACTGTGCTTCATCTATACCTAAGAAATTAATCAAACTGAAGAAGGAAACAATCCCATGATGATGATGGTTTTAAAAAGAAAAGCCAAAACATGCAATTACTAATAAATACTGGGAAATTCCCTGTATGTTCATGTAATTCTGTTAACATAACGCATTCCAAAACTCCCAATCCTTTAAGCAAGAACCCCTGAATCACTGTTGGTTTGATGCCACTGAAGAAGTTTTCTTATGTTTGTTGATGATTATGATATAATTGGCATTTTCTCTGTTGCTTTATCAGTCCCTGTCTACAGTGTAGAAGTCTAGGAGAGGACCTCTGCAGTCTTCATGTTGTTCTTGCACTTCTCATTCAGACTGAAATATTCCCCTTCAGTATCCCTTTATGCTTGGGCTCCAGTGAGATTACTTACCTTGTCAAATACTTATCACCTGTTAATATGAAAAATTCTGTGTTTTAGAGAGAGGACATTGATCACTTGAGTTCTGTGTTAATAATAACTATTGTCAAATCATCATGGATAAAGGATGTCCCAATTTAGGGATTTTTTTTGCGTTGCTGGCAAGAGAAGTGTGCTTAGTCACTGCAGTTAATTTTGGCTATGGTTCCAGAGCCTTATAATGACTAAAATCAGTCTCTATTTTTGGTTGTCTTCTTATATTTGAAAAAATTGGGAACAGTTTTAAAGAAAGGATTTGATGCCATCTGAAATGACATTGGTTGCCTTTTCATATAATTTTGACGGAATTCTTTGCTTTTGTACTTTGTTTCACCAGTACAGCTAAATCTGTCATTCGCTCTCAAACAATACATGATCAGCTTGCTTTATAACATAAAGGATTAATATAGCCTGCTTATATATTTTAATACTATCTGGGAAACAAAGGTTTCCTCTTATCTGTTTTCAGAAGCATAAAAATGTTTTACAGTTTCAGTCCTTACTCATTGCCTTCGATGACTCTGATGTAAAAATATGGAAGCAGTAAATCCTTTCTATCTTTAATTGAAATCCTTTCTATCTTTAATTGAAATCCTTTCATATCACTCTTTAGGGCAGTCTGCATTTTGCAGTTATTTACACATAGTAAGAAACATACGTTCTTACAGTTTCTACAGTCTTTGTCCTTCAACATTGCGTCTCACGGCCCACGAAAGTGTTCCATGTTGTGTGGTCCATGTTTATGCCCTTTTTATTTGTGCATGGGGTTCATAATGTTTTCTATCTTTAGAATCTGCAGAAATAAAGCAGTCTTGCACTCAGTTCCTTTCCTTGCAAACTCTGGTGCTCAGTTCTAGCTCTGTGCAAATTAAACCAGTGTTACTACTGAAGGCTGCAGATCTGCATTAACTTCTCTTCTGCTGTGCAATTGCACCTCTCCTCAATGGAAGGGTATGATGTTCAGGTGCTCAAGTGGAGCAGGCTCATCAGCCATAATCTGTCATGGACTGCATTTTACTGCTACAGGTATTTGTGTCAACTCGAGGAGAGATTAAAGGCAAAGGCATGGAAATGGGTACTTGGACTGGGAGGTGCTGCCTCTTTGCACTGGCATTGCAGTTTGAAATTGCCAGTGGATCTATAAGGCTGGCCAGTAAGGATCAAGGAGTTCAAGGAGGCTGCAGAAGGATCCAGAGCCTGATAGAGCGCTTGTGCCAGTGGTTGCATGTTTATCTTTCCAATGCATTGCTTCCACATGCTCAGTCCCTCCGCATTCACAGCCTCTGTGACTGTGGGTCAGGGTGTTGCATCTTTTGCAAATTCAGAGGTTTTCTGTAGGGCAGTATTGCCAGTTCAGTGTGTCTAGATAAAAAACAAATGAGGTTTTCCCTGAGTTTCTGAGGTCAACTTTGTGAGGGGTTTTTAAGTTTTAGAATTGCTCAACATTTGTAGCCATACAACTTTTGGCAATGGCAGCAGTTATCTGAAGCATGAGGCTTAAGAAGTTTCTCCTTTATATTTGTGATTTTTTTATATTTTTTTTCAGAGAAGATGGGGCTGCTGCAGTAAGTTACAGAATGCACATGATACCTTGTTATGGAGCTATTCTAGCACTGCAATGTAGGCAGGGAAGGAATTTCTTTCTCCTTGCAGGCTCTTTCAGTTTGTTTATTTTAGGTAGCACAGAAATGGAGCTGTATTCATAACCAAAACAATGTGTTGTACCAATGCTGTCTACATAGTAATTGTAATTTTGGATGTTGTATGAAAACATGAGCAATAACTTTGCTATTCACATGCTGCTTATTCTTTGTGAGTTTCTTTTCCTGTAAAAAACCCCACACCCCCAAAAACCACTAGAACATTGTAAGAAATAAAGCATAGTAACGTACCTAGTAAGTGGGATGGATATGACTGCTGAGAAAAAGATGCCATCTTCCTTTGGGAATTACACTGTTTATATTGCTGTTAAGTCACTGAATGTGTCCATGGTGAAATATAGACTTACATTTACAGAACTCTGAACAGTGTCTAACTGAGTTTCAGACTTATGTAGTTAATAAAAGATGCAATTCTCTTCAGACAGCCTTGAATTCTTATTAAATGTATAAGTTTCATTTTGGGCAGCAGGTTTCTACATATCAGAACCCTCAGGCTAAAGGAAAAAGAAAAGGGAACTTGTATATGCTTGTAAGTGCTGAAAGGAGAATTTTTGTTCCTGCTCCAATGGCTTCAACTAACTTAGTTGTAAGATGGTTTATTTTCCCCTTTAAGAAGGGCAGAGAAGAAATACAAATTGAGGAGAACATAATTTTATTTCTGGAGCTCTCAAGTAGCTAATGTATTTTTCACTATAAAGAGCATTGGAGGGGGACAGCAACTGCTGTTTCTTAATAAAAAAATTTCTATGTCCTGCAGAAAGAGCAATAGAAATCCACCTGGGAATTTTCACTAGAATGAATGTGACTAGTTGTAGATACTTACATAGTAGATAGTACTTACTGTAGTACTATGTAGTAAGTGCAGAAACCTCCTGTTTCTTTCACAGCTTGAAAACTAAGACAAAGAGAAGTCATATGACTTGACTATAGCACAGATTTGTGTTAGAGCAAGGAAGAGAATCCAGATTATTAATTCCTGACAGTGCCTTCCATCCTACTTAGAAAACAGCTTCTTTAATGCTTAGAGGTGGTAAAATCATTGACATAATTTGTGATAAAAGTCCATGTAGGCAACATTTCTAATTTCAAAAGCAGAACTGAATCAAATGAAGTAACACAATAAAACCTGCACTTTACGTATGATGCTCTTCACAGCAACACCAGTGTTCCTGTAAAACATCCTAAAATCTGATTTTTTTTCTTTAACTTGATTCAGACAATGTATCACTGAAAATATACTCTCATAAATGAATGGCTGCTGTGGGCTTTGCCATTCAATTTAATTGCTTCCATTTCCAGGCAAAGCAGCTCTCCCGAATCCTTTGTTTTCTTTTGCCTAACAGAAGGCTAATAATACTTCCTCATGGAGGCAATCCCACACAGCAGAAGGAAGCATGTGGAAATGGATGTTTTAAAACTGCTCATCTTACCTGCTGATGGGTGGTAGATGTGACAGGAAATTTCGCATCAAGTAAGTGGGAAATACATATGTATCACTGGCACTTCTGTCTAAGACTGAATACTTCTAGGTGCCCAACATAACAGTAAATCTTGAAGCTGCTACTGCTGTGAATAAACACATGTGAGAGTATTTATCTAGAATGGAAAGCTTAAAATGTATTTTGGAATCATATCACTGACATATGGTACAACAGTTTAAATGATACAAGCAGAGTCATTGTTCTGATGCAGACTTTACAGATAGCAGTAGCAGAAGAAGTAAAACTCATGCAAGGTGCGGAGCCTCATGGAGTGATTTACAGAGAAACTGGCTGTGACAACGCTAGTCAGTCTAAAAAAAAACCCAGCCCACAAGTTAAAACAGTGGAACAGCTTTTCCTTCAAGTGTAATGATGAAGACAAACAGATGAATGTGGGAGGAATAAAATAAATCAGCTGTTAACACCCTTTTTGAAAGCACTTTTAAAAGCTAATAAAATTACTTCATATTGTTTTTTTGGAATAATTAAACTTTTCATTCTTTTCAAGGAAAAATTGAAGTACCTCTTGATTGTATACACATTAAAAATGAAGTTTTACGCAAATTTGTGAGGACATAATCATAAAACGTGTTATGTCAGATTGACAACTGTTAGTTGTGAGAACAGATATACTTCAACACTATTTTTAACAAGTGCAGTAAGATGAGTTAACTGCCATCAGCTATCACGACTTTGGCCTCCACTCCAAATCCATTTCATACAAAATTCTGGGGCGGAAATGGGCTTTGTGCTGGAAAGAGAAAAATGAAGAAATGTGGGTCAGAGAGTGTTCCACATTCAGTGCTTCTGTGCCAGAAACAGTCTGTAACTTTCTGCCTAGACTTTACAAATCATCAGCATCCTCTATAGTTGTACTTCCAAGCAAAAGAGAGCACAGCATAAATAGTGCTGATATAAGATGCTCAACAATATCAGTTCACCCAAGAAAATGATCCCATTATCTCTTCCAAATCCTAATGGGCTGTTTCTGACCTTATGTCCTCTCTATTTCTACAAAACCTAGTATTCTTTTTGGTTCTTATTGTGAGTTACAAACCTGATTTCCTGGGTCATAAGCAATTGCAGCAAGCTTGAAGTATTTTTAAGGTCTGTCTTTTCATAAAGATGCACTATTCAGGATTCAAAATCATAAACACAGAACTGAAATTAATGGTGTAGACTCTAGTTCTGAAGAAATGTAGAACAAATGAAGTAACTAGAGTGGCTGAAAGTAGAATCAAGACTTCCCCAAAGTTCAGAATGGGTATATTGGTAAAGTCTTGTTTACTTTAGGTCTAATGAGATGCATTTTTAGTTTTGAAATTGAAAATACCATTACGTTATAGGTTTTGAAACAAAGCACTGAAAATTGGGTATTGGACAGTAATCTGTTTTTTTTTACTCTATCTCCTAATCTCACGGGTTGATAATTACTTTGCACCAACTGCCAAATCATTAAAGAGTGGAATATTTTTTTACTTGCCTATGCTGATGAGAGATGTTCTTATTTTCAGATTTTAAGCATCTCATGAGATGTGTAACAGCTTTAAACACTTCTGTTGCTACAGCCTGCTGGGCTGTCTTCTTCATGTGTTGTGTTTTTAGGGGTAGTATCTCTTGTTTCAGTTTATTGTCAGTGCAGTGTAAGACATCATGAAGAATCATTTTACAGCTTTGGGTACTTTAGAGGATATTTCTTCCTGCATCCATTTCTTTCTCAGAATAATTAAAAGCGGGGAGAAATATCAATATTAAGAATAAATGCATTTTAAATGGTATTGTAGACTTGATTTTCAAAAGATGAAGATGGCAGTGAGCATTACATAGGATGATGTTCACATGCCCAGCTCTACTAGTAAGGAAACTTCAAGGGAACCCCAGCTTGATTTCCTGACCACAGGTTACACATACATGAGCAGAACTGGTGTGCAGCCACCCCACAGCCATACTTACATTCGCCTCTCTGAACCAAGCCTGCCTAGAGACTGTATGAAAAACACAGGAGTGCACTGCTCTCCATCTCCAGTATTTGTATATTGTATTTAAACATCCGTATTTATAGGTTAGGTTGTGCACTTTGTACTTTTTTTTTGTTTGTTTTTGTGGGTTTTTTCTTTTTTTTCCTGCAATTTGCCATTTTAATGTAGATTTTCAAATCCATGAATATGTTCTGGTAATTTTAGCAAAATGTATTGCTTGTTAGTTAAAATGATATATATTTGACCATTGTATATTGGAAGAGGTAAAAAGAAATGCTCTTGTGGTTGTGGTATATATTCTAGATATTTGTGTAGATGGTTTATTTGATAACTGCCATTCTGCTTTAGCTATTTAATGGGGTTTTATTTCTTATTTTGCAATGAAATACAGAGACCCAGATGTACCAGGGGACACTGAGGTATGTTGCGTATGGTTTTACAGAACCATATTAGTGTTCCTTTATCATTAACTACCATAAATTGTGGTTATGTAACTTTTAAAGTAGAACATATGATTGTAGGTCAGAAATGCATTAAGAAACTTAGACATAAATTAAGTGCATGCAAACATTGCTTAGGTGACCTTGCAGACTCCATTCCGTTGTGAACACTTGTTATTAGTGGTGAGAAAGGATAACTTACAGTGCTTTCTGTCTGTGGATTTAAAAAGGGGCTTTACAATGAATTGTTGTACCCATTTGCAGATGAAAAGATTGAGACTGAGAGAAAAGAAGCAATTTATCCAAGGTCACCTGGAAAGCTAATGATACAGCTGGAAGGAAACCCGATGAATTCAGAGGTCTGGGCCAGTTCTCTAGTCAAGTGTGGTACTGCCTGCTTTGCTTCCAGCTGTTCCTAGTTTTCTGAAGAAAACAGATGTAACCACTATAGTTTCCAACCAGAATGTGGTAAGTATTCTGAGAAAACTTCTGCTGTGAACTTCCAGTTTTATTGTTTGCTTCTGGCAGCATCACACTGTTAACCACATCGAGCATTTTTTTTCCTTTTTTAGTTGATACCGCTATAATTCCAGTGTTATTTTTTGAAATAAATTGAGTTATTGTATATTTTTACCAATACAAATGAAGGTAGTTTGGCCCAATTTTTCTACATTGGAATTCCTAGTGTTCTGCATTTAAAGAGTGTGATGCTGCCTGCTGCATTATTTCTCATACTCTGTTTATTTAAATTGTACCAAAAGCAAAATTAGAGGAAGGGCTTTAACTTTGCATTAAGTAAAGTTCTTACTCAGATTTAAGTTGTTAAAAAAAAAGGGGAAAAAAGGAAAAATACATTATTTTTCTTGTACTTCTTGACTATACATGAAACTGTTCAGTTTAATTCTGTGAATGGTATCCTGCTTCTTGATGAATTCCTAGAACTGCCATTATAAATCTTAACTTCACAAAGTTTGTTTCCTCTAGACAGTGCTGGTTCTTGCTATGTCATTAACAGAAACTGCATTTATATTTTATACTTTCTGATGAAATCATTGCTGGTTAGAGTTAGTTGAAAATCTAACATATCATTTTAACCTATCTAGTGGAGCTGATAACCTCCTGTTTTTTTAGCTTGTCTCTCAGTCTTCAGGTCTACTGAGGCTTTTTAGCTATGTCACTGTGACTCATGTAGTGTGTATTAATGGGCTTGCAGATGACTTTACTAGGAATAAGGTACAGTTTTCCCTCCTCACTGGCCACTCTGCTTTTGTAAGCAGTGTTAGTAAGCCACAAAGATCTGCAGACTTTCAAGCAGGATTTAGTATGACTAATCATGATCTCACTGGATTTGACTGACATTTGGTAATGGCTTCAGTGCAGCAGAAATAAGTCTTTAAGAATCAAATATTTTCTGTGTTCATATTGTTGCAACAAGCCTAACAAAGAGGAATGGCTCTTTTGTGCACTGGAAGAAGAGATCGTGAAAAACAAGGGAACTAGACAGTTTTTTACCATATACACAAGGGTTTGCTAGATTGATTGAGCACAAACAGATCTAATTTTGATGCTTTCTAACTTATGCATACTTGGCTTTACAACTCAGTAATACTTTTCAAGACAATATGCACATTATCTGAAATTGAATAGGTGCCTTTCTTTGCTTAGAAGTTGGTTGTTTGTTTGGGTTTTCTCTTCCATGAAACAATGCAATAATATACACGGAAGTGTGGTCTTGCGAAACTGTATACTTTTTCCTGAAATTTGCAAATTATGTATTGCTTTGAAAATATCAATGTAAATTTCCCTGTGGAAGCATAATAAAGTGGTTTGTTTTTTTTTTACACCCAGATATGACCTTTGCTTTCTTTGAAAAACAGGCTTCCAGCTTCATGACTCCGTGATGTAGTGTGTCCTGTTTTTAATGTAGGAGATCTTAGTCTGCTTTATCTTCTAAAATACAAATATTTGTATGCAAATTTCAGTCTATAAAATGAATGTAAAAACAACTTTCATTCAAAGATTACAGTTAGTTACTTCAGACTCTTTATTTGTTCTTCCTAACTTTTTTAGTAACTTGCTCCTTATAATTCCTGGCTAAAATCAGTCATACCACATCATTTTGGGTGGCATCTTCAGAGGTGCTGTTTGTTCTGTCTTGGAGTTTCTTTTTTCATATTACTCAATACTGTGTTATCCTGAAATATGTTTTCTACAGCAAATTGCTTCTTTGGCATTCTGGAACAATAAATGGCAATAAAATGAGGTGAGTTTTCAAGTTGTATAAGAAAATCATGTAATTGATGTGTTTTATTGAAAAACCATCTAATTACTTTTTAAAACCTTTTTTAGTCATCTTGGTAACATGCACTGTGTGGAAGCTAAGAATATGTGACTCAGGAGAAAATGTGTTGCTACTCATTTTGGAGAAAAAAAAATCCCATTGTGTTCATATAGAGACTGAGCTGAGCTGCAAGGGAGCAAACAGAGCACTGTTCATTGCATACTGCACAAAATCTGGGGATGATGTAAATTTTCATAACTCATTTGACTTCAGTGAAGCTGCACTGATTTATAGGAGCTGAATGGTTTTTGCACAGTGGTATTTTCTCTGTTTACTTAAAAAAAAATCTGTGCTTAATATTGGACAGAACAGCAAAATAATGTTCCCTGACCTGTATCTCTTGTCCTTGGGGAAGTCCTTCTGGATTTACATTAGTGGAACGAGGCTCAAAGTCTGGTTCAAAGTACTGAGAGGCCTATCTATTTCTTTTTTCTTTTTTTTTGCTTCCTGCTTTGAGCCACTTTGTTGGATCAAAGCTAGTTGAAAGCTGAGCTAACCAGATGGTTAGGGATTTCCCTATGGAAGACAATCCTAGGGAGACATAGAACTAGAACAGGGGATTACTTGGTTGGGGAGGTACTGAAAAGCATTTGGCTAGAGTATTGATGGGCACAGGTAAACTGCTTGAATGACATGGGGGCTGGCATAACATAGAGCATCCCTAAAGCTGTCCTAATGGCACTGTGAGATGGCTGTGGGATTAGTGGATAGAAGAGGAAATGTGCCTGTCTTTTCCCAGCTGTGCAGGGTGAATCTCAGCTTCAATGCAAAATTCAGTCTGTGAAACAGAATTTTTACTTGAGAAGCCAGAGTTTTATATTTTCATTTGAGGAGTACTGTTTTGTATGCAAACCTTCTCAAGCATCAAGATGAGAGTATTCTCTAAGGTGTGTTACTGCTGCTTCAAGTACACAGTTTTGCAATTCATTAAACTCTGCTGTCTTGCATGAAAATGTTAGTTCATATAAACACCTGTAATGTGCATTTACAAAATGGCACGTATAACCATGTTGTGGTACCTTTCCATTAATAACAGTTCAGTTACTATGCAATTTGCAAATTTAGCAAGTGTTACAAAACAAAGAATGTTCTTTTAGTGCTATTGAAAGAAACCTAGGATGTTTGAAATGATGAATATTGCTGTTTTACTGTAATATTCTTACAACTATTTCCAATAATTTAGGAGTTCTTCATATTATTTCCTAATGGTTAAACTGGTTTACCCATTAGATTTCTAAGTTGCAACACAAATTTAAACTATAATCACCCCAAAGTCTTGGCTGTACCTGCCCGAAGCACCACTTCTTCTCCAGGGAAGATCATGAACAGCTGAAATTTTGTGAATAGTTTGAGCAAGTAGTTACCACATGAATGGATGGCAGCTAACTTTTCAGAGAGAAACCTGTTACAGCTCAGTTGATGATGTATGTCATATTGTGGGATGATAGGAAAATGTATCAAACACAAATTTGACATATTTACAAAAATTTCTGCTCGTACCATTTGCATTGTTAAAAACTGTGCCTAAATTTAGATGCAATAAGCCTGTTCTTCTGTTGTTTATGTGAGTGTAAATTGGCGCAGATGTAATGGTCCTACCCTATGTACAATTAACAGAAGAAGAAAGAATTGAGTGTTTTGTAATTTATAAAAGTTTCATGAAAATGAAATCTCTTCAGCTGCTGTAAATGTTTAGAGGGAATCTTGGCCAAGCATCTTACTTGGCGGTGGAAGATCACCCTTAGAATAAGCCTGTTCAGCCTGGAGAAGAGAAGCTGTGTGGTGCCCTTGTAGCAGCCTTCCATTCTCTGAAGGGGGCCTACAAAGATGCTGGAGAGGGACTCTTCATCAGGGACTGTAGTGATAGGACAAGGGGTAACGGGTTCTAACTTAAACAGTGGAAGTTCAGGTTAGATAGAAGGAAGAAGTTTTTTTGCCGTGAGGGTGGTGAGGCATTGAAACAAGTTGCCCAGAGAAGTTGTGAATGCTCCATCCCTGGCAGTGTGCAAGTCCAGGTTGGACAGAGTCTTGGGCAACGTGGTCTAGTGTGAGGCATCCCTGCCCATGGCAGGGGGATTGGAACTGGATGATCTTAAGGTCCTTTCCAACCCTAACTATTCTATGATTCTATGATTAATGTACATTTCAATATTTATTCACATAGGTTTTTAGTTTTTAATTTCAGCACATATCTGTAGTCATTCGCAGTCAAAACATCTGTCTTAACATTAAACGAGAGTGCTTCTGGTTATTATGAAATGTGAGGATAGACTAATCATCTCTAATACAGCATTAAGAAATTCCCTGCATGGAGAAAGACAGATTTACACTAGCATTATCTTATGTGGGTATATGAGATAATGGGAGAATAAATCTCCGTAGTATAATAAAATGTATAATTTAGAATCTCTTCATGAGATTAATGCATACAGTTTTCTCTTCTTTTTTTTTTTAGTTCATGAGATTAATGTTTTCATGGGTTTCAGTTTCCCTATCAATCAGTCATCAACTGAACATGATTACAGGATTTTGGAATGAAAAGAAGTATTCTTAGGGTTATTGTTTTTAGGAATAAAATTGCTCCATAATAATTTTACTGTCGGTCTTAAACCTCAGTTTTCATTCAGTTGCCAGAGACTTTTTATTAGGTTTATTTTATGAAACTGTTTTTACTGTAGGAATCAATGCTTTCTAGAAATATGGTACACTGTCATAATGAAGAAATGAAAACACAAGAAGAAAAAGTAATATGTAAAGAAGGAACGTTAGCACTGGTTACCAACATGCAATAAAAATACAGTAGTTTTGTGCGATACTTTGTAATTTAAGCCTATTATCAGATGTTCATACTTGTAAGAATAAAGGCTATTGTTAATGAACTCTGTTCAGAGAGACAGAAAATCAGACGCCTCTTAAAGCCCTTTGTTACTGCTTTGTAGGAGATGTTGAAAGGCAGCATAATTAAGGGCTTGGTTACTAAACTAAAGCAGAGGTCACTAGTCCTGGCTGTCCTGAGTGGTTTGGCATTTCACCTCATTTTCTGTGTTTCAGTTTACTAAGTGAAAGTAAGGGTAGCAGTACAAAGCTGCATGAAAATCCCAACTGATCCTGGCAAAAATAAAAGTGTTACAGGATGCTGTTCTATGATTTTGTTGCTAGGAGTTAGTGTTCAACATACTTGTTCTAATAAAACCTCATCCTGTTATTTATCTAGTTTAAAAATTGCTGCTTCTTGCATGAGACAAATGGTTCTTGTGATCATTTTGCCTTTTTAAGCTTTGGATTGCTTATTGCTTATCCAATGCTTTGCAATTGGATTGGATCAATTTTCTGTTTACAGATTGGAAATGGTTTCACTTTGAGGTTAAACTGTCACATTCCAGCTGTAATTATACCTGTTCTGGAATTCAGTTTTTATTTCTGAGTTGAAGATAATTTCCTTTCTCAGGAAACCATATAAGAATCTCCTCTGATATGCTTTTTACATGCCTTTTATATGTTCATCTAAGTTACTCAAATGAAAGAAATGCTTCAGTATTTTCTGGAATTCGATGAGATTTAAATATTTGCTATTGATATCAGTATGAAGTGTGCTGTGGTACTCTTTGTAAAATCTTTTGCTGTAAACTCAGAATTAAAGCTATTTATTTTTGGAACTTAGCAGAAGTATTACTTACATATCCTTCAGTAGAAGTGGGTGTGTGAAACACGCTGCACAACTTTAGTGATTCTAGGTTTTGGGATATGCTTTTTACTGTTGTCTAAGAAAGCGTTACTAAGGAAGGATTACTCAATTATTACTCATGTTCCCAAGCTCTACAGAGTATACTGAGCCCTACTGACGGTATTCTCTCCCATCCACTGTGCCTCGCACCATCCTTGTTCATCACATGACAGCAATAATTCTACTATTTAGAAATCAGCTCTTAACACAATTAACCATTACCATCCAGATACAGAGAAAAGACAAGAACTGAACAGTCTGTTTGGCTTTCTACTTAATGAAGATTTTCTTTGATAACCTTTGGCAATGCTCCTAAGTGAACAGTTCTGTGCACTGTACAGAAAATAGATGGTTTGCCTTTCATCCTGAGAAACATACAGCACCAGAAAAAAGTAAGGTGGATTTGGGTAGAGGTGATGTGCCTGGGAAAATGCTTTGAAAATACCTGGCACATTGTAAATGCTGCATTATTTCAAAGACTAATGTTTACCCCTTATAAGTGAGCTTATGTTATATATTATTTCTGGCAGAGCTCGGTTAGAGGAATTAGAAGAAATGGACATGCCATTGGGGGCATATAAAGGCCTTTAACCTTCTCCTGTGCTGATGAGAATACTCTGATCTTTGTTTTAAACACTGTACATTGGATCCTGTGTCCAGGAAAAAGAACAAACTTGCTTTGTGTCGTTGTTCCAAATATCTGCTATACTATAAAATGTGACAAGAAAGATGCTTTGAAGCCACGACCTTCAGGGTTTGAAAAGGCTTTATTTTTTTTTCTAATTCTTCAATCCATCTCTGTTTTACAATAGCAAATTGCAAAGCTTGATCTTTTTAATCTGTGTTTCTATTTATAAGTGTGTCAGAAAATAGCTCTACAACCTTTCTTCAGTCTGATGCAAATTATGCAACATTTCATTTTTTTGGTATTCTTAAAACTGAATAATACTGATAGTTATAGTTAGCGTTTATGTTGTACTTTACTGGGGGAAAAAACCTGTAAAAATTAATTAGGGAGGGTTTAAGGAATATCATTGTTTTTCTTCTGCCTCTCATTGTGATAATTAAAAGGCTTTTTTTTTTATCCTGTGAGAAGCCACACTGCATCAAGGCCAACAGAGCATTTACAAGAAGTGATATATGAGCTCTGGGTAGCCATAAACTACAGTGAAGTAAGCTGACATTGACTTGGCTTCTGTAAGTTTTTGTTATTACAGGTTTGTAATTTTACTTGGAAAATTGTGAAAGTTTGATTTATATAAATGCTAGTGATGTTAATAATTGTGTCTAGAATCAGCACAGTGCATCATTGATCAAACCCGTTGCAGCTTTGTTTTAAATCAAATGTGAGAAATTTGACAAGCCTGTAGCTTTCCGCTATAGATTTTTTTTCTTGAGATGCTCCAGGTATCAAAGTTAGAATTGTAAAAGCGTTAAAGAACGAACTCCAATTTACAGACCTGTCAATAATGGCAGCAGCAGCATTATGATTGATGTAATACGTATAAGATTGCATGAAGAAAACTCAGCACAAATGATTTCTGTAGTACCTGTTACTTATAGATTTTACAAGTGGTAACATTTAGAATAATGATCATCTAATATGCTTCTTTACAAAACCACAGACCATAAATTTCAGCTATTGGTTCAACTTGTGAATTGGTAGCTTGTATTCAGATATTTACTGTTGACAATTTTGTAAGTCCTTTTAAGAGTCATGGATTACAGCGTTTAATTTTGACACTACAAGCCTTGTATTTGGCAGTTCGGAAGAGCAATTCAACTCCAGTTTACCAAGCAAAATGTATTGCTCTGTTATTGTCCACTCTTTTCCATTCTGTCCATCTTTAGTCCTTTTGTAAACATTATTGGCTTTAATTCTATGTTTGTAGTAAAAGAATACATTATGGCATGGGCTGAGAATCAGTCCTGTAGATAGCTTTTAACTCTAAATAATTGATAACTACTTATTAAGAAATACAGTATCGAGAAAGTATTTTCTGATTTGATATTGCCACTTAACTTCTGAGTATTCTTGTTTCTCAGAGTCAGAAACTCGTGTGGTATTACTTCAAAGCTTCAGAAATATGTTGTTAACAGTTTTTGTCATTTGTTAGTGGGAATATTTGATCTGAGAAGACGTATGTTCCCTGAAAATCTGTTGAGGTCTATAAAATTTAATTAATCCTTTAAGAATAACTAATAATCTTTAATCACATATTGCATGATGTTCCTTGAAATCAATATTGAGGTAGATGACTCACAGCAGTAAAAGTCACACTGTTTACTCTTTTGAAATATTGGCAAAACAATGAAATTCTTTTAGTCTTATGGATTTTTCCAAGATACATTTATTCTAAGGGAAGTATATCTGTTTTCTGAAATTGAATAAACAGGAAAAAGTATACCTTGAGACATGTCTAAGATGCTGTTTGTCTCCTGATGGCATTCTGCAACAGCAGGGAGAATTGGATTTGGCATTAGTAAGTCTGACTAGAAAAGGATTATTTGTAGGGGGTTCACCAGTAGTGCTCTAGTACTTGGAACCTATGGCTTCCTTGGAGGTGCTGTAACAGTCTTGAGACTTTTTTGCAACGCACCTGGGCTCTCAGAGCGGTGTGAGCTGTTTCTCTCCCTTTTGAATAGATTTGAATATTAATGGATTAATAGATTTTTCAGTACTAATGTTGGAGGTTTATGTTGTCATAATCTTAATTGTCAGGATGCCTTTTTATAGGCAATGAAAACAAAATCTGGAGAAGAAGGGGGAGAAGCCTGCCATTGTATACTTGTACTTCTGGATTGTCAACAGTGGTTGAAGCCAAAGTTTTAAACATGCTTTGGTATAGACCTCCCTATAAACATCAGTCGTTGCTGGCTTCCCTAGATTTTGCAGCTTCCCTAGATTTTGCAGCTTCCTTACATTTCCTATGTCCTCTTTTTCTTTTTAATGTGCAAAACAACAATAACAAAAAAAGGTTCTTTATGTACTGTATGCTTTGTATAGATGAGTAAAAGAATCCTTGAGCTGGAAAACCAACTACCTTTCTTCAGTGGTGAGAAATACTATAGATAGAGCTGCTAAAACCTTGGCATCTATTATCATGCCAGACTTGAGCATAGCTGTAGTGGGACCCTTAATGGATTGATCTGTGAACTCAACTCAGCACCCCTGAGAGCATACAGACAAAGCTTTAAATTACAGTCACAACCTGTGATCCTAAAGGTATATTCCAGGGTTGAACCTTTTGTCCCCTGACAAGAAGCCTAATATAACTTGTACTTGTGTCAGAAGTCCCACATTGGGATTGCAGAGTTTAGGAATACTTTTCTCAGCTCTATTCCATTTTCAGCAAAATGCAGGAGGCATCTAATATCGAAGAAATCTTCTGCAAAGTCCTCCTTGGGACAGCTTTTCGCTTTATACCATAGAAAGTTTTACTAAGTTTTGAGGCACAATGTTTTTCACAAAGCTATCACAAATTGGACTGTTGCCAAGCTGCAGTCAACATTCATCCTAACATTAACATTTTGCTCCAGCATTAGTGAATACATATCCTTGTTTATACCCATACTGCATTTTGCTTTAAGTTATTGTAATGCAATAGTCAGTTGTAGAGGATAATCTTGTGCATGACCTGAGTTTCAGCTTGGGGAGTTCTTAGAAACATTTAATCAGATTTGTCACATCAATGGAAAGAAGTTTGCATAATGCAGTATGAAAAACTTGCAGTAGTGTTACTTAAATCAGATAGAGGAGTTTAAATTGATTCTTATTTGTTGTTTACCGTTTTCAGCTTTACTAAGGTCTAATCTCTTTCCAACATTATTTAAAGAAGGTGCTGTCCATGTTCTGACTTCTTTCTGGTTTTATGTAGTTATTTCCAATTATAAGCATTCTTACTTTAACTTGTCTTTAGTCTTCTAACCTCTGTTGTCTATATTTTAGAAAACCTTGGCTCATGACTTACTCTCCAGGTTAGATGTTAATTCCTAACAGCCCCACAGTTAGCCAGCTACATGCTGTCTCCTTATCTCCACCCTTGGGACCCAGCTGTACATTGATGTGTATTAGTCATTCAGTATCTGTATATACAAATCAAAATGCTCACATCCACCCTAATGTGAACATATACCTTTCTTTTATACTTGAAGATGTCCAGAATATTCAATGCTCTGTCTTTATACTTGCTGGGCTAGAGAGTAGGGAATCCAATTCAATGCCAAAGCTGATTCCTCCCCCCCTTTTTACCCCAGTTTATTTATCAGCAAAAGAAGCCTGTCTTCACACATACACACATCTGTATGTCCATGGGCTTTCCCCTAACAACTCACCTAAGAACTGTATTGAGATCATGAGCATAAAACAGTTTGCTAGTTGTTTCTGGTCCAGTAAAAGGTCCTGTGGTATTTATAACAACTCCATGTGCAGTTTGAAAGGTAACTGGTTCATCCAGTGGTTGGTGTGGATCTGATAGAGGGGAAAGCTTCATTGACAACAGCCAGTTCTTTACAGCCCTGTGTCTTTTTTTTATTTCTGTGGTGTTCTACACATCTATGAGCTTTTCAAGGATGATCCTGCTTTGTTTTTGAGATCAGAGGTCATACTCTGTGTGGTTTTTACTGAGTTGATCCATCTGGTTTTAAGGTCAGTATTTATATGCAACTTGGAGGAAAGTCTCATCTATTACAATTCTTATTTTAAAATCATTTGATGTTTTTATTATGTACTTTCAGCAAATGCTGAAAGTCTGTAAAGTATGTCCAAGGGCTCAGCAGTATTTTAGGGAGTGGAGCTCAAAGTTACATTGCATATGATGCCACTACAAGCTGCTCCCAAACCATTCGAACCCATTTTCCATCTCTGTGCTTTGCTCTTGCATCTCTTACAGAGGTGATTGCACAGTGTCTGGGGGATGATTGCGCATGGGGTAAGGCAGCAAAGGATCACCTTTTCAGTGACAGTTCATTGTTAGCTTGGATTAAGTCAATGAAGTCCTGATCTTACTGTTGTGAACTGCCTTACCTTGGTATGGTGTGAATCATGAACCATGATGAGTCTCTCTTTTCAATTAACTGGACTGAACTGTTTTTATCTGAAGTGCATCACATGGGTTTAGGCTAGATTTTCTGTGCCAGTGAATGAAAATCTGCCTTTGTATATACACAGACGTAGTAAGGAATCCATGTGCATGAAGGGGAGTAAGATCGGTACACCAGATGAAGCCAGCTCTGAAGCATGATGCTGCTCGCAGATTTGCCATGCCAGAATCAGGCTGAAGGTGCAAGCTTGCCTCTCCCAGTTGCAGTTCTTTTCTAGCTCACTGCTTTCTGCAGAGCAAACCAATCTGCACTGGGCCTATTTAGTGTTACAGTTCAGTCCTTCATTGTAGCTTATCTGCTGGTAATGGTGTGCTGTTGGATCAAGGTCCATCAACTCTCTTCCCCTGAGCTATTTCCTCCTTGCCTGCATCATGACGGAGCAATGACTGAGGAAGGAGCTTCCTCTTCCTGCACCTTGAGCCCTTTTTGATAGTGCGTGCTACTGACACTTTCTGACAGCACACTGTTTTTGAAGGCAGTCTTTTTCATCTACTCTTCATGTGATGGAGGGGTAATTGTTTCTGAGCACTAACGAAGCCGAACACAGTTTTCTTGCTTTATAACACTTTTATTTTCTTTTCCTAAGGAAGTATTTCAGTTACATCTTTAAGTTAGTCCCTGATGCCCAGTGTAGATTTTGCTTTCCAGCTATGTCGAATTTGGGATTTTGCCAGGAGCATAGCTATCTGTAAAGTGCACGCTCTGACTTCTCTAAGAGATGCTTTGGAACTGTATTTATGGGATTCAGGGACACCACACCTTATTAGTGGTTTTATTTCCCCTGCCTGAAGGTTGAAAATTTTTTTCTCAAGTTCATCAAAACTAGGACATGACAAGGCAGTGACTTTTCTAATTTATTCAGTAGTAATCAGTAAACAGATGCTTTCTCATACCCACTCATCATGTTTTGTGTATGCATTTTGGTTGTGTGGAGGCAGATTGCTGTCAAGTTAGAAGCTTCAACACCCTTAGTAGGATCTCTTTATTAGTGTCTATTGATGGGAATTTGATCATACAGTATTAACTGATGGTGGGACTGAGTATTGGCTCTGGGAGTGTTACTAGTTTTGTGAGTTGTGAGTTATGAGTTAGTTTGTTCCTCCAGCTGATACTAACTGGTATGTAGTTTGGCCGTGCATGACAAATAGCCAATGGTAAAATAGTTTTAGATTTCTATTCAATAATTTACATGAATAATTAGCATTATGTTTGCTATTTCACTTTTATCTGTGAATCCTGCATCCTTTCTGTGCAGCAGAGCAGTTGTTGTACAGGAAAGGAGGCTGCCTGCTCTCCATAACAGTCACAGACTAAAAGCTTTTCCTGGGAAGGTGGGGAATGTGGTTTGCAGCCTCTCAGGCTAAAGAGGAAATTGAATCTAGGTCTTCCACCACTTGGAAGAATTTTCTGATCTGCAGGCTTTAACTAAAATACACACATCAACATAAACCTATCTTGGAAGAAAAACTTACCTGGCCACAGGATGTGTTGCACATACCCTGAGATAAGACCCTCAGGAAACTAGATACAGAGCTGCTCAGAGTGGGTAATTCAAGATATGCACGCAGGAGAAGCATTAAGTGTTGAGGGAGCTTTAAGGTCTGGGAAGCAGAGGCTTATCACTGAGCAACTGTGGCAATGTTTTGGTTCTTGTTTGAGATGTATATGCAGAAACTCTTCCAAATAGTATAAACATCTTTTATAGAAGTTGGGGTACTCTAGTGCTGCGTTAAGGGTCACAGGAAAATCTGCATTTTTATAGTGTGAAATAAGGTGAAGAATAACTAATTTACATGACAAGAACTTTCCATCAGCCATTATCTGTACTCAGAGGTAGTTGAATGGTTCTCAACAGTTTGTTGAAATGTTATTTCCTGTGGGTCTGAGTACACCCATAGTTGCAGTCCATTTATTTTATTGCTGTGTCTGATAAAAGTATAGCATAATACAAATTATGCAGGCAGATTTTAAAACAACTGTGTGGTGTTTTGCAAGTTTGGTAATGTTTCATACTGTTGACTTAGACAGAATGGTGCTCTGAACAGCCACTTGCCATGTGTCCATGGCCAAAAACCCAGATAGGTTTTTGTGTGTAAAATCCATGGTCTGTATGTAGGATCAGCAGTTAAATGGATAAATGGATAGAAGTAAAAGGCTTTGTAGTGACTTCTCTGTTGTAGAATACTATACATTATTCATGACACCAACCTGCCTTGGCATGCTTAAATGTATTTCTGGCATTTAACCTGAGATATATATCCAAATCCAGAATAACACAGCATCTACTAGTCTGATCCGAGCATATCTTATTAAGCCTCTCACATCTCTGTCAGTCTCTAGAGAGGAAGAATGTGAACAGCTAGCCTGAATATTACTGGATTTGAAGTTTAATGGAGGAGAAAAAAAAATCATCTTTGGCTGTTGCTTTGCTAATTCATTTTTATTCCAAATGGTAAACATGGTGGTAGATGTGAATGAAAAGCATCCAGAGTATAAATAATAAATGCTTCTTCCAGCTGTACAAAGCACTTTATGTTTTTGAAATGATGCTACTATTATTTTTTGTTTGCTTTTAAATGGATTACATTTGGATTATATTGTTACATAGTACTATGCTTTCTGCTAGACTCTGAAAAGGTCTTTATCTGTGTTCATAAGTGTTGATTTTATATAATTACTAGCATAAAACATCATATGCTGCTAATTAAACACGAACAAATGGAATGAATATTCAGGGAATTCTTGGCAATTTGTAGTCTTTTGTATGAGCTCAGTGCAGATGTTTAGGAGTTTCTCACTTCTTGACAAGTAATAGATGTTTTGTTCAAAATGTCTGAATTAGGAACATATTTATGTGCTTTCTTACTAGGTTAATGTTTGTGAATTTATCTTACCTGAATTATAATTACTACATTAAATCCACACTAATGACAGCAATAAGTGAAATCAAAATGCATCCCTTCTTCCATCCCCTGCTCAACGCATTTCTAACCATACAATTGAAGATGTGTTGTGGCACTGGCTTCATCCCTTTGGGAGTCCTTTATCCCCTCCAGTTTGGCTTCCTTAAGGTCTAAGGTTCATGTTAGTATATCTTAAGTGGAAGACAAAAATATAAATCAGCTATCCTTCAAAAGCTCCTTTGAAAATCACAGTATGAATCTTTCTAAGCTTCCAGCTATCACTTAGGAGACAAACACTGACTTTTCTAACAGTGTAAAAGATAATGCCTATCAGAAAACCACAAAGTGGGAGGCAAAGACTGAATTAACCTTCAAAGTTTTTGGCAACTCTTGTAGTATACTTTCTTTGCATAAATCTGCGAGTTGGTCAGTGGTGGAGGTAATTCACCTTTATGTTTCATAGTTGTGGTATCAGTATATAATACTGAATATATATACAGGGCATTCAGGTGAGATGGTATATGGGGTCTGCAACATACAAGAATAAAAACATGGGCATTACACATTTTAATAAAGGTGAAACCAGAATTGTTTTCAAAAGCAGTCAATTTATATGACTAGTCTTTCAAAAAGAAGTGCCAGCTGAGGACTAGAAACTAGTATTTATTGTCTGTCAGCACCCTGATGAGATACAGTTCAAAACAAAGCATGTAAAACCAAAGATAAGTTTCTGTGCTGAACTGCTGTTTATTCTTTGGATGAAGTGAAAAGAGGCAAGAGAAAAATGCTGTGTTGAAGAATATTTTGTAGGAGTCATAAAGTAACCAAGTTATACCATGCTTTAGATTTTGCATGGTTTTCCCTTTTTAATGTGAATAAATCTATTGCTAAACCACTGTCTGCAATTTCTTTCCTGAATTGTCTCTGGTTTAACACACGGATGAAATTCCAGTCAGAGGCAGTTGCCTTCATTTCCTGAAGGCACGGTCATATAATATGACTCTGAATTAAATAGTATATGCAGATAGAAATTTGATAATGGCACATTAAAGATGATTGTCCAGTGGAGGTAAATGGGTATTTGAGCCATCTGTGTCACTGGAAGTGTGATTAAGACAAGTGCAAGAAGTTTTTCAAAGAAGGCAAAGCTTCAGCTATGAAGAGTCTTAGCTGTTAGAAGGCATTTGATATACAACTGTATGGTGAATTCAGAGCAGAGATTTGATCTCTGATTTGATTAAATTTCCTTTAAAAGAAAAGGCTTCCTTCTCTCTTTTTTAGGTAGAGGAAATTCTCATGAGAAATTGGTCATACTTAGACTGCAGAATGAGGTGCTTAGATGCTCTTTTGCTGTATTTTCTGCTCTCTGGACATGTATTGCCTCAGGCTGTTCATTCTCAGCTCACCAAGGCATTACAGCTCTCACAATTTCTTATGCTTCTTTTGAGGGCAAATGTATTTGATCTCTACTTTGTGCAGTGCAGTGTTCTGGTCCTGTTTCATCATCATGAGTTAAATTCTCTTCAGACTCCTTCAAATCCTCAAAGAGTCTTGACACCGCAGAACTTTTGCAGCTGAGCTGTATTGCGCACCAGGAGTGCATCCCTTGCTCTCTACAGGAGCTTTCTGGTTCCAGCATGGGGAGGTCTGGACAAGCAGACAGCTCCCAGGACGTGTCTGAAGAGAGCTGAAGAATAAGTGCAGGAGTTTGCTGGAACCAAGTGGCAATTGTGGAATAAAAACCTGCAGTCAATAGATATAGACAATAAAAGAATAGTCACTGAATCTGTGAACTCGTTTAGGATTTGGCTCAACAACAGCAGTAAATGGAAGCAGATGATAATCAGGTTCTCCGCTGTTGGTGCACAGGGTATTGAATGAACATGTACTGCTTCTGTGCTGAGGAGACATACTGAGTTAGCAGCCACATTTGGCCAGCTTGGCTTTGATTTTATTACAAGTGTCAGGCGCTTGTGTCTAGACTGGTGCTTTGGCAGCTAATTGATCTCCAGCATTTGATATGCTAATTATTTCTTTCATAATATGCTAATATGTGTACCATGAAAAAAACACCTTTTAAATGCTACGGGGATATCTCAGAGGCATATTTGGAAATGGAAAATAAGACCTATAAATCTTGATTCATATCAGCAATATACAAATGACTGAGTGCTTATAATTGTGGGAATTTAACTGAAAAATGTGAACGCTAAGACAGATATTGTTTAGTCATACTGTGACTGTATAGGGCATGTTTAACAGGCTGGCCTGCACAGCCCGAACAGCTAGAAAATTGGTGTGGATTAGGGAATATACGTCTCTGATCAGCAGACTTAATAGACCGTGGCAGCTTTTGTGCTGCTACTGCATGGGTGTTCCTTTTTGTGAGGTCAGTAATCTGAACATCCTAGTTTTTTTTTTTATCATATTTCCTGCAGTTAGAGAATGAAAAACTAAGCAGAGGAGTGTAGGGGAGTCACCTCCCAGTTTGCCTTCAGGAAAGCGCATATGTCTCTACATGAAGACTACTCCAGGTAACTGAGTTACTTCCTGGCTCTCTGTGAAGAACCAGCTTTTGACCATTCAAAAGTAGATGTTAGTTGAATGCTTTCTGAGATGTGCTTGTATGCTCATTCCCCATTTTTTTTTCACTTCCCCTTTTTGGATTTTCTTCACACTATCTGAGTATTTCTAAAATACAGTCTGATGTGTTTCAGTTACTAACCCTGTAGTTCTGTGTGTAATGATAATAGTACATGTTCTTCAATCCTTGACAGAAAGGCACCATCAAGGAGAGTTTTCCTGCACGTTTTCTTTTGTCTGTCTCTGCTTTTATTTAATACATAAAACTGTAAGTGGTTTTGGAAGCTATCAAAACAAGTCTGCGGAAGGATAACTATGGAGCAGCCTTCCTAGGACCTAGGCCAGATCTGCAAGAAGACATTATTAATTCAGTACAGAGCCAGGGCAGATGCAGGACCCTTACTGACCTTTGGAGATCAGCCATATTTGGCAATGGAACCATTTACTGTATTAAAATATTTTCAAAAGAAAACTGTTAGATTTTATTCTGTACGGACACCTTCTGCTTAGGCTAATAGGCTGTCCCTGTGCCATTAGGTAGACAGTAATTAGATTACTAATATGTACTTAAAGTTTTAAATAATAGGAAATGTCTGATCTACATTTGGCTTCAGTCCCTGGCAGCAGATCAGATGAACACCTATCAAGTGTTATAAGTGCATGAGCAGATTCTACAACTGTTACTGGGAACAGAATCCATGCCTGTGGTAATAAGCTTATGTGTATGCTCAAAGCCCTAATCACGTTCTTGTTGATTAGAGAGAACTTTGATTTTATCCACAGGGGTATAAGAAATTGATTATTTAGCTCTGCAGACTAAACCAACCCAAATAAAAGCATCCCTCCATAAACAGAGGAATGTTAGTGAACTGATTCCTGAAATTGAAGTAAATGGAGCTGTATTTACTGAAGGCTGAAGCAGTAAGTCAGAATGCCTTCTTATGTCAAGGGTTGTTATGTACAGTTAAATTCATCCAACTACAAAATACTGCAGATGATGTAGAATCACAGTAGTGTTCAAGGCAAAGAGGGTTTTGTTTTTATACTGAAATGTAGCGTGTTATATTTAGTTTCACTTTGGGCTTCTTCAGTATTAATATAAGCAGTTGACAAAGTAGAATTCCTCATCCTGACACAAGTGTAAGTGATGAAAGGATCTTGTCTCTTGTAAATAACATTCCTTCTTGTGCTAGCTTATTTTTCAAGCATTTTATTTTCTTCACTTGCAAAACTGATTTTTGGAAACAAGTATCTGCCATCCTGAATCCCCTTCTTAAACTGGAGCTCTTAAGGGAATAATTTTAATTGAAGTCGAAGGATAAAATGTATCTTTGCATCAAAACAAGGACTACTTGGTCTTATTTGCAGCCCTTTACTTCTGGTTCAGGAAATTATTTCCTGGATGCACTTGAGCCCTTCAGCAATAGACTTGGGATTTTTTTTATCTTTTAGCTCAAAGAATTACATCTGGTAGAGACCATAGAGTTATACAATAACTGCTCCTTTGGGGCTTCATTGATGAGCCTAAAACCTTTGCCACTTTCATCTATATGCATAATATATTACAAATACCACATAAATTAATGTCTTAATATGCTTACATTATTCAAACATAGCACACAGAGGTGTTACTGATACAGGTTTAACCAGGGACAAACTTGGACCGGTTAGGTTATTGAAATACATCTTTAACAGGAGAAATAATTAAAACTTGTAAGTGACTTGAACAATGGAGCGTAGTGACTTCACTATGAAGAAATTCAATATGCTTCAGAAATCTTACATACAACTGAGTAGACTTTAAACAAATGTATTTTGTGACTCTTTGAACACTGAGTTGAATTTATTTTAGCCTCTTGCATTTGCTTTCTATAAATATTCTAGACAACAGGATTTATGAGTGGTAATGTTTACCAAAATAATCACATCATAACTTTTGTAAGCACAACACTATTCTCCATAAGGTACAGTATCCACACAGAAGATTTGGTGTTACAAATTTCATCCTGCTGACAAGAAAAAGAAAACATACCTTTGAAGAATTAAGTCAGATGAGTCAAATTTAAGATGCTAAAAGCTTGGAAGAAAATTCTAAAAATGACCCAATGAGTAAGTCAGTGGGGATGAGGAGAGCTGACAGATAAATCATACTGCATAGGACCAGTAAATGGTCAGGAAGAAAAATCATGAGGAGAGCATGAGTTCCAGATAAGGCTGTTAAGAAGAGTTAGCCAATTAACAGAAGTATAAAGGGATTAACATGGAATTAAATGGAATTAATTAAAAGGAATTAAACATGGAAAATAGTTCTCCAGAAAGCTAATGTGCAAACTATATGCCCCCTTAATAAGATATGTATTGGCTTTCGAATATAAACATGCCCTATTAAAATTACACCAGGGATCTCATGGAGTCACATCATTATGCTCACATGCCAGGTACTGTTTCCAAAGTGTTTGTTATGCAAGCAATACACTCACATTGGCAGTTAGATTAATGGTACTCAATGGATTAATTAGAGGCTGCCACTGCAGAACGTTCAGTGCTTTCTGACAGTTCAGTAATGCACCTAGGATGCATCAGTTTGTATCCTGTGAAACAGATCATTCCAAAATAATTTTCTCACGGCTGATTTTTAAATAGTACTTGAATTTTAAAATCTCTCTGAACAAATGCTTCCACATACTCTAGGCTGGGCGTCAGACAAATTAGGGATTCTTTCTCTTGCCCAATTGAGCTTGGAGCTACCTTACTTTTTTTTGTGATGCATCTTTAAATTCATTCAGCGTCTGTTGAGAAATGTATGCAATATACTGAGTTATTTTTAGAAGACTGGAGTGCTTCTGAATGAATAGCTCTAGCTAAATAAACCATTATATAAACAGATGTATCTTACTAAAAGATCTAAGCTATGACTGCATTTTAGGCAAAAGGATTTGCTGAGTTGGTCTTAAGACTAGGCAGCTTTGTCCTGTGGGGTGGTGTCTTATGGCATACTAACTCAGGGACTCATACTCATGTGAGTATTCACTGAGCTTGAGTACAGTTAAGAGATAGTACACCTCTCGTTTTTACACTGTTCCTTTGGATGTTAGTATCCCATTATTGGTACCTGTAATCTTTGAGCAATTGAAAATAAACATCTGCAATAATGAAAGCTGTGGCTCAGGTCCGTAATGTTGAAATGAGAGTGTACACCTGCTAAGGCTCTAATTTTGAGCTGTGATATTTCATCTATATTACTAAATATATCATAAATTTTGCCCAACCTTCTTAGCAACCACAAAGAACTGTGCTGTAGATAAAAAGTCTTGGTGGCAGTTGCTTTTTAAGTGGTTCTTACTGCAGTAATCTACTTGTCATAATCTGGAGGCCTCTGCTTGCTGCTCAGCAATCAAAGTTACACTTAACTATAAAGACCAAGCCATTTATTCAAAAATCCCAGTGCTGCAGCCAGCAATGATATACAAATCTTGCCTTTACTGCAGGGAAGGAGGGAAAGTGTGGAGAGAATCTGATTTTGGAATAAACCTTATTCACAAGACCTGCCTCCCTCTGTCTTGCTCTGGAGCAGTGCTTAACATTTGTTCTTACTCTGGTTTACTTTGTAGATCCTAAGCATTAAGAGCTTGTATCAAGTCTATCTAGGAGAAAAAGAATAAACCATTTACAAATGACTAATTCCATACTTGAACTGTCTTTTTGGCTAAGCAGTTATATTACAACCTCTAACAAGAGTTCCTTAACCATCAGAAGAGAAGATGTTTAGTTTTCCCAGCAATTTAGTTTCATCACTGTTGCATTAACTCTATCTTCCAGCTTGGAAAATGGAGGAACAGACTTGGTGATTGAGCCCAATGCAGTATATTATAAAGCACAACTCTGAGCTGTAGCAGTGGCAAGTAAGTCAGACAAGATTTTAAGAATATTCCCTTTACTTTTTTCTTTATTTTAAGAATATTCCCTTTAGAGGCTTTCATTCATAAACAATATTTTACAGAAGTATGATAGGATGACACTAAAAATGAAATGTGGATGCAAATTAGTAACACTGCAGCCTGAAGTTTCTGGCACTCTGTAAAAGGTTAAAATATTCCTGCAGAAAAATAAGTATCAGTCAGTTATTCACATATGAGGGAAGAGGTTCTAAAAGCTCCTAGTCTTAAGAATTTCCCTCATCTTTTCTCAGCGTGGTGATGGTGCATCATGCTAGGCACATCTGTAACTTCTGGCACACTACTGTGCCTGATGCCTTTGACTTCCCGGCTCAAACAGCGAAGTACTCTTTCACCTCTGCTCTGAGTGAGTGCAGTCTCTGGCACACAACCCAGGATCAGGATTTGAACTTTTTGGATTTGTAGCGTTTCCTTCAACAGCTCTGACACTAAGCCCTTTATCAGATCAAGCAACAGAAAAGAAATTCTTTGATTTATTTGACTGTGGTAGCTCAATGGCTCTGTATTGAATTATTTGTCATTGAGCCAGACTAAAATAGCGTCATGCATACGCTCGCATGTGCAGATAACTTCAAGTCATAATTTTTGGAAGGTATCTGGTTACAGTCATTTTACAAGCAGGAAGAAGCTAAAGTGATCATCACTAGACGATCACTAGATTCATCCTTAGAATTTTAACAGTCTATGAAATCATATTGTACTTCCAGAAACACAGATAAAAAATAGTGTATATGCTTAATGATTCATACAGTTATTGAAATAAAGAGATGACTAAGGCTCTCAACATTGTACAAACAGATTGATTGGATTTTGATGTGTAGACATCTAATTATTTTGAAAATTTGTCTGTAAATGCTCTACTTTATCTTTGTTTTTCATCACTAGTAATGTCTTTTATAGTTTTGGGAGAGCTTTGATTTTGATCAGTTGCTTTTTAATCACGCCATTTAGAAGGAGTTTAGCTTCATCAGAACTGCTGCAAAAGTGATCTTTAGTTAAACCTGTGAAGTGTGAAAATCATCTGTCAAAGCAGATGTACAACATGTCTACTGTTAATATCTCTGGCCTTTAATCCTCTTTTTCCGGTTTGTGTGGGAACTGATGGTTAACTCAAGTTTCAGTCAAACTTAAATGAATAGGATTTTTTCCTGCCCCGCAGTCAGCTCATCAGACAATCGGTGATTTTTTCACCCTATTCACAAACTCAGTAGACCTTTGTTCAGACCGGTTCAAGCACAGCAAGGATGTAGAACTTGTTCTTTCATAGACTGGGCTGTTTTTCACAGCTTGAAGATTAAGGATTTATGGGCAAAACATTTCCCATTTTACTTGGAAATGAAATCTGTGTAATTTGCAGCTGCAAATTTTGGACAGACATTATAAAATCAAAATATTGAAGGAGGATCTGTTTCACAAATTAATTACCTTAATGCAGTTCATTTTATAGAACTTGATAGCCATTTAAATGCAAAGTACTGAAATTCTTTACATTGCATTACTGCTATTTTGGTATACGTTTTCCACTGAACATCCATTGGTGTGCAAAGAAAGATAGTCCATCATATCGTTTCATGGTGGAATACTGTGTGAAAGATACTGAACAAAGCAATTAAACATAAAATTACCAGTGAATTTAGATCTTAAATAAAGAAAATATATGGGGGTAATACCATTACAGTACTGAGTATTCGTATCTGGTGTCAGTGGGAAGTCGTCTGGGTGCAATAGAACACACAGAAAATGGACAGTCACTTTCCCCAAGATCTTGTCATCTTGGATGCTGGAAAGGTAACAGGTTAAATCAAAATGAAAGTGGGCAAGGGGCAGGATGGGTAAGGTAAATCTGTTATGAACATTAAAATCAAAAAGATTTATTTAGATCTATCCTTCTGAAAATATGCTTGCAGCCTCGACAAGTAGAGTCTGTTCAATCACAAGTAAATGCATTTTTGACAATTATAATCTGAAAAGATTTGGGCTGCTTAACTCTTCTCACATACAAGTACCTCTTAGTGCAGATAACCGGGCATGAAATACCCTATGCAGGCCAATAGTGGACCTGCTGTTGATTACAGTAAAGCCAAAATACTTCACAGCCTAACTGGTGGTGTATACAAACTAGTCTCCAGATTAACTGCAGCCTAGCCCTAGGTGGTTTGTCCGAAACACACTTGGTGCAGAATCGCAGGTAAAACCACATAACCTTTCATTTTGTAATTTTCTTGTGTCAATCTTCTTCCATCTATGTTCACTCTGGTTTCTTGCGAAAACCATTTCCACAGACAATGACTTTTTTTTCCCCTGTCCTACCAGAACCCTATGGAGCCTCTCCATGGATTGTTACTTTGTCACACTCATTAGAACTTGAGATGAAACCTATTGCAGTGACTTTAACAACATCATCTCAGAACACCAGGTGCTTTGACATTTCACATGTCATATGGGTCAAGACATAATAGCATTTCTAATTGTCAGCCACAGAATGAAACACAAAAATAGTGAAAGGAGGAGGGAAATCCCTGTAGGGAGAACTCAAGGTTATCACTCCACTTCTGACAGAATTGAAAAACTAACTCAGTGACATGAAAGACTGAGCTTCTTCTATCGTAATGTTCTCTAATGGAAAGGCACTGAAAGTTGTTCTGCTTTTGTCCTGGATTTCTAATCTCTCATGTATTCTTTTCTTTCTTTGTCACAAGGTGGGTACATTACATTCTATTCTGTGAATTCTAGTCCTAAATCCAAGGGTGTATTTCTGGCACGGTGACTTAAAAAATGTATTTAATTAAATATGTATGTGTGTGTGTATGCATCAAGTACACACGTACAGTAATTTAAATGACTGATAGAAATGTTTATTTGTGGTTTATGTAACTTTATCATAGAAAGAAAACAGAACTTTCCAGTACTGTAATGACAGTGAAAGAGCTGGTCAAAAGATACAATTTCCTGGCCAGCAAGAGGGAAAATATTCATCTGTTACTGGACTTTAAAGTTTGTATGACTGAAGGGATTTCAAGGGATTCCCATTAGCTTATTGACTTTAGAAACCCATCAAAGCAGGCCTAAATGTGGACTGTAATAATTATCCATACTGCAGTATTTGGAGATGTAACAGGAGATAATTTATCCTGCTCCTGTGCAAAGCACTGAGACACCTGCAATGGAGTTTAATGACTGTGTATCACAGCTACTGCACTGAAAGCTATAGTCTATGCGGGAAGTGCTGCTAATGGAGTTAGCAGAGAGGAAATGCATCTTGTGCTACAGAAAGAAGTGCAGTATTAGGTCTTTTCACAGCAGCATCTTATTTTGCAAAAACACCAAATTTAAGTGGACTAAGACTTTTGAAAAGAAATTTGAGCAATAAATATCCAGTTCTGAATCTGTAAGAGGATTTGATGCCCTGCAATATATTTTATATCTATGAAGACTTTAAAATATATTGACATGTATTTGGCATATCTCTAGTTAAACTCTGTGTTTTGTATTGCTCTTGGAATTGGGCAAAATTCTTTTAACTTCAGGGATACATGCATTAATAAGAACTGAATAATAAAAGTAAAGGTCTCAGAGTTTGTTCTCCATGCAACTAGCCTATTTCACAGGAAGATAACAGGTCCTGCAGCAGCTGACCTGCAGTTTCACTGGTTGGTGATTAGCATCAGGGTGACAGGCAGCTCTTGTGTATTCCTGGAAAAGTCTCCTGTTCCTGTCCTTTAGTCACCAGCAGCATATGGGATTGCTGGAGGCAGTAAGTTCTCTTTTAAGTATCTGATGTTCTTTGAAACTTCCTGCAATGGATCTCTCTAAATTAGCTTTTGCAGTGAGTGCTTCTACAGTAAATTCTGTTTTCCTTCTGTTAGAAGGAAGATCATTCTAATTCATGATTCTCAGAAAAGTAATGTATCATTTAGATGATCTAGAGAAATCCTGAATTTATTCAGGTCAATGGCAGAAATCCTGTTGACTTAAAGGGAATATATTTTTCATTTACGATTTTCATAGACCAGCCTAGGATATGGAAAGAAAAAAGGGAGTATGTCTCTTAATGATTGGTTTCTTCTAACATTCTATCTGTATTTTGCACATAAAAGCTATATGAGATGGGAATATTAAGAACATCTAAAGTATGTTGAACAAAATCCTCATGCTGCAATATCCCTGGACGCTGTGTCTTTTAACTTCTTTAGGCAAGTTTCGTATTTCTTTTCCTGTAACTGGTTGATTGCCTCTCTTCCCCCTGCCCGATACTTGCCAGATACCAAGTTTCTTGAAACATGCTTAAAAATGTTGGAGTTCAGTTTTGTGGCACATCTCTAATCAGTAGCCAGGAGACTTTCATGCATTCAGAAGCAAGTATTAAAGATTAAGAAAGAGCCTGTTCATATCCAATTACTTCAGCAAACATGTTAAGAATACTGAATGAAGTTCAGCATTTCAAGCTTTATTGCTGGTGAATAGTTCTATAGTTTTGCTAGACTTGTATGGTACAAGTGAAATTCATCTTTTTTGACAAAGTGATTCATGCTTTAGGAATTAGTCATTTATTCATTTATTTATTTAAGCTTCTGGCAGTTGTAAATGACAGCCCAGGTAGCAGCTTCTTAAAAGAAAATGGATTAAATAAACTAGTATAACCTAGCTCATATAAACACTACTCTGATACAAATAATAAGCATCAGGTGAGACAATGTCCCATTGCGATTCACATACAGGAATAGACGGTTTCTTTCTGGTGAGAGTTTAAAAGCTGAGAAAGGCTGGAGGGAAAAAGGGAATAATATGTTCATGTTACAAACAGAGAAACGAGGTGCAGAGAAATTAAAGATTGTTTTTCAAGCGTCCCTAGGGCCAGGCTGTATCATTTACATGCATCTGAGAAAGATGGGCAGTTAGCTGTTTTGACAATTTCACTAGGCAGTTAAATGCTTAACTTCCATTGCAAGAAGAACTGAATTTCTAAATCACCTGTACAAAGGATCTAAATCTGGATCTGCAGGTCTAGGCTAAGTTGAGCCTTTCAGATAATTAGGCCAGTGTTTTACATCTGAATAATAATGAATGGAACAAACCCAAAGTATCAACAAAATAAGAAGCCTCTCTTTAATCTAAAGTTTGTTGTACACTGCCGTTCATGTACTTAGGCTACACTTTAAAAATGAGGCACAGTCTCCTAATTTATTTAGAAGTTTTGCAAGATCGTGTTAGTGATGGTGTCCAGAGAGAAGTGAGCTGGCAAAGTTCTCTGTCAGATCTCCTGAATTCCAGTCCTTCATCCTAAATACAAGAATTTTATATATGTGGAGAATCCAAATGCATTTTCCATACATATTGAAGCTCCAGTATTAGATATTACAGTTGCGCATCAAAGACAGATAGCAGCTAGCATGCAAATACTGCTTCCAAAGAGAATAAAGCCCTTTTGAAAGCAACAGAAACTGTCAAAATTGAATTAAAAATTAAAAATCCATTCTGTGGGCTGCAGAGATGTGAGTCTGCCTGACAGCCACAGAGCCAGAAGTTTAACAGCCTCTCAAATGCATTAGTAAGTTATCTGTACTCGCTGGGCTTCCCCCTCTACCCCAATTGAGTTTTATGCCACACTGAAATATAATCACTGTGCCTATGAACTGCTCATCTTGGTCACAAGGGAAAAAAATATTCCTTTTTTTAAACATCTCAAATTATCAACTATTCAGCTTGCTTATACCTTAACATGTGATATATGGGAGTATAAATTATAGACTTTCTCAAATATTTAGTAATTTATGACTTACTATTTATGATAATGTACTGCTGCATGCTAGTCTCTAAATGAAGACTGATAAGCCTTCAACATGAAAAAAACACTGGCTGCAGTCACAAACAGCATTTTGATAAATTATTACATGCATTAGATTTAGGTTTCACAATCTGGAAGTGGGGTGAAGTGGGGTAATTTGTGGTGTTTGATTTTTTTTTTTTTCTGAAAGCACTGAAGTACCACAGTGAAAGAAAATAATGAGGATGTTAAGAGGTGTCCCTGCCCATGGCAAGGGGGTTTGGAACTAGATGGTCTTAAGGTCCTTTCCAACCCAAACCATTCTGTGATTCTGTGATTCTGTGATTCTGTGATTCTAAGAATGATGGATAATTCCTGCCTGTCTCCATGTTTGTCCACCCTTCCTCCGCATTTATGCCCCCACTGTGTGGTAACTGACATTTCTGAGTGTCTTTGTTGGGGTTCTTTCCTGTTCTACTCACCTCCCCTGTCAAAAAGAAACAGTATAGTAATAAAGGACAACACTTTTGATGTCATGAGCAATTTACCACTGCATACCTTACAGAACTTCAGAAGGCTGATGTTTATTGCTTTCTGCTGCTTGTGTTTCTTCTCAGCTTGCCTGAATAAGAGACTATGACAAAAATCTACCTATAATTAAGCAAAATCTTCAAGCTACACATTGCTTGAATTTAAAAGGAAGCAATACCTTTATCACTGTCATGCACTGAGTCAAAATCTGTTTGGGTACAGCTCTGAATTGTAAAGTTGGTTTTAAAATCAGGATCAGTTTTTAGGTAGTATGAGGTTCTTTTTATAGGGTATCATCACAATTCCTATTATAGGGGATGGAATCAAGCTTTATAAAAGCAACATAGTACTGTTGTCCTACAGTAGGGTGACAGGCCTTAAGGATAAGCAAAGCCACCATTTTACAATGATTTTACTAAGTTTTTTCATGCTGTTTCTCATGACATTCAGGAGAAATGACCTATACAGATGTGACCGAATACTTTGATATGTTGAGCAAAGATTTTGGTACATTATTGCATACAGACTTTAATATTTCTTGGACTTATGTGGACTGGAAAGACACTGTGATGACAGATGAGATGTCCCCAATATACTTGCGTGGTCCTCCTCATTGCAGCATCCAGAATTTTAATCAGCAAAATGATTAAGCAATGATATTCTGTTGATTTCAATGGGAGTTAAATGTCTAACCAGGGATTAGTCAGAGCCTCTGTATTTGACTGCATACTTCAGTTCCATTCAACCAGGAAGCAGAGCAGTCTCTTGAGACCTGGTTTCCAGACAAAAGGAGTTCAGACAGAAATTGGAGCTTCCAGTCGCTTATTGAGCTCCCTCCATCCTCTATATTTTCTCTCCTTGCTTAAGCAATATGAGCTGCATCTCTCACTTGCATGGCCAAAGGGTGTGTCTGCAGTCAGCTTTGATTAATGTGACTTTCAAACAGGACATTGCTGGAGGAGTTGAACAAATAAACTGGACTTCACAAAGCAATCAGATTTAACTATCACTGTGATACGTGCTCCTTCAAACTTGCTAACTCACTCTGTAACACAGCAGTTCACACGGTGACCAAAAAAAGCTAAAAATCTTTCCAATTATGAATTCTTTACTATTTTTATTATTATTAAAATGTTACATATTTCATAGTAAGAGCTACTGACCCTATGGTAAAACGGCTTCAATTTCCATAGATAAACTTTCTAAAAATTTAAAATTCTACTTCAGGGTTTTAGAGTCCTAAGAGCAGCCTCTGCTGATGCATGAGGAAATTGTTTCTCTATTTTCCTAGTAGAGGTAACCATTCTCATTGCATATCCATAAGAAGTTTGCAAGAACTGTTCAAGTTGGTGTTTGTAGGGCATTTGGGAAAAGATACAAGCCCTCAGAGATTATAAATTTATAGTAACTGTATCAGTGTTAAAAATACTGTATAGCACAAACAATGTAGCTATGCCTATAAAGACCTTATGGTCCAACAACAGCCTTGTGGTACTCTACAAAAATTTCTCAAAATGTCCCTTTCCCTCCATCATAAATTTGAATACTGGCCTATCACTTGAACTGTATCTCGTTTTTGTAATGACACCTTTTAGCTTAACTAGCTCACTGGCCCAGGCCGGCAGAACCCAGGCTGTGTTTGAAGTGGTTTGAGGGTTAATGCTGTTCCTGTACTTGTCTCTGCCTGGATCACATGGAGCTACCGTGTTCGGTTTTGACCCCCCAGTACAAGGACCTTGACATGCTGGAGCGAGTCCATCAGAGGAGATCATCGGGATGGAGCCAGGCTCTGCGCTGCGGTATGTGGTGTGAGAACAAGGGACAACGGGTAAAAGCTAAAGCAGGAGAGGGGCTCAAACTGGACATGCGGAGCAGCGTTTTCCCCGTGCGGCCCTTGGGCCAGAGGCACAGACTGGCAGGTGGGCACAGACTGGCAGGTGGGCACAGACTGGCAGGTGGGCACAGACTGGCAGGTGGGCACAGACTGGCAGGTGGGCTCTGCAGGCCGCCCCCCGGCTGGACAAAGCGCTGGGACAGCAGTTCAGGTCCCCGTCCGGATCCACGTCCTGCCGGGCCAGCGCATCCTCGCCGGTCGGGTCCCCCCAGCGGCATCCCGGCCCCGGGGACCGCGTGGCGTCAGCGCTGCCTGCAGCCAACCAGCGCACGCGGCGCGAGCCGGGCCCCGCCCCCTCCACGCGCGCTCTCAGGCTATAAAAGCCGTGGGACGGCGGCGGGCGCGGGAGCGGCGTGTGGAGTGGCGAGCGGAGCGGACGGGACGGGGCGGCGGGGCCGGCTTCACCTCCCCTGTCAGCGCGGCGTCGCCTCGGCCCTCGTCCCGGCGTCCCCTCCGAGCCGTCACCAGCCGGGATGTTGCCTGTGGTGGCCGGGCTCCTGCTCGCCGTAGCCGCTGGCGCCCGGGGCTCGGCGTCGGGCACCCAGGAGAGCCCACCCGGTAGTCGGTTCGTGTGCACCTCGCTGCCGCTGGAGGCGACCAGCGCGGGCTGCCCGCTGCCCCCGGTGCCCATGCAGGGTGGCGCGCTGTCCCCCGAGGAGGAGCTGAAAGCCACGGTCCTGCAGCTGCGGGAGACCGTCCTGCAGCAGAAGGAGACCATCGGAAGCCAGCGGGAGGCCATCCGGGAGCTTACCGGCAAGCTGAGCCGGTGCGAGAGCGCCGACGGCAAGTCCGCTACGGGGACGTGGAGGAGCGAGCTGGGGAAGGGCAAGGACACGATGGGCGACCTGCCGCGGGACCCGGCTCAGGTCATCGACCAGCTGAGCCGCACAATGCAGACCCTGAAGGACCGGCTGGAGAGCCTAGAGGTAGGGCCGGGGAGGGACACCCCTGCCCACCGCATAGGGACATGGAACGAGTTAGGTATGGCTTTGGGTAGCTGATGGGCACAGCTACTGTCCTTAATCGGGATAGAGCTAAATCCCAACTGGCCAAGCTCTGGGAAGAAGTTGCATGGTTGGCCTTGTCTTGTTTCTTGACTGTGTATCTGCTTGCTTCAGTGGTTAAAATTCCCAAAGGGCCCCTCTGTAGCTGTGTTCTCCCACTGTGTGGGGTGGGATTATGGTTTTCCTCCTTGTCACCAGCTTAGTTTCTGTATTAGTATGTCTAAATCTCTCTGGGAATGTGACTTCATGGGGTTTGAGCTATACAGCTGACGTCTTGGGCAGAAAGACCTTAGCATATGGTGCTGAACAAACCAGTGGTGATGAGGAGATTGTGTTGGGCAGATTGTGAAGATCAGATGATGTATTTAGAGCTGACATAGAATAAAAGCAACCTAATTCTCATTGTGTTTGGATAGAAGGGGTGTTTGGTCCAAGCCTACCAATAAGTGATTTCCACAAGCCTTTGGACAGTGCCTGTAGTTGAGTGGAACTCATGGAAATATTTTATAGGAAGTATTCCCACAGGAATCTTGCTAGATGTTGTTTTGCTTTCCACACTCTCAGTCGTATGAGGACATGTGTGTCCTCATGCTGCCCTCCAAGCAGTTGGCAATGATGTGAGGATGGCAGGTAACTTCCTAAAGGTTGTTCTGTGAGGTCTGAACACTCTGGGCTGTCTTTCAAGTACAATTTTGAGCAATCTGGTAGTGTGACACCCCTTTATTACTGTTGCTGTCTTTGTGAGGCATCTTTGGTTTAGGGCTGTAGAAGAGCAACTCTACTAGAATAATACGGTGGTTTTTTAAAGACACCAGTGTTATCTGAGAGAGTGAGGGGTGGGTTTTGTTTCTTTGGGGTTTTGAGGGTTGGTGGTTTTTTTGAGTGGCTAAAACTTACAGCTGACCTAAAGAGCATCTGATTTCCTTATTCTGCAAATCAAAACTGAGAAAACTTTCATTTGGTAGATTTGCTTTTGAAGTAGCCTAAATTCTTATTTAAAAAGAAATAATAGTTCTTTTCTGTTAACGTAGGCCGCCAGTGTCACTTCCAGTAAGTAAACCAAAAATTGTGTAATGTGCCACATGTACATACTAATGGGAGTGCATTAGACTTGGCTCCCTACATTAATTTTTACTGAACTTAAATGTATGAAGACTCCTTTGTATGAAACCCTGAAAATCTCTAACAAAAGTGCCCTTTTGTTTCAGGACCTGTTTAGCTACACTGCTGATAAAAGCACTGAATGTTACAAGTGATGGAAAGCAATGCCTCTTTTGTACTTGCTGGAGAACTCTGAGATCTTGCTTTCTCCCCTTTGAATCAAGAGCATGTCTTTATTTCACAGTTTCTGGTTTAGAAATGGCAATTTTTTTGTTTGTTTTTTTTTTTCCTTCTTATTTCCACTAAAGCACCAGCTCCGAGCCAATGTGTCCTACGCAGCACTGCCTAATGACCTTCGCGAGATGCTTCAGCGAAGGCTGGGAGACCTGGAACGCCAACTCCTGAGCAAAGTGGCTGAGCTTGAGGATGAAAAGTCTTTGCTTCATAATGAGACGTCAGCCCATCGGCAGAAGACTGAGACAGCCTTGAATGCACTGCTAGAAAGAGTGTCTGAATTAGAAAAAGGTAATCTCTCCAGAATCTAAAAGCTTCCCTGTGCTGATTAATTTTGTTTATTCCTTCTACCACATTAGTCTAAATGTGGGCTTTGAGGGCAAGACAGTTAAGGTGCTGGACTAAATAGTAGGTGACAGTGCAAATACTTGGATTCCCTTTTCCTTTTGTCACAGGCTTCCTGCCTGAGAGACCTCTGCATGGCTTTAGCTTTCTGTCTCTTAATTTGGCATATGTAGGTGGTTAGGATGAAGCTCTTTACTGTTTGTGGGACAGAAGGCTCTATAAGGAGGCAAATGGAAATAGGAAGAAAGTATGACATTGGTGTCAGGTAAAGACCTAAATAATGTCAAGTCCATATCTAAGTAGAGCTGCCTTTATTTGGACTGAAAATCATATGGGCAAAAGTTAATTAGCATAGCTGCCTTTGATGTAACAAATGGCATTTTATACCAGAACCATTTCCTGCTGCTTTGGAAGTATTACTGTTGGTCTTTCCTTTCATTGCTGGTTATAACTTTGGATAACTGCAGATATTTGAACTGTGTCATAGCCCAAGTGTATAGCCTTCAGAGTTTACAGTAGATTACACATAGTACCACTGGGGGATGCTCTCTTAATCCCAGTCATTGATTCAGATACTTAGATTAATTGTTACAGAGATCTCTATGCTTGTAGAGTCTGTTTATTTGAATTACAAATGCGCATGGAAGTGAGCTAAAGAACAGAGCTATCTCTCTGTCTTGACTATATATTTCTACAGACTGTAGGACTGGTGTACCAGTAAATATCACTGCCCAATCTTTAAATTATTTTTCCAAGGTGAATAGTCTCTCTGCTTAAAAGCAGCTTAATGGGCATGCTTTCTCAGTGGTGCAAACATAAGTATCACGAATTTTAAAATGCAGCCTAATGGATCCATTTGTGTAATATTGTATCCATTTTTTTCATTTACAAAGTGTGAAGGAGGGGAAAAGAGGAAGAAGAGCCCTTCCTTTGGCTCTGTCAAAGTATTTCCTGAGAGCCAAGATAAAACCTAAACCACAAATAAAGATCTGGAGAATTCATGGCATGTTGATGTCTTATGTGGCAAGTATTGCTAGTCCTTGTCTCTGAAAGATGTGACTCATATCGGCAAGTCCTCAGAAGGAGACAGGGAGGGGTGGGAGAACAAGAATGTGTAATCTACGTTAAAAATAGCTTGTTCCCACCTTTATTTTTTGTGTGGGGAGAGTGGGCTGTCTTAAGTCTTGAGGGAAGAGAAGAACTTGGGCCAGGAACCAAGACACAGGCTTTTAGTTGTGTAATTTGCTCTCTTTCAGCGTGATTTAGCTGCTCTGTTCGTTTGAGTTCTCTGTCAAATCAAAGTGAGGGTAATAATGATGTAAGAACTTACTGATTTTGTAGGTTAAATGCAGATAATATTTGAAGTGATCTGACCTATTTTGAAAAAAGTATTTCTATTGTGCTTTTATTTTACATGTCAGATTGTTTCACATTTCTTCCTGACAACTAACTGGAGTGTCATAAGCTCTCCATTGTCTTAAGACCAAATAAATGGAGGAAAAAGCTAACTTTATAAGGTGACGCTCTGAACTTTGGGGTTTGGTAGTTGAGGCAGCTGTTGTTAGTTAACAGTGGGGCAGAAGAGTTTGAAGTTTGTACAGTTATTGTAATTCCCAAAGTCTCTCGTAATTCCTTCACTAGTTGTCTCCATTGGCAGCGGTAAATGATGTATTAAAAAGCAGGACTTTGCGGAGAAATAATCCTGTAACTAATAGTGCCTGGACTTAAATGTGATTTCTAGCTTTGCTGGAGACATGAACAGGTCACTTCTTATGTCAAAGCCTGTTTTCCCCATCTCAAAGGGAATAACTATTTCTTGCTTATCTTGTCCAAAAATTCACCTTATATAGCAAAAGGATTGTCTTATCCTGTGCATGTGCGCATTGCTCTGGAGGATCTTGTTATCATTTGGAGTTGTGGATGTTTTCAAGTCATGAGAACAAAATGAAAAATACAAAAATGATGAATATTGTTTGTTCTTTTCCAACCCATTATTGCTTCCTTAAGTTCTTTCTGAGTGACTAATACTCTTAATGGGATATGTTTCTTTTATGGATGTAAGATTGGTTGTACCAGCCTAGTGGAGGTTGCTTAACATTAGTCTTAAGATCCTGGGGTTCTTTTGCCTAGAGTTTAGAATATCTCAGTTTCTGGTCTGTATGTTCCTAAAGACAGATGTAGCATCAGATAAGCTTTCCACCCCCTCATTCTGTGAAAAATGCAGTCAAAACACTTTAGTTGCTTCTGAGAATGGGAACTGAGAGAATGCCAACGGTTTAAAAATTACATATGGGGATTGTGGCAACCTTTTGTGACAACAGCTCTTCATTTGGATTGGAGCATGAATTTCTGTGAGGGGATTGAATTCATTTCAGGAATGGGAGTAAATGAAGTGAGTGGGACTTAGAAGAACAGGTTGCTAAAAAGTTGAGGGTGACACTCTACTACAGAACTGTGAGGTTTTATTTTGTGGCACAATGTGGGATTTCTCTTAATATTTAATTCTGGAAAATTACTTGAAGCAACTACTTCAGAAGTATACATGAACTATATAATACAGAGTATTGCAGGTTTAGAAAGCCTTGGTCTTAAGGGTTCTCAGTTTCATAAACGTCTCTAGGACATCTCACTTTTACCACTTTTTATTAGAAAAAGCTAACTAAGAATTTCTGCTTTTATATTGAAATTAATGTCTAATGTTTTCATAGTTCCTAAGTTCATATTGCATTTTTTAATTCAGGTAATTTTGAACTTCAGCTGTATGTTTTTGTTAGATCTTCTCCTGATTTGTCTGTGGGACAGAAATTGGTTCTGCTGAATTTAACTTTGCTCTCTGGACTATGGCAGCTTTTTCTTGTTTCAGATTGGCCACCCAAAATGGGAGCATTAACCTGTTTCTCAGCCTGCTATCTGTAAAATGGAGATGCTGCTGCTAACTCCCTGTGTAGCAGGAGTAGGAAACGAAATACTGGTTTTGAAGCACTGTGATGCTTTAATAATGAGCATACCAGAGAATCCATGTTTAGTAACAGTACATATCTCTTAAAGCAGTTAGAATTGTTTGAAATAGGCAGGCCTCTAGCCATGAACTAAGCAATGAAGAAAGAAAATATTTAACAGATTCTTGTTAGTTGTCTGCCATCTATTCTTTTGCTCTAAATGAGCAGGAAGAATAAATAATTAGCACAATGCGTTGCATCTAGCTGTGTTTTTCTGTGCTGCAAAATCAGCATTCAGTAATACTACTTCAATATAATTTTCTTGTGTACCTCTCTAAAGTGATTGAAATTCCAAAGATTCTCATTATTAATTACATCATTTCTTAGCCTGAATTACAAATACATTGTTTTGCTTAATGTTAAAGGTTTTTCTTCCTCAATGTAATTCTAGGTAACAGTGCATTTAAGTCACCTGATGAATTCAAAGTCTCCCTTCCTCTTCGCACTAACTACTTATATGGGAAGATCAAGAAGACTCTGCCAGAGCTTTATGCATTTACTGTATGCTTGTGGTTGAGATCAAGTGCATCTCCTGGAATTGGCACTCCATTCTCATATGCTGTTCCTGGGCAGGCTAATGAAATTGTCCTTATAGAGTGGGGGAATAATCCAATTGAACTGCTAATCAATGATAAGGTGAGAATTGATTAACTCTTCTTTATTGTCTGTGTAATCAGAATAAAGTCCACCCCCTTGATACCTCTCTAGTAACTTTCATTCTCTGAGAGAAGCCAGTTCTGGGCCTTTGAAATGGTAATGTTGTTGTCCATCTGTTTAAGTTCATAAAGGTACTTGAAGCAAAGTTGAACGGTACATGTATTTGTGTGCTTAGACAAAGTGATGAGACATCTGGATGTGCATGCACTTATACATGTCCTCTGAATTTACAAGCCCATCTTGTTTCTTGTTTTATGACGCAAAAGCAATATTTGATGCCTCACTACTGCAAAACCTGTGATATCTAAGCCAGTTGCAGTATTTCTATCTTTCTAATCCTAGAAGTTCAGATATGTTAAGAGGAATCTTGCTGAAGATGTAAAGCAAAAGGCATGTAGTTGTGCCTGGGGTTTTATGCTTAGTGACTGAACATCTGTTTAAATACAATTTTTTCAGGCTTTAATTACAAAAAGCACAATTGTCTCACGCTGTTTCATACCACTGATGGTTTCTGACAAGATTCAGAATAAGGCTTGAGGAAAACAAGACCTATTGAAACTTGGCATTAAAACAAATCACTTTCTCCCCACCCTCAGTTGGGTTCCCTAGTAACTCGCTTCTCTCTGAGGGATCAGGTGTTTACAGATCTACAGCTCAGGGTGGTTCAGTCATGTGGCTAGTTAAGCACTTTTAACAGCCTTATCATCCTCCAAAATCAATAAAAGTGAAAAGCCAATTATTTCTAATGGGTTGTGGCAAAGGAGGAAACCTCAGGTTGCTTATCTTTAGCAATAACTTACTTTCTTCAGTATTTTGTCAGTACCATTAATGTTCTGTGAGGCTTTTCTTCTCCCATGTCACTGCCGCTCCACACCCCACTGCATTTGTGTCTTTATGTTGCCTTGAATAAGTTTTCAGGTCCAATTCCTAAAGGAGCATAGTTCCTCCTTATTTGGGGTCCTATGTAACATTTCCCATAAGTCTTACTGGAAGCAAGCAGATTCATTTGTCAGAGTTGTTACTGCAAATGGTGCTGGCAAACCCCAGATTTTAAGAGAAACTTTACATGAGCACTGGATGTAAAGAAAGGACTAATCACAGATTTAAACAACAGATGCCACATTAATATACAGGTTCAGTGGGTAGTAGTAGCTTAGACTCTGGTATTTGTGTCACTTGATTCTAGATGAAACAAAGGCTCACCTCTAGAATAAAAAGTATGGCTGTGTTTCTGAATACAGGAGAGTTGGAACAAAGTAGAAAGATGGGGACTAACTTCTGCCTGTGAAGTTTTTGCTTCTGAGGACAGAGTAAATACTGTCTCTTTCTAACTGTTGTGCTTGAGCTGGTAGGCTTGGCTTGCAACATGCATTGTTCTTTGGGTTTTTGTAGGTTGCCCAGCTCCCTCTCTTCATTAGTGATGGGAAATGGCACCATGTCTGTATAACATGGACAACCAGAGACGGAATGTGGGAGGCTTTTCAAGATGGTGAGAAGCTTGGGACTGGGGAGAATCTTGCTCCTTGGCACCCAATTAAACCTGGAGGTGTCTTGATCCTGGGTCAGGAACAGGTGAGTGAATGACAGTGTATTCCAGGGTTTAAAAAAATAAACTCAGAACTCCCCAAACAGCAGCAGTGAGGAAAATTTTGTTAAACACTTGGTCCTGTTGGAAAAGACCTTTAAGATCATAAAGTCCAACCTTTACCCAGCAATGCCACTTCCACCACTAAACCATGTAACTGAGGGCCTCATCTACACAGTCTTTGAGCACTTTGAGGAATGGTGATTCCACCAGTTCTCTGGGCAGCCTGTTCCAATGCTTGGCAACCCTCTTGGTGAAGAAATATTTCCTAATATCTAATCTAAGCCTCCCCTGGCACAGCTTGAGGCTGTTACCTTTTGTCCTATCACTTCTTACTTGGGAGAAGAGACTGATGCCCACCTCATTACTACCTCCTTTCAGGTAGCTGTAGAGAGTGATAAGGTCCCCCTGAGCCTTCTCTTCTCGAGGCTAAAGCTCCCCAGTTCCCTCAGCCACTCCTCATAAGACTTGTGCTCCAGACCCTTCACCAGGTTTGTTGCCCTTCTCTGGACCCTCTCCAGCAACTCAGTATCTCTCTTCTAGTGGTAGCAGATGCTCCAGCTTACTGTTAAGTGGCTGGCAGGCTTTCTGTAACTCATGCTATTTGTCTGTACTATGCTTGGTTCTGTCCTATGCTAGCAGTTTCATGTGAGTGTGATCACACAAAATGTGTGATTTTTGTCCTTGAGCAGTGGATGGAGCAAATGTTTTTAGGCATATGCAGTAGCAGTCTGAGTTAGTCATTTGGTACAACCAGAAGAAGCCTATGTATTTGGAAGTAAAGACTGCATCTTGGGGACCCTGCAGACAATTGGTCAAGGGCTGTGGTTACAGTTTAATCCTTAGCCATAAAGCTTTTGCAGTGATCTTGCATATCTGTGCAGTTCTTGCTGAAGTTGTCCTGTGCCAACCTTGCAAAATGGCTCCTAAATTAGCCTCAATATTTAAAGCTGTCTTCCTGCTTTACTGCTTGGGGGCAGGGTTAGTTATATGTGCTTTGTGTGATGGTATGCACAAAGCACTGTTTGCTTTGAATTGTTTTGACAAATTTCACATTGAAGCTTTTTAATGTTCCTCAGAATATCTTGTTCAAAGTAGTCCTTTTAGAACCTTGAAGTTGTTTGTGACCTGGCTCTGCACCTCGTTCTAGCAGTGTGGCTTGGGGGGAGGGTCTTCAAGTTGTGAAGAAGAAAATGCTGAAATAATCATCTAATCATAACTCTTGTGTGCCCAAAGGACACGGTAGGAGGAAGATTTGATGCAACTCAAGCCTTCGTTGGAGAGATGAGCCAGTTCAATATATGGGACAGGGTCTTAAAAACTGAAGACATCATGAATATTGCTAACTGCTCTACCAACATGCCTGGCAACATCATACCCTGGGTTGATAACAACGTTGATGTGTTTGGAGGTGCTACTAAATGGCCTGTGGAGACATGTGAAGAGCGTCTGCTAGATTTATAGCTGCAATTATTTCCCATTCAAGTGCCCCCTTTAGTAGGACAATCTTCTGTGCAATCTAAAGCACTTATTTTTCTCTCTGTCCTTCCCCAGTCTTAATTCCTCAAAAGAGTAAAAAAAAATTGAGTAAACTGCCTCAGTGCAAAGATAGCTGCTAGTTGGGGGCATTGAGCCTTACACTGAAAGAAGCACTTCTTGGCTGGCACAGCCCGTGTTTTTTTTTTATGGCCTGATCCAAAAATATGCTTTGGCCTGCAGCAGCCTTTTGGTTAGGCCTGAGTTTAGTACATCAGCTCTTCTGGCAGGGAGGGAAACAGCCATGCACATGTTAACTACAGTACTCCCTTTGATCATATGCAGTGCTGGCAAAGCGTTGAGATGAACACGCTACATGTGAATCCTCCCTTCCAGTCTATTGTCTCCCTTTTGAATGGAAGCCATTCTTTTTTAGCCCTTTTTAAAGAAATCACTTCATCCTTACACTACAGTGGTTATGGTGCAACTATGGGTAGAGCTGAACAGCCACTGTCTGAGTGCAAGGGTCTTGCTTTTTAATTTGCAGATTAGAAATCCTTGTTTTATGATAAGGAGGCAATGGAATGTATCTGAGATATGCTATTCTAGCTCAGTTTAAAGAGAGGTCTGTGTAATCAGCATAGCCCCACTGAAACAGAGATGCTTCAGGTAAGGTTCTGTCCCAAAGCCTGTCTTTTGCTAGCCAGGATCCCAGCACAGATGGATGGATGAAAGACTATTTTCTGTAGGATGAATGTACTGAATTTGTAGTGACCTGGCCTGTAAACTTTTCTCTATTGTTTCTCTTGCTTTAGTCAATGTCTTTATTTTTTTAAATATACAAGCTGTGACTAAGTGAATTTCTATTTTGGGTTGCTTTGAAAGGCCTTTCTATGAGCAAGTGCCAAAGTTCAGTTCCTGCTTGCTGAGAATTGCTATATATTTTTCCAGCATAAGTCTTCTGCACTGTTTTCTATGTTATTATAATGGTCTTATGTAATATGAAAATGTGCTGGTTTTTTCAATTCTTGTTGATTGTCTCTTCTGTAAGCACTGGGCTGACTACTATATTTTTTTATCACTTTCTCTGAATATTTTGCAGTGTTGCTGTTTCCTTGGCATTGATGTGACTACTTGGTTTGTGGCTCGCGGATAGCAAATGCACTGTAATGGGAAAGAGTTATTACTTTTGTTATTTAAAAGAAAAAGGATTTAAAGGGGGGGAATTTATAAAGCTAAATATCATATTTATTTTTCATATGTTTGAATTGTAAGAATAATATGGTGACAGTCCCATTTGTAGGGTAAAGTTACATATTTCCATTAATATGTAGTATGCTGTTATTAAAAGAAAATTCTTATAATGAACTTTTAATTAAAATGCACTCTAAAATGAGTCTTTTAATTCCTTTAAAGTCACACCAGACACTGAATATTCTGTTTCATAGGTGGTATCAGTTTAGCTACTGTCTCTCTGCTCTAGTTGAAGTACAGTCTTATAAGAAGTTGTCTTTATTCCCCAAATGTCTTAAATCACAATCTTCAACTAAAAGGCGCTTAGGTCTGCATGTAACCTTAACTGGGGAGAGTTTTTCCACATATGGATGCAAAGTGTTTGAATCTCAGGTTGAGATCTGCTTTTTACCTCTACATCTGTGTTGTGGCCTGGGATACAGTGGTTTCATGGGAGTGGGATGGGATGCAGAGCCCATGTACATACCCATTTTTATAGTTGGGATAAATTGAATCCTCCTGGGTGAAGGATGAGTTGTAAGCAACATAAATGTCCCAAACCAGTGTGTAAAACTGTTCCAGCACAGAGATGACTTGTTGAAATGTGATAGCAGAGGCATTACGGTGGTGTAAGTTGTTCAGTGTCCATGGGGTCTGACAGTAAACCAACTGCTCTGCTTGGTAAACTAACAGTGTGATAGTGCTTTCTGTAAGAGAACAACCAGCTGGGCAGAAATGCTTGTCCTCTTCTGACATCCTCTGGCCACGGAGAATTTGAGCTTCCTATGAAGCATCACACAACTTGATTTCAGACATGTTTTTTCTGGTTGCCTTAAACCAAACACCACCACCCTGGCCCATAAAGGTACTCTTCATGCCCTAAGGAAAAAAAACACATCAATATCCAAAGAATCCGTGTCTTAAACTGAGAGCGTAGAATTCTCATGTCATGGGTTAGATCCTAGCAGAGGCATCAGCCCTGCAGTCAATTCACCTTTCTTCATCAGCTTTTTCCAAAATACACTGGAGGAACTCAAGTCTGGAGTTGTCTGTGCTAAGGTCTCCCCTTTCAGCTCTTGCATGTTTTGCTCTATTGTTAAAAGGTGCAATGGTGAAATTGTCTTGGACACTTCTCTGTGTGGGTAGAAGCCTGTGTGTGGCAGTGGCCTCTTGTTTTAAACGCTGCCTGGGTGTTTGGATTAATTTGGTGGTGAGGGAAGCAAAAGGCTTTTTACGCTTCCTTTGGCTGTGTAGAGTTATTTGACCACAGTCCCAATGTTAGGTCTGTCTTTAGCACTGCCTTTAACAATAAACACCTGAGTGAGAAGCCCCACCTGCATGGGGAGGTGATTGGGGTGGGGGCTGTACTTGTTGGTTTTGAGCAGAGGGAGAGCACCTGGTTTAGGGGCTGTTGTTAGGCTGATGTTGCTGAGTGTCTGCTTGCTTCCTTCCTTGGGCTTTGCTGGGTTGTGTGAAGGAGCAATGGAGCTTCTCTTCATAGTGGAAAGCAGTGCAAAAAGTTGGGGTTTTTCTAAGGTATGTCAAGGTGCTCAGGTGTTTGGGGACATCCATCCTGTCGCAACCTGGCTGGAGCAGAGGTGGATCTTTTCATCTAAAGGTAAGCAACCTAGTCCTCTGGATGTGGGTTTGTTTGTTTTTTTCACTGGTTATGTAACCAAGACAGCAGGGATTTAGGGGGAAGGTTTGGGGCTTTAATTTTTTTACACACTGGCTATTCAGGAAAAGCCGAAGCCAAGGACTGTCTATTCTGCTGAAAAGCATGGCATTTGTTTTGTTTGTATTTTTCACTATACATGCTCTTCCTTTTGTGCAGTAGTACCTTTTTCATTAGAAAGGAAAGATGTGTATTGATTTTTGTACCTTTATCTTGCGATGAAAAGCTACGGCTGTTCCTCTGCTGCTCCACATTCTGGGAGTCACATGGTTTATGTGCATATATAAGCAGATGGCAAAGCAGGAGTAAATATTACCATATTCCAGCGTCTATACTGTTTATGGAGCGTGGAAGTGACAAGACAACCTTCAGTTCCCAAACTGCTCTGAATACACAGAAGTAATAACTTAGGGAAAGCTGACTGACAGCTACAGCACTTGGAACATGCAGTAATGCAGATTTCTAGAAAATCTGTTTCTGTTTAAAGCCAGGCAGAGCGAGGGCGCCTAAAAGCAGTGTCCATGATCAGAACAAGTCAGATTACTGGGCTCACTTGGGAGCTGTGAACTGGCTGGGTCTCCACATGATCTCTTGGGTGGGATTGCTGTTCAGTTTCTGTACTGCACTGTTGTGTTTGTCTATACTTGCTGCACTTAGTGGCTGTTGAGCAACAAAGGATCTACCATTTGGTGTGTTTAAATCCAGGTTGTATTTCTTCAAAGACAAGTTTTTTGACTAATTGGCTGGCAATTAGAAAGTGTAGATTATATCATACCTATGGTACTTGCTTGCAGGCTTCGGCTACACGCTTGCTGCCCAGCTAGAGCAGAATGTTGCTGAGAGGAGGAGGACTGCCTCTGTGCATCTGTAATCCCAGTGTGAAGAGGAGACAGATTCCCTCATGCAGGTGACTTTCTGCTGGGCAGCACTTGCTCATTAGTGTTAGTTTAAGTCTCAAATGCAAGGAAGACCACAGAAATTCTTGCCAGTGAAGCTCCTCCTTCATTATCACGCACGCTTCCCCAGTGCTCAAACATGGGAGACTGCCAGGGAGAAGCTGATTCTATTTTGCTCCAGAGACCTGGTTTCCCTCAGGCCTTTCCTAAAGGCAAAATGCAGCCGGTAGCAAAGCTGATGTGTTGTATTAGGTGTTTAAAGCTGGCACATTCTCAATTGGAATAACCGTGGTAAAAAAATATATATGTAACTGCAGACTATGTATTTATTGTCTGCTAATGACCCCTGTGTGTGTGTATAAGGATTCTTTGTCCAGCTGATTTCAGTTATCCAGGTTGGGAGGGAATACCAGGTGCCTTCTGCTGCACCATCCTTGAGGGGACCTGAATCTTGCTAGGGGTGCAGATGCAGGGTAAAGTGGCCTGGCTGAGGCTTTTATGACAGATGATGTTCCCTTGATACCACAGTAGGAATCTGAGGTTAGGCACAGCAAGGACCCTGCTGAAACAGAGACCTGTTGTTGGAGATAGTCAGGTACCCACTGCAAAACCAAAAAGTCTCTCTCGGTAGCTGGTGAATCTGGCAGTTTTGAAGGTGTTGCAGGACTATTCCATGGATCTTTCACCAAAACGTCATTTTCTTTCTTTTCTTTTTACACACAGAAAAAGCTGGACCTTCATAATATTCATGGTTTAGCTGTGAGGCTTAAATAATACATGAATTTTACAGAGCTGAAAGTCTTCTGGAAAGAATGGAATTAATTGAACCCCTAGCTATAGCTGTTTTTAAAGGGCTGCACTTACAAAAGTATAGATTTGCAGAAGGAGTTCAGAGGTCCTGCTCTTTGTCCACAGGAGGGCTGGGCTGGTGTTTTGGCAAAGCTTCAAACACGGAAGCTCACTGATGGCTTGATGCCACTGACAGAAACTGGTTTGTTTATTAAAGGTGCTTTGCTGTTTGACCCGAGGTGGCTCCCAGCACATTTGCCCAGGCAATTTAGCTCCTGACAGTGCTGTTCCAAGGTGCTCCTGACACGTGAAGGATGCCAAGCAGTTACCTTTGCAGTACCACTTGTTCCCTTGCTGCCAGTCAGCTTGTACAGAATCATAGGGAGCAGAGCTTGCCTCGCAAAGGGCGGTGTTGAGTGACTGTGACATGGTGCATGTGTTTCTTCTGTGCTAGAGGTTTGCCCTGGGTTTTAGATCACTAAGCTGTTCCCACCACTGGTTCTGGAGTGCTTATTAAGCATTCAGAGAAGTAACTGAATGACTATTTCTTAGGATGGTTTAGGTGGTTTATAAGGTATTAGATACTCTTGCATCTTTCAAAACACTTAAACTAGCTTATGGCTAACTTCAAATCCATACACTGCTGCAGCGGACTTCATCACCTAGGCTTACCTCCACAACAAAAGATTGCTCTCCTGACCTCACTTGGGCAAAAGAAAACCTATTTAAAGGATAACCTCATGTGTTAAAAAGAATATGCCAAAACCTTCTGGGTAGCAACACTAGCTAAGCAGGTGATTATAGCCTTTCTTCGTTTGTTACTATAGTTGGTGTTGGCTGATGATGTCCGTTGAGAAGCCTGATGTGACAGTGTCCCAGACATAGCTGTTTTATCTCCAACAGGGAGCAGTTGGTTTTCCTCGCATTTCAGAGGGCACAGAGCAGGCTGTTGCCTCCTCTCTGGTGCAGAGCTGGGAAGAGATTGTCCTGTGCAGTAACCTTCTATCTCTGCAACTGTAAAAGGATCTGGGACAAATGATCTGCACTGACTCTTAATTTCATATGAGGCTTCCCTGCGGGAGATATTTGTGTCTGACAAAACAGGACAGACCTAGATTTGCTTTCCAGGGATGGTGTAGCTTGCAGGAATGTGCTGTGGTTTAGGCTAGGGTTTCTCTTTTTTTTTCTTTTCTGCTTTCTTTATGGCCAATTCTAATTGTTGATAAACACCTGTAATAAAATACAGATATGCATTGGCAAATCACCCTGTTTTCCATTAAAGCAAGCTGTTAGTTACTATGTAGAGAGTACATATCCTTCTAAGAGATCAGATTATTTATGGCAGTGCATTAATTAGCTTTTCCAAGGTTTCTAAGGTCTTGTAGATACTTCCAGCTCCAGAGATAATTACAGTAGGTAAATACCTCTTTGCATTAAGTATAATCTAATAGGAAATAGCTGTCGGTGTGTGCTTCATACTTCTGGCCTCTTGGAGGCTCTTGTCAAGTGGAAAATTAGCACCTACAAGGCTTTTACAAGGGAGTGGTGAGAACTTACTAGTTGGGCAACTATGGTGGCCACAGACATCAGACAATTCAGGATGCTTCCAAAGCTGGTTTGGCCACCACTTTCACTTGTGTAGGCCTGTGCTGTCATCTGAATTCTGAGGCTGTCCTAGCACCCTCACTCACCCATTGTGCCTCTCATTCTGGTCTTGGTAAGCAGCAGCTCTAACTCTGCTCTTGTGTTCATCAGCAGCTCCAGGGCTTTTTTCTAGTGGCAGTTCTGCTTTTTACTGAGATCCAGGCTTTGTGCATCCCACCTCTTGAATTTTTGTGTGTCTGTTCACAAGTATTTGGCATTGTTCAAATATGCTGCTATGGTTACTCAGGCACCACTGACTGCACAGGTCAACCTGGAAGAGCTTTAAACGAAGTATTTGGGACCAAATGCAGCTTTTGCTTGTTAATGTAAAACCTGGCACACCAGTTTGAACAGATTACATAGAGGATAATGTCTTTCTTTTTTTTCCCCTACACTTGGGATTTGGAAAGAACATAAGAAAAATATTGTCTTGACGTGAATCCAAGCAATGACAGTGGCTCCTGCTGAAAATAGAAACTAGCCTATTTGTGCTGGGAATTGCCTGAAGGCCGGCTGGGCTTTGTGCACGCAAGTGGAAGTAGGGTGTACAAAACAGAGCAACCTGTTGAAGAGTACAGGCTTCCTCGCTGCATCAGAGCAGATCAAGCATAGCTCTGCTGATGCGAGTGGGACTCACTGCAGATCACCACCACAGTGTGAAACCTGTGCAGACACTCAAGGGCCAAATTTTACATCCCTTGGGAAGTGGGAGGGGATGATTCTTGCCCCTCAGTTTGCCACCTGATGGTCAGGGTAAGGTGTGAGCTGCTGCCTTCTGGAGACTGGGGCTGGGATCTTTGAGGTGATGAAGATACAGGGTGCTGCATGAATGACCTGTTGAGGGCTTTAGCCCAGATTTTAATCTTCTAATCCTGGTTGCATCTTTGAGCTGAACTGTCATGGGGTGATGTTTAGGTCCCAGAAGTATAGTGGGATCTGTTCTGTACTGCAGAATGAGCAGAGTTTGAGAAAGGATCGCTGTAAAGTGACTTTACAGACACGTAGTGGTGCCCACGCTAGCCTATGCCCTTTAATACCTTTCTGGTTACTTCACCCTGGAGAAATTAATTTCCTCCTCTGATTACACTAAAGGCAAAATTTCCACAGGCTTGAATGGGAGAAGAACAGGAAGCTGTTTGAGACAAGTCTGAGCATGCTGGTAAAAATGAAACAAAAAAAATGTGGTGTGACTTTCAAGCTGTTTTTAAAAGCACAAGCTGGAGTGGGTTACTCTGAATCACTGGAGTCTGTTCTGTCCTTTTTTTATTTTTCTTATTTTTACTGAGTAATTTTGAGGATACAGTGAGAAGACAAGTCTTTCGATATAGGTTATATGTGTTAAAGGAGGGGAATGAGCATTTGTTGGGCACAGTAACTATCGATGCCAAATGAGCAGGTCCCTTTTCTGATACAGCAGAAATATTTTTATGAAGCCATTTCAGAAAGCAAGAGAATGTGGTTGATTTATTAGTTTCATTAAAATATTAACTTTGATTCCCTCCTTGATTGTTTCTGTGGGAAACTGGATGATGCTTGGCATTTGCTTAGTAAACCTTCGGGCAATCTCATTGATGAGTGGGTTGTGCTGGGGGTTTCTGTGTCTCCTCATTCTCTCCTTCCTCCTGCTCCAGCCCTTGGGGGAAAGTTCCCTGCAGCTGAGGGTTGGCACTAAAAATAAAAATAATCTACCTTCATTTTAGTAAGCAATAGCAGAATCTTGCTAACATCTCTTGTATTGCATCCTTGTCTTCCATTCAGTGCTTGAATTCAAAGGCTGATCATTCATATGCTTGTTTTTCAGTTGAAGGATGCAGATTTCAATGGCATTCATTGAGCTAAGAAGTGGCAGCTCTTTATGCAGTTAGTTTTCCCTGTTCATTGTATCAGACTTCTTGCACTTTGATGAGGGTAGGGATAAGGGTGGAACAGCATAAACCACCTGAGGTGTGAAGTGGAAAGGAACTGTGACCCCCGCAGTATGTGTGGTAAGGGGAAAGTTGTCTTCGAATTCAGCAGCAGAAGTTGGAAGTAATGTATGTTTGTTGTGATTATTGTAGGTAGGGAAAAACCATCTTCTCCTTGGACTTCGCCTAGAAGTCAAGTTTGTATTTTGGGAGGCTGGACTGCATCAACAACTTCAGACATGCTCATTTCCATCCTATTGTCCTGGGGGGGGTGTGTGGTGTGGGGAGGGTGGTGTTTATCAAACCCCTTTCATTACTGGAAATACAATAATTTCTTTTTCCAGATGCATACAGGAGTGCTTGAGAGCAGTCTGAATTAAATCCAAGGTGAAAGCAGGTTGATGTAGAAACCGCGTCAGACTGCAGATAGTTCTTATGCACTTCTGGGGCTATGTTAGCAATAAGGATCCTTCAGCTATATTATTTTTCTAGTGGTGGAGCCTATGCAGTATGTAGCATAGCGCATCCCAGGTTTTTTAAACTTCTGATAAGGGCTTATTGGTGTGGGGGGAAACACCTCACAAAAACCTCTTCTACAGCACTGCCTTCTCCTTTCCTCCTAAGTATAAAAGGCTGTTGGTGACAACTGTATGTAACTTGTGTGTCTCGAAGAGCTGACACACTACTTCATTCTGAACATGGCTATGGTGCTTCCTCAGCATCCCTTTGATACTTCTGCATCTTCTTGTATTAGCAATGTTGTTACAATAGTGCGTGGCACAAATCTAGTCATGTGAGCTCTTCCTTATTTGACTGTATTCTGATCAGCATTTCAGACATTATTAAAACATTTCTGTATGCTTTTTGGCTTTGAAAAACACAAATTCAGAACAAAAGCCCATAAATCTTTTTTTAACCAAATTACACCTCTAAGAACAGTCTACATGGATATAGTGTAACAAGGAGGGTGAATTCCAAATAAGGCTTCGAAAATCCAGCTGGAACAGAAAATCTAGACTGGTGGGAGATTTTCTTCCTAGAGAAATCACTGTAATATGCTGCACTGTCAGTGCCTAAGTGACAACTGTAAGTTGATTTAATTAAGAGCTCTGCTAAGGTATCTTGTATCTTCTAATGCATAGTTTATCTTTGAAGATGGAAATGTTCCTGGCTCACTGAAGCTGCGTTGGTTTCACTGACTGAAACTTGCTTGTTGACAGTCTTGTCAGCTGAAAACATTAGAAGAGAATATGATTACATTCTGGGCCTTACCTCAGATGGGAATTGCTGTAATATTTTTAACCTCAAAAAGGATGTAAGTGTAACAGAACAACATGACCACAATAAGATTTATTAGTGCTGCTTTCATCTTGGCTTTGGGCCATCCCCTGTCTGCAAAATTCCTGTTGATGTCCCATCTGGGTTTATGTAGAAATTGATGGTAGGATAAAGCTCTCTGATCCTATCAGTTCACATTTGCATCACTTTCTGGTGTGGATGTGCTAGGAAGGGCTGGAAGCACCACTTGTTAAACTGTAATTAGCAGGCCAGCAGAGGAGAATGCAAGGTCAACTTGGCACTTGTGGAATTTAAATCGTTTTGTGAAATGGAAGGGTGGGGGAAAGAAATCAAAGCCCATATCTCTGAGTTCAGCTCCATTTCTGAAACAGCCCCTTAAGAGATAAACCAATATTCGACTATAGACCCATTAAGCGCGGGTTTGCTCTGTATTTTGCTGTCATAATTGCCGCAGAGGTTGTACTTCAGTGCACGCCATTTGGGTTTGATGTCTGTCTTTCTCTAAAACACATAGAGGGTGAGAAAAAGGAAACTTCATTGTGACTATTGATTTCTTCCATTAAAGCAAGAGAGTGAGGTTTCCAAATCTCAGTGTAGCAGCTCCTTGGATTTATCTGTCCAAAGGTTTTGTGCTTCCTGAAAGAGGCACCCCAATTGTTATCCCAGTTTACAAAAAGTAATTGTTACACAATATATATATATACACAAATATATAAATCATATAAAATACAAAAGTATTGTTACCCCAATACTTCCTAATGATAGAAAAATCATGATAGCGATACATGTGTCTGCTTTTTCTTTCCCTCCCTATTTAAGCTAGTTGTGTCATTAAAGTCTTTAACCACAGCAGGTGGTATGAACTTAAACTAGGAGGAAGCTACACTCAGACTTACAGTAGGAAGGAGGAAGTCAGTAAGAGTCCTTGAGCAGGACATGCTCCAAACATGGACATCCACCCTGAAACTGAAATTTCTGGCGCAGGTGACAACAGTCATCTTCCAAACCCAAAGGTTGTGTGCTCTGGGCATCCTCCAGAGAGCTATAGCCAGTGAGTTTGTTGGCTGCTTTACTCAGTTGTCCTTTAGAGGGTGCCCCCTCTCTGCCCTCTGACTACTGAGAGGACAAAGAGGCTCATAAAGTTAAAGGGAGCTCCTAAGAGCTTTAATCAGATGCTCCACCAAAGAAAGTGGCATTCAGATAGTGTACTGCTCTGTTCAGCTTCAAGCTGAATTCGTTTACATTATTGCCTAATATTTCTGGGCTTAGAGAAACTGTTGACGCATATCAGAGGTCGCTGATGCAGACAGACTGTTGTTATAGGTCTGAATCGATGTTGCAGTATGATCATCGCCAGTCCTGTTCTCCCTGTGTGTACCCATTTATTCTCTAGATGAAGCCATAGTGAGTGAAGGCTCATTCTCCAGTAAAAGTGATTGAATGCAGCTGGTTGATTAAACTGAACGAAGATAAACACTCGTGTGTCACTCAGCACACTCTGCTACATGAAACAAGGGGATTAGATATGGTGAATTTCTAGTAATGAAAGCAGGCAATCGGGTTCGTCATAAAATCAGCTTAAAAGAGCTTTCTAGATTCCAGAGAGAACTAAAATAACTTGACCTACCTTGGTCCTATAATCTTTAAATACTGCTTAACATCTGCTCGTCAGCACTTGGCAATAATATTTACGGTGAAATTTTTAACAGCAGGCGCTGTCTTGCGTTGAAATGAATAACGCGGAGGGGTGACCTATGGAGGAAAAAATGCTGTTACACAAGAGTTAAAAATGAAACTGAAGTATCTGACTTCAGTTAACAGACATATTTGGAAGTTGCAGCTGCAGAAATCTTAGCACTGTCACCAGCTTGGTCCAAGTGTGCCCCAGTGGCCTGGGGCACGGTGAAGCATCCTTAGTCCCCTGCAAGTAGTGAGCATTAGAACCACTTCTTCAAGGACCTAAGTTAGAAACTTTCCTAAATGGGTGTGAGAGGGATGTGCTAGAGATGCCCTTAAGAGTTGAAGTAAATCAGAGATTTCTTTCTTTTCCCAGGACTGGCAGTTCTGAAGATGTTCTTAACTTGGGTGCCTAACATTATGTGGACTGCACTTGAGCCGTTATAGGCAGAAGAAGGAGTTTGAAGGGCTAAGTTGCTTACTGCACAGTGTACCCCTGAAAACTGCAACACAGGAATACAAGAACTCCATACTCCTGACAGTTATCAAAGAAAAGCAAATTGCAATTCTCAGCTTGAAACATCTTCCAAATAACAAGTTCTGTAGATTCTTGCAGGTCTCAAGTTACTTTTCTACCGAGCCTGTAATCTGCTCTGTGAAGTGGGTTTCCTAGAAAGGGTCTGAAAATGTCAGCAGGCACTGAATCCACATTTGCCTTTGCAGTGTGTTCCACCCAATTCTCTCAGGGTTAGGATGGTATGTCTTTCTTTCCTAATTTGATTTTTGTCTGCCTTCAGGCTTTCACTTATTGGTCCGTGTCATGATTAACTTTTAGGCATCTTCCCTCCTTACAAATCAACTGTGGACATCTTCTACTTGTTGCACGAAAAACTGGGAGCAATTTTGGGGTATTTCTTGTGCCCTTAATGCTTTTGTACCTTTTTTCTCTGCTATCATGAGTCTTTCTTCAACATGAGGTCTGAAATAGGAACTGGTTATTGCCAATGCCCTGTAGAGAAGTCAAATACTATCCCTGCTCCCAGACGCTGTTCTTACATTCATATATTCAGGGATGATACAAGATAGCTTTGCCACTGGGAGTGCCTAACAAATTGCTTGTTCTTGATGTTGTCCAAATCCTTTATTCAGTCTGCTTTCTAGGATGCAGTTTCTCATGCTGAATGCTTGTTGCTCCTAGACGTGTAGCTTTGTGTCATGGCGATATTGAAGCCTATTTTGTTGGCAATAGCCCAATCTATTAATCTATCCAGGCCACTCTGTTGGCCTCTTTCCATCCTTATTTACTACTGTGTTGTCCTTTGTGTGGTCTGTAAGTTCACTGCTAGTAGAATATATATTTATTTCAATATAATAAATGGCAGTATGTCAGGCCTGGTATGAATCCATGTGGCCCATACAGACATTTACTGATATTTTCCTGTAGACATCTACTTCTGGAGATGTATCACTTCCCCCACTCTTAATTCATTTAACATGGACTTTAATTGAAACTACAAAATGGTGCAATAAATATCTTAAAATTGAAATCCCAGTAGTCTTTAGCTGCCTAATTGTGTGTGGTCTTTCCTCCCAGCATTTCCTCTAGAGCTGATCAATACCTGTTCACTTTTCAATTCTCCCTCTGCACGCACACCCCCTGCCTATTCAGGGACTGGATTTCTTAGACTGTTCAATAGAGCGTATGCTGTTTCCCTACAAATGGGTAGTTCTTGACATTAGCATTCTGTTGAGACTTCTCCAGCAAACTCGGATTTCACCATTGGATTCCTCTTATAATATGTCTCTGAACTGTTTTATCCATTTTTTTTTAAACTCTTGTGATATATATGTTAACTTTGTCTTTCAGGGGAGTCGAAGTAGAAGGACTACTTTGCATCTCTAGTAAATAGCCCCAGCCTAATTCAAGGAGACTCTTCAGCATGTCCTTAACTGTTGAATTGAAATGGAGACTTGCGGTTTTTCATGGGGGTCTTATTATTTTTCCTTCCTTCATGAATCATTGCAGTATGAGGGGGAGAAGAAAGCGAGTCATGTCCAGTGTAATGCTGGCTTTTTGTTGTTCTGTGGTTTTGCTTTGTAAAACATTGTGAGATCTATACAGAGTAACTATTCTGCACTTAGTATCTCCACTGAGGAGGGTAACTTGTGGTTTCCTGCTGCTTTTCCTATCTCCACAATGTGTCCTGTCTGGTTGTTGTTGCTTACTTCAGAGGCAGTTGTGTTGAAGTGCTACTGTGTGTATTTACTTAAATAATAAAAATCCAGGGGTCAGTAATAATAATGTTGACTGGTAAATATGGGTATGTTTTTTTTTCATATGCATTTAAGTTTCAGATTTTCTCCAGATCTCATTTAAAGTATATGATGTGCTTGACCTGTGCTCCTGTGCTGGTGTAAATCAGGAGGACTCTGCTGTCCAAACTAAGGCCCTCACCCCTAGCCTACAGGCAGTTCTTGCATCCTTCCTCCCTACTAGGCCTCTTTCTGTGGCTCCAGCTAAGTAGGACAAGCCACACACCTTGGGGAAGACAGGAGCATGTTCAGGGAGGGAAGTGTTGCTGTATCAGGTGGAAGCTGCTGTCTGTCCCTTGGCCCAACACCAAGCATTATGCATCCCTGGGTTTTCCAGGAAAATACTTGACAAATTAATTATACTAACAGCTGTGCTATCTTCATTTATATGCTCGGAGAAGTATTATTTTGTCCTCGTTGTTAAAAGTGAATGTTTAGTTCTTTGCTTTGTTTCTGAGCACAGCATGTCTTGTTGTTACATTTAAGTTGCTATAAACTCTAAATCAATAATCCCGTTCAGAAGAAAAAAGTGGTCTAGTAGCGATAAGTACAATTGCAGAGTTAATCAGATCATCTTTATTCGAGTTGTAGACTGTTTCCCAAAGATGTTCTAGTTCTACAAAATCAATATGGGCACAATAAAGTCGTTTTGTTTTCTGGGTATCGGTGGTACAAGGGTGGGGACTGGATACTTGGAGGGAACCAAGGGATTTTGCTGCCAGTAATCAGAGTAGCTGTGGAAAAGGAACGGTTGCTGCCATGGAATCAAATAACAGAAAGTAGTGTATATTTTGGGTACTCAAATGTCTGGGGGAGGTACAGATCCAAGAATTTCTCCCTTATTCAATCCCCAACAATTTCACAAACAAAATATGTCTAAAATAACACTGCATTTTAAATAGAGCATTTTGAGTTGATAACAACTTGTTCTACAGTGTAAAACCCACCTGATTTTACAAACAGATTCTTCAGAAGAGATGGATGATGTTTTTCTTTCTTCTTCTTCCCATCACAATTTCTAAATGTGGTCCTTGCTGCTGATCTCTGTGCTAGTTTTACGCTGCCTAGGCTGAGGAGATTACAATGAAATTTAATCTTTCCTAAACCAGGCTTTGTGCAACTTCTTTCAAGTACAGCTGAACCCTGTTCTCCACAACCGCTACCCTGTAAATAGCTATTGAAGACAATAAAACTGAAGCTACAAAAATTATGGGCCTCCTTGTTGTTTCATTATTGTTAAATATGATCTCTGCTGTGGTGTGGAATAACCAGGGCCCAGCGCTGCTGGATCTTTATTGTTATTCAATGATCCTTTAAGCTGAATGAAGCTTTATGTTCAACAGATTAGTGTACTGCTTCCTCCATGCACTTTACATTAAGCAATAGATCATGTAGCTGTGACTTAAATATTTAGCATGCTTGTGTTAGCTAATAAAGGTTTTTTTTTTTTTTAGGACAAATAATGTTTCACACTGACACCTGGGCTAATAAGCATGTGCAACTGACTGAATATGTATTTCACCATGGCTCAGCGCTGCCTGTCCTATTTAGAAATGATGTTGCAGTAGCACACATGGTCAGATCTGAACACTTGATCAGAGCTATTAAGCTATTGGACACATGTAGGTGTTGTCCAGTGGATGCTGGACAGAGTGAGAGGGGCTTAATGTCTCCACAGATGGGAGAGATGAGCGCAGCTTTCCAAGAACAGGCTTAATTCAAGCTGTTGTCATGCTTTTGGTGATGAAGCGCCTGTCTGAGCTGGCCTGTTAGCAGCTTCTCTTTGTCAAGAGCTGACTTGTTCCGGAGTTTGGGGATTCCAGGTTGAGAGAGAGGCAAGACACAACAGATAAAAAGCCCAGCTAGTTTATTATTATAGGAAAAGAGGGAGGAAGAGCTAGCACAGGGTAAAAGAAACAGAGGTGGGTATTTTTGGTGTTTACCTTACCAACCCCAAAGACCATGTGATGACTGTCAGGAAACGAGCTCCGAGAGACATCATCGCAGCGCGAGGTGGCAGGCTCAACCTTAGCGGGCATCCCCGTGGAGGCAACATTGACCTGGGTGGTGTGAGGTTCTGCCTGCGTGCGTTGCATGAGGCTCGGGCTTTTATGCTGGTGAAAGGTCACACTCATTCTGAAGTAGGGGCACAGCCTTCATCAGAAGGAGTGGCCACTTGTGGCTACTTGATATGGCTGTGCAGTTAGTACAAAAGGGGCTCTGTTCCTGGATTTCTAAAGTGGACTGCGGGACTTTCAGGGGATTTTCTTGGAGGAGCCGCTGTGGACCATTATCTCATGTGTCTTGCAACCGGTATGGGACTCCCTTCTGCTAACAGTGGTGTTAACTCCCCGATTTTCAAGGTTATGTTCCCACAACCCGTGCCAAACAGTACTGTTCTATCTTTGTGTGTTTCACCACGGACCATGACCTAGTGTCACTGACATGCTTGTCTGATGCATTCTCAGCTAGGGGGCTGTACAGCCTTCAGTAGTGCAGTGGGAAACTCAAAGACACCCCTGCAGTGAGAACTAGGCTTTGTTTTTGGTCAGTTTGTGTTCTAAAATTGCCTCTTGGTTTCACCAAGACTTGATTTGAGCGAGATCTATTTTTAGGTGATTCTGAAAACTCACACTGTCTTGGTTATCAAACTGGTTTTAAAGTATAATTAATTTCTTAATGATCATTTTAAATTCAGTAATGTTCAAGAAGGTATTCACATGCTGTTCTCACCAGCTGGTCTTTCTGTATTTGATGGTTTGCTTGAACATCCCTAGACCTGATTTTCCTCCAGTTATGCTACCTTGTACTGAAATGACTTGTAGCAGCAATCAGCAGTGTTATATTTGTACCCAAACTGCCTCTCTGCTCATGTAAGAGAAGTATCTGAAAGGGCATGGTTAAGAATAAATGCCATGATTGTAACTATGTGCCTTTTACACGAAGCTTGGAAAGTTTAGAGTGTTTATAGAAGAAAACTCATTTTGATGAGATATATACTCCTTTGAAATTGGCTTAAACGAATTGATTTTTCCCATCAAAAGAGGAGGTTGTATACGAGATGGTCTACTTGCAATAAGATATAGAGCTCAGTGGATTTATTCTTGTTCTTTACAGTTCTCTGCCCAATTTGAATTCTGCCTAAAATTTAGGTATCTTCAAGGCTGCTTTTCTTGGCATGAATACCGTGGTCTGCACTGACATGGGAAGCAAGTCCAAATCTTGAAGAGCTCTTCTTGGTGGCAGTTCTGACGTTCAACCATATATAAAATTGTGTGCATACAAATATGCACATTCTTCCCCAGATATGTGGGAAAAGGGAGCGACTGAAACAGAGATTCCATATCCACTTCAAGCCACTCTGGAAACACAAACCCACCCACAGAGCTGTGGTTAAACTTCACAGGAATGCTTCCAAGTAACCACAGCAACGATGTCCTGTCTTGTGGTGGGTTATCTGATACAGGCATGTGCTTTGTGAATGTGTAAATACTTCATGGATGCAGCATAAAATCCCTCACCTTATTACAGATGTACAGCTGGAGGTGTACTGATTGCTTAGTGGTGTCTATGCACTACAGCCACCTGATCAGCACCAGAAGATGTAGAAGGAATAATGTATATCCTGAAGAAAAAGCATTGACTGGGATAAGAATCAAACTAAATCTTGGGAACAAGCGGGTGAATCCTTGGCTGTATTGTGTGTTTTCTGAAGCTCTGTGAGGCAGTCAAATGGCTGGAACAGAGCTAGAAAAGTACCCAAATGTTGTATTTTAGAGTAATATTTAATGTGGATCTTGCTCCCAGTTACTTCGAGCACATGGGCATGTGGAGCAGGAGGGCATGTGGAATCTTGCGTGGCATATATTAGTAAGAGCTGTGCTAAAGAACTTTTCAAAGACTTGCTTTTGCTAAATAAATTACTGGTCATGTTTTATTTAAAATACTCATGCTGCCAGCAGAGAAACAGCAAACAAGCACACTTCCAGTTAAAGTAACAGCTAGGATTTTCCTTCTGCTGCTCCCATGACTTCATGTACTTGTTCAGCTTTATTGCATGTGGCGTACACACACAGTTCGCGAGTGCACGTGGCATCATACAGTAAAGTGATTTATCTCCTTTTACTTGCAGAAGTCCTCTTGGTAAACATACCCAGCTAACCCCAAGCCTGTTGTGTTTAGATCCCATAGAATGGATGCCAGCCTGGGTTTGTGTTACTGCCTAATGTGATGTGTTACCCCAAATCCAGTGTGGAGCTGGTTGCTGTGACGTGGGGTTCAGGTTGTTCCCTGTGCCTGTCCATGTGCTGCAGGCATTGAGGGTGGATCAGTACCAAGCTGCGGAGTGACAGGGGGTGCGCATGGAGGGTGTGTATTTCTAGCAGGACAGATGTTTGCATTCTGTTCTCCCAAACATCTGCTCCCAAACATCTCTCAAACATCTGCTCATGTGCACTATTTTGGGAAGGACAGCCTGTACTACCCTCTGTCACCCTGGTGACTTGAACCTTTCCTATGAGTGGTGGCCAGGCTTCCTATTCGAAGATGGTTGCCTTGTCACAGGAAGGAGACTTAAGTTTTGATGATTTGTGGGTTGTTTTGGTTTTGTTTTCCCTCAGCTACTCTCATGTGATCACAGTATCACACAGTATGCTCGAGATTGGAAGAGACCTCAAAAGATCATCTAGTCCAATCCCCCTGCCGGAGCAGGAACACCTAGATAATGTTACACAGGAATGTGTCCAGGTGGGTTTTGAATGTCTCCAGAGAAGGAGACTCCACAACCTCCCTGGGCAGCCTGTTCCAGTGTTCCGTCACCCTCACTGAGAAGTTTCTTCTCAAGTTTAAGTGGAACCTCTTGTGTTCCAGTTTGTACCCATTACCCCTTGTCCTATCATTGTTTGCCACTGAGTAGAGTCTGGCTCCATCCTCATGACACTCCCCCTTTATATATTTATAGACACTGATAAGGTCACCCCTCAGTCTCCTCCAAACTATAGAGACCCAGCTCCCTCAGTCTTTCCTCATAAGGGAGATGCTCCACTCCCTTAACCATCTTCGTTGCCCTGCGCTGGACTCTCTCCAGCAGCTCCCTGTCCTTCTTGAGCTGAGGGGCCCAGAACTGGACACAATATTCCAGGTGCGGTCTCACCAGGGCAGAGTAGAGGGGAAGGAGGACCTCTCTCGACCTACTAACCACCCCCTTCTAATACACCCCAGGATGCCATTGGCCTTCTTGGCCACAAGGGCACAGTGTTGGCTCATGGTCATCCTGTCGTCCACTAGGACCCCCAGGTCCCTCTCCCCTACAGTGCTCTCTAACAGGTCGTTCCCCAACCTATACTGGAACCTGGGGTTGTTCCTGCCCACATGCAGGACTCTACACTTTCCCTTGTTATATTTGTTATATTGTATGTGATATCCCAACAGCTCCCTGCCATCAATGTTGGGCAGTTCCTGTGCTGTTTTCAGTAGGTTCTGTAGATTAGATCTCTGATGCTCTTACCTTGAGCATAACATCGATTAGCTCATGTACCAGCTTCTCGTTGAAAATCAAACAAAAGGGCTTTTGAAATGACTGGAAGGCAGGGGATGGTGTACAGGATTTTTTTCAGAAGCTGAGCAGAGAATCTAAGTGTAGCTAGACAGTGTGTGCCTTTGTGCCTAAGATGCTGCTTTTTAGAAGTGTCTCTCAAGGGGTGGATGGGAGTCTGACAAGCTCTCCTGGGCTAAAGGAGCAGCATTCTCAAAGTTTGTGAGACTTCATTTGAGATTGAGGAAGAAAACCTGAATGAGCGAAAGATGAATATTTGGGGCAAAGAGTGCCTGGGTCTGAACATTTGATAGGATGCCGATAGCTTCTTTTTCTAGAAACTTTTGAAGCATTTAGTCTTAAATGTAATGGAAAGGAAAGCTACCAGTAAGCACATTGAGATGAACAATTGCTATGCTTGTGCTTTCTTGGGATGAAAAGCAACAGGTCACCAGGAAGCAGAAAGTACTGGATTTATCCCTGCAGTGCCAGGGAATGTTGGAAGTGGAAGTGCTCTTTCCAGCATGGTGCATTTTCTAGTGCAGTAGGCATGGCTATTTCCTTGAAGGCAATATTTGTAAGATTAACAAAATTTGAGATACTGTGGTGAATGTTCTAATTGCACATGTTGAACCAGATCAGAGATACTAAACTTAGAATTATGCCTCTGTTTTCCTCCTAGAGTGATCATGTTCCATTGAGAAGCTACGTGGAACAGAGGTTTTGAATTTATTTCTTCCTTGTCCCACTGGACACATCCCTGGAAGCTGGGCTCTTGTTCAGGTTCCTCTAACTTACAGGTGAAATTAAGCACTCTTCCACAGATTCCATGACAAGGAGAAAAAGTTCTTTGTGACCAATATCTGTTACTGTGAATACCTCTTTGTGCCTCTTAGAAATGTACAGGGGACCATGTCAGCATCAGTTTCCAAGTGGTTTTGTATGTATTTCACAACCAAAAAAATCTGAAAAGCACATTGGATAGTCTGAATTATTACCTGTAGGGTAGGGTGCAACCATTTGCTCACACACATTTATTCAATTGGACAATCATACCTTCAGTTACCATGTTTGCATCCCACCCAGAACAGTCTGGACTAATCTCTCTTAACTTTATAGGCTGCCAAGTGTCAATGTAATCCAGAGGAATAATGTAGTGCTGATCTGTCTGTTTGTTTTTTTTTCTGAGGAGAGGATCCCAGAGAGGCTGTTGTGGCAGCTCTGGGACTTTTGAAGCAGAGTAGCACCTAAAGCATATTCTTCTTCCCCTGTGCTGTGACAGGAGTCCTGTACTTGGAGAGTTTCAAGGCAGAGAATTTCAGTTGCTTTTTTGCCTCTTGTGTTGGGAGGTTGCTTCACTGGGATCAAATTTAGCCACTCTGTTGTCTTAGTGATTAAAGAACCCAAGTTAAGGGTATATTGATGGAGGTTATTCCCATGTAAAACTGAGTCATTTGATTCGAAACCCTTCTGAATTTGTTTCCTCAAATTCAGGTTCTACCAATTGGGCTGACATTGAAAACCAGGATACTTAATATAGTCACTTAGCCAGTAACATGGTTGAAATGTGCATTCTTCTAAAGCTTTATTATGAATATGAATAAAACATTTTCTAATATTATTAAACCAATGTGGACTAAAGAAATGAGAATGATGGCATTCAGGGGTGATCTCTGTGTCATGCCTGTCTGCTCCAAAATAGCACTGCAGTATTGTGGTGGAGGCAAATCTGCATTCTCTTTAATGCAATAAAAGTTTGAGTCCTTCAGTCAAATAATTAAATTTATGGAGAGATAATGTTTTATGCAGGATCTAGCATGGGACAATCCCTTTCTATGCTCCTTATACTAATATCTAATCCAAAGTGTTATATGAGAAATGCCATATGCACTGCAAAAAAATCTGTGTCCAGTGGTCCGTGGTTCTGGCATGTATCCTTTAGTCTTTGGTACCTTTTTGTAGCATCTTTTAGTACCTGTAGAAAATATCATCCAAAATTGTTGAATACTTTTGGATTATGTATGGGTTTTGTGTTCTTGGTATTAGGTACTCTAAGGAAATCACAAATTTTGTTTAAAATGCAAATACATACAGTATATAAACAGCAATTTCACGGTGTTTCTTCCTTCAGGTTTTCCGGCATTGGCTATTATCTGAGGCCTCTGCCCAGCTAGAAACTCAGTTTTCTTTAGAGGAAATTCAAAAAGAGATTCTTATATATTCACAAGTGCCTGTTGAGCTCAAGTTCTTGTTAAGCATTTTGGGTAAATCTCAGTAGTAGCTGAATGAAACATACTCAGGAATGAAGATGTCTCTTATCTACAAAGCTTTACAAATATCTAACAGTACACTAATTAATCCAGACAAATTACCTTTAATTAGACAGCACCTCATTAATGTTTTTCAAGTTTGTTTTAGTGTGTGGTGTTGTTCTTATGGGGCACAGCTAATTTTAAATGCTCCCAGAACCATTCTAAGATCATGCAGTCATTTGGAAGAAAACATGTTTTTAATTACATTTCGGAGGCTTCAGTGCTTTACTCACTCCATCCCGTCAGCAGAAAGGAGATTAGGTTCATTGCCAAGTGACTTGCATCACCCGCTGTCATGGGATGTGACTGCCTGGGTCTTAGCAGGCTAACAAAATGATTCACCAGCACAGCGTGGTTTCATTGGGATGCAAGTACCTAATGAACAGCCTTGCACAGGTAAAGGAGAAAATGCCTTCCATAAGGATCTTGCGAAGACGTTTGGACATGCAGGGTAGAGCACAGCTCTAGCTCAGGCCACAGACAGCTAAACTGTCCACCAAAATACTGCATAGGAATGGAAGCTGTGGTCTTGGTTGAATTGATTGTAAAATAGCTCCGTGTATTTACCAACATCCTATTTAGCCTTGTTTTCACATCTCTAAAAAGTTTCCCATGTTTCCAGCGTTTGAAGGGTGTCACTGGATTGTACAGACAAGATCTGATTCTTTAGTCCAGACAAATATTGGTAAATAGTCTTGGCAATTTCTATGCATTTTTCTTGATAACGTGTGTCTGACAAACACATGGAGGTTTACTAAAGGAAGTTTCAATAGTGAAACTACCCTACTACCTACTAGATATTTTAGTCTGATAGTCAGAATGCTTTTTTACATATTTAAATCCAATCCCCTGAAGCTTCATTATATTTAGCAATGGTTTTCCTTCCAAGTATTTTTATATTGCAGGGCCATGTGTAAGTAGGAGTACTTTACCAAAATGGGAATGCTTCTCTACTATTCCAACACTGTTCCCAGGAATACCTCTATATCTGCAAATCTGTTCATTGGATTCACTTGAAGACAATGCACAAATGATTTTTGGTGTACTGGTTTTAGCTGGTGCAGCTGTGCTGGTCAGGGACTCTGGAAATTGCTTACTGGATCATCCTGTGCAAGGTGCAGGAGTTGAGATGATTCAAGAAAAGAGGAAAACCACAAGAAACAAAGCAGTAGAGTAGCCTGCACTCAATATTTGCAGGGCAAAACATGCTGATTAAGGTAGTAACTTCAACTAGTAAACCAAGAGACATCTTTGTTCTGCTAGTATGAAGCACCTGTAGTGTACAACAGCAATATAACAGTGTACCACTAGCACTAAAATGGACACCATTTGGACACGCAATTGGCAGATCTCTCTCAAACTCTGCTGTGCACAGACTTTTGTAAGATAACAAGTAGAGGAGTGCATTTTAGACTTTGTGTTCATCTAATGCTGATTTTAATGCTAATTCTAGTGCTGCAGCTGTCAATCTGATTTCTACATATGATGGCGGTTGCATGGAAGGCAAGATTCTAATTGGTGTAGCAAAATCTGTCTGACAGGTAACTACATGTTCCAATTAATCTTAGCTGGGATATAAGTAGATCCTGTATCAAATGTAATGATTCAGTTACTGAACCTGATGCTAATGTCAGTGAGATCTGCTTCAGTCTGTGCCTTCCTCAAAACTGCACTGGAATCAGGCTTGTGAGTGACTTTGTATTAGGATAACCCCCACTTAAATACGATAGGTCACACTGATCTCTGATGCCAGTAGAGGTACACTATGAGAGATTTGTCCTAGTGTATTTGTTGTTTGCTCATATGAAAGGACACAGTTGCAAAAGGTTGGAATGGGTTTTCCAATGCTCTAAGACTTACCTATTATTTACTTTGGCAATAGCAATCACATTTACTATTAAATTCCAAATTTCCTTTAGGTGTTTACCAGCTGTCCATAAGATTAGGTGCACTACATTAGTGAATGTCCCTTTTACATCAGCTGTCTTCTACCTCTCTTAGTTTATAAACAATGGAGTCACCCTTCTGTACCCCTTGTCCCCAGTGCTGCAGTTACCCAGGACTATCATATTCCTCTGTTTATTTGACCAACCTTTATGGAATCTGCAAACCTGTAAGCAGATTTTTAAAAGCAGGCCAAGTTTATCCAATTATAAAGAACCAAATTCACATGGGAGGTGGTATAGCCTAACTTTCTGCTCTGTGGAACAACATCTTTTAATATTACTGCATTTTTTTTCAGACAAATGACAAAGCTGAAAGGGAAATATGCATGTCAGTCTTCAAAAATATGCATTATTTATCTATTGTCAATGACAATGAGTCAAGATGTGATTTCAGCTGCTTCTCTTTACAGGGGGTTTGGGATCTTTGCTCCCTTAACCAAATTCGTGTCCTGTTTATTCTGTCTCACAACTTCCTTCAGACTGTGGTCTCAGGTACTGGGCTTAGTCTGTACATGACCTGGAGGCTTTCAAGGAAAAACTAAGGATAAGTGTTGATCAGGAGATTGCATGCTTAGGGCTTTAGCTTGATCTAAATGAAGCACTGAAACCAGATATTTCTCCCAGCTCCTAACAGTAACCCATTTTGCTTAGAGACTTTCAGCTGGCAGTTGCGTTATAACTATGAATTATCACCGTGACTTGGTTGAAACCAGTTTCCAAAAGCTTGGGATATAAACAAAGCAAGCCAGATGCAAACCTCTGGTGCCTGGGAGTCTCTTGACACCAGATGCTTGTGAGCTGTTCGTTCAAGTTTTCGGGGGCTCTCAGGTCCCCTGCCAGACTTGTAACTGACCATACAAATGGTGCAACCTGTTCTTATTCATAAAACTATACACAGATAAGGGATATCCTTGCCCATAGCTGGGGGATTGCAGCTAGATGATCTTTAAGGTCCCTTTTAACCTGAACTGTTCTATGATATATATATATATATACACCATATACTATTATATGCTATGTATTCTGTGTCTAACACCATCTGTCATCTATGTGTGTGGGTTTTGTTTAAGGGAAGAACTTAAAAATCTGAATCATTCTTATCTGAAACCAACTCAAAACATTTAAAAAAAATCAACAATAGACTGACTAATGATAGGGTCCATTAGGAGAAAATATAGCTTTGGACCCAGACCTTCAATCACAGGCAATGGACTTTGATTGGCATCAACACTAAGAATGCTTCAGAAAGGGCTATGTAGCTTTAAGGGCTGAGAGAAAGTATCCCCTTGTGCTTTTGCCAAGATCCAGTTACAGATTTCTCTGCTCCCCTTATTCTTAATGATTTCAGTGGGCGTTATGATGGATAACTGAAATAAGATTATTCTATTTCCAGTGAAAGCTTTACTACATTGATTTCTTCTTTTCTGTGCTGCCGCTTGTCAAAAGTGGCTGATGTACAAAATTCAAGTGTCATTGGGAATTCAACCTGTCGCTTCTGCTAAATTTTGACAACTGCTTATAGCATGGAAAACTTGAGCACTGTGAAAGGTAATTTATTGTTGCTATAATGGCTGATCGTTAATGGACTTGGTAGAGCACTATACAGCATTGAAATAGAATTCCTGTGTACAACTCTAATGACACATTACTTCTGCAGTATAATGCTATGTTGATACAGTAATACTCTGTGCTCATATCACCTTTTATTGTGGGATCTGAAGTTTTAAACAATATTATCATGCTTCATAACAGCCCAGTAAGTGCTATCATACTGGTTTATTAGACAGGTAAGCTGTAACAAAGACAAGCAGAGATTTCACAGAGATGTGAAATACACAGCCTTGTAAAGCACTACCTATATGCATAACCTGAAGCACCGGCTTAATTCAGTCACACACAGTATCACAGTATGTTAGAGATTCAAAGATCATCTAGTCTTGCCGGAGCAAACACCTATTGTTACACAGGAATGTTTCCCTTAAATATTTTCTGAAACCTGGGTCTATGTAACCAAAATTCCAAGTCAGCTTGATTAACTTTCAGATGATCCTTCCTAATATTCACTAGAAATCAGTGGGATTTACATACCTGCTTATTGTTTGGCTCCAGATTAGCTGTTTGCTGGGGGCACTGATCAGTGCACAGGCGAGGGCATGATCTTGAAAGCAGCTTATGGTGCACTGAGCAGAATAACTGGCTGCTACCATTGTCATTCTTTCATTTAGATAGTGGCTTTCATGAGCTTTAACTATTTTTGGACTACCCAGCACAGCTGGTGCAGCAAGTCTGCCTCTGGAGCGCCAACCTTGCAAACAAAGTAAATATTACCTGTAGGCTGTTGTTAATAAAAGAATCCTTCCATTTGTGTTCACACTGGAAATGCACACTGTAATTTGGTTGACAGGTTTTGAATGCTCTTTATATATTTCATTCTGAGAGCTCCAAGTGCACGGCAGCCTAGACAGCAGGGAAGATGGTAATTCAGAAAAGTGTTGTTAATTTATTTACCTTCCTTCCTGGAGTGTTGGTTTGCTGGTTTTGTTCTTAAAAAATACTGGAGATCTGTATAAAATACATATTCTGGGAATGCTAGCATGAAAATCATTTCATTTAAGCTTGATCAGGCAACTGATTCTGTTATAACACAGCCATAATTAAAAAGTAGTCTTCTGAGGTTTAAGCCATTACAGGTATAGTGTGCTCCATGCGCAGCATTACTAATGAGGAGGGGTCCTCTTCAAGCTGGCACACTGCAGGGCCATGCTGTGTGAGGCAGTGACTGGGCTCCTAAGCAGGGGGGTTGGAAGGCTGATGTGAGGGTGGTTGATCACAATGAGAGAGTCGAGAGGCAAACAAGGCATCCCTTCCCGTTCTGCTTGTTATCCTGCAGGGGATACTCAACCTGCCTATGGACTGCCTCATGTCTCTGTGTGTCGCTTCCCTGCCCTGGTGGGAGTTTCTGCTGCCTGTTCAGACCAGGAGGATGGGGGAATCAAACTGGGAAGCAGCTAAAATGAACCTTGGGATGGGGAAATCTGGTGGGAACGCCAGGCTGGATCCTCTGCAATGACTTCAAGAGGATCTGTGTTCTTTCACTATCAGATCCATCAGTGTTATAAATTTAGTGCTGCTGGGAGTATACCAAAAGAAAGTATTTTCCTAAAAATTGCTTGGGCAGAGTCATATGATTGGTGATGAGGCTCTCCTGTGTTCAAGAGTGTTCTTGCTCTGGTCCTCAGCTTACCTGTGGGAAGTTGTCACTAGTATTATTTTGATGTGAAGCTGAAGACTGTGCCCTCAACTCATCCTCACTTGAGACAGAAGATATGCTCTGGAAATGCAGGCAATATTGCAAAGCTGGGTCACTGAGCCCCCTTCCTGGCTGCTAGAGAGACGTGCAACCAGAGATGGCTGTGGGTGAAATCCGTACATCCTTCTCTTGCTTTGGCAGTGTCCTGGAGGCTTTGTCACAGAGGCTTGGCAAGAGGTGCTCTCAGTGGGTCTGCCTGGACAAAGTGGGGACAGGCGTCCTGCGCTGCATGACAGATACTTGGTATGAATACAACACCAGTGTGAGGCTGTCGCTTTTAAATTCCTGTTTGGTCCCCCAACCCCCCCTCCTTCTTTGGTGGTCTTTTTGGTGTCCCCCCTGTCCCCTTCTGTCTCTCTAATCACCACAGGTACCTGCAATTTGTCTAGACAGCTCCAACCACTGGAGAACATGTCTGACAAAGCTTAAATCTTGATCTGAGCAAATCTCTTTTAGGCTTCCTCATTTCAATAAAGCCCTTGTTCAGCTGTATTAATTCCAAGGAGTGCCATGCTAGCACTCAGTCAATTATCTGGAGGCCTGCTTGCCGCCAGCATGCACACAGTTTTGACATACCCCTAATTCATAATGTAAGAGCAAACTCTCTTGAGGTGGGGTTAGAAATTCAGGACGAGGATGAACAACAAATCCCTGATGCTGCCCATTAACAGTCTCACAACCTCTGCAGGGTTCCCTCTGTGTTTGCAGTCCAGCTTTGCTCAACTCACCCCCTTCAGTTTTGGTGTCTTGTACAACTGGGAACTGGTTGCTGGCTCCTAGCTAGCTCTGCTTTAATTGCTATGGCTGGTAATGGGATGTTTTCCCTTTGCTGTTGCAGACCAGCCTGACTGTAGTGCCCATGACAGCACTTAACTGTTTTGTCTGTGACTGATGTCACCCAAATCGGGTCAGCAGTGTTCCCCAAACAGCCTTGCTGAACTCAGCAAGTTCTCAGACCTGGAGATGCGTTTTGTCCCTGCTGCTCTTGGGGAAGGCTGGAGTGAGGCAGGCTTTAGGAAATTGGGTTTGTTTATCCTCATTCTAATTGCTGATTTCTTTTTTTTCTCCTTTGTTTCATGGCCTGAAATAGAATTTTCTGAGAGCTGGTATATTTAATAGAAGGGTTTGCATCCTGTAAGGCTTTTGCGTTTGTATATGCAAACATCAGATGAAATGGTGAAAGGTATGTTTGTAAATTGAGTTTATAAATGAAGTGGGTTGGTTTTCTCTCCCGGTGGCTAATCTGCTCCTGCACATCTGCTGCTACATCTTACACAATTTGGAAGTGATCTTTTAAAGCAAATGCTTTCCTTTGCAGACTGCTCATTGTAGCATGTTATAGTATATAATATCATTCTGTTCAACAGCACTCTGTTCTGTTGTGCAAACAACACCAAAAAGAAAGGAGGATGGAAGGGGAATAAATAAGCAGACACACACGAGCAGAAATTTTCCTTTGCTGGTACCTGAATTGCTCTCAGGGAAGCTGATGCATTTGTATTCTGTCACTGTTACTATGACCAAAGAGATCCCCGAGTCCCAGAGCTCCAATTTATAAAATATTGCTGTATAAAGCTTTGAAGAAAAAGTGTTTCTCAAATGAAAAAACAATGATCATGGAAATGAATGGCTGATGCCACTGCTGGAGCTGTCTGCCACCAGCTGGATCAGAGCCCTTGGGCTCACCCTGCCGGGCAGTGCACCCATGGGCTTTTCCTCTCCTACATGGCATGATCTCCTGCTGCACCATACTCCGGCTAGGACAATGCCTTAGGCTTCAAGTGGGTTACATTTCTGATTTGCAATAGCTAAGCATGTGAAGAATGGGGGTGAATTCAGAGCAGGGTGAGAGATCTGGTCATTGCGACCTGATGGGTACAGAGACGCGTCCCTGGGATGTTGTTTTCCTCTCTGCATCTGTGTCTGAACACAGAAAAAGCACAGGAGGAAGGAGGGCAGTAGATGTTTTCTACAGTCTAATCCTATAGCCCCTCTAGACAGGTACTTCTACCCAGTGCAGAACTTGCTCAGAGATACTGAACTGGGTGTTTGTAGCTGTGCCCTGTGGTCTGATATTCTGCATTTGGGCAGAAGTACTCCACTTCTCCACTATTCAGCATTAAAGAATCATATCTTGCTTTAAACTCGGGTTAACCTCCATTCCCCAAGTCATCTTGTGTTTCAGGCTTGTTATAAATTATTTAAACAAGAAGGCAGCTTGAACGGTAATGTAGGCAAATGCTGTTTATGCTCAAGGAATAGATGCCAGTCACGCATCTTCTAGAATTTACAGAGTTATTTATGTTCATTGCCACATTTTTATTCGTTCTGAAAAGGTGATGTAATTGTGAGTCAGCGCTGTGATGTCTGGTCCCAGCGACCTCACATGACATGCCCTAAAAAAAGGACGCTCCAGTCATGTTTTGCCAGTGTTCCTGTGACTTTTAAAGCAATTTTCTCCATCTTCTCCCCACTTTCCCTGTTTTTCTTTTAAACAACATTATCAACTAGTTCCTTGGCGCTGTAGAAACACTTCCCAGACCTGCCCCAGAGAATGTGCCGTTACTGCGTGCCAGTGTCAGGGCTGAGAATAGAGCTCAGGTGTCCTCATTTCCTGCTCTTATTAATTGCCAACAGCTCCCTGATATTGTGTGCATGCTAGGACACATTTGTGCAGTGATGGATGAACAATAAGAAATCAAGAAACCCAGCAAAAACTAAGCTATTGCCCTGAACTTTTCATTGAATAATGATACAAAGAGGTGTTAGATTCAGTGATGTCAGAAAACGTGAAACCAGGCAGCAGCTTCCAGGGAGCCTGAGAATATTCAATCCTCAGTGGGCTGCAGTATAGCCAGCTCTTTTTTTGATGGCAAAGAAAGATGAAACACTACAAAGATATTCCCAGAGAGAAAATAGATGTCATACAACATTTAAATAGATCCTTTCAAGGAGAGCTGCCGAAACCCTTATAACTAGCTAACAAGTGTGAACCTGCTGATTTTTTTTTTCATAGGCTGCTAGGACAAATAGCATTCTTTAAATATACAGTCCTGTTGTCTTGATAGCGTAATTCTATTGTTCAGCTTTTGCCTGAATGTGCCAGCTAATAATAAAAGCAATACAGGAAGCAGGTCCATGCCTACAAAATGAGTGTTTAGAAAAGCTTTCTACTCTACAAAGAAAGACATGTCGAAATAGAGATCTGGTTAAAATGGAAGTTTTAAAAACTGCACAGGGATCCATGGCAATAGAGAAAACACAACTAGCAAAGAAACTTTTCATGTAGTGGAACTGAAATATTGATAACTGGGAGATGGGAGGGGAATACAAGAAATTAGAAGAATGCCTAAAAATGGTCATTTCTGTCCTAGAAAGCTATATGCACTACAGAATGAGGGCAGTTGTCCACTTTTAAATCAGGAATGATTTAAACTTGACCTGTTTGTATCAAAAGGCAGCTCAAAATCTCTCCATTAATGACTGGAAAAACATCATAACTGAAAGGATCCTCTGATCCTGAAACACACATATATGTATGTGTGTTTGAGCAGCCTGGTATAGTGGAAGGTGTCCCTGCCCATGGCAAGGGGTTTGGAACTGGATGGTCTTTAAGGTCCATTTCAACTCTAACCATTCTATGATTCTGTATATATTCCTATTATAGATATCCTCCGTTATAGATAATTATATTATATATTCTGCTTTTTTTTTGCCTTTTTTTTTTTTGGCAGAAAGCAGTAGCTAAGTGTATGGATGGAGGGAGGGAACTGGCTGTAACTTCCCGTTAGTGCTTCCCACCCCGTTGCAGTCCTGTCCCCACTGCAGAAGCTGCAGCAGTTCTCTCTTTGATCTCCATGAGCCTCTGAGGGCAGCTCTGCTGCTTTGGTGCTCTTTGCTCTGTTGGTGCCAGGTCCTGGCTCAGGGTCCTTCCCTACTCCTGCCTTCAGCAGGACTGGAGAGCTTTGCGGGGAGCTCTGACAACTTACTGAGCCCTTTAGCTTTTCTGGCATGTCCACGCAAATGAGTTGCCCCATTCCTTGCAGCACCGCTTCCATTACTGCTGAACCTGTCCCACTACCTCTATGCTTCGCTTTCACTTCTCAGCTGCTGCTTGTGCTCATTCCTCGGTGGCTGCGGGCAAATTAGCACCTATTGAAGGACACCATTGAGCAAACTGCTGCTGCTTGCTGGTTCTTGCCAGAAGAGAAAAATTCAGCTGGATACCAGCTTGATGTGGAGTAGTTCTACTGAATTTATGTGGACTTAAAAGTTGAACCCTCACTCATTATTATATACTGATGGAACTGATTAGAGCTGGCCTATGCACTAGAAAATGCTCATGTTTTTAGCCTTCAGTAGCTCCGTGAGTTACAAAGCTGATCCGTCTTTATTTGTTCATTTACTGCCTTCATCTCAGGAGAGAAGGGCAGCATCTAAATGACACTGGTAACAGCTCTGTGTGTCTTAGGCCAGCGGACGCAGGTGGCCATGGTGGTACAAATGACTCATCTCCAGAGGTGCTGTCAGACCGACTTCCTTCAGGCTCATACACAGATACCATTATATTCCTCTGTCAAGGTGATTTCAAAGTATCTGCTGGCTGTGATGGAAGCAAGGATTTTGTGAATTTAGAATTTTTCTTTTGATTGTAAGGAGGAAAAGAAAGAGGTTTTCATGCCCAAATTATCAATCGTGAATATCAATATTACATTGATAAAAAAAATCAATAGTTATACCACTGTATAAAGTGTTTCCTGTACTGGTAATGCAGATTTAAAGGAAAGATATAAAGCAAAAAATACAAAGGACACCTTTCCTATGAATTGTTTGGTGAATTCTCTTCCTCTGTCTTTATTGTTTCCGTCACTATATATGAATATTAAGAAACAAAACTTTAAAGGAGAATATTCATGCATGCAACGTATTTGTTGGACCCTATTTGACACAGGCAATGCAAAGCCTTTGTCTGGGGCTCACAGCTGCTTTCTTTTCCCATTTAATCTTTCAGGAGGATGGATTTTTCTTCCAAGCTAGCACTGACATTGGTGCAGAGCCAGGACTGGCTGATCCTGCATAAGGATAATGGAGGAATAAGAGATTTCGTCAGAGTTTAGGGGGCGTTAGTTATAAAAGATGTTTGTACTGGCAGTGTGAAAAGAGACAGCTCATGGATGACCCACTCATGGGTACCTGTGACTGGTGTCCCTTTTCTGCGCAGAGGTCTTATTTCTCATGAAATACCCACTGAAGGGGATACAGGGCAACACTGGGGCTGAGCTGGTGATCTTCAAGCTGGGCTCGTGCTGGGGAGGACTGCGCTGCTCAGAGGCTTCACTTCAACCCATCCAAGTGTTGTAGCATTAGGAAATATGTGGCTGGTGAGGGAAACCATCAGTGTCTTTGCAAATCATCCCTTGGGCACCCAGAAATTGCATGTAAAAAACATGCAGCAGCTTTTGGAAGCAAAAAGCATGTGCTTTTTGTGGGCATAGAATCATAGAATAGTTAGGGTTGAAAAGGACCTTAAGATCATCCAGTTCCAACCCCCTGCCATGGGCAGGGACACCTCACACTAAACCATGTCACCCAAGGCCTCGTCCAACCCGGCCTTGAACACCGCCAGGGATGGAGCATTCACAACCTCCCTGGGCAACCCATTCCAGTGCCTCACCACCCTCACAGTAATGAACTTCTTCCTTATATCCAATCTAAACTTCCCCTGTTTAAGTTTTAACCCATTACCCCTTGTCCTATCACTACAGTCCCTAATGAAGAGTCCCTCTCCAGCATCCCTATAGGACCCCTTCAGGTACTGGAAGGCTGCTATGAGGACTCCACGCAGCCTTCTCTTCTCCAGGCTGAACTGCCCCAGCTTCCTCAGCCTGTCCTCATACAGGAGGTGCTCCAGTCCCCTGATCATCCTCGTGGCCTCCTCTGGACTTGTTCCAACAGTTCCATGTCCTTTTTATGTTGAGGACGCCAGAACTGCACACAATACTCCAGGTGAGGTCTCACAAGAGCAGAGTAAAGGGGCAGGATCACCTCCTTCGACCTGCTGGTCACGCTCCTTTTGATGCAGCCCAGGATATGGTTGGCTTTCTGGGCTGCAAGTGCACACTGAAGCTGGCTCATGTTCATTTTCTCATCCAGCACCCCCAGGTAACATAGATCTGTTACAATCAATGGGGAAAATTTGCTGTTGATGGAGGGACCTGGAGGATGGAGAGCAACTGCTTGCTTGCTCGCACTGGTCATACTTAAAATACGTCCCCTCTTATTATAAAGCTGATAAAATTTTGAGAGGTTTCTTGTACTTACAGCCTCAGCTGAGCAGATTAAACATTACATAATGTGCCTCTCAGGAGCACTACATGATTAATGGATGCTTACAAAGTGCTTTGTTAAATATGACATAGTACTAATGTCTCTCTTGTAAAAGAAAAGCTGAGGAGGCGTTAGTTGAAATTGTCTTCCCTGAAAAGGCATTCTCCAAGCCTTTCTTTTTCCTAAATTAATCTACTGAATGAAATAAAATAAGCTGTGAATGATATGCACAGTAAAGCAAAACACCAGATTTTTCTTCCTGTCATGGAAGAGGGAATTAGTTGCTCAGGAAGTCATCCATAAAGTCATACAAACTTTAGAACAGGCAATGTGGAGGCCAGTAATTTAACTGACAACTTTCTGTGCCGCAGGCATAAAGAAGTAATAGAACCTGAAGCTAAAAGGAAACTTTCTTGACATTAGTGCTGCCATGATAGCTGAGCTTTGATTTATTGTTATTTTGCATTGACAAATGAATCCATGTGGAGCTTTGGCTTTAAAAATTTTTCTTCAACCAGAAATATTTCATATATAATAATTCTAATAAATCCATTTTGGAAAAGTGAGAGCAGCTAAAGAAAAAAAATATTCCATTGTATATGTATGTCTCTGCATGAAGCTGGAATACAAAGTATAGGTCTATTCAATTAAAAATCAATATTTATAAAGACCCTGCAGGGGCTAATTGCATACAGTTAGATTGATGGCTGCTGCAGATCAGCATGGATATATTGGCTTTCTTTTTTGACAGCTGAAGATCTGGTCTTCAGTTTTCGTCCCTCTTATTTAAATTCTGGATAACTTATTATTGGTGTTACATGTGTCATTCTGTACCTTCTCCCAGAGAGAATACTTGTGGTATTGAAAGGAAAAATCAATATAAATTCATGTTTTGTATCTTCGTGACGCTTGCAGTGGCTGTCACTGAGAGTAACGAGGGACTGAAATCAGAGGTGGAAGGATGGTAGATTAAGCTTAGTTCTGTTAAGGGTTTAAAAAACTGACCCTGTCCATGTGGCTTTCCTGATGTTACCTGCTTTCTTCCAAGGAGATCCTATTACTGCTCTGATTTTTCCAGCTGCTTTATTTTTCAATTATGTTACAGACTTTAAATTTTTAAAAATGTATTTTCTATTTCCTTCTTAAAAAAGGGGGGGGGGAGTTGATGTCTTTGAGAAAGTGAGAGATTTAAAATGCTGTTATTTTTCCTTGCTTGGTAATTTTACACTGAGAGCGTAAATGGTGATGTTTTGCATCCATATTTCACTGAGATAAGTGAAGACATGCATGTGGCACAATGCAATGGAGAAACAAGCCTAGAGGCTGGCATCAGACCAGGCTCTGGTCTGTGTTACTCCACTGCTTCCCTCCTGGAGTCCTGAACGTATTCCAAGTCTGACTGAGGCCAGAATTTGAACCAAGCTAAATTTTGCCACCAGCCTTTCAAGGCACTTCAAACTTGACTTGCTGTACGTAGTTTGGATAGAAGATCAAGTCAGTCATTGCCGTCACACGTATTGTGTCCAGAAAACTGGGTGAATGACTTATTACTCAGTTTCTTCTTAAAATAGAGCATTTGCTTATTGTAAGGCTACAATTGCTGAAAGTTTGTTCCTGAAAAATCAAGCTTTCCTTTTGCTAGCTGGATGGAAACAAGCAGACTGATCAAGTGCCAGAGGCTTGCAAACAGGAAAGTGGATGATGGCAATTTATCTTCAGCTAAGAATTTGACAGAAGAGTCCAGAATACGCAAACTCCGGCACACTTTTCTATAGACATCTGAATAAAGGCAATTACATTTATGCATTTGTGATTGTAGGCCTGGAGAATCCAACAATTCTTAAATGCTTAAAAGGCCAAACACAAACCCCTGAAATTATCATGCGCAGATTTTGTGGCGTATTTTCTCAGTAAAACAAATTGCATGTTCCTGAATATTTAGGTTTTAAAAGTGTCATATACAAAGCTAAGTAGTTAACTGACATTTGGATTATAATTCTGAAGTGCTGTGCAGCATAATAATTGTGGTATTGCTTCTGGTGTACTGTCTTCAGGTCCCTCAAAGGTCTTTGGTGTATGCATAACTGCTGTAAAACCTCACACCCCTTGTAAGGCTTGTGGGACTGAAACAACTAAAAATTAGTGATTGTATTGTTAATGCTTTCAAAGGGCTTAAAATATTGCTTTGCTTAACGGTATTAATGGGCACTGTTGTGGAAAGTGTATTATTTGCCACGCTGGTTAAAGTTGATGGATATACTAGCCTCTTTCATTTACAGTGACTAGAAAGACCAATTAAGTGCTCCTTTGCGTGGTGCTAGATGAAACAACAAGTTGATACCCAAGGCAATGAGCTGCGCAAAACTAATGAGCAAATGAACTGAATGGACGGGGGTTTTCCTGCAGATTAATTGCAAACTCTGGTTTGTCTGGTTCATGCTGTATCCTTCCGTGATCTTGAAAAGTAGAAATTAAGGAGCAGCACTGCAAAAAGGGAGAGAGGCAGTGCTTAACCTAGAAGAAAGCCAAGAGCAAGGACTCTTTGTAGGAGCAGGACTCACTGGGATGTCGGTCTTGGGCTTCTGAACAGAAAACGGATTCATGTGTTGAGGAAGCAGGGTTGTTTATCCCTTTTATTTTTTTTCCCCTTGGGAAGCAAGCCCGCTAGCTAGACCTGCCCCCTCCTTGTGTAACCCCTTGAAGAGAAAAAGAAGCAACAACATACTGAAACATGAAATGGTTTTTATTTCCACATGTCACAACCTAGACCAGATTTCTGTGGGTAGGCATAGTAGTAATTGGGAAGGATCATCAAAGGTGAGGGTATTTATGGTTGGATTTGAAGTCTTAAAAACAAAGCTATGTGATTAGATTGTTTGCGGTGGTTATAAGCAGCACCGATGCACTGTGAACCTGAGTGCAGCTGGTGGCTTAATTCATGCCGGGCTTGGTATGTGCATTAAAAATGATGTACTATAACGTTTCACTTATTATTTTACTGATGCTGCTGCAAAATTCATGCAAGGATTACTAGGGTGAGGATGTGAATGGTTCCCTGAAGGGGAAAAAAGTCTCAAAGGACTTTTTCTGACATTGATGAAAGCTAGTTGGACACTTGGGATTTATGGTAACCTCCTGACAGCAAGATAATGCCTTGGGGAGGTGGGCTAAAAATTGCCAACATACTCTTTCTCAAAGAATACTGGAGTGTGTGAGTCATCGGGGATTAAATACAGGAGAACAGTATTCGTTTTCAGACAGCAACACATCACTGCCCACCAAATGGGTTTAATGTTTACCCTATTGTAAGATTTTCTTCTTCACTCGTGGTTTTGAGAACATCTTGTTCGCTGCAACTTAGTCACAGATGTGTCCCCGTACAACGACTACAGAAGTCCAGCTGGAAAAGCTGATGGCTTTATCTATTGATATACATGTCACAACAGGATTTTCTTTTTTATTTATTTGTTATAGCTGTCATTGTCACGAGTGTTAAGCACTTGCGAGTGTTAGGCTGTTCTGGTTTGTTCCTTCCAAAATGTCATTCGTGGGGAAAATTGTTGTTTAGGTGTATATAATATTTTGCTTTTTCTATGGAGTGGTCCGTCTTGACTAGTGTACTTGTTGTATGAACGTATATGGGTGCTCAGTTCAGTCGTGACAGTGTAAAGGTATTTTGAACATTATGCGAAGTTTTCCTTTCATATTTGTATGATTTATATTGGTTCTATTTATATAATTTCTCTTCACTAATAATGGAAGGTTCATCCCAAACTTCAGGATGACCAAGCCAGAGATGCTTAAACCTGAGAGTTTAAACCCCTTAGAAGAATATGCTGTCTTGTGATCCAATTATGAAACATATAAAGAGCGGCTGTCATCTGTCAGCTGGTAAAGATTTTTTGTTCAGAATAAGGAAAATTGTGTTATATTCAAAGATGTGGCCCCTTTCCTAGCAGAAGGGGGTTGTAGAATAGGGCAACATTTTTATGTGCTTCTTTGTACCCTTTTTGTGAATGGCAAGGAGAAGGAACTGCTGCTAAGCAGCTTACATAGACCTTGTATGTACTGTTTGTTTGAATGCTGAAAGATAACCTGACCAAAAGCTTCACTCCACCTTCACAACAGGATTTCATGACAAAGTGATTCAGGATACTGGTGGGAGCTAGGAGAAAAAGAGTGGTGATTCTGTAGTTTCTGGCTTTGCTTAAAAAGCAAACAAATACTATACTGCAGGAGACTATTGGATTCCTTCCGTTATAATGGAAACATCAGCCTGTCTTGCCTTCTTTTCTGTGCTTGCATTTGCCTTTATTTTCTGTCTGAAGTGATGCCACAGCTCCATTCTATGAACCCTACAGCCAGCATGTGTGTCCCAAACCTGCAGGCAGCAGGGATTGATCCTCATGCTAGCATGCAGCCTCTCTGACACAAGCATTGACCTGAGAGGAGATCAAGGCTACGGTATTCATGAAGCCCAGGGCAGTGCTGGTTTGCTTTGAGCTCTGCCGCTTAGGGAGATATTACACAACAGCAAGGGAAGGGATTTTCATTACGAAGCTACAAGAAGCCTTATGCATGTCTTCAAGAAGAAAAACCCTGAAGGCAAGGACTCAAAAAGGCAGTCACCTACTGCAGAGATGCTCTTTTGGGCACTTGTTCCCCTCGTACATATAAATTCTGTATACACATAGCCCGCTCACCCCCCAGTGTGTAATATTTAGATCTGACTTCAGTATACTGGAGACAAAGTTGAGGCTGTAGGCCAAAAATCCCATATGGCTGCTCGGCCCTTGCTGGCCTGCAGTGAGGAGCTGGCAAGGCTGATCCATGAGGATCTGCTGGCTGGAAGTGGAGCAGATCCTGATCTCCGCTCGTGTCGTTGTGGTTTAATGGCATTACCCGGTGGTGTAAGTGTCTGTGCAGGAGGATGTGGGGCTTCTGGGGTCAACCAGTTTTAATGTGTTTTGGCTGTGTGGTGGCCATCCCAAGCAGAAAGCACAGGGGAGTAATTGTTGCAGAAAAGTTAATTTGTACCTGTGGAAGCCCTAAGATTTGAGTGAGATTTTTCAGGTAACAGCCATTGCTCAGTACTTACTCCTGCTTTGGGGGGCTTGAAACAAATTCTCCCATCCTTTGCAAAACCCTAATATAAATAGAGATACTCCCTGCTATAACAGCTAAATATTATTCCTTCAGCAGAGCATTGAGAGGGATGACCCACAAAGATGTAAAATTGGAGTGAATTTCTGGCATTGTAGTTTGAACTGTGTCTGTTCAAACCATGGAAGGTGGCCTTATGCTCCCACTGGTTCAGACCTCATGTGGTCTGAACCAGGCCTGGTGTATTACAAAGTGTCTTTTCTGAAGCATAAAATCGAGCCAATATGTGAGAATCTTGCATTTTGTTTTGCAGGAGAGCAGAGAAGAGAGGAGATAGGAGAGTAAGACATGCTTTTAAACCAGCTAAAAATAACAATAAGAAAGGGAATTAAAAAATTCCCACAAACTCAATATTTTTAAAACTACGTGACTTTCTAAGTCAGCCACATGACTTTAGAGGGGACAGGGCTGACTCATGGTATTTGAATACTACAGATTGGCAATACTAAGCCTCTCTGTTTTCCGGGCGGGCGTAATTACTGTTAGAGAGTGAATTGCCTCCCCCGGATTTTGGAAGGGAGTAGTAGAGCAGAGGAGTAGCTGTGACTCAGATGTGAGGATGTGCGTGAGTCATGGTGACTCTTGGGTTGGTAATAGCTTGCTTAGGGCAGCACTTAAAATCTCATGGTGTATCCCTACAGTAAGGTGGGTATTTGCAGCAGCCGCACAAAACCAATACCATTGTTTAAAAACAATACCACCGGGGGCTCGGAAAAGAATGAGCCATGGCATTTTGCTGTTTTACAGGTGAATTAGGAATTAAATGGAAATGCTTTGATTTCTTTCTCAACACATAGGCCAGTTTCAGTATTTAAATAAACTAACCCCTAAGTGCATTGGAGCGCTTAAGTGTTTGTGGAATACTCACCGACAGAGCCTAGATGAGGAGGAAAGTTTGAATAGTAATGATAGTTTGGGGGTATGAAAGTTTTGCTGTTGTTTTCATAGCTTTCATCAGGTATTTGTCATTCATGTTGGCAGAGCAGGAATTCTAATGAGTAATTGGTGTTGCTATTGTTTATTGCTTTCATGTGAAATCTATTTTATTTATTTGTTTGGAATTCAGCCCAGCAGTGGATTACTGTTTTGTCCATGTCCGGTTTAAAATATTTGATTCAAGCTTTCAGCATGCAAATTAATCTTGATGTATTTGTAAATGGAGAAACCGCGCAGGTTTCTATTTATATGATATTAAAGATAAGGGACAAGAAGCAATGAAAATGCAACCAAATATTTACAGTTGCGAAAAAGGGAAACAGCAACATCTAAAATGATAAACTGCATGAACCAAGCTAGAGAAAAAAGTGCCGTGAGAACATAAAAGTAGTTGTCTTTGCCTGCCTCTAGGAGATATTTATAGACATAGCAGAGTTTAAACCGAAACTCAGTTTGAATAAATTCTAGGCATGGTCTTCATGAGAATACAGATCAAAAGCTCTGTCGTATTTCCTGTGTATTGGAGATATGTGTATACGAAACGGGCATTGTCCAGTTTGTGATTTGCACCAAGGAGGCAGAGGAGATGTGCATGGGAGCTGGTGCTGCCTGTGGAGAGCCCTCGTGAGCACCTGCTGCAGCCGATCCACCATGGCACTTACACTGGGGCTGGGGACTAGAGTTGGGGTGAATGGGACATGCAGTAGAGGATGTTGGGCAGACACATCTGAACCCTGCATTGCTGGTAATGTGGGTAAAAGCTTGTTACTTCTATAGCATCTGAGCTCGTGTTGGCCCCAGAGAAATCCAGAGCTGCCACTTGGAGTAACTGAAGTGCTTATTCCTGAGCTTCCAGACAAAAATGAGCTGCTGGGCTTCAAGGACATCCTAGCTGGCTGCAAAGCTCCTAGATAAGCCTGGCCAACTCCTCAGGTTTTATTTCAGTGGAATTTCACACTTCAGTTTTATGTGTGTGTCTGAAATAGGGTTGAAAGCCACAGACTTGAGCGACATTTTGTGGAGGAAATTGCACAGCTCTTAATTTAAGTAGCATTGCACAGCTTCTTCCCACAGCAAACTGGTGACCTTGGCTAGCAGGAACCTAGCACCAGGGATGCGCCACTGCGGCTCCCTCTGCTCCCACTCCCAGTAAAGTGCAGAAAAGAGACCTGGAAGAGACAAGGGCATCTCCTCATCTTTATTTCCCACTCCGTGATTAGGAATATCTCAGTTGTTACAATTCCTTGGTGAAATGACTGTTGCAGTCAATGAAATCATTGTCAAATTGGTCTATCCCCAAGTGATTCAATGATGTTTCAAGACTAGAAGGCAGTTTGAGGGAATTTACAGGAGAGGATTTGCAATCAAAGCAATTCTGATCTTTTTAAAGATACTATTGCTTTAAAAGCTGTTAGGGATAACCCCTCTCATCCAAATACTGTTTTTTAGTGGTTGAAAAGAATGAGTGGGGGCAAAATTTGTATATTCGGAAAACGAACAGAAGATATTGAGTGCCTTGTTCCTGGGTGATCATATTGCACTCTATATTCTTTTAGTAGAAATACCAGTTCCATCTGAGCTGAGATTTCAGGGTTACTGTAGTGCAAGTGAGACTGAGATGGGGAAAGTTCTGTTTTCTTTTTAATTTAGAGAGGTATAAAAATAAGTTTTCTCAAAAAGACTGATGTTTGGGTTGTTTCACTGTTGCTTCTTTTCCATTCTCTCTATTTGTCTATCCTTTGTATATTTTAATAGCGCAGTATTGTGCTTGTTTCTTCCTGCTCCATTCATGCTGTACTTGGCATAATTAAAATGAGCCATGTACTTATTTTGCTATTACTTGTGCATTGGGAACCTCCTGTGCGTCTGGCTATCTGTAGTCAAATGTGCTCGTACAGTGGCTCTAGGGTAAAACCTTGTCAGCATTAAAATCCAGCCAGGATCCTCATGGAGTTCAGTGGCCCAGCATTTCATTTCACCAGGGGAAAGCTCTATCAGCAGCTATTCATCCCATCAGCATTCTGCTTTTCCCTAGATTAGTGACAATTTATGGGCTATGGAGATCCCTTGAAACAAGGAGCCCCAGCCCTTTAGGATCTTGCACATCAGTTAAATCTCTAATTATTAATACTGGTGACTCTGACTGAACTCAGCCATGTCAGTAAAGGCTGACACTGTTAATGAGTATTTAGTGTCTCTGAAAACTGAATTTCAGGTATTTTCCTGTCTGTCTTGAGGTTTTTGTTCATTGCAAGACCATCCTTACCCCAGTGGGCTCCAACTCACATCACATTGGGTTTTGTAGGAGCAGAATCAAGTCCTTGTGTCTTGAGCCAAATTAACCTCAGAGCATGTCACTAACCCTCAGGTGCAGCTTGTATTGTCTGCTGGGTTGTGCTTAACAGAATCTGTAATGTGTTTAACAGCCCTTTGCCAAAATTTAATTGTATCCAAATAAATACCAGTGCTGCCCTATACAGCAATCAGTTTGGCTAAAATCAGTGCAGTAAATGCAGGCTTTACCAATAAGTGCTTTTCTCCTATACACTGGAAAAGTACACTTTAAAATAAAAGTGCTTTGCTGATTGATGGTTGTCCTTTGCTGTGCCATTTTGAGGGTGACCTTGGTCTGTTTTGACACTCAAGCAGCTCAGGTTTTGCTCTGGAGTAAAATCAACTTTTATAGGCACTATTTTTTTTAGAGTTGTGCCTTTTATTTGAATGAAGCTAGGCTGCCTTTCCTGAGGCGGCTGCCTGATGCATAGTGCAACCAACAAGCCTTTGTAAAGAGGATGAGCCTTGTCAGGAATACCTCTACCACTGTCAGCTACAGCAGACTTAATAGCTCTTCAGTTAATACAATCCCTTAATTGCATTCAAACTGCAATACTGCTGGACACTGGCTATGTTTTCTTTTCTGTGTCCCAGTTTACTGTATTGATGCATTTTCACATCTAAAAATATCTGAGCTGTTTCCATGATACACTCTGCTTCAGTTCGCACAGAAGACAAGTCCTTGTTTGACAAAGGAATATCTGCATTATATCCACCAGCACAGAGAGTCACTGGATATTCATGACTGAAGAGGTGGGTTTGGTGCAGCAGTTTATCATCTTACATGACAAACTAGGTAAAACAAGTTACAAGGGAAGTTGTGCCTGTGACATCCAGCTTGACTCCAGTTTACAAGGTTCATTCCTCACTCCTTCCAGGCTAGGACAGACCTGTCACTGTTCTGTGCTCTCCTCTTTGTGTTTCCTTATCAATATTCTGTGTGGGTGTTTGACTGGAGCAGGCAAGTCAGAAAAAAAACCAAAAGGAAACTATATCGTTGAAGACCAAGATAAAGTTTTAAGGGCTTGGAGAATTTCCCAGTGGCTTTTGAACTGATACAGTTTGAGCCCTGGCAGGAGAGGCTGGGTATTTTTCCTCTTCCTTTGGCAGCATGGCTTTGAGGAGATGAGCTGATTGGTTTACACAGAGAGTGACTGCAGTCTCCAGGATGAAATGCTTCTCTCAGGTGTCATGTAATGGGTCAATAATAAATAGGCTGTTGCTCCTCAGATGAGCCAGTGTTGAAACCTGGCTCCTCCGAAGTCCTATTCCTAGCAAACTGCATCTGGAGACTTGGGAAATAGGAGGTAGAGAAGGTCCAGCAAGGTCTCCTCCTCTCAAGCAATGTATGGTTCCAGCCCCAGTGTGTAAGCAAAGTGTTTGTGCAGAGGTAAAGAAGCAGCTTTGCCAGTTGGCAGGTTGTTTTGTGGTTTGGTTTTTTTCTTGTTTTACTGCTTTTTCTTTTAACACAGAAGCCCAGTTACCCCAGGGAGGCAGCACGGCTGGGAGAGCACACATTGCTCCATGGCGTGATCCCCGCCTGCTGAATCTCAGCCTTAGGTCTGTTGTGCTGGGTACGTGGTCTGCTGTTGCCATGTGATCTGTGAAACTCGCACTGCACTCTCTTAGATCTGCCACAACTCAAGCTGAGTTTAGTGGAATTAAATTGGATTTGCTTCAAGTCTGGCAGAAAATTCTATATTCTCAAATAACATAATTATTACCACCTATGGCACGCCTTATGGATGCAGTGCTTAATCTTAAAATGTTGCTATGGAGCTGAGTAGGAAAGGGTTTTCCTGTCCCAGAACCTCGTTGTGATTTCCAGCCCTCTCTCAATATCCTTTGTTGATTAGACCTCTTAAAGAGCTTTTCTGGGAGCAGAGGGGAGTGTTAGACGGTGGTGAAAGAAGGGAGAAACAATGCTGAGAAGGAAAACGCCAGTGTGAGGCTCAGACACCCTGGTCCAAGTCCATGCCTTGCCCCTCTCCAATGTTCAAGCCTATTTATTATTGCAGGTTTGGTTGCTTAGACTTCCCCATCCCACTTAGAATTACTGACTCATCCAGGATGAGATACAGATTTCCTAATGGAGATTTATAAAAACTGCAATCAGTCCTACTGAAAAAATTTACTAAGTTGACATATCTAATGGAGGTAAAGAACCTCATCAGAAACTTTGTGCCATCAGTGGTTTGTTATTCCTATATAACATGTATATTAGCTACTTGTTTACTTCTGCTGTTTTCGGATTTATAATGAAAAGTGATGCCAGCACCTCACCACTTTATAAGTAGAGGTTGATTGTCAGCAATAGCAGGTTGATCCAGGATTTCAGGTACCTTTAGTGCTTCTTACAGTTCTAATTTATGGCCAGCTTTTTTCTGTTGGTTAATACAGTGATGGAGATACAAAATTCCAACTTAAATATTTATGTAGCTAGCATATCTTCGTGAATATTTCTCAGTGGCGAGGAAATGCTGTTTAAAGAGCAATACATTGCGGTTCAGTGGGAATGACTATGTGAAAGCTGTCAATGTTTTGAACAAAATCTGTGGATGCCATAAAGTGGTAGAATTACTCATCTGCCAAATCTGTGCTTTGGGAGGGAGCAAAATGTGTTAGTTAACGATACTTCAGTAGTGACAAAGAATTTGTCTAGAAAATTGGCACATCAATTGAGAATATCTGGTTATTGAGATTAAGCATTTAGGGGTTCAGTGTTTCTTCAGTACATTTAATTCCAGCTAAAGGGACTGAACTTGTGCACGCACAAACTGAATAAAACCCAGACAGCGACTACTAATCTTGCTCTCGTATATAATGTGGAGATGAGATGATTCTCAACTTTCCGTATTTGTCAAATCTGACAATTACAATTACAAATGTCTTTGCAAAAGATCCCATTTCCTTCCTGCTGACAGCTGCCTAGAGGATTCACAAGCATAAATCCATTCTGCATGCAAACACCTCAGATAAAAAAGAAACTGTTTCTGCAAAGATTTTGGGTCTGCAGCATGGCAAGAGTATCTCTGCTCTCTTTTTGCCCACTTACCGTAAAAATTGCTAACAAAGAGAGGAATACAGTTTAATAAAGTCTTATGAAAAAGATAAGCACAAAATTAATCTGGAAAATTATCTGCCTACTATAGGCTTTATTGACACTTAATTTTTTCAAAGACCTTGAATTACTACATCCTGATTGTATAATATTAAAGTTTAAGAATATATTAAAATTTTATGAAAATGTCTTATATAGCAAGCTGAGGAGCCAGTGCTATCTAATTTTTTTTGGTGTCCGATGCATCTGCAACTGAAATCTCTGCAAGTCTTTCCCTTGTCTTTAATAGATATCAGAGCAAGCTTTTAAAGGAGCAGGTCTATTTACTAAAGGTCAGACACATTTGTAATGAAAATTCCATTCATCAAGATGCATTTATAGGGTGAAAATAGCTTACTGCTTCAGAATGGATTTTTCTCTCTCCTTTGCTCCCCTCTGGAAAAAAACAAACACCCCTGGAAAGAATGATGGTAACATTTCTCATGGCACTCAAAGGTCAATTCATAACATAATAGCCCTGAGGGCTTACTCAGCTGGATGAGGAAGCTGTGCTCTTGCAAAGTGCCAACATACAGACAGGTCTGTAGGCATTAATATCTGTTTGAAATAATCTATCAATGCTGGTATCTATGGTTTCGATAGTTAAATAAATTTGGTGCTGAAGAACCTGGTAGATAAAAATTTACTGGTGGATTGTCTGCTTTGAGGGGTTGAGGAGGTCCAGTCTTGTCTCTGCTGGTGTCTGTAAGATCATGTAGTTATTGTAGCTTTTCCTCAGAAATGGGTGTGTTTAGTTTTTAGAAATGCTTGTGGTTTTTTGTTTGTTCCCCGGGAAAAAAATGCTGTTGTGTTTTGATATAAATACATATTTAAATAAATAAATAAATAAAAATCAAAGCTCACAGGTGACTCTCAGAGCCTGTCAGAATTCAAGGAGCAGCTGGATGCTGCTTTTGGTCATATGGTTTAGTTTTAGCTCTGCAAGGCTCAGGGAGCTGGACTTGATGATTCTTATGGGTCCCTTCCAACCTGTGATACTCTGACTCTCAGAGTACTTCATCAAAACCCTGAAATCCCTCCAAGAACGTGCAGCTAAGATTTTTGTTGGTTTTTACAGCCCTACCCCATCCTTGTCTTTCCTTTGCATGCTTTCTCTCCAGCTGATGGAAATGGGGTGGACAGTGGGAGATACAGTCGGAGACTACACCTACAGGAAAGTTTAGGGTAGCATTAATGAGTTAAGCTCAACGCACAGCTACTAAATGCAGTAATGGTATTTCTAAATTTATTTATTTCTGACAACCCAAATAACTGTGTAGCTGGTGTAGATGAAATGGTTTTTCAGTGGTGTTTTGTATGTAGCTGGGGAAAGAGGAACCCAATTTACACTTATCTCACACTAAGCCATTATTAAGAAAGGTGAATCTATTTCCAAGCTGTGCTGCTCTCCCCACTCTCCCTGTCCCCTCTGCTGCTGCTAGCAGTGCTCAGCCTTGCTTTGGCCTTCAGTAACAGAGCATCTCATTCCTTATAATGGTTTCAGACTTTGTACCTGCTACCATTATTGCCTGGAGATGTGATGCTGTGGGCATTGAAACTGAAGGCTGTCCCAAGAAGATCCTGCCTCTGCCTGGTGTAGGCTAAGTGAAGTCTGTACTATTTTTATAAACACTTATTTTGTGTCTGATTTGGAACATGCTTCCATGCACAAGCAGCTGCCTCTTTTTCCCTTCAGGGGCCTATCCTGCACAGCCAGCAGTGAGACCTGGTGATAAACTGAACAGCAGTTGAAAGCAAACTCCCAGCTTGTGCCCCAGAGATGTCTCGTCCCTCCTGCTGGGAGCTTAGCTGCCAGCATCAACATTGCAGGGTCAGTCTCCATCATGAGCGTGTGTATAGATGAGGTGGGGATGCACAGCTTTCACAGGCAAAGAGAGCCACGTGTCTCCTTCCTCACACGTGCCTGCAGCTCATGTGCATGCCTGCATGGGAGAACTAGTTCCTTCTATGACAAGTTAAATGATGTTATAGGATATAGCTTTGCTGCCGATGCAGTGGGCTGGGGTAGGAGGGAAGTCAGCCACTTCAGAGCTCTCAGAGATGATGTTACTACTAAAGGTGCTGTGCTGGTGGTACTGAAGCTGCTTGTATTAGTGCTGTGGATCTTGAAAGGCACTCCTCCCCCTTGTCAAGAGAATATTTGTTGTGCATTTTATAGTCTCAGGCATGGCCATCTGCTAATATAGTCAAGTAGACACAATAAAGGAGGTTTATATCTTTTTAGGTTCTGCTACTTCAGGTTCTATTTTTGATGCAGTAGGAGCTAGCACAGCTGAGCTGAAAGACTCTCAGGCACATGCCATGCATTTTATAGTGAATGTGACTAAAGAAAATTTGCTGAAGGACTAGAATTAAAGGCAGCACATAACAGAGAATTTGAAATTGCTTTTGCCTTGCCTTTAGCCAGGCGTAATTCAGAAGCTCTTTTTTGCACAGAAGACTCGAGACACTCTGACATTATGTAGTCGGTGCAGTGCAAGTCTGTGTGTGTGAACCACACTGAGGTATGAGTGGTCAATGCCAGCATGTCTTTTACCAATATAGGCATGAGAAGCTTTTACTTATAGTCCAGGGAAGGGTCTGTCACATTGAACTAGTCTCCTGACACATGGCAGGCTCGTATCTGCATTAAATAAATAAAGCGCACCAGTAATTGTGTATATAGATAAAGCTTCAGCTGTCTGGTGGGTCAGTTTCTTTGCCTTCACTGTAGGCATCGCTCATCGAAGTTGGGAGCTCAAGGCTGGAAAGACCTCCTGGGTAAATGAGCTGTGTGTGCTGCTTGTGCAAGCAGCCACACTGCTTGTTCTGCATTTGCGTAAGCTGCCCTCAAATCTGAGGTGTTTCTCACTTTCCAGAGAACTTACAGTGGAACTTACTCTGGTTCAGCCCAGTGTGAATCAGGTCAGTGGGAAGCAGCCCAGTGGCACACTGTGGTTCCTCGGGCTGGGCAAAGCAATGCAGACATCCATCCACATGCCTTCTCAGCAGCCAAGCCAGGCGGGAGGAGGGACTGAGTGGCTGTCAGTGGGTTATGTCCCATCTCAGTCTGTGCAGCCTCAATGACCTTGGGTGGTTTGGTTTTTTTTTGGGGGGTGTGTGTTTTTTTTAATTATTTATTTTCACTATTTAACCTGCATGCCAGACCTCTTCTACTTACTTGTTGTGAAGTCCCTTGCAAGATCCAATGAAGCTTGACTTTTTGCAGTTTTCTTGTCTATCTGTATGCTTCTTGACCCTCCTGTAAGATGTTATCATCTTTGGCTGATTCTCTTTTTCCCATTCAATGTATGCACTATGCTGCTCCTGAAATGCTTTTTCTTTTTAAATGTGACTATTCAGTAGGGAATTTGGAAGTGCTCTCTTAATCCGAAGAACTCAACAGGAGCTGGGACAAGAACAAAGTCTAAAAGCTCAAGCTGAACTTTCAGGATTTGGGAAAAGTTGTGGAAGATGTGCAAAAGAAATTCACCTGTTGAGAGCTGGAATTTCAGAGTGCAATTTTCATTCATCCTTCTCTTTGCCTCGAATTGTCACAATTCGAAATCTTTTGCTATCTCTATGCCTCTCATATATGTCAACCTTTTTTTTACAGTTCTTCTAGCTGCTTTTGTGGTTAATTTGGGTGGGCAACACCATTCAGAGAGCTGCTCTTAGGCTGGCAGCCTGGCACAGAACGCGTTGTTCCTGAGACAAACTTCATCAGTGATGGCAGGTTTGGGGTTTTCTTTTTTCACCTTTTAACCTGCATGCTAGAAGGCTTCTAGTTACTTGTTTTAAAGTCTCTTGCAGGATCTGATTCAGCTTGACTTCCTGCAGTTCTCTCTTGCAAAGAGAGAAAGCAGCTGTAGTAGGATCATACCCTCACGCTCAGTTTAGCGTAAACTGCAGGGCTGTAGGACGCGGCTCCCAGCTCGTAGCACTGTGGCACTATGACTTTCAGCAAGTTAATTAGGTCTGACCAGCTGTCCCTGGCACGTTTCTGATTAGCTGTGGTTTATGCCAAGCCTTTCGCTATCTTAATCCTTCTCTGCTACTATTTTAAGACTTCCCTGTTAACCAAAACTGATGACTTGGTATATTTTGTGATATTTACATCCCTGCATGTTTTCTTTTCCCTGATCCCCTGAACAGCACAGAAGGAAGAGGGGCTCTGAAATGAGGAATGGCAAAAAAAATTGGAGCACAGAAAATTGTCCTTTCTCTTTTCTGGTGCTCTTCCAGAGTTTCTGCATGCTTGGGACAGGTTCTCATTTACTTCACTTCCTTGTTTTTCTCATTGTTTTCTAGCAGGCAGTTGGCTTGAACATTCTTCTGAATTCTACACATATCTATGTGATGGATGCATGCAATCCTCTGTGGGATTAATTGTTATTTTATTCTGTGTTTTTCATGTTTTTGCTTTCAATTGTGTGGTCATCAAAATGCCCTGCAGTATTCAACTTCTTATTCCCCAAGAGTTACGTGATAAGATAGCAAGTGTCTAATTAAACTTTGGCTAGTTGGCTACCTATCTTGATATCTGTAACAGCTGTAACATGTGCCTGGTCACAATTAATGAAAGTGAATATACCCTTGTAATTATATAAACTCGTTTAAATATCCATGACCGTGAGCAACAGTAATAAACAGTTGAATGAGAGTATTAGGATATTACCTGTGTGGGTGAAAGAATCTTCTTGGAATTACACAGAACAGTTTAGCATCGTTAACATTAATAGCATAGTAGGTGATTTTGCAGTGAAAATTTTGTGTAATAATTGGTCTATTTGTTTTTTTTAGCTAATGCATTTTACAGCAAATGCAATAAATACTTGCAATTTATAACATGTGTTCAGGAGAAAATCTCTGGTAAAAGAAACTGTTCCTCTATCATATGCTTCAGGTATTTTTAATATCCCTACACGAGGTAAGTACATTTGCTAAAGTCACAGATAAGTAAACGATCATGGTGCAACCAAAAATAGAATCATAGAATACCAGGGGGGTCCTCGGGTGATGCAGTAGCCCCCTCCAGTATTAGAACATATTTTCTTCAGATATCACCATGTATAGAAACAGCATCTGGAAAAGTAAATGTCTGATCCTGGCAATGGAAGAGCAATACGGTGATGACAGTCCGTGGAGACATCTTGAAAAGATTATGCTTTCTTTTTGTTTCCCTCTGTCTTTTATCTCACATTTCCTTTGAAGGTATCCTTGGATGCAAACAGTTTCTGCATCTGTGTTTTGGAAATCTCATAAAAACATATGAGCTTTCCTAGTATTGCTAAATGAAGGGACAGTGATTCCAGCTTTTGTTCTTTAGAGAGACATGTTGAAGGTATGAGTGAGAGTGGGCACTGATGGGCAAGAACCTTGAATGACGTTTTGTCTGTATCCAAACCTGTCTGACCTTGTGATTTCCCTCTCCCCATTACCTGAGAAAACTCTGAGAATGTTACAGGTGTAAGGAGAGGAGATTTAGAGGGCAGGTAAGAACAGGGTATGTTTAAAAGGTCTGATCTGAGATTTCATGTGGAGCAAATGTCTGTTCCAGAAGGCTCAATTGCTTTATTATTAGGAGCATGTGATTGGAATAAGTATAGTCCTGGAAGCAGTGCTGGCTGGAAAAACACCATTTCATTGAAACTCAGGTTGCAGGATTTCTTCATGAGTTTAACTACTTTGACATGCTTTCTGAGGGGAGAAAATAATCCAAACTGAACATACTTGCTTTGAAATAGCATTAAATTCTGGCTTGAAGAGGTTAAGCCTGCTTCCTCTCCTGAAGATATGAGATAGCCTTGAATTCTGAGGAGGAAAACGGGCCCCAAATTTATTTCCACAGGTAAGAAAGGATTCATTGTGAAACTGCTTGATGCGGTCAGAGGGTCTGTCAACAGGAGATGGCTTTGCTCAGAGGGAGGCACAGGAATCACTAGGCTGTGGGAGAGGTCAGAGAGGACAAAAGGGCAGAAAGAAAACTGCAAATCACAGGAAAGTATATAATGTGGAGGGAAAATAGAAGAGAGTAAGGTTGTGCTATGGTTCTCCTCGTAGTGAACCTCTTTATGGTTATTTATTTTCCTGCGGGATGTGCACAGGGACAAGGGATAGGTCTGTTGTGCATTTTCACAGCCATGGCTCTCTTCTGCCATCCCTCCTGTTCAGATTTTGGTGCAATAGCATCGCTCTTAGATGTGGCAATTACGTTTCTGTGTATCTTGTATATGTTTCTGTGAATGTAAGTGTTAAGGTAACTTTGTGCCTTATATAAAACAAACAAACAATCACCTTTGCTTCTTTACAGTGAGTTTAAATTGAATATTGTGCTGGCATATTTCCACTTCAAAAGGACAATATTGACCGTTTGGTGTGGGATTTTTATGGGTGTTTTTAACTCCCATTTTTATAAGTAGCAGCTCCAGTACTCCAGAGATTTGGCCTGGGCTCCCACGTCCCCATTGTTCTTCACCACCTTTGCATGGATCCTCCAAGTCTGCTAGAGGAAGCAAAGGCACTTTGTGACACATTGAGCTCTTCCAGCAGAGGTATCTGGCACGTCTGCTTGAAACATTCTCTCTGGCTGTCTGAAGATAGTTCTCAGCCTTGAAATCCACCTGGGTGTTTTCCCCCTGCTCAGAGCTGTGCATCCTCACATCCTTTGGTTTTGTCTCATTGTTTCAGATCTTCCTTGGGGAGTTCTTAGCCTTTTTCCATAGATTTCTTTTTTGTCATTTTGTTTTGATAATACTGGAAGGGGCTGGGGAGTGGGGGGAAGGAAGCTTCAGTCCTGCTGGAGTACTTCCAAATCAGTTCGTCATCGTTAATCTTCCAATGTTATTTCCCTTCCTTAAAGCTTCTTGGTTCATTATTGCCATGAAAAAAAAAAGAACCCTTTGTTCAGTAACAAGGGAATTCATGTCAGTCAAGGCAGCAGCTTTTTTGCTCCAAATTCCGTATCTAATTTTGCAGAAAAATATTGTCAGCAAATTGCTTGAGGTATTGCAGTGAAACACAGGGCATGTTACCAGCAAACATTCATGCTATTATGTAAATCTTTGCAGAGCTGTATTATCAGAAAGATAAACAAATGGAATGATCAGAAAATATACCTGCAATCAGGACATGGTAGGTACAAAGAAGAACTGGATAGTGACACCGTGAAACAATTAGCTGTCTGCTTAAATGACACTTCCACTTCATTATACACAGAGAATTTAACTTTATTCTTTAATTATTGAAAAATAACTTTGAACAGGAGAATAATGCTTTCCCCATACGTGTAATCTGTGCTTGCAAAGCAAAAAATCCCAGTGGTTCAAAATGGAAATGTGTTTATTGGCATGCTGAGTAGCTCTCTTCTGCCAATGCGTGGAATACTCAGTGTTTAATTTCCTACATCTGGGCTTCCCAGCTCAGTTTGTTTGGGAACCACCAGCAGTGTCTATGCAACAGCACCTCACTTGGTGCATGCAGCTCTTAGGATGCTGTGCAAAGAGGCTGGTGCAGTAGTAGCCATGGTGGCATGCACAGGGAACCCTGTGACACTGTATACCTTAGGCCTCACTTAGAGCTGAGGCCCAGATACTCAGAACTGTCTAGTTTCTAGCTGGAGGCCAATAACTGTAAAAGATTATTTTCTGGTGAAAAATAATGATATAGTGATATAAATAGTGATATAAATACCACTACTCCGAAGCTTACATTTTCTCTAGATTCTGGAAAACGATTCTGTGACCATATCTCTGTTCCAAATGTTGCTACATTTATCATAATTGGCATTATATTTAGAAATTGGGTTGTCATGTTCTAGCATTTTGAACTGTTTGTCTTCAAGTCCTTTGGAATATTGCACAGATCCTTGTAAAGACCGGGATCTAGAGAAATGAATAAAAATCCCAAACATCACTTCTGTACCGCCAAAGCTCAGAAACATTAGTTTCTGATCTGCACTTGAGTTGTTCTCCAATTATTTCTTACTGGATGGGGCCCAAAGAGCCTAGTGTCCCAAGGACTTCACAAATCCAGTCAAATACTCACTCAGCACAGCCCACACGCTACCAACTGCCTCCCCCAGACATATGGCTATGTTTTTTGCTTATCACTATATAAGGTTAGAGTAGGGCAGAAACGCTTCCCCCTCCTGCTCAACGGAATAAGTGTGATAGTTTTTCTAAATTAAAACAAAAACAACTCAGGAGCGTGACTAATGCAATGCAACCCAAATGACTTATATGGTATGTCAGTGGAGAGTAGTTGCTTCATTGACTTCACTATATCATGCAGCTTCTGACTATGACTTGCATTTCGTTCTCTGTGTTTAGACTTGTCTAGAAGCTCCCTTCAAAGATCAGATGTCTCAGTGCACATGAGACGTGACCCTGTAAGAGGGAGACCTGACATCACAACTCTTCTTGAAATTCAGTGTTGAGCTTTCAGTACATGTTGCTGTTGCCTAGGGTGGAAGTCTCTCATCTTCTCTAGTAGCAAAATTCTTCCAGTGGCTGCTGGTGCCTTTGCCTGCCACACTGGATAGCAGAACCAGAGAGATGGCAAGGAGGATGCTTACAGTAAAATTTTTGCATTATTTTTCTCTTTACTGACATTTCTTTGCTCTAGTCTTACCTTGAGAAGGCTCATGCTTCAGAAATGCTCTATACGGAGAGCGTCACTACTGCCATTTAAATCCTTTTGCTGCCGGGAACTAAAGAACAATGGCAATGACACTGCTGTGTCATTGGCAGGACAATACTGTCTCAGGATTCAGCAGTCACTGGCAGGTGGCATGTGGGAAGGGTTTGAATAGCAGGGCAGAAACTGGGCCTTGTTGTCTTCAGAAAAGCGCCATCTCTGCTTGTTTCTGCACTCAGCTGGAGCTGGGTGGTGTTGCCTTGCACGGGGACAAGATATCATTGCCCAGCTGAATAGAGGCTTTTAATTCACAGGAGCTGCATCTCCTGCTGAATTTCTCCCAGTGCACCTACTGCCTTGGTTTGGGAAAGAATAAACATTGTGTGCCATATTGCTTTTGCAAAGCTTCCCACTTCTATGTTTTTCATCAACTGTGTCAATGATCTGATGTGTCCAAACAAAGTGCTTGCAACGGATACCTGGAACTTATAAATAAATAGAAATTCTAGGAAGAGATTGAGCCTACCATCAGAGCAAACACTGCTGCTACCCTGGAGAGTGAGTGGCACCATTCTCTGTTTCATGATTTGGCTGTGATCCTTCAGCAGTGTTTCAAATATTTGGTCTTCTGCAGCTAATGGGCAGGCTGCTTCTTGCAAGCTTTTGGGGAAAAAAATAAAGGTTGAAGATGGACAGTGCTATGATTAACAGGGTTTAAGACTGGGCCTGAAGATTTGCTTTCTCATTTAGCCAGGGTCTTCCTGTGCAAACTACAGAAGGTCACTTGATCTTTCTATGGCTTGATCCTCCTTTGTAGAAAACAGGTAATGGTCCTTTATCTTGCCTATATAGATCATAAATGATAAAGAGATGGACTTAAGTATGTAAATACTTGGTAATGCAGAATTTCCAATCATGACTGGAACTTCCAGATGCTACTGTCCTACAAATAAGTAACAGGATGGCAATTCCTCTTGCATGGCTATAATGAAATCCCAAATGTAATTTTTATAAGAAAACATTTTGGGGTTCAGTTCTGCTTTTTTGCTTGCTAATCATAAGCATGGTAGTGTTTGCTAGTCAGTGCTATCCTACTTGCATCTCGAAAACATTCTATTCGTTTGGGGCTGGATGGGAGGAGACAGAAGAGGAATTTAAAACTTCTGTACTTAATTGGTCATGGATAAGTCTCATAGGTTTTACTCAAAACTCATCATTGGTTTCAATAGGTCTGCTTAACAAGTGTTGGTCTGAAATGTCTCAGGGTAATTAATGCTAATTCTTACATGGCCGTGACATTTCTGCAAGAATTCCTTCTTAAGAAATAATCAAGGGATAAATTATTATTTTAGCATATATAATGATGCATTCCAGGAATTAGGATGAGAGCAGCTAGATAACTAAATTGAGAGGAATTTCTTATACGATTAAAGTACTTATGAATGAAAGTTCCCAGACATTTTCTTAACTAACCTTACAGAAAGGTAATACAACCAGAATCTACTCTCATAATCAGCCCATAGAGCAAAGTAAAGATGGTTGAAAGAAAACATCTGTTTTTCTCTGTCACTAATAAATATGGGCCAAATCAAGAAAGCATTGAAGCATACACTTAGAGGAATGCTTAAGTGTTTCATCATGACCTAAAGTAGTGAATTAGAGCAACTCTTACCCTTGTTCAAACTGCACTGATGTCAGTGGAACGACTCTCATTAACTTCTGAGAATGTTGTGTTAGATCTGTGGGTAAAATTCTGGTTCCTTTGAAGTTAGTGGTGAAGCTTCCATTAACCTGTGCCTGGGACTTCATTTATTTTGCAAAAGGAATGTTCCCAGCATAAAACATACAATCGTGTCCTGATAAATATAAAGAAAATTGATGCTATTCACTTAGGAATATCCAGCATTACCAATTAGTAGGAAGTTTGAATACAGAAAAAAGCTAATCTAATTATGTGAAAATCCTTGCTGTGTAATAAAATAGAAATGGTTTCTGCATGTTGTACTACTAATGAAAGGGATCAGTATTCAGAAACATGCTTGAAATTATTTCGATATGTATAGAAAACAATTTTTGCTTTCAAACTGCTAGGTAACCATTATAGGCTACTTTTACCAGCTGTAAAGCTTCATTTGCCTTGTAGTCTTGAGTTGTTTCTCTGTTCCTAGTAATGTTTTAGTGCCAACCTGTTCATATTCTGCAAGGTGTTATAATGAAACCTGAAAGTTCTGTTCATTCCATGTTTCTGAGACATTTTATGTGGAAATCTGTGAAAAAGAAAACGAGTCTGAGGCTTTGAGGACAGATAAAATCAGTCTTCAGAAGTTCAGGAAGAGCAGTTGCATCAGTCTGGACGAACATAGTTAGGGCCAGAGTTTTCAAATACGGGCTGAAAGAATGGAGTGTATTTAGCCTAGAGAAACTCCAGTGAAGTGATGAAAAGGCACCCAGAATCACCATTTTCCTTCTGAGGTGAAAAAAATATTGAGTACCAGTATAACAACAGAAAATATATTAGGGGCTGGCTGTAAAATATAACATAGTGAATAGAAAAGCTTTCTAAAATGGGTCTAGAGTGTGGCTAAGTTATGGGCATGTATGCTATAGGGAAACTGAAGTATGAATGTTCCAAATTCCTTTTAAAATGTAGTCAATTAATTTCGTTAATGGAGGAAATGCTGTTTCATCTAAGAAATCGGATTTAAAGAAAAGCAAACAACAGAAATAGCCAAGTCTGAGAGATGAGCAGTTTCCACTATGAAAAGTGTTATCTAGAGGATCAGATTTTTTGAAAGCCTGTAAAGCTTTGGTAATCCTGAATATCTAATCAGAAAAATAAATGGAGCTTAACATTCAAGGTTTTTAACCAGTATTTTCAGAGGATTCCAGAGAACAGCCTGCAGAGATCTTTAAGACTGGGGTTTAAGGAGACTTGCAGCACTGCCTCCTCACTTATGGAATGTTTATGGAAGACAGTGCTGCTGATGCCAGGAGCAGGTCTGCATCCTCTGGAGAGGCAAGCCCACATGGCACATAGCTGTCAGCATAGGGCCTTCAAGTGAACGTATTTTATAAAACACTAGCAACCACATCAAGCCATGGCATGCTTAGTCTCATTTTTACACACTGTTTCAAGTAGGACGATACACTTTGCAGGTAACTCACCAGCACAGGAAGTATTAATGCAGTTACTGAACTGGAAAACTCATTTGATGTCTTATGAGTCACATACTCTGAGGTCTGGGAGCCGCCAAGTGTCCTCAGCTGATACTAAATATGTTAGGAACTGAGGGTACTTGGTAACCCCCGAAATCAGGATGATAACCGCAGAAGTCTATCAGATTAACTTATTTTGGAGGAGTGGCTGCATTGCAAACCTCTGTAGTAGATTTCTGCCTTCATCGCCAGCTCTGCATCCCCTAATGACTACAGTTAGGAAACCTACATCAAAACAGATGACATTGTGTGAAATCACATGTTTGAAAACATGACTTTGAAACACTGCAGGTTTTTTTTTTTTTAAGAGGATGAACATTATCTCCCTGTATGAACTGGAGCCTTCTGTACTCCAAGATCTTCCTGTATCTCTTCCCCGTGTGCCTAATAAACTCACAAATGAAGACATAAATGCAGGTCTTCAGAGAAGACAACTAAAATAAGACAGCTAATTAATCTGAAAACACATTTACCAGTTAATGAAGTGTTCCTGAGTTCTTGAGTGCTGACAAAAAATCTATGTTGGGAAGTTTTTTGTGCTCCAAGGTATCCATTTGCAACAAAATCCCTGAATGGCAGCATCTGCTAAAGAGCTTCCCAGTGTATCCTCCCAGTTCAGTTGTATATTATTCACAGTATGTTTTCTTGACCAGGCTACAGTCAGTCTATCTCAACTATATTTCCCAGGGTTACCTATGAACTGTCAAGTAAAACAACATTAAGAAATGTCAGAGAAATGAAATTACATTCACTTCACATATTTGTTCTTCGCAAATCCACGTTGGCTATTACTCATCTTCATGTCAACTTCTGGTTTCCTACAGGTTATTTATTTCAGTATTTCTCTGCATGCTGAATGATGTATAAATCCCTGGATCCTTCGTTGCTTATTTTCTAGCAATCTGGATTCTCACATATCTCACTTCTGCTCCCCAAACTGTACAACTGGTTCCCTCAGCACTCCTTTGATTTTCATTTATTTATTTTCTGGCCAACAGATACATAACTCTCCAACTTAGGCAAGTATTCTTGGTTCTCCTCTGATTTTTACCACACTTCATACACTAATCTCTCTGAGCTAGCATCAATTTTCTATCCATCTGATCACAATTAACCTTTTCAGTGAGTACTGAGGCAGAAGAGGAAGTAAATGCTTTGGTCTGCTCAGCATCATTTATTGAGAGATTCTTTCCTGTTGAGCAGCACACTGACTTTCTGTGACCTTCCCCTTCCTACTAATATACCCTGTTTTCTTGTTTCACTTTGTGTCTTGTTAGCTGCGCCTTTGTCTTTTTTCTCTCTTCTTTACATGCTGCAGCAGTTCTTGGACGCACCCTTAGAAATTAGATGAGTAAATTGTATGTTTTCTGATGAGTCTTGAGAGGACTCAAAGCCTTTGCAGAACTCTAGAAATACTCCAGCTGTAGCTTTAGCTGTAGTCTGCTTTAAACTCTTAATACATTAACATTGTATTAATAATAATAATTATTAATATTAATTATTTAAAGGAATAATAATTAAAAATGAATGACAATCAGAGGATCAACTAGCGTTTGATTACTCTTTCATGAAATATATAACATTTACTGTAATTGCTAGGCCATTAAAGGACATATGCTTCCCTGGATTTCTTAAACTGTATGTGTTTCAACAGTAAACATTCATAATTCAAGAGAGATACCTATTATAGCTGAATATGCTGAATATATATTAGGCTTACCTAAAAAATAATTCCTAGCTAATAGGCCTATCTTACATTTTTTTTGTGAGACTTCACTGATGAGGAGATATTTGAAAACATTTATTTTGGTGTGGATATTTTTTTTTTTGGTGGGTTTTTGTGTTTTTTTTTCCAATTTTTACCCTTTCTTTATCCTTTCATTACTGCTGTGCTTGAAAAAGCTTCTTCAGATGTCTATCACCATCATTTTCTTTTTATAATGAGCACTGTAAGGCCACAAAGCTGCACTGTTAATACAACAGAAATAATTGATATTGAATACGTATAAATGTTAAAAGTTCTTTCTCCAAATGTAATGGTAGGCTAACAGGGGCTCAGAGTAACGCCAAGTCTCTTGTGTCACCTGTGATTTCAGAAGGAATGGTGTGGCACAGCTCACTATTCTAGCAGGCAGTCTGCCCTTGCTTTACCTTTCTCCTGTCCAAGCCAAAGGTTGTTGGGAGTTAAACCATCATGTTTTTCATTCCTGAACATAGCCATGTGCTCTCAACAGTTCTCTCCCCCTATTGACACCGTCTGGATTATCTGGTTATTGTCAGTTGTAGAACCAAATGCCGTATAACTATGAATAGCAGAAAGTCTCTACATCCTCGAGGGCTGGTGAAAATTAAAGGTAGTACTGTTTTTGTGTTGAGCTGCCTGTGACAAGAGATTTTGTGTTTTTCAAAATGATCAATTGTTTTTTAAAGCTGAATGCACCATTTATATAGCCATTGAAAGTGGTATTAGGAGTTAATGCCCAAATACTATTGAAACTCATTTGATACTCCTTTGTAATAATGAAAATCTCTTTCTCCTGAGGTGAAATATTGATGAGGGTATAATGGAACGATATTTACCTGCTTGTGATTCAGGTTTTGAAGACTTACTTTCTTTTTGCAGACTCACCTCTCCCTGCCCAGCCAGAGACCCCAAACACCTGAACTCATCCATTATGTCTGTCCTTCAGATGGAAAGGTTTTTAGTAGGGTCACGCTGCTGGTGTTCATTTAAATGCAGCTTCCTTCAACAGTTGCTTTCAGCTTCTCTATGGTGCTCTAATACCACATATTTTCACATATAAATTGTGTGTTACTTGCAGATGGAGCTGATGTAAAGTTTAGACTTGCTTTATTATTATAAAAGACATCTATTTTTTTACTGTAAGTGTATAGTTAGTCTTTGTAAATACTGAAAATTAAATTGTGTTATTTTAAACAGGAATGATGACTAACGAATTTAAATTAGCGGTATTGGCATCACCCTAAGATGTGAGGTATGTGACTGTGTAATTGCTGCTGAAACTTGGAGGTTGGCTACCTCAGTACTGTGATGGATAGTGCTGTTGTGTCCAACTGTAAAAGTGCATCTTGTGGGCTCTGGATCTGGACTTCTGCACTTCATCCACCAAGGATTCTGTTCACAAATGGTCTCCTTCCGTGGCGCTTTGTGTGCAACCACATGGCTGAGTAGTACATGTCAATCAGTGTCTGTTAGCCCCGGGCTGTATGACCCTTGCCACAGCCTCCTGGGACCCTAAGATGGGAAACAGGAACTAAGGGGAAAGTTCTGGAAAAGCACTGCAAGATCTACTAGTTTTCATGTGATTAAAAATGCTGAACTGCAACACAGGGATGCCTGCAAAGAATTGCTTGTGGAAAGAGCTGGTGGTATTTGCTGAGAATGTGCTATATGTGGCGTTATTATCTCTTTGCTAGTGCCTGCACAGGTCTGTGGGCAGAGCTTCTCTCCAACACCTGCAGAGTTTGGGCTGCGATGTTTGACCCCTGCCAAAGAAAAAAGAAGGGTCTAGGACTGATTCCAGCAGAAATAATCACCTCCATGAAAATGAAAGCCCTCAGGTCCCCCTTTGATTATTGTTGAAAGGATGATGGCTTTGGGTAATAAAAACCATAGTGCTTTTTCCCCCTTCCAGTTGCCACCCCACTGCTGACATTTAATACATAGAACAGGACCTGTGCCATAATGAAATGTCACTTGCCTAAGTGACAGGAGTGATATGACCGGTGCTGGGGGACAGCAGGCTGTGAAAGCACCAGGCAAGAAGAGTCATCCTTCCCAGCTGATGAAAGAAAAGTTAAAGGGGATGCATAATTACTGAAAGAGGCTTCTCAGAGACCAGAGGTGAAAAGAGTGACAAAGGAAGTGCTCGTATTGAAAGGCGCAGGGACTGACGTGTGCAGCCCTACGTGACACAGAGGCTCTTTCGCAGATCTTGTGCCTCCCTCCACTTGGTTAGGGTTTCTGTAGCTGGAATCAGGCCCCTCTCTACTCATCAAACACTATGTGCTGATTTTAATAGGCAAGATGAAACAGAAGACAGCTCAGTATGGGTTTAGATTGAGTCATGGTTATTGAATTTTTCCAAGGTACAAAGGTGCTGTTTGCAGCAAAATGAAATAAGTGATAAAAAAAAAAATCCACAAAGAACAAAGCGACTGGAGAGTAATATTTGTCACACTCTCAACAGTCTTCTGCTGTTTCTGAAAGATTTATATGAGAGGAAAAAAAAAGAGTAAGAAACATGCTGCAAACTTGCAACAGTGAAGTACCTGAAAGTAAAAAAGTTTGATGAAAGTTGAGCATTGGTTTCACTCAACTTTACAAAAGCTTAGGGGAGGGATAGGTTTGGGGAACTGAAAAGAAAAAACCCGCAAGTAACAAAGAAACAAAGAAAAGGCAATGTGAAGGGCAATGAAGGAGCATTCATGGCCCCCATGTGGAAACCTTATAGTTGTGCAGTGCCTGGTTCAGTCATTGTGTCCATGCAATGTTGAGTTGGCAGTTGTACCTCCAGATATAAGGCTCCTACCCATCTGTCTGTGTACACTTCTGAGCGTTTCCTACTTTCTGATTTACAAAGAAACATGTTTGTGTAAGTACTTCAGTATCTGAGGTTTCCTCTGTCCCTTTTAGCTCTTAAAGATAGAAATAATTTTCCTTGTCTGTTGTAGGTGTCTGTGATGATGAATAAGTGATAGGTGATTACTTGCTATAATAAGAGAAGTTTGGTAGATAGGTGCTTCAATGTTAAGATTGTTGTGACGGGTTGAGGACATAGGCGCTGCGGGACTTGTAGGTAGGAGTGTCTTGTAGGAAGTACTCTGTAAAGTGTAGTTACCTTATAGGTACCCAGATACCTGTGCACAGCCTGCTCTTAATTTGGCACTTATATAAGTCATTTAATCTTTTATGACACATTTGCGTCAAAAGAAAATGACAATATTGAAATAAATTGGGACAGAAATCAAATTAGAGGTACTTTTAGATGAACCCTTTGCCCTCTCTTCTTTAAATAGGCATCTAATCAACCTCTGCTAACCTTTACCTTTGAGTTTCTTAGCTGTGGTTACTTCCAGAAAAAAGCAGCTATGGGTAGAAGACTCGGGCAGGTGTGTGCCTTTGCTTCGAGCTTGGAGGGCTGTACCATCTCCACAGTGACCCAGCAGGGTGCTGTCTGTATGTGCCAGTCATTGTCAATTATGCAGTATCAGCTTTTGTTTCAGCTGCTGTCTGGAATCCATAGAAATGAATAAGCCTTATCAGGAAGGAGCAGTAGAATGAAAAGCCAGCTGGAGGGAGATAAACTGTTTTCTTCCTCTCGGTAGAGTTCTTCCATGTGAAGTGCTGCCATCCCTCATTAATGTGCAGGCTGCTGGAGTGCTGTGTCTCTCCCAACTCTGCTGCCAAACCTATGAAAGCAGATGCTCTGACTGTGAATGAAAGAGAACGGTCTCCATTTTCTTCATGACTTAGACTGGGTCTGGTTCCACGGTCCAGGCACCACAGCTGGATCCTAACCTGATGAGCCCTTGCTGACTCCTCCTCATTTTGATTTATCAATTCCATCACCTCAAAATCCCCCACCAGCAGACGGGGTCACCAGAGATGGGTTTACTCCTTGTTCCAAGGCTCTGTAAACACTGTGACCCAAGGAGGGTCTTTGGTGGGGGAGGAAGGTCATAGAGGGAGGTACATTGCTCACCTTTAGGAGTTGCTCTTGACTGTGCTGAAACTACATTTAACTTGACCGATTTGCTCTTGACCATCTGAGACTCATTCATTTGTCTTGGTGCTCCACTACAAATCTGTATTTCCATGCTTTCCTCTTGGGGCTGATCAGTCTTTCAGGTTCAGCACAGTCCTCCAAAACTTGTGCCTAGACACGTTTGCACCAAAGCAGTTTCAGAAGGTTTTCTGTTGTTGTTTTGGTGCAAGCTGTGTGTGTATTTTCAGAGCAAAGGTTACATAGTCAGATTTAACTAATGCAGTCATGTCTGATATAAATTAAAAGCTAAACACTCATTTTCCAAAGTAACTGTCTGTATCTTGGACTGCACCGAAGTAATAAGAGAAACAAACCAGTCCTGTTGTAGTAAATCAGCTCTAACTGTGTTTTTGTCTGGTCTGTTATTTTCATTCTAATATTACAGATTTGAAATTCTCTGTTCTTCACTCCAGGGAAGCAAATGGCAATTCAGCTCTGCCATAACTTTTAGTTAAGTCTTTTCTTACTAAGCCATCAAACTGTTGCTCACTGGTTAAATGCAGTTAGTGAGACATTTGCTGTGTGCATTTCACAAGCTGTTATCGCTTAATGCAAATGAAGGCTTAGAAATTGAAGGAAATATAGTTCTGCTGGTTTGCATAATTTTCATTTACATGTCCTAACCGCTGTAATAACAGCAAAGTTGGGTCATGCTTTTTGTCTGTGTTGGTGTACCATCACTGTACCACTGTGCTGGCCAAGAAGTGCCTGGCTTTCCCATCATCATTGCCCTCACATTGTTAGTAGAGGAGGCAAATATGAATTAACTTTGGAAGCCTTTTGGATAAAATGTCAGCTAATATTGTTTTTCCTGTGAAATTCAGAATCTGGGTTACTAAAATTATTTGGAATTATATTTTGCTAGGAAAAAAGAGGGGAAAAGTCAGAATGTTTTCTTTTGATATTTCAAAATACTGCTTTTATTTTCTTCTGGGTAAACAAGTGATTAGAGGTGCAAGGAGCTAACTCTGAAAGAATTGTCTCCAGTGAAATGTGTGTGAAAACTGCGGAGTAGCTGAAATCAATAATATTTTATGCACCTGAAGGCTAAAGATATGTTTCTTTATCTTGAGTTTGTCCTGGCTAGTTTTCAAGGGGCTACTCTAAAGGGAATATATCCATTACCATTTAGAGATTTAATTTGCCTTGATGGTCCCAACTATACTTGTATAATTAGTTCTCAGGATGAATGAGATTTCTAAGCAACTTGAATACGAGCAATTTCAGTCTCCATTGGGTCTTTCCAATTTTTTGGGGAGTTTTTTGTGTGTAAGAAGAGTACAGTGTAAAGAAAACCCCAAAGTTCCCATTAGCCTTTCAGCCAGAGTAGATTCAGAGGTCAATGGCTCTCTCCAGAGTCTTGTGCTTCTCCTACTGCCCAATAATTAAATTTTCCATGTTTAAGTTGGATTTCATGGCATGTCTTGGATGATGAGAATCTACAAATACATTCCACTTACACAAAAGCTCCTAAAATTCCTCAAGGTAAATAAGATATATCTTTGAACTTCAAACTATGACCTAAAATTCCTCTTCGTTTGATCTCACAATTTTTACTTGGATTTAGTTATTTTTTTCATGGAGGGAAAATAAGCCTGTACAAGAGCCAGTGACCTCTCTTCTACATAAGGATACCTGGGAATTTGGCTGCTGCACAAGGGTCTGAATTTGTTCTTTCAACTCCCATTTGAAGATGTGCTACATGATATACACCCATAAACTCTGCGATAGACACACAGTCCTTTTTCTTTTCCTTATTAACAGTGCCTTTCTAGAAGAAATCTCTTACAAAATTAAGATTTCATTATTCTTGCAAAACGTAACATGATACATTAGTTTGTATAATAGGAAGCATTATCACACCGTAAATAATTGAAGAAACCATAAATTACGGTTGACAATCTAAATGAAGCAAGTTCATTTACTAATGCTTTTCTCTGTGAGTTTCCTTGCTGGATTTTGTAAATGAGCAAGTAATTTCTAATGGTTATCCTAAACATTAGTGAATTAGCGAGGGTCCATTTTAATTAGGTTTTTTTTTAAAGCAATTAGCAAGTGAAAATGATCTCATCGTTTACTTAGAATTGCTTAGGAAAAAAAGAAAAGCATAACTTTATTTGTACTGTATTTTTAATAACATTTTATTCCTTTTATTTCCTCCTAATAAAAAAACTTGCACCAGGACAAGGAGAAGAAGAACAGTCAAATCCAAAGTTATATTCTTTCCTGCTAGGTATGTAGGCTCCTTCTGTTTTCAAAGGTTTCTGGATTGGACCAAGCATGATATATGTGGTATTCTACAGGGCAGGGAATTAACTCTGTTTTCTGCAGATGCAGTCTAGTGCCTTCACCATAAGATCATTCTTTTTCTGCACAACTTTGAACGCATCACACAAATATTTTTAATTCCATTTTAACAGAAGTGTAGCCTATTTTTTACTTTCTTCTGCATTTAGTAGTACCTGAATGGCAATAGAAGTGAAGTGAAATTTTCAACCCTGTCCAAGGACATTTCTAGTTCTATTTTTCTGTGGAGAGTCTTATGATAAGAACAAACCCTTGTTTTCCTTTTCTGTCACCTCATAATGTCAAAGGAAAAAGAGATTTGGCTGCTGCATATTCATGAATTACTGCAGGAGATTGGATGAAGTACTTGGCAGAGATTCATGTAACAGCTGAGATGTTGACTTCTTGGCTAGTGCAAGAATAATATGGACACTACACCAGTTTGCACAGCAGGTCTGCAGTCAGCAGCACTGAGAATAAGTATTTTCTATCACTTCAGAATAGTGGGGTCAGTAATTTCCTTCTGTCATATTGCTGTGCACTAGAATGGTAGGCGATAATTGGAATCTCTGGGTGCTGAAAGACCGGTGATCTTTTATGTGAAAGGTGTGACCTGTGTTTGAGGTACAGTGTAGTGATGCTTTCCAAGTAGCAATGTATCTGTGTGCACTGGAAGGCCAAGACCAGCTGATGGTTCCTGTTGTTTGTTTACAAGCTCGTTTGTGGATGCAAGTCTCTGCTGTGTTGCAGCGTAATTTTCAGTCTGATTTTATTTCCTGAGATCTATAAGGGATGAAGTTCTAGGGATTTATGTGCATTGTTCAGCTGCAGAAATGTTCTCCTTTAAGAAAGGTATTCTCTCCCTTGTTGTATGTCTATTTTTTCTATTTATCCTTTTCAAAGTACATGTTCTGCAGTTTAATTCTAGTTGCATAATCTCTCTGTGTCATCCTTTCAGCACTGCTTTTATCTAGTTCTTTTCTTCTTGGATTTACCTTGAGCAAAGCAAGTAAGTGTTCAGAACAGACACTTCATCATTTAGAAGCACTTTAGCTTGATGGTGGGTCCAAGTTTAGAAAAACCAAAAAGAAGTAAATATTGCTTGAGTACACATCAGCATGAGTGGAGAGACCCTGGCTGTTGGCTGGAAGCACCTAGAGCTGCCACAGACCAAGTTCAGCCCCTGATCAGTAACTGCTGCTGAAAGCAATGATTTCAGTGGTACGGTTCAGGGAGTTTAGATAATCTGCTAATTCTGAGTATAAAAGTCAGGAAACAAATGCTAAATAGCTGTGGTGGATCTGTTCTTCCCCTGACACTGTGTCTGTAGGAATAAGCATTGAGTGACAACAGAGAAAATCACAGGAGGCTGCATAAAATTGTAAAATAGGGCAGATGCATATAAAAGAAAAATTAACACAGGCTGGAGCAAATCAAAGCATGACTGCTGTAGTATTTAACATGTTTAATTACAAGCTGACTTACTGACATGGTTTCTTTGCTTGAGACTCCTTTGATAGTGAGACTTAAAAACCTGGCTGCATCTGAACATACTGCATGGTTTTAACGTTGTTTTTTTTTCGTGTGTGTGTGTGGTTGTTTCTTCCCCCTATTTTATTTTTACAGTTTAACTTTCCTTGCGGGTAATGCAAACGATAAATTAGGTTTTCCAGTATTCTTTGCAATACTCATAAAGAGTTCTAAGTCGTTTTGGTGGTGGGAAAGAAGTGAGTGTGTGGTAACAGCTGTAAGCCTTGCTCGGATTTGGGAGGAAAGAAGAAGGGACATAAAATAGTTGGTTGTATGACATATGTAGTATCTGGCAGAAAACTCTAGTATATTTTTGCTCTGATATACTCTTATGAATAGAAATATCTTCTAGTAAACCAGCTCCGGATCTCTTCTTCCTTGGTGTATAGGTAACATCTGGCTTCAGTAAGAGGAGGAAATAAAAGGAACAAATGAACTATAAAGTAATATTTATTTTTTCCCATTTTCCTAAATAGGAAGCTTAAATTAAGTGGCAGATATTTAAAATGCTTGTTTCTGAAATACGAGATCCAAAATCTAAGCAATGTGTGACCATTTCAAAGACAGGATAAGTTTTCAGTTCTGTTTCTGAGCTCCAAGTTACTCCTGTGGTTGTTCTGATTCTCAAAAGGAAAAATCCCACCTCAATAACATCGGTAGGATGTGTGTGTCCCCTGGTACCACTAAGCTAACTGGAGATTTCACATTACGTTAATTTGCATGGGTTGCAAATATTCCTGAAGTAGCCTGTTGATCAGATTCCCCATTACTGAATAACTGGTTCCTTAAGAAATGTATTACTGAAAATAATACCTTAAATTAGTTGTTTATGCAGATGAAGAAGATGATTGACAGAATATGGACATGGTCTAAATATTAACTGGGGATACATAGGTAGGAATTTGTGTATGAGAACAAAGACTTCCCCATGCTTACTTCTTTTAATAAGAGATTTATGCTTCTCATGTCACATTGATAATAGTGGCAGTCTCTTCCTTCTTTGCAGAAATAGCTATCAAAGATGAAAGTACTTTGTAGGCTGGCATGAGCTGATTTGCTTAGTTCTGTGCATGATAATATTTTAATTAGGCAATTCCTTGTGGTGGTAACTAGCTTTTCAATTAACCATTTTTTAAAAGCTTTCACACTTTCTCTAATTGCATAACTTCAATTTCTTAGTGAAGGAATAAATCTCAACAGGCAGGAATTCATTCACCTGAGTTTTGGGGTGCTAAAAATTCTGTGGAAAATCCAGAAAGCAATATGAAATATTAATGGCCGCTCTGTTTCTTCTACAAGTTAATTGTGATTAGGAAAATGGGTGATGTAGAGTGTGATGTGCAGAATTTCTTGCTCTTTAGAAGAGTGAAATATTACTTATAATTGAAAGTACTGTGGTGTCTATTCCTTAGGTCATGATTAAGTAACTTGCCAGTTCAGCCCTTGAAGAATGAAATTAATTCCTGATCAGTGGAATCAAACTTAAGAGTTTACCTGAAGATCATTTTGTCATGTTTCTATTAACATTTCATAGAAGTTATACAGTACCTAGTAAGTTACTAAGAGATCCTACAGGTATTACTACATGTTGCATATGTATTCAAGTGCTTGGAGCATCTATAAATGTTGTAGAGGACTATAGTGGAATGAAAATGCTTTAGTTTATGTTAAACTACAGGTGAACAAAACTGCTTAGACTGTAGTGACTATTTAATCACATATTTATGAATCACTTAGATGTTTTATCCACTATTTAAGGAGAATCTCAACTGCCTCTTTTTCTGTTCTGGTTCTGTCAAAGTGTTTCCATTGTTTCTGCTTTCAGATGTATTAGCAGCTTAATTACTGTTTTGAAACCAAGGAATGTTTAAGAGTAGATAACATGAAAAACAAACATCCTTGTCCCAGTGGTTAGTGAACCCTTTACTATTGAAGAAACTGCCTACTGATGAGAAAGATCTCATCAAGCAGATTCGTAAGCAGTTGACTATGGTTCAGATATTCTCCTCAAAAGAAAAAACTATAGAAATATCCAGATAATTATTAGTTCATGGTCATCCAAAGAGCAGGGTCTAACTCACACTGGCCATAACTAGAATCTAATGAATTCCTTCATTTTTTTAATTCTAATCTTTAGTTTTTATAACTTTTCTGAAAGTTATGAAATACAGCTTGTCTTTTGTTATAGGTTGTAATGAGGAGAGTGGAGAAGGCAAGGACGTGATAACAGGATACACAAACTAGAGCTAGTGGAAAATGTTTTAGTAGAACAGTTTTTCCTCTTAAAAGTACAGTTTAAGGAGTGGGGATGGGATTAGATATTAATTGAATGGGTTGATATTTGACCAACAAGTCTGTTAAGGACAAACCAGAATAAATATAAATCAATTTCTTATTTTGATTTCATGCATTTTATCCCCATATGCATTTTAAATAATATATAGTTTGAATATTTAATAATAGTTACGTTATTTTCTAAAGCTTTGACACTTCTGAAATCTTTCTAGTTGCTAACATTATTCTACTGGAATTCTCATTCTGCAGGTAAATAACAATTTTGACTTTATGTTCCGATTCAACAGAAAAGCACATTTTGAAATGGCAGCTTTTCCTGTGGAAAGAAAATCCGCCTTTCTAAACAGATGTACATGTGTCTTTATATAGTTTCAATATCACAAAGATCTTTTCACTGCAATTGACACTAATTGGAGGGGACAGGTGGTGGTGGCAGTGGGGAGGAAATCTCTTCGGGATCGTGTAGAATTGCTAACAGGCTACAGCGAGCTAGAGGTGGTTGGAAAATGCATAAATATCAGTTATGTAAGAAATTGATTAGCTAAGGTTAAAAAAGAAGAAACTACAATATAATGTAAACTAATGGAAATAAGAAATACACTTTCCCTTCTGTGTGTTCACAAAGAGTCCCCAGAAATATAACTTTAAACCCCTAATGTTCTCCTATGACTGCAACTAAACACCTCTCAACAAAGGAAACTCAACACAGTGAAAGCAATGGAGAGTATTTGTGGCGGGGAGGCATCGGAGGAGCTTCATCTCCTTGCTGGTTATGGATATGCGTGTTTGTGTTTGCATAGGCATAACTGAATCTCTTTCCATCTCAGAAGACAAATCTTTGGGTAGCAATAGAATTAATTCAGAGTTCAAGGTTAAAATAAATGCAGTTGGTCAGCAATCGTTCCTTAAAATTCTCAGGAGATTTCCAAGTGTACAAAGTTCTGTGGCCGGTGAGGGAGAAAGCAGGGTCTGTATTTGAGCTGGTGAGAGCCTGTCAAGTCTGAGTTACTGTAGCATGCATTAACACAAGAGGGAGTCTGAGGTGTGTAGTACGTGTATTGTGGTGAAGTCTGTATGCCATAGCTGAAGAAGTGAGGATATTTTTCCCGTAAGATACAGGCTGTGAGGGAATAATAGGAGAAGAAATTTAAGGCTGTTCGATCAATTCCATCTGCTTTGAGGATCCGCTGGTTTTGCAAGGGAAAATGTGAATTACTGACTTCTCAGGCTTGTGAACCAATGGATGGACTGATTTAACAGAAACAAAGTAGATGCTATAGAAAGCCATGGTAATTACCTTTCAAAAATTTGTATTTATTACCAGAAATCAGGTCATGTTATCATTGGTGAGTCATACTTGTAAAACAAGATATAATTGAAAATTTTCACAACACTGAGATTTTTCTTATAGTATAATTATTTGTCTCTCAAGAGCCTAAAGACAGAATAGATAAGAGAAGTATATAAAGTCATCTGAGGAATTAAAACAAAAGTGCAGTGGCTTTGAAACCACAAATACAGAATGGTTGTGTGATGCCTCATGGCTTGAAAACCAGCATGCTTTCTAAACATGAATCTCATCTTTCTTCCCATAACCCCTGCCTTTCCTCCAGGCACTTGCTCAGAATACATCAGCTCGAGGATTTAAACTTTTGCACAATGGTTTTCACAAAGTGTGTGTAAAGCCAGACAGTATGAACTTCAGGAACACTGAGAAAGGGATTTTACAGAGCAGCCATATAGCACCTTGGAACATCAGTGTTATCCATAGAAATCCTTCAGATGCTTTGATGAACAGCTCTGGAAAGAGAAGTGATGTCTCTGCCTGAAATGCTGGAGAGGAAGGCAAAGAGAAAGGATAAAACCATTTTCAAGCCCTGGGTTCTCCCACGTTTCTCCCACTGCTAGCAGTGTTGCCGAGATTGGACTTGGTGTATCTCCGGTTTCCAGCAAGAATAACAAAGTTGTATAGCCAGCTGCTGGTGGGGAGCTGGAGTGATTTGGGGTTGCTAGGGCCAGTTTCCAGTGGTGATGTGTATAGGTGGAGCAGATGCAGCGATTTAAGAGTCTCTAAGCCTGCATCTTGTCCCTGTCAGCTCTTACAGGATGAAATGCGGCTAAACCCCATGGTGAAAGTAACCTGTAGGTGCTTGACTGTGGTGGGGAGAGACTTGCCATTTCCCCAGCCAAAAAGGGCTGCCCGGCAGCGAGCCCATGGTTAAAGCCCTTGATTTGTTTGACTTTGGTTTGGCAGCTGGATCAGGACAAGGACTCGGGTGTAGGTAAGGCAGGATGGAACCTGGTGCAGTGGCATACTGCAGTTATTTATCACTGCTGTACATAACCTGCAGCACTGAAACAACATTATTACTGACTTATATAGGGATTGGATTGTTATAATGCTTCCTTTTTATGTACTGCAAATGAGAGGTTGATAGGAGAAAGAGAATCGTGCAATAGGCTTTCCAAAGCAGAACTGACGGACTGCTGTTCCTGCAGGGGTACATCTCCCAGCGTCAGCTTCCTATTGCATATGGAAGAGACGATGATCTATCAGTGACTCACTGAATGCTTTTCACTTTATCATAGCAAGTGATCAAAAAAAAAAAAAAGGAAAAAAACCCACCCCGATTTCCATGGCCTTATAAATGCAATAGGAACCTGTGATTAAAAATAAGCAGCTTAGCATGTGAAGGGTAAAAGCACGGCAGCAGGAGCAGCAGGTTAGGTGTTACTGCTGTTATTGAAATGGAGTGCACTTTGCAAGAGCTTTATTGCCTCACTCTAGTAAAAATGAATCACATTTCTCTCTCAGCTCCTTATTTTTCCTCTCAAAAGACTGATACGAAAAAAAAAAACAAGATAAAAAGCTCAACACAAAAAAAGTTCAAGTTTCCACATCAATGCTGTGTACAGATGGATCCATCTCTGTATTTCTAAGCTGGCTTTTTGTTTGAACTGTAAACATGTCAGCTTTGTGCAGAGATTCCAGGTTTGGGCCTATGCTAATACTTGCTTTTATCAGGTAAAATGTTATGTGGTGGCATAGAAGGTACTTCTGCTGCGAGTGCTTCCCTTTGCTAGTTTGATGGGAAAATAAAGAGAAATCTATGTGAAGTCTCCATTTCTGTGCTCTGAGAGGTTATTTCAGTAGTGGTTTATACTGGGCACTTAAATGGCATCTAGAGGTAGTTTTCAAAGTTGGATGCCATCCTTTGCCGTAATGGAAGCAGTGAACTATACACTTTCCCAACTCTGAATCAATTTTGTGATGGTCCAGTCTCCATTAAGCAGCTTTTAACTTTGGTTGCTGTTAAAGTCTTGGGAGTTACAGGCAGGAGAAGGCTCCAGCTATACACATTCAACAGGCTCTAAGTCTTTGTGCCGTGTAGTGCAGGGACTAAAAGTCATCTTTTAGGAAGCCATATCATAAAAGTACTTGCAGAGGTACAAAGGACAGGGCACGAGCCTGCAAGCAGCAAAGAAAAATTGAGCTTATAGTCCTGTAATATGTTCATATAAACTATGCATCTCAGTGTTCCTCCTTGCAACAAAATTGTAGGAGTCAATGTCCAGTCTGCAGCAGTGCAGCTTGCCAAGCAAACCCATGCTGTCTGTGATAGGAGCACTTTGCTTGCTGCGGTGTCTGGCACCTGAGAGTCCTGAAGCATTTTGTGGTACAAATGTTAATTAAGCTTTACAACAGCTTTGTATGGTAGGTGAATAGTATTAACAGGCATTTCAGCTAAGGCACAGGGATGCCTCTGCTATGGAAGGGTATTAGAGTGTAAGAGGGACCTGTTGAGTGGGTAGCCCAGTGTCTGGAACCGGGTTGGCATTTGGGAGAGCCAGTCTTCAATTTCTGCATGACCTTTTGTGCTAGCAAATTGGGACCTACAGCACAGCTGGGACCTCTGCTATTATTACATCAGGAAAGCTAACATAAATGCTCCATAGACTGAAATAGCACAGTGTTCTGTCTGCCAGGGAATTATTTTGGATTTCCCCCCAAATGACACTAGAATCCAGCTTTTGATATGCATAACAGCTCTTGTTCTCACTAACACAAAGCTTTTACTTGTTCCAGAAGCGTAACCTTGTACCTCAGCTGCAGCAACTACAAGTTGTATGGGCTTGCTCTCTGCAAAGCTTGCCAAGCAGCAGCCATGTGCCCTGTGCTCCGGCGTGAGCTTTCATTTCATTCACACATTGGTGAATCGTTAGCAGTCTGTGTGCAGCCTGTCAGCCCTTCATGTTCTCCCTTCAGTGCTCTTAGTTTCCTAGCAGGAGGAAAAAATGCTCCTAGCTTGTAACTGGAATCCTGTGCTGACACATGTCCTTGTCCAGAGCCTCTCCGCCTGAGGTTGAATGCTCTGTCCAGCAGCCCAAGCTGCAATCTGACATCCAAGGGTTATGCTGGTATAATTTAGACCCATTTGAGTTTTATGGGTAAATACTGCAGAATCTCTCTGCAAAATGGTGGGAGGGAGGAGGATGTAGACAAAGTGCTCAGTGCCCTACTTAGCAAACACCTAAAACCCGTCCCACTGCGATGCTTTGTCGGACGCTGTATGCTGTGAAACTGATTGAATAAAATTGTAACATGTTTGGGGCAGAAATCACCCAGTTCAATGTTAACACAGTGTAAGCACTTCTCCAACTGACTAAATCCAAAAGTTGCCAGAAGCATTTTAATGCTTCCCCTTTCTGCTAAACCTAGAATGGCAACTCTAGCTACACTGCTGTCTCCCTGGGACTCATTAGCATGGTGCCACCGTTGTTCCAGTGAGTGGTAGGCAGCCACAGGGGAAAGTGTCATACGTGCAGCTAGTGGCAACCTTCACACAGGAGCAGAACTATGAAGCAAAACTGCAGTGGAGGAGAAGGATCATGCTTAATAATATGCAAATCAATGTAGCATCTCACAAAGATTTGATTTGTGTTTTGAGGCAGCTACTAAAAATGTTGTTTTAACCCCTCTTGGGAGCGTAAATATATCCAGTAGACAGGCTAGACAGAGGGTGATTACATTTTCTAACTTTAATTTTACAAGGTAGAACATTTGAAAGCTGCTCTGTCTTTCGTCCTTAGACAGAGTTTGCTGGGGAGATGTCCATGTAGGGGTAACTGTATCACAGTTACTACAGCAGAGCCCTACCAACTCACGCAAAATGCACTAAGAAATGCCCTGCAGATTTGTCAGGATGTGAGAAAGTTTTGCTATACCTAATGGAATGTGAACATCTTTGCTGGTGACATGGACAGTGGGATTGAATGCACCCTCAGCAAGTTTGCCAAGGACACCCAGCTGTGTGGTGTGGTCGACGTGCTGGAAGGAGGGGATGCCATCCAGACTGACAAGAGAGACAGGCTTGTTCAAGGCCAGGGTGGATGGGGCTTTGAGCAGCCTGGTCAAGTGGAAGGTGTCCCTGCCTGGACCTAGATGAGCTTTAAGGTCCCTTCCAGCCCAAGTCAGTCTATGATTCTATAAATACAGTTTATAGAAGGACATGCTCAAAGGACATGCTTTCTACTTACTTTTTGTTGTCATGAAGGAAGCCCAATACTTGGTGGTGATGCCTGCGCTCGGTCATTATGCCATCAGGCTGCATATACTCTTCACTGAATCAAGTGCTTATATGCTAACCTGAGAAACTCAAACAAGCCTAGTTGTTTTCCCATTTGTAAGAGCAAACAATCCGGCAGCTTTGCCTTCCTGTAACCAATACCACGCATTGATAAGCTTGTGTAACTCAGGTGTTTTTTTATCACCTGTGTCTCAGAGAAAGTGGCACTAGACTTAATGCAGGTGTTTCAATGTGACATAGCTGTAAGAAAGAGCAATATTGTGGCCCAGTGCCAGAAAATTAATAAATGAACATCACAGTGCTGCACTAGCACTTAGGGAAGAGCTCTTTGTGTCTTGCTCTGCTAAGTTATTGTTCAGGAGATTGCAAATGGGTATTTTTGTGGCTTGGATCCATTTTGATTTGTTTTCCTTGATTCAACTCATCAGCCTCCAGCCATTTTCTCGGGTTGAGTTTGACGGAGGTGCTCAGATGGACTCATGGCTCATCATCTTCTAAAGAACATCTGTAATTCTCCTCCCTCTAGTTTTTGGTTTGGCCATTTGTGATAGCAAAGCCACTGTCATGGGCCAGGATTCCCTGCTCTCTGCAAATGCAAAACCAAAAGGCAGTTTGGGACTTAGGGAGATCCCATTTTGTTTAGAGACACGTTGCTGATTGAAAGTACAAAGGTACCAATGGACTTCATCCTGCTTCAGCACTGCCCTTGACAAAATCTCCTTAACAGTTAAAATGAGACCCCCGTTGACTCAGAAAATGATTGCCCAAAGGCTCTCTCATACTCAGGCAACTGTCATAGCAGTAGACCAGCAGCTTATTTCATTTTAGCTCTGCAGGTCTTATCTCCTCCTCCACTCACACGAGGCTACAGGGAGCAGTTGTGAGGGGCAGTGTGCCCTGCTGCAGGATTTGTGCTGATCTCTGATTGACACCTGATGCCTCAGCACCTCTCCATCACTGAAGAAAGGAGATTGTATCATCCTGAAACAATCTACTGAATCCCTGGTGTTTGCTCAAACACTTAATCCTGCTTTACATTACATATCTTGGCAGGGCACCATTTTGATTTTGCCTGGTCTCATCTCGACTAAGGAAACTTTTATTAGCAACTATTTCCCTTCTGCCTTTCCCTCCCCTTCTCCAAGGTCTCTGTACATTGTAAACCAAGCAACTCTTGGTCTCTGTTCTGAGCATTTTGTTTTACAGGGCCAGGAATGTTCTCTGATCCTCTAAGAAATTCTGTGGTTTTGCACCTTTCCTGCTTTTTAACATGATTTTTTTAAACTCGGGGTACCAAGAGATTGTAGAATATCCATCATCAGTCTCACAAGTGCTGCAAATGGATGTAAATTTACTTCCCTATTTGTTGTTTATTTGTTTACACATCTAAGGATCATTTTTCAGCTTAGAGTCCTTTATTCTGTAGCTGTGCCTTGGTACGCTTCTTATTCCTAGATATATAACCACATGTTTGGCTTTAAATGAACCTGGTGAAAATTAATGGATTTTCCTGAGGTACCAAGGTTTATTAAAAATTTATATCATATAATCTCATATAACCCTGCTCCAGCTCCTCTGTGCAAGCTCTCCTTAACTGCCATAAAATGTTTATTCCTAGATCTTTAACATCCTCTTTAGTTACTCAAGGATTAGAAGACATTTAATTTTCTACTGCCCTTTTCATATATGGAATAGAAATATGTATTGAACAATTTTACCTCTTTTGCATTGAAAACTTGGTGAGCTGTTTAGCTGCTGTGCTGCTGAGGTTCTTTTGCTGTATTTTAAGTCCTTGCCCTCAGCCAGGGTTGTGATGGGTTTTTCTCTCTGCTTTTTAGGTTTCTTAACAAGTATTTCACCTTTTCTAACTTTGCTTACAGTAATTCCTATTGATTTCCCCCTTTTCAGTCATTTTGTATTGGATTTTTGTTCCTAATTGCCACCTTGACTTTGCACCAAATGGGAACGTGCTTTTAGCCAAAACTTGCTCTTTTTTATAACTGTGGTATTGTGGCTCTTGGCCATCTCATGATTTCCCCCCCCAAGAACTCCCTGTTCTCATCCTGTCTACTTTTTCTTTTCAGTCAGTTTTGGGGCATATTCTGTTCTAGAGTTTTTGGGCAGTCATCCTTTTGGAGCCTCAGGTATGAAATTGCATTTGTCATATTTACTGTTCTCCTTTCTTTTCTGTCCTCATTTTTAATATCCTTTTTAAAAAAATATATATTTTGCATAGTATGATATTAAACAGCAAAATATCTGGACCAGCAACAGTCTGAATAGCGCTTGAAAAATCATATCCTATGTCTTTGTGCTCCAGAGTCTTTGCAGAGACTGTTTTCAGTTCTATCCTTTCCTCAGTTAACTCAATGAACTCTAAGCAAATTGTTCAGTTTGTTGCTTCCATTTCAACCCTGAAGAAGTACCCATGTTCTTCAGCCTATATTTGCAGGGTTTTTTCTACATACTTTAATTGGCATAATAAAGGATATTGCTCCTCTACAAACCTTGCTTGCATCCTTAGACTCCTACAGCTGCACTGTTGGAAAATAGGATTTGGTTGTAATCCTTTTTAGGAGGCTATACTAAACAAGGCCTCCCGACAGCAAGAATATGCTTCTGCAATGGTATTTTTATATGTTGAAGAGACTATCACAGGGATAAAATTTCTTGTTTGGGGTGCTGAGTTACAAGACCTGTTGCTACAAGATGGTGGGAGCTGGCTTAGCACCAGCTTATGCTCATAGATGGGCTACCAAAGCCACTGCTGCACCAATTGCCATGAAATAATTGGCTTTGGCTGTGGCAGCAGATCTGGGTAGTATGTGGCAGCTCAAGCTGCCAGAATGATCTTGTTCTTATTGCATGGGTGTCCAGCAAGTTATGCAGCAAGCTGTAAAGCTAAAAATTCACTGTTTTAGAAGAACATGGCAGTTTGAGTTTGCACTCCCAATCAGTCCCTTACTGAGTCACTTTGCCTTGTCACGGCTCTGAATCACTGCACTGATTTGATGGAGATGTTTGTTTTGTGGCACGGATGTCAGGCCTTGCGCAGGGGCATGGTTAATGATCCCTGACTCCAGGTGACTGACTGGGAAGGTTCTTCAGGTAAAACCGGACTACACAGACACAACCTCACTTCCTCCATAGTGCTCTTGGCCATGCACCATGAAGGAATGCTTTAGTGGCTGAGCGTGGTCAGACTGAAAACCACGATCATGATTTTCTGCAGCAGTCCCCCAGATGTGTCTCTTTTGAGCATCTTCTCTAGGATTTGAGAGGCCACCATTTTTCATGTGACAGAGGACATCTGGTAGCTCCCAAGACGTGAGGCCGTTGTGCTGTGTTGCATGACGTATAAACCTACCAACAGGAGATCCTGAAGCACAAACAGTCTGTGAGGCTGACAGCAGCCAGCTCAGGCTTACAGAACATTCACAATGTGGCTTTCAATGTTTGGAAGACCTCTTATTTCCATAGAAAATTTCTTGGACCCTCAGACTTGATGAGCATCCCTGATTAAGGTCTGCTGCCACTGAGCTTCTCTTCTCCCCCTTTCCCACCATGCAGCCATAGCTGGAAAGGCAGAATATGGCCCTACTTGGCTGTGCTGATATTGTCTTCTACTTAGCATTTGCGCAATCTTTCTCTCCTCTTTCTTCCCTCTCTCAAAACGCATGTTCCTCGATATCTAAACACATCCTACCAAGAGTAGTCAGTGAGCATGAAGCAGATTGACTGCAAATGCTTCTGATGCTGAATTCAGCTGACAATCAGTTCCTAACGCCAGCAGCTATTCCTGTTTTGTATCCTCTTCTTTCAATCTGATGTCGACAAGGTCACGTTTAGAAACTTCTAACAAATGTTACTTTCTCATTAACAGACAGCTTGTTGGGTGGCTACTCCTGTTTTGTATATGCCAGTTGCCATTTTAATCAGCTCTCTCTCTGCAAGCTTCATATTTGAATATCTGGTAATGCCAGAGTGGTGAATGGTATAAGAGCCAGCAGGTCTCTGCACACATTGTTTAGCTCTGTATGGTTTTATACCAATTAGTATCTGAATCCCATTTTCCAAGTGACTGTGACCTCTGCCCTTTGAGGAGGAAGAGATGAGGTGGCAGAGCAGGGGACATGGGGATGGATGGATGGATGAATGGATGGATGGATGGATGGATGGATGGCATCATGAACAGGCTGCAGATGGTCCAGAGCTGTGCCATTAAATGGAAACTTCTTGCATGTAGAGGAGTCCTGATTCCACATTCCATAATTCCAGTTTTCCTGTACTGTGCCTTCAGCATTCTCCACTAATTCACCACTGGCTAAGGATGGCCTGCCTGGACAAGTTCCTGTCTGATGTACTCTAGGTTACCCTGCTCTTGCAGGGGGGCTGGACCAGATGATCTTTTGAGGTCTGTTCCAACCCTTAGGATTCTGTGATTCTGTGATCACTGAAGTTTGCTAGGGTCTCTAACTCTGCTAAGTACCTAAAAGTTGTGTGTCCTGCACAGTAAGTAAAATGAACTCCCTGGTGTATTGGTTTTGGATATTAGTCTGGAGTAAGAGTCCTGCTTTATTGTGACTTGAATGTTGGCTCTCCCCATCTAATTACCACTATAATCTGTAACCTAGTGCTGCAGGCATGGATTCAGATATGCACTCATAGCAATTATATAAGTGAATTAATCAAATAAATATATAAAAGATATATAAATAGGGTGATTTAAAAGTGTATTGTGAAGATGTATATGGATACTTACAGTTTGAAACAAATCTCTTTTGGTTCACTGGGAATCTTTCCACTGCTGTCAGTAGCCTTTTGTTTGGCTTCTTGCTGATTTATCTTCATTACTGGAAGTTATACAGAGTATGTCTTCTTATGAACAGTTCAGAGCTATCAGATTCTGGTGGATGCTCTTCTTAATGATGGTACTGAAAGTTAATGTCTGTTAGTGATGCAGTAAGATGCATGAGATTGTTCTTTCAGTCTTGTTGGGGATCAGAGCCAGGGCTCTTTAAGGATGAATGAGGGTGGAATGACTTTCCACAGGTTGGAAAGAGATTTCCAGAAGAGCATTCTTGTCCAACATGCTTTGGGATTGATACCTGGCATCAGCTGCAATGAAATGGCCTCTCATTAATGTTAATCACATCTCTTAATTTTCTTATTAGGTAATGAACAGAGTTATGTACTGGAAAGCCTGATCTCTCTTTTTCTGCTGTGACAGCGTTAGATTGCTGTGACTTATACTCTTCATATAGGTAGTAATACGATTATTCAGTTAATCTATTATTCATTTCACTCATGATCTATTATTTTCACATTCTTATTCTGTGAGTCAATTTCTCTCTCTGCTGTTTTAATATAGTAGTATTTTAAATGGTGAGAACATGGCATTAAACATGTATAAGATTTAATCTAATTTAAAATGCTTTCTTCTAGCAGGATATGCCTAATAAGCATAAACCAAATAATGTTCAAAATACTATGGCATATTAACATGACACATTGTGAAGGATGCATTTTTCAAATAAAGCTAAGCACTAATCAGTGAATTTGTAAAAACCTTTCTTATCATTATCCTTATCCTGGCATTGTATGATTGACACATCTTTGTCTCTGACATGGACAGTGGGATTGAGTGCACCCTCAGCAAGTTTGCCGGTGACACCAAGCTGTGTGGTTCAGTTGATACCCTGGAGGGAAGGAATGCCATCCAGAGGGACCTCAACATGCCTGTGAGGTGGGCTGATGCCAACCTCATGAAGTTTAACCATGCCAAGTGCAAGGTCCTACACCTGGGTGGGAGCAATCCCAGGCACAGCTACAGGTTGGGCAGAGAAGAGATTCAGAGCAGCCCTGTGTAGAAAGACTTGGGGGTGTTGGTTGATGAGAAAATGAACATGAGCCGGCTTCAGTGTGCGCTCGCAGCCCAGAAAGAAAACGTACGACCAGTGCGAGCAAGCAAGCAGTTGCTCTCTGTCCTCCAGGTCCCTTCATCAATAGCAAATTTTCCCCATTGATTGTAACAGATCTATGTTACTTGGGGGTGCTGGATGAGAAAATGAACATGAGCCAGCTTCAGTGTGCACTTGCAGCGCAGAAAGGCAACCGTATCCTGGGCTGCATCAAAAGGAGCGTGACCAGCAGGTCGAAGGAGGTGATCCTGCCCCTCTACTCTGCTCCTGTGAGACCTCATTTGGAGCATTGTGTGCAGTTCTGGTGTCCTCAACATAAAAAGGACATGGAGCTGTTGGAACAAGTCCAGAGAAGGGCCACGAGGATGATCAGGGGACTGGAGCACCTCCCGTATGAGGACAGGCTGAGGAAGTTGGGGCTGTTCAGCCTGGAGAAGAGAAGGCTGCGTGGAGACCTCATAGCAGCCTTCCAGTATCTGAAGGAGGCCTATAGGGATGCTGGGGAGGGACTCTTCATTAGGGACTGTAGTGAAAGGACAAGGGGTAACGGGTTAAAACTTAAACAGGGGAAGTTTAGATTGGATATAAGGGGGAAGAAGTTCATTACTGTGAGGGTGGTGAGGCACCGGAATGGGTTGCCCAGGGAGGTTGTGAATGCTCCATCCCTGGCGGTGTTCAAGGCCGGGTTGGACGAGGCCTTGGGTGACATGGTTTAGTGTGAGGTGTCCCTGCCCATGGCAGGGGGTTGGAACTGGATGATCTTAAGGTCCTTTTCAACCCTAACTATTCTATGATTCTATGCCCACAAAAAGCACATGCTTTTTGCTTCCAAAAGCTGCTGCATGTTTTTTACATGCAATTTCTGGGTGCCCAAGGGATGATTTGCAAAGATAGTGATGGTTTCCCTCACCAGCCACATATTTCCTTATGCTACAACACTTGGATGGGTTGAAGTGAAGCCTCTGAGCAGCACAGTCCTCCCCAGCACGAGCCCAGCTTGAAGATCACCAGCTCAGCCCCAGTGTTGCCCTGTATCCCCTTCAGTGGGTATTTCATGAGAAATAAGACCTCTGTGCAGAAAAGGGACACCAGTCACAGGTACCCATGAGTGGGTCATCCATGAGCTGTCTCTTTTCACACTGCCAGTACAAACATCTTTTATAACTAACGCCCTCTAAACTCTGACGAAATCTCTTATTCCTCCATTATCCTTATGCAGGATCAGCCAGTCCTGGCTCTGCACCAATGTCAGTGCTAGCTTGGAAGAAACTATTCTATCATTCTATGGCATGGGAAAAGATCCTTTGATGGAATAGTGTTGCATACAAGCTGCACTGAGGTTTACAAATACTGTTTCTTGCTGTCTAATGTGTTATCTTGAGCACAAAATCAGTGATATCTCACAGTATTAATGCTATATGGACACTGGAGTGCTTGTGAATGATTAAACTACACCTGATTTAGTGCTGGATGTATGTGTATGTGTGACCCACTGGTTGAAATAGATTTTAGGTTTCCTTTCTGTGTTTTCTACAGAGTTCCTGAGTCTATTCCAGCCTGCACAGGCACAGCCTGGCTGTTGCTTCTTATGCTTGTAGTTTTAGAGACGCTTACCAGAGTTTAATTAACTGGGCAATAATTGTTTTTGCTAATAAATTATTTGACAGAAAAATGAAGTTTTGGGTTGATTGAAAACTTGTTTGAAACAAATTCAGCCTCCTACCTGTGCCTGAGAACGGAGTGCTTTTAAGCAAAACATTTTTGTTTCCTGTTTTGAAATTATGCTTCCTTTTAGAAAGTTAAGTCAATGCACTCTTGTGACAGTGTAAAAGCTGCCCAGATGCAAAGATATATTTTACTATAAATTGCACAACTAAAATGAAATTGTCTGGTTTTTCTGTTTCATTGGCTGTTTTCATGATCCCTTTCGCTGTTCAGTTTTTGACCACGCAAGCAGCCCCACTGTGAGGATACAGAACACAGCAAACCCCTGATCCCACAGAAAGTTACACACAAACTTAGGGTTTATTATGGCTGCACCGGCTCCCAAAGAGCCCACAGGAGCCTGCTTTTCCTTTCTGTACAGAGTAAGGCACAGGGTAGGGAGGCATTAGAGCCTGGTCCCATACTAGGAGGCTGGGTTGTGGCCAGGACAAACCCCCACCGTGCAGGTTTGGAAGCCTTCTCAGCTCTGTCATTTTAGACGAAGCCAGTGGAAGCTGCTTTGTAATACTCAGTGGGAAAACTCATATAATTAAGCACATCTCTATGTCTCTCCAGTTCCTGAATCTGCTTTTTAAAATCTCCCATTCATTAGCATTGTATCAGTTTAATTACAGGTTTTTAGCAGAGGCTGACGTGCAACAGGAGGTCTAATTGTGTGTTTGGTTTCCAGGATTGCTCATTCCCAGCAGGTGACTCCAGGCACATATGGTGGAATTAGCTATTTGCTCACACTGCTGACCTTCTCCGCGTGCACAGCCTCAGTGACTGAGCTGCTGCGCTCCCACACTTTCAGAAGGGTGAGTGTGAAGTGATGAAAAAGGAGACTTGGGCACTCAGATGAAGATCACTGAAACAGCTTGCTGTAAGCTGTGCCTCGGATGATGTAGAAAAATGACTAATGCTGCAAGCTCCAGAATACAAATTCCTGTGGTAGCAAAATACTTTCTGACAACAGGGCAGAAGGATATCGGTTCTGAGCATGGCTTGGATTCTGCGGTGTTTTTCCTTAAGCATGTTTAAGTTCTTGTTATCATCAGAGCTTTGCTGAATATTTCTGTTTATTATTTGTATCTTGCTAGTTGCTATGAACTGTGTTTGTAGTCCAGGCCCTATTTTGCTGGTGGTGTTTAAACACAGAGAAAAATGAGAATGCTTTGTATTTGAGGAATGTATTAGGAGCGTACTTCACGTATCTCTGCCCTGGAACTTGCATGAAGTAAACTTTCGTGGGAAAACAACTTTTCTGAACATTAGAAAACCAGTATTTGAGAAGAAGTGTTCATGGATGGCATTTTTTTTCTTAACTGAGGAGGTGCACCTCCCCTTTGTAATTCTTTTTCTCAGGAGGAGCTTACAGAAACTGTATTACAGGGGTTCAAGAAACCCAGACTTAGATACTGAGACTTCAGTGGTGCTTCTTGGTGTGCTGGAGGGACAGGACATAAACTATGGTCATTCTACAGACATACAAAGTTAAAGCAATTACCATGCTCAGAACTGGGATGGATATTTACTTATGTATTCCCCAAGTATTGTTAGGTGCTGTGGATCCTCCTGCTGCCCACCCCCCTGTTTCTCTGTCCCTGCAATCCCAATGAAACTAGGGAAAAAACACTGGGTAGATGGTTCAGTTTTCTATGGCTGTGTGTGAATAGTATGAGTGGATCTCAGTCCATCTGCCACCAGGACTATGTTTCTGTTTCCAATTGCATCTGTACCTCTGCAGCACTAAAAACCAAGGTGAGAGGCAGATCTCCTCCATGCTGTGCTCTGCATAGCAATGTGCCCCAAAACCTGCCCAGAAACTTCCAGCAGTGAAAAACGCTATTATTACATTGCTTTGTTTTACAAAATACTGCCCGGAGTGACTCTCCTCAGACAATTAAAAGAGCTGGCTTTGATCTATAAAGCTTTTCCTGTTTAGGATCCTGGATGCCTCAGTGCTGACATGTCTCGAGCTGACAGTCGCATCATTGACTGTTTGGGAAGCTTCGGCCCTGGGCACACAAAGATGCAGCATTCTTTTTTTCATGCCTACCTCTCCTCACATCCATCCATCTTAATAGAGATGTTATTTCTAGCCCTCGTTGTTTTGTTTCTGCTTTCAGCAAATAACATAAGAGAAAGAAAGGTCTGTGACAACTTGGGGAGGCTTTATAGAAAAAAGGTTATTGATGGCTGCTACTTCTATGGGCATTTGGAAAAATCCTTGAAATGATGTTTGGTGGCTTGGTGAAAGGAATTATTACTATGGTAACAGCTGCTGAGATGGTACAGGAAAGTTTATCTCTACTTTTCCCGTTTTTGTTTTTATGCTGACATGAAATCATGTGGTCTTATTGCAGAGATGGTGGCATCAACATGTCAGTAATATTCGTTATGCAGTGTAAAAAAAGAGAAAGGAGCAAGCATATAAGAATCTACATATTCAGGATCTAAGCACTGCAGCAGAAATAAACACCAGCTTACTGAAGTAAATTAAGAAACTAGGAACAAAAAATCTATACACAACATCTGGAGGAATCTTATTTCAAATGGTAGTTATTTCAAAAATCAAAATATTATTCCTTACCGGATTCATATCATAATTCTACAGTTATAGCTGCTATTGAGTTACAAAAAAATTGCCTTTACAGTAGAAATTTCTTATTTCTGCCAGCATGGCCTAATCTGCTTTATTGTAGCTGGATAAGTTGTCAAGGAGGAGGCGGTGAATGCTCTGTCTGCCCACTCTGGAGTTGGTTTGGCCCAAAGTGTCATATCCACCTTGATGGAATAAATGGCCCTAAATTATCAAACATGTGAATGTCTGCATGACCACACAAAACACAGAGAGAAAGTAAGCCCTGGGACCCTGCGTGTAGAAGTCTCAGTTCATTTATCACGGTGGACACTAAAGGACATAGAATTGTACAATAGTTAAGTTTGGAAAGGACCTTAAGATCATCTAAATGTGGAAATTAAAAAATAAAGATAATAAAAGTTTATTGCAGCCTTTCTTAAGGGCGGAGAAAGAGTTTTCTTGTTCAGTTCTAGGGCATAAATGATCGGGACAGTGAAGAGTCACTAGTGATTGATAGTATAGGTCAACACAAAGAAGCAAATGGGCAGGAAATATGGGTTGTTTTGACAGTGTCTCCAGAATACAGCTGTATTGTCCATCATGAATAGATAGATACTCCAGCAGCTCATCTTTATTTTAGGGTTCAAATGATCCTTACCCAGCCAGCAGTACATTTATTTGCTGAGAGGTACAATTTGTGCTTGTGTACATTCTCTGGAGTTGGGAGAAATTTAGCACCGGTATAGTTATCAAAGTAGCTTGAGAAATATAGAGCTGGTTTTCCATATGAGGTTGGAGAAGCTTTGTAATAAAAGAAATAACTTTTCCGGGTACATTGCAAGCTCTGCACAGTGGTTTGCTGCACTCATTCTGAAATAAAAGTCAAACACAAGTCAAGGGCAGGAGCTCTTTTTAGCACAGTGATTGCTGATGCCTATGCTCATGACCAAAAGAAGGTGCCAGTCTCTTAGGTTTTCCCCAGGACACTTGAATAATTCTATATTAATTATGTTGCAAGAAAGCCTGGAAACAAACCTTTGTGTCTGAACAAGGTGAAACATCACAGACTCAGGTTTAAAACCCAAGGGGACCAGTCCAAACGTTGCATGTGATACCAACCCAGGAACCTTTATGTGGGCATTACCAGTCTTGGATTACTTCAGAGTTTGGACCTAGATGAAACACTTGTCTCTCAGCTGTGTATCACTTGCACTGCTGCTGTATGTGTGTAAAGCCTGCCGTGTGTATCAGGATATATCATGACATACAGTTCAACTTCTTTCCTTACATTTTAATAGTATTGTTGGATTAGGTCAATGAAGGAAACAAAGATGTTACTGAAGACACAATAATCTCGTGAGAATTGAGGGCGGCTGTAACTCTGTGGTCAGTGTGAGCACAGTTCTACTGCTTAACCATGGACTTGGGGGCGCATCCTGCAAAAACACATGGTGTAAGGATCTAAATCCAGGTTTGAAATGTAGGTTTTTCGTGTCAGGTGGGAGAGAGGCAAACTGGAGTCAGCTCCCCGGAGTGGTCTGCTGAAACTGTGGACAGGTTGATGTACAACTTCATATCATGTATCATGTGAAGCTTATGCTCTTGCCTTGGCCTCAGTGCTGAAAAGCTGTGTTTTATCATTTAACTTCTCTGTAATAGTCCAGCCAGATTTACTTTGTATGCAGGTACCAAGCAGGTAGAGGGCTTGATCTCAAGGATTAACTTCTGCTCTGTCCTGCTCAAAAGCCTGTCTTTACTGGTTAAGCCTTTAGTGATGGTTCAGGCTTTGTTCTAAGCCTTAGAAATATTTGATTTGAAATGACACCTAGTGAAATATGGGATATTGCCATCAGTTTCATTCCACTATTTGGGATCTTAGTCCTTCTGCAGCAGCACAATAGTAGTTTTGGTTTGTGTAGCAGTGGCTGATTGGAGCTGTCTGGCTACTGCTGATTTAAGAAATGGATTGAGGAAATGTTGTGCATGGGAAATGAAAAGCTACAAGTGGATCAGACTGTGGGAGGAAAAGTGGGTTTGCGTTTGCAAACACCCACTCAGCCCTGAAGCACTGGCACCAGAGATGGTTTTTGACAAATCCTGATTCTTACCCTGTATAAATCGGTGGCAATTAGGAGCAACTCCACTGAAGTGAATGGGATTATCCATGTTAACAGAGATGAGATCATATTTATACTTCTGGAGAACCACTTTTAGCAGGGAGTGGATCCTGAGCAAAGCTGAAAGACTGGGGTTTGAATGTATTTTTAATTTAATTTTTTTTTTTTACTATCCTTCCCATCACTCCTGCCTCTTTAAATCTCAAATAAAATACCACATGGAGAGCTTTCATAAATAATTTACTCTCTGCCTGACACCAGTAAGGGAGGTATAAAGCTTCCTGTGTGTACATGCTGCTTCTAGAGCTCAGCGGTAACCAGATCTGAATTTAAAACAAAAAGTCTGAAGACTTTCCTTTTTCTATGAGTATGGAGGAGGCTCAGAGGCTCTGAAAGAGTCAATTCAGGCCCCTCCACATCAAACACGCCCTGTGGTGGTTGAAAAGGCACTGTTCATTCATCCTGACTCCCTCCCCCACAAAGGGAAGAGGGATGACGTGGGGAGAACTGCACTTGTGGTTAAGGAACTGGGTGGAACTCATGGGATTTTGGCTCCAGTCTCTGCCCTGCTCTGGGTGATGCTGGCTGGGTACAATGCAGTCCTTTGCTGAGATTTCCAGGCTACCTCCAAACAAGCTAAGAAGCAGAATAGTTGCATTGATACCTTATGTCCAGGCAAAGACACCTGCTGCCCATAGGGGTTAGCTAACGCAATAGGTGTGTCTTGTTTTCCCAAAGGACCTTGCAAAACTGCTAAAATTCCATCTTTCAAAGGGAGAGTAAGTGTTGAGCAAGCTGTTTGGAGCTGGCTTTCCAAATGTCCTGCATGACCTTGGGCAAATCACTTAGGCAGAAATTTAGTGAAGTATTAAAGCATTTCAGTCCTATTGAGGGCTTATCTCCAGTTCATTTCAGTGGGATTTAGGCTTCCACTTTCTGCTTAAGTACCTAAATCTCTTTGTGAGCCATACAAATCTTAAAGTTTCTCTTTGAAAAAAGGGGATCATAAAATGTCTCACAGGAATGTTTTGAGGAGAAATTAAATATTGTGAAACAAAATAGAATGAGGATATGTAGATGTGATACACAGGATGATCACACATTCACTAAAGCAAAATCCAGAGTACATGCTTGGCATGAGTGCTGTACAAGTATTTCCAAGCTGGCAAGAGCGTTCAGTCTCCATATTGCACAAAGATCATTCTATAATTTACAGCAAACCTCTGGAAAATATTTCTTTCACTTAAAACAAAAATACAAAAGAAAAAACTCTGCCTGTGGCAGGGCATCTGTAACATGCTTAGCAAGCAGCATGAGCTCTGTATAATTCATCAAAAAGGCCACACACATAATGAGACAAGTCTTATCTCTATAGTAAATACTTCTTCCCAATGCTGCTTCAAAACAAAAAGTACCAAGATGATGGGCATGGGAAAGACTTGTTCCAGCACCAGGGCCTGGTGCGTCCCAGAAACAAGCAGTGCAACATTAGTTGCCCCACGCCAAGGGTGCTTGAGCCCAAACCACCAACCCATAAGCCTCTGCTGCCCAGATCTGGCATAGAATTTGGGCTAAAATGTCCAATCCAAGACTAAACAAGCTTCAAAAAGCTGTCAGAGCTGCCTTGGTAGCTCAGCTGCTGCCCTCTACCATTACCATGCCTTCAGATGGGTTGAGAGAGTTTTCTGGCTCTGGACATACCCAGAAAATACTGCTGGAAAAGAAGGAGAGATGGGGTTTTGGCTACTTTTGTTTCTTGATGACATTGTGAGCAAGGCTGGGCTGAGCCTGCCTGTGGCCCTGGGGAAAGAAAAGGTCCGTGGGAAATGGCTCTTTTGCCTGGCACCATTTCCAGTGGGAATCAGTGAGGATTTCAAAGATATTCCCCCTGATGTGCTAAAGCTTGGCTTAAAAAAACCACAGAGATGAAAGGGCAGCCTCCTCTGGCATGCGATGAGATGTGACAGGGTGAGCGGCTGCTGTTGCAATGAGCTGTAATGAGTTCCTGCACGGGGAGTCACAAGTGCTAAAAATCAAATGAATAGAAGTAGCTGGGTGCAGAGTGATTTCAGTGCTGCCTGTACATGTGGTGCATCCAGTCCTGCTCCTTTCCATGGCTGTGTAATTCCCTGGGGCTTAGAGGGGACTGCTGAGGTATCTGAAGAGAGAAGGAGAATTGCTGTACCGTATAGGTTTGCTCTGTGTGCTGGCCACCTCCCCAGCTCACTGGTTTTGCCTTCTTTGTCATTAAATGTGAACTGCAGAGACTTTGATACAAAAACAGAAGAGGAGAGTTAGGTGAATGTGCTGTACTGAAAAGCTGTTAGGTTATTTCCTACTCTTACATCAGTCTTTTCCAGTCTGCTGTAGACATAGCTGAAGCTGTAATGCAGAAATAGGGGATTTTCCATCATGTTGCATGAATCTGCAAACTTTTAAATGCACAATCTCTTCATTCAGTTTGGGGTCTGCGTTCTCCCATGTGTATTGTGGCAAACTTGTAGGTATAATGTGAGTGTTTACATCAATGAATTCAAAGTTTCCTTCTCCCTTTTCTCCTGTTTAGTTCATGAATCTGACAGAAATTAGTAAGGGAAATTAGGAAATTATGCACCCATCCATCTGGCTGTGGGATGCAAAGTCAAATGGAAGAGGGCATTGATGGAGGAAACACAACAGTGAAGAGGGACAGGATGGAAGTGCTTCCTCCTGCTCTACCTTGCCTGCATATGCTCTGCATTTAATTTCCTACTGAAGAATGAGAGAAGCAACGTTTGAGAGGTGTATTAGGATTTGCTAATAGTTATAACCAAGGGTCTTCTTTCCCTCTTCCCTCCTTCAGAGTGTGCCCTGTGTTCTCAGTAACACACTGAGTGATGTGTACTTCTGTCTTGTGAATGATAAATTCTGCACAGTGACTAGGAATAGTACTACATCCATTTCCTAAGTGGAGTAAGCAAAGAAGCCAACTCTGCACACAGTGGAGATGTAGGAGTTATTGTGGCAATAACCTGTTGAGTCACCGTTTTTTATTGTACAATTATTTGTGTTCAGATCTGATGCCTAAATAATGTGCAGTGCTGAAACACTGCAGAAAAGGAAATGAATGCAGAAAGCATTGCTCCACACAGCAGAAAGTCCCTGCTGAATAAAATCTATAGTTATTTCCCTTAAGCTCTAGATAATAAGGTTCTAAAAATGATGGGTGAACTCCTTCGGGGCTTGAGTCTGAGTGCAGTTCAAAAGAGTAGCCCAAAGTTCAGGCACTTTTCTAAAACTTCTCTCATCCATTTGAATGTCACAGGTCTTCAAACCTGAGCTGAAACCCCTGCGAGGAAACACTTCTCAGCAGCACTTCCACTTCTCAGGTTCCCACTGGAGAATAGAACTGCAATGGCACACAGAACTCACACCATTTCAAGCTTGAAAATAAAAGTTGGTGGTGTACTGGAAACAGACAGAGATTTAGGCTGGAGGAGCATCTTTCTGACTGGTTTCAAACAATGGAAAATCTCATCTGTTTTAATGTATGGAGTGCAGGAAACTTCTAGATAACAAATAGGGGAGGGTTTTGCAAGCTGTCCCTGTTAAATCGGGGTTCATCTTGCCTATGAAATGTCCTGTCTAGTGTAAGACAAGGTGACATAGCCCAGCCCATGCCATCCTCTTAACACAAGGGCAAAACACACTCTTATGTTTTAACTGCTGGGATTACTCTTGTAGTTCAAATAGCATAGGCACATCCTTTTAGACATAGAGCCAGGGGCTTAGTCCTTTTAAATGGACTGAGAAACAGGCAGGTCTCTCTTCCAGGGCAGCAATCTGTAGCCAGCTCTCATCAGCATCGTTTGCATGTGGTGCATGTATTCCTGCATGAAGTGGCCTGGCCTCAAACTGATCTATGTTGTGGTGCTCTGTAAGGCAGCACCCTTAGGAGGGACAGCAAGTTTCCATAACAGGTACAGTTTCAGTAGGAACCTTCTATTCCTAAGAGAATACTTTTGTGTGTGCGTGAAAGAGAAAGCAAGCCACACAGAGCCTAGCAACTCTGGATTTCTGGATTGCATCCCTTAGCCCAAGAGCTGGAAACATGTCAGTCTTTCAGAATATGTATATATTTTTTTCAGATTGGACTCTAGGCATGTTAGTAGAAACCTGGTATAAATGGGAGATGTTTCCAACCAATAGTCAACACGCTGCTCATCATGGTGTCTTGACCCTGCGGAGGCTGCAGGTTGCAGCTCCTGGCTCAGATGAGACAACAGACAAAGTAGCCAGGGGCTAGGAACCACTGCTTCTTTTTGGTATGTGCCTCACAAGGTGATGTGGTTCCTCTCTGTGGCTCAGCACCAGCCCAGCAGCTTGCTGTTCAGAATACCTGTTTTATCCTCTTTGCTACTCCTGTTTTGACTTGCTGACTGACAACCAGTCTCCCGTCATTTGAGTTCTGAAAATCTAGTTTTGTCTGAACAACACAAGAAAGACATTTTAGAAATTATGTTACTACAGTGATGTGTTAAATCTGTGAATATTGTCTGGTTTGGGCTATGAAAGGAAGTAGATATGAAGGAGCGAGGAAGAAGTGTGTAGAAGCCCTAATGTGGGTTTAAACAATGACTAAGGATTGTGCACACAGTAGTTTCCTGTGCAATGAGGTAGGTTTTGAAGTGAAGTGCTTTACTTAGCTGCTGTTTCCTTCTGCAATGTCTGGATCCATCATATCTCTCCTACAGGTTTCAGAGGGAGTGGCACAGCTGATTTAGCCAGGGACAAGAGACAGAGGGACCTAAGGTAACTACTTTTAATGGAGGCTTTGCACAAAGTATATAGAAAGCTGGAAATTCATATTCTTGCTTAAAAGTCCTTATAATTTATAGTATGGCAGAAAAATTTCTGTGTTCCATTGAAGGTTAGAACAGAGACTGGGGGAGTTCATCTGTGGTGCTTATGGAGTAGTCAGAGATAGGTGGAACATGCACTTTATTATATGCTTAAAAATGCTTGGATGCACATATGTTTACTGTACATCTGTAGAGCTTTGTGATCTGAGAGCATCTGTGCTGCTTGTCCTGAACTACTGGCAAACCTGCAGTGTTATAAAAGTCCAAACAAGGACAAAGAACTGCAGAGGTGCATTAAAGAGAAGTGAAATTGTGGCAGTGATGCAGTCATGGGTTACTCGCTGCATAAAAACCATCTCGATGAGTGGGAACTTAGAAGGACAGCTTTCAAAAGCAGAGGTAGGATTGTTGCTAGCAGGACCTCTCCTGCTTCATTGGCTTTACTTGCTCTCTGGGCTTCTGAAAATGCCCAGGCACTCTTGGCACAGTTTTGCTAGAAAATGCTATATTATGTACATTTTCATAGAATCATAGAATCATAGAATCGCCTGGGTTGGAAAGGACCTTAAGATCATCTAGTTCCAACCCCCCTGCCATGGGCAGGGACACCTCACACTAAACCATGTCACCCAAGGCCTCGTCCAACCCGGCCTTGAACACCGCCAGGGATAGAGCATTCACAACCTCCCTGGGCAACCCATTCCAGTGCCTCACCACCCTAACAGGAAAGAATTTCTTCCTTATATCCAACCTAAACCTCCCCTGTTTAAGTTTTAACCCATTACCCCTTGTCCTGTCACTACAGTCCCTAATGAAGATTCTGTCCCCACCATCCCTATAGGCCTCCTTCAGACACTGGAAGGCTGCTATGAGGTCTTCATGCAGCCTTCTCTTCTCCAGGCTGAACAGCCCCAACTTCCTCAGCCTGTCCTCATAAGGGAGGTGCTCCAGCCCCCTGATCATCCTCGTGGCCCTTCTCTGGACTTGCTCCAACAGTTCCATGTCCTTTTTATGTTGAGGACACCAGAACTGCACACAGTACTCCAAGTGAGGTCTCACAAGAGCAGAGTAGAGGGGCAGGATCACCTCCTTCGACCTGCTCCTTTTGATGCTCCTTTTTCCTCTTAAGCCACCTAAGCTAAAGCCGCTTACTTGTTTTCTTGTCAGACTGTCTTTGTGGCAGTTGTCTTTCAGGCTGAGACAGTGAACCTGACATTAAACGTTATTAATTAAAAGTTATTCGAGAGAGAATAGTGTAAACTCTAGTTACCTGTGCTTTAGCTTTCAAAACATTTTGTGGGTTTGCAGGCAAACTGACTGAGGGGCTGGAATGTGAAGACCCTTGTTTTTCTCCATTCCCTCATGTCATCTCTGCCTCCTCCAAAGCATCAAAGCTCATCCCCCTCAAATCCACGGAGGGAAACCGAGGCGTAGTTTCAGTGCAGCTTACTGGATCCGTGATGCACTCTTGAAGGCTTTTTGATTGCAATGTTATTTCCTCTCGGAGCCAGTGTGATTCCCTCTGTGCCACAATAAAACCACTTAACAATCTTTCTTCCCTTTCAGGAGAAAGGAAGCAATTTTAAAAAATATATAGCTACATATATCTCCCGCATTTCTAGGCTAAAGAATATATCACATGTAAAATGTTGTGGCTGTGGCTCTGCAGGCTCCCCCACATCCAAACAATGCAATGTCATGCTCCAAAACTTCATGACTTGTGAGAGTGCTGGGCTGATAATATATACATTGCATTTTTTGAAAGTTACAGTGCTGCATATCATTAGAAAGAGAAAATACTTCTTTGTCCTCTGATCTTGAGCCCTGATTAGTAGCCATGTCAAACCTGAATTAGGAGTATTTTAAATTGCAGCACTCACCCGTATTAGATTATTTCAGAATGCTTTCATGGCTCCATGTGAGTAATTTGACAGATGGTACCAAGGCACTTGGTTGTAATGCAAAAGGAATATAAAAAATTGCCTTGCTTAAAATAAGAAAGTAAATTCTCAGAAAAAATCTATACCAGTTTCAAAAGTGTGGCATGTGCAGCATAAAGAAGTGAATGTGAATCCTTAATGCCAGAGCCTGCCTTGAAACCCCAAGTAAACTCTCATGCAAGTAGCAAAGCTGTCCCACATGCACAATGATGAAACATTTGCATTCCATGGTTCTGTATCTGTCTTGATGATAGATATGTGTATGTAGGTACAAGCTGTGTTCGCAGAGTATGTGAGTTAGGGAAACATATCCAGCTGCTGTGAATTCATGCTAACTTTGTGGCATAAATTAGGTGGAAATTTTCCAGATTTGTATTTAAAAATGGCATTCTCGGGAGCTTTGGAACTAAACAAGCCCCATCTGCTTTAAAAATTATGCAGCACCATGAACGTGCCACAGTATACATCAAAATTTGGGATGTTGTGTAAGAGACAGCAATTCCTTGGCTAGCAGGAAGATTTCCAAAGAACGATTTTTTGCATGTCTCTTCTTGAAGCTCTTGGTTAAATGCATGCATTGCCTAAAACTACTAAGTTTTTAGTGCGAAGCATGAACTATTTTCAAGTCTGATTTTCAGATGAAAGTCTTATGACTGAACCATTTTAGTTGGTAGGTCCTGCTCAGCTAGGAGAGGGCTCACTCTGGCACCAGCCAACCCATGGCCATCCATCCCATGTCTGCTACATAACATCCATCTTTGAAACAAAGATGCTTTGATTATAGATACTGCTAAACTTGGTTGTGGTTGATGCTGCTGAATAGGAATACCCAATGACAGCTGAATTTTCCATAGCTTTTGCATCAACTAACTGTTCCACTTGTGAGCACAAGGAGGAGAAGGTCATAGGGAGCGATCAGCACAGGTTGAACAAAAGTAAACAAGCCTGACCAACCTCATTGCCTTCAATGATAGAACATTGATCCTCATCGCACTCAAAGTGCACATGTAACATGTGCAGTCCTCCAGGGTCTGTTCTGTGGCCTGTTTATGACCTTTACGAGTGACCTGAAGGAGATGATGGAGCATGCTTTAGTCAGGTTTTCAGGTGACATTTTGGGGTTCAACATTTTTAAGACTCGTGGGTTGTGTAAATCAGAGCTGACCACAGCAGAGTCAGACCAACACATATCAGCATGGGATTTGGTATTTTGTGTCTCCCAGAGCGTCTCAGATATAACAGCAGAAAGGTGCAGCTCTATACAATGACAAACCTGCTGTACATTTGTTGATTGAGTCTGACAGGGCTGCTCAGCTCTGTTTTCTTTCAAGTTTCTCTGCAGCTCAAACGCTGCCATGTGTTACTGTAATGAACAGCAGAATAGTGGCTGGGGTTTGCAGAGGGACTTCTGTATGTTCTTGTTCCCTGGAGATACTATATTGCCCAAATTACTCATAGTAAAGTTGCTGTTCTGGGGAGAGAGGGAAGAGAACAGAAAGGCTGGTTCAAAGCTGCTGTAAACAATTAGTAAACCAGTGTGTAATCTGACAGCACATCAGCTAGTGCCCTGACTGCCTTTGTGTGAGGCAGCTTACTCACAAAGCAGTGAGGCCCTGGACATATGCCCTTTTGCAGGTCCAGCTGAGCCAGTGGAAGGTGGTGTTGATCCAGATGCTCCTCAGTGCTTCTTTGCCAGAGGTTGCTGCCCTATCCTATTTGCTGCCAGAATGGGTTTGCATGAGCATGTACATTTTTGCTTCAGGCAACATAGAATCATAGAATAGAATCATAGAATAGTTAGGGTTGGAAAGGACCTTAAGATCATCAAGTTCCAACCCCCTGCCATGGGCAGGGACACCTCCCACTAAGCCATGTCACCTAAGGCTTTGTCCAACCTGGCCTTGAACACCACCAGGGATGGAGCATTCACAACCTCCCTGGGCAACCCATTCCAGGGCCTTACCACCCTAACAGTAAAGAATTTCTTCCTTATATCCAATCTAAACTTCCCCTGTTTAAGTTTCAACCCGTTACCCCTTGTCCTGTCACTACAGTCCCTAATGAAGAGTCCATCCCCAGCATCCCTATAGGCCCCTTCAGATACTGGAAGGCTGCTATGAGGTCTCCACGCAACATCAGTAGGGCTGTTGCAAACTGGCCCCAGCAATTTGGCTGTTGTGAATTAGAGAATGCTCCCATACTTTGCTTGGTGTGGCAGGTCCAGTGCAGGAACAGGGACAATGGCTCCCATGTGAGTGCTCCCAGTGAGTGCTCCCATGGCACAGCTGGAGTGGGAGGAGGCCAGCCCTCCAAGGCTAATGGCACCTTGCATGGAAGAGCACCCCCTGAAAAACAAGGTCAGAGGAGCAAAGGAGCTGTGAACTCACACCCTTCTCAGTGTGCATCAGCTATCTCAACTCACTTTCAGAGGGTGATTGCTGCGTCATTGCCAGTGAATGGCCATATCCACCTTTTCTGAAAACTCCCTGTCATGCTCTACACAGGCCTTGATTACCATTGTCTTTCCCCTTGGCTCTCAGGAGTCTGTTTTACAGATGCACAGATGTTGCCCAGAAAATCTCCAAACCATAGAATTGCCTCATGCTTTTTATGCTTTTTGCTCCACTTTGATATTTCCCTGAAGGATGCTATGCCTCCTTTTGTCTATTTCTGGATGGAAAGTCCCTTTGTAATGACCTGATATTGCTGTTATTTTTTTTCTTTTTAATTTAAAAGCTTGCTTTGGAGTTGTTTCTCCTTCCATGACAGTAAGTCCCAGGAATTATTTTTCTTTTTACATAATTTGCAGATCTGTGGCGTGAAAACCAGCAAAATGCTGGGTGTTAACTACTGCACATCCATTGCCTTCCCATTGCCGCTGTGACCCTCCCAAAGTAATTGACAATTTATCATCCAGTAGCAACTCAAACTGAGCAGTGTGCAAGGGGTGAATTCCTGCTGGTTTTGCATGGTTATTAAGTGTCCTTCTTGAGTCTTACACCTTGACAAGTTCTTGACACTGGAGAAGAGTTTCAGTTCACCCGTTACGGAACTGTGGCCACCTCTACAACAGGCATGGCAAGTTTTGAACAGGGTCCGTTTGATCCAAACTAAGCTGTCCACGGAAGGGTGGATGATTATTTGTGGCAGACGTTTGCCTGTCCTGTAATGACGTGGGAGAACAGCTCTCTAAATAACAGGACTGACAGCGGCTGCAAACATCTGCGGATATGGGATCTGTAATCTCTCAGACCTTGACATTGCTGTTTAATCTCTGCTATTTGTGACTGCAGTTGTGTTTTTTTTTATAGGAGTTGTGTAAGATCCCCTGCAGGAGGGAATCGCCGTGCATTTCTCATTTGGATGGCAGTGGATATCGCATGTATATGTCTCTGCGCACACACACGCATATATATAAAAACAAAACCACAGGGAGCTTTAGTGCAAACATTACTGCATACTTCAGAAAGCCAAACAGTGGCAGCAGTTAGTACATGGGAGGGAGCTGTTGAGTTTCCGGGTGGTACAATAATGAAAAGTAGACATGCTTTGGAGTCCTCGGCAGCCCTGATAGTGACACCCATGAAAGCCCAATATATGCTTCAAGGACAATATACCCAAGAGAGATGTAATCGGTCCCTATTAAAGTGCTCATTGTTTTGGAACTGAGGACTTTCTTCACTGATCAAAGAGCTACCTTTGATTAATCAGTTTTGAAATTACTGAATTTCTAAGTTCTCATTTTTTGCTTTCCTTAGGGGACATATTTCTAAAGCCTTTTGATCTTTGGTGCTAGGTATTTAGTAAAAGGCTGGTATGCTTTTACAAAAAGAACCATAAAAGTCTGGTCGTAAAGGGTAATGTATATAAAGCCCTGATCAGGAAACATTCAGAATACATGTTCAGCAGGTCCATTGACTTCAGTGGTTCTATGCACACTCACAGGGTTGCTCTTGTGCTCATTCTTCAGCAGGATCAGTGTCTTTAAAAGGTAGAATCAGGCTGCTGGTCTGTGGAAGAAAAAAAAGGGTAGTATCTACTGCAAAGGTCAGAAAATATTTATGTGGCATCTTACACTAACAGAGTACAGGCGGCACAAATCTTTACAAATAGGCATCCTGCTGGTACCAATTGGAATGTAGGAGGCAGTTATTGTCTCTCAATTGTAAGTGTCACTTGATCCCCAGGGAGGCATCTAATGGATGATATTTGCCTACTGAGAGTCCTGTCTTTTCTTTCTGTACTTCATTAGTAATAGTTCAGGGTCCTCCTATTCATAAAAAATGTATGCACTGCTTACCTGATTTTTCACAAGTGTTTTATGAAAAAGGATGTTGTCCCTACAGAACTAAATAGAACACCTTTAATTACATGATGTCTTCCTGTCTGCAGGCAGGTTTTACCCACTACCTATTACCAAGCCAAAGAGAAGGAAAGAACAAAGCAGAGAAAAGAGAATAAAATCCAAATAAAATAATGACAATCCGCACATCCACTTGCCTCTCGGAAAGTTTCCCCACTCCCCATCCAAGCTGTGTGGCCTGGATCAATATTATGGCTACTTCAGAATGCAGAAAGCTATCTATGGGAAGTGGATGCCTCACTCCTTCTGCAGAGGTGGAGTTGTGATCGGAAACAGTTATGTTAGCAAGCACGAACAGCTTTATTCATAACAGAAATGTTGCAGTTGTATGACAGGGTTAAGCATTACTGTCCTACTGTTGCTAGAGGGAGAAAGAGGTCACAAGAAAGAACTCAAAATACCACAAGTAGAGCTACCTGGAATAATTTCAGAGTCAAAACTCAAGCTGTAACAAATCCAAGTCTCTCCCTGGTGCCTCAAGGGGTCTATACTGACCCGTTTCTCTTCCCCAGGATCAGGGACTGTCATTCATTTTCTGATACTGTCTTGGCTGATTGCTGTCCTATTTTCTCACAATGTTTTAACTAGGATTTACTTTCTTATAGAACTCCTCAACATACAGATTATTTAGTAACAGAAATACCTTACTTTAATGGTCTCCCAGGAGCTGCTCTGTGCTGCTGGGATTCAGTTCAGAAACACAGATCTACCTGCCTTTATGATTGCAGTGTTTCTGCATGGGGCACTCACCTGGGGTGGCAGAGAACATGCCACACTGCCTTTCATAACCCAGACCTGTTTGTCCCCTGTGACCTACAATAGTGCTGTGGATCCATTGCAAGTGTGAATTGCAAATGGATTTATTGCACGTGCTAAAAATCTGGCAGTAGGCTAAGAAAAGTTTCTTATGTTAGCCACCAGCTTTCCAAATGAAGGGGCTCCCTGCAGGCTGTTTGATGTGCTCCTGAACTGGGCTCTTCCACTGACTCGAGGCTGCTTACCTTTCCTTCAGACCCTTCCACTGTCCTGAGGAGCTGCTTCTCCATGTCTGCTCCTGTTTGCACTTAAGCCCTGGTGAGAGCTTTGCTGAAGGAGAATCAAACTGGCCAGTATCAACATCGGTTTGGTTTTGTTAAATTGAGCATGTTGTGTTTTGTTACATAGCTTGGGGTGGTAAGAGAGATCCATTAAACTTGAAGTTAATTAGTATGGGAAGACTGTAATTTATCAAGATTGCCTTAATGAAAGCAAGGGCATTGCTATTTAATTACCAGGTGCATTTGGATCTTTTATATTATTTTTTCCTTTTTTATTTAATCAAAAAAACATTGTAAGTACTTTGCATATAATGAAAGCAGAATAGATTAGAAGACAGGAAACCAAAAAGACATTAAAACCCTGCGGATTTTTTTGCTTTGTTATTAAGTACATGTGTTTATCAGATAAGAGAGCTTTAACTGCTGTGGTCAGTTCTCATTTTGTATCTGAATTGTAGCTGAAAAGATGCCTCAAATGATAAAGTCCTAATTTATATTACCAGGAAGGACTAAGCTTATAGAGCTATTAAACCAGAATGTGCTTGTTGCTTCTTCTGCTTCCCTGTTTCTGAGGCCTTCCACTGGAGCAATGGGGACCTTCAGATGATTTGAAGAAATGTATAGACTCAGTTGTGTTTCATATTGTGCACTGCTTTCTTCTTCATTATCCTTAATATAAGATAAATCACTGTAGATTGAAACTTCACAGTTACTTTCCTTTAAGGAAAATGATACTGCTTTCATTCACAGAAATGGGCCTAGTCCCACACCAGTTCCTAATCACGCAGCACTGATGTGAGAGAGTGTGGAATGGGGTGTTGTCATGTGAAGTGCATTGAATAACATACAGAAAGTTCTCTCCCAGGAGGGTTGTTACCTGCACAGCTTGCGCAGGCTGTCCATCCATCGCCTCCCATTGAGAGATGCAGAGCTCACCCCACCTGGGACAAGCATTTCTGGGTGTAGCAATCAACACTAAGTCATTCCTCATAGCTGCTTGGGGTGGCACCCAAAACTGCAGTACTTGTATTGTGAATAGTACGTGTCTTGTACCGCAGCTGGCTGTGCATTTAGCTTACATGCCACTGCGAGGTGTGCAGAAAGACATTGACTCCCGGTCTCAACGGTGGCTCACGCCTGCCATTGTGGGAGTGTGGAGATTGTGGAACTATTCCTGTGCAGTGGGAGACACCTGCTGTGCAGTGCACAAATGGCAACTCCACGCTGTACTGTGGCCAGCTATGGGAGGTAGGTGTGATATTAAGTTTGCTCTTTGTAAAATACAACCTGAATGTAGGGCTTACCTCACTCCTCAGGCTGTAAAAAGAACCAAGAGTAGGTAGATGGTCTGCATGGTTCCTAAGTCTTATTAATCTTGGGTTTTATGCAGGTATCTACACCTACTCCGTATCTCTACATGGCTCCCTTTGGCCTCCTGTGAATGCTGATAATGGTGATAATATCACTTCCCTACCTCCCAGGATGCCTGAGTAAATGCATTAGAAATCTATTTAGCTGGGGTAATCTTTCTCTAGTGCTCCAGTATAGCTTGCCCTGGTGGTTGTGTCAGTTGTGCAACTATGGTATTTTGTACTAAACCCACTATATGCAGCCACTGCTCTCCTTATGCACACTGCTGTGGGAATTATGCACTCCGGCAATAAGCACACCCAGCTCTGACAGAAGTTTCTGGAACTTGTGCGTGTTGATGACTGCAGTTTAAAACCCCGTGTTGGTAGCGTTGGGTGTGCTGTCAGAGCTGAGATCTGCGGGGTTTAAACAGTCCTGTGACAGCTGCAGGATGGATTTCAGTTTCCACGGAAACTGGCGCTGCCTCTCCAAAATCAAGGTGAAGTGTTGGCTGATTATCTAATAATAATACTGAGCATTTAAATATGACGTTCTTCACCTTCCTCTTGCAGAAGGAATTTCCATTCCTATAGCATTCAACAAAAGCAGTCAACATCTTACGAATGCACACTGTTGTCATAGCTTGGGCTGTGTAATCTACTCTCCAGGGATGAAAGACAGAATTCGACCTTGACCTGCTCAGCCACTGAGCCTTATGCACTCTGCTGTTAAGATAAAGGGCTAATTTGCCCCTATATCTACTGCACAAACCGGTACCATTGTTTAGAGGACAAATTACAGAATAACAGAAGTTCTTTTGCTTTACTGTGTGTTTTTATACTGTCTTTCCAGAACGTTTTTGTTCTCAAATGCATTTCCTTGTAAATAATTCTCATTACATAAAGTTTTATCTGCTCACACTCTTGCTTATCACCTGAATTTAATCACATTTTGGCTTTGTGCTCACTGGACTATGTTTTGAATCAGTGAGTTTCATCGTTTTGCTGAACATTCCTTTCTCCAGGTCATTGATTCCTAAGGTTAACAAAATGAATCCTCCTGCTGATCCTTGTTACGTCCCACTGATCTCCTTGCTATATCCTGAACTGCTCAATTACCTTTTGCCTTCAATTTCAGAGGCATTTATTGAACCCACAGATCAGTCTTTTGTGCAGGAAGCAGTTTCATACTGGATTCAGGAACATGTTCATGTGACTATTGCTCATACTTATACTTCAGTTTGTTAGGGTTGTTTAAGTTTTCTTGGTTAATTTACTTCTTGACATGCCCTTTTAAGTGTACTTTCTCCACTGCCCACTGCTGATTTTCTGTCTCTCTTTCTAATCTCTATTCTTTTCCATCTGCTCCTGAATAATATCTTCCACTGTTTGGTAATGTTGACTTACCATTTTGTAGTGTTTTATCTTTTCTACCCTTCTGAATCATTTGAATCCTTTGCCAGCCTTTATTCATTTTGGGAAGAGAATAAGAGACAGTACTCTCCTGAAGGATGTTTGCTCTGATTTCCTCAGTAGGAAATTGAGGATTTTCTTAAGCCTCTCTTTCCCCTCACTAACATCACACCCCTCTTATTTTTTTTTTGACTGGGGGTTGACATCCACTTTAGCCAGGTTTGGTGTGATCAGTTGTAGTTCAGCTTCCATGTACTGGGGAGAGCATGGAGACACAAAACCAAAGAAACAACGTGTGTGGCCTAACACCCCATGATACCTTTTGAATCAGCTAGGTATTAATGGGAAATGGGCAGAGCATAGGTTTTACTCCTTTTAAATCTTCCTCCAACCCTAATGACCTCATGCATCTATAGCTGAGTCTACTCTCATAGTTTTTGTCTTTTCTAGGAGTGCAATATGAAGAAAGGGATTTTTACACATTTGTGTGCCAAGGGGTTGTCTTTAGGTGTGTTTATAGCAGGGAGGGCCATGTGTCTGTCACAGACATAATAAAAGAAGCTCAAATTAAACTTCTGGCTGCAGAGAGCTACTGTGCAGTCTGTCTAGAGCCACTATTACTCTGAGCTGCATTTTTCACATCAGGAATCTGTTATTTCCAGTGCCCAAGGACCATGCAGCTGTTTACAGAACATACTGACATCCTTGAACAAGTCATACACCTTTGGCAGTGGCTCAGATGTCTAGGGTCTCAGGAATAAGCAATAATACTCAAACTCTCAAGAACAATAGCTTCTGTGCTAAGGAGAGGCACATTCTGAAGTGACGGAATATGACTGGAGATAGGGTTTGAGACCAGAGCACTGACAACACAAAAGATACCACTCCTAATCAACAAGCTTACTTACCGATTCTTTTTAGAAAACAAAAAAAGCCAAAAGTTCTGCCTTGAAAAAGTACTTTTTTGACAAAAACCTTTGTTTTACTGGATCATTTCTTATCTTAGGTGATCCTATTCTATTTTGAATTTATCAAGTTAATTAACAAAGCCATTCTGAGGTTGTGTAATTTTTTCACAGATGAACTGAAGCTCTGGGCTTCTCTGAGGAAACATAGAAGTTGAATGTGTGAGATGAGCACCCTGAAAACCTCATGGTAAACCCCTTCACATTCAGGCAGTTACCTCCCAATTGGTGCATTGGAGATATTATGACATACTTGAAAAAAACCAAGCCCACGGGCTTTAAATCAGAGGTGAGGGAGGTGTGTTATGTTTAAAGAAATAAATGGCCACAAAGGCACTTTTGTTTAAAAGCCTCCAGGGCACTCTGAAGTGCCTCATAGCAGGGGGCAAAGCCTGGCTGAGCAGAAAACTAATAGGAAGATACGTGGAGTTTATACAATCTCGACATTGAGTATAAATTTGAATTGAGTATGTTTTGCCAAGCAGCTTTGAGCTACTAGTTGCTGCATTTTATTGGGAAAAGGAGTTTTGGTGACTAGCTGGGTAATAATATGTGAAAGAAAAACGAACAGCCTTGGGGGAAAAAAGGCTCCTTATCAAGATTAGAGCAGTGCACTGCTTCACAAAGTGTTGGAGACGTGGCGTCTTCTACAGCATGTGCTGTGATCCCACCAAAATACTGCTAGCAGCTAGCTCTCCATGAGCAGGTCACCAGCCACCACAATCCCTGTGGTTAAAAGTTAAGCCTATTACCTTAAAAAAGGTGTCTATTAAGCCAAGACAGAAAAAGATAACTAGGTAGCCTGGTTTGTTGGAAGCACTTAGGCCATTCTCAACCTGGACAAGTCAGCTCCTTCTTAGAACAAACACACATTCAACAGCATTTTGGGTGACTTCCATTTCAGTAATATTGTTGTAACAGGAAAGAGAAGTAAGTTTGCCTTAAGCATTTTTTTCTTTGAAACAGACAGAAGAAGGAACAGAGAAATTACAAGAGGTAGTCAGTTTAGCAAACCTGCACATAAAAGAACCTTACATAAGAATAAAATGCTGCATTTACAGCTGTAAAAGTGCACACCCGTATAATTTAAAAATACAAAGCTACTTTTACTGTGTTTCGGGGCTTGCTCTTCTTTAGTTCAGGTGCTGGGCTTAAAGTGTTTAACCTCATTGCACTGGCAAAACCAAGCAATTCATACAGCACTGGGCTTTTAACTCATCATAAGTGAGGAAGTTAAACTTGGTAGTTAGTGCAACCAAAGTGCAATCGTGTTCTTCACACTGTGTATGTTTTGACTGGCTTGTAAAAAGAATGTAGAAGTTCATGGCTCTCCCTGGCAACTTCTTGTGATGACCGAGGCAAACATGATCTGCAACATATTCGGCCACAGCCTGACTCTGAATAAGAAGACAGGCTTTTATCAGACAGTGGAGAAAAGTCGAAGTCAGCTACCTGCAAAAGGAACATCAAAGAGAGTTTTTAATTTGGGTCCCACTGGCTTGAGTAAGTCCAGCAAAAATACTTTGGGCCAGAAACAGCACTTGGTCCTCAACCAGTTTCAGTCAGTCACCAGCTTCAAACAGACTTCTGATTTATACCTGTTGCACATCTCATAGGTAGTCTCTCTAGAGGTATATGATTCATATCGTGGTATGATGTGAAATGGTTTAGGTACTTTCCAAAGGGCCATAAAAGCTACTTTTGATTTAGGAGCTCATGCTTATTACCAATACAGTAATGCAGCATGTGAAAGCTACACCAGAGATGGAAGGGAGCTGAGGAGATAAAGGTCGTATACTAGGTTGGGGTGACGATTTAGTGCCACTTTTAGTAATGCACCTAGAGTTTTTTACTCTCCTGTATTCTGTCTCGTTATCCCCCTTCTTTCTTTCATGTAACAACTCTAAGGCAGATCCTCTGGAAGGGATACTTCAGTGCAAGCACCTGCTTGGGTATATTAACAAACTGCCCATGATAGCCTGGCAACTTGAATTATAGTTCTCCACAAGCCATAAGCCTGCCTGTTGCTTCAAGTGTTTGCCTGCACTCTTCAGATGTTTCCATGGAATGCATCAGCCACACTAGAGAAATGCTCCCTCCCGCTCTTAGTCTGGACATTAAAGAAGGGACATGGCTGAAAGGTGTCTTTACTTACTACCCTAGCTCAAAGTAAGAGTAATGGAATACCTCCACGAGATCTTTTTGTTGTGTGTTACTTCGGAAGGTTGTGTACAGCACCAGTCCTAGCATCACTGAAACCAGAGCAATGCAGAGCAGGACAAAGAAAGCTGGGTGGATCCCTAGGAAAGAGCACAAGGGCACATTCATGGAGTGATACAATATAGTGAGAAGGAAATGATGTTTTAGGAGAAGTTTTCATATTTTTAGACCAAATTACATCTGTGTAACAAGGAATATTTTTTTTCAGCCCAGATCACTTCAGATCTTTGAGATCTCAGAAGTGGGAATGCAGAATTGTGAGATTGGTTTTTCCCATACCTTTTTTACCCTCTTTTCCCTTTAACAGTCTAAAAAAATCTCCACTCCTTTACATATGTTTGTCCTAAGTCTCCAGTGTGTTTGTACCTCTGTGGTACCCAAAGAAGACAGGAAGGAACCTCATCTTCACAGCAGCTAGCAGCCTCCATCAAAATGTATTTGCATACTTAGTCCTGAATGCTCATCAGTGACTTCTGGACTGAGCTGCCCTGTCTGTATACAAGTGTTGGCCCATGTTGAGATGGTATATCTATTCTATATCACAGCCTGGCTGTCCTCTGGTCCTCTTCACATAACCTCTTTCTCAGATGATTCAGGGATCCAAGGGGAGCATGTGTGAGCATGCATGGGGAAGCCAGCAGGTATTCCTGGCTGGAGAAACAGAAACTTACACTGAACTGGAGGCCTAGAAAAATCTACCCTTAAAAAAATCCAGAGCTAAAGTGAACAAAAAGAATTGAGACTGCTTAATTAAGGGAGTGTTATAAACATATATGTTTCCTAGTTACCCTCTTTAACTACAAAAGCCAGACTATTTAAACTAAAAAATATATCATTTAAGTAAATCAACCTTCCCAGGAAATTCATTAGCTTCAAGATACTCTTGAGACTAAGGGTTCAGCAGGATGCAAGAAGCTCAGAGAAACTACAGTAGGCACATTATAGGCTGTCCTTTCTTTTTCTCCTTCCAATGCTTTCAGGGATCTATACCAGTTTCCAGAAACCTCATCTGCAGGCTGGTTAATCCGTAATTATCCGGTTAATCCATAATTATCTTTGACATGTTTGAGGCTGTTGGTTCTCTGACAGGTGGGAATCCCTGTGCTGCTCAGATCAGCTGCCTCTCACCTGTTGGCCACACTTTGATTTCATGGTACGTCTGTAGCATCGTCACGCCGTTCTCCACTCTGACGCTGAGGCAATACTGCCCAGCATCACTGAAGGTATGGCTAAGGTTGTAGCAGGAGCCATTAATTACCACAAGATGGCACTTTTCCCCTTCTAGTGGAATGCACTCGGCCTTTATGAGCCAGCATAATGCTAGCGGTGGGCTGAAATGAGACAAGAGCAAAAATAAAAGAAAAAAATTGGTGAAAACTTTGCAAAAATTTCACCTAGGAGCTGATGAATCACTTGATTAAAATAATATAAAAATTATGAAAATAATGAAGTTAATCTAAGTACAAATAGAGAAGCAATTAACTACACAGTCATTCAGTTTATAACATTTGTCTATTGCGAAAGTCCTTTGTAATGCTTCTACAAAAGCAAGCCTTTCAGATGACAGATAAATACCTTCATGGGTCATAAGCAGGCCTTTTTTGGAGAAAATGCCATAGTCCTTCTCCAATAATGATAGAAGGAATCTTTTTTCCTGCACTTCCAAGGGAGTATAGGTTGTTTTTCCTTTGTTCTTTTCACACAGAAGAAATCACTGTTTATGCTATGGAAGTACACCCAAGACTTCTGATTATAAAATCCCCACAACCAGAACTGGAAAGAACGCAAGATGAGTTCTGTACAATGGACTAATAAATGCAAATAAATTGCAAGGATCACAGTACTCTCTTATAATAACAAGTATGTTCTTATTTGCTACTAAGTAGCCTAGGTGCAAACCACTTCATGGCCATGTGTCTTCTCACAATATCTATCTTGATGCCTTTTATTTACATTTTAAGACCCTTGTTCCAACTGATTCTGCTTGGACTTATGCTCTGTGGACTTTGATTCTGACAACCAGATAGAGCTTTTCTTTACTCCATCTTATTAGTATTTTGTTCCTTATCTCTTTAGAACATTATTTGCTAAAGAAAGCAGTGCGTTTATGAGTTTAGCTCATTTTCTAGCTTTGTTTTTGATAACACATCTCTAGAGCCTTTGTCATTGCTTCTCTATCATAAGCTCCTATTGCATCAGTCCCAGTCCTGTGGCCAGGAGTTCAGGTCTGGTAAACACTGTCCATCTTAAAGACAAGCTTCCTTTAAAGATCTCAGGTTCTCCTGTAATGGCTTTTGGCTGTCTGTATTTATTGGTATGCCACCTTCAGTTTCCATTCTTGCTAATCTGCATTCACTTTTGAATGCAAATGGTGCTGCTTTGTCTATTGGGGCTATTTATGCCTTTGGCAAACGATTCTGTATTGAGCGCTACTTGCTCCATCCTACATCTCCGCTAATAGCCCTGGTCTATTTGGTTTGGGTTTTTTTTTTCAATCCAGCATTAGCCTCAACAGCTCCCAGTAGGAGAACTGGAAGTAAGCGTCACTCTTCTGCTCTTCTGGAGTATAAATGACTTCTGTGGTTATAGAGTTTTTATAGTGAAGAAGTTTTCCTGAGTGTTTCAATGATATTTAAATTACAAAAATCATCTGATATGTTCTAAATGCTGCAGCTTGAGAGAGCCTGTGATAGGATTGAGGTGCTCATGACTCTCCTATTATCATCCCTGCATGGACCCCTTCTGTCTTATTTCATCTGTGGCAATCTCAGCTTTGCCTTAATTATTCCCCAGACTCATTATGCCCATGAGCCAGTCAAGGATAACTGCTGTGCAACAGGGCTCTGAATACAATTTATTTAATGGTGGGGAAAGTGGTCAAGAAGAAAAATTCAAAAGGAAGTTTTAAAATGTATTTATATCCCCCCTCCCCATATTTCTTTTTTAACATTCTCTTTACAAAGATATAAAAATAACGTTTGCTTTGTGTAGGAGGATTCTACTTCTCTGTAAAGATTGAGGCTCTTTCAGGCTCTTAGAGAGTTCATGGTATTTCAGGTCAGGAAAATCCAATATTCAACAGCATTTTGTTCAAAGGAAATTTCATTTTTGTTTTAAGAAATAGTTCTGTGGAGTGCAACTCACTATTTTAAGGAAACGGTGTGGAAAAAAAGTACACAAAAAGGAACATAAATAGACAAAATAGAGAAAAAAGTTGTGTTTGTACTTACGTGCCATTGATATGAAGAGATAAATTCAAGTCTTCCATTACGTGAGTCTCTCTGGAGCCCACTACATTAATGCTTTGAACAGCATCTGAGGAAGGGAAAAACCAAACCATATCACACTCCACATGTAAACTTGAAATTCCCTGGTTTTCCAGTGAAGGTTTATTTTCACAGACTTTGCAGGTTTTAGCTCCATCAGTTAATCAATTAATACTTACCACACCCAAAAAAGAATCCTCCTGCTAGAGCTGTTGTAAGTTTTCTGAATTATTTGTGATTTCTTTTTAATATACAATCAACTACTTTGTTAATCCTTCACATTTTTAGTTATGTGCTTGTTTACTCCTGAACATGATCAAATTAACAAGACTTTCCTAATGCTTATTTAACTAATAACAGTTAAATAGCTGGCATAAATTAAACAAAGAAATCCTCCATAAATTACAGTAAGCATTTTATTGTAAGTTTTAAGTGTATATGAGACTGTTACAAAAGACAGTGAAACTTTTGGTAAATGAAAAAGAAACATAAGATTTTATACATTTTCTCCTATTTTTTTTCTGTGCTCGAACAGCACGATGTCCATTTTGCAATAGAAACACTTAACTGAATAACAACCAGTTCTTGCATGGGAAACAATGCTAAAGTTGTATTATCACATTAAAGACAGATTGTATCTGTAGCTATATAGCAAGTTCAGTTTTAGTAAGCAAAATGTTTTATAATTACCTAACAGCTCCAGAGCAGTAGTGAAATCACCAGTTTTCTGCACTGTTTCTCTTTCATGTATGATGCTTCCAATTTGCTCCCATTCAGCTATGACTTTAAGATGCACAGTGCTATTCCCCATGGTAGAGTGGTTATAGTAGATAAAGGGTTGCTTCGTGATCTGATAAACTCTATGTGCAACATGAAAAGATTTAGAGCCAAAATCACCTTTTACGAAGTAATTGCATATTTCTGATTTAAAAGAGACAAGCTCTAACCCATGTTTTTTAAAGAGAATGCTACAGTCTGTTGTGATTCTAGCTCTACTTTATGTCCGTATCAGTAAGGATTAATGTCTGTGTCACCACCGACAGAACTACTATCAGTATATGACCCAGAGCATATCTATGCATTTTTGATCAAAGAACCTAAATCTAGTGCTAAAAGAATTCACAAAATGAAACAGAAATAGCCAGTAAATTATAAGAACTACTTTTACAGCAGGTGGCCTATGAGCTAATTAAAGCACTATGGTGGGAGTGGGAGGAGAAAAAAAAAAAAAAGAAAAAAAGCAGTTTTCAAAGACTAAATCCTATGATTTAATTTTGTCCTATGATTTAATTGTTTGTTTGTTTGTTTTTTCCTAGATGGGCATCTGAATCAGAGCCATCTTGAATACTCTTTAAAGTAAACAAAGAAGTCACACTTACCCATCTCCAAAATCCCAGTTGTAGACAAAGGATGCTGACTTGAAGTAATGACTTGGGTCATGAAGACAGAAGGAAATACGGGTCACAGGGCCCGTGGAAGAGCTAGAACCATGTGTGATAAATCTACTGTGTTCTATCTTGGCAATGGTAAGATTCCCTGTGATAAATTCTGCAGGTGATAAGATGGAAGAAGAATGACAACAAAAATCACTTTCATTGCAAGCAAAACATTACTTAAAATGTACTGCATAAGCCTTTTTAGGTCCTAGTCCAAGTGGTTAAGTGTATTTTATATCTATTACTCAGTATTGTTACATGTGTTAGTGAAGCAGAGAAATTAAATTACTTGCTTAGGTTAATACAATGGGCCATGATAAAGCTTCTAGTAGAACTAAGAGTAATAATCCTGGTCTGATTAAAGTTAATGCCAATTTTTACTATGGATTTAAAAAGAACTGTGATTAACACAAGTATCTAGATAAAGGGATGCAGAATCAAACCAATAGACCCACCCTTCATGTTTGGGGTGGCAGATTTTGTTTGTTTCTTTTGTGGGACTTTTATGTTGCTGTTTTTTGGCTTTTAGTTTTAGCTACTTCCATAGAAATGAAAATTTGACTACTATGAATAACAGATGTGCTATATATTGTGAATACTGAAAGGCAGAAATTTTGATGTCTGTGGCAGATCCTATGCTAGAGTTTTCTACAAGGGCTACAAAGGCTGATCTAAAACCTCTTCTTTAACCTATCAATAAAGAGGTTTTTATGATGATACACATACCAGCTCATTATAAAATTAATGGCCTATTAATTACCAACAACAGATTCTTACCCTGTTAACAATTCATTAAATTTGGTTAACTGTTCTCTTGATGATGCACTAATAAGAATCACAATTAATGCTTCAGAATGGGGCCAGTAATTCAGAACTAACTGGACTTGTAATTTATACAAGTTATTGGCAACTACCTTTGAGCACCTGCAAAACCCCACTAGGTGCTCTTGCTTGGGAAGGCAGAAAGGTGCAGTGGGATCTTACCTTTTACAGCTATGGAAAGCTTTTATTCCTTTTGCTTGCAGCATGAGAATATGACAATGCAAAGCAAGAAATGAATAAGTAGACATTCAACATAGCAGCAGTTCTTAACAGAGAAAAGATCTTGTGTATACTTTTATCAGACTTATCCAGTAAGCTTGGTGTTTCTCGAAGAAAAATCTCAATAGCTAAAATGTCAGCTATGCCCTATGGTTATCTCTTTTGTCTTCCTCCATGTCCTTATCATTGGCTGGAAGCTGAGTCTATTTTGGAGTATGTAAGTTGAGCACCGGGATGCAGGGTTAGAGGGATATCGTTATAAGTCTCTCAAAGAAGGGATTGTGGGAAGATATCAAATGATATTTCATGTCAATCCTGTATCAGTGATTAGGTTAACCATATCACAACATTGGTCAGTTTGTCAAAAAATATATATTTATGGTTATAAATGTTCCCAGTAAGCTGCTTAATTATTTGAAATGCAGCCATGACTTCACATCCAGTTTCAGTACACTCAGAGATTGAAAAGAAAATGTAATGGCTCTGTTGTACTGATGGCCTAAGCTTTTGCTGTGTCATGCAATGGGAAAAATCAGTAGATTGTCACTGCTGCTGGTCATACTAACTTTAGAAATGCCAAGAAACAGTACAGGAAGCATTGTTTTAGGAGTCTGGACATCACTGAACAACACTGATGTGTGAACTGCAGCTACTGAAGCATCTGTTTTCTAGCTCATTTTCTCTAAATGAAACAAGTAGGAAAACATGGACAGGATCACACTTGCTTCCTGTATGCAGGTAGGCTACAGCACAGCCCAGTTAGTACAATGCCATCCAAAACCACCTTCCATCAAAGGAGTATACAAATCAAAGTATGTTGGCAGAAGCCACATTTATGCCTGGCTTTCATGTTTCTGATGCAAGCAAAGGAAGCAAGCATCCTCATCTATACTGAATTCCTGAATACACAGAAGTTGTAAAGCCATTTTACCTGTAATTTTAAGCACGGTGTCATTTCTAGCAACCGGCCGACATAACCAGCAGTTTCTGTGAGTCACCCAGACAGATATGGGAAAAGTCCCAGGAAATTCACCAGTCACATTCATTATGGAGTTAAACTGCTGCTCAGATTTCTCTATCAGAATAAGGGGAGCATAAATCCAGTTGAAGTGATACAAGTTTGATGCGACATTCTCATTCTTCATACTTAGACTGGCGTGAACAGTGGCTTGAGCTCCCGTTGTGATGGGACCATTGTTGGTTATCTCCAGAATATACTTCTCTGTGGAAATCATACGAAGAAAAAAAAACCAACAAACCGACACCTAGTTGTATTGCATTTTTAAATTCATTTATTTACACATTTTAACTAGTCAGCTGTAGTTATGTGTTAGTATATTACTTCTTTTTTAACATTTAAAAATCTGGAAAAGGAGCTGTTGCATCTATATATGAGTTCAAACAAGTAGCATTAAACAACATGTTAGACTGGGTCCTAGAAATGTTAACAGTAGCAGGGAGCTTCAGATTAGAATATGATAAAAACTTTGATGAGGTTTTACAGGCAGAACTAGACAACACAGAGCAAGTTCCCTTGCTGCACCAGGAGTATTGTGTGCAGTTCTGGTGTCCTCAACATAAAAAGGACATGGAACTGTTGGAACAAGTCCAGAGAAGGGCCATGAGGATGATCAGGGGACTGGAGCACCTCCTGTATGAAGACAGGCTGAGGAAGTTGGGGCTGTTCAGCCTGGAGAAGAGAAGGCTGCGTGGAGACCTCATAGCAGCCTTCCAGTGTCTGAAGGGGGCCTATAGGGACGCTGGAGAGGGATTCTTCATTACAGACTGTAGTGACAGGACAAGGGGTAAAGGGTTAAAACTTAAACAGGGGAAGTTTAGGTTGGATATAAGAAGGAAATTCTTTCCTGTTAGGGTAGTGAGGCACTGGAATAAATTGCCCAGGGAGGTTGTGAATTCTCCATCCCTGGTGGTGTTCAAGAAGGAAATTCTTTCCTGTTAGGGTAGTGAGGCACTGGAATAAATTGCCCAGGGAGGTTGTGAATTCTCCATCCCTGGTGGTGTTCAAGGCCAGACTGGATGAGGCCTTGGGCGATATGATTTAGCGTAAGGTGTCCCTGCCCATGGCAGGGGGGTTGGAACTAGATGATCTTAAGGTCCTTTCCCACCCTAACGGTTCTATGATTCTATGATTCTATGAAAGTGTAACATGGAACACTGGGGTAGGCTAACCCTGTGCTGGCTTTCCTGCACCCATCAGCTTTGGATGGGGTGGAAAGAGAACGCAAAGCATCTACTTAGTGCCCCCCTTTTATTTCACATATTGCAGGCGCTGAGCAAATCTGGTTGAAAAATGACTGTGAGAGGTAATGTTTTAGTGCCTGAGCAAGAATTCCATTTCAAAAGGGAATGGCCCTGAGTTCAGATTTTTGAGTTAATAGAGAAATGCCCGTGACTTGATGGTCTGGCACAGAGAAGTTTCATGTCTCTAGAAGAATCAGGCTACCCTCCTCTTTGTTTCAGCAGAACTTGGGAAAAAAATAGCCAGCTAACTCGTGCTTATCTAGCACTTCTCCTTGGAGGTTATCGCGGTGCTTTACAAACCAGGGCCACACTGAAGCCCAACAACTGCAGCAGTTGAGATTAAGTGGCTAAACCAAGGTCACTCAATGAGTCACCAGCAGAACGAGACATTTCATCCGATTCAGGGACTCCTTCTACCTTGCCGACCTCTCTTTGCAGAATCCTGCACAGCGAGGGATGGAGGATGCACAGATGCCCTGGGACCCGCGGCACTGGGTCAGTGGAGGAGGCAGAAGTGCAGCTTCTGGGTGAGGAAGTGCAAAGCAGATTCCTAGCTCCCCAGGATACCCCAGCTTTAGCGACAGCACCAAGGTCGCAGGGCCCGAGATCAGTCTGAGAAAGTGCTTGGAACTGTCTCTATCCCCTGTCATAGCTCGCAAGCCTGGGTTAGGGAACCATCACCCTCCCACAAGTAAAGCACCTTACGCGCCTTCGCTCCGCCGCCTCACCCCCCATCGCCCGCTCCCCGGCGGTCGCTTACCAGCCGCCGGGGAGGCGCGGCCGAGCAGCAGCAGCACGCAGGTCAGCAGCAGCATGCCCAGGGCGGCGGGGGCCATAGCCACGCACTGCAGCGGTGGGTCCGGGACCGAGTATCGCCGCGCCGGAGCCGGGCGCTGCCCCGAGGCAGTCCGCGGTACTGCGACACCTCTGTCCGCTCCCCGGGACGCTCCCCCGCGGCAGCGCCCGGCTGGCCTCTCCCGGGGAAGTTCCTGCCGGACGGTGTTGCCAACGGAACGGGATGCTGCAGAGTCGCGGGGGGGTTAAAACTTAAACACATAAATACAAAGCACAAATGCCGCCCATCCGCGGAGGGGGTGGGCACAGCCTTGAGCGCAGAGACCGTGCTTTGGGGTTGGTGGCTGATGGAGTATTAGGGCTGAGGACGCCCCAGTCGCGGACAGTTCGCCGCGGTTATGCGGACGCTCCACGTCCAGGCTGTCGACTCCCTGCAAGGTGCGCAACGGGAGCTTCTGGAGGGAGCCGGGAAAACGGCTCCCGCAAACGCAGTGCAGCTTGGTTTTAACTGTTCTGAGTACTTATTCGAAGCCCTATCTTGCTCCTGGGTGTATATGTATTTTTTAACAGATCAGGCCCCCTCCACAGGCTTTGCTCCGGGTTCCCCGGAGTGCGGAGCCGCTTCTATCGCCGCTCCCCCGGGCCGCTGCCGGGTCGCGACTGCATCGACGGGGCGGTCCCTCGGCAGGGGCCTGGGCCTGCAGGGGGAACCGACTACGGCCCCGTCTGCCCGGGGTAATTCCGCGACAGCGGTAACTCGGTTAGCGGCGTCGTCCCCGGCGACCCCTGCGTTAGGGGACACCCCGGCTCTGAGGGGACGGATGCGGCCGGCTTCTCGGCTTCACAGCACGACCTGGCGGGACCTGGCGAGCGCGCTTCCTGGCTGCGGCGGGGCAGGGCAGGGGGTGGCCGGGGGTTGCGGGACCCCGCGCCGTGAGGGTACCGGGCGGCGCTGCGGGCCTCAGAGCCCGCCTCCGCCCGGGGAGATGCGGGGGAGGCGGGCGGCGGGAGGAGGCGGCCGGAACTGGGCTCTCGAGCTTCCGTTGCGCCCATGCGCTGCTGCCGGCCTCCGGGAGCAACAAAGGAGGGAGCTGGGGGGCAGAGGCTGGCTGGGCCGAGGGAGCCGCGGGGTGAGGGGCGACGCGGCGTGAGGGGCGCAGGGGGCGGCAGCGCTTCCGTATGGGCCTGGGCATGTCGCGGGCGCGGGGTGAAGCGAAGCCGTGGGAAGCGAGGCCCGGCGCAACGCGGGGCGGAACCGGTGCGCCGCGGGGCGGAGGAAGGGGCCGGAGCCCTGGCAGCGCTACGCTCGGAGGCCTCCGGCCGGGATGCGGGGGGGGGGGGGGGCTGGGGGATGGGGGGTCCTTTGTGGCCGCCGCTCACGGGTGTTCGTGTCCACAGGACAGGCTCCTCAATGGGGATGGGATCGGCGTGATGGCCCTGGCAGCAGGGAGCGACCTGGTGGCCACCAGCTTTGCGTCGGGGAAGGTAGGGGGGCGCGGGGCCCAGCGGGCAGTGCCGCGACCCTGGGGCAGCCGTGGAGGGAGCCGGGGGGGGATGTTTGCGGAGCACCCCCCAGCTGTTGGTCGCTGGTTAAGGGTGCCTGGGCTGAAGCGGGCTGTGAGGCGAGTTGACAGGAAAGCGTCGAGGTGAGGAGGGCGGTCGCCGGTTTTCCCGTCTGAATTGGATTTCGGGTCTCTTTACAAGTGAGAAAGGCAGCTTGTGGCGGCGGGACAGCTCCCGGCACCTCTGGGGGTGGGTCCTGACGGGATGTTTCTCAGGGGACCTGCGAGTTTGGGGTCCGACTGGACAAGATAACAGCTGTGCAGTGCAAGGAGCATCCCCGAGCTGCTGCTGCTGCTGGGAGAAACGGGACCAAAGGAAACGCGTGAATATTTGTGCTGTGGTGTGAAGAGCCCAGCAGCCACCTCTGTCTACAAGTGTGTTCCAGTGATACCGAGTGCTGCAAATACTTGGCATTATATATGTAGGCTTTCCTTTTGGAAAGATGTACCCTTTTCAGTGTGTCCAAAGAATGGATGTAGGTGATGTAGTAGCTGATGTTAACCAAACATATAAATTTACAAGTTTTTTTTTATGTTTTTGTAGGTTTATTAATCTTGATTTTAGGTACTGAAAGCTGATCCTTCATCCTCCAAGATGGCATTTGTTTCAGCGCAAGGGCCTACAGTGGTGGACCAAACCACTTTGATGAAAAAATACCTTCAGTTTGTGGCTGCTCTTACAGATGTCAATACACGTAAGATACTTTTTTTTCTATTGAAAGTCCTTCAGTAGTTTGTTTCACAAACGTTGCAGTATTGTTTAGACAGTTGATAAATATGTGTTGAATTCACTCTGCATTCCATTTGATTTTTGATTTTTGAAGAAGCAAAATGATGAGTAATACTTGCATGAGCCAAAGTGAGCAAGCTCTGTGTGTGTGTGTGTGCATTTGTGTGATGGTTGATTGTGAGAATTGTGTGCCTTATAATTTGGCAGTGATAGCTAAACTGATAAGATCTGATTGCTTCTTTGATCAATGAGTCTGGTGTTTTCATTCATGATGTAGTTTTATATTTAATTTTTTTGCTCGAATTTTCATTTTCAGCTGATGAAACCAAATTGAAAATGATGCAAGAAGTCAGTGAGAATTTTGAGGTAAATATAAAAACACCCAACAACCCAAATGAAGGCCCACGAAAACCCCCTAACTTTCTGAAATGACAGTCTTCCAAGTGCTTAACATTTGTTGGTTTGATTTCTGATGTTATGTGAGTACAATGTTAATATTAGTATCTTGTGACTTATAACTGTAAATCATAAGTCACTGATTTTAGGTTTGTATTTAGGAATTAGCCAGGTTAATGAAGAATTACAATGTACTTGGAGAGCTCTTTCATTCTCTGATCTTTATTCAGTAAGCATTTAAATAAAGGTGAAGAAATTGATTTTTCTTTAATTTCGAATATGAAATTTCTGTATTTAAAGCTTCTTTGGTTTAGTTCAAATGCTTATTGTACTCTTACGAAGCAGAAGCCTCTCTGGTTCCTGTGAGTAGTTCCATAGTATGGAACTGAGGGAGTTGTCAGATACAGGATCTGACATCAGGAGTGGAGATGGCTCCCATGACATCTTTTGCATGGTGATGGACTGTTAAGTTTAGATGAGCAGCAGAAAAAGAGACAAAAGTTAATCCAACTCTGTTAGCATAAATTACACTTTGTTATGTGTCTGTTTTGAAATTATGGAGAACTGGTTATTTTGTAAGAAGTTCAGGATCCTAGAATCTAGAATGTCATTCTAGCTCTCAGACTATAATTATCTCTGTATCTAGTTTTTTAGTCATGTTGTGATTAAAAAAAAGTGCTACTATTGTGACATATTCTGTCCTTAACTGCTTTATTTGAAGTGATCTTGCGTAGTCCATGATAAAGAAGCATAAATACATATTCTGATCCTGTTTGATGTCTTTGGATATTTTCAAGTAAGCTTTATGCTAGGTTGCATCCAGTAGGTGCAGGATGTTGAAAGCTGTGCCCGTTTTAGTTGTTTCTGAGTTATCGGTGGAATAAATTCAAAGGTGGTGTAACTGTATTACAAAAAAAACCCAACCTAAAAGTTAAAGGCTCAATTCTTGTTTAGTGTGTTTAAGTGATTAAGTAGGTGTCTGTTCTGCATCTATATGCACATGGAGAGCATTTTACAGAGCTTCATAGTACCGTGACTGTCTAAAAATATACGTGTGGAGTTTTGTGTCTGTTTAAGCTGACCTGCCATCTCCAACAAAATTTATCTGACTAAAAGAACAGTTTTAACAGCTTAGTCCAATGATCTATTTAGAATCTCGTGGCTTAGTTGATTCTCTTTGCTTTTGTCTTCAGTAGGGAAGGACTTGTTCAATATTTGCTTTGATAACATTCTGTTGTAACTCACTTGGTTCTGTAGTGTGGTCCTACCCAAAGAGGTGATGAATTGACTTGTACAGAAGTACAGCTCTATTTGCTGGAAAACACTTGAGGGAGCAAGAAGGATCCACTAACATAGTTGTAGTTTGATTTTTTCTGTAGAGGTTGTGGGCAGTGTTGTTGCATTTTGTTAATGCTGGATGGTTTCTTTTCGTCTTCTGTTTCCCTAGTCTCCTTATTAACTCTGTTGCCTGCTTCAGTTTCCAATAGCTGTAAAGCTCCTCAGGTTTTATTTTCCACTTCAAATGATTATTTTTGTTTATTTGATTTTAGTTTTTACTTCGTTTCAAAAATTAGCTGTTCAAATTCTCTCGGCTGCATTATTGATCAGGATGTCTTGCTAGTTAGGGGAAGAACTGACGATAGATTCATGATTCTGGAGGACTTGTGGAAGTGAGGTTTAAAACTGATGTGCTCCACCTTAACATTATCCGCTTGGCAGTGCCAGTTGTTGGGCTGGTTGTTATGGCATTCTGGGCTAGTAGAGGTTATTTCTCTTCTAAACTAATTTCTGGATGGACACACTTGGCAGTTTTGAGTCTTGTTTCTGAGAAATTATTTGTTTGAGGGTTTGTTTTTTTTTTCTTTCTTAATTTCTTCATAGAGATTCTGAATTCCAGATGGGGAAAGAGGAGTGTATTCATTGTTGTTCCAGTCTTCGGCTTGGAGGAGAAAAAACTTCCAGAATCAGCCTCTGTTGCTGCTTCTGACATTTTGTGCCAGCAGCGTTATTCTGAACTCTGTTAGAGTAGTGGGGGTTTTAGTTTCTTGTATGGTTCATATGGGTAGCAGGAATTATGCTAATCTTTTGGTCCTTGCTGTTTAGCATTTATTGGGAAGGTGCTTTCAGAAATTTAAGCTGGATTTGTAAAACTGTACTTTTCCTGGAATGGATTTGTGAGCCACTTTCCAAGAATGCAGCAATACCTGTTTCATTTCTTGTTTGAAACTTTTTCAGTCCTTTCTTCCTCCAAAGTGGAACCATGCTCATGGCGTAAACTTGAGGAGGTTAAGAATCATTCAGAATTGGAAAGACTGTAAAGGAGGTGAAGGAGGAGAAGATGCAGACAGGCTTTTTTTGGAAGACGTTTGAGATGAAGAAAAGATGCAGGCTAAACTATTTGTTCATGCTATCTTGTCTTGCATTGTCATGGTTTAACTGCAGCTGGCAACTAAGCCCCACACAGCTGTTTGCTCAGCCCCTTTGCTGGTATGGGGGAGAGTATCGGAAGGGAAGCTTTATATGCTGACCATGACATCTTACGGTATGAAATATCCCTGGGGTCAGATTGAATCACCTGTCCTGGATCCAGCTCCTTGTGCATCCCCAGCCTCCTGGGGTGAGGAGCAGAAAAGGTCTTGACTCTGTGTAAAAACATCTCTGTGTTATCAAAACTGTTTTCAGCACAAATCCACAATGTAGCCCCATAGCAGCTACTACGAAGAAAATTATCTCTGTCCCTGCCAAAACTAGCACATGCATGTAAAAAGCTTTGTACCTTTCTCATGATATGTCTGCTTTCTTGAAAGCCGTTGGGATAAAAAACCTTTTGTTTTTATAGTGCCTGATGTAATAAAATTTATGGTTGTGTATTACGAAATCTTACTGCAAAGTCAAGAATAGTAGTGGAAATCTATAAAAGGAGGTGGCTTTATAAAACTTTTATGTTATTTAAGGAATAAATAAAGGTGAAAAAAAACCCTGCAATACCCATGCAGATTTTTCAAAAGACTGCTGCATTTTTAGATGTATCTTTAGTAACTGACCAGTGTGTTTCTGCATCGCAGCTGCTTCAGAGAGCTGCCTTTGCAGGTACATAAACTACAGCCGAGATTCCAAATAAACCTCACAGTAGTTGGTTAGTTTTTTTTTTTAAGGCAGATGCAGCAGTTGCTGATGGAGGAAGCTGGCTCGTCTGATATTTCTGGTTTCACAAGTGGACAGTAGTGCAATATTATTTTCACAGTGGCTTGTAATGTTTGGGTGATGTATGCATGCATGTACACGTTTGCAAAAATAACTAAAATCTTAGTTTAACAGTGCCTGAAAAGTCTTGGGAATTGTAAAGCAATGAAATGTGAGTGTGCTTGTCAGTCTTTCTTGTTCAAGAACATCTACAGCTCTTCCCCGCCCCCCCCCCCCCCCCATTTAAAATACCTGTATGTTATGCCAATTCGATTTTTGTGTGAGGTGACAGTGTTAAAATATATTAAAAAAAAATAATCATCTTACAGTCCATTTGGATTGGAGGAGAGAGGTTAATCTGTGTTTACTTTTGTTTTTCACTAAGTGCTCTGTAGTGTATCAGTAAATGTAAAATCCCAGAATCTAAGAAGAAGTTAATTAAAATGTTTAATAGTGGCTTTGAATGTAACTTAGTATCTAATCTTCCTTTTTTTGCTGTTGTTTTTTGTTGCTTAATTAGAATGTGACATCATCCCCTCAATATTCTACATTCCTGGAACACATCATCCCTAGGTTTCTCACCTTTCTACAGGATGGAGAAGTTCAGTTTCTGCAGGAGAAGCCAGCACAGGTAAACACTGGAGCATCTCTTATGTTTTTGCAACGTATGCAGCAGACTACTTGTTTGGTACTTGATTAACCTAATGAGCTGATGTATGTATAGACTTTGTTCTTAAGAATAAACCTGTCATTTGGCAGGAATTGAAAATGTCCAGTCTCTAAATAAGTTAGTTACAAACTTTGTAAATCTGGCCTTGTATGAAAAGTGAGGAAAAACTATGGGCAACAGAATTGTTTTTCTTGCTGAAATACGATAGACTGTTAGAGATTACTGAATTTACTGTGGAATGAAAGGCAGAAGTTGAGTCTATTGCACTAAATACTTGAGTTCCTTAAAAATAGTATAATAACTTCCTTTTTCCAACAGTAAATTTGTTAGATTTGATTTACATATGGGTAATAGGAAGCATCATGTATTTGTATGTAACCTTTTGTAAATGATTAATCACTGAAGGACTTAGTGTTCAGTAAACAAAGTACAAGCTCTGCTTTAAGGCATTCCTCTTAACCAGCTTCTGAAGTGTTCCATGAAGTCGTAGTTCTGAGGTTTCCTGTGTCCACCCAAAGTAAAATGGCTTTTTTCTTTTTAAGCATGCAGAAGTGTTAAGCTAAAAACATGTCACAACTGATTAACTTGTTGGTGCTTTTTTTGTGGGCTTTTAGGAAGTTCTGTCACATCTTTGTTTTTTTTTTTTAATGTGTTTTTTTTTTTCAGCAACTCCGAAAGCTGGTGCTTGAAATAATTCACAGAATACCAACAAATGAACATCTTCGTCTTCATACCAAAAATATCCTGTCTGTGATGTTTAGATTTCTAGAGGTATTCTTTTTTTTTCTCTTATAACTGTTTCAAATTTTCATCTTCCTTCAGCTGCAAAAAGTACTAGGAATAGGATTTTTTAATAGCTGTGCTTCTGGAGCAGGAGTGGAAGGGCATGGCATTTAGGCTTCACCAGTGGGATATCTTGCTATCTACAGGTTTTCTGAATATTCTCTTCTGCCCTTTAGAAACCTGGATTTTACAAATGCAGGGAACATTCTCATGCTAGATATTTCATTCATTAATGGTTTTCGGCCAGATACCTTATTCTAGAGACTCTGTTTTGTTTTTTACTTTTGAAGCTCACAGGAAATAACCTGATCTATTTGGAGGTGTCGCAGTGTGTAAATAAACACACTTGTGTGTCTGTCTTTGGGGCAATAGAAACAGGTCTGATGGTCTGGAGTTGAAAGTTCTGGTTTTTGTTGAGGTAGGGGTGTTTAATTTTAGCCATGCTCTAAGGCTGCAAGGTAAATTTGTATCAGGGGAAAGTCGTCTTGCTCATGAAAATTAATATTAATGGGGCACTTGAAGGTTGCTGAGTATAATATTAGAAGGTTTTGAAGTACTTACGCAGGAATTGAAGAATGCAGCAGTAGGCTCACTAAAGATTCTTTACTTTTCAGACGGAGAATGAAGAAAATGTACTGATTTGCTTAAGAATAATTATCGAATTGCACAAACAGTTTCGACCAGCAATCACTCAAGAAGTAGGTCATACATCTTGTTATATGGTATAGAACTTAATGTCATGGTGTTTTGTTCAGGTGGGTTGTTTTGCTTGGATTTTTTTCCTGCTGTCCTTTCTATATTGGCTGACCTATTGTGGTGACCATATATTTATTTATTGATGTATTTATTTTACAGTAATTTTAAAAAGGGATTGCATTGTGCTGGCACCCCTGGGAGAAGCCCAAACTCTTAAAGCTTAGTTGTTTTTGCCTTAAGTGTTTATGGACAAAGTGTTTATGGATTAAACTATGGAATAAAATTCCCACAGAAGGGAAGAGAACTGGTGACTTTTTAGTATATGATGGGAAAATCCTGGAAAAGGAGCATTATGATTGTTCCCTCCACCCCTGCTTCTCTCCTGTGACTCATGAAGGAGCATTTGAAAGTTTTCATTTTTATTCTGTTGCTTTCTTTCATTGATTTTTCTCCTGGGAAGGCTTAGTTGGTTTGTAGTAATTATTTCTAATGAGACTGTATTGGAACTATATTGAGGTGATAGGTAAATTGGATTCTTTCCAAGTGCAATTCGAATGAATATTGGTAAAACAGAAGGAATAATTAAGTGCTTTCAGATTCTTTTTAAATAACATGAAAAATACGCTCTAGTGGTGACTATGAAGATTTTATATAATTGTACTGTTAATACAGAGTTTCTAAACCAGTGAAAACCTTTTTTTCTTTATGGTAAACTGACTTCTTCCTTACTAGATCCATCATTTTTTGGACTTTGTGAAACAGATTTACAAGGAACTTCCTAAAGTAGTGGTAAGCTTTTTATTTCTTAAATTGCCCTTACTATGGTCAGACAGGTAGTTTTTATTTCTTAATTTTATTTCTAAAAGATATTAACATAATTACTTTTGTATGTAGTGATACAAAGTAAATATAGTTTTAATAAAAACATTTAACAAAATACATCTAAACCAGAGAGATTTAGATTTTGAATTAGAAAGCTTTCTGTTTATAGCACAGTATTACTGGTAACAGCAAACCGAGGTAAACTTGAGGTAAACTTGTCTAATAAAGCAGTTGACTGCAGTTGGTGTCCATGTAGCCAAATGTCTTTTTTTGAGGGAAAGGTGAGGTGATGTACTTCCCACCAGCAGACAGAGCTCTTCAGTGTGCTTGATCTCTGTGGAGGCCATCACCTGCTCTTCCTCACTGATACAGAGCATCTCTTTGGACAATTTTCTTTAGCAAAAGAGCCACCTTGGTTGGGGATGCTTCTCTGCTGCTTGCTGTAGTGGAAGGTTGCAGGATATGTCTGTAGTCCTAGTAGATCCATCATGTGCAGAGAAGAAAAGACTGCCCACAGTTAGTTGTAGGGGGAAATTATATGGTTGAATTCCAGTTAGATAAATAGCTTTTTGACTATCATTAGCATCATATTTTTTTTTCTGCTCTTTGCTTTTAGAATCGGTATTTTGAGAATCCTCAGGTGATCCCAGAGAACACTGTTCCTACTCCTGAAATGGTTGGCATGATTACAACAATTGTGGTGAAAGTAAACCCTGAGCGAGAAGATAGTGAAACAAGAACAGTGAGTATTCAACTGCTCGTTAACTGTGACACTGTCCGTATCGCAATATCCCAAATCGTAAGGGCAGGTAAAAGTAATAGGCTTTCTTCTTGCTTGTTTTTCTTAAAAAGACTTATTTGTAGAAGCTGATTGAAACTTTGCAGGTCTTTTCTATGCAGTTATAGTTACAGGATTTTTATGTAATATAATACCAAATGGCTTTGTGCAAGTGTTATTATCACAAAGTATATTGTAATTAAACTGAGTAGTTTCTTTAAAAATGTATTTCAGATGCTTTTTTTGAATTAATAACTAAACTGTTTAGAGCCCATGTATTCTTTCTTTCAGCATTCTATAATTCCCAGAGGATCATTATCTCTAAAGGTCTTGGCTGAGCTACCTATTATTGTTGTTCTTATGTATCAGGTTAGTAAAATCTAGTATTTCATATATGTATTAATGGATATATGCTCTTTATTCCAAATGGCTTGTGAACTTCTGCTGGCCAACATAGTATTAAAAATGAATGTAGTGTATTTTTGAGATTAAAATATGGTCTAAAAATAAGCTGCTGATTTTTTTTTTTTATTAGCTCTCAAATAAGTTGACTGCAACTGTGACCTGTACATTTCTCTAATAATACTTTATTTTTTTTTAAGCTCTACAAATTGAACATTCATAATGTAGTAGCTGAATTTGTGCCCTTGATTATGAACACTATTATAATACAGGTTTCTGCTCAAGCAAGGTAAGAGCATTTTAAAGGTATTTTGATGTCATTTGGGATAAGCTACTTAAATCTGTCATTCAGTATTGCCCAGAATATTTTTGTCTTGCATCTCCTGTGGTTTTTGTTTCTATTCTTACTGTAGAGTTTCTGACACAAATCTATATTACTACAAATAGTATATGATGGAGACCATCACATGGAGAGCTAGGACACTAACTGTTGTTTAATCTTTACCACCAGGGGTACATTTTTTCTGTTCTAAGTTATGGCTTAGGTGAAGCCTTGTGATGTTGCAGATAGGGGTGCCACTTTTCCTGCTTCAGATAGATGTTTGTAAGGAGCAGCAAAGGGTGCTGAGCAGGGCAGCAGGAGTGAAATCTCTATTTTCCTATCTGCCTGGCTGATCTGAATAAATGGTTGAGGCTTGCGAGAGACAGACGAGTCTGTGGGAGGGAATATTGCTTGAGAGAAAAATGAAGCCAAGCATTTGATGTTGATGTATTGCCTTGGCTTTCTGTAGAAAGCTGAAAACTGTATGGCTGCCTCAGGGCTGTGCATTTCTGCTTGGAGCATAAGATGCTGCGAATGAAAACAGCATAGAGCTTCTTGAAAATGAGCTCTCCCATGATGATTTTATTCCCTTATGAGGCAAGAACCTCACTACAAGATGATGTAATTTGAACCTTCTGTGAATTTTCTAAATGAAGGTATTAAAGAGGAGGAACAAAATTGTAACTGCTGTTCAATTTCATTTCAGGCAACATAAACTTTATAACAAGGAATTGTATGCCGATTTTATCGCTGCTCAAATTAAAACATTGTCTTTTTTGGCTTACATCATAAGAATTTACCAGGTAGGTTGTATTTTTGTTGCTTTATTACTGCTAGTGCAGCAGATCTCTAATTACGTTGTCAGGCCAGTGACCAGCATGACTGCAGTGTATCAGACAAGATAGACAAGAATGTGTTCCAAATCTGAAGACAGGGCTATACTTGGCCATCCTTTCAGAAGTATTGTCATGTGAATGCATAGTAAAAACGCGCTGTTTCTCTTGCCCTGGGCATTTATAGAATGGCTATTGTACTTTAGTTTTATAAGTAGACTTTGTAAAGTGAAACAAGTGAATTTTAATTGAATGTTCCTTTGCAAATGTAAAGCAAACCTTTAAAATAGAATGTCGTAATAATTGTATTCGTGTTATTTTATTGTAGGAATTAGTGGCTAAATATTCTCAGCAAATGGTAAAAGGAATGTTGCAGTTGCTCTCCAATTGTCCAGCTGAAACTGCACACCTCCGCAAGGAGCTTCTGATTGCTGCTAAGCACATCTTGACAACAGACTTGAGGAGCCGTATGTAGTACTTTTTAAAAATGGATCTATAAATGGGAAGATTTTTAACTATTTGTATGTATTTAACGGGCATATTGCTTATTATTTGTTTCAGACTATTCCATAGTTCTCATTCTTTTGAGAGTTTGTGTGATTTTTTTTTTTTTTTTGTTTCATTTTGACTATTTTCTTTTTCCTTAATAAAATCATCTGAGTAAGGTGGCAGAGTGAGCAAGTGCCATTTCTAGCTTTCCAAGTATCTATTGTTCCAGTTAATTACTACTTGATGATAAACATTTGTGTTAGTTTGTAATTGTGCATTTAATTGTATGGATACTTTAAAATACTAATCTGTTAACCTGAGTGGAAGTAGTTCTGTCAAATCCTGATACCGTATTTTTGATTCAGTTTATCTAGTATTTGCCTTTAGCAGAGGAAAGCTGTTTTTTGGTCTGCCTGAATTAATGAGGTTTGGTTGGTATGTTCTGTTTCGGCAGAATTGCCAAATTGGAGATGAGTGTGCCTTGTAAAGTATTAACTTCTGTCTTTTCATCTTTGCTGTGTGGTCCCATTTCTTTTCCTCTGCTGACAGCAGTTATGGGGCAGTGTGATGTCTTAGAGGTGGTGTTAGTTCGCCAAAAAAAAAAAAAAAATAGCATGTTTCCTAGTTAGAATTATAGAACGGTTTGGGTTGGAAGGGACCTTAGGATCATTTAGTTCCAACCCCCCTGCTATGGGCAGGGACACCCTATGCTAGACCACGTTACCCAAGCCCTTGTCCAACCCATCCTTGAACACTGCCAGGAATAGAGCATTCACCACTCATTTGGGCACCCTGTTCCAGTGCCTCGCCACCCTCACAGTAAAGACCTTCTTCCTTATGTCTAATCTGAACTTCCCCTATTTAAGTTTGACCCATTCCCCCTTGTCCTGTTGTTACAGTCCCTGATGAAGAGTCCCTCTCCAGCATCCTTGTAGGCACCCTTCAGATATTGGAAGGCTGCTCTAAGTTCTCCACGCAGCCTTTTCTTCTCCAGGCTGAGTTCTGGAATTTAGTATTGTGGTTACATGGAAAGCTGTTTTGGCTATTTTTCTAAAGAAATTAGCTTAATTGTTCTACAGTTTTCAGTCTCTTCTTAAAAACTTTCGAACTTGGCCCATTTCAACCAAATTCAGCAGAGTAGTAAGGTCTTAAAGATTCCATGTTCTGCATCCTTTGTGAACTTCAGTGTTTGGATAGCGGAGAAAACCTGAGTTAGTGTCTCCACTGGAGGAATAAACAGCAGTGTGAGCTTAGACATTCATTGCTCTTGGTCAGCTGTCTCGTGTTTTAGGACACATATTGATAACTCATCCTTCCAGCCCTGCTGTTGGCTACCTGGCAGCCCAAAGTGGATGTAGAGGAGGAAATGCTTAGAAATATTAAGATGAAGAGGGAACATGGAGAGCTGCAGAAGATTAGGCTTTGGTCATTCTGTTGGTGCCATTCAACTTACTTGGCAAAATGAGTGCTAAGGGAAGTGTTTCATGTTTCTCAGTCTTGCAGTTGTTATTGTTGTCAGTGAAATAATATTTCAAATTGAGTCTTCTGTGTTGATTGAGAGTTGATGAATAATGCCTTGTATTTTACTGTGATGCATTTTGTCTATGTGGAACTCTGTTTCTGATTCTAAAAGAGAGTGAAGGTGCAGCTGTACTCACTCTTTCTACTGTCATCACTGTAAACACTACCCCTAGGAATATTTCATATCAATAATTTGTGGCATGCACATAAATATTAGGTGGAGGTTTTAGAACCTAGCTTAGAATATAGAATAGAGATGTCTACTTCAAAAGGCTAGAGTGGATTATGTGGCATTTCTGAAACTCTAATGACCGTACATTGCAAACACATCTTAATTTCAACGTAATGCATTCTTATGTTTATGAAGTTTAATGAGAGAGTTCAATCAATAGTCCAGTGTAAACAATTTATTATTACTTGCTTTGTTTTAATTTTTCTTACTAATTCATAGTAAGAGTAATAGCAAAACACAGGAATATTAATGTTAAATGTGATCAATACATAGAAACTCATTACTGGTTTTCAGTTTGCATTTCCTTTGCGTTTTTTGTCAGGATTTGTGCCTTTAACTCTTTGTTTGGTGGTAACACCAGTGCAATTCAGAGTAATTCCTTTTTTAGAGTGGTTTGATGATCAAAGGAAGTTCCTTTCCAACTATTTAGTGGACTCACCTTTTTTTCTCAATAGTAGTATTTTTTGGCTATGACTGAATGTATTCATTTCATGACAAGGTTGTGGCGACTGCCTTGTAAAACAATGGATTATCTTTGCATTTAGAATCTTTATTCCCATTCTTTGTTTGCTTTTTCCATTGTAAGTTTTCCAGATCTCTAGCCTACTCAAAAACCAATTCTGACATTCCCCTTTTAAACTTCCTCCATGATTTGCAGAATGTGATGTTCTCTTAAAGCAAAGACAGCTACCATATTGTCCCTTTGATTTAAGTGGAACTCACTGATTCCTTGTCCATTTGAGGTTTCATTCAGAAAATGCTGGATTTTAATCTTTAATATTGTTTGAAAATCTGTGGAGGATGAAAGTTGCTGGATATTCCTCTTTCTCTAACTCTTTGCTTATTTTTAATCAGGTTTAGCTTGTTGCGTTTTTCAAAGGCAGGAGCGCTTAATCCTTCAGGCCGCTTCCATCATCTGCCTTTAGGGTGGAGTAACCTAAGCAATTCCATAAACTTTTTGATTTCTAAATTTAAAAAGGAAAATGCTTCTTCAGTCTTGCTTTGTCACTTGATTGTTGTTTTTTTTTTGTTACTGGAATCTTCCTTTTTGTTCCCTGGACCCCAGGTTGCTTGTAATCCTCCTTATGTGTTGGGTTAGAGCTTGAATGATAGTTTTGTTGTACTAGTGTTGCCCAAACTTGTCCCTTCCAGTAACTCATTTGTTGCATTTAAAAAAGTTTTGCAAAGATGGAAATAATGTTTTTTCTCTTTCCAGTTGTAACTGTTTTTATTGTGTCAATGCTGTGGCTTTGTGTACTGTAAGGTTACTCAAGGGGCAAGTGGAGGTCATAGTTACAAGAGGTTAATTGGAGGTTTCCTTCATTTACAAGTGTCACTTAAACACTGCCTTTCGTAAGCTTCAGGAATGAATTTTGTAATCAAAACTCTTTGACTTAGGTTTAAATATGTAAGTGGTTTCATGCTTAACTGTCTTATTTTGACTATTTCCTATGTCAGTCATGTATAGCTTTTTCTTTTTTCTCTCTCTTTTTTTTAATATAGAATTTATTCCATGTATGGACAAGCTCTTTGATGAATCTATACTAATTGGCTCTGGATACACTGCCCGAGAGACACTGAGGTATGACAGAAAGTTTGGAATGGCTTTCTGAGTACCTGCCAGGGCTAGTTTCTTTCAAGGTTTATTAATGTTTACAGTGATGTCTGTATAAGGTCTTAAATCTTTGCTTTAAATAACTGATCTTATTAGATTCCAATATTGGAAAGGCTTCTGTTGCTGTAGAGTGTTTATTGTTGAATACTTTGATGCTGCAGCATGGTAGTGTGAGTGTAGGGCAAAATGAGATAAACGGGGGCATGAAAATGATTTGATTCCTTAAATTGCAGAGCACAACTGAAACAGTTGTTACTGTGAAATCAACTCGGTATCTTCTTCATATTTCATGAAACTGCCTAAATCTTGTGTGCAGTGTAAAATCTGAATGAGTTTTAAACTGTTTTGGCAATAAGTACTTTAAAACTTATTCATTCACAGTTGAAAAACAAATAAATGGGGAGAATACTTACTTTCTTTGACTTCAGTAGATACTTATATACAGTTTTTATGTGCTTTTGCTGATCAAATGAAAATATGCAAGCAAGAAGAATTACTTCCTCTTGCTCAAGAATCAAGTGTACCTTACAGACAACATGTATTAGATTTAGAAGTTTTCTCTCTTCTAGATGCTTAAACCTGGTATTTAAAAAGAAATGATTTTTCAAATCTATTTTCATAGCTACTTTTGAAATCATGAATCATCAGTGATCATCAGTTGTGAAACAGGTTACTAGTGCTTCTTAAAATGTGGTTTAAAACATGCTCATTTGCTGTCAACTGTTGATGTTAATGTGTACTGGGGATGATGTTCAGCAATGAGGAAAGGTGAGAGAGGTAGCATTAGTGTTGTGGGACAGATTAATGAATCTTTGGTTATAATTCTCTTGTGTAATTAAAAAAGATGTGTGAATTTGGGATTTGCATATAAAAATAGAAAATGTGGATTTAGAATCTTGGAAATAGCTCCAGGCAATAATTATTGGTTAAGTGCAATTAACAACAATCTGAATTGTCCTCAATGTGTTTTCTTCATTTCTTGTTTTTACTGATAGACCGCTTGCATATAGTACACTGGCAGACCTGGTACATCATGTCCGTCAACATTTACCACTCAATGATCTCTCCCTTGCTGTCCAGTTATTTGCCAAGAACATTGATGATGAGTCGCTGCCTAGCAGTATCCAGACAATGTCTTGCAAGCTTCTACTAAATTTGGTAGACTGTATCCGGTCTAAAAGTGAACAGGAAAATGGAAATGGTAGAGATATTCTTATGAGAATGCTGGAGGTATTAATTTGTTTAAAACATTTGCTAATGAGTTGAATATCCTATTTTATAGTATGCTGTTAATTATATTTTACATTCTCCTTTCTTCAGAAATGAGAATATGTAGAAACAGTCTGCATACTGTATTTCATTTCAGGATTTTAGAGAAGGGCTCTTTAAAATGCAGTGCAGCTGGGATAATATCTCAGATACAGCTGAGGTACTTTGCCAGCTCAGCTTATTCATTTAGTGACTTGTTTAAAAGCAGGAAACCGGATGTCTGTGATGCTAGGGTAAGAGGATTATCTCACAGGTCCTTGGCATAGCCCTGTATAATCTGTAATATGTGCAATATCTGAACTTTCGAGACCTACTGATCCTTTTAAGGATCATCTTTATATGGAGGACTTTTGAGGGGGCCTTTTCTTTTTGTTACTTTTGAAAATCAGGGGTGCACCAGGGAAGCTGTCATCCATGGTGCAGTATAAGTGAAATGCAACCTACTTGCTGTAGCCAAGTTTTAATGGAAGAAGGTTGCCTAAGTGTTTCTTCTGCCACAACAGGAAGATGCATTCAGCTGTAGAGTAAAATAGTAAAACACTTGTAGGGTGAATAGTGGTTTAATAATCTAATTTTGGGATGTGAGACCATGTCTTGAAATCTAAATCAAACTAGTGCTTTAAGATGACAGGAAGCTGTGTGGCTGCTTGTTTTGGTGATCTAGAAATTTTGAATGTAGTGGATCCCCTGCATCTTTGACTCTTCTTCTGTCAGTGACAGACTGTCACAGTTCTGAGTGTCCCAGGGAAGAGTTTAGTTATTTTATAGTTATCTCCAGATTATATGGTATTACCTTTTTTAAAGCAGCAGTAATTTAGGGAATGGCTTTCATCCTAAATATGGAATACAGGTGATGGCAAGAAGGGAGCATACAGAACTTTGCTGGTAGTGCAGAAATACCTGAGCAAGCTAAGTCGATCTAGACTTTAAAATCTGGGAAGTACAGAAAACTTTAAATTGAAACTTTGTGCATTATGTCCCTTGCTTGGTATCAGCCAAGAGGCAGAAATGTTGGGGACCGCTGTTCTGCAGGATTGATTATTGCTTTATAAGGCTGATATATGCATACAACTAAAAGTTAAACCTATGATGTATACATCTTTTAATACGTATCTGATACACAGTAAACATAGGTCTGACAAATCTGAGCTTTTTTTTACTTAGTAGTAAATATTTATAGACTGAAATATTAAGTCTTTTTAGAAATGAATTCAAATAGCTGTACATTTTAAATTAATTAGAACTGTAGAGGTCAGTTTTTAGTTGATGGTTTTACCAGTTTTCAGCAAATATTTTTACTTTTAGAATTTATTAAAAAGTAAGCAAACTACATGTTGGTACATGTTAAATGAACACGTTAAATGTCTGCTGTCATTGGGTGACCTCAGGAATACTGTTGTAAATTTTTTGATCTCAGTATGCTGACTTGAATTGTTAGTATTTTTAAATTTAGAATGGTTAGTTGAAGAAGAAACTTACTTTCTTTTTTCTCCTCCTCCCTGCTCTTTGATTTGCTTTTCCTGTTTCTGTCTTAGGTTTTTGTTCTGAAATTTCACACTATAGCACGATACCAGCTGTCTGTAATCTTTAAGAAATGCAAGCCACAGTCTGAGCTTGGAGCTGCGGAAGCCGCGTTACCCGGAGTACCAACAGCAGCAAATGCAGCTCCTGTTCCTGTTCCATCTCCTGCCCCAGCCACTCCTGTGGCCCCTGCACCAGTACCTGTGTTTGAAAAACAAGGGGAGAAAGAAAAAGAAGATAAACAGACGTTTCAGGTCACAGATTGCCGAAGCTTAGTGAAGACTTTGGTCTGTGGTGTCAAGACAATCACATGGGGCATAACGTCATGCAAAGCTCCTGGTGGTAAAACTGCATAATATTTAATTACATTGATCTTTTGTAATTCTACAATTAAAACAAGATACTTCTTTTTAATGGTTAACCACTGCTTTATTCTTTATCTTCTTTCAGAAGCACAATTCATTCCCAATAAGCAGTTGCAACCTAAAGAGACTCAAATCTATATAAAACTGGTAAAATACGCAATGCAAGCATTAGATATTTATCAGGTATGTAACCTGACTGTTCAGCACTTTTATTTGTACAGTTACTGTGTGCTAGATCTTTTAATAAGGAATTATTTGCCAGCTAAAAGACAAATCTCACATGAGGTATGTTTTCATTAAGTCTTTAATTTCAGTATCCAGCTGTTGGGAAATGTTATGAATTTCAAAGTACTTACCAGGAACAAATTATTTTCTTAACAGCTGTAATTGTCTGTGTTTATACAGTCAGGTCAGACTGAAAGCAGTTGTCTTTTATGTGGTGGATTAGATATTTTCATGAGGTAGTTTAGCTGTCAATTGAAGTATTCACACGGCTGCGTTTGTCTTCTGTAGCTACACATAGCACTGATGAAATGTAAATGTACATGATTTGGAATTAAGTAACTTTGCAAATATGATATCTCCTGCTGTTGGCTTTCTCCACTTCCGACTTAGTGGTTTTAAAATCTGTGATAAGAAATACTCTATTTTAATATTTCCATTGTCACCACTGTCTCTTCTAATTGTATGTGGCTTCATGTGAAACCTGTAAAATGCCTTTTCTTTTTTCAAAAGGTATTCTAAGAATAGTGGGGGAAAAAGGTTACTCAGTTCTGTAACCAGTGTATGTGTGTTCTCAATTCCTGTAGGTCCAAATAGCAGGAAATGGACAGACATATGTTCGAGTAGCAAACTGTCAGACAGTCAGAATGAAAGAGGAAAAGGAAGTTCTGGAGCATTTTGCTGGTGTGTTCACAATGATGAACCCTTTAACTTTTAAAGAAATCTTTCAAACTACAGTTCCTTACATGGTGGAGCGAATCTCAAAAAACTATGCTCTTCAGGTATTATGTTTTTGTTTACTTTTTTCAGTTGAGGATAAATACCATCCAGAAAATAGCTTATACCTGAAAATACATAAGGCTGATACGGAATTAGAAATAATAATGTTGAAATTAGCATGCAGGATTTGAAGCAGTCTATGGAAACACTTTGTGAAGATGGATTCTCAAAAGCTTTCCAGACCAAGTTTAGAAGATATGAATAGAATCACACAGAATCATAGAGCTGTTATGTTTGGAAAGGGTCTCTATAGAGATCATCTAGTCCAACCCTTCTGCCAAGGCAGGGTCACCTAGAGCAGGTTACACAGGAATCCATTTAGATGGGTTTTGAATGTCTCCAGAGAGGGAGACTCAGCAACCTCCCTGAGCAGACTTTGTTCTTGAAATGTATTGAACATTGTGGAGTTCTTGTTTTGTTCAGGTGGTTGTGTTAGTGTTCTACTGTTTTACAGAATACAAGTCCCATATTGCCCATTTAAAATTAAACTTTAAATTTGAATGGTTAAGTTACAGGCATGGTTGTTGCCACTGAGGATAACCTGGATCACTTGGGTAGCAGTGGAGATGGGGCAAGAAATGTGTCTTAGTTCTTTGTTTTAAATGGGTAGTGCATTTATCCTTCTGTTCTTTTCATTATAGCAGCAATAACTCCTTTGTCATTTCATTCTATAGATTGTTGCCAATTCCTTCTTGGCAAACCCTACTACCTCTGCCCTCTTTGCAACGATTTTGGTAGAGTATCTTCTGGATCGGCTGCCAGAAATGGGCTCTAATGTGGAACTCTCCAATCTGTATCTCAAGCTGTTCAAGTTAGTCTTTGGTTCAGTTTCACTATTTGCAGCTGAAAATGAACAAATGCTGAAGGTAAAGGTCATTTGTGTTAAAAACAAAAAAATCTGGTTTTACTTAATGCATTCTTCAGATGTCTGAAGAAACTTAGTTTTACACTGTCTAACATTTGATAGTCTTTTCATGTTTAAATCCTTATTAGTGAAACATCTCAGTTTTTCCCAAATGCTGGGTACATTGCCTTATTTATAAAAGATGGTTTCTGTGAATGTTTGCTTCCTATTTGAAGCTATAAAGTGATGTACTAATTCTGAATATAAATGATTGATACATGTTTGTGGTCTAATTAGGATTGCAATAAACCCATGTAACTTCACTGTCAGGATATGCATATCTTGCATATTTTTCCTCTTTGTTTCCATATTAACTTAAGACTTTTGCTTAGACTGGAATCACTCTTTTTTTGTATGTTACTAAATTTTATTCATTCATGTCATATTCAGTGACATTTACCTCTTTAGTTAGATATTTCTGTGCTCTCAAAAAGTCTGCATTAAAGAATGCCATTTCTGCTATTGACATCATGCTGTCTTTGTAGTCCAAGGATCTATTTATGTTGATGAGATCATCTCATTATTCACTGAGTTTAGAAATACTGAGCTTGAAGCAAGTGTTCTGTTCTTATAGAAGTAACAGCTGCCTATATCCAGAAAAACCATTAAGATATTGAGCGCTGCTCCTTCTCACAATTTCTCTCCATGTCTCTTCCTTCTACCTTAGAATAAACAACATTCTGATACACGTAACTATGTGATAATAATTTCCGTGCTTAACAGTTTGTTACAGCAGGAGCAGTACTGTTTTCTGGGTAGAACAGAGTGATGGCTACTAATTTTTCCATATTCTTTGAAAGACAAAAGAATATGAAGCAATATATTCATATAATCTTGCTTAAATTCTTCCAGTTTGGCATCAGAATCAAGGTCATTTGGATTTTATAAGCTGGAGATCCAATTTAAAGAGTGGGATGTACTACCTTCACAGTTTTACGCTTTTGTTACCATTTTTGTTTCGCAGGATTGATGATATGGGCCTTGGGTAGACAATTTAATTGAATGATTAAGGCTGTTTGGAGCATTTGCATAACAATGTAGAAAGCTTTTAGATATTAATAAAATCCAGAATTGTATCACTGTTTGTCCCTGATCTGTGAGATTCCTTGTATTTATCAACTGTTTTTAATAATTTCTGCAAATTGTTAATATCTCTAGAAAGTGGTTCCATACCGCTTTTTTACTTGTAGAAAATTGCTTTCAAAGCGCAATTTTAGCATTCACAAACCCTAAGAATTAGTGATGAAATTAGATCAAGAGTAAATTAATATTGTATCATTCTGACACTTCTGGTTTCTGCTACACGTCCCTGCCTTCTGTGGAGCAAGTCTTTTTAATTGTGTCAGATTTGCACAAAGGTTTTGTTACAGTAAAGTTACTGCTTGGAGTAGCAAGCAGGCGTGATTGTTTGGCTAATATGAAAACAGGATTTAATTAAACAATGCTTAGGGTTCATGATACTGTTCAAATACAGATTTAATTTTTACCTGTTTCAACAGTGGCATAAAATTAGTGTGGGATCAGAGTAGTTGGAATAGCTGAAGGTTTTGATCTGAGAAACTTGTTGCATTCTAAAATTGTACAGTACAATGATGATAAAATTAATATTTTAGTAATCTTCAAGCTTTTTTTTTTTCTTTTATAGCCACATTTGCACAAGATTGTGAACAGCTCTATGGAACTTGCACAGACTGCCAAAGAGCCCTATAACTATTTTCTGCTACTCAGAGCACTGTTCAGATCTATTGGAGGAGGCAGTCATGATCTGTTATATCAAGAATTCTTGCCGCTGTTACCAAACTTACTGCAAGGTAGAACAATACCATCTTTCTCCACCCTAGTTTCTGATCTTTTTATGTAAACAGTAGTAATAAAGTTATCTAATTAAAAAACCCCAAAACTAAAGCCCTAATCCCCCTGATAAGTAGTTTCTGATTTTTAGCAGTTGATGAAATACCTTGAATGTGGCTTCTTTTCATTTACTATCAGCTGCTTCAGGCTCCATAGTTTTGGCTGCTTCACAATTTCTGCTGCTTGTTTTTCTGCTTTTCGTTGTGGGGCTGTTGGGTTTGGTTTTTTTTTTTTTTTTGGTTTTTTTTTTTGTTTCTTTCATTTATTTTTTTTTGCTTGGATAGCTTTGTTAGCATGTGGCACTGAGGGACAAGAGTAACAGGAGAAGCAATGGTGCCAGGCCATCAATGGTTTTGTGGGTAGAACATTATAGAGAAGCTCTGGTTGATCTGCTTTTGAGGGTACGTGTATGCACCTGCAAGTGCATGATAAATATAAATGCAGATAATGTCAGTCTGCAAAAAGAAATGGAAATAACTATCAGTTTCATTGAGGATTTGCACTTGCAAGAACTGTGTTCCAGAGATATGATGAGCAAGGAAACGTGGAGAACTGTTTAAACCTAGGGACAAGTTAATGGGAGCAATTCCAGGAATGTGTAATCCAGTGGTTTCCATGTACAGCTCTAGTGGCAATTTTTACTGTAGTTAGTAAATATGTATGTTCTCTATAGATCATTATATGATACACGTTAGTGCAGAAGTCCTAGATAGGTTTATGAAAACTTGATGGGAAGAAAAATAAGTCGGGCAGTGTATCTAGTCTGTATGGGACAGTGAATGTACTTGAACTCATTTAATACTTCTTTTCAGGATTCCAAATATTTCCAAACCAATTTGTTCTGTGTGGATTTTATTTTATTTTTGTTGTTGATACAAGCCTGAGGTTAACCAGGTTAAATGATCTTTTTCTGGTTTTCATCTGTATTCAAAAGCTACTTTATTGACTTTAATATTGAATTTTAGGATATGCAGAGATACTTCTTTTGCGTATGCATGTACCCACAAAAGCATTCACTGCCTAAAATCTTTAGATCTAAGTTAAAATTGTGAATGGTATTACATTTTGTAACTACATTATCTATGGAGTTGAAAGCTTTTAAAGATGTGAGGTTATTCCGAATTTAGGAAACAGCTGTTTGTAACAATAAACTGCTTTTTTCCTCTGTATAACTTCTCAATGATTTGCAGGACTTAATATGTTGCAAAGTGGCCTTCATAAACAACACATGAAAGACTTGTTTGTAGAGCTCTGCCTCACTGTGCCAGTTCGTTTGAGCTCGTTACTGCCTTACCTGCCAATGTTGATGGATCCCTTGGTGTCGGCTCTCAATGGATCTCAGACCCTGGTTAGCCAAGGCTTAAGAACTCTGGAATTGTGTGTGGATAACTTGCAGCCAGACTTTCTGTATGATCACATTCAGCCAGTTCGAGCTGAGCTAATGCAGGTAAACATGTTGTTTCCCGTTAGACCACAAGAGGTCATTGATTCACTAAATATTATTAGAAATTTGGGTGAACTTTTGGTTATAAAAACTTAAATCTCTTATGAGAACCATACCAGTCTGGTGTGTATGTATAAGGCCAGTTGGTGTTGTGTTGTTAAACTGAAAACTGTGAAAAATTTGAAAGTGATTTGTTTTTTCTATACCTCCGTTAAAGACTTCTAACAGAGCATATGGCTAGTAGTTGGAATTAAAGCAGTAAAGAGTTGGGTTAAAGTTAAGAGTTGGAATTCAGTAGCAAGACTATTACTATGTTTAAGATAAGTTGGTACAGAAAATGATTTAAATTTTTTAATTAAAAAGAAAACCTAAAGCCCAACAACAAAAAACCCCCAAGCAAACAACACAAGCTTATTACCTTCAGCATCTTAGGACTGACAGCTATATGCAGTCTTATGTATACAGTGAAGATGATGTGACTGAAAGTTAATACAGTGCTTTCATATAGCTTATCTTCTAAATATGATTCTTTATTTGCTTTTTATGTTTCAGAACTAGATCTTTGAGGTTATTTGATTTCAGCCTTAACTGGCTTGCTTTTTGATGTAATCTAAAACTGCATTTAGGACAGCCTTGTTACAGAATAGTTGAACTGTCGCAAGCTTAGACTGCTTTTATTCCATCTAGATAAGTATTTTCTGGAAGTTATGGACCAATTAGCCAGATATAAGAATAAGTGTCTTCCTTAATATTTTTTTACATTACAACTTGAAAAATGTTGGAGTGAGACTGGTCTGACCATGTAACATTTAAAATATTTACAGGCTTTATGGCGTACGCTGCGCAATCCTGCAGACAGCATTTCTCATGTCGCTTATCGTGTCCTTGGTAAGTTTGGTGGAAGTAATAGGAAGATGTTAAAGGAATCACAGAAACTACAATATGTAGTCACAGAAATCCAAGGACCCAGTATTACAATTGAATTTTCAGACTGTAAAGCGTCCATTCAGCTCCCAATGGAAAAGGTAAGAGCTTAAATTATTTTCTGTGCTAAGAAATTGTCTCAATTTTCCTTTATTACAGATTTTTTTTGAAGTTTGCTTGTAAAACCTAGTGAAAAATGTGTGGTATGTCTGCCAGTTCCAGATGTGAGTTAATAACTACAGAATTTACATAATTAAAAGTAGGTTTTAGGATCTCTTGCATACCTGATTTTTATTTTTATTTAATATCCCTTCAGTGAGACAAAGAGATTTCTACTTTGTGTTTGTAACGGAGACACAGAATCTAAACCCACTTACATATTTTTTTGAGTTGCCAGACTTGGCAGGTAAAGGACAAAACATTGTTTCAGAAATCACTGCAAAGAGCTATTTTGCTTTTTTCATTATGCAGTGTAGTATCAGTTGAGAACCTCTGTAAAAGGCAGATAGACTTACACTAAGTTCTTCCTTCATTTTGACATGCAAAACTAGCAGAAGCTTGCCAACCTGTTCTTTCTTTATTGTCGCTTCAAACTGTTCTATATGTCACCTCCAAAATTTAAACATGCTGTTCTGCTTTTACAGAGTGATAGGAGATAAACTAGCCCAAATAAATGCTTTTCAGTACACGTCTTTTTTCTTCACTTTTCTAACTTTTGCTATACTGCTTCGATTTGTAGCTTCTCAGAGCTACAAAACCACTTTGTACTTGTACAGGCTTTCATCTCAGTGTGTCACAAATGCTGAGTTCTCACTAATTACAGCAATCTAATCAGTGTCTTGGGATCTGAGAGTGAAGCTATATTTTGAGTTAATTTGGCCTGTAGAGTTACTTACCTTTTCAATTACACTTTCATAAGTCGATATGATCTGAATGTGGTAAACAGTTTTCTGTACAGGCAGCTGGGTCTCTTTGGCTCCATATAACCATCAGGCTTCAAAATAGCTTGGAAAAATGATTCTTAAAATACAGATAGCTTTGTGGATCTCTCCTCTGTACTGAAACTGATGACTTGAATGTATGTAAATACTCTAATTGCTGGCATTTTCCTGTCCATCTAGGTTTAATTTCAAAGTTTTCATGCATCTAAGGTGTTGGTTAATGATAGAGAATGATCTTCAGCTTCTTGGTGTTGACCAAGAAACAATGTATCTGCTGAATACTTTGTAACTATAAACAGGAAATGTCAAATTAGAAGTAGAAAGAAGTGGAATAAATTGAAAATGAGAAATCCATGTTTTGTTTCAGTGCTTTAGTAGTTTTCTGGGGTCTGTGTAAAACGTAGAATCATAGAATCATAGAATAGTTAGGGTTGGAAAGGACCTTAACATCATCTAGTTCCAACCCCCTGCCATGGGCAGGGCACCTCCCACTAAACCATGCCACCCAAAGCTCTGTCCATCCCGGCCTTGAACACTGCCGGGGTGGAGTGTTGACAGCTTCCCTGGGCAACCCATTCCTGTGCCTCACCACCCTAACAGTAAAGAATTTTTTCTTTATGTCCAATCTAAACTTGCCCTGTTCAAGTTTGAACCCATTACCCCTTGTCCTATCACTACAGTCCCTAATGAAGAGTCCCTCCCCAGCATCCTTATAGGCCCCCTTCAGATACTGGATGGCTTCTATGAGGTCTTCACGCAGCCTTCTCTTCTCCAGGCTGAACAGCCCCAACTTTCTCAGCCTGTCCTCATAAGGGAGGTGCTCCAGTCCCCTGATCATCCCCGTGGCCCTCCTCTGGACATCTTCCAACAGTTCCATGTCCTTTTTATGTTGAGGACACCAGAACTGTACACAGTATTCCAAGTGAGGTCTCACAAGAGCAGAGTAGAGGGGCAGGATCACCTATTTCAACCTGCTGGTCATACAGCTTTATTAGGATCTTAATTCTAGAGTAAAAGGCTTGATCAAAATCTGAGCTGTTTGGCACTGAACCTTCCCAGACTGTCAGAAGCATGATGCTAGGTCCTTGTCTGCTTCTTCCTTGTTTATGTTGAAGGAGGGAGGAACCTGAGCACTGCCATTCCAGCTTGCATCACTGCATGCGAGAAGATTTGTAGTCATAGAATATGTTGTTCTTTTCATTGAGATACTTAAAAGCTTATTCAAACAGTGATGGGATGACAGCTAGTTAAGTCAGTAAGTGGAAACATGGTTTTCCTTTCAAAGAAGGCAGAGCCTTTTTATGCATAATCCTGGTTAAGCATAAATGGTTAGATTTTATTCACAATTGATCAAGTATCAGAATTTCTAATTTTGTGCACTCCAAAACAACTTTTATATGTTGTTTTACTTAGAGCCTGTATATAATTTGTTTTTACTTTCTTGCTTTAGTTTTTGGGGAAGTATAGAAAGTATCTAGCTGTGCTTACGTATATGCAACATAGTCATTTTCCAAAGTATGTACTGTCCATTTTCATTGCATTCATATCTTAAGAGGTTATTTGAATTATTCTAAAATACATTAGATCTTCTTGCAAAGGAAGAATACTATTTCCATTAAGTAAATGGTGTTTAGACTTTACTTACAGAGACATTTAATCATCATGTATGATTAAATGTATGATGAAAAATATGTTTCATGGAAAATATGACAAAGTAATTTGTAAGATAGAATATTTTATGGTACCGTTTATATGTGCATATAAATGCATTGGATACTGACAGTGTATAGGGATTAAGAACAGCAATTATTGCTGGAGGGAAGATGAGGAAGATTTTCTTGAGGGGGAGAGAGAGAGAACAAAGGTGTACCTCACTCATGAATTCAGATGCTTTATGACCATGCAAATAAATGTATCTGCCCTGAAACTTTGCATTTATAGAAGCACAGCAAGCATCATGATAATTTCCAGTCTGCTCTCTCAGGCATTCTTTGCATTTCTTAACTTAGTCAAAATTGTACGTATTGTTAAAGTTACTTTTAATGTATGTTAAAGATACCATTCTCTTGATTAATGACCTCATTGTAAATATTAAGAACAAGAAGTATTTGGTTACTATCTGTCTCTTTTTCATTGTAGGCAATTGAGACTGCTTTGGACTGTCTGAAGAGTGCTAACACAGAACCGTATTATCGGAGGCAAGCATGGGAAGTAATCAAGTGTTTTTTGGTAGCCATGATGAGCCTGGATGATAATAAACATGCGTTATACCAGCTTCTTGCACATCCTAAGTATGACAATTCTTTAAACGTAAATGTGTATGTAAAATTTACAGTGTTTCTAGAACAACCTAATTTAGAGACAGTGGTTAGTCTAGGTAACATCATCTTAATGGCATTTTTACCTGATTCTTTTTAAATCAGTGCAGGACTCTCCAGTAAGAGGAATCCAGTCAACAGATTATTTAATGCTAGTGACGTGTCAGTGTTCATACTTTAATTTTCTCCCCCCTAATCACAGTCCCATGTACAATCTGTTAAATTTTTTAAATTAATTATAGTTTAGTATATTTAAATAGTTGGAATATTCTGGTCCTTAATTGCATTTTTAAGTTTAACAGATTGTGATGCTTTGTGTGTACATTTAACTTTTTACTAAAATGAAAGAGATACAAAATACAGTTTCATTTAGTGACCAAACTATAACATAGTCACAGATGTAACCTCTGTTTATGTTACTGTGGGGGCTTTTTATTGATACTTTTAATTACATATTTTACAATTTTAGTCATTGATACTTAATGAGTTTATTGCTTTTAGACAACTTTGACATCTTTGCCCATGAAGAGTGTGCTGGCTTTGACTCTTTCAGTGTAGTAAATATAGCTAAAGATTATAGTAGCTTTTATAATTTGGACTTGTTAGACTTGACGTAAATATGATTTTGCAGTGAATAGGTTTTGTTGGGCAGTGGTTTGATAAATAATGTTTCAATCTTTCAAGATTAAAATCAAATGTCATTTTAAAAAAGGGAAAATGTCAAAATATTGAAAATGACATTCTGTAATTGAGTTGAAGTGTGATGCCTGTATACCTGTTATTTGCAATATATGTGGCTTCTTCTAAACCACTGGCTTTAAATGTTCCTGATGAAATTGAGCTATCCATCATGTTTGAGACCACTGCTTGACAAAATTAATATGGACGGAGTGAGCTGAACTAGCTCTGTCAAAGGAAAATGGGAGGTGGAGAAGGAGTTAGATACTGAAAGCAAACTTTAAATCAAGTACTTGACACTGCTCACAACTGAGCTGCCAGAACTGCAGTTTAGGGTTCTAATGAACTTCATTTTGTCTTTCAGCTTTACTGAGAAGTCCATACCCAGTGTGATTATTTCTCATCGATACAAAGCTCAGGATACTCCAGCTCGTAAAACGTTTGAACAGGCACTGACAGGGGCGTTCATGTCAGCAGTCATCAAAGATCTGAGGCCCAGTGCTCTGCCTTTTGTAGCCAGCTTAATCCGCCATTACACAATGGTGGCAGTTGCTCAGCAGTGTGGTAAGTAAAGTGGACTAGAGATCATGTGGACTGTCATGAGAGGGGTGGAGAAGTTTATTGCTTTTCTAATAGTGATTTGTTTTAAGAAAGTCATGATATTGCAGTGGTTTCTGGATAGATATGTTGCTTTTTGTTTGATGGCTGAATTACATTTTAATTCTTTTGAGCAGTAAAAAATTACAAGGCAGGTTTTAAAAAACCATCAATGACCTAATAATACTTTTAAAATGCTCCACCTAATGAAATAATTACAGCTTAGCACAGGTTATATTTCCAGATAATTTGTGTTACTTGATACACGCAGTTATTTTTGTAGGGGGTATTTCATTGGGTTGTTTCCACTCATGGTTTTGAAGGACCATCAGAGAAACAAAGTAAATGTTAGAGCGCTGCAGTGCCTTGTACCTATGAAGAAAACTTTTTGCTTGGAGTTACCCTGTATGGCAAGTAATTTGGGAAAAGACGTAGTATAAGCATATCACTGTTCATTGTCACATTAATGTAACTTGAATTTTTATGATTCTTTGTTTTAATTAAATCTTTTTTTCAGTGCATATTCTAGTGCATAGAAGAAAATATCCAAGTAGATACAATCTTTTTTTCTTCTAAAAGTGAAGAATGCCTTAGAATCCATTTATATGCAAATAGACACAGTGCTTACTGGTTTTGCCATCAACTACTCCGAGGAGTAGTAAAATCTAATTGAAAGACTATTCATATTGAAATATCCATTATTTTATCTTTTTTTTCCCTTTCTTTCTTTTCTTCCCCAACACAAATTACAGGTCCTTTTTTGCTGCAGTGCTATCAGGTTGGAAGCCAGCCTAGTACAGCCATGTTTCATAGTGAAGAAAATGGGTCAAAAGGCATGGATCCCTTGGTACTTATTGATGCCATAGCAATCTGCATGGCATATGAGGAGAAGGAGCTCTGCAAGATAGGAGAAGTTGCTCTAGCAGTGATATTTGATGTCGCAAGCATTATCTTGGGTTCAAAGGAAAGGGTAATATATATATATATATTAAATGAATTTGAATGATGTCATTTCAGCCAATACAAATTTGCTCCTAAACTTTTGGAGACTACCAATGAGCTGAAAAAGCAAACTGATACGTTTCTTTCTGTCCAGGCTTGTCAGCTTCCCTTGTTTTCATACATTGTGGAACGTTTATGTGCTTGCTGTTATGAACAAGCTTGGTATGCTAAACTAGGAGGTGTTGTATCGATTAAATTTCTTATGGAACGACTGCCATTAATTTGGGTCCTCCAGAACCAGCAGACTTTCCTGAAGGCACTTCTGTTTGTTATGATGGATCTAACTGGAGAGGTATTTAATGAATTAATTATATCAAGTAGTATGGGGAAAACAAGCTTTTGTTCTTAAATTCACCCAGACTGAGCTCTTGCAAATCTTGTTTTTACTTAACTTCAGAATATATCAGTTATATGTAAGTTTTAGGCATTTTAACTTAAACCAAGACCTGAGGTTAGGAATGAGGTCTGTTTTTTCTACATAACTTTTTCAAAGTTGTTGAAATTACATTGGTTTCTTTCGGAGGAGATGTGTACAGGTCACATTTAGATCAGTGAAAGAACTAGATTCACTGTCACTTGCGTGAAAAACACTGGTGTGTTTTTCTTCTTTGCTTAGTTTGAAAGTTGTTCATGTTATCAAAAAGCTGTATATAGTTATAGATACCTAGAGAATTGCAGGCTTGACCTTTTCTCAGTTGTGAATCATACAGTGACAGCAGTGCCAAGGGTTCCAGCACTTCAGTTAGTTTATAAAATTTTGCTGTATTGCAGCTTTTAGTTTTGGAATGGTTGGTGGGAAGACTAGTTTAATGTGTGTTCTGTTCAAGCTTTACATGGTTTTAGCTGTTTGCAGAGGACTCATCAAAATCAAATGCTTGGTGCATTAATAAGTAGTGTGTAGATTTGTGATCTTTGTTCTGTACATATTTAATAAAAATAATCTATGATACCTTAGGTTTCCAATGGAGCAGTCGCTATGGCAAAGACCACATTAGAACAGCTTTTAATTAGATGTGCAACTCCTTTAAAAGATGAAGAAAAAACAGAAGAAATCCTAGCAGCACAGGAAAAGTCTTTCCATCACGTCACACATGACCTTGTTCGAGAAGTAACCTCTCCAAACTCCACTGTGAGAAAACAAGCCATGCATTCGTTGCAGGTACTTGCGCAGGTCACTGGAAAAAGCGTCACAGTGATAATGGAGCCACATAAAGAGGTAAGAGAAATACTTACTAAAAGTGAGTTTAAAGTTGTTTACCAGTTTGGATTTGCAAAATGCTTTTCTGAGTACATTTTCCCACATTAGTGATAGCATATGCTTGTCATTTGCTAGGTTTCATTGTTCTAAAATACACCATGGTTGCAGTACTGTAGAGATGCATGCAAGCTGTGCCTGACTGCTTATTTATTGTATTTATAGTGTCTTCAGGTTGATTTACTTCCTGAAATTATGGGCTGCTCATCCTACCACTGATCAGACATAGGCTAGGCCAGGTAGATACTGCATTTAGAACCTCAATTTTGTGTTATTTTCTTTATATGAGGTACATTGCTATGCCTTTCTGTATCCAGGAGGAGACTATAAAGATCAAAGCTGTTTGAAATAACTTTTTGCTCGATACTTCTTAAAGCTAATAGCATTGATACTTTTGAAAGAGAAGTAAATGTACGTAAGCTCTAAGGGCCACCACAACATATGAAATTGTGGCTGTCATTAGGGTAGTTCGTGAACATACAGAGAAACCCCCTAATTGGTATCTTTTGCTAATGGTGTTTAAAGAGGAAAGAGATGTTGATGTGATGGAAAAAGCTTACATGAATGTTTTTGTTTTTCTGATGCTTTAGGAGCTTAAAGTATTCTTGACCTGAACATTTGAAATGCTCAGGTCTATGAATTTTATATATATAATAATAAAATTATAGAATATTGTGAATTTATTTAAGTATCATAGATTTGTTTCACAGAGAATATGTAATAATTACAGTTACTGAGTTTTTTAACAGCTGTCTATGAATTAAATTAGTTCAGAAAGGTACTTTTCTTCTTGCATAGTGATTTCTGAAGAGGTATGTCTGTAGCCACAGTAGTAAATGGATAGAAACATGCAGCTGTGACCAGTGGTGTCCTCTTAATGGTTAGGTCTGTAAGGTCTTTTGAATAGACCGCTAATTCAGTAATCTAAATTACATTGTGTAGGTTCTCCAAGACATGGTTCCTCCTAAAAAGCATTTGCTTAGGCATCAACCAGCAAATGCCCAGATTGGCCTGATGGAGGGAAACACATTTTGCACAACCCTGCAACCCCGATTGTTTACAATGGATCTGAATGTTGTGGAACACAAGGTTTTCTACACAGAGGTACTTTCCTTTTATGTTCTGATATTTGAATGTAGATGCTTAAGTAGAGATGGTGTTAGAAGTTTCATTGTTAAAAATACACATTTTTCTCTGTGCATTTTAAACTTTCACCAAAATGTAAGATTTTACCTTTTGAAACATGAACTGAGATCTGCCTTTACCTGCAGCATACTAGCTCTGAGCTAAGCAGTCTGTGAAATACATTAAATGAACTTTGGTGTTGAAGGCCTAAGCTAGCAGCCCTAACTTTCATATTTAGGTCTTATTTTATGCACAGTGTATCTACTAAATAAATTGTTGTAAAACCAAAACATAGATATTGTTTGTTAAGGTTTATGATTCCCTAACAGTTTGAGTAAAATCAGATACAGAAGTAGTGTGTAGATTTAACTTAGAGAAACTGTCTAGTCCCTTGGTTACCTAGCTGTCTTATCCAAATAGAAGTTCAGGATGTCTTTAATTCCAACAGTAATTGCAATTAGTAGGACCAGGTATGCAGAGGATCCTCTGGTTTTGACTTAAGACAAAAACAAAGTGCTGTACATCAAAAATGTCTGTAATGGTGAGAGTGATATATTCGTATTTTTAATATCTGAATTTTGTTAGTGTTCTTGGATATAGGTGCAACCTGGACATTATGAGCTTGCATAACTTTGTTTCAGCCTGTTCAGTGTTTTCTAACTAAATCTATATACATACATTGAAGATGCTTGCCTGAGGAGCAAGAGCAAAGAGGAGACCTGTGTAGGAAAGAATTGTCCCTCTGGGTATTAGAATTCCTGAAGACATTTTCAACACATTTTTTTCCCTGTTAATCTCCTTCTGTTTTCTTACCCCATTCCTCAATATTTTCATTTCTCTTATACTGTCATTCAGGAGACAAGCTTTTCTGTAGACCTGCTCTTCTTCTATCATATGAGCAGCCTGTATGCAAATAGACCAGCAAGGTACAGGCCAGCAAAATGGCTAATTATTGCCCGCCTTCTCTCTGGTGCCAGTGCTAATGGGCTCTTTAGCCTCTGGCTAACCACCAGTTTTAATAGGAGTTTACACCCTGATTTTGAGTAGAATTTTTCCTGTTGGTGAGATTTGAAGGGTGATTATTGTGCTTCCTTGAACTTGGCTCTTTGAGGAAACAAGACTCAAAAAGTTATAATACCATTTCAAATGTGATTTGCAGTGCTAAGCTGAAATGATTTATTTTCTTTTCTCTAGTTACTGAATTTGTGTGAGGCCGAAGATACTGCTTTGATGAAACTACCCTGTTACAAGAGTCTTCCATCACTTGTACCTCTTCGGATTGCAGCCCTAAGTAAGTAAAACTTCCTAAGCAAAGTTTGGTGTAGATAAGTGACCTTGTGAGCAGCGGGCAGTCCTCTCCCCAAGGGCAGCAGGAAACTTGAGACTGATGACTGTTCTCTAGAGGTCACAGTTTAATGGAGAGAATAATGGGAAAGTATCGCTGCTTTCTTAATGACTAGGATTTAGTTTCTGAAATTAACCCAAAATATTTTTTAGACTAATTATGTTGTATAGCATTAGGAAAACTTTAGAATGCTGTTAATAGCATTCCTAATCTTTCACTGTTTTATGATGCCTGTAGTTTTTGGCCAAGTATGCTATAATTTATCTGTCGGTAATTTAAGATGAAGTAGAAGAAACTTGAAGAGAAGAAATGTAAAATTAGGTTTTGGTGTGTTTTGTTTTTTCTTTTTCTTCCTTGATACTGAGTTAACAAAGAGAACAAATTTGGTGTTTGCAGATGCTCTAGCTGCCTGCAATTACTTGCCTCAGTCAAGAGAGAAGATCATTGCTGCACTTTTCAAGGCACTTAATTCAACAAATAATGAGCTGCAGGAGGCAGGAGAAGCATGCATGAGAAAGGTTAGTGTATTAAAACAGCGTTGCTTTTGAGACCATTGTTCTCTCTGCTTTACTTCCTTGTTACAAAGCTTCTTGTCAAAGTTCTATATAGTAAATGATGGCTGTTAACTTCTTGTTAGTGACACCAATATAATTAAGTTTCTGTCAGATGCGTTTTTTTTGGGGGGGGGGATATGAAATTAGCCATAAAAATTTCTTCTGATTGAAATTAAGCATTAAAAGCTCTTGGGCAAGGACCAAGTCTTTCAGTCTTTCTGTCTGTCTGGTCTTTTGGTCTTTCTGTTTTTTTGGTCTTTGTAAAATGAATCTTCTTTTGTAAATAAACAGTGTCAGTTCTTCCCAGCAGTTTTGCAAATGTTCATGCCTGGCTTTATTGTAAATGCTTTTCTCATGTTTCTCTTTTGTTCCTGAAAAGTAGTAAAAGACCTCATAGTTGTTTTTGGAAAAGTAAGCAATAGAGCAGAGTTAGACTCTGCATTGCAGTATGACAGTTACTTTAAGGAACAGGACTGAGGCTGTTCTTCATGTTCAAAATTATTATCCTTACGTGGTGCTACACTACCCTGTCCTGGGGATGCTAGGACAGGGTAGTGTAAAAAACCTGGAAGGACAGCGAAAAGGCTGTTCTCTCATCATGATTTTGTTGCACAGTAAGTGTGCTTAATTCTGATTCAGCAAGATTTTAATACCATTTTTCTTGATACAGAAAATAATAAAAATACAGCCTCTTTGTACTGTGTAGATTTGCTGTTATCTAATGGGGAGTATAACTAGTATAATACTTCTGGTTTACGATTGTTTAGGCCATTTACTAGAGGTCAGATGTTGTCTTTTCATGTCATTCTGGTCATGAGAGGGAATGTACTTATTATTTATGGCTTGCTGACAGTACAGTTTTGTTGAGAGGTAAGAGGAAGCAAATAAGGGTTATTCTGACCTTTGCAGTTGGTATAAGATTTTCTGATTGTTTTTTCTCTGTCATAAATCTATGCCCACAGGATGTTTGGTTATGAAATACTCTCTGGCTGCTTGCAGCCAGGTTCTCTTGGACTTTTATGTTACTCAGAATGCATGCAGACTGAAAGACAGAAATCTGCTCTTGCCTACAGCCAGATGAATGGCAGTTCTTAATAAGGCAGTGTCTAAGTGTTTTGTCCGTAGCTGTGTGTCTAATTTAGAGTTGTGGCCATTTTTCAATCTGTCTGTAATTAAGATCTCCTCCTTGATTATATTATGGAATATCCTACTGTGTGTCAGCAATGCCTAAATGCTTCCCAAATTCATCTTGTCACTGTGTATATTTCCAGCAAAAAACATTGTTTAAGGTATTGCATTCTGAAAGTACAAAATAAAACAAGAAATATCAAGTCAGCAGAATTCATTTTAAGAAAGGTGCTTGCACAAAAATCACTCTCCCCTCCATCTGTATCTTAAACCTGTACTCTCTTGCAGTTCTTGGAAGGAGCTACCATAGAAGTTGATCAAATTCATACACACATGAGACCGTTGCTTATGATGTTAGGAGACTATCGAAGTCTGACACTGAACGTTGTGAATCGTCTGACATCTGTCACTAGACTTTTCCCAAACTCTTTTAATGATAAATTCTGTGATCAGATGATGGTAAGCTGATTTAAGTTTTCTTTAGCTCTTCCCCAAGAATTTTTCTTCTAACAAGTATTCATATTGTTGAAAGTTAAAGAACAAATCAGTAGTAACTCAGTGTACATACTGGTAATATAAGATTTTTGTTTCACAATTCATAGAAAAAAAGCCCACGTTTTTAAAGAGTTAAAACATTTTAAAGAGGTGCTAAACCAGGAAGTTAAGAGATCTTCTTTTCTAGTGAAGACATACCTAGTTATGCTGAGGTCTGCTTGGACAAATTTACCATTAAGCAAGGTGCTAGCAGCACAATATGCTATGGAAACCCTTGAAAACATGTTATGTTTCCTGGTAAAGTAAGTCTGTTTTGGTGTTATTTCAATTTTTAAAATGGTGGAAGGTATTGCCCTTCTTATTTGCTGTTTTTAAACTGTAAATTCTTTAGCCTTTTGCCATAGATGTTCAAATATTTAAATGCATACATATCAAGGAAATGAGACAAATGTGAGCCTATCAGATTTTTGTGCCGTTTGATGTAAGTTTTATAAGCTCTGCTTTCTTTATTATGGATAGGACTTCTAACAACAGCAAGCTCTTCATTCTGAGCAGTGAAAATAACTAATCAGTTTCTCCTTTGTTTCCTTCAAACAATCACTTTTGCCTCTACTTGTTTTCTTGTAGCATATGCTGTCACTTGCTAAAATGGAATAGTATAGTTAGAAGAATAATGCTAATTATTCTCTCTTTGTAGCAACACCTGCGTAAATGGATGGAAGTTGTAGTTATTACACACAAAGGTGGACAACGGAGTGATGGAAATGTAAGTTAGTGAATTCTTGTGTGTGGGAAGACAAGAAAAAACAGTATTTTTTGAATTACAGAACTCAGTTGTAAATGTTGCCATAACTGACTACACACTGATGTTTTGTTAAAAGCTAATGATCTTAGATGTATGTTGAATATTTGTTACAACTCTTAGTATTGGCCTTTTTAGTCACCAGCACGCTTGTAGTAAGCGTGGGTAAAGCCCTTCCCAAATCTTCGTTCGTGAAGTCAAGCCATGAATAAATGAATGAATGAATGAATGAATGAATGAATGACAACTCTTAGTAAGAGGAGCTTCTTATCTGCTGATAATGGTTACTTTAAAGCCTATTCTATACAGGTTGGTGTGGAACAGCTCATTTGTTTTTATTTTTTTTCTCAGGATTTTCTGCTTAAAAATCTGTTCTTCATTGGAATGGTTGATAAGCTCAGCAGGATATTCCCTCTTTTTTCACTAATATGTTTGATGTTCATGACATAGTATTTTGAAAATTCTAAAGAATAATATAATCCCACTTAATTTTAATGATAATTTTAAATGATACTATATAACTTAAGAAAAACAAGTTGAGATCACATTAAAATCTCTCTCCTATCTAGATGAATGGTCTTGACATCGAACTGTGGGAAGCTGATCAGTGTTCTTATAAATGGAAAATGGCACAGTATAATGACAACACTGTGTCCTCTTAGCAGTTCAGCACTGAAGGGAGTTCCTGCTTCTGTGTAGTTTCATGTAGATTACCAGAAGTGCCGTAATTTTATTAAGATTTTACTAATAACTTAAATTAATTCTGAGATTTATTATTGCAAGTAGGAAAAAATGGGGAAATCTTACTAATTTCTTTGTTTTCCAAATGAGAATGATATTAGATTGGGTTTTTATTTCCCTCAAAACATGGAATTGGCTTTTCTTCACTCTTTCCTGGCATTGTAAAGAGAACTTTTAAATATGAATTTAGTCATTGCTTTGTATTTGACCTAGATGTTCTCTAATGGAATAGAATTTGTTTCTTATGTTTAAACTTAAAATCTATGCATTTTTTCAGTTAAACTCATTGTATTCAGGTCAGAGTAGTTCTAAGGCCTCTGTAGTCGTCTTTTGGGATTCTCTTTTCCTCAGGTGTGATGATTACAGATATCTTGCAGATCTTTTTATAGCAATAGTCTTTTGAAGCACCTTTAGAACAGTTTTTAGTTGTCCCTAAATCACATGTAATTGTGAATTCTCCTGCTCTTAATGTCTTCTGTTGATGTTTTCTATGAGTTGTGTTTTTAGTCTCCTAAACTTCTAATTTTTTTATTTTAGTGTTGGCTTAAAACCTATATATGTTGAGGGGGAGGTACACAAAAGACATGCGAGAGAAGGAATCCATTGTCGCTTCTTGGGGGAGGAGGGAAGTCTGTGGAAACATTTCCAACTAGAATTGTGTGACTGCAAAGCTGATTGAAATATTACTGTTTTCCTCACAGTTGTTGCTCTAATGTTTTCTTGAAAATAAAAACTCAAGGAAACTGAAGGAAGGCAAAGACAGTATGGTCTTTATGCAATTGCTGTGGCAGCCTGTGCTCATTTGTCCATATGTTCTAATTGTATCTTCTAAATGTGAAAAACTAGGATGGCGACACAGGTGATCAGAGTTACTGTAGCTGGCCTTTTCCTTACTCATGTTTTCTTACCCATAGTAAGATTTCAAAATCTGAGGTACTTACAAGCAATGTTGGGGGGTGTTACTGGGGTGTAGGTTGCATCATTCAGAGTGGGTGAGTGTTTGGATCTAGGAGATGGTAAACATGCAGTGGAGAATGGAATCTGTAGGGAGTCTTATGTTTGCCAGCTGAAACAGTACAGAGCACTGTTACTTATGGTAACTTTTTTTTTGACCTGAAGGGTTTTCATCTTTTTCCAGCAGCAATTGATGAAGGTGCCACTTGATGGTAATGCTGGTGGTGTCATGCAGCTCTCCAGCTGACTGCAGAGTGGCTAGTCAGTGAAGCTTCTGAATGAAACAGCCCAGGAGTCTGTGGAATATAGAGTTTTCATATGTAAATGAAAATTGTAGACAAACTGAAAACTTCAGACATCTCAGTTAAATATGCTGCATAATAATTAACGGCTATTGTGAAGATCTGCATTGATGCCAGAATAACTAAGCTCTTCATTCACTTAAAATGACAGTCCTATTGTGTTCCTGAACTGTGTCTTTGCTATTTAGATAAATGAACAAATTAAAACATAACATATTAAGTAGTGATTAAGGTCTAATTCATTTGCCTAATGAGTGAAATCTTTGATTTAAGTCCCTCCTTTCTTTCTTCCCTGCCTCCCCAAGGAAGAGAGTGGAGTTTTTTAAGTCATGTCCAGTAATAAAAACCCCCAAGTTTTGAATAGATGGTTGTGTCTCCTCTCATGAACAGTGGCAGCATGTGGAAATTCTGCATTGCAGCCTATTAGAAGGACTTTATATCTTGGTAGTTGAAGTATTGAAACTGATTTCATAATTGATGATGGACAGATTTTTCTTGGAAGATGCTAAAATATTGTTTCCCCTGACTCAATAATCTTGTATCTATTTTTTGTTCACTATAAATATTTGAGAAGCTGTGTCTAAACAACATACAAGTGAAAAAAGTATACTTTTCATCCTAATTCTTAGACGAGTGGTTCAAAGCATGAGAGATATTCATTGTCTCCATTCTTTGAGATGAGAAATAACCCTACTGAAGTCAGTTTCTGGCTGCAGCCTGAAGAATAGCATATCCTGATTTGTTCATTTGTTTGATATTCTTGTGGGCTTTTCCTTTTCATGCTGTGACTTCTGGTTTGGTTCAGCCTGCTGCAGAAGTGGTAGAGGTGAGAAACTCAGTGGAGGCACCAGGAAATTCTTTGTTGTTGTGTTGGGCTTTTTTTGTTTCTTTTTTTTGTTCTTATTTTTTTAGATTTCTTTTGAAGTGTGGTGTATTAGTTTTACTGTTGTGTTTTGGGCAGAGTGCGTTATGTCTTTGAGTGCAGTGCTGTGAATTGTCTTCTGTTTGTCTGTGGCGGAGCTGTTTTGGTAACATTGCTGTTCAGGATGCTAAGCATGTTTGTACTAGGAAGAGCAGGATTTTTAATTTCTGTGAAGGCGCAAGTGGTTTCAAAAGATTTGATATGTGTTCTCAGTCCTGCACCTCAATCCATGAGAGTAGCCTTGTGGGGGTCTGCCTAGGCAGATCATGTTGAAGAAGTGGGCCTAGTACTTTGTATTTACATTCAGTTGAGGAAAAGCAATACATTTGATAATAATCTTTTGTATAGCGCATCCTAGAAATTGGTTTTAGGGAGTTGGTGAGGGTGGATGTTTTGGTATTTTCCTTTCCCTTTTCTTCCTGAAGAAATCCAAACTCTAGTTTACTTAAATACAGTTTTAAATTACACAGTGAAAGAAAAACACAAAATGGCTTGGGGCTTAAGAAGAATTTAGCATCTAGTGGTAGAACAGAGCTGTCTTTTCTTTGAAATAACCAGCTGTTTACAAGATATACTTCAGTATATCGTGGTCTTGCTTGAAATATGTGGGAAAGATGCCTGTCTTTTTCTTCATGTCAAGTCTGGGGTGGTGGGGTGTATGTGAGGAGCTGTTTAGAAGGGAAGGTCTGGCTTACTGATGCATGAGCCACTTCGGTATAGTGCAGTGAGCACTCTGTAACTCTCCCATCACCATTATCATTATGCAGTGTTTAGCTCTTACCTGTAAAGCACAACTGTTACTAACAAAATAAAATTAAAGTATTATATTGCAAGGGTGGAAGGGCAGACTTCCACAAGAGCGATTTTCTCCATGCATCATGATAAGTAGATGCTGTATATATGTTAACCCCTTCCATTTGGTTGCTGGCTATGCTAATACAGAGAGGAAGAAAAATGGTACGATGTGTGATACTGTTTTTATATGTTTAGCTGATAACATTAACCTGTGTTTCTTTTTACGTGTAGGAAATGAAGATTTGTTCAGCCATTATAAATTTATTCCATCTGATCCCAGCTGCCCCTCAGACTTTGGTTAAACCTCTGCTGGAAGTTGTTATGAAAACAGAACGGGCAATGTTAATTGAGGTAAGAGGGGAAGTTAACATTGCTGGTATTTTTGCTTTATGCTATTTCTAAATATTAGCATATAATAAATATAATATCTTAAACATGGTGTGGGAACAGTTGATCTAATATGCTCTTCAAGCCTTTTAGGAGTTGGTAACATTTGTCTTAGACTCTTAAAAGTGAAGTTTAAAACTTCTTAGTAAATTGTCATCATGAAAGTTCTGAACATTTTGTATCTGCATAGATGCCAAGTCAAATGTGGGTTTTTGAGTGCTGGTAAATTAGTAGAAAATACTCTGTACTCTGCATTTTTAATTTAAGCTTTATGAATTTTTCAGGCTGGCAGTCCATTCAGGGAACCACTCATCAAATTTTTGACACGTCATCCATCCCAGACCGTGGAGTTGTTCATGATGGAAGCCACTTTAAATGATCCACAGTGGAGCAGAATGTTTATGGTGAGCTGTGTGGGGAGTGGAGCAGGAAAAAAAACCTCATCTTCACAAATCTGATGAATTGAAAGTTCTTCATCTTTTCCATCTTTTTTAGCTTGTATGACCTTGTAGTCCTTAATTATGGTCTTGCTCTGACTGTAGGTGCCTGTTTTCAGTTTTGCATTTGTTTGTCCTGAGATGCTGATTTTGTACCTTTCCAGATCATACAGGATTATTACTGAAGTAGCAGAGGCTGTTTTTATATATGTGAAATATAACCTCTGGAACTTTACTGAGCAATATAAAAGCTACAGGATGATATAGGCTTTTGGTATTTTTGCTTTAAAGGTTGTTATTAAAATTATTTCTTCCCCTTCTTCAGAGTTTCTTAAAACATAAAGATGCCAAACCTCTACGAGATGTACTGGCAGCAAATCCTAACCGATTTATCACTCTACTATTACCTGTTGGCACCCAAGCTGCTGTTAGACCTGGTTCTCCAAGCACTACCACAATGCGTCTTGATCTACAGTTTCAGGCTATCAAGGTATTAATTTATTCTTGTATGTCTCTGCACTAGACAGTTAAAAGCTATTTAGCTACAAGCCTGTTACATACAGGCTTTCAAGTGTATGTGTCTGTATTATAGCTTGTAGAAAAACATTTGTAAGAATGTAGAGCATTTGTAGTTAGAGTCACTCTAGGAAGGGGAAATACACTCAAACTATACTTTTTCTAATCAAGTAGGATACAAGGGTCAGACATGGCAACAGAAACTTAAAGAAGAAAAAAATCCATTAAAAATACATCTAAATGAGGTGTTTTTTTTTTTTTACTTTTTTTTTATATTTTAGAACCTTTAATTGACCTTAAAAATTGCTTTTATATGAATTGTTTCTACAGACAGATCTGTTGTGTGTTGACTGCATTTGTTTTGTTTTGATTTTGGCAGATCATAAGCATTATTGTTAAGAATGATGAATGTTGGTTAGCAAATCAACATTCCTTGGTGAATCAGCTGAAACGTGTATGGGTGAGTGAAGCTTTTCAGGAGAGACATCGTAAGGAGAATATGGCTGCGACAAATTGGAAGGAACCGAAGCTGTTAGCATATTGCTTGTTAAATTACTGCAAGTACGTAAAACATATATTTCGTGTAGCTTCTCTACATATTATCTTTACCATTACCTTTATTAGTTTTTAAAATACTGTAAGGTTTGCAGTTATTGAAAAGAAAGTTTAATGTCTTTCATAATACTGCCATTAGCTCTAAACCCATGCCTCTGGTACTGCTTGCGCTTGCCTCTCTGCTCACTTAAAAGCAAGAACAGTTTCTTCACCAAGTCATCAGCACAGTAGTTTGGTTGGGTATTTTTTCACTGAAACTTCTTATTGTGTTCTTACAGAAGGAATTATGGTGATATAGAGTTGCTCTTCCAGTTGCTTCGAGCTTTTACGGGTCGATTTCTCTGCAATATGACTTTTTTAAAGGAATACATGGAAGAAGAGATCCCCAAAAATTACAGCATTCCCCAAAAACGGGCTTTGTTCTTCCGGTTTGTAGACTTCAATGACCCAAACTTTGGAGATGAGCTCAAAGCCAAGGTAACTAAAGCAATTAAATCAAAGAAGCCTGGTATTTAGGTTTAATTTTCTTCTGGGGAACTAGGGCAACAAAACTGGCTTACTTAAATGTCAATGAGTTTGATAATTGGCAGAGCCATTTAGGTGAAAATATCATACCTGAAGAAGAGCGATAATAAATAGAGACAGCAATTCATCTTGTCTTCAATGTGGGCTACTTTAGTTTACACTTTCTAAGAATCTTTGCCCTTGGAAAGAAGAAAGAGGGATAATAGCCTGTGTGTATCTGTTTCTTAAGGTTTTATTTTTTTTTTACACAGAATGTGTCTAATGTGCAGGTTTGCATATGAAATTACTTGGATGTTGACTGCTTTTAGAATAATCCAGTAGTTGAGTATAATTGTTTTGGGGTCTTTTTATGTTCTGTAGGTGCTGCAACATATCCTGAATCCTGCTTTCTTGTACAGTTTTGAAAAGGGAGAAGGTGAACAGCTGTTGGGACCCCCAAACCCAGAAGGAGATAATCCAGAGAGCATCACTAGTGTTTTTATAACAAAGGTAACAATCCTTGTTTACATTAAAGGATTTGAAAAAATTAAACAAAAATGGTCCCCCTCATTTGGCTTTTCAGTCCTTATGTGAATAAGTTGTGCTGTTTCTAAACACTGTGACCGGTTGTATCAAATCACTTCGTAACTTTGAACTGTTGTGAGATCCGTCAGTCATTGGTAGGATTTGACTACAGTTTTACATCTTAACGACTTGAATATCTGCCTTTAGAAATAGGCCTTGTATGTCTGTAAACCCAGTCTTTTTCATAAGCAAAGCTTTCCAAGACTGAACATGAGTAATTTTGTAATTCAGTTTAATTTTATAGAATCAGTTACTGGTTATAAAATAGGTGTCGTTGAAGAGGAGGTTTGGTTTTTTTCATTATTATAGAGAATAATGTTTATTTTTTCTTTTCCCCTTTCTCGCCTTCCTACTCTTCTCTTTGATCATCCCTGGGACTAGGTACTTGATCCGGAAAAACAGGCTGATATGCTGGATTCTCTCAGGATATATCTCCTGCAGTTTGCCACACTTCTGGTTGAGCACGCTCCACACCACATTCATGACAATAACAAAAACCGGAACAGCAAACTGCGGCGCCTAATGACATTTGCTTGGCCTTGCCTCCTGTCCAAGGCATGTGTGGACCCAGCATGCAAATACAGTGGACATTTGCTTTTGGCACACATCATTGCAAAATTTGCCATACATAAGAAGATCGTTTTGCAGGTATTGGCTGCGGGGTTGTATTCATACATTTAAGGGATGTTGATAAGTTCTGTAGTGTGCTTGCTTTTATTTTTAAATTGAAGAGTAGAGGGTGTGCAGTAGTCTTGGGTACTTACTATAAAAATAACCGTTAAATTTGTATGGAACAAAAACTATGAAAGCAGTAAGCCAAATATTAATACAGATTTATTTGTGGATAGGAAAGTGTAGAAAATTTAAAAGAAAGAGTATAGAAAATATAAAGATAAGTGAAAACAGAAAGGATAAAGGGGGCAATAAGAAGTGCTTTCAATTGAATTAACAAAATTGGTATGTTTCCTCATTTAAGAGGCAAACATTCACTTGAGAATGTGGGGAACAAAGGAAAATTTCAAGTTGGACAGTAGAAAGGGAGGAAGAAAAAGGGAAGGAGACAGAAGGATACACTGTATTATTTCTGATGACGAATTATCATATTTACTGAAATATGGGTCTTTAGGAAAAAATCGTGTGTTTTAGAAAACATATGTTTTTGTTGTTGTTTCTCTTTATGTTTAAATGCTTTCTTTTTGGTAAATATGTATAATATTAACATTGATCACAAACTTTGCTGTTTAGGTCTTCCACAGTCTTCTAAAAGCTCACGCGATGGAGGCCCGAGCTATTGTCAGGCAAGCAATGGCTATTCTGACTCCAGCTGTGCCAGCTCGAATGGAGGATGGGCATCAGATGTTGACTCACTGGACACGAAAAATCATTGTGGAAGAGGGTCATACAGTTCCCCAGCTAGTACATATTTTACACTTGATAGTACAACATTTCAAGGTACTTGTACCAGTTATTCTGGTAGTCACTGTATCTCAGATATCAAGGAAGTAAACTGCAGTTTGATTAGAAAATAACATCTGATTTGTACGGTGTAGCTTCAGAAGGCTTCAGCTGTCTGCAAGGATATTTATTAAAGACTGAAAACAACCATTAAATAGGAAACCACTTACTAAGTTTTAGCCTGAATGAAATTAGAACTCAAAATGTTAGGTGAAAGTCTGCAAGATTAATTAATTACACGTGCATTAGCGGTGCTCTCTAACAGGGGTGCAAAAAAAAGAGTTGCTTAAAAATAGTGCAGAACTGTATTCTTTTCCATGCTTCAGTAATTGCTGTTTGTTTGACTTTACATATCCTGTGGGGTTAACTACGTAACTTTTATCTCCAGCTAATGTATGTTGTGAAACATTAAACAAATGGGGGAATGTCAATATAGGAGCGTTTTTGAAAACACAGATTAAGACATGATGTAAAGTGACAGCTAGTTAATATGCATCGAAGTGACTTTTCAGGAATTGATTGCTTAATGCTTTTAGAAAGCAATATCTGAGTGTGTTCAAATGTGAGTTATAGCTCTTTAAAAGGATCAGCAAAAATTTGGAATCATTGTTCCTGGAGAAAAATTATGTATCTTCAGAAGAACATTTTCATTTGGGTACATGAAATCAGTAGTCACTACTGAAAATTGTAGCCAAAATTTTATTTCCAAAGCACCAGTTACTTTTCTGGATTGCAAAATTTGGACTGGTAGAGATTTGGCAAACTGTGGGATTAAAGACCTATTTTAGCATTTTGCTTTATTTCAACTCTGTATTGTGTAGAATTTTATTGGTTAATGGCTAACATGACTGTGCAACCATCTTTTCAGGTTTATTATCCAGTCAGACATCACTTGGTTCAGCATATGGTTAGTGCCATGCAGAGACTGGGCTTCACTCCCAGTGTTACAATAGAGCAAAGAAAATTAGCTGTGGACCTTGCTGAAGTAGTTATTAAGTGGGAATTGCAAAGAATTAAAGACCAGCAGGTAGGTAGTTTAAATAAACTGGTAAAGATTGAAATGTTACACAGTTAAATGATTTTTTAACATGCACATTGCTGATATTTCAGCCAGATTCAGATATGGATTCAGGTGCAAGTGGAGATGGAGCAAGTTCTGCCTCATCTGCTGTTAAAAGAGGATTGTCTGTGGATTCTGGCCAAGAAGTAAAACGATTCAGGACTGCTACAGGAGCAATAAGTGCTGTAAGGAAAAATGAGTTTTTGTTCAAATACTCTGAAATTATAACCTAAACAATTTAGTGTAATTATTTATTCCACCTTAACTCGCAAGTTTTAACTCCCTGAATTAAAAGTTACAGTTTTGGAATATATTTTAAATCTATTCTGCTTGTTGTTATCCTTCAATGTTTCTTACGGTTTTTGTGTTCTGTATACATGCAGGTATTTGGACGTAGCCAGTCCTTGCCAGGAGCTGATGCACTGCTTTCCAAGCCAATTGACAAGCAGCATACAGATACAGTTGTGAATTTCTTGATTAGAATTGCTTGCCAGGTAGTGTGTTTATTCTGATATGCAAATACCAATGTGGCGTTAGCAGCCAAACCCTAGCCCCCTTTTTTCATAAGAGTCCTTTTATGCTTGTATTTATTCTAGTGTTTGTGTACTTTCTTTTGTGAAAGGTGAGAAACTTTATGTGAAATTGTACTAAAAGTAAAAAATGTTACTATTTTAAGGAGGAAAGAATTGTGATAAGCAGTCTCTGCATATTTTTAATTTCACAAATGATGGGTATTATTCATCAGAGGTATGCTTATTGTTGGCGTTGTACGTTTATAGCTTGATGCAGGGAGCGTGCACTTTGAACTTAACTCTTTAAATGTGAACAGTTGCAATCCAGAATTTGAAATTGAAGGAGTCTCCAATTTACTGTGCTGTTGATCAATTCTAGCATTTTGTTTGTTCTTTATGTTCTCTTCTCAAGCAAGTCCTATATTAGGAGTGACAGGATTGAAAATAAATGTGACTAGTAGCATTTGGCTGGAGCCAGGCAAAGACTTCAGAAAGTTCCCATAAATGCTTTGTCTTTATATATTTCCCTGATGCTGCAAAGTATGCTTGTTCTGTTGCTTAGATTTAATGGCAAGAATATTTTACCCATATAAAATACTTTAACTGAACAGTATTTAGAGAGTTTAATAAGGAAAGTCTATGTAAGTTATTTATCTAAGGATTTGTGATTGTATTTTCAAGATCAAACACATGGAATTACTTGTTTTCATGCAGCACGTGGAACTAAAGCTTTTCACCAAATTTTGTTCAGAATGAGTCTTCTTAGAGTGGGGAAAATTAGTTAGGTGTAGCTCAAGGCTGACAAATTTTATGTCTTCTGCTTCTGCAACAGGCATAGCTGGTAAGTGATACGGGATTTTATACACACAGTCCATTGCACAGAATAGACATGCTCTTGAAGTATAAAGATGAATTAAGAGTAAGGTATGGATACTTTGCAAATGGAAAATGTTAACCATCCTGAACATGTTTAACAAAGTATGGGATTAAGCTTTTTTAAATATACCTTTGATGGGTGATTTAAGGTAATCAGCTAGCCGTTTAGACACCAGTTCTGATGTTTACTATTAGTTGTCAGCTTCTTATGCAGTTAAATGCTCTGTGACTGTACTGATAAAACTACTTAAGCTCATCCATTTCAGAAATAAGAAATTATATGCTTGCTTGCAATGCATGATAAATTAATGAGTTGGTTACAAAAGGGTGTCATTTTGTTAACTCTGATTAATTGCTAGGTAAATGACAACTCAAACACTGCTGGATCTCCTGGGGAATTGCTGTCTCGCCGCTGTGTCAACCTTCTGAAGACAGCTTTACGACCGGATATGTGGCCAAAATCAGAGCTGAAGTTGCAGTGGTTTGATAAGCTGCTAATGACTGTGGTAGGTAACATTCTAGTCCTGTAGGTCTTTAGGTTTCACTAGCATATATGTTGATTGAATAGTAGCAATAGCTGATTTTTACAGTCTTACTCTTTTCTTCTTTGTAGTGAAATACATAAATTGTTAAGTATGTGAATTACTTGGTTGGTTTTTGTTAACAGGAAGTTTTACAGATTAAGAGTGATTTTACTGGTTCCTACTTTTCTAGCTACATTATGGTAATATGAAGTTCACTGAAAGGTTAGTTTCCTGTATTTGATGATACAGCATATTTTGACTATCATCTGTATGCTGTTTGTGTGCTATTTGCCATGTAATAAGTTTCTCTAAACCTGTTTTATTTGTTTCATGCTATTTAATAGGCTAGTAACTCTTCATTGCTTAAAATTTTTAGGAGCTCTCTTCGACAGAAACTTTTTTGTTTCTTTGAATGAAAGTGCAATATATCCTTCTTTTGGAGATTTTAAAATGTCTATGTGAGAGTTTGAGGAGGGCCATTTTTCCCAGATGTTGATTTACATGTGCTATACTGTTGTGTTTATGGATATAGTCATTGAAAGGTGAAGTATCTAATTCCATCCTCAGGAAGATGGACGTTGTTGGTGTTTACTTAATACAGGATATGAGCCATCTGGAATGGAAATTTTGTGTCTTAATTTTGTGTTATGTGGCATCAATTGTACAAGAGGTTCAGAAAAAGGGATAAGGCTTCAGCAGCAAACAGAAAATTTACAATGATAATCCTGTAGGTTTACAAAGATATGTCCAGGAATCATAGAATCATAAAACAGTTAGGGTTGGAAAGGACCTTACGATCATCTAGTTCCAACCCCCCTGCCATGGGCAGGGACACCTCACGCTAACCCATCTCACCCAAGGCTCTGTCCAGCTTGGCCTTGAACATGGAGAATTCACAACTTCCTTGGACGACCTGTTCCAGCACCTTGTCACCCTCGCAGAGAAGAGCTTCTTCCTTCTATCTAACCTGAACTTTCCCTGTTTAAGTTTGAATGTGTTAAACCTTGTCCTGTCACTACAGTCCCTGATGAAGAGTCTGTATTCAACATCCTTGTAGGCCCCTTTCAGGTACTGGAAGGCCTCCATGAGGTCTCCACGCAGCCTTCTCTTCTCCAGGCTGAAGAGCCCCAGCTTTCTCAGCCTGTCTTCATACGGGAGGTGCTGCAGCCCCTTGATCATCCTTGTGGACTTGTTCCACCAGCTCCATGTCCTTCTTATGTTGAGGACACCAGAACTACAAACAGTACTCCAAGTGAGGTCTCAGAAGAGCAGAGTAGAGGGGCAGGATCGCCTCCTTCGACCTACTGGTCATGCTTTTTATTTTTATTAATTATTACTGTAATCACAAATTTTTATATATTCTTATTGATTTATATATTATGGTTTATTTAGATATATTATGAATTATTACTATGAATATTTTATTTTCATTAATTTTTTGTTTAGTTCCAACAACCCCTTTTCTAACTGTTGAGCTATGACTTATTATAGAATATGCTGGTTTATCTCTTCACTGAAGGCTGTCTCTGAACAATGTTGACAAGGAGATAAAACATAATCCTCTGTTGAAAGGATTTCTAACCAGCAAGGTTGCAAGCAAATTTCAGATCTGAGGATCACAAAAGACACCAGAAGGAACATACACCTGTAAATGCTTTTTATGGCTAAAGATTTTATAGTGCCTTGTATTTTATTGCATGACTTAGACAGACAATTGATGTAAAACATCACTAGCATAGGAACCTCAGCCTTATTACAGGGTTTCAACAGATCTGAGCTGGATTTCCTATACTGTGTAATACTTCTGTGATTTCCCTCACTCACTGCCTTTCTGTATGTGTTCTGTTTAGGAGCAACCCAATCAGGCCAATTTTGCCAACATTTGCACTGGCTTGGAGGTCTTAAGCTTTCTGTTAACTGTACTGCAGCCCCCTGCTATCCTTAACAGCTTCAAACCCCTGCAACGAGGTGTAGCAGCATGTATGACTTGTGGGAACACCAAGGTTTTGAGAGCAGTTCACAGTTTGCTTTCTCGCCTAATGGGTATTTTCCCTACGGAACCAAGTATGTGGTATTTTCTTCCTCCCTTTATCCTTTACTGCTGCATAACTTAAGTGATTAAGGGTTGTGTGAAGACACTCCTTGGAATGTGCTAATATTATGTTTTATGATTCCTGCATTTAATAGTCTGTTTTAGCTTGTACTTTCAACCTCTGTTTAAAAAAAAAAAGTTGAAATAAGTAATCATGTGGAATACATTATTATCCATTGGCATAAAAACTTAATAACCTGTGGCCGTCATAACTTTAGTTCAAGAAATCCATAAATTTAATGCATTTTTGCAATTATAGTATTTCAGCTTCAGAAGTGCAATTTTTTAGTTGTTAAACTGCTGTTTTGCTGAAGCAAAGAAGGGAGAGAGTGCATGGGAAAGAAAGACAATAGGTAATATGCTGTGTCTTAATAGGAACTAATTTAGATAATGTTCTTTAAAAAAAATCAGTTATCTTAGACTTCTCATCAAAATTAATTATTTAGAGTGGTACACTAGAAGACGTTGGTTGTATAATAAAGAGGTTTATATAAATGAGGGTTGTGCTTGTTCTACTGTGGTTTGTCAGCAACCTAAACTTTCAGTGATGGTATAGATAGATGACTGTGAGTTCTCAGTGTAACTGTTACTTGCCTCTTCTGGGCTTATGTTACCAAAAATAAACACAACTCTTCAAACTCTGCAGGTACCTCAAGTGTAGCTTCAAAGTATGAAGAGCTAGAGTGCCTTTATGCTGCAGTTGGAAAGGTTATTTATGAAGGACTTACTAATTATGAAAAAGCCACTAATGCTAACCCTTCTCAGCTCTTCGGTAAGTTAAATTTCCCACATCTCTAGCAGATATCTGTACAGTGTCTGTTCAGGAGTGTAATGTTTGTCTTTTGACAAACATTATGAGCTTTTGTTTTCCGTAAGGGAATTGAAATCTGATTTTATGCAGTGGAAAAGCTGTGGGAAGCATTTTGAGCTAACTTGAGAGATGAGCTTGTGATGTCTGTCATCTGTGAAGAAAGGGACTGAGGAGTTCATTGCATTCTGTCTTCTCCCGGTAGCTGACTTGAGAGCAATTATTGGAAGTGGAGAGCTGCAGGTGGAAGCCTCCTGTATTAAAAGTGTATAGGAAAAAGGTGCAGCGTTCAGATTAACCAAAGTTACTGGAAACTTGTTGCATGGAAAAAAAAAAATCCTGCAGGTAGTTCTCTGGGATAGAGTATTTCAAGGAATCTGTGTGAACATTCTTACATGATACTATCATATTTTATTTTTCAGTTGTTTTTAAAACCTCGTTTATCAGCTGACTTAAATTGTATATGAAAAATTATGTATTTATAGATCTTAAATTCTAAGTAAGAAATTACAGAAATACTATTTTTTCTTGAGAGAGCAAATCTGAAGTTTATCATATACCATTCTAAAGAGCTGAAATTTTCTTTTTTTGTTCTTTATACTTACTTAACTGGTAGAGAACTCAGCTACATAATACAATGACAAAGATATATTGGAACAATACAGGTTGGCCCAGAGCTAGTTGTGTTGGTAATACAGACCTGAAATTGCACAGTTTTGGAAAACTTGCTGATTTAAATGGCAAATGTCCTTCACTGTTTTACTCTGTGGTCTGTGTAGATAGTTGTAATTTCGCTTTGGGAATTGCCTATTTGTCAGATGTCAGGATGTGCCTTACAGCAAACTAACCAAGAAAGATGTTCTGTAGATTCTGTCCAGAGCTCACTTAAAAGCAGCACTACAATCTGACCGTTGAAGGTGGGGCATAGCTTGTTAATTATATGTTTAAGAGGCTGAACATTGTATACCAGTCACATCTGAGCTTGGAAAGAAATCAAAACTCTCAAAGCAGTCATTCAATGAACAAAGCTACACTTCTGTTAAAAATTGGTGTAGGCTTTTGTTGCACTATGAAGTTGCAGTAGGGCAAGAGGCAGCTGTAGATTTTTGAGGTTACAGTTTCATAGGATATATGTATTTTAAAGCTTAGATATTGCTGGAACTGATGGCTTTGCGTGAATACGGAGCAGCTTATGTTAGGATAGGCATTGTTAACAACTATGTGCAATTTGAAGGGACTGTGATCTTTAGGCATAGTGCATTCATGAACTGTGCCAGATTCTGCTGATTCTGCAGTTAACTTTTTCAATGTACAGTATCTGATTTGTGGAATTTTATACAGTTTCTAGATTAGAAACCCGAGATTGTGTAATTTTTTTGAGTTATTTTTAAGGACTAAACCTGGGCCTATTAATGTAAAAGCTTTTTGCAAGTTTTTGCTACTAGAACATATGTGCAACATTAGGAGTAGTTTCATTTTGCTTGGTTAACTATGCATATAATATTTCTTTTATATATATATATTTTAGGGTCTTGGGGAAGTATCTGCTCTCCATTCCCCCCTTTCTATCCTCCCTTTCTCCCCCTTGTCCTCCATATATACAGAACTTTCACATATTTGGTTAATGCAAAAATTACTTGTTAGTTTTAGACTAGGGACTGAAGTTGAGATTGAAGTTTTTCTTTAAACCTATCCAGATTTCTCATGTTTATGACTTGGGTAGTCCCGTGCTGCTTTCATGGCAGGACAAAATACAGCTAGAACATCTTCCTGTGTTCTTTGATAGAACGAAAACATATATATTGAAAACCTATATCTTAACTTTGGTCACGCTGAATGAAAGTTTTATTTCCTTAAGTACTGTTTTTCTCTGTAGGTACTTTAATGATTCTGAAGTCTGCATGCAGTAACAATCCCAGCTATATTGACAGATTGATTTCAGTTTTTATGCGATCTCTGCAGAAGATGGTCAGGGAACACTTAAACCCACAGGCTACAGCAGGAACAGCAGAAGCAAATACAGGTATGATGGTATTTAGACTAAGGATGTTAATGATTAGAAATGTTGTATTAACCTTTAGGATGTATTAACATAGTAAAGGAGTTCAGATGGTTTTGTGTCCATTGTTACATGTTGAAAAATACGTCAGCATTAGTGAGAAATACTACTTAAGTATTGAAGAATGGAAGAAATGCACTAGGAGTTCCTGTTACCTGGTTAATGTGTGAATTTCGGTGTTAACCCAGACACTTCAGTGAATGGTTAGTGAATATATAGAAATATTGAAATATAGCAATACTCAAATTCTGTAAGATTTTTGAGGGGAGAGGGGCTGAATTTTTTTGGTCTGTGCTTTCACTTTTTTATTTTCACTCCTCCCTGTTTGGTAACAATGGAACAACTGTGAAATTAACTTGTGTGAGCTGACGCTTTAGTTTTTATCTTGAAAATAGCATCTTTTTAATTCTGGACAATTCTGTCTGTCATCAAATGAATGAGGTCATGAGTCATAGAAAAAATCAGATGTTCTTGTAGAAGACGATTCAGAGCTAGTAAAGAGCACTTTGGTTTATTAATGAATAAGCTGCTGAAGGAAAGACTTTGTAAGAATTGCTGCTGTTAGAGTCCCAGCCCGTATTTTAATTAGATAAGTGAGAACCTGGCAGGTTTTATTAACACCAAGAAGCAATTGGAAAATTATTAAACTTGACAGATAAGCAAGTCAGGAAATTAACGGAACAGAATAGGTGTGCTGCATCATAGAGTATTTCTTTCACAAGTTTAATTGCAGTTTTTCAGTACTGGGGTTCTGTAATTTACCAAAATGAAACCACACAGGCTTGCCTTTAGGATTGTGAATGAATGGATTTGAGGTGGTTTTTTGAAGGAGTGTGAGTTATTTATGAATGGAAAGTAGTAATTCTGAAACATTATTTCCAGGGATCTATTTCCAGATATTGTCATTACTATTTTTAAAATTACAGTAGCTCATCTTGAGAGTATTTTATTAGGTGTTTTATAGGAGTATACCCAATTCTAATCCTTTATTTGCATCCATAGCAGGTACAAGTGAGCTAGTAATGCTAAGCCTGGATCTCGTGAAAACTCGCCTGGCTGTGATGAGCATGGAAATGAGGAAAAATTTTATACAAGCTATTCTAACATCTCTCATTGAAAAATCTACTGATGCCAAAATTCTTCGTGCAGTGGTAAAAATAGTGGAAGAGTGGGTGAAAACAATTCCCCGATGGCAGCTAATCAGGTAAATTAAGACTATAGAAATCATTATTGCTCTCAAATGCTACGTAATTGTAAGTCAGTGTTATAATTTTCAGGTTTTGACAGTGAGGTTTGTAAAGGATCTGTTATATATGTTAAGATGCCCTTCATGAGGTTTGGAATATTTTGCATCCACTGTGGAAGTAAATGGAGTGAAAGATGCCTAGCTTTTTAGGCTTATATTCAGTGTGTGATCTGAAGTGCCGTTTTGCTAAGAACTTGTTTCAAAGTAAAAGTTTTAAACTCTTTCACATTAACTAGGATAGGTTCTTCAGGAGGAGAATGACTAATGCTGGTTTAAATCATGTTATTTCTCTAACGTTTTGTGGCCTCCTCAATTTGCTGTATTTTCTGTTAGAGTTGAGTACTTGAGAGTCTAGTGCTCTATAAAAGGACGTGCACTTTTAAAAATTGAAGTTAGATTTTTGTAATCATTGAACAACTCGAGCCTGGTTTTAGTCACGATTTTAAAACTCTGTAGCATATATTAGAAGGGTAAATGCTTGAGTTATTTTTCAAGAACTATGACCTTCTACCAAGCTGTTTTTCAGTACTTTAGAAGTAAAAGAGTGACATAAAGGATGGCTGAGGTGTACTTTGAATGTGCCGGTACTCTGCATGTTTTAAGATGAAGTGACAAAATTAATCATGTCTTCTTTTAACACAGACACCTACTCTCCGGGAGAAGTCCATTTTACTAGTGAAAATGATGACTTACATTGAAAAGCGTTTTCCAGAAGACCTTGAATTAAATGCCCAGTTTTTAGACCTTGTTAACTATGTCTATAGGTAATTACAGCAATTAATCATTTATTGCAACTTATTGGTTCATAATTTGTATCATATATGACCTTTATAACATAGCATCAATCTTTTAGGTTTGAGTTAAGTGATTAGTATTTTTTTTCTTTTTTCCTAAAATGCAAAATCATTTGATTTCACTGTGACCACAGAATGTGTTTAAAAGACAGTTTGAAAATGGAAGTTCTTTGAAAGGATTTCTGTTTTGACTCCACTAAAATATTCCCACTGTCACAACCTAGTCCTTTCCCAAGACAACCGGGTGTCTTCGTAGCTGGTTGCATTCTAAACATTATGGTGATAGCTGAAATCTCTCTTTTCACATCCATATGGTATAAAGATTTGGGTTTTTTTTTTGTCAAAAATTTGTTGTACATTGCACTTGCAGGAGAGTTACTTTGCTAGAGCTAAACTGGCAGGATTTGAAATGCAATGAAATAATTAATTATCAACAAGTGCCAGGGATTTAATTTTGTGCTGATGATTCACATTATTTTGAATCACTCTTTGCTGCTGTTCTGTTTGCTGGGTAATTGTGCAAACCCCTAGTGTGGACATGGTGATCAGAAGTTTGTTATCAATGAATATCATGTGTCATTTCAAACAGGATACAGATGTGGCTGAAAGTGTTTCATAATTATAATACAGTTTTATCCTGAAAGAGTTTTTATCATAGTTCTAGGGTAGTTTTCTAGGAAGCAGCAGTATTTTCATTGCTGTGTCTTTCAAAATGCCACACCTGTATGTCTGCAACACCATGTGGGCTCCTACAGAGTATCACCTCTATTGATTTTTAGTATTTCATCTGCAAAACATAGAAGGTTTCTCTTTGTAATGTCTCTGTCATATCATCTTTATCATTTTAGGGATGAGAATCTTTCTGGCAGTGAACTTACTGCTAAACTGGAGCCAGCGTTTCTCTCGGGTTTGCGTTGTGCCCAGCCACTCATCCGAGCCAAATTTTTTGAGGTCTTTGACAATTCCATGAAGCGGCGTGTTTATGAGCGCCTCCTTTATGTGACCTGTTCTCAAAACTGGGAAGCAATGGGAAACCACTTTTGGATCAAACAGTGCATCGAGGTGGGGAAATTATTTGCGTTGGTAATATAATTTGAGAAGTATGTTTTATTCCTTATTTTTCTTGGTTGGGTGTAAAAGCATTATGCAGCATTGCTTGTGGTATGTATTATCTGTATCAAAGCTAAAAATATTAAGTCTACTGCCTCAGATACTTCCTGTGGTGCTTAAAAATAAACACAATGTCTAGACCATGAAATGGTGATACTTTTAAAGTGGCTTTATTATCGACCTTTAAAATCTATTTTCTCTGTGAAAAGAGTAATGACCAGGTTAATACTTCTTTAAGAAAACCCATCTCTTAAATGGTGGCATTTATAAAAAAAAATAAAAGAATTGTCATAGTAGATGTTTTCAAGAAAACTGTTAAGGCCAGAGAGTCTGTTCTGGTGATACGATAACTGTTAGGTGGGATTAGCACTGAAACGGAATTGCGCTTTGATTTGGTTTATTTAAAACAAGATGCGGCCAAACTGCCTTTTTATTTTTATTTTTGGAACAGTTTGCATGTTAAAGCATGGGCTTAAAGTGACTGTGAGGATAACCTTGTACTCTTAAAGGTATTAGAGCTCCTTCCAGACAGATAAAGAACAGCATTGCTTGATTTTTTTTTTACCCCCTTACCTGTTTTTGGGAGCACTTCCATGTTAATGGTGAGAGTCTATATACGTTAGCTGATTTGAGGGCACTAAATATACATGTCAAAAAGCACAAAATACGTAATTTAGGCATAAAAGGTTCCTATTTCTTCAGCATTTTCAGGAGAGGCTTGAAAAATGTTCTTGAAAGTACAGTCGTGAACTTCGAAGTGGAGGCAAAACGTAATGAGTTTAAGATGAAAATATCTTAATGTATTTAATGAATAAAGGTAATAAATAGGCTTTAAACATTATAGCAACTTTTATCTTGTTGATATTAAATTGTAGTAATGTTTTCCTTGAAATAATACAGTAAAACATATATTTGCTTTTGAATGTCTTAGCTCCTGTTAGCAGTGTGTGAGAGGAATACTACAATTGGGACAAGCTGTCAGGGTGCTATGCTGCCCTCCATCACCAATGTTATCAACCTTGCTGACAGTCACGATAGAGCAGCATTTGCCATGGTAACTCATGTCAAACAAGAGCCTCGTGAAAGAGAAAACAGTGAATCCAAAGAAGAGGTAACTTAGACAAAATACTGTAGACAGATCTTATTTATGTAATATTGCTCGCCATAGTTTCTCATTGTGTAAGTTTGGAGAATATGACTTGAAGATGACGTGCACAGATTGTGCAGTGTATCTTGTGTTTAATACACTGTGTTTTAACCATGCATGGGTTTCTCAGAACTTGCACTCATTTGTTTAGCCTTTTCTTTACCATAGTACTCTAGCAGTTACATATTTGAACCTAAAGAACAAGCAGAAACAGTGAGACCTGAAATAAGTTGTTTGGAAGGGCATTTTATATTTGTATGGGGGGAAAAAGCAGAAGTACATAGAAAATGTCAGCATGCTTTGTGTTGTTTGCTTCTGCATAGGATGTTGAAATAGACATTGAATTGGCTCCAGGAGATCAGACCAGTACACCTAAAACTAAGGAACTTTCTGAGAAGGACATCGGCAATCAGCTGCACATGTTGACCAACCGGCATGACAAATTCCTTGACTCTCTTCGAGAAGTGAAGGTTGGTACGGGTTGTCGGCTTCCTGACAAATCCCTTTAATACTGAAATCTTCAGCCTGACCTGACATGCCTTTTTTTCCCCTTATCTGACATTTCTGTTTTTTTTTAGCTGACTTTATTTTTAATGTAGGCATCTCTTATAAGCTGATGTAATTTCTTGTGTAGAATAAAAAATTCTTAAGTCTTCACTTAATTGCTAGTTTTTACTTTATTACTTTTCTACAAAGTTAAATTGCATCCTTCTCCACCTGTAAGTATATTTTAACTGTTCAGTTAAGAAAACAGTGGTGGCAAAGACAGGGTATAGGATCAGAAAAGTGTATCAGCATCTTATGTTTAAATAATTTCAAAGAAACTAATTTTAGCTGACAGCTATGTTGAAATAGTACTGCCATAACAGCTCTATCCAATTAACTTTACCAGTCATCAACTTCTTTCCTTTTTCCTTCTATTTTTTTTTATTAATAGTAAGAGTAATGAATCAGAGCCTTGATCAACATGAAAATAGGATTAAGTTCTTGCTACAGTAATCTGTATCACTGAAGGAAATGTCTTTTTGATGCATTGGTTGGAAAAGGCATTTGCTTTACTGCTTAAACAACTGTATAACTGCGTACTACTTTTTTCTATAAATTGTATTTTTCTCATTTGTATCCATTTCTTTCTCTTTGTTCCTAGACTGGAGCGTTGCTGAGTGCCTTTGTCCAGTTATGTCATATTTCCACACCGTTAGCAGAGAAGACTTGGATACAGCTTTTTTCTCGACTTTGGAAAATCTTGTCTGACAGACAACAACATGTGAGTATCTCTCTCTTCACTTATAAATTCCTCTTTGACTGGTGTTTCAAGAAAAAAAGTATTTGTATGATGGCATAGTGACTTGTTCACTTGCTTTGAGAAGTTTGCCATTCTTTGTGGCTAGTGAATCTTTTGAATGGAATAGGGTCCTTCAGCTTACAAAGAGGAATACCCTTATGAAATGACTGTTTCCTGTATTAATGTGATTTTAAATCGAAATTCTCTAATTGAAGAATCTGAATGAGCAAATAACTATTCTTATGTTTTTTGTTCTAGGCTCTAGCAGGTGAAATAAGCCCGTTCTTGTGCAGTGGTAGCCATCAAGTACAGCGAGATTGCCAGCCAAGTGCACTGAATTGCTTTGTGGAAGCAATGTCACAGTGTGTTCCTCCCATTCCCATCAGACCTTGTGTCCTGAAATACTTGGGTAAAACTCACAATCTCTGGTTTCGTTCTACACTGATGCTGGAACATCAAGCCTTTGAAAAAGGACTGAGTCTACAAATTAAGCCTAAGCAGACAACAGAATTTTATGAGCAGGAAAGCATAACTCCTCCTCAACAGGTAGTGTTATATTAATGGAAATACCTTATGAAATATGAAGAGAAACACACAATGACAGTATAGTACGATAGTATCACAGAATCATTTAACTTGGGAAAGACCCTTAAAGTTATTGAGTCCAGTCATAAACCTAACAATGCCAAGTCCACCACTAAAACATATCCCTAAGCACTACATCTACACAGCTTTTAAATATCTCCAGGGGTGGTGTCTCCACCACTTCAGCAGCCTGTTCCAAAGCTTGACATCGTTTTCACTGAGGAATGTTTTCCAGTCTAAACCTCCCCTGGCACAATTTGAGGCCTCTTTCTCTTGTCCTATTGCTTATTACTTTTGAAGAGAGAGCAACACCCACATTGCTACATCCTCCTTTCAGGTAGTTGTAGCGAGCAATAAGATCTCCCCTAAGACTCCTTTTCTCCTCTAACGAATTGCTACCCCCAAAAATGGAGTTCCCTGTAAACAGGTGCTGTTGTAGTCTGTCAGGTAGTTAAGATCTACCTGGGCATGTTTGCGATCAGCTGAGGAAGCTAAGTATTAGATTCTTTTTACATTAAAGACTGAGCTGTTGGCTTGTTAAACAATTTTGTTCTCTATGGTTTGATCTGATATATCAGGGAAGATCAGGAAGTATCAGTGTGCAAACTGTAGTGAAGCAATAGTGTTTTTTGGTCTTTTGAGGGTTTTTTGGTCTTGTAATGCAGTGGAGTTGTTCTCGGTACTTGGTCATTACTAGTTGCTTGTCTTCTAGAGTTTAAAAAGAGTTTATATGAACACTTCTCTGTTTACATATCTTTCTCAGTTTGCCTCAGTGTAGAACATACGGGTTTGCTATCTACTGTGCTTTATAAGAACAGCTTGACTATGGAGAAATGTGTGTGCTTAACATCCTAGGAAATACTGGATTCCCTTGCTGAGCTCTACTCTTTGTTACAAGAAGAGGATATGTGGGCAGGACTATGGCAGAAACGCTGTAAATTCCCAGAGACAGCAACAGCTATTGCCTATGAACAACATGGCTTTTTTGAACAGGTACACTCTTGATATTAAAAATGATTTGAGTACGTCTACTGTCAGGATGATTCTGGTCAGCAGGAAAATATTCTGCGTATTAATAAATAGCTTCAGTCTTCTAAAATGGAAAGTGCCACAGCTTCTCTACTGGCTAAAGTGGTAGTTTAATGTCATGTAATACCTAGATAAGGTGAGATTTTTGAGCACATCCATCAGGTTTTCATGACATTTGTAAAGCTGCCAAAAAATAACTATATTCAGAAATGAGTTAACACACATCACTCTTCACTTTCATCTATTTATTTATTTATTTAACTTAGAATTCATAGACATTTTATCATAACTTTTTTATAAGGAAAAGAATGTTGAGTTAATGTGTATATAGCAGTTGTAAAACATAAAATGGTTTGATCTCTATTTAGGCTCAGGAAACTTACGAAAAAGCAATGGAAAAGGCAAAGAAAGAACATGAACGGAACAATGCTTCTCCTTCAATCTTTCCTGAGTATCAGCTCTGGGAAGACCACTGGATTCGGTGAGACTTAAAAGCTAATGTAGAAGCATTTTTGCCCTGCAATAGAAGTAAAATACCCTGCTGGTTTAAAGCATTAGTTATGAGAATGAATTTAGCGCAGGATTTAGCTAAGATACAGGGGAAAGTGATATGCCTGGAGTGTTGTAAACACATAACATACTGTTGATAGAAACAGACTGGAGTTAAAGTTTGCTTTTCCTTTTTACAATGGTTGTTCTGGGAGACACAAAATGCAGCTCTTCCCACTTCACAGATTTCTGTGTTATAACTGGTAATAAATAAATAATTAAAAAAACCATCCTATCTGGATGAAACTTTTGCAGTGGTTGCAGAGCTGTTCATAGACAAACAAATATGCAGATAATATTCTGATACACAACATTTACAGTCACTTTTATGGAAGGTTTTGGTAAGCAAATTGACAATAGTTCTGATTTTCTTAGTTGCTCAAAAGAACTGAACCAATGGGAACCTCTGACAGAATATGGCCAGTCAAAAGGTCATATCAATCCTTACCTCGTACTGGAGTGTGCATGGAGAGTCTCAAACTGGACTGCTATGAAGGAGGCTTTGGTGCAGGTGAGTGTAGGCTTTCTGTGCTAATGTTTCATTTATTTCTTCATTTTACTGATTGCATTTCTGATAAGTCAGCACTACAGTTCATTTCACAGACACGGTGAACTGCTCTTGGGAAGTTTTCTTTGATATCCCAGCTCACAGCTGGGTATTTTGGCAATGAAGCATGTTATTTCAACAGACAAACTTGGTTCCTTTTTTTTATCTGTTTATAAAGCTGCAATGTATGTAAGTAATGTGGCCAGGGCAGGTGAAAGGCAAGGTGCATAGTCATGCATCATTGAAAAGGAACAAATGCCTTTCAGAGTGTGTGCCATCAGAGATATGTGGAGAAACTTAAAATGGAACCCTTGCAAGTATATGGTATTATTTAAAATAATACAGTGTTGGAGAGGGACAACTTTTTGTATTTTACACCTTTACAGGAACAAATATTCATTTTGTAAAATGGAATAAAGTATGCAAATACATCTGTTATCATCTCCCTGCCTGTGGACAACACAACCATATGTCCAGGTTTAAAAGAGCAAAAAGCTATTGCCCCTGGTTTTGTTTCTTTTAGTACCTGAAAGGCAAAGCCAAAGCTTTCTCAACTTCTACTGCCCAAGCGTAAAACCACTAAACATAATTTGTTGTATTCATCTCCACTACACATGAAGGGGTATTAAAATATGTATGAAAATGTGACAGTTTAGGACTTGTCAGTTAGGTTTGGTTTACATTAAATACTTTAGTGTATCTGAGGAATATTTGTACAGCTGCATTTCAGGATCTGTGTTAAAAAAAAATCCCTGAAAATGCAACACGAAATCTCAGGTTTGGTGTTTACTGGATGAGGCTTGTGTACACTGCAGATTATACCAGTGGTTATTAGTGTTTTGATGAAGACAGTGAGAAATTTAAAGTTGTTTTCATGTGGTGGGAAATGTATTACGATTACTTACTTGGCACATGCTGGTTTTCTTGTTCCTTAGGCCTTATAGTCTTGCTTAGCAGAGGCATAGTAGAAGGTTTTTGTTCTTTCAGTAGCTATGCTTTTCTGTAGTGCCTGGGGATTGCTTTCTTTATGTGTCTTCTTTTGCTTTCTTTGTAAGTACTGAAATACTTTATTACAGCAAATTAGCTAATTAGATTTCTAGCTTTATTCTCACTTTGAGTCTACTTTAATTCCATTCAATATAGGACTCATTTTATTTTGCAATATATCCATTACATATAATATTAAAATATCTTGGGAGCACCAGAGGTTGGAGCCAGTGTGGTCAAAACTGGAAAGCAAAGATCTAATGAGAGATGAGGGACAAGAAGACTGGATAAGGAGCCTCAGGCAATGAGCCTGAGATTGGGAATCAATGAGATGAGTATGGGGTGAGGATGAAGAAGGCTGGGGAAGCAGAAATCGGACTAGGAGTGGCAGGGATAACTGGGTAAATAGACTGAAGCAAGAAGCTGAAGTGCTTTCCTTTGGGAAGGTGTAAAGAACTTGATAGACAGGAGAGAGGCATTGAATATTGCAGGCTGTGTCAGGGATAGTGTTTGAGTTGATTGACACAAAGAGAGATGGGGATTGGATTTAAACGAGGACCATAGAATCATAGAATGGTTTGGGTTGGAAGGGACCTTAAAGATCACCTAGTTACAACCTCTGTGCCATGGCAGGGGCACCTTCCACTAGATCACCAAGGTTACAGAATAAATGTTTTTTTGGTGAATAAATACTTTTATTCTGTAAAAGTAGACCATAAAATAAATAGAATCATAATGAGTAAGCCCAAGGTCATACTTACCTTCTAGATGAGTGATGTTCAAATGCATTCCCCAACCAAATTTTTGTATGTATAATCTTTATGCTAGAAAGCATGCAAGTAAAAATACTGAGACCACTTATAAGAGAAAGTAGATTTTTGTGAAGTGACACTGTTTAAATCTGCAGTCTTCACTGAAAAAAGCTAAAAATCATTTTCATCTCCTCTCAAATTGTGACAATTTGTTTGAAGTAAATATCATAACAATTGTAGGGACTTATATATATGTATATGTTTGTGACAGAGTGCTGAGGTCTTGAGATAGCACTGCCAGTAGGAATTGTTTCCTTTAAATTCCTTATTTGATATTCTGAGGAATCAGAAAATTTGAGTTTGGAATTTTCTGATGTCCCAAGGTTTTTATGGAAGCTTAATGCCTCAATGATTGTGCTTTTATAGCTTAATGTCAAGTTTAGAGAACCATACAATAGCTTGAGTTGGAAGGGATTTCTGGATTGCATCTGCTCCATTGCTTCATTCAGAGCAGAGCCCAAGTAGATCAGGTTGCCTTGTCTAATAGAGTTTTAGTATCTTTAAGAACTGAGATGCTTCAGCCTTTCTGGACATATTCTTCATCTGAAGTAGCATAGATGTGCCCTATGTGTTACGTGTTGTTTTAGAAGCCAGTGCAGTACTTAACCTCTTTGTTTAGAGCTAAAGAACTTGTGTATGGCAAGTGAGGTTGTTACCATCTTCAGCTGGTAATGAATAATATGTATTGTTTGTACTTCCCCGCTATTGACCTTCCTGATTCGTTACGGAGTTCATTATTGTGTTCTGCTTGTAATTCATTTTGCTGAACAGCATGCACTGCTAAAACATTTAACCTTCCCTTTGTCCTTTCCTGGGTTTCACTCATGAGACTGTGTTCTCTGCTATCAGTGTGCTTGATGAATGAATGCTCTGTAAAGTTTTGGCTGTTACAGAACAGTTTGAAGGTGGGTGATACACTACTGGCAGAAAATAACACTGTGTAAGATTTAAATCTGGAAGATCTTTTGTTCTTTCCAAGTGTTCATAAACATTTTTATTGTGTGAATCACGTTTAAATGGCATGGCAGACATGCTGTAAATGACACCCTCACTTTCTGAAAAGGTGCAATGGAAAATATGTAGGTAGGTGTTTTTATCTGAGAGCAAATTGCAAGAATATTGCATTAAATCAGAAGTGGAAATAAGCTTGCTGATCTTCATTGCACGGTTGCTATGTAGTGTGATGTTACTGGAATTACTCTCCTAAAGATGTCAGAGTTCGGAAAAAGGTGGTGAACTCGATATTTACAATAGAATGTTACTAACAAAGCTCTGAGTAGAGCCTTAGGCAGTGGTGGGTTTTGTATTTGAGAGAGTCAGGAGAATTAGTCCCTCACTTAATTGGGGTTTATTGTTTTATTGTTTTATCAGTAGTGTTTAAGTGTTGAACCAATACCTACCAGTTAATAGTATTACATGTCAAATTGCAAAAGAGAAAACATGATTATGAAAAATGCTGAGCATCCTTTAATTCCAGTATCTTGCAGCACTAAGTTCACATATACAGAATAACCAAGCAGCTTAATTGTGACAACATAGTCTTGCATGATAAATATGTAGAGTTGTGTGTGTCGTACTTTCTCAAAAATCATGCTGTTATGTTTTCTAAATGTAGTATGTTTATTCTGCTGTAACACTTTTGTCAGAAGGGAAAATAGGGGGATGCATCAGTATGTTTTGCCTTAGAGGCTAAATTATGAGAACAATAAAAGTTGCTCAGTTAATTAAAGGTAGCATCCTTTGATGGAACCTAAATTAAGGGTGTCAAACTACTATAACATTTGAAATAGATTTGTTCCATATTTGTAGTACTGATGGTTTGAATTAAATGAGTGTTTCTAAAGATGGATTTTATCTTTTATCATCCCATGAGAAGCCCGATATGTAAGTAGCAAGCTGTATATGTGACAAAAATTATCTTATAGGTTATATTTACATTTTAATTAGCTTCTTTTGTTTTTACAGCAATTAGTATTTTGTGCCCTATTTATGCAACTTCAGTGTCTAATTATAGAAATATTATTATTTGAAAAAACTTTAATGCTTAATATAAGAACTGTATTGTACAGTATGTTATAAACCTTCAGTTCAAACAGGATGAAATAGATCATGGCTGACAGGTTCTAGTTTTGGAGATTTGCAGGCTGAGTGGAAATGACAACCGCAGATAACTGCTGATATGCTTTAGCTGCAGTTGTATTAAATGAGATATTTTCAGTAATGAGACATTTGCTAAACTACGAAGGAGAAGATGCTGCTGAAGCCATAAATGGAGCTTTTGTGGCTCTACTCAGAATCTTGTCAAAGTGTCAGGACACGTTTGCATAAATAATTAGGTTGTGAAAGAATAATTGATTCTATGCTGCTATACTCACTACTCCAATTTTACTGCTATTCTGTAATGTAGCTGGTTTTGCCAGGTTCCATGGCTGATTCACAAAAGAGGTCAGAAAGCATGGCAAATAGTATCAGTTTTTGTAAATCTTTGTGAAACACTTCTAATAATCTACCTATTAAAGCTGAGCTATTAAAACAGCGAGTGGCCTTTGATAGGACCTGAGTCTCATTTCCATTTGCTCACATTGCCTTTGTGTTTAATGATCCAGTAGATAATGCAATAAAGAAAGATTATTTTCACTGTGTAAGTGTAAGGTTGCTACCTGGCAGTTTCTTGTTGCTGGTTCAGGCATGAAAGTCAGTTGAGGATAACAGAAATAACAATTGTAGTGGTTAAGATGCAGTATATCAACAAGAAGATAATGCAGAAGGATTTGTGTGTTGCATATCAAAACATAAAGGGTTTGATATAAAGTGGAAGAAAGAAAAGTGAAAAGTTCAAAATTGAAAGCCTGCAGTGTCAGCTAGTGACAAGTACAAGTTTACTGTAAAATACTCACAGAGTTTCCTTGCAGGACAGTTCAGGTACTTTGCTATTTTTAGTTGCCATATTTCTGCTCTTCCAGGACTTCAAGAGAATGGTTTAAAATGATTGTTAAGATTATTGACCTGACTTTGCCCCTGTACTCGGAGATCACATTGACAGAAATGGGAGGTTAGTTACTTCCCTAGTTATCAACTGTTTATTCTCACAGGCTTAGTAATGTCCTAGAGCGGGCAGTTAGGAAGTATAATGCTAGCATAATGTGCTGACATACAGGGATGGGATCCTTTTAAGTGAGAAGTTGACATTACTTGTGCTGGAGTCCCTGAAGCATTTCAGAGGTAGTGTATGTTATCTGCTGAGGATCACCTTTTTTCTTTATCCAGGGTGAATTGGTTTGCAGTGAGCTTCATGCTTCTGTTGCAAGACTGCTTTCAGCTTACTCAGCTGTCTGAGCTGCACTGCAGTTGTCAGGGTAAAAATACCCTAACAGCGGGTTGTACTCAGGCACTTCTGCTCTAGTGCTGAATTGGCAATTTATTTGCTCGTCTGCCCTTGCCAATAACTTTAAGAGAGCTGAAACTCCACTAATGCCAAAAATCGTGATATTTTAGTCTGATATTTTAAGAAAATGAGCTAATTTTCATAAAAAATAAAACCAAGCATCTACTTAAGAAGGCTTTTTGAGTATGAATGGTCCTCACTAGACTTTTTTCCTTTTCATTACAGGTGGAGTTGAGTTGTCCAAAAGAGATGGCCTGGAAAGTGAACATGTACAGAGGTTACTTAGCAATTTGCCACCCAGAAGAGCAACAGCTTAACTTCATTGAGCGCCTGGTGGAGATGGCGAGTAGTTTAGCCATTAGAGAATGGCGAAGGCTTCCTCACGTAGTCTCGCATGTCCATACTCCCCTTCTCCAGGTAAGAATGAAACGGGTTTTATTGCCATTTATTTTCCTGTAGCAGGTTTCAGAACTTTTAGTAAGTATAAGCATAAAATACCTCACTGTGTAGTATTGATTGATTTTTCGTAATGGTATTTTTTTGTTAAAAGTTGCAGAATTTGCATTTTCATTTGGCTTTCTTTTCAAGTTTTTATAGTTTTACCTGAATTCCTTCTGTTTGTGGCATATAGAGGTAGCTATTTAAAAATTGAGCAGATGGCTCAGGTTTTTCTTGTGGCTTAATGCATAATGCAATGCAGTACTTGGATGTCTTGAAGATTCAGTGGGTTTTAAAGCGAGGTCCATGTTGGGTGGGTGTATTATTGCATGAAGTTACTTGCAGAGATGTTGAAACAACCTAAGTGTTCTTTTCAGTTCAAACTGTTACATTTTAAATCAGGGCACGAACAGTTACCTCAGTAAGGGACAAGTGTATTGAGAATTGCTGCTGTTTCTTTGAGGATCAGCGTTCTCAACAGGCTAAGCAAGATCTGAACATCCATGTGGCCTTAGCATTAAGGTGAAAGAACCAGACACTGTAAAAGTCTGTTGTCAGTGAGGGACTTTTTGGGTGAGCGCTACCAGCTTGAGGGAAAATACTGTATGTTCAGGCCAGTGTGAGCCTTACCTTTCTTTGCAGTTTCTACATTATGTTGCCGAGTGTTGTGATTTGCATCGGGGGAAGAAAGTGGGAAGGAATCTAGGCTTTAAGTACATGATATTTCTCACTGGACAGGGAGCTAATTGTACAAAAGTTGTGCTGGAGAGAGGATTTAATTAGATAGAACTAACTCAGAGCTTTTTGCATTGGTCTTTGCATTGCAGCTAGCTCATTTGGCAGGTTCTGTTCAACATTGTATTAAAATGTTGTAATAACATTGGAAAAAGAATTCCCATGGTGAGTCACATTGCTTCACAGACTGAAAGATGTTGTGGGTGGGGAAGAATGATACCTGCTGCCCCCATCTAATCTGATACTAGCTGCAGGAAAGAAAATATCTTTGGTCTGAGTAGAAGGCTGCATTTCAGTAATGTGCCTTGTCTGCATGTGGGTGCACAGAGTCCACATTTAGCTGCGCTGATTGGAAAGGTTAATTTTTAATTCCAGTCTGTGGAGCACTTGTGTGAATAGGTCAGCTGGAAGATTTGAGTCAATGGTAACCGCTGTCAAGGGCCTTTTTGCTGAAGTGGAGGAGTGGACTGCTTGGATCAAAAGTGCATGGAGCCCTGTGGCCTTCCTGCTTTGTGATCTGAAAGAGATCTGTATGGTTTCTGGAGAAAAATGGACAAAGCAAGTATGAAGTTTTGAGGGAAGCTGGCTCCTAAAGTAGGGGCAGAATTCTGTCGGTGAAGCAGTGAGCTGACCTGTCCAGAATGAAGTGAGGGGCAGCTAATGAATTCGGGGTTACAAGAACTTCAGAAACAAACAAAACCCCCGACACCTCCCCCAGAAGCAAATAAAAAAGCCCTGACAAAAGTGGAGCGTTACCTAATCTTAAGTGGCTTAATTCTTTGTCAAGAGCATTTAAAACAGGGGGTGAAGTTTGTAACTTGAGTTTCATACTTCCTGGTTAAGTTATGGCAGTGTCTTGCACGTGACTTTTAACAGCACTGATGTTCAAGTAAACTCTTCTGTGTATGCTTGAATCCTTGCCTTACAAAGGATGAGTAACTTTCCAGTTGGATAACCCAGTATGTACACAGAGGATGGGCAAAGCTAACATTTTTGGTGCTGTTTTTTGACTTTTTTTCTTAACTCTGTCATGCATTTCTAGAAGGTAGAGCTCGTTAGCTGCTTCTGAATCATAAAAGCATTTTCCTCTCAAAAGGGAGTATGCTATTTTATGTTTCTCTAAAAGAGTGTGCTCGGAATAAGAAAAATAAAAGATTACTTTTCTTTCATCTTTGCTAAACAGGTTCTTAGTGCTTATTTTAGTGTGCCGTATTTTAGCCCTCAAATCATTAAATATTATGAGGTAAAGAATGTACTGCTTTCCAGCTTTATTTAAACATAAACTGGTTTTATGATGCTGTGCATACACCAAGTACATCTTTATTTTTGCTGTGAGCAATCTTTTATTTTGCTCACACAACACTGATAACTCAATTTCAAAACAAGATGTCTTTAAATCTTGTGCTTTTAGTCTTTCTCTTTGGCATACATGTTACTTGTAAATGGTCCACTTAGAAAATTAGGGAAAAGTACTTGTTTCTAATCCTGTCAGGAAGACCTTATGAACTCTTGAGACCACTTTTTTCCTCTGGAAATATTTTGGGGAAGCAGCTGGCACAACTCTGATAATACAGAATATGCTGTTTAATTTTTGTGATGAAATAACATGTATTACGTGGTGACAAAATGTATAACTTGTGTCCTTTGCAACTTTTGCACATACTACACCATAACATAAATGGACTTCTCTTTCCTTTTGAAATGTGTGAAATATCAACACCTTTTTTGCTTTCTCTTGGATTCAATTATGTAAATAATGAATTTTGCAACTGTAAGAGAATTTTTTAGAGTAGATGTTATTGCCAAGTATAATTGAACGGAAGTAGGTACCTAAATTCATCCTCAAAAAATAGGATTTGGCCTTGAGATGCTTCCAACAACTTGTTGAAAATAACCATGTGTGAAAATGAACCAGAGCATGAAAGCGGGGCTGAGGCAGGATTGTGTTCTGTATGTGATCTGGACAAAGCATGCCATTCTTTTTCTGTTTAGGCTATGTTCCCGTTTAGGTGTCCTGCTAAACATGTACCTGATGAAGATGAGTACTTGTTATTGTTGAGGGAACTTTTCATCACCAGGGGAGAAATTCTGGAAATATCAGTGGGCACTGTATGTGATCTCGTAACAGGGATACGTGTATTCGTGGACTATGGATGAACCTTATCTGTAGAAATGCAGAGAACCTTGCTTTCTGAGTTCTGTTTGATAGATTGGCTTTTGTAATTTAGTTGTTTCACCCTGTGTGTCATGCCTGGTGTGATTCATAAGTAACTAAACCTGCATAATCCAAGTTACCTCTACTAAAATGACTGTACTTGTGGGTAGAGTTTCCGCAACAGCCCATACCTTCAAATTTGTATAATATAAGTTGATGCATCAAATAAAGTGAATGAATATGGAAGTTTTCTCCATATTAAGAGGAAGCTGTCAAGCAAATAGGTACAATGTTTCATTTGTTTGAGCTCATACAATAGGGCTAGAAATCTTCTTGATGAAAGTAATTCCTTCCTGCTAAATTTTCACTGGTATTTGAAGTCTTTCCTCCCCTAAGAATGGAAGCATCTGCATCATGAAAGGATTAGGATTGCTAAATAAAGTACTTAAATGCTTTCAGATATCAGTTAAATCAAGCTTTTAAAACAATCTAATATGTACATATCCCTCATGAAGAGATGGTAAATTAGTCCATGACTGGCAGAGTTACAAATGGAGCGTGAATTTGCACTGCTGTAATTACTTTTTTTTTTTAATATCAGATAGTATGTGATTAAATACCCATGAGAAAATTAAATTTATGTGATGAATGGGTGTGGGCTGAAGGTTAAGCTATTGTGAGAGCTGATACTGAGATGATTGTAGGGAAATAATACTTCGTGTAATTTACTTTGTTTCAAGAGATTTCACTGTGTCAGTTTGGACTGCCTTTTTTCCCCCTCTCCCCCAAACAGTTACCTTAGTTGGTTGATTAACAATGAATACAACTGTTATCTGCCAAGTGGTAGCTTACAGAATACTTCATTGGTTTTATTGTACTGCAGGTAATGAAATTCCATTAACGTTTGTGGGCCTTTTCAGGTTGTTGAAGTTTTAATAAAATATCTCCTGCCTTTAGTAGGTTTGAGACTACTGCCATCTTCTGTTTGGTCGTCTTATTAATTTGAGGGTAGGAGATGTCAGTGAAAAACCATGCTAAACTTAAGTAACTTCTCAAAGCCAAGGTCTTTGCAGAGTATCTTAAAACAACACCTTCAGGAGCACATAGATAGTATTTCTGTACATTTGAGTTAAATGAAGACAGGCTGAGAGAGTTGGAGTTGTTCAGCCTAGAGAAGAGAATGCTCCAGGGAGACCTTAGAGCAGCTTCCAGTGCCTAAAGGGACTGACAAGAAATATGGAGAGGGGCTTTGGACAAGGGCAGGTAGTAATCAGACAAGAGGGAATGGCTTTAAAAGGTGAGGCATTGAAGCAGGTTGCTCAGAGAGGTTGTGGCTGCCCCATCCCTGGCAGTGTTCAAGGTCAGGTTGGACGGGGCTTGGAGCAACCTGGTCTAGTGGAAGGTGTCACTGCCTGTGGCAGGAGGTTGGAACTGGATGAGCTTTAAGGTGCCTTCCAACCCAAACCATTCCCTGGTTCTGTAATTCGTTCTATGAGACAAGTTTCTGTCAAGAAGTCAGGGCACGAGCAGGGAATTTATACTAGTTAAGTTCTGTTAAAAGTTTTTGTTTAAAGTCAGTATTTATACTTTATTCTTGTATTTAGTAGACTGCATATATATTTACTTGTGCTTTTCTATGATGAGAGTTGGTGCAACATATAGGTGCAAACCTATGTGCTAGAATTAAATTCTAACCTGTTGTCCTATATAGATGTGTGTGGGAAAAAGGGTGGAGATGAAGAGAAAGTGTAGATTCAAGTAAACTCTCTCCTTTGGTGTGTTTTTAGTTGGTTTGGCTTGTTTCTTCTTAAAAGCAGAACACTGCTATTTGAAGAATAATTTGTGAAGCATTTTCAGTTCAAAATAGAGGATTAGGGAATTTTCATCTGAATGCTATCAAGGACTAGTAGTATCAAGGACTAGTTAAACTCACTGACTGTTTTGCTATTTTGTTGATGATTAGGTTAGTTATAGGTCTTTTAAACAGCTAATAGATAGGTCACTAAGCCAGCATAAATAATTTCATCTTTACTTAGTCGTTTAAAGGTGGCATCATTCATAGAGACCTTTCTCTAACAGTGAAATTGGCCATTGTATCATCTTTTATACTTATATTGTTTAATGTTTTCTAGGCAGCACAACAGATAATTGAACTTCAGGAAGCAGCCCAAATAAATGCAGGATTGCAACCGACTAATCTGGGGAGGACCAACAGCTTACATGATATGAAGACTGTTGTAAAGACTTGGAGGAACAGGTTACCTATTGTGTCAGATGATTTATCCCACTGGAGCAGCATTTTCATGTGGAGACAGCATCATTACCAGGGTAAAACTGCCTGGTCCAGCATGCATTCATCATGTAATTTTCCAGACAACACATTGTTTGAAATAAGTTCGTTATTTTTTTTTTTTTTTTCATTTGTTATTTAAACATACAGGAATGTTGTTTTTTTCCAAGTATTTGTTTTTATTCAATTTCCATTTAAGTGTTTCATTACCTGAAGTCATAATTTCATATGTATTGCTGTATATATGATTTCATTTATAATGATAGACATCTCATGTTTTATTTCTAGCCATTGTAACTGCATATGAAAACAGTTCTCAGCATGATCCTAGTTCCAATAATGCTATGTTGGGGGTTCACGCTTCTGCATCGGCTATTATCCAGTATGGAAAGATAGCTCGAAAACAAGGGCTGGTCAACGTAGCTCTGGATATACTGAGTCGCATTCACACCATTCCAACTGTGCCCATTGTGGACTGCTTTCAGAAGATTCGCCAGCAAGTTAAATGTTATCTTCAGCTGGCTGGAGTCATGGGCAAAAATGAATGTATGCAGGTATGGTAGCTCTATCTCTGAAGTTGTTGTTGGGACCTGGAGGATTACAAGGGCCATCAGATACATAGATTTAAATAAACTGCCTGTATACAGAAGAGGGTCTGAACTTCATTGGCCGTGTTAAACCCCTGTATGGAGTGTTATACTGTTAAGTAATGCTGTTAGTCTAAACTAGTCATTATCCTCTTTAAACAGAATGCTGTGACTATATTAAAAATTAGCTGCATAAAAGTAAAGTGGAAATACGTTTTTTGAAATCTTACAAGATAGATAAATGGAAAAGACTTTGAAAAATATGTTATTTGCAATAGGAAGAAACTTCACTGTTGCAAGACTAACTGGAGCTCTAAGTCAGTTTTGAGTGTCTGCCTCATGAGCGATGGAGGCTGGCAACCTGAAGTGAAATGGAATGTGTTAAAAGGAAAGGAAAAAATGTGACTGTAGCCAAATCCCACTGACATGATTACAAGGTCAGCAAGCTGGGACCTTATAAGTATAATGTAATATAGCATAATATATATAATAATATAACGTAAAAAAAGAACAAGATGGAAAATATAACCCATCACCTCATGAATGTTGTCTATAGCATCTAATAGTTTTGTAGAGGCCAGTGGAAACTTAAGATTGTTGCCAGTCCAGATTTTTTAAAATGAAAATTAAATACTAGAAACTCATGCTATTTAAATTTCAAGAGAATGTTTTGGCTCTTGTTTTATGGCACTTTCATCTTAATGAAACCTCTCATTTTAGAAGGCTTTTTTCACTAAGGCTTATATATTTAACAGGGTCTCGAAGTTATTGAATCAACCAATCTGAAGTATTTCACCAAGGAGATGACTGCTGAGTTTTATGCATTGAAGGGAATGTTCTTGGCACAAATCAACAAGTAAGTGTGTTGGCTGGAAGAGGCACTAGCACACATCAGAGAAAAATGCAGCTGAAGTATTTCAACACAATATTTGAGCAGGAAACTTGTTCCATATGTTTATACGAGCCTAAAAATTTGTCACAACTGTATAAGAAAGTAAACGTTTAGGTGAGAGTTCATTGCAGCTTGAAGATGCAATGGCTGCTCATACTTCTAAGTGTTGTAGGAAAGAACTAGTTAGAGCAAACATTGCACTAGTTATTTTTTAAAAGTTTTCTATTTCAAGGGGTGAGAAGGGAAGAGGCAGGGAGAACAGGCTTGTCCAGAGCTTTGCAGCGTAAGATGCGTGCTTTAAATACTTTCCCTCTCTGGTTATGTGAGTACTTAGCAAACTGATGTCTAACTGATGTCTTAGTGTAGTTGACAAAGGAGGTTGCTTTAATTATGTTTTTAATGTAAATATGATATATAAAACCAAGGAAAAAAAATCAGTCTATAAGCTTGCAGCTACTCAAACAAAATTAGCTTACCTCTTTGTTTCTGTCACTTCTCTTTCATTGTCATTGTATATATTCCTTCAATAGCTGCAACTGGTTAAGGCATAGGAAAATGTGTGGTGGCATAGTTTGAAGTGTTTAGACAAATCTGGTGTGCGAAGCAATATGGCAGTACCACACTCATTTCAGATAATTGAATTGAAAAGACTAATGTGGTGTGCTTTGGAGACATCTTGCATTGCAGCAATTAAACACTGAGGTGCAAGCCTTGCTTTCACCCATCTACTTCTGTAATACATTTGCTTTGTGCTGTCAGGCATTTTATTCGTTGAAGAACATCTCTCTTTAATTCAGTAAACAGGTATTTCAGCAATCAAATTTTATTTGATGATGCCAAAAAAACCTTTCAGATTTCAACAACTTTTAGTATGCATGGTATATAATTGCAATAGTGCTACATGTTGTGTATGGGTGGAATAATTCCTTTGCCACTACAATTGTGGACACTTACAGAATGAAATCCATCATGTTTTAAGCTGTACACTGCAACCTCCCACAGCATTTCAAGTCAGGAAACGATGAATATCTTCTTCTGTGGCTACAAGAGAGAATTTTAAATAGGCAGAATGCAGTTACTTTGATGGAAAGTGTAGTGGGCTTTTCTTATGGCCATAAGCATGCTTAGTTCCAGTTGAGGTGAAAGAGAAGAAAGTGTGACCCACCTCCTCCTCATCTTTTAATTTTTTTTTAATTCATGCAGATAAAGTAGAAGGCGGTTAAACTGTCTCTATTTGTGCTTTCAGGATAGAATGGATAAAGGTTTCTGTTTAAAACATGGTTCTGATGTACTAACAGTTTCTTAACCTTATCCAAAAGCATACAGGCATTTTTAGCACTGTGGTTGAGGTCAGGAATTTAGGAAGGTTACAGTTAGGACCAATGGCAGCATTGAAGCTGAGAATGTGTGACAACTGATTACGTGTGTGTCAACTCAAGTGGAAGTTAAAGGTCACCTTTGCTCTTGCGTCTCCCTGCGCTGTTCATTTGCTGAGCAAGGTGATAGAAACCATTTTTAAAAAGTCAGCTCAGGTGTCAAGAATGATGAATTGGAGAGAAGGAGAAAAGAAAACCTACCGAAAAGTCCCCTTTTTGTAAAGGGGAGGTAGTGATACAAAGTCATCTATCAGGCTGCTGCTGAGGCAGTTCACTTCAGAACCTCCATCTAGGGTACAGAAAGCCTCTGAAAGCCAGTAACAATATAAAATAGAAAATAATAGAAACTTCAACAAAGTTGCTTTCCTTTTTATGGTTTTGCCTCAATAGCTCGTCTTTTTAATTTATCACTATAATCCTCCAAGCTAATATTTTCATATAAAAAATATATTCCAGTTAATTTCTAAAAATCAGTCAGACAAGCATTATATTACTTTTGTATGGTTTATTTCAATGTTCATTCTGTAAGGCAGAAATGAAGCACTTTCTAGTAATAATGGATCTTGGAATGCTTTAAAAGGTTCTTCATTTCAGTAGTGTGTGTGGTAGTATTCTCATCCTTTAGTGTTACGCCTGAAAAGTTACATGGATTTAAGGGCTGTTTATGTATTGGGATGAATTGTGCCAAATCATGGACTAGGAACACTTGAGGAAACCTGGAGAAGACTTCAGAAGTATCAAACAAATAATCTTTTTATTACCAAGAACCACATGATTAACCTTCATATTTCTTCACTTTTCCTGATGAAAAATAAAATCCTAAAGGCGAGGGGATGTGGAACTGACTTTTTCCAGATCATGTTGATTTGTAAATCCTTTCATGGCTTTGGTGGGAGAATGGTTAAGGAAGATGAAAAGAATGGTAATGCAACATCTTCCAATCTTGCTTTTTCCTACTCCTTGTTTGCTCAGCAGAGAAGCACTTTTTCTTTTTATACATTTGCTTCTGCTCTTCTTGTGTTATCATTCGTTCTTCTTTCTCACAATATCATTGCTTGGGTTGCAGTTGTAATGCACTGAAGTTTTTTAGGTTTTTTTCAGGGAATATCTAGAGATCTTAAATACTTGTAATGTGTTTCCGTTATGAAGCATTTACTTTTATAGGTGCTGAACTTTAAGAAAAGCCAAGACAAAAATGTCAAAAGGGACCTTACTAGAGAACCTAATGTAAAAATATCGTTAAGAAAGTAATTGAGTACCCTAGCAGAAACCTGAGTCGTATCTAATTTAGTAACCTTTAGTTAGTATAAAACTAATACTCTTTCTTGTCATTATGCAGGTCTGAAGAAGCAAACAAAGCTTTTTCTGCAGCTGTGCAAATGCATGATGTGCTCGTGAAAGCATGGGCAATGTGGGGTGATTACCTGGAGAATATCTTTGTGAAAGAACGTCAGCTTCACCTGGGTGTCTCTGCTATTACTTGCTACCTTCATGCCTGTCGTCATCAGAATGAGAGCAAATCAAGAAAGTACTTAGCAAAGGTAAGATCTAGATGCTGAAAAAAAGAATTGGAACTGCACCCCTTCAAAAAAGGCTGGGATAATGTTCACTGCCCAGATTTGTGCAATTAAAGAAGTACTAGTTACTAGTAGAAGGCTTTAATTTAGGAAGAAAATCTGCATATGGTTGCTCTTGGGTCACTGCATGTAACTCATCTTGGGTTCTTCTACTTCACTGGGGTATCTGGGTTTTTATTTAGGTAGGGAATGTTTTGTGGGAGAAAGGGGACAAATTACATCCAGCATTTGTTCTATATAATGTGGTGAAATACTTACAGAATCATAGAATCATAGGATAGTTAGGGTTGGAAAGGACCTTAAGATCATCCAGTTCCAAGGCCCCTGCCATGGGCAGGGACACCTCACACTAAACCATGTCCCCCAAGTCTCTCTCCAACCTGGCCTTGAACACCGCCAGGGTTGGAGCATTCACAACCTCCCTGGGCAACCCATTCCAGTGCCTCACCACCCTCGCAAGAACTTCCTCTTTATAGCCAATGTAAACTTCCCCTGTTTAAGTTTTAACCCGTTACCCCTTGTCCTTTCACTACAGTCCCTAATGAAGAGTCCCTCCCCAGCATCCTTATAGGCCCCCTTCAGATACTGGAAGGCTGCTGTGAGGTCTCTATGCAGCTTCTCTTCTCCAGGCTGAAGAGCCCCAGCTTTCTCAGCCTGTCTTCATATGGGAGGTGCTCCAACCCCCTGATTATCCTCATTCTTACTTGCAGAAAGGCATCCTTTGGTCCTTTAAAAACTACCATAGTTTTATTTCTGTTTATCATTACTATAGATAATTCATATTAACTTTTACGTCAGTATTGAAAATTACTCCAAATAAGCCTTTTCTGTCTCGTAATACAACAAAATTTCAGCCAAAACAAGCTCAGTTTAGGGATATTTAAACTCTCTCATGAAGAAAATGTAAGAAATGGTAACAGACTGTGGGAGACCATCTGTTTTGAACAGGAAACAAATGCAGAAAATATTTTTCTTTTTAGATTAAAGGTAGGCTCAATACCACTCTGGAGTTTATTGTTCTCCCTTTCTGGTGGCACAACTGTTAGTGATTTTTAGTCAGTGCTTAATATATTTTCATTTAAATTAAACTGTAGAAAAATTATTCTTGGGGTGGACATTAAAATAATTAAAAACACCCAAAGAAATGCTCATGTTCTTGCATTTAAGCTAATTTATTTGAATAGCATATTTTAGGTTCTATAAACATGCCTCATTTTCTACCCACCGGCAAAGCAAAACCCAAACAATCTGTGGAATGCAGTCATGCTCTTTTGCTATTTTCTGTCTTGTTTCTTAGCAAGTAGTACACTTAGGTTTAGGGATAATGGATGTAAAAATTTCATCCTTTAAATATTATTTCCAAGAGAAAAAAAACTATTAGTAAAATATCTGTGGGGTTTTGTGCAACATAATAATTGCTGTGTCTTGATTTTTAAGTGCTGAGATGTCCTCTTGAAATTCTCTTTTAGGTTCTTTGGCTGCTGAGTTTTGATGATGATAAGAACACCTTAGCAGATGCAGTAGATAAGTACTGTATCGGTGTCCCACCCATTCAGTGGTTGGCCTGGATTCCACAGCTGCTGACATGCCTGGTTGGCTCAGAGGGCAAACTCCTTCTGAACCTCATTAGTCAGGTACAAAAGATAATAATGATTTTTTTTTATTGTCTGTAATACCTGTTTTCAAGATGACATGCACATGTTTTTCAAAGCAAAATAAGAAAATACCCGGCCTTAAAAATGCGTTAGTGTGCAACTCTTGATGAGTGGAAAAATGGTAATTTCTGTCTGTAAGTAGAATATTTTAAATTATGAAGTGTTACTTAATGAAATTAAATCCAGTTAAATTTTGTGCCATATGTGCATGAGGCATTATAGCTTTCCCTCTGGAATCATGTTTACTGCAGCTTTGTGATGAACATTATAGAACACATTAAGAAATATGTAGTTAAGTGCTTGTAATGTAGGAGTAGTGATAAAGAATTGTTAGCTTTTAGTAACTAAAACGCAAACTATTTCATTAGTGCTTTGGTTTTTACTAGCGTTGACTTTGAGAAAACAAGGCTTTGTCACCCTCAGGAATCATTACCTTTGTAAAGGGCTTTGTAAATTTCCACTTAAGTTTAGCATGACAAACGATTAGACAAATAAGGGTAAGGTTTAGGGAGTTAGATGAAGAAACTGACTTCCTGGATGTGTACCTTTGAACTGACAGATGTGAGTTTTGATTAATCTTGCTTTGGAATTTCAAGATTTTACTGCCTATTGCTGTCTGCTCTGAGGCAGAATCTAAGAGTAGAACATAGACCGGTATCTCAGTGTAAAGCTAGTTTAAGCGTGTCTGTAGGCTAAAGGAGAAGTGACATCTTTCTGTTGGTGTGCTTTTAGATGGTGTTTTGTTATTGCCTACTGTGAACAGGGTTCAAACATCGTGTTTTCAGGAATGTTAACTGTTCATGGTCTAACTTCAGCTCTGTTTTAGTTTGTGTGCAACCTGGAAGCATTTTGGTGTTCATTCATTACTGTGCAGGTGAACATAGGAAGCTCTTACAATAGCCTGTGCCCCAGGCCACTTCTATGTGCAATGCTCTAGTGTTCCTTGAAAACTGGCAAAGGACAACTGTTGTGCTGAATTTCTCATAGTAGTAGTGTTGCTGATTTTTGAGGTACGGACTTGATGATCCATGTGGCTGTCTTCCAGCTCAGGGTAGTCTATGAATCTGTGATAGCCAACTTCTTTTACACTATCCCTTATCTTTCTTCTTTCAAAGCTCCGAGAATGTCAGTTTTTGTAGAGAGAGAACAAGTCCATGTATGCTTGTATGTGCATTGATACACAAATCTAGATAAATTTGTTTGTCCATCTGTATACATATGTTTCCTTCCCTTTCCCTACGTTAAATGAAAATGAAACTTTGAAAGGACCATGCATCCAAACAGTTTAAGAAAGCGCAGTAGCTAAGGCAGAATCTCTGATGCATATGGTTTCTATTATCTGACACCAATACTGTGCTCAGCTGTCCTCTGAAGCTGACAGAAGAAACTTATTTCAGTGAGTTGTAGACACTCTTTATTTGTTGACATGGGTACAAAAGTTCTTAGAAGTGAGTGCCTACTCACAAGTCTAACTGTAGTTGGAGTTCATAAATATCACAGATGTTTTTGTTTATCTTGCCTTTAAACTTAATGTCCATAGAGGGAATATAAAGTAAAAAGTACAAAATTTTACGGGTTACTGACTTAAAATTATTAGTTTGAAAACGTACTAGAACCTAAACCTCACTTCAGACAATTTACTCTTGAATTGCATCATGAAGAATATGTGTCAGGATAGCAATCTGCCATAAATATCATGTTACTGAGCAGTTAAATGCCATTGCAAAATTTCTACCACTTACCATACGCACTTGGATGGAGAAAGAATCCATGACTTAGTAAAATTGTGGCTGGAAAAGCCTCTAGTCATGTCTTAAGATGTGCTCTATCGTGGGTGGTACTTTCAGTTACTAGATAACTGAGAGCTACAGATTTTAAAGGGGATGCTGAATGTTAGGATCTCTCTAGGTTTTGCTGTGGGTTTTTTTAGGCTTTTGTGTTTATTTTTTTTTTAATGGAAGCCACAAAATCTTTTATTTTTGGGTGAAATTGGTATACCATTACGTTAAGTGCCATAATTAGGTGGAGTAAAGTTGCTCTCTAATGGGCCTTCTTATCAAGTGTCACAGGGCCTGCTGGGAATTGTGGCCTAATTTAAAGACTAACTGCTGTCATCGTGTCTGGTTTTCTTCCATTATGTACGTAAGATCTTTGAGCTGGCCCAGCTGGTGCTCTGTCTGTTTCCAGGTTTATTAGGCAATATGATCTGGAAGCCCTGATAAGGTAATGCCTTAACAGTGTGCATAGGGAGTTATTGTTTCATCCTTTTTAGGTTTCTGTTACTGAAACCTAAAGATTTCCTAGTTTTCCCTAAGCTGTTTTTTAAACCAAGGAGCTGATAGTTACGAATTTCACTCATTTACAGAGTGAATCTGTATGTGTTGAGCTGATTTATAATCGGTTTTCCTTAACTGAGAAATATGTATATGTGTATCTCCAAATAGGTGGGAAGAGTCTATCCCCAAGCTGTCTACTTCCCTATCAGAACCCTCTATTTGACCTTGAAGATAGAACAACGGGAACGCTACAAAAGCGGTGAGCTTGATAATGTTTGGGCTCTTTGTAACTTACTGGTTTGAGTTTCACCTGATTTTACTGGGAAAACGGGTACTCTAGAAAATATACCAATTTAGCAAGTCTAAGGAAAAAAGTTCTTGATAAACTTTCCTTGCATTTGTTTCTGTAAAATTAAATCTGCATTTAGGCTTAGTTGTCTTGAATTTTCTTGGCTAAAATATCACCAAGAAGAAGAGTTTCATCTCCTTGGTTCTCATATTACCTTACTTACTGAGTATCACGTGTTCTTTACTGGATTTTTATCTTTAGGAATTGGTGGACAGGTAGAAAATTCTTGGATTGAAAGGCATCATAGTTTTCTGGTACATTCTAGGCTAATGTTGATTACAAGCATGAGCCATGCAACATTTAGCTCCTTTTCAAATGATTCAAGCTTTTAGAAATAATGGAACAAAAGATGAGTTCATGTAACTCAAGTGAGATAAACTGCTTTCTTTGAATAATCTATACTTCGTGTCTCCATAATAACTTTTTACAGTGAATCTTCAAGTTAAATGACCATTTAAGTTTACATGAAATAAAATCAGTTTAGGCTTTGAAGGAATGTCTGGGAGTGGGGAGAACGGAAGCAACTTGCACAATTATGTACATGAGTAAGATCCTTCTTTTTTTTTTCCAAAACCAAGTCCTATTTAGAATTGTTATGTCAAATGTTTGCACAGAATTTAATTGTTCTTTTGTCCCATAAGATTTCCTGGGAATCCCAGGAGAGGAAAAAAGGCGAGGAAGGGGAGGAAAAAAACATGGTTTAAATTATTTGATTGGATATGAAACAGCATTAGTTACTTCAAGAGCACGACTTGGTAGTGTAAAAGCTGAGGCTACATCTCGTGTGTGTTTCTGAAGAGAGTTTGTATTGCTCTAGCTTTAGGAAGTATGTTCTATTGAATAGCATTTGGAGTAGAGTTTTCTTTGTAAGAAGCAGATTTTCTTGATTTTGGTAGGTAATACATGTTTAATACTTCATGCAAATGTAAAGCAAATTTCTCAAACAGTTTATTTTGTTTCATGCAGGCATGTATCAAATTTAGGAAAGATAATTTTTTTTTCTTAATTTTCCACTTTCCAGATTCTGGGCAACAGCAGCCAAGTTCAGTTGGAAATCAGTCCCACTCTGCCTCAGATCCTGGGCCAATCAGAGCCACTGCACCGATGTGGCGATGCAGCAGAATTATGCACATGCAGCGAGAATTACATCCAACACTTTTGTCTTCTCTGGAAGGCATTGTAGATCAGATGGTCTGGTTCAGAGAGAATTGGCACGAAGAGGTATTTGATTTTAATACACCTTCATATGTATGCAACATCTAAGGAAAAGTTAACTACAAAACAGTTAACCTAGAATTAGTTTTAAACATTAAAACATACCTATTTGTTTTGATTAGTAAACTGGTGTATTTGTAAAACTGATTGTTCTGATGAGAGTTTTAAGGAGATTGGTTATTTCTGGAAGCAATACAGAGGTTTCCCTAAACCACACATTTGATGAATGCCTCTAGGAATCAACCTGTTACTTGTAGTAACTGAAAATTTATATTCTTAAACTAAGTTTCATGATTACCAGTTTCTGTCTTGTTCTGGTGTCTGTGGCAGGTGGTGATTATTGTCTGAATTTTGAATTATATCAGGGAGCAGATGGAGGAGCCACTCTGCTTTCAGTATTGGCTTCTCAAAGTGTCAGGCTACTCTGTTCTGTCTACCTAGCACAGTGTTTATTTGAAAAATAGCACATAATTTTCTAATATATCACAAACTATGAAATCTGAAACTCGGCTGCTGTTGTAAGAGAGGTGTACTTTGTGATGCAGCATTTCCACTGGTCAGTGTGTTTGCAGTGCTGATAAGAATCAGCTTTGTCATTCTGACTGACCCTCTGGTGCAGTCTAAAAATGGAGTTTTAAGTAAATGTTTCTGAGAGGATAACTTTTACTGTATAAAATGCAGTGTCAAATCAGAAGGCCTAATATTCCTGACTATTTTGTCTTTCTTTTTTAATACTTAGGTTCTTAGACAACTGCAGCAGGGCTTGGCAAAGTGCTATTCAGTTGCCTTTGAGAAGAGTGGAGCCGTTTCAGATGCCAAAATCACTCCTCATACACTAAATTTTGTCAAGAAGTTAGTCAGCACCTTTGGAGTAGGTCTTGAGAATGTCTCGAATGTGTCCACCATGTTTTCTAGTGCAGCCTCAGAGTCATTAGCTAGGAGAGCACAGGCAACAGCTCAAGATCCCGTGTTCCAGAAGTTAAAAGGACAATTTACAACAGGTAAATGTTTAAATTGTTTTATTAAATGTTACTTTTAATTCCCAGAGAAATTCCACTCCTCCCTCTTTCCCCAGAGTTCAACTGTGAAGGCATTCTGCTTTTTTGTTTTTCCAGTATTTTTCCTGAGAGAGAGCATAGAATAGAGCATCTTTCTGTCATTCACCAAACCCAGAACTGTAGTCAAATCACATATGTGTTTAAACGTAAATCAGATCACTGTAATATTTTTGCCATTTACATAGACCTGCCTGCTACACATAAGGGACAGTAATGATTTCTATTTTACAGTGATGCCAGAACTTAATGACATTTTCACCCCAGAACTCCAAACTGACAATATTATGCGACCTCTTACAAAACAGCTTACTTTGATGAGGAAAATGACTTTAGTGTTTTGGATAACTAGTTTATAAAAATCCTATTACACAATTTTACATCATTGTTAGGTAAATTGAATCAATAACTTTAATCAGATCTAATAAAAAAGGTACTTATGGGAAGTGGCTTTTTTGCTTCGTTTGTTTTCTCTTTATCAGTGGAGTTACATCTCTGAGTGTCTGATTTGATTTAAAATTCTTAGAGAAGCTCATGTACAGTAGAACATGGTTTTGATACATTTGATGAAAAGTGTTAAAGCTACACAAGTATATATGTCAGAAGGTGACACTGATTGGCATCAGTGTTTTGGATTGCCAGGATTTTCAATTTTGCATAAATTGCTATCTAAACTGTATCAGCTTTTCCTTAAAGATAACTGGTTGACTGAGTTTGACAAGTAGACTTGCAGTGTTTTTTCAGGCATTTCACTGATAAAATGTTGTGAAAATAAGTGAGCTGATGGGAATCTTGTGAAAGCAGCTCAGTTGTAGATATGACCTACATATCTTGTGCACGCTATGTATTGCATGATGTCCTTTTGGAGGCAGAACAGTTGCATGACAGCAGATAATGAAAGTCCTGAACCATATGATTAAATTTTTAATGGGTGAAGTGTATTAGGGAGTGAAATGGTAGTAGAAACATTCTGTGTGTCTTTAATGGGAGCATATGGGGGTGGGGATGGAAATAATCATTGGACAATGATTAATGGCATGAAATTTAACAAATTCAGATGCTAGATTCTGTACCTGTGACGGGGTAACGCTGGGTACAAGTATAGACTGGGAGAGGAATGGCTGGAGAGCAGCCCTGCAGAAAGTGATCTGGGCATGGTGGTTGACAGCAGGCTCAGTGGGAATCAGCAGCATGCCTTGGCAGGCCAGGGGGCAAACCACATCCTGGGGTGCATCAAACAGCATAACCAGCTGGTCAAGAGATGATCATCGTGCTGTTATTTAGTCTCGGTGTGGCCCCTCCTGGGGGACTGCATGCAGTTCTGGGCCTCATAGGTTAAGAAGGATGCGAAGGTACTAGAATGTATCTAGAGGAGGGCAACAAAAGTGGTGAAAGGGCTGGAAGGCATGGCCTATGAGGAACAACTGAGCACTTAGGCTTTACCTAGTTTGGAGAAAAAGAGGCTTAGGGACAACCTGATTGTCCTCCACAGCTGCCTGAGGAGGGGAAGTGAGGGAAGTGCTGGTCTCTTCTCCCTGTTATCCAGTGATAGGATGTGTGGGAACAGTTCAAAGCTGCATCACGGGTGGTTCAGACTGGGCATTAGGAAGAATTTCTTTACCAAGAGGGTGGTCAAACCCCAGAATAGGCTTTCTGCAGAGGCTGTCAGTGCCCCATTCCTGTCAGTGTTTAAAAAGCATTTGAGCAATTTCCTTAATACTGAATTTGTCTGGCAGTTGGACTAGCTGATCACTGTAGCTCCCTTCCAACAGCAATAGTCTACATGAAATACAGATTTGGACTAGTGTTTAATTTTTAGAAATGGTTTATGTGTCTTTACAGTGCAGTAGTAGTACAGTCAAATTTTCATTGCTGTAAGTGTTGTTGATATGCTCACTTTTTGTTGGATTTAAGTTATTTTTGGTCTGTCATGGTTTCTTTCCTCTGAGTGTTAGAGAGATCAAGGGATTAAGAAACTTTAATTACGGTTCAGTTACAGTCTTCAGTTAAAACAAAAAATGGAGAGGTTTTTCAGAGTTTACATGCCCATGTATAATCTTTGCATGTCTTTATGGTATCTAAATGGCAGGTAAGGTTTTCAGGTTTGCTATCTAATCTATATAGAATAACATATAAAACACAGAACAACAACATAGCCCTGGACATGAAAATCAGGTAAAGTCAGGAAATGCAATGAGTTTCTCAGTAAACTTCAGTTTAATAACAAGTGATTATTTTTTTGTTCATATGTTAAAGTCTGATTAAACATGAATGTCTGTGGGATAGAAATAATTATTTTGCTTAGTTTTAGATTTGATTTTGTTTTATTTTAATGAATAAATTCAGTGTTTTCATTAACAAATGAAGTATGGGAAACCAGAAGAAATTAAACTGATCAATATACTTGCACATTTTTGTAATTCAATTCATTATACAGAAAATGAAAATATGGCTTTTATTAATTTTGTAATAAGAGTAAATGCACATAAATAAGTGAATAGGATTGTAATTACTGTACTGAAGATAGCAAAGGCTGCTTTAGCATTATGAGAAACCATTTGTAAATCGTGCCTGCTTTGTCCTCTTGTCACACTACAAGGTTCGTGTTTGTTTTTCTGCTTCTCAGCACTAGTTGCATTTAGGTGATGGATAGATAATTACAGTGTCTGCCTTCCATTTCAGAAGTATCCAAGCTGAGGAGCTGTCTTGGAGTAAACTCTTGTCTTCAATTATTTCCAGATTAATGTTGGCAGCTATGTTTTATAGACACTTTCAACTATGTTTGGTTGCATAATCATTTCCATCAACATCTGAGTTGCGTCTTGATTCCTGTTTGGAGCCACTGGGGGCTCTTACGCCATTTCTTACATTCTAAGTACTTTGTCTGCAGCAGTCTAGACCATTGAAGCTTTGATAGGTCATTTTTTTCCATCCTAATGTTATATATTTTAAAACCGAATTTTACTTTGAAATTATTTTTTTTACTGGAACTTCAAATGCAGAGCTCTTTGACTGTCTGTTCTTTGTTCCTTCTCTCCTTTCCTGCTAAACCTTTGACATCAAAGAACAGAAAAATGCTGAGAAATGCTCCCTTTGAGAGCTTTCTCAGCAGTGAAAGGAGGAGAAAAACTGCCTTCATTGTTCTTTTGTGGACATATGATAGTTTAGAGTTTGGATTGGCTTCTTTCTGCAGCCATTTCTTCACTCAAGCTGAATAGGAATGGAAAATTCCAAAGTATACCCTGAATGGGCAAGATAATTTTCTTAAGAGTTTTGCCACCCAGCACAATGAATTCTTTGCTGTGGATGGAAACTCTGTAATCAGAAGGAATCTTCTCAATGTCTGAGTGTATCTTTGAAATGTGGGGAGAGGGCAGGGGGAAGAGCTGTGTTCAAAATTCTCAGTTGTTTTAATGACTTTTTTTCTTTTGTCAAGAATGAGCATAGCATCACTTTGGTAGCTATTTCTTTACTGCCCTTCTAATTTTCGGGTAAACAGGATGTTATCCAGAAAATCCAGATCGAGAGTTTGGACAGAACAAGGGAGAGTGGGTTTAAACTTAAACAGGGAAAGTTCAGCTTACATTCAAGGAAAAAGTTCTTTACCGTGAGGATGGTGAGGCACTGGAACAGGTTGCCCAAAGAAAGGGTAAATGCTCCATCCATGGCAAGTTCAAGGCCAGGTTGGACAGAGCCTTGGGTGACATGGTCTGGTGTGAGGTGTCGTTGCCCACGGCAGGGGGGTTGGAACTGGATGATCTCAAGGTAGTTTCAAACACTAGCTATTCCATGATTCTATATTTGACCTTGGTCTGGACTTATCAGTGTTAGTTTTCTGGACCTATGTTGTGAACCAGAATTCCTGTTTTGTATTTCTGCTTACCTGTCACTGAGATTTTTCATGTTTCTTGGTGCTTTCCAAAAGATCTTGTGTGATTAAGATGAACCTCTGTGAAGGTACAGAGCATGTAAATGTCTGAAACTTTAAAAGCAAGACAGCTCTTCTCTCTCAATCTTCTTCAGTATCATATGCATGAAGAACTCTGTGAAGCTAAGCTTACATTTCAGTCTTAAGTGGCATCTTGCATGATATCTCAGATTACATGGTATCTTGGCTTTTCAGCTGAGGGTCCTTGGGTTATCAACTTGTAAGTGTAATCAGACTTTGTCTATGGTGACAATCTTACAAATGAACTGTTGCTTGCTCTAAAAGCATTAATTGCCTGTTAACTTTGAACTGAGTAGGACTTTTCTGCACATGTAGCAGAAGGGTTGTTTTGGGTTTTTTTTTGGTTATTTGTTTGTAGGTATTTTCTGTTTCTTTAATGCTATGTTAATGTTGGTCATTGCGTAGGTCAGGGGTTGTGGGCTGACAGAGGGATTGGTACTCTAATTTTGTTAACTGAAGTGTATTTTTGTGCTACTTCGTGAAAAGTGATGGTATAGCCCTCATTCAAAAAGCAGTCACCTTTATCTAGTTGTGTTAGGAACCATTAAAATTTTTAGGTCTGTCTCACTGGCAGAAAGATTGCGTCCCATTTGTCCTTTCATTGAGAGTGACGAGGATCTTTAGCACCATTGAGAAGAGAGTGAGCTTCTTCAGTTGCAGTCTGTATCATGGTTTCCTGTGAATATCTCCATTGAAGATGAGGATATAAACTTCCTTTTCTCTTTAGGAGAAAGACAACGTAAGTAGTAGGGTGTTTTAGACCATCATGTGTTAGCTTGAGGAAGGTGTTATCCAGTAGTAAGTACTGAAAAAAATTATTTGTTTGAAACAAAACTACTTTTTATATACATTAAGATATGTGTAAAGCAGAGAGATGTCATACACACATAATGTCTGCACTGGTATTTCCCCTGATTTTTCTTCTCAGATGGGCTCTCTGTGACATGAGCAAAAAGACTAATTGAACTCTCTGTTTTTCCCATCTGCTACCGGGAAACAAACCAACAAAAATCCTAAACCAGGCATTTCAACATACTGGAGCTGTTCTCATGGTGAACAAAATGGCTCTTTCTTTTCCTTCTTTTTGTAAGGGATATACAGTGATGTGTATTTTTACTACTTTTGTGGTTCCCATTATCACAACAACTAGTTGCAATTGGGGGATATTTTCCTGAACTTCAGAGATTCGGGAGATAAATGATTCAATAATTTTGCCACTTTCATGAATTGATTTACTTCTGCTGCTCACTAGAGGGTAGGCTTGGGATTATAATAAGAGTGTTTTACAGTAATATTGCGAATACCCCTACCAGGTAGAAAAATAAGAGGGAGTATTACCAAGTTATACTAATTTCTAACACCCATGAATATGTAACTGTATTTTTCAATGTAGACTTCTTTCTTATGAAAGTGGAAAAGATTTGGTATGTTTGGTTTTTTTTTTCTCTGTTTTGGGGATATTAGATTTAAGGCTTTCACTGAAAGCATGTTAGCATATCAGTGTATTGTGGATACACAATGAAATAAGTTGGGTTATGTGTTCTCTGATATTTTGTTTAACGAACAGAATAGTAAAATGAAAGGAATCATAGACTGCACTAGTTTATTCAGTAATAACTGAATTATGTGTACTCCTGTGCACATAAAGAAGAACGTAGAGAAAAAGTGTGTACGTGTGGGGTGATACAGACTCTTCTGGTTAAAAGACCAAATGTGCTAAGCTTGTTTGTAGGCATAAGTCTTGTGGAGAATCAGAGTTTTGAGTGGTTTTAATTGTGGTTGAAAAAACTTTAGCATGCAGCAATTGCTCTGTGTGTGTGTGTACTTAATTCACTGTTAGCATACTTGCAGATAGATGCTTGGGGCATATTTATGTGACTAAATTAATTTGGCCTCTGAGCAGGACTCATGACTGTTCTGTTGTTTGGAGGGTTTTTTTGTTAATGTAGGAAAATACTGTGTGTGTGTAACATAGTGAAACATATATTCTGCAATAAGGGTAAAACTCATTTCTGAGACTGTGTTAACTTCCTGTTGTATTGAAGCATAAAGAAGATTCTGGTCTGGTTTAGCTGAAGATCTCAGAAATACTGAATCAACATTCTCTGTTTCTTTCTTGCTGTTGCTTTTTCACCTGTAATGTGTTGAGCTTAAAATGGCATCTTTTAGACTGTGGTCTAGAAATGCATCTTAAAAATTCAAGTCTGTTAGTTAACTTGCACAATTTGGGATGCTATAACTAATGAGGTTTCCAGTTAGGAGGTTTACTTTATCTTCTTACTGAGTGTGTTTCAGCTCTCATTGTTATCGTACTGAAGTGGTGAACCATAATTTCGTGTTCGTGGTTTATTCATTTTCCCTCTTTTGCGAGATTCAGACTCATTATTTATTTATTTACTGTCTTCTGTAACTGTAGTGAAAGCAGTGTTGGGAAGACGGCATTGGTGTTGGCTCAGAAAATGGTTGATGTTGCAGTGAATTCTGTTACAGAATTATTTTCATAGTATATTGAAGACCAGGTGTTGACCTTGAGAAAGTTGTTACTTCACTTGCATGTGGGCTAGAGGAGGTAGTTCCATGCTGCAGTACTGTTAGGTTGCAAAGGAAAGAGCAGGCTGTTTGCATAATATTGTCATTTTTGCTTAGGCTGTCATGTCTGTTCTTCCTGTGGTGGCATGCAATTGTTATCGGAGCCAGGAAAGAATAAGGAGAATTTTCTTGCAGCTCAGAATAGGAGAATAATAGTAATAGTCAGAATAGGGGAATAATAGTAATAGTAAATGTACTACTTGTCTTGCAATTGCTCACAGATCCTACATTGTATCCTCAGTTTTGAGGCTCTTTCATCCACTTTAAAAGTAAAAAGCCTTCACTGATTTTAAATAAGTAAATCACTTTGAGTTGAACAGGCTGAAAATTATAGTGCTAGTCTGTGAAATAAGCTTACTTTTCCTCTTTTACTAAATGATCTGATAATTTGGTTTATTACTCCTTGCTTTCTATGCAGTCCTTCTGGTTGCAGTATACAGACAATTAAATACAGTGATGGTATTTAAGATTTTCACAGTATGTTTTTTTAATGTTTGCATGACTAAGGAAAAAAATTGGGAAGTTCATAATTACAGAGAATATTTTAGACCTGTGTACTGAAAAGAGGTAGCAGATTTGGACAGATTTAACTTATATATCATTTTAGAACCTCACTTAAAGATTTTCTGTAGAGATGAAATATTCTACAGAGCCTGTCGTTTGAAGGCAGGACAGCTCTGTGTGTTTGTTTGATTTGCACTATTGAAACATATGTTTTACTATCCTCCAGTGTCAGCTGATACAGTGTTATTGCTGGTGTATGATCGTATAGCAGTTATGTCCTGCCTCTTCCCTAACGATTCTTCTTTCTCATCTGTGTTTTTCTGAACATGCTACTTTTTCCTTGTGTTTAGGGTTCATAGGTAGCCATGTTGTTCTGCTGGACTTGGTTGGTATAGATGCTTTGCTTTTTTGTGTGAGTTTCTGATAGTAGCTTTCCCTTTTCCTATAGTATTTGACACCAGTATGATGCTTTTCTGCATAACAGCTGCGTGTGCTGAATGTGTATTTTGCTTGAGGGTGTGTAGTTAGAAGAACCTCTTTGAAAACTCAAAACTTCAGACACTTGATCATTAAATACCCTATAAAGAATTTGAATTGCTGAGATTTATGTATATTTTCTTGTTTCTTTTTTTTTTTTTTTTTAGACTTTGACTTCAGTGTGCCAGGGTCAATGAAACTTCACAATCTGATCTCTAAACTGAAGAAATGGATCAAAATTCTGGAGGCAAAAACTAAACAGCTTCCAAAGTTCTTCCTCATAGAAGAAAAGTGCCGCTTTCTCAGTAATTTCTCAGCTCAAACTGCAGAAGTAGAGATACCTGGAGAATTCCTTATGCCAAAGCCAACACATTACTACATCAAGATAGCAAGGTAACTTAAAAATACACTTTGGTAGTTGTAATTCTGAAAATGGAGAAGAAAATGAAAACCTTCTCCATCTGTTCACTTTGCAACAGTGGATGTCTTGTACCTTTCATATATATAAATTACATATATAGAGACGTACCTTGGAATAACACCTTTTTTTTTTATTTTATTTTATCCTCCTCTGGTAATTTTACACTGCCACAGTAAGCAACTGTACTGTTACATGATGAGTATGCTTCATATACTGATAGAAGTTGAGATGAGTTCTTCTGTTGTAGTCAATACAGGTACTGTGGTTCAAAAAGGTCTGATCTGGTGATTGATTTTGCTCAAGAGCTCTTTTTTAACAAAAATCAAGCAGAAGACCTTTTTGACTACAGAATAGAAACCATGGGCTAGCTGGGCAATAGAATTGTACCTTGTAAAAACCTTGTAATGCAGTTGCACTACCTTATTTCTTTGGTGGGTTTTGTTTGATTTGATTTAATACCAGAGGAGATTTGCTCAGGTGCTTTATTATCCCTTTCTTCCTAATAGGTTTATGCCCAGAGTGGAGATAGTTCAGAAACACAATACTGCAGCAAGAAGACTTTATATCCGAGGCCATAATGGAAAGATTTACCCATACCTGGTAATGAATGATGCTTGCCTGACAGAGTCTCGTAGAGAAGAGCGGGTATTACAGCTTCTTCGCCTTTTAAACCCCTGCTTGGAGAAAAGGAAAGAGACCACAAAAAGACACTTATTTTTTACAGGTACTGAAAGGAGAGATTTTACATTATTTTTTACGTATATGTTATACTCAAAGATTGCAATTATTACATTTTTTGACAGCTACTAATAACTGATACTGAAGGTTTTGAATATTCAGAAGGTAAAGTCACATCTGTCTAGGTGATAAGCCTTTTTTTGGCATTGTAGCTCCCCTCTGAAGAAATAAAGCTGATTGCATGGGATCTAGGATGTTTTTAGAAGAGCTTACACGCATCATTTGCCGTATAAAGTTTAGTTGTGAATAACACCTATAAGGCAGAGACATGCCTGTTGGAGGTGTTGCTATGGAAATGGATACATGTACTTCAGAACAAGCATTTAGAAACAAAGAGAAAGAGAACAAAACTTTTTCTCCCAAGTTGCAGTGTATGAATATTGAATTTCTTTTACCTCTTCCACATAACACAAAAGGAATTTTTTTGTAGAGCTTTGAATTTGGTGAATGGTTTCTGAGCTCTTTGATACGAAAACATGTCTTTATATTATTTTTTTTTTATATCCATGGTGATGTTTGCTTTCAGGAATATACTGACTGCTTGGTTGTTGCTGAATTAAATCCATTCATAATCCAGATACTTGACGCAGGACTCGAGTGCACTTCTATGATCTTGTAATAGGTAACTTGGTTTGGAGAGTGCACTTTGCCAACAGCACCACCTGGTAATGCTTAAAAAATCCAGAATTAACAAACATAATGGTAGGGAGGCCTTAGTGAGGAGAGTTACATTATTGCTGTGTAGATATTGCCAAAATACTTAATAAAAAGGTCACGCATTTAGGTATTTTGAAACAGACACAGTGAATGAAGGCTGAAAACACAGTTTTAATTCTTTCTCTTTCCTTTTGTATCTTGGCTTTTTTTATGTGTTGATTATAAATAATTCATTCATGAAATGAGAAACAGAAAATATCAGTCTTGCCTGGCAACATACTTGGTCTGCTTGTGATTCCGATACTTTAAAACAGTGAAACCCTTTGTTTTCCAGATATGAAGGCTTTTGGCAAGTTCCAGCTTAAACTGAGTAGCTAGTTTATATTAATGTATAATACTTTTCATTTCAGAAGGTCACTTTATATAAATGAGTTCTGTATGTTGCATTATTCAGTTCTGATAATCCTCGGTTGGTAAGCAGGAAATATATTATGGATAAGGGAAACTTTCATCAAAGAGACAAAGTTGCTGCTATGCTGTTGTCCTTTTAAAAAGTGCTGAGCACTGATTTTTAAAAAAGTGTATATTTCTTGGTCCTCCTTTTTGGGCTAATAGTATCTATTTACATGAAGTTGTTTCATGAGTTTAGGTGTCCAGACGATGCAACTGGCACTTTCAGAGCTAGAAATGCATATATGAGTTCTAACTTTAAAAAGACAAAAATACTCAAGGCAAAGGATTTGTTATAACAAAAGGTCAGTATCTCTACATACGTGAAGACAATGTTGCATCACTCTGAGGCCAAAATAACAAAAGTGCAATAAACAGTCTTTAAAACTATGAAAAACAAGGACACTGATACAGAAGTATACCCTCTATATACTAAAGTAACATGTTTTCCTTCAAAAAGCTGTTTTTAAAGTATAGTGTTTCTGGAAACAATTCTGTTCCTTGTGGTTTGATGCTATTTGGAAGAACCTAAAGAACATCCATTTCTCTGCTGGTAGAGGTTAATGGAAACACACCAGAAGAAATAGCTCATTAAACCCCTTCTGCAGAATGCATTTCTTCTTTAAGAGTGAAGAAATTGCATCAAAAAAATTAAATGCATTTAAACAACTTTTCCCTCTATTTCTGAGTTTAATTGTTACAGCTTCTGAGGGAAATGTTGAGAGAACAGTGTTGGTGGTAACGGAAGGTCACTGTCAAACAGTACAGTGTCACTGGAAAAGCTGGCTATGAAGAGGCCTTGTCTGTTTTGATGTGGGTGGGGATGCACATAAGACTCAGTAGGATGATACATCTGTTGAGCACCATGAAAGTGCAAATAGGGTTTTTTGCAACTTTATTGCTCACCAAGGAAAAGCTCACTGCCTTAGGTTTTCTTATTGTTGAATATTTTGCTGTGTCTTCCCTGTGTTGTTTTCAAGTGGTGTCATTTAAACATCTATTCTTCAACTATGTTCAGATTTTTTCCTCCGGTTTTTCTGAATCACTTTAAATACCCTATTGAGCTAAGTAGTTTTGTTCTTCAGGCTCATTTTTACTGACATAATGCCAGTATCATGTAATCAGATATTACAAACCCGTTTGCACCTGAACTAAGTATTAACCTCTTTTCAGCAGGTAAAGTAGGAAGAATAACAAGTGTTAAATTTTTTTTTCTAATATTGTTGATGTTTCTGTTGCAAAAATCTGCTGTTGTTCTTTTTAACAGAGCTTGTTAGTTGTGAGTGTAGTAATAAAAATTTTGATACAACTGTGATCATCAGCTGAAATGTATCTCACTTGTGTGCTACTTCTTCTCTTAGTATTTGGAGTATGGATTAACTGTTTTGTTCTCTTTTGCTCTCTCTTCCCTCTCCCTGCCCTACCACCATCCCCTCTCACCCTTCTCAAATGTCTCCTAGTCCCCCGTGTCGTAGCAGTTTCCCCACAGATGCGTTTGGTTGAAGACAATCCCTCTTCTCTTTCCCTGGTGGAGATCTATAAGCAACGCTGTGCCAAGAAAGGCATTGAGCATGACAACCCTATTTCTCGTTACTATGACAGACTGGCAACGGTCCAAGCACGAGGGACTCAAGCTAGCCATCAGGTATTAGAATGTATAATGAATTTTAATCAAGGGCTTTCGTGAGGTCTCTGCTGTGTCCCATATCCCCTGCCCCGATTCATCACCTCTCATTAGATGTGAGACAGATATATGTGCAGAGGTGGCATTTTGATTTTTTTGGAGTTCACTTTGGTTTTGCTTAATGTATTCTTGGGAACTTTTAGATCTCTTTGGTGTTTTAGGTTATCTTGGAAAGCTTCAAAAAAGCTGTATTTGTTTTACTCTAGGTTATTTTGGGTAACTGCAAGGGAAAACAGACAAGGTGTTGATTGCTTTTTGGTCCTTAAAGTGCTTTGAAAATAATTAATTGATAACATGGGAAACAGCATTCGTAATTTACATAAGCAGTTACAGCATGTTACGTGAGGCAGGCTTCCCCAAGTTCTTCTAATGGATCTCTTAAAATTGCGAGTGGATTCATTTCATCTAACTCAAATAGAAACAGTTGAGTAATCACACCCTAATAAATGATAGTACTCAGAAAGAACAAAGCTCTCTCTCACCTATCTCCATCAAACATCCAACTGTGATAAATAAGGTTATTTAATGTTTTTTATCTCAAGGTTAGTGCAGATTCTTACATAAAATGCCAGTCCCATTTTAAATATAGCTATTAGAAAATACATGGTATACATGCAGGCATGGTTTAGAGACAGTATCTGTTCAGGCTTCCTTTGTTAAAAATCAAATGAAGTGTTACCTAACATTTGTTTCTATTTTGAGGATTTTTCCTTCAGGTTATGAAACTCTCTAACAGCCATTTAATTGAAGTCAGTATGACTGTCATGTTTTCTGGTGTCCTAGAACAGATCCTAGCGTTACATCTTTTTCTAATTAATTAGGCTAGTATATGGTACAGTAATTAAATATTTTGGTAATTGCAAATGTGTGCATATAGGGGAAAAGCTCGCAGAGTGTACGCTGACAGAAATGGCTGAACACAGCTCTCAGCTTTTACCTTTTTGTATTTTTGAGGTGCTTTTGTTGTAATATAATACATGTTACAAATTACTTTGCACAGTCTTTCCCTAGCTTGTGCAATAACCATCCTTTCCCTTTTACCCAGTGAAGAAACCATGCAGAGAGCCATCTCTAGGCTGCATGCTTTGTACAATTTTGAATCTTGCCATTAGCTTAAATTAAAGGGGTTTGTTTTATTGCTACAAAATTCTTATCCAGCTTTCACTGAAGCTAGAATGTAGTGAAGTATGTTCTGTTAGTTTCCTGTATGGAAATGCTGCATCATGAGTTGAATGTCTCTTTAGCTCAATTCTGATTTTCTTTAAAGGTTTGAGTAGCAGACACATCAAATCGGGTTATATGCTTTTTCAGTCTCTGGTTTTCCAACATGCATGTTTGCAGTTCTCATGATTATATGGTTTTATGAAAAAATTATTTTTTTCAGATAAAAAGCATTTTCTAGCTGTGCAGAGGCTGGGCTAGCAAAACACTCTTGTGTTTTGACAGAGAAGTGAGGCAACGGTGTAGGATTGAAAGCATTCAATTTCAGGGTATTTTTTCCTAAAATGGGATACAGCAGTTGTGAGAAGTTTGGTAGTTGCTCTTGGCACATTCGTCTGTTGGCAAGAAATCTATTAAAAATTATCTCTTTCAACTAATATTTATGCAGGTTCTCAGAGATATACTTAAAGAAGTGCAGAGCAACATGGTGCCACGCAGCATGCTGAAGGAATGGGCTCTTCATACATTCCCCAACGCCACCGATTACTGGACTTTCCGAAAGATGTTCACTATTCAGCTAGCCCTAATTGGCTTTGCAGAATTCATCTTTCATTTAAATAGACTCAACCCTGAAATGCTGCAGATTGCCCAGGTATGGGTTAGTTTATTCTAGATGCATGCTGTTGTCTTTGATCAGATGGAAATTTGGACTATACTTTGGAAATGAGTCAAAACAGTAATTTGATACGTGTAATCAACAGTGCATGTCAGTAGGCTTTTCATTTATATGTGATTGCACATCATGTAGGTAGCAATTTAAACTGCAGTCTCCATGGACATCAACTCTGCCTTCTATGGTGAAAATGTAGAACTTTGTAAAGTCATTCTTAGGTACTGGAACTGTTTGTGTAAATGACTGGTAAGTCACTCTTTTTGTCCTTCAAATATATTGCTTTGAATATGTGTTTTCATCAGATTAAAAAAAAAAATTTACAGCTTCATTTTCATAGAGGGGAATACTCTTTTTCAAATACTGTTCTTTATTCAGCATTGCCATCATGTCAAGCTGCAACTCCTATTAATAGTGATTTTTATGTTTTAACCCAACATTTTAAATGAGGCTTGCCACTTTAGTAGGGCGAAGGTGGTATATATTAAAGTCTTAATGCCATTTTAATGCATGCAGGAATATGCTCTGTATAGCAATTAAGTTTCTTTAATCCCTCTAGGTAAGTGTTCAGATGCTTAGTCTAAGGGAACAATGCACAGAGAATGCTTGCCCAGAGCTGGGATGTGCAGAGATGTGTCTGTCCATATGACTCCTTAGACCATACTACAAAAGAAGCTATTCGTTAAGTTTGATATTACAACAATGTGTATTTAGCAAGGAGTTTTGAGAAAAATACATACCTGACTTTGCATGCCTTGAATTTTAATGTTTTTGCTCAAAACCTGTTTGACTGAAAGAGTGAAAAGCTGTTGGGAGTACATTTGTATTCTGAGTATTAATGGTAAACAAAAATCCAACTTATTTTTGTTTCATTAATGAAATGAATGTTCTTTTAATTACTTTTATGCCTCTTGTTTCTAAATCCAGGATACTGGCAAGCTAAATGTAGCTTACTTTCGCTTTGACATTAATGATGCTACTGGAGATTTGGATGCCAATCGTCCAGTTCCATTCCGGCTTACACCAAACATCTCTGAATTTCTTACCACTATCGGGGTGTCTGGTCCACTAACTGCATCTATGATTGCAGTAGCTCGCTGCTTTGCACAGCCAAATTTTAAGGTTTGTATAGCTTTTTAAAGGGCTGTTTGCAGGCATGTTGTATTTGGCAATTTAGAAACAAAACAGCACTTTCTTGGTTAAAGTGAAAACTAAACAGTACTTACTTGTTTTTAAATCTTAGTCTAAGATCATCACAAATGCCAGCTGAAATGTTTGCAGTTTACCTTTTTGAAAGAATAGGAAGAATATAGGTGGAATTCTGTCCTTAATTTAAGTCTTTGTCCAAACATGTTATTTCACAGCTCTAGCCTCATAAGTCATTAAGAATTTTGACAGTGTTAAATAGTAAAATGGCAAATGCAACATCATTTAGAATCTTCGTAATCATCTGTCAATAGAAATGTGTTTTGGTTCTTTGTTAGTGGAATAGAATGCTAAAGATACACTGTTACTTTGATGGATTCTAGCTCTTAACAGGGTGTAGTTTTCTGAAGAAATTGTCTAGCTTCCTTTTAAATTCTAATGCTTTCCAAAAGTGAGGCATCTTGCACTTAGGCAAGCAATTTGCACCAGAAAGACATTGTGCAGAATGTACTGTAGCTACGGTATGAGCTAGTTACATTATAAAAGATGGAAAATATTCTAAAGTGATTTTAGTCTTTATCTAAAATGCAGAAAGCTGTGTAGAATACGTTTTTAGTAATTCATCATCTTACCTTACAAAACCGTGTCTATTACACACAAACAAGTTTGCAAACATAGCCTGTAATTTCAACATGTGAATGATGTATGCCCACTTAGACATGTCACATTGATTTGATGCAGCTCCACCTTGAGTACTGTGTGCAGTTTTGGGTGCCTCCGTATAAGAGGGACATCACATATTAAGAGTGTGTACAGATTGGTTGTGTACAGCCAAGATTGTGAAAGGTCTTGAGGGCAAGACTTCTGAAGAGAACTTGAGGTCACTTGGTTTGTTCAGCTTGGAGAAGAGAAGGCTGAAGGGTGACCCCACTGCAGACCACAACTTCCTCAATGACGGCAGTGGAAGGGAGGTGCTGAGCTTCTCTCTCTGGTGAACAGTAATAGCATACAAGGAAATGGAATGAAACTGCATAAGTTCAGACTGGACATTAAGAAAAAGTTCTTCACTTAGAGTGTGGCTGATCAGTGGAACAGGCTTCCCATGGAAGTGGTTGCAGCACCAAGCCTGCCAGAGTTCAAGGAGTATTTGGGCAACACTCTTGTTCATATGGTTTATGGTTAGGTAGTCCTGCAAGGAACAGGGAGTTGAGCTTGATCCTTATGCGTCCCTTCCAACTTGAAGTATTCTATGATTCTCTGAAGGTCAGAGAACAAGTGGCCATTTATTCTTTTTGGAGTGATGGGTGCCCAGCTCAGTTCAGACACGTGGTGATTACTGCTTTAGATTATCTGTCTTTTGGACTACAGAGAAATGCTTGTAACGTTTTCTGCTTTTATCTGTTTTACAAATGCCCATAAAATATATTTAATGTGTTGGCCTAATAGCTATATGTGTTATGAAATGTTTTATTTGTTAGGTGCAGATAGGGAATTTGATTCGGACTGGTTACCTAGAAGTTCAGTTTAGGACCTCAGGAGTGTTGAAGTTGACAGATGAATGTCAGTAACTCAATTCAGTGATGAGAAAAAACAGCAACTGTTTCTTGCAGGCATTTTTTTTTCATCCAGGGGTAGAAATGGCCTGTATATGCCTATGTGTATGCTTATTATATACACCTATATACATATATGGTGTGATATATATTAAATGCATATGTATGTATGTTGCAGTCAGTGTTCTTTCCATGTTTGGAGAAAGCAGTGTTCCCTGAGAATGTAATCCCTGTGCAGAAAAACTTCAGCTTTGCAAAGCACTCTTAATCTTTGCACAAGACTTCTGTGTATGTGTGGGAAAAGTCATAAATTTAGTGGAGTCATCTTAATACAGGATGCACATGACTGCATTTGTGTATGAAGACCTTAATATATGTTACAGCTTAAGCGATGTTTCAATTCTCTAAGAGGCATGATGTGTTTTCATAATGAGAGCTTTTTATGAAAAGAAACACCTTGAGAGGAAATAGTAAAGACAGTTGGAAACCACATTCATCTTAAAAACACTGAGATTGCAATGCTGAACCAGAAGTGTCAAAATGGTGTTGACTAAAATCTAGTTACTATTCTGTAATACCTGATGGTTCTTCGGATTAAATATAACAGTCTGATTTTTCTCCTTCGTGTAGGTTGATGGCATCCTAAAAACTGTTCTACGGGATGAAATAATTGCATGGCACAAAAAAACACAAGAGGATACTTCCTCTCCACTTTCAGCAGCTGGGCAACCCGAAAACATGGACAGCCAGCAGCTGGTTTCACTAGTTCAAAAAGCTGTTACTGCTATCATGACTCGACTTCATAATCTTGCTCAGTTTGAAGGAGGAGAAAGCAAAGTCAACACTCTGGTAGCAGCTGCAAATAGCTTGGATAATCTCTGTCGTATGGATCCTGCCTGGCACCCTTGGCTGTAACTTGAATTTTTCAATAGCTTTTTTTGCTGCTGTTTGTGGTGTGAGCCATATATTGTGTTAAGAAAATGTGAAAAAAGCTTTCCAGACCATGGCTTACTTGCCACACTGCATTTTATCAGTCTTTTTTTAAAGTGTGTTTACAGTCACAGGACAATTTCACTGCTTTTAATTTCATGAGGGGACGTTTCCTCCTGTTTAAGAAAGGCTGTTTAATATGCAACAACAGTTTTCACAAATAGCTTAAAATGAAGAGAGGAAACTTAAATATTGTACAGAAAAATCTTATTTTATGATGAGGACTATAAACGTAGCACTGTTAGATTTAGGGTCTGGCATTCCTAATAAGCTGCAGTATATATTTTTTTTTATACCATAGTAATTACTAAGAAAAAATAAAAAAAAAAATAAAAAAAAGACAGTATTCCCAGTTACTGAATGTTACTTTGTGAAATTTTACTTAATTGCTGTCCCTTCATTCTACCAAATTGAAGGCACAAATAAATACTCTTCCTTTAAGTTTGCTTCAAATTTACACGAGCAAAGATGGTTTGTACAGAGAATTTTGTACCAAATGTATAGAGGTAACTTTTTGTTAGGCACTGAGAAAATGATTATCAAATTGTGCTGGCTTTTCTTGGAGCGCAAGCTATGTACAGTAAAAGTGTAAACCATTTAGAGTACTTGGTTTGTTGTGGACAGTGTTGGGGCAGGGGGGAGTTTATAAAAAGGGTGGAAAAAGGCATCCATGGGTACATGTGTTTTGTTGTAATAGATTAAAAAAAGTCAAATCATATGATTTATTTTTTTTTTTTCATGTTTAGAATTACAGTAGCTTGTTTGGAATGAATCTGTTTCTTTGTAATTTAAGAAAAGATCAGTTTAATGTTTCACTTGTCTTTCTGTTAGCATTTTTATAAAACTTCAGTGTTGAGAATGTTAAATTTGTACAGAGTGATTTTTTCAAAATAAATATTTTGTAAAACTCTCAGTGGTATTCATTTTATTTAAAATATTTTAAATATTATAGAAAAGTCTCAAGAGCAGGTGGAATCTTTAGTAAATGAAACCGGCCTGTATTTTAAAGGGTGATAACTGCATTAACAAGACATGGATGTGGTGGTCTCATGTATGGTGTTGAATTTGCTTACAGAAGAGCTGTGAACAGGAAGTATAAATTTCTTCATTCAGTGTATAGTCTATTTTCCTAACCAGTTAATGTGTTAACCATATGTTTTCTAAAAGTCTGTCTTTAAACAGAGTAGTCTATTTCTTGGCTGCAAAAAAATTGAGCTTTTACGTAATTGTTCAGAGGTCAAGACTGTGTCTGCAGATGAACTCTATTAGGGGATGCTGTTCCTGGAGAAACAAAGATGGTCTTGACTGCTACAGCAAAGGATGCCCCTGCCTGCTTTTGGTTGTTTTGTGTTTTTAATAAGCAGACAACAGGTTCTGTAGAGATTTCATAATAACATGAGAGGCATAATTGAAGTTAATGACCACCATTCAGCAGTGTACTCTCTGTGATACAAGAGGGTTTTCTAAGTCAATCTAATGACATTCCTTCAGTAGGTGAGCTTACCGGCAAGTTAACAGGTAGGTATGACTGTAGACAAGTCAATTATTTAAAAACAAAGCAACCTGCTTCAATGGGTCTCTTACAGAGCCTCAAAAAGACCTGTTCCTTTCATCTTTGCAGCCATCAGCTGAAGCAGTCAATTGATACAGACTTGAGTGTCAACATTATGAAGGGGTACATGGCCTTCTCTACTGCTCACTCAAGATGATAGTTTTGCTAGCACCATGAGCAGCATGGAACCTGGCACAGAGGGAGGTGAGGCTGATAGACAGAAGTGCTATGTATGTAAATGAAAGAGTTTGCAGCCATGATTGTAGTATGAACTCTTGTTGATGGATTTAAGCCCATTTGAAGGCTGAGTGTTAAATAGGTTTTTACTGTATGCTTGGCTGGGAGGCATCACTTTACCATGCCAATTAAGCATAATATATAGGATAGTGTATAGTTTGGTAGGTTAATTTATGAATTTGCATCTTTACTTTTTGACTAGTAACAAGTCCATCTAGTATGAGAAATGAAGATACTTTGCACTCTCACTTCAATGCATTCTTTTTCCCCTTTGGGATATAACTAATATAGCAAGAAAAATAAAGTGCAATTTTGAAAATAGAAGTTAAGATATTATTGACTTGTAAATGGAAAGGAAAGCTTGACTCTTAGCTCTCATCAATGAAAAGTAAGCATGCAGTAATGAGTTTATGAAAAATGTCTGTTTTAGAGCAAAGGGCCTGAAAAATAAATGAATGTTGTGTTTTCGTTGTAAAATATAACATGGTGTTAAGGAACAGTGATAGATTGATCTTATTCTGTGTAGGAATTGTAATAGTCTAATGCTAGCAGTTTTGGAATTAAAAGCGAATTGGAAATGCTTGTTCATACACTCAAACTGTAACTGCAGTAATGCATTGTTTCTCTGAACTTATTTCACTTAAAGGATTTTCCAAGCAAGTTTTTTTCCCATTATTTTCCTAGGTGCAGTGGACCAAGCTTTTCGTAGCTGAATCACTACTGCCTTTCCTGTTTGTTGGTTTGGGGACCTTAGCAAGAGCAAAGGGACTCTCATCAAGCAAGTCATGACTTTCCCAGGTGTCTGCTTACTTCTTCCCTGGGTCTGGGAGAGCTAGTAGCAGATAAGGTCCATCAGAAGCAGATGGTAAGCATTCAGACCCTGAAAGTTTAAAGAGGAATGAATGGTAGCCAACTGGTTGACCCTGAACGGTAGCCATGTGATGGCAGGTAAGGCTAATCTGTTTGTAGACTTGGGATGCAGGCATTTAGATGAAGGGGATCAAGCTTTTCTGATTAACATAGTTCTTACATGGATCAGAGGATTTGCTGTGAGATTTGGCTGGGAGGAGGAGTTTACAACTTCTCACCAGATACTTCTTGTTCTAGATTATGGTTGTCTTTCTTTGCATGATAAATAAAATGTGGCCCCTCTATTCCCACGCCTGGTTTGTGTGTGCCTTATGTATCACAGAGAGAATGATAGATTGAGTCATGCTGTATGCCAGTGTATAAAAGTGGAATCTGAAATACATGAGTGGTAAGGACTATATAAGGATCTGGAAAACAAACATATCTTTTTTTTTTTGGCAAAGACTTGCTTCCTTATCAGAATCATGTTGGCAAGAAAAATCTGAACTTTGTTCTTATAAAACATAATGCTTCCTGCATGTGTCACAACACACTATATGCAGTCATTCACAACTAAGCTTTGTGCTCTCATGACTTGAAGGGAATTGTTGGCTTCCTTTTATTGAAGGTTGTAACATTTGTAGCTGTGAAATATGGCACATGCTGCGTCACAGGAGTTCTAATATTTTTTCCTTAATCGTTTGCATGTCTTAGATATGTCTGACTGAGAGATGACAGCATTCCCTGAAAGGAAATCATGGGATAATTCAGTCACTTTTCTGTTCATGATAGAAATCATAATAGGAAAATGAGAATGTAAGATAAAAAAGACAAATTTTTGTTCTTAAATTTGTGACATCTCTCTTGTTTATTCAAATATACTCCTAAAAGAAAACTCGGTAGTGCTCTGTCATACGGGGTTGAGGGAGCAGAGCTAATAGGGAAAAGAGAGTTATTTAAATAAATCCATGACAGTGTTAATGTGCAAATGTTAATACTTGTTTTCTTTTCTTTCATGAACATATGCTATGGGATTACCTTATTTTGTGAGAAGTCTTATGAAGTCTTAACCTAGAGTTATACCACCAGCTTGCAAGGAGGTAAATCCTCAAAACTTTTAGTTAGACATGAGCATGCTTCAGAGTCTGGAGAAAATCTTCTGACATATCTTGTATGATCAGCAGCTGTCCATTAGCTGGTAAGTGGTTTGACACAGTACAGCGTATGAAGTTCCTGATTATCTTCAGGAACATGTTGCGCGTATCTTAGCTGCATTTAATTTTTTATGGTTGTAGATAAGGATTTCCTGTCTCATTAGTTCAGATACACGCTCAGTATGCATCTTGCTGAGCAGACACTTGCAAGTGAAATACATTAATTGTCAATTCAATATAAGTATTCCCTGTAAGGTTTCTTCCCTCAGATTAGATGCTACACAAAAGAAGCCCATGTTATTACTCTGTACAATCAAATGCTTGAGATATCAAATGTACAATTGGCTCTGAAATACTGTGCATGGGCATTATGCAATTCTTAAAATTCCTCCTGTTGTGTTTTGGGGTTTGTTTTTCATTTTTCCCCTTTAGCATCCTGAACAGATTTTTCTGAATCTTCATAAGGGTAACTAGTAGCAAGGCTTTAACACCAAAGTTGTTCCAGCCGTATTGTAAGTCTGTATGAAATGCACAGAAAAACACGTTGGTAGACTTTAACATACACACCTGTATTGGTGTGAAGTGGGCTTTATGATAGGTCACTTGAGTGACGTAAGTACTAGTAACTAAGAAGCAGATTTGGCATGAAAATAATAGACAAATGTGAGCTGTGGATATTACACAGAGAATAAATAGTTGTAAGTCTTAAATTATACTGTATTAGTCTCCTGATTTTTTTATTCATGTTTGGCTGTATTAGACAATGCTGCTGCGATTTAACCTGTTACAGTCTGCTTTCAAAGTAAATTATCAGAATTCATTAGCTTAAGTGATTATACTCCAAACCAAAATAACTCAACATTAGTTGGGTGTTTGAGTCCACCCTCTGAAACTGCCATGACAGTTTCCTCTTCTGTAATTGGGCTGTCCATGAATTGTCAGGTACAAAGAGAGCGAGCGACAGATTAGTTATTACTGGAAGAAGATGACTCAAAGCATTTCAGCAGCAGACAATGAAAGCTCTGTTTTGTAATGGCAGTAGAATAAAGTTGCTTTTAAGGCTCCGGTCTGTTTCAAGTATGATGTATGAAATGTTCTTTTGTGGTGTAGAAGCCTATTCAGGGAGGAGGATTCATACTCACAGGAGCTTTTAATCAGCACAGTGTGGGTGCATTTTGCGTTTGAGAGGTTCAAGAGAGCGCATGTGAAACAACTGGCATCTCACATGCGATTTATCATCATTTGTTGGATGTGTCGGGGCCCACGTGTAAAGGCACCACGGCTCTCACTAGGTGTTACTCAAATAGTAGTGCTAACTGGGATTGTTATTGAAGGAGAACTCCAGGTGCTAAAACACAGGGTGAGGGGAAAGGAGTCCATGAAGCTGTTAACTTTAATTTCTTCACTGCGGCCTTTTCCTTTTTTTCTCAATTAGCATTGCCTTTCCCTGAGAGTTTCAAAAGAAGAGCGAGGGATGCTACTTCTGCGTCAGCCGTGTTGCATCCCCTCTCTGTTTTTAGACTTCTCCCTTCCCGGTTACAGCGTAATGCTTTACTCTGAGATCCCCTGTTTCTTCAGTTACCCCTCGGAAAACATCAGGTGGGAGTATCCTGGGTGGGAGCAGAGTGCTGTGGGGAGGAACCTGCTAACGGCCCTGCGCTGGTCACAGCCGGTTCCAGCCGGTTTGGGAAACTGGCGGGAGATGTAGTCCTCACAGGCGCAGCTGAGGTGAACCTGAGGGAGTAGCTGTGAGGCGGCTGTGAGGCATGCGGCAAGGAGGAGCTGTGGAGAGGAGGAAGAAGGCAGTGGTGGCTGGAAGGCACCATTACACACTGCCCGTGCCCTTACCACAGGGGCTAGGGTGGCGGAGCGGAATCCACTGCAGAAACAGGGAGTGTGAGGCCAGGAAACAGGAGGAGGGGTGGTGGACTGAAGCTGAGCAGCTGAGCCAGGTGAAACATGAGCAAACGTGCTTCCTTCCCCAAGGGTTTGGGTTTTGTATGTGTGGGATTTTTACTTTTTTGTGTGTGTGTGTGTGTATTTTTTCTGTCTTTGGTGCGTTTTTTTTTTTAACCTCCTCAGTAACTGTCAGTAATTAAAAGCTTTATGTTAATTTGCAATAAATTAAATTGAGTGAAAATCCCCCCGTACAGGCTGTTCTGGTGGCAGTGTGCAGCCTGGCGAGTGTTTTTCGCTGTGGTAACTTACTCTCATGGCTGGATCTTGCACAGCCAGGACTTACAAAGGCTTTGTCAGGGAGCTCATTAAGGGAGATATTGGTTCCACAAGAAGCCGTTACTGTTTTATTTTATTTTTTTTTATTTGATTAGGTGATACTTTTCCCTCTGCCTCCACTGGAGCACTCCATGTGGTTATTATGCTCTTGAAAGACTTTTCTCAAGTGAGCTATATAACTTGTCCTGACCTTGTCTAGTCCTGACAGACTCTGCCATACTTCTCATAGGAAATGAGGTGTTAACCCTGAGTGGTGGCAAAGTTTCAGGTGGTTCCTGATTTTCTTCTGCATCTGTGTTTCCAAGGGGGAAGCAATAACTGGTGTGAGCGCTTTCTCCCCTGTCCCGTATTTTGGCAGTGCAGTCTTTTGGATTTGCGAGGGCAGAACCTGTGTATTGTTGTGTTCAACAGTGTGAAAGGCTTTAGCACTTTCTATAAATACATAGCTTATTTAATTGGTGCTGCTTGTATTTCTTGGCAGAAAACCATAACTGTTGCAGAAATTGGATGTCATATTGAAGTGCCAATAAAAGCCTTTTTCCAATACACTTGACTCTTGTATGTGGTACAGATATTTGTTATATTTAGAACTGATATTACCTTTGGATTTTAGAATTCACATGCCCTATGCCCCAACAACCATGCGTCACTTGATGCCTCTCGCCTAATTTTATTAGTTTTGTTTTTTTAAAGAAAAAAATATGTATCTAGGCTCTAAGATACTGTCAGAATTGTACCTTAATCAGTCAACCACTGCTTAGCCTAAGTCCAGACTCCATCAACTGCTACAGTACCAGAAGAAGGTTTCTCAGACTTTTATCAGGGAAGGGACAGAGACCTTTGCAGGCTCTTTCATTCTTTTGATACTAACACATTAATTATTGTCTCTCTCTATTCCTTGCTGCTGGTTATAAGAAATCGGCATTAAAGAATCTTTTCTGCTTATTCAGCAAGAGTACTCATCAGTAGCAATTCATAAGCAACTTCAGTGTGGGTCAATATTTCTTGACCATCCATTAAAGTAATGCAAGTGGCACAACTTTTAATTGAGGTCTGGTGGTGTCATTGGAATGTTTCATTGTGTGGTAGTTGTCCCCATTCCTTTCTGTAAAAAAAAAAACCCAACAAAAAAAAAAAACTCAAAACAATTACTAATTAAAGATGCTATATTAAAATTCTGTAAATTAACTCCATGCATTATTGTAAATGCTATTTTTTAACATCTCATGAGATAAACTCTATACTTGCTTAGTTTGGGTTGTTTTTTTTAGCATTAGCATGTGAAGGGACTGCTCTCCATCTCTGTGAGATTCTGTAGAGGACTGTGAGATTCTGTAGAGGACTGGGGTCAGGACTTCAGGATTCCCTGTCTAACTGTGAATGATGCACGCTCTCCAGTATGAAGTAAGTGGGGAGAAAAAAGGCTTGCTGCTTGGAGGGGTGTGTGTTGTGTTGTAAAACATACATGCTTGGTAGTCTGTGGGTAAAAAATGCTGCTCTTGGTTAAAATGATCTTACCTTTCTTGTTAAGGTACTGCCATCTGGGTAGTTCAAACTCAATTTTGTTGGGGTTAAATGAGTTTGAGAAAGTTTTGTGGGACAGTGTCCAGATTTCTGTGATCTCCCATAGCCTCTTTACCCTATTCTTGCTTTTACTACACGTGCTTGGCAGCAGAGACTAAATGTATGATACGCAGATACATAGGAGATTGCAAGATCATGATAAAAAGTGGAGTCAGATGAATTTACCTTGCAGGCTGTATCTGGTTTCCAGATGTGTAGCTAGATGCATCCTGTGTGAGACGTGTTGCTTTTGCTTTCAGCCTTTGGAAATTTCTGGAGAGAAAATAGTAATATTTTTTTTTGGTATTGTATATAGACCCAGTGGAAGTCTTGGGTGGTTGCATGGGATTCTGTCTTTCTAGAAAGCAGGTATTTTATGTTGCTGTGTGTGGTTTGTAACTGCTGCAGTTTTGTCTAGGCAAGACTGCATGGAGAAATGTCTGAATGATAACTCGGTAAAGGGATTACCTATTTCTCTGTGCAAAGAGCTCATCTTTAGTGCTCTCTTAACTTGAATTTAATGTTATTCAGAATCAAGGTTCTCCTGTAAGTAACGGTACTTTCTTCTTGAGGTGGCATCTTCAATTCTAAGGAGCCATACCTTTTTCTTGTGGTGGCACTTTAAACTCAAGCTAGCTAATTCTGGGGTGTCAGTTGACAGAGAGCTTCACTGGTACAAGAATCCCACAGCCCTGCTTCAGAACTGTATGGCATTCAGATGAACTAATCTCATTCTAGAGCCAATCTGACAATAGGTAGCTTCAAGCAGACCTGTTGCAAAGATGTAGTCTTAATGGAAAACCTTCGTGACATTGCATACTGCTCATGAGAGGTCCTTAATTGGCTGCAGTGGGGCAATAATTCAATCCTTAACATGTCAGGCAATACAGCACAAGAATTATGATGCAGATAATTAATAATAATAATACCAGTCTTCCACAGCTCCGACACTTCAATTGTTTCAGTGAAACAGTTCTTAATAGGCTAGTCAAAATATGCATTGTGATCTTTTGTATTCTGGAAATGGATCTAAACCCAAAGTCTTATTAAACAGAGACATAAGGGGACCGAAGTAGTGGGGACCTTTCCTCTGACCATCTGCTAAGTATTTTTTTATCTGTCTATTTTGGATAAACAAAGACTCAGTATTTCCAAGTCTTTCACAGCTTTACAAGAAAACAAGCATTAGTTTGGGGTGAAATGGTGACTTGCTTGTCTCTGCTTTGGCTGTTTCATTAAGCCGGTATGTCATGAATGAGGTAACTATCGCAAACACAAAAATGCTTGTTTCATTCTTTTTGTGACAGGTGATGCTTTAGAGCTGTGGGATGGTTTAGTAACGATATGAATTCTGTGTTCAGTGCTCAGAACAGGCTATGAGTCATGCAGGGAAAGTTACTTACAAAGTCCAGATTAGTTTTCATTCAGACATATGTTTCAGGAGTTACATGTACTCTGTGATTCATTGTTTTTTTTCTCAGTGACCTGAATGAAGTCCTTAAAATGGTGCTTTGCTGTAGTAGTAGTTACATACAAGGGCACTCAGCTTCACTGTTGCACTCTTTTGCGAATCCACCCCGAACAAGATCTCAGCTTTGGTAACTGTGTTTGTAACAGCAGACATGCCTTTGTCATGAAATACATTCATAGATTGATACAGTAGTTGTTCTTTTATCACCCAGGAGCTAGATGCAGACGTATAAAAGGAACGTTGCCCCCTGTACTCTTAACAGAATTCTTCCTGTTAAATTTATAGGTGTCGGTTTAGCACTTTTCCAAGAGTGGAAGACAACACAAACGTACAAGTTAATTGCCTTAGTTGCAAAATGTTTCTCTTTGCAGTTGTAGATTGGGTTAATGATTATATTCTTATTTTGCCTGAATTAATGGTAAGAACTGCACACTTAGAGTTGTATGATTCACCTCTCTACATGTTTTTTAATATTGTTCAAAAGTAGCAGAGATAAATGCTGTCAGTTGAAGGGGTAGATTGCAGAACATGAATTGGTGATAAAAATGTGCAAATGGACCTAACATCAGTGGTGTAGCTGAAATACTACTTCATGATTGCTCTTAGGGATTTTCGGTACCTGTCCCTGCCATCCTTAATAGGTAGCTGTTCATGAATCAAATACAATTTCAGTCAAGAAACAATATGCCAGTGGGAGGAAGTGTATGAACATAAATTACATAATTATTATTCCACTTGCTTTTATACATTTAATCACAAAAGAGCAGAAGCCTGAAGATACAAAATAAACCTTAAAGGCATCATAAACAACAGCAGTAACTCACCAACATGTGCCCTGTAAAGTATAAAAAGATTAATGAGAGAGTGATCGAGACACTTCCTAATGTATTTTCCTCTTTCGTGATCATTAGGCATTAACACTAAATTAGGTTCATATATTTGCTTCTGAAGTCAACAATTCTTGAAGCAAAAGCTGCAGAGACCTGGAAAGTTATTGGGAAAAGGAGGTATGTGGATGTACTTCCTTTTACTAGAGGAGGAAAAAAAGAGGGGGGAATTTTTATCTGTATTTTCTTAGGGCAATGTCACTGTGTGATAGAATCTGATGCAGTGATGTCTGCCTGGATTTGCAGAGAGCCTGGAACAATAGATCTGAGTTGAAAAGTCCTTGATTTCTGCAACTGGTTGTTAACACCAAGGTCAGTCATGGATTATTTTTTGTTTTAGGTGTCAGCATTGTGAACTGTGTCCTTGGTTATGAAAGAAAAGCAAGAGTCACACAGTTGATTCTTGTCACACATGGACAGTTTATCCAGACTGTAGATTTTGGTGTGAACAAGCAGATGCATGGATGTGTATTAGGGGTTATGAATGTAGTGGTAATGGAGGGTCGATAGTAGTAAAATCTTATATGCATTTCCACAACAATAGTGGAATTTTGTGTCTTCCTCAAGGGCAGCTCAGATCAGCCGCCTTAAGTTTGGAAACTGTTCTAAAGTCTATGGTGGCTATGTACAAACTTTTTGCAACAGTGGAGCAATACTTCCACTAACAGAGAATACAATGTTTGCATATAGTTTATAGTTTCCTTTAATATAGGTCGGGCTGCAGGTCTTTGCATGGGACGTGCCTGGATGTCTATTTAGCTTTAAAAGTATCATGATCTCTTGGAAATTGTTCTAATAGTCTTGTTGATCAGTATTAGTACCCTGAACCTGGTTTATTGACTCATAGTGTAGATTCATTTCACTCCAGCTCCATTCAAACATGGATTCCTGAACAACCTGAAGGAAGAGTTTATTTTGTAGACTGTGAACAACGAAAATTAATTTTATTCTTCTAGCCTATGAATGGATAACTAATCTTTTTTCTTTTTAGGTATATTTCTGTGACTTAACCTGCCTTGAGGACAAATAGAGAAAGCACAATAGATGTTTAGCTGTAGGAACAGAGAGCTTTAGTGTACCAATTGTTCTGGCAGAAAAGTGAGTCTTTTTTTCAGGACTTTTTCTTATTTTATAGCCACTGACCTAGGTAATGGGAGTTTTTGTTTTTTTATTGTGGCACAGTTTGTTTCCTGGTGGCTTTTTGCTCTTTCAGTAGTGATTTTCATTGTTTTCTCATTTTTCCTGGGGCTTCTAGATAGCCTCCATTCATACCGAGATGAACCATTGTGTTGTCTATAAACTGCAGAACATCTGTTTTGCAACACAGTATGAGATGCCTGAGCCACCTCCAGACTCAGAAGCAATGTAGCATTGTCAACTGGATGATCTGCCCAACTTGTTCAACCCAATAAAGGGTAGATCTTATCAGCTAAGGCAGAGCAACAGAGCAGTTTGGCCATAATGCTTTCAGAACTGAAGCTGTTACTGCTATGTGTCCCTGCTCTGAGATACACGGGTGCATTAACACAGCTATAGCTTCCGCACAGAGTGTGAACACAGCTGGGGGTGAGGGTTTCCACTGTGTGCTGCAAACACCCATGCTGAATGTATCAGAAGTGCAAAGAATCATAGAATCACAGAATACTTAGGGTTGGAAAGGACCCACAAAAGAAGAAAAAAAAAAAAAAGAAGAAACGTAAAAGGTTGATTTAGCCTTAAGATTCCTGGTCAAGACACTGATGACTGTTTCACTTCATTGTACTACAGCTGGGAACAGGCATAGCCCTTGTTCCTTCCTTTTATATGACTGCCTTTAAGTATCCTACAAACACACATTCTGTAGGAATGCATTCCCAGTATCTTCTCAGCAAGAAAGAAGCAATTATTGGTCAGAAGATACTGGCATGTTAATAAAGCTGCTTGAGGAGTTAACCTCATTGGAGAAAACATCCTAGGAATCTAATTTTTGTTACTTTAATTTTGTATATATCACAAACAAGCCACAATGTCAAAACCATTTTATCTATATTCTGTGTCAATGGTATGAAGATTTAAGGGCAACTGAATTCTTGGACAAGTACAAAATGTCGTACAGAGTACTCCTATACAATTTAATCCTTTAATCCATGCAGTAAATAAATGGTTTTGATGTGAAACACAGTCACTTTGATTACAGCAGCACAGGGGAATATCTTTTCTTGGGCTGCTTATGCAGGGTAAATAGGAAACAGACTGATAAAGGTTTGACAGTTTAAGTCTTATTAAATATACTCTCTTTCCCTGTCCTGTAGCCAAACTGCTATTTGGATGAGGGCACTGTTATTAACAGACTATACCATGGCTTAATTTCTTATCTCTTGAACATGATTAAGTATTCTTCCAGAAAAATTTTGCTATTGATATGGGATAATATAGTATTTTCGGAAGCTTCACTCTTTAAAGTGGTCTGTGAATGTCCACTTGATAACTTTAAGTTCATGATCCTGTACATTTCAGTACGTGCCTCAGTCAGGTTTCAGAGGTGGTATCACAAAACCACCATATCCTGTATGAAGTCAGAGTTCACCCACTCCATGTATTTATGGTAGAAGTTAAAATATCTGGGGACTGGGCTCTACCACACAAGGTAAAAGCAGGTCAAAATTTCAGCAGAAAAAAATACAGAACCACCAACATCCTTAGTTCATTCAAATTTTATGAAATAGTTTTATTTTTAGAAAACAATGTAACTGTTCTTTTCTTTAAACGGTTTCAAATGAAATGCATTTTGGCTTTTTAAATTCAGAAAGACCTTTTATTTTGAAAAACTTATTTTCAAACTTTCAAAATAGTAAAAATGTAAATGATTTTTTTTCAGTTCAATGGGAAATCAAGCGAATTGCAACTTTTCTGCTGGGGTGAAGCTGGAATGTTCTCAACTTCTGAAATCATTCACATCAACTTAATACCAAACCATATATTTTTAGTTTTAAAAAAGACAAGCAAATAGAAAAGTTGTTTTTTCTTACTGTGCTATTGCTGGCTTATATTTGCAGCTGATATTTTAGGGAACCTCAAGTTGTTACCGCATGCCGCTGTGCTATTATGCTTTGGGGCTGCATTGCCTTGGGGCTACCCCATTAAAATAATTGTGATTCTGCTACAGTGATGGGGGGAGCAGATCATTGTGATTAAATATTGTTATTTTGAGAGTATGAATTTGCTGTAGATATTTTTATTTTTTTTAATTGACAGGCATTTAGCAAAGAGAGACAGATGGAATTTGTAAAGATTCATCCAGAAAATGATGAGTGCAGTGTTAAGTAGACAGAGTAGCATTGAGTTTGTTGTGTTCCTACACTATATATGGGGGTATTTGTGTGGTATGTATATAAAAATGAAAGAGATGAGGAAAGTTGTAATGCATTATCCTAAGCTTCTTGGCACATGCTATCAATTATCCATGGTAACACTATCTAGAGTTCCTGTGACAGAGCTGCCTTGCACTGACTGCCATACAAGATAGGAGCTTTGAAAACTCTAGGGATAGGACTGATGGTTTAAAAGTGAAGGAGAGCTTAAGCAGGATGGATTATAATAATCTAGTTCAATTAATTGAGATCTAAAAGGGGGGAGGTCTTTGAACATCTCCTGAGTAAATATTGGCAGGATTTAGGGAGTGTTGAGTTCAGTTTGTCCTTCAGAATAACCTCTTAGCATCTCTGTTTTATGTTTGCAGTGTGGCTCCTTGAGAACTTTTGTTTATTAGTTACCCTTATTAATTACTAATGCAGTTCTGAGGTGTCATGTTTATCCTTGATTTGGTTTAGCCTATTATATTAGAAAGGCTACTGGGTTCCTTAAAACAAATTGTATTGTCTAATATCTGGTCCTGATTTCTTCCTTTTTTGGTTTTGGAACCCAAACCTGTTGTACTTTTCCAAAGGCTGGAAAACATTATCCCAAGTCACATGTGGATCCAACGTTTGTGGCTAAAAGGAGCTTTAAATTCTTTGTAAAATCCATTTTCTTGAAATGTGGTAAAGCAGATTATTTCCATTTATTTGTCTCTTTTTAAAAAGGTTGTGGACCCAATTTTATTTTCATGCAGTAATAACACTTTGATTTTTGCATTTTCAATCCCTTGTGATGCCTCATACAGGTATTTTTAAGTGTAGAGCTTAGGCTGTTTGTGGAACAACTATCATTTTCTGTGTTTACACACTGACCACCACAATGGAGATTTTATTCATCCCTCCTCTGTGCTTTCCCAGTGTAAATAGTAGCATGATAATACATTTTTCTCTGAAATCCATAGGGCCTTTTTAGTACTTCAATTTTTATTTGTTGTTGTTGTTAAAATGCAGTATTTTGGGTCTGATTTTCCTCAAGCTATAAATCCTACCTGCTATAAATCATACCTGTTTACAGATATGTATAGAATACTGTGGACTAATGATTTGAAAGTGTTCTCACATGAAAACAATGGTGTTGCACAATACTTAAATCCCCTAGGAAATTACATAGCTATCTCAGTACTCAGGAGGTTTAAAACTGTCAGTGCTTGGTATAGATGAGTAATAGCAATCCTAGGTGTTCTCAGCCTTGAGTTTTAAAATTGTTTTCAACTTTCAATGCAAATGTCTCGTTCAAGGTGAGAAATGTCACACTGGAAAGGGGAAAAAGTTTCCAGGCTATTACACTGGTGAGCAAGTGTGTATGTTTTCTTGATAACTTCTAAATAAGCTCTTTTAAAGTAAATAATAACAGTGAAAGAGACAAGAGCTTTTCATAATTTATATATAGGTTGACTGGACTGGAGAAAATAAGACATTGAGTTAATCAGTAAGGCTCTTTACTGATTGTTGAAATTTAGAAGTGATTTATTTGTCAGAGTTGGCGCTAAGCTTGCCATTACAGATGGCTCTACAAAAGCCATCAAGTATTTGTAATGACATGATCTAATCTCAGTCAGTGACAAGCAAAGCCTCAGATCTGATTTTAAAATGCAAACCAATATAACAGGCAGTAGACCATCCGCAGATTATTTTGCTAATTTTGGGAGTTTATATAAGAAGCAAACATGGCTTCACTTCCTAATGTTCATATTATGTTAGGAATTTGGCTACCTGCTCAACTGATGCAAAAAGTCTGCCTTTGTCTTTTTCTGGCAGTTTTAGGACATTGAAAGACAGAGACACAAAAAGAGTATTGTTATTACTGTGATTACTATTGAGCAGATGAAGGTTAATATTTCAGAAGAGAGAGAGGATTTTGTTTAATGTATGTGGTGATTTTCATAATTTTCAGTTGACAGATGATGGTTGTTTGATGGACACCCAAATGGCAACATGTTCATGTTTAGCACTACTAAGATTTTAGTTTATCTGTTGCTCCTTGTAATATGGCCCTTGTATAACACTTGAAAGCAACAAGACTTGGTCAGCTGTGTTAAATGATAAGTTTTTGGTCAAGCAGTTGTTTTTTTGAAGCATGGGATTAGAGCTCCTCAAAGTCTGGGGAACACCTGAGCTTTGTCTTTGGTTGCCAACAGAGTTAACTGTTTAAATGCTGGCTCTGCTATTGAATCACTCAGTGGTGTTGGACATACTTAATCTCTGTGGTTATTTCCTTCAATCTTTTTACTCTACTTTTCTTGGTCTCTTGCTGCATCATGTGAAAAGACTCAGGTTTGATTTCCCACCGCAGTAGCTCAGCTGCTCAGCAGTTTTCACATTTAATGCACTGAGACCAGCTCAGCTGCTGAGAATGTGCAAATTGCTGGGAATGTGTCAGGGGACTGTGAAATAAGTGCGGCTAAAGCTTCCATATCCTTCCCAATAACTTTGTGTCTCCTTGACCATGAAGTAGAGCACATACAGGATGATGTGCTAATGCTGAAGGAATTAGGCTTCGGAACAGCAGAGCCTCAGTGAGAGACTTGCACTCGTAATGAAGGAAAGGGCTAAACACAGTGTGCCTAGGCTGTTCCCTATTCTGGATATAATGCTTGTGGCCCACTGCTCTGGTTGGCTGCACAGCTTGTGTAGAACTGCTGTGGGTATCTTTAAGTTGGTCCCATGCTAAGCAGTGAGCACACCTGCTGAGTGAAAAGAGGACAGGTCTTCTGAAATGAAGACAGGCTTTCAGAAAACCAGCTGTAAGATTTCAGTGGGAGAGAGCAAGAATCTTTATATTTGAGAAAACAAACATGCTTCCTTGAAGCTATTATTTGCAGCCACTTTGAAAAATGACTTTTAAATCCCTGTTCAGCAAATTTGCTTATGCAAAAGAGAATGTTTATTACCCCAACAATTATTATTTAATGTGAATTTTAATTTTAAATAACCCATTTCCAATGAAATATGTAAACTTGATTTCAGTTCTTTTCCCTGTCATTATCCTTTGGGAAATAATACATAGCGTGCCTGGAGAAACCTGGAGGCCCTCTTAGTAAACTACCAGTTATGCTGCAGAAGGAAAGGAGGTATGTTTAGATGCTGTACAACTCACAGATAAACCTGGTGCCATTTGGTACCAGGCATAGGTCTGGAGGCTAAATGAAAAAAAAAACTTTTTTTTAACATTGTAACTTTCTGAAGCATAGCAGGTAAAAGCAAATTTAAAGCAACTTCTCTTTAGGCAATAAGAAGCAAAGGAGGATTAAAGCAGGTAAAGGAAGTACATAAATGTAGAGGAAGGTAATTCTGTGAATCATGTAGTACAGACAATTGTCAAAGATATGAGTCTCTGCAATTATTTTTATCTAATGCGTTATGGCTGGGATCTGGAAAAATGCTTACACACATGTATAACATGGAAGCAATTCCATTGCTTTCAGTAAGTTAGGAACAAATGGGGCAGCCATATGTGAATATGTTTTCAAGCTATCAGACTGATTCCTAGTGCTGTTCAAAGCATCCGCTGAAGTCAGTGGGAATTTGGGCCTGTTGGGGATTTCATCTGGAGTTCATTTGGAGCAGTCTCATAGCAGAGCTTGTATTTCCTTTCAGGATGTAAGCCATAAAAAAAGAAAAAAAAAAGAAAACATTAGGCAGCCATTTCACTCCTCCACATGGCCTATTCAAGACAAATCATATTCTGATTACTGCTCATGGAGGCTAACATCAAACAGATCATTGCTTATCCTGGAGACGTTTATCCTCTCAACCTTGTAGTCTTACGCAGATGATGGCTTCGGCAGATTGCAGGGCTTTGAAAATATAGCCAGGCAAGCCTCATACTAATGACAGTGATGTCTACTGAGGGCAGGCTGAATCTCTTTTTGAAAGTTTAAATTTGTGCTTCCTGGCCACATGGCAAGTGTCATCACTGGGTTGATGCTAGAAACATCTTGTCCTGTATCCTCCCTATCTGGGGTGAGCACGCTTTTTCTATCTTGCATTTAACAGCTAACCACCCTCCACTCTGTCCCAAATGTGGCTTGGGATGAGCAAGCCCTGGGAAAGCTGGGTATGGCATGGTAGTTTGAAACAATGGGCCAAATATGGCCACTTGCTAAATTATTTGTAGTACAGTTGAGAAGAGTGAATAGCCTGGATATCTCGAGGTGTCTCTGATCTAGTAGTGAAAATTGTAGTTATGATTTCAGTTATGACTCTTAAAAGTCAATGATGTGTATAAACAGGGGAAGTTCGGGTTACATGTAAGGAAGAAGTTCTTTACTGTGAGGGTGGTGAGGCACTGGAATGGGTTGCCCAAGGAAGTTGTGAATGCTCCATCCCTGGCAGTGTTCAAGACCAGGTTGGACGAAGCCTTGGGTGACATGGTTTAGTGTGAGGTGTCCCTGCCCATGGCAGGGGGGTTGGAATCAGATGATCTTAAGGTCCTTTCCAGTCCAAACTATTCTGATTCTATGATAAAGCTGTTGTTTCCATTATAACTTACCAACAGAAGATTTGTCTTATACTTGGAAGCCTCTTTTTTTTTTGACTGTAGGAAACAGAAGAGTTTAAAATATTTTTTTCCCAAAAGATTAGTTTTCCATTCTGTATTGATACAGCACTGATCATACAATCGTTCCTTACCTACCAATTACCTAGAGCCATTTAGTTGAAAGCCCATTATACACTCCTACCATGAGCAGATCAACACGATGCATCTATGAAACAGTCCATTGATATGGACCTAATTAGATTTTTATCAGTTTCAGCTAGGTGTAACCATTTCATTATAATTGACCTGGATTAGTTTCTACATGTCTCCCTCATTAAAACGTATAGCACCTGTGCTAATGGGTTTTGTTTCTATCAAGATATAATGAGGACTGGCATATCTGCATATTCTCCAAGCGCACCAAGAACAGAGACAAATACTCCATTTTATTACCATCTGACAGAGACATAATGATTGCTGAGAAACTCATTACCATCATATTATGCAATGATTTAACTTGAAAATCTTGCCGTGCTGCAGCCTGGCAGTGGTAGAGCTTTTGGAAATGCATGCTTTTTTGTTTGAAGAGTGTGAGCTGAGCTGATTCCCTTCTCCCCGTGTGCTGTACACAGTCTATTTGCTTTGCAGATTTCCAACTGATTTTGAGTGTATTTCATTACTGCGCTGTGTAATTAAGGAATATCACTGAAAGATGGTTAGAAAAACACATGTGATGAAACTACAGGTAGTGCAGGAAGCTTGTATAAAAGGCAGAGCTTTAAAAATATATTTTTCTTCTCCCTCAGTACTCCCTTGTTTGCACACCCCCATAACACTGGTTTATGGGCAAGACATCCCAGTGCCTTCTCTTTTGAGGCAGCTGGTGAAAGAGTTCTTGCTGCTCTTGGTTAACTTTTCTGCAGCTTTGCAGATATAGACAGGTACTTGCAGATAAAAGCTTTTCAGCCACAGGTTCTGTCTTCATTCTCTGTGAAGCTTACCCTCTTCCAAATGCTACTGCTGAGCTGATTTCTTCAGAGCTCAGTTTAGTGCAAAAGACCATGACAGAGAATGTGACTGAGCAGTTTATCATTTGAAGACAAACCCACTCAGTAATGCAGAATAACACAGTTCATCTAGCAAGTGCAGGCTGCATTCTTTCTGCTTCCATGTTGGACAGGGAAGAGGGGGATGTACTGATTCGTCTCTGTCACCTGAGATAGGAGGTACTTAAATATACTAAGTATATGAAAGTCAGAACTGCCAGTTCTAGCCCCTTCTAGCCTGTCTGACAAATTCACCTCAGGTTTAACATTTCGCTGTATGTGAAGGGGTGAGTGCTTTAGAGAGATCCTGCTCCTCTTCCTTGCACTGAGTAGTAATGCTTCTGTAAGTAGCCAAAATTATTGTACTCTGACAAGTGCTTATTAGCGTGAATTAAATGTTTTATTGTTTCCATGTGGTTTCTGGAGACAAACATCCATATTGCAAATTACTCACTAATTAAAAATCTTGGTATCAGTACTAGTATAGAGATGAAGACAGAACTTATTTCTGTCTAAGCCAGATATTTCTAGTGCAAGAATCATGGTAGCAGCAATCAGAAAGAAAGACAAGTACATTTTTCTGGAAGTGATGTTTCCATTTCTCCTTTCAGTGTGTAGAATTCACATTGCTGAAATATGTTAAAAAGATCATTCTTTCATGTATGTATGTGTACACAAATACACACTTTTTTTTAATGAGGGGATGGTAAGAAAATTTTATTACTTTATGAACTTTCTCAAGTTCAGAAATTGTGTTAATGTTTTGAATTTCAAACATTGAGCAGCTCTAACCAAAAAGCCAGGCTGGATTCATATTTGGGGTGGCACTGACATTTTAAATTGCCCGACAGCTGCTTGATCAATTTTGATCCCTTTAAAAATCATTTGTTCTTTTAAATAGGTTCAGTTATTAGAGAAACATACAGTGTTCATGCAGATGTAATATACTTGGTAAGCAAGAGGAGGAGTGACTCAGGTAGCAATCTAATTAGATTAGATTTAGCCATTTCTTTTCAGTACTGTAAAGTCAATGGACAGAGATTAGTTCCAGGCTGTATTTTAGAGGAAACAACCTGCCTCTTCTGCTGATAGTGAGAGACTAAATATAGGTACCTAAAATGAGCCAGTGCTTTGTATTTGGCAAGAAAAATGATGGGGGTGTTTCATAAACCTTTTGTTTTCATCTAATCGGCAACGAGAACTTTGCAATACAATGACTTTCAAGGCTTATTTCAATCCTGAGCTTGTTTACCTGTAGTTCAGTATTCAGAAAGGAAGGGCTGGGGTAACTTCTGTGTATGTTTCTGAACATTGGTCAGCAGGTTACAGATTCAAATGCTGCTGAAAAACATAATGTGAAATAGCTAAAATAGGCTGTGCATACCTGAAAATAGATGGAAAGCTTTCTCCATATTCAGTGTTTGATCAAGTAAGTAACTTAGCTGTGTTATGTCATAGAATTGTGAATACAGTATTTCACCTGGGAGAACTGCTTTTGGTTTATATAGCAGGCTTCCCAGTTGGAAAATGAACCATATGGTGCATATGTCAAACCAATGGAAGGAGATAAGCCTCTGAATACATAGAGCTACTGAAAAGAGTCATCAGACTTGACTCTTAAGTAAGATCATATGGTGCCTACCATTAATCAGATAGCCAGGCAGTCTATTTATAGTTGCCTTGATCTTGAGTGTAAAGTTGTTATATGAACAAATTTCTCCACTCACCCAAAATCAACGGAGTTTCACTGATGTGAATGAATGTTGAACATGACCCTTAGTCTGTGGTAGGGGAATTCTTGTGAGTGTAGATGAGCCCCTGTCTGGACAAGCCATCTGTCTGCTGCTTGTGTGGTGTAAGGTTGTCATTCCTGGAGGATGACAACACACAGAGCAGCAGGGAACTCGGAAGGGCTGTGCATGGTAGAACTTATTTCTAGAGTGCAGAAAGGGTGAGATCCCTTAATTTCTCCACCTGTGTTCTGTTTTCATCTAGCTATTTGGTCTTCAGCATACTTTCAGATTCTAGAAGGGACCACTGTTGCAAAGAGCTTATTTGCTGTCAGAGATATTAAAGATTATTTAAGAAAAATGGTGTGTAAAACGAAAAAGATTTAGAAGTCCTTGGTGGTCTCCAGGTGCTGTCAGCCCAGTAAGAGAGGGACAGCCAAGATTTGTCTGAGCTCTTAAAGAGGTCCTTTATAATAGAATTTGCACAGCCCTGTGCACTGTGAAGTTGTACCCTTGGTTATCACTTCTAATGTTTTGTTTTATAAGTGCCTTCTTTATGTAGCCCTGCTCTGCATTGCTGATATTCCAAGTAAAGCAGTGAATGAAAACACTTGAGAGGAAAGGATACAAACTGATAATAAATTTTCTTTTGTTTTCTGAATACATTTAATTTAGCCTAAATGGCTCCCTTCCAACTGACCCTAATGCATTCTGCAGTATGGTGTCAGTCCCCACAAAAGCTGGCTTGCTTTTCTCACCCAGTATGTAGCATCAGACTGGCATTTCATTATTGCTAATGTTATTGAAGAAATACTTTTGTAATGCAACTTATAAGAGGCGAAGGGAAGAACAGACTTTTCCAGAAGAGTCTGTGAATAACAGTTATTAGCCAGGTTGGCACTGAGACTATGAAAAGACTTCCTGCAGATCACAGGATTTCTTTTTCTTTCCTGTAGCCTTTTCTGCATTGGCTCAGGTGATCACTCTACCTACGTCGTATAGAGTGTGGAGGCTACGCATGTATATATAAATGTGTACAGAGTGTGTAAGAAAATGCCATAATAGTTTTTTGAGTAATGAGAAGGAAAACTTGGTTGTATACAGATATTTTTTTTTGAGCAAACTAAGATTGCTGTCACAACATACAACTTTGGAGCTCAAATGCTTGCCCATCTTGCATTATTCTTGCACACAGAGTTTTATGTTGATTGTATTGACTAAAAAGAAATAAGGTCAGTGCACAGCGAGGCATTGAGCTTATTACTGATGTTGTAAAGGATTATTTTTCTTAAGTACAAGGATATTGATAGCAAAACTTTACAATGTGTTTGTTTTGGATAAACATTTTGCTGTAACTCATTTTCTGAGGGATTTTTCTCTTAAAAGCATTGGACATGTCTGCATACTAAATACGCTCTTTAGTCCACATATTGGAGTTGGTGAAGACAGGTCATTTGAGTCCAGCGGGAGTTTATTTACTGTGCAATTATGAAATGCAAAAGATAGCAGCCAAAATGACAACCAGGGTGCTGACTGTGGAAACTTCCAGTCTTTGGAAACCAGAGTTGTGTTCATTCTTGTATTTCTTGGGTTGGAAAACTAGTATGTTTTAATGTTGTAAAAAATAGAAAAATCCATATGATAGATGTGCTTGGTGTTTCCCAAGCACAGGTTTATGTTTGCAGTGCACCAAAAGGAGTCTGTTGTTTGTATGTGCTGGTATTTTTTGAAGGTTATTTTTCCCTCTCAATTTTTAAGCAAAGCAGAAAGTTGCTCTGTAGTGAACAATATTTGGTGTGGTAATGGGATATGGAAGAAACTGATTTGTGGTCATCCTGTAAGAGTAAATTCTAGAGGAAATTCTTTTCAATCTCTAAGTGTTCAGTACACATTCTCGGGTTTGGTAAGTGGTTCTTTCCAGTAAACCAACCCAGTTTTTTTTCTCCTAAAAGTGTAAGAGGTTTTCTAAGTAGCATGGCCAAGGGAAGCCCTGACATCAGGCCTTTACACTCCAGATCATGAGCCTGGAAATGCAGCAGTTAGCGTGGCAGCACACACCATTAGGGGGCATGATGTGCTGAGGCCGGAAGGTACTTTGCAGTCGTGTCCCACCTGCACCAGTCTCTGTGCTAACGCCAGCCAGAGTGCAAGTGCTCTGTTCTTGTACAGCTTCCCCCTGGGGGTGTAGAGCCAGAGATATCCTGCCATGGTGGTTTCCTTTGGTAAATGGCATACTGTAAGAGAACAGCTTATTTTTATTTGCTTAGTTTTCATTGTCTTTTAATTTAGGTGAGTTTTGGTTTGCTCTAGAGGAGTATTTTATATGTCAGTCAGAAACTGTATTTGTGAATCTGATAAAGCAAAGGGCTGTACTTGCTGTGAAATACGAGCTTGATTCAAAGCCCTCTTGAGCTCTTGGAAGTATTTCCATTGATTGCAGCAGGCTTGGATCTGTTCTTATTTCTGTGAAAATTCTGTAATAAATGAAGCTGCTTTAGGTCATTGGGAATGAAGGGTAGCAGCTGTAGGTAGAGCATTATTACTATGGTGCCAGTAATCTCCAATTGCATTAGGACTGTTACAAGGTGTTCATGGGAAATGGTTCTTTTGTGAGGGAGAGATGATTTCAGAGTTCCATAAGAATTTTTTTGATTTTTCACTCATTTTATACTCATTTCTCTTAGGTTCCTGACTTTTGTTCTTTTTTTCTCCCATTGGTGTTCCAGTCTCCCAGGTAGCCAGTAGCTCATTAGCTACTTTGCTGGATCCCAAAATTCTAGCTTCTATCCTGGTGCGGTCGAGTGACCCAGACTGAATGCCAGGTGCCCACCAAAGCTGCTCTATCACACCCCTCCTCAGTTGGACAGGTGAGAGAAAATAGAACAAAAGGCTCATGGGTCGAGAGAAGGACAGGGAGATCACTCACCAGTGTCATGGACAAAACAAGACTCAACCTGGGTAAATGAGTTGAATTTATTACCATCAAATTAGAGCAGGGTAATGAGAAATAAAATCTAAAACACTTCCCCCCCACCCCTCCCTTCTTCCCAGGCTTAACTTAACTCCCACTCTTACCGACCTCCGCATTCCACACCCCACCAGTGCAGGGGGATGGGGGAGTAGGGACACAGTCAGTTCTTCATGTGTTCTCTGCTGCTCCTTCCTCCTCAGGGGAGGACTCCTCACACTCTTCCCCTACTTCAATGTGGGGCTCCTTCCCATGAGCTGCAGTTATTCATGAACTGCTCCAGTATGGGTCCCTATCATGGGGTGCAGTCCCTCAGGAACAGACTGCTCCACCATGGGCTGCTCTCTCCATGGGGCCACAGGTCCTGCCAGGAACCTGCTCCAGCATGGGCTTTCCAAAGGGTCACAGCTTCCTTTGGGCATTCTCCTGCATTGGTATGGCCTCCCTGGGCTGCAGATGGATATCTGGTCCACTACGGGCCTTCAAGGGCTGTGGGGCACAGCTGGCCTCAGCATCGTCTGCAGGGGAATCTCTTCTCCAGTGACTGGAGCACCTTCTTCCTCCTTCTGCACTGACCTTGGTGTCTGTAGAGTTGTTGCTGTCACACATTCACTCCTCTTTCCTGGCTGCAATTGCTGTTGCACAGCTGTTTTTTTTCACCTTCTTAAATATGCTGTCAGTGATGTGCTGCCACTGTTGCTGATGGGCTTGGCTAGCAGCAGTGAGTCTGTTCTGGAGCTGGCTGGCACTGGCTCTGTCGGTCATGGGGGAAGCTTCTAGCAGAAGCCACCCTGGTAGCCCTCCACTACCTAAACTTTGCCATGCAAACCCAAATGCACATAAATAATCAGCATCTTGCATAAGAGACTATAATGTAGCAGCCTCAGACTTTATCATCCTCTTGTATAAGAGAGTATATTCAGTAGACGGTGCTCTATAAAATAGAGTGTCTGTACCATGTTACTAGAATGTACTCCCAGCTTCCCCTTAGTTGATAGAATGCTTTTGATAGACCTAAAGTCAAGTGTTTCTCCTTGTACGTTTTTGCTACTTGGTAAACACCTTCTTCAGATATAGGCCTGACCTTAAAATGTATGTAGCTTTTTCTGTCCATTGTTTTGTTTTAACATTTTTTAGCAATGCTGCTGGTACAGCTGAGAAATGCTTGTTAGGCTAATTGCTGCAGCAATTAGTAGGGTCTAAAAAAGCATATGGTGTTGAGATACTGAGCATGGAAACATGCTCAGTAGCAAGCCTTCTACCAACATTTCAGGAGTCACGCAATTTGAAAAAGTTCTTTCTTTCTTGCATTTCCTCTCCCTTCTTTTCTCTAGCTAGGAGCTATGAAGAGTGCTGAGCTGAGGAAGGATATTATCTTCCATTTAACCACAGAAAGTGGCACAGCAGTAATGATGCTGGTGATGCTGTCAAAGTGTCTTGGCTCTGAAACTGAGAAGGCCAGTGAGGATGGTCCAGCTTGGACCTCTTCAATCCTCATCATCTCTGTTGAGACAGGTGCCAATTAATGACAGTAACAGTAGATGGCTTTGATGTGGATACTTCTAAATGAGAAATGGGAACAAACCTGCTAGCTCATTTTGTACATGTTTTTATAGAGATATTCAAAAGTGTCCATTTGTCATTGTTACTGAGATTTGAGTCAGGGAAAACCTTCACGTCTTTTTTTTTCTATTCTTCTTATGGACTCCATCATCAAAATAGGTATTTTAATCTCTAAGAATTATTGGCAAAATAAACGCTGGGCATCAAAATACAAGCTGTAGCCAGTCTCCTTGAAACAGGGCTGATTTTTCTGGGTTTTCTGGGGGGGGGCTTTGGTTGGAGTTTTTTGTTGGCAGTATTTGGTTATTTTTCTGTTTGGTTGGGTTTTAAAATATAAACAATGTTGTGCTTTGCACAACTGGGTTCTGTTTTGTCTGGTACTTCAAAATAATATCTTTAAGATTCCAGTTGTTTATCTGCATTTTTAAATGCAGGGTTTATGTAGGTCATATTTTTTCTTCCCTTTCCTTAGGCTAATTTTAGGTATTTGATGATATACAAAATATTAGTAAACAAATTAGATACAATATGAATTGTCCTCACTGGTTTAACTCTGTCAAAAACAAAGCATAAAGTTTTCTGGCACTAGGTTATCTTCCCTTTATTATAATGTTTATTATTAATTTGAATATTACAACAATATACTAGGTAGAATGTTCAGCTATATTTGCATATGTATAAAAGAACTTTTTGGCAATCAAAATCTTAATGACAGAGATGAAACTCAGCAAACAATTTTATTTTTTTCCTTAAAATTAATTAAAAGATAAATAAAGCTCTTAACTAAGCTGTTTACTCTGGCCATTTTGCTGGTAAATATATTATGTTCTGAGTTTTTTAAAGCAGCTAACCAAGGAACAAATTAGAGTGCTTTGCTTTGATTATATCATGTCATTCAAAATCCAGAGACACTGTAGACAGGTCTAAAGTAGCATTAAAGAAACCCAGTTATGTTATTTATAGGCATTATATCATTGATGCTTCTGGAATTTAAACATGGTGTTCCTTGCCCCATCAGTATTTTTTCCATCCATTTCTACTGCTGTATTTGCTGAGTTACACATAGCCCCAGAAAGTTCCTGTGATTTCATTGTTTAGATAGTTAGTCTTTACATTCAAAGGTGCATTTTTCTATGTTGTTTCATTTTGACACGTCCACAGCCAAATAGGATCATCTGAAATCTGTTGAACTCAGACTTCTGGAAATATTTGCATTTGCAGTTTGAAGGGAACGGGTAGCAGTTGTACAACACTTAATATTGATTTAGCTGAATAGAAAATTATGAGAAATCAGAAGAAACTTCCAAGTCCCCTTCCTTGCCCTGTCTCCTTGGGACAGTTCTGTGCAGGTTTTTTTTCAGTAGTGCATATTCCCTTCTTTATTGGGATTGGAAAACTTGGTATTTTGATTCCTGTCTGGTCTGCCCAGTTTGAGAAACTAACCTTAATATATCAATTAGAGATGAGAAACACTCTCTCCCTAGTATACACCCATGGAGATTCCTGATGGCCATTTGGATGAAGCCCAAGCTCTTGTAGTGGTTGCCTGTGGTGTAAGTTCAACTTCTTTTGTGCATAGCAGACCTCTGGGCATGGATAGAGCATATTTGCATGGATCCAATTGTAGGATCAAAGCCCTCATTAGCTCTGCTCAGGCTTTTGTTGGAAGCTGATCTTTCATTTGCGCACATCTTTGCTTTACCACTGTGGAAGTGTGCAGCTGCATCACATGAATTTGCAAACAGGCTGAGCAGAGGGGCTGTAACCACCATATTAATTACTGCTCTTGTGACACAGTAGGAACTTTGCAGCCCACCCAGCTGCATGTATTGCACCCAGCCCCACATACACATGTAGAAACAAAGCTCATCTGTCTTGTTCAGCTTAAAGTTTTTTACTGACCCTAATTTAAGAATTATCTTTATGATCTAGTGCCTTCCTTCTTGTCATTGCTTTCTGGTCCTGAATTCACCCTAGGGTTTGCACCATTCAAGAACCTGCATATTTCAGAATGGCTTTCAGTGAATAACTGTGTTGCGCTAAGTCAATGGGGAATCAGTCAGGACAGAGGGGTTTTGCCCAAGAGCTGGCATTTCTGTAACAATGCCATTAATTGTCTGGATGATAGTAAGTGTAGTTTCACATGCACTTTGAGCCAGCATAAGCAGACATTACTGCCAAGAGCAGTGGTTCAATCCTCCCTATGCCCCTGGCTACTTTTTTCCATTCCAGAATCTCCCTTTTTGCTGAGCTACATTGTTTTCATTCAGATAAGTTCCCTGATCCACTTCCCCACATGGCCACACAGATACTTGTCAGCACGGATGAAGGAGTGGAGCTGGGAACAAACAACTGGAACCTGGGGGCAGGGCAGGACTGCCTCTTATGGTGCCTGTCCTAGCTTAAGCCAACTTAAAATGTACTGCCTTGCATAAAATACTGTAATTTTACATCCTGCCTCTTCAGTTCTTCACAGGGTTCCCACTTCAAAGTGCATGTGCTGTAATATCTGGTTAGAAGAGCTGCAGTGAGATAATATTTATTACGTATTAGGGGATGGGCTCAGTTAATTAGTTTGAGAAAGGATTGCATCTTCTCTCTCAAGAAGTCTAGAGTTTATTTTAGGGACGAAGTTGGGGAATGGTTCTGGAGGCATTTTAAAAATACGTCATCTGGAGGCATGGATTCTCCTGGATTATTGGCTTTCTTTCCCTAGCTGATTTCTTGGCTGGCCAACTCTCTGTCTCTGTAGCAGCCAGTGCAAAGTAAGGTAGATTTTGAGCTGATTTATGGCATACACAGCTCTTTTTTCTCTGGCTTTGAATTTGGGAGAAAGAAGGAAGATGGTGTCAGGCCATCTCAGCTACCTGTCTTGACTGAGCATACATTTGCTGCCCTGTGGAGTACTGAAACACCGTCTGCTTCCAGCACTGGGATCCTGCCAGTTGGAGAAACGTGGGGGTCTTTGGGCAGAAGGAGTGCATTGTCCCATGAGCTATGATCACAAGGTGGACCTTTTTGGTTTGTCTTATTGTGCTTGCTGCATGGCTAACTCTGTGAAGGGTCTTGCCTATTACTATGCAAGGCCACCTTCACTCAGTCTCACCAGTAATGTCACTGCAACTCAGATTTAAGTGGCCTATTTTTTAAAAGCTGCTACAGTCTTTAGGCTCCTAATGACTCCTAAAACATGAAGTGAATTCCTATTCACTGAGACTGAAACAAAAATAAAAGAGAGCTCAGTGCTTTCTCTACTGTGTGTTTTTCTTGCCTTTTCATGGATGAATTATTATAAAGGGAGCTATGTATCCATGGAGATATGCGTTATTATAATGATAACTGGAAGGGGCTTCCTGTTGATGAAATAATAAGTGTATCCTGGTTGAATAAACTCCAAGAGAGGAAACGCTCTCATTCTGCATGTCCCAGCATGGTGTCCCTCAGCAGGAGCCCTGTCATTTCTACATAGAGCACAAGGGAGAAGCTGCTTCTCACAGCACCCATCTATGGCTGTGTCATGGTCTCCAAATGGGAAACCACATGGGAGGTAACAGAGCTGGAAAATGCTTTTACCTCCCTCTAGGTCCCATCTGCTGTCACCTCTCAGGCGGAACCAGCCAGTGATAAAGTGGGTACAATAGCACAGCAGTTGGCGAAGTATGATGAGGTGTTACCTGTTTGCTGCGGGAAGGCTCCTGGCTGCTCTGGGATGAAAATGGCTCTCAAGGGAGAACTCATAAACTGTGAGTTTAAGAGAAGCAGAGCTTAATAACAGCAACCACCCAAGTGCTTTTCTCTCTTAAGGACTGTTTTAGTGGAAAGGATGAGAGGAAAACCTTAGAGGGCTGCTCTTTGTTTAAGTAACTTCAGCAGCAGCAAGCAGCCTAGCCCTCAGCCCTTCTAGTCAACTGCATAAGGTCTGTAAATGGGGAGTGCTGGTTGACAAGGCAGGAAGGATAGCTGGGTGAAAACTGTTTGCATAAAAACTTCCACCTTCCTATGTAAATTTACTTCTCCTTTGCACCTTTTGGACAGTTAGGGTCATTTGCTGAAGAGTATTTGACTAGGGTTGTTGTAGGGTTTAAATTTTCAGTAAGCTGGGGAAACGTCTGTTCTAGCAGGGACAGCAGACAGCCATGCAGTGTGTGTGGCTGATTGAAAAAAAAAAAAAAGAGAAAATAAAATTACAATAATTAAAGGAAATCACTGACCTTGGATTAAATGTTGCTGTCAGCTGCTCAGAGCATGGAGCTTTGCATAGCTGTGGGGTTATTATGCAGATGAAATGCACAACCAACCAGAAAATAGGAATTGTGTTTTGTGAAAAGCTAGCATTGTGCTACGGTACCACAACAGTGTCTCCGCACCCAGGGAGGCTGGGGCAGGCTGGGGTTCCTTCAGTCTGTATCAATAAGCCACACACAGAGAAGCCAATCAAAATTCTCCTTCGTTCAAATTCCTTTTATTCTAGATAAAAAATTTCATGGTTAATCATTATCATCTTGTTCCCTTGCTAGGTAATTAGTATTGCTTTGTGCCTTTCCCTATGTTCCCTTCATGTTAGAGAAGTTTAATTGACATTAAAAGAAGAAGAAATTAAAGGGGTTTTAATCTGTTGATCTGTCCTATCTGTTTTAAAAAGAAAAGCTGGAGTAATAGAAAAATAGGCTGGTGTCTATGCTCTCTTATCATCCATTTTGCCATTCATTACTGAATTGATGAGAATGTCTGCTTTGCATATCTAATCATATAACTGATTAACAATCTACTGGGGTTTCTGCCTGTTAGTGGAGAATAGTTATAGGAGGCATAGGCCACCTATGTATAGGTGACCTATTTTAAATATGAATAGGCAAAGTTATAGGCGGTCAATAGGCTTTTGCCTATCTATTATGTCAAGTTTGCTCAAATTTTGCTCAGAAACCAATACTGAGTGAAAACTGGGCACTTCCTGCATTTTCCTCGAAATGTCCCTGGTTACAGCAAGACTTCATCTCATAAAGAGTAAAGTAAGAAAATAATCTTTTCATCTATGAGAACTCTTTAAGTGTGTGCTTTAACATCAGGGTTTGCTTCAAGCTGTTTATGTAGAGATGTTCTGAATCAAGACTTTGGTGCATTAAGCTTGCAGAACAAACAGATGCTAATGTCATAGTTATAAAAGTAAAGTTATAAAGTAAACTTACACTGAAGGCAGCAAGAGAGTAGTTTAGGTCACAAAAAAGAATATTTTCAACTATTTAAATATTAAAATCCTGAGAATATTTTGAAACAATCTAAATAATAAGTCCTTTCTGGAATTTGTCCCAAGAAATAAAATCAGTTTAACGTACTTTAACGATCTGGATGAAAAGAAAAAAGAAAAAATTGGTGTTATTTTTCTTAACCAAAGATGTTGAAGAACTCTTATTGTTTTCCAGTATTCCTTATGGTGAAAAGCAAATACAGATTTTAAATGTAGTATTTATTAGACTGTCTTCTTTTCTGGAATTTGCAACAACAAAGAAAATCAGAGACCATTCTTTAAATAGCCTTGGAGAAGAATAGGACCTCTGCAGTTTACTGCGTGCTGTTCAGAGGTGAACTTAAATGTGCCTCTACCAGGCAGTTAATACAAAGCAAATTGTGAGGGACTTCAGGCTGTCCATACTGGAATAAGCAGGAGGGCTCTCACTGACTTCAGTGTGTTTGCGTCAGGCAGTGGAAATGAGATCCTGGCAGTTGTCCAGTGCAAGGTGATGGCAAAACTTCCAATGCCTCATTAGAGTCAGGATTTTATACTAGGTTTTGCTAAGACTTCATTCCCACAAGTTTTTATGTTCAAAAGAGCAAAAAGCAGGAGATGCATCTCATTGGGTCTCTGCTATTACTATTTAGGTGGGAAGCACTTAAATGCTATAGTCATGTCTAGATTCAGCAGCCTGGTTGGTGATGAGACATGGCCTTCCAGGGCCTTTATTAATCACTATCAGGAGGTGGAGTCTTTTATGAGGAAATGCTTGTAAGCTCTGACTGTATAGGATCTGCAGAGTGATACACAGGTGGGAACATGCTGTATAAATGGTGTATCTGGAGAGGAAGCTTCTTGCTTATATCCTCTTATTAGCTGTGTTCATTCACCTACGGCTCATGCAGGTGAGTAGATGTGTTCATCACAAAGGGTGGTGTTTCTACTTCATATTTTGTTCCCTTCTATTCTTGGTATGTGATAGCAGGTTGGACAAATAGATTATAAGCCTCAAGACCCTCCCTAGGATGTATCAGATCCCTGCTTTAAGCCTTTCTAGATCTCAGAGCAGCTAATGATGAGTTTCCATGCACCCCTGAACACCAGTGACTGTTCCATCTGTGGTGAATGTATTAGATGGAAGAGTCCAGCCTCTCCTGTAAAAGCACTTAAAATGGAAACTTAGCATACATCCATGTTGATTTGCTGTTCAACTAGTGTTGGAGATGATTTGGGAAGTGACAGAAAATAAGTAGAAGGGGCTTTTGTCTCATAATTTTGAGACTTGTTGCCCAACAATAATACCTGGGCTAGTTCTAATTCCACTGAAATGAACATGCATTTTTTTTGCTTTGGTTTTAATAAGGTATGGGTTGGTTCCTCTGACCACATGCTAGTAATTATGAGAATAATCATGTGTGGCTGCAATTACTCCTATGCTTAATTTTCATCCTGGCTAAAGGCAGAAGGAATTTATCAAAGTAAAACCAGAAATGATTTGGTCCCAGATTCAGAGTCATGTTCTTGCATATAAAGAGTTGGCTGACAGACTAGATGAAAGAAGGGTCACTTCTGGGAGGCCTTTAGCCATTACGTACCTGAAAGAAAACATTTTTACAATATAATACACATTTCTCTCAGATTTTATTTCATGTGTCTTTGGGTTTTTTTTGAAGAACACAATCTACATGAAAATCACATAGTTCTAGGAATATCTGTGCCTTCATATTACAAGAATATCTGAGCCTGTAAGAGAAAGAAAGCAAGGACAGGTGTAACATGATTTTCCTGGGTGTGGAATCATGCTTTATCCATAAGAGCAGCCATTTACTGAAAAGAGAAAATGTATTCACTGCTACTTTCTTTCTGAAGCCTTTAATTTGGAGACCCTTAGACTGATTTAATGTTAGGATTGCTTTAGAAATAGTTGTCCTGGTAAGTGAAAGTATATAAATAATTTAAAAATGTCTTTTATGTCTTAAAACTGCTGCAGTAGTGCAGATGATGTCTGAACTGCCTTTAGACTAGCTTATGTATCTGGAGAAGTATAATGCCGGCAGTACAGGCCTAGTTATAGGTTAAAAAGCCACCTGAAAAGCAAGGTAAGAAAGTACTAAAAAGCCAGCTGAAAAACAAGGCACAAAAGTAGGAACAGAATTCTTTACTGTCCTTTAAAAAAAGAGCCTATATATACAATTTTATGAAACATAATGCTCCAGACAGCACAGAAAGGAAAAATACACTTTCATTTTATCCATCTGCCTTTGTGGGACTACCTTTAAAAGGCTCTTTGGGATGGGGGTGTGGGGAAACCCTTTGTTTTTAATTCAATAAGGCCAGTACTATAACACAGACAGGAGCATTCCTGAAGCTTTTTCCCCATTCCTTTTCTTTTTGAGTGACTCCAGTCTCTAAGGGCAACATGGACACCACCATTAAGGGATGAACAGAGAGCTGTGTTGCTTTTCAGCAAGCGGACAAATAACACAGAAGGGAGGTCTGAGGAAAAAGGAGACTCGGACCCATGCATGTTTGGCTTTGAGCCATCTCACTGTGATAGCCCCTCTAATAATTCCTTAATAGGGCTATTTCTAGCAATGGAGTTGGACAATATTATACATCTCCAGTCTTCTCTTTCCCTTCTTTGTCCCTGTCTTGTTTCTGCACTCGATAAGCAGAAAGATTTGCTGCAAATTGCCAAAAGTCCCAATGGTTTCATAGCAATCAACAGCTTCTTGCAGACTTTGCAGGGTATCCTGATGTGAAGGCTGGAATGATGAGCAATTCAGTCTGCACCGATGGTTTGGTCTGTGGTCACTGCCTGAGTGCACTGAGAAAATCAGTAAGGGACTCTTGTTAGACCTTGGGTGTGATTTCCCGGTGGAGAAGCTTGCTCCCTGAATCTCCACTCTTTCAGTCTTAAGTTCTCTTTATTCATTCTGGGATAGTAGCCTTAAAATAAAGACCACATGTGTCAATTTATTTTAATGATTAGACATATAGGGAAGCCAATAACATAGGTCTTGTGCTGGGTTAAGCAATCAGCATTACATGGCACAGCTTTATCTTCCCCTTCATAGCACTTCAGCAGGGAAACACATGACAAGGAGACAGTGAGCCAAAGGGAAATGTACTTTTGCAAGCACAGTTCTTTGGAGCCTAACCAGTTTAAGACTGTGCTGATATGATTGGGTGGCCTTTGGTAGGGAATGGCTCTCAAGAGGGCTAGATTGGCTTAGTTGCTGGGATGCTCTTTGTCGTGAACCACAAGGGGGAGTTAGATGCTGCTTTATTATTGAGGAGGATAACGTACAGCAAGGAGATGGAATCTGAGTGCTACATGAGGGCTGGGAGGATGTCAGGCAAGAACCATACAACCCAGACCTGTGACGAGCTGCTAAGGCCTTGCTGTCATCTTCACATTTATTGTAGTCAGACTCACAGTGTTTTCAAACAGAACTGTCACTGCGTCACCCATTTCACAGTTGAGCAATCTCTCTTATGAAACTATGATGTGAGCTGATGAGGATTACTGAGAGGAGCTGAGTGACAAGGCACTTGGATGCCTGTCTCTGGCCCAGGATGATCTGTAAAGGCCAAAGGCTTCTTCTTCATCTTGTCATCACACTCACTTGTTAGCAAATACCTACCTGTACTCTTGCAATACTTGTCATATGGTATGCTACTCAGTGTTCCTCAGTGCTCAAAGATAACCTTTTGCAGTCCTTTTCTTTTGGGTATATTTATGGATATTCTACCTTTATAGATGTTTTTCGGCTCCCCCCACATGGGAATATGCCCTGGGAACTTGCTTAAGCAGAAGCTCTGCTGCACTTGCTTAGAGAGCTGTGACCCTTCTGAAATGCTGGCGTTGCCCTCAGCTTTCAGCAAGGAAAAGATGAGCACATAAATACAACTTCACATAATTGTATTTTATGATAACCTGATGCTAATGTGAACAGAAAATTGAACATAAGAATCTAATTGTGTACTTCCTGTTGAATAATGCAAGGCAGTAGCAGTCATTAGCCTTGTACTGTCTGAGAAAGCATGCCTCTTCCCTTTGTGGAGAGCACATAACAGAAGACAAAGAAACAATCTTCTCACAAGGTTGTCATTGTTCCTTTCTCTCAAATCAGAAGCAGTGTCTTAGTGAATCAGATTCCCAGCATTGAGCACTCCCTGGTGTGCCAGATACTAAAAAGAGGGTGTAGAACATGTTGTACCAGCTAGCAAGTCACAGTAGCTTCTTTGAAATCAGTGGTTGCACTAAATGCCCATCTGGTCTTGAAATGTGTAGTTTTCTACTAATGTGGGGAAGTGGAAGGAGAAAAAAGAAATGAAAAATTTCATGTTGAGGCTGAAGGATAGAAAGAATGAGAAGTAGCAAATGGGCTAGCACTCTCTTGGTAGCAGAAGCTGTGACCATTTTTATAGCATTTTGCTAATTGTCTGGGTCCAAATACCTCCAGGCTCACCTGCAGATTCAGGTTCAGGACTTTGTGTAAGGACTTGATATTCAAAGCTCCTTTCAGTAAGGAATCTTCCACATGGGGAGGGTAGGAGGAGTAGTAGTAATTCTGTTTTGGAGGTCAAATCATTTGTTCAACTGAAGCAGAATGCGAGACACAAGACCTAGAGGCCCAGGTCATTAGTGAAATTTGGTAATGGGCTGCAATTTTTCGACAAGGCTATCAAAACTATTGTTTTAAAGTATCTGAACCTAGTTGTGGATGCTTAGTGCCTCTGCAAATCCAGGGCTTAGCATAGATTTACAGAGCTGAAATTTAGACAACTGGAAAGTAACTCTGCAACAAGAACAACTTACAAAATGGATGGAATAACAGACCAAAGGTTTCCTGATCTGTTCCTCAGCCTTTCCCTCTGTCCCACTGGTGTTCAGGGGACAAAGGAAGAGGCTCAAGTGGATCTCTTCCTTAATATAATCTTGCAGCAGGAGAGAATTTTCCTCTTTAGCAGACAGAGACCTGGGTGAGAGATTAAAAAATCCTGAAGGTTATCTCCAGTGGAGCACGTATTTAGTGCTGCCATTAGGAACAGTGGCAGGGTTTAATCCACAGTGTGTTTCTCTTGTCTGTCCTGTGGCAGTCACATCCCACTTATACAGTCCTTATATTCTTGCATTCACTCCAGTGGAATTCTGACTTGCGCTGTGGGAGGTCCAGATAGTATCACGTACCTGGATACCCTTCCTGTCTGCCTGCAGAGCTCGGTGGTACGTGCATCAGACAAGCCAGTAACTTCACAGCCCTGAGTTAGGTAAAAGCCCTGAAGTAGGTAAGAGTGACTGCCACACACAGCTAAAGGTTTGAGAGCATTTCATTATGTCTGTCGGTTTGCACTGGAAGTACCAGCTACCAATACACACAGTAGAAGCTCTGACTCACTATTGTTCCTGTTTCTGGCAATTGCAATATTTGCAGTCACCATTGGGCTAGTTGTTACGAGAAGCGCCACTCTGCTTCACACATCTGATGTGTGTTGATTGTAGTTGTATAACTGGACATTTTCTAACCTTCTGCTTCTTGTCTTTATGAAAGGGATGTTTCTTTTCATCTCTGTGACGCTCGAGAAATTAAAAGCTGTCTCAGCTGGGGCTGTGCATGACCTAATGCTCGGGCCTCTCCTGTCATACATCTCCCTTTACTCCTTTGGGGCAAGTTGTGGAATCAGGGGTTTGCTTATGCCAATAAGAATGGTGGGTTGTGCCTTCAGATTGCAAGGGTGATAGTCTGAATTTCTAAGAGTTCAGAATGTAGATATAGTTTAACAGGCTCTGAAGGTGAAAACCATTGCACCTAAAGTCAGCTTAATGTGATCTGAGGGAAGTGTGGGCATAGCAGCAGTGTCAGTCTCTTGACTGGATCACCTCTTCAGAGTGGCCTCTGTTCAAAGCACTGCAATCACTCACTGGTGGTGCTCTGAGGCCAAACTTCCTTTCTGTGGCCCATCCCGAAGAGGGTAGGAAAGGTGCTCCTGGCTACTGTGGATTTTATAGACTCTTCAAAAATGTGTCTGTATGACATGAATGTATCAAAGATGAAAACATAAGTTTGGTTGCTTTTTCCCTTGATTTAAAGGCTTACAATTTGTTGTTAAGTCTCATGCAGGCTGTGAGTGGTTTGGGAGAGTTCCATACACTTCCCTTTTTTCTCACATTCCTTTTAGACTTGCATAAATCCCAAATCCCAGACCTGTTTGGCACTGCCCAAGTGTGTTGCTTAGGTACAGATAAAGTGGGCTAGGCCTGGGACTCATGATCATGATCAAATGTTTACATACAATAAAGTTTAGATGTAATATGAAGATAACCAGTATGAGCTCTCCTTAGATCTGTAGGCTGAGTAAAAAATGGTCGGTAAGGTTGTTTCAATGGCAAAAGCAAGTATCTCAGTGTTTCCAGGATTGTATTTCTATTTTTACTGTATGCAGGTTGCCAGGTGAGTGACGGTTTTCCTGTGGGAGCTGTTTCGCTCTGTGCTTACCTTTCCCCCTTAGACATCTGCTTTCTGGTACAAATGGGCTTTTGGATGATTTGTATCTAATCTGAGAAGCTAACTTCCTCTTACAGGATTTTTTTTTTTATTTTTGTTTCTTTTTTTTTTTTTATATTTCTTTTCTCCTAACCTGGGCAAGAAGAGTTTTGCCTTGTTCAGGGTCAGATCTTTGGAGGGGAATGTTTTATCTATGGTTATTTGAGGATTTTAAAGCAGTAATTCAGGGCATATTTAAAAAGAATGTTATTTTCCTGAGAGAAGGAAGCAATGCCTGAGCAAGGTTGCTAAGCTCTGCCTTCCCAGGCCGAGGCTGCATGTGTCTTTGTCTCATTTTTGTTATTGCATATGCGTCTTTTTCAGACTTCTTTGGTAGTGATCAGTGTTTCCTGACTCAAAATTTGTTGCCCAGCCCTTAGTCATCCTTAGAAATGCAGCCCTGCCATTTAATCACCAGTGATGGTCTCCACAGTTAGTGTAAAGCTGAAACCAGCTGCCTGCTTGTTTGCATGTCAGCTTTGCTCGCTGTGATCCTTGGGCCTTATGGGCACTGCACAAGGGATCATAATGCCCTTTGGTCTGTGAGAGGTTTAAAGCAGAAGTCTTGTGTCAGTGACTGCTAAAGCAGTCTTTAACACAAATCAACAGACCACTGTTTTACCAAAGGCTGAGTCAAGTCTCCCTCAATGCCAACCCTGATCTAACACTCTGTGTGCTGGTGGCCTCAGGCAGTGCCAGACGCGAGGCTGTGAATGTTTTACACTGGTGAGCGCCTTGCTCACATACTTGGACTGGGATGGCATCCACGAGCAGTTGCTCCTCAAGGTGAATAAGGGCATCTTTCTCAGACGTGTCTGGTTGGATGTTAACTTTGCTCTAGCATAGCTGTGCTTGGCACCAGGGCGCTTTCTGCTTCTGGACTTGTAGTTTGGAAATTGCCTCACTGAGGTACACTACATGAGTAATGAGAAGTGTCCAAGAAGTCCCTGAGCTTTAAATAGGAGACAAAGTGCTTTTAGTAGTTCTATCACATACTGAAATACCTTTGTGAATCTAAATTTTGGTTCTTGAGAGCCATGTTTCCTTGAACTCCTTGAAAGACCCTGGAGCCTAGCTCAACTTTACTATGCTTCCAATGGAGCTAAGGTATTACATGCTGTAGTTTCACAGTTTCACAGTATGCTAGAGATTGGAAGGGACCTCAAAAGATCATCTAGTCCAATCCCCCTGCTGGGAGCAGGAACACCTAGATAATGTTACACAGGAATGTGTCCAGGCGGGTTTTGAATGTCTCCAGGGAAGGAGACTCCACAGCCTCCCTGGGCAGCCCATTCCAGTGTTCTGTCACCCTCACTGAGAAGAAGTTTCATACCTATGAAAGTTCTACAGGTCTACCCGCCTAAGCAGGGTATAACACTGATGATGATAAATGAAACTTGTGTTTAAAAACAACAAAAAAAGTACTTTCAAAAAGCACATTAGGAGACCTAGCAGTTGTATAAAAGGAAAGAAGTTGAGGAAGAGAATGGATCTGGTAGACAACATCACATACGTTTCTGGCAAATGGCTCAAAATGGAGTACAGCAGCATGTTCTAACCCAACAGGAGCAGAGAAAAGGCTTTCAGCTCCCTGCTTTTAGCACTTACTTACATGTTGTGGCTTGGCTTTATACTTAAATTCAAATAATTTAACATTTAGCTGATAGTATGTCTTTGGAAGTATGAAGATGACAATGGCAGCCTGCAAACTGGAAGGCTTGGTGGTTTATGCCTGATTTTAATTTGATTTTTGAATGTAATGAAGTACTCTTGATAGACTGATAGCCAGTGACTGAGCTTCTTAAATAAAAAAGATGAGTAGAGGTTCTGCAGAATGACAGCTTGTGCATGCACAACTTTTCTTTGGATGGTTTTCCCCTTTGTCATTTATATCTCACATGGTTAGCTGAAATACTGCCATTGTTTCGGAAGATGAAGAATTTTTTCCTTCCAGATTGTTCCTGCTTATGCTACTTCACTTAATTTTGCTTAAAGACATCAGCGTATTGACTTACTAACTGTGTAGTCATTAGAAAGAGGGACCAATCCTGTGAACACCAAAGGATATATCTATCACGCAAAGAAACAGGACTTTGTGTTAAAGAGAAGTCAATATGTGACTGTTGTCCTGAAGTCCATAATCCATTTACACTCTTTTCTCAACACACATTAGTATGTAGGTTTTCCTGTTGAGTCATCGGTGTTTGCCTTGAGCTGTGTGTATGGACCTCATTGTGTAGGGACGTCTGAGCAGTGCTGTCTCCTGCTCCCTGAGCGTAGGGCCAAGGTCGTGTGTGGTTGGTGTAGGTACCTGTTCCTCACTGGCTTCCTTATTTGACTCCCAGTTATTCTTGTGCTGCCTTAGTAAAACTTGAGAAGAAAATCACTGGGTAGTAGTATTTCCAATGTGACAAACTTACTTGGCAAGTTTTTATTAAAAAAGCTTATAAATTGACCCATTAGTTTTCTTAATCTCAAGGTGATGAAGAGATTCTGTCTCTATTCCAAACCCGTGCGCACAAAGAGACTGTTCCCTTGTGGAAATCTGGAAAGCAGTGGGCAAGTTTTCTTGAAAGGATTTATTTTTATAAATTCTGTAAAGGAGTTTCAAATACTCTTTATATCTTCCCTCTGCGAGGAGGTGCTGTTTATTGCTTTGTTGTTGTTCTGTTACTGTATCCCTGCTTTGCACCAGTAGCTTTTGGTATGTTATCTTCATGAGCTAGTGTTATATTCCCACTTCTCCCTCCTGTTCACCACAAATGGAGACTCTAGTTAAAAATCTGCTCACTTCTCTCCTTAAACATTTCCAGCTGAGAGACAAATCGGGCCTATGTTGGTTTCATTTGGTAGCAGTCAATGTCATTTTCCTCTGAGGTGCTTTTTGTAAACTCTGACCATGATTGTTTTGTAGCTATTGCTTTCAGACATGTCATATACTTCATCTGTCAAAGGCAGGAAATATGTTTTAGCCTAATTATAGTGTTTGTGAGGAACAAACTAATCAACTGAGTTCTAGTTTATTATTTCCAAATATAGACTTAAATAGATGTATGTACATAATCTGGTGGCTTTTTGTGTGGTCAGGGGAGCTGACAGTAAAACTTGGGAGAGAGGAAGTGGCGTGTGGATGTTACAGCTCTTGCTCTGGCTTGTATCTGGGACTGACCAAAGGAAATGGGTGAAAGGTATTTGATGTTTTGCCCTGCTTTACTTAACCAGACGTGTTTTGACCTGTGGTTTTTCTGAGGTGATTAAATTGTAACACTTGTACGCAGCTCTTTACACAGACACAGTGCTTATAGATGATGTAGTATAGACACAAGGCTAGCTTTTAATCATAAAGATGAGTTGCCTTGTGGAGGTTGATATTTCTGTTTCTCTTTAGAAATGGCTCTTAAAATGCCCAATTGCTGTATGCTGAAGAGCCAGTACTCAACGAATAGGGCATCATTTGTTAAATCGCCTAGTCTGGGATTTGGCCATTGCATTCCCTGCTATCACAGAACCTCCTTTTCTTCCCTGTAGGTCATGAGGAGTAGCTGGAGAGTCTTGCTTGGGTGACCCTTTCCCCAGCAGAAAGGAATAAATAAAATCTATAGGGAGTGTTGTCAGAGTCCTTCTGGGAAAAAGGGCTTTACAACATGGAGAACTCAGCTGGATTAAAGGATCAAGACAGCTTTATGAAATTCAAGGGCTTGAGAGTTCTTTTCTGACTGTAAATAACCTATTACAAGCTTATTACAAAGGAATATACTACATAATGAATACTAGTGAAGATCCAGCCATCAAATTACTGAATTAAATAAATAATCTCCAGAAAAATAAAAACCTGATATGTTTTCAAAGGGTTATAACTAGAAGAAAATGCTTTATCAGTTAGTTTTGTCTTTCAGTGTGTTCTTTAATGAAACAACTTTTCTGTGGAATCAATGCACTGTATGTCCTCATACACAGTGACAGTTTATTGAGCTGGAGTTGAGGTCTTTTCTGGAAATGTTGACACAAGAGTGAGTCAACTTACCAGAAAAACATGAACCACCTACATTTGGGTTCTGTATTTGCAGTGGAGCTCCGACATACAAGAGTGCCCCATATATATATATATATGAGTTCAACCTTCTTCTCAGTGTCTTCTCTTTCATTATGGATATTTCTAGTGTGTTTCATGTCTAAGGATGAGTAAGCACTGTTTGCAAAGTTCTGCTGCTCATATTTGTCTTGTGCTATTTAATGAGAACTTTTTCACATGGCTGTGCTAATTGAGTTAGCTCAGGTTCCCTCTGTGCCAGGGCAGAGTCCTGATGGAGGCTGTGTAATAAAGTGCACCTCGTGTCAAAGCTGGTCATTGGAAAAGCAGAACAACAGAACTGTGTGAGTGTCACTTACCCAAGAAAAAGTAAACCCAGCCTACGCAGGAATAAGAGCTTCTCTATTAGTGGTTATTTCAGAACAAAATTCCAGTCTGAAATAAAAAGCTGGAATATCAAGATTTTCTGCAGTTTGGAAATGGAAAAAAATGTGTCAGACCAGCCCTACCAGTTCTTATTTAGACAATACCGGAATAGTTATTCCAAGTAAAATTCTTTTGAAACACTGATTTTAACTTGTTTTGATTTTTTGTGTGTTTAACTTTTATGCTTAAATATTAACTTCTGAATCTGTACTAAAATATACAAAAATGAAACAGATCTTGCATATTGAAGTATAGATGTTCTCATAGCCTTGCACCAAATAAGGGAGGTAAAAAAATATATTCAACTCTTAACCTGTATCTCTGAAAGTGAATTTCACAATATCTCCTCTTCATAAATAGAATATGAGGGTTGTAGAAAGCTTCATTCTAAACCAGTGTCCTTGAATCCAGATGAGGTGGTATGTTGTACTGTGAGGTTATTGGGGTGTCAAGTGTATAAGAGTGATTCTTTCTTTTCCACTTTGGGGAAATGTCTCTTGCCTAACTGTCCTGGGTTCAGCAGTAGCAGTCATTTTTCTCCTTAATAGCTGTTGCAGGGCTGTGTTTTTGACTTTCGGCCTGGGAACAGCGCTGATAACACCGATGTTTTTAGTTGCTGCTCAGTAGTGTTTGCTCTCACCAAGGACTTTCTGAGTGTCATGCTCTGCCAGGGAGGAGGGAAAAGCATAGCTGCCTTCCAAGCAGTTGACCCTCATTCGTTTCCCAGCCAACACACCAGAGGGGAAGCCGGGAGGAAGCAGAGACAGGACACCTGACCCAAACTAGTCAGAGGTATTCCATACCACAGCACGTCATGCCCACTATATAAACTGGGGGCAGTTACCCGGAAGAGTTAGATCACTGCTTGGTTGGGCTGGGTATCGTTCAGCAGGTGATGAGCAGTTGTATTCTCTTCCCTTGTTATTTCCCTTATCATTATTATTACTGGTGGTAGCAGCAGTGGTTTGTGTTATACCTTAGTTACTGGACTGTTCCTATCTCAACCCGTGGGAGTTACATTCTTTCAATTCTCCTCTCCATCCCTCCGGGAGTGGTGGGGGAAAAGTGAGAGAGAGACTGCACGGCTGACTGTGTTTAAACCATGACACTAACTCAGGTCTGAACCATTTGGATCTGGTTTGTACAGTGTACAGTGCAGGTGTATGGAACAAAGCAGCAGTCTCTGACTCCTTGGCTCTGAGCAACTATGAAGGAATGTCACGTTTGGTTTCTCTGCAGAAAACAACTGTTCTATTTGTCAGGAGACACTCAAGCTGTGGACAAATTTTAAGGAATCAGTGATTTCTACACCTCTCAGTTCTAGTAGCGTTAAATAGAAAAGTTGATACTCAAGTGAAAATTGCTCTCTCTTTTCCCTACCTAGATATTTCTATTCTCTTTTCTTTCTGACTATTTCACCAGATCTCTTCCACTGACTCATCTTGGCCTTTCAAGGACTTGTGTTACAGCTTCCTTTCCCCCTTAATAAATCTTCCTGTGGTTCTGAACAATGGGAGAGAAGTGGTAGCCAAGACAGCTTGGACCATTAGTGATCACCTGTCATATTTTATCATTGGCAATTTTTCTCTGGCCTAGCTCCTTTGGTTTTTGTCTCATTGCTGTTCCCAGAGTACAGGTGTAAGCAGTGAGCTGGAAAGTCTTCAGGGGTGGTGGTTGTATTGAGTAGGAACATTCTGCTTGTTTCAGCTTCAAATTTAGGCTAAGTGGGGTGTCTTCCAGTTTTTGGCAGCCTCAGTCCCATTTTGTGAATGCAAGGGGATTAATAGTGAATGAGGCCAATATATATAAAGCTTTTCTGTTGTTTCTCCTCAGAAAACACATCTGCAGACAACAGCTTCATTGTGTCATGTCTGGGATTCTGATTAAATCAAAGTTAATATCCTTTTTTGATTCCTTACATTTAGGACACAGAGAGCCAGACCTGGCATCTGTGAACTGATTGCTTGCTGTATCTGGTGTATTGGGATTTTATTTAATGGCATCACTAAAATTAAAAAACTCCACACATTATCATCCTAAGACAAACCAAAGTGAATTCAGGCTTTCCATAAAGCAGCTTTATGAATTGTCTCTTTAACTTGATCAGACTTCACATTGTCTTTACCTCAGATTGCAGTTGGTATTTAGTGCCCCAGTTCTGCTGCTTTGTTTTCTTTAAGAATCTCATTATTTCACCTGCCAAACTGAAACTCAAGCTGAAGGGTATTCACTTAAAGTATCCAAATTCTACCACAGTTTGGACTAATGACATTGAAGATTTGCTGTGAAGTCCACTGGATAACAGCATGAATCGAAGCAGATAGTTCGGTATGGTGGCTGATGGTAATCCAGCCATATCCTCCTTTTACTTTGATTACCTAAAAATAAAAATACCCTAAGCAGGAAACATGCAGTGAATCTTCTTTGCCCAGTGAACCTGCTCATCAAATGCTGTGGACATAAATCAACAATTATCAGTGGCAATTTTTTGAGAACTGCAGAGCTTGGAGCATGTGTACAGAATTTCAAGGCTGATGCAAACAAACCTCAGGGCCGTTCCCAGAGAGCTAGGAAGGCTTTTCTCATGCTGTGGTGACTGCCAGGCAGTGGTCTATCCACCTCAGTGTTGATACTGTGTTCATTCTTGTTTTCTCTGTGTGTCGTGGTTTAAACCCAGTCAGGCAACTTGTTCACTCACTCCCAGTGAGTGGTGCCGGGCTGACAGCAATTGAGGGCCCCCCTTCCCTGGGGCTCTCCCCTTCCCCACTCCTGGAGGAATGGGGAGGAGGATCAAAAGAGTGCAACCCCCACAGGTTGAGACAAGAACAGTCCAGCAACCAATGTACAACACAAATCACCACTGCTACTACCAACGACAACAATGATAAGAGAAAATAAAAAGGGAAGAGAATACGATACCACCGGCCAAGAAATGAGTGCCACCCAGAAGCCCGTGTCCTTCCGGGTAACTCCCAGTTACCCCCCACTCCGGGCATGACGTGCTGTGGTATGGAATACCTCCCTGGCCAGCCCGGGTCAGGCGCCCCATCTCTGCTTCCTCACGGCTTCCCCTCCTCCCTGGCAGAGCATGAGCCTCACAAAGTCTTTGGTCAGGGTAAACATCACTTAGCAACAACTGAAAACATCGTTTTCACCAACACTGTTCCCAGGCTGGAAGTCAAAACACTGCACTGCACCAGCTACCACGAAGGAGAAACATGACTGCTACTGCTGAACCCAGGACACTGTGGTGCTTAAAAAAAATAATCCAAGCCCCAAAACTTAACTTTTGTTTTGGCGTTGTTATGGAAGAATGTTTTTTATAAATGCAGTAGTTCAAGGGATGTGGCTTCTGGCATGGATATGGCCTCAGGGAGGAAGAACTCAGGAGTTTGGACCTGTGCCTCTACACGTGCATTTCAGGACAATTATATCTGTGTTCCAAGCAGAAGGGAAAGTAGTAACTTCCCAGCTATCTGAATGGTTGGACCATTCTGCATCTTCATTATAACTGCTCTTGCAGCCTGACCCTAATACAAGGCAGCTGCCTGCTAGCAGCTGGCATGAAATCTTCACAACCAACCTGTTTCATAAATAGGTTTGTGTTCGGTAAAGTTGAACCAGAAAGTTTCCCTTTGTGATTTTCTCCATATCCTTGTTCTCTTTCTCTTTAGTCAGAGGAGCTTTGAGTCATGTTCCTATTTGGCTATTCTGCTTCCAGCTCAAATGGAATAGATTACTCCTTGGCATTGGGTATTTACTAAATAAGTTTCAAGTAATTCCATGCTAAGAACCAGGAGTATGTCTGCAGAGAGTGATGGTGTAATTAAAAAAAATACAGTGGGGTTGTATGACAGCAGTGCAAAACACTGCAGTAATAAGAATGCACTGAGTGAGTTCTGGGATTGAGAGTTTCTGAGTGAGTTCCCGAGTTAAGCACCTAAACCAGTGACTTCCCTTTCAAAACAAATGAGCCTTTTGACAGATTTCATTACCTTTAATTCTCCTTTCCCTCAGTTTGCCTGTCTGTCATATGAATGGGATGCTTCAGCTCACTGCTGGGACATGTCAGGGCTTGATTCTTTTGTAGTTTTTAACAGTGAAGTAATAGTCTAAGGCTAAAGCACTGGCATGAAACTGAGGCTGCTGGGATTTAATTTCTGGCTATACGACAGAGTACACAATTTTATTTAGTGGCATCACTAAAATTAAAAGAACCTACACATTGTTATCCTAAGACAAACCAAAGTGAATTCAGGCTTTTCATAAAGAAACTTTATGAAGTGTCTCTTTAACTGTCAGACTTCGCACTGTCTTTGCCTCAGATGGCAGTTGGTATTTAGTGCCCCACTTCTGCTGCTTTGTTTTCTGTTCCTGGGCAACTCATTTCATCTGTCTGTGCCATGGTTTTCAATTCCATAACAGGGTAAATCTTATCTTTTACACAGATTTTTCCCCACAGCTTTAGTTTGTCACCTCTCCAGGCCAGAGGACTATTCCTTACTGTGCATACATCAGTCCCTCATACACTGTGTGTGACCTAAATATTATTCTGCTGCTAGCAGAATAAAGGACAAACCATTTCAGAGAATCTAAAGCACTTGGGGCTTACTTTGCTGCCATTTAAGTTTGTGGAAGTTTCTCTTCTGTATTAACTGAAGTATTAACTACAGCTCACTTGGACTTTTTCAGTGCCTTGTTAGAAAGTGATTCAGAAACACAAAAGATAAACATACTCCAGTGATGAGTTCTGTATTAAAATCCCCTACACCTCCTTTCTCCCTGTTAAAGAGATCTCCATGGCTACTCTGCAACAGGCGCTCAGCACTTTTCTAAAGCTCCTTTACTTTTTTGCTATTATTTCCTTCCTCCAGGATTTTCTTAAGTTTGAAGCATTCCATTTAATCGAGTTAGACTTGCACCCTTGCTGGTGGCCATGCTAACTATGTTTAATTAAAAAGACCAGCTTCTTTGCCAAGGAATAACTTTCTGACTTATTTCCACCTCAGTGTTCATATTTTCCAAGACAATATTTTATTTACAAACACCACAAAAGTAATTTCCTTTGCTTTTGATTTTCTAGCTATCTAAATGAAAGCCACCTTTTGCCATTTTTTCAGTGGGTGCCTTTCTATCAGGGGACTCCTTTTTCTGCCTGTAGGTGGTTTATGGTGATACTTTGCTTAGTCAGAATATTTTTTCCAAGTTAGGAAAAGGAATCATTTACTAACCTGACTTTTATTGCTGCTCTGAGCCAAACATTACCCATAAATTGAGCATCCTCTAACTTTTATCTGAATGAAATGCTGTAAATCTTATTAAACATTTTACCATTTCTCTCTTGCAAGACTGTTGGAGTGCCATCCAACCCAGAGGAATAGTTTAATTTTTGTTATTAAATAATTTGGTCCTGTTTCTTTATCAACCCTATTTTAAATGAGTTTGGTTAAATTAAATGACTCTTGATAATGGCTAGCAAGAGTGGTTTAGTGCTCTGGCCTTTTATCTCCAGAGAGCTGAAGGCCATGCTTTTGGTCCAGATAAGGCTGCTTTGCACCTCTGAAGCAGTCTGAAGTGACATTTGGCTGGCCTCAGAGAGCTCTTAGCGGGATACTTGCAGCTTGAGACCACTGCACAGAGACTTTTTAAGAAAGTTCCTTTCCAGTCATATCAGTATACCAGGGTAGTGCAAAAAGCTGGTTGGAGAACTCTTGACTTACCTTCAAGAACAGAGTCTTCTGCTGATTTCCTGCTTAACGTCACAAGCAATCAGTATGTGTTTGGAATTATCTGAGTCTAGTGGGTGCTAGCCATGTCACTGGAACACGTTGCAGGTTGCTCAGTGTAGCAGCTCCTGCTGCCAGCCCCTAAACAGACCTGCCATCCTGGGCAGTGCCTGCAACTAGAGCTGTTCATTGCTTTTCACTATGTCAAACCCTAAATCCCCAGGAATTCCTTTCACGTAGAGGGTAATACGTTTGTTTTTATGTGTTGAGCCCAGTCCAGCATTCTCTGCTGGTGTTGAGGTTTCTTGACTTTAGCACACATACACCAGGCCAGACTGGGATTTTATAATGTCTATGGGAAGAGCACACGGTTCTGTTGGAACATCTACAGCACAGGCGTACAGAGGTGTAATGTTCTACACAGGTTTGCCCCATGCTAGCAAAACTTGAGTCGTTGTAAGAATAACTGAATTGCTCAACCCCACGCTCTCTGTGTTGAATATCTGTCTTGCTGGAAACTTTCGACTTTTATGAATATTTTACCAGTCTTGTGTGGTTTGATGAAAAGGCAGTTACTTTCTGGATTTTTATTGCTGTAAGTTCAATGAGAAAGTTATTTTGATAATGTAGAATTAGAAAAGTTTTAAAAAGTAGTTGCAGAATGAAAGGCTTGCCAAGAACACTAAGCCTTCAAAAATCTAGGGGGGATCTAATGTAATTGTCAGAAGTGTGTAAAGTGACATTGGATGCTGTTATATTAAGGTAAGTGAACCTGCATTTGGTTCTCCAGCGGGCAAGTATCAGTCTGTCTCCAGGAGCCTTTTCAGACCCATAAATTCAGCTGCTTCCATGGTGGCCTGGCTTTATTCTAATATTTGTGGAAGCCTTGTTGAAATTTAGGAGCCTTGGTACTGGATTTTATGTGGTTCAGGAAAAATGTTCTACTATTTTTCTCTCCCTCTGATAACCACTACAAAAGTTACTCATGCAAGTGTAGCAGAATTGCCTCAGGTAACAATGCAGTGGTTGAATGCTGAAAAAGGGCTGGGTAAGGAAGCAGTTGGATTTATACTATGCTGATATAGCAGCATTTGATGGGGACTGGAGGAACCCCCAGATCTGCAAACTTAGAATTGTCCCTTTCAGGAATGTTCAGATCTTTGGCTTCTTCCCTTTGTGTTGCTGTTGTTGCACTTCTCTGTGCTGGGCTGGACTCTGCTGAACTCAGCTGAGCCCATTTGAGGTAGTAGGAGCACTGTGTGCTCCTATTCTCGGCTCTAGAATCAAGGCTTTAGTGGTCAATCTCCAATTTGATTTAAAAAAGGAAGAGAAGAAAAAAGAAAAGGTAAAAAAAGAAGTTGCAGTTACAGAACAGTCTCAATGAACTTTCTAGCTGTCATAATAACCTCTATTGCATTATGTTTGAAATTGCATTATGCTCTAGCCTGGCACTGCTTCACCTAGCTAGTGAGAGGGTATTAAGACCAGCTTGTCAAACAGTCTCAGTAATGAAATAGTTCCAGCCTTTCTGTGGAGAGCTTTACGGAATTAAGGCTAAGGTAGTACAACCGATGAGGGCTTCATCATGCTTTATACCCCAAGTGCTTTCTGTGTGTCTCTCTATTTCACAGTTAGTATCAGATTTCACAGATAAAAGGCTAATTTTGTTGCTTTTGGGGCTTAATTTGTTTTGTCTGCTTTGTGCAAGTTGGTCATTTAAATGGTCCACAAGTGAGAGATACCTTGGGGACAAAACCTAGCTTTATGCTTCATATTATTCAGGCTCTAAAGCTCAAAGTAATTGAATCTCTACTCAGAAATGAAGATTGAGTATTTTTATTTTAAATTTAAGTGTCTATATAAACATGATGCCTCAGGGCTTTGATGATTTATAATACATGTGATTTGAAGGGTGCCTTAGTGGCTTCAGCAGAACCCTTTTCATTATATTAGTCTTTGGTAAAAAATATGCAGCCCATAATTCTTTTTTTTCCTGCACTATAATATTGCTAATGCTCTTTCCTTCATGATCCTGTGTAATGCTACTAGCTAAGCAGCTGTTCTATACCTCAGACACATGACAAAACACCTTACAATATTGGTTCCTCTGTGCACTAATGATAATCTCCATGCAGTTTTCTCCCTCTTTTTGTGTTTGCCTCCTTCCTGCCACTGCCTCTCAGCCAGGTGTCTTCAAGCCTAATGGCCATAATAATAGATGAGCTCATGATACCAGAGCCCACTAACGTCAGACCACCGCTCCTTTGAAGCCTGTATGGTATTACTGTAAACAGTAGGATGGCTGTCTTCATCCTGGAGCCTCTTCAGTTTGATAGGCAGGGCCTGAAGGCCTGTGTGATGTCTCACTGACTTCTGTGCAGCCCTGCCTGGGTCTTGAGGGTGACTGATCAGATTCCCAGCATATGGTTTGGCTGCTTCTTGCCAGAGCACAAGATCAGAGGTATGAAGCATGTTGAGTGATTTCAGTCATCCTTTTTTTGTGATGAGAACCCCATGGCAGCAGGTGCTGAGATTGTGTCACCCACAGCAGCAGTGGCTGAGGCAGAAGGTCGGTTTGATCTTTTCTATCCAGCTGGCAGTCTGTACTATGGCTTAATCTATGTCAGATGTTTCCAGACACAATGAGTTCAAAATAAATTCCTTTAAATTAAAAACCATGACAGGTTAGAGAGAGCTGCAGTTGGAATGATCAGAGAAAAGTCCTCAAGATGCCCTAGTGGGGATCAGAGTGAATACTACCTTGTAAAGACATCCACTTCAGTTTTATTTGAGACCCAAAATAAAGCTTGATAGCTGCAGAATTGGCATTTTTAATGTGATATCCAGCTCAGCCTGACTCTGATAAGGTTTCATTACTGTATTTTCATGTGAGGACCTCTTGCCTCTTCTTTCACTGCATGGATGGCCAATGGTCCGTCCTTTTAAAGGCAGCCCAAGGCTGGAATTTGGAATTGCCACGTTTAAGTGGTACTCTCATAAATGCAGCAATTTATGTACTGTAACCTGATGGTGAGACCATAGTGTTGCTTGAAGAAGTATGTTGTTTCCCCTGGGGAGCAACACAATAAATTTGCTACAGATTTGGTTTGACTTTTTGGTGCCACTGTTGATGTCTCCCGGTAATGTGCCATGAACTGGGGAGTTAGACCAGGATAAGTGCTCCAAATCACCACTTTCTATTTGGGAATTTACTCTTGTCAGTCAGGCAAGGACAGTGGCCAGAAGTGTCTAGGGTTTGGGATAAACCCCTCAGCCTCTGCAGAAATGGAGCAGATACAAATTAATTTTTTTCCTTCTAGACTCCTTGGACATTGAGATACAAACTGGCCTCTTCCTCACTGCAGGAAGCAAGAGTCCTTTTGTAAAGGATAAATTCCATGCTTTTTAAAAAACCTTTTTCTATGGGCTCCATAGAAGAACATTAATTTTGTAAGGAACTGACAAGAAAATTGGCTTAAAAATTGTTCAGACTATTCAAGAATGGTGTTTTCATTGCTGGTACTTAGATATTGGTGTAATAGGTCCCTTAGAAAAACATGGGAAAGTGAGACCTGCTATAGACAGGGGAGGATTAACATTTTCGTTGCCATTTTCCAGCATGGACTGAAAATGCTTATGCTTAAAGAGGTTATAATTTTGCATACTTGCTGCAAGCTTCTACCCAGACCTCTTTTTGAGCTCTGTGCAAGTATCCATGTAGGCATATGTACAAAAGAACCTATTATTTTGTCTTTTCTTTGCTGGAACAAAGTTAGTTGCTTTCCGTACCCTATTGTGCATATGTGATATGGATCTGATTGCAAAACAATGTGTTGGGACCTGTAGATTCTGACAGTGCAAGGTCTAATCCTATTTTAAGGAGCAGGTGCTAGTTGCTGCATATGTGCAAGCACAGGCTATTTCAGCATGCTGCACAGTGCTGCATCCACAGCTTTTCATGTCCAAAAGGGAATGCTAGCATTTGGAAAATGAGGTCTGTAAATTATGGTGTTTTGTTGTGGTTTTGTGCTTTTTTTTTTTTTTTTTGGACTCTTTCTGTGTCCCAAACATCTCTCAGACCATTTGGTATGAATTCTCCCACATTGTTGGCCTAGGCTTTCTTCATCTTCACAGTTCTACAGTTCTACGTGTTACCTAAATACACTGGATACCTCAGGAAGAACATTTTATTTGTTATTTTGGCTACTATTTCATTTCCTAGTATGCTTCTTTTTTCCTCAGGACCTATAGAGTAACAACTGGGGCACAAGATGTACTTCCAACAGATTAGTAAGTGTATATGTGGCTTTAGTTCCTCAGAAAACAAACATTTTAATTACTATTTCCACAAGCAGCCTCTTTCCACTCAGAACAAATATAATAAAGTATTTCTTGCTCTGAATACTTCTGGGAAGCCTTTGGATAGTAATTCAGGGGAAGTGTTCCCAGTTCTGCCAACTTCACAGGTGAAAGGAAGGGAAAAAGAAAGGCAATGCTGTCAATTTGAAGAAAATCTACTGTGCCTGGACTGTGTGACATCAATGAAGAGTTTAAAAAATCCACCTTTACATCAGCTGTTTGATTTCTTCACTTTGCTTTGATTTCCAGTCCCACTTTGGAGTTCCAGAAAGATGTGCCCCCTCCCACCATGCCCCTGCTTTTTCAGCAGCACAGTTATAGAAAGGGAAAATCACTTGATGAAATTAGGATACAAATGCCAAACTTTTCCATTTTGGTGTAGTGATTCGTGGGGCAGACAGATACGTGGTACTTCCTATGGAACCCTGGGTAGGCTTTCTACTCTTCCTTCCCCAATGATTTTGGTTTCTTTCTTGTGGAAGACAGATTGCCTGGTAAAAGGAATCTGTAATGTCCATGGAATGATGAAATTGATAGGTGGATTGTGACTTGTCAGTGAAGAGGTATGTGGTAGAGCAAGGCATTGCTTTGGATTGGTCTTTTCCTTGTTATTCTTTCTTGGCCAAAGTTCTTTGCTGGTTTGGCCGCATCCCATCTGCATTCTGATAAGACATCTGAGAGATGAATGAAAAATAAATTCATACAATCAAAACAGCAGTCAACCATTTCAATGACAATAAGAAAAGGTGTGTGTGTGCATGTAAACCAAAACCCCTCAAACCTCTCCTAGAATAAACCCATCACTATTCATGAGCCATTACTGAACTTTTCTTTCTAACATCTCATTTATTATTTTTTTTAATAGCTTCTCTGAGGAAGAAAGAAAATAGGATCAGAGCAGCAAAGCAAAATGACAAGTGTTTAGTTTGTTATTGGTTCCAACTAATAAATGTGAATAGTGCTATGAGCCTCTTTCAAACTGGTGGGCATAACAACTGAAATACCATTCAAGCTAAATAAGAGAGCAGTTAAAAACATCTTTATTTAGTGAGGACTAAAACAATAGAGGCTGCTGCCAAAAGCATCAAATGGTAAAGCACAGTCTGGTTGGATTCAGGCATTTCTTTGGATTAATAAAGCAAATGAGAGATTTGGGTGCTGGAGATGAGAAGCATGTTTTGGGAGATGGAAGCAGTACTAGAAAAGCTGAGGAGATGGTCATAACAATCACTACCACCCTTTGGAGTATGCCTTTGAGAAACAGGATAGGAGACATTTTTCTCGGAGGAAAGCGGGGTATTATTTCCTCTTTATTTCCAATAAATCAACAACAACAAAAAAGCAAATAAACTGAAATAAAAAAGCACACAGAACCCCCCCCCCCCCCCCAAACTACCAAACAAAAAAGCCCTCCAATCCAAAACCCCAAACAAAACCCCTGAAATTTTTGATGATTGCATGAAAAAATGGTCTTGTCTCCCAGCATCTGTTTCTCTTTTAGATATGGGTGACAGTTCAAGTTTGGCCGAGGGCTGAGCTGAAAAGGGAGGTATCTTCTAGGAGGATTCTCAGCTAATGTAAGTGAGCACAACTCTGTGCTCATGACCCTTTGTAAGGAAAAGATGTGCAGGAGCAAGTGGGAAAGGTGAACCAGTTCTGTTCTCCTTTGTTTAGGGCAAATTGGACGTCATTGGACACAGGATGGTTTCCAATTTTGTCATATTTTACTGCCAAAAAATGATGCTAGGATGAAAATAGAACTGCTGGAAAGAAGTAACATTCATCCCTCATCCGACCAAACTGCAGAAAACAGGATAATTGCAGGTGTGTGTGGGATGAGGAAGCTTCTGAAAGTTGCCATTTTCCCTGTAAACAGTAATCCCACTGAAACTCATCCAGACTCTGTCTGGAAGTAAACAGTGGGCGTTCATTGCTGTGGGGAGGTTAGGGTGTGAAAGGCAGTTCTCTGGCTTGTTTTCATCTTTTAGGTGAGGAGATAGTAACTTTAAACTGGACGTATGGTCCCCAGCTGATGTCCGCATACCATGGATGTGATGAGGTCGAGTGCTGTGGTTGGGATATTTAGATTATCACAAGGCAAGTAATATTTGGGATGAACACCCTGCTTAGAAGCATTTCTGTGGTGTTAAGTTTATGTGCATAGGAAATATTTTGAAATATTTCAGCTGAGCACATTCTGAGAAGAAACCTTGCTGGCTCCCTCAGCAGTGAGGGCTGGGAAAGCCTGGCTATTGAGTCGGAACCTCTTACCCTCTCAGCACCAGGCGATGGGGCTGTTTGTGAGACATCTCACGTTGCCACTGTTTTCCATTTACCACCTTCTCTCTAGGCTGCAGTTGCTGTTTATTTAAAATATGTGACAAATACCCAGGAAACTGTTTTGTTTCAGCTGTAACTCTGTACCCTCAGTTTTGCCCACTGCCTGAATGCTTCCTTATATGCACCTGTCATCCACATGGGACGGCTGATGAGGGACCTGAGCATATATCTTGAATATATCTCCTTCCTGCCATTAAAGGTTTGAAGAGACTGTTCTGATCGCTTCATCAGATTCAGATCAGTGAGATTGTCTGGTAGACTCTTATAGGGAGCACTTCCAGTGGGAGTCCACATGGGAAGAAGTATGGAGATCCTGCTTTGAAAATGTAAGAGCTCAGTCCTTTCAATACACCCTGCAATTCATACTGAGAAGTAGAGGGCAGGCAAGGTCTCATCTTGTTTGACATATTAATGGGTGTTTGGTGTCTACTTGCTATAAGGCATTCCTGTTGTATTCACATATTAGTAAAAGCACAGATGTTACAGACACTCATATATCCACTCACAAGAAAAAGTACAAATATGGTGCTTATCTATCTCCAGGTTTGTTCTTCCCAGCACAAATCTTTTTCTGCAATAGAAATGACTTGGCTTTGCCCTTGAGAGATTTACAATTGACTATCTGAGAGCTGATTTTGTCCTCACTTCCATTCCTTAAACAGTATTCTCCTCTACTGTGAGCCTTCACAGCAAATGTTTTCTTTCTGTGGCATGATCTTGCCTGTTTGAGGAAGCCATGTTCTCTCCTTTTGTGATTGAATAATACAAGCAGAACTTCTTCATCTACTGACTGTTGTAGTTACACAGTGTCAGCAGGAAGAGCTGTAAGGACTTGAAGGGACCAGACGCTCTGGGAGGAAAGAGTTACTGATCCATAGAGAAGTACTGTTGTGGTTAGAATAACTCCAAAGCAAGAAATTCACCTCAGAATGTGTGTGATAACCTCCATCCTTTAAAGCTTGCTTTGACTGCAGTTAAAATCTTGTAAGGTCTGTCATTATGATAAGACACAGAAAGACTCTATTATTGACTCATCTGTACTGAATTGGCTTCTTTGCTGTAAGAGAAATTGGTTTATAGCACTTCTAGCTTTCTCAGCATCCCCATGTGCCTAGGACTGCTGAATGAATGTAGGAGCATGAGCCCAGGAGGAGGACAAACATCACGGAAGAGTAGAGAGAAACTCTAGGGAGCAGGTGTGGTGTAAAGGTGTGGAAAGGTGACAGTAAACAGATCCAGGAATGTGTCTTGTCAAGAGTTATTCTAGCATCCTGCAAGTGTACTTGGCAACTTCTGCTATATTTCTAGCCTAATAAGAAAGAGTGGTGTTCCTTGTTTATTGTTTTTTTTTTGGTTGTTTTTTCTGGCTTAGGTTTTGTGGTTTTTTTTTTTGAGGCCAAGAGTTCTGTTGAACTTAAACTCTTCTCATTCTGGAGTCTTATGTCTACGTGTATTAAAAGAAGTGTATTAAAAAAACCCACATGTATCAAAAATACCCATTCTGTAATGTCAGGCCCACAGCTAACCGGGTTTCACCTCTGGGAAGAGGTTAGCCTTCCTCATCTTTTCTTTTTTTAGCCTCAAAAGAGCAACTGTTCTGCTTTTGCATGGCAGAATGTTTCTCAAAGATTTATAATAAATATGGCACACTGATTATAAATGAATAGTGCCACCACAGTAAATTCCACTCAGACATGGTTCATAAAACAGTGGGAAGTTACCTAGCCTGTGATTTCAGTCACTTGCCTTTTCCTTCTGTTTTAGTGACTAAATTCCAGACCCACGGAACCTATGCTACTGTAGTCATCCCACACGCTGTAGTTATTTCTCACTTTTTATGGATGGTGTCAACATTATTTCCTATTTGACTGCAGAGCAGCTAATTTAACTTAGATAAATGAGTTCTAATGAAACCATAGTGTCACTGCAGCCTCGTTTTATTTTTATTAAAAAAGGCAAAACCCCCTCTATTTCTCAAACCAAGAAGTGTATCTGCAGGATGTGCAATTAGCTCCAGACTGTGGAGCCCCTTGAAGAAGGTGCTGTGAGAGTTACCCATCGCTTTTGTCACTTCTCACTCAGTATGTACCATATGGAAACATTCAGCAGAGGGTTTGTGTGGAGGTAAACATAATCTTTTTGCAGCAGCTCACCCATGGAGCAAGGTTTGACAGGCAGCAGGCTCACATCTATCTAAAGACTTGTACTTCAGTCTGAAAACCTTCTACCCATCTGATTTGCTTTGCTGAATATTTGGGTTGCGTTGAATTGGAGAGGTAAAGTGAACTCCACACTGAGTTCTTTACCCATTGGAGTCTCTTACAAGGCAGCTACTATTTCAGAAGACCTGCCTGGTTAACTTGTTAACTTTCAGTTTGCTTACAGCATGAGTGTAACTGAAACACAGCCATGTCACCAGTTCTTGCAAATAGCCTGGGTTCCTTGAAAGCTTTGGCAGTCCTCAGAAGAATGATAAATCCTGGAAGATAGGTGGGTTTGGTGAATAGTTGTTCTGTGTTTGAAGGTTTATCTCTAATAGTAAAATGGAACTTACCGTAAGGGAACACACAGTCACAAGTGATTGCTTTGCCTTAGCTTAACAAGTTACTGCTTGCAGGCTGACATGATGTGTCTGAGCTCCTTGCTGGATGAAAGTGTGAAGTAAGATGCATTAGCTGACATCAACAGAGTACCAGTTCAGGGTAAATGAGTAGTAGGAGTCACCTTCTGTTCTGGAATCTAATTTGGTTTGTGTAACCCAGAGGCTTCATTATTTTTATTTACTTTTTTAAAAGTAGCATAGGTATAATAGAAGCATGACTAAAGTTTTCCTGAAGAATAGAGGTATAAGTATCCTTTCACCAAGATAAGGAACGTTTTTTTCCAAAGCATGAGTTGTTAACTGCTGTTTCCTATTTAGATACCTGTATTTATTATTCCATTGGTTGTAAAGCTTGAAGAATGGTGCTAAAGGATTCCAGGAAGCCCTCCTGATATTAATGCCTGTAAACCTTAGGCAGCAGCTTTCACCCTGCAAGGAAAAAAATTGCTTGCATAGCATCTAACTGATGTTGGGATGACAAGGGACTGCTTGGGCAAGTATCACAGTAAAAGTGAGTTAAACCAGCATTTCTAACAGAAAAATTACATAAAATACTTTACCCCGATTCATAATAAGGCAGCAAAGGTTCGAGAAATTCTTAAATTAGAAAAAGCCTGATTTAGCTTCATCTGCTTTTTGGCCAGTTCTTAGATAGTCCTGATGAGTCTGTAGTGCACAAACTCTTCTAAGAAATACCCAAGTCTTTTCCTGTGTTGTCTACACTTTTTGTCTGAAGTGTTCCTCTCACATACTGTTAAATCACCTCCTATGTGCCAACATAGTTCTTGGTCTTCTGACCTTTTCAAGCAAATTAAAAAGACACTCACATACATCTCTTTAGCCACATCTTTCTGTTGATAAGAATTTTGAGTGCTCATCTAACACTTTTAACTTCAAAGCTCTTCAGAAATGAGGGGACTGATCCAGAGTCCATTGAAGTAAGGTAATAGTATTTTGGTTAACTTCACAGAGACTTAAACTCTAAATTGTGCTCTAATTTTTGTAATTTTTCCCCCATCTGCTCTCTGAAGACCTATCTTTTGCACTTCCTTAAGTTTTAGACTCTCAGTACTAACTCTCCTTTTGGGCTCCTGTTTGGCACTGGCATAATGAGACTATTTCTGACAGTAGCTTTCTGAGAGATGCTCAAAATTGGGGTATATATATAATCTCATAAGCCCTTTGTAACTAAAAGATGTCCATATATATTAACCTCTAGCCTGTCATTCACAGCAATTTATTCATATGAGATGGCAATTAGGTCACTTTTTTGGTAACAAAACAAGCCATCCAAGTTTCCAAGTGGTTCCATGTTTCTTCCCCTAAGCCCCTCTCACTGTTAAGAGAAACCTTGCTTTTCTCCTGTTGACAAGCTGAATGGGTAATTACACTTCTTTAAGGACTATAGGAGGCTTTATTGTTGTAAAACTGTTTCAAAGGTCCTGAAACCCTTTGCTGTCCACAGCTTGGTTGGGGCTGTCTCTGTGCAAGGATGTAGGTAGAGACTGTTCTTTTAACAGCTTCACTTTGGCTTTCACAGTGCCTCCACATTGGCTTCCTTTAGAACTCTTTGGCTTCTTTCTTTCTGGCAGACTTTGCTTTCTCTGTGCTGGCAAAATGCTTCTGCATTAGTTCTTTCCCCGTTCATGTTTTCTTTTTCTTGTCTGTTGCATGCATTTAGTTTCTGTGTTTTATCAGTTTTCCTGTCTATTTGTTTGTTTATTCATTCCCAGTATTTTTTTTTTCTTTTCCCTATGGAATATTGTGCTTATGTAGAGGCGATTGGAACATTGTTAGCTGATAATGTGTAGGCAGGTGGTAAGTAGTAGGAATTACTGATACCAAAAATAGTCCTCCTGCAGTCTGTTAACAATATGCTATTGCTGCTTTCATTGTTGATTCTTCTGCAAGTCAGCCAGAGCTGTTTAAGATCTCTGTGTGACAGTCAGTGTATGCAACTTGCAGGTCTGAGGGCTCCTTGGGCACTAGGGTTGTGATTTACCTTGTTGCTGCCAGTGTTTTTGAGCACCACAGAACCCACATCCAACAAAGCACACAAGCAGTGCTTTTACATGCCTGGGTAACCTTCTGTTCCTACCACAGGTAGGCTCTCCATTACCTCCAATTATCTGTGTTTTTGCTAGGTTGGAGCTTGCATTAAATCGGCTCTCAGTTCTACTTATTCCTGCATTTGACTTCTTGGGCTATACTCAATTCACATTTTCATTTCTCCTTGAACAGCATGACCACTTAGATCTGGTACAATGGTTATTCGTAAACCATCCTCATCTTGCCATTACAATTAGATAATGCTGCAGCTGAATTACCTCTAATTCTCTGGTTTTAATGTAAGAAAAATAGATTCTGCCAAGGCAGCCAGATTGCCTTTTGCTTGTTTGCTTTCCTCACAAGTATCTTGGCACTGTCTCCCATTTCTCTTTCTTTGAACTGATGTTTAGTCCAGATTCATTACAAACAAGATGCAGGTTTTATTTGGCGACCAAAGTAATTAAACATTAGAGCATGCTGCTGTAAGAGGTGGTGGAAATGCTCCTCCTAGAAAATCAACATGCATCAGAGACTTTAACAGCAGCTTCTCTGGGTGAAATTCAGTGTTGTTTGGTATATGAAATGGCAATCTACAGGGTGTCATTTTCCCTCTTGTATCCCTGGTATGCTAGATGCACTGAGAACCATGCTCTTGTTACTCAGCGTCTAGTGGAACTGCTGATGTGAGATCTGGGCTCCTACCTCTTTCAGAGATGTGTATCAACAGTTTCTACAAGCTGTGTGGGTTTGCTTAACACACTGTTTAATGATCACTGTCTTCCACATGGTATGTAACAAAATGTTTCAGGAAAAAACAATTCAGGGAAATCTTAAAGCTGTGAAAAACATATGTTTGAATGCAGCATTTAGACTTCTGTGCTTTTCTTTAAACATCATCTCAAATCCTTTCCCAAAGGCTAGCACTAGACGTGTTTATATGTGCTGTGTATGCTCAGCTTCTATTTAAACATATACAACACTGTGTTCCAAATCTGCATTTCCTGACTGAAACTAGCACCACTACATAGAGATGGGATAACACAGCAAAAGAAATACGTATATAACATATACTATACTTCCTAGATAAAGCAGAACCCATGCACATACAAGCAAAGCAAAACAAGAAATCCATTTGCCACTTCCCATTGGCAAGGAGGTGTTCAGCCATACGCGGGGAAGCAGGGCTCCATCACACCTAGTAGTTACTTGGGAAGACAAACTCCACCACTCTGAAAGTCCCTCCCTTCCTTCTTCTCCCCCCATCTCTATATGCTGAGTATGACATCATACGGTATGGGATATCCCTGGTGTTCAGCTGTCCCTGGTGTTCAGCTGTCCCTGCTGTGTCCCCTCCCAGCTTCTTGTGCACCCCCAGCCTACTCGCTGGTGGGGCAAGAAGCAGAAAAGGCCTTGACTCTGTGTAAGCACTGCTCAGGAATAAGGAAAACAGCCCTGAGGTATCAACATGGTTTCCAAGACAAATACAAACACAGCCCCATTCCAGCTACAGTGAAGAAAATTAACTTGACCCCAGCTGAAACCAGCACAGGCTGTATCACACCCTGCCTGTAAGGTTAAAAAAGACCAGTATTTGGCTTCAAAGATTTGTTTTCAGCAATTCTTACTTATTTGTTAAACAGTGAATGTTTTATGAGCAGCTAAGGTGTTTGGCAATAGTTTAATATGGTATTTTGGTTGTGATTTGTGTTTCTTGCAGCTGCCAGCATTTTAAGACTTGTGAGCAGAAAGCTGGATATCAGACATCAGTTCTTCAGGACCAAGGTTGGCAAGGAGAGAACCTACATAGAAACAGGGAAGATGACAGCTACTGGTGTAATTACTGGATAAGTGGTGATAGACTATGGAGATCTTCTATATCCTTCAGCTTTTTTCTCATTCATCATAACGATTAATCTCAAAAGCTCTACACCTCTTTCTTCAACCACATCTCTCCTTGGTACTCTAGCAAAGAAATAGGATTTCTCTAAGGCAATTTTCTTCCAAGAAACAACACATACCATTTCTTTTTGGACTTCATTGCTGGCAAAAAAATTTCACCCTAGTAATCTTGACAGCAAATTGAAGAATTTATAACACAAAAATGAAAGCAATTAAATTCACCTTGGCATTGAGGAGCAGGTAAATGTTTTCAGTTTCCATGTGCATTCAGATGAAACAGACCTGGTAGAAAAATGGAAAAGGCCTTAGCATAGAATGTAATAAAAAGATAATTGGCTCTTCTGTGTTTTTAATAACTGTCTTGGGTTACTGTCTCTGTTGGGGAAACAAACACATCTGTCCATTACATATTTCATTGTAATCACAGGGCTCTGTGTGTGTGTGCATGTATTATATATGATTCATTTGGTTTTGCTTACTCTGAGTTGATAACCAGCATTGCATTTACAGGCATCCTATAACTGATACTGTTGCTGTTATCCCATAACTCTTATCCCATAACTGATAGTGTTGTAAGGCCCTGGTGGTATGGCCTGTAGTTTTCTGCAGACTTGAGCAAGAATCACCTGTGTCATTCTGGAAGGTAAATAGTACTGAAGTGAATACTGTGGGTTAGATCATACCTTGAATAAATTTGAGGACATAAATGGTGTCACCTGGACCTTGAGCAGTAGCTCCTTGTGCCCTAAGATACCCCTTTTACTAGCAATTATTGGCTCTCCTTCCTCTCCAGGAGCAGGATGAGTAATATCCCATCACAGCACCAAATGTTAACGTGCCCCTTTATGTCTAGTGAAAGGATATATATAATCAAGGGTCTGCATTTCCCCTACCCCTGTCAACCTCTCCTCCTGAGCTGCTGACCTGTGCAGAGGATGTGAAGAAGGAATTTCAGACTCTCAGCTCCTGTGCAGGTCAATTATGTATATTAAAAATAGTCTTAAAATGTGGTACCTTAAAGATGTTAACTGTAAGAAGTTCTAAATGGTTTGACCCTATCATAGAAGTAATTGCTGGAAAGATGGTGCTTCATCCTGGCAACATCATGTTAGAGTGAATGATGACTAAGTATATCGCAATGACTGAGTGAGGAGCGCTTATTTAAGCTTCATCCCTTGTTCCTTCAGTGTTTTATTAGATCACATTTGCTTTTCTTGGATGTTGGATTTAAACCTGAATTCTCTTGTATGAACCACAGTTTGTTCAACTCAGTTTGTTGTTTCCACTTGCAGGGAGATAGTTGGTGGTTGATTCACAGAACTAGAAGAGGATATTGCCCTCATCTACTGAAATGGAGAGAGGTGCTAGTTTTCAGAACAATAATTAATTTAATTTGCATGGTTTCAGTAGTTAAACCAGCCCAGGTATTTGTTGTTAGGTCACAGCCTGAAGAAAGAGCTGCCATTTCTTTTTTGGTGATTTAAATGTAAGTATTTTGTATGCCTCTCAACTTTACTGACCCAGTCTGTAAGTGTGCTTTTGAAGAGCATGGTACTCTAGAGCCTAAATGGGAGTGAAAATTGGATAGATGTCTGAATCACTGTGGAGGGCTTGTAACCTGAAACCTTTACGTGCTTTACAAGTTGTATTTGTCTGTCGGAGATCAAGGATCGACCGGAATCAAGAGAACAACTCAATATGAGTTATGCTTCTTGTTCATTTTATACAAATCCTTAACCCCTTATATACTATTTCTTACATGCACTTACTCTGATTTGGCATATTATGATTGGATACATGCCCTGAAGACCCTTAGTGACTAACATATAATTGGTTAAACACAGGTGTGAGAACTCGACCTCGAAAGCTTGCCAACAGTCCACAGTTCTCATTAACTCGGTGAATTCCAGCCTCTTATCTTGCTTGCTTAAGCTTCTTTGGGCCTCTCATGGCCTTGCTGTATCTTTCAGGATTATTCAGAGTTTATGTACCAATTATGCATTCTCTCGTGAGAACACTGTCTCCACATTTGTCTAATGAAAATGGACCAACTTCCTACAGACTTTGCCCTACTCCTATTGCAGTTCTAAACCTACAGCTATGTAATAGTTAGACAAAATGTTCTTTGGTCTGAGCTTGTTTCCACTCCAAGCCAAACTGAGGTAAAGGGACAGGTATTTTCTGTTTTGATGACTCTTCTGATTACTCCTGCTATTTTGTGTCATTTTTTACCATTTATTGACATAGTGGCATGCTTGACTGAAGGATGAAAAAGGTATCTTATCCTGTCACATATTTCTTACTTTGTTGGAGATGGACCTTCACTTTACTCCTGGCTCTACCTGAAGCATACTGCTTCCTGAGAATCCGTCATTTACAATGTGATTTTATAAGGTCATATGTGAAACAACCCCACCAAATACATCATCTGACCTGTTTTCATGTGAGGTGATGTAAGTCATAAAAATTGCTGTTTTTTTTTTGCTGTTGGTACAGTCACTTTAAGAGCACTACCTGCATTACCTATGAAACAGCAGTTTAACCTGTTTGCTGACAATACACATTACTTTGGGGATTTTAAGCATATCGTTACTTTCCACTCTACTTTAGGAAATCTGAAGCATTCTAAGGGATATATTTGCAGTGTGATTTCTTGGGATTTGTTGCACACCTATTTCTGTAGAGGGAAATTATGTTGTTGTCAGCACATTCATCTCATGAAAGATGAGCCAGTATTCACTAGGCAATGTTATAGAAGCACATAAGCAAAAGGGGGTGAAAATCCCCAAACCCTCATCACTTCTTTTTCAGAATTAATTATATACATTTTTCAAAACTCTTTTTGCATTGAGCAATCAGAACAATATTTAACAAAGCTTTGTAAGCAGAAAAGATCAAAATACACCAAGATATCTGCTCACATTGTAAGCTTTCCAGTGAAAATTAAAACACTCTCGCTTACAAGACTCTGATCCATATTGAGCAGGTTTAGCAATAGTGGTTTATCTAATGGAGAAAAGCTCTCTAATAATTCTCTAATGGAGAATTATTAAAATGCCCACTTATTCAGCATCACTTCTTCTAAAAGACAGCCTGTGCTTCCACAAATTCATAATTTGCGCTTTTTCAGTGCCTAAAATAATAGGATCCTGACATGTGACCTCTTATGGGACACTGCAATCTGGTAAAAACAGTCTATTTAACAGCAAAATATGAATAAATACTAATTACACACGTTACCAGCAATATCCACCTTTAAGGCCTTACAGGTGTATAAATACCTTTGGTACAGTGATGTGCAAATGTATATCAATTAATTTCATCTTTGAACAGTTCAAACCATGCATAGCTAAATTTTACCAGAATTTAGGCACAAGCTCAGGGTCCTTTGAAAGTGGGTCCAAGCGTTTTCAAATATGTTTGGGCTTTCAGCCAGTCTTGGCTGAGTTATGACTTTATAGCAAAACTGCAAACCCAGGCAAGCTTTAGGGAGGCTGTGGTTTCACTGTGAACATTTTATTCAAGCCTGAAATCTGATGAGATGAAGCTTAGTGGGGAGGGTTTTTTTCCTTCTGAAGCTTCTGATGAAAGTTATTTACTTGATCTCTTTGCAAAATCCCCATAGGTACTACACTGTAATGTACCTTTATTATTGCTCCTCTCTTACCTGTAACACAACCACGGAGGCTGCAGATTGCCTGGAGACTCCCAGCATCAGGGATGATGCCCCAGGCATTGTTACATGTCTTGTGTGTTTAAGTCAGAGGGTGGAGGGAAAAACAAAAAAGAAGCCCAAGTGTAGTGTTCTCTGTATGCAGGAATTTTTGTTAGATACTTCAGGGGAATGTGTAAGTGAGAAAGAAGCCTGTGTCATCATGTTTTAGCAGTTTAATTATGTCTGTGTTAATAATTTGAAGGGGACTAGGAGTTACAGTTTAAGGGATCTGCTCATGGATTGTAGTGAAAGGCAATGGATGGCTGTAAAACCTGGCCAGAGAATTTCAAGAACAGATCAGAAATGGCTCACTGAAGGAAAATGGTTTTGTCTTGCTCTGGACTTGGGGCAGCAGTCAGTTGAGTGGCATGAAAAGGGGCTCTGGATCATGCTGGTGGTGTGTATGTGCATGAGTGGAGAGGGTTTCTCTACTTAAACAGCACTATTAAAAAATGTATTTTTCACAAATGCCATTTTTCTAAGCAGTGAATTCTGTGCAGCCAGGATTTATCCTGGTTTTATCTCTACTCCTGTAGCCAGTCAGGTGCTAGGTACTGAGTATCCCATAACTCAGATACCTGTGTCCCTCGATCCATACAGGCAACTGCTGGAAAAGATGAAACCCCTTTTCCTTTTAATTGCAAAACTGTACAATGCTGGTTCTTGTTCTGTAGTGCCTTGCTGGGTACATTTCTTTCAATAATGACTTCTGTATCAAAAATAGCATACATATCACATAACAGGGTGCTTCTTTTGAACTTGGCTTTGACTGAATAGCAGTTTCTTACAAAATTCAACATGAATGTCTGGAATTTGTATCAGAAGTGACCTTAGGCAATAGTCTTTGAAATACCCCCGCTTTGAAATTTGTAATAATGTAGCCTCCTTTCGAGGTCAGTCCATCCCTCTTCAGCTTTGTTGGTAACAAGAAGGTGAACAAAGGTGCTATATGCAGTGAATGAATACAGATTTAATGAACAGCAGAAAAACAGATGACAAAATCAGCTGACATTTATTATACCGTGAGCTGTTTTGAACAAAGTCCTTGGAAACCATATGCAAATAAAGGAACTATTTTATCAAACGGGCTTTGGGTCAGCTGCAAAAGTGGACAAAGCTGATGTTTGTATGTTCAAGAGGAAATTCTTTGGAACAACAATCCTGTTCCTAGGGGAAGGTACAGTAATTCTCGGGAGTAGCCTGGGAGATCAAAATATTTTGCAGTATGAAAATCAGGAGGGCTTTATTGGTGTGGTGCTCTTTTACAGTAAACTTTCTAGCCTTAGCAACTGATTACTGCCGTGCTCTCAGGTTGTGCTCTGTAATTGTCTCCACTGTGACTCTGATCTTTGGCTGTATGCATGAAGAACATTTGCAATGACCACCAGGCCAAAATGTTACTGAGAAAAGCACCTTTTGGATGTTATACTCCTGCCCTTGCAGTAGGATTTGGCTTCCTGTGATGTTTCTTTTTATGTAAATTTCCCAGCAGATTATTTATTTTTTTTTTTAACTATAGAATCCGCATGAAAATAACCATAGTTTTGTACTTCATAAATTATTAATCTGGCAGCAGTTGCTTGCTAAACAACTCTCTCCCACACTAAAAGTGCTGTTCTGCAGTATAGTAGGGACTTATTTTGAGCTCCTGTTTAGAGACAAAGAAGTTCATACCAGCTTCAAAGTTAATGCATGTGACAGTACATATCTGATAGCAACTGAAATGCCACCTCTACCCACTGACTCAGTTTTGTTTACTTAGTTTGTTGGCTGTTGTAATTAGAGGGGAGCATACCATGATTTCTGCATTCTTGGCTTCTGTCTGTGATCTTTGACTCTTCAAGCCTTACTGAAGGGTTTGTGCTTCTTGCAGTGAGCTGCTGGAAACAACTGACATTCATTTGTCTTTGGAGGATTTAATGGAAGACCTTTATTTTAAAGTGGGGTTTGGAGACCTCTGAAGCTGTAAAGCTAAAGCCAACCCAACTGTTAATACCACTGAACTGAAGTTAGCCCTACAGATAGCCAGTAGGACTTCAGTGTGAAGTTATAGTCATGTGTTTTGAATAAGGTCACTTCAATTACTTCAGCAACATTAATCCTAAATTAACAAGGCTTATGTATGGCAAATGACTTATCTGTATTAAAGAGAGCACACATTTTCACCCAGCAAAATTAGGATGTTTGAAAATGATATTCTGTCAATAAAAAGGATAAAGAAAGAAAAGATCTTATTATACATTTCCTTCCAGTAGGCATTTGAAAGTCTTCCTTCTTACTACAAATTTATAACATATTGCAGCATTTTCTTTTAAGTTGAAGTTTCTTACTTGGCTCCTCTTAGTCCCAAGAACATCTGTACCCTAGACCCAGTTAAACATAGTTACGCAGGTTGCACACAATCCTGAGCTGGAAAGAAGTGAGCATATCCTGAAAGGAGAGCTTGTTACATCTACTCTCTTCCTGGGATGGGTGCTGAGTGTTGGCAGGTAAGGATAGCACTGATCAATGGATTCCAGGAGTAAGGATACAGTTCCCTTTATTCTGTTTTGGGGAGAAGTGTACAGAGACCTTGGGCTGGTCACTCTGCCAGTCTGGCTGTAGAGAATGGCAAGGTTTTTGGCCCAGTATACCAGGGATTTTTGTCCAGAATTAGGTTATAATGATTGCATGTGTGATGGTTTAGAACTCAAAGCAGAGGTTCTATTGGAGGCTTAACATGTAATTCAGAAGATAGTTTGGCCTCTTTCAGCTAGTAAAACAGAAGCCTGGAAGAGTTGTGATTTGTCTCTAAATATAGCACAGGCATGAGTACTAGAGGAGAAGACCTTGCCTGGCATAAGAGTGAAGGGTGAGAGTTGTCCAGGGGTGCATCTGGGTTTGTAATTAGAAGAGTTTTTCTCAGACCAGTGAAGCAGTGGACTCCTGCAACAGCCTTCCAGGAGAAATCATCAGGGTGAAAATCTAAGCTTCTAAGTTCTATTAAAGCTGACAGGAGTCAAGAGCAGCTTCCCATTGCAAAGGAGAACTTAACACATGTGCTCTAATAAGTTATTGAAACACTTCTAGCCAGAGTATTAGAAATGCAGGGCATCACTTGTAAATTGTTATCATGCTTATTACTATTGTATGTAAGTGTGGTTGGTACCTTCTTGGCTGGATATGCTGACAATGCAAAGAGCACTTCTGCTTCAGATTTCTTTAGTTGGACAAGACAAACCAAAGCAGCAAAGAAGACAGGCTGTGTAAGAGTTGGGGTTGTTCAGCCTGGAGAAGAGAAGGCTGCGGGGAGACCTTAGAGCAACTTCCAGTGCCTAAAGGGGCTGCAAGAAACCTGGAGAAGGGCTTTTGACAAGGGCAGGTAGTGACAGGATAAAGGGGAATGGCTTTGAACTGACAGAGTGGAGGTTGAGATTGGATATTAGGAAGAAATTCTTCCCTGTGAGAGTGGTGAGAATCTGGCACAGGTTGCCCAGAGAAGCTGTGGCTGCCCCATCCCTGATAGGGTTCAGTGCCAGGCTGGACAGAGCTTGGAGCAGCCTGGTCTACTGGAAGTGTCCCTGCCTGTGGCATAGGGGTTGGAACTAGATGAGCCTTAAGGTCCCTTCGAACCCAAACCATTCTGTGAGTGTATGAAGATGGCAGCAAAGAGAAACAAAGAAATGAAGTGACTTGCCCAAGGTCACCTGGCGTTTCTCATTTCTGTTTCTGTCTCCCTGTGCACACATTTTCTCTTCCTGGAATAAACTAGGTGAATTCTGCAAGGCATGTCTCATTTGTTATGAGTAGTCAGGTGAGAATTCTTATCTTGCCGATTCAGGAGCTGCTGCTACTTCAGTGAAAGGAACATTTTCCTTACTGCAGAACAGAAGCTATAAAATAAAAGGTGAAGTGAAAAATGGTTAAGGTACTGTAACTTACACAATTAAAATCCAGCACTGAACAACAATAGGAAGCAGAGAATTTGCTGAACAGCAGTGAATTTCCCCTTTTGTTGTTGTGCATTTCAACTTGCATGCAAAACTTAATTTTGTCCTATATACCAAATAATTAACACAGACCATAAAATTAAAGAATAGTTATGGTAATGTCTCTAATTTTAGCTGAGAAAAAACATAGCGTACATTGTCCATGCTCCACCATAAAGAAATTGGCTCCTCTTTTCTCTTCTTCCTATTGTTAGTGTCCTAAACCTACCTGACATCCTCTTACATCCTCTTTCTTCTCAGCTCTGGACCCTCCCATACGTGAAAATAACCCAATAGTCTTTCAGAAATCTTATTTTTAATTAGCTGTAGTTATACAAAACCTCTTAATATATGATTTTGCTCAAAATAGCACCTAAGTGCAGTCTAAAGTTGCAGATCTTGAATACCTAGATACTAAGATATTTAAGTTTTTTTTTTCTCTGTTGTATATGCAAAAAAAGGACATGGATATGGAGAAGTAATGTGGACTCCATTGCCAACATCACATGTAAAGTGTGTGATGGAAACATGGAAGGATAAAAATAACACTTGGATTTTCTTGTAAAGAAAGGTTCCTATTTATTTCTTCTAAGTCAATGAATATTTCATTCGGATACCACCATCAACATGCTTTCTGCTTTTTGGTGGTTTTGTTTTTTTTTTTAATGATAGTGCTTTGCCTGGAGCGTTTCATGAACAGATAAGTAGCAATAAAGCATTGTGTTCTCTGAGATATGAAGCAAACTCTTCACCTTTAAAAGATACATTCTCTGTACTGTTTTAATTACTATCACCCTTCTGGTCTAGAGATATTGCCCACATAGGTCAGGAAAACTGAATGACCTCTTTACTGTGCTTGGAGCAGTTGCACCTCTTCACAACCTGTTTTACACCCACCCCTTTTAAGTTTTCGAAATGAAATTTGCGTGTAAAGCCTCTTGACAAGCTTTGAATCAAAAAACAGCAGGCGTATACAAGGATCTGAACTGATAAAATTGTTTATTACAGGGTCAAAAGGGATGCAACTTTGAACAACCATGGCTAAAAGAATGAGCCTCTCTTGCTTTGTTAAGATAACAACCTTTCCAGGGTGGGCTTACTTCTCCAACTCTGATGTAGGGCACAGCACTCAGTGTGGACTGACTGTGGCTTGGGACGCTTCTGGGATGCATCCAAGTGTAATGTCTTACTAGTGAGAAAGCGTTCTACTCCCTGGTCCTTCAACTTTCTAGTTTCTCGCAGTGTCATAAAAACTTGGAGTTTAACTCTGGATTTCTCTATATTGTTTTTTTTCTTGGAAGATTGTTGATAATTCTTGAGGCAGGTCAGTTTGAATTACAGGTTTGCTCTAGTAACTTTCTCATTATTTTTTCTTAGAAGTGTAATTAATGATTTGCAGTGATTGATTGGTGAAATTCGGCTAAAATAGTGATCTGACTGCAAGGAACTACATCTTGCAGTTCCTTGAGCTGCAAGATGAGATGAGTGGCGTGTTTTACTATGTGCTTCAAGGTTAGTCTCAGCTTTTCTTTGGTAAAGTGGGGAAAATAAAACCAATTTACACTGGTTATATATTTTTGATTATAATTCACTATGAGGTGTCATCTTCTAGCAGACATGTTAGAAAAAAGTGAAGTGCTCAAGAAGGTCCAAATACATTCTCTAGATGGGAAATTCTCTACAAGTTGAGCAAGGGGAGGAGAGGAATGTTTTTCAAAGTTTATTCCCTAGATGAAGAATTTCCACCCGACTTGCTAAAATGAGATGTAGCATTTACTGGATACTACAGACATTCAAAGTATCTTTGTACAGTTTTCTGTGACCACAAACATGGCTCTCTTCTGTGAAGGTGCCACATCCTTGAGCTCTGCCAAGATCCTGAGCTTTCCCAAGGTAAAATTAAATGTCAGCTTTCTCAAATAATGTTACAGTAAATGATCTTTCACTTTGTGCTGAGTGTCAATTTGTGCTATTAGGGACAGTAAATGGGGCAGAGAGAGTGATAAAACTTGACCGGGTTTCTTGGTTGTCAGTTCTGGGCTCATGATACCTGAGTTTCCTTCCCTTTGCTGTACAAGGAATGAAATGATCACAAGTGCTGACATATAATTTATCATCATTGGACACTTCACTGAATTGAACAGGGCACTTTGTTTCTGAGTCATATTCCAGATGTGTTCTTGACACCTCTGAATTGTTACACTGTGTTTTTGTTAATGATCATTGAATTCCAAATGATAGAAATATACTTTTTCTAATAATAATAAATAAACTCTGGAGAGGCAGGAGAACAGCTAAAAGAAATAGCTGTTGGGGTTTGCTGATTTTAATACTAAAGACAAACTTTGTAGGATGGAGCTCAGAAGTTCCTTATATATCTCCATGCAAAGGGATCGTACTGTTTTATACACCTAATTTAGAAGTGATTTGAAAATCAGGGCTCTGTTGTAGAACCTAATGAAATCAAACACTTCACATTTGGCAATGAGTATTTCAAGAATTCCTTGGCTTGGATAGTGCTTTAATGTAAGCCACTCCATTTGTTGACTTGATACTCACTAAGGTGTGTGTAAGAATTCGTTGTTGAATAGAGAAATATACTTGACTTTTTCCTTTATTGTCTCATGAGCATTTGCTCCAGGTTTCACTTGGGGGGAAAAGTAATGCATGGGATCCAAGGAGAGGTTATATTTTTTGGTGGCTATGAGTTTTGGAGAGTACTGTGATCCCTTGGTTATTGCTTGCTGTTACATTGAGCCTTAAGCCAGAAAACCCATGAGCAAAGCCCCACTAAATTAAAAAAGAGACAGTTCTTTTACGGATAAGCCACTGTGTGCCTGGCTGAAGTTACCCGTTAGCTCTGTACAAAGGATAGCCCTTCAGCAGTCACTTATTGCACACAAGTTCCTCTTGGTTTATCAAGAAGAATCAATTGGAAAGGCAGCCGGAGTATCACTGTGGGTCATAGTAATTTAAACATTGTTTTCTGCAGTTGAAAACTTTATATTAATCAGTAACTTGTTTGATATATCCCTCCTCCCCCATCCTCCAAGTCTCTGATGCACAAAATTAAACTTAATTTGGTTTCTCTGGACACTTCTAATTTCTCCGAAGTTATTGCAATTATACAATGCCCATAGCTCATTTATTTTTTGTTTCCTGGTGATTAAAACTCAAGACACTGAAAAATATTATGTGTGTTTTCCTTTTCATCACTAATCCTTTTCTGTCCCCTACATTCAAGACACATTCTGTGATCATGAATCATTAAAGTGGCAAAATTTATAGACAGACATAATTTGTAGCTAAGTATAGGAAAAGCAGAAATCTTGAACCATTTTTTAATAATATATTTTGGTTGTGTTTCAGAGTATGTTTTACTTAACAGTGAAGGCATTCCTGTATGTCTTACGTCAGATTGAAGTAAAAATTGGGTTACTACAGAGAATCATAGAAGCTGGAGAAGGGAAGTGACCTGTGGATATAACCACACTGCATTGTGTAGTGATATCCCAGTGAGTGCCTGTCTCCTCCTGCTGTGATACTATAGGTCTCCACATGGTTTATCCTGAGGAGGGGAGACCCGAGTTGGACATTTTGCTTAGCTCTCCGGATTCAGAGAGGAATTTCCTTTTTGAGTGTCACTTAGCCTCTGTGTATAATGACTAGTCACACAAACTTGCTCTAAAATGTGTTTAGGTACCTGCACAGGACTGAGAAGAGAGTAGCTAAATTCATTAAATGAAGCATATCTATGAAGAGCTCCTAAGCCCAGAGATTCTGCTGCTGAGCTACTGCTTTTTCAAGGCTGAGCAGTGTTCCATGGAAACACCATCACATGCTCACTCTGGTTTTATCCTCTTTCTAAGCAGCTGGCTATTAGCAATGTTCTTAAAACTAGTTATTCAGTGAGCAACACTGAGTGATATGGTTACACCCAAGCAAGATACAAGGAGAGGAAAGGAGGGGAGGTAAAAGTGATGGAAACTCTTTGGGTTTCACAAACTGGTGCTAGTCTTGATTATCTCTACGTTTTCTGTGAAGGGCTAGTTCTACTCGTCTTTACCCAGGAGGCAGAGGCTGTGTTTCTACCTGGGCTTGTTCAGCCCCTGCCATGTTACCTGTAGCTGCTTGGTCAACATCCCACTGATTGTGTTGCTTTCTGGGACAAGGAACACTTCTCAGGATGTGTGTTTGGATGAAGTCCTCATGTTGCAGGTGTAAATGTCCCAACTCATTCACCTCCATCTCTAGTCTTGGCTCTGTTGCTCCTCCCAGAGGTGACTGAGCCCAGTTGCCTACTCTGCTCTGAGTGCTTTCCTGACAGTGACGCTGGCTGAGCCTTCCCTGAGTGATCTTTGTCACCTTTCCCCCACACTGACTCAGGGAACTGGGCTAGATCGTCTTTTGGTGTGAACCAGGATAGCTGTTCTGTCATTTTTATGTCAGGAGGTGTTTGGAGGACCCTCGAGGATTTCATTCTGCATAGGCAATATTTGTTCCATGCTGAGATGTTGCTTTTGTCATGTTGGTAGGTGAGTGATGAAGGTGAAGGGGGAATAATTGATACCATTAGAACAACTAGTGGTGTTTTTAGCATTAGCTAAAGCAGGAGTGAAGTAGGAGGCACAAATATTTCTTCAGGCAGAAAAACTCCCTAGATAATGCAGAACAGTGTGTGTGACAGGGCAGTGGTAGCTTTTTGGGGCAGTGCAGAGTATGTTTATTTGCTATATACTCAAACCATGTAGAGTCCTTCCCAGCTGAAACAGCAGCAAAACTATTCAAAGCAAATATATGCAGTGGCTGAACTTCCTTTAGCACTTTGTGAATGGAGTTCAAGTACCAAGAGGTTGGCCTACTTCCAGAAAGCAGGGCTTCTGTTTCCAGTGCTGGCAAGCAACGTTTGGGAAATAAACTTGCATCTGAAATGCAAACACATCCTCTAGTTCACCAGACTTCTGAAATCAGCTAAAGTGAGTTAAAACAGTTAAGTACCGTGAGATGGAAGTGTGGTACTTGAAGATACTGTAGAGCAGTAATTTGAAATGTTCATCTCTCTGGAGCTGAGGAGCGCCTTTGTAGACAGAGATGGGCCTGTGGTGTGTTTTCTTTCTGATTCTACTTGAAAAGCCCACAAAGTTCAGCCCACAAAGGTACCAATCATTCTTGCTCTCAGTGTTAACAGAGGAAATCAGTATGCAGACATTTATCTCCGGAAAGATTCATTGTCTTCTTCCTCTTCTTGTCTCTATGGTGAAAGATGGGTGAAAGCCAAGGCAAATAGCAGACATCTATTTGTAAGCTGTTTTAGAGACCTTGTTTATAAGTAATTGCTATAGGCTTTTTAGTCCAAATCTTGCTCACATGACAGCCAATGGAATACACTCCTTTTGACCTGAATAGGAAATGAGTCAGGTTTCTCATATTTTTATAAGGTCTATAAAATGTTGGCTTTCCTTTTAGATATTTTGTTGAGTGAGTGAGAAAAATAATAAAGAAGTGTTTCATTTCTGTCATGTCTTCTAGCTTAAGCTCTCTAGGTGCTTTAGAACCTGTGCGGATTTAACTTCACAGCATCCCTTTAATTCCGCTAACACTCATTTCAGCATTATAGATGGGGAGGTGAGAGAAGCTACTTGACATTCTCAGGCCAAATCTGAATGAGTACCACTCTTCTCTTCTGGCTCTGTTCCCACAAAGTTATTTTTCTCTTTAGCTATAATAGGTCTGCACCAGCAAGCTGGATTTTTTCCTCTAGTATGAGCACTTGAAACAGCTGAATAAAGTGTCTCAAAATCATAACTAAGCCTGAGCTGCACAGACTTCAGCCCTACCTAACCTTTAAGTGCTGTCAAGGAGTCTTGCAGAGAAAGGTGGTCTGTTCACTTGTGAGGCCAGTTTGCAGCAGGAAATAAAACAGGTTTTGGTGATTATTGGACATGCCACACTCTCACCAAATTCTAAGTAGCACCCCAGTACACATTCTGTCATCTGCCTGGAAACTCCCTGCTAATATTAAAAATCACTGCTGTTTAAAATATGAAACAATATCCTTTACTAGTATTAAATGAAAATCAAGACTCTCATACCTTAGATCTCCTTGATTTCAAAATTTCTTTGTATGTATCAGCCATCATTCAGCTCTCCCAGATTTTTGTCATCTTCCTGCTATCCAATGGGCAGTTCTCTTTATTTAAACACATAAGGAGAGAAAAGATGTGCATTCTTTAATCAGGTTATTTGGTGTCATTGAGGTGATAATCTGATGACAAATGCCACAGTGACTGAGCTGAATCTGGTCGCATTTCAGTTGCTGGCAAAACACATAACAATTGTGATGGATAAGGTAAAGTAGAAAGGCTGAGAGCTTGAGTTTTCAGGCTGAGAACCAGCTATGGATGTGACTGCCTACAGTGGTTTCAAAATATGACTACTCAGCTGCCTTATCCAAATTCATTCTATGAACCAATGAGGTTAATGGGCTTAAACTCCCCACCTTTCTCTTTCATTTGCCTGACAGGCTTCTGTCAACTCAGATTTTGATTGTCACTTTGTGCTGACAGTGAAGGAGAAGTCAGGCTACATTTTATATTAGTGTTGGCTGGAAAACTTCAATGGACATTGTCCACACCTGAGACTCCATTTCCTGGAAGACAGAGTTTCCAAATGCTGGGTTTTCATCCAATGTCAAAATAGCAAACAGGGTCTGCAAAGTGGCATCATCTCTTCCCTTTGTATAGCTGAACAAAGCAGCACACAAGATCTCCAGTCTGAGATTAGAGGAGCTGAGATCACAGGGCAATAAACAATAAGCTTACAAGAGGACCATGTCTAATTAAAAGGTGAATGACATATGAAATGGATGATTATGGGTGCTATAGCATTTAGTTTCCTGGAAGTGTCTAGCATCTGGTAACACATAATTATTTACAGCTTATAAAAGACCTCTGGAGTTTACACTGACCTTGTTTTTTCCTTTGTAGAGCTGGAAGCTAACTTATTCATCAATCATTTCATTGTGACTTAGCCTGTGCAGTCCTTAATCACAGGATTCTTGTAAAAAAGCATTTTGGATGCATTTCATCAAAGCATTATAATTGTGCTCAGGTGGTGGAGAAATCAATGAGCTTTATGCACCTGCTTAACTTTAAGCATGCAGGAGAGGTGATGTTTCAGAGGGGATGCAAAACCATCTTCATGTTCTGGGGAAGATGCAACCCCACTTGCAGGTGTCGTTCTTAAACTGAAATAGTAATGAAATGATTGCTGAATGTTTTGTTCCAAGTTTTTATTGTTAAGTCTTGAGTTGTTCTTTTTTTGCTATCATTAACAGTTTTCTAAAAAAAATATCACATTGAAACACAAGCTTTCAAATATGTCAGAATTCCTACTGTCACATACTGACCTTCTGGCAGCATGAGCAATCTTGAGCTGAAGCTTCTTTGTCTGGAGATCGGCCCATCTGTAGGCAGGCAGACACTAAAGTCACATGAAAGGGGTTAAATAGAAGGGAAACAGAGGGGAATTTTGACTTGCTCATGCTTCTGGAGTAAAAACTGTTAAAAGTTAAAGTTGTCCAGCCCAGGTCTGTGAAGTCCTACAACCAAATTGGTTTCCATGCAGGCAGAGCTGCCTTTTGAATTCAGGAAATGAGCACATGCATCATAGCAGAGGAGAGAGTGGGAGGATAACAGGCAAATTTAATTTCACTCTGAACCTGATCCTGCTGTGACACTGTGGGATCACTCTGTCCCTTTTTCTCCTGCTGAACAGTGAGAACTCACACAGACGACAATAGCAAAACATCTGTTAGAGAGGCTAGTGTGACTGCATGTGCAGATGCATGGTGGTTTAACCAGGCAGCTGAACGCCACACAGCCACTCACTCACAGCCTCTTACCCCCAGTGGAGTGGGAGAGAGGAAAAACGAAGTAAATTTTGGAAGTTTAATAGGACAGAAATGGAAGTGATAATAATAAGAATAAAATATACAAAACAAGTGATGCACACAATGCAATTGCTCACAACCTGCTGGGCAATGCCCAGGTGGTTCCCAGGCAGTAGCCATCAGCCAGCTTTTCCCTTTGTTTATATACTGAGCATGATGCCATACGGTCTGGAATATCCCTTTGGCCAGTCAGGGTCAGCTGTCCTGGCTGTGTCTCCCCTCAACTTCTTGTGCTCTTCCAGCCTTCTCACTGGTGGGGTGGGGCAAGAAGCTGAAATGTTCTCAACTTAGTGTAAACGCTGCTTAGCAACAACTAAAACATCAGTGCGTTGTCAACATTATTCTCATCCTAAATCCAAAACACAGCACTATTCCAGCTACTGGGAAGAAAATTAACTCTATCCTAGCTGAAACCAGGACAAAACATGAGACACAACTTGATAGAAGAAATAGAAAAGTTATTGATTCAATGCTGTGTATCCACAGTTTGCAGTGATGTGTAAAAGTAGATATAACACAGTGGTGGCCCGGGGCTGCTCTGTTTTGTTATCGCTGGTGAGGCAAAGCGGAAGGCAGAGAAGTGGGGTTCCATTTATTTTCTTTCAGCTGGAAAGAACATTCTCCTTGAAAAAAGACCTCAACACTAGATTAAAAGAACATCCTGGAAATGATTCAGTGAAGCAACTTGTGAAATAGTCTTCAGCTTGCTCTCTCACAGGTGTGTTGCCATTACAGTTACATTCAATCCCTAAGGAAGTTGTCTCCTTGCAGCAGCGTGTATTAACAACAGGTTGCTCTGGGTTAGTAATGAACATGCTTTCAGAACAACTGTGTGAGGGGAAAAAACTGTTTCAACAGTTCTTCAGAAAACCCCCATCAAGTCTCAGCATCTCCTGTGGCTGATGTACGCAGGTGTTACACGTGCAGTGTTACTGGAAGTGCAGTCTTTGGTGTATCCTTAAGGAAATGAGATTATAGTCACATTCTGAGCATATATAGGAGAGGATAATGCCTTGCCTTAAAACTTTTGAACCTAGGGATTGATTTCTGTCACATTTGATGGAGAGGTGGACATGTACAAAGTATTTAAAGTTCATACGTGTTTTCATGAAAATAGATGCTGTTAGATGGGTGAAACCTTAGAAGTACCTTTTGTATGCTCCTCAACCATGGGAAGTGGTTTACTTGCAGGTTATAAAACATGCATAAAGATTCCCAGAGGAAGGGGTGATCTGTACAGACTCCAGCCATGTGTATCTTTGCACTCGATTTGTTAGAAGAAAGGGAAAAGAGCAGCTGTGATTTAGATATCTTATTCTGCAGAGCTGGATGAGAAATGGAATGTTATCCAAAAACATCAAAAGAATTTATTTGTCCTTTTTTCTTTGAAATTCAAAATAGTGATGGCAAACAGTAAACTTCAGCTAATGTAGTTATTAAGCAATTAATGCAACTTGCTTAGCTATGCTAAGTCAAATCCTTTTTCTCTCATGAGTCCATTTTTTGGCTGTTCAGATTCATTGCTTGAGGATGATCTCATGCCATGATATGAGTAATACAGACATATCAGCTATCCAGGTCTGACCTCTACCTCATCCTTTGCTCTGACTATTGATTTCTCTGGGTGTTTTATTTCTGCATCATGTGATAAGATAGCAATCTTATTAGGAGGTGATGAGAAACTGAAATATGTTGATACACAATAACTTCAAAAGAAGCTAATTGAGAAATAGAAGTGAAACATAGAAGCCAACTCTTCACATTGACATACATCTTCTAAAATACAGAAAATCTTTTAAGTCCCTCCAAATCTTGTTAGCTAACAGAGGCCAGATCAGTCACTTTAGATGTAAGATTGAACCCGTGTCATTTTTTTTTCTGTGGTTCTTTGAGATTGTTAAGGGATCTGTTGGTTAGTGGAATACAGTTGATTCATTGTTTTTGTGCTATTAATAGCCAAATGAATTCTTTTGAAACACAGTGTGTGTTTCTGAAGGAATTATCTTTAAAAATGACAATACTTATTTAGTGTACCTTTTAGGAAGATAGAGAATGTGCCCTTCATTTTGTGCCCTCATAAAAATGTTGCTAAGGTGACAAGCAGGATCACTCTTTCATGTGTACTGACTTCCTTAAACCTACTGGTGTGAGAAAGGTGCTGCTTAATAGCTCTGTCTTTTAAGCTTTAAATAATTCAATTCCTTGGGCTACTACATAACCTACTTAAAACTTGGCAATCATAGAATCATAGAATAGTTATGGTTGGAAAGGACCTTAAGATCATCCAGTTCCAACCCCCCTGCCATGGGCAGGGACACCTCACACTAAACCATGTCACCCAAGGCCTCATCCAACCTGGCCTTGAACCCTGCCAGGGATGGAGCATTCACAACCTCCCTGGGCAACCCATTCCAGTGCCTCACCGCCCTAACAGGAAAGAATTTCCTCCTTATATTCAATCTAAACTTCCCCTGTTTAAGTTTTAACCTGTTACCCTTTGTCCTATTGCTATAGTCCCTAATGAAGAGTCCCTCCCCAGCATCTCTCTCTATATATGGCAATGTTTGAGCCTTTTAGCAAACCTGATATGAAAAGCACATTTTCTAAATAGCTGAATTTGAACAAAACTCCTCATGGTTTGATGGTCAGTTCTGGGTAAAAAAAAATAAATATATATATATATATATCAAATGGCAACATTTTCTCTGTTGTCAACTGCTTGAGTTTTTGGGGGGGGAGGTGCAGTGCTATTGCCAAGAAATGAAGCACGAAATCTAGCCCTGGATCTTTGGGAAATGCTTAGAAAACCAAATCAGTTGCATTCTCTGCTCACACTAGCAAATGAATTGCTGCCAAATCCATGAGAAATCAAAGAGACTCCACAGAACAAAGCAATGGCACTGGGAAGCCAGCACTTGTCGATGCTGTATGAGGATGTGTTTGAAGGAATATGATCGTACCTGTGAAACTGAGGGCAATGCCCCAAGGCAGTGAGAACCTGCTTAGTTCTTCAGCAATGAAGTACACGGTGAATCTTCTAAGGAGCAAGATGATCCTAGTTAGCTTTGTAGGAGTAATACATTTTCCTGTGCTTAATTATTTAAAGAAACCTGTATGGGTCTTTGGAATTGTGTGACCCACTAGTCAATCCGTCCACTTTTGCATAATGCATGTGGCATCAATGTTATTCCATTTCAAGATCACTTAGGAAAAAACTTGCCAATCTGCTCATTGCTCCTCTGCAGTGCAAATACAAACACACAGCTTGCAATGCCATTTGCCTTCTGTGCTTATTTAGAGCCAGCTGTAAATGTTCCCAATGATTAGCATTTAAAGAAAAAAGAAGCCTGTAAATTCCTACCTTTGAGTGAGATCAGGCGCCTGACCTTTGGATCTGTGAGAGGTTCCATTCATAGTGCCAAGGTACATTAGATCCTCACTGTGAGATCCTGAAGAAGAGTACTCTGAGCCTTGCTGTCCAGCTGGGGTTCTTCACCTGAAACCTTTTCTTCATCATATGTTTGGGGAGCAAACCTTTCAGACTACTGAGCAGGACTTGCCCTTGCCTTTTAAATCCCAATTGTTGCCATGTTGCAAACTTAATGAAAGGGCTACCCATACTTACTGCCTGAGCAGAGCTCAAATCCACTTCTTCCACCTTTGGAGAAACTCCTTCAAATGATTTTTTTTCTGCTGAGGTGGAAAAGGGTTTTCTTCACCCTCTGGATGAAGAAGAACAGTAGGAAAGAAAGAAGCACAAAGGAGACTGTGCTTCTGTAGCTTCAAAAGTAGTCATGTGGGCAAAAGAAATCCTATGACCTGGTCTGCAAACTGTTCACCTGCTGCTTGACCAGTGTGATCTGTACACTGGGTGCTGAGACTTTCTGTTCTGCTTACAGGGAGTCTTGCCTCCATCTGGGCAGATCTCAAGTAAGAAAGACCAGCTTGGCCAAACCCCATTGTTTCAGGAATTGCTGTAGGATTTTCCATTATACAGTCAGGATGTATTTTTATGGACAATAATGCAATTTGTTGTTATGCAAGCTAAAAAAGCTCTATCAAATATAATGCTTGAGAATATAAGCCACAGAGGACAGAAAAGAATTTTCCCTCTTTGCATGTCTATCATTATGCTGTTCTATAAGTGCTTCATGAGACTTTGGGATAAACAGGATCTTGGAACAAAATATGTGCCCCTCTAGAATATGTGCTACTGCTTTTTTAATTGTATTGTTTTCAAAGCCTGCACAATCGTACATCATAGTGCCAGGAGGCTGAGTTAGAAAATCAGCTATGGGGTGTTTATAGGGTATATCTGTTTTCAAAACTACTTGTGAAGTGTGCACATGGTTCCTGCACCCCCCTGGGAGCAGCAGAGTGTATCTTTGCAAAATATGCAGGAAAACTTATGAAGGGAGAGCCATGTTTGATGGAGTATTGTGACCCTCTTGCCAATGAACTGTTTCAAACACAATACTGGAGAGCCATTGATGTGGGGAATGGAGGAAAACTTACAACCTGGCAATCTTCTCTGCCATATCTTTAAATATGTTTTCCTCCTGTGTCTGTTTTCAAGGGAATAGTGTTTGGAGATTTTCTTCCAGAATATGATGCCTTTTATTTTTGTTTCCTTTACCTGTGTTTTGATAGTAAAGATACATTGCCATATACATTATGAGTGCTGTTGCCTGATTAAACGAGCTGTTCACACCACAACAGAGCAAATAGGAAAGAAGGAAAGAGGCTTCAGGAATGTAAGAAAGCCTCTGTGTGACATGAGGTTTGGTAATGCTCCCTGTAGTTGTTTACTGATGTTTTGAGATACATGGTGTTTGTGTTTTAATCATTGCTGTATACATCTAGGATAAAGTGAGGTGTGTGTAAATGCTTGCACATGCATATATCATTAGGGATTGACAGGCTTTTAGTTTCAGAGGGAAGCAGAACACACTGTTGTTAAAAAACTGCTTTGCTGTGGCTATTGCTTCATCAGTTTTGCTGAGTTTGTTTTCTTTTGGTGTTTCAGTTGGCTTCATCATCTCCTTCCTGGGCTCTGGTCTGTAGGAACAGACTGTTTCCTTTTCAATTAGGGTCAGTGCTGACTCTTTCCTTGAGAAGGAGTTTTCTTAATTCTTTTAGAGAGAGACGTGGTAACATGGTCTTGCCCATGGATATGGTACTTTACCTTGCGAGAGGGACTTTACACCCAAAATGGTTCACTTGGTACTACAAGAACAGTTTTGGGAAGTGATCTATCTCTGTGTTTGAATGAACTATTGAGTTTCTGTGGGCAAATCTGTCTTTGACACAAAGTGTTGAAGCCATGTTTGTAGCTGTGCAAACATGACTTATTCTCTACTGCCTCGTTTTCTGTGCTTGGTTACATTTCTAGACTCTGTGTCAACTGAACTTTGTCAAATTCTGTTATATTCTGCAAAATTTCATAAGGAAGTGTAGCTCCTCAAAGTTCTATACACAACTTTCAATTAGAGGTATATATATGTGTGTGTATATATATATATATATATATATATATATATATAAAACTTTTTTCAGTATTGCCAGGAGGGGCTGTGGTGTCAGCAGTCAGGGTAAGCTACAGGTCCCATTCATGAGAAAATGAGCATTTCCATTATCTTAGACAAGGGTGTGTGGCGGTTGAATGTGTGTTTCTGAAGTATATGTCAGCATAAGCGTGGCCTTGATAACAGTTCTGTGGCTAATCAAAACCTGTTTACTAGCAATGTCTATGGGAACAGAATAGCTGTCCCTCTTTTGGTGTCCAATGAGTTGCAATAGAGCAAGCACAGTATCATTACAGTCTGGTGCTCGTCACCTCACCTTGTGAGCACAGTACTTCCAGAGCTCTGCATCTAATTGTACCAGAATTAGGAGGAAGCTTTGCTTTGGAAAACATTTTGTTTTGAAGGATGTGCACAGGGTCTTGGACCTGATGTGGTCTGGACTTTCTTCTTTATACTTGAGGCTGGGTAAGGACAAAATGAGAAACAGATCCAACTCCAAAACTGGAGCCTCAGGCCCTACAACAGATACTAGCTGAGATTTTCTGAAGTTAAAAAGAAATTGGGCATTACCCATTCCCTTTTTCTTCCAGCAGGGCCTGCCCTTACAAATACACGAAAAGATTTTTTTATAGCAATATTCATCTGAATCAATTTAATTTTACAGGGCTTTTCAATGCTGTTTCCTCTTTAAAGAGGTTCAGATTAAGTCTTTATTGTTTTGATGCCTTACTTCAATCAAACTGAACTACACCAAAGCTTTACATTTGGTTATTTTGCTTTCTTTCTCTTTCTTTCTTCCTGCAAGTGTTATGCAGGAATGTTCCTGTTCTTCAAGTCACAGCCCCTTGGCTGTTTTCACAGTACCCCCATTTTAATGTATTTCCTGAGCACAGATGAAAGCAGAATAAAGGTACTGTACTGATGGGCCCTGTGTTAAGACTAACCTAATGAGTGTGTGTATCTTTAGGGTTATTCTATTGATTCATATAAAAGAATTATTTACTTAAGGTTGATTGTTCCTAGGTATGGACTGGATAAATAAATTCAAATACACTGACTTCCTCCCACCCCACCCCATGTGCTACAGAGCTGTGCATGTTGGAAGAAGGCTTGTCATACCAAGATGTATGTGCGATCTCACAGATGATACAAAGAATATAGCTTGATTTATATTTGTCTATGTTGGTCCATTTTAAAACTGTTGTTACAATGATTAGTTCCTGAACTGCACGTCTTCAGAGTTTGAATTATTTGAATGTATACTTTTTAATTTAAGAATATCTGTGTTGAGTAATTATTTCATGTGAAATCCTGGTCCTCACTGAGGAAGGAGTGGAGTTTTGTCATTGACTTTGTAAGAACTAAGACTTTATCCATTGTATCTAGGAAAATGATAGGTAGGTGAATGTTGGCTTTTTAAGAAGAATGCCCTGCAGGGTTTCTTCTGCAAAGCAAGACACACACAAATATATTGTAAATTTAATGATTTGTTCAATGAATGTAAAAGCTGGTTGCATAAAGGGGATTTATTTTTAAGTGATTATTACCATCTGTCACTAGGTTTCACTGTGCTGCAATAAAAGTGTGTTTCAGATTCTGAGCAGTTCAGTCATATAAAAATCCAGAAGGACTAGTTTCTTCTGATGGCATTCCCCAGCTCTGCCCTTAGAATTGACTCTCCAGATGGTGGGTATGTGAGGATGGAAATGCACAAAACATGGAAAACTATTCAGGGAGAAGGGGTTGACCTGGAATTTGGAAGGTGGGTATATTCCATATCTGACTTCTGTAGTCCCTCAGTCATCTTCCATCCTGCAAAAATATGGGGACATGTATTTGCCTGTGGCTATTGCTGCTTTTCCTCTTCAGTCTATGTTCTTTCCTAAAGATTACTGGAGAGAAAAAAGATAAAATGGAACGATTAAACAGGTGCAAGGGTTTTTTCTTCTTCCTTTCACTGTTCAGTCTTTGAGGGTAATCCCATCATATGGAAAAATGGATGTCTGCCAGAAGTGGACAATTAGACAGACAGGCAGAGCAGCTTGGAATTTGTTGGTGATGTGATTTTTGTCACCCCAAGACTACACATCAGTCAGGATGTAATCAGGAGGTAAATACAGTATGTTGTAACTAAATTTGCAGTAGTTTGTTAGAGAATGTAATGGAGCCCTTTTCTAGCTAAGGGATCATAGCATTTGTTATTCAAGCCTTAGATTTTAACCTCTTTCTTCTGTCTGTCAGGCTTGAATGTAAGTCTCCCCTCTCTTAGGAGCACAGGCTGGGTGAACGTTTCTGTATTCTCTACAACTTTGAGTCATCTCCAGTAGGAGGAGCAGTCACCTCCCAGAGTACCCTAAATTTGAAGCTTACTGCTTAGCATATAGAAGGTTCAAAGATTCACTGAATTCACTCTGATTCAGTGTATTCAGGTATGTCCAGACACTGGGAAAGTGCCCACTACCAAATCTGTTTCCTTGCTAATATAGTTAATTTCTGTGGTTCCTGCTCTTGTGAATTCCTTTTTTCTCAGTGCCTCCTGAATGAATCTATAGTTTGCTCCTTTAGCCTATGGCACCATCACACTGAATGAGTGACAGGAGCTGACATACTCCTCTATGCCCCTTTACCCTGTGAAAGCTCGAAGCATTTTACAACCCCCAAACCATTTTCAGGTAGAAGCTGAGGGGCTTCTACAGAGTTTGGAAGGAAATCTGTACAATTTCCAGGAGAATGTTTTTGCCTGCAAGGCCCTGCCTAAGCACTGCTGTGCAAAGCTAGGTAGCTGGTAGCCTGATAAATATGTTACTGTCTCTTCAGCCTTTGCAATTGGTGTGGACTTTTTTAAAGAGCCCTGATATCTATTGGCACACAAGAGAATTCTTTCCTTAGTGTTGTTGCTTCTCTTAACAGTAACTAGCTAACTTGCAAGTTTAAAGCATGTAAAAGGTTAGAAAGGCCAACTTGCTTGGACAGCTGTATTTCTCATTTTAGTATGAGAAATATCTATCTCTCCTGCTTCTTTTTGTCTCGTTGCATTGCTTTAATATTCTTTTTCCTTCCCTGTTTTGTGAGCTCTTTCTCAGAACTAAATACAGTTTAGGGTAGGAGCTCATAGCAGAGACCTGAGCTTCTGGGTCAGTCTGCTGAGCTACTCTACCAGCCCCCTTAAGACCTGCCTTCCTCCTGGTTGCCATGAAAATGTAAAACACAGAGAAAGTAAAAGGAACGGGAAGACTAGCACTGACAGGAATGACACTGTGGTGCACTCCTTATTCAAATATAGCTCTTTTGGGTTTTCCCTTCTATCTTTTTCTGAATCTTCCCCCTGTGGTTCCCTGTAGTCACTGGCAGAAATTCACCTTTCCTGAACTATGGTTGTATTTATATATTTATTTATTTGTAATTAACTAATACTCTCATTATCTCCTTTTTTCCTTCCTCTGACATGGAATCTGAAATATCTTTACTATGGCAAGAAGAAAAAGAAATGAAAATATTAACTATTTTATTTTATTATTAACTAATGTTGGCGTTTTTCCCATCTCAGATCAAAATTAGCAATACAAAAGGTTAGTATTTTGCTATAAGCAAGTGATCAGGACATCAATCATGTTCTCTCTCTGTGCCCTGGGAAAACCAAAGGAGGAGAGTCTGATTTGCAATCTTGCTGAAGACTGTTAATGAGTAACAAAAAAAAGAAACATGAAAGAAAGAAAAGGTAAAGTAATGCTAACAATGTTAGAAATAACTGACAGCAGAATGAAACAGAAACCCTCACAGTTTTCAAATATATTTTCATTATCTTTTTAGCAGCATCATGCAGGGGGTTAGAACTAGATGATCTTAAGGTCCTTTCCAACCCTAACTATTCTATGATTCTATGATTCTATAATGGCATTATTTCCACAATCACACAGTATCACAGTATCACAGTATGCTAGAGATTGGAAGGGACCTCGAAAGATCACCTAGTCCAATCCCCCTGCCGAGCAGGAACACCTAGATAATGTTACACAGGAATGTGTCCAGGCGGGTTTTGAATGTCTCCAGGGAAGGAGACTCCACAACCTCCCTGGGCAGCCTGTTCCAGTGTTCCGTCACCCTCACTGAGAAGAAGTTTCTTCTCAAGTTTAAGTGGAACCTCTTGTGTTCCAGTTTGTACCCATTACCCCTTGTCCTATCATTGTTTGCCACTGAGTAGAGCCTGGCTCCATCCTCGTGACACTCCCCCTTTATATATTTATAGACACTTATAAGATCACCCCTCAGTCTCCTCTTCTCCAAACTATTGAGACCCAGCTCCCTCAGTCTTTCCTCATAAGGGAGATGCTCCACTCCCTTAATCATCTTCGTTGCCCTGCGCTGGACTCTCTCCAGCAGCTCCCTGTCCTTCTTGAACTGAGGGGCCCAGAACTGGACACAATATTCCAGATGCGGTCTCACCAGGGCAGAGTAGAGGGGAAGGAGGACCTCTCTCGACCTACTAACCACCGCCCTTCTAATACACCCCAGGATGCCATTGGCCTTCTTAGCCACAAGGGCACAGTGTTGGCTCATGGTCATCCTGTTGTCCACTAGTACCCCCAGGTCCCTCTCCCCTACACTGCTCTCTAACAGGTCGTTCCCCAACCTATACTGGAACCTGGGGTTGTTCCTGCCCAGATGCAGGACTCTACACTTTCCCTTGTTATATTTCATCAAGTTACTCCCTGCCCAACTCTCCAGCCTATTCAGGTCTCGCTGGATGGCAGCACAGCCTTCTGGCGTATCAGCCACTCCTCCCAGCTTAGTGTCATCAGCAAACTTGCTGATAGTACACTCAATTCCCTCATCTAAATCGTTGATGAATATATTAAATAATACCGGTCCCAGTACTGACCCTTGAGGCACTCCACTAGTTACAGGCCTCCAACTAGACTCAGCCCCATAGACTACAACTCTCTGGCTTCTCTCCTTCAGCCAGTTCGCAGTCCACCTCACTACCTGATCATCCAGTCCACACTTCCTCAATTTAGCCGTGAGGATGCTGTGGGAGACTGTGTCAAATGCTTTGCTGAAGTCAAGGTAGACCACATCCACCGCTCTGCCATCATCCATCCACCATGTTATTTCCTTATAAAAGGCTAAGAGATTGGTCAAACATGATTTCCCCCTGGTGAAGCCATGTTGACTGCCCCTCATAACCCTCTTATCCTTGATATGCCTTAAGATGGCACCAAGGATAAGGTGTTCCATCACTTTCCCAGGGATGGAGGTGAGGCTGACCGGTCTATAGTTACCCGGGTCCTCCTATTTCCCTCCGTAATAGGTTCGAGGCCCTGGATCTTGAAGGAGAGGTAGGTGAGAATGTGGGGCAAGGCCAGCCCACAAGGCCACATAGGAAAAGGGGGTCAAATCAAAGGAAAGAGGTTAGAAAGTTTTGAAAGGAGGATGGTATTTTTCATTAGCTGTGGTGCTCTGTAGTTATGTATTTGTCTTACTCTTCATGAAGGTGTAGTGGAAATGTGTACATAAATGGTTTTGTCTCGATATACACTACTTGATGCTTGAGAAGCACTGTCCAGATGTTCTGTACTTTCTAATTAATTTGAAATAGTTAAAATCAAACCTAGAGAGTCTCAGGTATAGAACACACCCCCAAAATTTCTTTGAGTTGAGGGGATCTAAGCGTCTTATAATCTCATGTTTCTTTGGATGGCTGTGGCCACACTGTACCCCAGAGAAGCTCTCTGAACCCCACAGACTCCTGAGACCCAGTGTCTCAGCCCATTTGCACCATATTCTTGAGCCAATGATATTAGGGCATTGGTGACAGCCTCCAAGGCCTTGGTTCCAGTGAATGCCTAGATGAGTTTTTAAACTTCATCTCACATATTCATAGGTACATAGGACTGACTTCATTGTTTAGTACGAGCCTTTGTGAGGACGGAGTGCTTCTCTTTGGAAGTGCCTTAATTTTTATTGCCTTGAAAGTGGAGGAAAGAGAGGAAGATGAAGGACTCTTTCTATGACTAGTACAAGTAGAGTATTAATAGTATTGTTATTCTTGTATGGTCTGTTTACTCAGCTGTCTGGAGTATATATTGATTAAATATATCTTATTTTTGTTATTTGTTGAAAGCTTGTTACTATCAAAAGATGCTGTAGTGCTCCTATGCTAAGAACAGCTCCATTTATCATGCTTCATTATTTTTTAAATGCTTTAGCAAAGCTGCACTCAAGAATGGAAGGAAAAGGTAAAGAGGCATGAAAACCAGGATGGTTCATTTTTATGGAATTCTATTTTCCCTCTTCAGATACTTGTCATCAATTTTGTGTGCATATTTTGTTTCTTGTGATAAGTTTCAAGGGGCAGAGCACCAAACATTGTGCCTTTCATGTGGAAAATCATTTCTACGAAGAGCGGTCATAAAAGGTTCAGAAAAGTTGGAAGAGAAGCTTGCTCCCCCAGAATCTGCCTCTGCATGTATTTGGTTGACTTCTCAGTCAGACTAGAGCTGCTCCATTCAACACAGGCACTTTTTCACTAGCTGGAAGATTGATGTCCTACTTAATGTAGCACATACATACTTCAACCAATACCTGATTGAAAAGGAGCATGAGAAAAAGTTACAGGAGAAGGGAAGAGATCCAATAAAAAGAGAGACATGTTAAATCATTATCTGTCATCTCCCTAACCGAGAGTCCTGGTCGGTGTGAAATCGAAGATATTTTTATCTTTGAGAAAATGACAGTAGGTCAAGGGAAATGTTAACCTTGAAGTCTGTTGTCTAAGTCAGCTGGACAACGATCAATGCTTCAAGTGTGACTTAAGAAGTATTTCCAAATTGGCTTTGGGAGAATGTTTTTATGTTCCTTCTTGTTTAGTTATATTCCACCCAGGAATGCAAACGTTTCAATAGTTCCCAAATAGGTCACTGGAAGCCTTGGACACTGCCCAAGAGGCAAAAAAAGATCAGATCCTCAGCTGGGGTAGATCTCTGTATCTTCACTGTAGCAAGAGTCACAATATTCTTTGTTAAAATACTTTGGAGTTGATGATGTAACAGGTATAAGGCTAGGTAGGAATTTGTGCAAGTCAGCAATGCTAAATGCTTACATGTATGCTGGAGAATATTGTGTGTATATTTGCTTTGGTGGTTTCCTGCTGTCAAATCTGAGTTTGCTCAAACTTCACCATCGAGAAATTGCCTTTGAAAACAGTCAGCACTACCTGTCATGGTGTAGTATGTAATCCTGGAAATTAGAGAGAGAGACACCAACAAACTGAGTAGTATCTTGTTTTCTTTGTTGCAGTGCACAGCTCCACAACAGTGACAGTCAGGAAGTAACAGTGAATTAAGCTGTGGAGTAAGGTGGGGATTGTAAATTATACAAGTGTCTGATCACTTGAATGTTCTTTCTAGGTAACTCACTCTTTTTATGTGTAGACTTCCTTTGTAATCAGCATCACATGTTGGTCAGGGTTAAGTAAATATTTTTGGATGAAGCTGGCTAAAAAATGAGGTATATAGGAAAAAGGTACCGAAATGCCAGATCAGTTCAGGGAAATGTAAATCCACTATCTTGTCTCTGATAATGCCAGGGACCAGTTACTGCAGAGAAGATGGACAGTGCTATGGCAACCTGTAAGGGTGGTTTTCTAGCCCATGTCAGTTCACACTTGACAATGAAGATTGAAAGCTTATGCTCTTGTAGTGTTTTTGGATGACACTTGCTGTCATTTTTATGTTGTCACGTAGAAATCTGTAGACTTAATGCTGGTTTTCCTTCTGTTTGCTTTTAGACTTCCTGTTGATATTCTTTTTCTCTGCCTCACTCCTAAGCAATGCACTTTTCTTGGTTTATGGTATTACCATTTTGATATTTTCTTCCCAGTCACCAGCTGCATATCAAATGAGAAGTTTCTATTATATATAGTAATGCACTGCCATCATTGAGCCAGTGATGACTTCATGAACTCACCAGTGATATTCTATGGGTTTGAAAATAGAAGCTGGTGATTATGTAAATAAGAAAGTGAAAAAAAGGGCTATAAATAGGATGGATTTGTTTGAATTCTCACTTAAATATAACGAAGAAAAGGCAAATCTTTTCTACATGATACAAAGGTACTCAGTTTAGAAAAGTGGTGAATGAAATAGCTGTGCTGATCATGCTCCATGGTAGTAGTTGCGCCAAAGGGCTGTCTTTAAGATAGAGCTGGTAAGGCATCCCTTGTTAGAAATAATATGCTTGTACAATTTAGGAGCTGCAGAAAACGGATGAATAGCAAGTCACGGCTCAGTGTAAGCATCAGGTTTACTGTGGTGCCTGGAGAAAAGTTTTTCTATCTCGCATAGCAGAGAGTGATTTCTGAAAATCCTGCCAAGTGGGCTTCTGATGGCTTTTGTAGAAACTGGTTTGTAAACAGAGCCATTTGTCCAGTGGGAGAGTGTACACTGGGGGATTTCCCACTGGAACTTGCATGGGCTACAGTAGAAAATCCATTCATCAAGTAATGGGCTTGACTGAGCAGTGCTCTAGCAGAGACGTGGCTGGGCTTGGTGTGGCTAAAAGTGAGCATGAGGATAATCTACTTCAAATCTTACAGACTTGCCTGCAAGGGGTAAATGGACTTGCCATCAGGCAAAAAGAACAGAAGAATTATAGTTACCCTATTGATATTCCAGTAGTGTGTTGTATTCAGTATACCTTTGTTCACGCAGAGTTAAGCAGCTGTCTGAATACACACAGCACAGGAAAATGCTGAGCTGCAGTTTTTACTATTTGTCACAATATTTGGGTTGTAGCTCAATAGCTTTTCCATTGTACTGGAAAATTCCCACTTTGGTAAGACAGCGCAAATTGCTAGGAATATACTTTGCTTATCTTCTACACGAACAGCATTATTCTTGCTGGAAAAGGTCTCTCATTTTGAGATGTACATTTAGGTTTGGGCCAGAGATAGTTTTCTGACGGCTTTATGAAATTAATACTTCTTTATGGCAGAGCGTATTACTGCTTGCTGTATGTAATAGTTTCTTTCATTGCCACATATGTCCTTTGCAGGGAAGGGAATTCGCCTCTATATGACAGTAAGCTTTGAGTGCCACTGGCTTTCATATTATCTATTAAAAGAGATAATTGTGAGGAGCAGATCAGACCTCAAGGAGGCCTCCTGGACTGAACCCATTTCAAGGGGAGAAGCCACAGCTGTCAAAACTTTGCCTTTCTAATTCCTGAAAAGACGTTAATTCGCTTGGCTGCATGATCTACTGGGAGTAGAAATGAAGCTCCACTTGCACGACCTCTGGTGTCAATCATTATGGGAGGCATCTGCATTTATATTGTCAAAGCACAAACTTTCTTTACTTCCTGAAGCATGAAATCACCTTTCAGATGAAGAAAGAAATATAATCCCCATTCTCGAGAGATGTGGCAGTTCTGTGCGAGGCTTCAGTTACACAGAGAGATGTTTAAACACTATATTCTGACTTCAATATCAAGCAATCTCTTGGAAGTTGCTTTGCAAGTGGAAGTTATACTATGTTTTTCAAGAGATCTATTGCTACTTTGTATTATTTTAGGCTTCTAATTCTCCATCTCTAAACCAAAGGGAGGTTCATCACTGACTGACATTGTCAGCAGCACTTGGCCCACATTGTCCCACATTTTACGCCTGTATTCACGTGGCACAGAAAAAAATATGGAGGTATGTGTTTTAATGAAACTTTATAAACCAGAAGAGATTAGGTGGTAAACTGCAGCAGCAGGGTGGCTGCTAATGCATTTGATGTACAGTTGTTTAATGTCATTGAATTCGTATCTTTGGGCTGTTTTAGGGTGTTTTGTGCTAGGTCTTTATCGTCTATGCTGACTTTCATTTTGTTGGTGGACTCACACTGAGAGTTCTGTGGAATCCCATGGAATTATTTTGTGACAAAGTCAACAAGATGAGACATACTCATACATTTGATTACAGTGTTTGGCCAGAGATCATCAATTGCTTACTAGGGCAGTGGCTTGTTTCTTGCTGGTTCTGCTAACCCTCTTGACAAAGTTCTTGTCCATCACCTGAGTGAGTCAGAGACTTCATATTTAGCCGGAGTTTATGTGCAGCTCAGAAGAGAATTTCTGACCTCAAAGAAAACAATATGTGTTTGATAAACTTCTGAAAAGGTTAGCTTTTGTTTTCAAAATTGATGAGATCACAAACCAGACGTTAACTTTCTCACTCTTTGAAGTATAGAATACTTTTCTTCCCTCTAAATGTGCAAATTTAAAGCACAAACTTAGTTTGTCTGTGTTGGTACAGCCTGTTGTAACTACTTCTCCATGTCTGTGACTGCCACAGCCTTGCAGGTACAGTCATAAGATGTGTCAACCCTCTAAAAGCAGAGGGTTTTAGAACAGTCTGGTGCCTTCTTTCACCATCAGAACAGTCTGGTGCCTTCTTTCCTATCTCATCTATCACAAGCTTTACTGACTGACACTCATTGGCTTTTCCTGCAAGATGGCAAGTGTAAAGATACAGACAGTATGTTAATTTGATGAGGGTCATGTTTCCATGGCAGCAGCAGCAGCAGTACAGCACGAGCAAAAAGCAAAAAGCCAAACTGCAAACAGCTGTACCAAACCTGGATGCTTCTTTCTCATCTTAACCATCCAAACTACCTGTGTCCAAAGCAAAGAATGCTGTGAGCATTCCTGCATAACAGTTGGCAGGATAGAGCCCTACATGGATGGCAGCCTGGTCTGAAGGGCTTTGGGAGGATGCTGGAAAGTAAGGCCCTCAGGTTCCCTGCCTGGAGCATCCCAGCAGATGCCATTGTCTCTGCAACTTGATGAGCCCTTCCCATGACAAGGTTGGCAATTAAACAGGAAAAAGAAGACAAAAACCAGTACCGAAGACATTCTTGGAGGTAAAAAGAGCCAGTTTTCCTCCTTCTCTTATAGTTCATGATGCACAGAAACTGGGAGGCAGGCAGCAACCGAGAGGATGGTAGGATTTGAAAGCAGGTTGTTTTTGCCTCTGTGAGCAGACTGCAATTTTGTTTATGAACTGACATGAACCCAGTAGCACTGTGCCATGAAGCCCTTTGCAAGACCAAAAGCTCTCTGAAGCCTGGATTTCTCTCTCTACCCCAAGAAACATAGTAAAAACCTAGAAGGGAGATGATTATAATTAAAAATTGAGGCCTGAAATAAAATTTATTCTTTATTCTTCAAAGCAGCAACCAAATGGATGATCTGCTTTCTTTTTTTTTTGATATTCAGTAGGATTTGAATATAGGTAAGTGTAATCCTTTCTTTGCAAAGGTAGCATAACAAAATACAAGACAAAAAAGCATCTAGACTGCAGGATTAATGTTTACTTTTTTTCCCTGTGAGTATGGTGTCTTTCCATGCCAGTTTTATAAAAGTTGTTTTCACCATATTGCATTGCAGTTATTCTGTTCAAGGACCAGTTTCGTGCCAGATGTAAGATGTCCTGCATTTCACATGACACATGTTTTGGCAGCTCTTGCCACATTTCTGTATTGTTAGCACAGCTTCTGTTGTCTTATTGGCATAATGAAGATGTTAGCACGCTTCCCAGCTGTTCTTGGATAATTCTGTGTGTATCTTAGCCTAATATCTGTCAAGTTTAGTGTGACTCCATGTTCTATCTACATTGTTTTACAAAAGACCTATTGTTCCCAGTCAGACAGTCTTGGTTATATGCTTATTAGCACATTAAATAACCTGCTGAAAATGTCACCTGAAGCAGTGCAGAAAATTATCAATACCAACTGTGAATTTAGCCCAAATGCTTTGAACTTTTATCTGATATGCCTCATGTCTAATATGTTGCACAGAAAAATTCAGCAAAACATCAAAGTGGTGCTTTGGCATGAGCCTTCACATCCTGAAGAGCCAAGGCAATGGAAAGCAGCCAAGGGAGTTCATACTGCAAAGTCGTAACTCACTTTTCATTGAGTGATGAGTCCGTCATCTCTCGCTTCTCACAGGTTTAAGAAGCAGGAATCCTTCAGCCAGACCCCAGGAGTACAAGCCAGTGACCCTGTTAATCTCTTCTATACTTCAGTGTCATCTGTCCCTTTTTATTTTTCTCTCTCTCCCTTTTTCAAACAAAACCCATCTGTACATCCTGGCCAGCAGGAAATCAAAAGAGCAAAAAAGTAACTTGTCTTCTCAGTAAGTAGGGCACCTTTCATCGTGTGAAACAAAGTAGGGTTTTATTTAAACTAGAGCCTGAACTGGAAACTTGAACACATCATGGAGAAACTTTATCTGCTGAAATCTCTCTGAAAAGCATTTATCACACCTAATATTTGAACACCTAAGTGCAAGATGGGCTGTTTGTGCTGTCTATTGTTCTATTGGAGATGGCTGGTATATTAGACAAGAGAAATGATGGTGCACCATCTGGGTTTGAAAAACCTATAAATATGTATGGGTAAATTAATATATAATGGTACCATACAATTATATGCCTCCTCTGTGCATACTAGGAAATAGGGGTATGGCCCTTCAGAATTCTTCTGCTGGCCACTGCTGAGATCTCTTGGTAGAAGACGTGAAAAACTCTGCAAGCCATCTTTAAGATGGCTTTGAGCAGTCCCAGATCTATCTCGGCTGCAAGTATCCATTTCATAATGCTGTCTATTGCATCCAGAAGAGGGATCAAAGGTCCACACCATGTGCGGCTCACTGTGGCTTGTTGGGGGTTTTTTTGGTCATGGTAGACCATGGCTTGGGAGAGCAACGCTGCCTTATAATGTGTTCCAGTGTGCTTACTACACTGAAGATTAATGCTATGTGAATGCAAGGTAGGTGTGTGATGTACATGTGTGCCTCTATATGCATGTGTATATAAACAGTCTGAACAGCAGCATCTCAAATGCCTTCAGTAACATTGTGAGTTTTCTGATTTAGAAAGACTGTATGGTCTAATTTGCTAAAATGATTAAATCTCTTCCGCTTCTATTGAGTTTAGGAAGATTGTCTTTTGGTGTTTGAAAGAGAAAGCAAACAAAGGCCAGCTTTTATAATTAGTAACTTCTAAAAGCTGTATTTTCTGTAATGATCTCCCATATTGGTATAGAATACAGATTTGAGGTCTTTCAATGCAGTCAGGTTCAGGTTGACTACTTGGGCCTATGTTATCTTTTCAGGCCGAAGAACCTGCTGATCAAAGACACAGACTAAATACAGATTTCCTATTCAGGCCTTTTGAGCTGAGAACTTGGCTTAGCCAGTAACTGCTCTGTGACATGGCTGAAGGTTATTCTAGCACAGGCTGTTTAAAAATGCTGCAGCTGAAGAAGTAGAGAGCTGTGAGATTCTTGGAGGTACACGTTTGTAAAGGAAAGTAGGAAAGTGAATGGAAACCAAATCTTAACATGAAGGTTTTTGTGCAAAAGAAAACATTTGTCTAGGCAAGTAACGAGAAGAAACTTGTGTGTAAGAGCATGCTAGGTGCTCATGAGCTTAGTAGCACCCAGAAGAGCAAGGATACTAGCCTGATTCTTCGTATAAGTGTTTATGAAGATGGCTGCTCGTATGAAACCTCTAAATGCAATACAAAAGGCATGTAGTATTCAGAATGATGCTGTTCTTGAAAGCATATTCCTGACCAGAAGCTGAACATAAAACTTCAGCATCATCAGTTAAAGCAGAAGAAAAATTTCTCACTCAGGTGAAAAAAAAAACAAACCAAAACCATGCATTTTTCCTTCCTTTCAAAGTGAAAATGGAAAATAATTTGATGGATTTGTTTGATTGGTTTTTCTTATTCTTCAGTACCTTTCTCTCTGGCTGTCCTTTATGTACCTTTGTTTTTGCTGTTGCCTTACTTAGAAATCATAGGGATTGAGAACCCCAGAAAAACATGTGTAGTTCAGGAACCTTCCGTGCTCCTTGTCGTAATTTCCAGATGATTTTTTGTCTTTGTTAGTTTTCATTATGCCATGTAGAAGGTTCTTGAAATCGGCGAGAAAACAATAACTGGGCAAGGACTGAACACACACTTCTTAGCACTTATTGGTCCAGACTTGTTCTAGACACAGGAGGCAAATAAGGAAATCAGAGCCCCTGTAGTCATCCTCCTGTAGCCCCAGAGGCTTAAAGGTCTTTTTATGAAGATCACAATTCTGAATGTTGAAGCATGTATGGAAAAAAATTCCTGGAGAGAGAGAGAGAGAATGCTTAGTTGTAGCTTTTGTAATTAGCAGCTGATATTGTGTGTTTGTAATAGAGTCTTACTGACAAAGCTAAAACCATTTCTTAAGATCCAGATGGCTGCTTTTCTTTATGACTTGCTGTAGGGTACAGACTTTGATTTTATATATTTTGATAATCTATCCTGATTATTCAACTAATACTCATTGTTCTCCCTATGCTGCAGCAATACCCTTTGAGAAACTGCAGCATATGGCTTGGTAAGGGAAATTTCAAGGTTAAGAAAATCTTCTTTAGCTATGTCTCTAACTTCTTTGTTTCCCCTTCTCGAGGCTAGGACCTGTAACTTTTAAAATAGCTCTTTAAATGTTTCCTGGTGACAAGACTCTCATTCAAAGCAGTGTCTTTCAATGGGTGGGGAAAGGTCTTAAAACATTCCCTCATCTTCAGAAGTGTCTTCTAAAGTCAGCCACTATGTGGGATCAAGTTCCAATCCAAAACAAGCCAACGACAACAATAAAAAAATACATGGGAGAATTTGGTGGAAAGAAAATACAGAGGGCAAAGCTGCGCTTGTGGGTGGCAGAGGAAATGGAAACAGAGAACTCAAAATCCTTGTACTGCTGCATGAGATTACTATGTCAGGAGGTGAGTCGGCAGGATGCAGTACAATGTAATTGCAACACCTTCAGAATCAGAATATCATCATTATATAGGCGGAGGAAATAAGGAGCTTTAAAGACAGGTGAATATTCGACTTGTCTAGGTCATTGGCATTTTGATTTTATTCATTCTCTCTTTATCCAGGTTAAAATGTATCTAACTACCTGGAGATCAGGTTTTGCCCACAGAAGTGTTGTTTTAAGAAGAACGCATCATCTTAACAGTTACAAAGCAAGAAACATGGGACTGCACCCTCCCTAGAAACATGCCCACCTTACAGTCTCTCTGGAAAGCTGTCTTGAACAGGCTGTGGTTTGAAAAGAAAGAACTTGCCTGGTTACCCATGAGATATGTGATCTCCTTCTCTTCCCTGGACATGCCCTGTTGCAAATAAAACTCCAGTGAAACTATTTCATATTAACTGTGAGGTGCCCCAGGGTTTTCTTAGAGGGAGGAAAATGTATGGATCAAGTTACCAGAAAGCATCCACAACACCCTCTGTCTTTTGTTCATTTGAAAGCAAAGGTATTTTGTGAGATGTAAAAATGCTCCTTGCTGCAAAGATTTCCTCAGCCCTAACCAGCATTTTTTTTTTCTGGAAAAACAGAAAAAACAGTGAATCATAGCAAATTCTGAACCAAGACTAAGCACAGGTATCCTGTGGGAATTTCCTGGTTGCTGGACTGGGATGAGTCCAGTGGGCAGAATTAGTTAACCTTTTAAAAGTCAGGAGTGCTAAAAGGGAGTCTGTTCCAGAGAGCAGAATAGCACAGATTTAAGCCTCTGATCTAAATCAGAATGAACTGAGACAAAGAATTGAAAGATTTTTTGTGGTCATCTTCAGTTCAGAAGCTGTGGCTGCCCCATCCCTGGCAGTGTTCAAGGCCAGATTGGACAGGACTTGAAGCAGCCTGGTCTAGTGGAAGGTGTCCCTGCCCATGGTAGGGGATTAGAACTGGATGAGCTTTAAGGTCCATTCCAACCCAAACCGTTCTGTGATTTCACGATTCCAGTGAGCACATCAGCCTGTTGGCTGTATGCAAGGTCCCTCTGTTTATGACGGGTGTAGAGTTCTGTGCCATTTCTCAAATGTTTTTAAAAAATTCTACAACAGAACACAAAAAGAATACTGAAACTCAAAAATCTAAGTGGAAGTGGGTTTTGCTTTCTTTTGTTGGCTCACGTGACTTCTTAGACTCGTTTAAGGTGTCAAAAGAGGGCAGTTAAATTTGTCCTAATTCAGAGGTTCAGCTGTGCTTGGAGTTGCACTGATTTTTCTTTAAGATACTTCTAAATAAGTGACATTATAACAGGAAAATTATTTCTGTTCAGAATTGTCTCTATTACTTTGCTGTATTTAACTACGTTCATAGCAAAACTAGAAGACAATCAGCCTGCTAATTCTGGTTTACAGAAAATACTTGCTTGAGCTTTGTTAGCGTGTCCCAAACTAAGAAGCAATTTTCCCAACTGCTTCTAAATCCAACTGTTTCCTAATACAACTTTCTCTTTCCTCAGTGAGTTACAATGTTAAAACTATCCCCTGATTAAAAGCACCAATCGCATTACTAACAAATGGATGTGTGGTGTGGACAGACATGCAGGAGAGAGCACGCAGTGTAAACTTGTCATTTGTTTGGTTTATGAAAAATGAAGTGGAGCCAACAAGGAATGTGCAAAATATTTCTTGTTCTTAAGGTCCTCAGTGCTGCTGTCAAATTTGTTGTCAAAGCAATCAAAAACTAATGACTGTGATTAGCTGCTGAAATTGGGTCTGTGAGTTATGGGCCATATAAATATTTCGGCATTAGTTCTGTATTCATACCATGGAATAAATTTATTGAAACTCTGCACTGGAACTCAAGTAAAAGGGAACATAAGGAATGTTTTACATGGATATTGTTTTTCTTAGGGAAAAGTATTTCATTTATATCCCTATTTTTCATATTTTATACATGGTTCCTACATAAATACAAATCCCACTTCCTCTCAATTTAAAATACAGCATAAAGAAAAATAGACAGCTGTTTAAGAAAAATGTTTCACTTAACTAGGCTTAAGGGGTTGTCTTGACCATAAGAAATCAATAGAGCTATTTACTGGGGAAAGATACATTCTCTGTTGTATGGGGTTTCACAAAGCTATTCTGCACTGCTCAGCTACCATTTAATTGCATAAACTTTTGCCAGCTGTCTGCAAAGAGGAGAATTCGATTACAGAAGACATGAATGACACTGGTCATGTTACTGATGTGACTACGGTGTGGCCCAGAGAAACCTGCAAGGTTAACAATTTGGGAAGCAATTTCCTCCAAGAGAAGAGTGATAAAGAAATGATAAGGCAAGTAAAATTCAATGGCATAGGCACCATGCATTTGTTAAAATGATCTGTATTGCTTACAAGCGGGGCAACGTAAAGTGCAAGACCCCTTGAATGTTCATCACCTGTGAAGATACTATATCTCTGTTCATCTATATTCTCTAGCTGCCTTTGCCTTCAAAGGGCTGGATGCTGTGATTGTGTCTTTTGATGAGTTGAAAAGCTTCCTGCCATCCATAATTTCCATTGAGGGAACAAAGAAGTGAATTTGGTCAATCTTAAGCACTGCTTGGCTCCTGAGTACTTCCTGCTGCACTCTGCAGTAGTGCCAGCTATCAGAAAGCTGAGCCCAAATATGCAAACTATGACTAAAATTCTCTTTTCACATTGACCTTGCTGGTATTACTCTTCATTTATATTCCTGTGGGTGAAAGAAGAAACTGTGTGTGATTCATACATGGGGTAGACTAAGTGTGGACTTTCCCCAAATGACTTATTCAGAGACATCTGTGTAGCTTTGACTTCAGGAAAAAACTTATAAACAAGGTGTAAATGAGCGTGCAGTTTACTCGATTGATCTATGTGTACAGTTTAATGCTGAGGTTTTTCACTTAGTGTTCACTTCATAAATGAGAGACATAAAATGTTTAAATTAAATGAAGCAGAAATTAAAAAAAAAAAATTGATTCTCTCCTTTCCCCTCATCCTTCTCACTAAAAGTTTTTTGCTTTTTTCATTAGTGGCTGTGCTATATATTGGCATTTATGCTAATGAAAAGCCCACGATGTTTCCTAAGTGTTCCACTACAAGGACCTAGTTAATAGCTTTCATTTATCCAGCAAAAGAAAAGCTCCTGCAATCTCAAATCCATTGTGCAGTAAACTAAAGACATAAAAGGGTCATGAAACTGGAGTCTCTCCATAACTGTGCCATCTTTTATTCCACTGCTGCCAAATGCTTTCTTCAGGGAAATAAAACTTGGAACTGCAGGTTAAAATAAGCTCTGTGGTTCGTATCACAGCAGTTACTGGTAATCTCAGGGATTCCTGTGGAGGTGATACTATACTTAATACAAAGGTGGGGCACTGATTTTGATATTTGCTTTCTTAACTTGCTACTGGTCTTCATTCAAAAAAGTGTAAACCACACTACTTGTGGCTATACTGGAAGTTTTGATCTGGGTGATCTTAGCCAAGTCCAGTAAGGTTACAGCAGCAAGTATGCGTGTATGGTTCATCTCCCAGCCTGTGCTCTAATAGCTATTAAGCTGAAGAATAAAGATTCTTTTCATAGTTTAAATGCAATACTTAGTCACAAAGAATAAGAGTAATTATTTTATCTATTTTTTAACAATTTGGTTTTTGTGACACATTATAACCATTTCTGTAGTCTTCATCTAATCAGCATTTTTTAAACGGTCATTTAAATACTGTGAGCCATAAAGATTAAAAAATACAAATACTAATAACTTCCCAAGATTTAAAAAAAAAAAATCAATTGGTTGGGAAATTAGTTTTATCTCTGTGAAATTGCAGCGTCTGAGTAGTCATAAAAATACACAAATGTAATCGATGCCAAATTTAAAGCATCTTTAGGGGACATTAATATTATTTGCATATATTTTCATTAATTTGTCTGTCTTTATTATACTGCAGAGTGCAGTCTTTTAAAATCCTCCAAATAATGTTAAAGGGTTTCACTAAGATTGCTGCTTTATAAATATTTGTAATTTCTCCTTGGAAATAAAAGTAGTTAGAAATTTGAGTTCTGCCTGGCCACTGTGTAAACCTCTGTTTTCCTAAAACCAGGAAAAAAATAATTAAAGGCTCTCTAGCTTGATTTTTTCAACATAATTAAAATAGAAAGACAAACCTCTCTGTTTTGAAATTAGTCCTTCAAAGAGAGTGAAATACTCAGATACGCCACTGTGACTTCCACATTGTCTTTATTTTTGGTGTAAGCTGGGCATCACTGTGAGGTGTGCAGACACAGTGAGAACGTAGAACTGCATTGCTGTAAACTGACCTGTGATAGCCCTCTGGCTCTTCTATAGTAATACATAGAAGATTTCAATTCCCTGTCTTCTTTACTGTGAGGGTGGTGAGGCACTAGAACAGGATGACCAAAGAAGTGGTAACTGCTCCATCCCTGGCAGTGTTCAAGGCTAGGTTGGACAGAGCCTTGGGTGACATGGTGTAGTGAGGCATGGTGTAGTGAGGTGTCCCTGCCCGTGGCAGGAGGCTGGAAACAGATGATCTTAAGGTCCTTTTCAACCCAAACCATTCTATGATTCTGTGATTCTATTCTGAAATTAAATCCAAGCCATGGGGTTATTTGTAGTCAGGGGATGAGTTGGATTTTCCTGTGCTCAGAAAGTAGACAGCATTGGGATTGAATAAAGGGATGCCTGTTGCAACATCTTAAAAAAGTTTATTCATAATGTAGTGGTAATTGGCACATAATTATTTTGCAATGCATCGATAACAGTAATAAATCCTCAGTAAAAAAGAAAAAACTGCCACAGAATATTGGCATTGCATTAAAAACAGCAGGAACAATTGCTGGAAGCACTAACAGGTATCCCCAAAGATTTCCGCTACCTTCAATACATGCACTAATTTGAAAATGGAATTGATGCTTCATGCATTCTAACTCTCTCTTTTGCAAAACTATCTAAAAGGTTCATGTTTTGCTATGTATCAAACATAAGACAGCTCTCTGAGGCTATGACATTGTTTTCTCAAATCTAGTCAGTACTTCAGATCATTTAAATTAATATAAGCTGACTGTTGGAACAGAGAATTCTCTGAAAGCCAACAGAACCCAAACAGAATGAGATCTATCATGTCCTTGGATGTTTTCCGTTGGCAGATAATCTGCTTTTCTTGGGTCAAAAAGTCTTAAAGAACAAAAAATACAAAGACTTGCAGGAGCAGTCTCTTCATTTTCTACCTGCAGTAGCACTTTAACATCAGCTTTGCTGAATTGGTTATTCTTGAATGCTGCTGAAAGCCGGCTGTTTTAATAAATGCACAGATCTAAACAAAACCCCCAAACCAAGATTAATACTGAATCAGTTGAATGTTTTCACAGGCTCCTTTAGCATCAGTTTGGTCTCTTAGTGGATCTCCATAACCACTGTTGCGTATGAACGCATTCCAGACTTGAGCTGTCTTAGGGAATTAACTCTAGAAAACTGGCATTTTCCTCCCAAAGACTTGGTTGTCACCAGTTGTCCAAAATTGGCCTTGGGATACAGGAATTCTCTTCCAATTGTGTTTCTGTACAAGTGTAATGAAACATTGCCTCTGTGGAGATATTTCCACACTTGAGCTGTGTTTCAAATGCTTATAGAAGTCTCAATTATATGCAGTGTAATATATGAAATTCCTGACTATAACCCAAACAACTGTTAAGTGTGTTGGAATTAGGGTATTTTCTTGATTCGTTTTTCTAAATTGTTTTCCTGTGTTTCTGCTCTTTTTCTCTCTGTCACTCTCTTGTGTTCACTGTGCAGCAGTTTGGTTATAAAAATAGGTCACAGGGAAATAGTTTTACAGCAGCACTCCCTTAAACTCACCAATTGTACTTGCATAAAGAGATTGAGTTACTTCCTGGCTTTCTGTTTCCAAACATGCCTCCTGTGGGCTGAAAGGAGTAGCTACACCTCCCAAAGGTGCTCTGCAAGAAGAGGCACTGACCAGTCAGATAGACACAACAGGCTTGAAATAGTGGTGGCTGGAATACATACAACACTGCACTAGAAAGACCTACCAAAGTGCATTTCTTTCCTTTCTCAGGATGACCATGAGATTTTTGCTGTTCCAAATGTAGGGAAAGCACAGCAAAATGCAGGACATTGTCCTAAAGCCAAATGGTGCATGTGTGGGGAGCAGCAGGGTTGTGCTAAGGTTTTATCTTTTGTGCAGAAGATACTCTGCTGCTTTAAAGAAGGTACTTCTTTGCACATCCTGCTATATATATAAATGCAGTAACACAAACTGAGCTGAAAGTAAATTTCAGCTGGAAAGTAAATTTCAGCTGGAAGTAAATGAGCTGATTCCATTTTTGACTAGGTTAAATCTAAATCAATCCTAGCTAAGCACTAATTAGGTCAGAGCCTGTTTATCTCTTGAGGCCAAATACCACGTATCACTCTGATATGCTGACTTTAGAGTTACTGTTCCTGTTAACTGGTGAATGGGATTTGATACTCCAGCTGCAACGTTTGTCAGTGACTGCAAAAACCACTGTGAGTGTGAGACATTTATTGACTAATGAACATCCTGATTATCTCAAATACTCCATTAGTAACCTGATGGACAAGGTTTGGCTAGCAATTCAAGTAGTTTTCCCATAATATTAAACTACTTTTCAGATAGCCTTGCACCACAGTCCTGTAAAAGAGACAGAAGATTTATTTTTAGTGCAAGTAGCTTCTGAAGTTGCTCATTAGCAGTTATTGATATCATAACACTTTTTGCTATAACAGACTTCCTTTTGGTTATTAGAACTTTTTACTTTGGGTTCTCAAGAGCTTACTCAAAGCAGCCTAATGTTTTGGTGTCTCAAATGTGGTGTTTTGGGGTTTTCCTTATAATTTGTCCTATTTCTCTTTATTTCCTAGAATGTCTGGGAACCAAAAGAACTATTCCTTCATTTTTTTTCTCCCAGATGAGATTTTTTTTTTAGAAGTTTCAGTGATTCTTTTCTATAGGTAGGAATATGAAGTTCTATGTATGCTGTTTCTTGGATACCTCTTTGAAATTCTTGCAGAACTCAGAAGTTATTATGTACAGTGTCATCAAGCAGTGTGCAAATAACATACAGGATGAATCCAAAATATTGTGATAGTCATAACTGACTTTGACAACCAGGCTGTTTTCCAGATCCTAAAACCTAAACCAAAACGTGTTCAGCACAGCAGGTTTTTCCCACTAAGCACTAATCTAATCAGTAATAACTTTTAGGTTATTTTTATTTGTGTTTGGTCTGACTTCTGGTTAAAAAAATGTTTAGCATTTTCCCATCCATTTAAATGGGAACAGGGTTGGACTAATAGCTAGTGTTTTTGTAAGAAGCTTGCATACAACTAATTTGCCTGCAAGAAACCTGGCTTTTTACAAGGGTAAGTAGTGACAGGATGGGGGGGAATGGCTTTAAAGTGAAAGATGATAGATTTAGATTAGATATTAGGAAGAATTTCTTCCCTGTGAGTGTGGTGAGGCACTGGAACAAATTGCCCAGGGAAGCTGTGGCTGCCCCTTCCCAATCGATGTTCAAGGCCAAGTTAGGTTTCCATATGAACTTTCTTGATGGATTGAACCACAATTGTTTTAAGGCTTATTTCCAACTATTCCAACCTTATCCTACGGGAAGAAGTTTGGTTTTCAGCCAGCCTAACAATGAGAAGACATAAAGATGGCTTAATGACGCCTTTGTTCATCAGGGTCACAATTTTACTATGTACTGGGGTGTGACTGGAGGTGAAAATTTCACTTCTAGTTCTGTCAGACAACAAAACCTCTCTTACGAAACAGACATTGGTTTTATTTTAGAGAATGACGATGGTGTGGGATGAATATTTGAAATCCTAATAAGACTGAATGAATTGCTCATTATTGTTCAATATTTGAACAAGAGACAGGTTTTTTTGTTCCCCCAATGAAACACTGGAAGGCTCTGTAAGGAAGCCAGTGAAACATTGCCACTCTAAGGTCCCCCTGAACAATATTTCCCATTGCTGTCCTGCTTTGTTATGAATTATTTTCTTTTTCCCTGAAAGAAATTTTATACTTCTTTTGCGAAAGATTTTCTAAATTGAATTAGTCCATTACAAGAGCAGAGGGAAATTTGGGTTTGTTTTGGGTTTGTTTTTTTTTTAAATAATCTTAGAGTATTAGGCTGAGAAAGTTGGGGCTGTTCAGCCTGGAGAAGAGAAGGCTGCGTGGAGACCTCATAGCAGCCTTCCAGTATCTGAAGGGGGCTATAGGGATGCTGGGGATGGACTCTTCATTAGGGACTGTAGTGAGAGGACAAGGGGTAACGGGTTCAAACTTAAACAGGGAAGCTTAGATTGGATATAAGGAGGAAGTTCTTTACTGTGAGGGTGGTGAGGCACTGGAATGGGTTGCCCACGGAGGTTGTGAATGCTCCATCCCTGGCGGTGTTCAAGGCCAGGTTGGATGAAGCCTTGGGAGACATGGTTTAGTGTGAGGTGTCCCTGCCCATGGCAGGGGGTTGGAACTGGATGATCTTAAGGTCCTTTCCAACCCTAACTATTCTATGATTCTATTGAGTCTAATCCTTAGATCTCTGAAGTTGATAATCGGATGTGTTTCCCAGTCCACAGTACCGTCTGCTTAAGCCTTTCTAGAGAATTATCCAAATAGGGTTTGAAACAGGTGAATATTCCCTTCAAGCTTCACATTATCTAAATGTTCATCTTCTTCAGGATTTACTTTTTTTTTCTTCAGCAGCAGTAAGGCAGAGGGGAGCCCAATGCATTTCAAGGACTGCTGTATCTGTCTGGACTTTTTGAAAATCACACCTCAAGTAATAGCAGGACAAGGTACATCGGACGCAACTTTTTAGACAAGTCGGATTGCTTATTTCATGAAGAACCCCTTTCTCACATTTCCATGCGTTCTTGCCACCAGGGAACCTACTGATCCCAAGCTGCTCTGCAAACGTTTTTATTTACAGGGGACTGAATTTGGCTTGTGTGTCAAGCTTGTGACATACGTCTCTGAGAGTTTTGGTGTGAATGGCTTGCTGGCTGACAAGAAGTAGGTCTATTGCAAAAAGATTAGGACAGAATTGTTATGCCTCATGGTCCAGGCTTTTAACTACCTGAGAAAGCAACGATCTTCCCCATTCTCTAAAGGTGTTATAAAAAGTCTCTGTATCTTTTTACTTTTTTTCCAAAGCTGTCAAAATGGTACTTAGTAGGTTTATCCAACAGGCTGTGAACTACAAGTGCAGTCACTGAGCTGATCCTGTTTTCATCACTGACCTTAAGCGGAAAGAAGGGAAAGATCAAACAAATATTTTTTTCTGATCTTTGAAAAGCTGCCAAAACTAATGAAGTTGAATTCATCTGGGACAAAGGAGATGCTTTTGTTTTTCAGCCTCTTTCAGCTTAGTCGCATTTTGGATGGCACTCAGCTATTGCAACTGGAATATAAAAGAACTTGGCATCAAATCCCTCTGAAAGATGGGTCTATCTCATGTAATTACAATGCCACCAAGAGAATACTTGCTTGTGTCTTACATGTGTAGACTTCTTATCTTCTTGGTAAACAGTTCAAATTCACGCAGTGGATTTTTTGTTGTTGGGAAGGTGGTTTGTCCTTCCTGCATTTCTTCAGCTTGACCATAAGAGATTAACCTCAATGAAAGTTTGATCCAAATGCACCTACTTTTTAGAATGACAGAGGTGAGGTTTTATATACGAATCTCAGGGGGTTGGTATTGGACAGCCTGCTGACATGGAAACCCATGGAACTGTTATTTGTATCCATGTGTTCAGTGCTCTGAGTGACACACATTCACAGTTCAGCAGCTTCATGTACATACAGGTTGCACAGCCTATCCAGTATTTATGTATTCTTCAGGTTAAGTACCCTGGGAATAAACCTTAATGCAAAATCATTTTTCTTAAAAGGCCATTAAAGTCTTCCAGAGGCCAGAACTGTTGAGTAAGGTTCATGTAGTGAGTAAAGCAGTGCCACACTGGTGATTAACGTCACTTAGAAGATAGTGTTTGCTGATCTTGTGTAATCTGAACCCGTATTGTCTGTTGTGGGACTTTGCTGCAACTTTGGCTCTGGCTGTGGGCTGTTGTCTCCTCTCAAGCTAAGATTATAGATTAGGAAGGTAATTTGCTAAGACCAAGAGGTGAGTTGTTTATTATCAGAGAGGTTGTTATATTCTTTGTGCATCAGTCAGTGTGGCCCAGAATATTTTATTCAATGAATTAAAGGGGAGCAAACCCACACGAACAAAAATGAGATTGGCTGGGCCAGCTTTGTTTCATTAGGCGTGTTACTCTGTGTGCTGGTCCTGTGATAGAATAATTTGCTTTCACAGGAGTATAAACATGTACAGGATTAAATAAAACCAGCATTAACACTAATAAGTGGAAAGCAAGTAACTCCCTAGAAGTTTGGTGGATATTAAAATACAATGGCATGTGCCCTATAAGTCGTTCTACAGGGCATTTGCACTTTGGCAGTTATTTATATTATGGGCAGTTCAGAGCAGGAGTGGCCTCGCTACGGGTTCTTAGCTGGGTGTAAAACAGAGCTTTGCCACCACTGTTGTGGATGCTGGGCTGGCTCTAGAAATGGAGGGTCAGCTTGTTTTTGAAGGCGGAGGGAGAGCTCTGGAGACTGCTGCTAGGAAAGGGTGGTGACAGCTCTTCTGCAGCAGCTGCCACCTTCAGAATCCTTGAAGGCAGGTCTCCTGTCATTCCTTTAGCAGTCTGTTTCCTAAAGCATTTGCCTGCTCTGCCTTTTCCGTATATGATCTGCTGAGGCCTAGTCCTGCAGCCAGACATGCTGTCATCTTGTCAGGTACCATATTGTCTAAGAAAGTGTGTTGAAAGTGTCAATTACCCAAATTTAAATGGGGACCTTGGATTAAGCTAGGACTAAAATACCACAGTAGTAATTTCCTTATTTACCTATTCAGAAGTGACTGAATATACTTCCTCCCACCTGAACTGTAAGCTACAAGGAAGGAAGGAGAGGATTTGGATTTAAATATTAACTGGAATTCCTTCTCTCCCCTGTCTCCTTTGGGTATGGCTCTGAATCATATTGTGAAGACTACAGGGACTCATATGTAAGTCAGGCCTTTCCTTTCATTAAAGCACATGCACAGCCCTGTGTTAAAGGACAAGATGAATACTGTTTTGAAATCTGTCACATTCACCCTGAAATGTAAGGCCATTCACCAGTATTTGATGCAGGAAACAATTTTCACTCACCAAGGACAGAACTCATACACATAAAAGAATAATTTGAACAGATGATACTTCAAAAATCTGATAAAATGCATATTTCCAACTAGAATTTGGGATGTTATTAAACAAGTGCCTGCAAATTTATTCTTTTATGTAACTTTTATAAAGAGATGGAGGCATTTTTTTCCTCTTTTCTGACCTGTTCACTTTTGTTTTTATCTTTTTGTATTGCACATGAAGTCCAAACGGGGCAATATCTTTCAGTTGTATTGAAGCCAGCATGCTGGGTGATAGGTATCGCTGCTTCTTTTCCTCATATTAGATCATTTATTCATAAAGACTGCAGCTTGGGGGAAAGCAATTATGTTAGAATGGTTTTAGCTGAGTTGTATGGGGAAAAACAGTTTTTAAAAATCTTGAAGGCTTTCCATTAAAAGTAGCACTTCAGTTTTGTGAAGCTATGAACGTCTTTTCGAAACATTCCAGTGTTTGTTGAAAAGAAAATCTAAGACATGATTTTTTCACACAGGTCTGTAGTCAGATTGCTTGCCTCCAGTTGCTGATAATAGTTATTCTGAGTCTTCTTTCTAGGCTCTCCTCTTTAATTTTCAGCCTAAATATTACACTAGTTTTTACTTATGCCAACATTGTCCTTTATTAGAAATAGTTCTTCTGCCTCCATAATGCTTACTCCCCTAGGAATATTTATAGAAGGAAATTACATTATTTCTTATCCTTCATTGTGCTAAGCTAAACAAGCTAAGCTCATAGTTGTTTCATGTAAGTTGAGGTCTGTGTCCCAATCATGCTTATACATCCAGTTTGCCCTCTTCTATCTTGAAGAAGAACGAACACAACTGTTTCTCAGTATTACCAATAATGCTGTGAAAATGTCTTGCAAAACCTGCTAATATGACCCTCGTTTCTGGAAATTATTTTCCCAATTCATGCTAAGCCTTAGTTTGCCATTTCTTTGAGGCAGGGATGACAAAACTTAGTGGCTCATGGCCATTTTGATACCCTTCAGGGCCTTCTTTTCCTCTGTCATGTGGAAATCAAAATGTTTTATGGAGCTGATGAAAGTGAACACCAAATGTTTTCTGATCAGCCCATGCAGTTGTTTTGTTATCAGGCTTCTTGACTTCTCCAGATTTTACTGACTGTTGAGCTCTACTTCTGGGGCAACATTGCCAGACAGAGTCCAGACAGGTGTATTAGAGTTCCCATAATGGATAATGAATTCAGAAGACAAGTCTCAAGCAAGTAATCACCAAATCCAGGGATTCTAGTTCTCACTTACCTTGGTCTGAGGTAAACCCCAAGCCATAGCTTAGCCATCTCATGGCTGTTGGCACATGTGTACTAGGATTCTCTGTGGTCCACATTTATAATGAAATAAAATGAACTATTTCCAAATTAAATTTGAATTTCCCTTGAATGATTATTTCTTTTGTTTATTTCTCATTCTCAGGTGTTCCCCAGAACAGAATTCTTTCTCTAGAAATAGTAAAAAGCAGCTCTTCTGGAATAGTGTGTTAAAAGAGAAAGCCTATCTATATTTATCTTTGAGATTGGACTAAGACATTAGCAATGAGTACAGCCATTTCTGTGCCTCTTCATGGCTCTGCTTTTCTTAGCTGTCAGCATTTTCTTGAAGGATATCTCCATTGAACATTGTCACCTGCAGTATTTTTTGGTCTAACCACACTTTTCAGCTGAAAAGCAAGAATCAGATATTTAAGAAGAACTTTTTTGCTTCCACTCTTAACCTTTCAAAGCAATGCCTTATCTTATTTTTAATAACCTTAAAATATTTGACTTTGTTCTGTGGTAGATTGATCATAACTTTTATGCTAGTGGTGATTGGGCAAATGAGTTACATCTTAGAAACACACGAAACAGTTGTCTGTGATGAATCTCTAGTGCTTTTTCTCTCTCACTACCCTTCCCTCAAAACCTGGTTTGATAAGAAAGATCGCACTGCATGATGGTCTGTCCTACTGAGTAAATTTAAAGTTGATACATAGTACAGTGAAGCCCAGTTTAACGTTGAATGTATTTATTTTCTATAGTGCATTACTGTCAACCTACAAGAAGCGTTGCTGAAGAGTGAAAGTCAGTTAATTCAGTTACAGGAATAGGCAGGTTTTCATTTTATAGTTCACATTCCCACATTCCTAAATTATTGCCTACCAGTTAAAAGTCAGGTTGCCCTCCACTGCCTCCTTCAAGGAGTGATTGTACATGAGTGGCAAACCATAGTGCCTGCGACTGCAGAATGCAGCATCACTGGAAATGTGATTGACTTTTTCATTGCCTCATTGGGTTGCCTCTTTCATGGTTTCTTTTCTCTGCTTTCCCCCTCTCCTTTCCTCCTTCTAGTCAGCATTAATGTGTTTTTTTTAGTTAGAACCCACAAAATCAAATGCACAGCTTTCTCTAGAGCTCAACTTTATCTCTGTGTTTCATGACTCATTTATGTTCATGAAGGAAATGATTTGAACTGTCTGCTTTTATGAAGGCTTGAGCCTTTTTGTATGGCAATAAGAGATAAATTGACTCGTATAATTGAGAGAAGGATGTGATAGATTCAGCTGCTCTGTGAGAGCATAGAACTTTGCTCTCTACTAATACAGACAGTATTTTCATAATTGTGATGTCAATTTGAAAAGACCTCTGACTTTTTCAAGGGAGTGCCTGCTCTGCTTATTCTTAAATTGGGATACTTTCAAGATATACAGAACTGAGCCTCCTCAGTACCTGCACAGAATAATCATCTGTGAAGTTGGTTGTTCCGACAGGTTTACCGGGGCCAGAGAGACAAAGCAGTACAGACCATAGATAACATTTTTTCCTATACAGATACAACAAAATAATACAGGTTTCGCTGTTTTTCACAGATCAAAGTTGTTAGTTTTTTACAAGTTACAGAATTTACAGTTAAAGTAACTGTATCAAGTTCTTTTATCTCCGAGTACCAAGTTCTTCATAAGAACCTAGGCTTATGTGAGCTTGGGCTACACGTTGTATTTCCATCAAATAATTACCTACCTTTGTCTTGTCTTGTGTACTTCTGAGCATAGGGGCTGCTGTGCCATTGTACAGCATCATTCCACTCTTGTCTGCCAAAAATAGACAAAGATCTTACAATCTGGCATGAGACAAAGAGACTTCAGTTGTGGTGGATTTCAGCCTTTACTGTAACATTGCATTCCTTGGAAAACCCTAGCAATAATGATCATCATAATTTGTGATGACCACCAAAATGAAACAATGGGACTACAACAAGGGCCTCACAGCAGTAGAGAAAATTATTTAGGAAAAGATTCTAGGAAAGTAGCCAAAGTTCTTCCATTTCTATTTCTTTGGTAACAAGACCAAGCTCATTTGAGTCTGAATTTCAGCCTGATTTTTCCTGCAATAAATCTCAGTCTTGTCTCTCTGTGGGCTTATGGCAGTTGTGCAACCTTTACTATGCTAATGTTGCAAAATCTTGGGATTTTAATACGAACTTCATTAGAGTGAAGGGAAAATGATAGTTTCTCATTCAGGATTTATGGTGTGTGAGTCCTCTGTGCAGGTTTTAGTTTGGAAATTCATTATATTTTTATTTCATTTGTTGGTTAATGACTTTTATGTGTTTTCCAGGAGGTGTTTTATGAAATTTTTTAGTGTAACAAAACTGTTACTATATGAAGGCAAAGCAATATGGGCTATTTCTTAAACCAGTTATCCTTTTCCTATACATGTAATCCCACACTTGCTGGGCTCTGTAGCAATAAAATGGTTCCATATCTATCAGTGAAACTTAAGGCTAGGTAAGTAAGAGCTTTAGTGTTTCAAATTGACAAACAAGGGATTATTTTTTTTCAAAATGAAGATAGAAAATGGATGGTGGGAAAAGGATGCACTGCCTTAAAAGCACTGCTTTGCCCTTAATAAGAGCTGTGAAATGTTTACCTCATTACTTTTGCTCTGTTACTGTTGAGAGTTTGTTGAATACTACAGGAAAATAAAGCACCATCTGTTAGAAATAGACTATATATCAATCCAGGCTTCCCTATAGGATGTCCTCTTTTCTGTGACACTACACATAGTCTATCTCATAATAAATAGCACAGTGTATGAATTCAACCTGACCTGCAGAGGTCCTGATCTGGGGATCTTCTGTCCCTTCCACAGTACATGCACCCAATGACTTTACAGTATATGTGCGCTGAGCCCACCAAGCGTGCTGCATTAACTAGACCAAAAAGCACACATGGCAGAGAAAGCAGTGTCTGCTATGGAAGTAGTTGACTTATATCTCTTTTTACCAGTGAAAAAGACTAATGAAAACTCAATATACTTGGAAAGGCAAAGTACATTGGGGTTTACAGCTATACCAATGTTTTCATTTGTTTGTTCTAGAAAAAATGATGGCAAACTCTGTATGGGAATGATTTAAAACTACTAAAGATAAAGCTGCTGGGTGACCTGGGACTTCCCAGCTCCCAGTGATGTGAGACACTGTGTAGGTGCAATATCTGTATCTGTGGTACAATGTTCAGAGGCAGGATATATCAGTAGGACAAGGACAAAGGCCTGTGTTACTATTGTAATGTAACAGCTAGCTCTGTATGGCTCTGTCCTCTACTGTATGATCTTAACATCAGATTGTAGATTCTTTGTATGTTCCTGCTGAGTTTTCCCCTGAAAGTGCTAAAAAGTTATCTTTAGTTATCCTTCTCTTTGGGTATAGTGTGCAAAGCTCTGGAAATGGATACGTTGTGAACTACTGAAATTAAAGTAGTTTCTTCCATGTGTGGAAAGACCAATAGAGAAATTCATTTCACTTGCTACCCTGTGTGTGCTGTGTAATCTTGGAATGTTCTCTTAGTGCATTTCTGCCTATTTAATTGAAAAGTTCATACTGAAGTTACACATAGGAATTGTTATTGGAAAGTGATTTCATTTTTCTTGTGCTCAATAACTAAAATTCCCAAGCAATTAAACTTTTTTTTCTATTATAAAACCATAGAATCTCTGCTACAACTTCCACAGGAACATGTTGCAGCTACAGAAGAAATAAAACCTTTGAAAAATGGGATATTTTTCATTAAGGCCAACCAAATATGTAAACATTAAAAATTGTGTCTTGTCTTTGGACAGCAAACTGGGAAATATTTCATACAGGGCTCAATCTTTTTCTGAGTCCATAGAATTTGATACTTACAGGCAGTGACCTTGTTTAGAGGAATGGAAGCATAGGGCTGTGATGATTGATGGGGTTTGGAATAAGCTTGTATATCTGCAGGTATTACTGTTTCCTGAAAATGTGTACAAAATGAATGTATTTTATACACTTATTTTTGTTTATTTGTTTGGTTTCAACTTGAAAAATGACAGAAATTTAGTGACGTTCTCCTGCCCTAAATAACCTTTCCTGACATTCAGCATGGTCATGCAGTTCGGAGGTTTCCAGAATACCTATTGCCCTCATCCTTATGGCCTGCAACATTGTTTTGTTTATAAACTTGCAATCAGCTGGTTCTATTTCAAATGGTTTAAATTATGCCTTTAACATAAAAAAGCTGAGATTCTTGTTCTTGCCTTTGTGCTGTTCCAGTGGCACAAAGGGGACTTTAAACCTGTGTTACCCTGCTCAGAGGAGAAGATTTGAGTTCGTGTTCAAGTTAACTACATATCATCACTACTTAATGTGCTTTAATCTAAGACTATGTTTACACGTTTTACTGGATCATACACTTAGTGCTGATCACACGAATCCAAAGTTCTGTAAGCACTAGAAAACAGACTGAAAGCCAGGAGCACGAAGACAGTATTACAGATTGAAAAAGTGCTTTTTTTATGGTAGATTTCTGCTGAATGCAGGAATACTACAATTATTCTAGATGCTAGATTTTGAAAACAAATATGGAAAATAGTAAGTGCTGGGGTTTACACTTTTATTTTCCTTTTAAAAAGTTAGAATTACAAGTACAGTTTTGCAACTAGTTAATATGCAGGATACCTGCACAGTATTTTGTTGGGCTTTTTACAGAATACTGTATACCTTGTCAGGAATATCCATTTCCTTTACCTTGGTCTTGCTATTAAATGCCAGAAATGGCTGGAAAAGTACCTAGAGAGAGGAACTGGGATGATAAAATCAGAGTTATGCCTGAATAATCTGCCACTTCTACTTTTGTGTCCACTGTAATTGCCTCCCTGGTACTCGCATCACCCTTTTGTATCTGCCTTGTCCACAAGTCCCACCTGACATAAGGATTCTGAGTTATCTGACTCCCTGTGAGGTGCACAACATAAGAGGGTCTTTACTGAGGCTACTGGTTGCTTATATACACTGATGGTTATATGTTCTGTTCCAGAGAAATTCTTGGGTCTCTTAGGGTGACTGTATGCTCACTTCTGGATCTTCGGCATGTAGCATCAAACCTCTGCACTGAGGATTCCTGCTTAGTTCTTTACTTTCTACATTATTCTTAAAAAAACCCAAACCACATCATTAATTTAAACGCATGATCTGAAAGACTGTCTCCTACTGCTGTAAAATGTAACGTCAAAGTCTCTGTGTTGAAAATTTACTTCATATTTTAGATTCCTCTGTTTGTACCAGTGGTGGTGTTTACAGCACTCCTCCTTTTTACTTATGGTTTTCCTGAGATTTTATGACAAATAACCATGTCCTTTCTTGTTTTACCCAAGACATTACAGGGTTCTCAACAGCACTTAGTCACAGGGAGCATTTAATGTGGGTGCTGGTGTTTTGGATTAATTCATTACTTTATGAGAGTCAAAGTTTGCCTTTGGATATATATGCGTGGGCACCAAAGGAAGACAGATACATTTAAAAGAAAACATAATTTAAGGTTTGATAGAAAGTGTCTCAGGGCAATAGGAGACCTTCTGTGGATTTCAGTGGATTGACAAACCCCCAACCCAATAGGTAATTAACTAATTTTTGTGGTATTTGATCATGTGTCGTTTACTTACGATAGCTTCAGAAACTCTGCATCTGTTGGTGTTTATTGAGTTTCATTTGCTCTAGTCTATCTGATTCTTTGCTTTTCAAAGTTGAAGGGCGAACCAAGAAGTTCAGGAGTCTCATCATGAAAGCTGTACAACATAAAGAAACTGCCACCTATAAAAACAAGCAGAGTTAAACAGGATTTGACAGGTTGCAGAAAAAAAAAGAAGGCAAAAAAGATGGGAACAGTGAACAGCAACTAATTATTATTTCACTGGTCACCACAACACATTAAAACCTTCCAAAGGCTGTGAAATTAATTGCATGCAGAACAGCACTCAAGGTGCTTAATATTTTGTCTCTCTGGGACAATTTTCTGGAGCTATCTTTTGAACTACAAATACAAAGCAGGAAAGACAGGGTTCTCTCTGGCTGTGTCATTCTTCATTTTAATGAGGAAGAAATGTCACACAGAGCAGTGTGAATTTGAAATATTATAATGTGCTTCAGTTTTATGTCAGAGAAAGTATGTTTCTTTAAAAGAGCCCTAATGATTCTAAATTCTAGACCTTGTTGACAAGACATCTGCTTACTTGGCCTGTGGTTTGTGTCTCATCTATAAGCTCATTATCATATATATTAAAAGAAACTTATTAAAATATTTGTATTTTAAAATGAATTGTAACCCCCCTTCCCACCCATCTTTCAGAAATGTTTTGTCGTGCAAAACATTCCACTAGGGAGAGAGAAATAATTTAGTTGTTTTCAAGCCATATAACATTTGGGCAATTCTTATAATTACTTTTCTCTTTAATTGTTAAAGCTGGAAGGCTTCTATAATATTACTTTTAAAATTCATAGTTCAATGTAAATAATCTTTTCTGTACCCACAAACCTCTCAGCTGGATGCTGACTACAGCCCTAAGGGTGCTTATTCTTTCTTTTGGTCTTATTTATTATTTTCTTCTCATCAGTTTTCTATTATTCTCTTTCCTGCCTCTTCAGCTGTCTAGCTGCACATGTAATGGGTGAGATGGCACTTGAAGCCATGCTGGTTGTTTATTTAAACAAATCATATTGAGATGAAAAGAGCAAATGATTGCAAAGATAGAATAAATCTGATCTAGAAGCTCAACAGGCTCTTGAGAGGTCTTCACATCTTAGAAAATCTCCCACCTGGCCTTGTGGCTCTGAGATCTTTAGTGTCAGCACTCCTGGTCCAGCACAGAGTGCAGAAGGTTCCTTTTGTTTTGGCTGTCTGGGTCTGGTCCTTAGTTGTCACTGTGTCAGGACAGGCTTGGATGAGTTTGGCTGCTCAGCCCTATCTCAGCTCTAGTATGTTCCTCTGAAAGGAAGCTGCCGGCTTGCAAGTTGCAAGCAATTCTTTGGGTTCTCCTTCTGTGGTAGGACTGGCAAAAGTAAGGAAAACATTAGAATATACCCCCAGCCTAGGGGCTGCCTATTTACTGCACAAGCTATTTCTAGGTCCTGTTGTCAGGAAACCTGAACAAATGATGAGGGGGTGGTACTGCAAGTAACAAGGAAACAGCCAGCTGAGAAGATTCAGCTGCTGTCTAGGACCTACTTAGCACAAAAAAGCATCCTCAGAGCAGGATGTTTTTCTCAGAAATCTCAGCTACTGGAAACTGAAGAGGAGATGAAGCTGTCTTCATCAGCAAACCCAGAAAGGTGGTGTTCTCTGAAGGTGTACAGCAGCTCCTGTCACCTCTGCTGGAAGCTTTGCGTGGCTTGGATGGAGCGGGTCTCTTATGCTCCCTCTGTGACTACCATCCACTATCACCACACTATGATTCAGGAAACAGATTTCTCAGAAGGAAATCTGTAGCAAAGATGAGATAAATTTACTGTGGAGTACCACAGGTACTCTGAGAAGAGTATTTCTTGGTGACAAGACTAGCAGAGAACAATTTTGGCAGCTAATGTTCTCATAGCTAACAAGGAGGCATCTTTATTGCTTGGTACTCCTCTTCCAGTCTCCGCTCTTAAAAAAATATCTTTCCTGTGACAGTCTCTTAAAACAGCCTTAGTGCCTTCTCAGGCTTTTAAACCACTTTGTTGCATATTGAAAGCAGCTGAATGGGGAAAGGAAAGCTCCTGCTGCTTCTCAAAAGCAGTATGTATAACATCACAGCTGGAAATAACATGTTTTATGAACCTGATTCATCCCCTCTGCTGTGTGGTATAAATCCTGCTTCCTCACTGCATGGACCGCACATGCATTTTGGAGGGCCTCATCCTGCCAGGTCCTGAACAAGGTACAGAGGAAGAATTTAATTAAAAGCAAACATTGGTTTGGGGATTGCTAACTCCTACACACCCTCTGCTGCCTAGCAGGGGGAAGCACTAAGCAGAATGGGAGGAATGGGTAAAAATATTCCCTTACGCTGGAAAGATGAAGTACTTGCAGTAACTGATACATTATTTCAAGATCAGAAGTATAACAAATGCAAAGCAGTACATGACAGTGCCTCACTTAAGGCAGCATGGGCTGATTGTTCTGTTCCGTAACAGCTGGTGGAGGACAGAGTTCCATGACTTCCATTTTATGGTGTTTTTTCCTCTCAGACAATGCTTTTGGTTGCCAATTTTAATAGACTGACAAGTTCTTTTTATTTTCAATGGGCAGCTGCACAGTCCTATTCCCTAGAATAGCTGAGTCCCTCACAGCCCTTAGCTTAATTTCTGTCTGCAGTCCCTGTGTTAGGAAAGTTTATAGGTAACTGAAACAGAAAAATGAGGTATGCAAGCACCCTAAATGGTTGAAATCTGTAGGAGTTAAATGTTTGTGACTGAGTTGCTTGCTGTCATGCAGGACTAGAAGGTAGTAAACCCAAGATGGAGCCGTGTTCCTAGCTTCTGGCCAGGCTGCCATTTACTCTCACTTGTGCTGCTTGTTGTCTTTGGATGTGATAGACTTATTGAGTGTTAAAAGTCAGGGAAGCTGTTTCCTGTTTATTATCTCAGAAAATCTGGTTATTGATTTACATGCCCAAACATCTAGTCCTGTAACAAACATTAAATACTAAACTACAAAACCTTGAGTAGCTTTCTGCCCTAATTGTATGTACAATGTGATTATTTTTATGAAGGTAGTAGCACTTACACAGTGATCAGAAGCCTGTTATGGTTGTTACTGGACAAACCCATAAAGAGATGTCCCTCTCCTGCAATTGGAAGTATCTGAGATGTTTGAGAGGTAGGAAGCTTTGTTTGAACAATGTGGGAACTGAAGCACACTTATTAAATACTTCACCCGGCATCACCCAGGCAGCCTGTGGTGGGTCTGGAAAACACTTCTGCCTTCAGTCGCATGTCTCTATCTTAACAACAAGGCTCCTGTCACTTCTGTATGCAAACCTAATAGATATACAGCCCAGTGACAGTTACTGATTAACAAAAAATGCTGTTATGCTGTATGAAGTCTTGGAGTATTTTACCTTTTCATGTCTGCTGTGGTGTCCTTCCCTCTCAGCAAGACAGAAAGGGAGTAAGATCATCCAGATAGCAGTGTCCTTACTAATGAGAAGTTCAGCCAACCATGTGCTACTTTTTCCATCACTCTGTGCTGCAGTTATCTGCAGAAGAGGAATAGAAAACTAATGTCTAATCTTTAAAAAGGGCTTTGGAAGATTACTTCAACCTTTACTCTGCCCCAGCTGAGCTCTGCTTAGATCCTAAAATGATCTAAATAACTTTTGTTTCAAAGATGGACGTTAATGTGCCATGCTGGAACCATGCAAAAGCAGCCAGTAGGAGATAGCTGGCGAAAGAGATTTTCACATGAAAACAAAACTGGAGAGTGTTGCCTTCTCAGATTTCTTTCTTTTTCTTTTTTCTTTTCCTAACAAAGAGAAGTGGAACTGTGCATGTTGGAACAAACCAGTGGGAGCAAGTGAAGGTCAGACAAGGAGGACTGTTCCTTGAACATTAACACGAAACACTAACTCCTAATTCAGTGTAGGCTCAACTCTCTCCCTATGTCATTTCGACTTCATGGGCTCCTGAAGAATTACTTGGATCTCGATTTTCACTGAAACTTTTAGGAGAGAGTAAATAACTTTTCAGCAGTCTGTGGGGATTCCACGTGGATCAGCAACAGGCTTAATTAGTTGTGCTGCTGGAACACGTTTAGTCACAGTCTCCTAAGACACTCTTGTTCCTTCAGGAGTGTCCTGAAAATACGACCTGAGTTTAGGGTGGAAGAGGATGATACTCTATAACCTTGGGATATTGGATTGCACATACAGTCTGACACTGCATTTAAACCCCAGGAGTCACCTGGTGGGAAAGAGAAGGTGTAAAAAAGCCATTTTCCAGTAAAGAGTGTTTCCTTTGGCATTGTAGTCAGTGAGTGGGCAAAGGTTATGCAATTGGAGAGTTTTTTCTTTAACCTCAATTCCTACCATAAAAAATGGTTGATTTATAACCCTATTTATTAGGTTTAAACTCATTTACCTGAACATTCCCTTCAGTTTGGACTGTGCTGTCATACAGAACAGAACAGATGCCACATCCAGATCACGCTCTCTGCCCTTTCAGAGCTGGAAGAGCTCCCTCAGCAGGTGAAATGGAAATAGCAGAACCTGGGCTACTCCCTGGCTTGCACACCTCTGTTGTCAAGTAGTCAGGAAGGAGAAGCTGGCTTATTATTAACCACAACAAGATGTAAGAAGTGGGCTGTGCAACGCTGGCCTGCTGTAATATTCCAGGATATTTCAGTGCGATTTGTCTCAGCTGAACACAAAGTGCCTCTGGCTGCTCCACTTCATTAGGTATCTACACACAGTCTGGATGATATTCCTAATGGATCAAGGTTGCTCTAACTGTAATAGAAACTTAATTTGCTTTCATGTATATACTTTTGGATTCAAAACACTGTCTTTCCTCTTCCTCAAACAAAGGCAGTATAATGAAAATAACTACTAGTTACCAGGTATAGAGGAGAGTGGGAACAGTGTTAGCTGTTCTCCCATCACACCACAGCCCTTAGAGATAGGAACTGGGGAGTGCCTGCCACCACTCTCAGCTTGATTGCTCCATACCACCATAGGAGTCAAAGGCACTTAATACTTCACAGGACGTGTTTATGGCATCAATCTCCAGGGCACCATGTGAATTAGAAAAAGGATCAGGTGTGTACCTGTCATTGCTATTAATTACCTTGCCATTGAATAGAGACAAAGCAACATAAAATGGCCTTAGGAAATATTTAGGCTAGCTGGAACATAAGGTTAAAGGCTTCTAATTTTCTTTATGATGAATGGTCCCAGGGGTGCTTGGAGGGAGGGATGAGGCATGGAAGAGCAGTTCTTTCTCTTTTGGGTTATAATATGGCTAGCAAATTTTCAGAGTGTAAACTAACTGCAAACTTCCAGCACCTTCCCATCTGCAGTGCAGCTGCAGTCCCTCTCCCTGATGTTTGCACAATATTGCAGCATTCTCTTGTTGCTGGAAGAACAGAAGTAAGCTGAGTGAAGCAGGGCCAGATATTGTGCCTCTGTATATTTTCCTGATAAGTGTATATTGCAGATGCTTTTTTCTTTAGCATCCATAAAGTTAAATTATTCACAGCCAATTTCACTCTAAAGAGCTCTCATGTACATGTCAAAAATAGAACATATTTAAATGAAAATGAAATCTTGTTTTTAATTTATACAAGGGTTAGTGCTTCTGCTCCTAAGAGATGTCTTTGAATTACGTGAGAAGGTTACCTTGTGCCTTCTAACATGCACCTTTATCTGACAGCTGGTCCCCCTCAAAGCCACTCTTTCCAGCTCAGTGATTTCATTGTACAAAATAATATGCTATGAAAATATTGTCTTTTTTAAGACTTCATTTTCTTTTTAATTCTTGGGTCTTTATGTGGATAAATCTATGTACCTATAAACAAGCACTTCAGTAGTGAAATAATCTTCCCCACTACACTGAACTCCAGGGTCCTTGTAGATCCTAAAAAACTATTCTAAATTCTAAAATACATTAGAAATAACTGTGCAAAGAACTGGTACTCTGACTGTGAAAGTATCTAAGGTCAAGGGGAGAAGGGTCTACCAAGTAATATAAGGCAGCATTTTGCTACTCAAAATGCTTGAATATTCACAATGCAGAATGTCAGCTAATCCCTTTCCTCCTCTACTCTTTTCTCTTCCTCTTTTTCCATCAGCAGTTTTTAACTAATAATCTTGAGAGCCCAGTGATTAAAAGGCTTTTCTTGTGAGCAGTGTGAAGACATCACCATTCTTCACACTACGCCATGAACATCAGCGGCGATCATCTCTATGAAAATGTGCACATTGTGTTAAATGCTGTCATTTATTTCAGTGGTTTTATTGCCATAAAACATCAGTGACAGTTCAATTAAAAGCTTAAATTTTTTGTACTGCAAAGTAGAAATATTTATGAAGGAGCTTGTCAGAGGCAGAATATTAAAACAAAACAGGTGCTTTTGCAGAAACACAAATAAAATGTCTAACAGTAAACATTAAACAAATCAATTATTAATCACGGTTCTTTTCATTCCGCTTGAGTTGCCTTCAAAAGATTTTGTGTCTAACAGTCTATGTAACATTACCTCATCCCACCACTTGGTTTTGCTGTTTGTATCCTGTGGTGCAGCTGGATAGATTATTTGCTTCTTCAGAAAAAATCTTGGGACCAAAATAAGATGAAGGCTGTAAACCAATGGGGTCAAGTATCTGAATTCAGTCTTTGCCATTTCCTTGGTACAAGCAAATTCTTACTGTTAATGTCAGTATTTCATCACTGTTACTGACACCAAGCACAGGAACTTCATTACAAACCTTTTGGTGGACTGTCAAGTGGCATGATGTTTGCTGGCTTTGTCTCATGTTTCCTTTGTTAGAATGAAATCAGATGAAGTTGTCTATCATCAGAAATACCTTAGGTGTCTTACCCAGAGATGTCTGGGAGGCTGGAGTGAGAGGTGGGGTTGCAATGTCACCCCTTAGTGAGGCAGACTCTACCTTTTGCTTCATCAGGGCTGAAATTGCTCCCTTTGGCCCCCTTTTCCTTACCTCTGCTGGCAGATTCTGCCACGTTCAGCACTCTACTTTTATGTCAACATCTGAAAGTTTCTAGGCCCTTGACTTACTGCAGTCTGTAGGTTTCCTTCAACTCAGTTCCTTTCTGGTGATATCGTTGTGAAATTTACACCCTCCTGCCTCTTTAATACAACACTGGGGGTTTATTACAGAAAGCTATAAACTACATATTATTTATGGATTGCTCACATACATTATGCAAAAGTCTTGCTATTGGTTCCACTGAAAGACTGGGTTGTAACAGGGTGCAGGTTACAAAATCTTTGCTATATTTTTTGGAAGGAAAAATACATGTTTAATTGACTCTCAGGTTTCTGATTCTCTCCAGACTTGTGAGTGCACACCTACCTTTGTACCTAGTGTTGAGCAGCAAAGCATCGTCAGCTGTGCTGAAGTTACCTGAATCACAGTAGGTGGCAATATGGAAAGGAAGCAATCATGGTCAGTAGCAGGAGGGTGAGAGATGTTTTACTTTTTATAACTTTAAGAACATACTCCCAGGATGTCCAGACTTCCCTTGGTGAAGGGAAGCATAATGCTAGTGAGAGGACACATGTTAGTAAAACTTACAAAGAGACATCAGGCAGGAGTTGTTTCCCTTGTGCAGGGAAAGATGGAGAACCAGGAAGAGCAGGCCAGGTGTGTGCCATCACCTATTAAAAGCTCTGAGGAGGTGGGGAAGGCACCTGAATTGCAGGGAGGCAGTTTTTTTGTTGCTGTAGGTGAATGTGGGTATTTGGCAAGGGGTACTGGGCTAAGATGTTAATACTTGGTATGGAAATCTGCTTCATCCTAGTAGGGGTTAACTTACTTCCTGCAGCTAGCTGAAAGGTAATGAAGAGAAATGGATTAACCATGAGACTGTGCACATCTGTGATGTAATCAAACCAGAAGTGGATTATAGGTATCTGCTTTGCAAGAGGTGAGGGTAAAAAAAGAAGACAGCTTGTTTGGGGAGGAAGTCAGAAGTATGTCTTTCTGGAAAGCTTTTCCACATCGCTTTGGATCAAAGAAAACAGATTCATGTGGACACTAGGTGTGGCTGGTCTACTAAAGGTAAGTGAATTGTTCCTGCTGTTGTGACAACTCCCCCACCCTGCAGAGAGGAAGGTGATGAGGGCAGGTGGTTTGGCATAGTTGGAGACTGAGGTTGAACATTCGAGAAAGAGGAGTTTGCTTACATGTTGGTATGTGCCTTAGAATGGAGCTTTCTTTGAGTGACCCCTGACTTGATCTGGAGCCCTTTGCCTTCTGCCCTTTATAATAAAACACAAGATGAAATGCTATCTAAAGGCTTTATTCCCACAGTTAAACTCTATGATTTCCTGCCAGGTCTTTTCTGAAACATTAGTTTATCTCCATAGTCTTACTCTTTCCACATCTTTACACTGATGACAGTGTTATTGTTGCAAAACTTAGTGTGCCAGGTAAATATCCTCTGTTTCACTGACCTACCATTCTGTTCTACTGTAATCAGCTGCCAAGTGACTTTGTTTTCTCCCTCCAAACTCCTAATGGAGCTATTCGTGTTTTTTCCAACAACTTGTTAAACTCAGTGGGTGAACTTGGCTGGCAGAAGTCCCGTTGGTTGCAGCGGAGGCCAGATTCCACATATTACTGTTTCTCTGTTAATTAGTGGATTTACGCTTTTTCCCTTTCCAGTCTTTACAAACAATGGAAAGAACTGCAGTGGGCGCTTCTCGTGCTGTCTGCTGCCTAGGAGAGTGAGGGCAGAAATTAAACTGTTTAAAACACGTTTATTCTTTGTAATGTAAATTTGATGACTTAATTCTAGATACAGAATGGCTAGCGAGTTGGTCTGCCAGCTTTGCCAAGATTGCAGTACATGAAAATAATGAGTGCCTCAAATATAGAGGGCTCCAGTAACTCAAACAGCTGAAACAATTTTGTTGTAACTCTTTGATTAGATGCTCAACACTCTGTATCCAGTGCTGGCTGTAATAGCAATCCTGTGCATCTCAAGTTAGCAAAGAAATGGAGCTAATTCTTAACCTATGTTAAGAAGCAGAGCATATTTTCTCTTAATTCTTCCTTCCAGGGAAGGTTTTACACTAATGCTGCGACTTTTTTCTTTTGCTGAGCTCCCCTTAACTTTCAAATTATAGAAATACTAATCTTTCTTCTGCTCTAGTGCCCCAAATTTTTGCATACTGGAAGCCACAGAGAGCAAGTTGTGTGACTCAAAACACAGGCAAAGCTCTGGTTTTGCTAGTGAGGGAAGGAGGAGAAAAAAATAGCCCTTGTCAGAGTAGCCCCTGCTTGGTTAGAAATAGAACACCCCATAGTTCTTCCTCAAGTGTTCCCTCTAGCTTCTTACGCATTTTATTCATCTACTTTAAGTCATTCAGTAAACTAATGTGGAAAAGTCGTGTGCCAGCTCAGAATCATTTATCCTATGGAAAACATGATCAAAACTCCCTCAGGGTGTCATTAACCTTTGTATTGATTCAATCAAAGAGCCTCACGCGATTTCATGATTTCTCAGACTGCTGTGAGGTGTGAAAGGAGGGCAGTTGAATATTATTAATCTTGTAGCAGTGTAATTAATTCAGCAGTGTTTTGGTAAAAGTGATACAGAAAAGATACTCTGCTATAATAGGTTGTACTTTTATAATTATAGAACATTATACTGGATTTTCTTTCATCTTGCCTCTGCCTTTTAAAGTTTGGAAGTTATCATAGTAAAAAGTATGTCCTTCTCTCCCTTCCTTCCCTAATCAGCTGCTGTTTTAATTTCCCATCAGCACTTGCTTGACCAGCATGAAGGATATTTGTTCTTGTCTTGTGACATTTTGGATCATGTCTTATTAAATAAACGAATAAAGGAAAGCCTGTTGTGCATTGCAAAGTGTTGAATTCATGTCTCTGGATCCCAGCAGGAGAACAGTAATGTTACAGTAATGCTACAGGGCAAGATGTCCACTAGAATGAAAAGGAATAGTGGGCTAAAATGAGTAGATACCAGTATGTGCCTTTACTAATGCTGCTGCTGCTCCTTCACCACCATGTTTTTAATGCAAAGGCCTTTACTGGTTGCTTGAACCTATCAAATACTGTATTTAGGTAGTCCTATCTCTGTTAGAGAAGGCTTGCTTTACAAATGTTGCCTGCAGTAAAAGTAAACTCCTTTGGTGGAGTGTGCCTGGGGAACAGTGGTGTGATCTAGTTAACAGAAACAGCTGTTTCTAGTACTTCCACACACTATCAGAGCCATAAGCTATAGTGTACCCTCCTTCTAGCAGAAGATATAGCAGAGTCTAATTGGTCAGAAATTATCTAAAGTATGAATTGGCTACAGCAATAGATTTACTCCTGTAAATTCTAAATACATCATAGAGATCACTGCAGAAGGTTGCTTTGAATTTCCTGGCTTCCTTTCAGAGAGCTCTCACTTAGGGGCTTCCTTTCAAGTCCGCTATATGCAAGTTTGGATTATGGCCCCATGTTGTGTAAGAGGTGAGCAGCTACAGGTCCTAGAAGTCTCTGCCTTGCTTCTGGAAGTTGTGAGGTTTGTTGTTGTCATCTCAGTCCTCGTTGCTCTGCCCTAAAACCAAAGAACATTCCTAGCCCTGGGAATATTTAGTTGTCAGTAGAGTGTGTTCATCGTACTTGGTGGGGTTTTTAATGAGGGCTTTTTAGAGGGGAAAAAAAAAGCAACACAAAGCCCCAACCCAAACCTCCCTCACTATTGTGTGTGATTTATGGTGTCAGAGGAGCTAATTAAAAATAATAAGGAGGAGACCTCACAGAAGAGTATAATTGGAATCCAAATGGCAATCTCAGTTTCGGCATTTCTTCTACTTTCTCCTCAATTTTGTAGCTCTTATTTGAGCATTGTGGGGTGAAATTTATTTTATAATATGCCTAAACTAGAACTCAGAATCCAACAGTGACCTAAGTATAGGTTAAGTATAAACTCTTGTAGTTTGTTTCTGCAGAACTGCAAACTTTTCAAGGTGTTTTTAACTATTTGTGTACTTCTTTTTGAACTTACGTACTTGAAAAATACAATTTTACAGTAGTTTTTGTGTTTTATGACAGCAATCTAAATATTATCTTTAGAAAACTTTCTATTCCTAAATCATTAGCAATAGCTGCTCCTTACTTTCCTTGTTGCAATTCATGTATAATCTCGCAGTTTGTCTTTGCAAGCCTTTTGTTTGTGCTTTATACAGAGGAACGTTAGGTGGTTTGTGGACTGAAAAGACAAGGTTCTATCCTCTTTACTTTAGTTCTGAGAGTCTATTTTAGATGTTTTACGAACAGAGAAAGCTGTATTTAACAATGCTAGTAAAACAAACTGAGAAGCTCTCGGGCATGTAGACAGAATACCACAGGTTATAAATATCTGCCCAAGACTTATTTCAGACGAGAGAACAGTGTGGACTCTTTTGCAGTTAAACAAGAAATTCTTGTGGCCAGTGGTAAATGATCCAGCTGGCATTTTGATGAGCTCTAGATGAGAAAGTTGCAGTCATGGCTTTTATTGTCATTTATACAAGCTGTCCAAGTGTTTATGCCACATCCCCATGGTAAACAAAGAACGATGTATATTTTGGTTCTGGTGGGTTTGCTGCTACAATGAGTGCATGTGCTGGCTCAAAAAAGAAGAAGAGACATTGAAAGGTTAGTATTTAAAAACATTACTTAATAAGAATAACCCTTTTTCATCAGTACAGTAAAAGGCAATAGCGGGCTTTTGCAGTCTGTGGTCTTGTCAGTGCTTTCTCCTTTGTGATAACACTCTGATGCCTTTCACATTCAAAGATTCAGTAAAGGTGTCCATTAACCTCAAAGCCCTTTCATTCTGTTAGTTGTCCCCCTCAGCACTTTCCTGACTTTTTGCCCTAGTAAGGCTGTGTTTTGGACACAACTGGAACCCTTCTCTCATGCACTCCTTGCTCTCCACTGCCTTTGTAATCCCATAAAGGAGCAAACTCCTCTTCTGAGGACAACCCCAACTAAAGTTTAAATGTGTTACATGGATGAGGAAGGAGGAGGTAATGGCAAGCTGGCAACTTAGCTTGTCCCACAGGGTATACCACAGTGTGCAGCATGCCCTCCAATCGCCATTTGACTTGGTGTTGTTATCACCCAGGAATGGAGTGAAGGACAGTGGGCAGAAAAGAAGGTTGGGTGGGATTTTCTGAGCCATACTTGTGCTTCTGCCCTTCTCACTCCAGAAAGATTTGCAGCATCACTTGTCCACTCTGCTTTGCAGGAGAGCCATGCTGTAGCTCAGCTCTGTTTTGTTATAAAGCTGAACTTAGAAATTTACTTTTTTTTTCCAGGTTGATGTCAGAATGAGTGTGACCTGCAGTCTCCTGAGGACTGTATATAATACAGTGTGTTGTCACTTGTCTGTGAATAACATACTGCTAAAGTACCTGCTGCGCTCCGAGGCAAAACCTGGCATTTTTCCCCTTAAGCAGGGTGGGGATGTAATAAAGAATTTAACCTACCAATTTGTGCATCCTCTGTATATCCGGAGTGTCAGGTCATCTATGTAAGAGATGTGAGTAATAAAGTCCCCAAACGTTGTTACCTGTGGGTATCCATTAAAAATCCTGGGCTGATAAATCAACTTTTTGTACAGTGTGAACTGAATTCCATAGCTGCTTCCTCCATCTATTCTATCTGAACACAGTCAAACCAGTATTGTCTTGCACTGCCTGTACTCAGAAATGTACCAGAATAACTGGCAAGCAGGAGCTGAAATATTCATGCTTATTGGCTTTGAGGCAGTGAAGATTTCACTCTTAAATTGGTACTTTCTTGGCGGTGTGGTCAAAAGCTAGCTGGCCTATTGTGAAGTTTGGAGTATATCTTCCTTGTCCATCTTATGTGGGTAGCTCTCACCATTGTGAGTTGATGAGAGATCATGGGAGCGTGATTAGTGTGGTAGCTGGCCAGAACTAATGCCCCAAAGGGGGGATGATGTGCACCTGAGTACAGCTTAGAGCATAGCTGAGCACAGTTATGCAGAGGGAACTTGCTTGTGTCTGCAGTAGATGATGTGGATGCAAGAAATGACTCAAGGTTCTGGTTCTGGAGCAGTAGTCATTGAGGAACTTGGAGGTTTTCTGTTAAGAGCTGTCTAATAATAGGTGTATGTAAGGATGGTATGTTTAACCACTGATACCAAGTTGAAGCAGTTCTAGTGGCAGCATTAGGAAATGGTGTTATCTAAATTGGTTTGTGGATGGCTTCATGGGAACCCTTTCCTACACTGTGGATTGAAGCAGAAAGTCATGTTCCTAAGTTGTCACTTGATGGCTCTTCATCAAGTGATGCCATATAGTCTATATATATGCAGCAGAACAGTATAAATTATCTGTTCTAACCACTCTTTCACATTGGTGGGTGACCACCTTGTGTCAGTCATGACCATTGCACTTCTCTCTCCATAGAAAATATGAGGTTAGATGCTGTCTTGAAATATTTTTTTCTATTTTCAGAACAGTGGATAAGCTGGTATTTAAAATCTAAGACTATTTTTATTTTTTTTTGATAGCCCGGTACTCCCCAGCAGTGTGCTCAGAATGCAAATTAATCGAGGGTCCTGGGGATATAATATTGTGTGATCATGGAATTAAAACCATGTGTGTATACGGTGGGGCCAAATTGAAGTTGCATGGGCAGTTCTAATTCCAGCAATTTTTAATTTTGGAGTGCTTGGCTCAGCCATAAAATGCTATTTTATTGTAGTTCTTGGATGTAATTGGAAATATACTGGGAGATGAACAAGTGAAGTAGGAAACAACACTGAAGATAATTACAAGCAGATCTTCATTTCAAGCAGAGAAGTTAATCTTCCTTTGGGCTCTTGGGCCTGTTTTAACAGGGTAATTAGCCATAGACCCTGTGGCTTTTGACTCCCAGTCCCAGTTCAAATCTCTGTGTCCTAATAAATGAGGACACACAGTTCTGTGACTGGGAGAAGCTGTCAGAGGCACACACATTATGCATGTTTGAACCATAGGGAAAGCAGTCTGTGTGCAGCTGGACTGCTTCCTTCAGCAAGGACATACATCCAACTGGTTTCAATGAAGCAAAGAACCACTGAATCAATTCAGTTCATGTGAATGCATGAATTATATTAGCCCTCTTTCTTTCCTTTTCCTTTACATTGTCTTTTACTTGCGAAAGTATACAGTCATAGCTGAATTCAGCCTGGCAGAGCTGTAAAACAAATGAATTTGTTTTCTTCTTTAAATTTTTCCACACTTCGGTTTTGGGTCACTGTGTTGAGCTCTTCTGTTTCCTCTAATTAGATAGGCATTGCCAGAGGAGGGTCACACTCGAATGTCCTCTTGCAATGAGTCTGCTGCAGATGATTATTTGCTATCTCTTCTTCAAAAGCAGATCCTGTCTTCTAGGAGCAGGCCCTTGATGTGTTTTCACTTATTCATTCCCTTTGTCTTTTAAGGCTCAAACACTCTTCCAGCAGAGTCTCCTTCAGAAGACATTTGGGAGGAGATAGGGCTCTAGCTACCATTGCTGCTGTAAAAGGCGAGTTTATGGGTTTGCAGTAGCAGGGAAAGGTTTTCTGCTCTGACAGTGGTTTTCTGGGCCATTTCATATGATCAAATCCAGCCCTTTTAAAAACCGAAGGGGTCTAACAATGCGGGGAAATATGAGTATAGAGGTCCTGGGCTGAACTGTGTTACCGTGGGCCTGATGGCTACAGCCTGGGGTGCCAAGCCCTGCAGCATCACTCCGAAAAATCTATTGACCTCAAAGTTCTTTTCCTGAATACTTATAATAAGAATTGATAAAGATTAAACAGAAAAAGTGCAGGATAACTTGTGACGTGTATTTCTTCCAGGCAACGGGAAAGGAAGGCTTTTGCCGAGCTACTAAGATAAATAGCGAGTCCAACTTCTGGAAGTTGAAAGGGCAATCTAATAGGGTAGAAAAATAAACACTACTCTCTGCTTCTTGTGGAAGTTAACGTTTTTTTGAGGTTTACACAGTGATAAGTATTTAACACTGGATGATCCTTTCTGTGGAACTGTTGACATGAGCATGCGATGCAGGGCTTGCTATTAATGTCAGTTAGTGCTGAGCTCAAACAGGCTCAAACAGCTGTCACTGCTCCTTTTTTTGCACAGTTTCTTGGAGGGGAGATGAAGTCAATGTTAAAGCCTCTCAATGAGGCCATTGAAGTGAAAACCAAAAAAGCTGCTTGTTCTATGGGAAGATCTTTCCCTCTGGCAAAACGCGTGTGCATTGACTAATCTACAGTTCAGTCTTATTCTGTTTCCAGTTTTCTATCATACTTGCAGAGAGCTTACTGGGCTGTTCATTAACACTTTTCCTTTCCCATTTCTTTGTGGGTAATGCTGCTGTCAGTCCTTCAGCTAAACCAATGTGATATCAAAAGGTGATCAGCAATGCAGAAGCCTGCACGTCATGCTCCCCACTCTCTCTGGGGAATTTCTTACCCTTCTATTTCTTAGACATGTCAAATATTTTGTTCTGTAGGTAGAACACTTCAGCACGTTTTTTTCTTCCCCTGAAGAAGCTGTGTGTACAACTGTATTCTCTCACTGTGAGACTGCAGCAATGCCAACATGACACAGTTTGAAGCTAAAGAAGTATTAAGCTGCTCACTTGTGTCTGTGCGCTATAAATGGAGGAGGGAGGATTAAAACTTTACACAGTCTGGAGGTAGCTAAATCTGTTAAATATTGTATAACTGTCTTTACCATCAATAATTTAAACCAACCCTGAGTCCAGATGACAAAAATCTCACTTGGGCAGCAGTAGCTGCAGGAAGAACAGAAAGGTTTTGAGCCAATTGTGGGCTTGGTGCTTTGTTGACTAAAAAGGTTGAAGAGCACCTGAGGTCCCTGCGCTCATTAAAAGAAAAGAGCAGAAGAAAGCAGAATATTGCTGCAGAAAAGGCAAAGTATGTTTTAACATTCACCACAATTGTATTGATAGATGTAAGGGTGCTGAATATCTGCTGCAGCACAAGTAATGCTACCCTGAAATGCTAGGTTTAGTTAGGAATGTACTGAACATGATTTTATCCTATTTGTGTAGAGAGGTCGCTTAACCCCTGCCCTTTTAACTACTGGATTGGATGCAGAGACAGGAAGGTAGAACGTGGTTTTCTCTCACCTAGAGGATGCAGGTATGATCCTTGTGCACACAGTGTGAGCAGGAAGGAGCAAGAGTTGTGACAATACTCCAGTGCAGGACCGGAGTAACAGTACTATTACAGTTGCAGGACTGGCCTCAGTGTGGTGCCCCACGATGCCGGGCTGTGCCTTGCCTTTTGGGTTTCCTCAGCCTTTGCTGGAGGATATGATGTTAGAGCAATGACTGCCCAAACCCTTGTGGACCAAACAAACAGTGGTATGAGGAACTCATTTCTCCAAACCTTTTGGACCGCTGTCTTGGAGGCTTCAGATCTAGCACAGTTGCAGGATACTGAAAGTTAGGTCTTCTTCCACTGAGAGCTTGAGAAACTACCATGAAAAACTGAAATCACGAACTGAATTAACTGGAGCTCAGGTGAAAGTTTTCTGGTTGTGCTAGATGGAGGCTTTTAAAAAAGCATTTGAAGTTTGTGAGGGGGTTTTGATGTCTTTGCTCCCTTTTAAAATGATTTTTAGTTTTACACTAACATTTTGAGCAAGAAAACAACTCTAGTATTTCAGCAGTTCTAAGTGAATTTTGTCTGTTTTTCTGGATGGAAAATATACTGAAAGTGATTCTCTTCCTTAGAGGGGAACACCTACCCCCCCCCCCCCCCCCAATAAAAAAAAAAACAAAACAGCAGCTTTGCTCCATATCTGATAAATTTTGGTATAAGGTGCAGTTGTCCTGGGGGTCTCTAAGTTTGGTAGAGATTTTTCTTCAATCCTTGTGTTACCCTCAGGAGGATGTATTCCTGATTCTCCCTTCTTTTCAGAAAAAGAAGGTAGTTCAGGTGAAAGAGCAAAGGGGTAGTTTTGTTAGTAAAATGCCTGTTGATGTATGGAAAGAGATGTCAATCACTTTGCTTTTCACCTGCTATTATTCGTGTCCTCAAATGAATGTAGTCCAGTGCTCATGGAAATGGATAGATTTCTTTCTAAAAGATTTCAGTGACCTTCATTTGTTGTCTTTTCTCATGTAATGAGGCTCAGAAATGACTTATCTTATTTCTGTGAGGTTTCCCTAACAAGGAAAGGTGCCAAAGCCACCTTGACAGTAAGGGTCTGTTGCTTGTATTATGAGAGAAGGTGCACTACTTGTTCATGTGCCCCATCTTATTCAGTAATGTTACTGTTGAGAGTTTGAAATAACACCATGAGAAACTGAATGAATGCTAGGAAGAGGATGAAATTAATTGAAGGCTATTACTAAGGAGATGTGGTATTTTTCTGTTAAGAACCTGACCAAGATTCAGTCCTTAATGACTCAAGGACGGAAGTATTTAACTTGGGCAACTCTTTCTGAAACTGGTTATTGACAGATGCAAATTTAACTTCTTTCTCGAATGGGTTCATGAATTGGCCCTTAAAATCCTCAGGCTGTAAATTTGAGAATCTCTTCCTTCAAATTTCCTTTATTTCTAGAATTTCAAATTAATTTAGTGCCCAAAAGAGCAGAATACTCAGTTCACAGCTCTGGTCTTCATAATCACAAATTGTTCTCACAATACTTCTGGCTGAAATGAGCAGATCATAAAAGCCTCATCTCATGAGATTTTCAGCCCAGTTTTATGCTGCTTTATAGTCTGGAGCAAAAATTCTCCTTTTCTTGAATTCTTATCTGAACTACCCTGATACAAAGGCTTTTACTGACTACTAACCTGCAAACCTCTGATGTATACATGAGCAATTCTATTAAATTTAAACATCAGTGATATTACCCAGGTGAATAACTGTTAAAATATCAGTCCTTTAAAGTGTGCAGATAAAATTCTGATCATTTCTCAGAGCTCTGTTTGAACTCAGTGATGCTTCTGAGAGCAGAGGATGAAATCTTGGTTGGACATGATTGACATTTTGATACCCTGTATTGTCAGACTCCTTCCAGTTGCTGCACACAAAGCCCGTAGAAATAACTGAATCAATTTTTAGGTGAGGAGGGCATAGACCACAGACCCAAGCTCTTGCTCTGCTTCAGGCTGGGAGTGAGTTCAAATTGTTCTCCTAGAACCTGGCCCACGTCCTGTGAAGTCATTTGGACTTTAAGGAAGTTCTGTCTGTGAAAAGGTCAGGATTATGCCAGGCTGTTACCCAATGCACTCTGAGGCTAACTACTGCCTTTGCAACTGGCCCTTGGGGGTTTTTACTTTAGATTAAGAAGTAATATGTTTAAAACTCAAATTGTCAAAGCTTCTTTTTTAATGTAGTTTAGATTAAGGCCTTTACTACTGCTCACATACTGCTAGCTTTTAAATAAATCTGTTATGTGAGTAGTTAATGCAAATAGTTAGTTTAATATAAAATGTTTTCCTTTAAGCAACATGGCTAAGGATGTAAGTATATTTCCTTTAATGTGTTGTAGCTGCACTATATATTTTGCTAATGTTTTAATGTAATTATAGGTACAAATTGTTCACATTTGGTCTTATGAAGCCTTGAAAAGTTATGTCTCATGAGTCAGCATGTAATTTCCTTCTGCACAAATTGCAGAATTATGCATTGAAACTAAGTACATTGAATAATGGTAATTTACAATTGAATTCCTATGGATTTACATATTACAATTACATTAATGCCAAAAGAATCCACAATATTGTCAAATAGGCTAATAATGGTTACTGTTAACACAGAGAATACCAGTGGAATTGATAATGATTAACTACTTACTTTAAGTGCATGTAAAATTATGCAGCTACCTTGAAATTATGAGAATTACAAAAACGCGACGGAAAGGAAATGAATTCAATGTCTCTGTTCTGAAGGGTTGCCCATCCACAACTCTGTTCACATCTGAAAACTGATGGAAACTTGACACTCCTGAAACTGTAGATTTCTTTTCCTGCTTTCCAAAGGACTTTTTGTCATTTAGGCTCACAGTTCTGGTATCGGCTCCATTCATCTTTCCCACGCCTTTCTTGCAACCCACAATGCCAGACTGACAAAATTATGTGCTTATTCATGTGTACTGTTCTAAAAGTTCCTTTTCATCAGCTCTTCACTGTTAAGACCACTGTTCATGAAGCCCTGTAAGAGACTCCCAGTGTCTTTGAACTGGTTCATAAATTACCTGGCTGTCTTCACTTTAATCTTTCCTAAAATACAGCTTGTCCATGGGAGACTTCAGAGATAAGCAACCAAAAATAGATGTTGAGAAATTGGTACTACTGGGAGATTAAGCTATAAATCTAAACACACTGTGGTGTCAACTTGGGAGCTTCCAGTGCAGGCTGCTTTCACTGGCTGTTTCCTCTTGGTTGCATATGGCCAGGGTAACTGAGCCTAGACAAGAGTAATCTTTTCTGCTGCGGACTGGGATGGGCCTGCAAGTGTCTTTGAGCAGAGGTGACTGGAACCTCAGTTCCACAATTAAACGTTGTTAATCCAGCTAGCGTGTGGACATGTTCAGCCTTGCACCCATTTCGGAGTGCGGTAAGGACCTCTCCTTTGGGGGCTATGTCCAGGAGAGGAGCAGAGTCTGAGCAAGGCACAGGGGCTCCTACAGCAGGAAACTAGCACTAATGTGCTTATCTGTGTTCAAAGTCTTTAAGCTATTGTGACACAGTGTCAGCATTCAGGTCCTCCTGTCTGATCATTCATGCGTATGCCAGCAACATTAAAAACTTGGTGGTATTCTAACTGCTTATGCACTGGTGTCAGAAGCCTTACTTAGGTCTCCTCTAAGAAGAGAAGTCAAATACATTCTGGAGTGTGTGGAGGAGGGAAATAAATGGCACTGCAAATGGATGAGGCTTGTTATTTGTGTAGTCATTAATATTTAACTGTCCTCTTTCACAGGCTATTACCATTTGAATTTATAGGATGTCAAAGCTTTCCTGCTTTGGACAAGACAGATTTGATCCTAGCAGACTTGAAAGGTGCTCAGATTTTATTTGCTGGCTCACAATACATATAGTGTATTTGAGACACATTTACAACTAAGAAGCATTCAGCCCTGGGCCTTTGGCAACCTGGGCTTTGCAATGGGCGTTGTGTTTCACCCTGCCTGAGTAGCTGGAGGAAGACTTGGCCTTATAGAGAAGTTTGGAGGTGGTTTTGGTGTGGTTTTGTCTTACCCTCCTGCTCAGAATGAGTTAATGGTGTTGGAGCTCTAGGAATATGTATTCATAGTTCAGTCAAAGAAGGAACTGTTGTTGCTGCTGTTTCAGCATTCTCAGAGGGGATGGCCAAATTCACAAAACAATGAGGCTGAACAACACATTGAGACTTCACACCTGCTTTTAAAAAGAGAGAAAGAAAGAATGAAATAAAAGATGTTTGTTTCCTCCCTCTTGGAGCAAACATTTGCTGTCTGTTAAAAAGGTTGCTACATAAGAATGCCTTATGTTGGTCTTAAAAAACTAAAACTATGAATTAGCATTTTGTGAAATAGGAAAAGAATTAATCCATGACACCACCTGGTCTCTGTATAAGCAAATGGCTAATAAGCCAGGTACAGAAAGCAGCTGGTTTGCTTTCTTCACCAGGAAAACAAAAGCATGCTTAAGCTGTGATTTAGGACAACCTTTTGATGAACAAGAACAGTGTAAGAAAAAAATATTCTTCTAGTCAATTGGCACATTTTATGGGGATCTGTCTAGAAGGTGGCTGTTACAGTGAGATAAGGATTCTAATTTTGTAATTGAGTGCACTCTGAAAAGACAATTAGGAGCTAATGTGATAAGTACTTGTAAATTATAACAGCAGAAGAAACCAGATTCACAGTCCTCAGTGGAAACTGTATTTGTGTGTATTCAGATGATACATCTGTACTTTTATTTCTTCTGCATGTATGTTTCATTTAATAAGGCTAGAAAAATATTTCTGTACAGTTTTGATTTTTAGAAAACAGGAATCCAAAAAATGCTGGAATGCAGATGCAGTTCAGCCTCATGCTAATCCCAGTGCAGTACTGGAACAATGCTAGGTAGGATAATAATTTGGCAGCTTTGCCACTTGTAAGAAATTATATGGGTATGGTGCCTGGTGTCTCTAGTCTTATGGGTTTTACAGGATTTGATCTATGTCTCTTTGTCAGGGACAAATGCCCAAGTTAGTGGAGAGCAGGCGGAAGTTTTAGTGCCTTTGTTATGGCAGGAGAGCTGCACTGAGCTCTGGCTGTGTGAATCCTTATGGTACATGTTGCAGTAACAGTTCCAACACTGTGGAGCTGAAGCCTCAGGCTAAGGAAAGATGCTGCTTTGATTATAGTGCTGCCTTATTGCTTGGCAGAGATGTGCACAGTTTCTTGATATGCTCTGTGGTTTTTGCCTTGCTGTAGACTTCCCACATGGTATTGTTTCTACTTCTGATCGTTAAGATAGGGATAATATTTTTACTCCACCAGGGAAACACTGTGATTTTTAGGGAACTAAGTACTCTCTGCCCATGGGCAAGGTGTCCAATGTGCTCTAACAGTGTCCTTCTATAATTGTAGAATCACAGAATGGGTTAGGTTGGAAAAGACTTAAAAGCTCATCCAGTTCCCACAGCAGGGGCACCTTCCACTAGACCAGGCTGCTCAAAGAGCAGCCTGGCCTTGAACACATCCTGGGGTGGGGCACTGGCCCTGTGTGTGGTTTTGCTGTAAAAAGGTGTCAGTGACACCTACCTCATCATGCTTACTGCTCTAGGCAGGTTAAAAAACTTCCAGGAGCAGTGTCAAGCACCGCAGGAGCCGGCACTGTTTGGGATCTAGGTAACTGTGAGCTCTTTCTGCACTCTGCTCTAACTTCTTATTTATTTATTTATACATTCTGCTTAAGTCTATGAACAGACTACCTGTGTATCACCTCCCAAGGGGGTTAACGTAAGTTAGAAAGGTTGCTAACCTCATTTAAATGAAATCCAGCTTTAAAAAAAACCTATTTTAATGCCTTATTATGCTGATGTTAATCATCTCAATGTGATTCCATTTTAGGATCGTATTATTTGGGACTTTTCATTTCCTTGTAATGAAATGAAATACTTTATGTGAATGAGTGCTTAGTGTTAGGAAGAGGTCCATCAGAAAAGATCTTTTCCCATTGAAAAGAAACAGAGTAAAATTGCTCTGCAGTTGTCCCATACTGGCAGCCAAGTCATAATACTGAACTGTGAAATTCGTTTTAGAAAAATCCTATTCTTGGGTAGGGAAGAGGGAGACTGATTCATTTACTGCTGCTGAAATCAGCCTAGTGCTTAAATCAATCAAACCTGTCATATCACTTCTCTCAATCTCCCCATTCTACAGACTTGGAACTGCTGCAGATACAGCAATGCCAATTTAGCAGGTGCTAAACCTACAGTAATTTTGTGTATCAGCGTTTTTTCACTTGGTAATAAAACTTCAACACTTGTGGAAGCTGCTAGTACATGGAGACTTGAGTGCCACCATAAAAAAAGCATTGTAGCAAAATAGCCTTAAGCTGAGAATGGATGAGTAGTTTCAAAGTTGTTACACCATATCTCCAAACAGAGCCAGGATGGGAGATCTGAACAGAATCCCAAATGTTATCCTTCTCTCAAGTTTTGTTGATTTATGGCAAAGGACCAAGCTGTGGTTTAGTTGAAAATACGCTGCTATGGTGCAATCTGTCATAAAAAGCCAAACTTCCCGGGTATTGCATATAGTTCTCTATTCAAAGCTCACTAAACTGGTGTTTACTGGCAGTAACTGTCCTCACACCAGGCTGTTTTCTCCAAGCTTGCATCATTTGTCCTCGTGCATCCAGGTTCTCTTTTGGTAAATGTGCACTACAAGAAAAAGTAATATAAAGCTAAACCAGAACAGCAAAGCTGCTTTTGCTAAAAAAAATTTAAAGATACAGGCAGGCTTGACTAAAAGGAATCAGTGTTTATGAAGGATTCTGAAATCTGTTTGTGATTTACCCAGCTGGGGACTGTTAACCCCAATTCTGGTTATTTCTTGATCTGACCTCAAGATATTTCAAAGGTAACTAACTTATATTGTGTAGTCTGGCAGACTTGTTCCTGTAACTATTGTGATGGTCCATACTGATCAGAATTCAGTATTAACACTCCCATGGGCTTTTCAGTCTGCCCTGGGTGTCTGCAAAGGAATAAATGCATACATTCAAAAGTGCAGTTAGCAGGTTAGATGTATGCAAAGCGAATAAAACCCCATTGTCATCTTCCAAAGAGCATATTAATATTGAACAACATAAATGCTGTTGTGCTCTGGAAGTCAGGTTCAAGCTTAGATTATTTTTCCTGGAGTGTATCTTCTTTATTTATGTAGAAATGCTCAGATTTTTTTATTAAATGTCACTTTTTCTATTAAATATAAATCATGACCTCATACAATATCGAATCAAATCCGGCACTAAGTGGAGATGTCAGGTATCTGTATTTATACTTCATTCAATAGCACTCTGTTCTTGTAATGTAATCACCTAATGTGGTGACCTGCATTAAAATATAATTTTAAATGTATTTTAGTTAGTCTCATTGCTCTACTCTGAACAATGAGCTAAATGCTTTCTGGATTGGTGTTTAATATCTGTAGATTGACTGAAGAAGCATTTGGGTTTTCTCTGTTGGGGACATCAAGTTTTAGGCTTCTGGAAGGAGAGCAAGAGGCTGTGAGTAACACTTGAATTTTGGTCTGGGCCAGTAGTGGGGGAGTCAAGTACCTGAATTGCTAGGATTTCTATGTATAAGTAGAAATGCAATATAGAGGCCATGTTTGCAAAAAAGATGTGGTTGTAGCTTTGAAAGCTTCTGCATGTATTAACGCCTATGACATAACAGCATTAAGGTTTTAGATGTCTCCTTTGAAAACTGGGGACAGATTTGTGTGTGTTGATTGCTATTGAGTTAGTGTAATGAAAATTACACAAGTCTTGGTGACAGTTACTGAGTAACAAAGTACAAGTTAACAGGGCTCTCCTGTAGCTGGAGTCAGAATAAAAGTGGTAGTGGTGCAAATCTTAGTGGGTTCATAATTACATGCAGTAATGTTAACCAGAGGAATTAATACATATCAGTCTCACCTGAACTAGACAGGCAATTTAAATAAAGAACCACAAAACAACACAAACTTTCATCACATCGTTCCTGAATGTTATTCCTAATTCCTGCTGATGTGGAAATTGCGGTGTGCACCTGAGAGCTGGGGCCATCGCCTGCTGCATTTCTCAGAGGCTTTTGGCTAACAATATTTTATGAAGCTCATCAAGGAGCACTCTGCTATTAAAACCTCTCTTGGCTGTAGAGTGATTTAATTACATCCAATTAAATATCTCTTGCTTAAAAATAAAACAAAAAAGAGGTTTATCTCATTGATGAGAAGAATTGCAAATGTCATCTAAAAATGGTGCTGAATCAGATTCCTCTGGGACATTAATTTCATTCAGAGGAGCTATCTGGGTTACAGGGATGTTGTTTATTAGACAATAATGGCTCTGTTATTTCTTTCTGGAGCAGGTAAAAGCCTTTCGGCAGTTTTACACTGCTGAAATTCCTGTCACGTCCAAAACCTCTTACAGGAAGCTAAAATGTCAGTACGAGATTAAGCATTGGAATTTAAAAGCTTTTAGGTTTGTCAAGGTACTGCAATGGTGATTCTTGTGAAAATATAGATATATTATCACACACATGCTTATGTGTATATGCATATATGTGTTCACAAGGAATACCCAAATTCCCTTGTGAAAATATACATAGAAGTATAGACCTATATAATTAAAAAGTCATGGTTGAGAGTAGGTTGATTCCCATATTTCTTTTCTATACTCAAATTCCTAAAGCTAACTGCCTAATTACTATGAAACATTTTTTATTCTCTACAAAAATAATTGCTGGAGACTTATCACTAAGAATATGGCGCAGCACAAATTACCTTCAGCCTCCCTGAAGTCTTTGATGTGCTGGTTGTTTGGAGCTTGTGCTCGCCAGAGGGATGCGATGTGAATAACACATAGATGAATTTCCTGATGTGGATGGCCAGCAGCTGCTTCTCTTATGACTTTAAAACACAATGATTCACTGTCAAGCCAACAAAACCCATCAATATGCTTATTACTCAAACCAGGAGCTAACTAATGTAGAAGGTGGTAGACATCTGGCTATATTAAGCACCAAGGAGGATTTCAACTCTCCTCCCCCACCCCCCCCCCCCGAAAAACCCCCACCACAAACCAAACAACCCAGAACCCAAACAAGTATTTTTCCTTTAGAATTCAAAGATGGGGTTTATGTTTCCAGTAGCTCTAATTAATATGACAGGTTCTCAGGATGTTTAACAGCTATGATCTATCTCCTATCCCATAATTAGTTGTTTGCTGTGACTCATCAGGACACTTTTTCTTGCTGTTCACATATTTTTAGTGATATTTGTAACTGAAACAAAAAGCCGGTTTCACCAAGCTGGGAGTCATCTCTGATTTCTAACAACATGGAGCTTTTATATTGCCTGTCAGTTGTCATCAAAAAAGAGCACCAGGCTACCACGGACAAGATGGCATTAGTGCCATTGAGTTGGGTGTGAATGTACGGCGTTTTCTCCTGGGCAAAAATATTAATTTATGTTGTTTATTAAGTTATGTTTATTAACATTTATTTAAAATGTTACTTGTCATTATCCTGCTGGAGACTAGAAAGTATACGTGATCAGAAGATCTGGCCAGTTAGCAAGCTGCTTATGAAAATCAATAATAGACATTATGGATGAATCTTTGAAAATCAATCTCTTATTTGTGTCTGTTCTTCTTTTGTTTTAGCCTTTAAATTGTGCTTGGACAAAGCTTCTCTAGTTTTTAGTAGGCATCGTTAAAGAAAAGTTTATTGAAGCTTGTTAAAATAGTTAAGTTTTCTTTCAATTAGCATGCTATCTTTTTAGGTGGGGTTTTGTTAAGAAAAGGTGAGTATAGTATGTTGTAACACTGTAGTGGCTCATTCTGTAGTTGAATATTCTTTTTATTTGATACAAATGAAAGCTCCTGATGCTGTAGACCTCTATTTTATACCTGAAAGCATATGAATCCTATGAATACAATTTATCATTGCTATGAGATTAATATTTAGCAAACATGACTGTAATTGCTGTTCCTCCAATGCTAAATATAACGTCTGTAAAGGATCTGGAAATGTTAAATGTGTAAACGCTACCTATAAAATGCTTAATATAAACATTTTAGTAATGCTTTGTTATTATTATCTTTTTGCCTTTTCTCAGTTCTAAGGTTGGATTTTGCGGTAACCTATTTGCGATTGCTGGTTTGGCTGAGAAGGAGTTAAAGGGTCAATTGTGTTTCATGCTGAAAGTTCAGAGAACAAGTAGTAGTTTGGGAGATACAGGATGTGACCTGAGAGAGAACTAGAAACAACCCTATTCAAAGATAAGCTGAACAGATTTATATATGATTTTACTATTCCCTTTAGTAACAATGCCAATTCTTGCAAATTAGTGAAGTTTGACTATGCATGATGTGCAGACTCTGACAGTTGAAGAGGTCTGGGAAGCCTCCTGATTACAGATCTGGTTTGAAGTGTTGTTTTTGATAAACTGAGCCAAAGTCAGAAAGCACAGTCGCTTCTGCTTCTCTCAAGGGTTCAGTTACTTGTGTCCTGATTCAGGATGCGCTTGTGAAATGACTTTCTGGTGCTTTATGACAAACACTCAGTTACACTGTTCATAGTTAAAGGAAGTGTTTTGGTGAAAGGGATGAATTAATTATATTTAATATGATGTAGAATTTTATGAAAAGTCATCTTTTACAAAACTTATGTGCCCACACTCTGATTTTTCTCCATTTTTGAGGAGCTACGTGCCCTGTATGCAAAGCCAGCTGGAGAATAAGCAGTCCTCCCAGTCTGTGCAGAGCCCCGGGGCTGTATCTTATTTTTTTGCAAGGCAAGATCATAATAATATTGATTTGTTTTACACATTTGCAAGCTCTAGCTAAAACAATGATGTTTTGCACAACAAAACATTTCCAAAGTTGTAAATGTTTTCTAGAGAAGTTCCTTTTTTTGAAAGGAATCGCTTCGCTCTATAGTGTATAATTAAGAACGGGCTGTTGCTATTTTCAGGATTTGGTGGAATGGAGGCAGACATTTGGAGGGAGGAGGTTGAAGAGAAGCAAACGAATGTATAAATTTTCACCTTTAGAAGACAAACACTCTGTTTCCAAATCAGATGTTTTGGCCTTCTGAGGCTTATCACAGCCATTGCAGTTGGTGGTGAGAGAAGGGCACTTCCAGGAGGTCACTGCTCCTGCTCTCAGTGGTGATGAAGGGAATCCACCCTGCAAATGAAGGCATTGGACTTCAAAGTAGCTCAGGGAAAGGTCCTGTCCATAAAAGATGGATTGATTCCCTTGAGGAACTTGCAGAAGTGTATCCTGGGTGTTACCTACTCCTGAGATCCAGCAGCAGGAGGCAGAGGGGTTGATCTCTTCTTAAAGAAATCATTTTACTAAAGTAATTCTGTTCAAAGACATTAGTTTTATTTCTGTTGGGTTTTACAAAAGTATTATTGGGTACTGAGAGAGAATTATGACCCCAGTCATAGCTGCCCTTGATTTATCTAAACACAGTGGTCATCCTGGTCACCATTCTCCTTTGCTCTGTAACGGTGTGGAGTTCAGAAAAGTTGAAGTCGTTTTAAAGGAGTGAAAAATAAGTTTCCTTTAAACTATGAGAGTCAAAGCTGTAAATTTTGAGGGATTATTTTTGCTTTGTTTCTCTTTTTAAAAAGCACTGGAGATTATACTTCTTTAGAAAGTGTCGCAAAGATGCTCCATTAGGCACAGTGGCTGATCTAAGTAAGAGTTAAATCATGAGATTATAGCTGGTAGCACGTTAGAGTCCTGTGTCCATGTGAGTTGGCAGGCAGGGTGTTACAGGAAAGCCCTCTGGCCTCTTACTTTTCAGACCACACAGCTACAGTTTCATGGCAAAATATTTTCAGTGCTGTGTGAATGCCAGCGCTCTGTGATTCCTGTGACCGCTCTCAGAGGTTGTGTGTGATTTGGCTCAAGCTGATGTTCGACATGTTTTTCTATTCACACTGAGCAAGAAGGAGAGTCACCGGGGGTCAGGAGATAGGAATGCAGCTGTCCTGGGTTTCCGTGCTGCCTTGTTACTTGCGCATAGACTATGTGGATATTCTGAGGCAAAGACTTTTCCAAGCCATCAGTTGGGCAAGAAAGGCCAAACTGTGGTACTGAAAGTATGGGTAATGAAAGTACTAAGCTGGTTGCGTTGCCGAAAAAACCTAAATAATAAAATCGGTTCCAGAGGTGCCAATGGTATGGTAGGGTTTTCCCAAACAGTGGATCTATTTGTTACCAGAAAATTCAGATCAGAGAAAAAAATGGAGGGAAATAGAAGAGAAACAGTGAATAAAATGTTTTAGGTGACAACTGGCTATTCCCTACTAACACAGGTTTATGTTAACATATTTTAGTTTAATAGGTCTTTTAAATGTCAGCCAATTACTCCTTGGTATTATTAGTGGTTTAGTGCTCTGAACATAAATTAGGGTGTATTAAAATGTGAAGCTCATGAAGGGCTACACAGATTATTTGTTCAGGGTTTCATGAGCATCAATTTGGTGCACACATCTAATTATAATCATCATAAGCAAGAGTGTATGGAATGTTCCAGTGCATGAATCTCTAATATTGAGTAATTCCTTATAAAAATGAGGCAGCCCATATGGGTGAACAGATGAAACGCTGTGAAATAGAGCAGATGTATGAGTTATGCAAAAGGTTCTTCATGCCTAATATTTACTGTCCATGAGGAGAGAGAATTTGTTATAAATCTCTGGAATTCTAGTTACTGAATACAACAATGGCATATAAAGCTGAGTCACCAGAGGTACTGCTGTAGAAGGAGATCCTGGTTTAAGGCTGTATTTGTAGAGGATGGTGTAGTGCTCTCTTTAGAGCAGTCATGAATGGAGTGCTGGATTCCTGTCCTGGTGAATGCCATCTAAATAATGGAGTGGACTGTTACTTGGACAGTGCTCTCAGTAATAACTTTGTATCTATTGTTCAAAATAATTGATTTATATTGAATAATTTCAGCTAATTCATGTTGCAGCTGGAGGGAGACAGTTGCTTATTATAGCCTGATTGACTTGAAATACTAATTCTGGATGGGATAGGCTGTAGCTGAAAAAAAAAAAGCATAGGTACTTAACTGATTATGAATGACTGTTTATTTGTGGTGAGTTACTTAAGGCAAATATAGTGGCTGGGTACACAGATTCTTGGCTTGTGTGTAAAGGATAAGAGATTCATTTCAAATGTTCATGAAACTTAGGTTTTGCATGATTAGGCTTTGTCATAAAGCCCAATACTTTACGAGATGATAAATAACTTTAAGAGCTTTTTAGTGGGAACAGCATCATGATGTATGAGTAAGTGTTGCTCCCTCTTCCTCTGCCCATGACTCCCTGGGCTTTGGACTCAGGTGCACCCCTGAGCAGAGCTGAGTTTCACCTTTTATTCTTTGCTACAGTGAGGAATAGCTTATTCATTGAAGCCCAGCACCTTTGGACCTCAGTTGTCACACACTTAGACCCATAAATAAATTGATATTGGTTTAGGCTTAGTTAAGTTAGCTATATATTTCCTTGTAACACCAAAACTGTACTACCTCGTGTGACACACATAGGTGTTAAGATTACAGGTAACAGAGATGGAGTCAATGGCTAATTCTGCTGGTTTAGAGCCAGAGGAAACCCAGGCTGCTTACTGCAGCCAGACACAGGCTTCTTAATGCAGTCACACGATTGACTGTATTCAATGTTGCTCAGGAAGGCTTTGTCACAAAACTGGAAATGGTGTTTTGGCATGTAGATATTGAAAGTGTCTCACAGCACACTCAGCTAGTGTTTCTATAAGTGTTAGAGTCAACAAGATTTATTTCAAAGATATAAATTCTTAGAGAACCCCAGCCTATTAAATGTCAAATATCAATAATGGCATTTAGGAGATGGAATTGGATGTGCTGGGCAAAGAAATGAAACCTAGATTGCTATATAGGCTACGACAGGTACCGATATCTTAGCATAAATACTGCTTGGTTACTTGGGATTTGTTACTGGTTAGTTAAAATATATTGAATGAAAAGCTTGGTCTGTCCAAATGATTTTGCAAGTGAAAGAGATGAAAGTGTATCTTACTGAAACGAATGAAAAGCAATGGGCAGATGACTTGTAGTGAATAATTTATTCATGAAACTTCCTATTTGCTCAGGAATTTGTTGCAAGCAGCTGGCAATAGTCTAGAAAGCATTTGAACTTGTTCTTATTCAGAGAGGTTATAATTTAGAGAAGTTAAAAAGTTGAATTGTTCACTGGGGGCTCCCTGGTAAGTTGGACACACTTTGTATAATTCGAGCAATTTTGGCTCACCTGTGTCACCTGAGATCCTGCTCCCTGATTAGAGAAATGAAACTCCTGGAGCAGTGCTCTTCATTCAAACCCAGGCTAATTCCCTGCGGTGTTTTGCCAACTTCCTGTATAGAGATAACATTTATGTGAGGGCCAGGCAGGGATCAGCAGAGCAAAAGCAACTAAACTTGATGTGCTGAAGAGGAAACTTCTTTATTTCAGTTCTTTACAGATTTCTCTGAGGGTGAAAACAGGTGAGCAATACCAGTTTCTGCTTAATCTATACCTTGCAAAACAAAAAGGTAATCTGGCCCATCTTCCTGGGAGCATTGCATTGCCTCTTCTTCTGCCAATCAGTGCAAGATAGGTAGCTAGTGAAGTGCCTTTTATAACCTCCTTAGGTATCATAGCCCTCTGCTCCATTACTATGTGTTTGAAAGCAAATGAATCCTGGGAATATGCCAGCCATTGACTTAAGTGTATGCTTAAGTAGCTTGTAAGATCATTTGAGGCCAAGTTTTTCAATAAAGGGGAAAGAAATGAGCATACAATGTCAAAAACAACAATCAGCATTGTTGTTTGTTTGTTTGTTTTTTTTCTGTAGCAATGTGTGCACAATCAGGATGCTCTGTCATACTAGGTTGTTTGCAGCCACTTCCATATACTGTCTAGTAATAACTATGTCAATATTGCTGGAGACACATTCATTTTGTTTTCCTGGAGGCACTTAGGGTGTACTCGGGAGTAAGTAATGTTTCCATGAGCTAAAATAATGCTCTATCCAATAGGGTTGTGTCTAAGGTACATAGAATTATGTTTCACAAATTGTCTTTATTGCTATAACTATCTTTTTTATATTTTTATAGTTCATTTGCTAAGCTAAGTAATGGTGTATAGCTGCTTACATTAAGGTAATAACAATTGTTTCACATTCTTCATTCTTACAATCTCTTCCCCTCTAAATACTCACTGAAGGCTTTATCAAAAGAATTATAAGTGCCATTGAAATTCAGACCTTCAGAAAACACTAATGCCATAGGAAGAATTTGTCTGTAGTCTGAAATAAAAATTAATTGTAAGAGGATTGTCACTTTTGAAAAGGACTGCAGTAGAAATTGCTTGGTAGTATCTGACTTTTTAATTTAGTGACAGATACAAAACCTGGCGACTGCATCTTCAGCCACCATAAAGGAATCCAGCCAGTACTTCGCTTTTCTGTTTGTAGATCACTTCTATATGATACTGAGTGTAATAATGCCTGAATTTCAGAAACCACATAGTGGAAATCCTTCCCTTCTAATACAGGGTTGTTTTTTTGATCCAGTTGGGAGCTTATGAGGTTCTGTGAGTATTTCTCTGTGTCTGAGCAAGAGTGTGTGGTTGCTTGGGAAGAGCTGATGTTAGCTGCTCATTTATTCCTTTGGTTCTTTTTCCTGTTGAAGATTTATGTGGCATAAATGTTAGCTTAAATACAAGTTTGATAAAATTGGAGTCCTGAAGCTTTCAGACCTGTTAAGGCAATGGTATATGACTGTGTGATGACAAGGCACATCAGTATTGTGGCATGATAACATAGGCATCCCAAAGGAGTAATTAATTTTCTTAAAGCTTATTTTCATAGAAGAGTTCAGTCTGGTTTTTAAAGTCCTTGTGTTGCAATAGAAAAGTACATGTGAAGCCTTCCGTGTTTTTGAAGAATGCAAAATTGCTCAGATTGGTTCTTACATGGTCCTTACAAGGAAATCCCCCAGAGAGAATCTTTTACTTGTTCCCCCATCCTTGTTCTAATGCCTTTGTTTCCTCCTTTGTTTGCTGTTGTGATGAGTTACAGTGAGGTCCTTCAGATGTCCCAAACTGAGTGGCACTGAGGAGAGTAGTTCTCAGCAATTGATGCTTTCAGAATATGGTGTATGACAACAGCAATAAATATGCAGTTGCTTCTGAGGCAGCTCATGGAAACAGGAGTGTTTTAACTGACACTGTTTTCAGTAGCACAGGCCCTGGGGAGTCTCAGACAAAGGAAGTATTCCACAAGATTTTAGGAAACAGAGTTCTGTTCAATTATTCATATTTTCACTGGGTTTCCATTTTTTGAGACTGGCATAAATTACTTGTCACTGATTTGGTTTTGAGGACTTTTGTGTGATTACTTCTGTTTAAAGAATATTAGAAACACTATTTGAAATGGTAACTATGCTGCAAATTTCAAAGGGGTTGGGGACTGCCTGGAAGTCAGATGGAGTTGGGAACTCGAACCCTTGGGCAAAATCTTGGTTCTCATGTCCATCATTAAAATTGACCTGTAAATAGCTTAAGGGCAAAGAGAAGGCATATTAAGTTTTTCCATTTATGTGCTAAAGCGCACACACAATTCAGGAAGGTGATGCATAGGCTGAAAGGAGAAGTCTGGATAGCAGGATACTGAAGTTTTGTGGAAGAAAGAGACTTGTCACATATCCTGTTTTGGAAAAGACAGTTTGGGGATTGACCCTTTTCAACAGAGACATAAAAAATAAGATTAGTTCTGGGGCAGTTGTGGTGGTAGCAGGTAATAACTAGGAAATACCCATTGCCATGGCCAACATGCAGTTTTTACTGTATGAATACAGGAGTTTACTTAAAGGATGGAAGGAGAAAAATATGCTTGAGATGGCGAATGCTTGCTGTGAAACAAAGAGAGGTCTTGAGTTTCCTAGAGTTTCTAGACTGACCTTCTGTTGAATTCATCCCACTTTGGTTGAGGAGGAGAAAACCATGAGCAGTGATGTTTATGAAAGGTGTCGGTCCCTCTCTTGAGGACAGTCATTAAGAGGACTTGCCCAACAGGATGGAGTCCTGATGGGAGCAGTGCTAGATGTGCAGACACTCTGGTCTCTTGGAAAATTAAGGCTGCCTTGATTATCCCCAGGAGACTGTAATCTTCAAGTAAGAGAGACATATGTTAACACTGTCTGTTTTAATATCGTCTTTTTGTTGTCTTGCTCCTACTGGGAGAATAAACTATTTTGAGTATGAACAGATTGTTTATGGTGTGCAGCAGGAAGAGCAGCATCTATCAAACATAAAATGTGCAAGAAGCTTGCAGGATGTGGCCCAGGAGCGGTATTAGGATCAAATGCTGGCACAGCATAGTGGGAAGGGAGAGACAAGCATGGAGAGGAGTACATAACTCTCAAAAAAATTGATTGCAACCCAAACTTGTTTGCAAGTCCCAGTAGGCCTCACCCAAGGTCTCGCCAGGTGAGATGCAGGGTGGAAGTAGAGGTCCCCTCAGATCCCAAGAGTTAAGTCATTTTTGACTTGATAGTTTTAAAGCTGTTTCTCTACTTTATAAAGGGTAACTTTCAAATAACTATTTATTTTAAAATCATAGAATCATAGAATAGTTAGGGTTGGAAAGGACCTTAAGATCATCAAGTTCCAACCCCCCTGCCATGGGCAGGGACACCTCCCATTAAAGCATGCCACCCAAGGCTCTGTCCAAACTGGCCTTGAACACCGCCAGGGATGGAGCATTCACAACTTCCCTGAGCAACCCATTCCAGTGCCTCATCACCCTCACAGTAAAGAACTTCCTCCTTATATCCAATCTAAACTTCCCCTGTTTAAGTTTTAACCCATTACCCCTTGTCCTATCACTACAGACCCTAGTGAAGAGTCCCTCTCCAGCATCCTTATAGGCCCCCTTCAGATACTGGAAGGCTGCTATGAGGTCTCCATGCAGCCTTCCCTTCTCCAGGCTGAACAGCCCCAACTTCCTCAGCCTGTCTTCATATGGGAGGTGCTCCAGTCCCCTGATCATCCTCGTGGCCCTCCTCTGGACTTGTTCCAACAGTTCCATGTCCTTTTTATGTGAGGACACCAGAACTGCACACAAAATAAGGGATGGTGATATCTTAATGATGTTCCCCGGTAATTTATTCAGAAAATGAACCCAATATGAAAGCATGGAAACCTTTGTTTACAATATTTGCATGCTGACATACAGTTCAGTAGCTGTATTGTTTTGATTTTTTTTTTCTTTTTTCTATTCAAACTTACAATGTTCTTACTTCCCAGAACAGCTGTACTAAACCAATTACGGTGCAGTGGTTTCCTGGAGTTTGATTTTGGCAGAAAATTTATTTATTATGGTAGAACAAATACAAATATCATACCTTACAGTGCTGCTACCTATTTATGTGTTATGGTCTAACTACTTAAGAAACTGAGTCCAGTTCAGTTTCTAACTCAGCAGTCACTATTCCTGAAGTAACTTACAAATTATTTATTATCCCAGGAGTTAAATACTTCACTTCCAGATGGGTGGTAGAGCTGTGTAAATATCACAAGATCGTGCGTAGCCTTTCTTCTTCTAGTAGATTAGATATTCCAGTCATAGATGTGACAGAAGATTTTGAAAGACTTGAGATATGATTATGGAAATATTTCTTATGTGTAAATTGGTTATCTTGCAAAAGGAATCTTTCTTCCTGTCCACTTCAGGCAAGAACCACGTAGGTTGAGATTTATGTAGTTCCTTTGGTCTGACTCAAGTGCAGTGTAAATAGGAAGGCTCTGGGGAGTCACAAACTACACATCAAGATTTGCACAATATAAATTTTCCTGGATGATTTCTAAGTTTTCCATAGTCCAACACAAGAGACATCTCCCAGTAACCACACTGTAAAGGGATTGGGAATGCAGACTGATAAAATAATAGGTCCTATGAGTCTCTGTGAAAGCATTTGAGAAGCAAAGTATCTCGAGTATTGGCTAAAATGTGATTCCTCACAATTTAAACAGCATTGTTTCCTGGTATGAGTCTCAAAATACTGGAAGAAATAAGAATAACCCAGGAAAGGTACATCTGCATTCAACTAGGATTTGACTGCTGTGGAAATCGGGGAAATAGGATATATGATTTCTCCTATGTTACAACAGTTAAAACTGTGCTGCTTTGGATGTTAAGACCTGACAGAGTTTAGCAAATACGGGTGGGACAGGCACTGTGCAAAGCATAACGGCGATGTTTTATTTCCAAGTTAGGGTGGCCTAAGGGTATACAAGGAGCAAGAAATTGGTTTACAGCTGTTCAGTGTATGCTTAAGGATGAAATTGCGAGAGGCTATCTCCATGCGCAGATTTCTAATGTCTGAAGTGTTGTCAAAAGATTAGAACAGGGATAGAGGAAGGGAAGACGATGGAGAGATGCAGAGATGGAAGAGAAAGGGTGGGAGGGAGAGAAGGATGGAGCAAAGAAGAAAAAGTTGGGAAGCGGTGTTGAAAATTTTCTTGGTAAATACCATAAGGTGTTGCTGCATAAATACTTAATCATTTATTGTGAAAGCTGTGGTCTCTTCTTCAAGAACATGGGAGCTGAAGGGAGTATGCTGTCCTGAATTAATACTTAAGCCCATAGGCCATAATTAAATATGGAATTTGCCATCCAAATGAGTTTGATACCTGTGCCCGGAGCACCAACATCTATGAAGTCAATCAAATGTGGTGCCATTATCATACTTATCATGCTAAGCAGTAATGATGAGAAATGATGCACTGATTTTGCTTGAGGTATCCATTACTTGTGTGACTGGTACTTACTTTTTACATATAGGCAGCATCATAATCAACTTTCATTAAGACTCATGTTGACTGCTGATTTAGTACAAAGAGTATTTCGACTAAATTTAGCATTTTGGATAGGACATGATAATTATCTGGTGTTGACATTCAATTTTGTAGGCCTGAAGTTTACAAACAAATCCCACATCTTTGTTAGGTGCATTAGCAATTGAAATACCCTCCTAAATCACTGTCTGTGTAAATGGTTAATCTCTGCAATCAATCTTCCTTTTCTTCAAAAATAAATTTCTGAGAAATTTGCATAATTGGCCGTGCTTGGTAAAAGTCTGATGTATAATGTTGTCTTTTAAATGCACTGCTACCTGGAATCGTGATGAAGTGTCAACATGCAGGAGGTAAATATAAAACAAGCATTTAGTAAAAGATGCAGCTGATCTCGTGAGGTGAGAAATATGTAACATCTAGTTAATAATTTGAAGTGACTTTATATTTTGATGTAGGGCTTTCACAATGACGGATGCGAGAGAAAAGGACAGAACTCTATTGCATCAAGAAGCTTTAATTTGCATTGAACTTTGAAGTGAAATTTACACTGAAAAGTGCTTTTAAAATGCAGTGAGGGTGATGCAAATGAATGTCCTCACTTCTGTTTGCAAATATATGAAGATCACTGTAAGGAGTTAGTATGGGCTGATGCCTCTGTAAAGGCATAGGTTTCTCAGTAGCTTGATAGCTGCTGCCTGGCCCTGCAAACTGCTATGATTAAATTAGCCAGCAGGATTTTACCTGCATTTCCTCTCATAGGTTATGCTGGAGTCATGTCACTTTGCTATTTAAATTCTGGGTGGCATGGCCATCGTTGTCCCACTCTTCAGCATGTGTTCCTAAAGCTGTCCTTGTCAGCAGTGTGGGCTCACTGACACCACTGTGGTCAGGCCCACAGATCTAACTACAGCATGGTATGTTACAAAACCTGCAGTCTCAAGCAAGTGCTATGTATCATACTGCTGCTCTTTTTGTCTGAGGTATGTTTCATACAAGGTGAACATCCACTATTACCTGAGCCCCGTTAGTGGGACAAGGCATTATGGGATGACTTAAGGCTGTCCGAAGGATATGACCCAGAACTAGATCCGGAGATGTGGATTTGACTGTTGCTGGCTCTCCAGTATGTAATGTTGTCCAGCCCAGGGTGAAGTACACTCCTTGGGTGGTGAAAGCTTGGAGTCTTGTGATGACAAAATAAACCAAGGAAACTTTGCCCTGGAATGTTATTCAGTAGCTGAGTTGGTGGGGTACCTTATATCTATGTACTGTGTTTCTATATTACATTATTAGTACAGATGCAGTAGTAGATTATGATCTTGTATTTTGCAGCTATCTGAGGATTCATTCCCTTTAAGAGGGAAATGTGCAGTCATTCCTCTGATAAAATAAACAGGCATTGTTTCAATAATATATATGCATTCACCCTATTAATGCCTCAGGACATGCTTGTAGTGCCCTATTCCAATGTTCCCAGGATAGGGAGCAGTAGCAGTGATAGTCCAGAGTAGGCAGAGCCTGCTGGAGATGGCTCTCCTCATCTTGTTTCCTCTTTATTGCTTCCTTGCCCAAGCTTTTAACAACTTATGTCAGAGAGAGCCTGAATTTTCAGGGAGGGCCTATGTGTGCAGCTTCAGGTAATTTTATCTCTGAAATACAATTTAGTTTTGTCTTTTGTAGACACATGGAGTCAAACCAACAAATACAGCAACACTACTGTAAATAATAAAGAATGCAGTTCTGCTTTTAGGCACTGGTGTGTGAGACAGCACTGCTTTGCACAGGGACAGCATCTTCCCTTAAAATACAAGGTTTATGAGGAAAGAAATACTCTGTTGTCCCAGAAACGACATGCTTGTTGCAAGCTACTTCAGAATCTCTGCATAGCTCTATAGTAGAGCTTGATTTATTTATTTATTTGTAAAGTAAATTTTGAACATTGCTTTTTCACTGGATTGGAAAGTAGTGAAATTCCTCTGTTACCATCAGAGTTGTATAGACTTATCTGCAGTAAGCACCCAAGAAGTAGGTCAGTTTTGCTTCTCTGCTATGGTACAAAGAGTTCAGATTCCCTAAGACTGCTGACAGCTCTGCCATAACATAAAGCCCTGTAGTAACCCCAGGGCTGTGGAGGATATTGCATGCCCTGAAAACTACTGTTGGGGCAGCTGTGATGTGAAAATGACCTGGCCACACCACTGGTAGTGTCTCTAGCATGTCCTTCAGATGTGCAGCTTTTGTGTTTGCCTCTCCTTTCCCTGGAAATAGATGTAACGAGTGATATCCGCTTTCTAGCGTGTTCTATGCTCTGTGTGATAGATGTCTTATGACCTCATCTCTGCAGGTGCTATGATGAGGCTACTGTGATATGTCTTGGGCTTTTACGGTACAAAAACCTGTTGGTATGTTTAAGAATCTGTATTTACCCTCTCTAAATAGTGATGCTTGCTATATCGAATGCTTCCTTCATTCCAGCAGTTCCTTTGGAGAAGATAGCAGGTATATCTTGCAGCACCCTGGCCATTTTGTAAGTCATGACTCATGGGCCAGAACCAACTAATGTAATCTGAGCAATGATATGTAATATCTGCAGCTGTCAACTGGGGAGGAAAGAAGTTCAAGTGAGGGTGCAAGTGTGATGAGAGGATTGGTAATGCTAACAGTGTGCTGCACGTGGTGTCAGTGTGGATCTTAAGTTACAGAAGCATGAGGTATCAAATTTCCATTCTTCTCTATGTTCGTTATTCTTCTCTATGTTTGTTAGAGAATTTAAATTCTTGTGAATGGTGTTCACACTGTGGACAGGGTGTTCACTACTACTTGAAAAAAAAAAAAAAAGAATTACCATGTAGCACTACACACAGCCAGAGATGGGATTGTTTTCCTCTTATGTTTGAACCATGACTGTACCATTAATGACAAACTTAATTCATCATCTTTTTCTAGTTGAAAGAATTAGCCATGCTTGTTTTGTATTCTAATTCCAGTTTGTTCTTTATTTTCGATCTGCTGGGGTTTTGATGTACACAACACACTGAAGAACCGAGTTGATGAGATTTCTGTCACTTTTTTAACACAATGCATTGTACAGACTAATTTAATCTGTTTCTTCATTGTATATAATATGCTGTAAAATTTTACTGTCATCCTGCCATGGTAAATGCTGACATGTACGAACTCAGTGTTATGCTTTGGGGTGGAAGATCTTAGGACAAAAGAGTTGTGTGCAGTCAGATGGTGGGCAAAGCCCACTACAGTGAGTGCTGCTGGTTTTGGTATGCCTTTTGGTTTTTCTGTACATGTGCAGTGAGGAATCAGGAAGGCTTGTAAGTCTTTGGGGATTCTCCAGAGCCTTGGCTACGGCTTTTTTTCAAGCCCTTTCATTCTGTTCCCATGAGAATGAGACGATCCACAAGAAGCACACTGCATTTTAAAGGCAGGTGAATTTTTATTTCTGCTGAAACTGCAGACAAAACTGTCTGGACTTGGGTACAGGCAAGTTTACTTTCCTTTTATTTTTTCCCTTAAAATCAGCAGCTGATTAGGCTGGTGATGTCCACAGATATAGGTGTGAGAGCCATGGAGGTCAGCAGCACTGTTCTTCGTAGTCACGTGCACTCACATTCATTTTGCAGCTCTGTCACTTTGCCCTCTGCGTGAGCAGGGCCAGAGCATATCGAAGGGATGGGGTTTGGGTGGCAGAAGTTGTACAGTCTTATTGATCAGTGATTTCATTAGTTCTGTAGATAGAAACACTGATGGCTTCGCTGAGAATCCATTTCACTTTCTGTGGCTGATAATGGATTTGGGGAAAAGACTTATGGAAATGAGCAGTAATTAGTAGTATTGACAGAGATGCCGACTTTGACTATTACTATTTTTTTAACTTTCCTATTGACTGTGACTTGCTCTCCAGGCCAATCTCCTGATTAGTGGTCTACCTTTTCCGACCATTTTATTACTCCTGTAGGCAAGCTGCAGGAATCTGCCTTCTCCTCTGCTGAAGGCAGGGTATACTAAGGAAGCCAGATGAGTATTTTTGAAGCACTGTGTCCTTCATGTTTAAGATGGGTGCATTGGGTTATGTGGTTTCATCCCAGAAATATATTTTCTGTCATCTTGTGTGCAGTTAAAGCTGCAGAGGGAATCCATACTGCCTCAAGTGAAAGTCCTGTAGGCTCTTACCTGCCTGCAGTATGCTTTCTTTACTGGGAAGCTTGAGATGTGCACAAACAAAGGCACATCTGCTGGAAATAAGGAAGTGATCTTTCCCTTTTTGTTTATCTATTTTGATAACACAGCTGTTACAACACAGCCTCAACTCAGACCTCGAAAGTGTATTAATAGAATCCTTTAGGATGGAAAAGACCTTTCAGATCACTTGAAGAGTCCAACTGTAAGCTGAACATTGACAAGTCCACCACTCAGCCATGTCCTTCAGTGCTGCATCTATATGTCTGTTAAATACCACAAAGGTCTTTAATACCTCAACCACTTCCCTGGGCAGCCTGTTCCAGTGCTTGACAAACCTTTTGGTGAGGAAACTTTTCCTGATGCTCAAGTATCTGTCTGGGATAACCTGGTATTACTCTCCACTGGAACTGCTGTGATTTAAGCTTTCTGAGAATCTAGTCTTTTATTTCTCTGCCACCAATCTTTCATACTTCAGGAGATCTAGCTGTAAGATCAGTTGCTTTGGTACAAGCAAGTAGTTACAAGAAATATTTTATTATCAACCCAGTTCAAATCTTAAAAGGCAATGTCCTGGACTAAAGTTGAAGGTCAAAGTTTTTCTCCCTTGCCTCATGACCACCTTAAAAGTTCGGGCAACTCCAAAGGCTTCCTTTTGTTTGTGCTCTTTCCTGATTTAAGCCACAGATTCCTGTGTTTCCCATGATATGTTAACATGTAAAACATGAAGGGTTTTCTAGTGTTTTCTTCTGTGTTTCTCATTGTGGATGCAGTTTCCCACTTGATTATTTTCAATGTTTTTCATAAGTTAAAGAACTGTACAGCCATGCCTTTCACAACCCATCTTGGGAGGAGTACAGGGGAGTTCCTCAGGCATGTGGTTGAAAGAATCAGTTGTTTGTTAATTATTATAAAACTTGCAACTAAACTAAACCCTGATCTAATCCTGCAGTCAGGTCAATATGGACATTGACTGAATCCGGAAGCAGTTGATGATTTTCTCTTGATTCTTTTTAAGATGGAGTGTTATAAAAGAAATTACTCATGTACATGAGGCTCTATTGCATGTCTGTGGCCTAAGATCCACCTATAGGTGCCCCTTGTTTTCAAGCAGAGTTACAACACTCACTGTATTGCTCCCATGTGTCACGATGCTTGGTGTCGTGGTTAGGGTGGCCATGTAAATTTGGGAGCACTTCTAAATACCATGTTAGTAAGTCAAAATATTGAGATGGTGAAAGAGTTAGAAAAGTTGCATTTTACTTGGAAACACATGAGAGTCCAAAAGTTCCTTAAGTGCCTTTGTGGATTTTGCTCTTCATTTCTTCACCCTGTAAAATGCATTTGCCCTTTGCCCCTGTAAAAGGGTCTGGGAAAGCTCTGTAACCTGTTCATATTTAACTTAGCTAATGAGATACTGAGCTGGGGAATTACTGTCTGTATAATATGAAGGAAAAAAAAATGCAGCATGCTTATTCTGAAAACATGTTTAATCCCTTTGTACTGCCAGGAAAAAATTACTTTTATGGATCCTGAGTAGGGAAAGGGACTATTTCCATGTGTTAGTTTGCTGGGCTAAGACACAGTCTTCAGGAAAATATTTTTTTTGGAAGGCCAGAATATTATTTCTAAGATGATAAATAAAACCAGGAAATATGACCTGTGATAATGTTCCCAAGCCAGAGCTATGCCAGTTAATGCTCACAGAGGTGATGCTGGCGCGCTATTTTCAGAGAGCAGTTAAGAACGCTGCGCTCAGAAGATCTGTGCACTGCACAAACAGCTCGTGCTGAAAATGCAGCCAGCACACTACTTCTGCTAGCACATGGTACAGCCAAGAAAGCAAAACAGATCTTCAGGTATAGTGGGTTTGAACCTTTTTTGGCAATAGGTCATCCATAGGTGTTAGGAGCATATTGATATTACAAGAAAATTGGTGCTTCAACTTTCGGAAGAGAATTTTTATCCATTATTGCTATTTAAAGCCAGCTGCATTCAAATTTGTGTATCTGCTGTGAGAAATCACTACTGCAGAAAACCTGCCAGCTTATCTTCTATAAGGTAATGCCCTGAACAAATATTTTACTATCCAGGAGAGAAAGCTGCTGAGCTCTGAGTAGCTCTAGGCTTTAAAGGGTGCAAGAAAGGGACATGTTCTCCACTGCTGTGTTTGGCTTGATAAATTAGGATAGTTATAACATACCTGCTTTCCTAATGATAGTCAAACTGAAATTCTTCAACAGGCCTGTAAATAAGAGACAGATAAGAGGCAAACCACATTCTTAATGAACTCTATTCAGTGGTGATTAATAAGATCAACATACTTCTAAGCTTAGTATAAGAGCGCAGCTGCATAGTTTCTGGACTACAGCTAAACTGTCAACAGTCTAATTTGGTTGCTGGCTGTTCTTTGGTATTGTGAGAGAACAGCTTCGTAAGGAGATGTTTCCTGAACCTTTGAAACCTCAACACAACATTTATGTGCATATGTCCATATGAAAGATATAAAGAGTTCCTTAGTAGTTATCTGCAACATACATACACTTATTTTTTTATTTGTTTTTTTTTCTACTTTAGGATGTATTAGCTTTCAGATGGGATTGACTACGGGGTTTTTTATTATGAATATACCTGCATGTACACATGCTGACTCCCACTGGCTTCAAAGAAGTTTAACCGGGAAGTAGGAAACTTTCTGGGCCAATCCCTTATTGAGCTCAGTGATCCATGTAACAGGTCAAAAGAAGATGAAATGAAGCACATACTTTTAGATGAATGACTTTGCATTTTGGGTCTCTTTAGAATCTACACTAAATTCTCTGACTCCAAGTGACTAAAATCAATGTCCAAAACATATTTTTTGGCATAAAACATAGAGCAATGTGTGGTGGGATTTAAAAGTGGGAATGATGGCATAAATTGCTATTTATTATTGATATTCTTGGTGAGTCACAAAATCCTTGACTTTTTCTCCTGACAGATTGCTTATGCCTTAGACTGTTTCTTGCTTCTCTCCTGCATGTGCCAACCTGAAGCCTTAGTGAGGCTTCATAGTAAGCTCTATTAAGCCTTCCATGGCCAGAGGCAGAACACTTACTCATTTAACAATTTTAAATCGTGGCTGAAGATATCCCATTTTATTGTTTGCTTGGGTTTCTTTATTTTTTTTTCCTTCCCTCTTGCTTGTGTTCTCATGGAAAAACCTTTCCCTTGTGCTTAACCTTGTTCAACAGCAGGATAGAAAATCCTTAGCAAGTAGATTGATGGTGTGAAGGCCAAAGACTTTCCCTTGTATCCTGCCTGTGAGTGAGTGGTGCTGGGCATCAAGTTTGGTGGTGAACTGCCTGCTTAAGCTGCATCGATCTCCCTGTGTGTGTCCTACCAAACTGCTCTTCAAAAAGAATGCTCAAGTTTTTCTACTGTTATTCAAAGTAGTGTATATAGGAGATATGTGTACCTTCATCACTGAACCTTTTTAAATTCAGTTACTTTGACATAGTTTAGACTGGAAAGGCTAAATTCATCCCAAATGCCATCCTTGTAGGTGGCGTATTGGGAAAATAGGCAGTTCTGTCTCTGTGTGGTTGATTTGCAACTGAAGGTCTCCATGTGGAGTATCAGCACCATGTATAAAGCTGAATTAGACCCAATCAGACTGAATTACCCCATCAGACTCCTACTTGCTTGGCCCTCTGGAGAAACTCTCCCAGCTCCCTCTGTCCATTTACTGTAGTGGGAACAGGAGAAATGATAGCTGTGGCTCTGTTATGTGATGACTCCCCAAAACTGTCTGTGAAAACAAATGCAGAGACCAAATCTGACTTACAGGTAGTGGTGCATCTTAATGACTACTGTTACTGAAGTCAAACAGATACCATGGTGCTCAGTTTCAACCTATTGTAGGATAGCTCCGGGCAGAAGCAACCTTTCTTTGTTTTGTTATTAACACTTGCTTTAATAGTGTGTGGTCTCCTTTCTTGGAATAGGTCCTGTGCTCAGGATTGTGAAGCAAAGTAGAGTCAAGTGTGTGCTCTGACAGGCTTGTTTAGATCTGTAATGAAGAGCAACTGAAGAGCTGTACTAGTGCTGGAGATGGTGTAACATGGCATTAGACAGTGAGCTCTATCTAGGTGGGTTTTGGAAGGGGTAACTTTGCAGTATCGCAGTCCTGTGTGACACTTGGCATTGATGTCAAGCAGTAGCAAAGATAGACGTAGTATACTATACATGAAGCTGGTGCTACTGATTATTAGAGCTCTGAAAGGTTAATAATTCACATAGGTGCAGTTTTGGTTAAGAAGGAGGGCTTCCTGAGGTTGGGACACTGCCTCAAATGGAGTAATGAGTTCTGTTGTAGTTAAAATGGTCTTAATTGCAAGCAGCGACATTTAATGCCAACCAGCTGATCCTTTTTCAAGGGGATTCAGGAGCAGGGAATAAACCTCTCTAAGTATTTTTCTGGCAACAAAGGGCACACTTCCAGTTCTGCTCTGAATGATTGCACCTAATGATTACCCTGAGGAACCTTGTCTGTCAAAAACATGCCACTCATCCCTGATCTCATTTAGGCTTTAATAAAGCATATGACCCAAAGTCTTTCAGTTCAGTTCACAGATTCAGTGCCCTATGCATTTAATCAGGGAGCTTAAAAGCCACTGGTGTTTAATTCTCTAACCTACCTTGTCCCCGCTCCCATCTCCCAGCCTTCCTTTTGATGTTGAAACTTTTGTTGCATTGTGGGGAAAGCAGCTAGCTGAGATCATGGAAGAGCTAAGAGGGATGCTCCAGTGTGTCCCACCCTACTTTAAGGGTGAGACATGGCAGGTATTTGACAGTGGTACAGGAGAGTTGTGGAGTACTTGAAGAGTAAAATCATGCAGGAGGATTTCAGTTAAGGATTCTGTGTTGTTTTCTTCTCGGGTCCAGAATCCCACCTTTTTCATTGTCCAAAAAAAAAAGATTAAATTAACATTTAATTTTTAAAAGATTAAATTAAAATTTTAATTTAAATTAAATTTTAAATTAAAGACAGTTTGTTTAAGCTTGAATGTGACAGGCTCAAAGAGAATCAGTACACAACATGTAAGTCAAAGTGATAGAGACTTGAAACAGCCTTTGTGTCGTGAGAAACATAAACTATGAGATTCTTTTTCAAAAGATCATCAGTAGTAAAAACTTCAGGAGCCACTGCCTTGGAATTCCCAACCAGGAAGAGTTTGGAATTGCATATTTATGCTTTGGTTTTGGAGTGTTTTTTTTTTTTTGCCATTTCTTGGGAATATACAATTTAATGCCTATTAAATCTCTCTTTGAAATTCTGGCTGAGTGGCAAAATTGAGTCACAATTCTCATACATTAAAAATTAAAGACTGGGTTTCCTTTGCAGTTTGCATCTCCAGAATTCCTGTTGAAGTTCTGCCTTCTCCTTCCCCCTCCTCTTTTTTTTTTTTTTTACCATGAGACTAGAATTATTAATGGATTATGTATCAAGTTAATTATCATTTCATCCCTAACTTTGCCTAAAACTTTAGGCCCAATGTCCTAACTCCAGTAGAACTGATAGTTTCAGATGGGCAAGAGGAATGCGGAGCAGCTGGTGATGGTATCAACAAGCTGGCCAGTGTGAAGCAGCTCCAGTATCACTTGTTAGACCTGAGATCTAATGAACTGCTCATGTGCTGTTTTTTTTTTTGTCTTCAATGACAAATTGGGGGTTTTGGATTTGGGTTTTCTTCTTTTTCTATGGAACTTCTCCTTCTAGGGGAGATAGATTTCTGAGCAGGTTTGTGTGCAACTGGGCACCTTCAGAACCAGTCTTTTAGCTACTGCTGAGGCGCTGGAAAAAGCTTTTCTTTTTAACTCTGTCTGGTTCTTCCTATAGAGCAGATTATGAAGCTGTGCTAAATGGGAGAAAAACATCTGTGTCATGAAAGGAATGTTGAAAAGGGCAAATACTCTCAAGACAAGCAAATAAGCAAACTCCAGCAGTGCCAAATATAAAATCCCCTCTGTTTTCCTTTTTAAAGTCTAAAACAACAGAGAGGCTGCATTCAGCAGAAAAATAATAGTACTGTCTCCCAGGAGACAGAGCTGTGACAACTACAATGAGCACAATTTCATTCCCATGATGTGACTAGCACTTCTAAGGTACAGTTTGCCTGCCATAGGATGATCAAAAAATGATAAAGTACATGGTCAAAGCCCGTAAATCTTGCTGCCTTTCATCCATATGATGATCCTTGCTAGTAAAAATGAAAAAGAGAGAAGGCAGGAGATCTTCTGCAGTATGCCTGAAAGTGTTCAAAGACTTCTTGCCTCCTGAGAGAGCCTCATCTCCTGCAGCTGCTGTTATTGTGCTGACTTTCAGAGTGGGGTTTGGAACTGATCCCAAACTTATTCCCATTATGGGAGGCTTTTCTGTCAACTCAAGATCATTGCTTGTTGCCAACCACTGCAATGAAATGAATGACAGACCATAGGTATGGAAAACCCGCTATATTCTTGGACTTTTCATTCAGTTAATTACATGGTTTTAATGATTTCACCCACAAGAACTTGACACTTGCAACCTTAGATTTTGGGAAGTCACACAGGAGCTGAATATTAGCGGCTTTTTATTTTATAGTTTTCACGGCGTGATCTTTTTCCTGCAGGTGAAATGATTTTTTGATTCAATATCCTATGCATACGTAATGTAGGAATTACTCCACAAGTATTCTTTGAGGTGGGCCCATTTTAATATAAAATACAAAGTCCAAAGTGATGAAATCTTTATTTTTAACTTTGGCATTAGTTGCTTGAAAGGATGTAATTCTCAGAAATAGCATTTTCACTTTCAGTATAAGATCATGTCATTTTGCACCATGATGATATGAGAAGCTGCTGCTTTTGAGACAGGCAGCTGCAAAGCCTAGCTTGGTTAAAAAACACAATAGAGTAGGTGCAGAATTATCTCAACAGCCATTGCCAGCATTGAAAGGAACTGTCATCAATCCACCTCTTCCGGAGCCTTATGCACCAAGAGAGTTGGCTGGTTGGAAACTCCTTTGAGATTCTTTGCTTGCAGAGTAAACCCAGTATTAGTCACTGCTTATGAGAATGCTAGAGAACATTCCTTGTGATTAAACAGATCTTAATTCCAAGGAACTGCAAAAGAAGTCATTTAGTAACCAAAGGGGATGGTGGGGAGGAACAGTAGCAGGACTGTTTTCTTCAAGTAAGTGCTCCTTATTCCAAGAGGGTCAAAGGGACTTGGCAAACACAGGGCATGTCGAAGAGAGAACTATAGTCTGGAGGTTATTGTAGGTACCAGGACAAAGTGTGAGGAGGAACAGAGGACACAAGCATACTTGATTACATTGAAGATGCCAAAAAATACAGAAAACACAAGGGAAAACCAAGGGCATAACCACAACTTCCCAGATGGTATTAGATGCTTAGTAAGGAGACATACCAGGATGGAAGATCTCTCCAGGTATCAATCTTTAGTTTTAAGCTCTCTTGTGGACTTCCCAGTACTTTCAGGGAGGGTGCAGACCAAATTTAAACTCACTGAAGTATTGCTTTTGTTAATAATCTTTTCTGGAGCACATTCGATGTAATTTGCAGATACCCAGTGACAGGCTCACCAGCTCCAGAGACCTGATGCTGCTGTCATGCTACTCTGGGGTAGATGTGCCAGTAGAATTGGAGAAAACCTTGACTGAGGTGCAAGAGGCTGCAGCTACTTGTCCCTTCTAAAGTACAGCAGAACTGTGTAATTCTCTTTTCCCATAAAGGACAGAAAAGCATCCATTTTCCATATGATCCTTTTTTCTACAGCTGCTGCACCTGGTTAGCCTCTGCTGTACAAAGGCCAGAGCAATAACAGTGAGCAAAAGGCCAGGGATCAAATAGCTTGTTGTAGCTTTCTCCTCCGTGTCTCATCCATCAACATACTAGGGTCTAGATTTATGACATTGCTGGATACTCAAACCTTCCCATGGTTTGGGTTTGGTTGCACTAAGCAGAGAGGATGATATACTGATCTCTAACACTTCTGAAGTAATTCTGTTAAAGGGAATGTATTTGCAGCTGCATCAGGTGCTCTGGATATGAGCATCTTCTGCTGGCCAGTTGCTGGTGGGCAGGATTACAGTATCCTAAATCAGCCTTGCAAATCTGCCTCTGGCAAGATTCATAAGTGAGTTCAGAATTGGAGCCACATGTTTGGAAGTGCATTTGTATTTCATGCTGTATGGATAATCTGTACCCATTACCCATTGAAGTAAATAAGGTGTGTGCTGTATTTCTGCTTTGAAAGCAGTCTAAATAGAAGAAAACATTTGGGAAGCAAACAGAAAAGCTCATGCTGCATTATGCTGAGTTTCCACCTGACTTTATTGCTTTTATTCTGCTGCAGCTACAGAAAACTCATTTAAACTATGAAACTTCTTTGGCGTGGATTCTTTATATTGATGGAACAGAGCTGACTTTCTCCAGAGAGCCAGAATGTTATTAAAGCACTTAACCTCGTGCGGCTGTGGCTATCAATTATACCTTTCATTTACACTATGCAAGGCTGACGGCTTATTTGAAGTTCAAGAGGGGTTTTTAATGAGATGTTAATTGAGTACACCTGCAGTTGGCTAAAATTTCCACTGGACAATGAAGTGTGATCTTTTCCCTTCCCAAATCCTTTGTTTTTCTTGGTTCCTGTACTGTATTTCAGTAAATGTGCTCAGTGTAGAAGGATGGACTCTGAATATACACCAACTAGAACAGTAATTGATGCTTGTGATTTAGGACTAGAACTTTATGCTTTTGTCTAAATCACCATGTGCGGTGGGTTGACCCTGGATGGATGTTGGGTGCCCACCAAAGCTGCTCTATCAGCTGCTCTCTCCTCAGCTGGGCAGAGGAGAGAGAACAGAACAAAAGGCTCATGGGTTGAAAGAAGGACAGGGAGATCACTCCTGTGATGTCATGGGCAGAAGACATTCAAATAGCAAAGAAGGTTAATTAAGCACTAGATCATATAGCTGTGGCCTTCCCTTACAGTCTTTACAGTCTTTAAGGTGAGACTGGGTAGTTTTTGTGTGGAGGATGAATGGGAAGAAACATAATGTGGTCAACACTACAGGTTTTTACCCTGAAATGTATTCAGTAGACATGCATTAAGTAAAGACACTTAAGAATATCATTAAGTGTGTGGTAATTACTTCTGACTTCAGTTTCACAGCATCGTTATGATCAGCATTATTTTCCTGAATCAAGTTGTTTGTTGGTCAAATAGGTTGTCCCTGCAGTATTGAGCATGAGTTTTTTGTAGCCCTGTCTGACCCCCCTCATGACAGCTGTTGATCATAGCAACTCTTGTAAACCTCAAACTATAGAATCATAGAATAGTTAGGGTTGGAAAAGACCTCTAAGATCGTCCAGTTCAAACCCCCCTGCCATGGGCAGGGACACCTCACACTAAACCATGTCACCCAAGGCTCTGTCCAACCTGGCCTTGAGCACCGCCAGGGATGGAGCATTCACAACTTCCCTGGGCAACCCATTCCAGTGCCTCACCAGCCTCACAGTAAAGAACTTCTTCTGTTTATCCAATCTAAACTTCCCCTGTTTAAGTTTTAACCCATTACCCCTTGTCCTATCACTACAGTCCCTAATGAAGAGTCCCTCCTCAGCATCCCTAAAGCCCCCCTTCAGACACTGGAAGGCTGCTATGAGGTTTCCACGCAGCCTTCTCTTCTCCAGGCTGAACAGCCCCAACTTCCTCAGCCTGTCTTCATACAGGAGGTGCTCCAGTCCTCTGAGCATCCTCGTGGCCCTCCTCTGGACTCGTTCCAATAGTTCCATGTCCTTTTTATGTTGAGGACACCAGAACTGCACACAATACTCCAAGTGAGGTCTCACAAGAGCAGAGGAGAGGGGCAGGATCACCTCCTTCGACCTGCTGGTCACGCTCCTTTTGATGCGGCCCAGGATACGGTTGGCTTTCTGGGCTGCGAGCGCACACTGAAGCTGGCTCATGTTCATTTTCTCATTGACCAACACCCCCAAGTCCTTCTCCTTGGGCTGCTCTGAACCTATTCTCTGCCCAACCTGTAGCTGTGCCTGGGATTGCTCCGACCCAGGTGTAGGACCTTGCACTTGGCATGGTTAAACTTCATGAGGTTGGCATCAGCCCACCTCACAAGTGTGTCAAGGTCCCTCTGGATGCCATTCCTTCCCTCCAGGGCATCAACCGAACCACACAGCTTGGTGTCATCAGCAAACTTGCTGAGGGCGCACTCAATCCCACTGTCCATGTCAGTGATGAAAATGTTGAACAAGACCGGTCCCAACACCCATCCCTGAGGGACACCACTCATCACTGGTCTCCAGCCTAACACTGAGCCATTGACCACAACTCTTGGAGTAATCAACACCCAGGATTTCTGGCATTTTGCGGTGATTAATCTGTAGCAGGGAAATAGCACTTGTTAAGGCAAAGGGCAAAGTGACCTAGAAAGGGAAAAGAAGACTTTTATTTTTATAAATCCCCTGGTTTTATGAGCCTGTTTTCCATACATACCACTTGGTACTCTGTCTGAGATCACTAATTGTGATACTTACAAACGTCTATAGGGGAATACAAAGTTTGCAATGGCAGTGATTGGGTTGTGTAAGAGAACTGGAAATAAAGCTGAACAGCAGTTTTTGGTCAGTATCATTGGACTTTTTTACTTGAAATTGCAAACATTCAGAGGAGAACTGTATCTCAATGAGAAAAGCATAAATATTTTGGACATTAAACACTGTAGTAATGTGGTATGTACCTTCAACTTGAAGAAGGCTTAACCCATATAATTTCCCTCTGCAGGGAGATGTCTTAGCCATCATCTTGTGGGATAGCCAGAGTGAGGAGGAGAGGGATGCTGGCACAGCTCTTAAGTGATTATTCTCTTTGTGTAAAGCAAGGGAGTATTCATGAAGCCAGAAAGCAGAGGGCAGTAAGTTTCTAATTAGGCATTGAGCCTGCTTAGCTGGCTCAGTGAGGTGGGGTGGGTAGTTGTGATGAATCCTTATCTCTGGTGCTAAGGTCTCAGCAAAGTAGGGATCTCTGTTTGCTCCCCAGATTAATGATTTGGTACTGGTGACACAGGGAGGGCACTGCTGATTTTGCTTTGTCAGCCCTTTGTTTACCTGAAGATTTTTTCATTTAAGTGAGAAAAAAAAAATTAAGCTGTATAAACCTGCGTATTTTATTTAATGTTTGGTCTGGATGGCAACTGAAATGTCAATAATTTGCGGAGTCCTGTTTTCTGTATCATTACCTCTGAAGTGGGTGAGCGTGGAAAGTTGAGTGTGGAATAAGGGAGAAAAAATCTGATAATAGGTAATTTACTACTTTATCTTCTAATTTAAGCAAATTGGTTTTGTTGTGGATCTATGGATCTTCTGAGTTTTCTTTATTGCTTGTAAGGGTTTCAGGAAAATCAAGTCTACATGCAGAGTCTACAGTTGTGAATGTTCTATGCTCTCACTAGAACGGTTTTTTAGGGTCTATAAATCAAAAGATCGACAATCTTTTCTCTAAACATACTAAGCATACAGCAGTTTTCCACAAGAGAAGCCTAAAGTGATTTGATACAACGCAAACTAATTTTAGTACCAAATTCTCTGGTGTATTTGCTGCAGGCTGCTTGTGCCCCCGGAGCAGCAAGTCTGCAGAGCAGAAATGTACACGCAGCTCTAACACAGAGTCTGTTCATTTATATGCACAAGCCTCTAAACCCACAGTGCAGAACTCGATGGGTCTTCAGTCACTGCCACATCGCAGCCGTGTACAGGCCAGGAAGAGCCCAGTCTGCCCGGAGGCAGCAGTTCAAGCTCTGGAAGGAATTGCCCACTAATAAATTGAAGGAAAGCTTTGAAAAGCCTCCAAAGAGGCAAGTGTTCAAGCTGAAACATTTGCACTGTTCTCATCTGAATGACTGCTTAACCTGAAGTCTTGTCAATATAAAACACAGGGCTGAATTCAGCTGTGCTACAATGATGTGACTCTAGTACAATGATCCTAATGTCTGTGAGTAGACATCAAGATCAAATAAAGAGAATGATTTTAGTTAATTCTTCTTTTTTCTTTTTTCTCTAGAGGGGACTAATTGCCTGTCTGTTGATGAGAAAAGTGCACTTAAAATTAAAAAATGTTTAACAAATTCTATGAAGGTGCATGAAAATTCAAAATCAGACAGAAAAATGTGTGTCCAAGAAGGTTTTTTGAGAACAGGCATCTACATGAAAAAAAAATGGTCAAAAACCCTGGAATGAAACATCACCACATACATAGAAAACATTTGTTTTGTGGCTCGTGAAGGCATACTGGTACAGCTGGGATAACCAACTGTAAGTGAAATGATCTGCACCCAGCACTTTTCAGCTGTCCTTGCAAAATAGAAGAGCATGAATGCAAGCTTCCTTTGGGGCCTGATCTGAAGAATGCAGAAGTAAATGGAAAGATTTCCCTAAATGGTAGGGAGTGTGTCCTTTGAAGACAATAGTTCTACAAGCTGGGAAGTATTCCCACCATTCACATGGCATAAGCTGTGGATCATGTCTTCTGGTTCTGTTTTTGGCAATAACAAGATTCCCAAGGATTTTAGCTAAGCTATGATTATATTCTTTGTGCCTAGTGAATTGCTTATTACAATTTATAACAATCACTGACAGTTACAAGGTGACATTTTTCTTGTCTGTCAACTTCTAACAATTTTCAACGTTTCTCATTAAAGCGCAGTGAGTATTGCCTAGACCCTATTGCTCCTACTCTAGTTTTCCCATTCCCATTCTCTCGAGTGGCTCTGTATTGTCCTTTACCCTGAAGTCAATGAAGTCTGTTACATCAAAAGGAAGCTAACTGGTAGAACCAGTAAAAAATACTGCTGCTTCACATGTTATGTGGAAGGGCAACCATACCGACAGTGTTAGTTTGGTTTTGTGGGCTTGGACCAACCTCCAAGATAATTAAGTTGTTCGAGTTCCTTTCTTTAGCTTCATTTCTAGCTATCAACGTGACAGAACAAGTTATCATAAGGATGCTTCCCTTTATTCTGCATCATTCTCTAAGTTTTTACTAAATTCATTAAGTTGCAGAGTAAAGAGAAGAAAAATTGAAATCGCAACTCTGCAGGAGTTACACCAAAGGTGAAGAATAACTTAATAACTCTGAGTAGATTCAGTGGAGAATGTTTGTGCCCTTTAATTGGAGCAACACAGTTATCTCAATGTAGCCATTCTTCTAAATTAACTTTAAATAGTGTTTATATTAATGATGATCATTATGTATTAATAATAAATCATTTGTTCCTTCAGTGTTTCCTAATTGTTTTATGATTTCCATAGCAGGCAAAATGTGCCTGGTGGTGGTGATTAGCAATCTGAAAAAAAAAAGTAAATCATCTTCATAAGAACAGATCACTTCTTTAATCTGACACAAATGATAAAAGCAGAAATGGATCTTACTCAATTGCCTGATTGTAATCAGTGTTGTTGCATGTTGAGATCTAAATGGTTTGCGCCATGTCAGTCTTTATTTCACACAGAAGAGTCTACTTCATGTTGCCTTGATCCATCACTCACACCAAGTGGCATGGTTAACAACTGGAAAACAACAGCAGAGACATAAGCTTCTATTGTTGCACTGTTAACTGCTTCTAAACAAAACTTTCATGGCACTGAAGACAAAACCATTCCAAGATGATTTTGTCTTAAAGCTATTTGGCTTCATCTCCAGACCAGCATTTGCTGGTGTCATAGAAAGCAAATGGAGGATTTGCAGTGTGTCCAGGCTTTTCCGATGTGATGCTGCCTGAGCTAGATGTCCAAAGGATGTTGAAAGCTAGACAGTATGGATTAGATCCAAAAGCAGCTAATCTTAAAGCAAAGCTCCTGCTGGTTCCATTCAGCTTTTACTGAGACCCAGGAAGAGATTAGGAAAGCTTTGCTTTCCATTTCTTGCAAATGCAAAACCAGACCAGGTGATGAAAGGTTGGAATGATTTGATTTTTGGAAGAACAGAGGTGTTCTTTATTTACTGGTTAGTTTTGTGACATTGTACACTGCTAATATCGAGACTGTCATTTGAAGTTATTTATTAAAATGCAGAAATATATCTATGAAATCCTTGAAGGTGCTACTTTGAGAAATTAGAAAGGCGATGAAACTTTTTTCCCTGGCATTGTTCCCCAGCTGGCTTAAATGTATATGGCATAGGAACAGTGTGTGAGGTGGGACCAGATGCTTGTCACTGCCAGCAGCCGAGGATGGGACAGCAATTTAGCTTTTATAGATAACGTATAGTAGCAAAACATCAGTATGAGGTCTTGTACTTTTCTAAACAGCTTAATTTTCCAGATACTTCAAACCTCTGCTGAAATCCTCTGGAGAATAATTACTGCAACAGGAGCTTCAGCACTTCTTTTTTTCCTTCTCCTGGGAACAGTTTCATCTTATAAAATGGGTTTCTTCAAGGTTTTTTCTGTCTCTCCAGATGGATTAATATTCAAGAAAGCTCTTTCTTTTTTCATAATATTATTGAACTCCTAAGACGGGTACCAGTAACTGAGACATTGAAAGGCATTAGGGATATATGGGTATGTTAACTATACCTTATGGTCTTGCAGATCTCTGCCATTCACAATCATAGAATAGTTAGGGTTGGGAAGGACCTTAAGGTCATCCAGTTCAAACCCCCCTGCCATGGGCAGGGACACCTCACACTAAACCATGCCACCCAAAGCTCTGTCCAACCTGGCCTTGAACACTGCCAGGGATGGAGCATTCACAACTTCCCTGAGCAACCCATTCCAGTGCCTCACCACCCTAACAGGAAAGAATTTCCTCCTTATATCCAATCTAAACTTCCCTGTTAAAGTTTTAACCCGTTACCCCTTGTCCTATCACTACAGTCCCTAATGAAGGGTCCATCCCCAGCATCCCTATAGCCCCCCTTCAGATACTGGAAGGCTGCTATGAGGTCTCCACGCAGCCTTCCCTTCTCCAGGCTGAACAGCCCCAGCTTTCTCATCGGATCTTCATGCAGGAGGTGCTCCAGTCCCCTGATCATCCTTGTGGCCCTTCTCTGGACTTGTTCCAACAGTTCCATGTCCTTTTTATGTTGAGGACACCAGAACTGCACACAATACTCCAAGTGGGGACACATGAGAGCAGAGTAGAGGGGCAGGATCACCTCCTTCAACCTGCTGGTCATGCTGGTCGTTAACTGTGCTGTTTAACATTGCCTGTTAAAGACAGGCAGACAAACCGGATCACCTCACTATGATTGGTGCTGCTGTACATGCATCAGTGAAGTTGTACAAGTTGTGTGTTATATTGGTTAAAATTGTTCCTTGAAGAGTTTTCTAGACACTGTGCCCAAGCTATATGATCACATTAATTCCTGAAAAGGAAATGAGATTTCTTTGATCCTGCTCCAGATCTTTTCCTCATTTTCTTTGTCTTCTCTAGGTATGTCTGAGTGTGCTAGCATATATGAAATTCTAGGTACTCTGTGGAGATCTCTGAGTGTTGAGATCAGGTAACAGCCTGGACTGTCACAGACTGAAAGGTGAAGTGCTTTGATGATATAGAAAAACGCAGGGGAAACAAGCACAGCAGGTCAGGGGAAGTAAAAATCCACCCTATTTGTATAAGAACAATAATTTTTGTACCTACTGGGAGAATTTGCTGAAAGCAATGCTCTTTCCAGCCATGCTGAGCATATAATTTTCATAAAAGCTTTGTTCCCCTCCCTGCTATTGAAAAGTGGTTTAACTTGACTTAAGGCATTAACCCTTCTTTCTCTTTTGAAAATTTCTGAGCCCACATGGCAGCTGCTTTTTCTGGTCTTAGCTATTAAAAATGTATTATTTTTATTGGTTGCATGGCAACAGATAATCCCTTTGTTCTGTTTTGTTTAAACAGATGCTGAGAACCCTGCCTGTCATCATAAGTGAAAGCACTACCCTCGGGCTTCCTTCAAAACTGCAAAAGAGGGAGAGTATGGGTCTTGAATTAACATTACTTCCAGAAGTAAAACTTTTGGTTGTAGCAAACAAACCTATAATCTGCTTAAATAGTTATGCTTAAAATGCACTTTGATGCCATACCCTAATTGGCTTTGTCAGGCTTGGCTGGAAGGTTAACTGATACTGACCAGGATTGGGATTTCCAGGTCAAAAGCCATAGCTCCCGTGACCAGAATAAAGGAATAGTTATGCAGAGAAGCAGTAAATTGAGACCAAAACTCTGTTGGAAATCTGAAGCATTTTTCATTAACTTTAATAGGCCATATACTCACTGATGCTTAATGATCCTGCTGGATGGCATAAATTGCAAGTGGCATGATGAGGCAACAGTTCTGATATTGATTTCTCTTGGATTGATGTAATTTCACTGATGCCTGAGAAGTTTCTCCCGAGTTCCTTCCGCTGCAGAAAGGTAAGCAGCAGGCTGTAGGCGTGCCACAGGCAGCCAGCATGAATGCGTCAGTGGCCAATATTACCTGTTATAAAATGGATGAGGGTGTCATTTCATTGGAGGTTTTCATGAAAAATGTGACTGGAATACAGCCTTTGAGACAAAAGGAAGAAACTTGCAGTGTATTTGTCACAATAGAGCTGTTATAAACACTTAAGTTCATTTTGCCACCTTTAAACATTACTATGAGGAATAAACTTCAGCACTTCCTTTCTTCTTTTCTTTTATTCCCCTTTTTTAAATAAAATGAACACAGACATATTGCAGCCATGTGTCTGGGGTTTCTAAAGAAGATAAATGAACCTCTAGAAAAGTTATTTAGACTTTACTGTTGCTGTATAGGATGTATAAACTTGGAAGCCTATGAAGCATGAGAAGTGACTATAACGTTAGTCACAGACCCAAATTAGACTATCCCATGGAATATTTCTAGGAGGATTGGGTTGCTTGGATGTTAGCATGTCTCCAAGAAAACTCTTCTTTGCTGCTTCTATGGGGCCAAAGGATTTCATTCTTGGATTTGAACTGGAGGCTTTTTGCTAGTTTATTTAGAGAACAACACTGTAAGATGATTTGGTAGATGAGAAAAATCTCCCTTCTCTGGGTTTACTCTAAACTGAGAAATTTCTATGGCAAATGGAGAAAATGAAATGGGTCATTAGATGGCCCTTTTCAGTCCTCTCAATCACTGACAAGCATGGCATAAATACGGAAAATATGGGCAGCTTTGCAACTACGTAGTTAACAGCCCCTCAGGGAGGATCGAGGTTTTCTGAGCAGTCTCTGCTTCTGAGGGGCATGGTGGGAGTTGGCAAGGATGTGTTTTGGAAGCCTCACATCTGTTCTTGAACTTGGACTTACTGGTAAGATGTCTGTATGCTCTCTATGGCTTAAGTCTTGATCCTTTCCAGTGTGAGGATTGAAGTATGGATGAGACAATGGCTTTTTTGTCCTTCAGAAATGTAAGATTTGTTTTTCAAATGTAGCTTTTACTAATCAACTGTTCAGATGATGTCCATGCAGTACTGATACCGCTTAACATTGAATATAATTGGAATTTTGATTTTCTGTTTCCATATCCTTTATTTACAATTGAGAAATAATGACACCACTTCAATTTTCTTGTAAGTAAGTAGAGACCCTGCTATGAGTATTAATACTGTCTGGCTTGGGCCTAATGAATAATGTCTGTGTCTTGTACTAGCTCCTACCTGGATGATTTACTGGCACACAGATTTCATTCTGCTGTACTTTGTGAAATGGCTCTGCTTTAGGCATCGGGTTTCATTTTGGTTATCTACTCTGTTGTCTAGAGCCGCTGGTTTAAGCTGCTGTTTGAAATGAGAAATTGAGTAGCAAATTTCACAGTGACTTCCCTAGCTTGTGTTTATACTTTGTGTAAGGAGATTGGAAAAACGCTTTACAGAATCAGCTGTTATGCATAAGTGTTTTTTGCTGGGTGAAGGTAGCATAGTCCCAGCAGTTGATCTTGCATACAGGAACAGAAATCTGGAATTACGTTGTTAGCATCTGAGAGTCATTTAGAGCTTGCATAGGTATAAGTGAGATTGCTGTCTGACTGCTGAAGTGCTTTGCAGAGGAAAATCTGCTGTTCTTATTCTGGTGAGAACATAGGTAAGCATAGAAGTGTGGCTTCTTCTTGTTCTGCTTTCTATGCCAGATGTCCTCAACTGCTGTAAGTTGAAGTTATGCTGGAGCATAACTAAACTTTAAGCAGCTTTTCTAAGTGTAATTTTTAAAGGATATATTTTATTGTCCATTCATTTCAAAAAACTGCTACAATTTGTCCTAAGGAAATGGTTCATATGTCAGTCTTGACTCTTCTTTGTATTCCCCTAATGTGCTTATATTGTCTAATTTGCTAGGTTTTATTTTCTTTGTGCTGTGGCACTTCAAATAAGCTGCTGTCTAATTCCTTTGTCACACCAGCCATATCTCCAAAGCCTCCATAATTTTACACTGGCTCAAACACCATTTGGCCTCCATTCCCCTGTCATATCAGCAGCGATTTTGGGGTCTTGGTTTTAAACTGAGTCTGTGCCCCTCACCTGCCTAGTGCCCTGGAAGAAATAACAAAGAAACCCCTATGTGAGAGTCCGAAAATTGTCTGAAGACATCAGGTAAATAAAAAAAAAAGAGCTGATTTATTCTGGTGTGAAGGCATTGTTAATTAAGTCATACAGGGGGATGAGCATGAACCAAAGAATGCTATCTGCCATCAGCAATTATTTTATTGATGCCTCCGCATCTCAGTCAAATGCAACTCTTTCTTGACAGGTAGTATTTAGCAATGATGGAAAAATGCTAGCTTTGAGAGGAGGGAAGGTGGGGGTCTCCAGTGAATGGTGGAATATGGCGATTAGCATCCAATTTCCTGGATATGATTTTCATTGCAAAACTGAGTTAACTCTACCTGGGGAGCTGCATGATTTTGTTCTAGAAGAGTTCTTGGTTGATGCAATCCCAGGTATTGATCAAATCCCCAGAAAATGGTTATGGTTCTAATTTAATGGTATTGGATCTATTGGCATGGTCTTCTTCAATTTTGGCTTAGCCTTCTGTTTATTTCTTTGAAGTGCCAACAAATCTATGCTGTGATCATATGTGTTTCAATTTTATGGTATAATTTTTGAAGGTGTCATTGTTTAAAGCAGAGATTGTTGGGAATAGTTGCTATTTGAAGATCCAAATATCTGTCTTAGACCCTGGCAGATGAAATTTATGTTTGTAAGACCTATATTAGTATTTAATAGCCTGCTTAAACACCAGTTAATCATTACTCAAAAAAGGCACTTCTGTGGTCACCAGAAAGCAAGAACCTAACTTTCAATATGAGCTAAAGTCAGACAAGAGTGGAATGTTTGCTGATGAAATGAGCTATTACGCATATATAGGCCAAAAAAAGCATGCTTAAAACTCAGTAGATCTAATTCTCTGTTACCTAAACACGAAGATAAGAATAACATGGACTGAAATCTTTTATGTTAAGGTGTCTCACATTAAGGAAGCATGTCTTGACCAGTAGAACTATGCTGGTGAGAAAATAAACTCTACAGATCGTCAGTAGAATATATGCAGATTAATTGTACCTTAACAGTTATCCTTTATACTGTCATTCAAACCATACTATGCCATGAAAATGGAAGAATCTCTACTGTGCATTTGCAGTTTGCAACTGTAAATAAGAAGGTATCATAAATGAAGCTTCTAGTTACAGAAGTATAGTAGTTGTAGACTGCAGATCACATCAAATACTTTGCAAATTATAGCCACAGGCTGTATGAGAATAGTTTCTCAATTACTCTTTCCCATGTCCTGTGTACTCAGGATTTTATTATGTTGTACAAACAATGTGAGAAAGGTGTTACCTGCCCATACACCACGCATGGGCTCTGAGTCAACTAGACCTTACAGGCTTGGAGATCACCAGCTGGCCTCTTGCTGTGAAATCGCCACAACAGTGGCTGCTCAGGTCTTCAGGTTCTCCAGTGCCCTTCAGTATGAGAAGTGCTAATTTAAAAAAACACCCTTTGATAGGCATGTGAAAAAAGCTGAGATCCTCTGTTCATGCCTTTATTGAGCTCACATATGAAAGGAAGTCTGAAAAACTCAGTGATCACTAGAGGAAGAACCTGAGAAGGACTAATAACTTTCTGCCTGGGTCTCCACTATTTATTGTGCTTGAACTTAGTCATTGGAAGGCCTCACAGCTGTCACTTATAAAGCTAAGTTTTAGACTGAGAAGCATAAAGAAAAGCAGGGTGTTGTTTAAGGTATCCCATCACTTGGAGAACAGAGGTACTTTGGTGCTTCCTCATGACTCTATATTCATTTTTGATAGCAGGAACAGACAAACCTCACCAAAATAGGCAGCTGGGTGTACCATGAATATATTAATATCTTCTGAATTAGAAAAATAAAACATGATGCGAAATCTCTTTTTGGTTTCATAACACATCTCTGATGGAGAATCAGCAGCGGGCCAATAGCAATGAGATGTCTTCTAGAAAATCAGTTTATCCCTCTTACAAACATGTCTAGAAAGTCTTCCCTTGGTAATGCAAACTTTCAAAGAAACCTTTTTCCAACAGTGACAGATACCTCTAAGGCTGTTATTGTTGCTGGTGACTGTTAGCACCCACAAATCAAAGTAGAAAGCTTTATTCTCAGCAAGGTATTTGATCAGTGAGTCAATAGGAAGGACTCGTTCAGTTTTCACTTGCAATCTATGGCGCAGCTCAGTTTTATGATGGTGCAAATCCCTTTAGAAAGTGTTTGTCCTTACAAAGGTTTCCTTCAGCAAATGAGCTGTTGTAAAAGACTGCTTTACACCTGCTGCTGAAATAAATCATTGTAAACGGGAATTTGATCCTCGCATCATAGGTTTGATGTTATCATGGCAATGAGTGTAGGATGGCATGCATAAATAGGAACATCTCACTGTAAAAATCTCTTATCCCAGCACTGAACTTTTTAGCAAGCACCAAGTGGCATCAAATTCAGGAGATACATGTATTCTTAAACGTTGGAAATACTTGTGTTTCTATTTCCTTCAAGCATTATATCATCACTACACTGGTCTCATGGTGTGTGTGTATGAATGCACTAATTTGGAGATTTGTACTGTGGTAGTAAAGAATGATTACTATTAGCCTTTCCTTCTTACCCAGCATTTGATGTAGGCGGAAACAACTCATAAAATGTCTTACATCTAAATGCATACAGCAATGAATTTACATGTGACTTCTATTCATGCTAATAGTTGTTACAATACTATGCCTGTGCATGTAATGAAAGGCAGAATGGATCCTTACTAAGAATTAGTAAGAACTAGTTATGGCTCAAAGACTTTTTGCTGCTTTAGTTGGATCCAGTATGTGTCTATAGCCTCGTCCCATTTTTGATAATACACCCAGTAAGCATACTGGTAAATAATAACCCAAGAACATATATTTAGGGCTCACTGAGTTGCGGTTTTCATTTTGTTTGGGTATTTTTTCTGTTAAGCAATGTTCTTACCTTTAAAATTTGATAGCTCTTCTTTGAACTTTCCCAAACACACGTTTCTTTATCTGTGGATACCAAAACCAGAAACAGGATTTGGGGGTAGTTATGGCAGTGCCAGATGTGATAGAATTTCTCTACTCCTCCCTTGATCTTGTGTTTTTATCTCCAAAGAACACGAGGTGGTTTTTGCCCTGGGGCTGGGTGGGTCATATTGCACCATAACCTCCACAGGGATTGTGCTGCTAGAAAAGACTCTAATCTCTCTCAGTATGGACTTGTTTCTCTTTACTGTGTTAAACATGTTTTTACTGAAATAGCCGCTTTGTGCTCAGTTTACCAGGCAATACAGAAAGCCCCCTATATGGAATTCCTTCTTTTCCTTTTACCAATTTGTTCTTTGTTTTTCTTGGGGTTTTTTTTTTTTGTTTGGTGTTTGTTTGTTTTTTTATTTTTATTTTTTAATCATTCCCAATAACTTTTAGAGGTAAAGTCTTCATTGATATGACTGATAAAAATACTTACTAGCAGAGGAAGAAACCAGCTATTGGACATTACCATAACAAAAGCAATTATTTGAAAGTTGTTTCTGCTTCATTTCAGGTCTAAGTAGCTGGGGTTTAACCATTTAATATGACCCATGTGACATATTTTCTAGTATTTTAATCAAAACGTCACATAAGATGAGAGCTTCACAGCAGACTGTGGACCCTACATAGACACTGTTGTCTGCACCAGCTGACCATAGGAAAGTGGTTATTTTGAGCTGTTTTCCACAAGCCCACATGCATTAATTATGCTACTACTTCTGAAAGCTATTCCTGATACTCCTCCATCCTTTGCAGTACTGGTGGATGTGCCTGGGATCAGCCTCCCTGGCTCTGTATTTTAAATATTAGAGTGCCCTTAGCCTTCAGCAGCCCTCTAGAAGTGCTGTGGTGCTCTAAAACTTACTGAACAGTCTGTACAAGAGGGTCCTTTCCCACAGTTTTACCACCTATTTAAAGCTTATGTGTGTAGGAGTGGTTTTAGTTTTACTGATCTTAAAATGCCTGCTTCTATTAAAGCTTTTGCTTAATGCTTTTCTTGCCTACTGTTAAAATAAACTATTCACCATCATTATCATCAGATATGACTGTGTTGTCCAGCTTTCCTTCACGTAGAGGCAATGAAACTATTTCCTTTTCTGTGTTGTTTTTGGCCATTTGACATTTTAATCTGTGCATGAAGATTATCATGATACAGTTCCTTTATATTCCTCTTATATCTTAAAGTTTCCTTCTTTGGCTTTTTCTTTGGTTTTTTTACACAGTTGGACATAAGGAGAAATCTGTGGCAATTCTGCATTCTGATTTGTGTCAAAACTAAGAACTTTGCCTTTCTTGCATTTGTTATATGTATGTTTTATACCTGCTTCCCCCTAAATCAGCATGTTTTTTTCACAGCTACAGCTTGCTTTGACTCAGACTGTGGTTTATCTGGACATCCACAAAAATGTTTGTAAGCTGTTCCCAATTATTGTAACATTTTTCTTCTCAAATTCTTTCTTCCAACTGGTTTGGCCCTTCTGTTCCCTGCCCTCCTCCCCCAGCTTCATGAAATTGATCCTTTTTAAGCGGTGTATTAGTAGTTTTGGCAAAGTAAAGAGTCTTCTGTTTGCACTCGAAAAATGCAATCAAGTCATGATCACTTCTTCTTTGGATAATGCCTTTTTCTTTGTGATCAGTTTACTCTTTATCACACAGATGAACTCTAATATAGAATTATCTGTGTTGGATGCATCTTTTCTGAGTTAAGATTGTCATCCACAGTTTCTTAGCAATTGCAAGGACAATTTAACTCTGGCAGCTTGAGTTCTCTCTGCATAAATCAGATTGGAGTCTTTTTTCATCTCTTTGTACTTTATATGTTGTCATTCAAGAGCTGCTCATACTGATTTGTACTGTGATTTGCTCCTGGGTTTGGGGAGCATTTTTTCTTAATTACTTGCTAAGGGTGAAAACCTGATGCTTTTACTCTAAGACCATTTTTATTTTTAGCCATCTTTTCAAATCAAAGACTTAATTACTTTTGCATGATACCATGCTAAACCTAAGAAACTGGCTACGCTACTCCCTGCAACTTTCCCAGCACAAGCACACACACACACACACACACCCCATCTCAAACCAGATATCATTGACATCCTGAGACTGATATTTTCCAGAAATTAGACAAAGCTACCCTGCAAACTGGATCTTGTCTCCCTCGTGCTATTAGCTGGCCATCCCTGAAGACTTCCCATGCTGATCCTGAAACAATGAGATTCTTGTTCATTAGACGCTTGGAGATTTTTAATTAAGTTGCTCTGAGAATGGTGAAATCTAACTCTACCCAGGCTGTGTGTTTTCCTTTGTGGAGCAGTGTTGCTGCCTATCTGAAAGAAACTGTAGTCAATAAATCTGTGCACCTCCGAGGAGTTGTCTTTGTGAATAGATACAGACTGAATCCTGCAGGACTGCTCTGTGGATCAAGATGGAACGTTAACACATGCTTATTCTCAAGCACATTCTTTCTACCCTCTAATGGTTAGGCTTGTCTGCTCTTTAAAACATACTTTTTTTGACAATTACCATGTTTGTTCAAAATAAGCAAAATTAACATCAACAATAACATGAAGATTTGCATAGAAAAATAGTAACTGGGGGTCAAGTTGTAGGCTAGAATTATTGCCATGGTTATTGCTTTAGTGTGAGTTAAAGTAATTATTACTCGGGAGACACACAATAGAGTTCATGCTTATGCCTGCCTTGGAGAATGCAGAACCCATGTTCGAATTAAAATGCTCAGTAAAAATGGGTAGTTTTCATTAAATTTGAAAAGGGATTTAGAAGAAGCTGTAACAAACTGGTTAAAGAATACGGATCAGGTCATGAATGAAGGAAGACTCAGAACTGACATGACCTTTACTCTTCAAAATGATCTTATGTAATCAATCTGTGGTATTACCATCTTTTCTTTCCTTGGGGAATAATTAAGCACTCCCTTCTGATCATTTTATGGAATCAATGCTCTTACAGCAGTGTCAGCATTATTTGTCTTTGGGAAGTGCACACTTATGAATGATAATAATTTTTAAATAACTGACATTAAATACAAAATCACTCTCTTTTCCCTTGACAGAGAATAGCAGGAGTGATGGTCAGGGAGGGGTACTGCTGTCAGCATGGGCTGCCCCAGTTAGCTGAGAATGGGCCACATTTCCATGTCCCTGTTCAATTGTGCATTGATTTTGATTCACTCAGGTACTTCTTTTGCTTCTCCAGAAGGGCGGGGGGGGGCAACCCTCAGTGTATCACAGGAGTCACCCCTCAACCTGTGCAGTCTGAGCCTAGAGTCTGAAATCTGGGAGCATTGAGTGTGACCTGAGCAAAACTGGGCACGAATGTGAAATAAACTGATGGGACCAGAGGAGATAAATTTAAGCACATGGTGGATGGCAGCAGAGAAAACAGTGAGTTAGCTGCCTGGAAACGTATGCAGGAATGAAGCAGCAGAACAGTTCTTCCTTTGTCTCTTTAGTTTTCTCCTCCAAATTCTCAGGCAGATATGCCATGGGGCACATTTTTCCCCTAGCTGTTTGCTTTGTCTGCTCTTCTCAGAATCTAAACAAATTAGGTGGGTAGAGCTGGAGAAAGATGGGGTGACTGTGATGTGTATGGGGGAGTTTGAACCGACTAGCTGTTTCTGCAGTTGCTCGGGAAAATAAGCTGCTCATGACAGCGTGAAGAGTTGACAGCAGAAAAGTGGACCAGGAGGCTGGAGGGTTAATCCTGGGAAAGGTGCAGGGTATGGGTGCAAATAGCAGATCCAGTCTGGTGAAAAACTACTTACCATGTGCTTCTCCTATAAGTTAACCTTGACCTTTCCTTATGATTATGAACTTGAGCACTGTCTGTGGCCTCTCAACCTTCCAGATATACACCTCAAGCTGCAGAAAAAGCCGCAGCCGAGAGTGTCTCTGCCTTCGTCTTGTGCATGCAGTGAGCTAAGGCACAGTGTATTGTTACCATTATCTACCATCCTTACCCTTTTGTGGGGTTTCTGCCTCTTCAAAACTGAAGACTCCCCCTAAAGCAGTAGCACAGATAATGCTGCTAATCATCTCTGTACTTTAAAATACTTGTAAATGAAACCCAAATACCAGCCAGTTCTTGAAATCTAATTACAGGAATTCACTTGAGATGCAAGTTTCTTTGAATTTGCTAAGGATGGAACTGGAATACAAAACCAACAACTACCAAAGACTGCTTGGAAGAGAGAGTCACTCTGCTCTCCCCTCTGCCATGTCTCCCATGCCTAAAGCATAAAGCCAATATGTCATTGGGTCACTAGATCTCAGATACTGTGTTAAACCAGCTGAAAGTTCAAAACAGATAGTAGAAATACTGTGTTCTGCCTTCATTCCTTCCTTTGCACAGAGGCTGCTTTAAAAGTCTCCTGAAAGTAGAAGGTCTTTAACTCTCTGTTATCACAAAAGCTTTTATTTCAGTGTACTCTATTGTATGTGGAACATCTAGGGCTTCTCAAAGTGTTAACTCTGGGTCTGCTCCTGGGACACTGAGAACGTGCTTTGTGAGCCTGGATGATCCCAAACTCACCTGTGCCAGGGCAGCTTCTGCAGCAGGGATATGGGGAGGTGGTGTAAGAAGCAATAAATCTCTTCATGTGTATAGGAGCTGGGCAAGCAGATTGTGGATATTTTCTGTTCTCTACTCATTATGAGATTTAAATTACACATATTTTGTATGTGTATGTGTCCATGTGACTGGGGAGAACAGCAGGGATTTTGAGGAGTTTGGCTTTGAGCAAAAAGGAACTAGCAATATCTAAAAAGCTATTTCTTTAAGCGCATTGACATGGAGACAAACCCAAGAAGGGAGAAATTATGCCACGAATACAATAGTGAGCCATTGTTTAAGAGCTAGTGTCAAGGGAAGGGAAACTGAACTTCATGATGCTCTTTATGCTCTTACCTGTAGCTGACGTAAGAAGGATAATGAGGTGATAGTTACAGCCGCCCTAATGCTTGTGAAAGCCTGTGTCTTCATAAGTGAGGTATAAATTAGTGAGACACTTTAAGAAAAGTTCCTGCCCCTGTTTTTATGGACTGTGCTGTTAGCCTGGCATTAGCTACAGGTATCAGAGCCCCCATTCAGCTATCTCGGGAGCACACTCTGTGCTGGATTTATGAACCCACAGAAGTTGCAGTGCTAAGCATGGCTGCCTTTTTCTCCCGATTACCTGTTTCTTATTAGGATATATTGCTCTGCCAGTTCAGTTGAGTGCTGCTTCCCAGGACTGCACAGGGTGGAGTTGCTTTGTATGGATTAACCAGGCAATGTGAATAAACCCTGGACTTTCTGGGGATGGGTTTGTTCGCTACCAGTGCTCTTAAATGATCCCTCAGGCTTAGCACAAAGTAAACATGAAACTCTCACCTGCCAGAAATAGAGTCTCTGGTGGAGGATGTGATTTACCTAATCCCCTTAAATGGCAATAAAATAAAATATTAGCAGCCAATATGATCACAGGAACCCTTCCTCATTCAGAATACTCGCTCCTCTTTACTGCAAGAAGCAATTCCTTTGATAGCTGCAACTGGATGCAGCTGCAGTGTTACAGGGTGCCCTGTCCACAGCAGCTGTCCCTGAGGAGAGGAGATTTACCCATGTCTGATAACATGCACAATGGGTACGATGCTGCAATTAGCGTGCTTAAGTTACAGTGTTCGATCATCAGTGGAAACCTTTAGGCACCTGAGATAGTTCTGTAACTGCTTCTAGTCCTCTGAACAGAGCTGGCTGTTAAGATGTGCCATTACTTGCAGGGAAGATTTGTGGGGCTTGTCATGAAATTTATCGAATTGTCGTTTATTATACAATATTATGAATACACTGGCATGTGATCTTTCCATTTACAAGAGTGTACAAATTTAGTTCCCTGCTGAAAGAAACCTTTTCCAACTCAGAAAGTGTGTTTGCACAAAGAGACAGTTTATATGAATTAATGACTTAATGATGATTGTTTATTATTTGTATGATAGTAGTGTTTGAACTGAGAATGTATCTTTTATGTGTTCAATGTTGCACAAAGGCTGATTGCAAAATCAGCTTCCCCTAAGAGTTAAATGGAGAACAGATAAAAGACAGAAGAAAAATGACTTTTCCTGGATCTGAAAGGTAGAGAAAAGAGCTGCCTTGCCTGGGGTTATGTAGCTAGTAGAAGAGCTTGGATGTGAACCCAGATATATCGGTACAACTCTTCCATGCAGATTGATGTGGTATCTTGATTTTTATGTGGTACTTCATTACCTACTTAATGTTGTACAGTGAAAGCATCTGCGCTTCTCTGTGTAAGAAAGCAAACACTTTGCATGTAGGTGTAGGAAGGTAACATTTATGTCTGAAAATATCTTTGATAAACATTCTTACATATGCATGTTTCCTAGGAAAATACATCTGTCAGCAACTGCAAGTGCCATTAGTAATACTTCTTAGATATAATATTACTCTGTTTCTTGAGCACTGGAATGGGGATTGAGACAATTTGAGTGCTAGCCTGGCTCCTGCCAGGTAGGCTTTGCTCTGGTAAGGTGCTGCAAGGCATGTGGTTTTTTGTTTGTTCAAATTCTTTTCTATTACATCTTTCAGCCTCTCAGTGCTTATCACCACCACGACCATCTCCCAGAGTCAGACTAGGTCATTACAACCCTTCAGTCTTCTCCTCAACCGAGTTGTAAGAGCCTGAGTTGTCTCTCATTCTTCCTCTGTTCCTTGGAAACCATTTCAGAGGGAGCTAGAAGGGCATGCCAAAATCCTCCTGCAGTGAAATGTCCTGCAGAAGGCCCCAGGCAAGTTCTGAGCATGCTGTAAAACTGCAGTGATAGGGCTGGGTCCTCCTGGGGAGATACCTTGAGCCTGGCAGCAGTGTGGATGTGGGGGAAAGAGAAGGCTTGGCTGCAGCATGGCTGTGAGGCAGGTCCTTGCAGTTTTGGCACTGCCGTGGTTGTGAGTAGTTGAGGCATTTACACGAAGCTGGGTTTTGCCCCACAGCTTTCCAGCTTTTCCAGAGCAGGCGCCTGGAAAACAGCAATGTTCCCCTGCTGCTGGCTCCGCAAAGCCTGCGCTCCAGCCACCTCTTCCAGAGGTGAATTATTTTGTGTTTTCATGTTACTTCACTCATGGTATCTGAGGCTTTTAATTGGGTTGGGCAGCAAGAGGCAGTGAAGAGATCCTTTCATGGAGTGTTTCCTGGTGTTTGCTGACACTTTGGCTTTGCACAGCTGGCACAGCAGTAGTATCTGCTTGATGGTGTTTCCAGTCTCCGTTACTGAAGCAGGCATTTCACTGCCATTGCAGGGTTGGTGGTTTTGGTTTTTAAAAAAGAACTGGCTCGATTCCCAAGGCAGAAGTTCCTTTAAGAAGGAGCTTCCTGCCATAAACAGTCTTTATTTTTTAATGTGCTATTAATGTTTCTAATGCAAACCTGTCTGGGGCCATCCATTCACTTCATCAGAACCCTTTAGGTACTTGCATTTTCTCTAGCATTTTTGATTTGAGGACAAAGTACTGTGGTTGTGTAACAGCATTTTTCTTGAACCTCACTCTGAGCTCTGCTGTCCCTATGAAGTCTACTCCTCCAGAGACCAGCCCTGATGAACCTTTTGTTCTTTGCTGTCTAACGGGTCTGCAACACTTTCCCAGAACAAAATGAATCAGCAACAGAACATCTCCCACCGCCAGGAAATTTGTTAGTCTGTTTGCTCATTCCTGTTTCCAGTCTGGAAGTTAAGTCCAGTGTGAATTGGTAAAACCTGCGTCAGATTTGAACTCGTCTGAAACTGGACTTTTTTTTCTCATGAACACCTTTACTGTTGGATACAGAAAGGCTTTTTGTAATTTAATTTGTTTCTAGTCATGTATTGTCCTGTGCCTTCCTTCCTCCCATCCCCAATAAGCAGGTTAGACACAACATTTTACAACATGTTAACGCAACAAGCTTGAGCAAAAGACAATTACACAAAGTTGGACGAAAAATACATGAAAAATATTTAACCTTAGATACAGTTCAAGCACAGACATTTAGAAATGCGAGTATTGCATTCACTCGGTGTGATGGAAGATCAGGGACCAGACAGTCTGAAACAAGTATCCTTAAATAACTGCTCTGTCCCTCATGTGTATGTGCTGATAGGTGTACATGCAGACTTGGTTAGTGATGTCTTGGAATGATCAAAATTACATTTGTCTGCCACATACATGTTATACGTGACTGTAGCATGTGGCGATCGCAACTACAAAATCATATTAAAATGTGAAAGTGTGTGTCTCATTGTGCTGAATTCTTATGGGTTGCTTTACACATTGGCAAATGTAATGCACACTTCAGTGATGGTAGTCACAGCAAAGTCCCTGCTCATGTCCCTGTTAACATGCCGCTAACCTGGTAACACAGTACTAACCAATGCGTTGTATGTCAAAATGCAGCTGTTTGCAGAGAGCAAAGTGCATTGCTCAGAGATCCTGCTGCTGGTGAGTTTTCCAGGTACTTGAGCACAATCATAACTCCAGATAGAGCAGAAATGGTGCTAATAACTGTAGGGTTTGTTTCTATTTGTTGTGTATGTGTATGTGTGTGTGTGTTTGTGTTAAGTAGCATCTGTCATCTACAGGTGAGAAAGGAAGTTAGTTTCAGCAGAGGATGTTTGTGCTCCCTGAGTTGTGACACCGTGTACGGAGATGCTGGTCCCTGAGCTCTTAGTAGCAGAAAAGCAACCTTGAAGGGGGAATTACAAGTCAGGCTCTTCCTTTGAGTTACTCTCTTGGAGGGTCTGGCTTTCCTCTGAGTGTCAGGGAGCCTATGGAGTGATGCCTAAACTGTATGCTGTAAACTGTGTAATCTCTAAAACTGCCTGCTGTGAACTGTGTGATCTCTATCTGAGCAATGATTTAAGGATCTGTGTAGAGTACAGGTGTGCTAAAGGGGTGTGTGTGCTTGTGAAAACATCATAGAAAGCCTGCAGTCCCCAGCACATTGAGGTAATATTAACAAGGTATGTTTAATTGCATGTTCCTGGCAGCTGCCCTGAGTACAGGTGTGCTAAAGGGGTGTGTGTGTTTGTGTGAACATCATAGAAAGCCCGCAGTGCCCAGCACATTGAGGTAATATTAACAAGCTATGTTTAATTGCATGTTCCTGGCAGCTGCCCTGAGCCATCCACCTCCCTGCAGCTCCAGTAAACACTGCAATTACCTTGGGCTGCAAAGGTCCCTCTGCTGCCTAATGACTTGATATCACTATTACAGCACTCTGTCAGAGGGATTATAGTGAACCTGATTTCAGGGATTTATATTATTTAAATTACAAATATCCTGCAAGAATAGGATTTGTAATGAAAGTTGGAGATTTAATATATTTATATTAGATAACACAATTTAAAATAATTAGTTTGTGAAGAGTGAGGTAAAGAACAAATTTTAGGGGAATTAACACATTTTGTTTCTTAGTGTTGCAGCTGAAGAGGCACTCTTTTGTCTATACAAGTCTGTAGGGACAGGCATAGCTAATATGGGGTAACAGTGTGAAAAATGTCCCTGACCCTGCTATGTCTGTGCAGGTCATACTCTTTATTTGCAGCACATGTGTAGAGTGCTTTGAAAAACACAAATAGCTGGGGAAAGCCGTGACTCCTGCTGTGACTTGATCTGATGGACCTTCTCTCTAGGGAATTTGTGTAAGTGCTCAATTTACTTCTAGGAAAACCAACACTGAGCATGGCTTCACAGTGTATGGAGAAGCTGCTCACCACGGCTAGAAGAGGTGCGTGGAATGGAAGTTGTGAGCAGGGGAAAACTGTGTATGATCTGTTTTTGCACAGCAGTTGAGGACTATTAAACTAATCTTAGTTCTTGGGAGTCCAGCAGGAAAACTTGCTACCATCCTGACTGTTCCTGGACTTCCCATATGTACTACAGAGAGTATCCCTCTCATCTGCTCATTCCCCAGGTGATCTGTAGCTCTTGCTAATTTTGCTCACCTTCACCCCTCTGTCTTTGTAGGGTCATTTTTTGACCTTGCTACCTTTTTCTTGACAAAAACCTGTTGGTATTAGGACCTAAGTGGTATGAATGCAATACAGTCATCAGTGGCTTAACTGTTGAAGTGTGCACCTGCTTGGGTCAGGTGGGAATAGCTACCCTGGCAGGGGAGTAGTCAGCAAATAGCCTTGAAAACCCTTGCACACCCTGAGGATCCTAAGTTTTGTCTCTTCTGCTTTAGAATATTGTCAAAGAGAAAAACCTGTTATCTAGGATATTTATCCCTCTTCTGTACAGGGAGTGTGCCAAATGGTTATTTGTCCCTTGATGCCCCACAGTTCTCTAATTCTAAAGCGTCTTGGAATGGTGGCAGACACATATTATAGCTAGCATTCAGCTGCAAAACAGTGGAGGTGTTTGAGGATATAATCATAAAAATGAAAGGAAATAGGAAAAATACAGTGTAGCACTCAGATGACAGATATTATGGAATTGAGACTTTCAAGACACATTATTTGGTGATATCCCTTCATATTTCAGACTTGCTGTTCAGTACTAGGGTCCAGTGTTGTATAAGTGAAAGGCAGGGAATCCCACTGTGTGTTAGTAAAGCCCTTGCATGGGGACCAAATTCCACTTCACAAGCAACAACCCGTAGTGCTTTCTTAACATAGTAAGAGCATGTCTCGCTCTCACTGATGAAATCATTGGGGACATAAAAGAATGTGAAATTTTTTACAGTTGTGTGGGTCTGGGTGCATGTAACAGCACCTGAAGCACGAAGCAGCCTCCACTTGACCTTTTGGAGCTCATGAGCATTGCTGCTGGTCAACCTGTCTGTGTTACAGAGACTGTGGTTTGTCTTGAGGTTATTGTACTGCCATGAAGTTAAGTGGGGGCAGGTGTATAAAATGCTGATTTAATTGTACAGCAATGAATCATATTCTTCATACCATCAGTTTCTGGGTTGTTAATTACAGTGGGGTGTTTCATGATAGGAACTAAAGTAAAAACCATTATGGTGTTGGTCAGCATGGAAGTAATTATATCCTTTTGATTTGGTTTGTGGTGAAAAAAAGGCTCAATAAAGATGGTGTTTCTTCTTCCTTCTGAAATAGGAATGTTCCAAAATAATTAAAACTATCATCATGAATGCCTTAATGGAGGAGAATCAAGAAAGAGGCAAGACCATTGGATGGGTCAATATGTAGGGCATTGAAATCAATTTCCAATTATCAGACAGTGCTTTAAAAACACTAGTGAAAAAAATCAGAAACAGTGACCTTAACTTGGAGTTAACTTGCTCTTATTAATGAGTAACGTTTCTTCTGAATGCACAAATTAAAGCTTAGCAGAGGGCATTTATTTAAGGCTTGATTATAGGTTTTATGAGTCCGCATGTGTGCAGGGAGAGAAAAACCTTTTTATGCAATGTTGCAAGACATGGGGTGCACATGGTTCTTGGTGCAGAGTTTACATGTTTTGTCCAGTGATAGACTGACAGGAGTTATGCATCAGAGAGAGTCCAGTGAAGAGCAGTTGGTTCACCAAGACTATTAGAATAGCCAGAGGCAAATCCTGTTTTGGGGGAAAGCCAGATTAAGTGTGGATATGCAGTGCTGCTTTCAATTTTGTCTTGTGGTGTATATGCTTTCAGGAATGGCATCCAAAATAACTTATACGAACTTTCTATGCTTCAGAAAGAAGAGTAAAACCAGACAAAGTATACTATATTCAAATGAAGGCTGTAGAGCATCTGATACATGTTGCCATAGCAATGCTGCATGTAGGGCATAAAGAAGTGGAATGGTAAGAAGCCAGCAGGGTCATTAACATCATCAGCAGGCTCAGTGGAGCACAACTCTATGGCAGATAAAATGGCTTCATGTTTTCTTCAAACAGTATCTGTGAGAGTGATGTGCACAAAGAGAGAAAATGATAAAAATCATAGATACAACAAAATACAACTGTGGTGGGAGTCCTGCCCATGATGGTATTGACCCTGACACCTGTGGCAGCTGCATTGGTCCTCTTGAATGCTGTGATGAGTTTGTAAAGCTTCTGCCCTGGAGATGTCTAGGGATACACCCTGTCCTGAGGATTTCTTGTTGGTACTCTAAGGATGTGTCACACCTCTTTGGGTAAAACAACAGATTAAAAATGCTCTGCAGCATTCCCCAGCATTTCTAGGAAGATTACAGTCAATCACTGTTTCATTCTTTCCAGCAGCAGTATCTGGGATTCTTTATGAGCTCTGATATAACAAATGAAAGGAGTAGAGTGAAGTTCTATCTTCATTTATGTGGGAAATGCTGAGAAACAAAGGGAGGAAGGACTAATGTTAATACAAAAATATTAACCCCATACCACCCCGTTCCATATTCAAAAGCAACAAAGAAAGACTATAAATCCTACTCCCCACAGGCATTGAGCAGAATACTGTGTGATCCGCTACGTGGGGATACATCTGTGTTACAGGCACTTAGCCTGTGGCTTGTACCATCAACACAAATGCATGTTTCATTTCTTTTTTAGGTTTTCTCTAACACCATTTCTAGAACTTCCAGGGAGATAGAATGATTGGTCCCATATTATCACTGCTGTAAAGTCATCTCCAGATGTCTGTCAGCTTTAAATGATATAACTGAAATCAGTGTGGGCTGAAGAGATTCACATAAATTGGGATCAGTATTAACAAGACCAGATCCTGAACTGCTGTGAGGTGGGATGGCTGCCCTCAGATCAGGAAGCTTCTGCTCCTTAGTTTTAGTTTGTGACAGCAGTAGACCTTTTGTATTGGTCAAATTTAGCAATTAGGCAAGTTACTTAGATTTCAAAAAAATTGGGTCAGCTTCTGACTAAATGCCTTAATTTTTTTTCTTGCATACTTCAGTTGCTCCAAAATTCCTTTTATTGCTGAAGTGAGTGAATTTTTTACAGGCTTTCCGTGGTGTTTAATTAAAAAGACAAGTTTGGAGCTTGAACTTGCTGGTTAAATGAAATGTCACTGTTTTACACAGGTGTCATAATCGGAAATCTTTTACCGCTGAAACAAAGCTTATGTAAAAATAGCTGGATTAAACAATGATGGCTAGGGTCCTGTCTAGTTTTAATGCCAGAAACATCTTTTTAAAGCCACCATACTTTCCCAAGACAGCATCAATAAGGAAGTATTAGCACAGCAAAATGTTACACCTTGTTTAAATTTCCATAGAGACAAAATGCTGGTGCTCTGTAACAGTTGTTCAAGTTCTATTGGTAGCAGTGATGTTAAATCATAGCTGTCAGATCAGGAAGAAGCAAAGACTGAGAAGAAACTCCCAGCTTGACTTCTTGTTTTGAGTCCTTTCTTCAGCACCATGCTGTTGCTTTTGAGTTGAAGTGCATTTTAACTAAGGCTTCTGTAGTCACACGCTTTCTTCCCGCTGCTGGTGCACTTAACAGCTCTTTGGAACAGATTGCTTGCAGCCATTGTGCAGGGGTCAGACATGCAACTGGGTTGGAGGGTGAGGTAAAAATGTGTTGAGAAACATATTCTGCCTTTACTGTGTAGTGATGAAAAGGTGCAGTTCAAAACCATTACCCTTCACCTCGCGATCTGGAGTAAATTATTTTGCTTTCTGTTGCTGCCTTCCAAAAGAAGTCATGCCTCCACATCCGTCCAGGACACTGCAACTCTTCTTCCAGTAAAACAGGTGTATTTGCAGCCCAGTTTGGAGTAAACAAAGGTATGCAGGCAAAGCAGTGGCAGTGCTTTATACTGAAGGAATAGCTATACATGTTTTTGCTATTCGGTATGAAGGCCGCATCGAATTGTAGGGCCAGTGGGGCTATTATCCTTTACCTGGTAGCAAGCTGTGGAAATACAAAACAGAAAGGAGCCTTGCAAGCTTTTCACTGTCATACCATTAAGGTTCAAGAGATCAGTATTTGCACCTCTGTTCTGAAGGAAGTCCACCATGCTGATTGTTAACAACTACTGGCAAGACTACTATAGAGGTGCAGCTCAGTAATTCTTTGATTTGCAAGAGAATCAATCGAACTCTTGCAACATCTAATTAATTTGTAGTTGTTGTGAAGAATCTACAAATGATCATTATTGGTAATGAAGCTATTGATCCAAAGTGTACAAACTAGATGAAAAAAGGATAACAACTGAAGGCTCCAGGTCAGAGACCCTGTTACAGCCATCACCAGCACTTTAATGACTTCAGTGGGGCTTTGTTGAGTAACATCAACTGAGAACATGGCACATAAAATTTAATGTTCCTTGAACTGTTCCAGGATTTAGTAATAATGTAGGTTATGTATACACCTACACTGAAATTGTCAAAGCTACCTAGGGGAACTGAATGCTAATTGCAATGGAAACCAGCACTCAAAGCCCTCAAATGGCCTTCCAGATCTCAGCTCCATGGTGCGGGAAGAGTGCAGTCACCTGTTATACAGATCCATTGCTCAGCCCCTTACTGCTTTTTATGTTCCTGTCGACTTTACCTTTAACCAGAAATCGGCAACTTTCCCTTTCTTCAAATAGTCTGAATTGTAATCATCATGATAGAAATTTTGGATACTTTGCTAGTAAACCTGTAAATTATGATTGCTAAGAAAGGGCAGTGTAATATAAATTTTCCAGTTTTCAGTTTTAACATGGCTTAGTAATTTAAGAGGTAATTCAGGAAAGACACATTTTAAAATTCATTGCTGCTTGTGCTCTTGCTGCTGTTTCTTTTTGACTGTTCAGAACACAACTACTGCATGAGAAAGAGAATGATATAATTCTAGTTGCTGCTATAAATTCATCCCTAGCACTATTCCGTTAAATTAATGGAATTATATCAGGATTAGTTCTGGCCCAGTTTTGAATTTTTAGACACTAAAAAAAAATCATATTATGCTGCCTGTGAGGTAAAATAATTCTGACACCACCTTCTATGAATTCATACTTCATTCTTTATTAATGTTAGAAGGTAATGATGCCCTGCATTATTTTTATAGCAGCTAAGATGTCTTTACTATTTTAAGGGATTTTATTCAGTCTTTCCGGGACATTCACTGCTGTCCCACAGCCGATTGTGTTGAGATGTGCATATATAAGTGTGTACTTCTATAGGTGTAAACACATATATATAGGCATGAACACACAAGAAAAGGGAGGAAGCCTCTGCATAAGGAGGGGTTTTTAATTGTCTTGAACACATGTATAAAGTTTGCAATTTTTCAACCTTGTTCTAGTTATTAAATAAGTCTTAAAATTAAGAGAAATAACATCTAAACAAGTTAAATCTTACTATTCATCATGAAAGATGAATCGCTAATGTCTAGGCACTTAGCTGTGCTGCTGCTTTTTTTGGTAGGATCTTGAGAGATTTTTATTAAAATGCAAATAGTGTAGCTACAACACTGCTCCCTGATTAAATGGAAGAAGCATCACTTAGTACTCATTGAAGTCAAATGTAATCAAGATAGAATTGATTTTATATTCAGTTCATGTAAACACTGTTCATTCTAGCTCCTAAAAATCCATCAAATAACAAATATGCCAGTTTTATTTTTCAAATGGATACAAGGTAAAAAGAAAACTGCTTATATGCTTTATACATTTATAATGGAAATAATGCTAGCCTAAGGTAAGTGCAAGAATGATGCTCCTCCAGTACTCTAAATTTATATTGAAGTTATGGTTATGTGATGAGAATTTCTTAGGCTGAATAAAGCTGAGACCTTTTAGCATATTTACAGCTCAAGTTGACCTTTCCATCTGTTTGTTCCTTGCTGGGGTAGCTCTTCTTCTTCTTCCCCCATTCGTCTGAGGGTCAAGCTATCTTGAATCACCTTGCAGATATTGTGTGATAGGAACACAGAAACACTAACTGCAGATGCAAAAGCAGACACACTAACTGCAGAGGCCAGGTTGGACAGACCCTTGAGTGACATGGTTTAGTTTGAGGTGTCCCTGGCTATGGCAGTGGGGTTGGAACTAGATGATCTTAAGGTCCTTTCCAACCCTAACTATTCTGTGAGGCATTGCCTGTTGGTATAGCCCTTGGTGTCCATACCCAGTTACTCGGAAATAACACTATAGGCCCAGAGAACGTCTGGTGGTGTGTATCTCCCATTGACGCATTGCACTCCTTGACCCCGACAGTCAGTCACTGTTAGGATCAGGGTGCTACTGGCCTTCTGCAAGGAAAGCCATTTGGCAGGTGTGGTTAAGTTTACAGAGTGCTAGGGTCAGTTAAATGAGCTTGTAGTAGTGCCCATGCAGAAATGCAGCTGTGTGACAGGAGCTGTAAATCAGGTTGGTAAGACTCTGAAGCTGTGCAAATGTGCAGGAGCACTTGTCTGCCTTAAAAATGATGGGCTCCATGTATCCATGAAAATCTCTAACACTTGACACTTAACTGCACTGCTGTCTGCAGCCAGTGCAGCTGTCATTGCGCAGCAAATCAGGGTATGTGATTATGGTGGCTGGCTATGTCCTCTCAATGGCGTTAGGAGTCAAGTCGTAGCTGATTTTCCCACCTGAGAGAAGTGTCTGGTTCGTGTTTCTCTTTGCAGGCACACAGATAAAGACATGCATATGCAAAAGAAAACTTACAGTCTGCAATAAAAAAATAGGCAGTAGACATCCCTGTCTCTGCCTTTCCAACTATGGCTTTTAGGAGTCACTTTGTATTAAGAAAAGTAATGGTGTGCTTGCTAAGCAATGTATTTTGCTTACGAAGAACTCTTAAAATCCCCCTTAAGTCATAATATCTGATGAGCATGTGGATGGAAGATAAAAGCTTCTATTGATGTTGTGTTAGTACAAAAAAATGGTTCTGAGGTTTTGAGTTCTCTGAAGAGTTAGTTGGGTTTTGTGAAGATCACTCTGTCGTGAGCAATGTTTCAGCTCTGTTAATTGCTGAGGAGGAAACATGGCAGAAGGTGGAAGAGTATAGGTGGACGGTTTGTGTTTTCCCAGCCAACTATGGCACCCCACCATGATGTATAGAATATGTAGGCACTGCAGGAGGTGAGAAACCTGCTGTACATGCTGCTGAGCAAATGGGAAAATCTCCACCTGTGGTGAAGGAGGATGCTATGAAACACATCTTCAGAGTGAACAAGCCCCCATGAGCTCAGTTTGCAGGTAGAGCACACAACAAAGCTGTATCTCCCTTCTTGTTTTCTTTTCTACTGGATTTTGCTTTTTTCATATTGATCTAAGGAGAGCAATTGAGCTTTTAAGTGAGTTGCCTGGGGTTTTTCTGAGCAACAGTTTAGGTCATGTACAACAGAAACATTTGTATTAATGCTATGATGGTCTTTTAGTAGCTAAAATTGGATTCTCCAGGAAGAAAATTATATTTTGAGTTACTGTGAATTCTTGTGGTTTTATGTATTTAGTATTTTTCCCTAGATGATGACTCCTAATAACAATCATTATGCACATTTCACAGACATTACACTGAATGAATTAAACTTCAAGAATTCATGTTTTAAAAGCCAGTATCCTCAAAGACAGTCAGAGCACTGGCCTGTTTTAACTGAAATGGTAAAGTCAAATTAAAATTAATTCAGTTTGCAAAATGTGTTTTGGAATGTGTTTAAGCAAGCAGAAATCAACAAATCAAAGGTCATTTTTGGAAGATGCAGACATGTGGAGTGAGTGTCTTGATGTGCGTATCCTAATTAAATCTGGGGAGAAAATCATGGTGAAATTTAAAGATTGGAGTCGTTGCATCTGGGACAGGTCAGCACATCAGTGAACAAGATGGCTTTGACTGTCTCATTGCAAATGACTATAGCAAAAAGTGAACTAGCGTGCTTGGGAATAGCAAGATGTAATAGATTCCTAATTTCTTCTAATAATAACCTGTTTCACTCTAAATTCCCTATGGTCCTATCTAATATAGCACTCCATTTCCAAAGAAAATATTTCTGCGTCATTAAAGTGTTATAAAAGACATCATTGGAAAGAAAGGTGGGATCTCTGTGAATCCCATTCATTTCACTCTTTGCATGTCTATGCATTTCCTAGTGTAATATTTACACCATGAATATGGTCTTCTAAAACCTGTTCACCTGTAAGGAAAGCACCAGGCTAACACTGCTCATATATCTGAAACGCCTCCTTAATCCTTCTCTCCAAGACTTTCTGCTAATCACCCAGGGAACTAATATTTTGTAATTGATTTATTGTATTGAATTTCCCCTACTTCATTGTAAGTACTTGCTCCTGTTTGTTTACATTGAATATTATTTAGTGTTAGTGAAGATTATATTTAATTACATGTGCGAGGCACTTTGGACAGCTTATAGATCAAAGAGACATGGAACAATTCTACAAGAAACCTTTCAGATTTGAAATGCTGTCCCTGGGGGATCAAAACAACCCAGATTGTTTTTATTTGGAGTGGACAGGGTTTGTTTTGGTTTTAATCTCTGCAGTCTGGCAAGGGCTACTAAAGCTGTCACCATGTTATGTTTTAGTTTGGCACTTTGTTGTAAACAGGTCAGTAGTACAGGTAACAGAAAATCCACCAAGGGACTGAAGAGAAGAGCATTAGCTGTTTCACAGGCTGAATAGAAAAAGATACGATGAAATCATTCCAGAGGCAGGGAGGAAATGTGATTTCCATGCTGCTTTATAATTTATACTTTCTGAGCTGTGCTACAAAGAACAGCAATGAAAGGAAAGCAAAATATCCTCTGGTGATATTTCAGTAACACTGCAGATCACAGAAGGATCCTAGTTGAAGACTGCCAAGCTATTCTAAGCAGAACTGGCAAAGGAGGTGCTGATATTCCCTCCAGTCCATCTCTGCCAGCGTGTCTGTTCATACTGTATGACATCCTTCATGTTTGCATCAGGGTTTTTTCTTTTCCTCCCAGACCTGTGGGTAATTTTGTGAGTTGACTGCATGATTATGATGAACTGGAATTGAAGCTCGCAGCAGCTCTCCTGTATTCTGCTATTAGCTGTTGTCTCCGGTAGGTTTATCATGGTGTATTAGAGATCATCATAAAAGGGTTTTAGTGATTGCAAAGAGGAAAGGTATAGACAAAATCTCTGAATCCTTAGCAATTTTTCCTGCATGTGCAACCTGGTTTAGTGGAAGGTGTCTGTGCCCATGGCATGGGGGCAAGAACTAGATGACCTTTAAGGTCTCTTCCAACCCAAACCATTCTATGATTCTGTGTTGGACCAGTCAGTACTCAGCAGTATAAATCATCTTTATTCTGCTGAAGTCTGTGAAAACCTATGGAGGTGGAACAAGAAATAAATTAAGGCACTTTTTGGTTTAGGCAAAGATTGGAACTTTCCAAGATTGGAAAGTTCAAAGTTCTTCCTTTGTCACTCAAGTAAATAATTGTAATAGGCACAGTCCTCCTGTAAGGTATTCAACTGAGAAAAACCTTTCCACATCCTTTCATAACTTATTTCTGCCGAACTGTGATGATGGGTTACCTCCAGGGTTGCCTGATCACCAATGGTAGAATTGAGGAAAAGTCTTCTCTGGGTTATGTGTAGTGATATTCAGTGCAAACCTCCTGCCTTCTGGTTGGAGTCCAGGAGATACAAGACTCAGCATGAATGTGGCCAGGGAGAGCTCTGACAAGCATTGTCCTTAAGTGAGGTGGAAATTATCCTTAAACTACAAAAGGTGAAAGACTGCTTCAGGTTTGGCCTGGATGTCTAAGCTTGAGAAACATGTAGGTTGTTTTCATCACCTTACTGCTCCAGTTTGGTTCAGTTTTGAGCAATCAATTTAAATGTAACACCCTCAGTTAAGTGCAGAGAACTGAGACAGAGAAGAGGGAGATTATCAAATTTGCAATATTGCTTTAACAATCCTTCAGGTATGCAAACAGCCATGGTAAACTAAAACTTACTTTGTGACTTGAATAAACTCCTGCACAAGATTTCAGACTCCTTTGACATGGTCCTGTGTTTCTTCTTAATTCTTGCACTTGTGAATTTTGCACTCTTCTTCTTAACTGTAGCCAATTCAAGTCAATAACATATCTCCAGTTCGTTATGTAAATTGTTGAATGCAGCCATAAAATTTAGCATGCAAAACTCTGCCATTTCTTGCAGCTACAGTGCAGCATGATTCAAGAAATCTATCTGAAAGATGCCACATTTAATTCTGTTGGACTTTGATAATTGTTTATATTATCACTTCTGTAGGCTCCCTACATATTTTGTTCAAATGAACTTTTCCAAAATTATGGGAGTTTTACTTTTCATTTTCACTTCAAGGAAGTATGTTTAAAGCCATTCAGTCTTATGGAACTTGCAACCAGTTAAATGAAAGTTAAATGTTTGCTGAATTGGAGCGTTGACATATCCATTGCGAGGATGTGTCTCAGATACCAAGTTTGAGAAAGGGGTCTGTATATTTAATGGAGTTCTGGAAGTCTCAGGTTCACAAATTTAAAAGGGTGGTTTATTGTTGCCTGCTTTACATAGGGTATTCCTCTGTCTGGGATGAAAAATTTAAATGCGAATCCTCTGATCCACTGAGATAGATGCCAAGAGGGAAACTTCACTGCAAAGACTGACTTCACTGGACAAATTAAGATCTACAGGAGCAAAACCTTCTCATACATTTTCAATAATGTTCTCTTTCAGACTGTTGAGTATACTCAGGCAGTGGCTTGCACCACTGACAGGCAGAATCAAGACAAAGCTCTTACTCAGGCCTTCATTCTCCAGGATTTCACATCTCTGTATTTTAAAGACTTGCCAAATTTTTAATTCTGTCTGTTTTGTGTCAGGGGGATAAAATCTCCACACTCAGGCTCATCATCACTGCGCTATGGTGGAATCTTTCCAAACTGGTCTGCATGTTTGCTGAGGTGTGATGCTCCAGGCTCTGGACACAGGACTCTCACTGAAGCTGGGTAGAGTGAACGATATCATGTGTCACACGTCCCTATTTAAATGTCCTGTTACAATGCTCATTGAGCTGCAGAAATTTTATTCTATATAATCCCTTGTCCACATCCTAACTGACATAGTAAGAAACAAAAGCATTGCCTAACATGATTGCTCAGCCTGTTTCATTGAAGAGCTACCAGATATTTTTTTCCCTTTTTCTTGGAGGAACGAAGGATTTGAACCATTCCAGCTATCTGTTGTTGTAAGTGTAGGTCTGTCTCACGTTTCTTGTGTTGCTAGGGAATGTGTGCAGCTTTTGTTGCTTTTGAATTATAGCTGCAAGCGCTTATCTTCTCCTCCAGCAAATAGCATTTACAGCAAGTTCTTTGAAAGCAGTGTGGTCATTTGTACTTCAGACAGAATTGTGGCAGCAGCAGTTACAGGGAAGAGCTTAGTCCAGTGTTGCTTCTACACAGAAGTAACTCTGCTTACTCACATTCATTATTCATTTTTATAGGAACAACTTTGTGAAATTTCTGGAAGAACAGTTTTTTACTAGTGCTGGCTAAACCAGAGAGTTTCCATTTGTCCAATATGATTTCTGTGAAGCTATAGTGCTTTGTGGAGACTGAAGTATTTCAGTGATTCACTGAGAAAGCGTGAGTCTTGAAGGAATACAAGAGGATTTGGGGAAGCTGGCTTACTGCTGTGCTGATCTGGGGTGAGAAACGGGGCTTGAATTTTCCATATTGCTTCATAACATCTAAACACACTTGAATCCTCTTTCCAAATGGAAAATCTCAGATATTATTCAGAAAGTGGGAATTTTTGCATGATTTTCTTTTTTCATGGCAGGATTTTGAAATGGGTTTGGTTTTGTTCCAGTGCAAAACTGAAAACATTTGGAAAATATTTTCCTCATTTTTGTTGTGGTTTCATTGAAAGTTCTCAGAAAATGGAACTGTCACTGTCTGGTCAACTTTAATTTGCTGGCATTCAGAAGCTATACCAGGCAATTCCACGTCCCCATTCCTGTTCTATGGATATCTTGTTGCATAGTCTAGCAATATGTGTTGTTTTTTTTTCTCTAATTGAGGCAAAAATGGATTGAATGAGAAAAGTAATTTTTGTTCAAAACTCCAAAGGTCTAGTTTATGCCAGGGACATCAGTTGTGTCAGCCTGGAAGTCAACTGAAAGGATCTCAGTAAAGAAAAATTAGTGCTAAGAATTGTCCTAGTGAGGTATAGATTAAGTTCTCTTTTCTCCCTTTGTGTTATTATCTAAAACTTCTGGGGAGACAGTGAATATACCTGGCATCACCCTGATGAAGAGAAAGAGCTTTGTGACAATACAGCTAAAGTAAACCCATGTGTTTAAGTGAAAGTTTTATTGCTTGGGGTTTATATTCTTTCCAGCCTTTTGTTTTTTCCATTTTGAAATGCTAATCACTGACTTTGCCTGTTGAATCTGAAGAACTTAGCGTTCTTTTCAGAAAGCCATTCCAGCATTGGGTGCATCGGGTATTTAACCTGTAGGGTGGAAATCAAGAGATAGTGTAGGATTCTTTTTTTCCCTCTCCAAACTATAAGAAAAACAAGCTATCCCCTTCCTCCATTTAGCCTAATACATTAGAGGCCTGTAAACATAGAATGATGTATGTGTTCTGGGGTTGCTGGTTTGGTTTTGTTTTTAAGCCATCTTGGCTTTGTGACGGGACGTCAGAAAAGTAATTTCTCTCTATTGACCTGATATAATTTGGATTTGCATTTCAGTGGTATAGATCTGTAGTCACTTTTTGTTCATTCAGACCTCAACAGTGATGGTCATGATGTAATTTTGGAACTCAAGCCCTAATGGAGTGAAGATGAGTGTTTTCTTCGTGTTTCTGCCTTTAAAATGGATGAAAACAGAAAACTGACTGATGAAACCTCTCTGAAATAGAGGTGTTGTTGGGCTGGGTATTCCAGAACAAGGAGCAGTTCTGTGAACAGTGGAATGAATTCCTTTTTGTAATGGGGCAAAAGGAAAACTCCAGGTTGTCAATGTATTTAGCATGTGATTTTTCTTTGCTCATTTCCTTAAGGAAATGGAGTAGAAAGTTCCTCAATTAACCTAGACTCTAGTGGGGAAAAGCAGGGAAGAATCAGGCGGTGTGATATATGATCAGAGATATTAATCACAAAATCCTCTTGCTGATTTCATGAATCTTGATGCCTCTTGCACCGTACTGAAAGGAATTGCTTTATCCCACTAACTCGAGGAGTAGAATGAAACACTTGTGCTTATCTCCCTTCAACCAGGCCCTGAGCGCAGTAACCCAGAGTTGCTGCCCATTGAAGCATCTGCCGTTATCACTAGGGAATTGTCTTTGGCTTTGCTGGAGCATTGCTTCTTCACATCAGTCCAGGCTCCTGGACTTCTAATGACAAAAAGAATAGCCTGAGTTTGCTGCCAGTAGCTTTTTACTTCCCTTTAGCACCCAAACCCCCGAAGAATTCAGTTTTCATTCTAGCAAAACACGCTAATATAATTTTTTTTGTCATTTTATGTGTAGCTCCTGCTGTCTTATGAGATTGGAAAATGAAACTAGCTTGAAACCAGTGTGTAGTTCTCTGTGCAGTTAAGTGAAATAAGCTTTCTAATTAAAGGTGTTTATAGCTCCAACAACATTGGAACTCAAATTTCTTCTCTTTGAAATAAACTTTTCACCATTGTGTTGTTTATTCTGAATATCCATGGCTGTATTTTGCCTCTGTGGTACTGCCAAGAATTAACAGTACGCAGGGCAGAGCAGCTGGATTCTCCATAGTATTATGTCTATAGTAGATCCCCATTAACTCCGTAATATTTTTATAGCAGTTGCAAGTCTTGCTCTTGATTTTGTTCTTCATTTCTACTGTTCCGTGATGCTTTGGAGGAGAATGTGAGCTTCTGGAGATACTCAAGTCCTCCAAAACAGTAATGCTAAATAGGTATTTTCATGCTGAAGTGCTTCTTTTTAGACTCTGCTTGGAGAATATATCTTTAAGAGTGTCTTAGATCTAGAGATGCTGAAGTGTCTTTTTTTTGAAACTATCTTTGAAATCTCTGTAGGCCCTCCAGCACATGCAGTGTGTTATCTACAGCTATTGCTTTTCCCCCGGCTTTTCAATTCACTACTGTGATGCTTGGTTGATGTGTTTCTACTTGCTGCTTTCATTCTGTTTCATATCATACATTATTCATACGTCCCTGAGTTAAACTACAGGTCCTGCTATAAGCTCTGAGCATCACTGTAGTTGTAGTCCTTGCTGTGGTTCTCTGCCAAAAAAAAAACCAGGAGGTGATTTTGCAACAAATGACCCTAGGAGAGAAGACTTAATGCAAGGATTTAGCACTCATTTAGATGAAAGCAAGTATCTGATCAGACAAAGGAGAAGGACAAAACACTCTTTGTCTAACCTAATTTTTAGTTTTAGGGAAGCTGCTAAAAGTGGTCACCAGGAAGGGTGAACTTGAAGTCTATGAAGGAGAGGTTAGCTGTTAAGGAGGTTGCAGAACCATAAACCTGGAATATGCAGGCAGTAAGGGGGGAGGAAGATGACCTAAATGCTCACCCTTTTCTGCCCTTGATATGTGAATTTAAGGGGACAGGAAGAACGTTGCCTCCACTTCTCTGTCTGTCAACAGGAGTAGGGGGCCCAGGCTGCAAAACACAAAGAGCTGATAGAAGAGGTGGAGTGAGCCAGCAGTCCTCTCACTCTGGAACAGGGGGCAGAGAAAGGGTGAGTGGTGGCTCTTAGCCAATTGCAGCACTGTTCTTGGGGCACTTCATTGCTTATGGCAACCAGAAAAGAAGTTAAAATTAATTCGTACATTGATCCCTTATCCTTGTCTTATCCTCTGAAAAGAAAGGCAGACAAGGATAACCATTTTGGACCTTGTCTGTGACTAAGCTGTGAGCCTGTGGTATCACTCATTGATGTAGACACAGAGGCTGGTTGAAGTGGACCAGTACTGTCATCTTATGTCATCATCATCACATGTTCTGGCATCTCAATTACTATTCTGAAATAATGAAAGGAGCTGTCAGGTCAGGTAGGTTAGATGAATTACCCAGCTCAGTTACTCCTATCTAAAATAATCTGTATCACTTTACTAAGCGTCAGCATGTTGCTTACTTGAAAAATTGCACTTTAACACTAGTTTCCCTCAGACATAAACAGTCATTAAAGAATTCTTTAGGGTTTAGGTCTCTTGATTTAGTACACAGCAAAGAAAATGTCAAACTATAGAAAATACTCTTAACGTTGGGAAGACATGTAGGAATATAGTAGAGGAAAAACACTATGGAGAAAATAAATCTGTTAACAAATGAAGGATTTTAAGGTGGACATACTGATTTGATAAAAATGGATGACTGTGCAGCTGAAAAAATACAATTCAGGTCCTGAGCAGGAGGAGCCCAATAGCAGTAATGTTGTTATAGTTGATTTTCGCATTTTATTGTGTTACTATTCAATCCTGTTGCAGCAATGCTAAGCTCTGTATGGACAGATAAGACAATGTGCTCACAGGTCTTCCAAGCAATCCTTAGTATTGCATGGAGAATCCATGTGTTCAGGTGGTTTAATTTTGTAAGATGGCCATTGATTTCCCAAATTGTGCTAAGTGGAATTTTAATTTACATTTACGGTTTCTTTTTCAGTTGTTGTGTTAGCAAGCTGCAATAGAGCAGGAGCACCGAGTTGGCTTTGTGCTGTACATACCCAGCAAGCCCTCAGTGTGGCGTACTGGTACGTTATAACATGCTATAGAAACCAGCTCAGCTGGAGCACAGTTTGTCTGAAGGTTGCTGGTGATAAGAGATGTACGATGAGAAACATCAGTTAGAGCTAGATGGGATTTTATCCTCATAATGGAGACAGCAAAGCAAATGAACTTCTATTTTTTATAAACCCATTTTTTTTTAGGGGGGAAAAAACATATAGAAGAATGTGTAAGTAATTACAAGTGGATTACTGTTGAACTCTTGATTAAAAATAGAGTAGAACATTGAATTTAAGAATAAAAATGTGTTTGAAAGGAAAAATCAGTGTTTCAAAGACTTTTTCCTAAATCAGAATTTCACCAGAATTTATACTTTCCTAATAAGGACACTTATAAAAATGTTAGCTGTAATAATGAGCCTACAGTTATTGATAATGAAGCATTTCCCTAGAAGTTTGTTGTTCTGCTGTGGTTGCTGGTAAGAAATTAGGCTTCCCCCATCCGAAGGCTGTAGAGGGCAGAGCTCAAACTCTGCACAAGCAGCATGTGAGGGTAGGAGGATAGTTTTAATCCCAACTTCCTTTCTAATAGGATGAAAGATAGATGTGTGGGCACTAGCAGTCCCTCCTCTGCTGGGCCATGTGGTTCTAGAGCAGAGGGTTGGTTCAGTGACCCCATCTTCTCCCATTTTCGCCAACACAAGGGCTTGGTGGATTAAAACAAAACAAAACACGGGGTTTGGTTTAGTTTGTTAATATCTTGTAGTCAGTGTCTCAGTTGCTTGAACTTCTCTGTCCCTGGCAAGCTGTCCTGCTTTCTGTGTTCACTTCCATATGATATCCCCACAGAAAAGCACCTGGAATGGCAGCCCATTGCATCCTTCTTATTGCTAATTGGAAAAACAAAATTGATCTTGTTTAATTCAGACCTTGGTGGCTGTACTGAAAGATAAACCATGCTTGGCAGTGATGTGCTTTACCTGAGTTATCAGTTGATCCGAATTCAACAGCTGCTAATCTTGGTCTCTGCCTGGGATTTGTGCTGTTGTTTGGTGAGGCTCAAATATGTGCAGGTTTTAGTCTGCAGTATATAATCCAAAACACATAACAAAACAACTTTGTGTTAGAGGGAGAGGGAGAGGAATTCATAAAACAATCTAATGAAGTAGCACTCTTCCATTTCCAGTTAAGTGTTGTTCTACAGTAAAGCTGCCTTTGACTTCAGTGATAGTTAGGAAAAACTTAGAATATATGAATCCAGAATATCAATAATGCTCTGAACTGTGTGGGATGCCTAGAAAATGAAAACCGGAGTAGATTAAGTATTGGTCATGTGTGGATGAAAGAAGAGCTATAAATTCCAAGAGTAAATATGACCAGATACAATGACATAATGAATCAAGGTCAATTGTTGACTAAAGCGGTTTAGTATAGGTAAATGAAGAACTCGAGACTTTATGAGACTTTATTGCACAAGTCTTTAAACCATTTAAATAATTGAAGGTAAAGGGGTTATGAGTCAACAGGCCAAGTTGGCATTTCATGTTACTGAGTGATAAGGAGTAGAAACACAAAAGATAGGTTTTCACCTACAGAATAGTAGCAGGTTTTTAGTTCAGAGTTTACTGCTTTGAGGGTATTCATGAAATACAAAAATGTAAAATGTCAAAAGATAACCAATTAGACAAAGCAGAAATAAATACATGTGTCAGAGACATCTTGTATGTGAGGGAGATTTGAAAGCAGTAAAGCTGCTTGAAACACAATGGTACTGCATATATTTAAGAAACCTGTATCAGTAACTAACCCACCCTTGTTACTGCTTTCAAAGCTGGACTCTAAAAGATATTTGCTTGTTCTTCATGACACACACATTCTGAATAAAATTCAATCACTTTCAGTTGTTTAAAAAAACCTAGTTAGCCCAGGAGAGTGGATGAATAGAGGCAGCAAAATTCTATTAAAATAAGATCAAAGTATTGCTATGCTTTCATTTTTCCACAACTATTGACTTCAATGGAATCTGTGTTTTCAGTGGAGCTTATTATAGTTGCAAAGTGTTCGGTCCTGATCCAGCTTGGGTTGTGATAATGGCCTGCATTGGGAGTAATAAGACCAATTTTCAGTGCTTTTGAAAATCCTGTCTTCCTGTCAGCTCTTTAGCAGTGATATCCAGGTGTCATTTCTTTTCACACAAGCTGTGGAAATGGAGAACCACCTCTCTGCCTGGGGTGTGACAAGTATTTCAAAATATTCTTCTTTGGATTTTTAGTAATGTGCCTCAAAATTTACTCTGCTTAGTTTCATCTCGTAATATTCACTGCAGTTTTCTTTCTTTCTTTCCCTTTCTATTAAACTGGAAACAACTTATTTGCAGCAAATATTGTAAAAAATAATGATCTATAAATCTGAAAAAGCCAAGTCTGTTTGGAATGAGGGGCAACAATCAGTTAAATTTTCTCCTTGAAGTTTTTAACACAAAATGGAGTTGAGCTTCAGGTTTTGAAGCCCTTTATGTGACTGGTCCCAAAGCCTACATCAAAAGACTGTCTTTTTTCATCGTATTTATTATGTAGCAAATATACTGTATTTGTTTTACACATAGTTTGGTTACATTTTACACTACCGTTTGCAATGGTTTGATGAATACTGGAGAGAACAAAGCAGGAGTCATCAAGTCTACTTTTTGCAAAAGTTAAATAGGTTTGGTAACATATGAGAAACCAAACCTGAATCTATTCTTCAGTTGGCTAGACAGCTTGGTAGTTAATTTTATTTGTTTAATATGTACAAGGAACGTAGCTGTGATATATTAATTTCCTCCTATAACAAAGTGCTTTCCTACTCCAAGAAATTTTGATGTAGTGAGGCAAGAAAAAAGGGGGTAGTAGTGATTGCTAAGTCTGGTGAGTGATTACAGAGATACCTGTGTCTCTCTGTCTTTGCTGACTTACTCAGACTAGTCCAAACCTCCCTATTTGCACTTAGCAAGCTTCTCTCCTTCAACAGGCATTAAGCTGAGCAAACTTTGCCCATCTGACAAAGCCAAGACTAGAAAAAAATCCCTGCTTCTGCATTCATATCCAGCCGTACCTGAGCACACTGACACAAATGTATTTACAATTTGTAGTTGTACCTTCTTATAACTGCATTTTTGCCATATGGTGTGCACCTGCAGATACTTGACAGCATATTTCAGCGCAGTCTGACAATTCTGGGGGTTCAAACTCACGTTGTTAGTTTCCCCCAGCTATGAACAGCAAAAACATGTAAAAAAATATGTGTACAAGAAAGATTTTTCAGAGGGAAGGGAAAAGGCTAATGGATTTTCCAAATAAAAACAAGTGGGACATTATCCTTAACATTTGCTGATGTATTCTTATACAATAGGATCTAGCTCCTCAGAGGTGATCCGGTAATGTTTCATGTCAGCTAGAATTATGACACTTTATGCAGGTGACACAGGGTAAAAAGTGACTTGCCCCAGGACACCTGACAAATCATGCCAAAACCAGAACTCAGGCCACCCAAGTCTGTTTCCCGGGCAGCCACGCACCCACAAAGGGGGGCTGTTTAAAGCACTATTGGTAAAGAGGTTCCCCCCCTACACTTATGCTTTGTGGTGGTCTTTCTGTAATAATAAGTATGTGGAGGGACTGTGGAGCTTAGAGAGGCGCGATGTGCTCACTGGCATGGAACTTGGCTGATGAAATAGCATGGTTGCAGCAAGCTTGGGAACACTGCTCATCCTGGGCTCTGTCTGCTGGATCTGGGGAAGATAACAAGAGTGGTTTCTATTTGAGCTTGAAGGCCATAAACCAAGGGCAATCTCCTTAGTGCCTTGCTGTTCACACTGTGACAGTAGCATTATGCTGTGAAACATTAAAATTTCCAATAATCCTGCTTTCTCCTCTCTGGCTGGGTGCAGTGATGATTGTGTGCTAGATTGTGGGGAAAATCATATAGATTAGTGCTTCAAAACGATCATAATGCTTCGTTGCACTGGTTTACAATCTTCTAAAGTGCTTTACCAATACTCCTTACTCAATCTCAACACAGGGATGAAACACAAGACTATTAGTATGCACATCTCACAGGTAGATGCATTTAGGCTAAAAGGAATGGTTTGGTATCTGGTATACTCTCATATATGTTCACTTTATGTATTTGTGACTTGCAATTTTTGGTCTGATTGCTCTAGCAGCCTGGTTATACCAGCCCACCTCACATTTGCATATCGCAAAGGATTGTCTTTGTATAAATCCAGTTCATCTGTAAGTGAAGCCAAGTTACAGGACTATGCCCTAACACAACAGAGGGGTAACTACTTGTTTTACTTGAGCAGCTACACTATTGGTAGGAAACAAAGAATGCATACTGAGAGAGGAGGTAGCTCTCAGCTTGCTGGAGGAAGCTATAGCCTGATCTTGCCTGTCAGCACCTATAGGATGAGTTTGGAAAACCTGTCAGCAAAATTAATTTGGGCAACCATATGTGTCCTGTCCCATAATAGCATGATGCCTCAAAACAAGAATGCATGCTGTTTACTGAACAGCATTTCAGCTGGCGTGGGAGGCAGCTCTCTCTCCAAATTAAGTTGATAGAAATACTGCTTTCAGGCCTTTTCTGGGGAAAACCTGATTTCTCAAGCATTAATTCAGTACAAAAAAACTTTGTCACTTAGCCCCATAACCTTATTTTTAGCTCTAAATATGAAGAGCACACATGTGTCTGACTGCTGCACAGCTGCAGTCCACTAGGGAAAGTCAGGAGGCAAAAAACAGAGCGGGGATTTTGTTTGTCTGAGCAGATGCGACAGATTTCTATGTACAAGCTATTTATAGAAAGGCTGCAGCAAGCTAATTAATTGTTTATAGGGAGAAAGTTAAGGAGCATAACCTGAGATCTGACACTCTGTGTAATAATTATAATTAGAGATGAGCTGGAATCAAAAATCAGGATGCGAACACAGATACATTTTGGGAAAGTTTTGAATCTGATCCAGGTCTTGACTGTGCAGCTTTTTGTTGCCATTAGGATAGGCTAGAATGAAATCCTGGGTTGGAACTTGGCTGTGTTTTGGTAAAGTACAAGTCTGGATCCACATTATGTGATGAGGGCCAGCTCCGAATTAGTGTCTGGCATACTGGGAGAACAGAATTCAGTGGGGTTGCTATGCATTTAATGGTGCATATTTATTTAGTGGTTTGGTAGTTGTTTTGTTGGTTTTTTTTTTTAAGTAACTTAGAAAAGCTTACCAAGTTATGCATTAGGATTGTGGAAAGCTAATTCATAAAATGATTGTCAAACTTCTAAATTACTTTAGAAATAGCCTAATTTCTGCGAAGTCCTGCTGAGCCTTACAGTAAAGGAGTGGTCTACTGGTGTCTTCCAGGTTTTGAGGAGTTAATGGAAAAGAATTTGAGTGCTGAGCTTGGGAAGGCAGCTAAGGCAGAGACATGATTTATGACTCCGGTGCAATAGTACCTGAATATCTTGAAACTTTGTTCTGATTCTAAACTAATTGGAAGTCAGTTGCTATGTGCTGTATAAATATATATACAATAGTAAACCAGATGAAAGATCAGTTAAGGAGCCAGACTTAGAATTAAATCTCAGTCAGATGTTTATCTTAGCCAGTGCATCTCAGTTTATAGAAGGTATCTCTAGTCAAAAAGAAAATGCATTCAACGAAAGACTGCATCCTGCCTGTATAATTCAATCAGTTAGCAAATACACAGCTGAGTTTCAGATTTTGTTTGGTTTTCTTCCATGTACTGAGGTAATTGCTGAAGAGTTTATGATACTTTTAATGGGATGCTGAAGAACTTGAAAGACCTCTTTATCTCTGTGCAGCAGCTAATTGGTTTCTCAAGGTAGACCCAGAAGAGCCTGTGGCTTAGGTGATCACGTTTGCTTCTGCAGCCAGCGTGGCCAGTGGATTGCCAGATAATAGGGAACTTGCACATAGTCTCAACAGGTTTGGGTCAAGTTAGACTCTGTATGAGCAGTTCTGACCATGGCTGGCCAGTGTTCAATATCGCAAAAGAAAGGCCCTCATGCACTGCAGTGCTCTTAAATTAGTAGCTACAGGCATGGTTCACTGCTGATGCTGTTTTGCTCTTGTTTTCATCCTTTTTATCCCAGACAATTTCTCCAATCAGGCTGCTGTGGCTGAGTTTATGCTGTCTCTTACTTTCTCTCTTGATTTCTTCTCTTTTTTTTGTTATGTACCTACACCTTTTTGTATGGAAAATGTGGGACTGTCTTCAGATTGCTGTCAAAGCATTTCCAGGTAAACCTACTTTCACTGGACCAGTTCCTGAGCTGCATCATCTTCTCCTCCAGGAGTTGCAGCTGTAAGCAGGCAGAATCTTCACTTGTAAGTGAACTGCTCCCTTCACATTCAGCACATGTTAGAAACTGCTAGTTTGAACTAAAAGATGATACTGTTTTCCCTCATGCTTGTCATAGACAGTATTTTGTGCCTTGGGGCAGCTTTTTCAACACCTAAATATGTTGTTATGAAAACATTGTTCCAGTACAGTGGCTTAGAAGGGTGCAGGCAAGCTTTTATGCAAGGCAAGCTAAGCTGCAGACCAGAGCTAGCTCTCTGCAGAGCAGTGCTGCTAATTCAGTGCTGTTTGAGGAACTATTCATCATTCTGGTCTTCTTCACTGAACTTGCAAGTCTGTCTAATAAAGACCACACACATAATCTTTTATTTATGTAATGGTCTATTTATCAATGTGAGGTGAGAATTTGACCTTATTATAGAAACTTCAGTATTCCCAAGACGTGTCAAGGTTCAGTTTCCTCTTGCAGCTTAGCCCTTCCTAACCCTTTTGCATTTTCATTGCTTTTTTCATTGTGTAACTAATTAAGCCATGCTCCTATATAAACACACAGTTAATCAGCTAGTGAAAAGTTCTCATACAGTGATATACAGTGTATGGTACATGGGATTTATTTTTTTTCTGAAGTAGGTTGTAGTTGTTTCAAATCAAAATGACATTTTACTAATGGCATTGGTATGAAAGCAGATAATACAGTCTGTGAGATGATTTCTCCCTCTGGAAACAAAATGAGAGTGAGTGAAAACACACGGTAGTTCTGTTCCCATTGCATTTTGTGCCTAAATCAAAACTTCAGAAAATTTAAAACAGCCAATATAGAACATAGAAAATGCAGCTGAGCTTGGGTTTAGCTATGAAAGTCAAACCATAAACAGCATCTCATCTGAGCACACAAATCCATCCTGACTTGGTATCATATTATAAGATCTTGTCCTCCATGTATGTATGTAGCCTTTGCAGAATCTTTTAAAGATGGGTAGAAAATCTGTCTTGAAGGTGACTTGACATGCACACCTACATCTTTCAGTTAAACCTGAGCTGTTCACATCTGTTCCGTCCTGCATCATATCACAGCAGCCTCTCCTTGTCTTACATAGGAATTTTTAATTCACTGATTTAAATTAATCAAACTCGACTCTTCAGGCAAGAGTCCAAGCCCTGAGAACAGCAAAACAGAATTTAGTTTATGAAGCCGCTGTGAACTGAAGCATGCAAGGTTTGCCTGGCTTTAGTTACCTGTTTCCAGGGATACTCAAAGCTCTTTGAGTAAAATTCCATGTTTCTAATTTTCACTCTTCTTATCAGAAGAATTGTGCGCATTAGGTTTCTTCTCCTGGCTTCAAATACTGCTTGGGAATGAATGACAGTGAGGTTCAGATTCCGTTAAGGAATACGCCTTGGTAAAAAAGTGTATTTTACATATTTAATTGACACTAAGTCATTTATTTAATTCATAAGAGGACAAGGTAGAAGGCACAGAGCTGAATGCTTCATTCCAAGACCAAAATGTGGGAGTAGTCTGTTGCATTTGATGTAATGTATTGTAAATATAGGTCACTAGACTTATTCATTAAAGGAAATAAAACCAATGTAGGTAATTCCAAGTACAGAACAAGTATCTTTATGATATTGTCAAGTCATTACTCACAGTATAAAGTACATGTAACAGATTGTAGGACAGGGACATGTATTATGTTTTCCCACACTGGTCGTGTATTAGAATAATCCTTTTTCATCACTGCATGCTCATGGGCATTAATGAAAGAAGCCCTCTACTTTAACAATATTCTACAACTTTGCCTCAAGTCCATATTTTGTTCTGGCATCTAAAAACATAAATAAAATGCACAGAACAATTTCTCATCACCGCTGGGACTATCTGCCAAGATGATTTGTCAGAACTCCAGCTTCAATGCCTTTCCACCTATTTCTTCCACCTTTCCCTCCTTTCTTTTATGTTTAACTTTCAATTTATTGTTTTTAAATTCAATGAGATAACATAGCTACCTCCGGGGAGGAATTTCACACCGTTCCACAGTGTAAATGGTATTCTTTCAAAAGTTATGCTATTGCTTTACAGCGTTTAAGAAACATACATTCAAAACAAATGTAATGAAAGTTTTTAACTAGACCTTATAGTTTTTAAATAACCATGGAGCAAAGTCCTGGCTCAGGCTTCTGTTACCTGTCTTCCTCCCAATTAATCTGTATTTCATTAGGAAATAAAGGGTTAGATTGTAACAGTTCTGCTTTAGACGGAAGTATCAGGAGGATGTGAGAGCTCTTAGAACTTGATTCTGAGGGAGACTTGTCTCAGTCTGTTATTGAAGTTAAAGTTTTTGGTACAGGAACCAATTTTAGTAAATGCTACCTTTTCCGATTGGTGAATGGTTTTGTAGAAAATGTAGAAAGAGCCAAAGAAGAAAATAATTTCATCTGTAGAATTCACTTTTGGCAGCTGTTCAGAAATATGGAAGATTTAGGATTTGGGGGGAAAAGGCAGGATTACGCATGTTATTTCTTCCTTCCAAATTCACTGAGGTAATATTTGGGACATTAGATTTCCCTAAAGTATTTTCAGAACGTAACAAAGACTGGAGAACCAAGACAGGCGGTCTTTACTGTGGAAGAACGTAGTAAAACGTTCATCAGAAAGCAGGGTAAAACAGGACGAGAATTTGAGGTTTCTTTGAGATAATTATAACAAGGAGGGAAAAAAAAAAGTTAATTGTCATTATTTTGGCAATTTTAGAGTTTCAGGGTAAATGCCTCCCGTGAAATACCAATATTTCAATAGAAAAACCCCAGCAGTTGGGGTAATCATTGCAGCAGAACTTCTTCCTGGATCCACATTTCTTTTGGGTACTGATAGCATTCTGAAATTTTATTTGGCCTAAAGTGTTTTGTACAGTTGACTTCTATCAAAAGAAACCAAGTTTTTAAGTTTTTTTTTTAGGTTTGCTGTAATTTGATTATTTGTACAAAATCCCTTCTACCGCTTAGGAATTATGTGAATATGAAAAACAAATACAAGCTCTTTGTTATAATCCTAATTGAGTTGTAATACTCTCCCATTGGGTACTTCTCTGTTCCTTAAGGAAATTAAATCCGTTAAAAAATCTAACCCCTAATCCACTTATTTTCTTTTGAAACTCAAATAAGGCAGCCAAGCGTACTCTTGGATACCGAAGTATCTTTGTAATCCAAACCCAGGTCTTTGTAATCCAAACCCATGTTCTGCAGTGAAACTGCAACTGCACCTCCTGCTTAGCCCATGCTTGAGCTGTTACCTGGCTTGGGGCTACCTCTATGTGGTCATCTCTGCCTCCTTTCTTCCTCCCTCCCTCCTGCTGAAGACCATACCTGTTCTTTATCCTGAGCTGGTCATACCTATTAGAGGGGGGGAAGCTATTTTTCCCTAGTGAGCCAACCCAGACCAGTGCTGTTTTCTTGTGATGTTGCAACAGTAATAGGGCTTTGGTGGCAGTGATGGTCTAAGCGACAGAGGAAAACTAAGGTTTGTGGGCAGAGGTGCTATCTTTTATTAGACATAATTGCTATAGCTGGAGCCTGTAGTGTGTTTGCAGGCTTGCCTGTTTCTGTATATCAAGTTAATGAAAGTTATTGCCTCTTCTTGTTAACCTGACCTTATTTTCTTCAGAGCTAAATCAGCAGGGATGGTGGCACTCAGAGCTGACGTTTAAGCTCACCTGCTTCTATTTGAGGAGGTCCCTCTTTCCCTACAGAGCAGCCAGCTCACTGAGCTGCAGTATTTGGACAGTAACTCACTACCTGCCTATAGATGTTCTGTTCTAGATAGATGAATTAAAGGTTCAAGATTGGGAAGGAGGGAGGAAAATCATGGTTTGGTGATGGTGGGACCCTAGCTTCCAGCCTGCTTCAAGGTCTGTGTAAGTTGCAAGAAGGTCTTCAGAGTGAATAGAATGCTGAGTGCCCTTGGGTCTTTTCCTTAAGCTTTTACAGTTTTATTCCACCCCTAAATATGTGTGGAACTAAATCCTGAAGAAATCTGGAAGGCTACAGTGAAAATGAGCCCTGCTACAGTGGGAAAGGAGTGGCTTTTACTGATTCCTTTCTGTCGGACATCTCAATTAGACACACACTCTTCAGTTGAAATGGAGACGGGAAAGCATGCTGCCACTCACAGGTGATGGTCTTTTGTATGAAAATATCTGTTAACCTTTTTCCAGCCATGACTGCATGGATGGGTAGCTCTGAGGGTTTTGGAGTTGTCAGTACAAAGGTCAGTGATGTGAAAACAAATGAACAGAACCTTTCACCTGGAGTTCTTAGATCTGTGCAAAATGTGTATGGAAGAACTGCTAACTGCTCTGCAGTTGAAGGTAATGTCAGTGTGTGAATCTGTCTGGGCTCCCTTAGCAAGAACAGTCCTTGTCTGACTGAAAGGTCAGAGTTGTATTTCCTCGTTAGAGTTTGAATTCCCCAGTAAAAGAGGAAAAGGCACGTTGCATTTTGGCGGACGAGGTCTGGTACTGGTGCTGGCATGCATCCAGATAAAGGGGCTTGCTGTGAGGCTGTGTCACTATGATATGCAAGTCCGTTTACCGACTTACTGGTGTCTGTATTGATAACCTGACTGCAAACCTTTCTAACATTACCAAGCCTGAATGAGCCCATTCATTGCAAATGGTAGATGTGACATTTAGCATTCAGTACCGCAATGTCTTCCACCTATTACAAATACCTACCCGATAATCTCTTTACATACAACTGAGCTCATGGTATTTGAGATATTTGTCCTTACACTGATCTTCTGAGGCATGTGATGCTGTTTTACAGTTGGGCTGAGATTTGTCTATTGCTGTCTGAAATGCTGGTGTCCAGCCTGAGCGAGTTGCTCAGCAGAACTGTTTGTTGTAAGAAATGCTCTTCCAGAAAAGAAGATCCCTCCTGTCCTAAGGCAGATGGGGCAGTCACCTTTTAGAAGTATCTGTCTCATTAGTGGCTACAGGAATTAGTGCAATAAGATTGGGCAATGCTAACACCTACTGCTTGAAAATGGCAGCAGGCATGAAACTATCTGTAGAAACTGGTCCTGTGTTGCTTTTCCAAAGCAGTAAATGAAGCATAAGGGAACACAAGCAATGTGGTATCCCGTAGGAGGCTGACCAACCTCCAGTCCACTTTGGCTTTCATCCTACTTGAATAAAAACATATTGGTAGTTATTACAATATTGTGACACTGCTTTAGTGAACCTTATTTTCTTTACCTCTTTTCTACTTTTCATAGTGAGAAGGAAAAATAATAAAATCTGGAGGTGTGCCCATGCACTAATGAGGCTGTTTGTGTCCTCTCGAAGTGCTGTTTTTATCTTTGTATTGGAAAAATATTTATTGTATTTCTAGCTGTGGCCTTACAGCCCTCTGCTTTTCTGACCATGTATTTAACATAAATTACCAGCCTCAGAGGAGACGTGATGGCCTGTCTGTAACTGCATTAAAAGGTGTTTTGTGTTTAAAGAGAAAAAGGTGAATTTTGGCAGATTTAAACAGAAAAAGACCTTTTACATAATTTGCATTTCAATACCAAAGTAGTCATCTTGGCCCTGAGTCATTCTCGTGTTTACATAGCCATTTCCATCTCGGGGAGCACAGCGGTGCCTCCAGAAGTTAGTATTTGCTTGAAAGACCTGTCATTAAGCTGAATCACCTCCTGCCATTAGAATTTCAGTAGTCAAAACTCAGACTTGTGCCCAATGCAAAACCTTCGCGCAGGGTTTCTCCATGCAGGAATCCCAGATTTAGGCAACACCCTGTGTGCTCTGGACAACTACGCCAATTGTTCAAGTCCACTCCAGCCAGACCCATAGGCATTTCCTCTGGGGATGCTGGGATAGTTTCTGCTTATCCACCAGCCCTGGGGACATCTTGCTTCCTCTTAACCCACAGAGGTCCAAACAAAATCCCTGCTTCAAGAGGTGTCAGACCAGAACCATTAGGGAAATATTTCTGCAAGGTTTTGTGGCACACTTGGACCTGGACTGTTTCCTTAAGTTTCTGCCTTGTTTTCCACAGCTCCCTGTGCAGGATGGGTCTACTGCCTTGAACAGGGTTCCCTCCCAGCAAATGCTGGTGATAAGGCACCAGGGCAGGGGAACCTGGATCATATACTCACACAAGCTCTCATTACTTTCTTCTTATTATGATTGTAATTAATTATTTTTTTAATCTGCAGAGATTATTACAATTGTATGGAGATTTTTATGTCCTTTGTGCATACTTATCCTTTGATGATCTATGCATAGTATTAGCTAGCTCTCCTCTAATTACATCTGCCTGATTCTTCAGCAAATCTTTTAAGGCAACATTAATCAACTGAATTTGGAACAGAGAGAGCACCTGAGGTGTCTCAGGCAAGCCCTCACACTGAATTTCAATTGTGCTCTCAGAAATGAAAGGCAATTTCCCAAAGATTTTTTTGCATTTAACTTCAAAGCCTCCCAAGTATATTTTATTTTGATAGATCTCAAAAAAAAAAAAAAAAAGAACCTTTTTTATTACCAATATATTCTCCTCTTAGATATATTCAGTTTACACCGGTAAGGCAGAGAAGAATCAATACTCCATCAAACAACATTTAAGGAGTTTTCAGTAGCCACCTGAGAACAATAAATAAGCTACAAGCTTCTTGTGAGAGAGTGTATTTTATATATCCATAGAGAAAAGCTCTTTCCTAGCTAAAGTGTTGTGTGTTTCAATACATACTGCTTTTTTCTTTCCTTTTTCCCTCTTTTCCCCTGGAAAAGAGGCAGTATAGAGATTCCCTTTACAGTTCGACAGCTGTTCCTCAGAAAGCTTACAAGAAAAACCTCATATGAGATGACATTACAGATTCCAAACTCAGGAAAAAAATTGCAGTCAGGTAGTTCTGAACCATCACAAGATTCAAGAGAAGTTGCCCTTTAATTGTAAATCAATCTGGATCTGCCCTTCTGCAGATTTTGGCTGGTTCACCTTGGTTTACATCAGATTTGGGGAAATCAGATAGAGATTTAGAGTGAAATGTACTTTGCATCAGACATTAAAAAGCAATCTGAGGGTGTCTGTTGCAGGAGATTTGAAACTGCAGTGGAATTAAGGATGTATTAAAACATAACTTAAAATCACACAGTCCAGGACCTTTCCTTGGCAAGATCACTCTACTCCAAAGAGGGAAACCCTGCTCTAGTTTCCATCCATCTTTGCTAATTCAGTTTTTTGTGATAAGTTGTGAATACCACAGTTAGCTTTACTTTTCCTTGTGACAAAAGGGTCTTTAAAGTGCATGCAGAGAGGCACAAATTAAGATTCTTTTCAGACTGGTGCCTCATATAAATGTCAGAAAAGATGGCCTGGAGTACTCTGCTATAGCACATCTTTCAGGATGGCATGGGGAGGGCTCATGAGGCTGGCTAATGTGGTTCAGTTGTTTCCATGGAAGAAGATGATGAGGTGCAAAGCCCATGAGCGGAGAACGTTCATACCCTTTTATATTGTCAGACAGGTAGAAGGGATCTTAACATAGATGTAATTCAGTCTGAATGTATTGACAGTGCAGAACCATCAACGTTTCTCATCTGACTAGTTCCTCCTTTGACAAGTTACTGTAGAAGTTGAAGGTTTTGCAATTACAAACCCTTATTGCTTGTACTGAAGCAGAGATGTCCACTGAAATGAAACCCACCTTTATTTCTTTTTTCTTAGCTCTCCAAACCTGGTTCTCCTGGCCACAACAAAGCTGTATATAAAATACAGAGGAATAGAAAACTGAAGTGGTATTAGCAAATTTAGTACCAAAAGTAAAAATAAGGGTGGAAAAAAATCCCTTTACTCAATGGATAGGTGTATTAATGCCTAAAGGATTTTGGAGCTAGAGGTGTTAATCATAGGCCATGACAAATATTGGTGTGCCTGAGCATCAGGCTACAAATATTAAACCTGGCATACATCTTAGTTTTATTCTGACTACTTAAAAATGGCAAGTTCATGATTCTTCTACACTAGGCTTAAATAATGTGTATTAATGAAACACTAATTCTTCTGCACTCTTATCATATGCGTGCCAATGGATTCATAAAGAGTGGCAGAACAAATCCACGTGTATCTGCCTGACACAGCTTTTTTCATTACTCTTTCTCTATTTTCTTCAGTTTATTTTTTTCACTCAGGAGTGCATTAGAGCTCTAAAAATAAGTAGAAAGAAACATTTTTGTAATGGCTTCCTGGGCTTTGGTGTTTACTTTTTATGATATACTTTCCTTTTGCTAGAGGAGTGCTAAGCCCATGCTTTCAGCACCCTTGATAGTTTTTTGAAACCACAGTAGTAAAGTTGGAGTAGCATCCAGGGGTCTGTGGGCTGTGTCTGCTGCCAGATACTAGCATCTGCTAAGCGAAATGGGAAAAGAGGGTGTTCAGGAGCTGAGCTGGGACCTAGGCTCAGGGATGGTGCATCCAAAGATTAGGAGGATTGTGCCTATGGTATTAGAAATGTATTGACATTTTCAGAGATAATTCATAATGCCATTTGTGTTCTTTAATGGTCCATAAAGCCAATAGATACGTTAGAGCTGGCACATCTGTGTGCTTCAGTAGTTTTAGATTAGAGTATGTTCTCTTTGAAATGACAGGAATTATATGGTTTGGGGAAAACAAGGGTCTTCACGTTTTAGTGGCACTATTACAATAATTTGTATGTGTTTATGCCTTTATTACTTACCCTCAAGATGCATGTGGATTGTAGTGAAAAGGTGGCATGGGTGAATTACGCTAAAAGCTGCAGGCTTCTTAAATCTAAAGTATAGCTTCTTATTAGATATCCCCTGTACGAGTCAGAAATGTTCTCAGCAGTCTGTCAGCACCTTTTCATAGAATGAGCATGCAAGAAATGCAGGTTAGATTTCATTCACATTTATATTTGTACTGTGGCAAAAAAAAAGCGCTTGAATTTCTGTGTGAATTTAGACTTGTGAGTGCTTGTGTTTGTTTCAGTTCAGTTACTTCCAAGCACATGGAATATGGGACTAGCAGCAATTTCCAGTCCTGCACACCAAATCTACTCATACCTCTGCATTCTTAAAGTCAGTAGCTGGTTGCTTCCATAAGATCTTTTGTATGATCATGAATGAGGAAAGAGTTTTAGCGTAAGGAAAACTGAAGTGTTTCTGTGCATTGAATACTACCAGCAGACACCACTAGGTATTGATGTATAACCAAACAGCTGAACAGTAATAGACACACACGTGTTTGTATATAGTAAAAAAAGAAAAAGCTTTTAAACTATATAAATAACCAAATAATTGAACAGTAATAGATATGCACATGTGTTTGTATGTAGTAAAAAAAGGAAAATAGCTTTTAATCTATATAAGGCCTTAAAACTGGGAGTTCATTTAAGTGCCTTGACTTGAACTGTCTCAAATCTGAGCCAGGCACTGAGCCCTGGGGCACATATGCTGGAGTGTAGCTTGCTCTCAGCTCAGTGCTGCGCTTTGTCAGCTTGAAATGTGTTTACTCCAAATTCACATGTTTATGCAGAGATGTTTCATGAATTCTGCATGCCAGGTCACACCGTCTATGCACATTCCCATTGTAAAATGCAATTGTGCTAGTCAGTGGAGGGAATCAGATTCTTTTAGGACTGAGTTCAAGATTTTTTATTTCCATATTTTTCTTTTTCCATGTCTTTTGTAAAAGCCAGGAAAAGAAGCCAGTTTTAGCTATGCCCATATTGTGTCTCTGGCACCAGAGAAATAAATCAGTAGCATTTTACTGAGACAATATTTAAATACAGCTCAACCTTCCTCACACTGATCACTTGGTTGCCAATTTGGCCTCTGTGCAAGTACAGTGTGGTAGAAATGCTACTTCTTTAAAACTCACATGCCACTACCATTCAGCCCTCCATATATTGAGCATTTGTTCTGGTTTTAATTAGTGACTTCAATATTAAGCCAACTGGCAAATATTTATTTGATGAAGATTCTCTATTCATTTGCAAAATGAGAAAAAATGAATCCATAATAGCACATAACTGCCCCATTAAGCAACATTAGCTATCCATTTGAGAACTAATAATGTAAAATACAATTTTCCGATCACCAGATGTTGATGAATAAACTGATGCTAAATTGGTGGCAGTAAAGCAATAAACAGGTCAGAGGTCAATTAGTTCCACCAGAAAGAAGTAACCCGCTGGGAAATGGCAGCAACGCTGTGATGGATGCTGCGGGGTGACTGACTGGTGCTTTATTCAGAGCTACGCACAGCTGAGAGAGACTGAGATTCAGGCCAAACTGATGTTTTACTTTTATGAATTAGTGTTCTTCTTGTGGCAAAGCCAGGCGGTCTCACCCAGGACTGGGGGCTGTGGCAGTGCTGTTCCCTCCCCAGGCAGCCAATGACTAAGCTGGCTATGAGCTGGCAGCATACCCTTGTGACCAGGAGGGCCAACGGCTGGCTTTAGAATCATAGAATCACAGAACAGCTAGGGTTGGAAAGGATCTTAAGGTCATCTACTTCCAAACCCCCTGCCGTGGGCAGGGACACCTTACACTAGACCATGTCATCCAAGGCTCTGTCCAACCTGGCCTTGAACACCGCCAGGGATGGAGCTTTCACAACTTCCCTGGGCAACCCATTCCAGTGCCTCACCACCCTCACAGTAAAGAACTTCTTGTATCCAATCTAAACTTCCTCTGTTTAAGTTTTAACCCGTTACCCCTTGTCCTATCACAGTCCCTAATGAATAGTCCATCCCCAGCATGCCTATAGCCCCCCCTTCAGATACTGGAAGGCTGCTATGAGGTCTCCACGCAGCCTTCTCTTCTCCAGGCTGAACAGCCCCAACTTTCTCAGCCCATCTTCATACAGGAGGTGCTCCAGTCCTCTGAGCATCCTCGTGGCCCTCCTCTGGACTCGTTCCAATAGTTCCATGTCCTTTTTATGTTGAGGACACCAGAACTGCACACAATACTCCAACTGAAGTCTCACAAGAGAGCAGAGTAGAGGGGCAGGATCACCTCCTTCGACCTGCTGGTCACGCTCCTTTTGATGCAGCCTAGGATACGGTTGGCTTTCTGGGCTGTGAGCGCACACTGGGGCCGGCTCATGTTCATTTTCTCATCAACCAGCACCCCCAAGTCCTTCTCCTTGGGCTGCTCTGAACCTGTTCTCTGTCCAACCTGCAGCTGTGCCTGGGATTGCTCCGACCCTGGTGTAGGACTTTGCACTTGGCATGGTTAAACTTCATGAGGTTGGCATCAGCCCACCACAGAAGCATGTCGAGGTCCCTCTGGATGACATTCCTTCCCTCCAGGGTATCAACCGAACCACACAGCTTGGTGTCATCAGCAAACTTGCTGAGGGCGCACTCAATCCCACTGTCCATGTCAACGATGTTGAACAAGACCGGTCCCAACACCGATCCCTGAGGGACACCACTCATTACTGGTCTCCAGCCGGACATTGAGCCATTGACCACAACTCTTTGTGTGTGGCCATCCAGCCAGTTCTTTATCCACTGAGTGGCCCATCCATCAAATTGATGTCTCTCCAATTTAGAGACAAGGATGTCATGTGGGACAGTGTCGAATGCTTTACACAAGTCCAGGTAGATGACATCAACTGCTCTACTCCTGTCCATCAGTTCTGTAGCCCCAACTGGTCAGGCAGGATTTCCCCTTAGTGAAGCCATGCTGGCTGTCACCAAGCACCTTGTTGTTTTTCATGTGCCTTAGCATGCCTTCCAGGAGAATCTGCTCCAAGATTTTGCTAGGCACAGAGGTGAGACTGACTGGTCTGTAATTCCCTGGGTATCCTGGGGTGCATAGGGAAGAATGACCAGGAGGTCGAGGGAGGAAATCCTCCCCCTCTGCTTGACACTGGTGAGGCCACATCTGCAGTACTGTGTCCAGTTCTGGGCTCCTCAGTACAAGAAAGATGAGGAGCTACTGGAGAGGGTCCAGTGGAGGGCCACAAGGATGATCAGGGGTCTGAAACATCTCTCCTCTGAGGAGAGATTGTGGGAGCTGGCCCTGTTTGGCTTAAACACTGAGAGGGGATCTCATTAATGCATATAAATATCTCAAAGGTGGGTCCCAGAAAGATGGTGCCACACTCTTTTCAGTGGTGTCCAGTGACAGAATGAGGAGCAGTGGCCATAAACTAAACTCAAGGAGTTTCACCTCAACATGAAGAAGAACTTCTTTATCTTTAGGATGGCAGAGAGCCAGAATAGGCTGCCCAAGGGGGGGTTATAAAATCTCCCTCCCTGGAGACATTCAAAACCCACCTGGACACATCCCTGTATAACCTGCTCTAGGTTACCCATGTTACAACCCTAATGATTTCGTGGTTCTGTTAGGCCCTGCTGGAAGTGAGAGTTGAACAAAATCCCATCTGCCTCACTGGGACCGAGAGCCTCCTGCAGTGCCTCATCCTGTACAGATATTTGGATGTATTCAGCCTTGGCATGTTCAGGTAAAAACCACTGTGCCGCTCCTTGGGTGCCAACCCAAGAAAAAAAGTATTTTTACATGTAATTCCATCCTTATTGAACAAAGGAAGACTAGAGGTACAGGATGAGACAGCTGAGTTGGAGAATCCAGCAAGGGTGTGTAGGATGAGAGCTAAAAAGTAGCCCCACATTACAAAAATCACTGATTGTTCCACCAGCTTTGTGCGAGTAATGCCTGGTTGTGCAGGGAAGATCACGGCTTCAATGTTGTACATTTCATTTTGCATAATTAAGATATTTGGAAGGAATAAGTCAAGTGTTCTGTGCCAATATATCTTTTTGAAACAGTGCTATAGAAATTAATCAACTTTTTTTAATCATCCACTTTATTTTAACCTATCACCTTCCCTTAACACTAGCATGTAAATCTTATGCACACTGTGTTAAACTATGTTAATGTATTCTGCAAATCACTCCCAAGGTTTGCTGCATTATGTTGAGCAGAAATGTAATGTGACAGATAATAGAGAGGAGGGAACACACGCACCTTTCTGGAGACACACTCCAACTCTAATTAAGTGCAAGTCTTGGAAAATACTCAGTCTTTACTAAAAGTTCTGAAATCTGTATGGTGGCCTTGATTTTCATTTCTGCTTGTCCCTTACAAAGTGCTGTCATCGAGGACAGGGTTGGAAAGCAGACTTAAGGCATGAGAGAAAGTAAATATCCATCATAGCGTGCAAACTGCAACCGGTCATGATCTGGTAGCGTTCAGTATGTGTTACCTGGCAGATGAGAGATGTCAGTGATCCACTGTGCTTTTTGTGCTGCTGATCAGCTTTGTCATATTCAGAGTTTTATTTCTCTGGAATAATAGATCACTGTTTTTCTGTCTGAATAGCCATTTCCTCCTCCTTGTATACAATACAAAGGCTGCTGCTTAAGTATAAAAGCTTCTCATCAAATCTCTGCAGGATGTTCCTTGACCAAATCTGCACTTTAAAGACACTTTTTGCAGTGCAATATCTGAATTACATCAGATATATGCAGCTTTTTTCCTGAAAATAGCAGCTCTGAGCAGGATTTAAAGTGAACAAAAAAAAACTGTTGGAAGTGGCTGAGTAGAAAAACTTGTGGAGTTTTCTAAGTAAAACTATGTGGGGTTTTTTAAATTCAGACCTCTACAAAGTCTATGTAATGTGTTTTTCTCCCCTCCAAAATAAAGCTGTACTTTCAGAAAATTCCACTGGGTGCAATTAGTAGAGGTGGTAGCAATACTCATAGTGAAAGCTGAAGCTGCTTAAAATCCAAAGGGGTTTAATTCTGAATTAATGCTGTAATCCTGCAGTAACTGATACCTGTGCTTAGCTTTAAACACATGGAAATCAATTCACCCCTACTGAAAAAAACCCGAACTAGTTATGATTGTAGCAATATAAATGTTAGATTTATAAGATATAGGTAGTTCAATAAACTTTTCCCCAGCTGTGCCCAGAGGTATGGGTCAGGAGCACCACAGGGACCCTAAGCTTGTGTTGCCAGGGGTTAGAGAGGCTGCCTGGCATTGCCCTGCCTCAGTCTCCCTTTGGGGTTGAGCTGGAGCCACTTGTCCCCAGCATGTGAGAGGCCATGCAGCTCACATAGATAAGGAGATAATTTGATGTACACATGTCACAAAGCATGGATGGATGTGTGCAGATGACACGAGACATGCTGGGTTAAGTGGCATGAGGAGGAGAAGGCAGGCTGCTACACGCAGCTATTGATTTTGTATTGCATTGTGCTGGAGGCACTGAGTTTCTCATGGGAGGTGCTCAGGGAGCCCAGGACTCGGTTTTGCTTGTCTGTGCCCATGGCCATGCCCACCCCTGTGCTCCCACACAAGTACCTGCATTGAGGTGTGTAACCATGGGGTTTAGGGGGTGTTTATGCCTGTGGAAGTGGGGTTGGAAAGCATTGCGCTGTACCTTGGGGATGTCTGATGTCAGCTACAGCTTCTGATAGGAAGGTCGTAGGGTGTGCCACTTGCTAGCACACAGAACGAAACATAATCAGATGATGCATGGAGTGTCAGTTCCTCTCACCTAAACTTTACTGAAGAAAATCATTTTCACAGTCTTGGTTTGAACATCATCTTCCTTTTCTGTCTTTTCTGTCTATTATTGTCTCTCTGCTGTGATTTACAAAAAAAAACCAGGTAAATATTTAATGATAGGGCCAATTTTATTCTCTCTTCTCTGCCCTTACAGAAAGCACTGGTAAACGTTGCTTTGTTTTTGATTCATCCTCTGTAATAGCTTTCTCCCAACACCAGAAAAATCCTACAGAGAGACACACACACACAATTTCTTTCGCAGAAGAGAGATATTGACTTCTTAGTGAAGAGAATAATCTTTTTTTCTTTTAAAAGCATGGTCTTGTGTTGTTGTCTGATACTAGCATCTTCTTCAGTGAGATGGGCTTGTTATTGTGAGTCAAACCCAAGGTGAACAATCACAAAATTAATTTAAGACAAAGAATTACGATACCTATGGTTCCATTTTCTTCCTTTCCCTTTTAAATGACTGTGTGCTTACATGCATTTATGCATATACATGTATACACCCTAATTTTAGGCTGTATGTCTCAGCAGATACACATGCAGAAAAATAATAAATGAATAATTTGGTGAGCACAGTTACAAGTGGATGTTTGTTTCTGAGAGCCTAAGAACTTGTCAGTTGCATCCCAGATCCCGTTGCTTCCTCTCCTGTCAGCTTTCACACTCAGCTGAGCTGGGACACATAACAAGTAAACCTTGTGGAAAATGCAGCCTTCAGTTAGGGTGTGTATTTTAAACGAATTGTAAGAATCTGTCTTTGCCATCCGCTGTTCTGTATGGGGAGTGCATTTACAGTGAGCCAGCAGTTCTGTACCTGTGCCTTGGCAAGTGCCCTCAGAGCTTTGCTCTTCCAGCCAGGACCCAAGTGCCCTGGCAGCTCACTTACGCTGTCCTGTCAATTCATATATGTCAGAGCAGCAATTTTAAAGAAATGGCTGGTGAGAGCTACCTCTTGGTCATGACATCTTTTGCAGTCTCCTTGAACTCTATTGCTGAAAATTCAAGCTGTTCCCCTGCCCCTCACTCTATTACTGATGTGGAACCAGGAGAGGAAGCGGGGAGAGGGGGAGTCATTAAAAGTATGTGCTTATTCTTCTCTGTCATTTTTATTTTTAGTTGTTTCAAATCTCCGAAATGCAAGTTCAAAGAAAGGGTAATTACTTTCTGCAATGGCCATTCATCTAATGGGAGAGTCATTTGCAATGAAAATATTTTAAGACCTAGGTGAAATGTTGCTAATGATTAGCTTGTCAGGTCATTAGGTAGCTTTTTGGCTTCTTTGAAGGTAGCAGGAGTTCATTCTCAGCATGACCACCGAGGAAGCATTGTCTTAATTTTGTCTCACATCATACTTGTTTTTTATAACATCAATTTATGATCATAATCTCATCTCTCTGTGGGGCATTGCGATGGGGGAAAAAGGTGCTGGATTGTTAGAATCAGAGCCAAAGCACAGGATTTGTCATTGCATGTGCAGTGCAGACGCACCCAGAGCAGCCACTTGCTGTATGCCTGGAGCTTCTCCTAATTTTTCCTTGTTGCATTAACTGACTTCATAGTCCAGAAATCTTTTCTTTTTTCCTTGTTCCTTTTTCTTCTTTTTTTCGGTGTAAAATGCTGTATCTTCACAGGCTGCGGCTGGTGTATGCGCCAGGGGGCTGTTTATACCAGGATTGTTTCCCACAGAGTATAATTCTGTGTCAGACTGATGGTGAGTGCTGCTGGGGCCTCTGACAGACAGTTGATTTCAAGGAACTCACTCTATTGTAAGAATCTCAGTTTGGGCTATCTGCAAAGCACAAGGATCCCTGCGTCTTTATGAAAGAGCTGGTTGCAAAGAGAGACAATCTGGACACTTGGGAGTGATGCTTTACCTGTCATTTGCACCTCTGCAGTTCTGCACACAGCTCAAACCCATTTAAGGCAGGAACAGAGAGCATTAAGACCTGTCTGACCCACAGTTTTTTCCTGGGAGCGGAAGGAAATTCTTCTGTCTAGGGTAAAGGACTAAAGACATAATAGAATTGGAAAACTATTACAGGTGCATTATTAACATAGGTACAATATGATACTAGTCTTTCATAATTCACACACTACTGCATTTAGGTGTTTCAGATAACGAGTACAAAACTGTTCTTAAAAATATTTTACTGGGACTTTTCACCTTAGCTTCTTTAACCTAGTTAGATACCTTTTGCTGTCATCACTACAGTCTGCTTCTTTATGGTTGGTTCAGGTGGCACTGTGAAGAAATGAATGCTTTCTCACAAGAAAAATTTCACACAGAAGCAAAACAGCATTTAGTGCCCTGTAAGGAAATACAACATTTTTTGCCCCGTGTTCTTTTACTTCCTCCTGTTTCCAAATGAACATTCAGATCAGGGTGGGTATAAAATAATTCAAATGCTATACTCACTTATTTAATCTCTTGTCAAAGTTGTACCTTAATATCTTATCCACAACCCTGGTAGAATTAAAAATAGAGTGTTGTCTGGTCCGGAAATGTAGTTATTTCACTTGTCATTTCTTGTTAGTCCTTTCTTTCACCCATGATTACTGAGTGGATAAAATATTTAAAAGAATGTGCTGCGTTCTATCAAACAGAGTTGAGATGAGCAACAGGGGCTGTCAGCAGAAGAGGTCATCGGGCAATTTCATTCTCTGCTTTCTTTTGAGCTTTTGTAAGCCAAGTGTTATGAAAACAGGTCAGCCACACTGAAGGATCTGTAGTATAATACATAGTATCTGTTTTCAATAAGAGAATTTGGCTTGAATCCCAGGGATTATAATTACTTCTTTCTGATGTGTAGCGCTTCAGGTTTCTGGGAAACTGGTAGAGCATAAAAAGTCATTTGTGTGTGACCCAATATAAGTGATAATTTAAAAATGGGCTCAGATCTTTTGTGATGCAGGTATATAGCGCACCCGCACTAACTAGGGGATCTGTATCTACAAACCAGCAACATGCCAACACAGGGCAGCGCGAACCAATAGTCTAAAAGGCTGTAGCTAAACACAGGTGGTTCAGGATGACTTTGGTCTGATTCGAAGAGGTCCTGAGCCCTGTTATTTCAATGTTCAATCAAAGATGCTCAAAACTGAGTGCCTCAAGATGAGAAGTCACCAATAACTGGGTTCTTTGAGGTGTTACATTCTTTCCTGACTGTTATATGTGGGTAGAGCTTTATTGCACCAAGCTCTACAGTTCATGCACCTGTTCTTGGCCTTTCCTCAAGGAAAATTATGGCCCTTCTTGGTGAGCTGCAGGACTTCTGTGTACCTGACTGGACCTGCACATCTTATCTACATAAGGAATTCATATACACTGTAGGGTCTGCTCCTCATCACAGGCACAGGAATGTGAAGTATAGCTGGTGTTATCTGTTCTGCATACAAAATAGGTGTGAATGCCATAACTGCTTATCTTAAGGACTGTTGACAGCAGTCTCACTGAGGTCAAGTCCAATGATCTCATCTTGTGTCAGAATGGACACAAATCTACATTCCTATTAACAGGGATGCTAAGTTTCAGGTTTAACTCAACCTGCTACATACTGTCTCATAAATGAATTCTTTCATCATTATTCTAATGCTGTGTTGGAACCTTGGTGGTTTGGTCTTTGAATAGTGTTCCGAGAGCTCCCAATGGGACTGCCGTTGTTGACAGCATCATTTCCATTCACTCCTTTCTAAAGAGTTGGGAGGTTGCTTTTTGCTTTTAATCAACTGGAAACTCATCCCAGCTGAATCCTGTCATTTTAAAAAGACAAACACAAATCCCTTTTCCCTCTCTTCTCCCCAGTCTCCCCTGAAGGTCATGTCTACCTTTATCAGACAAATCTCAGCTCCTTTTTTTGACATCGTGTGAATGAAACTCACAACAGCACTAGGGCACCCAAGTGAATACATCCCAATCTGTTGGCTGATGTTCAGATGGATGATGACAGATGTCAATCTAAGTACAGAGGGAGAAAATGAAATAAAAGACATGAAGTAATTAATCCAACATCACACATCAACTCATTGGCAGAAATAAAATCTGTACCTTTTTCTTATCTGTCTTTGTTCTTGTTTCGTACTTTAAAATGTAAAGCATCGTAATATGGAAAGGTTTGTATCTCTATCTTTCTCTTCCTCTCGATATTTGAGTACAATTTTGGTTTCATTTTTCTTAATAGGTTTTTTCCACAAAGACAAAAAAATTACTGGTAATGTTTTACATTTCCAAGCAGCCTTCTATATATTTGAGAAGTTTAGTAAGTAGACAAAATTCAACCTTTCAGTTGTCCTGCTTCCAGTATGCGTTTGATAACACTAGACAAAGATGTTCTGCAGTTGTTACAGGTACTTTATTAACTCCCATTCTTATGCCAGCAGGGCTCACTATCCAGCCTTGGAATGGAAGGGTCACCTCAATGCTAGGTGAATTGTACTCTGTTTTATCTCTAAATATTAATAATGGGAAATGAAAGAGTGCTTCTAGTTCTTTTATACCTGTCAGTATGTGTCCTGCCTGCCCTAAAAACGTTCTCTGTTTGCTAGGATTTATTTGATGTTGCAATTATGCAATTAGTGTATTTACCCTATGCATGTAATTACACAGTTACTGTAATCATGTCAATATGAGATAGGGAAAGAAAACCCCTGTGTTTAATAAGTCCCAGTGAAATTCAGATGAGAAACTCTGCATTAAAAGAACTTTAAGGGCTTGATACAGCACCAAAATGCTTCGTAGTCAAATGTCACACAAGAATATGGGATTGCCAGAGAGCCGCTGGTCTTAAGAATTCGGGTGTTTGTCTTCTAGTGTGAATTTCCTTGACTGTGTACGGTTCATGGCAAGGTTTCGTGAGAGGATAAACTGAAGTGCAGTGACTAACAGATTTGTACGCATAATATGCAAACACAGACACAAGAGGTGTACTTCAGATGTTCTGAAAGTGATTATTCTTCAACTACCACAAAACCATAGCATGTCTGGATGAAACAGTGCAACAGTTCAGACCTGCTTCTTTAATATGAAGTGGAAGAAAGAGCAAACTTCCTTAGTTACCACTCTAACCTTGAAATCATGTAAATAAGTAGCCTAGGATGCTATTTAATAGCACAACTTATTAACTAATTTATTTATGTAACTTATTAACATTATTGCCAAAGTAGAAGGTGGTACTGACATTGAATTGTTCTTCCCAACTTCTGATGGTACTGCATGTTAGGAAAAGCATCATCGTAGGAAAAGGTCACATATAGTTACCCCAGGGTATAGCAAGGAGACAGTCATCTAACTAGAAAAGCTGAGTGAACCTGCAGGGACTTCATGTGAATGGGAACCAGAAAGGATAAGCTTGCCAATGTTCACCTTCTTTGTTCAGAGATGAACTCATGGTTTTGATTTTTTATGTTGTCTAAGGAGCCCTCAGTGGTCTTCTGGGAAGAGAATAGATGTAACAGTTGTTTTTGAAAGAGCAACTATGCGAAAGAATAGTTACAGTTGTGGTTTGCAGCTGAATCGCTGTATTTTGAGGCTATAGTTAAGTTTCTTATTCAGCAGATAATAGCGCAGGAGGGAACATTCAGAGGTCACGTAGCCAGTGTCTGTGTTCCAGGGAAGACTCAACTGCAGCTAAACTGTACGTGACAGGGAGCTCCCAGCCTGTTCTTCAAATCCTTCAGTGATGCAGAATCCCCAGTTTCTAGAAGTAATAGAAAGGTATTCTTGCTATCTAATTTAAATCTATCTTGTTGCTATTGTTATTTGAACTTGGTATTTCTTGTCCTCTCCTTTCTGTAGTTACCTTGAAGACTTTTGTCATGTCTCCCCTTGTGGGTAGAAAGTAGAAAGCCAGCAGCAGCTTCCAGGGAGCTGGAACCATTACCTGCTTCTCTTTTTTTTTTTTCCTCTCCATCCTTTTGATTGCCTTTTTCAGTTATCTCAAGTGTCTACATTGCATGCTGTAAGTCAACAGGGTTATAGAGAGGGTAAAAGGGCCTATCTGGGGCACTTAAGCCACTTGCTACAACTCTGAATGGGTAGAAATGTAAGTGGAAGTGCAAAATATTGGTTCTTCCAATATTTCATCTTGGAGATGGGCAAGGCAAGCTCCTTTGTCACAGAGGAAATGCAGTGAGAAGAAGAAAGTGCTCTGTGAGTCATTCCTGGCAGAGGTACTGAATCTCAGTGGTGTAGTCAGATTACTGTCACTCAGTTTTATGGGAATATATCCAAGGTGAAGATGAATATGAGAATTCCCCTTACAAATGCTTCCCAGAGTGGCTTGCATCAACATGTATATGCCAAGTGGATGGTGAGTGCACCCCTAGAAATTTTAATCTTCCAGAATTCAGGTACAGGTTTGAGATTCCCCTTTAATGTGTACCAGTTTCCCTGCAGTGGAGTGTAGCTGTAACTGACTTTTACAAGATTTACGTGATTTACACCATATTCTGCATGCAGATACACCTGACATAAGCTGTTGAGAGATCTCCTGGGTGCTGAAAGCAGCGTCTGGGATGCTGTAGGCAGATCACAAAAATTTTATGAGTGACTGCTTTTAGTTAATGCACTGATTAGTAGAAAGCAGCCGGCTCTTTCCAAATCTTCCTTTAGGGATTTGAATTCTTACTGTATAAATGTTAAACTGAATTCCACATTGTGTGTCCAAAACAAGCTGGCTCAAATATATAATACATGCTGTGCCAGCTCTTTTCCTACCACAGACCAATCAGTCTCCCATCAGGAGACACCAGTCCAAAATAATACAAAGTCCTGCCTATCTTTTTTTATTACCTAATGACTTGTCTCCAAAGCAATAGCTGCATCTAGAGGCTGTTACCAAACAAGGTTGTACAACCTGGTACCAGCCACTGGTTCAGCATACAGAAACATAGCCCTTGAACCAGAAACAGTAGTTTTGTGACTTCAGTTGCGAATTAAAGTATACTTTGTGTTCTGTGACCTTGAGACTAGGCATTCAGGTGCTAAAACATGATTTCTGTTTGACAGATACTGTTCTGCTGTGACCTGTATTTCACAGGTATGATTTTAATTGGTTGCTAACACTTAGAGCAGCATAAAATATTTTTTTCCTGATTCTCATTCATTGACTAATGTTTATTATGTCATTTATTTGTGTGTAGCTGTGTTGTATTGTTTGTGAGGTTTAGATGCCCAGAATTGCATTATTTTCCCCTTGAATATTTTGGACATCTCAAATTTTTGCAGGTTTAGACTGGTTAATTTATAGGAAATTACAGATATCAGAGAGAGGTTAATTATCACCAAGGGTCAGATTCTGAAAAGAAACCAAAGGAGTTTAACCATGGTTAATGCATGCAATATTGAGGCTTTACTGTTTTGAATGTATTTCATAGGCTGATGTGTTGAAGACTGTGCTTCATTCTGATGACATCTGCAAAAGCATGCGTGTATTCTGACTTTGCTTCTTCTCTAGTGCACAGGCCTTTTTTTCAGTTATGACCATCACTTAGATTGGAGTAAGGCTTCATTGCTGTGAAAAATGCTAAGTCTGCTTTAGGTGATATAAAAGGAACTTCATGCTTTCAGAGGGGAACGCAGCACTTTAAAGGACATCCTGTGATATCACAGGTTGTAGCTTGCCTTGATGACCAGCTCTAATTTGGACTGGTTTAAAGCAATAACAGGTGGTATCCCAGAATACCAATGAATGTAGGAAAAAGTGGGGCAAGATCTTCAGCTCTTATAAATGTGTACGCCCTGTAGTCGACTCCAGTGCTCACTTATACCAGCTGAAGATCTGAATGTTGACTGGTAAAGAGGAAGACAAGAAGTTCTCAAGGAATTTCTATGGAGCAGGTGAGTATTTTTCATCAGGCTGCCCAGCGCACTGAGCGTGAACAGCAGCTGCCTGGGGAGGAGCTCTAAAACTGCAGTCTTGCAAGTCTCCAGGAGCAGACTTTAAATCAGAGAGCAATTGCATGTGGTTCAGCAGCCAAGCAGAAAAGTATATTTAAAAATCCCTATTCTGTTTACTGATTACCTTTGGGAACCCAGGAGAAGAGACATTTCCACAGAATAATCAGCAAAAAAGTTCTGTGGTCTCAAGCAGTTTTGCTGAGTTGATACAGTCCTAGGTAAGGTGGTTTTCAGTGCAGATTTCTTAGATTCCTGCTAGGAAGAGAAACAGAAAAGTCTGAAATCCCTCCTGAACTGAATTTTCTGATTTTCAGTATTTCCACATCATCCGCAAGGTTCAGGACCTGACAAGTCAACTTCTTACTGCAGCAGTTTTCTTGTCAGGACAGCCAGGAGTGAAGCTGAACTTGGAGCCTGGCGTAACAGCAGGTTTCTGCACCAGCCATAAAAGAAAATAAGAAATCATCTTGATAAAATTTTTACTTTGCCTGAATTTTAAAGGGGCAAAGCTCACAACAGAGTTGAGTTGAGAACATTTGCTTCCAAATCCAGGCAACTTCAGCTCCTGAGAGATAGTGTCTGTGATTGCAAGATGAAAGGTCAAAATGAACAGAAAAAGTGAATTTGTTAAGAAATGGCTTCTTGAAAAGATAAGGCTGTCTTCCTCCCTATGTACTTATCATGTATTTTAGTGTCTACATAAAGTGTCCTTAAAACATTCACTTTTACTTCTCTGTTTGGAAAACCAGATTCAGGATTTCTCAGGAAAGGGAGGTGAATCCCTTCTCCCTGCCGCTCACTTTTCCCATGTGTAAAGCCAGATTAATAACGTTTGTTTGATGAAGAGCTTTAGGGCCATGTTGTTATTTCAAACACTTAGTAACTGGAAACATCTAGTTACATTTTTATCATTACTGCTAGTAATGCTAGAAAAAGAAAGGGAGCAGTAATAAGACAGCCAGCATTTTCCTTCAGCAGTGCTTTGTGCCCGACTCTTCATGCCTCCTCATCTACAAGCACAAGAAACAAGGAATGGTGCGTGCAGTGTTTCTACTAAGGATTTCATCTTTGTGGCTCTGCAGTCCAGCTGCCACTTGGGCTCGGTGACTGCAGCACAGCCAGGCCACAAGAGATGGGAATTGACCTGATGACATGAAAGACAAAAAGAAGGGAGGAAGGGAAGAAGAAAGAAAATTTTGGTGGAAAAGGAGAAAACTGTTTGCTTTCCTTGCCATTATGACAGTGATTTGTGGGGACATTGGAACTGGGGATCTAACAGGAGAGAAATCGATGGCTTCTGTGTTGTGGCACGTTAAACTTGAGTTTGAAGAGCTGTTGCAATATTTCTCTGCTAGGAGCACATTTTGGGGGTTTTATGTCAGAGTTACCTTTAAGAGACTTTTTAGTGTCTTCAGTCATTTTTTCTCCTGAGCTGTGGTGTGTTCTGTGTTGGGAAAGGCCATGGTTTTACAGAGTGTGTTAGAAGACAATGTACTTTCAAAGAGTACAGCTGTGAAAGAGCTGGTCCTTTGAATATTAGTTTATGCTTTGTTGTTCTTACACACTTTTCTGTTTCATGGGAGAAAGAGCACCAGAAAACAAATGAGAGGTTGGGAACTGCTGAGAATATTTTTATCAAAAAAGACTTGTTCAATTACAAACCCATTTTCTCCAATATGTGGAAAATCAATTTGGATTACATTTCTTTTTACTAAAAAAAAATAAAAAAATCTCCCAAGGGATTAAGTGCTTTAATTGTGTCAAAAGCCTCTTTCAGTTTCTGGGGGAGGAACACTTTTAAAATTCCAGATCAACAATTTAGCAATGAAGTATAAACATAAGTGTTTGTACATACATAAGTATACTCTTATGAGCTTAAAAAGCTGAAGACCATCCCCCAAGATAGTTGGATCTTAAGCCAAAAGAAAAAAGAAAGCCCAGAAAATGAATTACTAACATTGTCATCATAGCCACTGGTAAATAGATGGTGCTGGTTTTCAATGACTAGAACCCTTTTGTTTTGAGCTGCCTGATCCAGCACAAATACTGAGAGTGCAGAAGGGTGGCTGCTGTCAGACAAAGCCTTGGGCTGCTGTGGAGCTTGTGAGCATGTGGGATGTATCAGACATATTTACTTTGAATTTGTCTCCTTCCACATTTGTTTCCACCAAATGCATTTTAGATGCATCCCAAGAAAAAAATGCAGTAATTCCATGTGCGAAATTCTGGAGTCAGTAATTTCTCTGTAACATATGTTGTATTAACGTTACCAGGAGAAGTCTGATCTTTATGGTATATGGCGTGAAGAAGAGAGGGAGTGCTTTATTTCTGCTTGTATCTCTTGCTTTCTATTTCATAGAATCATAGAATGGTTAGAGTTGGAAAGGACCAATCATCCAGTTCCAACTTCCTGCCACAGGCAGGGGCACCTCACACTATACCAGGTTGTTCCAAGCCCCGTGCAACACAGCCAGGGTTCGGGCAGCCACAGCTTCACTGGGCAACCTGTGCCAGTGTATAACTACTCTCAGAATAAAGAATTTCTTCCTTATACCTAACCTAAATCTCCCCTGTTTCAGTTTGAACCCATTACCGCTTGTCCTATTGCTGCAGTCCCTGAGGAAGAGTTCCTCTTTAGCATCCTTGTAGCCCCCTTCAGATACTGGAAGGCTGCTATGAGGTCTCCACGCAGCCTTCTCTTCTCCAGGCTGAACAGCCCCGACTTTCTCAGCCTGTCTTTGTATGGGAGGTGCTCCAGTCCCCTGATCATCCTCATGGCCCTTCTCTGGGCTTGTTCCAACAGTTCCACATCTTCTTATGTTGAGGACACCAGAACTGCACCCAGTACTCCAAGTGGGGTCTCACGAGAGGAGACTTAGAGGGCCAGTTGCTGCCTTGCATGCCTGCTCCCCGTTTCCCTGCAGCTTAGGTCCAGGCTGTTCAGCCCTGAGGCTGCAGTCTTCTCGGGGATGCTGCTGCAGCTGAAGGCTTTCAGTGGTGTCTGGCTGCTTTGTGCCTTTGCTGCGGTCATCTCCCAGCTGCGCTCTCTGTGCTCAGTGTTACAGAGGGTGCACCATACCATGTGTATGTGCTTGGGGTTTGTGGAGCAGATGCTGCCTGACACTGGCTTTCTGAGTTTTGTTTAAATTCTGATTGAGGGGGGATTTCCCCTGAAGTTCTGTTTTCCTCTTGCAGTCAATCTTTCCTGTGCTTCTGTGCACTGCACACTGAGACTTTTCCTTCCAGCATTGCAGACCTGCTGATAATTGCAGTTCACTTGGTTTTGATGCAGACTATGTCTGCCTCCTCGTCCTCCCCCTCTCTGTGACAGTTTTGCCTCAGGAAGCAATCCCAGCTAGAGCCCACAGTCTGTTTTTGTCTGTTCCTCCATGTACTGGGAGGTTTCACTCTTAACAGTGTGAAGCTCTTGCATCTGCCGGCAGCTGGGATAAATATTCTTTGCAGTTTGTTTTCTGGATACAGCCTTTCTGTTATGTCTTCATTTGAGAAAGAGAATCTGTAACTTCTGTGTGGTAAGTCTTGTTGCTGCAAAATTTTCCCAGTAGAGAGCAGCTGTATAGGAGTTGCATCTGGATGCTGGTAAGATGAACACTTGACCGCGCAACCTAGTTGCATCTGAGCTCTCCTTTCCAGAGCCATGTGAGATCCTTGCTGTCCATTTCACCAGAGACCAAGGTTTGAGCTTTCTGACTCTGAGCAGAGACAAAATGCTTCCTGTTTTCTCAGGCTTGGTTTTGGGGAGGTTGTGTATTTACCAACAACTCTTATGTGTCACCCAGCTGTGTTCTTTGCTTCCACAAATGAGATTTGATTGTTATGTAGTGCAACAATTTATAGCTGATCATTCCAGTAGCAATTAGTCCTGACTGTGTAGTTTATCTCAAAGTCCTGGTTGTCTTTTTTAGGGTATTTGCAAGAAAAGGCCAAAAGCACCTGAGGAATTTAAGCCTTGTCTATGTGTCCTGCATCAGGAAATCAGCTGTTGCTCTGTTACCCAAATGTTGTGGCTGTGCTGTTCCAGAGCCCATCACCTTTACTTTCAGTGTCCTTGTTGAACAAAGGCATCTACTCAAACAAAAGAGATCCAGTTTCTCCATGGATTTATTTTGGAATAATCATGACAGTTGTCTCAAATGAGAGACAGCCTTTGCACAGAAAGTCTGGAGACTGCTGGGTACTAATATTTGTAAATGCTTTGGAAAAACCTTCATTTTCTGGATCTCACTGATTTGGCTGGAAACCTCTATCTCAGTAAACAGCTGAGGACGGAGTTGGGAAGTAACCTGGGTTTGTATTTTCTGCCATTCAGAGGTTGTACTTAAAGGTAGAAAAACCAGATCTGTTTCTCAGCCTAATTTGACCCATACTAAATCATTAACCATGTTAGTCTCATCTGCTCAGTTTAAACGTTAGTGGATGCTTATTAATTTCTAAATATAGTTTTGCTTTTACGTGATTCATATCCCATTTTTGCCAAGAAAGGTTGGACCAGATGATCCTTGAGGTCCTTTTCCAACCTGCTGTTCTATGATTCCATGATTCCGTTTCATGGTTCTCATTGCACTGTATAGAAAGTTGGCAGAGGCCTGAAGGACCTTTACTCTCTCCAGCTTGTCACTCCAGATGGCTTTGCATTTCCATAGCAGATGAAATGCTCTGGTCATGGCACTGCAGTTGACTGCATTTCCTAATCCGCTTTGCCGATCTCCAGGACCCTTGTAGGATGCTTCTGTGAACCACATTTAAAGAGTTTGCATTTAAATTGGGTTTTGAAATTCATGTTTCATTTTCTTATTTTAACTACTGTCCCTGCTGCTCTCACAGTTAGTTATTATACTCTGCTGGGAATACTTAGGGGCTATTCAGGTTTCTTGTGATTCTGGCAATAAATTTAGGTCAGATATTACTGCTATTATACCAGGATCTAAATATCTAATTAGTGTCTCCATAGTTTTTTGAGTAACACAAAACATCTACAGTAAAAATAGGCAAAATAATAGTATTTCCATTTTATTGATGGTGAACTGAACCCTCTATAGGATTAACTGATTTGCCTCAAGATGTTCAAGAGACTATGGCAGAATCTGGGACCTCCGTTCTTTGTGACTTCTGCTTCATAAATTCATGAAACTTTATAAAATGAGATTCCTCACAAGTGCAGTTTCATTACAACAGTGGGAAAACGTTTCTGACTATTAATTTACTTTTCATCCCCATGAATATATTTGAGTAGGAAGTGGTGTGAAATATTGTGCCATTTTCAACTGGAGCTTAGACTGTGCCTGGGTCATTCAGGAATATTGTACTAGGCACACTGAGCCAGTGTATTTCAGAAACTGTTACTGGGTGGCAAACATGTTTTGTATTCATCAAGGGTTGTTTTTCTGAAAAACAGTCCTGTTCTGTTACTCTGAAATACATTTACTTCAAATTATAGTCCTATTGTGTTTCTCTGAGTCTGCCTTTGGGTAATTCTCTCTCTTTTGCCTCAGGTCTTGGTGCATGACAAGTGAAACCATGCTCTGGCACTGGTGGCTTCAATTTACTACCCCTGTTTTGTAGTACTCAAAAGTAAAGATAGCAAATTGATTCCTGCTGTAATTAGCGGGTTTGCTATTTTTGAAGTGCTTCTGCACCTTGGCAGACTGCATCTCATTCTGCTTGCAGGACCAGATGCCTTTTTCTGCTTGCTCTGCTTTGACCTCTCATGGGTTGTTCAGTCCATTACACAAGCCATGTAGGAAGGGGGAAAGGTAGAAAGCATTCCTGAATTTTTACTTTTGCAGGAAAGGTCTTTCACAATCAGTATCAACAGCTTGTGAAAACAACAGAGACCTGGTGCATGGTATAAAGAGATCTAGTAGGCTGTCTGAGACCCATGGCTCATATCCCATAGGCATAACTAAGTAAGTAGACATTGCTGAGAAGCTGTAATAAAAAGGAGACTTTGCTTGAAGTTTTTGGTTATACTTAAGACTTACTTTTGGCTGTTGAGATGCTTAGAAGGGGGAAATGCGGTGCTCTCTATTTTTCATCCTGCTTGTGCAGGAGCTGTGTGGAGCCAGCTGGGAGCAGCTGTTGTGCTTCGTAGTGGTTCATGCTGCAAAAAATAAATGTTTAGAAATCAGATGCAAGTAAGGAGACTCACAGCGATTAGCATGGTTGAGAAACTACTTGGCTCTTTCTTTTTTGTAGGTCCTTGCTGATGCTTTGTGAGTTCAAATTTAGTGCTAGAATGAATTATTCACCACTGAAGCCAAAAGAAGAATTTCCAGCTCAGTTTCAGGCTGTTTTCTCTAGCCCTGATAGCTAGAGGAAGCACTAGTTAGATGTGTGATATATTCATTTATAATTAACTCAGGGCCAGAAAAAAGGAAATCCAAGTATCTCTGGGAAAAGATAAACATGGTGGGGATCTCAGACCATTTTCTCAATCCGTTGTTTGTGTAGTATGAAACTTTAAAGAGGATTTCAGTCTTTATTTCGTGTATTGGATGATTCCAAGCAGAAGGGTTTTAATTCTGTAGTTGCATTTTTTACTAGCATGTTTCCTTGATACCAGATGCATTGAAGTTGCCACGCTCCAAAATCCTCATTCCTCATCCATCTCCTCCTGGAACACATGAACCTGACAGAAGATTACAGGTGTACTAAGCTGAAGAGTATATGAAAAGGGAAAGAGTTTTAGCCAACTAGTTCCAAAGCTCCCTTGTTGCAACCTGTAGCAATGCCATTATGGTTGGATCTCATGTCATGGCTCAGCCTAACCCTTCAGTTATGCACTTAGAAAGTCATAGGCTGTCAGAATAGCATTAGTGTCATTTCCAGCACCTCGCCTACCCACTGCACCTCAGATCATGTCTGACATATTAACTCACATGCTCTCTTGTAGTGGTAAAGTGAGGATGATCAGATACTTGTCAGTCAGCCTTTCAATCTCAGCCTCTAGCTTGCTCATGAATGATACTACCATTAGCTAAAACAAAGTGGGTGGTTTTTCTCATATTTCTCATTTATTTTCACTTTGGGGAGAAATCCAAGATGACATACCAATGCTCTGAGCTTAGAAATGCTGCAGACTGGATTGCAGAAAACCTTCCTCAGGTTTGGGTGGGTGTCTGCTCACCAGTCTCTGCCATGGCTCTCAACCTTTACTTGTGCACATACCCATTTAGCAATGACATCCACAATGTTGCTATAGAAAAGGATACATCTCCATGTAATTAAGCTCTCTGTATTTCTCAGCATTCCTGCTAATTACTAACAACAGAGTCTTTGTCCTAGAAGATCAGAGTGTTTTAATTTGCATTTTCCTCATAAGGAGGAAAGGTGACAATGAGGGAGAAGTCCACTCTTTCAAGACACCTACCATCAGGAAGAGCAATATTTCATGACTGTTATAAAACATACATAGCACTCAAATTTCAGTCAGGATGTTGGTTTTGAGTATTTATTTCTTACATAAAGAATGCAAACTGATTTTAAAGTTACATCCCTGGGGGACAATAGGGATACGCAGCTTATTGTTTGCAAGGAAATCCCTTTGCTACTTGGGCAGTTTAAGGAAGCCTCAGAGTAATTGTAAAATCAGGTCTCTGTCAGGTGCCTGTGTATAGCTTCTTAGCTAAAAAACCAAAATATCTTAAGGATATCTTGTAAGCAGCACATATAATGCCATACCATTAAAGCCTGGAACAGTGTAGAGATACGTTTCTTGGTCAGGGCTTGTGCTTTTATAGGTCTTTTCTGAATTAAACCACAGCGTGCAAATCAGTGCTCCATTGTCAGAACTTGTGGGATATGCATTGTCCTACTCTATCTTCTGCTAGCAGGTAGCTCAGAGCTGATCACCTCTAAAATGTAATGCTGATGTACTGGGACTCTGGGAAGTGTAACAGTGTTTCATAGGCTATTTATAATGCTCTTGATTAATTTGATATCAATTGCCTAGTGACTGGTTTTTGTACAAATCCAGGATTTTAGACATTTGGATTAATTTTATATAGTTGTGCTGTAATTTGCATGGTCTGTTAGCAAAACACTAAACAAAATCCTTCAGGTCAAGTTTTCATCAGACTAATCAGAGTTTCTCTTCAGTCTGAGACCATAGTGGTGGCTGGCACCATCGCAGAGAGTGGCTTACCTGGGAAGGAAAAAAACAAGCTAAGAATCATGAATTGGGAATCCCTAGTCCTAGCCTGCATTTGTGTGGAAAGAAAGCAAATACTCTGCTCTGCCACAGCCAGTCCAGAGATTTTTGAAACTGGAGCTGTTTCACTGTTTCACCCTCATCAGTTCTGTCTTCTTGATAGTAAACCTTTTGAAGTCAATGTATGCTTTATTTTGACTTTACTTTCTTTTGGTTTAGAAATTTCCACCTAAGTGTAAATGGTAGCATTCCTGATTCTTCCAGGCTAATTTGCAGTCATTACGGAGTGAACTGAGGTGTATTAATAACCGAGATCTCTTGTACTCTCTGCTTTATTTTACAGTTATTTAGAAGCAACTTATGGAACAGTTACCATAGCCACAGCCTAAAAAGGTAGGGGCAGTAGCAGAGCTTGTGTGCTAAAATCCAGTATTGCTACATGCATGAAATCACAGATAAGTGTGACAGGATGTGACAACTAAGATACAGTTTGACTTGCCAATGAGGGACAAAGCTCAGATATGACATAGCACCTCTGGAGGAGAGGGGAAAAAAAAAAGGAAGAAAGATTCACTGTAGGAATTATTTTGATTTTTGAAAGAAATCACAACGCTTCAAAATGATTGTGCTGTAATGGTTGTAACAGCAAAAGCAAGGATAAACTTCTGGAAAACTGTATTTGTGGTATTTCTGTTTAACCGTTTCATAGAATCATTTAGGTTGGAAATGACTTCTGAGATAGAGTCAAACCATTAAACCAGCACTGCCAACTCCACCACTAAACCATGTCCCTAAGTGCTACATCTACTTGTCTTTTTAATCCCTCCAGGGATGGTGACTCCACCACTTCCCTGGGCAGCCTGTTCCAATGCTTGACAACTCTTTTGGGTTGGATATTCCTAATACCCAGTCTAAACCTCCCCTGGTACAGGTTGAGGCTGTTAGTTCTTGTCCTATCATTTGTTACTTGGGAGAAGAAAAAAGTGGGGCCTTCATGGCCACCTGGGCACAAGCTGGCTCATGTTCAGCAACTGTGGACCAACATCCATGGGTCCTTTCCCTCTGGGCACCTTTCTAGACACTCTTCCCCAAGTCGTAGCATTGCGTAGGGTGTTGTGACCCAAGTCCAGGAGCCAATACTGCGCTTTAGTGAGCCTCATACAGCTGGCCTCAGCCCATCAATCCAGCCTGCCTAGATCCCTTTGCAGAGCCTTTGCAACCTCAAGCAGACCAACACTCCTGCCCAACTGGATGTTGTCTGTAAGCTTACTGAGGGTGCACTTGGTCCCCTTGTCCAGATCATTGATAAGGATATTAAACAGAGCTTAGGGCTGCAAAACAAAAGAAAACTCAAAGAAAAGGCAGCTTACAGGATGACTGAAATTTTGGTGTTAAAACTGGTGTGACTGATACACATAGGAATGATTTGACTCCACTGCAACCAGCAGAAGGCCCCACTGACTTTGCTGCAGGCTCTGGAGCAGGGTCAGTCTGAGCACAAGCAGGCTGATACCTGTGAACACTGGTCAGAAAGCCAAATTAGCATGCACTTTTGCATGAGCTGTCTTTTGCTGCCTGGACATTTTCCCACAGTGCTTGGAGCTCTGATTAAGGCAGTCAACCATAAATCACCAAGGCACATGTCAATGAAGCCCTCCTGATGCCACTGAGGATAGAGGAATCATATCCTCTTATTGCTTTAATTGCGAGGCTGGAGTCCATTAAAAATCCATTTAAATCTGTGAACTGGTGCTAGTTTTAAACTGGTAATTTATGTCCAGTGGATATTAGCAGCATTTCCCCCCCCTGTATCTGAACTATTGCCAAGAGCTGCTCTAACTAACCTATGCTATTCATGTTCAGGCTTATACAATATAATCTCCTGCATTTTCTGGGTATATATCAGCAGGAAGCAGTAATGGGTATTGTCTGAATCAAAGCCTCTTATAGAAATGTTGCAAATCAAAATGAAAAGACTGGAATAGCTCATCATTAGCACGTGGAAATTATTCCAAACCAGGAATTGATCAGTGACTTTTCTGCCATCAACTATCTGTCAAACTGCATTTTGACATCAGAAGAAACTCAGTAGTTAGGTACCTGATACCCAACATCCACCTACCAGGATGAGCTGTGCAGTAATAATAAAGCAGATGCTTGTCAGGGCAAATATAGTCTAGTTAATTATTTTGGTTTTTTGGGGAATTTGAGTATTTCAGAGGCACTCTATCCTTGTACTCATCTGATTTGCAAGATGAATTGCTCTGCAGGGTAGGAGCTCACATATACACTATGAGCTCTTCTCGTTTTGCGTGGTGGCTTTCAAAGGTAGATGGTCAGCCCCCTCTTCTAACCACAGGTTCTACAAAGAGGTCCATTTGAAACAACGCAGAATCAGTACATATTGTACAGTTAATGTAAGAAATACTAAAGAAAAGCAACAGCAGCGTCACAGCTGGCACATATATTACTGTGTTTTCAGGGAAACTGCAGAAGCGAAGACAACTTGGGCAGATGCATCCTGAGGCTGGGATGGTTCTGGAAGCTTCTGGGCTGCAAAGTCTGGGCAGGGTTCGTGACCCATTTAAAGAAATATGACTTTTCCCCTCTGTGCTGTAAAAAGCCTCCTTATAGTAGTTTCAATGTCAGTTTTCCTGCAGAAATGGACTTTAAATCACAGAGGTCAATGTGTACTCATGGTGTTGAAAAACTTGAATTTAAAACAAAGGCTGTAAAATCTTTTGTTCCTGTTGCCCATTTTTCACTCTTAAATGATACTCCAAAGTCCTGAGGACTGCGGGTAGTTCAGCTATAGCATCCATCTGTCATTGCTGGGCCTTTTCGAGCCTTGTCTCTGGTCACTGCCCACCTCCCCATGGTGCAGTGCCTGAGCTGCCAATAAAACACAGGCAGACCCCAGTGAGGGCCGCTGGGGCAGGGAAGATGAGTACATATTCACAGCACGTCTGTCTCCAGCTATTTTGTCCATCTGTTACAGTTCTTTACTCCTGGCAGGTGAGCACCTAGCACTGGAGAGCTACAGGAGTAGAAAGGAAACTGGCACTTGAAGGGTGATGAGATAAGCATAATACTGGATGTAAAGGTGTGGATCGCAGTTGGAGATCAATAAAGGGATGCAGGAGCAATGGTGAAAGGTGTGGCGAGGGTTTGGTTTTTTTCCCTGCATTTAGAATGAGGCAGACAAAAGAAACCAGCTGAAAGCAGGCAAAGGCTCGAGTGTTTCTAAGCCCAGGTTGTGGTCTTTATTTTTTAAAGTGAAGCTAATTAATTCCTATTGGAAAACTACCAAACTATCCACTTTTACTTCTGGTAGCAGTAGCTCCAGAGGTAACCAGAAATCTCTGGGAAGTACAGGTGTTCGTTAGCAAGAGCAGCTGTTACTATTAGAAAAAACCCAAAAGGTTCCCTTCAGTTTCAGCTTCATAACCCAGATGACAAGTTCTGAACTGAAATGAAAAAACCTCATCTCCAACAGACACTTCATCAAAACCTGGCTCATTACAGAGCTTCACTTGCAGCTGCTTTGCTCCTTCTGGGGTTTGACACAGGATGGCTGTTGTGGGAGCTGCATTCACCCTTCTGCATGTCCTTTTACTGACTCACCTTCTATTCAGAAGCCAGCTTCTTTTTCCCCCCTCTTTTTTTGCTCAATATCTCAAAAGAAGCAACTGTGCTGCTGCCTGAGCTGATGCCTCAGACAAGGGAGAATGGCTTCCTTAGGTGGATGGAAGACGTGTGGTTCTTATTAGGTGGTCTCTTGGGACAAAGAGTAAACAACAGAACTAACCTGTTCCCCCATCCTAACATCTTTGTTAGATTTTTGAGGTTCTCCTTTGAAGTGGCAAGGTTCATTGGCTGGACTTGAAGGCGTCCAGATAATGCCTTAAAAGGCAAAATGGTACGGACGGCAGCAGTGTTAGGGAAAGTTAAAGTTGTGGATGTAAGCAATCCAAACCAAGCCAGGAAGTTTCTGTTTGATTCAGATACCTTATAGCTGGCTGTCACTGAAGTTTGCATTTGACAGATGCACAACTCTGTCCTTTTGATTTTTCATGTGGAAAGTCCCACAGCAGTTCAGAAGTGAGGAGCAGGATTTCATGCATGTGGCTGAGTAGACAGAGCCAGAAGCATTTAGAAGTTATTCAGCACAAGTTCTGTTTTGTTCTTGATGCTTTTCTTTTTAGCACCAGAAATGGGTGCTGATGTCATTCTTATGTTGGTTGCTTAGTTTAGAGAGAATAAAGTACAGCTAAATTGGGACCTTGCAAAACGCAACACCCAGATGGCTAAAAAGACAAGTGAACAAGGTGCTGAAATGAGCAGCTTTGTCTTGGGTTTGAAAAAGAAATTAAAAAGAGTCAAGCAGCATATGAGTAATACACATGACCATAGACAGAAGTGAAGTTCATTTTGAGCCTGAATTTTGCATTCCTTCACATCAAATCAGGCAGTGTTGCTATACTTATTCTGTGTTAAAAATGGAAGCAAAAACAGAAGCAGAGCAAGGCAAAGAGAATCAGACCTCAAAGGAGTCTACTGGCAGGATTTCGGTACTCGGAGATAGAGCTGGTGCAGTGCATTTCGCAACCTCTGTGCTTGCCAGGTTGTGTTAAGGAACACCTGTTCCTATAGTGATCCTTTGCAATGACCAACTGCTCAAGTGCAAGGAGCATCTCAGGTTTTGTTTCTATCCCAGATCCTGGGTATTTCACTGAGTACATTTCAACCCCTTGTCATTGTGTTATCACTGCAAAGTGACAGCAGGCTAAGCCAGTGAGTTAACCTGGATCTTGCTGCAGGAGATGTTGCACAGAGGTGAGAGTAATGGTTACAAATTGGAGGACCACTAATCTATTAATTATCAGGTAATTACACAACTACAGTAAGCCAGGTTATGGCTGCTCTTAGAAATGCCTCAGGAGGAAATGAAGTGGAGAGGGAATTACTCTAATATATGGCAATTTATCAGTTGCTAACACCAGCGAGACTTTGTTAGAAGATTCCCTTAGGGTTTCCTATGACAATGTTATGGATTTATAACTGGTGATGAACATCTCTTTGAGCAGTGCAGAGCAAAGTAAAGGATTACAGGCTTCTAGATATTCTGTGATCTGGGACACAGGTGAAACAATTTCCATCATAGCAGGTATCTTCTGACAGAAGGCAAAATGATTGCTGGTAGTCAGAGTGGTTGGTAATGTACAGTATTATTTGCTTGGATTCTTTCACACAGGAACTAGAGAGAGAGTTGGTAGCCAAAGGACCCAAAAGAAACTTGCTTAGTTTATATTAGGAGATACTTATTCTTTTGATTTCTCAATTTTTCTGGTAGCACCAGTTATATCAGCCGTAGCAGTATAACACACTAAATTACCAGTGCTGTGCTGTGAAAACCTCTCTTAAAAATGGTAACTAACTGGTGGGAATTGCTCAGCAATGAAACTGAGAAGAAAGGAGGAGCAAGGCGTTGTGGACATGTTGGCAGAATTGTTTTTCAAAATTAGTTGACAAACAATATTGATTGCTTTAGGTAGGGCAGGGATCAAGTACAGATTGGATCTTCTTTCTTGTGAAAAGTGCAGGATAGGAGGTCCTGCAAGTGCTTTCAACCCAGTGGATTTACATCACTAGGGGGTGGGTTACACTGCAGGACAGGGGAAGGAGGATGTCCCCAGGCTCATCCTGGCTCTTTGCTGGGAAGACCAGAGATTCTGTGCCAAAACCTGCCTTTTCTTCAAAAGGACAATGGAAATGTGGGCAGGAAAGGTGCCTGTGATGCTCTCTGCTCACCTGTGCTGGGAGAGCAAGTTTGCTGCTCATTCTGTAACTGGAGCAATATTCCTTGCCCACTGCAAGGGTACGCTCATTTGTCTTTTCCTCACCACTTGAGAAAACAGTGTCTTCGTGTGCGGTGGAGTTGATGAACTGATGTGATGTGACAGCATAGGTACAATTGCAGAAAACCCAGGAAGAATAGCACATTTTTTTTTCAGAATGCTCCATCTTGTTCTGACGTTTATTTGGCATGCTGAAGCAGTAATGTTTCATGTGCTGCAGTAACTGACTTTTGATATAGAAGTTTTGCTAGAGAAAGCGTTCTAGAGTATCCAGTGCCAGCAGGGTTTTGGAAGAGAAAGAGGGTAGGGGAGGAGGAATTTTGTTTTTAACAGAAAGCAGTAAATTCCATCATGGGATCTTGTACACCAGCTGGGCCATTTAAGAGTTAGTTTCCAAATACCACCTGATGATGATGAAATCATTCAGTGTGTGACATTCGTTTGTGTCCTGAACAGTCACCTGGTAGAAGAGAGCCCAAACTCCTTCAGCCATGGATTGAAGCACCATCTTTCAGCAGGTTTCTTAGCATAAAGTACATGACATTTAATAAACCTTTTGTAAGGGTGGATTTTTCCAGCCTTTTCTAATGTATTACTTTTAGGGGATTAAAGGACTTAGATCTCTGGCTGCCTCTTAGATCCTCTGTGCATAGGAAAGGCAGGGAAACTTCATATAAGCCAGTGTGTCTAAGCCTTTGGTGATGTTCTTGGTTGTTGATCGGACTTTTTTTCTCCTTGTATGAAGACTTGACCACAATGAATTAAGCTAATTAGACTTGGTTAAGCTGATAACACCACTGCAAGAACCCAAAGCTGAGCCCTCCTTGTCTCTGTCAAAGAAAATCAATATTTTCATTCTTCCATAACCTCATTGCTCTGTTTAGCAACACCAAGGCAACATTATGCTGAGGCTTATGCACATAATTAGGGCTTTGGGAATTCGGAGGTGTTTTACCCGTAATTAGGTTACGGATGGTAAACTATGAGGTTTGAAGGTTTTCAAAACCTTTTCCAAAACCTAATGAAGGTTTTCAAGAATAGGGATTTGCTTCCTATGGTTTTCTGCATTCTTGTTAAAAAAAGAATAAACCCAAAAGCATAGCAAAAAAGAATCAGCCCCAGATCTAGTAAGACTTCCCTGGAAACTGTCATTGCATCATGTCAGTCAGCCTCTTGTGTTGGCATTTCCAACCTTCCTGTAAATGGAAGGACGCAGAGGTGCTTCAGTTTTTCTAACAAAAAAGGAGGCATCAAAAGAGAGGAGGATTCCAGATGAAACCAGGATAGCTCTTCCAGTAAATACCTCACTCTGTAAACAGTCTTAGTGGGATCAGGGCCATATCTCCTGGAGAAGAGTAATACCCCCTGTCAAAAGGGAATTATAAGCTGCATTTATACACGTTTAGCTAGGTTTAATTGCTGGCACACTTGAGTGAACTGCTTTTGGGTGTAATAGTTACATGATGTTCTCTGTTGTGTAATAGATTAAATGAAATGCTGGGAAAGGTTTCGTTCTCATAGTGTGCAGCATCTCCCACTGCCTTTCGGGCTGGTAACTGACTGCACTTTTTTAGGGCTTTGACAGCAATAGAAATCCAGCCCCGGCTTTGGATAATTGCCATAGAGCATGCTGAAACACTTCCCTCCCTGGACAGGCAGCCCTCTGCTATCCATTGCATTTCCTTGCAGCAGTATTAGATGAGAAAGGTCAAAACAGCACAGAAACATACCTGTAGCTGAGTTTTCAGTAGAAATACTGGTAAGAGCTAGAGCTAAGCAATTTGACTTGGCAAAATAACACTAGAATATTTTTAGTGCTATTCAGAGCTGTGTTCAGTCTCTAGTAATATTTGTGTTAATCCAAATCTCTTGATTTTTAGTAAGAGCAGGGTTGTCAGAATGGAGCTAGGCTATTGAGAGGGAAAGAAATTAGTTGGAAAAGTGGTAACAAGACCTAGTTTAAGCTAATAGGTTTTACTACAGGTGGGGCATAGTACAGAGAATGGAATAGTGAACATATTCTCCAGTTTAAGCAGCCTCCTTCAGTGATGCAACTGCACATGTGGGCAAATACATTATAAACAACTTTGGTGAGAAGTGTAGTATATCTTTGGAAGGAAAATACCAAAGACAAAATTCACATCAATACCAGCAGTAGGTAAAAGTATTCCTATGTGCTGAGGAACAAAGGAGGTTTTAGGATAAAGTTCAAGCAAAGAGAGTTTACATCTTATCTATATTCATCCTTGGTTTCATTTGCTTCAGTGTTCTCTGTCTTACAAAGGAGATCAGCTTTTGTGGGGACAGCTGGGACTGGGATGGCTTATTGTCAAGTCTCAAATGTCAATGACTAATGCTGATTTACATGCAGATTGCCTCTGAGCTTTAGTTTATTCGATTATTTATTTATTTCTCAGAAACACCGTCATTCTCTTCTGAGGAGCAAATCAATGAGAGGGCAATACAGAAGACGTAATCTTATTGCCAATTCAGGAAAGAGTCAAAAAATAATAATAGAAAAAGAGGATGAGAGAAGCATTTCAGTGAATGTGTCACCGCTGGTAGTTTTCCCATTCAGGTGTTTGCCAGATGTCAGTCTGTGAGGAATTCCTGTTGCTGTAGATCTAGAGCTCCAGTTGAGCCCAGACCCTGTATTTAGTCTCTGCTGTTTGGGTTAACTTTAAGTTCTTTACTGTTGGTATGGAACAAGTACCATTCCATTAGCTCCGCTCCCTGGCAGCCAAAAAAAGAGAGGTCCTGTAGCTCTCACCATCTGGCTATGAGCAGAAAAGGTTTGTTTGTTGGGGTTTGTTTTCAACAGGAATGCCTTCTTTCCAGGGTGTCCCAAAGTATAGCTGTGTGCCGTACTGACAAAAATTAAACTCTCGTGGGCTGCCTGTCCCCTGGATCCAGGGCTGTAATTTAGTTCATTATTTTCTTCTCCTCTCCAGTCCATCCCTACCACTTGCTCTCGAACACTTGATAGTCTGCAGGGCTAGAATCAGCTCTTTGCAGTGACTTTACAATTCTTTCTTCATCCCAAGAGATGTTTGTTAGCTGTGTTTATTTATAATCAGAAAAAGATTTGGCTCGGTATTTTACATATTACTCGTTGAGCTTGGCAAGTTTACATCTGTGGAAGTTACAGACCTAATAGCGATGAGAAAGCCTGAGGTACAGCCATTGAAATTGAAATGTTATGCACCACCAGATTTATTTTGCTTGGTAGTTTCCAAAATACAATTGCATTGTCATCAGTCCTTGTTTGTGTTTAACTTCCACCGACTTCAATGGGAATTTGGTCTCTAAACCGTTCAAAAGTGGCAAACTGCATACCAGAAGTAAATGGTTTTGCATAAGTAAGACACTGGATGTAATGTCAAGAGATCTGGGTTCAATTTCTTATGTGCTGGCAAGCCTCCAGCTTTCGATCCAGCTTCACCTAATCCATTAAAGATGAGCAGACACACGTACAAGCCTTAGGACCACATGTTCAGCTCCTTGCCTCATGTGTGTGTGCGCATCTGTGAAATGGTGCTAATAACAAGATAGTCAAACTTGTAGTTACCCAAACATAAAAAAAAAAGGGGAACATAAAAAGTCTGGTTAGGCTGGGGTAAATGCTTATCTCTTCAGATTTATTATAGTCACTCATTCTATGCACAGCCCTCTTGAGGACTCAAAAGAGTTAGGAGATTTATAAATAAGAATTCAGGACTAAGACATAAAGACACTGTGATGCAGCCCAGATCTGGTGGATTTATAGCTAAACCGCATGGATTTTTATTACCTATTTAAAAAAAAAATAATAAAAAAAAAGAGTGGCTAAGGACATAAGAAATGATCAGAAATTGATGGTGACCCTGAAAATCACTTTCTAATGGTGATGAAAATCACTTCTTAAAGATTTATGTGGGGAGAGGAATCAGGTGAAAACTATTTCTGGTGCTGAATGTGCCTCAATAAGTAAACATTACTGATGATATGAATGTTCTTTCTTGAGAATTTTTAATGATTAGAGAATTTGCTTCATTATAGTCAGATATCTAACCACTAATTACTCTGCTAAGCTGTGTTTTGGTAACAGGAGAAATGCTACAGCAAATTTATTTACCTATTAAAATCTTTATGTGTCTATTACTGCCACCAGTCTGTGGCGCCTCAGAAATATAGACTCTTATTGATGAGAACCCAGATGCTAACTAGAATTTAATTTAGTTAAATGGTTTATACTACAGCTTGTATTTCTCCCTGGATGTGCACAAACAGAACAAGGTAAAACCAATTACTTAGGATTTAGGGTTTTTTACCTATTTGCACCCTTCTTTCCTTACATTGTAAATATAAAATATTTACAACTACTTCTGTAAAATACTTATTTATTTATTTTGAGTCAGAAAATCTGCTCCTAATGCTATTAAGTTGCTTTCAATGCTGTTGCTCCAGTTGCAACTGTCCAGCAGTTTAAAAGACACTACATCTGGTTCTACTTATCTTTTTAGTAGATTACGCTAAAGTGAATCCTTAAGGCTAAACCCTCTAATTTACTAAAACACATGCACATAAAATTACAGCTGTCTTACAAAGGCTTTCATTGATTTGAACAGAACTGGAATTCATTTAAGTGATTCTGAAACTTAGATAAGCCGAATTCTTTTAAATCCAGAGGAAAGAAATCCACAAATATCAAACCCAAAACACCCTCACCCTGCCAAATAGTCTTAATTACTGGTTTATTGGTTGGCTCGTCATTGCCTTATTCTTTATTTCTGTGTCCACTGACACCATCACTCCCGGATCCCTTGGTTCAATCCAGTAGCATCTAGGTGTGCTTCCCACAGAGGGACAATTTTATCATCAAAATATGACGTTTCCTGTCATTAGAGCACAGCTTCACTCTTAAAAGTAACTATATACATTGTGCAAGGTTCATGTCTTTGAACCTTAGCTGTGTGAAAATTAGACGCCTAACCTAAGCTGAAGGTGGGGATATCATTTATAGCCTGTAAAGTAGAAAGAGAACATAGATGGACACCTTAAGATACAAACGACTAATTTTTAGTTGGGTAGGAGGTTATTACCTCCCTGCAGGTTTCCTGCTATTAAAAGACCCCACTTTGACTTTCTGCACACACTTTGAATTAAGGTATTTTCCCTTAGAAGTCTATGGGAATATTTTGAAGATATACAGAGGATGGAGGAGCATCCCCTTTTGTAACTGGTGTAAATGTATTCAGCTCTACATATCCTCACTGCATGCATGTGCCAATAGTTTTACATCAGACATGGAACCTCTTCAGCATCCTAGATAGTAACTCACAGGAGCATGGGGTTAAAGAGGAAATGTGTGTGTGTGGGAAAACATGGAAAACATTGAGGAAAAGGGAAGTGAGTTGTCTTTAAAGACTCAGCCAGAAGCTGTTCAGTTACCTTCCCAGGAATAAATGCCCCCATTTTGTATCTTAAGTCTCATTACCCAGTTATGTCACCCAGCTAAGCGTTTCAAAGTGTTCAGGAGTTATTGCTGCTGAGTGTCGGGGCAGACATCAGAATCCAATTTAACAAAACACAGCAATATTAGAAACACAAAATTTTCTTTAGAGAGAGAATAGTTACAGCAGTTTGCCTTGGAGATGTGTTGCATTTCCCAGCCACCAGTCCTCTTTTTGCTGATGGGCCCTATTTGCATTCCAAATGATATCTGTCAGTTCAGTCAGCAGTTACAGAACTGATGCAAGAATTAGTGGAAAAAACTTTCCTGCTCATGTGATAAGCAGCCCTCAATGATCATAATCCATAACCAAACCCTTTCTCCTCTCAGTTTTCCCCTGGGAAAGCCGGTAAGAGAACAACACATGGCAGATGTTTGCTTAATACCGTGCTTCGCATCTTGCGGTATATGTGTCTGCGTGGCAGGTGCAGGAGTCTGCCTGTTGCTAATTCCTTCCTGTGCTTCCACCGATAGCACTGGGGAAAGTTGATTATTTCAGTGAAAATGGCTGAGAAAACCTATTTTACACTGGATGGTTGTAGCATTATGTACTGCTGTAATGTTGAGAAGCAGACGTTGTCCAAGGCTTCCCAACAGTGTGTGCAAAATCAAATTCTCCATTGACAGGACTGCCGGATGAATGTTGGTCATTCCTGTTATGGGAGGTGAGATCAGAGCTGGGGGAAGAATACAGAGGCAGGAAGGTGCATCGCTATTCTTTTTTGCTCTCTGGACAGGAGGAGTTGAGGAAACAGCTGTCTTGAAACAAGTCAGCCTGCAGCCTTTCTTCATCATTGCTGCTACCTTGTTCAGCCTTTCTTTGCCTCAGCGGTTGCCTCAGCCTGGGGTTTTGGGACTGGGGCAAAGGATCAGAGACATTTTGCTGACCTGGCAGTCTGCTCTGGTTCATTTTAGTGTAGGACTGCTCTAATTTAAAGATTGAAGTGGATTTTTACTAATATATCAGATGGATACATATATATACATGCGTTGGACCTGACAGTGAATTTATATCATTAGGTATCTTAGGAGGTGCATATGTATCCATATGTGCATACAGCATGTGTAACTGTAGGATGCTGGCTGCAGCCATTTGAGCAAACTCATGTGGTGTGTGCCACACAAACACGGAGTAAAGTGCTCAGTGTCTAACCTGCAGCCTGGGAGTTTCTCTTTCACTCCTGGGGGCTTTTGCTGCATAGGAGAAACCTATCCTCTTGTGCCTGTATTGGGAGCACCATTTTTCTCTCCCACTGTTTCTGTCATTTCTCCTTTTTCACAGGTTAAAGTCTTGAAACCACCCAAATGACTTGGGGGCCCAAATGGTATTTTCAGACTGAGCTAGGTACTGTGATCTGCCTGGCCTCCTAAATCGTGTTGAAAATGCCATGGAGGTGTTCAGGGAACTGGGCTGGTAATCTTGCAATGGCATTTCAAGCCCTGCTTCAGCAGAAAATGTTTGAGGATTTATTAAAGTGTTGTGCAGTTAAGCATTTAAGTGTTTTGCTGAAGCAGAGTGTGTTTAGCTTTAAAGCATTTAGATTTGTTATATTTTTGTGAGTAAAAGTGTTAAACTTCAGTGGTTGCATCTATGTCTCTTCTGGACAGCTTGGAGTGTTGTAAAAGAGCCTTAAAGATGTTGGTCTAAAGTTTGCTGTCTACATCAGAAATGTTTGAGAAAGCTACTGAAATCATAAGGAGAAAATTGATCTAATAGTTTTCTAAAGAGATGGTAACTTGTTGGCAGAAGGTGGTGCTGTTACCTGATACTGGAGCAGATAACTAACTCTCACGTCAGCAAACTGCTAAGCTAAGTCCATGAGTAGAAAAGAGATATTCTTTCTCCCCCCAGTCATAGATGTGATACATTAATAGGTACAGGTGAGGTTTCCCAGTCTCTCAGATATAAGTCGTCTTAATTGGAAGGCAGATGACCATGTCACTATTTCTTCCAACATAAAGCAGAATATCAGGTGAACTTTGCTCTTTAGAGAAATAAATGCTTTTTAAATGGAGTGGTTGATTTCACCCGGAAGTACATGTGGACTGGGTTGAAAAGCAAAAGGCAAAAAATGATTGATACATGGGACAGCTGAAAGTTTGAGAAGCTTTTTTTCATGAGCAGCACACTGTCACACTTCATAACAGCAGAAATCAAGAGGGAAAACTCGGAAAAATCCAAAGAGAGGTTTTGATTGGGAAAAGCTCCTTTAAATTCTGTCTTGTGCATTGATAAAATAGTCTGTGCGCTCAAGCTGACAGGTGAGGCGCAGCAGCAGGTTGGGTATATGGATCAATTCACATGTGTAACACATAAATCACTTCTTGGCTCTTCAGAATGATCTCAAGCCTCCCAAACCATCTAACATCTTTTTGAAAAGAAAGGATGAAATGTAACTAATGATGTAATAGATAACAAGTCTCATTTCTGAGCTTTCAGAATATTCATAGATCATATTTTCAAGCTTTACAATATAATAATAGAAGTGAGAAACTTCTTTTGTATTTAATAAAAGATTTTTTTTCACCTAATCCTATGCCTGTGGGAAGGCACTGGAGCAAGACACAGATATAAATAGAAATAGTTATTGTATTGCTTCTTATGAAAGATGCTAGCTGAGGGGTTAGAAAATGTGACAGTGGAATGGTTTACCTATTTCTGGATTAAAATACACAAAAATTATTGTACTTTTACTCCACTTGCAATTCCTGATTTACAAAATCTTAGAACGTGAAGAAGGCTGTTCCGAAATGACTCACTGGTAACTAGGGGCAGAAATATTAATCTGTGTTCCAAAGTGTTTTGATAAATTTTCATAATCAAGAGATTTGGAAAACTTAGATATATAGATACAGAATCATAGAATCATAGAATAGTTAGGGTTGGAAAGGACCTTAAGATCATCCAGTTCCAACCCCCCTGCCATGGGCAGGGACACCTCACGCTAAACCATGCCACCCAAGGCCTCGTCCAACCTGGCCTTGAACACTGCCAGGGATGGAGCGTTCACAACTTCCCTGGGCAACCCGCAGTGCCTCACCACCCTAACAGGAAAGAACTTCTTCCTTATATCCAATCTAAACTTCCCCTGTTTAGATTTTAACCCATTACCCCTTGTCCTATCACTACAGTCCCTAATGAAGAGTCCACCCCAAGTATCCCTATAGCCCCCCTTCAGATACTGGAAGGCTGCTATGAGGTCTCCACACAGCCTTCTCTTCTCCAGGCTGAACAGCCCCAATTTTCTCACCCTATCTTCATATGGGAGGTGCTTCAGTCCCCTGATCATCCTTGTATCCAACTTTTTATCCTGAAGGAAAACCGAATTTCAAACATTTTTAAATCTCATTGTCCATTGCTAATCCTTCAGTAATTTAGGATCATTTTAAATAGAAGATTCTATAAAAGAAAAATATTTCACATGTACTAGGAGGGAAGATTAAACAGTGAAAAAGAAAGTCCAGATCATGAAATAAATCTGCTGGGACTCATGTTATCTGCTAATCTAAATCAGCAAGAAAAGCACTGGTGGATTAGGAACAGTGGAATATGTTTGTTTTCCTATGGAATAATACCCTTTGGGGGATGGCAGCTGTAGATAGGACAACAGGTAACAGGTTCAGACTTAAACAGGGGAAGTTCAGGTTACATATAAGGAAAAAAGTTCTTTACTGTTAGGGTGGTGAGGCACTGGAATGGGTTGCTCAAGGAGGTTGTGAATGCTCCATCCCTGGTGGTGTTCAAGGCCAGGTTGGACACAGCCTTGGGTGACATGGTTTAGTGTGAGGTGTCCCTGCCCATGGCAGGGGCGTAGGAACTAGATGATCTTAAGGTCCTTTCCAACCCTAACTATTCTATGATTCCATAATGGAGGCTTGTCATGCCCTAAGTGCCCTGAGGGACTACATGAACTCTGAATTTCAGAGATGAAGTTGTACAGTTGCCATGTGCATTTTTGGGCCATATTTTCAAAATTCAGAGGGCTCATGTTTGATCCTTTCGTTGGGATAGCTGCATGGATGTGCAAATAGCCAGCAAATGCCTTCGCTTTAATGGGGTGTGTATGCTTGGCTTTGAAAGCCTGGCTTTTAGAGACAAGGCACTATCCCATACCTTTGGAGAAGAGAAACGCAGCTGGTCAGATGCTGTGTAAGATACAGTTGAGTCTGAGACTGAGAGGCTGTTGCAGGATTTTCAGACCTTGAGCATAAGGCTTCTTTCTTTTTCCAATTGGATTTCACGGTCAGAACTTGGGGTAAGAATCCTGAGACTCGGGAGCAAATAGGTTTTTATGGAGATTTAAATTACATTTTACACTTGAAAAATCAGTCTGAGCGGTGAGTGAAACGGCCTGGCATTTTGTCTCTGTGCCAGTCCTCTGTTGCTCTCTTCCTGGCCAGAGCAAGTTACATTTACAAGGTACCTTGAGTGGTGTGTGGCAGTGTCAGGGCAAGATACAGGTGAGTAAATAGAAAGAAAACATTAAGAGCTAATATTTTCTCCTCCTTTGAAGCCCTCCTTAAAGCCTGTTTTAAAAGCCTGTGAGGATTTTAGCTCTCATTTACCCTGGCTTGGTCAAGTGATATACAGCAAAGAGTTGTAGGCTTGCTTATAGCTTTCTCCTGCCAGCTTTTCAGCGTGAGGTGTGGTATCAGTCCAGTACCATTTCTATCACTTCAGCTGAAGCCCCCTCTGCTGACAAATAGCATCACCACGTTAGTGGACTATTTAGAGTCTCTCCACTGATTCTTATTGTTCAGCTGATCAAAATCACATGGACCATATCCCTTCTGTATGTAAAAATCCAGCAGTTTTCCATAGCTGGTGTTGGTTTTGGAAACACATTTTCAGATAGTCCTACATTAATTTGCAGTGTCCAATGCTTACATTGGAGTAATTCACTCTGAATTCACTACAGTTTCCGACAATATCTGCTGAGGCTGGTATCTATTTGATTCCACTTTCAGCAATATTTATCTACTACAGAGATTAGTGAACATAACTGCCAGTCAGTTTATGAACTGAAGAGCTCATAAGGTTGATACTTTTATGCTATTATTTTATGACTTTTGGTGCATCTCTGGATAAATGGGTGACTGTTATTTTCCCTCAGAGCATAACTGTAATTCAGGGCCCTAAATGAGGAACTGTAAGCACAGAGCTCCAAACCCTGAATTCTCACTTACTAGTGGTAGTGGCGGGGGGGGAACCAGTCACCTGATGGCACAGTCTAGCCCTGTAAATAACATCTATCCGGGTGAATTCCCCTCCCCTCCTCCTGTGGAAAGCAGTTACATGTCAGCTATGATCATCTCTTTTCCCACTGTTTTTGGCGTGAGTTGCTGAAAAGCAAATCTTTCCCACACCTAATGGTATCTGTTAATTACCTGTGAAAAAGCAATTACCTCCAGGTGATACAACTCTTTGGGAAGGTTTTTTAATTGGCATAGATGGGGAAAAAACCTCTCTGCTATGGATGTTGTTTTCAGAAAAATCTTCTCAAATATTGTACCTGATGTATCACATTAGACACATCAGATTGGGTTGCATCAGCAGTGTTGCATTACATCACATCACCACGGTAATGTGCTGTGACAGACTTGCAATGCAATGTGTCAGCTGGAAAATGGGGAAAGATGTGATTTCCTGAACAAAATGCTGCCTAAGCTTTATGGTATTTTCCCGTCCTCCAAGTAAAGAAGTGGCTGTTTATATTTTGCAGTATTTTTAAAAGACTCAATTGCCCGTTGAAGAATTCTAAGCATTTTTTGTTTGTTTGCTTCCTGTTCTCCATGGATAATGAACAGGTCTAGAAGGAAAGGTATTTTTTGCTACTTACATTTCCATACCCAGATAATAATACATCTGCTTCCTCAAACTTTTAGTAAACTGAGAAAGCATTTCCCAGGAGAGGGAAGTTTCTTACCACTTGTATAACACTTTGTCCAGTGCCTAATTTTTTACCTTAACTCATGCAATATGCTTCATGTGAGGAATACCAAGGGGTAAGTTCTATATAAGTGAGGTTCAGGATCACAGTGGTAAGGCTGCAAATACAGAGAGAAAACATGGCAGCAATGCACGGGTGCATCAGTCAGAGCTGTAATTAGAAGGCGATTTTATGGAGCATGACTTATTTATAGTGCCCATCTACAAGGATAACATTGAAGTACCTTACTCTGCCTTCCTTCATGACTATGACCTTCTCTGTAGGGATGGGAGCAGGCAGATAACTGCAGACTATTGTCTGTCTGTTGGAATGTCATCCTTCTGTAATATATTGAAAGACACAATTTGCATCAGGGAAGGTATTTCTCAAATCCTGAGTTAGGGTGACCTGGCCAGATCAGGATGGAGAGGAGAGTGCAGTGTCCACTGTGGTTACCAAGAGTGACGTGTGCCCAGCCAGCCTCACAAAACAAACAGTTCCCATGTGCTCGCTGTTCTTTGCAGGAGTTTCTACTCTAATTCAGTTGATGTCAGTTAGGCATCTTTGGCAGCAGACTTGCTTGAAGTCCTTAAAGGGACTCTGCACAGAGCAGAGAAGGCAGGAATAGGTGCACTTCCGCAGTAGCTATGGAAGCAGAGTGCATAGAGATGAAACAGCAGCGCTGGTAAAGGAAATAAACTTGGAACTGTTAAGCCCTTTAGGAAAAGAGGAGCTATGAAATCCTTGCAGAAGCAAAAATCCAACTATTTTCAGTATCTCTTCACAATCTGCATTGTCAGAAATAATGTGCAGTATCAGTTTGCTTCCTTTCCTAGCTAATTTTTTAAGAAGTTGTCCACTTTTTTATCAGCTACTCAGCTTTGTCTGATAATGAGCCTCCTTTCAGGCACACATTGTGCTTCAGTAAACCATCAAAACCAATATACAGAGAATTTCTGAAAAAAGAAGTGCTATACAATAATGATGAACATATTGTCCTCAAGCTGTGGAGGTTAACAACCCAGAATTGCTTTGGTATTTGTACATAGTGAAATAAAAAGAATTTATATGTTTGCTCTCATTTTAGTGGGCTCTTGTGATTCATTACACTGGCACTTCAGAGTTGAGAATAGTCACTTGTCTCCTGCAAAGCAGCACCCTTAACTGTGTTACTATTTGGTTGCTCATTATTGTCCTAACTCTTTTCTTTTTTATTGCTGCACAAATACACTTTGGTCTCACAGTAAGTTGCCTAATGCTGCTTTCTGTGGCATTCATTGTCTGAAGGATCAGGGTTCTGGTGTACTCAGAAAGAAATCAGCTAAGTAAATCTATAGTAGCATTGTTGTTTAAACGGTGTCTTGGATCGTTAAAAATAAAGAAAAAAAAGATAAGTTATGTTCCTATGGGTACCTTTCATTTAAGTTCAATAGGTTTTTTTTTTATAAAATGGTAGCAGCTATGTAGAAAACCTTTACTTACCTTTTTGCTTACTTTGATTTAGTCTTTAAGGACAATAGAGTCATTTTACAGTCTGTCCTGGGTAAGGGAAAGTGCATAATTGCTGTGCCCTAAGAGCAGCCTGGGAAATAAATTATGAGTTGAAAGGCTCTAATCTTTCCCTGCCAACCTACAGTCCTGCTTGCTTTAAGCAGGTATTAAGACCATTAAGAATAAAGGTATTCAGGGGCCTAAGGATGCAAATACGCTCACAGTCTTTTGGGTTATTTTTTTCTCCAGAAATGGAAGGTAGGCCACTCATGTTCGCTGAAACCAAGAGGACCTGCACACCTGTTCCCTTCTAGCCCTCTGCAAAAAGTGTTATATGCCTTATTGCATCCGTAAGTTCCTCCAACAGTCCTAAACTGGATCCTGTTATTTTACCTGAGGCCCTGGCTCCATACCCAGCAGTATCCAGGTAGCATGAGACCATCCCATATTACCTACCTGGTGCCTATTTGGTCTCTACTAACCATATGAGAATTCCTGTGGGGCAAGCTCAGAAATCGTTGTTTCTATTCTGGCAGCCACATTTGCTCAGGAGAACTATACTTTAAACAAAGGGGCAACCTTGGTGCTTCTGTCACTTGTTTTCATCAAAATGTTTGTTTTCTATCCCTCATTCTATGTATAAGTCATTCAGATCAATAACCATTCTTAGTCTTATCTTTTAACCAAATATTAACTGTGTTTTCTGTTTACCAGCTGAGATTAACTCACACTAGCTTTTTCCTGCATTCAGAAATCCTGTTCTCAGCTTTTTCTTTAAACCTGTTATTAATTCTGCCTTTTATGTCTAAATCTGGTACAGCAGCACAATTAACTGCTTTCCTTTAACATGCAAGATTATAAGCGATCTCTGTGATACTGCTGACATTAAGAAAGTAAATGGGGTTAAACTGATTCTCATTACAAGCTGATCTTTATACAGTCTTTGGTTGGCAGAACCGGTAACAGATGTGTATTGCAGAATTAATTTTAAGAGAGTTACAAGAACCATTGCTACATAGCAGTGACATCAGGTGATATCAGATATCGGAGAATGGAAGAATCCACACAAGTGTTTTATCTCCCTCAAGCCAAGATATTAGTTGTGCTTTATTCTGTCATTTAAAAGAAATCCTTAATGACACTGTCAACATCTTCTTTTGTGCTGTTTCCTTCTGATTTTAATACGAATCAGTTTTCCCTTTAGCAAGACTGGGAAGTAGAGAAGTTCAAGCTCTGCTGCTCACAGTGAGTAAGAGCTACTTTTCCTACTGCAATAGGAAGACAGTTATCTCAGTTCTTTTGCTCTATGGTCTCAGACTTTGTTGGTGGCGAGTTCATAGAAACAGTGTGTCAGGATGTTTTGTCAGATATAGCAAGAAGTGTTCCATGATGAGACAGAGAGAAAAATGACTCAGCAGCTTGCGAGAGAGCAAGCTGGTGATACATGTGGGTAAGTGACTGAAATAGTGACTTTCCCCTGCCCAACAAGACACACGTCTGTTAGAGTAAAGCAGTTAAACAGGTAAGTCAGCTAATTCTGTGCTTCACTTTGTGAAGAACAGGAATTTAATACAATTTTAAAAGAAGCAGTAGTACTTGAGACAGCAAAAGACTAATATGTGACTAAGGTTTTTACAGATGCTGTAAGGTGAAGTTAATGCTCAATTCTGGCTAGATTTATAAAGGCTGTGATCAGCAGGTGTGCCAAAATGGAGCTATGAGTTTTGAAGTTTAAGGCTGAATTCCAGGGTTTCAGGGCAGATACCATATGTGAGTGAGATTTGTAATAGCAATGCCAAGGACTTAACAGAATAACACTAACCACCCACTCCCCTTCAGAAAGCTTTCTTTTGAAACTGGATGCAATAGGCACTCAGGAAAGCACTGAAAGACTCCAGCACACAGAATAGCTGCTGAGAAAGCTGTGAGAAATCACCTTTAGGGAAGCAAGACTGCAGCTAGCAGTGTGACATCTCAGGGTGGGGAATGGAAGAGGAAGAGATTAGAGAAAATGAAAAGTTTCCACCTGGTGTGAAAATATTAATGTGAAGAATGCAGCACAGCAATATCTTGTGAGCACTTTCTTAGCACCTTCTTTTCAGTAGGTTGCTGGAGATTTGCTTTGCTAGTTTGCTCCCTTGAAAGTTCTTCAGGCTTCCATGAAAACAGGCAGATGTATCCTTTCAGGGCAAGGCAGTAAGGTGTTTGAGTGATCTTACCTTTGTGTCCTGAACCGTGGATGTACTGGATGGCTGGATGGGAAGCCTTGGGGTTCCTGGATAGAAAGCCTAAACTTGACATTCACTAAAGAGAGCTAGTTTCTAACCACTGTATCCTTGATAAGCAGCACATCGGTAGGAGGGCAAAATAAAAATTGCTCTAGGCTTGGAGAAGCTTTTGCATTACTGCTAGTCCAATTATTTCCTTTTTTACACATGTTCAGCAATCTCTTGCCTCTGTAATTACTGCACTGAACACTGCTACTATTAGATACAGCCACTAGACTTTCAACAAGCCCTCATTACTTGCACTTGCTATCTTATAATTTAACAACAGTGTCTTTGAGAGCAGTGTAGCTTCTCCCTCCTTCACAGCAAACTCACACACTTGCGTATGGACACTTGTGTAAGAGCTGGTTTGCTAAGGAACAGTGAAGAAGCCAAGGGCAGAGCTGCAGAACATGGAAGCAGATGCATGCAATGGTCCTAATTTTAATACTCTAGTGAAAAGTCATTCATTATATCAGTGTTGGGCAAATTTTCCCTTTCCTTGAGGAAGAGTGGCAAAGGATGCTGTCCCAGTAAAATCAAGCTTTAGTGTCAGGAAGTAAATTGCCAAATTAGAAAGCATGTAGATACCTGAAAGCCTCTGAGGTCTTATATTGATGTCAGATGTGAGGACAGCTATGTGTGAGTTGGCCCTGAACATCTGAAGAGATGGGGAAGGCAGGTTGAGAAGGTTTGCCTTTTCCCAGCTTTTCCTCAGCTTGGCAGTTTCTTTCCTGTACTCTGTGCTCTTGTAATAGTGTTGAATACTAAACAGAGGTAATTTTGTGTACGTCCAGGCAAGCAGGAGTTTGATGGGCCTGGCTACCTGATTAGCTGGTGTATTTTCTATGCTGACCTCAGGTGGCCAGGCAGAGCAGGCGTTTAAAAACTCATCCGTCTCTTGTCTTCCTATCTTTGAATTTGCATAATTAAAGGTGAATTACTTGCTCTATTTTTAATATATGCAGTGAAAATGCATGAAAAGCTGAAAAATTACAGCAATCCAGTAATTCATTTCATGTCCCATTCAGAATTACAGCTTTCCAGTGCCAGCTCAAACACTGAAGATTCCCTGCCACCATAAAGCTATAATTGCTGAATTAATAACAGGAGGTTTTGGAGAGTGACTGCACAGAATCTCTGACCCAGGTAATAGAAATGCTCATGTTAAAGTGAAGTTGATACATGTGACTTAATCTATTTCATATTGGGCTCAAGTAGTGAAGATCATTGCTCTCCTTACTATAGGACGTTATGGGAACTGCAGCAAGGTATTACTTTTCAGACTCAGTTTAAGCCAGCTGTGTTAGCCAACAGGGATTAGAAATTAACATTTCAGGGAACAGCCAGGCTAGTTTTTCTTCCATCAGAGGACTTGTACACCAGATCTGCTAGTCTGCTCAGCACTTCTGGGAGGTAGAATTCTCCATCTGCTGCAAAGGCATGGAGAACAGGATGTAAAGGGAGATGGTGAAAGGCTTCTGCTAGCATTTCATTACTCCAGAATATTATTAATAACTAAAAAACCAATCCTTCCCCTGCACCTTCCAATTCGGGAGCAAATTCTGCAGCTGCTGCTTTCCACAAATGTGTTGCCTCATGGCCCACGCAGATATGGTGCTCATAAGGACTGGGATAGTGTGAACTTTGTTTCTAAACAGAATAACAGGAAGTTAACCAAAGCAGTGTGATTTGAATGAAGAGGTACCTTTTTTTTAAAGGGTTACTTAGGCATTGGAGGGAGCTGGTAACCATTTGCCATGACTTCCTCATGTTGGGACCCTGATGCAGTGATCATTTGTACCTGTGGGACTCTCCGTTGATTTCAGTATATTTTATGATTCTTAGACATCAATATAATCTGATTCAAGTCATTAGAGATCAGCTGGCCCATGTCAAGTGGTCTGGTTGCACCAAAGTATTGATTTAATGAACTATTCATGTTGCTAAGCTCATCTGCAGAAAAAAAACAAGAGGTATGACCAGGCAGACACTGGACTTCTCAGCTCAGAATTATGTGCAGCACTAAAGATCTTTGCAATAGTTTCATTGAGATTGTATGTTCATTATGGATAAAAAGAACTGGCAGTTTCCAGGGCTGGCAATCTGGTTCCTTTTGTAAGAATTACCATCATTAATTAAAATCTCTTTTTCTGTCTAATTATTTCAGCTCTAATTCTCTTGCAGGTTCATAAATAGTAACTTCCCTTTGTCCTGGAAAAAAGTTCATTTTTTCTCCTTTTCTTTGTCATTGCCCTCATTCTCTGCCCTCTCTTGGTTTAAGGTAATTAAACTTTCAAAGTCTGGTCACCTCTCTGAAATATTTAAACATAATCAAAGAAATTTTCATGGGTGGTTTTTGCCTGCAAAGCTCCATGAGATTTTTGAATGCAAAGGCTGTGCTTTTCCCTTCTGCAAATAACTGCAGAAGAGGGGCCAGGCTCAGGAAGGGATCAGTTCTTTCCACTCTGGCTCACTAGTACACAAACCCTGTGCTACCAAGTGCAATTAAAAAAGCAAATATTTCAAGCCTTGCAGGCATTGTGAAAGGTATTTAACCTGATCTCTGTAATTGCTTCTTTGCCATTTAGCACTAAGATCACAGCATTTACTGTTGGATGTTGATAATTCTCTCAGCTGAACTTTTGCATCCAGCAGATGATTTTTGCAGAATATTCCCATGGAAGATAACTGGAATTTGTACATGCTTGAATGCCTACACGCAGAATAGCTTGGACTAACGAACATTAATGGAGAGGAGAAAAATCTTCCCAAAGCCAGATATGGGCAGCACTATTACCCAAAAGAGCTGAACAAGAGACCTTTCTATTTTGAGAAGAAGTCAGTATAAAAAGTGTTAAGGCAGAAGATCCTGCTTTGGGCATCTTGAGGTTGAAGTAGGAGAATCTTTCTAGGCTGTCAGCAAGGCAATCATTTTTGAGGTCTCTATAAAATCTGCCTTTCCTGTGCAAATATTTAGCTTGCTGGCTGGTGTTTTCTTGAAATTTCCTTTATTAAGTGTCAAGTTTTGGTACCAGAAAATATCACACAGAGCTAAAAGTCAAACTAAACCATTAATTAAATTTCTCAAACTGATATACAGTGAAGGATAAACCAGAATGTCAGAGGCTAGTTTACATAAATACTATCCCTAGATCAGAGGCCATCCATACCTGTCCAGGGAAGCCCCTGTGCTTACACCTTAGAGACACAGGTCTACCAGCCATATAGGCTAGGTTTGGAAAATTACTGGTATGCCCACTGGTTTCACCATAAAAATAGAAAATGGTGCCTGAATCACCCCAAGGACTTGGGGAAATTCACTAAATGCTTTTATTTTAAGAAAAAAATATCCAGCTTCTTCGTCCAAAAACATAAAAGATGCCAGTGGTACAAGGTATCATGTATGGGACAAATCTCAGGCTAGGAGGATCCGTCAGGCTGGATGTGGCTCTGGGCTACCTGATCTAGTTGAAAATGTCCCTGCTTATTGCAGCGGGGTTGGACTAAATGGTTTTTGAAGGTCTCTTCCAAACAAACTATTCTATGATTCTGTGATTCAGCACCACCTGCCAGTGTTGGAGTCTTGCCTTGGCCCAGTATGCAAAATCCTTCTGGTTTCCAAAGACAGTCAATACAGTTTCAGCCAAAGCTTGCTGTTTATGGTGCATTTATAAGCGAGACTTCCAATAGCAACACTTTTAATAGCAGTTAGGCCCCGAAACAATGGTGTCTATCAAACCAATTGAATTCTGCTTAGAAGCAATTAGTTCTATGAGCTACAAAGACAACAGCATTTCTAGTCCCTGTGTCCTGCATTTATCTCCGGATAAACGGACAGCTTATTTGTCTAGTTACTAAGATGTCTTCTTCATAAAATTTGTAGAAATGTTAATACCCTGACTACACACAGATATACGTATTCAGAGAGGCTCTGTGATCATATAAAACTTTTTAAAAGCATAAAAGGAATCATTTTTTCTGGATATTTGCAGTGCCAGAAAGGAGCGGCAGAACTGGAGAGAAGGAAAAATGCATGTCCACAGATCACAAGCAGGAAAGTCGGTATTTTGAAATACTTCGATGGTGACAAGAATGTTGTCTCCTCTCCAATGCTGGGTTTTTTTAAAGCTCAGTAGGCAGCAAAATGAAATGTTTTACTGTTTTATCAAGTGCAGCAAAGTCACTGCTATTATACTTGCAATTTCATGACCTGGTAAACCGATACCTTTGTGCTTAAGGGTCTAAGTGTCCGTGGTGTAGAAAACTGATGCTGCTGCTGCTTTGTGAAATAGAAACTGCATCACTTGATATTTGCCCTTGTAGAGCATGACCTTTTGGCTAGTGTTTTTAGTAAAATCAAGAATGAAGAAAACCAGTGAACAGTTAATCTGGAGATATATTTATATTTTTCAACGTGGGCTGTATGGAATATGTATTGCCTCTTCAAATACAGTGATTCAGCACCATATGCCAGTATTGGATTCTTGCCCTGGTCCAGTGTACAAACTTTCTGATTTCTTCAAGACAGAAAATACAGTTTCAGCCAAAGCTTGCCATTTATGGTGCATTTACAAGAAAAACTTCCAAGAACAGCATTTTAGCAGCTGGTAGATCCTGAAACTACAGTGCCTGACAGACCAATTGAAAACCTGAGTTTTCTTGGTGGGTGCGTTAAGCCATCTGCAAGTACTATAGATCCGGTGTAGCTAATTTCATAACTTGATCAGGGATATGAGAGAAATCTGGTTGTAGGAGAAGGGACCCCCTGGCTGTGAGTTTCCACAGAAATCTCTTTGATTTCACCAGTGAATGGTATCTTTATGCTATTCTTGCTGTGTCTTATCTAATGTGTTATTGACGTTATTGCATTTGCTTTCAAACACAGTCATTAGAACATTTAATTTGCAGCAGCTGTAATTTATATTTGTAATTTTGTCTAAGATCAATAAAGGAAACTGAAGAGATTTATAGCCCTAGTTTCAACTAAGATAAATTGAAACGGACTCTATTTCCCTTAAAAGCTGTATTTAAACAGCATTTTAAAAGAACAAAATGAATTAGATATTTGCATACGTAAATAATCCTTTGTGTCTGGAAGAAATGTTGGAAAGAGTGAACATGGTCAGTGTGTTCTTCTTTGAAATACAAATAAACTCCTGGGAGATGTCACCTTAGCATAGGATCTAACAGGGGTCAAGTAACCATTCCCAAATGTTTCTGAACAGCAGCAGTCAATAAATATCCTTGAGATCTGTTGCATTAATGCTCCATAATAAGGCTGTAGCTGCATGGTTTAAATACTGTCAGGATCAGTCTGAGAGTGGAAAGCACAGACCCTGAAAGCACAGCTTGCTCTTATTTTACAGCAGTCCTTGAACATGCATTGCAGAAATGTGTTAATAATTTTTGAGCAGTCTGTATTCAGTTCTGAAATATTCATGTTCCAAGCACTGACTCGTGCATGGGGAAGAGCTGCCTCTCCCATGCAGCAGTTAGCTGAGGGATTACGCTGGGCAGAAGAGACGTGAGCAGAGTCAGGCCAGCTCAGGGCTGCAGTACATTTTCAAGATGAGTCTTACAGAGGGAAGGAAGAAATGCCTAATGAACCTTTGGTCTCTTGCACAGCAGCAGCAGCAGCATGGGATACCGAATCAGTGCCCAAAAGAGCTGGAGGCTGGGGATGGGGAGGATATCTTTGCAGCTGGCCCAGTTTAGCAGCTTGTGGGTGTGCTCAGCCCTCAACTCTGAAGCCTTTCAAACATGGTGTCCTCGGGGAAGGGTGTATATTCTTTCTCCACCCAGCATTAATCTGATTGATGCCTAATCCAGCTGCCTTTTGCCAATAGATTGCTGGGCACATGTTACTCTTGAGATGTAGAAGGCTTGAAATTTCAGCTGTTTTGGATAAAGCTCCATGTCCTACCGTTCTGTGATCACCTGAAAGTGACACAAGTTGTACTGAAGGAAAAGATAATTTGTACTTCTCTGTGGCATGAAGAAGAAAGTTGCACAGTAAGACCTTGACCTCCTCTACCAGGCAGTTAGCTTTTTGATAGATTTTTCAATATCGTGATGGTTTGACTTGGGGATTTGCCAAACTGCTTCACCCTTTCTGGGTTTCATTTAGCTCAGAACCTGTGTCCTGAGCCCCCACTTGTCTCAGAGCTCCTGGATTTGTGGTATTCATGGGCACATGAATGTGGTTGGTATATGGCATGGCGAAAGGAAGGGAACAAGCTCATCTTCTGGCATTCTAGAAACATGCATGTCCAAATGACACTTGAATTCTGCAGGTGTTTATCCCTGTGGGAAGCAGTCCAAATGGAAACTGGGGCTTCTAATCTGTGCTGTTCTTGGATTGCAAGTGGGTGGGGGCAGGACAGGAAAACTCCCCATTTACTACATTTCCACTTGTTGCAGCCTGTGAAGGTTACAGAGCAAGCAAGAGTAGAACCTGATCCACCTTTGTGCGCATGCCACATTTCATGAAGAGGATTCATCTTTGCATGCTGTCAAAGGCAGCTAAGTACTGTCGTGGAAGAGTCTCACTTCCTCCTTTTTATTATTGTGGCTGGTTGAATTCAATTAATTTAATACATTTTTAATAGTGCAGTGCTGCCATCTCTACAAGTGCCTTGTAAACAACAATTTTTGCTGTAAGCAGTCAACCAAAGTGTCTAGTCATCACATGCATTGGATGTTACCATTATGATCTTGGACTTCGTGTGAATAATGTCTGAACTGCAACAAATTGCTATACAGGCCACAAGACCATAAAACCAGTAGTTATTTCTGCTCTTATAACTACTATGCATTATAATTGTATACACTTTAAGACAATTGCTAGATATGCTGACAAGGGATTATGGTGCCAGGGCCAGAACAGAGATGGAGAAGTCGATGGAAGACAGGCCTTCTTCTGAGGACCTTCTTTTGCAGATGGCTAATGTAGAAGCAACTGTGTCAAGGAGAGGAAAAAAAGAGAGGCAAGGAGACACGCTCAGCATCACATGGTGAATCTCTTACAATGGAGTTAGTAGCCTGTAATCCTGAACCACTGCTAGGCTCACACCATTACCCTGTTCATCCAAACAAACAATACTGAAGCCCCAGACACCGTTTATTGTGTGCTATCAGTTCAACTTGTCACTTCATCTATACTTTCTGTTACCCAGTGTTTTCCTTAGAATCTTCTAACAAAAGATTCAGGTGAAAGATTCCTTGAAAATGAATAGCTATTTGTGAGTCAGTGCATGCTATTGGATTTCACCTGCCCTGGGTTTTGGAGGAGAGAAATTTAGAAGGAGCAATAGATAACACAGTCGTATTTAAATGACTGGTAGGTTAGTTTGAGGGCTTGCCAATACCATGCAATAGCCACGTATTCTGTTGTCAGCCTGCAAGACACTGTCTTCAAGCTTGAAGGGCTACAGCCCACATGGAGGCAGAATGGTCTGCACTTTTGTCATCTCTGACAGTGGGGGAGTTGATTTCCTTGCAGAAATTTGTTTGTATGTCCCTGGTATCTATCCTTTTGTGCTGAATAAATACTGTGTGGGAGTGCAAGAAAGGATGGCTGACTTTAACTGGGGTAAGAGAGTTCTGGTAAAGAGGATTTACTTCTACTAAGAAGGTCCTCTACTAAACATTAGCAGAGATGCTTTTCACCCCATCCCAGCACAGTCAAAGCATCTGGAGTGTCTTCTCCCCTGCACTCCAACTGATTTTGGGGGTAGAGGGTTGATCATGAATAAAACACTTCCAAATGTAATGCTCCCCTAAGATGTACTGTGTTTTTTTCTCACCATTTTCAGGGCTTTCACTGGTGGGTGAATACAACTTGGAACTGAGCTTTGGAGCCCATCACTTTATTCTGCTGAACAGCAGTGTCAGGAGTCACAGCTGCAATGTGGAGATTGGCAGCCCCCCTTGCTTTCATGCACCTTTCGTGTGGGGAGGGTGGCATAGCAGGAGTGGAGATATCTATCCTTGGCTTTTTCCCTGGGGTGAACAAATGAAAGAAAGGGGTGTTTAAGAGATGTGTGCTATTAAGCCAGCATTTCAAGTTCCTAAATAATAGGAAGCATTGTGAAGCTTCTCCAGGGAGGAGGCTCCTGGTGGTAGCTCTCTCTGCCTCCCTGCTGTGAGTCATTGTGCACTCAAGTTCAGAGGAATTGGTACTAAGGAAAAAAGCACTGAGATAATAACCTTGAAAAATCAGAAGAGGAAGGGGGGGGGGGGAAGGAAAGATTTATACACTGAAAAGAGCAGAACTGCCTTACCCTAAAAGCATTCTGTAAATGAGCTCCCATGCTTCCCAGCCTTTATCAAAGCCACTATCTTCTAAGGGTGGAGAGACCTGTGCATTGAGAATTAAGGACTTTACATGTTGTGCCACACAGCCTAAACCAGTGGTTGGTATGCTGCCAGTTTGCAACATGACTCATTAAGGCAATAGGAATGTTTTTAAATCTTATGCTTGCAATTATAAGAAAGAGTACTTTGTACTGCCTCGGGAGAAATGGTGTGCTGTGATTGTCTTTCTCTAAGTGTGCAGGTCTCTAGTGTTAAGAACGCTAACCTCCATTCAAGCATGTTTTACCTTTCTAAGAGCTATAGACAATGCCATGGTGTGTGGGAATTTTGTGGTGTTTGCTAGCTGCTGGGCCTTCTTTTCCTGGAGATAAACATCCTTTATGTTATAAAAAGAGCCCTTCAAGTTGCTGTTCTGATTTCTATTCCCTTCTACAGTGTTGCATGAATTTATTGTTTGTTAAAGGCTAACAGCCTAGAGACCTAAGCTCTTTGTTTATCCACAGAGTGAAATTCTTCTTGCTGTAGAGGGGAAGCCAAAGGCACTAATTGTCAATGATAGTGTTGCACTCAAGAAATATCCTTTCTCTATTTTCCAGCCACAATGATTTTGCCATGTGAAGGAGAACTCCTGGAATGGAAGTTGATTTGTACAATTTATCTGACAGAGACAGTGGGACTTCAGCTTGAGAACCTGGATGAACCCAAGTGAAGGTGAGGGGAAGAATGGTGGTTCTGTCAGATAGAGGATTTTTTTTTTATGCCTTACCTATGCTCTAAACCCAAATGCTCTTTGCAGAGCAATCTTGAGAACTGGACTGTGCAGTGATGATCAGTATGATGATCAGTGACCTTTATTTAGATTGGATATAAGGAGGAAATTCTTTCCTGTGAGGGTGGCGAGGCACTGGAATGGGTTGCCCAGGGAGGTTGTGAATGCTCCATCCCTGGCAGTGTTCAGGACCAGGTTGGACGAGGCCTTGGGTGATATGGTTTAGTGGGAGGTGTCCCTGCTCATGGCAGGGGGGGTGGAACTGGATGATCTTAAGATCCTTTCCACCCCTAACGATTCTATGATTCTATTTTGTCAGTAGGACCTATATAAACAGCTTCCTTGTGGAGTGAGTTCAGAGCAGTTTAAAACAGGGACCCCTTGTATGCACACACCTCCACATTAGGCATCATCACCATCAGTGTAGTACTCAAATGCCAAAGATTTTTTGATAATTTTTTCATTAATCTCAGTCAGTTTAAAATTATCTAATGTACTCCAAATGAGCTGCTTTAGCTCCCTGCTTTCCTCAGCTCTCTATGGTTTATTGATAGGTATAGCTGGTATCTGCTGATAACTCATACCTCCTATCCTTAAGCAGCTAAAACCGTTGGTGATCCTATTGTCATTATCTTAAGGACATAAAGAAAGAGAGGGAGGAAGATCATGTAACAGAAAAATACTTTTCTAACCCTACATTGTTGGTTTTGAATATGGTCCTAACATATGACTCTATCACAGCTTGCAAAGCAACCTTCCAAATGCGGAATTCATAGGAGATAGAACTATTTACCAACAGCTTATGAAAAGTGATATTGAAAGGCACTTTTATTTATTCATTTCTTTCTATAAAAAGAAGGTGATGCTGGGGGAGGGGAAGCAGAATTTAACAAAATAAGATAAATTTTGATATTTTCTTTCACGTTCTTTTAACAACCATTTAAGTAGACAGCATCCTCCAGCCTTACTCGTCTCTGAAACCCCAGAAAGCAGGAAGCTTCCATTTAATCTGAGGAAAGGTAGTAACATAGGCAGTGTTTATTCTGTGGTAGAGCTCTACATGAACGGCTACAAGGCATCTTCTTGAGAAACGTGAAAAGCAGATTTATTTTAATTACATCAATTTATGTTCATTAAAAACCTCCTCAGTAACTGGCCCTGGTATTGAATTGTTTTCTATCTCTTCCTAATGCACTCAGACAATGTTTATTTAATTTAATTGACAGTAAGGGTGAATTTATAGGACTGTAATTCACACTTCCAGTGAAAAGAGAAAAACATTGTGGAACTATATTATTTGCTGCAAAAATGAGGTAGAGAAATTGTCTATTCAATTTTAATAGTTTCCCTCATCAGGGTCTCTTAATGGGGTTTCTTTTGCAATTACTCTAGGGCATTTGAAGCTGGCCATTGTGAGAACTTGCCAAATGACAATGAAATAAATCCAAATGTTAGAGGAGTTTTTAACAGTGTAACCTGTTCACTTCCTTCTCTCGTTGACACAACTTCTTCCAGAGGACAAAATACTGAGTTTTGAAAAGATCTCTGTTCCCTCGTTTTTTTTTAACTAGAACTTCTGTTTCACCATTTCAGCACATGTTGTGGCTCTGGAATGAGTAATCAGAACACGTGCGTTTCCTGAAGGGCCTGTCTGGATCACAAGTAAGAAAGGTGCCTCTAGCTAAACTGTTCATAATTCTTGCTTAGCCTTTCTATGCTTGAGCCTATGGAAAATGAAGTCTTCAAATAACTTGATCTAAAAGCAAAACAAAGAAAAAAAAAAAACAAAAAAAGGAAGTCCTATCACCCTTCACCATCCCTCCTATTTTAGGAGGCTTTGATGCATGAAGGTGCTATATCCCAAAGATAAGGGAAGACTGGTTTTATCACAACCCACACCACACAGTGGCTTCTGAGAAGCCTTGTAAGGCTAAAATATCAGTGTTGCCTCCTTCCACTGAAGGGCAGCAGCTGTCTTCTTATCACTCTCTTGCTGGTGGACTCCCATGACCGAGGAGGCAACTGGTTTCTGCCCACTTCCTTCCCAGGAGCAGCCAACCTCCCCTTTTGGTGAGTTCATCCTATGGTGCACATCACAGGCGTGGGACTGGCAGTGGGTTAACTGGGACGTCTTCCTCCTGCTCTCTCCTCGTGGGGTGTATGAGCCCTGCCACAAAGTGGAAAATTCCCCCCAATCCATCATGTACAGAACCTCAGTGAGCAGGAGACAACAATGTGTAACCTTTGAGTTGTTTCTGTTAAATCCTCCTGAATTATGAGATACTTTTTTGAAGTCCGTGCTTTCATGGATTGTGTAGCAAACAGTTTAACCTGGACATGTTTCAAAGTGGTCCTGATCTTTACAAGGAGTGAGCAACCAACCACAACAAAGTCATACCAGTTTGAGGACTTTCAGGAGGGAGAAAGGGAGGAAGGGAGAGAGGGAGCGGAAGATATTTCTATGGGACAGTGAATTACATTAAGGAATAAAGTGGGATCTGACCACATAACCTACCTGCTCATGGGGAGGCAGTCTGTACTTAAGCTCCAGGTTTTAAAGAAATTGCCCTTTGCAAGCTGAGGTTGTCATTGAGATGACAAAATTTCTTCCGGTACTATAATAAATAAAGGTAAGTATGACATTAGAAGTTAATAAATGGAGTTTATTTGTCCAGACAATCACCCTTCAGTGTAGAAATCAAAGGCACCAATGAACTTTAGCATCACTGTGTGAAGCTATTACAATGCACTGATTATTATCACATCTCAATAACTTCCAGTAATGTGTAAGTAGCATCAACAACAGCTATCACACAATTTCACTGGGCTTTCAGATAAGTATCTAGAAGTATAACCAGGTTTTAGAGGTATAAAGAATGCAATTACCATTTTAATATCTCTGCACAGGGAAAAGGAAGATTAATTTTTGTAGGTCTATTTTCCTGATTTTTCTCATAGGCTGGGAGATAGGTAAAAACCTGGTAACAATACACTAGAAATAAATAAAGTGCTGCTGATATCTAATTAAAGGGGCACAATTGGATAACAGAATTATTGGGAAAATCAAAATCTCTCATACTTTGAAATCATGCTGTACTTTTGTTTGGGTTTCCAAAAAGAAAGGTGAAATTTTGATACTGTTGACTCTTGTTTCATAATGAAGTTTCTTAAAGCAGCATTTCCATAGCAAGTCAGACAACCAGACAACAGGAAAAAATATTCCTTTCCTGTTAGGCTCTATTTATTGTTATAACACTTTTTTGAGTGTATTTTTTACCTGTCAATTTCTGTATTCTAATACAGGAATATAATGTGTTTTATAGCTTGATTTCCAGCTCATTCGCTGCTTCCTGATGAGGCTTGCAGAGTTGGTCCAATAAAAAATGAATTTAGTTTCTAAACACTGTGAATGCATGACTACTTTATTGAGATCCAGTGTAAGAAAAGAGGTATAACCTGGCAAATCTACCAGAACTGGGCTTACTCTGGGAAAAGCAGTAGTGTTTTGGCACAGAATCAGCAGGAGATTTGCTGCAAGCGGCTGGTGACCTTCTCTTTTTCCTTTATAACTTGATCTGAGCTGAGCATTTGTAGCTGTGCTACATCTGGGAGGTGGAGGGGGGGAAGATGTATCGTCTGCAGTCTGCACAGCAGTGTGCAGCATCATGTCAAAATCAAGATGGACTTGATAACTCTAATTAGTATTATCTCCCTATAGCAGGCTGCCAGGGATGTTGCTAAGATGCTGTGTGAGTCGGCAAGGTGGCAGAACAACAAACGGCAATCGGCAAAAAGAATAGAAACAAACCCTTTAAAGGGCACGTTTCACATCTTTCCTGTGTCTCAAGCATTAGAGATATTGAGCTTATATTTTAGACTGGAGATAAAGTCATGGAAAATCCATGACTTTTAGATCTTGCTACAAATTAATCCATTCACCAGGCAGCAAGTTTTAAAGTGGGTTCAGGCTTGAGGCGACAGACTGATCTCTGCAAGCAAGAGAAAAATCACAGCGGCTGTGCTGTCACATTCAGCCCATCACACTTCTGACAGCTCCCTGCAACAGGAACAGATAGGTGGCAAATCTTAATGACCCATTAATATAACTGGCCACATTTATATAAATGCTAGGAGCATTGACATCTCCTGTAGCATGTTCCTGAGGTGTCAGGAGTTGTGCCTAAGGTGTTGAGATTGTTAGAGGCATTGCATGGTATTTTCTGGTTTGGGGTATATTGGGGTGGGTGGGAAGATGATGGGTGCAAGATAAATATACTTGAGGACCTCTGGAATATTTATCTATGTTTGACCAAACTGGACTTGTCTAGGGGTAATATAAAGGCCATAAACTTCTTGCCAAGATAACCTTAAAACTATAAATAGTCACAGCTGAATGAAGTCCTTCAATATATCTGCATGCAAAAAACCTCTGTAATTTAAAACCAGTCTTACTCTATTGTCTCTCTTTGAGGAGCTAGATTTATGGCCACTCCATTGGCATCGGTTGTAATGACAAAAGTATAATTTAATGACATAAAATTAGTTTTATCTTGGCTCTTTTTTTCCCCCTTTATTTTTCTTCTAACAAAGAGGATAACACCAGGTTCCCTTTTACTAGTAATCAACACCCACAATTTGAAAGATGGTATTTCTTGGCAACCTTTTCCTGCTGTTGCTTTTTCCCTAAGCATTGATATTAAATACTTAAGAAGAAAACTATTTCAACAGCCTGTTTTCCAAAGTGAAGTGGGGAAAGAAGGGATTTTTTTTTCCCCACGTGTTGCCTTCAGAAACATGATTTTGTTTAAAAGCATGTATCCGAGTTGCCCAAAAGTTCATTTCACAGTATCAGGGGTCAAAGAGACCTCTTGTGAGAGCCAGAGTTGCAAACCACAATGTTTCTGAGAAGGGTTAAGGCCCCAGTTACTCACCCACCCACACCTGCACCACCATATAGGTTGTCCCATAGTTCTCTTTCATCAAATCAGTAGGGAGCCACTGCCATGCCTTGGGTATGCCAGCAAGGAGCTTGTTTGCATCTAACTACCAGGATGGTGTGAGTGGGATGCTTTTCCCATAAAATGTCCTAACTCTGCCTGTGGGTAGTCATCCTGCCCTGACAATTTCGTGTGTTAGCTCTGCTGTCTTGCAGCGAATTCCTCTCTCTGCTGGTGCCACTGACGAGCTGCCTTCTACACAACTGCATCTCCATACATCTTTTTAGGAGTTGGATTTAGTGATCAGTAACAGCCCCCTAACAGGGCTGACCATCACAGGCTCCTTGTGGAGCTCACAATTACCTTATGCACAGGAATCGGAGCTGCCAAAGCATTGCAAGGTGGGGTGGGGCTAGTGAGAACCACAGACTTTGGTGTGACTTTGGATAAGTCCCTTGCCAGGCCTCCCTGTCAGCTGAAAAGTAGAAATAATACCATCCTCCTGCTCTACAGAGGTTTGCTCATGAATGCCTCTTCCTTTCAGGAACTACTTGAATTTTACTTAGTCTCACACAATTACCTAAAGCAGACAGACAAAAGCTGATGGGTATCCCTTGCATGAGTAGAATTACATGTTTTGGTAATGCTGAGTACTCAACAGCCCAGTCCAGTCACTTGCATAGAATAAAAAGAGCTGGTCTTAACTGCTTGCACCATAGCTAGAAAAGCAGATACTGGATATGCTCAGCAAGTCTTTATTTAAAAAATTAAAATTAGAAAAGCTAGACATACAAGAGGAGTATGTAATTTCTATTTAATTTAAACAGACCTTTAAAATCCTTCCCATCACCGGTATTGGGGTTTTAATCATGACACAGATCAGCACTGTGTCACTGAGGTTTTCCAGTCGGCACCTGCCCCTTGGGGATCTCCATCACCCCTAACCTGCAGTATGCAGCTGTGGTACCAGTACTGCTGGTGGGAGCTGCAGCTGAAGCACAGAACTGCTCTGCTATAAAAGTATGAGTAGTGGGATTGCAGCTGTATAGCCCTCCAGCTACCCTGCCCATATGCATTTAAAATGCATTTGTTTCCATCATATTTGCGAGTCAAGTTGATGGCATTTATAGGGCAGTAGCTAACCAGGTACTCTCTGAAGCAGGAGGTGAATGGAAGCATATGGTCTCACCTGTAAATATAAAATCATTATTCATTTGAAAGGGGCAATAGTCTTGTTACTGATAGAAAGAGGAAGGGTCTTCTTGCAAAGGAAAAGGCATTGGTGGGTTTTTTTTTGAAGGACAAGGACCAGAAGGAAAGGAATAGATCCTTCTGTTTTATGTGTGTTGCCTTACAGATGTGGGAAGTGTTGGCATTCCACAGAAAAGTCAGAATTTTATGCCAAAATCCAGTACTTCAGTTTATTTATTTACTCAAAACAAAAGCTATACATCAGAAGTACTTCTGGTAGAAATGCGTCTTCAGCTATCGTCACATGAAGACAGGAGATAGAGATGAAAAATTCTCTGACCAAGTGTGTTTTACTTTTTTACCTTCATAGGAGGTTGTGCTTTAAAGAGAGCTTTGACTTATTACTGGAACAGAAAATGCGTTTGTTGAAACCAAAAAAGATGGGAGAGTAGGAAAAAAAACCTCAGAAAACTCTTCCAAAATCAAAAATTGCTCTCTGTGACTGCTTCTGTGGGCCCCTTTCATGTCCATGTCCTCTGGACATTTGAGCAGAGAGCGAGGCTGGCACAGAGGCTGGGGAAGAGCAGTTTATGCTTGAGTTTCACATCACTCAGCACTGTGATGGAAATCACGTGTGAGTGGGGCTGGCCGGGTTCATCACTGGGCTGAGCGTAAGAGAAAAGTGCCACGCAGCTGAAATAAATAAGCATGGCAGAGCAAATTCTGACAGTTACGCCACAGCAATTTGAATTAGACAGAACTTTGATGTCTACAAAGCTGGACTTGATATCCCGGTGGGAGCAGGTTTTCCCATTATGTGTTCATTTAAGAATTTTTTTACTTAAGGTTGGGCAGAAAAAACACAGAAATGGCTTTCTGACAGAGTCATGTGCCCGCTTCTGAACTCCCAGGGAACAGAGATCTAGCCAGACAAAAAATGTGACTCTTATTCCTTGCTTATTTCTTTATTACTTAGGGGTGCATTTGTGTGGAAAAGGTTCATTTTTGAAAAGTTATTCCAAATCCTCACTTAGTTACAAACCACAATAAATACAACTTATAAAATGAGGAGTAAATTTTCAGATGATGCAGAGGTTTTGCTGCATTGTACATGTGGAGGTTCCGTCTTAGGTGGATGTAAGTGCAGGTAATAATCTGTGAAGAAGGTCAATGTAGAGGAGGCAAGGTACTTTTTAATTTACACACTTATGTAGCTTGTGGCAGGTGTTGAAGCTGGCATCACTGATGAAGGGAAAACACAGAAGAAGTGGGAAGATGTCTGGTATAATCAGTTTTAAGTCATGCACTTGAAAATGATACAGCGTGAAAAGCAGAAACTTAATACAGAGAATTTTATACTTCAGCAAGAATGCTCCTACCCCTGCTGGTGAGCTGACATTTGCGGTCAGTTATTTCCCAAAGGTAATGGCAGTTTTATAATTAGGCCCTCAGTTAGCAATGCCTTGCTGCTCATGCCTCACCCCATACAGATTTGCAGTGTGGAGGTTTTCAGTTGTGGGTGTGATGTTTGACATGCACTGACCAGAAGTAACTGGAGTAAAGGAAGACCTGGGATTAGGGCAAGTGTGTTTGTTCAGCACTGAGGCTTTTTGAATTGGGCTTCCGCTTCAGTGAATTCTTCAGGGTCGTGAAGTGTTCATTAGATGAATGGGAATATGTATGTTTGCAAGAAGACCTTTGTCACCCTGGGATAAAGCGTGACCATGTTGCCTGGGGATGCAACAGGAATGGCCTCTTGCCTCCCAGCTCCCCTGTTGTGCTGGGAACACTCACAGGGAGAAGTGCTGTCCAGGAAATGCTTTCTCATCATCCAGAATTTTCATTCAGCAAATGGCTTGTGTGGAGTGAAACCTTGCTTTCCAGTGCCACAAAACAGAAGTGTGTCAGGAGGTCTCAATTGCAGAGTGCCTGGCACTGCAGTGCTCCTCTCTGACACGGAGAGTCAGCAGTGGTAAAGTAAGATGGAGTGCATCAAGGTGACTTTTCCCTCTGTCACCCTTACAAGTGCTGTTTCCTGCTAAAGTCCCATTCTTGGTATCTTTTTCAATGACAATATGACCAGCTTAGTGAGGTTTTCTCCAGGATACTTCTTATTCTGCCCTAATAAGACTCTTTTCCCTAGCTAGGGCATGCCATTCATGAGTAGTGGGAAGACTGTTCTTCATAATCCTCAGTAGCAGAGAAGCTCTTTGGACTTTACTGACCAACAGCAGAGATAGAATCATAAATGCATTATCAGGCAGTGCCACCTCGGTGAAGCTCATGATAAACAGAAGAAAGGGAAACAGTGAATGATTTCCATTGTTTCATACTTAGATTTCCAGAAAGACTCAAACAAAATATGCTGCTGCTTTTCTAATTTTCCTAAATTGTTTGTCAAGTCGTGGTAAACATAAAGGCATGCAGAGGTAAATTATTGGAACATTTTCTCTACGTTTGCATGCAGAGATGTACATTTAAATGAGTGCACATATGTTTGTGCACATGCATGCAAATATATAGACGTATATGCATGTGCTTGTGTGCATGTATACACACATATGTATGTTCATGCATACAGGCAAGAAAATAATTTTCCATAGCCTTCTCTTGTTTAACAATAATACTGAACTACTGGCATTCAACAATCTAAATCCTCAAATGTGTTGAAGAAAGGTAGATTTTAATGGTGTTAAATGAACCATTTAGCACAGAAGGCCTCTTACCTTCAGTGGCACACTCTCAAAATGAAATCCACTGTTCAGATAGAATAATAAAAAGAAGAAAAACAATATTACCTGTTTAAAGAGAATATAAAATCCAATTAAGTTCTGAATTTTAATTTGCTTGCAAGCATGGGTTTGTTGCTCTGTGAAAAGAATGAAAATGGAAATGACATTTCTGTGTGTTATCTACATAATCCAGAGGCTAGAATATCCTGTCATGCTTATTTTGTCTAGTGATGATAAAACTAAACAGTTTTAACTGAATTTCCTGTAAATGGGCAAATAATCAAAAATGAACATCTTTATATTTTGATCTATCATTAATTTATGTATAAATGCTGTTATAAAGAGATTAGCTTTTACGAAAAGAATGATTTTTGCCTGGCATCCGACAGCAATGATGGGCTGTAGCATGTGAATAGCTGTGGATGGAAGAAAGCTGGACTTCTGAACCGTGAATTTACCAAAAGAGGAGAAGGGGGAAGCTCCGAAATCAAGAGGCCCATATGGCACCAGCCATTGATATGCAGACACAGACCATTGTGTCAAGTGTCACTGCGACCTCCTAACCCCTCTTGCCCTAAATGCAGTGGATCAGTCATGGTCATTTGCTAAGTTGTGTGTCTTACACGAATTGGTAGTACATACTGAAAGGTGGCAGAATGAAGAGGTGGTGACCTGAGGATGTGGTAGGAGGCTGCACAAGTGAATTTGCTTCTGTTCCAGCCATGGTTGGGGCAATAATGTCATTGCAGTAAACTCGGCTTCCCATTACCACTGACTATTCCTGCTTTTCCTTCTTTCGTTAGATTCACTTTATTTAGACTAAACCTAGAAAAACATCTGTACCTGGACTGTAAGTATCCAAATCAGCAATTACATTTGTATTTACATAAGGCTGTCACCCACTAGTTGTGCCGAGCAAAGAGAATATCTGGGGATAAAGTAATAGCAAACCATACCTCAGTTCCACCGTGCCTCTGAAGCCTGGTGTTGTCTAGCCATGCCTCACCCTGTACCTATGTTCTTGCCCTCCAAGGAGCATTGCTGCTTCCAAAATAAGTCAGCACAACATCAGATACCGAGAACTCAGAAGAGTTCAGAGGCTTGGTTCTTTATTTGGGTATTAAATAGATTGCTAGAGAAAGATATTTGACCAAACTTGTAATTGGGTAGCACAGGATATACCTATGCGAGTGGTACCTGCAGAGGAGTAGACAGTATATCCAGGCTGATGTAAATCGGGTTATTCTCAGAGAGTAACTTTTTGTAGGGTTAAGAAAGATAATTTAAAATAGGCAAAAGGCAGAACACCCAAAGCCACATTATTTTAACAGACCTTTGTGCCTAATGGTGTGGGATTAAGCATTCAAACAAAGGAGTTTGTTGGGTATTGAGCAAGATCAGAAATTCTTGGTGCCTGATTTTTAAATAGCAGTCTCTAATGGTGGGTGTCCAGTCTGGAATATCCAGCCCTCCAGCGTCTGGGAAATCTGCTCCTTCAGAAACAGAGAGGCTGTTTACATGAACTCCAGGGTTTTATATTAGATCCAGAAGAAATTATTAAGTTGCTCATGTGACCTAAAATTGTACAGAAAACACGACAGTAAAACTACCAGACCCTTCCCTTATCCTCCCCCTAAAGCAGATTTATTTGGTTTTCCACTTTTTTTACAAGCTATATGTATGGCTCCCAGCCTTTAATCTCACTACAGATTTTGCCATCTTTGAACTGTTTATTACATTGCAGCACTATGGCAGGGATGAGAACAGCATTACCTGAACCCAGATTCTTCTGCACTTCACAAAGTTATGCACCCTGTTCTACATTGCTCCAAGTTCAGAAAGGTGACAACTATTATGCCTCTTCATGCTCTGTAAAGTATTAAAGGACAGCCAGGTAAGTTTTAGATAGAAGCAAATACAAACTTGTCTGTATCCAGGATTGCTTTTATATTATTTATATTGTCACTACCATAGTCTTACAGCACGTCTCTTATTCAAGGTCATGTTGCCTCTGAAAATGATAAGAATTAATTAAAAGTGTATGCAGAGATATAATATGAAACATGTTTAGCATGACAAAGCTAACACTGGGGGATTTTAACCTTGCTTCATTTAAAGCCTCAAAACCAATCTTAGAGCTTCATCTCAGTTTCTCACCAGCATTTTGTTATGCAAGAAACATCACCTTCAGTATCTTGTATGAAACCACCTGCTGTTGTTCAGCCCTTCCATATTCACCTCCTTCATGTCTCTTCAAGGGTTGCCCAGTGTCTGTCTCAAGGCACTACATGAAAATTAGCCACATAAGTTTATAAACATTATATAAATCTGTTTCCATAAAAATAAGGGTATGAAAAATCTGAAAAGCTATGATGATGCAGATACAGTTTCCCCCAGTACTTCAGTGCTGTTTTTTTTCTTCTTGTCCCTAAACGTGGTGCATCGCAGCAAACCCAACCTGATGCAATCAGTAAGCAAAACTGCTTTGCAAGCACTTCGCCACTGTTTGTGCTGCTGGAATTGAAGGGCTTTATCGTGCCTTCATTTTAAAAGCCAAACCCTAAATTCAATCAACAAAAGATTAAATGGTGCCAGTGCTTTCTGATACTGCTAAAAAATGTCATCACTTACGAGTTATTTGTGTTTGAATATTGAATCCCAAAGGGGTGGTAGCTATTTTTTGTAATTCTGTGGAGATGGAGTAAATGGTTATGAATAGCACAGTCATAGAACAGGATTGATTATTAAGCTCCATTCCTTTAAAACCACCTCAGTTTGACAAAGGCTCTTGCAGCAGGACTAGTCCATGTACCATTACTTTTGAGTCCTAACTCAAATACTGCACAGAAACAAGAAGGTCTGGAAGGATTTCAGAAGAGCTGTTTGCTGTGTACTGCCTCACATACTGTTTTCGCTACAGAGACTGCAAGTCCCCAAACTGTTTGTGATGACACAGCTTGTACAAATGGCATCTCAGTCCTGAGCACTTGCTCTGCAATCTTAATGGTCCTTTCCAAGAAAGAGCTCTAATAGTTCATTGAAATTGTGTTTAGTCTGCAGGCCCCCTGGAGCTATTATGAATGCAATTAACGTCTCCAGATCAGGACAAAAATGCGAAGGACTCTATGCTGTATTGACTTAATATATCATAATGGCTCTGTCTGGGCCTGGATGGGCTATTATTCATCCAAGAGGTTTGGTGCATGCTACAGTTGCACCGTGCAGCTTCTGGCATAACTTCAGGTCCTGCAGGAAGGACAGGCTTGCAGTGTGCCTGCTAGAACAAAACCCAGGAGATTCATCCCAGCTAACAGCACTGGAAACAGCGGCTCTTGTTTCCCCGTAGCCTTTGTGGGTGAGTGGTTTTAAAAGCAGCTCTATGGGCAAAGCCAGCTCCTAGTGCATCGCTGGCTCTGTTTGTTTGCTGGTCCTGGGCACTTGCCCATTCCTTGCTGGCTCCTGGATCCCTGTCGCTGCCCACAGGAGCACACGTTTCTGTTGCTTGTGGGTACACTTACAGATGCCACACAAAAGTCTGCTCAGGGTGAGGCAGACCTACTGGCATCTCGGCCCTTCTACTAGCACAGGTCCAGGCTGGCTGTCCAGGATCTCTCTTATAATAACTGGGCACCTCTGGAGTGCCCAGTTCTTTATCTAACCTCAGACTCTCAAGACCTGCAACCAAGATACACATTTCAGTGCTGATGGAGGAGCCGTTTCACTGTCACACGTTTTGATTGCATGCTGGGCAGTAAATGCAGAGCACTCCATGAATTGTGATTATTTCCAACCAGTGAAGCCTGATTTCAATCACGTATTTTCCTGATTTTACAAAATGAACACTAAAGCAAATAGATAAGCTAAATCTATGTTTTATCTCACAGTCTCCCAAGTGCCTGAGGCAGTTTCAGGTCCAGTGGCTGAAGTTAAGCTAAATATAAGCACTGTGCAAATGCAGAGTAGGCAGGGAACAGCTTCTCTTCTGAAGTCCTACCACTGCAACTGGCTGTGCAAGGGGAAATCCTTTTAAATGCCAAAGAAACAATTTGCTTTGAAATCTCCATCATCTGTGTTACCTGCTCTTTTAACCCATCTATCCATTCATTTCCACCCTGGAGTTTCAGTGGCACACCATATCCTCCCAGTCGAGTTCAGGTGTCAGAATTGAAGCATCAGCTTCTGAGTTCTGCTGGGGTTTTAGCTGCTGGTTGTTTTGGTTTTTGCTTAGGGTTTGAGCTATTTTGTGTGTGTGTTTGTTGGGATTTTTTTCCCCAATGAAAATTGAGTTATATACATGTAAACCACACTGTGTTCATATATAGTACAAGAACAAGGAAAAAAAGAGGTTCATTCAATTAATTGTTTATACGAATGACCTGTCTCCATTCACAGTGCTGCTTTTGATATGAAAACATAGAGTTAACTGAAATATTGCTACAGCTACATTTCAAAGAAAAATGAAGCAATCTGAGGTCTTTGCTGCTCTTCAGATTCGCACTATTTCAGGGCTAAGTGCTATAAACATCTATGTGAAGGTAGGGTGTGATTACAGAAGAAGTCTTTTCCACGTGAGTATATATACTTTTTTTAATGCCACTTCAGTGGGTTTTCACTTTAATTCTAGAGTTGTACTATTTAGGCAGAACTTCTGGAATTTATTTCGAAAGAGCCATGTGATGCCTTGATTCTAACATACCTAAGAATATATTTATAATGTTCAGCTTAACAATGTGCAACTTCAATCTGAACATTAAGCTCACCTGTCTCAGAGCTCAGCACATCCCTAGGTGAGTGCAAGCTGACACAGTTTTATCTTCTGTGAAACACCCTTATTTTTCCTTACCAAATGCAGACTAAAAGGCAGGCTTCCCACAGAAGTTGTGATCAGAAAGGGATGTGTCAGCTGTTATCTCCAAACTTGCACTGTTGTAATCACAACTGCTTGTACGTGCCAGAAGAAATAGGGATATTTACAGCTTTTTAGTGCTGCCAGAAGGAAACAATTACAAGTGAAATACAAACATACAGTCACATACACAAATATATGAAAAAAGCACAAAAACATGCACAGACATGCATGTTCATACTCATAGATAAACAATGCCAACAGAAACAAGCAGAAAATGTGACTGCAAGCAGAAAATATTAGCAAAGAGGCAGAAAATAAATCTGCATAGAAGGACTCGGGACAAAGCAAGTGTCTCGAGCAGGAGTCGTAGTAGCAGCTTTTCCATTCCAAGACTGAGAGTAGGCATGTAAAGGTAAACCTACACCAACAGTTCTGGTTCTGGGCTAGGAAGTAGCTATATTTACCCTTTGTGCACCGCGCTGTCTCTCACTGAGACAGATAAAGCCAGGAAGAAGGTTTTGTGTTGATGGAGAAATATTCTACAGTGTTTTCCTATTTCTGATAGGAACAAGGTGCTGGGAAATGCTGCTGTGTTCAATCGCATTAATGCTGGAAGCAGGATGAATGGGTCTAAATGGAGACCAAATTTTGCCTTCTAAGGGTATGATATCAGCTGTGTGTGTGATCTCTAGGTGTTGGGACTCTCTGCTTCCATCCTTTTTGCGAGTTCACATATCCCCTTGTCTTATTCCTGAAATCTCACTGACTGCATCATTACATGGTCTGACCAAGTCATATTCCTTCATAAGCACAGTAAATACCTGCATTTCTTCTGACAATGAGGATAGTCTGAATTGCCTAGGTTTATTCCTGCTAGTTTTTCTTTGTCTATATGCTGCTTGAGAAATCAATACGCAAAGGAGCAACCTGTGTATCTCTGGCTTACATGCAGTTCCAGCTGAACGGCATTCGGCTTCTAGCAGAAGGATTGAAAGAACAAAAGAAAAAGGTTCATTTAATTTACCTTAAGGGATAGATAATTTTTCAAATAGAGACAATCTGAAAAGCACAAAGCACTATGCCAATATCTTGGTCACTCTCAAAAATAAAATTCAGTCTTTCTTGGTAGGAAAATAAATGTCAATACTATGTATAATTACATCCAGGAGCAATTCTGCAGCTAATTTTGTAGGAATTGATATGCTGCTATATTGCATTATTATGAGTATTGAAGCGTTAAACATTCAGGCCCAGGCCAGACTTGGCCTAACACCAGAGTGGTCATTTGCCACGTACCTAGCAGGCTAACCAGTACACAATAATAATCAGAGCTGGCACAGAGCTTAAACACTGATGTTCACTGGTGGCCTGAATAGAGTTCACAATATTATGGGCCAGAAATACAAACTTACACAGGGCTGCAGGTTTAATGAAACCAAGAACTGAGCTGGACAATATGAAACAATTTACATTAGATATTAGGAAGAAATTCTTCACTGTGACAGTGGTGAGACATTGGCACAGGTTGCTCAGAGGAGCTGTGGCTGCCCCATCCCTGGCAGTGCTCAAGGCCAGGTCGGACAAGGCTTGGAGCAACCTGCTCTAGTGGAAGGTGTCCCTGCCTGTGGCAGGGGGTTGGAACAAGATGAGCTTTAAGTCCCTTCCAACTCAAACCATTCTTAGATTAGAAAAGAAGCTGCCTTCCAATCTAAAGGCCATTAAGTAGCTGATAAATGGATGTTTCTATGAGTAGGATTTCATGGTGGATGCTAAATTCAAAGCAATGTCTTTTTTTGAGTGATGATGAAAAGTACCTTCATTATGTACAAAAGTGACTGAGAGTGACTTTGTGACAAATATGCGTAATGGATTACCTGTCTATCAAAAGGATGTGTCCAGGTAGGCTTTATTCAGACACGTGTGATAACCTCTTTGTAAGTGCAGTCCTACTCTATCAGCTGGGGTATAGTGGATTATTTTGATTGTCCTAATACACGTCAACTAAGCACTGCTGTTGCGCAGTGTCAGTTGTGGCCTCTGCTCCAGGAATCACTCTCTAAAATGAGCAAACAGTGCTCCTGGCAGGCCTCAGAAGAAATTAGAGATACCAAAAACTCAACAGGAAAAGGGTGTCTGCTGCGCTGGATGACCCCTATTCAGGCATATTTACATGTAAGCCACAGCTAGTTATTATAATGACTCTTTCATGTGCAGAAACTGCCTGCCCTGCATAGACTTTTCCAGCCTGATGCTTCTGGGTACTGCTGCTGTTAACATCTGGTCAGAGCGTACTTTGTACGTGTGCTGCTCCTTTAGTGGTCCTTTATCGGTGTGCTCTGGTTGTGCAATGCAATATCTGTCTGTAGTATTTGCTCTTTCCACTTACAGCTCCTACAAGGTAATTCACTTATTTATTTCTGCTTGTACTGCTGGGAATGAGGACTAATTGCTATCAGAGGATCTCATTACTCTTTCTATAGCACATCAGCTGGACATCCCAGACTCCGTTACCTAGCAAAACCACCTGCTGATGAACTGAACCTTTTATGTTAACAAGATGGCTTCGTAGCAACACTCCTACTGTGACTACAGTGACAGGGCATGTTTAATGTTGGGATCAAAATGGCACTGGGCCACTTGGTGAAGTCTTTGCTCAAGTAACCACAAAGTGGACAGTGGGGTATTTTCCTTGTAGGACTGAGAAAGACACAGGAAAAGAGACGTGTGCTTTGGGCACAGGGGGCTGCTTGGCTCCAGCTAGGCTCAGTGGGGGGGCTTTGCCAGACACTACTCAGAGCACTTCCACTTGGCTTCTGCTCTGAGCCAACCCTGAGGGGTTTGCTGCTCCCCCCGGACTCCAGTGGAGTCCATGCCCTAAAGCCTTTGAGAACCTTCCTTGTGACCTCTGGCTTGAGCAACAGGGAGTGTGTAGCTAAAAACTTACATCCGTGGAGCCTTCCCTGAAACCTGGAGCAGCAGAAGGATGGCCCATGGGGTTTTGTTTCACTTGAAATGTGCTCTTCACCAATTCACATAGTTTCCCTTTGACTTAGCATATCCTCTTCAGCTCTCTGCAGCAAGCAGGTGTTTCTCCATATTTCCAGTCTGTGAACTTAAAGAAATTCTAAAATAATTCATCATTTTATAAATAAGTTATACAAGCTGTCACCACAAATCTGTCACCATGCAGACAGGTGCAAACATGTGCAGTATGAAGAGAAAGATACTGACACTCAGATCAGAATAAAGGCCATCTAAAAGCAATTACATTTCCAGGTATTAGGCAAACACAATTATTTAAATTGCTAGTCAAAAACAGTTGATAAAATAGATAATTAAAAAAGATTGACCTGAAAGTTGATTTTAAATTATTCTGTAACGTGCACACAACTCATATAATTGCTCTCTCACGATCCAGCCTCCATTAAAAGGAAATTTCACCTTGGAAAAAAAATTATATATGCAGCACATGGTGATTAAAATAAGTGTTTATTCTCTGAAATACTGGAAATGATGTGAGGAATTGTGTTGGAAAGTAGGGGTGAATTAGCCCTGCATTGCAAACTGTAGTGTAGTCTGTTGTTTTAACACTCAGGAGGTATTGAGATAGAAAGTATGATAATACAATAAACCACAGAAAGAATAGATGATTGTATGCTGATATACAAAAATTAAGCTGGGAAAAGAGTCAAAAAGATCATAGAATCATTTAGGTTGGAAAAGACCTTTAAGATCATGGAGTCCAGCTGTAAACCTAACGCTGCCAAGTCCAGCACTAAACCATGTGCCTAAGTTAATACCTCCAGGGGTGCTGTCAGTACCTATGGCCAAATATATGCATTGGTAACAACACCATCAAATAAAAAAAACAGATTAATTTGACCTATGGCTATCCACATATACACAATTCAGAGAAACTGGCTGAAGAGACGGACAGGACCAAAGGACATTTTCTGAAGGAAATCTTGTAAGACTCCAGTTTTAATAACACATAGCCCTGCCAATCTCATTGCAGAAACATGAGAGCACCCGCTTTCAATTTAAAGTGCTCTCCTCCACACGTAGCACTTCTCTGAACCCATCACTTCTCAGGAGGCTCTTTCTCAGGCAGTCTGCATTTTAAATCAAGCAGTTATGACAGTTTTCACTGCAAAAAGCAGGCAAATTAGTGAAAGCAGCATATACAGAAACGTGGTTATGATAATGGCTGAACAGTAGTAGTCGGGGTTCCTGGGAAATAACTAACTGCCTCAGATTTTTGCAGTGACCATCCATAGACAAAAAAAGTAAGTCATGTAGGACTAAAACTGCTCGCTAGCTTTGGTGCCTAAAGTAATGAGTTACAAAATGGTGCAGGCTGAGATCATTAATCCTTGATTTATTGACAGGTTTGAAAGCTCTGGGTAGGTCTTTGTTAGAAATTCAGCTGAGAGTGCAATCTGCTCCTGCATCTATAATATTCTCAAAACCCTCTGTAATTTTAGATATGTTTGTTTTCCTGTGATGTCTTTGAGACAGAACGATTTGGGTAGTCCCATTTTTGTGGATGGGATGTTGAAGCTCAGAGGTAGCACATGTAAGTTATGGTAGCTTAGGGAAGTTATGGCTTGAAACCAGATTATCAGCACCTCACCTGCATGCCCCTTCTCTGCATAAAACTGGAGTTGCAGACAGCACGCTGCTATTTTCATGTTGTGTGAGTTCAGGCACAGGCTTGTGACTTCTGGAGCAGCAGTAGAGTGGAGTGGGTAGGAAGGAGCTTTTTTACTAATCTACTTTCAGAGTCCAATTTTCATGTATGAGTCTTATGATAGGAGATCAAAGCCCCTCATTAGGGACTGAATCCAGTATTTAATACACTTAATGCCCACTTTATATACTCATAAGATAGCCTGGTTTTTGCATAAAACAACATCCAAGCTCCTTTTGACACTTAATGAAAGGACAGAATGAATGTTTTTAAGACCTCATTTTTCTATGCCGTCGCATGGAGGTGGAGCAGGGCTGACTTCAGTAGTTATACTGTCATACAATCAGCCTGTCAAAAGCAGGATCAGTTTCCTATGCTTTACGTGAGGGGATACAGAAGTATCCTTGTTAATGCATCTGTCTTTCAAAAACTATTCTATGATATCGGGCATCATCATTTTTGAAGCATTGTGGACTTGGGGAATGTCAAAACGTAGGCTACGAGGGCACACTATCACTCTGAGTTGCATTGGGAGTGATGAACTTAGCAATCTCTATTATCCAGCTACTGGAAATAAGACACGTATTTCTCCTGGGGGTTTACCTGGAGTGAGATCAAAAGGAAGCTGCTTTCTCCCAGGCCTGCATGAAGGTTCAGAATTTGTTTTGATGAGGGACATTAAAAATAAATAAATATACGAAGTGACCTGAATAACTTGAGCGATTCCCTTGTGATTAAGGCGGGAAGCTTTTGAAACATAGAAAGTTGCCCCTGTGTTCAATTCAGAGAGGTCCTAGTTAATTATTTAGAGCAGCCGAAAGCTCATCAAAAATTTAACTAAGATTTATTTCTCCATGATTGTGCAGGCACCACAATGTGCAACAGAGGCTTTAACTCTGCTAAATGCAGCTCTTGAGTTTTCACCTCCCAGCTTGCCGGTGCTGGCTCAGTGGGGCCAATGCATCCTCTTCTCCCATCTCCCCTCTTCCCGAAGCACCTACAGAAAATTGCCTGTGACTGTTGGTCATGCACATTAGCAAGGTGGATTTAAATAGCATACCCAGGCAAACAGATAGCTTAAAGCATTTGAACTACCACTGTGGAGGAGTTGCATTGGCCTACAGTAGACTGTAGCTGTGTGTTTCCAGGCTACAACTATTTTCCTCTGGTAGACAGTGTCAAGTACAAGCCAGCCTGCAGCAGAGCCCCACACCTCCCCCATTTCTGGGGAGTTGTGGCTTCGAGCCCTGAACCTGTCAGAACTTGAGGAAGGGAAAAGAAAGTACAGACCACCTTCCCAGTACCCTGCAGACCAGTTATTGTTCATATTCCCTCCTCGTGTAGCACTGGCAGGAATATAAACATTCTTGGCGAAGGTGAAGACAGGATTTTACAGGTCCAGAATAAGACCTTGGGATAAGCATGGTTCCTTGGTCATCCATCCATCTTACTGGGATAAGCGTTGCATTGAATGACATGCCTTTTCCATTCCATTTCTCTTCTTGGGACTGTATTTTTTCTTGGTTTCTTCCACTGATCCTCAATTCCCAGACATGAGAGGTCAGAGCTTGGTGCCACACAAATCTAAAATCTCCAGTGCCTGAAGCTTCACCATGCAGAGATGAGTGCAAGACCAGCTTTGCAGCCCGGCCCCTTGCCATCACTGGTGAGCAGCAGGTACCCACAGACCTTAAGTCTGTGCTCCCTTAAATATCCAGTGCTGCAAAGCGGGAGCTGTTTTTAAGCAATTTAGCTCAGATCTCACTAATTTTGTGCACACTGCCTCAGAGCTAGGTCTGGGCCATTGCCCTTGTCTTTGAAGTCCATTGCATTTGTGATTTTCTTTGATCCTTGCTGTGAAAATGACTGAAATGTTTTTCTCATAAGTTTGTATGCACACAGGCATAAGAGGCCTGAGAACTTCAGTAAAGGTGAAATATCTGACCTTATCTTGACTTTGTTAGGATTAAAGTAACATTAAATAGGATGAAATTATGTTATAACTACCTTGAGAGACTAATGAGGAGGGAGGAATATTACTCTACTGCTTCTATCAATATACTCAATACATTAAATGGCTGTGAAAGAGCTTTGCTAGCAAGCTTAGTGTGCAGGGATCTGAAAATGCCAGACAGTACCTTAGGGTTTCTAAGGCACCTTCTTTCGCTGAGTTTCCAGTGGTGGCACTTGATACCCAATATCTCAAAAGGGACAAAATGTCCCTGAAAAAAAAACAAAATGGAAAAAAAAAAATCCATTCTTTTCCCACTTTTTCTGAGCAGAAAGGTCACAAAAAAGGGAAAATTTGGTTTTGCTGACGAAATTCTGTTCTTGCTGCATTCTCCCTGATTTCTGGAATTTCCCAGAACTGTTCCATGCACTGAGCCACAAGAGAGAAAGAAAGAACTCTTTGCCCCACTATACTGTGCTGATTATCCTGGTTTGGCTGATTTCTTACTCTACATGGCTTCATTATAAAAACTGACTTAGGAAACAGATCTCTGAGTCACTGCATTTAGTTCTTGCAAAAGCCATCCAAAGTTTAGAGGTGATCAAGCAGGGGAACAACGCTAGGAATAATGTGGAAACTGCTGAAGAATAAAATAATGGCATTTCTTCATTTTGATTATATAAGTCTGTGATAAACCAGTTGACAAACCCCACTTGTGATCATCTCCTCTGAAATAGTTAGACGGGAACAAGAAAGGATGGAGAGCAAGAAAACAGGAGTGTGGTCTGGAAGGAATAAATGCTCCATACGAGGTAAGCTGAGCAAACATTGGACCCATTGGCTATCCTGCTGGGCTTTCGACTCATGAGTGATATTGAAAACATAACCAGGGAACAATTACTCATCCTTGCTCACAATGCACAAAATATTTTCTATACTAAAAGATTTTTTGGTGAATAGCTAAAATAAATCCCCAAATCAAGCTGAATATTTTGCTGCTTTGTAAGTGGTAACTAGGGAAAGAAACTGTATAAGGCTTGCATTTTCATTTGAAGTATTACTGTATGTTTTGATTCATTTGGCTCAGTTCATGATATAATGGAGCATAACTGATGTAACTTGGCTTGATGTGTCTCCTTGTTACACATACTGGAACAATATCTGCAGAAACAGTTGAAATTACAAATTTTTTCAGACATCTATTTTAAGGATCAGTAACTTCAAACAAGCAGAGCACTTAGGCATATTTTAAAGGCTTATTTCCTGCAATCATGCATGGGTCATGGCTTAATCCTCATCAGAAAGCACACATTTTGGGATCCTGATTACAGAAGGAGCAGTGAAGGAAAGACACAGAAAGAAAAGGAAAATTATCAGAGTTTTCAAAAAGAGCTCAGAGATCTTGCACCCAACCAGCAAATCTTTGATGCTAATTTAAAAGAGAGCTGATTATTTAAAATTCTTAAGGAGGGACCCCAAGAGGCAAAACAAAGTTGATGATTCAAAATATCTGTTAGGAGAATTAATGTCACTGCTCAGCACTGTGTGTCCATATGCGACACAAAGGACAGGCTTTGGAAGAATCAGCTATCCTGGCAGGGAACAGACAGCCTAATGGGAGGAGCAGCTAAATCCAATATTTCTTATTGAATTATGGGATTTCTTATCACTTTGCAATAAGGTTTTTAACAGTAAAGCAGGCCTGTGAATTATTTTTGAGAGAAAGAGTAGGGTGGCTTTGCTTGGCCTAAGCACGGCTTTTGCCAAATGAGATGGGAGGCAAAAGGATCTTGGTGTTTTGCTTAAGAGAAGTAAAAATACAGCTTTCTGCAGCAGGTAAGAACTGGATTCCAGACCACTTTGAATAAGTTAAGCAAATAATTACGTGTGAATAAATTATTAAGAAAAATACTAAATACATTTCTTAATACATGCCATATGGTTTTTTTGCAGCTTCTTAACAGAAGGCTCTTAAAAGAATACACATTGTCTGCATATACTTTCTACAATCACCTCTTAATAGGCAGAATACTCATTTAGTGGATATTTTAAAAACTTATAAGCATCCCTTTGAAGTCTGCGAATATATGGTGGAAGTCTGTTTATTCCTTTCTCTCATACCTAGATGAAGTGGCAAACATCCAAATTTCTTAAGTAATTTAATTTAAGGAATTTGGATATTTGACAGTTGAAAAGGTTTTCATATTTTAAAAATGAAGGGAGTTTCCTTTGCAACACTATTTCATTTACTTTCACATGTCATTAAAATGCCAGTATTTCTGGAGTATAGGAATTTTGAAGATATTCTGTTATTACAAATTAATGTTATTCTTGCTTTTAAGAATGTTTCCAAATGTCCTGAGACAGAGCCTCGTGTTCATTGGAAGCACTCCCTTTCTCCTCACACCTTTCTGTTCAAAGGTTTTGCCAACTGATGTGGTTTACAGAAGCCTCCAGGCTGCTATCATTTGTGCTAGCAGAGTGACCTTGGACTGATCAGGCAAAAAATGAAGGGAGCACAAATCATGCCAGTATTCATCTTCATTCCCACCCTTTATACTCCACTCATTGTCCATAATCTCCCAAGATACTCCTCCAGAAACTGGGTTATGGCTGTCCTACCCCTCCACATTTTTACCTGATGCCTGGTGATGTCCACAGCAAGACAGAGGTGTTTCAGCTCCACGGGCATAGGATCTGGCTATTGGCTCTGGTTCAGGTAGATGAAGTGTGGCAAGCTGAGGCAGGATTTTAAGGCCTATTTAATCAGTCCAGTAATTCAAAATTTGATGTGAGCTTGAGTTGTTTATGTACCAGAGAGGATTCTGCTCCTGGAGGGATTCTGACCTTGCTGCACTCTGTGTACACTGATTATTGGAAGTGCTGCAACCAAACAATGTCTTGAGCAACAGCAGTAATAACAGTGTAAGAAGGATAAGAGAATATTTTAGGAGATGTTTCAGCTGTCTTGCAGGAGAGAGCTCCATGCTGCTGTGGCTGCTTCTCCAACAGTACCTGAACTGTTTAGGTTTAAACCCTGAGACCCACATAATGCCTTGACTATGGCGCAGGTATTTCTATGGCAAATCCTGTAAGAAATACTTGACACCTTTTCTCTCAAAGCATCACTGACTGGTCTGCCTAATCTAGCTGATGTATAAGGCTACATAGGAGCCTGGATGCTGTTCAGGTGCTACATTCTCTAAACTCCATCATGATACAAGTCCAACTGTGGTGACTGAGTCTTGCCTTACTGGGCAGCTGGTGGTTGTCAAGGGTGTTTTCAAGCCTTCTGTTGGTGGAGAAAAAGCCAGAAAGGCCAGGCTGCACATTTTGTGAAAACTGGTTTGTAAATTCCAGATTCAAATATTTTGATTTTTAAGCTCAAATTTCATCTCACTACTGTGAAAAGCCTGTTACTCCCTACCTGTTACACTCAGAAGCACTTCTGCAGATGAAAACCAACTTTCCATCCTGCAACCTCCCACAGACATATGCACACACATTATGTTCCCAGTTTAATTGCCTTTCAAAACTGTCTTATCTTGGCACAAACTTGTCATTGGTTTATCTCTGCTCAGGATAAATGTATACCTAATCTTATTACTGGATGCACTCAGAGCAAGCAATCTCATTAATAGCTACCCTTAAGGGATTTTTATCCATGGATCAATTTCATAATTGGAACGCAGCTACATAATATATAAATATATCCCTTCAATGGCACAGCCGTCCTCATGCTGTTCAGTCTTGCACATCTCATGAAAAAAAAAAAATCCAGAAAGAAAGAATGTATTTTAAACCCAGAAATCCTTCTTGGAAGCTTGTTAAGTTTTCAGATCACACCACAGGCTTACAAGCTTGATTTGTCGGGTTCATGATTGTAACTGGCTATGTGAGTTCTATCGTATTTAGCCTGGATAGTCACTAAGAATAGTTTCCCCTATTCTTGGTGGCAGTGCATTGAACTTTGTATGCTCTTTGTTGTAGCATATAGATTTCTATAATGGGAAAAACCTAACTTGTTAGCTACATCATTTTCAAAAGCAGCAGGAGCTGTCTAGCTTTTAAAAAATTAAATTATGTTCATTATCCCATGACTGCAAAATACCCTACTAAGAGTGTAATAGCTTAAAGGCTTCCTATGCGACTTTACTTCATCATTAAATAATTATACTTTGTGTACCTGAACTACACTTTTGTCGCATCTCAAATACAGGATAGTTAGTGAGTAGGAGTCTCATTACTGAGGCTGAGTGAACTATTCATAATTAAACCTGAACCAAGCAAAACTTAATTTTCCAACAAACGTCCATTTAATTCTATCCAAGCCCTAGCAAAATAAAATATACGTTTATTGCACCCAAGCCACAGCAAGCATTACTCGCTTTGGAGTCTGTGGGCTCCCAGCCCCTGCCACACTTCTGCCAGGATCATTACATTTCTGATAAAAAGGGATTAATTTTGTTTCTCCCTCCCACTCTGTAGGCACACAGTGAGGATGGGCATTACCGTGGCTCTTGGAATGCATGCGTAAGAAATTAGTCAGTATTTTACAGTTCTACCTATTTGTAGCTGCAAGCCATGCAACTGCACACAAGGTTTTTCACAATGACACCACTGGGCATTGCCAGCCAGCCAGTTAAAATGTGAGAGAATTATTGTTATAATTCAAAAGGCGGATAGTGGTTTCAGTGATAAAGGTGATAAACTGAAAAACAGCCAGAAGCGTAGAGTTACTGTGTTTGATTATCAGCAGATCCCAAATCGCTCAAAAAAAAATCACATAATCCTCACCCAGCTGCCCATAGTCATCTTACCCAAGGCTGCCAACAGCAAAATATTCTGTCTCTGCCAGTGCGATGGGAAACGGCTTGCAATGAAAATAGAGACATTCATGGATGTGTGTTCTCATTGCAGTTAACGTGGGACTTGGCTGCTGCAGGGGCACAGGACAAGCTGGACTGCACTGACTCCACAGGCAGTTCTCATGAAGAACTGAAGTGTCCGGGCACTCAGGTAAGAAGCAGGAAAATCCCTGTTTAGATGGAGAGGTCAGAGCCCAGAGTGGGTCAGCTCATCTGAGGCTGCTTGCATCACTTTGCTGTTGGAGAACTCTCCTGCAACTTTATAAGCGCTACCAGAGCTAAGAAAGGGAAAATAAAATGGCCTCATGTTAGTAACAAGACACCCAGTTTGAGTCATGACGGCAATTCACCAGCAGACCTTCTTCCTGAGGGATGTGATGGATTATCTGCTGCTTGCAGTCTTTAAATCGAATCTTTCCATAACACAAGCTACATTTCAAACAAAATAGCTAACTAAAGCATGCAGGAAAGAAGGAAGGGTTGGAAGGGCAACTGATTGATAGGGAGATTTCTTTTGAGCATGCCATTCAATTGCTTCATTTATATTTCATTAAGCGTGAAATTATGTTTATAATTATATTAGACAACTGTGTGAGAGATATTAGCTCATAAGCCCAGACTGAATTAAAACAATTATTAATTAATTATTATTCTGGGCTTTCATTTTTAATGAAATTATGCTTCTGAATTCAAAGCACTAGTGAAGGCATGTTATTTTACTTTGGAAAAATACCACTCTGATTGGCTCCTGAGTAACTGAGAAAATAGGAGTAGGTGTTATTTAATGCAAACACCATCTCATCCAGGAATGCACTTTGCATGATATATAAGGAGAAAAGAAGCTCCAAAATGGGCAAAAGGAAGAAAATCCTGTCTAGAGGTTGTGCTGCAGGGAGGTGGTGCAGCACACAGGGACAGCAGGGGTGGCTATGCAACACACAGGGAAACCAGTGAGGAGGAGGCCAAAAGCACAGGAGGAGTTAAAAGAAGAAAGAGACAAAAAAATTATTCAAAGCAGAAAATAATATGCAGCCATGGGAGGTGTGAGAAATTAGCACAGAGCATCACAGCCAGCATCACATGATAACCTGAATGTGTGCTTGAGCCCCTGCAGCATTCCCCTGCTTAGCCATGGCTTCAGCCAGCACAGTCAGTCCTTGTGACACAGGACTAAAAGAGACATAAAAGACCGGCCAGCAGCCAATACTTCTTGCTAGGATCTGGCCTCATCCACAAACCCCTGTGCAGTGGGAGTGATGGCTCGAAGCAAAATGGGACCTTCTCTGTAGTTTGTGCATATGCAAAAATCAGAGCTGAGAAGGTTTATTTCATCTGTAATCTATCAGGGCTATGCCTCCCTATTATATTTTCTACTTCTTCCTATGATACTAATACATATGCAAAAATCACTTGGACTTCAAAAGGACATTCTCAGCTGGTGTAAGAGCTGAGGATATTTCCTGAGGTGTCGCAGATATGGGCAGCTTTCATAAAAAAGCTCATATCTTTAAGGCAGTGCTGTGGCTCACGAAAAGTTCTTCAGTTCACCTTCGTGTATTTTTCTATTTCTTTCCAGATCTCAGTTATTCTGTTAATGATTAAGGATCTCAAGCACTTTAAAACAAAGTTTTCACCTTCAGATACTTTTCCAATCTGTGTGAAAAGAACAGGCTCCTTGCTGGCATTTATCTTACAGTGTGCTCTCTGGCACTCCAACCAAAAATATTTTGAAACACGTTTCTTTTCAGCTCAGAGCTTTGTCAGTGCCAGGCAACCCACTTTTTAGTTTATTTTTAAATGCTGGTTTTTTTTTGGCTTTTCCTTTTCTACTTTCTTTTCCTCTGTGTGCAGCCGACCACATGGTTTCATTCACTGCAACAGCTGATTGCAAAATTAGACAAATACTTTGACTTTGCCCATGGCTTTCATGGCTTCTGTACCTCTGAAGACTCCATTCACCTCTAATTACATGTCCATTGAAATCATGCAGAGAAAGAACAGTGTAAATCGTTAGCCCCCTAAACGAGCGTGCAGCTGAGTAGCTAACAAAGGGATTAACACTTGACAGTAGAAGCATTGCATGCTGAAGGAGAGGGTCATCAGGTGACTGCCTATTACACAGAAATAATTGCCATCCAGTGCTGAGAGGAACTGATGTCCACAGCCTGTGTTTACTGCAAAGATGCATTTTCTCTCAACTCTTACCCTTCTGCTTTATCTGTCTTTACAGAAAACAAGGAGAGCCATTGCTGGGCAGGGAATGGAGAGATGAGAGCTTGGGCAGAGGGAACCAGTGTGGACTGGCTGGGGAGCATGAAAATGGGCTATGGAAATGCAAGGTGATTTGAAGCCCAAGGACATTCAGTAAGAACCTTCCTATTGAACAGAGGGCTTCTGCCCCCTAAACAAAACCCATATATTTTAGTTTTTTTTAATACTGCTTTGCTTAATCTTCCATTGCCATAGTGTGGTATCTTTATACAAAGTTGTTTGTATTGGGGTTGGATTTGGTTGTGGGTTTTTTTTTTTTTTAGATCTTTAATAAAGAGCATATAAAGACATAATAGAAATATTTTTCTTCTCCCCTACCTAGCCTTTTGTTATTTAAAAGCACTTTATGATTCAGGACAGTAACCACATTACAGTGAGAATTTCATAGATTAAGATATCCCCAGACAGCTAATATTTTACCTTTTTTAGAATGCAATTCTTATTCATGGATCTTAAAAGATCTGTTAATTCCGTGGTCACTATGAAGAAGTACCTATGGAGCATTTAAAAATGCAGTAACAATTACTAAATAGAATAGGAGGCTGAGTTAGAGGATAGTGGTCATCACTGTCATCATGTGCTGTTGATGGATTACTGGATTGTGCTTGCTGAAAACGTGCTACTGCGTTAGCATAATGTGATATGGAATATCCTGTTATGCAATAAGAGTGATCTTGCAGTTTGGAAAGATTTTGGGTAAGACTTCCTGCTGGAATATATACTCATCACTCTGTTGAAGTCATTGCAGCTGTTATAATTCAAATGGGCTGAGATTTGTTCCCTTGTCTTGAAGCAGACAAGGACAAAGTAATGCCTAATGTTAGGGCAGCATTCAGCACATGGTTGAAGTTGAGCAGAAAGGGGCTTTATGCTGAATTTCTGAGCAGGATGTTTTTTTCCTTTGTGCTCTGTCTTGAACTGTTTGCAATGTAAAACTTGTGTCCCAGTGCATGGCTGGGATTTCCCTGTGAGCAGTGTCTGGGGCTGGCATCTGTCTGATTGTTTTAACCTTATCAACAACACATGCTGGAAAACTTTTTGTCCTATTCTGGAAAAAGGTGCCATTCCATAGCAAGTTAGCTCAGCCAAAGTAATTTAACTGGACTATACACAGATAAGTAAGTTTGGCATTTTTAGCCCAATTTAAAGACAGCAGATTTTGTGCAGGCATTTTAAGTTATCTGATGAGCCACTGAGATGAAATATCATAAAGATACATAACTGAGGCTGAGAAAAGACTCAATAGCAGTGGGGTGTATTGTACAATGTGAAAAGGATGTTTATATCCAAACATCACACGCACAACTGAACATGAATTCACATTAGATCAACTTGAACTTCAAACATACATTTATTAGATACAGATTGAACAACTGCTTTTTAGGTAGTGAAGTACTGATATCACAAAGGTTTTAATCTGATGAAATATCCGACTTCTAAAAACCCAAACATGGCTAATATTTTCAGCAGCTTTTTGAACAGCAACACCTGAGCACAGGTGATGATACTTAATAGTCTGTTATTATTAATGTCTTTTTTGGTCTTATTACTTTCTGTATCTTTAGTGGCATGTCAGTTTTGCCATGACAAGCCCTGTAGAAATTTGTAATGAGTGAAGCTGAAGACATGAATCCACTTCTCTGCTACTGACATTGTAATACTTCATTACAGAGCATCGACAGAGCATATGAGGTGCATGCTGGTGCCCAGGACTCAGGGTCAATAAGCGTGTACACAGTCACCACATTCCCTGTGCACGTGGCCTCTGCCCAGCTGAACAAGTAGTTGTCACTCACATAGCAGCTCTTTCCACCAAGCACAGTGGAGGAATTCATGAGCAAAGGCTGAAGGAAAAGCTACGGAAGAAGTGACTATGGGAATAATGGGAAATTTATGCATGAGTCAATGGTTATCCCACAGACCATCTTCCATTCACTATGGAATACTTCTTTCTCATCTGATGAAGTGACATCTGGTTAGTATATTTGCCGGATTATTTAGTTCTCTGCATCACTTGGAGCAATGTAATCTCTCTAATTGGTACGCAGAATTTTTTCCAGTATGGTTAAAATAGCAGATTCTGTGTTTAGCTTCTTTTATGGTTGTTTTTGCTATCAGCCCCAGAAATCATGCAAAAGAAATGATTTTGTCTAATTTTGGTTTTATTCATTCACAGACTCACCATATTTGCAGCCTTTGAAATAATATTTAGGTCTACATATAGAGGAAATAAAATGCCTTAATTAATTTTCTGCATCACTGAGATGGAGTTTCAGTCAAATGGGGAAGGCGGATGTCAGAGCAAGCCATCCTAGAACCAAGCCTCCAGCACTATTTGGGAGCAAAAGGTAAAATGAGACAGTAGATGAGATGCAAATGCTAATTATAAGAGCTTTTTGGATGAGATAAGCAAATCTCCTTGTAATCTTAAATAAATCTGAAGCTTTCATGCTGTGTTCTCACCCCATCCTGAGTCCATCATGCATTTGCATTTTATTTCTGAAAACATTCCTCACTGCATTTTGATGCTTCAGGCAACAGGAGATGAAAAGACTTTTCTTTAGTGTTAGTTGTTAAAACCCTAAAGGTTATTTCCTGAAGATAAGAAGGTGGTCTCTGCCTTCACAATAGCACAGATTTTCTTTAGTATAAACAGACCTGTTTTTAAAGGCTAGCTAGTAATGATCCCCTCAAAGATGTCTGGGTCTTTCAGAGGTAGACCTACAAATCCATCACTTGGCTGGAAAAGCTCTTCATCAGGAACATGCTCCAAAAAGGAAGACTTGGAGACTGAGTAATAATGTGAGTGTGCTAGAGGTAAAGTAAGCAGGGTGGTATCATGGGTTTTCGTTGGGCTTTTTTTGTTGTGTTTTCCTTTTTTGCTATAAGTGGCTGTATTATAGCATGGATACTACTGATGGGATTAATATTTCTCAACAGATTGTATATGCAGTGTTAGACTTTCTCATACTCTACTTTAATTTCCTCAGGAGGCTTTTATTCCGGTCTGTCTAAACAGTTTAGCAACATTCATTAGGCCTCCTGACACCTCAGCTATTGATTAAGAGAGCTTTCGATGCCCACTTCACAGAAGCGGTCATCCTGAAACGCATTTAGTTGGTGAGAAGTGGGCAGAAAGGGCTGAAGTATCCCAGGTTCCAGGACAGCAACAGACATCATAAAGAGGTTAAGAAAAAATTTCCTTTGCATAAGGACAAAACTGAAAGTGGTGATTTTGAAGAGCTTGGAAATAGAAAGACATGACAATAGTTTTCTAATTCTCAAAAAGTCTGCAAAGAAGGGGTGTCTGAAATATTGTCCAAGTCACCAAAGGGGCAAGAAAAGTGCCTGGCTCCACATGCAGCAAAGGTTTAAATTAGAGATTTGGAAAAGCTTCCTAACGAAGGATACTTAATTACTGAGTCTGGCTGCTGAGGAAAGTTGTAAAGTCTAAGTTATAAAGGACCAATTAGAGTAACACCTGTCTGGAATGGGCACAGCAGGATTCTGCTTCCATGCAGTGAAAATGGACTTAAAGTCTCTATCATGCTGTGGTGCTATTTTGTATCCCCCCAAAACCCCACTCTGGTCCCAAGATTTCATTTTTGCTAGACACATATGTTCCTAGACTGTATGCAGGTCGTCTAAGCTCAGCTGTGAGTGCGTTCAGTCTGTCTCACTTCCATAGCACTAGCCTGTCTGGGAAAAAAAAATCACACTGTAAACCCAAATTATGTGAGATCAAAGTCATCTCATGAGGAAGTCATGCAGATTGAAATTAATTTCATTATTCTGAGTAGAGCAGCCAGTGTTCCCTAGGGAAAAATGCATCTTCTTGCCTCTTGAGCTGGTACCCTAGCTGACCTAGGAATGTTGGAGAGAGGGTATTTCCCTACAGTCCTCAGTGAGGTATGCAAACGTTCTCCTGGTTTCCACAGACACTGTGAATGCATTAACTTTGAATGGTTCCCTGAACTGACTGATTCGGTTTCTTGGTGCATTGTATGAGATGTTTGGATATGCATTCACAACTCTGGATTCCTCTCTGAAAGCCAGGATCCTTCATGCCGAAGTCAGTGCTGCTTCCTAGGGTTCTAAATCCCTGAATTTAGTCTTAGTCATGAGTTGCAAGAATGCTATCCAGCATTGTAAGTAAGTCAGCAGCATCCCCCAAATAAGATGATAAAGCAGCTGTGTTGGCTCTAGAGCAGCTTAACTTTAAGCTTCTGAGTATGATGAATTATTGTTTAAGGAGATGTATTCATAATTCTGTTCCTTCCAAGCAGGTGGTTGATATTTTGAGAGCCCTGCTGTATCAGCACTATGTATATTTGGCACAGAAACTGCATGAATATTATAAATTCTATGTTTAATTGGGTCTCATAAAGAAATCCTCTAAATCATAGTCATCCCATCAAACAAAACAGGAAATTGACATGGTGAGGTATTCCGTAACATCACTTCTTTTTTCCCCTAAAGGTTAGACAAAACTTTGTTATTTTCTTAGAAGAAAAAAAGATGAGAGAGTCAAGTATCTTTGATGTAGTCCTATTTATCTGAAAGTAACAGAAAATCCTAATTCTTAGCACAGAAATCAAGTAATGTGAGAAAGTACTTTTATATACAACACCAAGCCTCCCTGAGCTAGCACTCAGCCAAAAAAAGCTCTCTGTTTAGGCTTTCAGCAAGACCACAGTGCCACTATTCATTCAGGTTGCATCCTATCTTTCCAGCTTCTTTATATCTTCCTTGAAATATTTCTGTATCTCTGTCTCATGTATTTTTGGCATAAAATACCACAGTATCATCGGCTATACATTAGGTGGTAATACTCCTTCATTGACATTTGTGAATGTTAGGTGGCATTGTATGGTGGGGGGTGAGAGTTGCTGTTGTTTCAACATACTGGGGCTGCAAAAATCCTAATGTGCTCTGTTTTTCCTGAATAAGAGTTCTTTCCATAGAACTATGAGGCTATGATAAAGGGACTAAGTCATAATAAATAATAGAGAGACAGCTCAAACGTGTGTGAGTCTTACCTAATAAATAAGGGTAAAATACACGTACCAATGCAAGTAGAAGGAGATTTATATTTAGTTTCCTTAAGTGGTTTTGAATCTGTACATGACTGAAAGTGCTTTCATTGTTAACGTATTGACTTCTCCATGCCATTTGATTCAAGTGAAGTACTATTTGCACCTATTTTATCTATAGTACCTCTATTACATCAAATCAAACCAGAGGCAAGAGACTTGTACTAAAGGAATGCAGTTCCTTAGTCAGCTGTATCTGGCAAACTGAATAGAGGGATTGGGGGTTGATTTTGGCACCTGACCTGCTTTGGCATCTTTTGCCTGCAGAGAGTTTGTCATGGGAGACAATAGCTTGCTACAAGGAGCAAGAGAGAGGCCAGTGAGCCTGCTGGAACACTCACTAAAACTTGTGCATGACTGCATTTTCTTGACAGGCTGCTTCAAGTGCTCTCTAGAGTTATTTGATCTGGTCCTCCACACCCTGTTCACACAGCTTCTCTATACTGCTCTTACTGTGGAATTCATCACAGGCTATTTTATCTGGGTGACAGCTGAGCATACACAGGGTTTCGAGTCCATGCAGTGCATCTACAAATAGTCAGACTGCTGTACAAGGTCCCTGGCCTTGCTTATCAGAGTGGAACGTCTGGGAGTGCCTTTCTTGATAGGCCAAGGTGATCCTGAAGCATTGCACCCCAGGCAATTGTGAGTCCTAGCATGCAATAGGCAATCCGTGCACTTACTTGTCACATGTGAGGGAAAGGTCCTATTTGAGATTGTTTGCAGATCTGTGTTGAAAAAGCCTCTTTGATACAAGCGGATTGTCCAGGTATGGCAAGAACTGTGATAACATTTGAACATGACAACTGTGTTGCACAGTACAATAGCAATGTTAAAGAAAAGCCACTCACATTAGCAGCTCTCATGCTGAGTGTAAGGGAAACCCCAGAGCAAAGAGCGATCTTCACTCCATCTGCCCTGGTTTTCGTCCTCTAGCACAAATGAAAGCTAGTGACAAGTTGCAGTTGTGTCTTTCAGAGATGTCTATTTTGATCTTGTTCAGCAGCAACGTGTACCCCAAATCCATAAATCTGCAGAACTTTCAGGAAGAAAAAATTACAGGGGATCAAAAGGAAGCTGGCAAGAGGACAAGCAGGGGAAATGATGCCTGCTGCTGGCTTTCAGTTTGCTTAGGGAAGTGGGAAATGGGCAGCACAGTCTGAGAAATGAATACAGTTACACTTAGTAATATATGTGGTTTACTGTTTTTTCCCTCTTATCCAAAATGATCCAAGACAAAAATTGGCCCAACAGCTCACTGTGGGGGAGCAGGAGTGCTGTTTCATGCACCAAAGGGTTCACTGCAAGTATGAATAACTATAAAATTAAGTAATAGTGACTAAGATCCTTTGAGCAGGCAGGATTTTATGAACATGGGTGAAGGAGAGCTGAAATGTATTGGAAAGACCATGCCCAAATGGAATTTTCACATTTTTCCATTACACAGAAGAAAATATGTTGGCCACCAGAAAACAGACTGAGCTTTATTGCAATAGAAGTCAAGAAGTAACACTCTGAAGTCATTGGTATAAGCTAATTAGGTATGAATATACTTTAATACGCTAACTAATACCTGCGCATGGTTTCCTGTCGATTTCAGGGGGACTATTTGTACAGCAAATTACTGCTGTGTGGGAGTAAGTCTATGAGTATCCAGGTTTCTGCTAAAATAAGATTTCATGTCCATTAGACTATCCAGGAACTACAACATTGCAACATACTGTATTACCATGCACTGAAGATAGGTCCTTGGGAAATTATTCAATAGATATATGGAGGAGACCAATTTCCTCAGCAACAGGAAATCTCTCAGGCGCTGCAGTTTAGGTGAAGATTCAGCTCTTGGAGTAGAATCCATTTAACTTTGGATTTGGAAAGGACAATGCTGGAAGTTAGGGAGCAGCAGATTTATGTGTCACTGGATTATAATGTGGAGGATATTTCACAAATAACCTGTCCTCTGAAACTGCTGACTGTAAGATGCTTTAGGAATAGTCACATTTTGCCACAAGTACAGAAAGCTCATCTTATCAGATGACTTAACAATGCATCTCACTTGCATAAATGAAACATTTATGTTCTCATTACAATTATGAGAACATCTTTCAGTTATTATGCTACCTGGCAGCAAGGTGAAGGGTATTGATCCAGGCCTATGGTTTGTTTACAAACCATATTTATATCATGACTCTTAGTGAGAGCCTTTTTGGGGAAAAAACAGAGGATATGAAATGCTCTTAGACATTTGTCCTGGGTTCAGCAGCAGCAGTCATTTCTCTCCTTCTTAGTAGCTGGTGCAGGGCTGTGTTTTTGACTTTCAGCCTGGGAACAGCACTGATAACACCGATGTTTTTAGTTGCTGCTCAGTAATGTTTACTCTGATCAAGGACTTTCTGAGTCTCATGCTCTGCCAGGGAGGAGGGGAAGCCAGGAGGAAGCAGAGACAGGACACCTGACCCAAACTAGCCAAAGAGGTATTCCATACCACAGCACATCATGCCCACTATATAAACTGGGGACAGACACCCTGCTCGACTCAGGCTGGGTATCAGTCAGCTGGTGGTGTGTGGTTGTATTCTCCTCCCTTGTTATTTCACTTATTATTATTGGTGGTAGCAGCAGTGGTTTGTTACACCTTAGTTACTGGACTGTTCTTATCTCAGCCCATGGGAGTTACATTCTTTCGATTCTCCTCCCCATCCCTTTGGGAAAAAGTGAAGAAGGTGGAGAGTGAGCAAGCGGCTGCACGGTTCTGGGTTGTTGGCTGGGCTTAAATCACGGCAGCATTAAACAAATGGCTTCATAAAAAAGAAATGCTTTGAAGTAAAATGTTTAAAATGTCTTAAGAACAAGGAAAAACAAGCACTTGGGTCAGTGAACTGCTCTGAAGCAAACTATTTCATATTGCTGTCATAATAGGAGCTGAAGCAAGGGGCAATCTCCCTTAAGAAAAACAAAATGAGAAATCATGGGCGGCCACTCCTACTCCAAAGAGTTTCATGTGGTTTATGCATGGGAAACAGAGAGGCTGAGTTTTTCCCCTGTGAATCACAGAGCCCTGGCTGGCATTGGGAACAGATTCAAGATTTCCACATTCTCTATTCAGTCGTGCCATTCTTTCCCCAAAAGCTAGGTCCAACCCTGGGTCTGTAACTATGCTAAAGTCTCCAAACTATAGCTTTGGTAACTTTTCCAATGCTATAAAGCATTTACTCCCGACCTGTTCTCTTACCTTCAAAGAGGCAAACCAACAGTATGCCCTGGGACACCATCTTCTCAATTCTCTTTCCACCGTTGCTCTTCTTGCAGCCAATTTTATTGGTATTGGATGGAAAGAATTGTCTGTAAGCAGGGACAACGCTATTGCAGGTAAATTTAAAGAAGGAAAAAAATAAGTTTCACAGCTGGAAGTACTGCTGAGAAACTTGAGATCTGTTACTACTTAGGCAGAAGACCTCGCACCAATATCCTTTTAAAATACTGCAAAATGCATGCTGCTCTGCAGCCACCAATTCCAACAGCAAGTGGGCAGCCATCGAGAACATGACTAAGTGCTGCCTGCCTCTTCTCAAAGGGTGATTTGTTTCCACTAATGCAGAAAATGAGTATTGTTCTATTTTGTTTCTGTGTCTTTTCATGTATGCAGCTATCAATGGACTATCTGGGCTCTTTCACATCTCAGAAATGGTTTCGTCCTATTATCACTCTATAGCATTGAATTTTAACATCATGATTTCATTTGTTGCAGCATTTATGGCATTCAGTTGTCCTCTTTTTCTGAGGTTTAGAGAGTTGTTTTATTTCCTCAAACTCAGTGACAAAATCTACCCAAAGCCAGAGCTGTTCCTTGTGTTCTAAATACACACATGAAAAATACCAGCCAATTAGTGCTAAATTCAAATGCGAAAGGAATAGCCATTATTTTTAGGTTATATGTACACACCACTTGCTTCCTTTACCATTTCTGAAGAAAGATCAGCCGCTGCGTGCTCTTAGTACCACTGAGAATACTAAAAAAAGCTGTCACAAAATGATATCTTGATAAAACAAGACGACCTTTAAAATTGAAGCTGTGGAAGCAAACCAGCTAAAAAATGGTTCCAAATGCACACAAAAAGCTCTGCAATGAAAGGAAAATTGATTACTCTCATATTCTTAATTATATTAAATGATTGATACAATTAAAGTAGGTATTTTAAAACAGAGGGACTTCAGAATGTGCTGGCTACACTATTCATTTCTGAGTGAACTTTTGTTTTTTCCATATAGGAAACAATGCTGGAGGTTTTTGATTTACACATGCTTTTGATTTTCCCACACCTACTCTAGAGCCAGGATGAACATTTTCACAGCAGTAATTGATTACTAACGGGTCACTTTAAGCCATGTGGTCTTCCCTCCATGTAATTATGGAGTGGCTCTATGTCCTTATCCATTTAAAAGGTTTCTAGCAGCAGACAACAGCTGGGGGTCATTCTTGTTACTCCTGAGTAATCTTGTTTGGTACAAAATATCAGAATCTGCAAAGGAGCCATCCACTATTTCAAGGTTTCTGTGCACAGAAGCTCTCACACAGAAAAGAAGAATCATTAAAAAATCATGACAACCCCCAAATGTGTGCTAGCATCAACTGTATTTTCTTCTCTCCACATTCTAGTCTTGATATTGCAATTACACACAAGTGGACATAAAGAGTTTGAGGCAGGGTCAGATTTTAGTTATGTTTTTGCATAGTGCCTTAGAAAATTAATTCCTAATCCCTGATTCTGGCTGGGTAGGTCATCTGCCCTAAATATAACAAATAACATGAAAATTCAGGCTTTGCTGCTGTTGAAAAGAAATGAGATACTGTGAGGATGAGCAGAGTTGAGGGGAGGGTGCGTGACCTTTTCAGTAATCCCAGTTTGGATCTATAGATTAGTTCTATTTTTTTTGAATATATTACCACAAAAAAAACCACCAAACTAAAATGAGTCAGAAAATTCACAGCATCAGAATTACAGGGTTAAAATTTGAATTAGGTAGTGGAAACAACTCAGTGGGAGGGGGGCTGTTGTTAATTGAATCGAAATCCTGCTCACAGCTAAACATCTTGTGAAACATCCAGCTATGTTTTAAATGTTAGTCACATTCAGGAAGGCTTTCTTGGCTTGCATGGATTGGAAAGGCAGGTGGAGGGTAATGAAGTGACTGAAATGGGAAGTTAAGACCCCCATCTGTTGACAACTGCAGGCTTCCCATGGCCAAGGAACTGAAGCAGGAAAATCTTGCCCAGAGTGTGACATGGCAGGAAACAAATAAGGTTTCTTGTGCACTCCACATTAGTTACTTTTGAAAGACCTGGGATTGAATCACAAGTAACTAGCTGATCAAAATATCCATTATATCCTACCTTCACATTCACTAGTATTGGCATAAAGTTTTTTCTGGGAAAAAATAATTAATATTGATGTCCTTCAGTTGAGCTGTTGGTGAACTGAAATCACCATACTCTTTCTGGATTCAGGGAACTCCTTGGATGAAATCCTATTGCTTGCTTTCTTTTTCCTGGAAGGATTTCTCCCACTTTTCCTCCCTCTGAGCCCCATGCTATACCCTGAACTCCTGCTTAGCCAAATGAAACTCACCAATGGGATTGCAAAGGGGAGAAAGACAGACTGTTTATCTGAAAAACTACCTAAGAAAAGAGTAGGAAAATTCTGGTTTCTCCATTCCAGGGCAATATGGAGAGGAAAAGAGGGTTCCCACGACCCAAAACTGTACAAAAGATCAATTTTTACCTCAACAGGAGGGAATCCCTGATGTCTCTTTTCCTGCTGGGCTTTCTGTTTCTCAGGGCCACATGCAAAATCATTTGCTTACCTGTCCCAGGAGACTGAAGGCTAGAGCAAACTTCCCATGCAAAGGGGGTCTGAACGTGGTGCTATTTTCCTACTAAAAGGGGATTTGAGATTTTCAGCCCCCAAAACTTGGTGGTTCCCACAGTCCTTTGAATGTGGGACAGTTAGCAGGCAACCAAAACTTAATCTTCCTTGAAAGGCCAAAATTTCCACCTTGAATTTCTTTCTTTGTCCCTATCCTATTTGTATCTGTGTTTAATAGCAAAGGGAAAACAAAGAGAGGGAGTTACTTGAAGAATTTGAATTGGGATGTCTTTACTGTCTTCAGCTTAATCCATTTAAGAACATCAATATTAAATCAGGGAAAAATCTCTGATGAATACACAGGGATTTCCAAAGCAAATGTTGCATGCACAATTCAAGATTTTTACTCAGGGTCTGATTCTGAGAAGTATGGCAAGCATCCAGTATCCCTTTCCAATACAAGTTTAAAGTGAAGGAGTCTAATAAGCAACTCTGAGATGATAACATTAACTTTTTGATGTTAAAATTCTGATTAACTCTTCCTGTCTGGGGACGAGCAGTTTGTGTTGCCTTTTAGTAAAAAATAAGTAATGTTAAAGAAGTATTTGTTATTAACATCATTGCCAGGGAGCTCTGGAAATACTGAAGAATAAATGGTCCTTGCCATGGATACTACTTTGAATTAATAAATTAGGAATAGGTTTTCCCAGGAATTTACTGACAGTCTCACAGAAACACCCTCCAACTTCTTGGATAACCACAACCCATATAACTAACCTGTTTTTCTTAACCTCAGAGCTGATTGTGTATGGCACACAAATCATCCCTGAAACTAGACTGGTACATACTCAGATTAATGTATTTTTTTGATCTATGTACCTTAGTGCTTCATACAGCTCCATCTTCTTTATAAAACTATCATTAATTTATCTGAAGTAGCAGCTTCTTCTCTTTTGCCAGTGCTACCTGTTCGCTATGTTATGCTATCAGATTGACTGACTGGAGTGCAGTCCCTTGGCCTTACATAGTGGAAGAAAATAAATGGTTGCCTTTGCATGAAGAAGGAAACAAAATGTTCTGCTTGAGGCTTATTTATTCCTTGTTGAATAAACTGTCCACTTTTAAGGTGTATTTACAAGTGCAGCCTGTGCTTTCAGAGGGTTGTAGGATTTGGTCTGCCATGAATACAGGAAAAGGCAATAATTCTTTGCAACCTGGCAGCACTGATTCAGTTGAAACTTTTAAGTAGAAAGAAACTGCATTTTAGAAATGGCCCACCCAAAGTAAAGCCTTTGCTGTGTGTCCATCCTTCCTTCAGCACTTTGGAGCTTAGTTCAAAGGCAGCACTACAGTTCCTAGGATAGCCCAAGTCAAGTAGATTAGTGAGCAATGCAGGTGGATTTGAAGCTCTGAACATCTCTTTCTATTCATTTTATTCTATTTCATCATGAACTTGTAAATTATATAAAAAAATATAAATAAATACACTGTTCCTACAAAGCAGGACTTGTCTTCCCATCTCTGCCTATCTGAACACACAGCCTGTGTGCTGCAGCTCTCTGTGTGTTCAGACAATTAGTGCTGTGCTTTGTATCTGTGTTTGGACCGTATGGCTAAATCTCAGCCCATATGTTACAACAATGTTATTGAAGGTGATTTGGAAAGGCACCCTAATTAAACAGCACAGTTGGCTAGCTAGGAAATTCACCAGTGTGACTTAATATCACAGTATGAGTCAATTTGGAGAGGTGGTTTTATCTGGGGGAGCTCAAGGCACGTTTGATTTTGATTGCTGAATTAAGCATGCAAAATGGAGAATCCATAAGCATAGGACCATGTATAAAAAAAAAACCCCAAAACTTACCTGTGGGATTTAAACTTCAGTTTTGTGTGCAGACCATCCATAGATATGATCTAGAGGAAGACATTCTAGGTCTGCGTATAGTTACCTATGGCAACTCTGACAAGATCACTGATCTGAATTCAAATTCACATCAACTTGCATTGCATAAATAGAAAATCCAAAAGAACAGCTTCCAGTGCAATTTGCTGCTGAATGTACTTCAGATATCACATAAACTGGCTGAAATGAGGCCAAAAGTTTGCAGAAGATTTGTACCTTTGATGTTCTGGTTCAACAGGGGTGGCAGAGTAATCCAGGGAAATGCTGCACTGCGGTACCTCTTCATTGCTGAGGACCTATAAAAACTAGGACCCTAACTACACTACTGCTTCTCTTGGAATTGCAATAATTAGCCCAGTCCGGGTCACAAATGAAAGCTGTAAGCCATCTTCTGCAAGATAATGGGTCATCAGGTCAAGTCCAATAAGCATTAATGCACAGTAATTTTCTACTGCCCCAAATTCAAACTGATAGCACAGCTGACTCTCGACTGTAATTCAGAGGTATAGAGAAAGCACAACATTCCCCCACTTGCAAGGACAAGAAAGAAAACAAACTGCAAAAATACAGGGGCCGCTGACCTTGCAAAACTATGGTTGCTCCAGTCAGCCTCTTTTGACTTGATCTTCACCCTCACCTTCAGTAGGAGTGTTTAGAATCAGGGCCCACTGGCACTCACAGATATTGGTGCTTAGCCTGGTTTTGGAGCTTTCTCTTTCTGAAGTTACTGAGTAATATCTTAGTTCTATTTATTAAACACTTTAATTCTTTTAAAGGAAAAGGAAAAGCACAATAGGAACTATTACAGAAGTAACCTGGGGTGACATTTTATCCTCCTTCTGTCATGAGCAGAGAGGCAAAAGAACCAGAAAAGAGAGAAATGAGCCATAAAAAAAAAAATGAGCACAAGATGACACTTGGATCACTGCATGTCGGAAACGCCATACAGGACCAGAACATCGTCTTCAGTCAGCAATGATATCAGTTTGTCAGCGTCTTCATCATTGTTTAACTGGACACAGCACTGCTCAATTATCACCTGTCCATCCCATCCTAAAAATGAAGTTAAACTGTCATCAAATTATTGGAATTCTTGACTATTTTATACGCTGGCCACCCTGTCACTGTCATCCCCTACATCACCCCTGTGCCCTGTGGGATACAAGCATTTCAGGTAAGTTGCAATGCAAGATCTATTGAACCCCAGGGACTGGATAACTGAGGGAGTTTTGGTAATAGCTACAATAAATATACAAAGAAATTCTGAAAAGGAAGATTCAACCAGCATGTGCTAATATGAGGGTTTTTCCATCCTTATAACCTGCTTTGATATTCCCTTTACCAAAACCCTCTTACATTTTGCAAAAGATATGCCCAACATTTTACCTCATCCTTCTAGATTCCAGCTGGGATCAGACACTGAGGTTCTCAGTACAGCAGCTACATATGAAAACTTGCCAGTCCCTGGAAAAACCAAAAACACGCCCTAGAAACAGCCTGGATAAGTTTCTTCTTTGCATTTTTTCTATTGCAGCCTTTATTAACCTGCAGCAAGAGATAAATTATATGTGTATTTTACAGTGATCTTGGTATCCAACACTTACTTGCTTGCAAAAGTACTAATGAGTTGAGGGGACCCCATCAAGTGGCATTACACTCATGGAGAGAAGGTGGAATTAAAGTAGGTGGAAGGAAAAAGCTCCTTTTTGAAGCCTGTAGCAGCTCCACCAAGGAGAGACTGATGAGTGGCTATTTGCATTATTCTGGAGGAATTCCCTTGAGATTTTGGTTGTACACAACCAGTTTAAAGGGTGACAGTTTGCTCCACTCTGTTTCTTTCCCCTTCTCACAAGTTCCTAAGGAAGGCACCAACTTCAGCTGACTCCTGCTGGTTTGTGCAGCAGGAGTCAAATCCCACAGCAGCTTGTCACAAACCCCAAAGCACCCACAGACATCTGCAGAAAAGACACTTGTTACAGCCAGCCAGAGGTGGGTAGCGTGGATAATCTTGCCAGAAGCAAAACTCTTGCTAATTCTCCTATTTCACTCCACACATTATTAAACATAAAATATCAGCACAACACAAAGCTCATAAAAGAACAACAACACAGAGACATTTCTAAGATGCTGGGGGGGGGTGGGGGTGGTGAAAGGGCTTTAGGTTCACTTTAAATAATTACTGAAATCCTGAAGGAGAAGCAGTATGTACTGTGTCTCTACATCTATCTATTATTTCTGTCTCCTGTGCCCTTGGTGAGCTATCTAAGCAAGGTAGCAGAAGGTTCAGCTGAAAGGCATGGAAGTTTTGCATCTAAATTTCCCTTCAATATGAATTTGTGAGGACTGTGTCTTTGAACAACACAGTCACCTGGGTTTATTTATTTATTTATTTTAATCTGATTTCTTGCTTGCTTCTTTATGTTCTCTGCAACAGCTGGCAGTACTACTGCCAGATGCCATCAAAGTCTACAGAGTATTAAACAGGCTAGCCTTAACCCTGGGCTTGAAAGAGTGATGATGTCTCAGCAGAGGAAATAAGTGAGACAGAAGGAGCTTGTCAAAGAGTTACAACTTCAAACTAACAAAATAACAAACCTGAGATTCAAAACACTGCTTAGTAGCTCCAACACCAAGCAGATGTACACACCTACATTTTTGTAGTTTGTGTTCTTTCACGGCAATTAATTTTCTTAAGCAATCCCTGGACTTTGCAAAAGACTTAGCTGAAAATATCCGAATTGTGTAGGCAAGGAAAAGAAATGGGTCTGGACAAAGATTTGTTATTTTGATGAAGAATCCAGTGTGGCAGGTAGCCATGTCCACATTGGATATGTCTTCCCTCTGCCGAGGATAAAGCATGCTTTTCTAGAACAGAAACACCCACATTAACATCCCAGGTTACACCCTCAGGTACACCCTCTCTTAACCAGATCAATGGAATTGCAGTCTTCAGCCCAAGCTCAGAGCAAGGCTCAACCACCACCATAACTATGCATCCTAATGTCTTCTCTGCTCCATCAGAAACTGGTACAGTGACACCTATCAGTGCCAGTAATACGGTCTAGCAATATCATTTTCCAGCAGCTGATTCACAGTGATTTGCACTCCAGAGGCTTCTGGAAGTTTCCACAGGGTCCTTGTGGAGTTACCCATTTTGATTCCTTCTCTCAGATGCATCTCATGGAGCACTATTGAAGCTAAGTGGCTTGAAGTTAGCAGAGGATTATTTCCAGGATATTGGCTATTCACTAAGAGTTAAAGCTGATGCAGTGGCTGCTGAGAAGCCAACTGGAATAGGTAATGGTAAGGAGCTGAAGCCAAAGCAATGCAAGCCAACAGGATCACTGGAAGCCAGCAAGAGCTGTCTCTGAGGACTGCCCCACTGCACATACATTTGGAGCACAAAAAGGGAAAGGAGTAGCTCAAGGGCCATGAATCAGCCTAGCTGAGCGACTCTGGGAACTTAAACACTGCTGCGCAACCAGAACTTTGCCTTATCATATCCAAGGCTCATTAAAGCAAAATACTGCAAAATGGCAGAGAAACAAAGTCTGATCCAAATCAATATTTGGAAGACACTGTTGACAAAGAGCATAATATATAGGCCAAGCACCCTCTTAGGAACAGACCAATTTGGTGCAAACATTCCTGAATAAGAGATAGATACATTTATAAAAATGTCACTGGGTTTCAGAGCAGCACGAGAACTCCTTACTTTATCAGTTTCCAGGCACAACTCAATCCTCCCCTTTCTCTCTTTTGCCCCCTATGACCAGTTAAGAGCAGCCACCCCTCCTCAGTCTCTCCACAGGAGTTAATTCATTCATCTGTTTTATGCAGACATTGGGATTGCCCTGAGAGTTTCCAAGGTAGACAGAGAAAGTGGAAATAAAAAGCAGCTCCCTGCATGATTTGTGAAACATGCAAAATACAATAGCAATAAAAATTGTAATGAGTTCATTACAATAGAAATGGTCTCATTAGCAGTGCAAACGCCAGTCATAGACGTGGCCAGGTTCCTGATGGTGCAGGGAGTCTTTTAAACACTGCCCTTCCCTGCTCCAGCAATATAAATCCAAATTAAAAACATATAAATCCTCAAACTCTTGGGATGCTGTCCATCCCTTTGCTACCCCAAAATGTGACTGTGAAACAGCACATGGGGTTCAGATGCTCAGTGAGGTAGTGATACACAGGGAAGCGTGCTATCAGCAGAGGTCCTTTCTGTTCAGGCTTTCACTACCCCAAGAGGAGGGGAAAGAGAACTCCATTTGCTGGCAGGAGATGTCTGGAGCAATGCAGTGGGAAAATGTATTTGGAAATACTTTAAGTGGGAGAAAACCAGTTTTCATCAAAATGCTGGTAATGAATTCAGGGCATTTGCAGACGGATGGTAGGAATGGGAATTATAGAACAGCATCAGAGGTGTTAGGCCAGTGAGTTGGGGTGCAGCATACAGATTGTGCATGCTCTGCTGCTTGACACATACCTCTCAGGAAGATGCAATGAAGGATGATGGTATTTGCCTGTGGCTGGAGCATGGCTTCATCTCTTCACCACAGCCAGGTGGTGTGGTTTCTTTGCTTGCGAAGTTACAGGCAGAAGCATTGCTATAGCTGAGAACATGCTGTTCAATGGTCATACTGGGGAAGAAAGAGCAGCCAGCAGATGGGACAAGACTGGGACAAGCATGGGAATGGCATTACTCTGGGGGCCTGGGAAACATCTGCAAAGGAAACTCGGTCACTAATCCTGGTTACTCCTAGATTCCATATTGTGCAGGGACAGAGAGTGCCCAAGCTTGGAAAACAGACATATTAATTAAAAAGAAAACATTCATTTTACTCTTTATCTATATAATGTCTACATATGCACCACTTGAAAGAGAGGGCTGAGGAACTTGTATCAATGCACTTACCTGTGTACATAAGATGATCTTCTTACCTTAATTTTATAGATCAGAAATTGTACTGCAGGAAATGCAGAGCTCAGTCACAACAGGGCTTAGTGGGCTTTTGGCTGGAGGTGCCAGAAGTAGTGCAGCACCTTTCTCTGGGCAGCAATGGAGCTGATGTGTAATCTTTTCTGCTGGCTAACATCCATAATTCTGAGCCTACACAGCCTGTCCTGGCTCACACTTTTTCCTCATTCCACATTTATATGCCTTAGGGATCAGATGTCACAGGACCAGGGTTTTAGGGGACCTGAAACAGTAGGTGCTGCAGTACTATAGTCCCTCCACACACAAACCTATCCATGACTCTTCTATGGCCATACAAAAGCCCACAGCTACCAGAAATGTACAACTCCATCAAGATCTGCAAGGTAATAATGAGCTACACTCTTCAAAAATGTACTTAAGGTTGAAAGTGATTAAAGATGCCTCAGCCTGCAATTACCTATTACTCACTGGTGTTCTAAACGGTTCATTTTTCACATCATTCCAGGAAGTTGTAACTTCTTAAAGCAATGTTTCTGGTAATTATGGGAAAGCAGCAACAGCAGCCACTGAGCATTATCTAATGCTGCAGCAGAGCCAGAAACGCTGCCTTCTGCAGAGGATATAATAAGTGCAAGGACATGGCAGAGAGAGGCAGCGTGTGGTCTGACTGCTCAGCATCTCATTGCCGAGGACTGCTGACCACTTGTGAGGAGTTCAGGTTGTTTGAGAGAAACACTGGTCTTGGGAAGGCTTAACCCTGTTGGTCTGTGTTTCTGAGACCAGCTGTGGCCTTAGGACAAGGGAGCTCCTGATGCAGGTCAGTAATGTGGAACTTCCTCTTGCTGGGTTAAAGTCCTGCTTCTCTGAAGCTGGTCCAGGAATAAGACTTTTAGGAATGTATTTTTAGGCTTTCTACTTTTTTGACATGCAGTTAAAGTAGCTACAGGAGACGCATCTGACCCCTAAACCTCAACAATCTGCCTTCACCTTCATGGCTTTCAGTCTGTTACAGTTTTATTTCCCAGTTTTACCTTGCAAACAAAGTTAAATGAGACCTAGTTTTCTTGTTGCAAAAATAGTGCCACTTTGGCACTACGCTGATAAATACATGGGAGAGCTACCACATTGCTTACATAAAAATAGAAATATAAATAAATAAATGAAAAAAAAATATCCCAGCCACTTGAGACAACCACTCCATGCCAGACACTGTAATTGCAAAACCAAACACTGGCTGTCCTGGCTGCCTCCACACATTACCCATGGCAGGGAACGAGCCCTATCAAAGGCTATATCAAGCTCAACAGTTTGTCACAGGGGAGAACATAGCTTTTAAGGATATGGGCTCCTCTAGCTGGATGCTGCCCTACTTTAGACACATACCTGCAATAAGCAGAGAGCATTAGTTGTACTCGTGCTGTAGAGAACAGACGGGCATTTTAAATCTTGCTTCTGATTTTGCTGCTCAGCTTGTCACTGGGACATCACCACCCACCTTTCCTCAGGTGGCTGTCACCTCTGACACAGCATCACAGGGACGTACATCCTGAAGAGAGAGAAGGAGAGAAAGGAGCAGTGCTAGCAGCCCAACGGTGGGTTGGTGACCCAGGGCTTCCGGCTCTGCCTCTTGTGCCTGGGTGCATCTGGGCTGTGACATGTTTCTGTATTTCCAATGCAGACAACCCTTCGCTTCATTAAGACAGCCTTCATACACGGCCATGCGGTGACTCCCACTGCTTTGGCTATGGAGTTGAAAGCATAGGAAGAAATTAATTATTTACTGCTGGTTCTGCTACACGTTTTGACTTGGAAAGGAAAAAATGTGCAGGCACGTTCCCATTGCATGTCCAGGCTCAGCACTGAGCTCCAACCTGCTCCTCCCGTGATGTTTTCTCACTCATTCATTCTTACTCCTTTATACTTTTCAAAAACCATGGGATTAAGTGTGCTTCCAGGACAGCCTATATTGCCTTACATGTGCCTGTGGCTTGGAAAGTGGCATGATGCTTTGGTTTAGTTTGGAAGAGGATATTGGTTTAAACAAACTTTATTTCACCCTGAAAGAGCAGGCAGTGATCATAGCTGCTGACTTCATGATTTTTTTCCTCAATAAAATAACAGCAATAGTTTGTTGCTGTTTGGAACTGTTTGGAAGGTACTGTGCACACCCAACACTGTATAAATATTCAATGACTCTATTCCTAATAACCACCCCAGTTACTAATGACAGGAACTTATCTCAAGAATAATAATAAGTTTTCCCAAGATAACTTCAGCCCATATAATCTGAAGAATTTATCTCAATAATGAGGGGAAAGATACTAGAAGTAGAAATACAGAAACAGAAAGATGTGCAACAAGGATCACAGAACCGTATGTCTTCTGTGATAACTGCAGTGAACAAACAAACGTACCTTCTTGCTCAGGTATGCATCTGGAAAAATGAAAACATAAACCAAACCCTAACTTATATATGATGTATTTATGCGAGTTAAAAAACTGGGAAGGTGAGGGTATTTGGCTTTGCAGTCAGTAACTGAGCTACTGGGCTGGTGGAGGGTAGGCTGGAACCCCACAGAACAGCAGTGGGGTTACATGGCTGTAAATTTGGGCAGGTGACAAGTTTTCAGCTCAGAAGCAGCATCCCACCACCGGCTAGACTGTCTGCTACAGAGACACCCAAACTCTGTGAGGGGTTAGTGATGGCTGGAGCTGCTCCACATCTCAAGTGTAACTAAAACCCCAATGGGACCAGCAGGACCGCTGGCAGCAGGGGCAGGTCTCCCTTCCCACGCTCTGCCTAAGGCTGCCTCTTATTCTTCCTGCTCATACAGGTCAGTCAGAGAGCCCTCTGCCTTTAAAGCAGAGAAAGGCAGCTGAGAACACAAGTTAGCAAAAGGAAATGAAAGAACAGCAACTACCAGATGATTAATGCTACCAATATGAACCTTGCTGACAGCTCAGAGCCTGGGCAACTCTGCTGAAACAGACAGACTTAGTCTTTCAAAACACAGGAACTGAAGAAAAAGAAGCTACCCACTGGGTATGTCTAAACCCATAGAAGAGTGATGAGCATGTCTGGATTGAAGGAATTGGCTGGAGAAAATTTCTGGCAATGTTTGCCACTCTTTATCTGGGTGCTCAACATCCACTCAGCTCAGTGAGCAGACTGAGCTACCAGTACAATGTCTACTGGCTGAAAACGCAAAGGCAGCAGCACGTGAACTGGTCTTCAGTTTTTCCGAGTTGTATTTTTTCACCCTGACCTGTATTTCGAGTGATGAGTAATTTTTGTTTTCTACTTTTCCCCTCAAAGAGCAGCAGGCTGCAAATGCTTTGCCCCAGCTGGGCTTTCCAACCCTCACTGCCTATTGCTACATGGCAAAAAGGCAGCACCATGTACCATGATCCCACCCCGTGCCATGATCTCACCCCACAGGCAAATCTCTCCTAGACCACCAGCCTCCCATTTCACTTACAGAGTCAGGAGATGCTGTAGAAAACCCAAAGGCATAAAGAAGAATCAAATACACATTGAAATACTTGTTGCGTGAGTGCATGAGAGCACAAGATGTGCTCAGTTTTCCATTACAGGTTTATGGCATATTTATTCATATCATAAAAACAGCTCCCGAGTGGCAGGCTGAAGTCATTGGCGCATTAGCCCTAGTGTGAAACTTCCCACAAAAGGCAAATAAAGGCTTTCCCCAGGCCTTGGGGTTACAACAGGGATCTGCATCCTGCTCTGCCCAAGAGCTCTGTACTCGGGATTTAAAGTTACCTGAAATAAAGATCTGTACTCTGCAGCCACGTGGTTTTCCCCATCATGGCTGCTGCACAACGTGCACTTTACAAGCGAGGGACTGGTTTCACTCTGTGTGGCCAGGGCACATGCACCCCAGCAGAGACAGAAAAGTAGTTTTATTGCTTATTATACTTCCTGCCCACATTACAATCCCAGGTCACTCTCCTGAAGGGATTACAACACCACTACTATTGTCTCAAAGCACTTGGAGACCAGCAGGATGGGGGGGGCTGATTTGTAACTCATAGGAACATGTAAGGTGAAGTCCCAGTTTCCTCATGTTCTTTTTCTCATCTTTACATTTGGGGTCTGGTCACAGTTGATTTGCTGATAAGCAAAATAAGAACAGCACAAGCAGTCAGACATCAGGGGTATCCTATTGGGCCAAAGCAGAAAAAGGCTTACACAACATCTTCTAAGATTTATAATTTGGAGAGAAGGAACATCACCTCTAGGAATCCAGCTTTATTGGATACTCTAATCCAGAGGAGATAAAAGCACTTAGTAATTACTGCTGGGTTTTCTTTGAAGAATTGGGTTAAATCTCTTTTGAAAGTAGATGTCTGTTTGTGTTCATTAGATGTATAATTTAATTTATTTAGGATCTTTTCCTCTTTTAAGGTTTTGTTCTAATGATAACTGTGCTTTCCCTTCCCCTTTGCCTCTCTTTTCTCCCTAAAGATAGGAACTTTTCATTCATTTTAGATTCCTTAATTTAACAAGGAACATCTTCAAGTTGATGCATCTTCTTTGGGGCCTATTTTTGTCTCCCTATTTCCCCACCTTGAAAATGTATTGCCTTTATTAAAAAAAAATAAAAAAATAAAAAAAAGGATGCTCCTCTTGCTTGCCTGTTTAATAATTCTGAGATTTATTTGCTCATGAACATCTCCCGTCTGAACCCTCTATTTATGTTATACATTATAATTTATCTGCCAACCACTACTATGCAACATTGCAACAACATAGGAAGTTGGGCTGAAAGGGAACTTGCAAGGCCATGTGATTCATATTTCTTCCCCAACTCAGGACCAACTCTGCCTACAACATTCCCGACAGATGTTTTTCTAACCTGCTGTTAATAACCTTCATGACATTAGGTGCACAGCCTCCCATGACAATTTCTATTAATATTTAACGGTTCTCACTGTTAAAGCTTTTCCTAATGTTTAACCAAGATTTCCTGAGAGGCAGTTTAAGGCTGTGATTTCTCATCCTGTTCACATGGATTTGATCTTGTTAAGTCTATCCAGCTGAGTGAAATAGTCCAGCTGAGCTCCCAGGAGCTTTCTGCACTTGTGTTCCCCTGCAAATATAGAGCTACACCCAAAATTCAAATAGAGATCAGCTGTTCGCCTTGCCCATGCCTGACATCTATTGAGATTTTGCTATGTCCAAAGGAAAAAACACAAACAAGAAAACAACCACTGAAAAGTCCCTTATACATCACACACTGCTCTTAATTGCACAACTCCCTTCCCCTTCCACCCCACCATGTAGCATGACAACATTCTTCACTCATGCTCTAGGTTACACACAGAGGTCTTTGAGTATTGACCAGTTACTTCTTCACTGAGCACACTAATATTTGGATGATGATAAATGAGCTCTTCCCCCATGCTGAAAATGCCACCCAAAAATAAGTTATACCTCTAATTTGCTATACAAATAAAGAAAAACTTTGGATGTCCTGTATCTTATCTGTAAGATGAGAATATGTACAATGTTACTGACTCATAGGTGCTCTCATGGCTCTATAAATGAAGACTAATGTCACAGTCAGCTTTGCCACTGGCCTGGTGGATTCATTTGGGTCAGCCAGTTAACCCTTCTTTTACATGACTACCTATGTTAAAGTGAAAGATTAAAAAAAGATATATTTACAAATTGCATATGAGGGATGCTCTGTTTTACTGTTCTCATGTCTGACGATTATCATGCGAGTCTTTAAACATCCCCAGTGCAAAACACTGCATAAGTGGAAGCAGCTCAAGGCTTCACGGCCAAGTAGACAAAACAGTTTCTTACTTCCCTTAGGCAAGAGGGCTAGGAGGTTTCACAGCCACTGGTGCTCCTCAGCCTTTCATCTTTCCCTCTGAAGTAGCAGCCCCAGCAGTGTTGGCTTCCCAGAGCTTCCACAGGCAAAGCAGGCATCTGCTAACCAGGGCAGAAGCCAGCTGGGTCACAGCTACTTTGCTGTTCTCAGCAGTTGCAGTAATTTTTCCTGCCCCTAGCACTGGCCTTTATCTGATTATTAATATTTGTTTTCATCATTATTAATATTGCTACTACTATTTCAAATAACAATGGATCAAATTCCTTCTCAGAAATACTTTTTTATTAATATATAAAGTTACTACATCCTACAGAGATGAAAAGAGAAATGTTTCTATTGTATTAGTGGGTGAGATTCCTTCATGCTGGGTGATGGAGGAACTATGGTCAGAACAAATTGGGTATCAGGGTCAGACAGCACTGAGCCACTGCCTCAGGCATCTGGAAATGCTGGCTTCCCTATTCCTAGAGCAGTTGTAGCCTTGGAGGCACAAGCCCTGAAAACGTGGAGGTCCCACAGTGCAACAGACCAAACTGGTAGGAGAGCAGAGGGGATATATCAGACCACAAATGATCAAAGAATTGAAAGCTTTTTTCTTTTGTTTTGATTAATGCCAAATTATTGCCTTGCTGGCCTCAAGAAAATGAAATCCTGAGCAGCACAACACATCCTTTGGGGCTAATCAGAGATTCCTTGTTCAGCCCCAAGCTGGAACACTTTTTGGTTTTTGACCCTCTGGAAAAAAAATAAATATCATGGACACAATTAAAAAAAATGGTGTGTTTTGGACTGGAAATAAAAGGACTCAAATACTTTGTTTTCTCTTCCAAGTTTTGACCAGTTCTCTTGTGTGAAACTGTTTCACAAATTTGCCTCAAACAGTTTTTGTCTGAAAGAAAAATAAAAAAAAAAAAAAAAAGCAAAAAACCAACAATAACAAAATCTTTTGCTTTAACTCAGACTTTTTTCTCTTTGGCACCACACCATAAATACACCATAAGGGCTGCATTTCCACCAGACACTTCACTCCAGTGAAGCAGATGCTGATATTGAAAAGCTGCTGAGGTTGGCTCAGTGCTCCCTGCACCTGGGATTGGGGGGTCATGTCCCTGGCCAAGGGGACAAGCAATGCCTCTGCTGGAGGATGTTTCTGAGGACAGATAACAGAAACAGCAGTGTAGATACAGCTGAGCAGACCATTAGGCATCATTGCTGACCTCTGGATCAGTCTTGCAGCCCCTGATCTCTTGGTTATTTAAGTGATGCATCGGGCCCCCAGTGCATACCGAGGTCTGTGCCCAGTCCTGGACAAGTAACAAAGGAAATCCCAGTCTTAAGGAGCTCACATTTTGCTTTCACTGCCTGTTGAAAAGAGCAGAGGAGCTTTGGCCTGGGAACCCTGAGACTTCTCCAAGAAGACATTCGACTTCTGCCTTTCTGCAGAGGACACGACTGCCCAGATGCTGTGCTGAGGGAGCCAGAGAGATCTCAGCTGGTAAGAAGGACAGCTTATCACTTCTCTCCTAACTAACAAATCAATAAAGGCTCTTCAAAATTAAGCCCTGTGGGTCATACTGCATCAACAAGTCTGTAAGCACAGCCATGGCTCTGTCTCACAAGGCAGGACAAGGGACTCAGCATCACAACACAAAACCTCAGAAGCGCAGGACCAAACCAAGAAATGCACTGTGATTTCCACAGAAGTAATTTAAAAAAATCATTGCTTTTTTTGTTCCTCAGTTCATCCTTAGCAACACGCAGAGTCTGCAACAAAATACATCCGAATATACCTGCATTAGCTCTCTTACCTTATGCACCATCACACTTCACAGCCTCCACCACCACTCAGTTTGCAGCATACCTCTGAAGCACAAAAGTGTCCAGACACCTAATTTAGGTGTAGAAAACAATTTCTATGAGGTCCTGACCCTGCACAGCTGCCACCAACTGCTCTCCTTGAGGCTGGCAGAACACAGTGACCAGCTAAACGGCAGTCTCAGAACAAAATACCTTTGCAAATGGAGGACTTTAGGCAGCTGGGCCTGAATTTGTCAGAGCCCACCTGAGCACAGTTAGGAGCCTGATTAAGTCCCCTCAAGGAGGCTGAGGAGGTTACTGGTACAGAGTATGGCATCTCTCTTCTACCCGTATGGCTGTGCCCCACTCCAAACAAGCTGGCTTTCCTGAAATTGGACTGTATAACAATCCCTCTTAAGTACTGAAACAGATCTAATTATTCACATAATCAGGGAATAGACCCCCCCTTCTGTTTCCCAAAAAGCAGGTAAAATGGCCCATTGCAACAATGCACGAGAGAAAGGCACGTGCCACCCCAATCCCACATGGAGTATGTGCAGTCTCTCACTCTGCAGTCTGTTGCCAGCCCCACAGCTCTTTTCAGAAACGATTGTACAACACAGCAGAAAATCAAAGGGTTTTTTTTTGCTACTCAATAAAACACAAACCCAAGCCAGTGAATTCTCCACATCCAAATGGTACTTGTGCAGAGCAACCCAGCCATAACCTCTTCCATCGGATGCCTTAGAGCAGAGCAAATCACAGCTGTGATGAGGTGTCCGGGCAGCCTGATTCTCCCATCCTCCCCTCACATTGTTTCGCTCCTCTGGAGCTCATGGAGCTGAAAATAGGAGTGATGGCAGCATAAGCAGCATTGCTTTGTGCTCTGTGGCTTCCCAGCATCTCACTTAGGCAGTAAGGAATGGGAAGTGAAAGCTCCTTGGGCTGACAACCCCAAATCTAAACTGTAGAGTTCAAGATCTCTCGTTACCTCTTAGAACACACAGGAGAGTGCAAAGACATTGTTTTAACCACCTTGTGTGTTACCTGATCCCCTCTCACTTGCACAGGGAAGATGGATGTCTTTGGGTCACCAGCTCCTCTCCTCACCCTGCTGCCATTGTTTCTCCCTCTCAAGCTTCCTTTCTCAGTTTTGTTTTTCTATATTTCACCGTTTTTTCTCTTTTCTCCTTGCTGCTGTTCTTGCCCCAGGGTACCCCTCCTGCTTCCCCAACATGCAGGGACAAGTTCTTCGCTCCTTAAAGAATAGCCTTTTCCCCAGGGAGCAGCACGTCCCCTTGGGAACACCTTCCAGCCTGCTGGGGAAGTACGAGAGCCAAACCTAATTTTTTGATTCCCATTTCCTCCTCCTTAATGAATTCTCTTCCAGCTCTTGGGGGGTTCAGGCTGTTGAGCATCCCCTTGCCATTCCCTCTTGGCGTTTTGCTTTGCCAGTCGTTGTGTGTGACTTTGTGCCTGCAGGTGTCCCCATGCCATGCCTGTGGATTCCAGGCTGCTCCCTGGATTGAGCAGAGCAGGGGGAAAAGGAAGCACAAAGTCTGAGACATGCCATCTGCCAGGACCATGAGGTGGACGGGAATTCCCCGAGCAGCTTACAGTGCTGTGCATCAACAGTTAAACCACGGTGGGAGGCAATAATGATGTGCAACTCTGCTTTTTAGATACAGCGTGAGTCAGCTCGGTCACATCGAGGAACAAGGAACAGTGGAGTGGTTCCAGCAGCACGAAGCACAGACAATGGACTCACCTCTGCAGCAACTGCATTAACTCTTTGTAGGTTGTTTTCAAGCTCATAAATAATGAATAGAAGCTATGGAATGTACTCAATGATGGTTTTGTCGTGTTTCTAAAATTATGTCCAACTTCATAAGCTTGTTGTCAATACCAACTGCCAGAAAGGCAAATGAGCAGAGTCAGTGACCTCTGTTTCAAGAATTTGACCATCCCCAAATTTCTCTTGAAGCCATGAATTGTTTTTAAGACAAACCAGACAGCCTTTGGTTCCTTTGACTTTTTGTTTTTGTTTCTCAGCTTCGCAGCTCTCCATGTACCCCCATGTCACACTTTCAGACCACAAAGGTAAAGCATTTGTGTAATGGCAGTTTTTATTGTGTGCTCCAGAAATGGGTGCTGTCAGTCCATACTTGAAAGTTCGTGGTAGGTTTGTGACAGAGCTATCCTGAATCATCTCCACTTACGCAGGAATTCAGACTGTGTTTAGTTTACACACATCCAGCAAAATAGGTGTTGTTAGGAGTGTGGCAAACTAAAATCACAGCTGATAGGTGATTGTATAGTTTGGTTCTGGAATCAAGGCTCGATATTTTGCTGGTCACCAGCCTGGGCTGGTGTTATGGGACCAGCTCTGTGCTGTTGCAATTCGCAGATGCACGCAAACTCATTATGGGTTGGATCAGAGTCGAGTCCCAGCCAACACCAGTTGCAGGAGAGGCAAAAGCCTTTTCCTATTGCACAAGGGAACGCACACAGGGAGAGAAGTTGGTGCTGTGGCCCAGACATAAATCAGTGCCGGGAACTTGAAATTAAGACTTTGCTCCGGTGATGAGTAATCTCTTTGCATAATACTTCTCTGGATGTTTTGGATACAGCAACATGTTGTTTCGCCTGTAGCAGCAGATTTTGGAAGGGCTTTCTTACTAATTCATGTCAAATCTAGTTGAGCTGCAAGTCTGTCTCAGCAAAATGAAAAAATGGCTCATGTTTGGAGACTTAGACAAACATACAAATGTCTTTAGAAGAATGAGTCTTCCATTTTAAAACATATGTGTTTCCTCCTTTCTATCTGTTTTGTCTTCAGGCTTTTTTGGTTTTTTTTTTCAGACTTCTTAGCAAATGTGTTGGCATGAATAATATGTTTAAGGCAAAGAGAGCTTCCAGAAAACAAAGGTTTTAAAAGTCATAATGGTTGATTCATCATGGTAAACATCTGATTTCTGCATTTACTGTCCCTCTAGTGAGCGTGCTATAGTATTGCCCAAGACTGAAATGTCTGATAGAAACAATTATAATTTTGATCAATAAATGCTGTAAATGATCTGTGTACCAAAAACTGACTGCAGAAGGGTTTGCTATGATGACTCATTTCCAAGGAAGTTACTGTCTGCTCAGTAAGGCAGCCAAGGGGGGAGAAAAGATGTAAAATGAATCAAATAAAAATTACTAATTATTCACCCTCCTCTTGACATCCATAGAGGTGACCCAGTTGGCTGGATACCCCTCACTCATCCCATATGGGGAGAAAGAAGAGAGATTAAAGTAGAATAAGACCTCTCTGTTCCTTTTGAGCAATATGCATTTGTATGTGCCAAAACCATCTACCTCCTATCATGACAGTCACTAATGTCCAAGACTTTCCATCTAAAAGCAGATTCACTTCAGGAAATGTGTGAACAGAGCAGATCATTAGTGCAGGAGTGAACAGGGATTTCTGAGCCTGTTCTGCACTGGATGTGGCTCCAAGTCCACAGAATCACAGACTGGTTGAGGTTGGGAGGGACCTCTGGAGATTATCTGGTCCATCCACTCTACTCAAGTAGAGCCACCTAGAGTTAGCTGCCCAGGACCATGTCCAGATGGCTTTTGACCTCCTTCCCTGGGCAGCCCATGCCAGTGCTCAGTCACCCTCGCCATCACAGGGCCTATAGTTCAGATTTGCATCAGCTATGAAAAAACTGTGACAAGAACAAAATTGTCAGAGAAATTAAATTCACACCTTCATTCCCACCTTCCCAGGCTACCGCAGGGCTGAAACATCTGCGGGCTGTGATCAGTAAGTAACCAACCATGAATTTGGTGGGTTTAGTTGATTTCTTTTCTGCATATTCAAACCCCCTTGAGAGTTTTGTTGTTATCCAGTAAACGCCTCTAGGAATCTTTCCTTTAAAATCCATACAGATTTTGTCTGACATAGTTTAACAAGCCAGCACAAGGTCTCTGTTGTCAAAACCCACTAAAAACATTGAAAAATTAGGCTTTTGTTGTGTTCCAGCCTAAGCTGATCTCTTTTATGGGAGGAATCTTCCCCCTAAAGTAATTTGTACAAGGTCCAACTCAGAGTATGTAAGCTGTTCCAGCTGATTTCCCTGCTCTCTGTGCCCTGGATTGCACAGCTGGTTATGGGCTTGGTGAGTCACAGAGACGTTCTTCGTACACCATTCCCTTCTAAAGAGCACCACCTCAGCCCTGATAGACACAATTCTGCTGTCACTTGTTTTGTTCTGAGCAGTCAATAGAGAGTTTGTGGGTCAGGGTTAAAGGGAAAACAGCAGTGGGAGACATTACTGTGGGGATCTGTTACAGACCGCCTGATCAAGAGGACTCTGTGGATGAAGCACTCTATAGACAGATAGGAACAGCCTCACACTCGCAGGCCCTTGTTCTCATGGGGGACTTCAACCACCCTGACATCTGTTGGAAGGATGGTACAGCCCGGCACAAGCAATCCAGGAGGTTCCTCGATCGTGTGGAAGACAACTTCCGTCTGCAAGTAACAGAGGAGCCGGCAAGGAGAGGTGCCGTGCTTGACCTCGTGCTCACCAACAGGGAAGGGCTCGTTAGAAATGTGATGCTCCAGGGCAGCCTTGGTTGCAGCAATCATGAGATAGTCGAATTTGAGAGCCTCAGAACAATGAAAAGAGCTTGCAGCAAGCTCACTGCCCTGGACTTCAAAAGAGCAGACTTTGGCCTCTTCAGGAACCTGCTCACTAAGGTTCCATGGGAAATAGCCCTAGAGGGCAGCGGGGCCCAAGATTCTTGGTCGGCATTCAAGGGTCACCTACTGCAAGCTCAGGAATGTTGCATCCCAACCAGAAGGAAGTGCATCAGGAGGGCCAGGAGACCTCCTTGGATGGATAAGGAGCTCCTCAGGAAACATCAAGGGAAAAAAGAGGCTTATAAAAGGTGGAAGCAAGGACAGGTGGCATGGGAAGAGTACAGGGATGTTGTCCGGGAAGCTAGGGACCACGTTAGGAAAGCTAAGGCCCAGTTAGAATTAAACTTGGCTAGGGATGTTAAGGATAGCAGGAAGGGATTCTATCGTTACAATGCAAAGAAAAGACAGACTAGGGACAATGTAGGCCCCCTCTGGAAGCTATCAGGAGAACTGGCTACACAGGATTTGGAGAAGGCTGAGGTTCTGGATGACTTCTTTGCCTTGGTCTTCACTGGCAAAGGCTCTGACCACACCACCCAAGTCTTGGAAGGCAGACACAGGGACTGTGAGAATGAAGACCTTGTGCCCACTGTAGGAGAGGAACTGGTCCAAGACCATCTTAAAAATCTGAATGTGCACAAGTCCATGGGTCCTGATGAAATCCATGCACGGGTCCTGAAGGAGCTGGTGAATGAAGTTGCAAAGCCGCTGGCCATCATATCTGAGAAATCATGGCAGTCAGGTGAAGTTCCCAACGACTAGAAAAAGGGAAATATAACCCCCATTTTCAAGAAGGGGAAAATGGATGACCCAGGGAATTACAGACCAGTCAGTCTCACCTCTGTGCCTGGCAAAATCTTGGAGCAGATTCTCCTGGGAGGCATGCTAAGGCACATGAAAATCAACAAGGTGTTTGGTGACAGCCAGCATGGCTTCACTAAGGGGAAATCCTGCCTGACCAATTTGGTGGCCTTCTATGATGGGGCTACAGAACTGATGGACAGGGGTAGAGCAGTTGATGTCATCTACCTGGACTTGTGTAAAGCGTTCGACACTGTCCCCCACGACATCCTTGTCTCTAAACTGGGGAGCTAACCCTTGTTTCTGAAAGAATGGAACGACATGAAAACCTTATCATCATATGAGAGAATAGCCAGGTTTGGGCAGGAATCAGATTTCTGTCAAAGTCAAAATGCAATTTCATAATATCAACTCACTTTGGTAAATAACAAAAGAAATCTGAAAAAAAAAACCAGTAAAAATAATCTTGGCCCATAGCTATCAACAAGTGTCATTTTAAACATAAAATGTACAAAATTTCCTTGATTTTGAAATTTAAAACAACTAAAAAACCCCCAACGACAACAAATCACTGCCCCTTTTTGCTTGTTTTTTTTCTCTTGCATCTGCAACTTATAATTATTTTGAAAATTTCAAAAGAGAGGAGAGCTTTTCGGGGCAAATGATCCAGAAGAAAACAGCCTTCTTTCTCAACAAACTGCGTGAGAGAAGTTCTTCAAGTGGTCCTAGCAACTACAAGTAATTGCTAATACCAATGGCTTTTAAAGCACCCATTATCAGCGGGATCAAACCACAGCTCTTGCACAGTCTTAGGAAACAATTCTCTGTACTTTTTGTTAAACAAAGCCGTAACAACAAACATATTTTTTAACTCCATTAAATAAACAGCCTCTTTCCTTCTCACATGCTTGACTATGAACAATGCAAACCTTTGCACAGCAAGGGGTCAGGTTTTTATGGGCACCTGGCAAGATCAGAAGTGCCACAGTTCTTAACACCTAGTTCCTGGATTTTGACCTACCCATTTAGAGACCTCAGCCACAACTGCTTTGTGTTATTTGCCATAGACAGGGTCCACCTTACACTGTCATATTTGAAACTCAGGGAAGAAACCTATACTGTATTAATGTGTTAATACTCTAACGCTGATTAACTACTGTCCATGGTGCAAGAACATCTTCTGGTCCCTAGCACTTTAATAGAATTTGCTTGTAACAATTCTCACCGCACACTGGCCTTACAGCTTACAGACACTTATAGCCATGTGTGGAAGCAACCATAGCACTATCCTGCCTACTCCAATGACTCCTGACATGTTGGTTAGGGTGTTTAAGATGTCTTTCACTTGTTACATTCCTGAGCAGTGCTCAGGGACTGCAATCTATTCTACCCTTTTAGCAGCTGTAAAACCAAACTGTTTACAAGATGCCTAATGCTTTCAGCTTCTTTTTTGTTAAGGTCACATTTTTTTCCAAAGAGTTTGTTCACAAAAACTTTCCACTGTGTTGTTCATCACCTCTTGTGACTAATTAACCTTTTTTCCATAACTAAACTTGAGGAAGGGCAAAAAAAAGTCTGCCTTAACCTATTGGTGTAAGAACATATAAACAGAAAAAGCTCTAGTTTCACTCTGTACTGAATCCAAACCTAACAATCCTTAAAGGCAAAGGTACCTTTACAACTTCAGTTACTAACATATGCAGTTACTAAAGAAATGAGTCTAATACAAAAGATGTATAAATAACGACTGGGAAGGAAATAGCACAAAACTGGTGGCTTTCTACAAATACGCCACCATTTTTCCATGACTATCTCATCCAGTATTATAAACGCTCTGTTAGTGTCTTACTGCAAAAGCATTTTCAAACGTATTGCTCTGTAGACTATATGATTTTTTCCTTAATATAGCATTCAAGCTGAATTAACTATCTGGTTTGTCACTTAAGTAGCAAATCAAATTGCTAAAAAATGCTTATTTATTGGGTTATAAATGTAGGATTTAAGAGGCAAACCAGGGGTTTCAACCTGACCTCTAGACCATTACAGTAAAGACTTTACCTTTGCTATAATGCTGCAACATGGCCACATTTCTGAGATGAGGAACCTTAAAACTCATTGCTGTTTCATTATAGTGTGCCCCCACAAGAAATTCTCCATGTGAAAAGCCCTTTGAAGTTAATTTAAGAAGCACCCAAAGGGATCAGGTTATTTTCTTGATGGTAGCAAATGAAGGCATGAGTTAGAGCTGTGCTTTTAAGGTGCCTGTGTTGTAACTGGAATGGCGAGGTTTGCTGGGAGAGAATGATTTTGGCCTCATTGCTTTGCTGAATCAGGGCCTTAGGACTGACTGGTGAAAATGAGTAATTTGAAAAGTACAAGCTCGTTTTGTCCTTCTGCTAATTGAAACAACGCTGTTCTTGCTTGATAGGGAAACTCATGAGCTAGGGGCTGTCTTTCCTCCTCTGTCTTAAAACCCACAGGGAAGGCTATTCTTGTGTGCCCTCTGTGAATCAGTGGCACTGGTTTAGATAAGAATTTCCACACCTTTACTGTACTTCCTCACACAGACTTTTCCTACAGATGACCTTTTGGAGCTGGAAACTCTGACCATTGAGGAGAGAACATAATTTCCTGCTTGCTACTGTAAGTGAACCTTGAAACAGCAGTCCTGCACAACAGCCCAGCAAGGAAAACGTGAATAGTAAGATCAAATGAGGAGTTGTAGTGAAACAAATCAACATACAATGATCAAAGTAAGCTAAAGAATCTGATCTTACTGGACAGGAGGAGCTGGTGTTCTTTTTCTAGCTCAATTTTTAACTTCTGCTATTGGAAGCAGAATTTCAAGCACCTTAACTCTGGAAGATTAGTAAAAATGGTGAGCCACTCTGTCCCAGGCAAGCAAAAAAAGAGAAACTTTATGCAATAGGAGAGAGAACTTGTTATTTAAAAGTCATCACAAAGTACCTGGGTCCAGATGAGGGAGATCTCAGCACTTTATGAAGCATTTGTGCAAGAAAAGGGAGAAATAGGAAGGCCTATGGGGAAAAGGTTTACTGTTTCAGTTCAAAGAGGTAGAAAAAAGCTGGAACACAGCATGCCACTTCCCGTAACAGTGACACTCAGCTGCAAACATGCAAGCAGAAAGGGCAGGGAGGGGAAGGAACTCCCACAAAGGGTAGGATTAGCATACTGAGGACAGGATGATTTCAATTAAGGACAGTGCTAATCCAGGCATGCGTGAAAATATCTGTGCCAGAGAGTAAATTTCCTGGAAATTCCCCAGCACATCTCCTCCTGCTTGGGCACAGGCTCTGGTCTACAGCCTCACTCCTGGGCGCGTGGGCTGGCATGGAAGTGTGAGCAGAAAGACCGTGCAGCTTTGTTAGTGCTGCACAGCCCAAATGGTTTTTCTCTTGGTCTTTGAGATCGGTGGTGGCATGGAGAATACAACAGACTGAGCGAAAAAGCTCTGACAGACAAAGGAGGCAAAGGGATAAAAACTCAGCCACTGTCTTCGTCTTGATGGCTTTTTGCCATTGTACCAAATTAAATGTACAGGCTGTCTCCACAAGTGTGATTAGCATAACAGCGCAGCAATAGGCACTGGAGGAAGAAGGAAGAAATGCTGATGTCCCTGAGATGTCTAACTGCAGTGGGAGGGTTTTTCTCTCTCTTCCATGAAACCTCAGTCTTTGAGCACCACACTGGGTATTTCTGCCCTTTGAAAGACTGCTTTGAAGAGCTGTACCTGAATAAAGATGCAAGGTATGTACCACAGATAACTTGCTACAAATACATGTTCTAAAGAGTCCAGTGTACACTTCCAATTAAATAAATGTATTTTTTCCACAAATGCATTTCCAGAGATGCACATCAGGAGTATTCAGACACATGAAATCCCAAGCACAGAAAATCAGCAAGTAAGTAGGGAGTTCTGACACTGAGCAACAAGCCCTATACTCTGCTCCCCAGCAGTGGCACCAAGGGAGCTCTGTATACTTTAGGGAAAAGAGGAGAAAAGGGTGAGCAAAACTCTGCTTGTTGTCATGGAGGCAAAACAGTGACAGACAAATTCATCCATCTCACAGGATTGCTGTCACCATCTTCTCTACAGCTTTTATCTTTTTCCCCTTTCCAGTACGTGTGTATAGAGAACGGCAGAATGATGAAAGATGAAATAACAATGAGTTGAATGACAAATTCAGTAGATATTATATAATGAACACACTCTTCAGAATTGTTTAGGAACAAGATTTTTCTTGTATAAATAAGACAGAGGATTTCAGCATGGCATGGGACCATTTCTGTCCATCTGGCTTTGCAAAGGAATTATGCGGGGAAAGTAGAATTACACTACAAGCAGCAAAAAAAGAACTGAAATTATATCGGTAAAACAAACAAACAGAAAAGAATCCTGCCTAATGCTGGTTAAAAATGTGGAGCTGTTCTAGAAAATTTAAGAAGAAGTGGGAACTGATGGAAATGAAAGAACTAAGCTTTGAATTTAGTAAACGATGCTTACTTGATTACACCCATATGCAGTCACTGATGAGCTCTTGAGCAGAACTGATGAAAAATTGGATTGTTTACATGTATTAAACCAAGCAAATGGGAATCTGAGCTCAATGTGCCAAAAAAACCTTGAGAATAAAATGCTAGCAATAATTGCTACATTTTATGTGTCAATGGCATGCCAGCAAGGATTCTGCATCAAATTCTGACCAATGGAAAAAGATTGGGTATGTGAAACTGTAATATCACTTATCTACCAGGCAGGACACCTGATGACTGACAACTTTAATTTTAGCGTGAAATTGGCTGACTAGCTGTTGAAACATCTATCCCTTTTGACAGGGATAGTAGACTCCGGATGTTTACCACTAGAAACTTCCAAAGTCAGCCTCATGCTCTACTCATCTTCATTTCAAGCAGCAAAGAGAGCAGCTTTAACTGAAATTACAGCTCTCCATCAATGAGCTAGGCAGTGATTTTCTCATGATCTCGTTGGCACATACCATGCTTGCCTCTACGGAAAGGTCCATATGCTCATGAGAATACTGTGGCCTTGCGCACCCAGAGGACAAAGTGTGATCTTTGAGGCAAGGGTGTGAGTTAAAATCAGAGAGACTTTATTTTATATGGAATAACATGGGAATCAGAAAGGCAGATTTTTAATCAGAGCCCTTTTTGTGTTCTTCACAGTCAAAAGTAGTCTCACCAAAAGAGCATGAATTTATTCTTGGGTTGTATGTATGTGATGTGGCATGAGAAAACTATGAATATGATCTAGTAATGGGACTATAGCACACATTACCTTTTGGCAATTGCACAGAAAGCTATGATCTGGCTTTTCACAATAAATACTAATTGGGAGAGAGAATAGTCAAAATAAACATAACTATTGTACATTTGTTATGTTACTAAATACCCTGAATATTACAGCTCTCTCTTGCCTGGACAGAAGAGATATTTTAGTCTGAAAACAGCTGTGCTTTGGTAAGCTAGGAGAAAAGCATCTCTTATTTTTAAGCTGAAATCTCATAGATGTAAAGACCTGACATGGTTCTAAGGCCTATTGCATTAGAATATCTTTGGTTATTTAGGAACTTCATTAGTACTTACAATCATTTAATTATTCTGAATTTGATAATTGCCATCCACTCTGGGTTGAGGGAGTGTTTACAGCTAAACAACAATTAAATCAGGAGCCAAACAGCAAATTCCCAAACCCTTCCAAATCATCCTTGAATTGTGAACTGCCTTCCTCCAGGGCTGTTTTCTACCAGAGAAATCACCATCAATTCCAAGACTTTGCCACAGCACCATGTGAAGATTTTGCGTTCCCTCTGATTTGTCATTTAACCACAGTAAGAGTTCTCCAGATCAGTCCAGGCACTTCTAAAATATTTAGTTTCACAGTGAAAAAGGTCCACAGAGGACATTCTTTTATTCACAACAATAAGGGACCGTCCATCAGCCTATGACTGAGAGACCAGGACAGCCACTCCATAGGGGAAGAGATGACATTAAAAAAACACCCAAACCAAAAAAAGTATCTGCCAAAGAAAACATTTCCCTAGGAATTTGTGGCTATTAGGATCCTATTTGCCATTGCCTTCTGCTGTTTCGGCTGCCTGGTGTCCCAAAGTAGTTGTAAACCTTTCCCATAGCAGCTCTGGAGTGACTTTGCCATGCCAAAGCAAAACAGGATACTAATGGTGTTTAACTTTCCTAAAACTGCCATCTAAACAATGGCCTAAGGGAATGGTAGAGTACATATGAAGCCTGAATGCTGCACTGACTTTTGGATTGCAACAGAAGGCTTCCACAGAACTGAAGGATTACTGCTAATTTTTATTCAAAAAGGAAAACTAGAACTGAGCATAACTTGTACACACAGAGTATGTTGAATGCTGCATCAGCCCAGAGACTATTAGCACATAATTAATTAAAATGGCTTGGCACTTAGGCTTATGCTACTGACACTATGAGAGCTGATGCTGGCCTGCTTTCTGTTCTCATTACAATCCATGTCAGTAGAATGGACACATTTGATACCATTTCCTGCTCTTTGTTACAGTATTTGCCAATAGCAGGAGAAATTGATTCTGTGAAAGTGAGAAAGCATTGCCAGCATTGGAATGGAGGAATAAATTATTCTCTGGTGCAGATTATAATTGTAATGTAGTTTGGTGAGAAAAAATTAACTCCTTCTTCTGATATGGTCAAGGGAATTGTTCTGTGGTGCTATGAAATAATGCTTCGATTTGTGGCATTAAGTAATGAAGGATTCACATGAACAGCCTTAGCTATAATGAAGACACGCTTGGGAAAGTGCGAGGTGCTCTCTCACCCCAAGCTTACGAGTTTACTAGCTTACCTGTCCTAGGGCATGCACTCAGTGAAGTCACCTCTCAGCAAGAAATGTTTTTTATTATCTAGAATCAAACCTTCAGAGCAGAACTTGCATTAGTCTTCTTAAGGATCCATTCCTGAAAAGAACAAAAAGAAGAAGAAAAGGTGTGCAGTCTGCCCTCGGTGCCTCTTTGATAGCAAAGGGTAACGCAGTCTTGCAGGTGAGTGCCCCAGACAACTGCCAGAACTTCTTGCCACAGCATCCCACCAAGATCAGCCCTGTACAAAGCTGAGGGTGTCCTGCTTTGGAAAACAAAGCAGGAAAAGTAGACGTGCGTAATAATGAACAGGAAATGAACAAAATATTGGATTTTATAAACTTGAAGAGAAAATGTTTCAGCTTTTATTTATTTTGGGGTGATAACTTAGCTCCTTCAAAAATCCACTGAATCAGAAGAGGTTGCTTTGCCAGAAAAATATTTTCTTCCTAACTGTTGTAGTCAAAGACTGCATGAAACCCAAAGGGCTCTTGTTTTCTCAGATTTTAAGGGTAAGGACTTGCTCTGACATTGCAAGCAAAGGCAGAATGTAAGTGCGGTTAAATCCTCGGAACTCCTTTGACCTCAGTGGGGCTATGCTGTTACCCCAGCTCAGACTCAATCTGCAGCACAACCCTCTTGCCAATACTGAGGTCTGTGTATCTGCACAGCACATTTAATGCAACTCTCGAGGATTTATTAATGTTGCAGTGTCACCAAGAGCTGATTAATTATCAAGGATTTCTGCACAGCAGCTAAAAGGAGAGAAATGCACTTTGAAGAACAGCATCATCCATGCCAGTTGTGTAGCAGAAAGCTAATTATTTCTGCCTATGTCATTGTTGTTGCCATCAGAGGGGAGAACTGGCATTTCTCCAGCTTCTAATACTTTAAGGTAATAACGAAGAGTGCCTCAGCATGCCACATGTTAGAAGGAGATTTAATGTGCTTGCTGAATATTGTATTGAGCTCCTGATTTGTGTCAGCAAGACCTGCTAATTCATAAGGAAAAGTGTCATCGGGACTTATTTTACGTACGTTTAGACACGGGTAAATTACGCTGGAGAAAGCCTGACTGTAGCTGTTAGCACTTGCCACAGATCTTGTCTGACTTGAAAGGTTGCTAAGGGATCCACCGAGGCACAGATGGACCTTGGTGCACAGCAGCCGGCACAACATACCCCTCTGGGATACCTTCAGGTCATCCTCCAGAACGGCTCATGTATTTTAGTCCTGCTGCTCTTCTCTTTGCAGAGAAACCTCCCGAGACTCTGCCCCTACCAGACTGTGCATCCCATTTCTGTGGTCTCTGCAAAGGCTCCTGCTTCTCCAGCATCCCCTGTACTCTGGAGCAGCTGATCCAATAGCGCTGCCGGGAACAGTATCAAATGGCTTTTGTGAGTTCCCTCACCTCTCCCTTTGTATATATAAAACAAGACCCACTTGTTTCATATATCACTCTCGAATCACTCTCAAAGTGTGCAGGAACTCCACTGATACAAAATAGTGTTTTTCTATTTACTACCAAAAAAGGAAACTACTGGAACGTGATGGAAGGTGGATCATCCGTTGGGATCCTTGGGCAACACAGGGCTCTCTCCTGCACTGGGGGACACAGGGACCCCTCTGCTCTCCTCTGTGGCTGCTATGGGCACTGCAGGTCAGACAGAAGGGAGCGAATGGCTCATGTGGCTCTGCACTGGAGTCTCCAAGGCTGCAACATGTATTTTGATACCATGAAATCCCAGAACCCTTCATAAAATATTCATAGCTTTTTTTTTTTTTTTTTTAATGCTACATCTTCTAATTTTAAAATTCAGCCCCTAAATAATTTAGCAGACTTATGGAAAAAAAATAAATTAAAAAAAACCAAACCAAGTTTCTAACATGCAAAACCCCCATCGAGGTTGTGGCACAGTTACCAAGTTAAACTTGTCAAAGATTCCCAACAAGTTACTTATTTCTAGTGAGAGATGCATAGCTGTGCCCAGTACCTCTAGGCATTGAGTCTTTTCACCATCCAAAAGCCATGTTAATACTGATGGCCTGATCCTGTAAAGGCAAGGTTATGCTTATGCCATCACGCTTTGAATCAGATCCCACCTTCTCAAGCTGCTACGAAGTATAGCTTTGCACCATAGAACTTAAAATACTATTCCTCCCTGGATGCCCCACATCCCTCCCATCCCACACATGTCCAGGTCACATACTAGGGGGGTTTGATCACCCAGTCTGGTGTTACAGACATGAAGACACAGAGATGGAGAATCTGGACCTTTCCTCAGCACTCGGTTGCATAATTAAAGCATCTATTTTGGTCTGAATTTGTGTGCTTTCAGCTTCCAGTTCTTGAGCCTTGTTACAGTTTTTCTATGCTAAAAAACCCTCCTACTATACCTCAAACTTTCTCTTTTTCTTTGTACAGGAAGTGCTGTCCCACAGAAACAATCCCAAGAGGGCTTCTCCTCGCTATTTATCAGTATACAAAAAGACTGAGCAGTCTTAAAGATGAAATTAAAATATGAACCTTTCCAGCCATCCACCTATTTTTTAATAACCAAATTTTGCCCCTCTGGTTTGCTGCTATTCAGGACTGACTTTGTGCAGGTTATTCTTCTGAATGCAAACTCAATTCACCTCTCACTGCAAAAATACAGTATGTCCCCTGAAATGGTAAATATGTCAGCTAACTTTCCCACTTTAATTAACTTTTCCCCAGTGTCCTTGCTTAAATAGAATTCAAAGTTCAAAAGACAAAAAACATGAAGAATTGCATTTTAATAATGCACTCAACCAAAATGAGGGAAAAAGGAGTTTTCATTATTCGGTACTGAAGTCATGGAAACTCCTGTGCCTAGAGGCTGTTTTGCCTTTTATAACATCAATAATTTAAAACTTAATTGTTGTGCATTATTTGGTTAAAGAAGATTATGACTCTAACATTTGCATTTATTTATCAGTAATGGTGAGATAGCTCGTCCTCAGTGAAAATATATTTGGAAATTCATTCACCCTGCAAACAAAAATCACAGAGTAGCTCATCTCTAATGTTACTATTTAACCACCGAGAAATTAAGCCTCTCTGTTCTGGTGGATGATGAGAAATGTCTGTTTATTACCAAGCCATTTTGGTGACTTTCTGCAGTGCACTTTCAAGCCATTTAAAAGGCATATTTTGAGGGTAATCTTTGGGAATAACAACCCCATTATATTGTGCTTAAGCTAAGTGAAATTTCCTGGTTGTATCTTCAAAGGGCAGGAGACGTTTCTTAATGCCTTTCATTTATCAGAAGAAATTAAACCTCCCTGGAGCAGTCTGGGTGCAAAGGACAGCACTGTCAACCTTCAGGACAGCAATGCACGCAGTCGCATGCTGTCAGTTGTCACATCATAAAGGACTTTACAGGCTGCAAGTCTGAGGTATCGCTTTCCCTTTGAATTAAAAGACCACACAGAAGCCACAGGCTTCATCTGAGCCTGCTGGAGAGCAGGGTAAAAAATGACTATCTCAAGACTGTCCCAGTACTAAGAGAACCGCCATCACAAACCTGCAAACCCCAGAGGAAACTGCCTCTTGCTTCTCAATTGCCCTGTTACAGGCAGTTTACTCAGGGACTTCTGCTTTCTCCTCTGCCCTTCACACAGGCGTGCTTCCTGTAAGAAAGGCAGCGTGCAGCTGATGGGCAGTCATGCAACAGGAGGGCCCACCCTGATCCTCTCCGCTTTTAAGATTAGAGCTGAAAATCCCATCCACCATTAATTATGGGGAATTTGGATGCATTCATCTCAGAAGAATGAAGGCTTGACTTAACTTTCCAAAAATACCACCTGCAGTCCTGCAAAGTCCCAGTAGTTCCCACCCAATGCTTAGATCGCCATCACAGCAGCAGGGACAACAGCAGAGAATTGGGAGGGAGAAAGGGTCTTTCAGGATTAGAAAGCAAAATGTGAACTCTGATGGGATTAAGTGGCACAGAAAATTCATCTGCTGTTTTAAACCCAGCAATCTTGTAACACAGAGCACTCTTGTGAGCCTAATCAGAGCAAATCACGTTCAACTGTTGATTTGAAAAAAAAAAAAGATAGGAGGAAAAAAGGACTGTTACAGCTTCTTTCTTTTACCAAGATTTACAAAAAAAAAAAAAACAACCCACAAAAAAAAAAAAAGAGAAGGTGGGAGGTAAAGATTTCAAAGGAACTAATTTTGGTGCTCAAATCCTATGGCCCATTTCTGTACTTACGCCCTTTTGAATGTACCCCCGATGCAGAAAGGCGAGCACTAGGGAACATGACCTTGGTGTACGGATATGTAAAACAGAAAAAAATTAATAGCTTTGAAAAGTTTACAGGTTCAAGAGGACCACCAATTCCGTGACACATTTGATGAGACTTGAATCTGCAGGCGTTTGCACACAGAGCATAGCATTTTCCGCTGCCACAGTACACGCAAATCTCTGTTTTTGCAGAACTCCCATGAATTCAGCTCTGACAGCAATTAGTCTCACAACCTTATCGTATGCCACAAAAAAGTCAAGTCACACAGAGAACAAAAGTAAAGGTTGGATTTTCTCAGGTTCCTAATGCCTCTTCAGGCATCTGTGCAGAGTTTCGAAATGTGCATTAATGAGGCGCCACGGAACACTGAAGTTACTGCAGAAAAAATGACTCCCCAAGCTGCAGGTTGTGATCCTGCTGGGAACAAGTTTGTTTGTGTGTTTTGGGTGCTAGATTCTGCCTGTTCTCCCAAAATAGGCAGCCTGAGCAAACTCTGCTAGTTACTGAGCTAGCAGAGAGCATGCAGGTTGATTACGAGCATCCATAATAAAAACTAGAAATCCTAAGAAACAATAAATGCCCATAATAAAACTTTAATTCCCTTTAGGGAAAAGAATAACCAATGACCTTCTGAACACCTCATGTTAGAAGTATGTGAAGAGTGGCAATCTATCTGCATGCAGACGGGTGAACTGTGATTAATAACAGGGACTATGTGTCAGGCTGCAAACTGCATTTTGGATGTGAATCTTTCCTGCTGTCTTTTACCTCCACAGAGTGATAATACCCGCAGAGGTGTCAGGAGACGGTCTTGCCCGTGGCACACAGCTAACAAGCATCATTAAACTCTGATGAACATCCATTTAAATTGATCTTTCTTAGTCAAAAAGTTGGCTCCTATCCAAGGCAATGGCTTATGAATGCCTGACCTCCTGCACTGGTCAGAGGAAGCTGGGCAGACAGAGTGAGACAAGCTAAAAGCAGACAGGAGGCAAAAACAAAGAAGGAACTCGTGTCTGAGAGGTACTCCAGGTAAAAGGCAGCGCCAAGGTCATTGCAAGCAAAACGGGCACACTGGTCCCCAGACATGGCATGGCAGAACCAAACCACAACCATCTGCATGCTCCTCTCCATGAAAAAGGCTGCTGCTCTGAAACACTCGGAAGGAGTGAACTGGTAAGTAGAGAGATACAGACTATTAGCAGAAGCTGTTGCATTAGAAACAGAGGAATTGGCAGACATCCATAGCCTTGACCTCAGACTAATGCAGAAGCACAGAAAGTGTGATTCCATCTGTAAAAGTCCATAGAAGGTGCTGCTGAGGGCCTTGTGGAGTGCAAAACCACATTTTGCTCAACCCTTGCTATGCTTTTCATGTGCCTGCTTGGTAGCAACGCTGTGGTCCATGAACGTTAGCATTCAACAGAGCTCAAGAAAGTGCAACAAAGCAGCTCTGTTCACACACTTCAGCTCAGAAAACAGGAAATACTAAATAAAAATCCAGTCAGTTGGCATTTCCCTGAATATTTAGTGTCTATAAAAGTACTTGCATGTGTTTAGCAAAGCATTTAATTAAGTGGAGCTGGGTGGTGATATGTACTCAGCTAATACCTCTTTATTGGCAATTGCTTTCACTTGTGCAACATGTCTGTCTTTTGTGTTTAAAGGCCTGTGTTTTTATCACCACACCTTGCTCCTAGGAAGGATCCAAAGTCATCTGAAAGTGACTGGTATTCCAAAACCTATGGAAAAATTATCCACTTCCTGGATAAACAGAGCTATTTTCCTTGTTGCAAAGAATACAGACTGCCCTAGAATCATACCCAGTCTATAATCTGCGGTATTTTATTTTATATTTAAATGCCATATTTTCACTTCAGCAGATACTATTATCAGCCTCACCTGGTCATTCACAGAAGAGCACTTCTCCATTCATTATCTGCCAGCACAAATTACAAGTGGAGTATTATCTAATTATTGTTTTAGGGAGAGTCAACCAGTAGAAAACCCCTTGAAATCCCAAAAGGTAATTTGAAGGCAGACCTAAAGGGAGAGAATGCTTCAAGGCCATCTATTATTCATGCTCAGCTATGCTGACCTTTGAAAAATAATCTTAAATTACACACAAAGAGCACAGAAAGACCTGACCCAAATGTCACTGAAAAGGCTTACACTGGGTTTTAGTGGGATCTAGATCAGGCTCAACACTAAATTAATTTCAGGGTTGTTATAATCTTTATCCTTGACTATCTTTCATGTTGCACCATATGGTTATCAAAACATATTGTATTTCCATCTGGGTGCATGCATGAGCTGTACATTAACTCTCAAAATTGAACCTTCACTATGAGGAGAAAGAGGCTGTTTTTAACGGCTAAGAAGGCCTAAAGGTACATATCCACCATGCAGCTGTGTTACAAGCATGTGTTTACCCTGGTATGTGTTGTAAATGGGTATGTTCCTTGATTTTTATTCTTGTTCTATTTCTTGTCTAATACTACTGGATAATATTTACTCTGTGCCTCTTCATAGCCTGTGAAATGGGAGGATAGTTTAGCTGACAGAGAAAATACCCCAAATCACGAAAACATGCCCATCAACCCAAACCACCTTCATGTCCGTATCACACACACTTTGTAAGTTTGGCTGGAGGCTGCAGAGCTAATGGAGAGGATTAGCATTTCTTCCTCCACAGGTACTAATTTGGGAGACCTCATTTTCTTTTTGCTGAGTTTCCTGCACAAACAACATGCTCTTTTGAGAGGGAGGATCTAAGCTACAAGAAAGATCTTGTTATGCTCTGGCTTCATAAACGGGAGCTTCAAAAGTCAACAGAGCCTTATTATACATGGAATAAACAGAAATGCCATGAAGGAACTCACTGTCTGTTGCAGATTCATGAAGTGAGAATGGACATGATTTTCCAGCAGATAGGAAGTCATTCACTGCCTTCAAAGTTTCTGTCTCCACAAAGACCAGAGATCCAGATGCCCAGTACTATTGCCTGCAAATACAAATTGGGAATTGTGGAAACGCAAGAAATCTTTTCACACAGGAGTCAAGATTCCTCCTCTATCAAACCCTGGAGCACACAGTCCTCAGTGTTCTAGAATTTTTTGACTAAGGGTTGGAAGGGAAGAGAGAAAGCGGAAGATGTGCAATAAATTACATTTATTTATACTTCTGTTTTAGTTTAGAACCCACTCAATTTATACCAAAAGCCTTTGGCTCAGAAACACTGTGTATTTTGCGTAATACACAAGTACTCAGAGAAGAACGTAGTATAAAAAAAGTAGCCAAGATTTTTTAAAGTGACTAATGATTTTTGAGTGTTTAAAGAGCTTTAAATGGAACATAACTTTCATAACCCTTGAATAAACCTTTTCAGCTGTTCTTAAGGTAGATATTACACTGCAGTGTGGAGGTACTGTAAGAAATCTGGGCCAGCATCTCATTTTTGAATTCCATATTTTAAGATGAAGAGGTTTTTTCTCCTCCATAAGGACTGTCCTATACAATGTAAGTCCCTTTGAGATTTCTCCAAATACCCTTACAAGGGCATGGTATTTTCTTAACATAAAGTTTCTTCTTTCATCCATATTCTATCCTTTTTTTTTTTCTCACAAATACTCCTCTTCTGTTTGTCTGCCTGTGCTGCTTCCATATCTCTGATACCTTCCTCTTATTCCACCTCCTTCCAACTCTTACTTTGACTGCTTGGTGGATTCTGACATTTAGCATCTTCCACCCCAATTCCTCCTCTTTTACAACCCCCTCTAAACAATTATCTTCCCACAGTCTGTCATCTTCCCTCACAATTTCCCAAAATAATGCATTGACTGACAAATATTTCCATGATCTAACCATCTTGTGTTTGTGACAACTCCAAAATGAACTGCCTTGTCCAGCCATGAATCCAGTCTTTCAGTGGTCTTCTGTTATGAATTCTCCCCATGCCATCCTCTTTGCTGTCAATCAGCTTTTCTGGGTATGAACAGCCTGAATTTCCTCTTTGGTTTTCTTTGCACCACCATCTGCACTCCCAGTTACTTCTCATCATGCTGCTTCTCACAGTTCCCCCCCCCCATTCCCCCAACCAAGTTCCTAACCCTCTTTCACCCCTTTCAAGATTCCCAACATATATTCCAGCTCACACTGTTATCACTGAGTTTCAATATTCATATCAGGGATATGAAGCAACCAGCCCAGGATTAAAAAAATAGAGCAGAAATTCAGGGGATGGCTTGTGAAGCATGCAGCTTTTAGCAATCATGGGCAATGACATTTTGAGGCTGCTCTGCTCAACCAAAAGGCTGGAGGCATCTCCCTTGGGACGGTAATTGAGGAACCAATGCTCTCTTGCCAACAGACTCTCTTTCCTAGTCTCTGCCAAAGAGACATGACTTGGATGTTATCCTTCCTCAATGCCTTGAAATCCAGGCATACTGAGGATTCATTTTCCCTCTTGTTCAGGTTTTAATTCAACCTCTCTGACCACAACAGGTGGTGATTTTGGAATCGTGTACTGAAGAGGTGCTCATTGCTGTTCTCACAGGACGTTGTATTTGTAGTCCAGCAGCAGATGTTTAGTACTATATATATTTTCCCCATTCATTTTAAGTGCATATTTAGCACAAGGCATTGTTCTCCTTTCAGTGTCTTCTACATTTGCTCATTTTTTAATTTGCTTAATACTGCACTGCTGAATTGACCATTCCCCTGTGTCCTACCAAACTCATACCTAAATTTGCACATGCTTGTGCCTGATTCCTCCTCTAAACACTGTCACTTGCATAGAACAATGCTGCCATGAAAGGAGCATATAGAGAGTATAGGGACAAGGAAAATGATGAGAAAGTTTCTGTCTCATTTATTTTTTCCTTCTAAGCATGCAAATAATGATGGGTCATGGGTCAGTTGCATTGCTGAAGTTGCTGGCTAGGTTCACAGAGTGTCAAAGGGCAGAAGAATAGAAGAAATGAGAATGGCAGCTGATGACAAATCTGTGTAATGGGAAATCTTTCCAAACCAATTTCTATAGGCACATTTGAGTACTTACACATTCCAGGAATAATCAGTTTATCTCTCTGTGGAAAGGTTGGAGTCCTCCCCTCCATGTCCGTCTCCAAAGCAGCTTCTTCAGGCTGTAGCCCTGCTGAGAAACCAAAACATTTTTCCTGAGCACTGGAAGAGCTCCCCATGCAAATCCCCTGCATTGTAGGAATCATATGAAGAGCTGGATTCGGATTTGAATGCCTGCACAGGCCAGAAGAGCTGATACAGCCAATAGTGTGAACATTCAAACCTGTCCTGTGGTTGTGCTTAAGCGGGATATCCATGTCACAATCCCAGTTGTAAGAGAAAGGCATCCTTTAAAGAACACAGCAAAGGGAATAGCAACAGCCTTTCCTAAAGCATGATTAAAGCCAGGAAAAGTGTAACAGCGGCCCTCACTTACTCTGTAAACCTGTTCCTTGAGTATCTTTTAGATGTTGGCTTATCTATTCAAACATTGAGAACTGAGCTATTTTGTTTGTTGTTTTTCTTGTATTTTTCTTATGTATTTATATACAATTAATTTCCCAGACTGGTTTTGCAGGGAGCAGAGAAACAACATGAGTCAAGTCAATAAATTGTTCCAGAGTAAGTAACCTGCTATGCCATGGAAAGCTGGATCTGTTCTTTCTTTACTGATGTGGAAGTCTGAAGTCTTGAGTATATATACATAGGCTGTGCACTTCCAGAGTGCAAAACTGGAACAGAATTATCTGATATTCCTGGCAGGAGGAAGATTTTATGCTTTTTACCTCTACCAAGCCAACCCAGGAGAAAGAGAGGGATTTTGCAGTGCCTTTCTCGAGCCATGAGAACCAATGTCAGGTCCATTAGCCTGATTTTCATATTCCCCAATTTGATTAGAAGTGCTAGCAGTTGGGAAAAAATGTCCTTGGGCTAATAACCACAGCAAATTTGATAAGGGAGCAACAGAAAGGCACTTGCTGCACAGCCTCACAAGTACCACTCTCAGAGACAATGATATTGCTTGTTTCAGTCTTCATAATAGTACATGGAATATGATTAATATTTAGTTCTTCGTGATGATGCTACTAACCTGGACTGCAGTTTGGAATAGCTGAGTCTCTGAAGTGAGCACATGAGGGGTTTTTTCAGGTTGTTCAGTTTTGATGATTTTTTTTGGGGGGGGGGACACACTGGGGTTTGGTTTGCCTTTTTTCTTTCTTTTTTTTTTTTTAAGAAAAAAAAAAAAAACAAATAAAAAAGATTGATGTGATGTGAACACAGCCTTAGGGACAGCAATATAGATTGTGCATCTTGGCTCAATAACTCCTGTGCCAGGAGAGAGACAGTGAAATCAGTTGGAGACCTGAGCATGGTATGAGGGCATTATATAGCCCATGGATATTTTTTTCTTGACCTCTTCTTTACTTCTTCTCTGCCTGCATGAGTGTGCTTGAAATGAGAAGTGAAACTGGCCCAAAGTACAAACCTTACATTTCCATTCTTTGAAAAAGTTCTAGCTCTCGGTTCCATCTGTGCAAGTCAAAACCCATGGCTGGATAATACTCAAGACCTTATTAAAAAAAAATAAGCTGAATTATATGCAAATTAGGGTTTCATTGTCTTTCATCTCATAAAGCCTAATAACATTACAGATGACAACCTTCTTACCAAAAATAGTTTCTAATACAAATTGCCTTTGACTATATTTACAATGTCACTTTTAATCAAGTAAATTGTCAGGCTATTGCACTTCTGTGATCTACATTACACAAAAAGTATAATGAAGGGGGAAGTGGGTGCAAGTGCTTTCAGCTTTAACTGGCTGCCCATTTCATGCCAATTACTGCCTATTCAGTAAGCTTACCCTTCTGTTCTTTGAAAACTCCTAGATATAAATATATGGATTCCTCTGAAGGAGACACAGTGCAGAAAAAGCTTATTCCATTTACCAAGAACATTTGTCTTCATAATTACAATTGCTTTTTGTACTCCTATGCAATTAGTAAATACAAGCTAAAAATAGTTACTTGAATGCAATGTGGTCCCTGACTGTTTCTTTATTATGTCATTTTTAGGATAGTTCACTGTTCCATTTATTTGTAAGTTAACAGCTTTATTCAGATGGTTTTATCCCTGCAGCTGCATTTTGACTCAGTGCACTCACTCTCATCTACTACATCTACATGTGCATCTCCTACAGGACACAGGTAATACCTGCCATGCTGCGCCCTGTTCTCAGGATTCAGATAACACACTACAGCTCAGGCACACACACTGGCATGCTTGCTATGGTTTCTCCCTGGGCATGTTGAGACAGAGGTTTTCAAGGAAAGGTCCAAGTGTTTCCACAGTCTGTGCTTTTTTTTGTTGGTGGTACTGTTTTTTCTTTTGTGCTCTATACAGAAGCAGCAAGCATTTGAAAGCATAATACTAGCCCTGAGACTGAGGCTATCAAAAGCAGATGATTCCCATCATCTTGCACAGCTGCCTGCTCTTGCTTACAATGCTTTTAGGAGCTTGCACTATCCAAACTCTCTGTCTGCAGGTACTGCTGTTGCAGGTTTGCACAGTGCCTCAAGTACATAAGCTCTCTGCAAAGCCAAAACTGAAAGAGTTACACTACCATTCAAAAGGAGAAAGCACCAATGCAAAAGCTGCTGGGAAATCTGCATCACTATATAGCCTATCACTATATCACTATAGGCCCCAAATGGGGAGAGAGTCCCAATGTTTTCCCTCAATGCTGGCTGGGTGGAAGCAGAAGGGAAACTATATTTGCTGACCACCACAATAGTAGGGCTGGATCCTCAGCTGGTGGACATCATTGTAGTTTTACTAGAAGCAAAGGACATGGCTGATTTACACAAGCTGTGGAAGATCAAAATCAGGAATAATGAGTCCAGGCATCCAGTCTCATTCACTATATGAAGTAGTTCTGAGAGCAATGAAGCTAAAGTCCTCCAGTTTCAATGTGTGGGTCCTCTGATAGCTGGAAAAAGTGAATTTATTAACCATTTCCTCTCTTGGTTATTAATCAAATTTCTTCCCTAAAGCCAGCTGCCTATTTCCACAAAAGCTGTAGGAACTTCTCATAGTTCTATTGCCAAACGCAGCTGAAATCAGCTATTGGGTTTAAATTACTGAAGGACTGACACATAGATACAGAGACATGTGTACATCTTAGAAGGTGGTCTAAAAAACGGTATAAGCACTAAATGTTTCAGGTCATAAAAAAGCATTATTCTTTCATCTTTGTTGATTCTTCTTTACTCAAAAGAGTAAAGAAGACTCAAAAGGAACTCAAAGGAACTCAAAAGAGTTCCTGCCACCAGAACAGAATTATTTCAGCTAGAGAATGTATATGTTCAATTTTAAGCTTGTGCTTGAAATGACTCAAAGCCTGGTGAAATACTGGCCTGTGGAAAAGAACACAACATAAATGCAAAGAACAAGAGCCTTAATCTGAGGAAATCAGGGATAAATCCCAGCTGGTTCAAATGGATCAGAGATCTTCTTCCCAGGTTTTGAATCTTGAGCTTGGTTTTCAGATATCTATAAAAGGCCTAGTCCCTTCTGACTTCTCAAATCCAAGTATGGTGGAGCAGTTGGCCTTGACCTGGAATTTTGCCTTTGAGATTTGGACAGCTTCAGGTAACGCTGTGCTTCTTGACTTCCATGGTTTTTTGCTAATGGAAGTGAGCAGAAGGCAAGCGGCCAAAGGTTACAAACAGCCCTCGGAGCATGAAGAAAAGACCTAGCATTTATATGCAAGTGTCATGAAGGCTCTTGCAAAATGCCTATTTATGGTCCTTTGAAGCAAGCCTGAATGTCTGTTTGAAATAGCTATCTTTAGGTATTTTTTGCACGTGAACAAGTGGACTTGACAGTAACTAGTAGAGGGATTTCTACTTCATGTTGATGTCGTTAGCTGGTTTCTTAATGCAGTGGCTAGATCAAGACAATGGGGGAGGATCACTGTAGATTTTGGGCTGACCTGAAGCAAATCGTACCTTTTCACAAGATCTTAAAAATACTTTCACATTGAACCCAAAATGAAACCTCTATTTCTAATGTGATTTTTTATTTGATCTCATTTTACTTTACTGTCAGTATTTCCTCAAAAGGAAAGTTCAAAGTGCTTCAGTTTGAAATGAGCCATCATGCTTTCATTCACATTTTCTTCTAGCTGTTGCTTTCCACTTATTTCAGCACAAATCTGAGTATAATTTCTGCCCACTCAGAACTTGTGTTTTGGGGGAAATAACTGAGCTTTGAAGTAAGTTTAGCTTTGAATCATGTGTGGCTTTACCTCAACAGAAAGAAGCAACTCAAATCTGCAGGAAACTAAACCCCTGCAAGTATAGTAGGCAGTTATCAGAGGACCTGCAACAGTCCTGCTCTTGTTGACCAAGGGGTGCCAGCCCCACTCTTTGGTCCCTCTCCTGCCCAGCCACTTCTGCTGCCCTGTGGTAAGACAGGCCAGAGAACCAAATTGCTGAATACTAATATCACACTAAGGAAAGGAGCTCCTTGATGAAGCAGCATCAATCAGAGAGTTCCAAGGAGTAAAAAAAGGGAATTTCTTCTGTACCCTCTGAAGGCAAACTTTCAAAGCCAGGTTTGAAAAGGTTACTTCATGTGCAGAGCTTCTGTCATCCTCCTGGCAGTTCTGATCATAAATTGAGAGCTCCAAAATGAGGAAATAAAAGGTTTGATTATATGCACTAAATTTCTATGATACTTTTCATCTCTTTCCAACCACTGGACTCTGCTTCCTGAAAACTGCCTCGTAAAAATGTCTTGCGCATTATCTCCAAGATGTGTTAATTTGGCACATACCTTCCTGTGATAGGACCTGCAGCAGCACCCAGCTCAATGTCCTGACCCCATTCTGCCTCAAACCACCATGTTGCCATATCAAAGAGCCAAGTTCTTCTCCAGCAGGTCATGTCCTTTTTATTTAGTGCCCAGTTCTCCTCCAGTAATGTCCCCTCTGTTGCTGGGGGTACTAGCAGCCACTATCATCTCCTTCAGCAGTCATAATGTAGAGGTCACCCACAAAAAGTTGTTAGAGGCTGGCTACGGGACCACTAAGACAGACATTTCACCATCTTTGTGTTCTTTCTATTGTTTTATTAAGGTCGTTAATTCTCCCAGCCCCCTTAACATCTCTACCAATGGCTGATGCAACTGCTGAACTGCCCTTCCTCACTCCTCACCTTCCAAAAATCCCAGCATAAAAAATACAAAGCACATTTGAGTATCTGGGGAGGAAGGTCTCTCCTTCCCCAGGTCCAGTTCACTGAGGAAGTAAATACCAAGAATTATTCACACATCACACTAGTCCCTAAGAGTCACCGACAGTCCCTGTGGCAGACACATCAGTTCTGGCCTCAGGAAAACTGACTTCTAGCTTCAGTTTTCCTACAGATTTCTTTTAGGCAAGCCATTAAATTTGTCAGTGTCTCAGTTTGCTGATAGCTGAGTAGGGATAACAGTTGCTTTTCCCACCCCCTTGTACATGCAGTTTTGGCTTCTTAGGATCATTGCACACAGAGGTGCCTGAGCCAGGGGCAGCAGCAGCCCTGATGCCTCAGGAGCACTAGCATCGCACTCTTGCAAAGCCAAATGTTGCATTCCCATATTGTCTGTATAACAAACAATAAAAGTTGTCTGAATTAATGAGTTAGGAAACATACAAGGGAGAGGAATAACAAATTTAAAACCCCACAGTTCTAAAATTTTCTTGTGTGCTTAACCGCCGAACACTCAGAAATCTCAATTTTCACACTTTTTAGGGATTCATTTGCAATTTTTATCAGCCAACAACATTTGAAAAACGTTTGCAGCTACAACCATTAAGCACTGGCTTAACTAGAATGTTAAAATGTAGCTCATGGATGAAAACATACACACATGCATTCGCCCCCTTGTCACTCACGTGAAGTTTTTTCACACAGGTTAGTTGTGTGTTACTTCTGTTGCTTTTTATAGAACAACTATTTTTATTTATAATAGTCCTGCTTTTCTTATTGAGAATAATATTCTGCAGAGCAAATGAAATATGCATTAAAATACTATAAAAGCTACAGAATAAGAAATACAGTATCAGATTAATAGTTGGATAGCACCTATTTTTTCCTACATGCAAAGAATTTAGAACATTAAAGAGGAAAGAACAAAAGAATGAAGTTACGATATCTAATATTCCTTTTCTTCAGGAAAAAATAATGCAGGACTAATTTTCTCAAATCCCAAAAGAGTGAAAAAAGCGTCCTCTCTGCTCTTTCTCAATGTAATTTTTATTCTTTCGATAAATTAAAAAGAATTTCATATCCTTTTTCATTATAGTTTGAATAATAAACACAGGCAGAAGCTTCTGGGGATTACATGCTAAACAGAAAGGCACACAAATGATATGTGGCAATTCCCAACTTGTGAATGCACAAAGACTGGGGACAGTGCCGCTGGAGCAGAGATCAGCCAGCAGCCCCAAAACAGCCAGTCACTTCCTCTCCTGCTCCTCAGCTCACTGGACTCTGCAAATCCTTCAGTTACCATTTCTCCAACTGGAAAACAAGTGACTTTGTCTCCTTTCAGATAACGCTGCTGCTGCCATTCCTCTGTGGAGTTCTGCCTTTGTGAGCTATCTGATGTTTATCCAGTGCCTCAAACCCTGAAAGCTGGAAACCTGCCCATGCAACTCTCTGGTTTCTGTCATTGCACTGAGTTCACGGTCCTGGTGCTTGTGCAGCGGAAAAGTTCCTCCTTCTTGAGGAGATTAAATTAGACCTTTTCACCCCCAAATGTTTCTAAGGGCTTGAAACTGGGCCCTGAACTACTGCACTATAGGGCTTTCTTTTTGCCAAATTATAGCTGCTGGCTATAATGCTGAGCCTGACCTGCATCATGTCAAAGCTCTCATTATTTTACCATGAGAAAACATTAGGAGTAACAGTAGAAATGCACTGGCTTCTTCAGGGGCAAAGCCACTAGCTTTCTAATGAGCTAGGTTTTTGTCTTAAGGCCAAATCCTCAGTATTGAGTTGTGGGTCATTTCAGCAAAGGAGAGATCTCAAGGGACTCAGCAGTACAATATGAACCCTTATCAAAGAGCACAGAGATGATCTTGAAGAACTGATAGTTTGGGAAAAAAGGAACAGCAACAGAGACTCCCCAGCATGACGAGTTCTGCCTGCCATCAAGAGGAAACTGGGCTGGCTTGCATGAGAGTGGAGGAGAGCTTCTCAAGCATCTTCATTGACACACAACACTGGCCAAACGTGCACTAAGAGATCCTAGACTCCTTTTCACTCACATCACGTATTTGCAAATAGGGCTAAGCAAGAAACCACTCTTTTCAGTCCCAGAACATGGCAAGCTTTCCAATATGCTTTCCATATTTGCAAGCAAATAGATCAATTTGTTTCACAAGCCTTCTCCTGTCTCCATTCAGCTGCCAGAAGGATGATCTCAAGATAAAGTGTGCCAGACAACAGAGAATATTTTTTCAGGGAAAAAGCAATGCAGTTATAGAAACAGCTTATAACAGTCAAGAGGTGCCATCGTCCCCTTAAGCCTTTTAATTTACAAAAGTCTAATTAGGAAGACTTAATGTATAGCATGCATAAGAAAGCTGAAACTTCTAACAAAACACTCTCAGTACCATTTTCTTCATGCTTCATTAATAAAGAACAAGATGTCTCTAGACTTTCTGTAACATATGCACAGAGCTATTTCAAACCAGACTGAGATTCTTTTGAAATGAGGGTTATAATATACTCAAGCAATAACAATGCATTTTTTTTTATTGCTTTGCTTGTAAAGTTGTTTCCATGTTGTGCTAGGACAAAGTTATTTGTCATTTTTGCAAAGTATAGCTTGTTACTTTAATGGTTTTTAGGACCTTTCTATTTCAGCTATCGATTCAAGGTTGAGTGTAGCCTACAGCAGAGCTGAGCTTGGGGAATCAGAGTGCAAGATGAAGACTTGTATTTTTCTATAGAAATTATAAGTTTTCATAAAAATTAGAGACACAGAAAAACAAAGTTTTGATTTATCTTCTAAATCATATATAACAAACAGGGATCTGTGCCATCAGGTCACAGAATACCAAATGGGATTTCAAGCTCTTCCAAATTTGCTTGTCTTGTTCAGACTACAAACAAAATAGTTAATTCATTGGATAGGTCTGAAACAAAGAATCTCCATGGAAAATGCAACCTTTATAATTTCTACCACAGACTCGATCAGCAAACTAATGATGTGTCCTGTTTCGTCTTCAGATGCAAAAATGCCGTTCTTACCACTGCATTGAAGAGTAGGGCTGTAGCAGTCTGGGAAAAAGAAATGTCTGCCCTGATACTGCTACATGAGGGAAGAGTATCTGCAGAACTGAAGAATTTCATTTTTCATATCCATTTCCAGAAGGAATCAGACAGAGGCAATTCCCTAGGTGATCTTTTCACTGAACAGAGTGCTTCTTTGTGTGGGCAAAGGGGAATCAAAATGATCTCATGAGTATGAAATATTTGATAATGAGGCAATCTGGGGGGACAACATACGCCCAGGAGATTAAAAAAAAATAAATCTACTAGCTTTCAAAATGCATGCATGCTTCTACTGTGGGGTGTTAAATCGCATTACAACTATTGAGACATCAATGTTCACCAATGTTTGCAATTCAAATATAAGCATAGAGTGGAAAATGGTGAAACTATTTAAAGGTGTCAGTGTATGGATCTGTAAGCAGAGGTTTGTGTATAATTTGATAGCTATTTCTTTCTTGTTAATGCTTATGATGGCCTGTGATGTTCCATGTGATACGAGTCGTATCTGATGGGTAAATGGAACCAAATCAGTGTTTTGCAAATACAGGATATTTTCATATTTGGCCAGTGGAACAAAAAGACTTCCTAGAGTGAGCATGCTATTAAAATGCTAATAGACTGTATTTGAGAAAGCTTACTCAAGTCTCAGCAGGAAACATATGTGCCATTTATATATGAAAGATCTAGATATGGTTTTTAACATAAAAGGGTTTCCCTTTCCATGGAATTGCAAGAACCTTTAGAAAAGACCCAGAATAATGGGATAAGCCCCATGCAAATGAAGAAAAATATGTGGAGGGCTAATGAACTTCATTATGTTGAAATACAGATATAATTGTGAGCATGAAGTATGTGCATATAATGTGCTAGCAACCTTTTACGTTTCACGTTCTAAGAGGAAATCAGCCTAGTGAACTACTGGTGAAAAACACTATAAATACTGTCACAATATGCTTCATCCCATCAGAGATTTTAACCTAAAGACGTCAGAGTTTGATTTGTGTGTGTTTGTTTCATTTGCTTCTGGATAGTTCTGCAGCTCAGTCCTCCAAATTACTCAATACTGAAGGACTGATCAGGTGGTGGTAGGGATTTTGCCCATGACAGGAGAGGCAAACAGCAAGAAAAGAAATGGGAGCACAGCTATGATTGAAATGGAGAGGATCTGTATATGGATACCTGCCACCACTGTACAGGGGAGCAGGCAGGGCACTGAGCAGAGCTGACATCAGATAAGGTCACAAGCGAGGCACTTACTGTATATTGCATGGCATTCAGTGATGAGCACCACCTTCCGGACATCAGGATGTGTGTCTGAGAACTGCTGTGAGCTGTAACGCAAAGTTCAGAATGAGAAAATAAAGATCTTGATGTACCACTCAGTCCCTGGTGAATTCATGAGCAAAGTGGCACTGGCTTCAGCGGGATTTGTTCTATATCCAATAATTGAACTGAACTGAAGATGGCAGGGTCAAAGAAAGCAGAGAATTCAAGAAGCCTATAAAAACAAGGTCCACATTTGCTGGAGTGCTGCAACCTTCCAGAAATGTAATTAAACAAACAGGCAAGGAGTGTTTGGGATTGAAATCTCTGTTTAAACATCCGTTGTTACTTTATTTGAATATCAGAGTGGAAAATAGAGTTCACATGTTGAAAAAGGCCAGAAAACTCCTTTTGTCTTCTTTTTTGTCCTTTCTTTGTTTGTTTTGTTCACTCATTCTGAACACTGAATAAACATAACATGAATTGGATTGGTCAGTAGGGTGACAGGATTTGAACTCTTCCATTTGGAAACAAATTCTTTGCCGAAACCAAATTCTTTTACTCTGGCTTATACATTCCCAGCTCAATAGAAATAAAATACACAAGCTCAACTCACTGACAAATGGCTTGGATATTCAAAAGTATCTGTGTCTCAGAAACATTTAATAAGCAGTTTGGATTATTCTATGTTTTGGCTCCTTTTACCCTGAAGTGTATGTACATCAATTATTTTATGCAAATGTCAGTACAATCCATTGCCATCAGCTTAACACATTTCCTCCAAATGGTTGGACCCCCACTGTAGGGAGAGCAGAAGGCTTAAGACTTCTCCCAGTGACTGAAAAAATAGCAAAACAAAAAAATGGAGGAGAAGATGAGAAATTATTTAGCTCATGGATTTGTTTTGCTTTCCTGAAACAAAATAATTCTAGATTCTGCTTACTGGAAATCTACTTGGTTAAGAAACATTTAAATGAAAACTGCATAAGGCTGTTTTGCTTTGTTGGCTTTTTGTTGCTTAGGCTTTTTGGAAAGGTTTACAGTGGAATTACAAAATCAAAATAAGCAATAGTTTAGCATTTTGCAGAATCACATGGAAAAACAAGACATTCTGATTAAGAAGGCTAAATCCCACAGAGTTTATTGGGAACTTTTGGATGAACATTTTTTTGCTAGAAAATGACATAAAAATCTCTTTCTCTAGATACATATTGGTAGTGAGCAATTTTTATGTGAAATGTCCCCCCATATACCCATCCTAACCACTGCCTCCATGGCTTCTGGGTCCAAAGGACTTCCAAGACTGATGGTTGCAGACCTGTGATACCAGCTCAGTGCTACGCAATCACAGATGAATGGCCCAATTTACTTCTTGACCTGGCAGCATTCCTCGTAAGACCTTGTCAAACCTCAACACACCCTCACTGAAACTGCAGCTATTGGAGCTAACAGGGTCTTTCTGGGAGCCCACAAAGACAGGGCTCAGCTATTGTATTTGCAAAAGGGAAACAGCAACTGTGTGAATCTTAAGTGGAGTTAAGGATGTGGGAAAGTCTCAATCTGCTAACAGTACTGGCTCAGAGGAGAGCTCCAGATTATCTTCCCTGGTGCAGAGCAGAGGATCTGGCAGGAGCTGCTAACCAAGCCCAGTTTGGCCATGTTCAGAAGCTTCCCTGCTCTTACTGTTGTGACAGCTTTGGTGTGCTGGTGGCCAAGAGTATCCGTCCCATGACCTTCATTCCTGATCCTGCTACTGTCCCCATAGGAAGGGTTTCCCTTGTCTATATATCGTTTTTCCCTCCTGCCATTCTGGTGTGATATTTACCTTGGGAGTGTGTGTGTGTATAACATATTAAAACTATGCCTGTTTCTCTTGTGTGGGTACCTGCAGAGACAAGCACTATGGAGCCCTGACCTCATCTGAGGCCTGAAGACATACACTCCTTTAATGTAACTGTCTCTTAGAAAATACACAACAAACAGACCAGAGGAAACTAATTTTCTGCTTTCTATTTAAATACACTGCCATTCAAAAGGCAGGATCCTTTCATCATCTGTCTTTCCCATGTACAATGTTCAAGCAATTACAAGTAGAAAAAAAGCTGAAGTTGTGCAGTAGTTTCAGCAACTTAAGTTCATGTTCCCAGAGCCAGTGTCCCTGGCAGCTGGCTGAAGTCAAAGCCAATGGCTAGAAAATCTTCCCAGAGAATCACTGGAAATCACCATTTCCAGGATGAGGTGTACGTGCTGCCAGTCATGAGGTTAAGCTCTTACACGAGCCATGGAAGTTTGAATGACAATGAAAGTACAGAAGTATTTCCCCAACTTGTGCTATAGGTTTATGTATTAAATTAATGCACATGTGTACCCTAGAAGCCTTGACTGGGAAAAGCCACACAGTGGCATATTGATCTGAATTACTATTTTGCAATAGGTTTGTATTTTTTTTGCCAGTAGGCTTTAATTATACTGATATAACAGCACTGTCAAGGTGCCCATTTCACTTGTATCAGCATCCTATCATCTTGAACATATTTTTTCAGTAACAGCAATACTGAACACAGAAAACATTAAGTACATCTTACTAACCAGAAGGCATTCCTCTAATCCAGATATTCCTTCTATAATGAAAACCACTTAAGAAATAGCTTTAATTTTGTTGCTAAGTCAGTACAATCTGCCGCGTACACAGAGCAAACATGAGTCAGTCTCAGTTTACACTTTCTAGGCTTTTTTGGAATGTGTAGAAGTACAGCACTTAATTGCTGCTGTTTAAAGAAAATGTGAAAATCTATTTTGACATATATGCTGGGTAGCTGTGAGTTAAACACAGAGAATATAATATGTAGTGGGTGGGAGTTTCAGATGACTAGTAAATAACAGAAGTGTAGTGATTTGCCCTTTTAAAAAACAGAGGATATGTTATTAAATTGCATGAGAGATGACAAGAGAAAAAGAGAAAATGCAATTAGCTTTTATTAGAATCCAGATGGTGCCTAGATGATGTCGTGGCCACAAGTAGCACACATACAACCTTGCACTTGGTGCCGCTGAGGGTGTAAAAACCGAATGGTCTGTTATTCTCATGTTCCTCATTAAAAGTCTAAGGTAACCTGGCTCTTACCCCTGCACAGAAATGAGGGAAAAAACAGTGCATAATCTGAGTGCTCTCAGTGTAATAGTACCTCACCAACAACTTTAAAATCACTATTTTGAAAACAACTTGGGTTTGGTTTTTGGCTTAGGTGCTATTTTTGGGTTTTGTTTGTTTTTTTTAGTTTTCAGTAGACATTATCCTTTAGAAGAGAATTTGCTTTTTACAGTTTGTTTTACACTTTCCTCATTCAAGAAACTACATAGTTTAAGAAAGCACGTGGTTTTGTCTCACTCGGTTATAACTGACCCCAGTATACCTGAAACAGCATTTTAAGTATCACTGTTAAGTATTGTATAGGTCACAGAAGAAGCCATTTTCTAACACAGTTCAAGCTTTAATCCTCATTTTATAAAGGGGGGCAGAGAAGAGTTTCAGAGACTACTTAAAATAGCACTAGACAAATACTCGAGACAAGAGCTGTGTGATTTCTCTCTCATGTTAAAAGCAGTCCTTGTCTGGCCTGTTCCTTTCCAGTAGGGTCCAGATGTCTTCAGCCCCTTTCAAAACAGGAATAAAACAAAACCACTGATCCCAGCAAATTAATTTTCCAGGCAGTAACTGGTGACCTGCTCGGTTGTCTCACAGAGTGGCCTGGCAGCATCTCTCTGCCAGGCTCAGCCATGGTAACATGCCCTAGATGACCCAACCAGCTGAGGATTGTACACACATATTCCTATGCATGCACATACACACCTTTATGTGGGTATATAGAGGACAGTTTCAGAGTTGCAGAAGAGCTGTGCTACCTTTAAGAAATTAGTTTTGTTAACATACCTTACCTTATATGATTTTAATACCTTTTTTTTAACTGCAGTTAGTGTCTTTAAACAAAATCATAACAACCGCTAATCACTGGCAACCAGGTTATGTACACAAAGGAAAATAAAAGCCTCAGAATACATATTAGCTTCTGGACTACAATGTTTACAGAACCTCCAGTATTTTGATCTGTGCACATCCCTAATATACCAAATGCTAAAATTCCAAAACAACTGCCAAAGCTTACATTTGGCTTGATTATTTCCTTGTTTATCATGGTTAGCATTCCCAAGATAAGAGATAATGTTGCAAGCTCAATAACCACAGAGAGTTTTGAAGACACACTTAAAGAGAAACACAGCTATTTTCCTAAAACATGGTTCAAAAGGAAACTGGCGTGAAACTTGGTAGATTTTAATGGAGTAACGCACAGCAATGCTCTGGTCTCACTCACAAAAAATTCTACCTGATTTATATCCCAAGTAGATAGATGAAAAACTGAAATGGTTCCTTCACATTGGCATTTGTCTTTTACCTACTAAAACTGTATTTCAGCTGTCTTTTTATATATCATTGTAAAATCATTCCTGAAATTCCACCAGTAACTAATTTTTTGCATGCAGTCACAAAGATCTCAACAGAATTGGAAACATCTTGTCCATTTTCTCATAAATCTGGATTAGTGACATAGAAATAGCGATTATTGTATTGCTGTTACAAGCTACCCATAAAGGTATCAATGAGTTGATAGGACTTACTGCCACAAGCCCCGGCTAGACTGAAAAGCTTAGCAGTATTCAAACAGGTTAGTGCTTTGTTCACTGAACAAGAATTTGCAGATATAAACACATACCAAAAGGTTTTTGCTGGAGACAAAAAAGGCCACACTTCACATCAAGACAGCACCACATGGTTGGGACTTAGAAAGAAACAACAGAGTCAAAAGGGTCCATTGCAAGCTTTTTCCTCTTTCAAAGCATTCCCCTCAAGCTTTTGCTAGCTCTGGGATGGATTAGATGGTTGATTGCTCTTCATGAACATAGCAATCTCCAGATTCGTAGAGAGCCTTATTGTTCACCATCACTCTTGGCACAGTGCATCTGGCATGTCTGCAGTTGGATAGCACTCTATAAACAGGTGAACCAGACATGTGAAAAGTTAATATTCTGCTGTTGTGACAGCATAATTATCTCTAATAATAAAGGAAAACAGCTGGTTCAAATAGTCTTTCACTTAGAAAGTGTTTGCATCATTATATTTTGACTTTTATCATCTGTTTTCTGGATAAACTCCCAATGTGGTTTATGGTTCTGCAAAATGGTAACATCTTATTTTATGAATGACAGACAGATGGGCTTTGCTGCAAGGCTTATTGATAGTAAAGCACGTAAGACTGTTCAAGATGCTTAACTGCAAGAAATACTGGAGATAACAAAATATTGCCTTCTCCCACTTTCCAAGACTCCTGTTACTTATTGTCACTAGTTTCAAGTTTTCTCTTTTTAAGTATTCAGTATTATCACCTGAAAACCCTAAAACTTTCTGATTTTTGTTCCAGCGCACAGAGAGGAAGGGACAGCTGTTTTACAATCAATTGAAAGCCAGTGGAGATGTAGTCCAGATTTCAGAGTAAGGTCTGTTTGTAGGAGATTTGTATGTCATTCATCTCTTTCTCTCCCTGCCTCCCTCCCACCCCCAGCAATCATCTAATTGGATTTTCATGTCCAAATCCTGTTCTCTTAATCAAAAGGCAAACAAAATCAATCTTATGGGTTCCCAGAATCCAAGGGAAGCTTTTAGTCCTAAAGCACTGAGAGACTTACTCTGCAAAGCTCCTCTGTCAGACCCAGCTTACTAAATTAGTTAACCCTTGTCTCTAAAAGCCAAAGTAATCATTCATGAGATCTGCTGCAGTAATGTTACTTTTTATGGTATTAGGAAAGGTTTTATTTTCTCAAACATTTACAAAATCCATGCATTTGACTCAGGGCAAATGGTTGGGGAATTCTTCAGTTGTTTTTTTTAACTGTTATCAAAACTTAAGCATTTGGAAGCAGATACTTCAAATACATGGTGATAGCATGTAACATTCAACCAGGAAAGCATCAAAAATGCATTTTTGTAATTGCCAGATATTTAGTCTGACAGACCAGATCCTTGAAACTGGAAATTCAGCTCTGCTTCTGTCTTCCTTTAAAACCATCTATGTCTTAGGACATAAAGCAAGGGCTGGGTGCTTCCCCACATTGCTTTCACTTGGTTGCACTCTTCCAGCAGTGCAGAGCTGCTTCACCTCTAAAACCCTCCAGAGTGATGCAGCAGAGGTGGAGCATAGCTGTGCTCCATGATTTCCAGATAGAAAAGTGTGCAACAATAACTGAAACCCCAACTCCCAGCTGCTACACCAGCTTTCCAAGGTGCTAGGGAGCTGGGAGTCAGTCTGCATGGTCCCCAGATCCATCAGCCACAAAGAAAAGACACAGAAAGTGAATTAATCTTGCTCAGATTTTGTACTGACAAGTCTATATGGAGTCTTGTGAGAGACACAACTGCAGTACTCCGTGAGCAAAGGTGATTTTAAAGGCTGCACAGTTTCCCACAGAACACAACAATTTGAAATCATCTGTATATGGACTGCAGTAAACGGCTGGAAACCATTTCTCATGTAGGAAATTGAGACTTCTGGTAGTTAATAAAGTGGTGAATGTTTGCACAAAGCTATGTGGTAAAGGTATTAAATGATGATTCATTGGGAAAATTTACAGCTTCCAGTTGTGTCCAGTTGTTCAGTGTTCTCTATGCGCAGTGCTGCTCCCCAGGACAGCCTGCACATTCACCTGCAGCATCAACAACGGTGAGTTGCAGAACAGTGTGGGCATCTGTTTGTTTCTTCCCTTTTCTGTATCTTCACTGAAAAAAGAAAACATTTTTAGCAACAAAATTAATTCCTTGTAAAAGTCCCTGGGAGTTTCTGGCATCCCAAGTGAAGTGCCAACACTAGATGTGAGGGAGCACAAACACTAGCAGCAGCCTGGATGGACGTAGCCCATGGTGTTCTCTGCCTCCAACTTATAGTCAGCATCCCTTAGCATTTGGAAATGGCCTAAACCACAAGTTTTTGACTGGGATGTACCATACACGCATGGTTCATACTGGGGAGGACAGCAAACAGCATTTTGCTCTCCTTCAGCCCTCTCCTCAGCAAGTGATAAACACAGTTGAGCAGATCTCATTTTCGATCCTTCACAAATTACAGTTAGGAAGCTCACAGAAGGAAACAGACCAGGTAGAATGCAAGAGCACAGTCAGACAGTGCTGCACATCACCTGCTGCAGCAGCCCAGGGACTACTCTGGATTGTGCAGGTGGATCCAGACCAACTGCTGCAGGGGCTACAGGCCCCTCTGTATTGGGTAGTGCATACGATGCTTCATGCCCTTGTATTGCTACGTAGTGCATATGATGCATAGTGTTTGTGCACCTTAGCTGAGGTGGCTTTAAAGATGAAACTGGCAAAGCAAAGCCTTAGGCTGGTGGACACGTTTTTTCATGGGAATGCTTCTCTAGGTCTTGTGTTTGACATAAGAAATATGAGCTGGCACAGTTCAGGCCTTTAAAAAAATAGTGAGAAAAAGTGGCTATGAGATATAATTCATTGGGGCTGCTGAATTCTGTGATAGCTGAAAAACAGCTCAATTATACAATCCCACTGCTGCAATAAAAATCTGAATATCCATACTATGAGCTACGTCTATGCTGAAAAGGGAATAATGAGAGACTGTGCTATCCCAAGTGATGCTTAGTCAAAACCATATATTAAATTCTAGTATCAAGAATTCAGTGAAAATTATTCCATGGGAAAGTAATCAGGCATATATACCATTGATGTGTTACTGACATGTATACTAGCAGTGTGGAAAGTATGTTTTAGCTACCCCTTTCATTTGCCTGTGAAAAGAAGCAAGTTTCTTTTTTGTTCATCCAAATCCTTGAATATTCAAGTTGCTTAACTGAAAATGCTTCGAAGGAACAGACAGCAAAGAAAATGACAATGCATAACAGAAGGAGCTTCAAAGAATGCAAAGTTAAATTTTCAACATACTGCCAGTACCTCTTATAGAGAGAAGTCTTTGTCTGCAATAATATCAGTGCTTCTATTCTCCTCAAAAAGGACCTTACAAACACTGGCAGGAGCACAACCAATGAAAGCTACAATCTCACTTGTTTACTGCCACCAATGCGCAGCACTAACCCTGTCCCACACTATCCCTGTTATTATGCAGGGAAGAACTTGAAAACTGCACACTTCAAAGAATATAGCTGAAGTGGACACAGAAACAATACAACACAGGCACTGACATTAACCTCAGGTAACAAACCTTTATTTAAAACCAGATATTTACTTAAAACCTTTATAGTGACTGTTTTCTTACCATGCTCCAACATAGACCCCCAGTAACAAAGATGTAAAAAAATAAAAAGATGAAATTATACCTTTGTATGATTATGTTACTACAGGATCACCTTGCAACTGAGATTCGCCTGTGTCACAGATCCTAGAATCTCACTAGTTAGGGTGTGAGGAGCTCTGCTTTCCTTTGAATGTCTCTGACTCATCCTGGGGCTCTACTGCCATCTGAGCAATGAAGAAAATAATCTTTTTGCACATATTTTTGGTTGCTTTTCAACAGTGGTTGCCAACATGCTGTCTTTCTCAGCTTTCTCACTGAGAATCACCAGAAAGGAAGGCCCCTCTGTTATTCACTCCATCTCGATGAAGTGGCCCCCTGATGCTCAGCTTCTCTCAGACCAATGCTCAAATGAGAGCTCCGCTACCCTTTACTAGGCTGAAGTTACCCTTTCATATCTACAGGTTAGATTCAGCTCCAGACACCCTAACCAGGAATCTCAGAGTCATATTCATCTTTAGCTGTCTCATGAGAGAGCTCTTAAAGCATCACAATGATCACTGCATGGGGATCCAGTTGGGGTTAATCCCTGCTCACAACAACGACACACAGGAGACCTCTGGTCTTGGAGAGAAGACTCTAACCAGGACCCACCCAAGTAATTTAGGCCATCCTGTCCCAAATTTTTCAGTGGGTTGGAGGAAGTCTGCTTGAGCAAAAGCAAAGAAAATGACCTTTAAAAAGGAACAAAAGGAATTGTACAGATTGCTTATGGCTCGCGACAGACTCAAAGTGGCTGTATTGAGTGTCAGTATTGACTGCTGGCTGCAGTTCAACATTACAAGACAGACTGCCAGCTGAAAAAACACAACTTGATCCCAACAAAAATTCTTAACAATAATCTTTGCTGGAAAGTCACTGCGTAACTTTGGGAACCCTATAAAATTCCTCTAGGGAAGAATTTTGCTCATGCTGCAGCAAAGCCAGTGTTTCTTCTAGTACTGAGCACATACTTAGCAGCTTTATAACTTTTTGAAATGTGTTATATCAGGGCTTGTGACAAACTTCCTGATCTCTCTTTTACAGGATACATCTAATGTTTCAAGTCCATTACACAGATTCAGACTGCAAAATAGTTTCTCCAGGAATTGCCTGAATAAATCCAGCGAGACAAGTTCAGAAGCACTTAAAGCCAACAGACTGGGTCAGTAAGGACTGGGGTAGCCTAATCTGTGAGACTGCCTTTGTGATTCAAGGCAAACATGTAATTAAAGACATAAGTAGAAGATTTACGCACCCATTTATATAGTTACGTTATGAATTCCTCAGTGGGGTATGCGGAGTTGTACCTGAAAAAGCAGAAATCATCAGAGGCACAAAATGTTTGGTGTGTTTTATTGCATCTCATAGACTATTTCTATTGAAGGATAGCAGACAGGTTTGCAGCTTGTCTCTTCTGTTTGCCACCTGCATGCAGCAAGCATACGATTGCATGGGGCGGCTCCTGCTCTCCTGGGCAGGGGTACTGCTAGTGCAGGCTAGCAAGGGCAGAGCTAACACACATGGGAGCATAGGTGGAGCAGCTACTGAAAATGTTTTAGTTGAGAAGCAAAGGAGGCAGAACATGCAATAACATGTAGTACTGGAAAACACAGAGGCTTACTATAAAAAGCAACAGAAATTGAAAAGCCACACCTGAACAGGAGCCAGTAGCTCATGGATCTTCCTCTTTGGCAACTCCTTTGCATACATTAGAGTGGGAAAGCATTAATTATACTACAACAATCCATGCCTTCAAAAAAAAAAAAAACAAAGTCTATGCTATTTTCCCATGCTGTTGTCAGCCTTCATCCTAGTTCTGCAGTCATTATTATATTCAAAAACACACCCAGCATTTCAGCTGTAGCTGATGGAAACACCAACCTCACACTGAACACAGCCCACCTAAGTAAAAGAAACAGCTCCAGGCCTCTATCTTATTCCCACCAGGTCCTCTGCACTTCTAACCTCTCACCCCAGATGAAATAAGCAGATACCATATCCCAGGTTTGCAACAGACTCTGTATGAGCCTTATGGCTCATGCAATACGAATTGAGCATTTAATAGTCTGAAGAAGTGAAACCAAGTCCTATTCCAAATATTATTCACAGTACAGTAATCCATATCGTCCTAAGAGGAGCCATCAGCTCCATCATTCTGGTCATGCCATCATGTGCCCTGATAATGTCGCAATACAAAAAAATCCAAGTAAAATAGGAATATTAAAATCCACCATGTAAACTGCTGATGAACTTTATGACCTAAACTAGAGACAGTGCATAAGAGTAGGACAGGAAGAGGTAAGTTCAAAAGGGCATAGATAGAAGAAGATTTTAGCAAACTTATAATAGTTAGTTATTCAGATCCTAACTGAAACACATTTATGGGACTCCTGGAGACTATGTATTTTTAAAACGCAATATGCAACAGAAAATATAAAGTGCTGGGAACTTGAAAGCATATGTGGAGTGTGAAAGATGAAAGACTCAAGGGCATCCGTTCAACTGTTCAACGATTTCAGGGGCTGCTGTCTACAGAATGAGCCCTGATATAAGCCAGACACAAATGAGATTCGAAAATCAACAACTACGCATAAGTCTTCTATTAAAATAAAAATTTGCAGGTTACCCTGTGTTCAAAACTCAGCATCTCTTGTTGGCTCTGCCCTCAAAACACATCCGGTTATATTTATGTTTAGTGTGAATATTTGTGCCCATTTTTCATTTTAAATAAACAATATCTGCCTGATGATAAGGTGCACTGGAACACGTGTTCTTGAATGTTTATGTCCACTAACTTCTATATGAACTTAATATATCAGTCTTTGTTTTCATCAGTCTTGACCTGGTTTACAGGGATATAAATCAGAACAAATCAGGTTTAGGTGGCAGTAAAACCAGAACAATTTCAGTGGACATTAACTTTTAAAGCCTTTGCAGCTGACAACAGAGAAGAGTGCATATGAACAATTCTAGCTCCTGGACACCTGATACAACACTGTGAAAACATTAGTGGATCTTTAAACTGCGACACAAGCACAAAAAGAATAAATGAAATGAGAGGGATATTTCCATTCCACATGAGCTCACATTCTGTTTCAAATGCAGCTTAAATACCTCTGTGTACAAACAGGCCAATATCAAGCCATTCCTCAGATGAAGACATGTATTTGCAGCTTTCAGCAAGAAGTTCTGAGATTCTTTGTTCTCAGTCACACATTTGAGTGGTTTTAAAAGGTTGGCTTATTATCATGGTTGAGCATACTCCTGTGTTATAAATACAGCATTTGCTCCAGTAAAAAATTTTCAATTTACAAAAAATCAGATGAATTCAAAAGAGGGAGAACAAAAATTTGATTAACAGAGTTGATGAAAGCTATAAAAGCAATTATTCGTGTTAGTTACTCCTGAGGAAAGAAGTACTGAAATTTTATTCTAATACTCATTTATAGGAGTCAAAGATCCTTCTAATAAATTGTACCAACTGTCAAACAATGGATTGATAGTTCTGCCTCAGCATTCCCAACCTTAAGCATTTGCTGATGCCTTCCCACCCAGTCCTTGAGTACATTCACAGTATTATCTTTGGGGTACATTGTACAACAGTTCCTAAACCTGCACTGCTGCTGAAATCCCCATAATAAGCAAGCATGACATCACAATATTTGATGAAGTCAGTGATGATCTAAAATATTCTTCTCATGGTATCATGGTGGAAACAGGTAACAGACACGAAAATTAATGATTGAAAAAATTTAAGTGGTGTTCCCAAGGTCACACATTAAATTGTTTGCTACAGAGCTAGTCCAGCACCTTAGGAAATCCCAAGATGAGAAGAAATCAGCCAGTGTCTACATGTCCCAAAGATGTGATGAAGTGATGACTCCCCACAAAATACTATTTTCCTTGATTTCACTTTTCATTACAAAGACATGTAGCAGGGCTGAGATCTGGTTTGATTTACTTCAATCAAATCAAAGCAGTGCCCTGTACACCCAGCTGCAAGGGCAATAAATAAACAGAAATCACCTGTGGACTGGAAAACAGAGAGCAAAATGGGCAGAAATAGGGTGAAAGAATCTATTTTTAGAGCTTTGTGTGTACCTTCGGAGCAAGTTTTAAAAGCTGCAGAGGCTGAATGAAGAGACCAATACGATAGAGGCCTTTCAAAATGTCAGAATGTAGGATTAGAGACTTAGAGGAACACATCACAGTTTCGTGATAGTAAAATCACTTACGACATGAGGGAGGAGTAATGTTGAAACATAGAGCAATATTTCCTACAGTTTATTTATTAAAAGTACTTTGTTTTAGAAATAATCATCTGCGTTCACAGAAACTGCTCTTCTCCAGAGAACAAATGTAGTCTATTAGCTTCCCTGTATATATCCTGCATTGTTATATTGAGCAATACTTGAATCTAATTCTTCTGACACACAGTTATGAAAAAAGTAATTTTAAAACCTTAAAATATTTACAGAGCTAGTGAAACTTACACAATTAAAGTCTGAATCAAATTGTCATTTATATGTGGTATACAACAACAGATTGGTTAAATTCAAACAGTTAAAATAAAAGCAACAATAAAGTATCACCAGACAAGAGGAACCCGTTTTGTCTGCATCCAGCTGCTTATTTATGTATTCATCTGCTTAATAAATTTCTACCAGCTTTGCAGATGTGCACATTTTAACAATGATTTTGGACAAGCAACACATGGGATTGAGGCAGAGCAGACACAAGCTGTCTTCTCAGCCAGGAGCATGGTGTACTAAAGTTTCCAGCTACGGTAAATTCATTTATTTCTATTATAGCCTTAGTTATAGTAATATTTGGCTGCTACAGTACCCTTTTTGGACTTGTACACCCAGGTTAGAGTCTTGAAACCCACTACAAGAAGCACTATATCACCACACAAACTGGCTCAATGAAAGCCGGTTGCATCAACATTCACTACAGAAACAGTGACTGTGAAGCTTGTATATGTGCTCAGGATGTTAAACTTTTTTCTTGCCTAACAGGTTAGAACCTGTTAGGTCCAGTAACTGCGTTTATACAATGACTTAAGTGATCAAATTCTGTCCCAGGAATGAAGCTCATAGAAAGTATGGGATCAATAATATTAAGAATAATACTACTTATTAGCAGTAATAGTTTGCCAAACTGATTAGCTTTTCTCACTTTTATTTATCTTTTCTGCCTGCATGAACCCTTATTACACACGAAACACGGAAATAGACTTGAGTGCCTACTGGCACCTAATCTTTTTCAGCAATTTTGTTCATTAGTGGGATAAAAGCACCCTGCTGCATTCAGTGCTCCACTATATGTTCTTTGAGCCTTTAGCTTAAACCTTTCAATATTAAGCCAAACAAAGATCAATGTGTCCAGCATTCCTTAGAATGACAGAGACAAGTCTGCTTACTATTGAAACCTCACAAAGGAAAAAAAAAAAAAGAAAAGGTAAAGCTTTTTTCCTTTTTTTTTCTTTTTTAAACTTAGGAGGGGAAAAAAAGTCTTAATTGATTGTGATTAGTAAAGCAAATACTTCGAGATGTTGTCTAGGTTACAAGATTTATTGTCCCTTTCCAGCAGTCTTGGCTATTACTTAGCTATTGGATTAATTGTATGCAGAGTAAATCATCTGCTATTTTATTTTATGACTCATTAAGCAAGTACAGCAGATAACCATTACTGCTTTTTGGCATAAGAAGATTTCAAAATTTAGGCACTGCTAATGATGCTAGAATTAGGAAAAGCAAATACCTTGGCTGTGTGCAAAGGTCAGAGTAAGCACTAATGGAATACTTATCTGCCCCAAAAGTAAATTAAATCAATTTCCTGAGCTTTGTAAGAGGTATAAAGCTGAGACAGGAAGCTGCAAATGAAGAAATTGCAGTGACACTCTGATGTAGAGCACTGCTAACTGTACAACCCAGCAAGATTTGCCAAGAGACTTCACCACTGTAAGGAGGGATGTGCTTTAGACACTTAGCGCCAGCTAGGAACATGTCTGGATTTTGGGGAAACTTACGTTTAATGAAAGAAAAAAGGTTTTACTGAGACACACATGGCACACTTTGGAAGGACAAAAAGGAGAGAAAGAGGTTTCTTTTGCCAGGATGGGAAGAGTACCTGTCTATGCTATTATGTTTTTTCTGGAGTTGTCTCATGATCTCTCACCCTCAGCCTGTGCTCTCCCTCAATCCCCATTGCTCTCTGTAAGATATAACTGCTCCTCTGGCACATGAGAGCTTTGCCATTTGCCTGTGAAGCATCACATACACTTCTGATCTTAATACTGTAATGCCTCATGCAGATATGAAGAGAAAAAAGAGGAAAAAAGCAGAGCACGGAGTGAAAAAGGTAGAAAATAATTGTTTATGAATAAAACTTGTTTCTTTGGAAGTAGGGTGTGCATTTGTGCATGTCTGGATGCAGAGCAGAAGACCAATTAAATTACACTGCAGATGTGCCTTCTCTCTTTTCTGGATCTCTTGATCTTATTCTCTTTCCATTTCTCTTCAATGTTTTAATAACTGTTCTCAATATTGATCACATCTAGGCATATTTTACACTTATTCTATTAAAAATAGAAATTTTCTTTCATTCTTAAAATATTAAAAACATGGGAACTTAAAGGGGACTATCCTAGTGAAAACTTAGGTCAGGATAAAATGCTTTTAGGAGATGGGAAGAGGCAGGTAAAACATTTAAAATGTCAGCACAGAGCTCTCTAAGTCTCACTAGGTTAGGAAAAGCCTATGTATGTGGGGTTATTTCCTCCAGGTTTAAAACTGGAAAAGGGCATTCACTAAGAAAAAACCAAAGTGCCCCTATGGAGCCTGTAAATGGTGGCCTATATCAAGGAAACCCACATTACAAAGGCATGACAAATTTTTGGGAGCACGGGAGGAACTCTTTGGGATTAGGTGTTAGAAGAAGTAAGGAAGGAACTTGCACGCAATTCCTTTGTGACTGTGTTTCCACCACAGCGATCCACAGCATCAGAGCAAGAGGAAAGTTAAAACACTGCAATACCCTTCTTTTAAATTAATTTCATTTCTTATCTTCTCCTTCATTTGCGTTGTCATTTCTGATGTAAAACTTCAGTGATTAAACAGCAGGGAGGCATCCGGCTTGTGTGGCATCAGGTAACCCTAGGACTAGATGAAGTCTTTGAAATGACTTACTGTTGGTCGTTGCAGCATGTTCTAAGGACTTGCATAATGTTTGTGACCTGTTTGGCTTAATCCTCTCTGATAAATGAGTTTTCATAGATCCAGGACAACTTCCTCATTTTTCTTTTCCTTTTCATAGAACTCCACAGCACAGCTCCTCTGGAGCTGGCACCTTGTAGGGCTGTTTTATTGTTACCCAAGTTGCTGTAACGCTCTCCTTTGAGTGAATGCTAACGCTGGTTTCCCCCTGCCCCCCTCAATTTACTTTTCTCCCATCATTCTGTGCAACTGCATTAGGTAAGAAAGATGTCTCAGCTGTTTACCAAGAGAAAGGATTGCTTTATTGTGCTTGGAAATACGAACGTTTCCTTGTTCCGCCAGCTTTCCTCACCTAAAACTAGGAAAACACATAACCTGAAAGTGGCCTATGTTTTGGAGATTGAACATATTTTGGGGCTATCAAATACAGGTCAGGTAAACAGATCATTGTTGCTTTCTTATTTCTATTGCTGGAGGAGAGAGATAAAAAAAGCCCTATAGACTGCCTGAAGGTCTCAGAGGAAGTCTTCCTCACTGCACAGCAGTCCTTTATGGCCTCATTGGTTACTGTTTACAAAATGTTCTATACTGAAAAAATCTCTAAAATTATTATCAGTAGTATTATTAATATTATAGGTATATTTGTTCATAAAGTACACTTCTTTGCCTTAATGCCACAGAAAAAAAAAGCTCATACATCATATCACAGCTTCTCACCCTTCCTTTGTTTAATACTACCCAAAGGGTACCATGGAAGGTACTGTTATTTCCTCAGGTATCTTCCCCCCATCTTCTTTTCTATTTCACCTCATTTAACATACCAAGTACATGCTAGGATTGCAAAAAGAATTGCCGTACATTACCATCTGAATGCAATAGGAACCCATTTTATACTGCCTTAACTTTGGATTTCTAGTGCTTTGAATGCAACTGGAGTAAGCATTTTGTTTAACAATGGCGTGCTATTATTAAGAAAATAGCAGTCAGTGGCCATATCTTCTTGCTCTGAGAACTCTCAACTGCACTGAAACAAGGCAAATCCAGTATTTTGCTGCTCCCAATGAAAGCACCACTGTAGGTGAGATGTTTTGATTGTGCTGCCAAGAACTGTCCTTTATTCAGGATTTAACCTGCTCAAGTAATTTAGCTGATACATAACATTATTTTAGACATTTTTATTATTACTATTTGCAGGCAATTGCAGTTTATTATCTTACGTGTCTGCTAAACCTTCTATTTAACTCCCCTAGTGTTGCAGGTCATTCTAATTGGCCTCAGGAACATCTCGGGTTCCCAGTGACATGTTTTCTGGAATTACAGCCTCACAGAGCCTAACTAGAGGCTGGCAATCAAATGAAGCAGCTTCAAGTGGAATGGTCTGGCTGTAACAGGCAATGCTGACTGGCAAGGGCTCTGTCTGCAGGTGAGTGAGCGCAAGGTGCCAATCACTGCATGCTGATAACAAGCGGCAGGGGAGCAGCACGCTGTCATAACCCCAGCTTTGGATTTCTACCATTATAATGAACCTGTGACAACTGCAAAATCTCTCAGGTGGCCAGAGGCTTACAATAGCACATGAGCATTCATAAATATGTGAGAGCTTGTGCCTTGCTTGCTGAATTCATCGACCCTGGCATTTCCACAAGACAGGGATATATACACTGAGTTAGTAATCGGTGAAGCAGGGCAAAGTGCTCCCAGTGCTCACCCTAAAAAGATCTGGCATTAAGCAGGCCAAATGAGGCTTCTCAGCAGGAAATGAACATGGATTGTCTATCAATCTGTCATGGTAAAATCAAGCTCCAAGCAAAGGTATTATTGCTGTTATGGACAAGGATACACTGAGGTGCATGAAAAGTGGGCTGCCAGAAATGTGTTGAATAAAATGACCTGGAAGCAGAAAGAGAAAGCAGAGATGGAAATGAGAGCAGAGATGTTATTAAGGCGGACAACTGAGATAGCCTTGGAGCTACCAGCATATGTGTCAAATAGCTGGTTGGTCAGAGTTTTAGTCAGTGTTCTCAGTTCCTCATCAGCAGACCCTGACTAGAGTCACTGAATTAATTCCTTTCAATATCCTCATGAGTTACTTTTAGAAATGCAATTTTGGTACCTTTTCTTGTACCCACTTTACCAGCAAAGTTTAGAACACTCCACAGAAGTTTCCAAGGGGTTAAAATATATGGCCCTTGTGTTTTAATTGTAAACACGAGGGATAAAATCTTATATTCCTAAGATAAAGTGAAAATAAGTATTATGTATTTTGTATTACTTCCAATGCCATCTGCAGCATTTTAACACTAGATGACTTGCTAGCAACCACTATAAAAACCAAAGTGTTTATAAGAAAGATACATGGTACGAGTTGGCCTATTAGTCTTCAATGGTTTATTTTATAACTTTTAAAGATACCAGGCTCTGATCTGCACTCAACTCCAATTAATGTTAATGGAAATTATGCGAACATTCAGAGTAGTTATATGGCCCTTAAACTCTTGGTACAACAACTCTCATTGTCTACTAGTCTAAATTTACATAACCAATTAATGTCTCATTAATGTCTCATTAGGAACTCATATGGTGTGAGGGAGGAAAGAGCATTAGTGCCTCTATGGAAACTGAATTAAACCATACATGAAAATTACTTTACTGGTTTCATCTTGTTTTGCATTTGTACATGCAGGATAAAAGAGACAGAATTGCAGACACACACAGTTCGGCGGAGATCAGCACAACTGCTCTGGAGTAAGGCAGACCTGCAACTGCAGAAAATGTTTCCAGTTAGATACAAGACATTTTGGCAGGGACCAAAGAAAGCCCACTGAGCTCCTCTGACAGCAGAGCAAGCTCAAACCATGTGCGTTAAGGTCTGCAGTTAGGAAATCCCATACTGAACTTCAAACAATTGAGTAGTCCCATTGAAGTCAGTTAAAGACTTATCCTTTGCTGGGCTGCAGCCATATTCCCTTCACACTTGCAGAAATCAAAACCACTTAGATTTGAGTTTGTTCTGTTATAATCACTGAACCGACAGGCTAAAACAATAAGTTTTAGAATCATAGAATAGTTAGGGTTGGAAAGGACCTTAAGATCATCCAGTTCCAACCCCCCTGCCATGGGCAGGGACACCTCACACTAAACCATGTCACCCAAGGCTCTGTCCAACCTGGCCTTGAACACTGCCAGGGATGGAGCATTCACAACTTCCCTGGGCAACCCATTCCAGTGCCTCACCACCCTCACAGTAAAGAACTTCTTCCTTATATCCAATCTAAACTTCCCCTGGGATTGCTCCGACCCAGGTGTAGGACCTTGCACTTGGCATGATTAAACTTCATGAGGTTGGCATCAGCCCACCTCACAAGCGTGTCAAGGTCCCTCTGGATGGCATTCCTTCCCTCCAGGGCATCAACCGAACCACACAGCTTGGTGTCATCGGCAAACTTGCTGAGGGTGCACTCAATCCCACTGTCCATGTCAGCGATGAAGATGATGAACAAGACCGGTCCCAACACCCATCCCTGAGGAACACCACTCGTTACTGGTCTTCATCCCATAGCCCAAAAGGTTGTTCAGGTTACTCTGCAAGGCTGGAAGCATCTTCAGCCTCTGTAACTCCTAGTTCACTGTTGAGGTGTTCATCCACTAAAGACCTCGCTGAAAAAGAGGTGGCAGCATAGGGAGCAGTATTTTGATACTGTATATTTCTAGATGTATGCCCTGGATTTACAACAAATTCTGAGACAAAGTAATTATATTTGCAGGTACAGCAGAGTACCAAAGCTGATATCAGACCTGTCTCAAACATCTGATTTTTAAAATCTCTGTACAAGCTACACCTTCCTGGTAGGAAGTCTGGTCATTGCTGGAAGAGCTGGGGTTTTCACTGTGCTCTGTATTTAGATGAGACCAAAAAATTTGGGTCAGAACAATCTGAACCAGAGCACTGGCATATAAACACTGGCATCTGAAGATCAGATTCTTCGTTCTGTCCTAATAAAGCTTCCTGTGAAAAGCCCAAAATTTCTGCAGTACTTCATGATGCTGAGAAGCCTTGATGCAGTTGCTATGTGGAGTGTTTTAAGGACCAGCAGGTGAAGGAGCATGTGAATGACTGATATATTCAAGTGGACCCTCTTGAAACAACAGTCAGGAGCTGGATGGAGCCTCCTTAACTAAACTGAAAAAGCTTTATGCTGCCTGAGAGAACCCATTTCTTTCTCAAGGAAATCTAATGGGGATTCATTCTCTGAAGTCAAAGAACTATTAACTGAAAATATAACTAAATGTTCTTGGTGTGTTCATAAACCCTAAGAGAGCTCATCCAGCACTCTCAGCCCCTGTTAGCTGTTACTCATACCTTCAGCATCCTTTTGGGCTGCTTCAGCAAGAACAGCTGTAAAGACCAGCACGTTTATTCTGAAAAGTCCCAAAGGGATTCAGTGGCTCTAACCAGGCTGTGCTTTCATACGTGCAGTGCTGTTTCTTACATTACTGAAATTCCTCCTGCTTCAGCTGGAATATTGTGGTATCTTCAGTTCAGTGGGGTTAGACAGCCCCTCTGAGTGTCAGCTCGTCAGCCACAGTGCCCTGGGCCAAAGCTTACAGCTGGTGTGCCAAAGAAAAATAGCACAAAGTGCTCTAATTTTCAGTGGAAAAAGGAGATGAAAGAATTAAACCAAGCACAGTGCAGTCCAAAATGGAGAGACAAGAGCAGTTAATCAGAAGAGCAGGCACAATGCTTAAATGTACCCATGGTAATTTATAGAGAGAGTAATTTTTCTGGATAAGCTGTTTGCTATGCAAGTACATGGAATTAATCCAACACTGATTTGTCAGGCTATGGACCACAGCACCTGAAGAATACTCCTGGCAAATATTTCAGATCCAGCTACTCTGAACTGTACCTCTGATACCTCTGAAAGCTGCTGGAACTGGTGTTAGCTGGATTGAATGAACACATGGGAGAGACCTTTGCCTGGGAAATGGTGAAGATTGCAAAAAACAGAAGACTGTTCCAGAGCAACAAATGGGAATGCTGTAGGACAGTGGGGATGAGACACATGCAAGTGGGAAAAGTGCAAGTTTTCTGATGCATTCTTTGAAAGAGTAATTTCTACGTTTCTGTGCAACTTAGAAATCCTAAAAGGCATGAAGGTTTCTAAGAGAAATTTATGCATTCAGTCCTGAGAGCAGATGCAGTAATGCTGCCCACAAACCAAACAAGAGTCCAAAGGAAGAAAAATGCTGCTCCTTCTTTTATCACCTTATCCCTGTCCCTGGAAGGCAGCTTACACATCACCTTTAAAAGAAAAATCACTAAGACAGAAGGTAATAGCTGGTAATGAGCGACACAACCACATGTTCTGTCTGCGGTCTCACAGGCATGTGGTTTTTCTTTGGTTCTGCAATTCGTTTATTGCTGATTTCTGCATTTTAGGGTCATTCAGATAACTGCAAAGAATTAGTAACCACAGTGATGCAAAATGTCCCCCGTTTCTCTAAAATACTTTTATTTAATATTCTTTCTGGTTTCTGTAAGTAAAATCTGTATCTCTGAGATGAGAATGGATTGTTACCCAGTGGAAAAATTAATACTTCTAGATCTTGCTTTGAAACCATTTGAATTAGAGGCTTCTGAGTTTGACCCATTTGCACCTGCTAAAAGTAGGGGTAGCTACTCAAATAGCTGGAGGTTGAAGCTGGTGGCAATATATTTTTTCCTCTTCAGATAATCACCAATGCAGAGGGCACCAGAAGTGAATTAAAATACTGCAAATAGAATAAAGTCCCCTCCTTAACTGTGCTGAAGACTGAATTATGACAATCTCTAAATTAATAGAGATCTTACTATGCCACACACTATCTCCTGTCCAACAAAGGTCCCTCTGTAGAGCTGGTTTAGTAACTAGAATTTCAAGACTTGTATGTAGAGAAAACTGAAAACCAGGGTAAGCTGGGCAACCCCTGAAATTCATGCAGTTATACTAGCATGAAGGGACTGACCTCATTGTGTAGCATGATGCAGGTCAGACAGTCAGTTCTGTGTTTTGAAGACAAAATGGCCCAAGCTCACTGGTAACCATCAGCACACAGAGGGTTTGAGTTTCACTTAGCATGTGTAGGGTGATTCAGTGAATTTAAGGAACTGACCCAGCAATAGCCAGCCTCAGAGAAAGACAAGAGAGCTTTTATTATTTAATATTAAAAGGCAGTATGCAATTAGTTGAGAACTGTGGCTATTTGCAAGTCTCTACCTACCTCCTTGATACCACAGATGTTTTGCTGTTTTGCTGAGTGCATCTGTATTGCTCATTGAATCTGAACAAACCCAGCCATTCTGATTGAAATAGAACTTAACTCATGCACATTGGAGATAGCTGTCAAAGGAGAGTTCTCCTGCGTATTTGCACATTATTGTAAAATAACCAGTGTTTTCTGGACAGTGTTTTGCAGTGTTCCATAAGCCTTTTGGTAAATGTGTGAAGGACAGCTTTTCTAGTAAATCAGAACAGATCCGATGTATTTTCTCTCCATATCAGAATAACAGTATACTCAGTCTTAATTGTCTTTAAGGGACAGGGAAAGAAAGAGCAACAACACAGATGTTACTGAAATAGTCACCTCCTATGATTAAATGCACTGGCTTCAGTAGGGCTAAGCCTCTCTTGCGTGAGCAATGTCAGCATTCACACCAGTCTGCTAACCACCAGCCTCATGTTTTGCGTGTATCTGTGGATAAAGGAGATGAAACGTTAACTGTGTTTATCTCTACTTTTCCATTCTGCCCTTTTGTAAGAATTGATTTACTAATCAATATTTCCAGAAATGAACGGTGCTTAAAAAAATACTTTTCCTTAAACAGTTGTACTGCTAGTGGGTTTTAAACCACACGTTTAAATGTTAGAGACAGTCTGTTAAATTTTCGTAGCAAGTATGCTTTATTATGCTATAGGACTTACTTTGGACTTTGCAAGTAAAGTTTTCTGTCAGCTTTTAATTAAGAGTCTTTCTGTAAAAGTATAATTTATTTCCAGTGGAGTCAACAGACTATGTGAATAAAGCATGCCTCCGTCTCAATCGAGCAGCCCAAAGTTCCAGATGTCTTCTCTGAGGAAGAAAAGCATTTTGGGTTGGATTTTTTTCAGTTCTTAGTTGCAGTCCCCAGGCCAACATAAACCACCATGTTGGCATCCAATAGGACAGTCAAATGGATGGTTAATGATAATGATTTCATTGGGTTTTGGTTTAATCAAGTGAATGATGAGAAAAACATTTGCAAAATGGGTGCTAACAAGTATATTCTCCAGTGTGGTTCTAAAAAGGAAACTAAAGTTAAGACAAACAGGCACAGCACTGAGATACTGATGAACAGGGTTGTATACAGCCCTAATCATAAGAAAAACTGGTTGGTCTACATGCTCTGCAAACAGAGCACAAGCCAGCTCCAAAGTTGACACCGTTGGCTCCTTGCTGGGCTTGGGTTTCTAATTCCAGGCTCTCAGCAAGGCTCGGTCACAACAACTGCATCAAGACAACATGATTATGTGGCTCCTGGGCCAGACCTGCATTGTGGCAGGCAACCCCAGGTCCAGTGGCTGTAGCACCATCTTTGCCTGCCCTTCTGAAGTACCTATGTTGTGACACCCATCACTAACTCTCACAGCTAGAGAGCTGGCTCCCAGCCCTCCTGGAGGCAGCAGTGGTGGCTGCATGGGGCATCAGCTCTGAAGATAACTGCTTTCTTTACAGGAGCAGGAAAAACGGCACCACATCTGCTTTCCAGGCTCGGCACTTCCATTGCCAACATGACTCAAAAGCAGTGATAGTTTAATTCAACGGTGACACCCAGCACAGAGGCATCAAATGAAAGAGGGAGCACAAGTCAGAGCCCTCAGTCTTCTTGCATCCCTAATTGTTTTCAGACTAAAATCTCAGTCCAAAATCTCAGTCCAGTAACTATCTCACCCTCTGCGTTTTCTAAAGTGGCACAACCATAAAACAAGCACACATGCTGCTTGTGCTGACAAGCTTGGCTCTGGTGGTTCAACAGTTCACCTTAAAATATGAAAACTTCTTCTGCCAAGAGGGAAAAGACTGTCTGCATAAGCAAGCTTATTGGCAAGAGTTTTCTCCCACATTCTTTCTCCCTCTTCTGCTTTAAATATTATTACCAGTAGCCCCTAATACAGCTTCAGCCTACAGATCCTTGAGTACTAAAATGCCATAAGAAAGCATGCCGCTGTGTCCTGAGATATGCTGAGGTTCATAGAAATTGTACAAATTTGTAACATCCTGTTTGTTTTCCTCGCATTATGGAAAGTGTGTGTGTAACCCAGCTTTCGGTGTTTCACTTCTTGATGCCTTGTTAGCAACAATTGCAGCTCCCAGGAGGACGTAACCGTGTAGAGTCTCATACTAACTCTATACAGAATGATTCTTTGGGGAATTTCATACTTCACAGTACAAGCTATCAATACAAAAAATCATAATTGCTGCTGGCCACACAAATCTTAATGCAGTTACTGTACAGGCAGGAATGTTAACTCTTTAAAGCCTCTTTATCTGATGTTCTCATTTCAAACCACACTTATCTCCCAGTATCTCTGAGGTTCAGCAAGTCTTGTCTGAAATGGCATATTGTAATTACCTTCCTTCCGCCCTCCTCCCTCCCCAAAACAAATACAGGCTTTTATATCTTACCTCCCAAGCTACTATGAAATGCCTTTGTTTTTGAACACAGTAGAACAAAAATAATATTGCATTATTCAGTAGCCGTGGGAAATAGTTCTTTATTTGGATGCAATTAAACTTAAATGGTTAGTTCTGCTTTTTATCAAAAGCCTCTATGAAATATGTATAAACACAGCAATCTTTGCCTGCTCATTTATTCACTTTGAATAAACTATGCAGAATTAAATTGAGCTTTATTTCATTCTTGCTGTTAATAAGGTGGATAACTAGCTAGTAAGTTCTCAGGACATGTTACATGCTGTATTGATCTTGTTTCTTTAATCTACTTCCAGAAAAAAAGGGACAGGATTCTTCAGCTGCCAGTATATTCCCCTACTAAAAGTGTAGCACTGTGGACCAGCTGAAACTGGTGGATTTTGGCCCATCTAGTTCTCATGAAATCAAAGGGCATTTTCTCATTGATGGCAACATCTGAGAGCCTGTGGCTAATTCTCATGGCATAAATCCACAGTGCTTTGGAAATCACAGTTTAATCTGCAATGTTCCTTAAGCTTGCTTTCTGCCCAAGTTTTTGGAGTGGGAGCAGATCTACCTGAGGTTTTCCGAGAAGTACTACTGCAAGGAAGCTTTAGAGGAAGCAGAGGAGGCTCCTGTAAGAGACAGCGTGAGAAATCACCACCAGTTTGCTAGTGAAATCAGCATCCCTGGTGCAAACCCCTCAGGCTGCTCCAAGGTAGAGGCAGAACTTGCACAGTCCAGCTTCATGACTACAAATGCTTTAGGGCTCCCCTGTGCACTGAATGAAACTCCAATCCCCCCATCCAGTTAAAGATCACTTCCATTTTGTTTTAGAAAGAACCAGCAACATTTGAATTTTGTCATTCCCACCAAAAACAAAAGTTACTATTTTTTCCTTAAAGGAAAATCAGGTTCATTTTCATCATATTTCTGAATGAAAACTCGTTCACAATGAGGGGAGTTCCTGTAGGATGGAAATGTTGAAGATTTTACAGTTTTACCTATTGGAACCATCAGACGGCTGAAGCCACAAAATTATGAAAAAGATCAGGTTGCCCGGGCAACAATTTTTTCGCAGTCAGCAGATCAGTCTCACAACTTATTTTTAGCTTTTCTCAAGAAGAGAAATACCATTGCAGAGGGATGCTGGCAACAAACAGAAAAATGTACTGTTCCTGGAAGTAGTAAAAACACTAGTTTCATTACACTGCTATAAAAGAAAATACCATCTATGCTCCTGAAAAAAAGGCAAAACCCCAGGCTTTTAGAGTGAGAATTCACAAAACAGATCTGAAACACTCTGATTTTGAACCTGATTTGCATGAGCACAAAGTCAGCTACTTACACATATAAATGGCTAGTTAAACATCTAAGAGATAAACATGTTTTCCCTGTGCAGAACCCAAAATCTGCTGCTAAATCCTACAAAGCAGCCATAATCTTTTATTTAGCAAGACCCTGAAATTTATATTTATGTTATATGCATTTCAACATTTGTGTAAATATATTTGAGAATTTGCCACACTTCTCAGCTGTCATGTATTTTATTTTAGTGCTTGTTTATGTGGAGTGACATTAGAAATGAAATTAAATAGGAAAGAAATGTATACAATTAGTTATGATGTTCGAAGATAGCTTTTATTACCATTTATCCTTGTGGGCAGGAAAATGTGCTCAGCAACTCAAGACTCAAATAAATTGGCTCTAACAATGCATTTTACGCACTGACATAACATTATCTCTAAGGAAACAGTTCAAATATTTCAAGGGGGAGCAATAGGCAAAAAGCATGCTCTGAAGACCCTGGATTGCCATCCCTTGTTGAAGAGGTGTTATTTCTATCTCCGTTGTAGTGAAACTCCCCAGTGATCAATAAGCCTGGTCTACAGACACTCTGGAAACAGTACTTGTCCCAGTTTTATGAATTATGCCTTATTTCGAAGTATACCTGAAACTCTTTTTTAAGAAGAGATTCTGAGAACCACTTTCCAATTAGATGTAACTGTTGTCTCTCTAACCAGCAGAAGTTTTATTTTTCAGCTCGGCACAAACTTCTACTTGGAGTTTAAATGTGGAGAGGATACTCTGGTAGATGTTTTATTCCCTGTTAAGCTACTAAGGCTTAAAAAGTTTTAGAAAGATTTCTTGTAAATGCAGTTCCAGGTGCACTCTGAAACAAGCATGAGTGCTTTACACAGTTAAACAGCCTTGCTCTTTCTAGGCAGCTGCCAAAGCCCTCTGTCTTTCTGGACCTGTTTTGACTTGCTTATACTCAGGTTCCGCAGAGGAGGGATGCAGGAGGACAACTGAAATTGCTTTTCAATTGCAATTCCCTGGGTGAAGAATTTTCTGTCTTTGGAGGCGTCGAGCCAGGATGCTCTGGATTGTGTGGGTACCAGCGACACTACAGCTCTGGACCATGTATGCTGGCCTCTGCCTATCAGAAAGGTCTTAAGAGGCTACAGAAAGCCCATGAGAGAAAGTGCTGCCTGGAGGGAAAGGAAAAGTTATCATCAGGAGCTGGGTCCCTTCGTTTTTCAGCTGTGTGCAAAATGAGGGTAACACATGGCCCACCATGTACCTCCTATTCCTGTACAATACATGCATCTAAGATAAGCGGATAGATGAGAGGAGAAGGAAAGAAAGATCAAGTATCAAATGGCCAGCCCTCGGCCAAAACACATTATGTCACTAGTAGCATCTGTGCATACTGCCCCACTTTGTGAACCTTTCTCAGTTCTGTTGCATAACTCTACTGCATCATTAATTAATAACATGCACTAATCTGCACTTACACTTCCTTTGTACCCAGATGTTGATATGACCCCTAGCTAGTAACTCATGACTAGGTCGATATATCATCTGATAAACTCAGGCAGCTTTCCTCCTCTCAAACTGAAAATCTCAGGAGCATAAAGCATCTAGTATCTCAAATAATGAATCTCTGGGTATTTTTTACATCCAGCTCCTATCTGTTATTTCTCCATAACTGGGACACGCTATGACTTATACCCCCTTACCTGTCACCCTTAATTCTGGTCTGAATGTATGAGATTCAGCTGTGTATTTCAGATGCTACCAGCATTTCAAAACCTAGTGCAATATGAAGGTTTCCTTAGCAACAGTCACTGTAGGAAGCTCTTTAAAGATGACTTTCCTGACTCGTCTAATTCTGCTTTTCAGGGATTTATACAGGTAAATCAGATATAAAGTTTTGATGTAAACTTACAAAACAGCAGCAGAAAAATAAGTGTATTGAGTTTGAATGCAAATAACTTATTTGTGAATATGCTCTCAAAACATATCTCTCGTATAAGCTCATAGTAGTATATATCCGTCCAGCAATTTGCACAAAAGAAAGCAGAGGGGATAACTTTTATAAAAAGAATAGCCAAAAAAACTCCTCTCTTCCAAGAAAGCCCATTTGTGTGATCACATTTGATAGGAATGAGCCACACTATGTATTTATTATCTGCCATGTTAAGATAATTAAACAGCTGGTTTATGAACCATTGAACTAGCGTGTTGGTTGATTATGCTGTAGGCTTAGTTGCAGTTCATACTCAAGTCCATCTTTCATAATAATTTAACAATGAGGTATCAATTATCATCTTTGAAAGTGTGGAAAATGCCGGTGCTTCAGTAATGTGTTCAGTAATGTTTTATTTTCTCTTTAATTATATCCCAAAAGCAAATCCAGCCAATATAGCTGCAGCAAAGTCACCAGTTGTTTATGGCACAGTAGCAGACCATTAATCAATAGGCTCTGTGTAAGGAGATACCTCTTCTATGCCGATCAAAACAGGAGTTTGATTTTACAGGAGGCATAAGCAATAAAATACCTACCAGTAATATCTAATGTGATGATTCCCTTTTACTTGTGTATCTGCCACTGTGAAATATTACTGAAATAAGCCGTTTTCAAGCATGATGCTTTCAGTAAATCAGCGTTTCACTGGCAAGTCAAAAAACCATCTTATTTATGCAAGACCCCTTGCAGAAACGTACTGTTTCTGGAAAAGGCAGCCATCATAAAATGTTTCTCTCAGGAAACACAGCTGTCATCCATGACAAAGAATTATCTAGATCTCAAAGCAAGACAGAAGCATGGAGAGTGAAGTGAAGAAGATGAAGCTTTGTTAATGGAAGGACGTCATTTTAATTCTGCTCTCTTTGCTCGGGAGGCTGTCAAGCCTTTCCTGCTACTGCTAAGGTTTCTTCTCCCTAGCAGCCTATGGACAGTGCCCTCTGCCAGCCCTTCTCTTAGCACACATTTGCATACAAACCATTTAACAAACAAGAAGTTTCTAGTTGATGAAACTCTAAAAAAAGTAGTAAAAAAATCTGTCCCCTCTTACAGATCCTGATGTCTGCTCTGCCTTTCCAAGACCTCCACTTCTGGAGAAAGGGATTGCATCCAGCCAAGGCTGCCACTGGGACTATGTGCCCTGAAGCAGGTCAGCCTAGGCATGTATTCCACTCTCTACAGACTCTGTGAGGCACCAATTGCCTGGATAAAAGAAAATGCTTAATACCCCCTAACACCATGAAGAAGTCTTCAGGTATAATCAAACCAGAATATTCCAGGAACAGTCAGAAATCTGTTCAAAACCACATAGCAAAGTTAGATTTCAAAATAAAGCATTGTTTGGGACAGGAGCAGGGTTTTGACACGCTTTCATCATCTGTGCTAATGGACATCAGCTTCTGCATAGGACAAGCATGTTACTCTGAAACAAAACCTGCCCATTTGATACAAGGGGGTCTGCCAAAGGGCCAGGTCTCTGCTGCTGTTCATATACTCTTTTTAAAGCCTACTTACCAAGAAACACAAGTAGATTATATAGATTCACTTTTTCAAAGTGGCTGGAGTAAAGGCTTGTGAGTTTTGAAAGGTCAGTCATGGTTATTGACTGCTTCATAACAGTACTAAAAGCCTTTTCATAGCAAAAGCACTTGATCACTGACAAAATATCGATTCAGGCACCAGAAAATACCACTATGTAGGACATGAAGCATATTGCAGAGCAGGAGAACTTAAACATACAAAGAACAATTCATAAAAGCTTTTCACAGTTAGCTTTAAAGAAAAAACATTAGCTATTTATTATTTTTAATTGCTACCTGAACAAACCACTGCTGCATTATGTTGATTTTAAGGAGCAATATAAACACATATGCTTTTTTTTTTGCCCTCTATGTGGTTTGCCCTCTTTGACTTTCCCTTCTTAGAGAATCTGTTGCCTGGCTTGTGGCAACTGTGGTATTCACGCCCAAGGGGTTGACTTCTCTCCATTCCTAAACAAAATCTCATTTCTTCACCTTTTGCATCATATCCAAGGCATTTGGGTATACAATGGGATTAACTTGGAAAAATGGGACAGCACCTTTCAGCTGAACATTTTCTGTTGTTCCAGGTCATTGTTGCAATAGGTATTTTATTAAAAAGAGTACAAGTGCCTATACTTGGGAATAAGTGGATAAACGCCAATCCCACAGTCTACACCGTGAATGCACAAAACTTTGCAAGCCACAGATGTCAGGAGATTTTTTGAGTCTGCCAACACATATGCAAGGTTGCTTCCAGAAGGGACATTTGAATGCAGTTTTAGACAACTGCATGAATAGACAAAAGTGCCAAGCTGTCCCTCGGGAGTAAGTTCATGGCTGCAATGTTAACATGGAATGTCATTCTAGAGATACAGAAGTTGCTTAATCCAGGATTAAGATGTTACGGTTCCTTCTCTTAGGTTTCTAAAGCTCAGGTGGCAAACAAGGACAATTGAAGTCATGCATCCTCTGAGTCTATGCCATAAGAGGAACATACTATAAATAACTTGCCCAATATCCTGTGGCATTTTCTGGGGTTAAATCCTAGAAGAGGGGGTTAGTTGGCCTCAAATAACATCACAGTCAAAACCAGGGAATTTCCTGAAAACAGGAAAACAGAAATGAGCTATGGTGACCTGGAGTCAGCTTCTTCTACAGCTTCAGTGGTAGAAAAACCATAAGAAACATAATTATGACTTTGAAAAACTTAACTTGTGACACTGAATAAAGCATTAACTTATCTGGCATTTGCTTTGAAGCTTCAATAGCACCTTCTGTTTTAGTATTTGCTATAGAAGATATACCTTGATCAATATCAAAATAAGATGTATTCCCCAACATAGTACCATCCCCACATGTGACGCTGACGTCCATCAACATATATTGTTCCAAAGCTTCCTAAATAATCAAACAACATGAATTTGGGAATGGCTTTTGCATCAGAGTTCAGAATTCAAATATACTTGCTGGAATAGAATCTTGGTTTTCTTCCCTAAGCAAAGCAACTTCAGTGGCAGTGGAATAGTTGTTTGCTACCCATTGAAAATTCACAAAGTTTTTCTAAAAAATAATCTCCAGTAATGCAGCTCAGTTGATTACTATCACACATTCTCTTCCTTACATTGCTGCAAGAGACCATTCAGGTTTCAGTCATAGGAGCCATGATTCACCAAGAGGCTACCCTCACTTCCATTAACATATTCTGGAGCAACTCTGTTTTCCAAGCCACAATTATATCTATAAGGTCTGGATGGTTTTGCAAATACACACACATACTTTATCAGTGCATCACTACAAGAGAGACAGATGTGTTACTGATGGTAATAGGAGCAAAAGAATCTCATGTTATCATCAGTCCATCCTGGAACAAAAAAAATCCGTTAAATCAATACCTAAATCCCAATGCATTTGGTCTATACTAGAGTATACATTAGCACAGTCTTTAAGACATGACAATCTAGGTTGTTTTTTTTTTCTTTATGTATTCTGTCTGCTATTCTACTTCTTCCATTACTGCATTTTCCTTTTTGCCTTTTCTCTACTCAGCTTCACAAACGCGGATAATAAAACCAAAGAAAAATGTTTTTTCTGCTGTGAGAGTCTCATTTTTTTAAGCAAATATCTTGCATTTAATACACTTAGGGAAAGTTCAATTTCTCTTCTTCACCACTGAAGAAGGAGAAAGATGCATCTGAAATTATTTACCTCTGGATAAAATGCTCTTGCTATGCAAGCAGGAACTGAAAACTGCTTTTTCCCTTCTGTAGGTAGGTCACCTACCTAGCACATGTGCTTCCAGATGCTATTTAGTCATAAGCACATAATGTAGATGTTTTACCCCAAGCCTGTAAGTAAAGAGGTACTCAAAGAGAACCACTTTAGAGGGATTTTGGAGAAGAATGAAATCTTCCACAGACATCCTTAACAATTATCCCCATGCATGTAAGAAGAGATAAAGATTTAAACCACAGCAAAGAGGCTTTTCACTATAAAAACAGGACAACTTTTCATTTGCTGACTTGTGCACAGAGATCATTTTTGAACTGCTTATGTATGGAGAATGCATTTTTCACACCAGATAGCAAATATGTTCTTCTGAAAGCTAAAACCATACTCTGTGGCAGTGTTTGCTATATGTTCATTAGAGAAAGATTAATCATATAGGGCTAGTTTTTGAAGATGAGCTGCGTAGCACTTTGTTTGCATACTATTGTACTGAGCATATGTTTTCTGCTACAGTTGACAGGTGGTACTTTTTTATTGAAAACAATTAACATCAGGGTCAAAATGGTTGGATATTTCATTTTCCTGTTCCAGGTCTGGTAAAACCTAATTAAAAATAATAGACAGGTGCTTATATTAATCTTTAACCATGCTCATGCCCACTTGGCTGCATAAACAGCAGTTAAACCATAAACATGTTACACTGTTCATACCTCAAAAGGCAAATGAACATGTTAGACTTGAAAAGCTTATTTCCCTCTGAAGTGACACAAACCAACATACACGGAAATTTAGTAGTATCTTTTAGTAGCAGGGAAGTGAGGGGCTCAGTTGGCTTATAGGCAGATAAACCTCATTTATGAGGTCTAGCAAAAGCTTCCCCTTTGATAGATCCTGCATTTACACAGCTGGTGTTCACTTGGTCAGTTACAGGGTAATAAGGAAAATTGTAATTCCAACTCCTAATTTGGAGGTTTTATTCCTTCCCCAGCAAATATTTAAAGTAAGCGCAGAATTGCATATTTATTTTTTCCTATTTTAAAGACTTCCCAAATTTTCAGTAGCTTTGAAAATCCTAGGAAATATTTCCTTTGAAAATCTTGCCCTGATTTTCCCCAAATGACTAGTAAGCTCTGCCGACAGTGCACGGATCACCTGCCCTTTAGCTCTGTCTTCCGCTGCCCTCAACCGCCTGTTGCTTGTATAAATGAATAAATGCATATAACCTGCTTTTAAAATTTCAAATTGTAGGAGATTTAAGAAGTTGTAAGGTCCGTTCTTTAAAAAAAACCAACATTGGTCTACTTTTTGCTTAAAGTCTGGATTTTTTGTGATTTATTTTTTATTTCTGCTGAAATAAAAAGAAAAAAGCTCAAAGCAAGCAGTTGTGAGAACAAGATTAATACAGGAAGAATATTACAACTGGATTTTTATTTACAAGGATCCTTACATCTTTTGGTTTACCAAAATTAAGACTTTAAATTAATGACTAAGTAGAAAGTTAGTAAAATGCTCCTTTAATTACAGATTGTCCTCTAGTCTGAAGCAATTGTAGACAAAATACAGACTAAACTGAACCAGTATTTTAAGTGAACTTGTATCATTTAGTGCAGACAGAAATGAGATTACAAACCCCATCAAACTAAAAAACCACCCAGTTTGTTCAAGCTTATTCACATCATTGTGGGGGGAAAAATGTACTAAACTATACTCAAATCAATAAATGAAATTTAGAATTTCAGAATAAATCTCTGAATAAAGCTGATCACCGACCTGCCATATTATAATCATTCCAACTAAGATGAATTTTAGAAGTTGTTCCAACTTATGTATTGGACCACTTAAGAATAAAGGATTGTACCTTGATAAAGTACATTGCCAGAGATGTGAGAAAATAAACACGTGTAATGTTTAGCATGAAGCCAGTATTAATGTAGCTGTTAAAACTATTAATTCTGTCCACAGCTCTGTGATTTCTTAACCAGTTTCAATACAGTATTACTGTTACCATTGTTAAGATTTATTTCCTGGCTTAATGTCCTATTTGAACTTTTAATTTCAAGCCATTTTAAACTCAGCATATAAACTGTCAGTTCAGAAAGCATGTTCATTAAATTATAGAAACAGGCAGAAATTTTGTAATTATCTCTGAGCTAGAATCCAGCTTCTAAACCACACATCCCGATTTTCCCATTATTTAAGAAAAACACTTACATGGGGGAAAAAGCTTCTGAAGTTTATTTAAAGGGAATTTTTATCATAGGGATTATGCCTTATCTAAGTTGATGTTATTTAATTTGGCCATCACAAGCACTAAGGTGTCCTCTGTAGATGAATACCAAGTCTCTGCAGCAGTTCTGGGATCAGTGTACATGTATCTGGCTGGCTGAGTTGCTAACTGCTGCGTATGACTCGGCTGAGGACTCAAAGAAAAGCAGGCAGTATGTCTAATACTCATAGATAGCATCCCCTATTCATACCTCAAACTCCAGTAGTGTTACTTACTGCTGTACCCAAATTAAAATTACTCCCTGATTGGTATGTGAGGTAGCAGTCTTCAGGACCTGTCACCTCAAGTACAAATTCACAACTTAGCCTAACATCTAACATGAATTTCTATCATGTGGAGCACCTCTCTGGCTATAAGAAGCTAACGTGGCAATGAGGAGAAACACTATCCCAGTGTGACCTATTCCTTCTGCTTTCAGCGGCCAGGACCACCCTTCGCATCACCATGCACAGTGCTCGGTCTCTGCCAGTTTACAGTACCTAAAACACCTTGATCTTTTTCCAATTTCCAGTGCATGTTGTGGCAGATTATTTTTAAGAATCCATAAAATAAAGCCAAACATTTTACATCAAGTAAAACACAGTACTTATTTTGCAGCCAAAATAAAGTCTTTCTCTTTTGTGGGAACTCAATTCAGCATCATCACATCAGCATACTAAAGTGGAAATGACACTGTGGGAACACAAATCTCAACATAAATCACTGTGAGCTGTCCCCTACCAGCACCTACCCCTCTCCTAGCAAGCAATAACATAGCTGACATTTCTTTTTTTCCCCCCAGGATATCCTGAAGCCAATTAATCTGTTGCATGGATTAATGAGATGAAAGAACACCCTGACAGGTAAAAAACCTGGAAGAACCATTTTGCCATATCTTTGTATTTTAAATGTTAAGAAGTGAGCATAAAATAGAGAAAACTTTTATTGGTAGAAACAAAGTTGTAGATCATGATGAATGGATCCGGAAGATCTGGTGCGACAGCGCATTGCTTTTAAACATGTATAGTTAAAATGCACTCCTACTAATAAGACTCTCAGAAGTCAAGTTTTTATCACTCAACTCCCATTTGCAAAACTGGTGCACTGTTTTGCACTACCACCTCTGCTGGCAGGACCCAAGGAGTTTATGATGCTAAATACATCATATTTTATAAAGGGAAGTGGCAGATGACTACCATAATCAATTATTCTTATGCTGTAACACCCACCCACAGCAGGAACTCTGCCTCAGACATAACAATCTCAATGACTTGATGCATTTTATCTGTTTGAATTTACAGATCATATAGTAGTATCCGAGATGCTCTTACAGACTCTGCTGGTGCTCACTGAAACTGAGTGCTAGTTTCAGTGCTTGTCTTTGGGGATTCAGAAAGACAAATTGGAGTCATTTTCTTTTAAACAGACAGTTGAAAACTTCATTTGCCACCCCTTATATAACAAAAGAACACAATCTAGCCAAAAAGAGATAAGAAACCTCAAAAAATAATAATTCCTCCATCCAACAACTCAGAAAAGCCTTTTATATTTATATCAATTTATAAATGTACACATTTGTATAATTTATAAATGCACTTTATATTTCATTTTGTGGCCTTTTATTTACAGGATGAGCCTTCTCCATGAAGTCATCAAGCTCGCTGTAGGGACAGCAAGTTTCACTTCCAGAACTCGTCACCCACCAAACTGATGATTCATGGAAATAAATGGCTTAACCATGCTTTAAAAAAATTACTCTCTTGAATAATACTTTCATTTTAATGCAGAAGCATCTCCATTATTGTTCCTGTGTTTAAAACCTGATTTGTCTCTTGCCAAGTACTTCAGAGATCCTTATTGAAAAATACTGGGAATTGCAGAAAAGATTTCATAGAAACTTACACTGCCTATCCAAAACAGCTCAAGTAATTGAAATATTTCCTCCCTAGAATCTGACAAGTCAAGTAGTGTGTATATAAGGTAATGATCCACATCTCCAACTAGAACAAAACAGAGATAAGAGCAAAAAGAGAGAAAATGGATGTACTCCAACTACTGTAGCTCTAAAGCAGGGGAACAGATAACCATAATATTATGTTCACATCGTTAAATATGCTTTAATGTAGACAATCATGTTTTAAGAGGATCCTCCGGTCAGACCTATGTGACATGGCCCAGACTACACTTTGAATTCCTATTCATGAGCCTAGTGAAGTGCTCTGGCTTAAGGGCACAACCTATGCTAGGATAAAATCTTTTTGGCTGTGTCTTGACTAGAAGCCACAGAAGCCTATTGTTTCACCTGAAAAGCTCTTCACCAGGGATATTATGTCTCACATTAAAAGTGTGCTTTACTTCTTAGCGTTTGCCTGACTCCATCTTTTAGCTACTGCCTCCTGCAAGACCGCACTGCTTAGATCTAGCATGGAATAAAATGCACAAAGAAAATCCTCAGTTTATGAACCCTCTTGCAGGAAATGTGAATCCAGTCAACTGCAGAAGCAGCCCTCACTCAGGACATGTCTTCCAACCTGAAAACCTGAAAACCACTGCTCCAACCTTCAATGCTCTCAACAGCTAAATATCAGCCATTTAACTCTCCAGCAGACAAGACAGGCTTGTTACTCCTGCATAGTTGTCAGCCCCTGCAAAGCAGCACCATGACGATGCTCATTTTCTCCACACAGAAGTGCATAGTACAGCCCTTGGTTAAGTGCATCATTATTTAAGTAGTAGAGTAAGTGCCCTGAAGAAAACATACACCTCTCTGAGCAGAGGACTACTGGAAATTCAGCCATGCTAATGGGGTTGCCTGAAGGGTGGTCTGGGCTCAAAACACAGTTTTCTGTACAACCTGAAGCTCAAAGACTCACAGCCACAGACCCAGCATTGGGGCAGGGTTCAAAGCTTTCTGCAGCTGATGCACCACTTCACCTCAGGCCAGCAGGAATGCAAGCACAGCTCCCCAAAAGCTCCAGGCTTTGAGAGGAGAATTCAGCTTCTTTGCTGCCCTTCCTCACAGAAGAAAGCAAAACACTTGGGCTTTCTGCAAGCAGACACCGTATCTCTTGCTCCTTGCCAACTTTAATTCTGTTTAAACATAGGCACTGTAGGCTTCCTCCCTGTGCTGCCCTGCACTGCCTGTCTCCTTTGACCATCCTGACCAGAGCACAAAGACTGCCAACATCATTGTGAAAGTGGCCTGTTTCACTCAAGCACAAACAAGCCTTCTTTTGCCCTCCCTCCTGTTTTCCCCAATAATCTTCCCTCTTCTTGCCACACACTGCAAGTGTTGTTGTAAATAAAAATTCAAACAAAATCACCCCCCAAAACACCAGCTTCCTTAAATCCTCATTCTAACATCTTACACAAAAGATGCTGTTTAGTCCAAAGCGGTCTCAAATCAATATGCAGTTCTTGAGCTGAGTATCTGTAGTGTTCTGTGTAGGCTATAACAACTTGAAACTGTAAAGAATGAGCTAGGGCTGTTTTGTCACCATTTATTATGTTGATTGTGTATTTATTCCTTGAAGCGGGATTCTGCTTAATGTTCTGTGCTCTGAAAAAGCCTGGCAGCTGGTGTAAATGAGTTATAGACCCATTTGCCACCAAATCAAAGCCCAGAGCCAGATCAAAGCCAGATCAAAAAAATCATTTTTCTGTCACAGACTCGATGGCTTCTTCTTTGCCCTGTAAATAAAATTGATATTATTTCATCCAACTTCTATTTTCTCCTGATCAAAATATGATTATGTCTAATACTATCCTGTCCAGGGCACTGAAGTTATACGAGATGTGAAAGCTTATTGATGTATTCAATTACTGGATGCAGCTCCATTGTCTGCTGAGCAGAGATGCTCAGTTATCAGTCCTTTAGAGCTGTACATTTCTGCCTAACAAAGTCATAACTCCCACAATTACCTGCCTGATGGATGGAAAACAGAAATATCTCACGAGTCCAATGCCATTATCAGCTCTTCTCCATCTCTAAAATTGTTTTATATTAATGAGATTAGGACTGTGAAAAAGGTATCACAAAATTTAATTATTTATATTTTTCCTCCTGTGGTAGCAACACTCATGTTTCTTGATCTGCATAATGATTTTTCTAAAGTACAGCATTTCCACAGTAAGAACTGGATGAAATATGAAAAGCAATGAAATGTAACCTTTCTAAAGGCTTAGGAGATTAGGACTTGCATATCTATTTTCCCACCATTTAGACGTGTAACCCATACACCACAGTAGTTGTCACAAGAGTCTTTAGCAGAACCTGCACTGAAAACATAAGAAACAACCTTGTGTTTAATTAGGCTGAACACACAGTGTAAGCCCTCAGTAGCTAAGTGAATCTACTGCAGGCATCCTTACTATTTATAAATGTACTGAATATCAGTGACATTTTTCTCCCTATAGCTTTCCAGCAACAACTGTCCATGCGCTATAACTGTACCAAGTAATGAGCTGGCAAATGCAGAATCCTGCTTGCCAAATGCCAATATATTTTCACCTATACTGTTTTCCTAGCAAATTTAGTTGGAGGTTATATGACCGCTGCTGGTGTATTTTACCCCTGCCTTAGGCTTGTACAAGTTTGGGGGCTTTTTTCATCAAATTGAAACACCTTCTCCTACTACAATTTACTCTGACGAGGCAGACAAAGAGAGATATTTTCCACACAGTTGTTGTGGGATAGCCTTGCAGTAAATGTTGAGATTTTAATATAAACAATATAGCTGTGATACAACACAACTGCCCTAAAGGCTGTTGAGGCTAGTTCTATGTTTATTAGTGTTTGTGTTACACAAAAAGGCATTTCAGCTTTGTCATCATTAAACAGAGCAAGTTTCAATCCCACAAGGAAGAAGTTATTGTGGGAGTGAAGCACATGGAGATGACCCTGTAAGTATAGCAAATGGAAAAAAATCCTGGTCCAAACTAGGCTTTTTTAAAATGCTGCTGCTCCCTGAAGTGTGCAAGTAAAATATTTAACCAACTAAGAGATTAAATTCGCTTTCCTTAACACTTGGTAATAGATGATTTTGGTTCGTTCCAGCACAGGGTGTAGTTTAATGCTGAGGCTCCCTTGACCTCCTGGGAGTGATTAGATCATTTAGCAGCACTTTCTGGCACTCCTGACTGCGTATTGCATGCAGTTGGTGACATTTAATTCATCATCCTCAGCTCCCAGGAGGTGGAATTATGGAGCTCTTGAGAAGTGACCGTACAGCCCCACATCCTGCTACTCCTCCCACCTACTTGTCTCTGCTTCTGACTGACGGTCTTTCAAACAAAAAGGGTTAAAGTGTCACTGCCACACAGATGATTTTAAGCGGTATTTCTCTTGCGCAGCTCATCATTCTGCAGCAGCCTGAGTGCTGCCACCCTCCTTTACTATATACAGCAGATGACAGGAGTAATCTTTAGTTCAGGGATGACTGTTTTATCAAAACCTTAGCATGGTGTACACAGTATTACTTGGTATCACTGGCACATAGCTTGAGGTACTCACACCAGTGACAGAAATAACATCTTTCCTTTAGGCCCCAAATTCACTTTGGATGCAGTAACATAGCATTTTTGCCAGAGTTCATCTGTTGTAATATTTAAGGAGGGAGACATTACACTTAAGGTCGATACTGCATTTCATTCAGAAAAGCAAAATAGGCATTTTTCGGACCAGAGTAATTAAAGCAGTATAGATAAAATCCTGGGACAGCAGCTTTGAAGGCTAAACATCTGCATTTATTTAATGATCTCTTTGGACTTGCACTTTTCACCATTTATCATGGTTTTCCTTCTTCACTCAAGAGCCTGTAGCTCTACTATAAGAAACTGCGAATCAAGATAGTTCATTGGTATTTGTTTAGAAAGCATATGTTATCATGTGAAGTGGAACTACTCATGACATTTTCAGAAAGCTATGAATAATCACACATCATTAAAACTGTTGATTGAAACAGTGCTTTGCCATGACATTTTTAATCCATGGCGTAAGAAATGTAAAATCTCCCTTGCAAAAGGAAAAACCCACCCAAAACTCAGAATATTATGCCCCAAAGCATTCCATCTACTGTATTCTAGATGTAAAATAAAGAAAAGGAATGAGTTACTGGCAAAGACAATAGTAAAACTTCCATTGATTTCAGTGGGATCAGGTTTACTCCAGTTGTGGTATTTCGTAGGGAATAAAGAGTATATGTTGCCTTTGGAAAGAAGCTCAAGGCTCTGTTCCCTCACACACTGAATCTTTCAATAGCTCTACATTCTTCACATTAAAAAGCTGCTTTATTTCACTGAATTCAGAATAACAGCCTACTCTGTTAAAACCCAAACCAGTAGTTTCTTGTAATGTACATGCTGGGAATAAATCCTCTTGTTTATAGAAATTGTTAAGACCCAGGAGAGTGAGAAATTGAAAGTATAAAATTTAGCCAGCACAGAGCATAGGAGAACTGGTTTACCAGAATATGGAGCAAGTTCTCCTCGTACCCCATGTGGTGGGAGTTGATAGATTTATCACCTACTGCATATGAACTCAGTACGTCTGAAACAGGCTGCCATTTCAAACCGCCCAGGAAACAGTCCTCACGAACATCAAGATACTACTTTTTGCCAAACATGTCTATTCTAAACAAGAAACAACCACCTAGGAAGAGACATTCGTTTCAAACCTGGTTTCTTAGTGGCCAACGGGAAGAAAACAAAGTACGTGATGCAGAACAGTCTTTCCTATCCTCCGTGGCAGACAATAGTATTTTAAGAATATTTCATTCCTGTAAAGCTAAACTGGAATTTTATATATATATATATTAAAAACTACTAACAAGGATGCTGTGTGTGGCTGACATTTCAGAAAAAAAAAAGAAGTCATTAAAAAGAAAATTAATCAGTAAAGAACATGATCCAATTTCCAGCAGAAAAATATCTTCATATAGAAGCTATGCACAGGAGAGCATTCCCCACCTTGTCTGCAAAGTCTCTACCCTCTGCTATGAACATTTTCAGGCAGCATCCAACTCTGCAATCTAAAGAGAACACCACCAGCCAGGTAGGTTTTCCCTTGTGTCCTAAACCTATTTCTTTAGTAGAACTAGGGGCACTTTCCCATGTGGCTCCACTTCCATTCAAGATTAGTAAGGAACAGGAGGTTGTGAGAGTGCAGCAGACAGCTTGTCTGACTGAAAATCTGAACCTTGCAGCAAGTGCAAGCATCATCCTGGACCTACCCACCTCCCTGTACCCCAGCTCCTTGTTTTATTTTCAGCCTCAATAGCTCTTTCCATATCTCTTAGTTCTACTAATCTCTCTGCAATACCATGAGTTGGGCACAGCTTTAGACAGAGGTGACTGTCAGCACATGCACATACCCGATGTGAGCTTGCCAAAGACAGAATTTAAGTTCCTAAACCTCTGTCCGAAAAAACCAAACCCAAGTATTTCTTTAAACAGAAAAACAAAGACAAACCCTGTTCAACCCTGAACTAAAGCATACTCAGCCAGATCACAATCAAGTTGGACTATTTTAGGCTGGATGGTATTGCTGAAGCTCATTTGCTCTACCACCATGGTCAGGCATTGTCAGAAAGGCCTGTCCTATCCTCTTAAGCCTGTGAATATTTATAGTATTTATCAATAACACACCTATTCTCTGCGAGATGAGTACATCACTGGAATGCGGACACAATATCTGCAAAACTCCAAAGGGCTACACTAGACCTTCACAGAAGCATTCCATTTTGAGCTTAACTAAAAACCATCAGTTCTCACTAGACTTTCTGGCTAGTTTTCCACAGGAAACCGTGGTCCAAGACAGATAACTAATTAACTTCCTCTCAAACTGGTGAAAGTTTGCCAAAATTACAAGCAACTGAAAATGGGTGCATATTACTCCTTAAGGGTAACTAATGTTTCCCAATGTCACTGCTTTCATCTTGCATAAGAGACTAATATACAGATTTTAAGAACCCCGCTCTAAATATTTCTCAATATTATGCATTTACCCACCTTAGAGAATTGCCCCAAACCAGGCACTGCTATTAAGCAGCAGGCTTTTCAGTTGAATCATATTCTACATCATTGAGACTCATTCCATTTCTCAGTTGTTTCTAAAATCCAGAATCCAGTAGCAAAGTTACAGTTGTGTCTGGTCCCTGTATCTAAGCAGGTGTAAGATATGACAATATCTTGAAAAAAGAAGAAAAAAAAGAAAAAAGAAAAAAAAAAAGAAATGCACACACTGAAATAAATCCTCACTGCTGTTTTCCATATGCTTTTTATTTCGGACCTAATCCAAAATCCACTGAATTCAGAAGAATGATATTCACTATATTTCGATAAAGCCATTTATGAAAAATACTGCTTCCAAGCATGCTCCGATTAAACATAATAATGTACCCACATCTCTCAAGCAGCAGATAGTCAAAGCAAACAATTTACAGGCTTTATTTACAAGATCTATGCAGCAAATACCTAGGAATAAATAATGTGTTTGCTGAAATCAGGGTCAACTCACACATCAGAGGGACAGAAAACCAAGACTAAATGAGGAATGAATTCATTTTCATTGCATGGGTTAGCCAGCTCTCACTATATGCAAACTGGACAGAGTTGAGCTGGCTTTGAGTTAATTTGATTGGGATTATTTTACTGCACTGCAGGAAAACTGTAGGTTTGGGACAAGGGAATCTGAGCTTTTTTAAAAACATACCACTCCACTCCCCCCACCAGAACATCACTAAAAAGCACACATGGCAAAGCTTCCACTTTGACACTTGGAAGCAGACAGTCAATAGGAAGAAACATAAACCCCAAATAAACAGCCACGTTATACAAAACATCATCCATCAGGAATGGCTGCACTGCCCTCCACAAAAACTCAGCCTGGCTTCATGCCTGCCAACGCGAGGATGGCAGGCAGCAAGCCATCAGCACTAAGCACTGGCAGCAAAACACCACACTGGCTTGCCCAAAATGACTGATAATTGCCTTGCACAAAAGCATATGAATTCCACAGAAATGTTGTCCAAGATGCCATAGAGATGTAGGGTGTGCGGCTGCTGGGGACCATCAGCTGAAATCCCACACACTGATGCTCTCCTTCCTTTATGCACTTTATGGTGTCATTCTGTGCTGGCAGTTGCTTTTCAGAGCTTCTGGCTCCAGTGAATTTTTAGCATATTCATTAAAAAACTTGGACTAAAGTTACTGCCTTTCTGCCAAGCAGATCTGTTTGTGAAGGTAATGTCACTGGTGGAGATATTTATCTTGAAACATCAACCTTTCAAGCTTATATTGTCCAGTGAATGGTTCAAACAACCTCAGATATCAAATAGTTCAACAGAATATACGTGAAACTTTATTCCCATTTACATTAGTATTACTCCTCTTACAGTTTAAACCAGAGGTGAAGTCTGAGACATATGGATCTGTTTACTGGCTGGAAGGAAAGTTTAGCTGCTCATTTTGTCCCTAGAAAATAGTCTGATAAAATAGTCAAATACACATCTCACTTATAAGTACAGCTTCCAGAAAGCAGTGTGAATACTTGCCTTATTCAGATTAATTTTTCAAGTGTGCAATTTTATTTCTGCACTAGCATGCAATGTAATATTGTTTAATGCTGTAAAATAGGATCCCTGGGATACCAAATTACCATCAACTACACCTTTTGCAAATGTAACCTAACTTGCTCTAGAAATGTTAGTGAGAGGCAAAACTTACTAGGAATTAAATATTGTCCCAAAAGTAATTAAAAATATTAATGATACTAAACAAAAATACAATTATGCCCTCTGGATGCCCAGTCTGAAGCAGTAAAAATAAGCTGTAGAAACAGAATATGGCAAATAGCTGGATTTCAGAAAGGGCCAAAGAGATTTTCTTGACACAATAACATTTATATCAACTTCTTCAATATCAAATGAAAGCTGTAGCGCTTTCTGAAAACACAGTGCTCAACAGCAGCACCTGCTTGTGCACTTCATTCCGCATGCCAAATGCATAGGCAGGAAATCTTTAAACTCATTTAACTTCACAATTTTAACAAAATAAGAGCTGAACACATGCCAGATCTGAAAAACCTCTAAATATGGTTCAAGTTCAATGAAATAATCACATTTGATTTGTTTGCATTGAAATACTGCCTTTGACTCTTTTGTGGTAGAGATGGTCATAAATTTCAAGCCTCAAGAGGTTTTTATAGTGTCATCTTTTTTAAACTCTGATATTTTGCTCCCCAGAATCTTACAAGCCATAATACTCTTAACCGCACAGTCAGTTCAAGGGGATGCAGTTCTCAAAATGAGCCGCTATTAAAATTCCTTGCAACTGGATCACATTTTTTGGCAGTATTAGCAATAATTATTACATCCAAGCAAAAAACTTTTGACAGAAATCTGGGGGTTTGACCAAAGAGAATATTTATGAAAAGTATGTGGTTTTATTTTAAAGGAACTTTCCTTGGAGAAAGAACTTATTCTGATTGCTTTTGGTTTACAAAAACATGAAGTTGACATTTTCTGCAGGAAGTACAGCATTTTCTGATTAGCTCTAATAGCCACTTTTGGAAGATGCTGCAATTTATCCCAGCATTTGAAGTAGTTGAGTGTCATTAATTGCTATTCACTAGGGTATTGAAGGCACTTAGTACCTGGTAAAGATGGGAGCTAGAAATCAGACTGCAGGCCAGGACTGAACAAAACACTTCAACACACGAATGACGACTGAGCTTAACACAAAACTCATGCACTTTGCTGACCTGGAATTGCGCTTTATAAACCCCTGCAGATGTGTCAGATCAAGTGCTAGGTTAAGTATCCGATAGCAAAATGTGTGTCCCTTATTTGTTTTTCTAGTTTCAAAACCTAAGCATCTTTTTTCATATATAAAGTGCTGCTAGAAAGTTTTCCAGATTTTCTCCCCCTACATCACTCTCTCCTCATTCTTCATGTTTCTCAAAAACACTCCCTGCAAACTAAATATCCTTCAGCTCAATATTAGAAACACAACTTTGTCACCCTGATAAACCACATCTTGATAATGACGAAGCTACAGTAATACGTAATTCTTGTCAAAAGAGTCACTTACTTCATTTCCCGTCCTCGGAGATTGGTTTCTGATGGAAACAAATGAAGGCAATGGTTTGTCTTGAATAATAAAGCACCTGCAGCTGTTTGCAGCATTTAGAATGATGGCTTATCATTAGCAGAAATGCTTATATATTCCAAACACCCTACATGCCTTGCAGGTAGGATGCCAGGGTCTGTGTCATTTACCTTAGTTTCTCATAATTTTCCAATAACAAGATCATCAAGGATGCAGCATATACATCACCTGCCTACGAGCCTGGATTCACTCTCGACAGCAACCTTTGAATAAGTTCCCTCTGCCCCTCACCAAATGTCAATAGGAAAGATTTCCTTAGACTTGAATCTATAGAGCAGAACTTCCTTCAGGAAGGGTTCAGGAGTCAGTGAGCATAATGGGAGCCTGGCCTGTGGCTGGGCAGTGATAAATGCTAAAAAACTTCAGAAAGGATTTTAAGGGCAGTTGTACATGCAGGTATTCCCCAAGCTGGCAAAGCTTTGAAGACCAACTGCCAAGTTTGTCTGTCTTTGTTCTTAACAATCCCAATGAGGTAGGACCCATGCACACAATCCTGTGCAGACTTGAGCATGAAGCAGCAATACTGCTGGGGAACTGGAAGCAGGGCTGTGCCAGCCAGCTGATTTGGGGAACTGGAAGCAGCTTTTACAGTGAGTAACTCAACTTCATTCAAAATAGATTAACTTATTACAGAAAACAGGAGAATAAATTGCACAGAAATAACTGAAGGATTTTCAAGGGAGTTAATGCACTCTAAACCACCATGAAGATCCTGTATGACTAGAAAGGATGAATTTGTAGCAGCGTAATTTACAATTTAGAAAGTTCAAATAATTACACATGAATTGCTAAAATATTAATTAAGAGAACATGTCAGATCCCTTTACTCAATAGAATAGCTTTAGTTTTTTAACAATTCCATAAACACAGCCAGGTGAATCAGTTACTTGTCACTATCATTCAAATCTTTGGCGACCTATTAAGAAATAACAACTCCATGCAGCTACTGTTTCACGATTACATCTTTGAGTCAGCATTATCTCTAGCTGCAAACTGACAAGTTACAGCTCCAGTGCAGAGTTAATACTAGATCAATTACTATAATTAACAAGATCAATAATAGGTTAACAATAATGTATTTTTCCTCTTAGGATAAACTGTACTGCCTTCACTAAGCTAAAACAGATCCACAGCTGAACACAGAAGCATTAACATCAAGCACAGAACCTTCCTGCCAGTACTTGCATGAATCCCTTCCCAAACTCAGTCTGACATCTGGTTTTGCTTACAACAGACCATAATCAAAGCACAAAAATTAACTGGGCCAATTTTCACTGCCTTCCATGTAGTCTCATGCAGCCACACCATGGTCTTTGAAACACCACTGACCCAACCCAGCAACACATGTCCAGAAGGAGCTGTACCTGCTGTTTTCAGCATGATGGTAACCACATTTGGTTGCTGTGTCTCTGAGCATCCTGTACAGCTTTTGCTTGTCCTATTTTCAGTTTATTTCAGTTTAGACACTGCTGCCTTCAATTTCCTCCTACCCGTGAAAGGATATTCCCAATTCCTCTGCTCCCACTCTCTGCCTTCCCAAGTATGCTCCTTCCAAGAAGCAATACTCTCACAGACATTAGAGAAGACATCTTACAGCTCTACCAGTCCAACAGACCCATCTCCACCCATCTGAAGGCATACTGCAGCATGCTCCACAAGCCAATTTTTATATTTGCTGCATGCCATACACTATGCATCATCAACCTAGCCCACAACTGCTCTGTCCCAGAAGGAGAAATGAAGGAGGGCAGCTGCCTAACCTCCTCTTTGGCAGTATGAGGCTCAGTGCTACAGAGGAGTGGAGTAGTTTTGGACAAACACAACCAGTTTTCCCAGACAGCTCAGGGAGATTGTGGAAGTGGCACCAGACAAAAAAGAGCAGCAATCCGCAGCCAGCAAGATACAGTTCTCCTTTTGCTGAAAGGTTGATTTTAGCAGCCAGGAGACTGCTTAGTTGTATTTGCACTTTCAGTCAGGGCATGGGAGAGAAGCTGGGAGCTAATGTTGAATAGTCTGGCAGTGCTTCTAGATCAATTCCTGGCCTCCTACTGGCTTTCTGGCCAAAGCACCCTGTCCCACTTGATACAAGCCATGGTGTCTGATCTTCTTTCTGTCCCCACAGAGACTATGTGACCACTGGCTCCATCACCCCACACAAATGGGCACAGAGCAGGCAGGAGAGTGGAGGACAGGCTTGTGCCACACATAGAAGATGAGGGGATGGCTCCTTTCCCATGCATGATGCTTGTGAACAGCTGCACTCACACATGGAGTTAAGAGAAACCTATTTACAACACTGCCAACAAATGAAACTCTCCTTCCTTTGCTCCCCTCAGAAGAAACACGAAATCTTAGAAAAGTAGCACTTGAAAAGTCACATAATGTATGCCCTCAAACCCAAATCACCATCAAATGTATTCCTAGCAGACTTTGTCTAATCTAGCCTTTAAAAAGCTCTGGAGATGGAGGGGTTTTTTACTGTGCTTGGTTAGGCTATGCATAAATGTTAAGAGATTTAGGTAATAGCATGCAAGCTACTACAGCAAATTTTGCAAGCTTGTGCACAAGGCTATTATCATATTCCAATATTATTGGCCTTTACTTTTGCTGTGGGTTGCTGAACTAATATGAAATTCTGATTGAATTTGCACTGCCAGTGGAAAAGCTGGAAATCAGTAAACACACCAAGAGCAGACAGTGTCTGCAAGAGCACCCAGCAAAAGATTGTCATGGGAAGGAGGTAAAAGCCTTGAAGAAATGCTTCAGAGTGAACAAGCCCTGCTAAGCCCTCCAGAATTGCTGTGGGAAGTCCGCCCTTTGTTGCGGGGATGCCTGCAGTGGTTTGAAGCCAGTGGGTAACACATTATCTAATGGCAGTTGAAACAAGAGCAGAAAGAAGAAAAGCAGAGAGGAAGAGATTATTTCAGAAGCTTTGCTCACACCACAAAGAGGTTTCTGCTTTACAGAAAACATCATGTTACCTCGGATTTCTTATACAGCTGGATCTTATGCAATCTGTCAGAGATTACAGTTTGGGTTTATTTCCATGCATTTTCACATCTCTTTGGCGTGACCTTGAGAGCTGCCATTCTGCAGCAGCTGAGTTTCAGGGAATCAGCTTAGCTGAAGCATATCATCTGCAAGGCATTTCCCCTTTTCCTTCCACAAGCTTGTGCATTGATGTTAGTTACCAAACACTTGCAAGTCTGATAGAGCTCACATAGTCGCTTTGGCCCCCAAAAAGCCTTTTCTCTTGCATTAAGGCTCTGCCAGGCATGTTTTCCACAGTTCAAGATGAACAAGCATCACTTCCTTCTGAAAAAAGAAAAGGTGAACTCATGGGTAATGCCCAGAGGCCATGCTACTCCATCCCTGGACAGGCACATAAACTCACTGTGCCAAGTGAATCAACACTAAATATTACAGAGCTCCACTCTGGCTCTCAACCACCGCAAGGGACTTTAATATGTATTAATTTTATCCTGAACAAGTGCGTGCTTCAAAGTGGTGTTGCAGGCAGACATGGTTGCATACATCTCTTTTCAGTCCTTAATAAACATCTTCAAATGGATGTTTCATCTAAGCATAGACATATCCTATAGGACTGCTGTTAAAAAACCTAATTTTTCTGAACCAATGTAACAACGCTAATCATCACCCTCACTATTCTTTTTAGCTGTTCCCAAGTGATGACTGCACATGAGCAACACAGAAGTAAAATTCAGAATTATTCATGGTACCCAAAACACATTGACAACAATGCTACTCCTTCTTGTGTTCACTCTGGCTCTTGGTTTAGGAACAGAGAGCATAAATTAGGATTAGGAACAGAGTGGAAAGAGCCAGGACAAAGATTAGGATCCAATTGTTTATGTAGCAACCCGTTTTGCCTTGAATCATGGTTTATTTTTCATGTCAAGCCACACACAAAAGGTTTCAGGAGATCTACACTTCATTCCCAACACTTGTACAGATCTAATACACCTGTGACCAGGCCATTTTATTTCTCTATGACTCAGTTTCCCACACATGAAAAAGCAGCTAATTTTCAAAATAGGTCATTAAGATAAAATGAATAATGTTTGAATGGCTTAGCTATTATTGTGGTGGTCTATGTGACCCAAAATATAGCTGAAAGCAGTGCTCATTTAAAAGAACGTCTAGGGCAAACCAGCTTTCTAGATCAAAATGAGAAAATCTAATTTCAAATCAGAAAGGTAGTTACGCATTTATTTAATTATCTTGCAATTAATGCTTTTACTTCCCCCCCCCCCCCCTTCCAACAGAGGATGTTCGGTTTCCTGAAGTGATTCTACAGACGCCTCTTTCAAACCTTAATTTCTCTGAATGAACCAGCCAGATTCAGGACTAACTAATGATTGAAACTGCCATTCATTCAGAAAAGCAATTTAATTTTGATCAGGACCTACCTCTCAGCTTTGAATTCAAATTAGGATAGACCACAATGTTTGAATGTAGTTACTTTTAAAATGGAAGAGATTTTGCTGCCTGCAAGAGACAGACTCCTACCATACCAAAAATTTGTGTTAGACAGTTGGTACTTGAAACACAATTCTCATTAGACTGGTTTGTAACATTCATGTCCTGAAAACATGAAGAATAGAGACTAATGGATTAATCCATGGAGAGTGCTACAATAATCTTTACCTTCTCCTTGCTAGAATAGCCCTCCTACAATCCCCTTTCCTTTATTCAACTTCTAACAAACAAGGAAGCCAAGCTGAAAACAATTCATTGAAATTAAAGTGGCCAAGAATCTTAAGCATGCCTCTAGTCGTATGGTGCGACATAGGTAATGGCACATCTGACTGCTCCATTAAGTCCAAAACTACCTTATAATATCTGCATGTAAGAGAATGTACATCCGAAAAACGTTTCCAATATTTACATTAGATACATTTTAATGAAAATGCACTATAAAAATAAAACAGCCTGTACCCACAAACCCCTCACTTGCATAATACCAAACAGCTGAGATTGGGTGGAATCAAATTTCATCCTTTCCAGCTGCAGTGATTTTTTAAAAATTAATTTCAAGTGATAGCATTTATCATCATGTACTTTTCTAAAAGGAGAATACATTGACTAGTTCACTGTATTTTAAAGCTCCTGTGATAAAGCCAGGAATTAGACATTTGCATGTGAAAAGTTCTGCAGAGGACTGCTCTTAGGCCAGTAATTCTGCCAGCTTCAGCATAGTGACCAGTGAATAGAAGACTTGACATTATACACATTTCATTTCTACTACTTCACCAATAATCTGACTGAAATATATCCATTGTAGATGCTAACTGTATTTAGAGATTAACTCTATAAAGATCACAGAAGTGATTAAATAACTCAGTAGGTGACTAGACTCATTGATGTAGGGGATCACTTTTGGTCCAGTGTTCCCAATTTCATTGCCTATGACCTTGGAGGAGAAAGTCAATATCTGTGCTGCTCTAAAACTGGCATTTCATTACACTTCTGCTTTGCTGCTAAAACAGTCAGTACAGCCTGCACAAGCCACCATCCTTTCAGCTGTCCAGCTACACCGTTTGTAACTCATAATGAAAAGCTGCATACACTGATCTATGAACACATATATCAGCATATCCATCTAAAACAGCTCTGCTCAAACATCATGCAGGTTTATAAATTAGTGGGAAGGGGCAAGATGTGTCAGGCACAATTCTGATACAAGATCTGCCCAGTAGTTCAAAGCTTCTTAAACTTTGCAGTGTAGGGTGCTTTCACACTGGTGAACAACCTCATTTTAGAGAGTCTGTAGCATAGGCCCAGCATGATTATTTATGAGACTTGGATAAAAAAAGCTGCCCAAGACCAGGAAGTGAACTGCAATGGTATGAATTTTTCTTGGGTACAGGTGAGCTAGCTCAGCTGTAGTGGGTGTTTGAGCCTTACCTGTGCATGAGAGCTACAGAGGTTTCTATCAATCAAGAACATCTGGAAGGTATTAAGCAAGTGAGCAAGTGCTTAAAATCACCTTCCTCCATTAACATCCATAACAGCCCTGGAATATTACATATAATTGTATGAATAATGTCAAAATGGCCATTCTTTCAATCCTGACTGGACTGCAATGTCACATAGAGGAAACACAACTATGACTATTCAGTGTCTGACAATGGGGTTATCCAGAGAATGCCTTCCTTCCTGTACCAGTTGAGTGGCATGATGTGTTGTTGGTCTCCAAATCATACTAAGCAAGCTGTATTAACAGACAGAATTAACCAAGTGCACATCAAAAGAGATTAGTTAAAACTTGACTTAAAATTTGGTATCCAGCAGGTAGGATTTCAATTAGAGAGCCACTGCATAAAGAAGATGCACCTCTAAAAGTGAATATTCGAGTGTGAGCTTAGTTCAACTGAGAACTTAATTTTAACAGATTTTTGCCCTGCAGCAAAAGGTTTGCTGGGCTGAAAAAAAAAAAAAAAAAAAATCAGATATATAGTTAAAGTAGTCTGTTTTCAAAGTATTAAGAGCAGTGAATTGGTGTTTAAAGACTGCAACACTACAAAGCAATGGAGCCTTCCAGTGCCTTGCCTGGCAGGAAGAGTACAGAATTGAACTGAGCATACACAGCTTCAAAAGTAAGTCTGCAAAGTCCCCTTGACTTTTCTATAGAGGTGGAATTAATATAATTGCATCAAAAGAAGCCAGAGTTCCCACCCCACTTTCCTTACCAGCAGTGACTTTTCAGAAGGAGCAGAAAGGAGGAGAGGAATTGTAGAATGTGTATAGAAACAGAGTCCTGTAACGCCAGAAAGGGCAGGTGACAGGAGTGGCAGATTCAATCTGGTTTGCTTTTATAGTTCCTCTGTTGCAGCAGCGTTGGCATCAGGGTGGTTTCATCTCTACACATCAGCAGCTCTTCTCCTCCAGTTTCACTTCTTGCTCTCCCCAAGGGGAACGCTGGTCTCACCCTCACCAACATAAGTCCACATTTGGTATTTTTAAAGCTAGTAATACAAGCGAGTTTGAAACCATAAAGCCAAGAGACTGGGAGTGGTTGGTGGAACACTACTCCACACAAATGGCAGCGCATGAGTACAGGGCACTGCTCCCACCTTACTAAAAAGGCGCAATCTAGTGGAGGCCTGGGTACAGCCAGGCGTGAGTAGGGTCAGCCAGGTGTAATACTACACAAATCCTTCCAACCTTTTCATCATTTCTGCTGACACCAGAAACTAGTATAATCCTGGAATACACTAATGCTTAGAATTAAGGGCATAGATGTGGGGAAGTGAGAATCTTATTTCTTAGCATTAAGCTTGAAGATCCATCCAAACTACCCAAGAAGAATTTTCCAGTAGACTTTTATTACTCTGTTCATAACTTTCTATATAGATGATAATTAAGCTGTTACCATGTGAGGCAGTTAACTTTACATCACTGCTCAAAAGCAAACACTGCTTTTAAAGGAAATATTCTGGTCCATCATCTTTTATTTATTTTTGAGAGAGTGAATTTTAGTTGAAGACACTTCTGTCTGCAGCACAAGACAAAGAATCAAAGTCCAAAATAGGGATTTTATAATTCAGAGTAGTTCCACATGGCTGCCTATTCAACACATATAATTCATAACCAATCCCAACCCTGCTTACTCATTGTCATGTACCACTTATGGATTGGATTTTATCTGAAATGGTATTTAAATGGTCGCTAGCAGCATTTTAATATGAATCTACAGAAGTTTGATCACACAAAGTCCAATTAATAGCCCACATGTCTATGTAATCGAAAGACCTAACTCCAACACCTGTTTTGTATTTAACAGCAGGTCACAGCAACAAAGGTTGATAGAATACCAGAATAAACCAAAACTCTGTGTGAATATTCTCCCTCCATTGAACTACTAGCAGATGAACTATTAACCCCATGATGAAATTAACAGGGCACTTGAATTACTTTAAGAAAAAAAGATGGCCTTTACTTTACGTTCATTACTTGCTTTCTTTTACATTTAATTTACAGTGCAGATTTAGTGTGTACCTTGGCTAGATCTGATACTATTCAATCCCCAAAACAACTCTTTAATGTCTGGATCAAATAGACTCCCAAAAGTGTATTTTTCTGAAACAAGTTTCCAGTAGAGTTTTACAGATCTCATAGAAAGTGCTTTATAAACTTGGAGAGCTAGCACCAGAAAAAAGTGAAAATGGTTAAAACCATTTAGGTTTCTGGTTATTTTAGACAATAATTAACTCAAAGACAGGAGAATGATTTAGCCTTGACTGCACTAACCCTCCACAGAGGGTGCTCCTCATGTGCAATGCTGAGACATGATGACAAGAGGAGCAGACATGGCCCTCCTGAATGATGCTGCCATTGCCAATGGGAAATCTATGTCTTTGTCCTGGGTTCAGCAGTAGCAGTCATTTTTATCCTTCTTAGTAGCTGGCGCAGAGCTGTGGTTTTTGACTTTCAGCCTGAGAACAAAGCTGATGACACCGATGTTTTTAGTTGTTGCTAAGTAATGTTTATTCTGACCAAGGACTTTGAGTCTCATGCTTTACCAGGAAGGAGTGGAAGCCTGAAGGAAGCAGAGACAGGACACCTGACACAAACTAACCAAAGGCGTATTCCATACCACAGCACGTCATGCCCACTATATGAACTGAGTGGAGTTACCCAGAAGGCCCAGACTGCTGCTTAGGTCAGGCTTAGTTTCAGTCAGCAGGTGGTGCGCAGTTGTATTCTCTTTCCTTGTTGTTCCTCTTATCATTATTATTCTTGGTGGTAGCAGCAGTGGTTTGTGTTATACCTTAGTTACTGGACTGTTCTTATCTCAAACAGTGGGAATTAAATTCTTTTGGTTCTCCTCCCCATCCCTCCGGGAGTGGTGGGAGGAAGAAGGGAGGGAGGGAGTGAGCAGCTTCATGGCTCTGAGGTACTGCCTGGGCTTAAACCATGACAATCTTTGACATCAGTTCCTCATCTGGAGCAATTGTTCTGCCTGACACAATGCTCCTGATCCCCAAGCTGGGGAAAAAGGCCCAAAAGTGAAAAGCAGATGCTGTGTCCATTGCTCTTGGCTACATCTCACTATTATGGGACCTGCTGTTAAACTAAAGATGTGTGCAGGATAGTCGAGCGGTGAAAAGCCACACATTTCAAGCTAAAGAGTTATGTGAGCACACAGACACATATACTTGACACACATCAAGTCAGGGAAAGCTCCAAATACTAAGATGGTGATGGTGATATTGCCAGCCTGCTCCAGAGCAACATGCACCACTACATACCAGTTGATCTGGTAAAAAGAATTAATTTCCTTAGTACGGCTAGGCACAGTCAATGCCTAGAGACTAACATGACCTTAGATAGCTTGCATTTCTCGAAGTATGTTGTTACTTTTCCATCTGAGCCTACTTCATTAGAAAGGAAAACTGAAATACAATGCATGTCTTCTCCTTCCTCCATCTTCCAATGGAGGAATCATACCACAATTTGGTGTCCTAGGATGAACTGGAGCCTAAAGAATCAGTCTAACCTTGAGACTTCAATATAAGTCGCAGCCTTCGCTCACATGATAGTCTGAGAAACGCTGAATGCAGGTGATTGAAAACAAACATGTTCTCAAATTATAAAACCATAATGAACATTATGTGTTTATAAATGTTTAATGTATTTGTATGTAAGCATACACATGAAATGATAACCCTCTAGAAGAACATCTAGATTGAAAACCTAGTGTCATTCTTCCTGAACTTCTCTCCCTCTTAGTTACCGTTACGTACACTGAGGCCGAGACAATGTTCGTCCACACTTACACATACACCACAATTGTTATCTTAATCAACACAGCAAGAAGTAGATAGATGCTTTGTTGAGAATAAGTTTTAATCAAAATAGTGTATTTTGATCTAAACTGAAATAGTCATTCCACCTAAAATAAATACCAAGTGTGAAGTACCATGCAAATACAGTACCTGTAAAGACTGTAAATAGCTATATGTAAGGCAAAGTCAGAAATAGTAAAACCAGGATTCTGCTGAAACGAGAATTTGGAAAATTGGTGTAAATCGGGGGCAAGTTCTTGCCTATTTCTGTTCATCTGTGGAATTCATTACAGGCAAAAATGTGTGAGTTATTCCATGAGCGATTGTGTCATAATATGAGAAAGATATTCTTGTACCAACAGCTCCTTAACATGCCTGCATCACTGAGCAATATTGTGAAGGCAGTTTAGATTTAAGACCTCTTATTTTTGGAAAATATACCTGGAAACACAAATCACCAGACAAAACCCCCACATATTTCCACCTATTGAAATAAAGTTTCAGCATCACATATCTAAAAGAGCAGAGCAGGAGGCAGTGTTGTCGTCAGAGATGTAACGCATCAGAGTAACAGAAACTCGGGCTGACAACTGGCTGGATTTGTTCAGTGTTTGGAACAATCTAGTGGAAACAAAAGGAATTTAGAGCTTAGAATTGTTTTCGATTGTTATTTTCCAACTAGAGCATGAAAAATTAAAAAAAAAAAACAACACAAAAGAGAAGAATCTATTGGAAAAGATGCAACACTATCGGCTTTGGATCAAAACCATTGTCTTGTTAAAACTGAAGATATTTCAAAATCACGGTCGATGAAAAGAGTTCAGACACCCTATTTATTGTAGGTGCTCCACCCAGTTTTTTATTCAGTAATATTTTACTCCTTCAGTGAAGGTTTTCAAATGATCTTATTGAGGATTTTTGCAAAAGTTACGTCAAAGTGGTAACCTGACATCTAAATAAGACTGAAATATGGAGAAATGAAAGCTTTTTCTACAGCTTCTGTGCATTCTGACAGACAAAACCAAGTCAAAATACCACATATCACTCATGCCCTGCAATCTGCAGTTGAAGGCTTAAACTTCAGCCCTCATCCTGCGATGCTCATACAGTCAGATGCATAGAAGTAATTCCCTTTGAGTTCAGCAAGGCTCAGCCTCATGGTTTGGGGTTTACTGTACATCCTGGCTCATTCTAGCACAGCAGATGCCAGTATATCATGGCAGTCAGAACCAGAGTTTTTACAGCAGGTTTTTAACTATTCTTTTTAATTCTACTGCAGCTGGGAAACTGTTTGCACTTTCCATTAGACATCTTGGACTAGCAACAGCCTTGTTGCTAAGCCCTCATCCCTCCCATCCTGCCATACACTCAAGCCCAACATTCACAGTGGCTGTTGGCCAGTGAAACTCAAGTGTTCATGGTCTTCCTCTCCCTACCACCCACCATGATGACACCGTAACGCACCTAGACTGGGGGAAAAACTATTTGGAAAGCAAGAGCTCCAAGGTTGTTTAGACATTGATCATGCTCTTCTTACTTTAGACATTGTTCATTTAACTTCTCTAAGTGGAGAGCTTGGAGGGCACCTGCAATGCAAATCCTGAATCATCAAAACCAAAAAGTGTTAGTCCCTGACTGTTTTGGAGAGCAGACGGACACTGTTACTGAGGCCCCAGGGCAGATTGCAAGTATATAAAGGCACTTTTCATGGTCTGGCACACACTTCACTAACTCATTTTTGCAAAATGGTGTTCATGCCTTCAAATGTTATCACACACTTCCATCATCCTAATTTTTCTCAAGCCTGGTTACAAGGGACACATCTGTTCTGGAGGATCTAGAATCCCCCAAATCCTACTTTCATACTAACTCCCTGCTGCAGAATCTGTGGTGCCATGAGAAGAGATTAACCTAAAATGTCAACATATTCCTCATAGGACATAACTGAGGCCTAACACAACTGCTGACTCAAAACCACTACCTAGCTCTTCATAGAATCATACAGTAGTCTGGGTTAGAAAGACCTCAAAGCTCATCTAGTTCCAAACCTCCTGCCACGGGCAGGGATACCTAGTGACAAGGAGACAGGGTCTCTCATAGGAACACAGAAGATAAGCTTCTAGTTACAGCCTGGCTTGGCAAAGAGAAATCATCTCTAGAGGAAAATGAAAGAAGCAAACACAAGATTTCTCTCAAGTACACAAGTTGCCTTATAAAAGGCAACTGACCTTTCTATTCCTTCATAAATAGTATCAACAAATATTTAATCTTAAAAAATTGGCTGGTACCTAGCAGGAAAACAAAAAAGCAATATCATAACTGATGATTTAGAGCTGATATAGCTGCCCGTCTTCATTATCTGTTGCTGTCTATTTACTGCAAACTTCTCAGACCACATTGGTCATCATCACACATGCATGGGGTGGCAGGGTAAGTTCCTTAGTCCACTTAGCTAAACTTAGATTTCAGATATTAATACACAAGGCAGTGAAAGCATTTCCAAAGATCAGGAAAACATCGTTTGTTTTTAAAGTGGTAAAACTATATGACAGCCAATCTGAACCTTCACAGATTTGTAAGTAGGTAGCTATAAATCGCAGTATATTCTGACATTCTTTACCAACTATAACATTAAGCTGACAAATTATACTAATACAGTATGATTTCAAGGTGTATCCACATTTGCAGCATGTGTAAATTTCTCAAATAGAATCCGATGTTTGCTAATATGGTATGATCTAAGTTAATAAGATCAAATTATGTCTGATCATACTACATTAGTAAATGTCACATCAAATTAGTCATTTTCAGAATTATAATGAAGCACAGAAAGCAACCAAAAATAACTTTTCCAACACAAGTAAGCAGTGCTGAAACTGAAAACTGAGCTAAATACCAAGCCCCTAGAGAATGCTTTTTGAATTCAAGGTTAGCTGAATTTTCAGTCTTATTTCAGAGAGCTGTCACACATTACTTAAATAATGGTTCAAGTCACAGTAGAGTCTTGTCCAAAGGTCACTAATAGGGGCTGAAGATAAGGTCAAGAACTAGGAGAAGCTGATAAAATCTCTACTGAAAGGCTGTTAGCTCAGGGGTAGTCATCCGTCTGCATGGTTGTGCTCATTGTAAGGGCTCCAAGTAGGAAAATTCATTAAAATCCACTGAAAGGGAATTTTGAAAGAGAAAGCACTTTAAATAGGAAGTTGCATAAACACTTATTAAACTTTCCTCCTTTCAAGTGTTTTACCTGGAAGGTTGTAATTAGGCTTTGTAAGATTTATTTTTCTTTTGTGTTACTGAAACCAAATACCTGTCAGGTGTGCATTTAATATCATCTCATTTATTTGAAAACAGAGTGGGTTTGGTTTCTTTGAACACAGTAGGAAAACACTAACAGCTTCTTAGCTCAGGAAGTCCAGAGTCTGCCCTCACCAAGCTCCTCAGCCTGACATCCCTGGCCATATGCTGGATCTCTGACCCACAGGCTATTTTTTCCCATGTTCTCCTGCCAACGTGGGAAGCTTCCTACACATTTCCTCCATGTTCCAGTATGTAAAGGTAGAAAATATGTCTCAAATACCCACATTTAAACTGACCTGTCATGCAGCAGAGGCTTCCCAAATAGGGTGCCCACAATCTTAAAGCCTACCCTAAAAATAGAAGGCTGAAGTCAGTCCTGTCAGGCCTCAAGGATGTCTCACGCATAACCTTTCCCAGAACCTTTAACAAGGATAAAAACCCCTGGCATACGGCAGAAGCATAATGAGCAGAAATCTGAAGAAACATTTAGCTGCCCCACGTTCACTGGGAACATGAGGAATGTCAACCTCTCCAAAGCTCCCCTTCGTCTACTTCATTGAGAGACTGCAACAAGAGGAAGAAAAATCAACCCAAGACAGCCCAGTAAAGGCAGTATAGGACAAGAGAGATTTCTTCTGCAAAGCTGAGCAGCCTCCCTGTTGGAGAAGGAATTTTGCCCCTATGCCACCAGGTAAACCAGTGTCTAGGATTTCCCCAAGCCATTGCATCAACTCCAAGAGACACAGTTTTTGTCCCTTTTGATGAGCTAAGAGACACTGGAAGGCAACAGATACTTGAGTGATTTCATTTCTATGCCGAGTTAAAATATACCTATACAGCTACAGCTTTCTAAGTCTTCTGGATAAATCACCTTTATTCCCAGCTGAATAAATTAGTACCAGTGAAAACACTGCAAGCTCCAAGCTAAAAGCACTTTTCTGTAAAGTGTTTAAGAAAGTGAAGGCCAAGGTGGTGTTGGATACCTAAGTGAGCAGTTCAGTGGGTTTTTAAAAAGGCAGATTAAAAAACACACTAAAGATGTCCACTGTTAAAAGGAGAATTTCTAGCTATTTTCTCAGAAGGTGGAACATATGTTTATTATTGTGACCTATAGCGTTTAATATTAATTTTCTTGATTTAGTAGACACTGGCGTATGCTTCAGAGTATATTTTCCCCCACAATGGCTTTACCAGTTCCTATTGCTCATGAGCTTTGTTTATTTGCTTGATATTTGTTTCTTTTTAATCCAAGCTGTCTGCATGAATTTTAACTGAATTATGGGTGTTTATATAAGGCTGTCTGTTCAGGGACAAAGTTGTTGATCCCTAGAGAAAGCATTGTTCCTATCCTGCCTGTATTTCAGCAGATTAGGTTTAAACCAGACCTATCATCAAAATACACTCACTAGCACACAAGCTTTACATGTGTTTTAGTTTTAATGGAGTTGTTGTAATAGTCCAGCCTTTTGTTATTAGCAATTATGAATACTTCTGTTGATTCTGGTATGCCAGTGGACTAGGAACCCTTTGTAGTCTTTAAGCTAATGTCTACATTATTCTGCATTTTTTGCTGCTTCTAATCCTTCCCCTATCCTGAAGGATTTTAGCAACATCTTACTGACATTCTGTTATGAAACTTATTTTCCCTTGAGCATGTGGCAATTTCATTAGGTACCTGAGGATCGCATAAAAATCAAATGACAACATAAGCTCAGCAAAAAAAAAAAAAAAAAAAACAAACCAAAAAAAACATTTCTACTTAGCTCAAGACAAAAATAAAAGCACATGGGAGGAGGAGGGGAAAGAAAGAGAAAAATAAGTGAAGCATTATTAGCTGCATTTTGTTTAACTCTTTACTGGCTCTGTTTTGTGGTGGATCTCAAATGGTGGCTGTGCAGGAAAGCCTGTAGGCAGATCACTCGTGACTCCTGTGGTTGTCCACAAGCCTTTCTCCAGCCTGTGGCCTAGGACAGGGCACTGTGAGGCCAGGAGTATCCCCTCTCCACCAACTCTGCTGTGGAACTGGCAGCAATAAGTGTAACTTGAAGGTGGCAGCATTCGCTATTTTTGTATGGGTGCCTTTCCCTCTTTCATAAGGAAACACAAACTATATGCTGTAGTGATGTCCTTCCTCCACCTTGCTCTCCCCATGCCTCCCACCTACTCCTTTTGGCTGAACACATCTTGAAATTAAAGTGTTGGAGGAAGTCAAGTGAAATTACACAGGATTGGACCTGATGACCCAGAAGACACTTCTGGTCTTTTCCCAGGGAAATTGTTTCAGCTAATCCCAGAAAAACACAGTCACATGTCACAGACTGCTCTACAAACTTCTACGATTCTGTCTCTGGCCAGATTAGACTGCTTTGGACTGCCTAGCTATTTTAATGGGACAAGGAAGAATTTCCACCATTTTAGCAGGGCAAAACCCTATCCTTCTCATTACATCAAGTTAGACAAGAGGTTCCTTCTCCTTGGGACTATTAATTATATGCTTGAGCATTTTCTGAAACATTATTTGGCTATACATAGACACAACTGATGAGGGTTGTCCTATTGACCTCTGCTTGTAGAATCCAAGAGCCGCTCTTCTTACAACCTCATTCACATTCATTTGAAGTAGCCAGTCAGAAACTCAAGAGCTTGGACATGTAGTGTTTGCATTTACCAGATAAGGAATCTGGATATAGCTAACATCATCTAAAAATGGGTATAAATCAGGAGTAAACCACTCAAGCCAGTTTTCTGTGTAGCATCACTGTACAAAAGTTTGAATATACGTACATGTTCCAGCTAATTAAGCACAGTTCAACGACACCAATACAGTAAGCAGCATCGAAAAGCTGGCAACAAAGAAAACTACTTGGCAGAGAAGGCACTGTGTGCTGCTAATGCTGTATGAATAACATTTTAATTAAAGCCAGGTTTCCACAAGTCACAAGCCCCAATCTCTTGGCTTTGGCTTAAATCCTGGGTAATATTTCTGTTACACCCAAGCCCCCCTCTTAGGATATAGTATTGCTATGTTTTTACATACACATACACCCTGGAGAAAAGTAACATCAGTAAACAGCAACATCAATAAAATAAGCTTTTCATACATTAATTTATGGCCACAATGCATGGATGGTACCACACAGGCCTTTGCCAGGCACAGAAAAATGGAACGTAAGCTGGCCTTGTAGTGTGTCAGTACAGCAGCTGTGATGGATCACATTTTTCCAAAAAGGAGATTTTTAAATTTGAAAGTGGCTTATATAAAATTGGCTTAAAATGAATTGGTGCCAAACTAAACTGAATGCTTTCTAAATTCTTTCTTAGAATAGGGCTAAAAGACAGCAGAAACAGCTTTTGCTTGTGTTTCAGTATCTTGAACGGGATTTTCAAAGCAAAGCATTTAACTGGCCAATGCTCATTAGGCTGAGGTGAGAACTGGGCAAACCTGAATTGGCTTTGATAAATGCAGTTTAATATTAGGAGTAGAAATAAAAATTCTCCTTTTGTTTTTAAAAGCAAGTCATGTTTACGAGCAAGAAAATTAGAACAGGTCTTTGTTCATCGCAGGAGAATTAAGATGTATTTGAAACATGCAAAACCTTTGCTTTTAATTTGTCCAGAGTTACCCACCCTGAGTGCTTGCCCTGCCTGACCTTTCCAAGAAGCAGTCCTTCCCTCTAAAACTGTTACACCCTTTGGACACAAGAGGTGCCTACATCAAGACAGCCATCTAGGAACAGACCAGCATCCAGGCAACAGGAAGACTTAACCAAAGAGAGGTTTTAGTGAACAGAAGAGTTTCTTTCACTGCAAGCACAGCAAAGCTCTGTGTGTCCTGGCTAGCCCAGGCAGATGCTACAATATCTCAGTTTTATTATCTTCAGCATTACTAAACAATCGATTCCGGCCTCATCTAGTGCCCTTGAATTAAGCAGTGTAACAGCATTTTCATCTTTGCTTCCTAATGAGCAGCTCTCAATGACCTTTATGAACCGAGGTTGGCCAAGTCTATTATTCTTTGTTCAAGCACATTACGCAGCCCAACAGGACAGAGAAGACTAGTTCTACTGCTCCACTTACTCTAGCAGCAACCTAGTGCTTATTCTGTGACAGGCTGCTCATTTTAAAACTTTTCAGCCACTTGCAGCATTAGATGAAATGCAGACCTGTGTTTAAGGCAGTGGAAGACAAGGGTGGCCTAGGATTTAAGAGACCATCCAAACCGTAATTTTTCTTCTGTTTCTTTGCCAAAGCTAATCCACAGCTGGCCTGTGCCTACAGCACAACAGACAGACAGACACAAGGTTCAGCCCATTCTTTGGGCATTCACCCCAGGGTGGGATTAGACAGACACATTCAGCATCTATTTTCTTCTGTAGAGCTGTTTGAAAAGAGACAAAGAATCTCCCTATTTCCCTCTTACACGTGTGCATTGATAATTAATGAGCCCTATACAGTCAAAGTTCCAAGAGACAAAAACCCCATGATTACTCACTCTTTTCTCATACTGTACAGACTGTTTCCCATACCCAGACCACATCTAGCTAGAAGAATTAAAATAAAGCCCTTCTCCCAGTCTCTCAGCAATTCTGAGGATTTATCCATATCTTATAAAGCTCCATGTTACCAGAATACTCCTGAAAGTCTGCTTGCTACTTGCAGAAATGAGTAGTAAGGTGGACACCAGCCTCTTCCCATGCAGGATGCATGAAGCACAGAAGGGTTGCAGTGAGGTGTTGTTACCAGGACTGAGTCCTGCTCTGGAGAAGCTACCTCTTTGCTTGAAGACCTAGACATCAACAAAGACCACCTATTAAAAAACAGAAGTCTGAGGTCTGCAGACTTTTGTGTATAAAGCTTTCTACTAAGATACCTTATGTTATCTCAGACCTATTGGTCTGTTTCATCAGTATTTGTTTCTTTTCCTCCCATTCCCTTCTCTGGTTTAATCTCCTGAGAGGTCTTCTGCCCATTTAATTTTTTCTTTTGTGGGAAAAAAAAAAAGCACAGAAGCAGGAAGCAAACAGAGCTTCCTAGAACCAGCATCCAAATAGTCCCCGCAAAACCCACAGCAACCAGGCTTAGAGCACAGCAAAAAAGGCAATTCTGCTACTTTACCTAACTACACTCATAAGAGAAAGAAAAGGAAAACAAGTTAAAAAGCACAATTTTCTCCTTACCTCAAACCCTCACCAAGTCCTCCACCCACCTCAGCTTCAGTCAAACAAGCTTGCTGGAGCAAAGGGAATGTACAAGGGAATCCCCTAATTCAGGACAGCTGTCCCTGCCCTGACACCCCACCATGTACTTAGGGCATGCAGCTGGGGTCCCTCTTCTGCTAGGAAGAAAGACTTAATCCCTTTCCTGCTAATCCCAAATGAAGGCTACAGACACGAGAGCAGACAAAGTGAATGAGGCCAATGACTTTTTATGAAACCTTGTGCATGTGATTGCTATCAACTTTACAGCTGAAACAGATTCGATGTCCAAACAGAAACAATTGCCAGACATTGCTCTTCACCTGTGGAGTGACCACACCACATGCTATTCCAGTTCCCCCTTTTTATTCCAGTTTTCTTCTTTTCTGGGATTTCAGCACCTGGCAATGAAACATGGTCTCCAGAGGTTCCTGAATGATGCTGAGTTCAGTAGATCCACAGCATACAGAATAGAGATAACAGACGGTGAGTTTGCATTAGTGTGATAGTTCAAGACAGATAGACACTTCAAAGACAATTTCCCAAAGGCCCCCAAATTCAGTTCATCCTGCAGAGAGGTGCAGAACATGTGAAGTGGATTGCTTAGGTAACTTCAGAAGTATTACTCCATGTGCCAGAGGAAAATATCTCCCTGATAGCAAAGGTACCACCAGTAATTGCAAAAACCAGGTGGCAGAGAAAGATGAGGTAGGTGTTGCTATGGAATAGACCGTGTCCTTCATTCGGGTTAATGTGCTAGCTGAAGACGGAAGGGAGATTGTGCAAATCTCCCATCTTCTGTGAAGGCATTTTGCTCCCTCAGCCTCAATATTTCCCACACATATGCCCAATTCTAAGCCTTTGGACTTCGATCTTCTGTAAGGACCAGATCTCATTCTCCACTACACTACTGTACATGGGGGAAATTTAGTGGTTTACAGTGGTTTTACTGGAAGGACAAAAAGTCCCATGTGGAATTATAGAAAAAGGATTCTGTAAAGAAAAAAAAAAAAAACACAAACAACAATTTACAAAAACACAGGGCCCAGCCTGAAGCTTACTGTAGCCTATGTGAATCAGGAGTAACACGGAAAGCTGATGAATTTAAACGGACAGAAGTCAGAGCAGAAGAAGAAAACGGATCTTTTAGCCTTGTAAAAACCAGTATGTGTATTTATCCAAAGGCATTAAGAAGGGGGTTTAGTTCCCACTAGTGCCACCAGCTGCCCCACACTCTCACTTTTCACATGATACCAATCATACGGCCTCAAGACACCTTCATTTTCCCATCAAGAGAGAGCTACATCTGCTGTTAGCACATTTCAGATCTTATTTTGGATTCTGATTTGCCCTGTAAGCTGCTGCATGCCATTTGGCAAGGGTTTACGTCATTACACGCAATTAATCTGTGGCCTTTTCTCTTTGGATTGGGAAGAACAAGCTACAACTGTACTCAGCACACACCCTCAGTGGGCTGCAGCTTTTTATCCTGCATCTGGATCTGCTCACTGAGGAAACCAAGCGCTGTAAATATATTTTAAAAACACCAAGACTTGTAAACACTGCAAGAAATATTACTGTCTCTAAGGGATTGAGGAGAAATATGCCCTTTCACAAATGTGAACCGTCTGACCCCAGCAAAGATAAAAAATAAAGAACAAATGAGGGCAAGAAACTGCTATTGCTTGCAGTTGGCTTAATCCTAACTGCAGTACATCGACCTGACGCCGTTACTATTACATCTAATGTCACTGCGTGTTGACCCCTCTTATAGATGTCAGAGGTAGATAATCCCTTCATATTTCCCAGTAGCTGGAACTTGTGTGGCCTTCAATACTGTAATCAGATGGACAACAATACTAGAGGCTTTCTGGTACATGGCTACATGGGAATGATCAGTTTAATTAATTTCTGGGTCATTATAGGAATCAATGCTGGTGTTGTGGCCCATTAAACTACTTTGGTTTGCCCCAGAGCACTTGGTCATTATTAGGTCAGAGTCAATAAGCCACATTGCACCACCGTTATTAATAGATGAAAGAGATTTTGTAGGAAAAGGAGAAAAAAAAAAAGGATGGATTTTGATCTCACTTAGATCAATAATTTCCCAGAAATTGGTGGAATTCCCTGATGCAAAATCAATGTGAGCAAGCTCAAAATTGAGTTGTTTTGCTTTGTCAAGAAGATAAAACTGAGAACTCAGGCTGTGCCTTTAAAGAGAGATGTTTATAGATTAAATATTATTTGCAATATCGGCTCCCCAGAGATTTTCTCCCCATTTATAACATTGAAATATCCGTGTTCAAGGGAGGAGAGGATAGAGGGATTTTGCACATCTGCCTGAACAGAAACTTTGATAGTGCTTTAGGTCAATCATTATTCACAAAAATATTTATTTTATCCTCTATCCTTACTTAAGATAGAGTAACTGTTGCTCCATTTAAAACCAGTATTTTCATTTAGGGCACAGCATTGGAGACATCTGATGTTTATTCCCCATGGTTTTAGCATTAGCCTAACATCCCTACCATGTAGTCTGGTCCAAATGTCACCCATGGGGATGTATCTTTAAGTGAGCAGCCCCATTACCCCATCCATTTTGTGTAAATGCATTATGATTGCAGGTGCACTTTTGAGTGCTGTTAGCATCAGACTATCTCACCCTGGGCTATAACATTCTATGGGATAAATCCCAGTGTGACAGAGATGGTGGCAGCCTTTAGGGACCCCTGGAGAGAAAAGCTGCTGAAGGATATATAGATGGGCCAATTCCATACAGTAGGTGTTTCCAAATCTTAGACTGAAATATGTACATAGGTAAAATAAGCTTTTTTTTTTTTGCTAGTGATCTTCTTAAAAAGTTCCAAAATGCTTTTAGATTCCTAACCGGCAAATACCAAAGCATATTTCACACAGGACTAGAAGATGTGTGTAAAACCACACATAGTAGGCAAGTGCATGCTCTTCTAAGTTCAGACAGAATTTGTATGGCACCACTCAGTAAAATAGCAGGTTGTAAAATCATAGTTTTATGCATTAACTTGCTATGCACAAGCAAAAGAGGATCCCCTTATGCCTGCAAATTAACAAGTTATAGAAAGCTCTTCCTTCAAGTCCAAGCAGGACAAGGGATTAGTGAAACTGGTTTTCACCTCCGAAGTTTGAACTTGTGTTTGGCCACTCATCCGAGGAAGGTGTGAGTCAGTCGCATAGTCTTACACTTGTGAACATAATAAAAACCATGAATGCTACAAGACAGTGAAGCACACCTTCATGTAACAATCTGCCACTGCTTAAAATTTCAAAGGAAGCTTTTGGTGAAAGAATAAGGTGGTGTGCTGACTACAGTCCCTGAGAGCTCAGCATACCTCCAAGTCCGTGGTATCTGTGCAGCAAGTCAGAGGCTGTGATCTTCAAAGGGTACAGGCAGGGACTGCTGCAGCATTACCCTCAGTACGAACCTGTGGGCACTTGGTTATTTTATAGTAATTGCCTGTTTCTTGCTGCTGTAGCATTTTCTGCATATAAGAAAGTTCCCTTCTTAACTGAGGTACTGCTCATCTACTGGGTAGCTGATAGCAGTTCTTAGGGGTAGTCAAAAAGCTGCAACTTCAACACCTCTTTTTCACTGTAGTGATTTGTTAAGCTCCTTGTTCTGTAAGAAAGTTACAGCCCCAACAGCACTTTATAATCACTGATAACTGGTAATGGTGCTCCCCCGAGCTTCTTTGAAAACCCTAGCCAAAACTGTCATCTCCTTTAGTTATCAACTATCTCACTGACTTACAATGTAAGCCTATAAGATGGAAACACTAAGAAAAGTCATTCTACTACAGTTTTCAGGTTTGGGTTGTTTTTTTTTTTTTCCTTTCTCTTGCTTTTGGGGATCTTTTTTCTTTCTGCAAAATAGTACATCTGTGCCTGCTGTAGTTCATTTTAGAGTTTTGACATTTGGCAAGCCCCCAGAAGCCCCAAGTGTTCACTAACAGTATGAGCCAATATGCAGCAAGGGGTCTGACAGCGTGACACTGAACCCACCTCTTTAGGCTGAATCTTTGCAAAGAGGGAAAAAATGCAAATAGCTGAGAAAAGATGCAGATAGAAACTTCACACCCATTCTGCCCACCCAACTGAACATCAGCTCCTGTCCCTATTTCAACTCTTCTGCGGTTAATGGTTGCTTTGTAATGAATGTTGACTGTTAGGATGAGAAGCACTGTCAGCATGGAGTAAAAGTTGTGATTCAGAACACAGATTAGTTTCCAAATTATCTGTAAAAAATACTGGAGCATCATTATAAACCTGAAAGGGCTTTTGGCAATTCAATCTCCAACACCATTTATAAACTGTTTTGCTACAGCTACCTAAATGATGGTAGTGACAGCAAGATGTGATGACAAATTTTGCTCTGTGGACTCAGAGTGGAATTCTTTGCCTCTACCTTTCACCATCTAAGGAAAGTAAAATTATCACTGCTGTGAATTTTATGTGAGGGTGCACCAGAGGGTTGAATGAGTCCAGCTTTGAAGGTTAAGACAGTTCAGGCCTGAGCACAGTAAGTACTGTTTATCAGACTTTTCAGAGTGCCAATCAGTGCATGAAGCTAAACTCCATGAGACAGAGCAGCAGCTCTGCTGCCTTACAGGTGTATCTGTTTCTGATGTAACACATATCTGTGTTTCCAAAAAGCCACATGAATTGGTATTGTGTGCATTTTAATGTTTTGTTTGTTCTCCTTCCTTCTAGAAGAGTAATTATGGTCTTAACTCCTCTCATTCATTAAATCAAACCTTGCTCCCAGCACAATGATGAGCATTCACCACTAGATATACTTGCTCCTGCGCTGAGACTTTGTCGGCTCAGTTTCAGCCCAAAGCAAATTTTTCTGGCTGGGTTTATAAGCTCTTCAATATAAAGGTATTACAATGGAAATTGTAATTTTGCTTCAACTCTGAGAGCCTGCCTGCCCTGCAGTGTGACATTCAGAACCCTGCTAGACTACTGCACATGCCCTTGTGCAGTGTGAAATGACCACTTTCTTGTGCGACAGCCAAACCTCATGACTCAATACAACTGTGTGGTTCATTGCTCCACTGATTTGCTTTTGTAGGAGAATAATTAATTCGCAGTGACTGACATCGCTTTATTTCCACCCCATCACTGACATCTTGTCTGAGTTACATCATATCCCACAAGTTGCCTACCTTTTCTGGCTGCTGATGCTCTTTATTCCCTCTATTCCTTAGTATGATACTCATCATAATCTGCTCTCTTATACTAAGGCCAAGACTCCTGCTGTGTTTCCAGGTAAAGTATTATTTTACTGAGTGATTCACTGGGGAGGAGAGAGGGAAGAGAGAAGGAAAAGCCTTAAGAGGAAAAATATCCAAGTTCCATGATTTCAGAAACTCTGAAACAGCTCCAAAATTCCTTGGTGTTCTGGAGGTCTTTCCCTGCATGATGAAAGCATAGGTCTTTTGTGCTGTTTGCTTTCTTCTGCAGTATTTTATGGTTCTCATATATTCTGAGTTGTGTTGATTTGTGGCTAGTTTTTCATTATTAACCCAGGAGGAATTTTCCTTGGAAACGTAGGAAAGAAACAACGCCCTGAAGTAAGACACTGCAAATGAGCAACTGCCATCAGACGACGGATTCTGTTATTTACCCAGTTCTTGTAGAATACTGCAGTATTTGATCACCTCCTAAAATGATAAAGTGGAAATAAAAGCATCTTTCTTCTCCCCCCCCCCCCCCCCCCCCCCCCTTCCCATTTGCTTGCTGCATCAGCTCTGTAGGCTATTACATAGTGAAGAAGAAACATAGTCTTCCCCAGCCAGGGAAGTAGGCTCTGTGATTAAAGAGGTAAAAGTGGATACAAAACATGTCAGCTCAATTCCATCCTCCAACACATTTTCTGGAGCAAGCTACCTATTACAGAGCATTGAAGTCCCTTGATTTGTAATGAAACCAATAGAAATTATAGATCTAAATCTTGTTAGGAAGCAAGACTCCAGTCTCTGTCTCAGATGCAGTCTGTGAAATGAGGATATTAGCATCTCCCAGCTCACAGGCAATAATTAATCCACATAGAGACAGAAAGCACTCACATTCTGATGCGATGGGAGCTGTTGAAGTATCTACAAATGATGACTCCATCTCCCCTGCTCTTGGGTTATTCCTGATTTACAGAAATATGAATGAGACCAATTTCTCACCATTCCTATGTGAAAACACCTCCACAAAAACAGTGATTCCTTGAACACTAGAATTCAGGATCCTAATTTCCTGTGGATTTGCATCTCTATGCTAGGAGTCCCTCTGGATCCTCTAATAAGCACTGAATTCATGACACAGCCATTCTTTTAACTGGGCACCAATAGGATTTCTCCTCTTCAGGCAGCCACCTACATTCATGAAATGTGTTGAGATTATTCTCCCTACCTGTCTAACTGGCCACCAAGGCTTGTTTCCACTAAGAATCTGCCTTCACTAATTTAAAACATTCATACCTCAGCTGCTGTAGCAGAAAAGATATAAAGCCTAATACAATTAGTATCAAGCCAGCTTTACTTACATTGGAAAAAAACTATGCTTTCAGTGCTGATCTCCCAGGAGACTTCCAGCATTTCAAATTCTGTTGGTATATCCCTGGAACTACACTGACATCAAATCAGCATAAGTTAAGTGAGAATCAGTTAATGGAAATTTAATCTATATCACTTAAAATTTTGTTTATCAAGATCTTGGTGTCATTATACAGTGTAAGAGGTAGATAGAGTGTATTCTCACTATAGCTTGTAGAACTACTCCCAGTGTGCTACTATAACTAAAAGCAAATCTGCAAATATATCTGTATCTAGGGAAAGCAGGTAAAATCACAGAATAGAATGCTAGAATCAACTAGGTTGGAAAAGACCTTTAAGATCATCAAGTCCAACCATTACCCTAGGACTGCCAAGACCACCACTAAACAATATCACTGAGGGCCTCATCTATACGGGTTTTGAAAACTTGCAGGGACAGTGACTCCACCACTGCTCTCATGACCCTGTCTGTGAAGAAAGTGTTCCCAGTATCCAATCTAAACCTCCCCTGGCACAGCTTGAGGCTGTTACCTCTTGTCCTATCAATTGTTACTTGGGGAAGAGACTGACCCCCACCTCACTACAACCTCTTTTCAGACAGTTGTAGAGAGCGATAATCATAGAATTATAGAATCACAGAATAGCTAGGGTTGGAAAGGACCTTAAGATCATCCAGTTCCAACCACCCTGCCATGGGCAGGGACACCTCACACTAAACCATGTCACCCAAGGCTCTGTCCAACCTGGCCTTGAACACCACCAGGGATGGAGCATTCACAACCTCCCTGGGCAACCCATTCCAGTGCCTCACCACCCTAACAGGAAAGAATTTCCTCCTTATATCCAATCTAAACTTCCCATTTAAGTTAACCCCTTACCCCTTGTCCTATCACTACATTCCCTAATGAAGAGTCCCTCCCCAGCATCCCTATAGGTCCCCTTCAGATACTGGAAGGCTGCTGTGAGGTCTCCATGCAGCCTTCTCTTCTCCAGGCTGAACAGCCCCAACTTCCTCAGCCTGTCTTCATATGGGAGGTGCTCCAGTCCCCTGATCATCCTCGTGGCCCTCCTCTGGACTTGTTCCAACAGTTCCATGTCCTTTTTATGTTGAGGACACCAGAACTGCACGCAATACTCCAAGTGGGGTCACATGAGAGCAGAGTAGAGGGGCAGGATCACCTCCTTCGACCTGCTGGTCACGCTCCTTTTGATGCAGCCCAGGATACGGTTGGCTTTCTGGGCTGCGAGCGCACACTGAAGCTGGCTCATGTTCATTTTCTCATCAGCCAGCACCCCCAAGTCCTTCTTGGCAGGGCTGCTCTGAACCTGTTCTCTGCCTGACCTGTAGCTGTGCCTGGGATTGCCCCAACCCAAGTGTAGGACTCTGCACTTGGCTTGGTTAAGCTTCATAAGGTTGGCATCAGCCCATGTCAACAAGCATATCAAGGTCCCTCTGAATGGCATAAGGATGGATAATGTCCCGTTTGATCCTTCTCCACAGTAAAGCCCCCCAGTTCCCTCAGCTGCTCCCCATCACACTTTTGCTCCAGACCCTTCACCAGCTTCATTGCCAATTTCTTGACTCCCTCCAGCACCTCAATGTCTCTCTTGTAGTGAAGGGCCTAGAACTGAGCACAGGATTCAAGGTGCAGCCTCACCAGTGCTGAATACAGGGGATGATCATTGCCCTGGTCCTGTTGGGCCACACTATTACTGATATAGGCCAGGATGCCACTGGCCTTGGCCACCTGGGCACAAGCTAGCTCATGTTCAGCCACTGTTGACCAACATCCACAGGTCCTTTCCCACCAGGCACCTTTCCAGCCGCTCTTCTTCCAGCCTGTAGTGTTGCAGGCTGTTGTTGTGGCCCAAATGCAGGACCCAGCCCTCTGCCTTGTTGAACCTCATCCCCCTGAACACAACCCATCAATCCAGCATGTCCGGATCCCTCTGCAGAGCCTTCCTATTCTTCAGCAGATCAACATTCCCAGCCAACTTGGTGCTGTCTGCAAATTTACTGAAGGTGCACTCAATCCCCTCATCCAGATCATCAGTTAAGGTATTAAACAACAGTGGCTCTAACAATGGTCCATATTGAGTTCCTCCTGTTTGCTGCCCATGCTGCAGGCATTGTCATAAATGCATGTAAGTTGCCTGTGGATCCAGACTCCAACAGCAGCATGCTACCCCATGGCTCATTTCTAGTGAGCCTGATGTTATCCACTTTCCGCTTCAAAATCCTGCTTTCAGCTTTGTAGTTGAATGTATAGGGTAGCAATTTCAACCTGAGTTTTCTTGGGAGCAAGGAGGAGTGATTTCAGCAGCTTAGAAGGGTGTTTTCATGTCCCACATTGTTCCATAAAGGAAAATTAAAGCAGCAAAAGCTAATTTTCTTTGGAACTGGCTCTTGACTGAGTTTATAAAGACTTGTAATAAAGAAGCACCATCTTTGAAGCATGTATACATGCCCAGTTTTGAATGACAAGCTTCTGATGCAGTCCATATTTTTTACCCATAATTTTGCTTCAAAAGCAAATGGGTCTTTTTTTGGATAACATATAGAACAATGTCTTTTGGATAGCTTTCACATTACGTGTCATTTTATGAAGCTGAGTTTCTTATTCTTGGCTACTCACACTAAAGCTGCAGCTCTTATGAGCACATTTTAATGTATCAATTTATATTCAGAACAAAGAACCTAGGGTTATCCCACCATCAGAAATCCTTATGAGCTTGATTTTTTACTGTTTCCATTATGTAGGGTTATGGTTTCCATAGAAAAAATAAAACAAGGTTTTCCTTTATTTTCCTTTTTTTTTTCCCCTCCTTTAGTTCCACAGTTTATTTTCAGAGTAGCAAATCTTGTGGGGGTTTTTGTTTTGCTTTGATTTTTCCCTGTGCTGTTTTTGGTTTTGTTTTGGTTTTTAACCAACAAGCATTTGTTGTGCATTATAAATCGGAATGGAATTTGCTTTTTCCCACAAACGCATTAACCTGCTAGCCAGATGTGTAGCTTGGCACACTGACTTAATGTTGTTTCTGTCATGTAAAGACCCACAAGACAGTTTTGGGCATGACCCATGTTATCTAGTAGGGCAAAATTCTTACAGTATCAACCAGTATCAAAGAGGGGTTCCTTTCCTCCACGTTTTTTCAAAGCATTGAGGAAGCCTTATAAACTCAAACAATTCATGTGAAAGCATTTAAGTGCCTATTAAAGACGCTCAAGTAGGGAAATTTTCACTAGCATAAAGAAGCCAAAAAAAGAATAATCTGTTTCTTGCTGATACTCAGAGATCTGCTACTTATTCACAAGACAATGAGATGACATGTCAGTGTTGTACCATTTGCCAGAACGTATGTGTGTGTTTATCAAGGCAGCATGAGTCTACAATTCTCAAGGCAATCTTTTTTTCCAATTCAAAACTGCAAAAAGGCATCAATTCCTCCACCTTCAGAAATTGTATTTTCTTTTGAAAAGCATTTTGATTGAAAATTCCTACTCAGCTCTTCTTTGCATAAATTCTTATAGGTGTAGAAAGAGTAGTGTGAATTCTCCCATGCTCCTCAGTGGGCAACAACGTCCCTTGAGGGCAGAATCTCTTTGCAACTCTTCTTGTACAGAGCACCATCAGCCTCCAAGGACTGTGCACAGACATGTGTCAGACATGTGTCCTTGCAGGACCAAGCTCTTGCCTGGTATTTTTGAATGTTCATTTGCATAATCATCTGTGAAGAAACATGCTCTAAGTATTTTGCTCTTTTTAGGCCCATAATCTCAACTGAGGAAAGGGGAACAGAGACAGAATTAACACCAAGACAGAAAGGAGCTATGCTTCAGAAAAGTCTCTGTCCATCAGCTTAAATTTGTCTTTTTGTTGCCTTCTATACTATAAGCACTTCACACAGCAAACTCCTTAGGCAATACCTTCAGGCTTTACACTATTTGGGTGTAGTGAACAATCTGCATTTTTACAGGGTGCTCCACCCCTTTCCTGGAGTCTTGACATGGCTTTGGAAGTCAAAAGAGCTGAGAATGAACCTGGGAATCAATCCAGCTGCGTATTTAAATCAGATAGTGCTGGAAAGATTTCTTCCTGAGACTGTACTCCTCAATCGCTATGCTCACAGAAAAGAATATATGCTGCATCCATGGAGAGAAAATGTGTTATAAAGAAAGCTGGAGTGCAGGAAAAGATCCCTAAACCTCACCCATAACACATCTTAAGAGAAATAGCACCCCACTAAACTACTGAAAGGTATCAAAGATCCTCAGGTTCATTTTGCAGAAGACTTTTGCTTTGGTTGCTTTCAAATCCTAGGGCTTGCTTTCTTTCCTATCTCTCACTCTGTTATTCCTTTAGTTACTTGAACTGAGATAGAGTTTGAAGGAGCTTCTTGAATGATACCACCTAGAAAAGTCCATGGACTGGAATTTATCCATCACTGATAGTAGAAATAGATACTTAGCATTCAATCCAAACATGTGACACTGCAGGAGAGAGCAATGGATGTCAAGAATATGTATTTATAAGGAAAAGATAATGGAGAAGAGCTGGGCTTTGGGTTTCTGTCCACTACTTTTCTCCACTTTAAATGTTTGCCCAGGCTTTGCTATATCTCTGCATAGTGTATTAGCCCTAGAGTTACATAGCTCTGCTTTCATTATTAACCTACAGAGGAATTACTGGATGTAATTTTGGTTAAATCACATAAACCCTCATAGGGCTGCTATGGCAGCATTCCCTTTTTAATTCCCTGGGGAATGGACTGATACTTCAGAGAAGCAAAATAAGTTGCCCAAACGTAAGTTACTTAGAGCTCAATATTATTACATTTTTCCCTGGAGAGGTGGTAACAAGAGACTAAACTGTATTTGGGGCTTCACTTTCTGTAACATCCACTTTTCTGCAAAAAACAAAGTCAACTTCATTGTTTATCCTCACTTAGGATTGCAAGAGATGTTCGGGATCCTGTGCAAGATGATTAATGTCTTCAGCTGCCAGTGAGGCAAATGGGAGTTAAAGATGCTCAGGTTCTCACTTTAGTTAAATAGATTTCTGCTTGGACCCAGCAACTGGACTGCAATGTCTGCTCCTATGGGAATGCCAGTGTCTATGGTTGCTTTGCAGTTAAGGAAGAGCTCCTGAAAACAGCCAGGCTGCACCAGAACAACACGCCAGGACTAACTGTTTCCAGGTGTGCTCATCAGAAGATGCTCGGGAAAAGTGGCTAAAAATGAGGATCTGTGTAAACCCACCTTTACCAGGTACAGCCAGTTGTCACCCGGAGCTTTATTTCTGCTTTGTGAAGGTGATGCTATTCTTCAATGTTTCCAGATTGTTCCCTGTTCATGGGACAATGGCATCTCTCTGCAAACAAAGGGCAACATTCTCCATTTTGACTTGTCTCTCTAACCTGCACTGCACATTTGAACCTTGTCCCTACCACCAGCAGCACAGATAAATAATTCTTCCAGCCCACCAAGAAGAGAAAGGGAATGAAGGACAAAAATGTCCTTTTATTTGTCTTTACATCCTGGGTTTTACTGCAGATTTATTAATGTCTGGGCAAAATCATTAGTATTCTTGAAAAAGTCTAACTCTCCAGCCAAAACTAAAATTAATTTGATAGATTGTCCTTGACTCCCAATTATTAGGTGAGTGCAGAAAATGTTCATAAACATGAGGGACCTTGACACTGCAATCTGAAAATTGCCCTCATAATAAATTAAAGATTTTTAATATCAATTCTCATTGTACTTTTTGCCCTGCTCCTTCTTCCAAAGAAGGCTTTTGTATGTATTTCAAGCTCCCTCACTTTCTCACAGTTGCAAGAACTTTTATGGGACTGAGCTGTGTATTTTGAAATATTACCTTTGACAAATGGTTCTAACAGCAAACACGAAATGAAAATGTAAGCTGTACTCAGCATCACTTCAAGATTTCAGAGTGTTAGTTTGGTTCAGATGTTCACAAAGACATTCTAATTAAAATCCCAGTGGATTTGCTTTCTAAGAAAACTATCATTTACATGATAATGTTTTATGTCTCAGAGAGAATCTGCAAATAGGCACTGAAAAGAGAAAGAAAGGAAAAAAATGCCTGTGCTGCAAGGACATTTTTATATGAAAACTGGGTCAGAAATCACTTAAAGATTACAGCTATGAGAAATACTGCGTTTTCAGCTTGAAATTTGGTTTATCAAGCCGCTATATAACCTTGATGATCTGATTTGAAATCTGACATTGTAACCTGTGTACGATATCCTTCAGTCCTCCCACTTCCATGTAAAGGAGAACTTACCTAATGAGTTTGATGGCAGTCCACTTTAATAAGCAATGAGAGTTTGGGTCCAATATGAGACACAGATCTGAGGGGGGAGAAGCAGCATTGTGCTAGGCACAGGTATGACATTTTGTCACTGATATAATCCTGAAACATATTTTCCTGAATTTAAAACTCCAGAACCAAAGTACTGTGTAGCCACATATATTTTATTACATTATTCCTAAATCCCTATAAGCAAAATTTATTTCTTTTTCCCCTCTCTCTCTTTATATTATTCTTGGTGATAGTATCCGTGTCTCAAATGTTAGATAATTTTACAGACTCTATTTTGTCTTTTTTATAAATATTTACATTTTCTCATAGCACTGTTTCTTTCATCTAAGTCACACTGTCTCTGTCTCACCGCTGGTCACACACTTCCATTGCTTGTAAAACTGTACAACATTTTCATGCATGGTGAAAGTGACAAAATTCCCCTTTTGCTGGTGTCAGGAGCACTTCAAATTAATTTACTTCAAGATTCTCCTTGTTTTTTTTTCATATTTTAACAGCTAATAAATTGCTACTTTCTTTGGAGAAACTAAACATTTTACTTTCTCTGACAGTGTCAGAGGCTCGGTGCCAACCCTAATCACCACAAACCGCTGGAGACCTATTGATTTAGACAGAGCTAGATCACTCTAACTACTGAAGATCTGGTCGCTAATGTGCTGTGAAAATGAAGTTTTCCTGGAAATGCAGTGCAATGAACTTACAAGCTGAATAAAGAAAATGTGATCCTTCACTGCCTTTTTTACTGCTGGCCATTCATAAGGCACCCAGCATTATGGCCATCCTCAACCTCTATGTAGCTGGTTTGGAAGATGAAAAGGACACTCCAAGCAGTAGGCTTTAACTTTCAGCTTGGTCATATCCCAACCAGTTTCTCTACATTTTCAGGTGTTTTTTTTCCACAGTGAGGACTCAGACTACAGTGCTTTTGTCTCATGGCATTTTAGCACAACCGCTCTAAAATAAAATTGAAAAACCTATATAGAGAGGAGTTCAATGCACACACACACAGAGATATATATATGTATGTACGGGAAAGTTATTCTTTCTCCAGTCTTTGCATTCTTCAAAGCAGCTGAACTAGTTTAGTTCAGGCTGCCAGAAATAGCCTTTTCAGGCACACAGACAGCTTGTAAAATGATAGGTGAAGTTTTGAGTGACGGCAGCAGGGGACAGGGACAAAAGCTGCTAAGCCACCTTGGGTGTTTTCTGTGCTTGTGCTCCCACTGTGATTAACCAGTCAGCTGTATTGAGCTGGGATCCTAAACCCCACATCACCTCCTTTGCTCCAATGGTTCTTTTAAATCTGCAGAAGAACTTGGAAACAAATAGAAAAATGAGTCTGGTGACTTACTGTCGGTGGATGATTAATTGTTCTGAGATTGCAGTCATGATTACAGAGCTTTCATCTCAGATGACACTAATTAGGTTTTTCATTCTTCTGCACACATATGTTGCATCAGAGCAAATTCACTGTGATAGCGCTGGGGAGGATGTATGCAAACCTCTCTGTTTATCGTCCCCAATCAAACAGCCTTAAAAACTACCAGTCAAATAGACGGTTTATTGAAATAACGAACTGTCCAGTTTATGCAGTGCCTAAATCCCAAGGCCTCTGCTCAGGACAGTTTGCCAGTTGGGTTTAGGAATATAGTTTTACCACTCATGGTGAAGCTGTGCCAACGTATACCAGTCCACCCTGCAGCTACACTTCCTGCTGCAGAGCAGACAGACAGGAGATAAATCTGGTGTCTACGCAGCCAAGACAAAGTAAAACACAAGCACTTTTCTCATCAGTGTGTGGGTGAAGTTCAGGGAAACCCAGAAGCCATAGGAGACATCCACTTCTCCCTGGTCCCACTGAAGTGAAAGAGGACATGGGGATCCAGAAGAGCAGGAAATTAGCTTGCCATGCAGGCTGAGATCCACCAGCCTCAAAATGCCTGACAGTGGGTGAGAGCGCAGTCCCTGCTTCAGCTTGCAAATTCAAGTACAGTCAGAGGGAGCTGCAGAGAAGCCACACGCCCTAATGGGGACTGGGATGGGGCTGCTCACCTCCTGCACACCCAGAGGTCTGGAGAGCACAGGGAACTAAGCTGGTTACGCCAGCGACGCTGCTAACGCAGGAAAACGAGGAGGAGAGAGGAGGTCAAAGCAAAGCATGGGAAAGCACATGGGAAATTTGAGAGTTAAAAAAAAAAATAAAACAGACTATAACTGCTTAGTAAACATAATTTTTTCTCACTCTGGGACAACCCTGCTTTTCTGAATGTATCCTACATCATAATGGCACATGGAACATATTAACTTGCAGCCATGACCTACATTAGGATCAGAAAAGGACTGTTTTAGCTAAAACAAAGTTGTGAGCTGATGTTGTCAAAATACTGAGCTGTTGTTTTTCTTACAGACTTTAGGATGATCCCCTGCAGCAAAAGGCTTCAATGGATTCAACAGCAAAGCCTGTCTGCTAATAGCTTTCAAGCATTTAAATCCTCAAATCCCTGGGAAGCAAGGCTATTCCTCAGTCATCAGGCTCATTTGATCTAATAGCACAAACATAAACAAGAGCAAAACCAGGGGACTGAGGGAGTAGAAACAACATTTCCCAGAAACATCCAGTAGGTGTGAAGTTATCTGGAGTCCCCAGCATAACCACATCAAACTAGTGAGATATATATGTACTTGGCACATCCGTGCTGCTTTAGCCCTTTTGGAGTATAACCAAAGTAGGAAAAAGCCAGGACAATCTCCTTTTCTGCAGAAGAGGCAAAGCAATATTTGTTTGTTCAAGAGGCTGATGCACACAAATGAGCAATGCACCCAGAGCTTACTGACAGAATGGCTGGATCCTATTTTTGAAGCCGTATTTTTCACAACCTAAAGACGCAAACCTAAGAAGGCAGAGATGGGCCTTGAGTTCCCTCTGGTTTTACTTTTGGTGCATTTCCAGCAGCCTGGCTCCTGTGTTCACTCACATTACCCATGTTGCAAATTCATCCTATACCCTGTGTGTGGAAACCAGCCTCTTGTGAAAGGATTTGCAGCACTCTCCCATAACAAAAAGCTCCGCTGTGCTCTCCTTGTCACTCTATTCTCTGAGGCTCTTGAAGTGGATATACTAACCCATGAGCAAACAAGCTTTGCCAATGAACTTAGATACCCAGTTGCAATTAGGAGGCTGTGGCTGATGATGCATAACACAGAAAAGACTGACAAGACTGAAGGAGTGCCACAAAATGTCATCAGGCATTATCAACTGCCATTGGGCCTGGAGCTTTCCTGGGGAAGCCTGCCAAGGAGGCAAGTGAGTACAATGACTGCGACTCAATGGCAAGTAGTCTCAGACAGTGTAAGAGGCCCAGAGTTGTCACATATAAATCTCCAAAGACTGGTGAAAACAGCTAGTGAAAGCAAGTGAAGCAGCAGGAAGAGAACTCAGGAGGCAAATGTTAGAGCATCACCGAACCATATGCAACCCTACAAAGATAATGGCCCTAAATTACCTCTCACTTGCATTGGTTCATTAAGAATTTGATAGAGCTGTACTGGTGCCACTGAAAGCCTATTCAGAGAGCTAAGTGGACTCTGGATCAGGCCCTAGGACTGGAAAATATATTAGCTCATGAAGTACACTATTACATATTTTATAAGGGAACAGCTATCAATGTCTGCTCCACCCAGAGAACATACAAAAAACAGCTGGAAATAAGAACAGCTGTGTATATCCCAGCCACTCTTTAGCTGCAGTTTCTTCCAGCTACTCCTGTGCTAATGTTAGACATTTCTATGGCTCCCTATTTGTAGAAGGAATCTTTAAACACTGAGTAAACAATTAGGTTCAGTGACATATGAGTAAAATAATTATAGCGTAAATAAGATATGCTTGACACTATTGTTAATTATTTGAGCTAACCTCTGGGTATGCAAATGTGGATGATGAGAGATGTGTTTGCAGGCATCTCTGGTAAGTGCTTCTTACACCACAACTTTTCAACCAAGATTTTGGTCTTTGCTAGCCAGATTTAAAACTAGTCTATGAATACACTGCAAAGGAGAGCATCCGTTGCTGATACAGAAGGTTTTTCTATAAAGGTCTTCCGAGAACAATGGTCAGCGGAGATACATAGTGGCTGGAGGTGTTGCTAGTGAGACTACTACTTATTCCTAAAACAGAAACTTTCAGACCTGTACCAAATGACTTGCCTCTTGGGCAAAATATTTCACTCTTACTCAACAGAGCTAATTTTGATCACACGGTGTGCGCAAGACCCATTCGCAAGTCTAACATAATGTCATCTACACTTACAAGAGGGAAAAAGAGATGTATTAATCTGCAGATAGATGGATTCTGTATCTGGAAGTTGGACACCAATGGTGTTCTTTCACCATGATTTTCCTTCTCCTTTAGCCATATAAACTACAGTATGTGTTGCATTATGGCTGCTTGAGCATTGAATCTGAATATCCAACAATTGAGAAAGACATTTTATGGCATATAACCCTGGCTCCCTGGGAATAACAGACAGGTATTTAATTAATAGGAACTTGCATTTTTTTTCTCCTAAAGATAAATGATAAAAAATACAAAATGCTGTATTTTGCAGAGTGCCCTTGTGAAAGAAAATGTATCTGAGTGGAAAACTTGGCCAGAGTTTTCCATAACACACCAAATTAAACATGAGCTCCATTTGGAAAAGACTTCGAGTGTGCCTAAGGCTGTTTTTAGTACTGCTTATATGGAAACGTCACACCGTGCATGTCTCCATTGTAACCCACACAAAACTGATATTGCTCCCCAGGAATGCAGTCTCATGGCCTGTGCTGGTGAAGTAATGTGTGTCAGTCTTCATGGATAATTGGGAGATTCCTGAGGTTTTAGCTCTCTCGATCAATGCTAGCCTGAAGTTGCATATAGGACAGATTCTAGTAATTCACTGTCTCTTTCACTACAGCAGAGCTACAGAAGTCTATTCACAAGAGATGACTTTTGGAGTCTAGTGTTTCTAATGCATACATATATCACATATCTGTCCTGAAGTCTTATGTGAAATCCTTCTACCATCTGATATTATCTATATGATAAGAAATAGAATTTGTTCAATCATAACAGAAAAGCCCAAAGCTTATAATATCTGCCAATTTAATGTGAAAGTTGTCATGACAGAGGAATTCCTGGGTGTCACAATGCTGTAATGGCAGCTCCCCTTCCCAACACTTAATAAGAAAGCTATTGCCAATGAAGAGGAAGGGCACAGAGAATACCAGTGATGTTAAGTGTCCGGGCCACAAAGACCTAGCCTGTTGAAATTAGTTTTTAATAAATATGCTAAAACAAAAGAAATTCCTGAACACTGGACAACAGCAAGTGTGGTGCCAAAAGTCAAAAATGGAGCTGAAGTGTGAGCCAGCTGGCCAGCAACAATGGGAGGTGAGGCAAGGCAATGAAAAACTGATAAAAAAGAAAATTAATTGAAATAATAAAGCATAAAAATATAATTTAAACCGGCAATCCTGGTTTTACGGAAAACAGGCCTCATCATATATATCTGATGTTATTCTTCGATGAGATTACAAGTTTGGTTGATAAAGATAACTGCGTAGATGCAACACAGAGTTTGGTGAGTCAGAGAACTCCGCAGAACACAACATGCTGGCTATAAAAACATTACGAAACTTCTGTAGAAGAGAGGTTGTTTGTAGCAAGTTATGGTTGCAGGCCAACCACAGTCAATGGTTGGAAAGCTTCAGCAATCTGACATGCAGGAATTAACACCAGAAAATAAGAGGTTAATCATGGAGATCAATGTGCATTATTTAGCAATTCTGGGCACTTAAAATCATTTTAATCCAGCCAAATGCAAATTTTCACAGCTGTCAATGAAGAATGTAGGCTGTACTTGCAGCAAGGAAGACTACTTGGAAATCAGTGAGAAGGGAAAGAGTTAATCAGCTGAATACAAGGCCTTGTTCTAGGAAAAGAAAAGAAAAAAGAAGAGGAGAGGAGAGGAGAGGAGAGGAGAGGAGAGGAGAGGAGAGGAGAGGAGAGGAGAGGAGAGGAGAGGAGAGGAGAGGAGAGGAGAGGAGAGGAGAGGAGAGGAGAGGAGAGGAGAGGAGAGGAGAGGAGAGGAGAGTAGAGGAGAAAAGAAAAGAAAAGAAAGAAAAGAAAAGAAAAGAGAAAAGAAAAGAAAAGAAAAGAAAAGAAAAGAAAAGAAAAGAAAAGAAAAGAAAAGAAAAGAAAAGAAAAGAAAAGAAAAGAAAAGAAAAGAAAAGAAAAGAGAGAACAGAAAAGAGAGAAGAGAAAAGAAAAGAAAAGAAAAGAAAAGAAAAGAAAAGAAAAGAAAAGAAAAGAAAAGAAAAGAAAAGAAAAGAAAAGAAAAGAAAAGAAAAGAAAAGAAAAGAAAAGAAAAGAAAAGAAAAGAAAAGAAAAGAAAAGAAAAGAAAAGAAAAGAAAAGAAAAGAAAAGAAAAACAAATTTGACCTTTGATTACACTAAAAGAAGAAGAGAATTGGAGAATGGATTTTTACCTCTGCATGCAGCACCAGCAAAACTATCCTGGTTTAGCACTTAATTTTTAAGGCTGCTAAATTTTGGAGTAGAAAAGTCTAAAATACTTTAGCAAAATGTTTTACATATTATGTATGGAATTCAATCAGTTTAATTAACCAGCAAGACAATGGAAAGGTGGCTTGATTGCAGTGTGTTTATACATACAAAAGAAGAAAATAGTGGGTATCAAAGGACCCTTTCATCTAAAGGAGCATAGCATAACAAGAAGCAAGGTCTGAGATGTGAAGCCATACTACTTGAAGTAAACAATTAAGAACACACTTTAATAGGGAAAGTAGAAAATTGTAGAAATTACTGAGGAAATGACAGTTTACAAATGAAAACTAAATGCTAGTTGCTTTTCTGGAAAAAAAATCAACTAAGTATAAGTTTTCAGGATAAATGCAGGGGTGACTGGCCTTCATTAAATAAAATGTCAAACTAAATGATCTAATGGTCCTTCCTGGTCATAAAGAAAATGAATCTCTGAAGGAACAGACACTGCTTTTTCTTTAAAAAATTGCATGATGACTTTTGGTTTTCAGCCAGTTGAAAACATGCTTTAAATTTTCCAGAGTTTTGACTGTTTTTTCCATTCTGCCTTGGGTATTTCAAGTATATCAGTATAAATGTTGATAAATGTATTTCCCACCAAAAAGGAGATTGTTCAGTCAATAGTTTCTACTGCCATCCATATATTTTTGTATGTTTATGACTAGCTTTACAAAGAGCTGGACTCCTCTGCATTTCCTGGTGAGAACCAGAACGCTTTGTCATTGAAATGTCCATAAAACTTTGTTTTGTGTTTTTTTCTTACCTGAATTTAATATTTTGTGAGTAATCAATGAAGTGAATGAACTTGACATACAAAGTCATCGTTTATTCCTATCTTTGAAGCCAAAAAGAGCTACATCAGTGCCATCTGCTAAAGTTTTTCATTTCTGTAGCACATGATGGGATCACATGAATGTGGAGCAGTTTCTCACTGCAGCACCATATGTGGTGTCACATTTTCTGCATACCTTCATTGCTACATGATACATCAGCTTAAAAGACAACTACGTGGATTTGTGCAAATTTTGGATCCCAAGCATATTAAAAAAAAAAAAAGATAAATGGAGAAATCTAATGGGACGGGACCTCCAGGACCAGTTTTTCCCAGCATTGCTTACAGCACGTCCTAGTTCTTCCCATCATTTTCCCCTCATGATGGGAAGGCGTTGTGCAGCTGGACCACGCGGCACTGATTCACGTGGTCTGCGCTGCTTGACACGGTTCACACCCACGTAGTGAAAACTGAAAGAAACAACATCCTTTTGTTTCACCAGCAAGATCAAGGCTGGTTTTTTTTTTTTCTTTCTTAGTGATATAGCCAAATACGGGTTGGTTTATCACACTGGGGAATTCCACTTTGGGAAAACAAAGGATGAAGTGGTGTTTCCTAATGAAAAGCATACACTGCTGCAACCTACAGGCCACAGCCGGTATGAGCCTGCCAAGAAATGCTTTTTTTTTTTCCCCCCCCTTGTATAAGAGATTTTTTACTCTGTTTTCCTCTCAGTGCTCTACTGATTGTAATGGAATTATTTCTGAATTGTTCGCTATCAATGAAAGGAGAATTAGCTGCACTCTGTTTCCAAACTCTTCCTTAACAAGTACCAACATGTTGTCCTCCATCTATCTTCCTCCCACTCTGGGCATTTAGTTTCTTCTAGCAGTACATTCAGAATTTAAAAAGGAAAAATCCTGCCACACACATTTGCTTAAGGTATATTTAAACAAGTACAAGGCAGAGTTGCAGTCGGAGCTGCACACTTCATAGCAAACCTTCCTCCAAATGAAGCGAAGGTCTCAGGGTAGGCAAATTACATAGAGGTATCAGTCTGGAGTAACCTTAGGCACCTTCACTAGGTTTTCCCCCATCTACCAAGTTTGAGAAGACAATTTGTCAAATAGCCTAGCTTGTATTTCAACTCCTTTACTACAGACATGCTTATAATGCTTGGAAACACTACCTCCTCCTTGAACAGGGTGCTCACAGCCCCTTAGTTTTTCTGATGACAGTCAAAACTCATTTCACATTTCTGCTCAAAGCATCAGTTGTAATTATGAGAAAGATCAACCTGGGACCCCATGGAGCAAGCCATAGGTTTTGCCCAGCAGGCAATGGTCTGACTTGCCATCTGTTCTTCCCTTTGCATTATTTTCCTGTTGGAGGACGGCTGCAACCATCAAATTACAAACTAAAAAAATAACGTGGCTGGTTACACTCCACAAATAATAAATAACCAGATCACCTAGAAGGCAGTACACACAGGACATGGAAACTGCTTTTCTGGTCTTTCAACGCTCATTTGCCACTCACATATCCTTTGTGCTTTTGAATACCTCCCTTTGTACATGAACACTTCATGTGCCGTCAATGATTTGCTTGAATCATACACATTTCCAAATAACTACATGGTCCAGCACCTAACAGTAAGCTCTGAAACCAGAAGCAGTTTGTAAATCATTCACAGAATCAAACAGAGAACAGAGCCTAGGAAAAGTACTATTTGAACAGCTATAATATACTTAAAATATTGCAATAAAACATTGATAGTTGGAAATCAATAGGGTCTGACAGACTAAGTATAACTCAGAGGTCACAAATATGAGTTTAACTAACTTCAGAAATATTACCTAGGCTGGATGAAGATGAAAATTGGCCTTTTCCTTTACTGAGTGAAGAAAGTGATTTCCTGCACTGTGATCATGTAGAGGTTTCACCTCTGCGCTGCTGTGCTGCTCTCCTGATAAGAAACTCTTTAATCTCCCTGACCCAGGGAACACTGATTTTCCTGATTTTCCAAAGGAAGTCATAACATGCAACATGCCTTCATCTCAGACATGTCCAGAGCCCTGAACAAAGCAGCATGACGGGACGTGCAACAGAGCTGCAGTGAGGCATGAGTCAGCCTCCTTTGGCCATAAATCTAAGTCATTGCAAAACTCCCTTCCATTTGTTCCATCTGATCCTCTCCTCTGATTAATTTTGCAATGGTGTAATTTTCACAGCACAGTTATACTCTCTGAAGGAGGTGCGGGATCTCTCGGGGAGTTTTGGAACAGTGTTGCCAACTCACATGATTTTTATCTCGAATCTTATGATTTTTCAGCTTTCTTCTGCTTTGGCTGCCAGAAGCATGCAATGACATGAGAAACCCAGCTACCTTCCCTCTTAATTTTTATTAATAGCAATTTTCTAGTCGTTATGGCTGTACCCTAAAGACCCAGAAATCAAAACGCAAAAGAAAAAGAAGCCAATTTCATCATTTTAACTGTGATTTTTAAGATTACTTGGTAATTCATGAAACCCTGACTCAAGATATTTTTCTATTGAAGTTGGCAGCACTGTTTGTTTTTCATTCTCACTAAACTGCCCCTTAATATATTCCGTCTCGGTTATTAATGAAATGGGGAGTACAAACTCTGTAACTGGAGGCAGAACAGCAACCCAAGTCATTTTTTTGAGGTGCCTGCAAAGGGCTTGTTGGTACTGGATGAGGAACAGGGCCATCAGGACTCTGGGAAGGTGAAGGGATGGAGCTGTCCTAACTGGAAAGACAAAGAAGAGAAAGAGAATATAAACTTGGTCTCCTTAAGGAAATTCCCCTCCATAGAGATTCCTGGAGGAAGGATAGCCTCTTTGAGCTTTTTCCTCCACGAAGAGAAGAGATGGGCTGGCAAAAATCAAAGGCACCCACCATCTGCAAAGCAGGTCCCCATACACATGGCTGAGTCTGCTTTTCCTTCGGTTTTCACAGGGCTGCAACTAGAACCAGAACCAAGGAAATACTGTTCTTGGGGCAAAGAGGAGTCTGTATTTAGCCTCCTTTGAACCCAGAAAGGAAAACGATACATATTCGGCAGTTACCCAGCTTGCAAGCTGGGATTCTCCTTAGCCTTTCCAGGTGCCAGGGGCTGTGCACACAATACCCACAGTGTCACTGCTCTTCAAAAACATAAGGGCTTGCAAATAAACCGCAGGGGTTTAATTCTCTTCTCAGGCATTCAGTAAGGGTTTTGCTGAAGTCTAGTGTGACCAAGCCATGCTACTCACAGGCCAAAATCCCTATGTTGCTAATATAGCAGACAAGCACTTATAAAGGGCAGCTTTGCTATGGACAACCAGTTTTGACCCTGAAGAGACATATGACCATCAAAGCTGCTGTTCCTCAAAGGTTGGCAGGAGGTTGTGCACAAGATGCTTTTTCCTCTCTAAGAAGACCTGCTTTAACATCAGTTAGGCAATAAAGGAAGTGCTTCTGCCCAAGAAAACTGTGGCAAAATATTCTCTGGGTGTATGTTCCCTTGCTGAGCTGTAGCACGGTCATGAGCTGGTGGCCACAACATGAGTACTGTCATGCTTGGCATCTTTCTGACAGTGTTACCTACTGAAAGCATTTAATTAACTGATAATTTAAAACCTTCAGAACAAACAAAACACAACACAACACATTTAGCTCTGATGACTTTGGAGAAAACCTCAAAACCATAACCTGGGCATCCCTTGTAGGCAATAAAAGCAAGTGGTTTTGCCAGGTTTTGTGTTTTGCTTTCAGATACTGTGGTTATAAAGTCAAGCTCATGCTTTTAGAGGACCTGACATGATTTTTGCACGGCAGGAGGCATTAACAACTTATCTGGGCAGTATATTTGAGAGAAAAATCATTTAGTAGATATTAGCTATCTCTGGATAGTAATGGGCCAGTGAAGAAAAATGTGTTTTGCTGAAGAGTTCATTACCATTGCAAGTTTCACTTGCTTTAAAACAACTTGCATATTAAGTAGCAATAATGTAAGCCTCATTAGGAGCTGCTCATATGTCTGGCAGGGAAGGGATATATAGTTCTGTGACGTGTAAGCTCTTCCCAACCTTTTCTGCTGGCAATCTCACCCTACCAAGCTCCTCATCCAGGTGAAGGCTCCCACTTCAGCTACTGACCTGCAGTCATTCCTCTTCTCCTTTATGAATAGCTACTCACATATCTTTCCATCTGTCAAGTGGTGTATTACTCTGTAAGTGCAAAATGGATTACTGGTATGTCCATTACTAGATTGGAGTCACAGTGAAACAAAGTGATATTCAAGGAGGATGAGTAAATGTATCAAAATGCAGTACCCGGGAAGGATTCAGCCCACTACAAATGGAGAATTATGCTCAGCTGTACTGAGCTTTGCCCCAGAGAGGAGAAAAGAGACCTGGAGAGCTAAGTCCTATAGCCTGATATTATATACAATATTATTGGAAGAAGGTTTTTTGACAAATGGAACATGTAAATGTGCAGATTTGCATTTGTAAATTTGCAAACGTAAACTTGCACACAGAGATAGAGATTTCTAAGTGTACTGAATATTCTGGGAATATGGAATGCACCCCTTTGAGTGAAAAAAAAAAAAATCAAGATTTGGTGTATTAATAGCCAGACACAACTAATAATGAAAGAATTTCACCCAAAACTGTAAGATATGTTGTATTTTTCATGCCTCTAAGCAATGAATAATGGCATTTCCTGTAATCTATAATAAAAAACCCTTTAATTTCTGCCAAGTATGAAGTTCTTATGAAGTTAAAGGAATAAAAATTCTGACCTTCAAACGCAGTCATACCAATAGTAATAAACTACAAAATATGGACAATCTGGTTTACCATTATCCCTCAGTTAGATGAGATTAGCTAATCATGCAGTTTAGTTTCCAAACATCTATATAGTGCTATTATGTTTGCTTGTTTGTAGTTCTGGCAGACAAGCCTCAAAAGGATGAAAAACATGATTAAGGATTTATTTACATTTTCTTTAAATACCAGCAGCATTATATTACGAATGATGCTTTTAATCACCTACCCAATTCTGTGCTTATAATGCTGCCTATAAATTCTGAGCACTGATTTATTTTTTGACAAAGCATTGCTGGTTTTATGTGCAAACCTACAGAGCCTGATCTAACCCTCATTAGAGTCAAGAATCAATGGCTTTTACAGACATCTGAGCATTCAACCAGGTCCCACTGGTATCTTTTTAAATCAGTAGCAATCACACAAGAGCAACAGAGAACTTGCAGCTTCATTTCAAAATTTCAAGTCATGTTAAATCTACTGTTTTAAAGCCAGACCTTGAGAGGCAGAGGTGAATGCTCCCTTTTACAAGGAGCAGACCCTCTCCTGTGGGTGGCTTTTAGCAGTAGTTCTAAAATCAATGTACAGAAGAAGCATCTTGATCCCTAAATTTCAGATGAAACATGAAGTTACATGGCACACCTGAGCAGACCCATCGGTTTAACACTGCTAAATGTGGGAATTCCACTCCCTTTGCCAGGGCTGCTCCTTTCCCTTCCTTCCCTCACCCCTTGCTCCTGCCAGCACAGCTCCAGCCCCCACTTTGCACAGCCTGTCCCTTGTGAGACACTGAGTCAGCTCAGACCACTAATCTGGCAGAAAACTATCCACTTTTTCCACCTGGTTAGCCAGCTTACAGCACTTCCCTTAAACCCACTTTTGCAGTTGCAAAGCCAATTTACCCGAGAACTGCCATATTATCACAACATTATGTAAAATTAGCAGCATCAAAAGCCTTGACCCTGACTTTACCCCCACTCACACAAACCAAGAGGAACTACACTAGCACATAAAAGAGCTGTAAGTGAGGGGAAACTCAAGGTTTCAAGATCTCTGAGTGTCCCAAACTACTCCTGCCTTTGTGGGCTGCACTCTGGCTGCCCACTCATCACCTTGGATGCTGCCTCTGAAAGGAAGGGGAAAAAAAATCAAAGGCTGAGAACAAAGAAGGTCATTCAGCAGCTGTTTCAATCCTATCTTTATTTAACCATAGGCCCCAAGAGCTGGAAAGACTTACTAGGTCATCCTAAGTCAACTGCATGCTAAAGCAGGAATGCACTGTGTAGTATTTTCTTTAGAGTTTTTATCAGTTTATATTTAAATGATTCAAGTAATGGGGATTCCACCATCAGCCAAACTTTGCTGTTTGGAAAAACACACAGACAGCTTACATTTCCTTCCGCTCCTTTTCATGCCATTCCTACTCACTGTGTCTCTTTCTACCAACACAACTTTCCCCGTGCTTCTAAAGCAGCTTCCCCATCCCTGCCATGGGGTCATGTTCCACTGGGACAGGGTGGAGTAAGAGGAAAGGTTTACTCATGTGAAATACAGCTTTAAGCACAAATTCATTTTCAAGCCCTTGGGAATATTTGCACCTTGGTCACTGACATAAAACACAGCAATCTTGGGAATGTCCTGAGAGGTTTTAAAGTGCAAGCTGGTGATCCTGACAAACTAGACCCTGCCCTGTTGGGTGACTCCAATGTCACTATGACAGCTGAATTACTCTGCTTCTTTCAGCTTTTATTTAAGCCATTCAGGCTTCTTTTAAACATCCCTCCATTTACAGCCCTCCCGCCCTAACTGACATCCTTCCAATCTGTGCAAAGGAGCCTTTGTTTCCCCGACCCACTCTAGAGAAACAAGGCCCTTTGCAAATTGCAGACCATCCTTTCAATTATACTTCTATAGTAATGCTGGCACATTAGTTCCACTTATCCTTGGTTAATAGTTCAGCTTATATTCAAACAGCCATTAACATAAAATCAACACAGCAATTTTGTATGAGTTCTCATATCATTAATCCATTTAAAGTGGATACACAGTTCACACTCCAAATTCACTTAATTATTAACTTCATAACATTTAAAGAGGCCATGGTCTTTGGATCCATTGGAATGCTTTGTTTTGTTATTATTTTTTCCCTTCTCCCTACTTCTATAGGTTTTCTGAAGAAGTTAATTTTGCAAGGTTTGGGTAATGCTTGGAGATAGGTCACCTCTGTGGGAAACCCCCACCTAATTACGGGTTCAGCCTCATGAGGAATAGCCTTAAAGAGCCCATTGGCTGGCTGGTTGGCTCAATTGAAGGAGAGAGGGGAAATGTCCATGATGGGCTGCATAAAATGAACCCCATTTTTCCAAGCCCCTCTGCAGAAGGCAGCCCTGAGCATCCCAACCTGAAGCATCCCCCTGCAGGCTCCTTTTGGCCTCCTCCACTGCCATGAGATTCAGGAAGCCCTCATGTTGTCCTGCTCTGGTGGCAGCCACAAGCCCTGCTGAGGAAGGGGAGATAATTACATCTTCCTCTGTATCCAATATAATTAGCTCTCTAGCTCTGGCACAGACAGTGGATATATCATGATAATTTCTAAGTACTACACACAAAATTAATAGATTCATCAAAATTGTCTATGGAGAAGCTTGTTTGCCTCCATAATTTAATTCAATACTTCATTTTTCTCACTCCTTCCCCATCCCTCTCCTTTCTCTCCTTGTCGTCATCCATGGCAAATGATGTTCGCGCTTCAGCTGCTGTTACAGGGCAAAAGCAATCAGCAAGCAGCGGGTCTTGCATTTCACTTTGAAAAATGGCAGGTTAGGGCTTGTCTGAATCCTTGCACAATTTGTGCCGCTGTTGGAGGCCTTTCCCAGAGACTGGTCTTCCTCCAGTGGCTCCAGTGGGGTTTGGGAGCATGAACGAAGATCTGGGAAGGATCAGAAAGACATTCAGGTGCCATGGAGAAACGTGTGCATGGCTGATGGGTCTGGGCACTACCCCGAGGGTCCCAGTGACAGCAGAGAAGGGTGCCCAGCACCACGCAGTGACCCAGCCTGGATTCTACCTTGCTGTCATGCAAGGCAAGGCTATCAGACTCAAGCAATAGGTAGGTCCATGCTGGACATGCTGTTTGCCAAAGTCCTTGAAAAGTACTTTGTGCCACCCCTGTGATTATCATGGTTCATTTCATTACCTTAAAGCCATTTCTGCTTGCCCTGACTACATAGCAAGCTGCATCTTGCAGTACAGACATATCCTGAACACCCTTTCTCTTCTCCAAGACATCAGGACATGTCCATTTGTAGTACGATATTGGCAGGAAAATGTACTATAATAGACACAAGTAGATACTAATTACATTAGGCTTTCTGCTGGAGAAGGTTCATTTTAGCCTATGAGGTTACCCTGCTTTTCCCTGTCTTTCAGAGAGAAGTGAATGCTTGGAAGATGATATCAGTGGAGAGGAGCCAAAGTTTATTAATGCAGTCCTACCACAGACATCAGCAAAAGCACAATCATATATGCACAGTGCTGCAGGTTATAAGCAAAGGTTTTAATTTGGATACTGTAGTAAAGAAAAGAGCAGAACATCCCAGGACAGATAACTGCAGTGTGTGGTTTATTCTTCTCAACTGGGCCTTAGGATGTTTCCCACGTCTTCACCACACTTAACACTGTTACCTCTTAATTCAGGCACATGGGAATTCCCAGTTAGTGTTTCCTTCAGACTGCTTTTAAAAGAATGGGTAAGTACTTGATAAAACTAGGTGCAACTTTGCGCCTGTTTTATTGCTTGCTTGGTTATTGCTCTGAGAATAAATGTTGTTTCCTATTTGAGATTTGAGTGTTATCCATGCCTCTTACTGGTCCTTTTCTGTTTGTTGTATGCATCTACTTATAAGGTAATCCTGCTTTTACTATAAAACACAATAAAAACATTGAAAGGAGTTGTAAAACTGCCCTAGAACATTGTGACATTTCACAAATATTGGCAAACATCTCCATGTTCTTCCTAAATTTGCCAAAGGTTTTCTAAATATTGTGTTCAGAAAACACAGTCCTCATGAAGAACAGCTTCTCTAAACAAGATCCAGAGGCTGGTTTCAGGCATCATGCAGATGAGCGCTCTCACTGCAGGCACTTATGTGTTCCTTGGGACTATGGTCCCTCTAGCAGTTGCTGGGGAGTTGAAGTAATTGAGAACTTGTCTGTCCCTACCTGAGCATGAAGCAGTGATTGTGGCTCTTGGCAATTTGAAGAGTATCACAGGACAGGAGAAAGCCTACTGAAAAACACAGACTGCTCCTAAACAGCCAGATTCACATCAGGAGATTCATTATATCATCCAGGTAGTGCATGGTGCTCAGCACTCTGGAGAGTGTGACTACAGTAAGGACTGGACCTTGTGGTGGCATTACAGCACAGCCCAGCAGCTGAGCTTACTGCCCTATGGCACAGCCACCACATCGGAGGCTCGAGAGCACGAGAGGCTTTGTAACTGGAACAGCTATATTTCTACCTAGCATTTTTAAGAGGAAAAAAACGTTAAAACCAAACTCAAGCCGTGGAGGTACAGCACATGAACAGGCCAAGGTGCAGAGCACACCCACAGTCTGCCCAAGCAATTTGCATCAGACAAATCCCCATGCAGTGACTCAGACAGCGCATCCCCCAAGCCACGGGTTGGTGCATGCACTGCTGCCACAGGCAAGCTTTGCAGGCAGGCAGCCCTGCCAGCACTAATGGTCTCACTGTGCTGCTGCTCATCCTCAAACACCCAATCGAGGACGTGTCCAGACAAACAAGGCTACTGAGCTCTAGCCTCGAGCCAGAACGGACTCAGCAGCAGTAGTGGAAAAATACCTCTTTCCCATGTGTATCCATTCACTCCTATGGGCAGCTGCTCTTACCTCCCCATTCCTCTCCATACTACACATGAGTTAATATAAACTAACTTGGAGGGCTGCCCTGCTTTCGGGATTCACGTCATGTTGGGCCCCTCGCCATCCTCGTAAATATGTACTAAAGTTATGGTCTGTGTTCCCAGAATAGATCATGTTGTAATCAAATCTGGAATAATGTGGTTAAATATTTTCTCCATTTTACTGGGTCCAGCTATTTGCTGTGAAGAAACATCACTGGAGGAAACGATTTAAGGTTGAATGATCCCAAATTTACACCTTCCTTTTGATGAAGATACTTAAAAGGAAGAAAGGAATTGAGACAACGATGGGCTCTTTTGCAGTAACTGTCAGTGATACTCCGTTGGGGGGGATATAATGGATGCCCCAGATGTAACCAACTCCTGTACATATCTTCCCCTTTCCAAGGTGCTGCCTGAAAGGAGCACTGAGACGCTCAGAAATGCAATCTCAGAGATAAAGGTAATTTCCAGCAAGCCAGCAGTCTACATTCTCATTGACTTCAGTAGGATAAAGTTTCAGAGTGTAGCTGTAGGCCTGGAGACCATAAGAAGGTCCAGTAATGCCCAGTTGTAAATCAGAACAAACTCTGAGAACTGTCTGTCTCTGGAAGATGGAAGTTCCACAGATCCATTCATACACACCCCACGGCGTTGGCACATAGCAGGTATTACAAAAAGGATACTACAGCAGAGTCTGCTTTTCCTTTCTTGCAGAAACAGAAAAAGAAGAGAAACATTTAATTCCCATGTTTGTATGAAAACATAATCCTGATTATTGTATATGCTTCTTGAATGGTAGAAGGACACATCTATGCTTACATCATTTTATTAATGGAAATGAAAGAGGAAAATGAGAACACATGTTCATACCAATGAACAAGACAGGCTTTTCTGGTGTATGTTTTAGACAGATAGGCCTTTCTTAATGCCTTGGATTTTCGCTCTCCCCACTTTCTGCAGTGAAGATGCCCAGCCAACTGTTGAGTCTTTTTTCCTCTCTGTGCTGAAACAAGCCTACCCACAGAAAAAAAAAAACACCCAAACCCCTGTGTCCAGCCTTGTTTCACAGAACTGAGAATTCACCCTATTTTTTATAGAACGCTATCTCTGAATATAGAATTGAGCTCTACCTAAACTCCTTAGATCCTCTCATGATTTTCATTTAGAGCTCTATGATCTTACATAGGCCTGATCATTTCCACATAGATAAATGAGGTGCAGAAAGACTGAACTACTTGAATATAACATAAGAAAGTCTGTGTTAAGGAAAGGACTTAAAGCCAAATCCACCAAAGCCTTGCTGCTGCCCAGACCACTGGAGCTTTATCTGTAAGAGCATCTTATTGGAGCCCTGGGTCACAACTGGACATCTTGTTCCACGAAGTGTATGTTCAGATGCAGTTCTCCTCCACATCAGAAAACACCAATGTCCTGGGTTCAGCAGTAGCAGTCATTTTTCTCCTTCTTGGTAGCTGGTGCAGTGCAGTGTTTTGACTTTCAGCCTGGGAACAGTGCTGATAACACCGATGTTTACACTGACCAAGGACTTTGTGAGGCTCATGCTCTGACAGGAAGGAGGGGAGGCTGGGAGGAAGCAGAGACAGGACACCTGACCCAAACTAGCCAAAGAGGTATTCCATACCACAGCACATCATGCCCAGGATGTAACTGGGAGTTACCCAGAAGGGCACACTCTTCTTGATCGGGCTCATTTCAGCAGGTCGTATCGTATTCTCTTCCCTTGTTATTTCTCTTCTCATTATTATTACTGGTGGTAGCAACAGTGGTTTGTGTTATACCTTAGTTACTGGACTGTTCTTATCTCAACCCATGGGAGTTACATTCTTTTGATTCTCCTCCCCATCCACCCGGGAGCAGGGAAGGGGGAGTGAGGGGGGAAGGAAAGAAAGAGGAGAGTAGAAACTGTGTGGCTGTCTGGGTTTAAACCACACCGACCAACATTCAAAAATTCCTTGGAATAGAAATTCTGAAGTAAATAGCTGCTTTTGATGTAAAGACATTTGGGTTCTGCATGAATTATTTTCAATTTTTGACAGTTTGACAGTTGTAGAAATATAATTTGAAATTCCCCAAAGGGGAAGTGAAGTTTTCTGTTTTTCTACTGCAGATAGAGACCATCCCAATACTGTGTAATTTTCTGGTCTGTCTTTTTCTCTTTTCCCTTAACAACACCACCAACAAAAGACTAAACAGCATGATTTTACAATTTTGATTCTTGTGGAATTCAGTCCTTGACAGAAGGATACTCAATGAATATCCCTGCAAGCAGTCCTATCCTGTTGTCAGGGGTATGATCAACTGAACATCTGTAGCTGAACAAGCAGATTTTGCTCTTTTTTGTTTTCAGATGTGCATGTACTGCCCAAGCACAGGGTTGCTGTAGTACCACTGCCTCTGCCCTGCTTTATTTTCCTCCTTCCTTTCCTTTCTCAATGCAAGTCTTCTGCAGCAGACCGGGGCGTAAGGCTTGCGTTGGTCAAGCTGTAGCTCGCAGCATGATCCTATAAGTGCTAGGGTTCTCATTGTGAACAAGGATACTAAGAAGTATCTGCTGTAACATGAAGCAGATAGCTTACATTGACTTTTAGAGACGAGTAGGAATCTCAGATGCTCTTTAGGAAGAAAGGCCCATCTACAATTGTTACATCAGTTCTGCACTGGAGTTTCACAGTACTCCTGAACTACCTTGGGGGTTTGGGTAGATGTTTTTCACTGTGCCTCAAGTATGCACTGCTGTCCATGTGGGATTTTGCTGTAGGCTGCCACATATTTTGCTATTGTCTTTTCCTTCCCCCAAAGCCATTGAAAATGCCTCAGGCTTATGTTTTATTTACAAGTTTTTGTGGGATTGTGTTTTATCAGTGTGGCTGGGTGGGGGAAACTCAGTTTTATGGATTTTTTGCAGAAAATTGAAGAATAGCTTCTCTCAATCTCAGTCATGGTCTGCAATTTGTCAGGGACTAGGCTGCTCTGTATAACACAGAACATACATTTCTCTAATTTGGGTCCTGAACTGAAATAAGCTTTCCTCTGAGCAGGCTGCAGTACCAAGTGCTCAAGTCTTAACACTAGACCGAAACAAAACCAGTGTTGAAGTTCTGGTCACAAAGTAATCTGTGGCTGACAGCTTGTTTTCACTGTACTCACTGGATCAGGATAAAGCTCCTCCTACGTTACTCAGGAGTCAAAGATGGAAAACAGATTTCTGCCTTCAGAGTATCAGAATTCAAGGAAAAATGGAAGAAAGACAACATGCAAGTAAAAAAAAAACCTGTATATAAAGAGCTTAGAAAAAATGTTTGTGTGCAGCACTGTGTCCTTCTTGGGTAAAGATCATACAACTATTATTTCCTTTGCTGTCCAATCTATCTAGCAGAGCCTATAGCTCCACCTCAGCATGTGGCACATCAGGCAGCAGGTTGTACCAATCCATCCGAGTGATTCTTCCGGGAATCCATGCGCTGAACAGTCTTCCCCAGCCAACACACAGGAAAGAAACAGCTGTTTGACCCCTTGGGAACTGGGAACAAATGGGACTGAGGACCAGAAACATTTGTCTCTTGGAGCTAGCAAGAGGAAGAGATCTGCATGAAGTGTTCTGTTTGTGCAGAAGAAGAAAAGCCTCACTCTACCCGAGAAGCCACCCACATTTTTTCAGCTGCATTCAGTACAATTTTATATTTGCATTTAAATCAGTACCCTTGGAACAGGGTGGAGTCCAGGTTTGAAAGCCAAGAGTCATTTGAAAACATCTTTCTGACTGAGCCAAACTTTTCTTATTTGATATGGCTAGAAAGATGGGAAATGCTTTAATGGGACCTTTGAGAGATGCTCGCTGTGAGGCATCCTTTGAGCCTCCATCCACACAATAGCTACACATTGCTCACAACACTCACTGCCTGGTATGGGTGCCCTTAAACTAGCAGAAGAATGTCTGTCCCAGTGTAGCGCATTCCTCCAAGCCTAGGACTGGCTTGCATTAGGAAGGATGTGCTGGTACAACTTGACCCCACAACACCCCTGAGGGAAATACAGCTCACACCCATAAAAATTCATTTGTCAGGATAGCTTCAGCTAGTTCTCTGAGCAACCAAGCTATTACAGCAAAAGGAGTTTGTTGCTGTATAAGTCTATCTCCATTACGACTTTTCTCAAGCTATGAACAAAACACATGTAGAAACATCATACTTCTGTGAAGCATGAAAGTGAAGATCAGCATTTGAGAAAAGATTATATTTTTAGAAGGAAATATTTATAATCCTGATCATTTTCCACTTCACTGAAAGAAATCATGGGTAGATACTGTTATGAAACAGTTTTGAAGGGAATTCACAAAGTGGTGGTGGAAATTGGCTATTTAGAATTAGAGAGAAAAGCTCCTGTTCATGTACGGTACAATTTTACTCAAGTAACTAAGATGGGTGATAAATAACTCATCATACTGTTATTGTATTATTTATAATGCTTACTGCAAATGCAGGACAGATTTGAAATAGGAAGTCAAGCCAGGTTTTTAATTGCTAATGATAAAATGCTTTAAACTCTGCATTAGCTGCAACCAATACAGTGCCTTTGACTCCTCTAATTGACCTTAATTGATTAAATGAATGCACTTCATCTTTGGATTTTACTGCCAGCATATTCTGACACGTTCTATTACAATCCATTTTGGAAGATACCTGGTGATCATATCTGAATACCCTTCTATTTCCTTCTCACTTTCATCCTCTGATTAATTACCTGGTTTCAGCAAACCCAGAGCATGTGTGTCCCATTTCTCATGAAGAGATGGCCCCATTGGCTGCTAGCCAGCTGCTGACAACCCAGCTTTCTTACAGCAAGGGATTCCAGAAGAAACATCTAAAGCATGGCACATCCAACCTGACTAAGAGCAAAAACCTATTCTGCTCGAGGCTCCACCTCAGTCAAACGTTGCACTGCATAAAAGACCCTTTCGGCTCCTTTCCATTAAAGAATCTTTGGGCATTTTTTAATATCTCAACATTTGTTTCAATATTCAGCTCAAACCTAGTTAACATTAAGATTTGACATTTACTCTGGGTTTCAGGGTGCAATTCTTGTTCACCAGAGAACCTGCAGAGTGCCTATACAAAGGGGAGGGTAGTGGAGAAAACATTACGTTTGGATAATGTAAAAACTGCAACTGCATTATTCAAGCTAGAGACAAAAGAATATATTCACCTAGAAAGGAAATACTCCCTGAGACAGCAACCAGTAGCACATCTAAATTATATTTTGCATAACGTTTAACATGAAAGTGTAGGTGCTCAAGTACTCACATAATGAGCAGTGTATTACAGAGTTACTAGAGGAATACAGGCCTGTATTTGGGTTATTTGTCCCTAGGGACTTCAGTCAGAGCTCATCATGCAAACTCAGAATACAGTCTGACCCATATATGCTATCAGAGAATTGCATAGAACACTGACTGGATTTCTAAATGCAAGGGGAAAAAAATGTGTTGGCACAATCCCTATAATCTATATTCATGAGAGCAAGTAATAGCTAGTGGGAAAGACAAACACCATCATTCCAAACATCCCCTTCTTCCTTCTTTCTCCAGCTTTATATGCTGAGCATGACATCATAGGGTAAGGAATATCCCTAGGATCAGTTGAGAGCAGCTGTCCTGGCTATTTTCCCTCCCAGCTTCTTGTGCATCCCCAGCCTCCTCGCTGGTGAGATGAGGAGCAGAAAAGGCCTTGACTCTGTGTAAGCACTGCTCTAGAATGACAAAAACATCTGTGTTATCAACAGTGTTTCAGCACAAATCCAAAATGTAGCCCCACACCAGCTAGTGTGAAGAAAATTAACTATCCCAGCCAAAACCAGCACATACAAAGATAAGACGAAACAGCAAATAAGTTCTGCAAGAGAAAAATGGACAATTTCTCTTGCTCTGTCATTGCTTCGAAGAGGTAGTGTTCCAAGGAAAGAGAACCCTCCTGCTTCATTTTGAGATATCCTAATGACTGGGGATGCTGTCATTACAGCGATTAGGTAAGGCTGATGAATGATAAACTTGTAAAAGGTCTGTGACTTCACCACAAAACAGAAATTCAAGAAATACTCATCTACATAAGCCTTGCAGCCTGCTAAGGTCAGCAATTTCTGCAAATGATTGCCATGTACGCTAACATGGCATGAAGGATACCTCAGAGCAAACAACTGAACTTCCCCAGCCTCCAAAAGCTCCAGAGGGGAGAATTACAACCTGCAGATGATGCCTTTGTTACAATCCAGTCTTCAACAGGAAGTACATCTGGAGCCAACAACTGGGATTTGCTTTTACTACCAGAACCGTAATTCCCCTATAACACGGGATAAATCAATGTCTATTTTCTTTTACAAACTGACGCCTGCTAAGTTTTGTCTCCTAGAAGATGCCTCTTCCAAGTTCCTGCTGCACTTAAAATTTATCTTATGCATAGATCTCTATCTTATCTACTGTATGAGTCAAGTAGGGGAAGAGGCTTTATCTTTCTTAGCCAACAGGGAAGAGCTTAATGAAAAAAATCCTATTGTTCTTCTGTAACAACTGCTTGCAGCTCCCAGTGAGGCTCTGATATCCAACGGAGATACACTGATATCCATCACACCACTACAAACATTTCTGTAGATCCAAATCACATGAGAGTTATTCCACAAGAGCCCAGGCAGTACTTTAGTTTTTAACTCCATGTTCTGGCCTTCTGAGCACGCAGATATTGCAATCCTTACTATTAATGAAGAAACTTCCCAGCTAAAGATCATTAAGTGTGATAAAGTTAATTATGTTTGCACACAAAAGGTGTTTCAGAGTAAGACAGCAGACTTTATCCTGTCACGGCTCTTTCTCAATAACTCCTTGTGCAGACAGCTGTAATTCCATAACATCCTCTCCAGAGCAGACCTTTATTTAGGGCATTCCTTGAATTCAGAAGTTAATACCTTTGCTGCCACAGTTTCAGGAAAGCTGGAAGACAATTTAGTCTTTCTAAAGAAATGCATTAACAAGTTTAACACCTAAAGGAGAGGCACCAAAAGACTATTCCTGCTGAAGTGCTAGGAAGTATTTTGACTTTGCTAATTTATTCCTGCAAGGAAAGGCAAATAAGATACCCCAGCATATGTTAGCTTTTATGTTTTTAAAAGATTCACACAGGAATTCATGCAGATGTAGTTTTTTCTTAGCCTTTCTGAATCACGGACACTAGAGACTCAATTCATCAGGTGTACCAAGGGCCACAGCCCTGACTGACTTTGTTTTCCTTTATCAAAAGGCAATTAATATACAAATTCCATCTTCTTGCATCAAATTTGTGAAAAGGAGCAATTTTCTTGCAATAAATTCATAAAGATTTCATGACTTGAGCAGCAGAGCATAGAAGTGCATAATAAATCAGTCCAAATTCTAGCTGTGTCTAAAGGGTTTATGGAAAGCTCTCTATCCATTTTTTCACACTCCAAAATCTGAATTATAATTAATTTCAGGAATCAGCCAACCTACCCTTACTTTAAAAATGTCAAGCTGAGGAGTGCATTATGTGAGATTACAATTAATCAGAAGTGCAGGCGCGCACACACACACACACACACACACACACATCTTCCCACTTAAATTCTTCGGCCCAAAAAAGTATTACAGCAGCCTTGACAGGTACTAAATGATCTTTTCAAATAATACTCACTGGTAATAGATGTTACAGTTTTGCAGCCTCGTGCTAATACAGAGCTTTTCGGCAGCAAACAGGAAACATTTGACAACTCCTGCGTTAACTCTAATGACATGCTGATGGCCATGATAGCTTTCCTTCTCCCTCTCCCATCTGGAAAGAGCTCCAAGGATGGAAGAACACAGCATGCTAAATTATACAGAAAGAATTATCAACATTCACAAAACAGTAATGAAACATTAAAGATAACTGTTTCTTAGGACAATGCTGTTGCTTACTCATTTTCCTGCAGATTATAAGTTGCTATCTTCAGCCCCAGTGGTGCTTTCTAGTCTTATACTGCTCTGATGAAAGGCAATGGGGCTTTCTCTGCCTCTTTAACCTATATGACTGCAACCCAGGCTACTCAAATATCCTCACAAAAAGCAGTTTCATATTTAAGGAAGAGCATGATATGTGTTTACCTATATGGCAGGAGTGAAGGGTCAGGGCTCTGTGGGCACCCAGCAGGCACTGCCTTCTCTGGACAGTGTCTTTTCCATGCTCTGTTTGCTCCGCATCTCTGCCTGTTCTTCAGTGGCCCACCAGCCCTACAGATAGGAAGGGAGATCCAAATCACGGACACCTCCCATGGTTAAAGCAAACCAAAATATGAGTGATGAGCTTTCCCTCCCCTCCTCTGCAGCAATAGCAGACCTTCCCTCTCCTCCCACCCAGGCACTTTTCCCAGATCTTTCTGCCTGGTAATCGCACCAAGGACAGGATTTTACTCGGCCTCAGTTCCTGAGGCGATAATGGAAAAATCGGACAGTCTGTATAAAACAATGGCCCTAGAAATATCATTTTGCTTCACTGTCACCTGCAAGGAGTGAGCAACAAAAATAACTGCTCCCTAATTTAATATGGACTTCAAACACAAACACTTCCTCTCCCGTTTATCTACCCATGGAGCTATTTTTGTCCAGTTCACTGGGAGAATTGTTACATTCCCTTGTGCCTAAAATATTCTGCTTCTTTAATCACTGCACAGGGCTTCTACCTGGAGTAAATGAACTGAGCTGACAAGAGAAATTTATTACAGCCACCAGCCAGAGATCAAATTCTTCTCCCATCAATTATTTGGGCCACTATTGTTTCTAGCAGCTTCTACTCTTAATAAAACTGATCACAGCTGGGTATTTGGCTGCTTCTGTAGGAAGTGCCAAGACCTGTTATTTCATTATACATGTGTTCTCTTTCCTTGCATATTTTCTGGAAGGGTTTTACACATAAGTGATGAGCATTGTCTGGCTGACTAAAGTACAAGCCAAAGAGCTGGAAGATAAATTAATCCTCTCTGCTGCCACTGATTTTCTATGCAACAGTTAATAAAAAGCACTTTCCTTTTACCCCTCTATCAGAGGCAGAGCTGGAAGTTTCCTTTTAAGGGGAGAGGAAAAAGAATAAAGGAGGGAGTCTGAGAAAAGTCCATCCATCCAGTCCAGCATTGAGAAGAGGACACAGCTTCTGTACAACTGTCCATGGAAGGTTTAATAGAGCACTGGATGGTATTTTCCAAAAGAAAGCTCTTCCATACACTGGGAAACAAATGCAGTGATCAAGGGATATGGACCTAGAACATACATTACTTTACCTCATGAAGAGTCACATCTCTGCAGTGACATGACTCCTGTGAGCTGAGGATCAGGAAGCTGGAAACAAATGCATCCCAGGCCCCTGTATAGGGGGCTCTGGCACAGGACATGATGCAGAAAAGGACTTTGTCATCTCAGGAGCTAGCCAGCTTATTTCTAAGACCTGCCAGTTGCTGGAAGGTGAAGCTGGATCACAGGGTTTATCACTGGAAGCACAGATGATTTGCTGGAGGAGCTATCCTGACAACTTCACAGAAACAAGTGATCACAGCGGCATGCAGGGAGACAAGCAAGGTTTGCCTGCCACCGTGAGCTTGGCACTGGTGGAAAGGCAGCAGTGAGGGAGCTGCTAGGATCAGGCCTATTTCCATATGTTTGTTTTTGAGCATGGCATTGCCTTGGGAGGGATTAATGTGATCAGGGCTCTTCCGTAGGCTAACAGGAACTCAACATTCCAGAAAAGATAAACTGGCAGCTTTGGGGACCCTATGTACACAGGTCTGAAGCAACATGCTACAGGAAAAGCACTTCCTTACTCTTGAATGAAGGGCTTTAGCATATTGCATACTGCTGTGTACACACACAGGGTGCTCCTGTTGGAGGACTAAGAACCATGCTCTCGCCTCCACAGAATGAAAAGAGAAACCAAAGAGAAGGAGCTAAGAGCCCATAAAAAGCACTGAAACACAGAGCATGTTCCTATGGTTATAAGCCTTCACTTTGGCAAAGGTGCCATGAGTAATTCTTGCCAGGGATGGGCACTAAGCAAGCTAAAGCAGCACAGACACAGAGAGGCCTGATTGTATCTCAAGGACTTTCCTCATTCATCCTAAAAGCAGCTATTACAGCAGCTTTCCTAATGGCATTAAGGCAAACATCTTACAGCTACTCTAGTTCAAACTTGCTTCATGGATTTTCCCTGAACTCTAGTTCAACAGCCTTAACCAAAGATCACTTAAAAAGTCTTTAAAAGAACATGTTTCCAGAATTCTTTTTTTTTTCCAGCTCTTTCTACTGTCTCTACAACATTTACTCAAAGGCAACTGAGAAATAACAGCAAAAAAAAAAAGCAGGTGCTATAAAACTTTTTACCCTGTGCTTGCAAGCCTCATCACCCAAGCAGCCAGGAGTAAAGACTTCTGCTGTGAGAGACAAAGCAGACAAGGTGCTGAAGGCAATTACTCCAGCATCAACAGGAAGATCCAGGGCTAACCCATTAGGGCACCTCTGAGCTACATTGCTCTGTCAGGGCATGTAAGCTCTCAGAAACACAGGATTCAAAAGCTGGGAGGTTTAACATCTCTCCCACTTAATGAACTGAAATTTTATTCCCTTAAGATGACTTCTGGGTGCCGTTCATGTTTCTGAAGATATTTCCTGGCTGGAAGTGAAGCTCCCTTAACAGTGTAGATGCAACTATGATAGTAAACGCCATTGACTTAATCTGCCAGCAAATCCATCCACTACCTAGTGGTACAGCACAAAATACTCTTAATTTTTGTTTCACGGATTGTAGGGCTTCACGCAACAGAGAAAATATCTTCGTTTAGGCTTTTTGTAGAACTGGATTGCACATTTTCCTTGTGACATGAAGTGGAAAGAAATTACAGTCAGTGCATGTCTTATTCCTGACCGACCATTTCTATATGTTTTTTGAAAATACATCATTCTGCAGCCCCAATCTGGGATTTCACTGAAGTCAGTGAAGACTCTGCTTTGAAGACTTTTGAATCACTTGACCACTTGAATTTTCCTCCCATGTTTCTCAAAACTTGCCCTCTTATTTTCAGCTATGGTTCATTGAATGAGAAGTTTCAGAGGTCAAAACCCAAAACACCTCAAAGCTCCAGGTTTATTTTCATTCTTCTAGTTCTAACCAACTAGGAAAGTAAGAAAGTAAAGGTAAGACTCAGACCGCATTCACCCAGAACATAGAGGTTGGGTCACCCCTTTAAGAAAGCTCACCTAGCCTGGCTGAGCACCTACATGCACATAAGCAGTGTGAAGAGCAAAATTAAACGAGAGAGAAAGGTTTGTATGCATCCTCTGCTGGCTCTGAAGATATCTGCACCGAGTCTCATTTGCCCCAATTCAGAAGACGAGCACCAAAACCACTGCAATGAATGGGGTCTTGCCATTCACAATGAGGACTTCCGGATTACCTCTTTGATCATGCACATTTCACCTCTCTTTTGTACACTTTATCACTTTGGAAAGTGAGAATAAAAGTATTCTTCTACGTGACTGAATTACCTTTGAAATCTCCCAGTTTACCTTTGAGGTCTCCCAGTGGAAATTGCCAGTCTGTATTATTACAGTTAGATCAGTTTAAGACCAGCACTGGCAAAGCACATCAGGAGACCTCAACCTTGGAGGGCTAATCAGAGCTCCAGATTCTAGTGGGAACAGAGTGCTTAATCTAGAATATGAAGAAATTGTCTTGAATCTACTCTATAAATTGATTTAAGAGATAGATGAAAAATTAAATGGTATAATTACAAAGGTTAACAAACTCAAGGGAGTCATTAGACAAACTGTGAAAAGATCATCAGTTTTTAAAAAAGAGCAGAATTAAAGATAATGGAATTCAACCCTTTAAACTCAGCCTTCCTCGTTTTCCTCAGTTGAGAAAACATTGTAAGCCCATGTCAAACAAAAGTGTTAAATGGTAATTTCTACATCGTTTATCTTTGACTATTAGGTTTAAGAGAGGCTTTATATGGTAAATGCTGGTGACTATTTAACCTGCATCAGTGGAAAAGTATTTAAGATATTAAACATGACCTAAAACTATTGCTCTAGCCCATCATTTCCTAATCCCTTAAATCTTAGGGAGGATTTAAATTATATAAACTTTAGTAAACAAATAAATATACCATATAGGAAACTAAAACCAAAACAGACTACCTGAGAAGGAAACATGCATATTTCAAGTAAGGTTTAAGGGAGAATTTTATGAAGTACCTCAATGAATGAAGAACCTAATTCTCATTTACAGAAACACTTAAGAGCTATGATAAGGAAAGATTTTCTCTAGGAAAATTTTTAACTAGAATTATGTGACAGAAGTACTTATTTTATGATTTTTATGACAACAAAAATACACAGTGCAAAAAGGCTCCTGATCACTTTCATTTCATTTCTCACCACAAAAGTGAAACATGAGAATGAAGGGAAGATTATATTGCCAGGTTTCTCATTATTAATGGTGAAGGAAATAGCTGCCTTGATGCATTTGATTATATCTTAATAATCACAGCCACTCAGTTCCTTTTTAAACATGCCAAATTCTGTAACAGAAAAATATCTTTACACCGACCACAAACTTTTTAGCCCTGACCACTGACAAGTTGTGACAACTGCACCAAGCCTTCTGGGAGAGTGTAAATATAACTGGCTTTGCACCCGCGTGAGTATCATCTGTCAGGATGAGAGCATTATCAAAGCTGCAAGGCAGGGCTGTGCACTGCAGAAGTTTCCTGAGGTGCTTCGGGAATAATAAAGAGAGCAGTGCACGTGTATATATAGGAAAAGGTTGCTCAGTAGAAGCGTGCAATGTAAGAGCTGCTCTCTGAACTCCTGATGTTCCCAGGGTATTCCTGGGGAAAATAAAAAAATAGGGTTTTTTTTATACTGTAGAGCCAGTTGAGGAAAGTTCTCCATCTAAAGTACACCCAAATGCTCAGATAGGACTACCAAGTGTGCCAAGCTGTCAAAAACTCCTGATCTTTAATAGAAAGATAAATCACTGGAATGTAACTGAAACGTCACAACCTAGAAATGGGCTTTCTTGGATTTGAGCTAAAGCAGTGCAGAGGACTTTTAGGAGCTGCTTCCCTTCTCTTTTTTTGGTTTTATATCTATCTCAAGCTTTTAGGTATCTCCTGAAAGGCCGACCAAGCAAGGCTTGTAGAAATTGCAGCATGGCTTGTAAACTGCACCAGACTTAGCCTTTTGTTTGCTGCCCAACAGAACCAAAATTCAGCATCAGAACTGAGACTCCTTTGTGAGGAGCGAGTCAGCGGTCACACGGAAAGAACAAGAATGCCAATCTACCACCCAGCTTCCTGGGAAAACAGAGACCTTTGAGCAGCAGCTGTGTTTGACCACTGCTTTGCCTTCTTTCTCACTGTTAAGTAAAAGAAATTAGAAGCTTGAGAATTAAATGTTAAAAAGCACCACTATCTCAAAGTCAAACGCAGAGGCTTGCATACTGGCACTTGGCATTCTGATACTCTCTGATGAGATAAATCAAGGCAGAGATGAAGAATTTCTTCTACATACTAGACTATCTTGTTGCCTAAAACCCTAGGAACATAGTCTCAGCTCCCTTCTTGGTCCCTTACAGGTGGTTGTCCTGAGCAAGATCCTAGAGAGATGGAAATGAGAGGTGTGAAAATTTGCAGTAAGGGACACACACACGTGGAGTAACAGTAGCTCAGCACTGCCCTGAGACTGCTGTAAAACGATGCTGCAGATGGGAAGGGAATAATCTATTCTTCATGTGCGTGGTAGGTTAGATGAGAAACAGAGAGATAAAATTACAGCTAGGGAAATTCAATTCAGACATCAGGAAATACTTTCTAATAGTAAAGACTGTTATGCCCTGGAACAGATAGCTTGGGGAGCCTGGGGAATATATGGTGCTGGTGGTTTAAAGAGACAGATGAACTAAATGATCTCCTGAGGCCCCTTCTAAGACCACTTTCTTTAATTTAGGGTAAATAATTTCAAGTTTCTCCATAGACCCTTGTACCTGAATGACCTCTAACTTTCCAGACTTGGTGGATGTGCTTACTTGGGAATTAACAGTGCCTTTGGGTTATCTGAGAACAGTATATAAAACAAGTAATAATTACAGTATTTTATGATAATTTTACCACAATTATACACAGACTGTAGCTCCACTTAATCCAAGAATGGCTTTAGGCATCTGGCTATGCAGCCTTCATTCAGTCGAGAACATCAGTCGTTTCAGATCATATTCTTCAGCTGCTCCCAAACAACATTCACAGGTTACAAGGCATCAGACTGTATTTAACTGCCTCAGACACTTCAGTGTTGTTAACCGGCATGGCTCAGTTTGTCATTACTGAACAGCCTGATATTGTGCATTGTAAAAATTCTGTGAGAGAAGAACTTTTGGGGGGTGATTTATTTAGTGTTGCCACTTAATTTTATCAAAATCTCAACTTGAAGAGCAGACCTTAGGAGTCAATAAATGAATCCATACAGATCTCCTGCATGCAAAAACCAAAGCAAGACTCTGGTGATCACTACAAATCCAATCTTGCCACCCATTGCACACACACTGGCATCAACCCAGCAAAGCACTTCAGTGCATGCTTCGTTTTAAGCATACAGGTAGTGCCATTTAAGCTAATGGAATCACGTAAGTGCTTTGTTGGATGAGGGCCAGTCTCCTCAGCATCTTGCAGTGTCAAGTACATGAAGCAAGGGCTTCATTTAAGTGCATCAGACTTTAATTGACAAAAATCAAACTAATGCAGCATTCAGACTGAGCCCATCTCTCTAAGGCAGCTATTACAATCACAGGTAGCAGGACGTGGTTTGTTTGTGCTGCCCCAGTGCCTGAAGTGTCCTGTTGGACTTGATCCACCATGCCTCATCTCTGGTATAAGTCCTTTCTCAGCAAGTCTTGTCTAAGTCTTCCATCCAGTATGCTCTTATCGAAACAACTGACTTGTCCACCCACCAGAGATGATTACATTAACTTCTCCTGTAACATCTTTCATACCAAGTATGTTCTACCGTTTGCTGTTATCTGCTCTTGATGTATGCTCAATGCTTAGGCTGTGGACCCTTTTCCAAAAGAGTTTTCACTTGTGCTTTGAAACTTTTCATGCATCTGTGGAACTACAAAAAAAAAAAAAAGATAAATCAGGAGAAATGCTATTGATGCTGCAGCAACTGAAGACAGCTCATCACATAGTGGACTAACATGTAGTTACAGAGATGTTAGGCACACAGGCCTAACATCCCCATAACCTGAAGAACAAAACTCTCTAGATATCTCATTATTCAACTTCCAAGCAAAGGAATAGTGCGCATGTGACCCGTTAGCTTAGATAGGCTCACCTCTACATAATGCTCTAGAACAGCAACACTGCAGTTCTGAAACAGTTGATTTCAGTAAAAACACCCCAAACCTAAGGCAACCAATAGAGCACAGATGTAGAATTAACTTCTCACCACAGTGCATTCTTGTAAACAATTATGAAAAAGGAATAACACGTCTGGGAATTTGTCAGGCTATCAAATTTAATGTAATTACTGAAAAAAGGAGGGTTGAGAGCTTTGTTAGTAGTGTGGCTAGAGCACGGTGACAGCAAAGTGCAAGTGCTCCTGCACCTGCACAACCCTGCCCACATAAGCAAGCCCCGTGCTTTAATTGCTTTTACCTAAGCATGCATGATGCAAGTGTAAGGCTAAGCCACAGGAAACATTCAAGATACAGCAACTGAAAGAGTAACTGGGAATGGAGGGCTTCCAGAAACACAATGGGTATTTGTAGCATGTTTTGTCACTGCATTTTTCCATGATCATACTTAGAAAATAATCATCTTTCATCTACAGCTGCTGAATAGACCTCTGACTGAAAGGCACATTTCCCTATCAAACAGGGAAATACCAAGAAGGAGATGGGGAGGATCATGTAGTTGGACCTTGCAATAGCAGTGTTTCTGTAGTAGCTCTCTGAAATGTAACCATGCCTTCAGAAACACAACCACATTTTCCTGTGCCTTCTGCAGGAAGTGGATTTATGCAGTTACGAGCTCAGGAAGCAGCTTTTCACAACACCTAGAAACAACATGCCATTGAACATTGCCCATCTTTGCAGCAGCTGAAGGAAGTGAAGTCCCTTAGATCTACAGCATCTCTACTCTTTGTGCTCTGGTAGAACCTGTGCTGCAAACATGTCGTGACACAGGGATGGAGGCAAGAATAATTCAAATATAGAGGTAACGTTTAACATGAACACATTTAAGTTAGCATGTTCGCAAACAGGATTTATCTTTCTGCACACTCCTCTGTATTGAAGAAGTTGTGTTGAATTTTAAAGTTCTTTGCCATTCCAGACTTCTGTCTGTCGAAAGTAAGTCATGTGCAGCAGCTTGGAATACATGAAATTTCAAAGGCAACTTTAAACAGGTTTTTTTCGGGGAAAAAAGACCTCGCTTGTTAGCAACCTCATAAAGAACGTCTTTTGTAATAACCTTTTAGAGTTTGAGCCCTTGTATGCACTTATAAACCAGGTAAAAATTAGTGATCCTCAATGAACACAGTTATATGCATGTGAATTTGGATACAGTGGCAATTTTGAAACGCTAAGTGTACCTTCACATTTCACTGGTAATACAGTGAGTCATTGGGACTCTTCTAAGATTACATTATTCCAGACCCTGGACGAATGCATGAACTCTCCAATTGCCCTTTGCAGCTACCTCATGTGTAAGAATAACTTTCTAAAACACATGTGCAAGACAAATTTACAGTATAAAGATCAATTCGAGGAAAAACTATTTTTAAAATGTCAACAAGGCTCTCTCAGCATTTACTAAGATCTCATATCAAGCCTTACAACTCTAAAGTGGCTGCTTCTACCAGAGCTTTTTCTCCTAAAAACCACATGCTAGCTGCAAAAATAATCTGAACATGTTTTTCTCTTTTGTGCCTGTCCCCCAGAAAATGACTTTCAGTTATTAACTGAAAATTTAGCTTTTAATCATATCTGCTCAGAACAGAGCTGAAGCTGTGATGCAATTGCACAGCCTTCCTGCAAAGCATATGGTACTTGAAAAGCAAGTAGAAGGGAAAAACAGCAGACAGGAAAAGGTTCAGACTCCTATAGCCTGGGTTTTGCACTGCGGGGTAATTACACTGAAGAATTCATGACTCACTTTGGTGCACTACTGTGCACTGCTAAATTAGAAGTCTGGCAAGGACACCAGACAAATAATGAAATATATAATATTGGTTTCCCCAGCATAACTCATCACTATAGTCTCATGGTGTTTCAAAGGTCTTTTTTTAGTGCTCTAAGAAAACAAGTTCTTTTTTAAATGAGAGCAACATATTGAATCAAAAATGTACTGTACAAAAGTTGACAGAAATAGGTAAAATCCTCTTCAAAAATCAGCCTTGCAGGTAGCTTTGTTAACTGTTCCCTAAAGCCTTCTGAGTCTACACGGAGTATCTTACATGGAGACTATTTAACACTGTTGTGTATTAAAGCATAAATGTGATGTGGAGATGAAGCTCTTCCACTATATAACATTCATAAAGGAAGAAAATGTTTTCTTTACAACAGCTTACAAATGTGTATAGGCAAAACGACTTAGATAAAAGCTCCCTAGTCATTTGACAGCTACAATGAGGCCAAGCACACTGAAAGACGTACACATTGGGACAGCACTTAAATTAACTCTTAAAGACAAATCCTTTTTCTCACAAGGACTGCAGTAAGTCTGGAGTTATGCAGCACACTGAATTAATACAGTTTTTCCAGATGCAACCAATCCTCTATGTAATGCTGAACTAGTTATTCTGATTTGTGATGAGAAAGAATTGATACCAGTCATAAGAGGCACCAGCGTTAAAAGCTTGCTGTGTGAGCCAGAATTAACTTATCCGGCTAAAAACCAAAACAAAACGCCCAACTCTCCAGTAGGTTGGGGATGAGAACTTCTAGTAAGCATTTGCACATCTTTTCACAAAAGTTACTGTAACATGCAAGGGGTCATAAAGATTTTCGCAGCTCATAGCAGTCAGAGGGTTTGAACATAGAGATAGTGCTTAAAATGTTAGCAGAAATCCTGCCTATGAAATTTGTCATTAACTTCAAGCCCCCCCTGCATAAGCCTGGCAAACTTTCAGAAATAGTGGAGGCAATTAATGTTAAAGCCTCCATATGCTAAACAACCACTGCTCTGCATATTACGTATTTTGTTTAAAGCACAGAGATTGAAAACAGTTATTTTTAACTCTTTTCAGTATACAGTACATCTGTTGTGGTTTTGATTTCCATTAAAAATCAGAGTCATTTACCGATCTGGATGTCATCCAGATTTCTACACAAAACACATGAACTAAGCCCAAATAATGTTGTTTTATGCGCATGGGTGCATGTATTGTATTTATTATCTGCTTCAATAATTAGAAACACAGCTAAAAATGATGGGGAGGCTTTGAAGGAACAGACTATCATACTTAAATTCTCATTTCCTCAAAGTCCCTGGGCTTAAAAACATTAAGAACAAGACCATGAAAACTTTATGTTTACATGCTGCTGCTGGGACATACAATCCCATTGACTCTACTTACTTGAGAAGGGGATGCTGAGGCTGGCTCTAAAAGGGACACAGATCAGGGTGTGCCAGATACCTTGAACATAGCTTTAAAGAACAGGCATCAAGAAAAAATCTCCAACAGTAACGAGCTACCAAATTATCTGCCAACATGGACCTCAGCCAGTAAGTCAAGCAAATTAAAAGCTGCAATCACTTCTCTGACAATTCTCCAGCAAAACTTGTCCCGAGATTTTGTTCCCTGGTGAAAACCAGAAGATAATCAGCATGCACCAGAGGTCAGTAGGTTCAGACTATCAAAGACCAGCAAAAGGAGGTTCTGCAAGGGCACTGCGGAGTGCCTTGCCAGCAGCCTTTTACAAGCTTGCTCCAAAGCCTGTTGAAGTCAGCTTGACTCTTTCTATAGATGCCACCAGCTTCAGGTCACATCCTAGCTTGTTGCAGGGCTCCAGCACCATCCTCTCTGCTGATTATAGAGGTGGCAATGCAGCATTAGAGAAAAGGACTCTTTCAAATAAGAGCTGAATTAGGGCTAGAGAGGTCAACACACCACAACACTGCTCTTAACAGCAACTCTGAGCTGAGGAGAGAAAATATAAAGACCCTTAAATTTGAAAATGAATTCCAAGGTCATTGTCTTGGCAACCTTTCAGCATTTGCTTCCTATGCCTGCATGCAGAGACCCATTTCTAAACACGACCCTTATGAAATCAGCAGGCCTAAAACATGAACAGCCAGATGTTCAGAAAAAGGTGAAATCCAAATTGTGTATTTGATTTCTGATGTGATTGCATAACTGTCCTGGAGAAGATGAGCCTATACCCTGTGGCTTATGCAAGCAACCCAGATGGAGCTTTGCTCATAAGGCAATTCCTGTTATTATTAGCAAAGGCACATCTGGCTGGCCAGGCCAATCACAGCCACAACCAATCCCTAGAACATGTAGGTCCCAGCCCATTACCATTACAAGACAGTCCTCAGCAGGGTGAGTTGCAAAGCTTGTCTACCTTCTATGGAAGATCATAACGCAGAGATGCTACTGGGTTCCTTCACCCCAAGCAGAACAAGCACTCACCATGTGCCCACTCATCCCCTGGACAAATGAGAAAGTACAGTTGTTCCAGATGTGCACAGTTTCAAATATTCCCCCCCTCTGTAAAGGACAAAGTGATCTTCTCTCCTTATGATTTATCTCCCTGGCCTTTATAAGCCTGCTGCATATGGTACTAATTTCACACCCTTTTTCAGATGATGCAATGAAATTAAATGACACGGCCGCAGTCACACAGGGATGGCAGCACTAACACTGACTCTGGGAAGAGCTCCTTGTTCTTTTGCTCTAAGTATGGGTGTACCATTTCTTTCATATTGTGTTACCACTCTACAGCTGTCAAGCTGACAATACCATCTTATGTTACAAAACCTGCAGTTCAATTTAACTTCCCTTCAGAAGTTAAACTTCCATGGGAAATTATTGTTGGAGAAATGTGGCTTGCATCTGTTTGTGCCAGAAAGCCATTTCTGCCGCTTTTCTCCACAACTGTGATTCCTGCATTTTTATTTTTATTTTAATCATGACTCAGAAAGACTAAATAAAAGTTAGCTTGAGTTTCAAGAATGCAAATGTGCATATTCAGCACTCAGGATAAGCTTTCCCACCACTGGCATTAGCCTGCCCAATGAAAAGGGTAGCACTTCCAGAGGATGGGGCTGGCAGTGATTGGAGTCTCTGCCTGCCCTTTGGACACTGGGGTCTGGAGAGCAACGAGAAGAAAATTCTCTACAGACCTTCCACTAGAAGGCTTCAGAACCAATTGCCACTGCTATCTCTCTCCCCTCTTTGAGACTCCTTGTGTGCTGTTTCTCAGCCCTTCTGGCTGTCAGGTACTAATATGCAAAGAACTAAATTACTTTAGATGGCACTTACTGTGGGGTACAAACAAGAATGCATTTGCAGTCTTTGCCCGTTTCTTGCTGCCACTGCAATGGAGAAGCAGGTGAATTGCTGCATGAGAACACAGCCTCTATAAATTTAACAGCAGGAAGAGGCTACAGGGGCATACAAACTGCCAATATTTTCCTCTGGGGTAAGGCTATGTGTTGGGTTTGCAAGGCAAGGTTTTGGTAGCAGGGAGCTACAGGAGTGACTTCTGCAAGAAGCTGCTAGAAGCTTCCCCCATGTCCAACAAAGCCAATGCCAGCTGGCTCCAACACAGACCCACTGCTGGCCAAGGCCATCAGCAATAGCAGCAGTCCCTCTGGGATAATGTATTTAAGAAGTGGGGGCAGGGAAGTGCACAATCACAGTCAGAGAAAGAACTCAAAATAGACGAGAATCTGCTCTGCATACATCAAGGAGAGTGAAGGAGGATGGAGGAGGTGTCCCCGGTGCTGGAGCAGAGATGCCCCCTCAGCCCGAGGTGCATACGATGCTGTGGCCGGCTGTGCCTCACAGCCAGTGAAGGACCACAGTGGAGCAGATACCTATCTGCAGCCCAGGGAGGACCCCATGCCAGGCCAGGGGGATGCCCAAAGGAAGTGGTGACCCCATGGAAAGCCCATGCTGGAGCAGGCTCCTAGCAGGACCTGGGGCCCCATGGAGAGAGGGGCCCATGCTGGAGAAGGTGTGATGCAGGACTTGAACTACAGCCCATGGGAAGGACTCACATTGGAGAAGTTCATGGAGGACTGCCTCCTGTGGGATGGACCCCATGTTAGAACAGGGAACTGTGTGAGAAGTCCTCCCATGAAGAGGAAGGAGCAGCAGACACAACATTTGATGAACTGACTGCAAACCCCATTCATCATCTCCCATGCCACTGGGAAGGGAGGAGATAGAAAAGAAATGGGAGTGAAGTTGAGCCTGGGAAAAGGAGAGGGGTGGGGGGAAGGTGTTCCTAAGATTTGGGTTTATTTCTCATTATACTAGTCTGATTTGGCGATAGGTTAAACTAATTTTCCCAAGTCAAATCTGTTTTGCCCATGACGGTAACTGGTGAGTCATCTCCGCATCCTTACCTCAACCCATGAGCCTTTTGTTCCATTTTCTCTCCCCTATCCAGCTGAGGAAAGAAGTGATAAAGCAGCTTTGGTGGGCACCCAGCATCCAGCCACAGTCAACTCATCACAGGTTATTCATACTTCTGTGTCTTCCAGCATCCTTACCTCTCCTGACCTGTTTTACAGCAATGCCGATGTCACGCTTCCGAGAATAAACCAAAACACCAAACAAAGTATGGAGGGGGAGGTTCAACTATTTTCTACGCAGTCGTTTACAAGGAAAACAGTTTGGGTCTGGATGGAGTCATGAGATCCATTGGCCATTTCAGTCCCATTTTGCCACAGGTTTATAACACTGAAACAGGTGGAAAATACAGTGATTAAGCTCCGCGGCTTTTGTGCTGCCTCTGTAACAGGTTCACCCTGGAGTGTGCTTGGGCATCTGTTACACACTGTGCATCCACAGCAAGCCTTGTCCTTACGCCAGTGCTGCTGTCACCGTGCTCTCAGCATCAGGGCAGGGGGAGCACATTTGGAGCAGCTGCACAGCAGAACCTTTTGGCCCCAATTTATATGCTGATCTCCATGAGCTTTCAAGTAACAGCTACATGGTAAGAATCTAGGAAATAGCATCTTCCTTAGTGCATAAAGTAGCCCTGTGGACTTTATTGGCAGTGGTACTTCCTATGTTCTTCTGCACCTCTCTGCATCTGGCAGATGGGACAAGTCACACATTGTCAGACCTTCATCAAAGACTTCCTAGGGAAAGCAACCTCCTTCCTATCCCCACACAACCTTCACCCTGCCATTAAGCACGCTCCCAAATCCTGCCCAAACTTAAATACATACTAGTCCTGTGCCCTTTGCCATCTCTAAGCTCCCTGACCACATCTGCCACTATTAGTGGTACAAAGCAAAGCACCCAAACAGCTCTTGACTACTCACAGTGCTATTTGTGTTATCCCTAGGGACTAGAGGTAGAAGTCACAGCTTACCTGTATTTATTAATAGAAGGTACCTATAATTATCTTCTCTGGGTTAAGGAACAATAAGATATATGAAAGCAAAAACAGGAAAAATAAAGCAAGTTTTCACATAGGAATGCAATCACCTACAAATATAGCTCAAACCACCCTCATAACCCAAACTGCCCCCATAGCCCTTGATATTCCCTTGTTTCATTATTCCTCATGTACTTCATTTTCAGTCCTTCTGAACAAGACATTTTGTTCTCTTACTCCATAATTTTGTTCTTTAATTTATTTGTCCCTATTTCCTTTTGTTCTTCTTTTGATGTTTATCCTTTTAATGTTTCTTTCCAAAAGCTGCTTTTTTTTTTCCTCAAACCCTCCCAGTTTCAGTGTGCTGCCTTTGAAGCAATTTTTTTGGATTTGCTGCTACTTTGCTCTTCATGCAATTTTTACTTTTCTTGCTGGCTTATTTGTTATCTGTGGCACAGAAGCAATCAGATACCACGAACCTTACTGCATCACTCCACATCTTAAAGCAAAAGTTAAACTTAGTATTTGCATTTAGTTGTTACCTCTCGCACTTGACTAACCTATCGCATTTCCATTTGTAGACTGGAATTCCAAAGTGGACCTTAGTAATAATAAGCAAAAAATCTGTGGCTTTAAATTCCATGAAGGTCTCCACTATTATGAACGTGCATCTTGCAAAACTTAGTCCAGCAAACTGTTGACCATTTGAGAGTTGACTGGGACCTCTACTCACATCAATGGTGTTACGCAATGAGGTCTCCACCATGAGCTGAGCTGGACCTCTACTCCTGGTGAGTGCATTATGTGCAAAGGCTTCAATAGCCTTTCAACTCAACCTGTTCAGTCATCGAACATCAAACTGCTGAGATGAAGATCCATGATCAGAGCTTCTGTTGACTTCAGTGAGGAAACAAAGAGGCCAGCCAGGTCTTGCTGCCATCTCAAGCTGAGGGAAACCGACTCAACTGCAACAGCCTCTTCCCCGCCGCATCAAGGCAAGGAGCTACAGGGATCCATGGCACTACCCCTTTGGGGACCTCAAGCATAAGTCCTTTTTCAGAGTTTTCTGGCTACAACAGTGCTGAAAGGAGTAACACCTAAGAGGCACAGAGATGCCCTGTTCCTGTGCACTGACTAAGGCATGATCTATATTTGAAGACAGCTGGAGAGGAAAGAGGGAGCTGTATACCTTCACGCAGCAAAATGAGAGCATAGCAGAGCTTTGCATTCACTGTTACTACAAAACCCTTGTGCTCTTGAAACTATTAGCTCCATTAGAAACAGCAGATACACCATTTGAAGGGTTCATATTTCTATGCATCACCATATCAGCATTTGTATGTATGGCAGTCATGTTTAAAGGGTCCCAGCTGAGATCTGGGCCGCATGAGCCCTGCTCTAGTTAGCTTTGAGTCTCTGAAATATTTTGAGACAACAGCTACTATACTGGCTTGTACCTACTCTGCATGTTTTTCCATGAGAAAGGGCAGAAATCAGAGCAGACAGCCATGTACAGAATGCTAATCTAAAAGATAATAGGAAAAGCCTTGCAAGGAGAGAACTCAATTCACTTTATAACAAGAAAATGTTCATTTTCCACAGTGACACCCAGAATGGTCAAAGCTTGATTCCTGCAGGCTCAAGTCTGTATACAAAGGTCATGATATTTTGTCAGCAAAGAAAACAAAGGCGCTGAGGTGGACTAGTCAATAATTGACTGAGCCTTGTTACTCTCTGCAATCTCTATCTTGTCACGATGTTCCTGTCTCAAGGTTTCAGCTACAACTAGTGAATCGCTTCACTGAAAGAGACTTCTTACCTTGAAGAAAAGAAATCACCACCATTGACAACAACAACAAAGACTTCCTATCTGGTTTTGTCAAAGGTCACTCAGCAGTTAGGTCTATTTACACTGTGACTTCTATCAGATGTGAAGAACACAGAACAAAGCACCCACTAATATTCACTCCTTTGGCTTCAAAAATTTCCATGGAAACCTTCTTTTTAAGTTACCTCCATCTTCAAAGAGCCAGAGAAGGAAAAAGGCTGCACTCAAAACCACTTCCACTTTGCAGGTCTGACATTCCTGTTTGCAGCCCACCTGAGAGGTATAACCTTGACATATTTCTTGGCAACTGCCCAAAGTTTTATCTTCCAGCAGAGAAGGTAAGTGAGCAACTGCTTTCACTACTGGATTACAGGCATATTATCCCCATCCTTCTTCTAACCTGTATTCCACCTGAGGACACTGCTCTCCTCCTGTAGGCACTGTATAAACAGAAAAAAAGGATGGGCCCCATCTCAAAGCATTTCCATTCTGAAGAAATAGAGCAGATAAATCAAGTCTTATTACTCCAGCCTATATATGGAACACTGTTGGTGTCACCCAACTAAATGACAACCCTAAAGGCAATTAGGTCTGACTTACAAGGGAGTATGTAGCAATCATGCTTCTAGCTCAGGCACCTGAGCTGTCTCAAGTATTTGAACACATCCCTTGGAGAAGCCCAAGACCTGACAGAAAGTAAGAGAGCCAGAAAACAAACCTGCTCCTAGCACCCTGACACATTCCCATACTCGTAGATCATCCCTCTCTCGTAACAGCACAGCTGTTTTACCATGAGGTCTACACACATCCTCCCACCTTCAACAGCAAATGCAAAATAACCATATTTCATGACTAGAGTTTACTATTGCAGCATATCAATAGGACAAGGCAAGGAAGTGAGACAGCATGAAAAAGCCCTTAGGGAAGCAGACAAACTTAGGACTCAAGAAGTGCAAATCACTGACAACAAAATTCTTCCAGGAAACCCCATCCTGCTGATGGAAGGTGAGGGAGAGAAACACCAGAGATGCTCATCACCTCCCTTGGCAAGCCAACAGCAGACTCCCCACTTCATTAAGGGAACAGAAAGCCAGCTCTGGCCCACCTAACTCAGGCTAGAGCAGTTTAATTCAGATCAAGGGTGTATAGCAGGAATTGTCACCATTAGAATTGCTGCCTTGGCAGGGTAGCAGCAGCATCAGGATGCCCCGGCAGAATTGGGGAATTGAACAAGGAGAAGCCTGAGACACAGGGTAAGGGGCAATTCATTAGAAAGGAATATAGCACCTAGCTAATAAATTAAGAAAAAATTATTAGGGACTAGGAATACAGAAAGTAGATTTTTTTTAATATTTACAAAACTATGCTTCCACTACAAAACCTACTAAGTAACAATTCATAAGGTGGGAAAGAAAAAGGGCTGCTGTAAACTCAAGTACCCCTTGCAAGCACCTGCCTTTTGCATGTGTTTCTCTAACCTTACAGCGGATTGTGTAGCAAGGTTTGATCAGACAAATATCATCAACTGGTGGGAAAAGAGGAACCATTCCTTAATTTTTTAATTTTTAACTATTACACAGGAATCTTCCATGGTCAAAGTTTTCAGTGTCTTTAATATAAAAATCACCAAAAGCAGATTTGTGATTGTGTTTGAACAGTGCTCAGGAAAACACTGTAAGGACAGGATGCAAACAAAACATGAGGTAGCAGAAAACCAGAAGGGACTGGGGGAAAGAGGAGGTGCAAGGGGGCTCTCATGAGGCCCTGTATCACTGGAGAGACTCGCTGTGCTCTGCACTTCCAGTCATGTCACACTGTTCTTCAGGATACATGATTGGTTATATATACATAAGGTCACTACTAAGTTTAAGGGGTTTCATGACTCAAGGACTCACCAGAAGTCCCAGTGTTTCAGGCCTTCCTATGTAGAATATTCTTAAGAGTTTCAGTTCCTTCTGGGTTAAAGTCAGGAGTATGAATCATTTTCCAAATAAGTGAGACTTCAAATATCATCATTTTCTCTCTTATAGTGGCTTTTATTAATAGATCTCAAAATGCTCCATGGTATCCTTCCTATCACATGAGGAAACAGAACTGAAGCATCTTTTCAGCATCACATATAGCCAAGGAGCATCCAAGCTAGATAACAGTCCTGGTGTCTCCTGGGGGCAGAGGAATTCACAGCCTGTTAGGTTACACTGCCTAGTTGTAAGACTCTCCCATGAGGGTATTTTATTAGTATTTTAATTTCTATTTCAGGCTGTGGCATGCTTAAAATTTTTTTGTGGTTTGCTCTCTTACTTCAAGTTTTAAAGATATCTGGTTGAAAATTTATCCAACAAAGAGGGGGGAAAAAAAGCTCAATTTAAGAAGTCAAAACATCCATACAAATAAAAATTAGACAGCAACAAAAAAAATGAATCCCCAGAACAGCTTCCTAAATATACTATTAAACTGTTCATGTGTGCATGCATTTATATATTCACATGCACTCAAATGGGGCTGTGTGTGACTGCACACTGCAGCATGCAGAAGCTCCCTCTGTTCATGTGCAACTACATCTTGTTTTACCATCAGGACACATTTTCTCCGGGCATAAATCATGCAGCTCCATCAATTTCTATGAATTTGCAAAATAATTGTGTAATTTAGCAAGCCATGTTTTATACACTTTGAGAAGATTCATCCACTATTACTTGAACTCAGAAAGTCCACAAGGAATACAGTTATTGAAAACAGCAAACAGTTGTTATAGAAAGATGAAGTTATGGTAACTCAAGTAGAGCATGCTCTTATGTCATGCACATCAAGATAATTTGTTTTGACTTAATTTAAATAGTAATGTAGATAAGAACACAACAGCTGATTTTCTTTACAACATCTTAGCACTTCAGAATGAGATTTATCAGCCCCTCCATAATGTAGCTATATGCTAGCTTACTACTCCACTTAATGACTAGAGCAAATGTGATCCCTCCAAAGGCCAATCACATTGCTTTAGCAACAACAATAACAGGTTTTGTTCTTGCATTGCCAGGCAGCTTTTTGTTCCAGCCAATAGAATAATTAAGCATTGTGGACCAGATCCTCAGCTGATATAATTAGATGGCATTTCATTGAAATCAAGGCCAGCTGACACCAGCTGAGGAGCTAACCCTTGATCTACAGCAGCAACAGCTGAGGCCTTGCAAAACAGGCAGGGGAAAGCCTTCTGTTTCACTGCCTTAATGTAATAATGAGTCCTCTGCTTTCAACAGATTTATCAAGCAACCAGTGGGGTTTTGGATCATTTAGAATACCGGATCCCAAATTAAAGAACTGGAACACTCAAAGCAAAAGGTTGAATCTGGAAGCTTTGGCTTTCTGAAATCAGTTGGGAGTGGTGATGCATTTCCAGGATGAGCTACCCAGCTCTGATGATCTGACAGCACCAGCCAGCTCTGCTGGCAACATGGGAAGCCAATCACATGTCCCTCCTTTCATCACTATTTAGCTCAAGCCTGCAGCTTAATGCCCCTCCAGTCAACCTTAGCAAACCATTGCAGGAAGGAATGCTGGCCATACCACCTGGTTGATCTGGGGGAAGTGATTTGGTCAAGACTTATTAAAAAACATCATATAGCTAACAAAATCCTGGTGCTGGAAGGCAACCAAGGCAACATTAGTTTGACTTCTTTTTTTTTTCCCCTCCTCATAATACATTAACACACCACTTCAAAGAGGTCTCACTGATCCTTCATGCACCAACAAGAAGTTTACTATGAAATAATCAAGCTTATGGAATTTCCTTCTGTTCAGTACCAAGCATATTCCTTAGCAATAAAGGTGATTTCACAGTGTGGGAGCTTAATATGCAGTACCCACTAGATTGCCAGAGTGATTTGTGTTTACAAGGCAAAGCACCAATAAATTGGATCAGCACATGAATCTTCAGAGGGAGGAAAGAGAGTGAGAGCAGGAAGAGCACCCTAGGCAGCATCACCACAGGGGCCAAGAAAAGCACATGATGCCCTTGGGACTTCCAGAATCATGGATAGATGTTTTCAGAAAGGAAAATCCATTTTTCCATTAGGACTAACAATAGAAATATTACCTTGATTGAAAATGTGCAATCAGGCCTGACTTACAGTTAGCCCTGCTGCATTCAGGCTTTACATCAGAAGGCTGTAAACCATTGTAACAGAAAATAGCTGGTATGTTTACTCACCCAAAACCATGCTTCATTTATTTACCTGTGTACATTATCACATACACTCACCATTGTTGCTGCTCAGCGAGGCAAGCAGACAAAAATGGGGAAAATAAACATCTACACAGATTTCATCAGCAGATAAGCTATTAATTCTTGCACAAAAACAATGAAGAAATGGCAGGATATACTACAGTAACCACTCCTGAATTCTTGATTAAATAAAAGCAATGGTACAACATGCAAAAAAAAAGCGCTTAGTGTTAATTTGTAATATCAAATTAAAAAGTGTGTTGAGATCCAAAGCAATCTTGGCTTGTGATTGTAGTAATGCAGTGTGAAATTTCCACTAACATTCAAATACTTCCAAGAAAATAGAGGAAAGACATTTTAATTCAATGGCCAAAACAAGAAAATGAGGAGTTGATGTAAAGGACTTGATTTCATTGAAGCTATTGAGATGTATGTAATAACTTATTAATGTCAAAATATTCCATTAAGAACTTATTATGTCCTTGTTTACATCATGCTAGCAATTAAAGGGGTAATGTTGGTCCAACACACAGCACAGCAGAAATGAAAAGCTGTTTGCCATGTACTGGAATTCAATATGAAAGCACAGTTTAGATAAGGAGAAATATTTACATTTTTCTTACTGAGCCCAAGACCTCAGAAAGTAAAATAATAAACAACTAACTTCTGAAACTACCCAAATCAGGCTTTATTACATAGACCCCATGGCTCTACATACACAAGCTCTGTGGTTAAAAGCTTGTTTGAAGAAAAGGCTGAACAACAGTCAGCAGTTACCAAGAATTTTTGTTTTCCCATCAACTCCAAGTCTTGAAGGCAAATGTCTGAAGCAGGAGGAGGTAACCTGCCTGTGAACACTGCACTTGCACTGAAAGGGGATGGGCCAGAGCATCAAGGTACATAAGCAGTGAGGTAGAGCTGAAATTCAACCAGCTGGACACAAATCCCCATTTCTTCCCTTGCAGCGGAAAAATGGCACCATTCTTTATTAGGAGCAGCTCACACATAACCCAGACAACAGCAAAGCACAAAAGCTCTCCTGCACCAAACTCACATAAGCCCACAGTCGGCAATAAGGTTGTCCTGGGAAGGACAGCCTTGGTAGCCCTTGGACTTGGTCCCTGAGCCTTCCTGCCCTGCCTGCTCCTTATCTTGTACCTGCTGCCCAATTTCCAGGCTATCCTGACCTTCAACCCAGCTCCTGACTTGTCTCAGTAGCTTCCTGACCACAAGTCATCTCAGCCCTCCCAACCCAGTAGATATTCAGGTTCTCATCTCCAGCCTGACCCTAACATCAGGCTCCCTGACAGCCCCATGGAGCTACCAACAGGAACGCAAACACGAGATTGTCACTTACTCTGTGTACCCAGACAGATTATTAGAGAGGCAGGGGGATCCCCTTTACTTACACGGCTCCAAATCAAGATCAGGATTGCATTCTTGAACTTCTTAATGGGAAAGAACAACGGGAAAGTATGGAGGCTGGTATCCTCCTCATGTTAAGATGTGCTGGAGATGTTTTCCCCATTCCAGTATGCGCTGCTAGGTATCTCTTGGCTTCACGCCCTTGCTTTACCAATCAGCAGATCTTAGAGGTACAGTGGGCTATAATACACTAGTGGTGCTGATCATTAGCAGACTGACTCCAGAATGGAGGAAGAAAGGCTTGGGACTCACATGTTGCCCCACAGTCCCAAGCAAAGCCACAAACTTGCTCTCTGATAGTGTTGGTCAACTAGCCAGTACCTCTCATTTAGCAGATGACCACATCAGTGGATAAAGGCATTAAGAAGCAAAGAATTACCTGGTGTTATTTTACTTTAAAGCTTGCTTTATTGCACTAAATGAAGAGAAAAAAAGAAAGAAAAATCTGATTAAGGTAACAGCACCTGCTAATGCCAGCTGGGAAAGACTGAAGCCTGAAAGATAGCAGGCAATTTAAGGAAAAATATGCCTGCAGACCATCAACAGGAACACAAAGCTTCACACTGACGGCAGCCTCAGTTAGCCACTTTGTGAGATAATTCCCAAGACCACTCACCCATCCTGAAGCACTGGCTTTAACTGCTCCCTCCATCACTCCACTCACCAAGGCACAGACACTTGCTTCCACCTGCCTCCTTTTGTCTCCTTGGGCTTGATTGGTAATCCAGCTCAGCTGAGTTCCCTAAAAGACAGCACCAGAAGCTCAGCAGGAGATAGGCTGCAGCCGCAGGCAGGCAAAAAGAAAACAAACAACAAAACAAAACACAAAACCAGATGTTTTTCTACATGCTATTCATGCTGGGCCCTCATCAGATATCATATCCCCTTCCAGCAGCGGTGCGCTCCCCAGTTGAACCAAAGCTGACAGACTCTGCCTGATGCACCTAAAATGTCAATTTGCTAAACTAGATTAAAATAAGCTGAACTTTAGCATACTACATAGAGAGGTAGTTAGCTTATGAACAGACCTTGATTTCCCAGGAAGAACCATACAGACTTGCTTTTGAGCAGTGGTGGGAGGCAATGACGCACAAGGAACCAGTGTTACTGTCCTCTTGGTCAATTGATCAGATGCCCTTTGACTGAACTGATCTTGGTGGAAAAGCTGATGAAAGATGGGAAGCCTTGCCTTTGGCTTCATAGCAGAATGGTTTGCTATGATTAATATACCAGTTCTTGAAGGATCCAGGGTGAAAGAATGGCTTCTAAGAGAATCAAAGTGCTGTACCTACACTGAGCTGTACCTCTGAACTAAAGTATTACGAGGTCCCCGTAGGAGAGCAAATCTTGTCCCTCCATAAAGGTACAGCGCAGTCCATGGGACCATGGCCCTGTCAGCTCTTTTTGTTCATAAATTTTCTTTTTCTGTGGGAAAAGCATTACTTCCATTGTGCAAAACATGATGACACTGTAACAGTGCATGGATGTGCTTCAGGGGAGTGCATAGCACAAGGCTCTACATAAGCACCCAGTGCAGGAACAGTGCTTGATGGAGTCTGGCAGGGGAGGGATACTTTTTTGGGGGAAAGAAATACTTTAATATTGTTTAATCCAGGGAAAAATGGGCCAGCATGATCAGTGTTGAGACGACTCTGTGGATAGGTGGTGGTGGGTATGCAGAAGCGCTTTGCCACTCTCATTCCTACTGAAGCCATTCTGTTTGAGCCCTGCTAAGGACCATAAAATCCGGGGGACCCCCTGCCCAAAGTCAGAATCAGCAGCACAGAGCATCCCTGCCTCATCACCTGAAGACCATTGGAGTGGCTTGTCCCTTCCTCCAGATTTAGACAACCACCAAGAGCACCCCTTGGGGTCCAGAGGCTGCCCTGGTCCCAGGACCACCAGCTCTACTAGCCATTAGGCCACCCAGCCACAGAGCCAACTGCACAGCTAACAGCAGCAGGAAAGAGGGCAGATTACCCTGCAGTGTGCTCACGGATTATGACAGCCCACAGGATCTCAGATTAAAACTAAGGGCTGCTCCTCCAGAGGAAGCAAAGCACACGGCTTTCCTTGATGACCTTGCTCCGGCGAGGGGCTGGGAGGGAGGGGGAGCTGGACAATGACAGAGCAGAATCGCAGCTCCCAGCCTGGGCACAGACCACGCTGACACTTTGCAATGCCATCCGTGCAGATTCCTCTCTCTGCTACCACTTTTTTCCCTTCCTTTTTTATTTTTTTGCAAACCTTTGTGGAACAGACGCCCTCTCCTTGCCCCAGTTGGAGCTGCAGTAGAATGAAAAGGGGGGTGGGAAGGAGGGAGGAGAGAAAAAAAAACGCTTTTGGTTGAGGTTTTCCTGTTACTATCACTGTAGCGTTTATTTAGCCAATCTCCTAACTATGACGTGAGGAAGGCAGGAATCATGGCTCGCTCATAATATTTAACACACCCACTGAAAGCTGGAGCTGCAGAGCTACTAGTCCAACCAGTCTCCAGAATTCAGTGTAGCTGAAAGAGGTTTTCACTCTGCACCTGCCAAAGATCTCTCCCCCCTCTTCCCTTCTCTCTCCCCCTTCTCTCTTCCTTTCTCTCTCTCTCTCTAAAAGGCAGATCTGTAAGACCCAGCAGAGATCAAAGACGGGAACTCTTTGCTTAAAAGAACCTCTACTGATTTATATTAGTTTCTTTCCTCTAGTCCTTCCTCTCTCCCCCCCCCCTTTTTTTTTCTGTGCCATATTTAACCTTTATGTTGCTGTTGTGCCACCAGACAGTTTTGCTGCCAAAAAAACCCAACCCAAGCCAAAGCAAAAGCCCAGCTTGGATACAGCAGCCACCCAGACTTGATCTCAGTTGAACATACTAATCTCTCCCAAGCACTGGACGCGATGGATGAAGAAACTGGAACCGCTCAAAGAAAATGATTTTCCAGCCAATGTTCTTAAACAGTCTCAGAGAAGAGAGGGAGCGAGCGGGAGAGCGCTTCTGCTGCATCACTGGGCACATTCAAAGGAAGGGAGTCAGCGTTTCCAGCACAGCCAAATATTATGGATGATTTTTTATCTTCTGTCGCCTTTCCGTACAGGTTTTCTTAATATTATTCTCCTCCCCTCCTCCACCCCGTCTTTTTTTTTCTTTTTCTCCTTAGTTTTTTACATTTTATTTAATTAGAGCTAGTGTCTGATGCCGGTTTCTCTTCAAGAATCAGTTTTCCCTATTTGTTGTGATCCCTGTAATAAAAAGAGAGAGAAATCGTGAGCAGATGGCTTTATACATTGCAATGCCGCTGGCATTGTTTTCCTCTTCATTTTAAAAGCCCGGTCCGGTGCTCCTTTATTTTTTATTTTTCCTTTTATTTTTTTTTTTTTCTTTCTTCCCCCTCCTAAGTTCTTGATGATACTGAGACATGAGGACCTATTGTTTTTAGCCTGTTTATTTCTCGGCGCCTATGGAGGTAACTTTATTGACTTGATCGCTCGCTTCCCGATCCGAAGGGAGACAGCCAAAGTCCCGGGGGGGGAGCTGGAAGACCCACTCCTGCCCGGGCTTTCTCCGCCAAAGCGCTCCCGACCGACCCGGCCGCCTCCCCTCCCTTCCCCGGTAATTTATTAGCCGCCCCGGCCATGAAAATGCTCCTGGTCCGCAAGTTCCGGGTGCTGATCCTCATGGTGTTCCTCGTTGCCTGCACCATGCACATCATGATCGACCTGCTGCCGCGGCTGGAGCGGCGGGGGACCGAGGGCCGCCCCGGCTGCTCCTGCCCGCCGCCCGCCGCCGCGCCGCCCCGCGCCGCCCCGCGCTGGCCCAGCAAGCACACGCTGCGGATCCTGCAGGACTTCAGCGCCGAGCCGGGCTCCAACCTCTCCTCGCAGTCGCGGGAAGCGGCAGAGCGGGCAGCGGGCGGCGGCGGCGGTGGCGGCGCGGGAGGCGGGGGGGGCACGGCGGCGGCGCGGACACGGAGACTGATCGGCCCCGGGGCGCCGCGCCCGCCGCCCCCCGCCGCCGCCGCCGCCGCCGCCCCGCTGGCCGCCCTCTTCCAGCACCCGCTGTACCGCGCCGCCCTGCCCCCGCTCGCCGACGGCGACCTCCTCTTCAATGTCAACAGCGACATCAGGTTCAACCCGCGGGCGGCCGAGCACACCGAGTGGTGAGTACGGCGGGGCACGGGGCTCAGGGACCGGTTTGCCGGGGTAGGGGTATCCCCCGGGTTTGGGGTGGGGGGGTGAAGTGAAGAGGAAGGCAAAGGGTCTCTGGGTGGACGGTGTGGAAACGTGGCGCGGCGCTTCCCCGGGTCGCTGCCTTCCCGCTTATAACGTAGGGTTTCACCGGGCGGTCAGGAGAATGGATGTAATAGCTGGTTTGGAGCGAGCAGAGGGTTGAACTGGACGATTCGGTGTCACCGGCTAAAAAGGGGGCTTGTACACAGGCGTGACCAGTTGTGCTTCTCGGAAAAAGAAATAAAACAAAGCCCAAAAGCCATGAAATACAGAATAATCACAGGAACAGGCTGGGGTGACGAGGCTGAAGGGTCTGTGTGCCCCAGCTGTAGCCAGAGGCAGATGTTAGCAGTAAAAAGTAGAAGGAGGAGTGAGCCTCCTCTCCAGCACCTTCCTGGTCTCCCAGCAGTGGGACCAGGCAGTAACACATGAACTTCCTTCAAAATCAAGGTCTGGTATCACAAAGGCATTTATCCTGGCAGGTATTTCTGCCTTCGGGGTCTGATCCGTGCTCCATTTTTCATTCTCAATTAATTCCCAGTCCTAGCACCTCTTCTGCTTTCCAGCCTTCAAAGCAGTTGGTTGCCTCTGTGAATACTATGCCCTGTTGGCTAGTAAGAAATGCTGAGAAATTTCAGTGACTGAAAAATCAAAAGGGTTGTCTAATACAACAGCACCCTCTTCCAAACACACTGACACTGTGATGTTTAAACAGCTGCATTGTACCGTGCAAAAGCTCTGTCAAGCCGCAGAGCAGCCAATGTGAGAGGAGAAGTATTTCTGATTTCTGCCCCATGAGCATGTGAATTGTCCAGGCCCCTTCCATCTAATAAAAAAAAAAACAACTTGGCTGTGAAGTGGAATAGCCTGAAAAGTTCTGGTTTATCTGAGAGGGAAAATAAAAAGTCGTAATTATATGAACATATGGAGATGACTAAAACCATGCAGGACTTACGGATTGAAGATATGTGATGGTTTATGCGGTAGGTGGAGAGTGAAACTATCACTGATGTCCACAATGCAGCTGCCTCTTGTACATATTTTCCTTGGTGGCTGCAGCCAAAGTTCACAGAACTAACATGAAGTTTAGGAGTTAAAAGCCACTTTAACAGTCATTTTCTGTAACAGTATCCTACTGCTAGGGAAGGGGCAAAACCATCCAGAGTTATTCTTTAGTAAGCAGTTTGGAATGATCCAGTTTCTTCTCATTCTTTCTATTTAGAAAAAGAGGAGAGAGTGGGAGCATTTGGTACAACAGGTCAGCTTACTGCTGCGCTCTCCGTTTCGACCCAGGTCCCTGTTAAACAAAGGTTCAGGGTGATGCTGTCCTTTGAGTCAAAGTTGTAAAAGATACGTGCAATGTAATAAAACCTAAAGATGATACAAATCTTGCAGCTCTGTGTTTCTGCTATATAAGGGCCTCTGCTAACGCTCAGTGATGTCACTCTGAGTTTAGCTCGTGACTTTCATGGGCTTTAAATCAGGCATGATGAGTGGAAGTGAAAACCCATCTCCCATTTAGCCCCAGGTGGGAACAGGCTCCTGGTGTGCTGCCGGCACAGGGACAACCTGGGGGCTTCTCGCCTCACTGTAGTGCTTTGCCTTTCCAGGTTGTCACATTTTGAAGCCCTGTTTCTTGATGCCTGTTACAAACTGTAACATTATTTCTTTCTCCTCATTTTTATTGTGTTGTTCTTTATGATTTTTTTATTTATTTTTTTTGGTGGTAGGCAAAATGAAGATCATGAAGAATTTTTGCCAACTGGAGAAACCTCCATAGACTCCTACCCAAACTGGTTAAAATTCCACATTGGCATTAATCGGTACGAGTTGTATTCCAGACATAATCCTGCAATTGAGGCTTTACTGCAAGACCTGGTCTCCCAAAAGATAACCAGTGTTGGTATGTTCATATATACATATATATATATAATTTTTTTTTACCATTATTTGCTCATTGTTCAGGATCTCATTGCTGTTTGAATATTAATATTTTGCATGGCTTCTCTCCGGCATGCCTACAGCATTGCTTCCCGACTTCCGTGCTCATTTTCCCTGTTGAACATAAAGAGATATTGCCATCTCTATATTACCTGAATAATTGCAAAGTCTGCCAGCGAGGCAAACCCCATTCATTTTGGAGATATTTTAGACACGATCACACTGAAAGTGCCCAATTTGGTTATTTAAAATAAATAGGGTCATAAAAAAAAGATGGCAAAAAGCAGGTAGCATCGTGCAGGAGCTAGGCCGGTATTATTGGCTGATTTTTATTTAAAAGGCTGTGTCTGGCAGCACTCCTCTTCCCAAGGAAGGAGCAAGGCAGCTGACCTGCAGCCCTGCAGCGATGGCTGCAGGAGCATCCAGGACCGCGGGGCTCTGCGGCTCAGCAGAGCTGCAGCTTCCCCAGGCATCGTGCAGGGAGCTCCAGCCTCCCGCTGAGCAGAGTTCAGCTCTGTTTATTCTGCTTGTAGATCCACAACAGGGAAGTGCCCATGTCAACCTTTGGCTCTGGTTAAACAAGGTGACACAGTTCGGGGCTTTTCTCCAGGGCTGGTTAATGACAATGTGTCTTTCCTTGAATTTAGCTGCGTAGATGCGCAGGGAAAAAATAAACTCAACCCCAAATGAAAGCTCTGGGACACTAAACAAATGCACAGCCAGTGGTTTCCAGAGGTGGAGAGCTGTAGCACATGCAGTGGTTTCCGTTGACCGTGCAGAAAATGAAGTTACTTGTGCTGACCACAAAGTCTGTTTCGGAGGGATGAAATAGCATGAGCTCTGGAAAAGTGCTGGTGGTGTGTTGGCACCAGGGGATGAGGTCAGCAGGTCTTTAACCCTGCAAGGCAAAAATTCCCCTGGCTTCAGCAGGAAATGGCTTGGGCAAGAATAGGACGAGCAGCCCTAAGGTTTACATTTTTCTTTGTGTGAATCACAGCAGCTGCTGAGCAGGGAGCTCCTGGGTCATCAAGAGTGGGCTTATTTAGCTGATGTGGATGGAGTAGGTATGAAACACAGGATGCCACAGGAGAGCTTTGCCTCCGTGAATTGAGCTGCCCGGTGGCTGTACTCAGCACACAGCTCTGCTCTGAGCTCTGCTGGGACAGGATTTGGAGTAGAGCAGTTTGTGGTACACAGGTGCTATCTCTCATGTTGGATTCAAGGGACACCTAGTTTATGAAAGATGACAAACACAGGCTCAATTATTAACCTGTGATGGGTTTTCTGTCCCCAAAACTCTGGATTGGAGTGATTCATTAAGGAGCTCAGGTTTGACAAGCCAGGTATTTCCCCTCTTGTAGCTCAGATCTGACACTGTAGGTAGCAGCAGACTTTGCCCATGCTTCTCTGGCCTGTGCTGGAGGGTAACAAGGGCACTGGTGATTTTCTCCTTGACATGAGCCCTTTCTTGACCTCTTCCCTCAATACAACTGATTTCTGGAATATTAGTGACATGTGAGAATGGAGATTGAGCCAGTGCTTGGTAATACATGAGTTAACATTGATCTTCAAGCGCATCCATGGAGGAAGAAAAGATGCAGGCTGTACCCTTACCCATCCCCTGAAGGCAGCAGCAGTGTCCCAGGCAGTGACCAGCCTGTCCCCAGCTCTGGGCAGAGGTGATGCTCAGCCAAACCATCTCCTGTCTAATCTATTGAGGTTTACACAAAATGCATTAACCACAGTAATGTTTTGTACTGCATGGGTGCTAAGAGTATAGATCTCTATTTACCTCTTCAACACTTCAGTGTTCAGCCGTGTTGTCTATGCAGGAGGAGAGCAGTGTTTGCAGCACACTTGGCAGCGTTTGAGCCATGAAGTCTGTCACTTCTGCAGAGCAGTGGGATGCTAAGGTTATGTAGGGACATAGGAGGTGGTGGCAGAAAAAGGGAGGTAGGAATGAAAAATAATAGTTTAGTACTCACTCTTCACTTGATCTTCACTTATGCTTTCGGGCATGTTGCTTAACCTCTGTATGCTTCAGTTAACCTAGCAGAAAATGGTTATCAAAAAAATAGGAGTGAAGTCGTGACCCTGGTGACGTAAGTGGAAGCTTTGCCATTTGCTTCCCTGGGGCCATGACTTCACTAATGTGTCGTATAGATGTGTCATGAGGTTTCCATTAATTATGATTTTGATAGAGCTTTCAGATCAGCGGGGAGAAAGGGCTATGGGACCACAGAGGAAGATTTATGGTTGGCTTTTAGTGATTTCCTGTGGGATTGTCTCTCTGTTAATGTTTGAAGAAGGCTCTTCAGAACATGATAGGGCCTCTTATGCTCATAAGAAAAGCACAGAGAAATGGTTTCTATCAATGATTCAGTATAATTTCCATAAACTAAAACATGAGGCACATTTGTTATTGGTATTGGTCATTGTGGGAACTGACAGGGAATTATTTCTACACATCAATCCCAGTCTAAAATCAAGTATATGGAAATGAAAGGGGACTTTTGCCAATGTAGAATACCAGTATCTGAATTTTGCTGGTAGGTAGCATCTGCTTCTTGCCCCTGTGGGGATTTAGGAGCTTTGTCAGGTTTCAAAGCAAGAAAGAGCATTTTGTGAATACACTATCCTTTTTTTTTGTTTGTTTTTATTACACAGTGCAGCATCTTTTATGTGGCAAATTCTTTGGGTGTTTAAAAGTACATGTTTTAAAATAATACTTGCCAGTTTTCAGCTTTACTGCAGAGCAGCAGCAGGGATTCAAAAGTGTGTAAGCTGATTAATGGAGAGTAATATATCTGACCAAAGGACATTTATAGAGTTGTTCCATTCTTTTGCATATTCCTGCATATCTTTTAATTTTTTTCCTTTTTTTTTTGTTATAGTCAATTTTTATTGTTTTGCAGTTTTTATTTTTTTAAGGCAGCTGTGAAGATGCCAGGTTAGAAGTATAAAATAAATGGAAACCTTCATAAATGCCCAATCTTCAGGCTTCTTTTTTCAAGCAGGGCAATTAAATATAGAGGCTTACATGTATTAGATGAGGTAGGATATTGCTATATCCAGTTTCTTTCCAGTGTCCAGATTTGCCTTGGCTCTAATAAAATTAGGTGATTTGCTGTGTGAGTTCTTGATACCTATAGTAATTAGATCCAATCTGCCGCTAAACAGCTTTCTTAGCCATGTTGTCATTTCTCTGGTCAGCTTACATTATTTATGGAGGAGAGTGGTGACCAGATTGATCCCCTGCCATCTATTAGAACTGCTCACATAACTCTGTAACATGCAGTGTTATTTTAAAATGAAAACGGTGACAGAAGCAATTCCCAAGAGCAGGGAGCGCCAAGGTGACATTTTCTTGATGTTAAAGTTTAAATGGAACAAATCCGTGGATGGGAAGGAGCATCACATTCAGCTCCCACAGTGACACCTACAGCTGGCCTTGAAAAGGACAGGGTTACCCAGAGCTTTGAAGCTGAGGATGTGTTCTGTGCCCTGCATCGATATATATATTTCGTATTCATTTTATTCAGCATAAAAGGGATAGCTCTTAATTTGATTTAATTCACTGAAAATTTCCTCTTGCCAGAAATAGGAGCCTAGAGAGAATTGGTTTTTCGTTGAGCACTGAAACACAGTTTTCAGAAGAAGCACACGGACAGGCAATTACATACTTCCTTTGCCTTTCATAACTGTTTATTGCATGCATAAATAACCACAGTTAGCTATTTTCTTGCATATTTACAAGACGTCCATGCATAATTGTGGTAGCACTGTCAGCAGTTTAACAACAAATATGGCATGGTGCATTGTAGAGACAGTGTGGTCTTGATCTTGATTGTACTGATGTCCAGAGGAGCTGTGTTGTGGGATTGCCTGTGAGCAGAATAGATTTTTGTAATTCCTGTGTTTAGTTGGGTTTGGGTTTTTTTTGATTCTTTAAATTCCCTGGTTGGTAGGGTTTGGAAACATTACCTGACTGAGTTAATTTCTGAACCTGCAATGCCTTCAGTTTGTACAAGCAGTGATTAGAAAGCAAGCATGCAAAATTACTCACACAGTGAATAAATGCTGCAATTAACTGAGGTGGACTCTGCTTCAAGTCAGGGGAAAAAAAAAAAGACAAGATGCTTAACATTGAATGTAAATTCTGGTGCTAAACGAAATTATTAAAATCTCAGCCAAAGGAAGAGAAAAAATGCTGTTGAGAACATGTGAAAAACATAATTAAATGTAGCGCCATTGATTTACTTTATAAGAAAACAACGAATCTGCCAAGAGTCAACAGATTGATTTAATGTACAATTCCAGATGAAAGGAGGGACTTAACATGTACATCAAAGCCTCTGAATGATTTCACAGATCTCTTCCCCTCTACAAGTCTTTTACTGTCTTGACTAAACCAAGAAAGGCCTTTAAAAACAAGTTAGCAGAATTGGCTCAGCAAGAACAAATTAAGAGATGATGAGGGATTGAATTTGTTCTGAGATCTGTTTTTTACGGTGTGTACAGGGCCATGTCTCTAGCCTGGGGCAGAATATTACTTTTTAAAGCCAACCAGCACATTTACATTAAATTTAAGCTTGGGCTATAAATAGGAATCCAAAATGGATCTGTATGTCCTCTGTTTCAGATGTTAACTGCATCCCAGGCTTCAACTGGATCTCCCTTCTCAGGCATTAGTGTTGGATAATTAAATACATTTTAAGAAGTCTGTGGATCCTGACTAGGGTCAGAAGTCCTGTTGGGACTCTTGCTCTCCATCAGAAGACCATAAGGTCTGGACAAGCCAGTATCATGAAGCAAAGGAGGAGCTCGAAAGCCAGATCAGTTTAAATTACAGATCCTTTTGGGTCAAATCCATTTGGGCAACATTGTGCCTCTGCTAGGAGTTAGTATCAGATGCTAGCTAGAACCACTAGCATACAGTTATAAGAAGATGATTTGGAAATGATATACTGTGCATGTTTTATACTGGATGGTATCTGTGGATCAGGAAGGGAATTTGGGTTTTGTATGGGTGGGGAGACAAGGTGGGGAAGCAGCAGACATGGCATGTGGCTGTGAGAACTGCCACATGATTTACAGATGTAAATGGAGTGGGGATTTTTGGAGGCTTGATTCAAAGTCCGTCAGAGAAAGCAGAAGTAATATCACCAGTTTCACTAGTCTTGTACAAGACTCTAATCCCACAGATACTCAAGCTAAAAAGCTATCTTGGAATATTTTGCAAAGCCTCCTAAAATTAGGAAGATTTCTCATCATATCTGGAAGCTCTTGCCCTGGGTTAACAGGAAGGGTTAATGCTGCTTTCCATTTCCTTCTACCTTGGGAGGCAAAAGAGAGACTTGAGATAACCTGAAGATAAAAAGCAATGATGGTATTGGGATTTGTTTTTAACACTGTGCCAGTATGTCCAGCAGCGGTATGAGACTTGATTTGAGGTACCTGCTGTGAGCTACTAGGTTTATAAAGTCTTTTACAGAGCTATTCATGACCTGTGATGTTAAAGTGTATTCAGAAACCTTAAAGTGAATTCAGAGTGTGACTAGCAGTTCCCTTGGAGTCAGTACAGCTTCACATTGCAAGGCCTCCTTAAAAATACCTCAGCCTGCCAATCATAGTTGTGGCATTTCTTGGATGATTGTATATGCTGCTTCTGGGTTTTATGAATTCTTCAGAAGTGTTCCTGTGGGCAGTAGGGGAAGGCACAAGAGCATCTCCACGTGAGCAAACAGTGTTTGGGAATAAGCTCCTGGAGGACAACGGGGCTTCCGCTGTTCAGCCATAATGGTTTAACTGAGGTCTGAGAAGGAAAGGGAGTTACTGAAGGAATAATACAGCTTAGAAAATGAGAGGGAAGCCAACATGCAGATGTAACACTAAATTAGGACAAGGGAAATAATCTGACCTAGAGGTCTGAGCAAATCATCTTCAATGAGATCTGCTCTTTTCTGACACTGCCACCCCCAAGATTTAGGCAACTCCCAAAGTCAGTTTAGTTTAGAGGTGCATGAAGGGTTGTGTTGAGCTCAGAAGGACTGTCTTAGATGAGGAGATTGCAGGGATTACAATGTTAGGCTTTAACTGGTCTGGACTTGGAGGGTGGCTTTGAATCATCTGCAGCCTGGCCAGCAGTTCTGCGACACTGAGTGAGCAGCCAGAGTGGGAATATCTGTGTGCGAATCCAGATGATGTGGGGAGAAGCCAACATGGACCTCTGGCACGGGTTGTTGCTCACGATGCCTGCCGTAAGGTGTGATGGAACACCATTCCCACCAATGTCATCCTCTGTTTCGGGGAGGTCCAAAGTTTACCCCTAGCAGCAGCAGAGGGACAACTTGCCAGCAAAACTTGTGTTTGGTCAAGGCTACTATTGCAACCAATTAAGGCAATAATACAGTAAGATGAATCTAAAAAGACCATGCTTTTTAGATGCTTTTGTCTTACTTCAGCATAATTCCTTCTGTCAGGAAACCAGGCTTTTGTGAAGAACTATTCTGAATTGTTAATCTTCACACATTTCCCTGCTTGGTGATGACACACTGGTGGTTGAGTTCATCTGCTAATGAAATCCTCTGTTGAATGGCTTCAGTTTTCTGAGAAACAAGTCTCTTAGTGTATCTGAAACTTTGTGCTTACAAAAGGGCATGCTGGAACATCCTTTCTTCTTGGCATTGCTGTGATTTCCCAAAAGCTTGGCTTCACAGGCATGCCCCAAAATAGGCTCTATCTTTGCATTTTCTCTCACGGGTTTACAGGATCTTTGGTGTATTTTGGACATACATGTCTCTCAGAGGAGATGGGGCCAGTCTCCAAGCCCCAAGCTCCTCAAAATTGAGTGAAAAAGGATAAATTGCATCATTTTTAGAGAAAAAACAGTCTTCAGTTGGTGTGAGCAATTGTCCTGGGTTCAGCAGCTGTGTTGAGGTCGATGGGATGGAGAGAGTTGTATCTGACAGACAGGAGGCAATTCTGCCCTTTGATTCTGAGGCTGATATTACTGACCTATTTGGAGATAGCCCATGCAAACAGCAGTGCATGGTTGTGCCTTAAAAGAGTTGGGCAAGTTGTACCTTCAGCAGAGGCTGGGCCAGGAAGGTGGTGGGGGATCTCCTAGGCAGGACCATGTGTCCCTGCAGGCATGAGGCAAGGGCAGCTCCAGCTCCTTGGTTGCTGTCCAGACTAACCAGGAGTGTTTCCAGGGTGCATAGCTGGGCTGTGATGGTCCACATGTACATTTGTGGGGGGAGGATTGCTGCTTCTCAAAGCCTGGGCTGAAGGCCTATGCTCCTTCTTCCCTCAGGTGCATATCAACTGACCTGCTCTGCACAAGAGAGGGAGTTTAATATGTGAAAGCCATGTTCTGCTTTACCTGTTCAGTGCAAACTATTTAATGCCCTTTAATTTCTAATTATTTATTTGTTCCTTTGGGATAAAGTGGAAATGCAAGAGAAGGCTGGGATCAGCAAAACAGCAAGGCAGGAGGGATTTTATTCTAGGAAAAGTATAATTACACTCACCAGATTTACATAGCATTTTCTTGCAGAAATATAGATTACAAGTGCTGAAAGGGAGATGATGACCTATCAGTAATAAGGCACAGAGATGAGTAATTAAAAAGATGTGCAGCTAATAGCATTGGTTAGAGACAAAAATGTACAAGCTATATAGGTACAACAAGGGCAGCTTTAACATAAAACTTGCAGAGCAAGGTAACTTGACATTTATGTTATTCTCCAGTTGACATGGGTTTTGTCAGAACTGTAGAGAAAGGGCTTAATTATCTGATAATTCTTAGGAAGCATTTTTAAAGGACTAACTCATCCACACAGACACAACTGCCGTGGCCTGCCTATCTGAACACAGAAGTGAATAAAGGAGACAGGGTATAGGTCATTTCATTTATTCAGAGCAGTTTTGATTGAGTAGAAAAGCAGCTAGTTTGCCAAAGTATATATTTATCTTTTTAAAGTAGCCTTAGAATTAAGTAAAATGCATTTTTATGAGTTCTTACATTAAAAAAAAACCCTCTCTCCGACTTTAGAAACACCATGATCTGTCTGTTAACATGATACTGTCCAAATAGTTCAAACTGATTTGAATAAATGTCAGTCTTAAATTCCCATTAGCTGTCAGCTGGGAAGTGAGCGTATTTAATGTTTGAGCAAAGATGGCCCTTGGTGTGCAGTGTGGACCTCAGTCCTTGCTACCTCCACATGTCCTGTCCTACCCTCCCAGCAGAGCCAGCAACCTGCTCTGCACAGCTCTGCTTTCAAGTATGAACTACCCTGGGATCCCATGAAGCTACCGGATGGGCTTGGATACATACCCATTGTGCATAGAGGAGATGAATTTACACACCTCTACTACTCAGCAGCAGTTATTAAAATCGCAGCAGAGATCAGAGATTGTTGTAGTATCTGCTCGTACTGTTAAGGAAGGAGGTGTCTGCTGAGCATTGGACTGTACATCCCAGCTGCAGTTGTCTTCAGTAGCATCCTATCGCCTTTCCCAATGTGGGTCCCTTGTTGAAAGGAATTCCAAAAGCGATTGAACATGGAGAAAACAAGACTCCCATGGCTGTTCCTATACGTGCTGTTCAGTTAAGGTGCTTACAGAGCCCAGAGTGGCCAACTGAAGAAGACAAAGACATGTCGGGAAGTACAATCCATTTTTAGTCCTGGTTGGCAGCTCAAAGCCCTCCCCTGTACTCTGCCCCTGCTGAATAATCTGTTGCCCAGTTAGGATTACTCTGTTTGGTGCTCAGATACTGCAGTGCTGAATCTAATACAGAGAAAAAGAGACATGGTTTTATTTCAAGGAAGCTGAATGTAAGTAGATCCACATGTAGCATTTTAAAGGGGTTTTGTTTTTTTCCCACAGCAATGAAATCAGGAGGCACCCAGCTGAAGCTGATCATGACGTTCCAGAACTATGGACAAGCATTGTTCAAACCAATGAAGTAAGTAAAAAAAGTCTGTGTTGTAAAGTGAAATGGTGTTGGAATAGTCTGTTGCTGTTTTCTAAGTCATTGAAAGTTTGTTGTAGTATCTCTCGAGGTTAATGTGTTGAGTTCCCTAGGCTTGCTGCTAAGTGCAGAGCTTCAGGGTCTATTGAAACCTTGCCCTGCTAGACTGGTCTTTGGAAGAGATACTGAGAAAGCTTCAGATACATTACAGTCTTCTCAGGAATGTTATTCACTCTGATCTCTGTCAAATCTTCCATCATAAATACAGGATGTTTTCAGCATTTCTATTTTATATAAACTTACTCTGCAGATCTGAGCTTTATCTAGTGTCAGTGCTCCTCTGGAATATGGCCAGATGAGAGAGATGGCTCAGAGCAGCTTTGAGAGAGCTAAATAGTATTTGTCTGATAAATTATAGTTTAATCCGTTGATTTATTGTTGTTTGTATTAAAGGATTGTATTAGTCATTTGGCTGTGGCTCTGCTGACTCTGCGAAAATGAGTTTATCTGAGAGTGGTACTGCAAGGTAATGAATCTAGAAAGAAAGGGAAGGACTAGGATGATACAGCCTTGATTTGTGCCTGCCCAGATCCCATTGAGATGAGAGAAGTTATTGAGATACAAAGCAGATGTAAATGAGTTCTGAATCCTGACCTGTGTGTTTGTGTTGTAATAAGGAAAATGACTCTCTGCTTATTGTAGAGGGTTTAGTAAAGACACTTGGGGCTGCAAGATGTTTAATGAAGCTACTCAGTATCTGTGTCGAGGGTAGCACTGGAGTAATAAATTAATTTCCTTCCTTTGTTCCCACTGTAGGGAAGTTCAGTTAATTTCCTCTAAGGTGGTCCATGAAAGACTAAAGTAACTGAGAACGAGTGATTTGGAATATGTGTTGGCACTGTGTTGTAGCTATTGAGGGGATACAGCTGCTGGTTGGAGACTGAGAAATTCCGTGTTTCACTATAGATTTTGCTATAGACTGACCTCAGACAAATACAGACTTGACTTGATCTTATTTGACTGCCAGAACAGTCAAAGAATTGGTCTCACTTTCCTTCAACCCAAGTTTGAGTAGGACCCCTCCCTATGTGCATTCATCCTGGGAATAGCAAGGAAATCCCATGAACTTCCAGGCATTGCAAGACGTTGTTGCAAAGGCCAAATGCCTTTGTGCTATTTCCCAAATTGCACACAAATTTCTCCATGTTTCCAGTGGATCGGTGATTGCCTGGGAGAGGTCAGAGGAAGCACAGATAATACTGATGAGTCAGGAAGGAGGTATCAGAGCACCTACTCCAACATCTCTCTCTGCCCTCTCCTCAAATGTTGAGATCATCAGATCACCAATGAATGGGTCCATCCCCTATGTCTGCAAATTTGATGTGTATAGGCACAATTCTTAATTGTGTCTTATCCCACGTGCAGAATAAAGAACCATGTGGGTTAAAACAGCCTTTAAGTATTCAGCAGAATTGTGGTTGTGCTGTTGGCTTTTTACGTAGTGTGTGATTTGTTTTTTGCTCAGATGCAGATAACCTCAGTCTTTGTCACTGGTATGACACTGTAATTCTGCAAATGCTAATGAGGTCAAATAAAAAGTTTACCGTTTCTACTGTGCTATACACAGCCTCAGCAAGATGATGGATGATTATAGAGGTACAGCCACGTTCCTGAGTAGAAGCAGTTACTACCATCCACTAGAACAATAACAGAAATTGATGATGTCTTAATCATTCCCTTTAGTTGATTTGAAGGGCAGCAACACCCTGTTTTCTCACTGCTCTTTGCATTAGATATACCACTGGAAAAAGCAGCGTTAGAGCACTCAGCAGCTGTGTTGCCAGTCACCACACCTTACAGTATCAATGGTGCTGCATTTGTGTGGAGCATCCCTGAACACATTAGTGATTTTGAATAAGGATGTTTGCAAGCACTTGTCTTCGTTCTGATTAACAGTGAAAAAGGAGCCAGATGCTTGGCTAGCATAAATCTTTCTAGGTCCTTTGGCATATGCTCCCATTGGCTTCATTCTCCAGCTTATGGACTGTTGTTGATGAAGTTCTTCGAGAGGTTTGCAGCATCATTTCTTTGTACAGAAATAAGCAGCCTAGAAATAAAATAAAAAAATAAAATCAGGTTTTAAAGCTATGAGACTTCTTATTACAGGACCTTCTTCAGGCCTAGATACCTTTCAGGCTGTTTCTGGTGATCCCTCTTTACTGCAGGGTATCCTTCTGATCCAAGCTTAAAGCTGGGTGTGTCTTCCCAGGACAGGGGGCTATTGGGAGCTCACAGAGCAGGGACAGCCATTTCTGGTAGTGTGAAGGGCATTTCTACATAGCTTAGCTTGAGGACCATAAAATACAATGCTGGCAGCTTGCTTCAGGTAAGCTCATTGAAGGAAGCTCTTGGTGGATAGTCAGGATGTTTCCATTTGATGTATCCTATGTATTCCATATGTGTTACTGTGTTATCAGATCTGTGGCTTTTCAAAGCAGCAGAAATAATGCTTTTTTTTTCTCCCGAGATGATAAATCTCATCATACAAGCACCCTTCTTCATGAACCCCAGATAATGCAACCATTAAATAGTACTGGGTGTCCATCTGCAAATAAAAAGTGGGGCCTCAGTTTACCTTGTAGTGCTGGAGGGAGCAATATGAGTTGCATCTATGTTAAACTGAGCCACTGTTGCTTTTAGAAAGTATTGTTAGCATCAGTAGGATTTCAGGCCTGATCCCAAGGAAAATTGGTAATCGGGAGATTCCCTCCCACCTGGGATGTGAAATTCTGAAAGCTGAATGGTGTGAGGTGCATGTAGAATAGTGCGTAGACATGAGGCCAGTCTCTGCTTGGTTGTGATTCATTTGCACTACCTGGAAAGCTGGTTTTGTTATAGATAACTGTACTCAGCATTTTCCAAACTGAATTAATACCAGTTCGAACAGGATTGTGGCAAATAGGGGAGACAATGAAAACCCTTCCCTGATACAGCTGGGCATCTGCTAGTGGAAGGGCAGGTTTCCATACCTTTGGCAGTGACTTCTGCAGGGCAGTCACAGCAAAATGTACTCTCTGGCAAATAGCTTGAAACCCTGCAGAACTCATCTTACTTGCTCTGCCCTTTCCCAGCCTCCCAATTCCACACTGAATTTATCCAGGAAGTAAGCCAGCTCCACAAAGGCCCAGGCAGGATTTGGAAATGGGGAAACCAGAATCTGCCTTTGGCACATTTTGTGCTCAGTGTTTGACATTAACTGACAACTCTTCATCTGGTCATTGATTCAGGCTGGTGGAGTAACGGGAGGAGGGATACTTAACAGTCAGGGAAATGCGATAGTGGTAAATAAAGCCTGATCAGCTGCAATTATTTTATTTATTCGTGGCTCTGCATCTTCATTCCTGAAATAATTGCCCAGAAAGTATTGCAGAGGAAGCCAAATCTATTTATAAAGCCTATGGCCCAGCGTAGATTCCTTTGCTAATTCTAAATGCATCATAGAAAAAGCGTGTATTTGCTAAAACTCCAGGGAAGATTTAATGTACTTGCAATGTATCTTACAGTTAATGTGTAGTTTTATTTAGCTCATAACAGTTCAATCATACAAAATTATTACCATATGGGACAGGAAAAAAATAGCAACCTCCCCTTCTCCCATGATTAGTGTGTCTAACTGTACTAATATTATACAGCATAATAAAATTTATTTACATGATCACTGATATCTGCAGCTGCAGCTTTGTATATGATTTATCAGGTAGGGATAGTGTAGAGCCATAAATTCCAAAGGGTTTTGGCTTATTTGTCTAAAAGGAACATGTGCTTTATATTTTTATTTGGTTTCCCTTTGTTTCTGCTAGCTGGTGGAGTTAAACAGCTGGCTCAGCAACAAAACCAACACACTGTTTTTTAACTCCCAAGGCTTTATTCTTGAAGGGACAAACTCTGCTCCAGCAGAGTCAGTGTTAGGATTCCTATTGTATATGCTGGTGCCAGGATTTTGAGAGAGGTTTTTTACAGTTCCTTATGGAAAAGCCAAATAGGATCAAATAGAAAATGATACCTTGCTATTGGGGTTGTGAGAAAAGTGTCCTGTGGTCTGTGTTTAAGAATGACATCTCTCATTCCCAGTTTCATAGACTGCCTTGTAGAAATGTGTAGGAAGGATATTGAGGTTTATTTGTTCAATTCAAAGAAATAATACTGTATCCAGTGAACTCACTTTGGACTGAAACAGGTAAAAGCCAGTTCTGTTCCAGCTTTAGATTTTGCTTGGTATTTTTAACATCACTTTTCTTTTCTTCTGCTTCTACAAGTCACACTGCAGGATTGCTAAAAGCCACATGGCTGTTTCTTTCAGTAGCTGAAGTTTGTGGTCTTAATTAGCAGCAGAGTGGTATCAGGACAGAAGAGGCTTTTGGGGTCATGGAATCTAGCCTCCTTGAATCACAGCCAATCATCCCATGAAACCCCAGTGCCAGCCACAAAATAAGCTGGAAGTCATGGTCTAGTGGAAAGCTAGTGCTCTACAGAAGTGAACCAAGCACACTCACTGTTCAGCTTCTGTAACATTCCTATAGCATATCTGTTGGCTGAAGGCAAAGGTGCTCTTAGCTGGGCTGAAATCTAGCAGTCAAGGTCATGGGGAAGATAATATTTTTGTTTGCATTGGCAAAGCACAGCTCTTTATTGGCTTTTAAATGTCATAGCGACAAAGGATTAGCAACGTTCTTTGAGTTTCTCTTTGATTTCCTTTTAGGATTGCTCAACAAATAATGCATTTTTTGATTGGGACATTAAAAGGCCAAACAATCCCTGTAATACAAACAGCTGTTAATCGCTTTCATTTCCTACAGTTATATTCCCTTTCCAAAGCTGCAGTGTGACTGTTGTACCTGTGAAATGCAGCCTCCAGGCCTGATTATCATATCAATTAGGTTGATGTAATTCTTCCGAATCGGTACCAAAGCTTCCAAATCAGAGGGCTTGGAATGAACTTCAGAATCAGGGCCACTGGAAGATTGCTTTCCTTATTACATTGCATATCATGCTGTTTTGAGGAAATACATTTTTTCAAACCTGTTGCATTTCAGCTGGCAGGCATCCAGTATAAACACACTGTTATAAGTCAACATAGCAATTAAATCAAATTGCAATGTTTTCTCTGAGCAGCTAGAGAACTGATATGCATCCAGTAGCTGCTATGCTAGAAGCCTTCCAGGATTAACACTTCAGCATGCTGGAATGTGCCATGCAAGACCTTACTGAGTAGTGGCTGGTCAAAGTACAAACCCAGCCGCTACGTTTTGTCACTTGGCTTAAGCCATGTTACTGTACCAGTCACTGGAGAACGCTGGTTATGTGCAAGGTGTGTTACTGGAGACCTAATGTTGAGACCTCATAGCAGCATTCCAGTATCTGAAGGGGGCCTACAAGGATGCTGGAGAGGGACTCTTCATTAGGGACTGTAGTGATAGGGGAGAGGATAGCAGGTTCCAATTTATACAGAGGAAGTTCAGATTAGATATAAGGAAGAAGTTCTTTACTGTGAGGGCGGTGAGGCACTGGAATGGATCGCCCAAAGAAGTAGTAAATGCTCCATTCCTGGCAGTGTTCAAGACCAGGTTGGATAGAGTCTTGGGTGACATGGTCTAGGGTGAGGCATCCCTGCCCATGGCAGGGGATTGGAACTAGATGATCTTAAGGTCCTTTCCAACCCCAACTATTCTATGATTCTCTGATTCTATGAATAAACTGGTAGGAAAGGTTAAAGCTGCTAATCCCAGCATTCAGTTTATATAGATGTATTTTAAAATTACAAGGAGTGCTGTCTCATTACATCATGAAGAAGAGATCATGTTTTTTTGCTGCTGGAAGTAATAATCAGTAATCAGATATTCTGTGGACCTCAACCCTGAGAATTCGGGCTTTTTAAGGGCATTCAAATCCTTACCTACCAAATCCCTGCTGAAATGTTTACCTGAGTGAGACTGACAGGCAGATTTGATTGTACTTACATCAGGAATAAGTCTGGAGTAAACTGGACGAATTATATCACTTGATATTTAAAGTACATGAGACCTGAATGTGCTCCTAAATAAGGACAGTAGAGGTTGCCATGTAGTATTTTAGCTCTTTAATTTTTGGTATATTATGCATGAACTGTGTTTCTCTTGCAACTAATCCTGTTCATCACATCAGTCTTCTTCAGTATTTCAATGCCAATTGTGTTTTAAGAGTCAGCAGTGCCTCTGGTCCAAATCTCATTTATGCAGATTGGAAAATTTGCAGTGACTTCAAGGAGAGCTGGATCAGGATTGAGGCTGACTGATGGCTCTGGACAGCAATGAAATCCAGTCTGTCTGTCACTGTGCACTGTGTTTTCCTTTGCCACAGCTCAGCAACTGCTGCCTAAAATAAATGATCAATCCCATCCAGCCCAGGAGCAATTTGTTCTCAAATTCTGAGAGCATGTTTATGAAATGTCCTGAGAGTCAAAGTCTGCAAAGTCCAGGTAGCTCAAAGGTTGTCCATTCCGATTAGGATTTGTAGGGATCTGTGGTAGCAGTGTTTCATCATGCTAGCAGCCAGGACAGGCAAAACAAACCTCTGTCCCTCTCTTTTAGTACCAGCTCAGTTGTGCAGTCTCAGGCCTGGGTTATCCCTGGAGCTGCAAAGAAACTGCTTGGAGCCAGGATGGAACAAAATGAGTCCCAGAGGTGAGGGGGAGCAGACCTTCTTTCGGCAAACCTGGGCTGTTTTGCTGGATATCACCATGTCCATGGGGTTCAGCCCGATCCCCCTTCCTGTCACTGGGAAGCTGCTATCCACCACTGCTGGTGGATTCTCCCCAAAGTCCTTCTCCCATGGCATCTTCAGCTCCTGACAGGGGAAGACTTCACTCTGCAGCTTACAGAAATGTCAGCCCCATGGTCTCTGTGAATAAGCCTTTTGCAAAAATAATTCAAGCCTTGCATTTGTTTTCAACTGATTTGGGGTTTCTCCAGCAGATGGTAATGCAATGCTCAACATGTGCTTTTGTTCTTGTCTTACACAGACACAAGTGGCCACAGATACTGACTGTACCTGCCCCTTATCACCATTTTAAGGGAGAGCTGAGTGGACAGTCGTATTTTACAGTAGTGAAGTGTCTCTGCTTGATTAGCTGCCTTTTATCTAAGTGCTTATATACTCTTGCTAATTAGTCTTTAGGAATAAAGACATGCTGCTGCTTATTCTTTTTTCTTTAAACTAGTTATTGCAGCAGCTAACAGGTTTTTTTACATGTTACCACAATGTGATAGGAAAGAAGCATCTTCAGTGTCTGATTTTAATGAAGCTACTTCTTCATTTTAATTGTCTGTGTACCAAGAAATGCAGTCCTGTGGCTTCATCTTTTACTCAGAGACCCAATTTCAGTTCCTCAGTTTCTTATTTAAAACATTTTACCCTGCATTGGCAGTGCAGAAAAGCAGCAAACGTTATCAAGGGAAGAGCTGGCCTGAAATGCATAACCTGTAATTTACTGCTAAGTAACAGGGCTTGGTACATGGGGGACTCGGTGTAGCAGTGAGGTTAGATGTCCTTAGTAAATCTAACCAAAAAAATATGCCCAAAATGTTTTCAGTGGGATATGCAGGCAACACTACCCTGAAATATTTCATGGCAATTTGCCTCCATTTCTCTACAATTTATAATCCTTAAACTAGGCTCAAGAGACTGAAATTCAGGGAGGGAAAACAATTTGTGCAAGACTCGTGGCGTAAACCAGAGGCTGAAGCTGTTTTCTCTCTGGAGCAGCACGTATGGCTTTATCCTGGAGATGAGTTGGGCTGTGCTCATATTCCCCCTTGGAAGCAGTTATTTTTAGATGTTTTATGGAGCTAAATTGCTCCCTCTCTGCTCCTGGTCTTATCTGACACAGGGATAGCTCTGGGGATCCCCACCGCTTTGGAGGAGGCAGACGGGGATTTGGCCACTTGCGCTGAGATTTGTTTGAAGTTTGTGCTCTTGTTACAAGAGCTCTCAACATTTCTGCAGGTTTCTTGAGTTAGGGCAGCTGGCAGTGGGAAAGGGCAGGAGCTAAGCAGCAGTCAGATGGATCTGATGAAATAAATAGCTAGGACCCACGTCCAGCTCTGCTGGAGGTCACTGGTTCAGGCGATGCAGCCCCATGGTCAGTGATGACGTGAAAGCAGGGTGGCTTTGGGAGAAACTCACAACTGGAGTAAGAGCATCTTGCAGGTTGAGACTGGAAGGTTTTGACAAAGCTGAGAGGCTTAAGAGTGCACACAGCGCACGTCCAAATTATGCTCTTGGCACAGTGCTGTTGGTGACTCACTCCTGTAAACAAACAAAACTGTGTGTTTGAAATAGGCGTAATACCTGTTAATAATATGGCTGTAGGACACACTGGGTATCTCTGGCTTTTTGTTTCTTCATTTACAGTGTCTGGCTCAATAGTGTTAGTACCTTTCTTGTTAACATTTTTCCACCCTCCTGCATGTGGGTAAATACAAGTGAGAAAGCCTGGAAGACTCATTTGCATGTGAAGAAGTAGCAGAAACCCAGAGTAAATAGCATCTGCAAATGTGTGGGAGCTGGAGAGTAGGGGGGGGACAGCAAAACTGTTGTAAATAGAAGCAGTTGAAAGTGCTGGATTATGTGCTGTGGATAATAAAACACCCCAAGGCAGCACGTAAGCCAGATACTGTTCTCAGCAGCAGAATCCAACTGATCCTGTTAGCACTTCAAGCTCCTTTTGCTAATTGGGGGTCCAAATTCTTCATGTAGGGGTGGTCAACCAGCCAGAGAGTAAGTAATGCCATGGCTGTACATGGAGACCTGTAACAGCAGAAATACTGCATGCAGACTTCAGATACACACAGTCTGTATATGGATTTTAAATTACTTTGATTAGCTGGCATGAAGCAGCAAAATAAATGAAGATATTACATTAATCTGTAGATTTAGGCAGAAATCTAGCAATGACTGGTGTATTTCCTTTGCTTTTCAGTACGACTGGCTTGTATTTTGATTCTACCTCTTGAAACAGAAGATTTTGACCCAGCATATTTGCGTTTCCTTCTCTTTTGTGCCTGTTTGAATCACCACAGTATGATAAACCATCCAGAATTTTCAAGCCAACCTCTTTTGCATCTGATTCTTTAGGGGTTTATTAAGCAGAAAATCTGATTCCTGGGGCATAAACCCCAGAGGTTTTTCAGCCTTTCATGTTGCAAGTCCAGGTTTTGTGTCAGGGCCCTGAGTGAGCCTCAGCCAGGAGGAGGGGAGAGCGATGCTGTGATTCGATCACCAGCTCTGCCTCCTGGGGCTGAAGATGGCAGAGGCAACTTAAAGCATAATCCTGCTTTTCTCCATCAGATTGAAATGTGGGGCTGGGGATGGCTGCCAGCAGAAGGACAGGGTGCAGTAAGGAGGGTTTGTGCCAGCCCTGTGCAAAGCAGGGACAGCATCTGTCCCCTTCAGCGTGGACCCAGTGCCACCACAAGCCTCCAGGTCTCCCCCCATTCACAGTAGCAGCCAACATGACATCTCAGGGCTCTGACACCAGCGAAACAGGGTACACAAAGAGGGGGACAGCCTGGGGTCACCGTTGCCTGCTTGATCTTCCTATTCCCAGAGCCAGCTTCAAGTTGAAATCATCTTTTTCTGCAGCCTCCTGACCCTGGGTACAAGAGCTGGGTAACTGGGAGTTTAGCCCAAAACATGCCCTTTTTTGCTTTGCCTGACCTACTTGTCACTGCCCACAGGGAGCCATGGGGTTTGTGATCCTCTCATGCCTTTGCTTTGGAGTCAAGCTTTTGTGCTGCTGATTATATCACTGTACCTTGAAGTTATCTTGGTGTGCACTGGGTATTTCGGTACAGAAGCTGCTTTTTATGAGCTTCTGTAGCACTCAGGGGCACTGAAGCATCAACGAAGCCTCCTCTTTGGTGCTGCGGTACCACGGGGCAGTGCCAGTTGAAGCAAGTCCATGGCTCCAGGAGGCATGAGGTATAGCTAGGTCCTGCTCTGTTAGCAGTCGGCAAGGCCATGTAGAAGAGATGGGTTTTGCAGCATATCCAGGCCACCTATTCAAGTCCAGGCTCTTCTGAAACCCGTGAAATTGTCTGACAACTTGTGAGCAGGCACCGTGCCATGCCAGCAGATGGGCATGAATGTCCTGGCTGCCAAGAGCCTGGGATGTTCATCTGACAGAGGAGCGAGAGCAGAGCTCCTCAGTGCTCGTGTCCAAATGCCTGTCCCTCCTGAAGTTACCATGGAAAGACTGGGCACAGCAATGGGGTGTCTGGTTTGGGCATGGGGTGTTTCACAGCAGAGATGGTACCCCCACATTTTCCCTCTGGTTGCTGCTACTCCATCGCTGAGGACAAGCTAGTTTCTGAGCTGCTGTCAGCCCAAGCTCCTCAGTCCATTGGGGACAGCCAGTTCCTGGCACTTTCCTGTGTCCTCCAGAGACTCACCTTGAAGACAGCAGCACAGCAATTCTTTTTTTACTACCTCTGCTAGGTGGCTTTTCAATGAGAGCCTGGCTCTTGCCAAAAGTGAATCCTGAGATAAAAGGATTAAAAAAGGCTTCACAGAAATTGTCACAAGAGCTTTCTTTAAAACAGAACTCCAGAGAAGGCCTTAATGCTTCTTGGCCTGAGGGGCAGCTTTTCTCACACAGGCATACTTCTCATGATGATTGACACATCATTAATTAACTGTTATTAATTAACCCCATAATCTGAAGGGATGGGGGTGGAATTCCTTGCAGGCCTGGATCCCGTCATTTCTTTGAACGCAAGTCCTCTGTTCTGCTGCACTTCCAAACCCATCTGTCTTTGGGACCGAAGAAGCTCATAAAGAAGACAGAATTAATGAACAACCTTTTATAGCCCCCCTTCAACCGCCTTCATTTCCTGACAGCCGCAGTTTGAACATGATTTGTAGGAGCGAGACTATTTTATCTGTTACTCTGAGTTTAGAGGAAGGGAAACGTGGAAACAAAATCAGTTGTTGCCTTTCAGCCTCCCCTTGTTCCCTGCTGTGTGGGATATGATGCTGTGAAGGATATGGGATCCATCTGTAACATAACGCTGGGTCCGTGTGTGGATGGTCACACGCCTCCTTGTAGGCTTGTGGTGCTATGAAAGCTCAAAATTAAAGCAGAAAAGCACTCTTGCCTCTCTGTTTTAGCCATGCTAAAGTGCTGAGCTGCACCCCCAACAGCAGCAGAAGGGACAAATTCTTCCTGTGCTGACTTCAGTTGGCTTTGCCAGTGTCCTTGAAGACTTTATTTTGCTCGAATCGTTTTGAGCCAGCCCATATCTTCTGCCAGTTCTGCCTGGTGGCCTCTAATAATCTCATATGTCAGGCAGCAGAGTGATTATAGCTTTATTTAACTTACTTTGTCTGCATTTGCCTTTCAAGGAGCAACAATGCAGCAATTCTGTAAGCTAAATGTGGCCTTAGAAAAGAAATTTCCTGTTTATCCACAAATACCAGATTCTTGGGAGGATGCCAATCTTGATAAGACATCAGTGGTGCTGATAAGCCAATAGTCATAATCATTGATAAGCGTTTTGCTGATGTTTTGGCAAGGTTTTGTGTCCAATATTGTTGACCCTATGCTTTTCCTATTATGTACTGTATCCTTTGGCAAGAGAATGACCTTCTCAGGGATCATAATGGTACCTATATTGCAGGAGGTGCCTAAACCCCATTATGTTTGGCATGGCTTGTTCTTTTTATTCAGAGTTGCGTATCAGGGTTCATCTCTCCCGTGCAATCTCAGCCACAGCAATACTAATCCTGCCATTTCGCATCGCTGCAATTGGGAGCAGCCTTGCATTGCTGACATCTGAATTACATTTTTAACAACAATTTCCTTTGTTATATAAAATGAAGCCAAAACAAACACTGGAGTTGGAGGCTCACTTTCTGGTTTAAACAACACGGACCTTTAAATGGATGAGGGTTATGAATCATTTTTGTGTAGGTTTTGGGTTGTTTACTTGCTTGTTTGTGAAGGAGTTTGTTGCCTTTTTGTTGTTTCATTGTTTTCCCCTGGCAATGTAAGTCTGTCACTCTTGGAGCAGTAGACAGTTTGGAAAAGCTCCCTGGTCCCTCTTATCTAATGGTACTGTTATTAGATTATTGGATACTCGCTTCTCTCTCTTCCCCTAAAAATTCCCTCACTAAAAGAGTGAAATTGCAGTGTACTGAATTGCCTGATATTGCACTGATTCTTTATTGCAGCATCTTCTAGATTTTAATAGCTACAGGCTTTGAAACTATTTTGGTGTTACCAGACACATTTAATATCTGTGAACTTACAGCAGGTATTTTCTGACAGTCAGCAATGACTCCAAAGCCCCAAAGAATTTCACTGAACAACCCTGAATTTCAAAGCCTGACATCACTTCAAGCAAGGAATACAAATCCATCAACAGGAGCGGGATTTTAATTGTTTTGTGAATGATTCTATAGAAATCTAAAATTGCTTTGTGGAATGGAAAAAAAAATCCCCACTTTTATCTGTGAAGAGGTTTTAATTCTGGTGAATAAAATAAGTGACTGCTGTAATAATACAAGATTTTTTTCCCTCTGACTGTGTAGCTGTTCCTTCAGCCCCTGCCTGCTGGGATTTTATCCTTAAGCAGTGAGACATCGGAGTTCATCAGATATTATACATGGCAACTGCCAAACCAGGAGATGCTCTTCAGTGGCTAGAAGATTTGTGTTTCTATTATGTTAGCTGTTAAAAAATGAGACCACCTGCATTCTTCCGCAATGTGACCTTCTCTAGCTGGTCATATGCTACGTTTTCTCTGTGATCTGGTCTGATTTTAAGGGTAATCAAAAGGCCAACATTGCTTTAAAACCCAGTAATACATTGACTGTTGCTTTACAGTTTTCTTTTCCTTTCCCCCCCCCCCTTTTTTTTATGAAAGAAACTGAAACCTCTGCAAACATTTCTACATCTGGCTTAGCTTCTGCTTAAACACATCCTCAGGGAATGCTGGAAAATATTACTTCTGTTTAGAAGAGAAGTAAATGAGTCATATTTTCCAAAATAGTTTTCAAGGAAAAGGATATCAGATCTTGTTTGTATTTTCCTGTTTAATGGCTCTGGTGAATACTTAAAAATGATCTGCATCACAGGAGAAACACCACCAGAGTGTGACTATTTCTATTGCCTTGGCAAATGGCAAATGCCTTTACAGCTGGCATGGATCAAGAAAGTGTATATCCTTATATCCCAGGGACAGTGCAGGTTGTAATGGTCCCTTCCCTGTCTCACCTATCTGTCCTGTGTGCAGTCAAATAATGTGGCTGCACCTTGGACTGATATGGGGACAGAGTCATATCAGTGAAGGGTGGAGGAGGGCAGCATGTCTCCTACCCTAGGCAGGTTTGCAGGTGTAGCAGAAGCCCTTTTCCTGCTCCTTCACCCCTTTGGTGGACTCCAAGGGGGGTCATGTCGATCTTCAGGGGTTTGGGGCTCTCATGTCTCTGCAGGTGCAGTGGAAGGACTCTCCTGAGTTTCTTGTCTTACCTCAGCATTTCTGTTTGTGAATCAGCTGGAGGAATCCCCTTTCCCTCACCTAAAATATTCAGGATGCCTGAGGGGGGAATCACAGAAGGGGAGATATTCAGGGACCCCAAACTGGAGACCATAGTGGAGGTGGGGGCTCATATCCCACCTCCCCACTTGGCTTCTTTGCTAGAGAAACCATTTCTGAAACCCTGAACAAGCCTCATCCCAGGCCAGAGCATGAAAAAGGCATCGTATCCCCCATCTCCACTCCAACCAGCATCACCAATATAGCTAAACCTTTGCAAAGGCTCTCAAGGACGTGAGCAAGCAGCTCTCAAGTGGAGCCATAATAGCATCTAATACTGCTCAGCAATAACATTTTCTTATCCAGGCATTAAAATTATTATTGAGCTGGCTTTAGAGAAAAAATAAAAGATGAACTAGTATTTTGTATTTTAATTAGAATTAAACCTACAAAAACATGATTGGTTGCAGAATCTGAAATTCTGCACTGATATTTTCCCTGTCATTTGAAGCATGTTGATATTGACATGGATTAAAGTACGTAAAACCTTCCTATTGAGGGCTTTAAAAGATCTTTAGTTGTTTTCAGAAATAAACCTAGCCATTACTGTATCTTTGAAGGGCAATTATTTTGTCCTTTCTTGCATAACTACACATTTAAAAATACATTTTAAAATAATTATTTTTAATTTTTGTTTTTTTCTTCAAATTGACCATAACAAACCAGAGCTATCTCTTCAGGATTAATTTTCCACCTAGCTGAAGAAATTAGCTACTGCATTCTCCCTCCCACCTTGAAGCCTTGCTACAATGGTTACCTGGATACCCTGCCTGTAAAGGATGTATGTGCTGAAGCAATTTAAATAGCCTGATTTGTCATCTAACTGCAGACATCATTAGCAAAGCATTATTTGGCTGGAACATTGTAGGCTGAACATGGATAACTCCTCTCTGTTGAGGAGAGATTCAATTTAACCACCTTGTGACCACGTATTGCCTCCTGAGTGTGGAGTTGCAGTAAGTCTAGTGTGAAGAATATGAGCAGTATCTGGGTGGGAAATCGTTTTCCTGTGGTGTATAGCTATTGGAAATGTATTCTGCAGCAGAATGAAAAGAGGGTCTTTTAAATATGTTGTTTCAGAATCTACTGATTTATTTGGGGGTAAGGAGGTAATTTCATATGATGGAGAAGAGGGAAGGGAAGCCTGGCTTTTGCTTTTTTCCCTATGGCTTTTCTCGTCGTCACATTCCCACTTTCAGTTTATTCCTCTGGTTATCATCTCTCGTTTCAAAATGGCACATCTGTCGGGATGGAAGGACCCCTACAAGCAGGATTTTAAAAACAAGACAGTGAAATTACAATGATGACTTAAAATTAATTTTACCATATATGAGAGTGTGTAAAGTAGAAAACAGTGGCCTCCGCTGATAAATCAGAAGGCAAAAATAGTAATTTCCCTGGCATTTGACTATTGGGCATGGTCAAGGAGGCAGTCAGTGCATAACAATAAAGGAACATGTAAAAACAAAACTAAGCTTTAAAAAGAGCATTTTGTTAGTTACCAGATCACTTTTTAGGTCTGGAATGACCCAAACATACTATTTTAAGGCTTTAAGTCAGATCAGGTTATTTATTAATGATTCCAATATGATTTGGATAACTCAGCTGGAGTCTGGAGATTTGTCAGTTAGGTTCAATAGACCTGCATCCTCCCATCTAAACTAAATCTGCAGCTATAGCTGAATTGTAGGAGCACCACAATTGCATTGCTGCCAGTTACATATTCCTGAACATCCTTCTTGGCAAATCAACTCGCAAATCATGTTCAGGAGTCATAGTCTTAAATGAAGCACGGCTGCAAAATATTCTTGCTGATCTGTGGTGCAAGTCCTTTTCCTTTAGTCATAATTGATGTTGCAAAATATTTTATGGCTTCTGTCATTAGTATTCCCAATTGGCTCAATCTGCAATTTATTTCATGCTGTAAAAATGCTAAGAATTTTCTACTGATGAGCAGCAACAGCAGGGCATGTTTCTAGATTTATAGGCATGGGATATTTTTGGGTGGGTGAGGAGTCTTTTGTCTTTGAATTAAAATGTGTCTAGACGCTCTTTTTTGTTACAAATCTAGCAAAACGAAGACACTTTTGAAGCAGGAATTAAATTCCTTCAGTGACATTCAGTATACTGTGCACAAGGCTTCAGTATAATTTCCAGGAAATCTACAGTATTTTCCTTGCCATTTGTAGGACTCAGCATATAAATAATGCAGTCCATGCTGTGCTGCTTTTCAGTTCATCCCAGGAAATTATGCCATTAAAAATGCCACGCTTCTTTCAGGCACACACAGACACAGCAGGTAAAGAGAATATTCATGAGATGAACAGTGGCAGAAGCAGCATCAGCTAAAACCTAACCCTGCAAAGCACACCTCAGACCATGAAATTGTTTGCGGTAATTATAGTGTAGAGCGAGACTGTTGATTAACTTAACATTGTGGCAGTCAAACTATGATCCATCAAAGTGGGCTCTGGATTTGGGACCCAGGGTTAGGACTTGGTGCAAAATAAGGTGAAGAGAAATGATGAGCACTGGAGCCTCTCCTGCCACCCCAAACACGCAAGGCCAATAACTGTAGTGAAAATGAAACTTCATTTGAGCAGTTTTTGAAATAAAAGGTCCCCATAAATTCCTGATAGACTTGCTTTTGTACGTGAGCACATGTTGCTATTTGAAATCTTCAATTCAGACATTAAAAAATCCCCTCTGCAAAAATAGTGGTCGCTCCTGCAGTGTTTAGATAGCAAAGATCACCCAGTGTGTAAAACCAAAGATGTGCCCCTTTGCTCAGGAAAGTAAGAATGTTCTGTATGTTTAAGATGGAGAATTTGCAATCTATCATTTCATATGCATTACTTATGCATAAGCAGAGCTTTAGTACATGTTGCAAATGGAAATGAAGTACATGATGTGCCTGGAAGGAGTTTATCTAACTATTTATGGGCTGATCACATTTTGAGGTAGAACTGACTTGGTTATTTTTAGTTAAATAACGTTACAGTTGTAGTTGCTTTTATAAAGAACCAAGAAAATTCTCCTGCAGTTCACAGACCTTTCTTGCTGGGTCTCATTTCAAACCTTAATGGCCCCATGCTCAGCTGCTCCCTGGAGGAGAAGCTGAAAATCTAATAGCAAGGGGCTGCCAGTCTAATTGCAGATCAAGGAGTTGCAGCTCAGAGACAGACTTTAAACAACCACGAAGCAGCTTTATATGTCTTTGTGCCTTTCTTTCTTCCCTCCAAGATGCACACAGAGCACTCAAATGGGTTTTGCCAACTTGGAGCCACCTGCTCTGGTTTGGAAGTGGACCATGTCTGCTCTCTGGCAATCCACGTTAGGCTCTCCCAGCCTTCAAAGGTGGTACCCACGTGGAGTGCATGTTTGCCTGGTGCTTTTGGCAGAGATTAGTTTTCAGAGTTGGAGTTAGGTGTAACTGGTACAAAGGGACTTTGTACAGGAGTGGATTCAGCTGAGCATGAGGCTCATGTGTGAGAAGTTTTTGCTGGATCTCTCAGAACAGTTCAAAAAGCCCCAAATTCTCACTGTCTCCAAAAAAAAAAGCCTCAGTCTGCTCTCTCATCTTTATTTTCATGATAAAAATCAACAATTTCAGGCAGTTGCTCTTTGATAAGCCTTTAGAAAGGCATTCCAGTAACTTTAAAGTTGAAGATGTAAAACATAGCTACAGCACATCATTAGCATGAGTGACTATTCCTTTTCTCTAATAAAAAAGGAACAGAAAACCATTAAAACTCACAAAATAATAAGGCAGAAGCATCTAATTTAATATGGTCATCTATTTAAAAATGTGCATTGTGCATAAATAATCAGATGCATCAGCAGGGGATCCATAGCCGTCTAACAAGTAAGTTGTTTTGCAATTGCCATCTGACCTGTGGATAAGTGGAAACAATGTCTTCATTAAACTTGCAGAACTGAATATTAATCATTAGCAAAACCAGCACTGCAATATGCAAGGGAAGTCTTGCTATGTCCCCAGGAGCTGTGTGCGTGTACCTAATGGCGGGATTTAACTATTAAGGTCATATCAAAAATAGATCTGCTGTTTGTCTACAGTGCTTACTGGCCTCCTACAAAGGCAATCAATCGGATTTAGGAGGTAGTTTAAAGACTTACTGTATGCTGGGGGAGGAAAAGTTGTATCTAGAAGTATGTCCTAGAAGGCTTGACTTCACAGGTGGTGTCCAATGAAGAGTCTTTACTGGGGATGAACTGGGTTTTTAGTGGGGATGAATGTTGTACTGAATGTTCTTTCTTAGGGACAGAGTCGCTCCACTGCTCCAGCAAGCTACGAAGCAACCTGTACTAGTGCAGAGCTTTTGGAAAGCACGTTCTGCAACCCTGCCTCAGACTGCTTTAGCCTGGTCTAGTCTGTGTAGGTTTCTCCAGTGACATCCAATAGCACTGAGCTGGGAGACTAATATTTTTGAGGTGTGGTTTGTTCTCTTTTCCTCTTATTTTCTCCTCTGGGTGTAAAAGATTAAGAACAATTGAGTGGTTAATTTTCATAGGACTTTACAGAAGGTGTAGTTTTGTTTTCATTGTTTGCACTGCACTGTCTTCTGCTCCCTGTTGGCAGAGGTGGCCCAGAGGAGGGTGGTGGGAGCAGGAGGTGGCAATGCCTGAGATTTCAGGGGCAGTCCATATCTCACTTTCAGACTGCATAGTGGTTATGTAGGTGATATCCCTAGTTTAAAGAATATGATTGATGTGATAGTGTGGCACCAGTATAGGCAGTGCTGGAAAATCAGAGGATGAAGCTAATATTTTTAAAGATCTATGCATGTGTAGAAAATGGAATGGCAAATTTAATCCTGCTTTACACTTTCGTGTCATTTTGCAGGTATTTCTGTAGGTGAGAAATGAACCCCCTTTAATTTGTTTCCTTTGTCTTCCTCTTCTACCTGTTTCAACCAATAAACCAATTCAGTCAGAACGTAGACTGTCTGTAAGTAATCCCATAATACTTCCTTGACATTCATATTGCTGTGGAGCATTTATGTCAAAACAGTCGTTGCCTGTGAGCTGCATGGAAAACAGTGCACAAGGAAAAAAATAATGCAGGTTTCATTCTTACCAATATTTGTGATAAAATGAAGATCTCCACTCAACTTTACTGGAATTTACTCAGGCATTTAGTAATAGCAGCCGAATGGAGACTGCTAAGGAGGGAACTCAAGAGACCTGATAAAACACAAGAAGGTGGCTTGCGTATTCTTTTTATCCAAGATCTCAGCCCTGAAAGTATCAGACACGCGGTGTGCTTTGGGCAGAGCTGAAACTCCAAGATTAATTTAAGACTCTTCCACTCCTGCACTTGCTTAATCCTGCAATATCCGCCTTGATATTAGCAGGAGCTGTGAAATGTGTCTTGGGTGTGCTTAAACTAAACACTAAAAACAGAGGTTGTATCTTCTGTCCTTCACATACAGGCATGGACAAGAACAGGGTGTTTGCTGTCACAGACAGCATGTTTAGTTATTCACTTTAATCTGCATCTGTTCCACCCTGCACTGAAGTCAACAGGAGGCTTTTCCCATGGCTTGGCTGGCCTTTAAATTTGAGTACAGGCAAGTTGGGTCCCAGTTTATGAACTGGCGTTGTCCTTCTTTATCCGGTTCACCTTGAAAGCAGTGGGAGACCTTGCACTGAGTAGAAGGAAAGTTGGATTAGACTCAGAGAAAAACAGTAAGTGCTGAAGGAATGAGATGGTGAAGTCCAGTGATTAAATCATGCAATCGCTTTGCTCCTCCATACACTTATCCTCACAGTTAATATTAAAAGGTAGGATATATATATATATAATACAATCATCGTTGGCTTTAAGAAAAACATAGTCCTCTCATTGAAACCAGTCTCCTACAAAACTCCCGTGGGCTATGCACGCACATATTTATTGCATTGTACAGTAGATAAGCTTCATATTTTATAGACATTTAAATGCAGCTAAAAATTCAAGGAGAGGTAACCAGACATGCACTGTTAAATAAAAGCAGCTGCATGTCATAAATCAGCTCCATCTAAAAAAAAATTTGGCAACAATGTCATTTCACTAAAGGTTTTACTGCACATCTTTGGCAGATTTTTCTTCCCTTCTCCTGTCCTCTATTCTTGACTCTTTCTCCTTGTGCTGTTTCTTCTAAGCTCTGCTTTTACTGTCAACCCTTACGTACTATATTGTAATCTCCCGTTATCTTACCAAGCGACTTCAGCATAGGTAGGCTTTTAAGTTTAAACTGATTTCTAACTATTGTGAATGGGAGCACACCAGATTCGCACTGAACAACAACTCAGCTGGGTCTGGCCAACAAAAAGTGTTTCCCTCTGCCTGTATGCACACACATACACATGCGTGTATCCTTCTTTATCTTCACTCCAGGTTTGAGTGGATGTGTTTTTGTGATCCACCAAGCGTGAACATTTCTCTGCACCTTAAGCGCGGGAGTTCACTGAACGCATTGCACTTGATGGGAGATGTTTATATACAACAGCAATTGCCCTGAGCAGCCGAGCCAGTGAGAGTGTTTCTTCCCTTGTAGTGCCATGGAGCAGTTCCCCTAACATCCTTCTGGTGTTAATTTTTTCATATGGGATATTTTTCAGAGATTTCAGTAGGTCTTTATTTTCACTTAAAAGGAGCAGTTTCGGCCAATATTGAGCCCTTTTGAAGTCCTGTCTCTACTGACTTTTTAAGTGATGCTCCTCAAAACCTCCTCCTGTATTATTTTTTCCTGAAATGCTGTGACTATAACTAGGATTAAAGGAGGAGAGAGATAATGCTCTATGGAGAGTGGGGACTGCACTTGCAGCTCCCAGCAGTGGGGCCCATGTGGAGGCCGGGAGGTGAAAATCCTCCTTCTCCGTGGAGATGCAGAATTGGGAAGAGATGCTAATACGGCTTGATTTTCCCCTGGAGTAACACAGTGACTCCCTGTGGGCTGTGGAGCGTTAACCCACCCTTTATCCAGACGTTTGCAAGCTAAAAGGACCCTGATGTGTAATTTCCAATGTAATTTGTGACTGTGTGGTGTCCTTAAAATAAAGCACGGATTAGCACTGGGGGTTTCCAGCCTGGAAGAGGAGAAGTTTAGAGGGAAAGTAAAATTTTTTATAGTTTTGTAAAGCAGCACGATTAATCTGTGAAACGGCTACAAAAAAGGGCTCCCAACCCAGTATATTCTTATGTATTCTGAAATGAGCATGCAAGGTTGACAAAGATGCAGTTAGTTATTTCAAATGTAGCCAGGGATTAGAACGTTTGGATTGATACTAGAGTGGTCCTTGGATTCTTTCTTCTTGAAAAGTTATGGTGTCCTCTGAGGCTGAGAAACACTATTCTCAAGTGATGGAGAGGTTTAAGAGCACCCTGGAGTATTTGCACTTGTAAATCACATTGGCAGCCCCTGGACAGAAAGTAGCTACCTGAGAAATGCTCAAAATGGCAAAGTGGTGATGCCAGCACATTCCCAATGATGCAGATGGACATAACCCAGATGGGATATGTTGGTCAGGGGAAATTGGCTTCAGAGGTGTGTTGCCAGCCACTGGTGTTGGCAGCAGGATGGGGCCAGTGCCCATGCCAGTGCCAGCTGGGAAATGGTGAGCAACAAATGTTCTGTATTCCCTGTTCAGGCAGAATTCTGGTTGGGAAGAAAACACATGAAAAAAGGGAGGTTTGCCTGTGGACTACAGAACCAGCTTCAGGCAAAGAATAAGCTAGACAACCTTCATGGAGGTTGTGTTTGCTGACAGGAGTAGTAATGACACGTGAGTAAAAATAAAAGAAGAGGGAGGTTACACGGTTTGCTTTATTAGAGCAATGAAATACCACACCATATCAAAGCAATTCCTGTTTCTTTTGTAACCACAAAGTAGTCTGAAACAGGCAATTACACCTCCTTTCCAGCTCAGAGAGGCACATCACCCTTTGCTACACATTAAGGAATGTTAATAGCAGCGGTAAGGCGAGTTCAGGGGTGGGTGTGCTTTATTGGGAAATCACACCTCCGAGGAACTAGAAACACTCAGCCCTGGGGAGTGATTATCATGCAGTAACCAAATGACTGCTGTCCTCACTGGAATAATTATGGAAGATTCTCAGGATTTGGGATTAAAGCAAGCTTGAAAAGCAGAACTTCCCCTCTGGCCAGCCGAAGGGCTGGGCACCAGCACATCCTTGTGTGGCACCCATAGTGGAGAACTGATGTGTAGTGGCTTTGGCTGAACTGCCTGCTGGCACTCAGAAGACCTGGGGTTTGCAGGAGGAAATTGCGCAAGAAGCTTTGTTGTTCTGATCCCCTGTTTCTCATTTTGCACTGGATGTGAGAACAGTATCCAGGCTTCGCGATCCATAGCTGCTAAAAGCAGCTCACTGTACAAATGAGGATTTCATGTTTTTTTATGTATTGGTCTGCTCACACACCCCATGTAGGCTCTGTCCTAGTAATGATTTTGACGGTAATTATTTATCTGCAAAATCTTGGGCACTTGGTTAACTCCAGTGCAATTCATTATCCAGCAGCTCTCGCATGGTGAATTATAAACAAAATTCCAAAGTGTTTGACTTCCACATAGGTAGGCAGGAAGGGAGGAGGGAGCATGCTGTAAGTTAGCATGGTTACTCCTTTGGGGTCCTTGGGAAAGTGGAGCTCCTCTCTACAAGTGCAGACATACAGGTCACCCGTGACAGAAAACAGTGAAATTTTAACGGAGTTTTCATTTTCATAGCTGGAACCTCAGCATCTTTTTATTTATTCTTCCAAGCTACAATAAAATGACAGCCTCATTGTATGGGTGATAGAGAGGTGTGATTATATTAGATTTTATCCTTATTATATGATCTTAAGGACTGCAAACATTTCATCTGAGGGAGAGAGAGAAGAAAACTACAAACTGGAAGAGGTAGCGGTACCAAATGGGCTGAATACAGAGTGCAGACACTGTGGTGCTTGGAACTGTCAGTATTCAATCCAAGCAACTTCTTCCCCTTGGGCTGGAGAGGAAAGTGTGTTGCTCATATATTCTGCCTGTGGCCCTTCAACCCATTCCTGTACCTGGTACAGCTCACATGGTGTTTCTGGAACACAAGAAGCCATAAGATTTGCCTGAGCTTTACTGGATCTATTTTTATTTCCCTGTGTGTTGGGCAGAAGACACGTTGAAAGCCAGGATTTGAGTCTTATTTCTGGTTAATCTGACAATAGAAGTAAGAAAAGTTATTTTTTGTTCAGAGGTGGTGCAGTGCTTTTTGTGGTGCAGATATTCAGGTACAAGGAGTCTTGAGCACACCTAGGACCTGCAGACCTCAGAGTCAACCTGAAACATGACATCTGGGATCTAATGAAGCCCATAGCCAAACCAACAGTTACTGTTGGCAGAGTGACACTTTTCTTCCCTGAAGTAGTTGCTGTCGTGGAAGAAGAAGAAGAAATAAAAAACAAGTGTTGAGTCTGGAAGTGGATGGGGTGAGCAGCTAGAGCTGCTGCAGGGATCTGGTACTTATCACTGGCTTGTTCTTGCAAAGTGCTGAGCACAAAAGAGCTCCAAGGAAGTATTAAGTCTATGCTTCACTGTCAAGGACACACATAGTTCACTGGCTATATGTGTGCCCAAAGTTAAGCATGTGCTTAATGAGGCTAGAGCGCTTCGCTTAGGGCAGAGCTGAATCCTTAATAGCTCTTTTGCTGAAAAAAAGGGGCTAATATTTTCCTGCTTCTTGGGAGATTCTGAGGACAAGCTTACTTGCGTTCATGGTTCTCATAATGATGGCAAGGAAACTTATGAATAAAAAGGAAGAAGTAATGTATCAGATTCACAGTAATTACTTTTTCCAACCTATTTTGAACTGGACCGTATTGTGAACTCTGGAATTTCAGTGGCACATATATCACGTTCAGCGGGAAGAAAAAATCCAGCAAGCTGAAAGAAATTTGAGCTCCGCTATGCTTCTAATATGTTTAATGTTATTGTTCCGTTAAATCCCTGCCCTTAATGACCCCAGACATATTAAATAACATTCTCAGGGCTGAAGAAATGCTTCAGACTTCTAATTTTACACATATTTTTCCACTTGCACTCTCCAAGCTCTACAAGTATTGTATCTTGAAAAACCTCTGTAGAAAGTATTAATGCAGTCTTTTTCCTGAGGAAAGGCTGAAGGTACCTGGGAACTCTGTCTGCCCTGCCTGTTTTTCAAAAATAGGCTTTTCAGTTGTATCATTTTTCATGCTTGCAATATATGGCTAGCAGACGATGTACAACAGAGCCTCAAAGGGATACATCAAGGGGAAAGATGACAGATATCATGGGCTTGGCATGGCGAAAATACTCATGCCACTTGTTTAAGAGCACAAAAGGAATGCTAGCCGTACAGGGGCAGAAAATACTGATAGCGCTACAGTTTCTTAATATAACTTACAGAAAGATATAAAATATCATCGTAATACCTCATTAATGAGGCCTCCTGCTTATTTAATTGCTGTGAGGCTTTTTTCTCTTTGCTGTGGCAACATCATTAACTGTGTTAACATCGGCACTGGGAACTCTTTTGCTGTGATGTTAAATACCTCTTAAATTTTTCAATTCCTGTATGCCAAGCCGGGTTTCTATCTCAAAGATGAGCCAAACCTTATTTCTGGGTTAAGAATTCTTTTGTCTGCAAACTGAATTTGTGACAGGAGCTTCCCAGAGCTTGCCTTTCTCTTCGTACCGTGACTCATTTGTCTTTCTGTACAAGCCTGCTTTTTTGGATCATAGAAAAACATTTCTAGCCAACAGGTACTGCCACTTAGCCAACCATGGCATCAATGTTTATCTGTTCTTCGTGCCACATCCCCTCTTCCCACCAGCATCCCAAAAAAGAGAGACAATGAATTTGTAGCAAGACCCACACCTTTGCGCACCTGCAGTTTCTGCATGCGTGTGCTGCCTCTTGCTCAATCAGCATACACAAGTACGGATAATATACCTCCCACCAAGCTCCCTGTGCAGAGCGTAGGCTTCTTTAAATCAAGGTATGAAGACCTGAGCTTCTAATTTTGGAAATACATACTTCAATCCCCACTGCTGGCCAAAAAGCAGCCGTGCGTGCCATTACTTACAACAGAAGCACCCCGTACATGGCTTACGAAAGCAGCTATGAAAAGCATCCTTATTGCACTTACCCCAACATTTTGGTAATAACCAAGATCAGCCCCTATTCTGTAGTATTGGAAAACCTCATCTTAACTGAAATATGTTAAACTTGCATGCTTTCTAACAGTGTGCCTGCCTCTTAAATTTGAGATGTCTGTGGGGTGCGGGAGAAATACAGGCAAATGTTATAAAGAACGATCCTACTTGTCTGCTCACATCATGTCCAGTACCACAGCAGCAGTATGAGATATTGTTGTAAGTGTTGGATGATACGTTAGGTGCACCTGCATACATCAGTCTAGAGTTTGGTAGCACTGGAGCTTATCTCTCTGGTTTTGTTTGGCTTACCTGCTTTGTAAGAGCATTTCATTGTGCTTTCTTTTCAGCCAGCTTGTAAATAATAATAATAATCCCCATAAACAACTGTGAATCTGAGATGTGACCAGGCTGAGAGTGCAGTCCCTAGCACAGGGACCCTCTCTCTTTAGCTGTGTTCCCTGGGAGCAGGAAGGGGACCTCTGGCTGTCACGCTGAAAAGCAGGGCTGAGGAAGACATCCTGACAAATGTGCTTACACTGGTATTTTTTTTCCCATTTGTTTTTCCTGTGGTGACAGGCAGCTACTTACTGGGCAGGGCTGGAAGTAATATTCTGAACTGCTGAAGGAAATTTTCCCAGTTGATCAAATTCGTTATGTGGTTTGTGCTGATCAGAGATTCTCTTCATGTCTTCTGTATCTGAAAGCACCAAAGAGTGAACGGAAAAAAGAGCTATTCTGTGCTGATAGACAATGAAATGATGATTGGTGAGATTACGCCTTGACTTTACTGTCAGCACAATGTCAGGGAAGGCAACGGTATAGAGAGGGTACATTTTACAATATTAATACCAAATTCAGATCACTAGAAGGAACAGAAAAGCCCCAGAGAGGAGGAAAACATCTGGTTTTATTATTATTTTTATAGTTTAGTGCAGAATAAAATAAATATTTCATATTCTTGGGGCATATTAGTTACCCCGGATATTCATCCCTTCATATTGTATCTGCTTGCGTAGTCAGGAGTGGCAACTCATGTTTTGCTCAGGTGAAAATCTGGTTTTAAATATGTATATATACGCATACATATACACACACATGCACACGCACGTACCTCTGTGTGAGATGTCAGGAACCTTTCTCTGGTGCTCCTCCGAACAAGGGACTGGTTTTGCACAGCCTTTTCACAAATGCCATAATCTACATACAGAAATCAGAGGTTCCTTCCTTGTCTTCTCAAAACAGTGCTGGTTTTAAGGGGAAAGCCTAAAGCAGGCTTTCAAAGTTTTAATTGCTTGGGGTTTTAATAAATTAAAAATAAATGAATTGTCCATAGTAAGGAAAGGGCCTCTGAGCTGAAGAATATGCAGTCTAAAGGTATTAAGGCTTAATCCCCAGGTCTTGGCTAGGAGATGTTTGTTTCAGGAATGGGAGTCAGTTGTTCTGGCATGTCTATTGCATATATTCCTCCCTCAGAAAGGCACTCACATCAACTGCAGCAAGTCTTATGGTCGTGGTTTTGCCTTGATCATGGAGTGAGGAGGTAAACTGAGGCTGGAAATTAACAGAAGAGTAAAGCCAGCCCATGGGGACAAAGAGGAGAAGTCTGTAGCTACGGGATTGTGAAGGGCATTTTGAAGATCGTGTTGTAACAACATCTGTCAAGAATGGTTTAGGTCTAGCTGATCTTGCCCTGGGACCAGGGATTGGTTTAGGTGACCTCCTGTGTGATTTTTGTCTCCTAAATGGAAAGAAAACCACCTTAATAAACTGCTTCCCTGTAGATTTTCTTTCCCTCTTCCCCTCACTGTCCTCCTGTGCCAGGTAACAAGATACTTATATATAAAAATGCTTTTTTTGGAAGCTTATTGTCGTTCTCTTCATCAGAAGTTTATGATTTATATTAAGCTAACTGGTCCTTGAGCATGTGCTGTTGTCAAGCTCTCTTCGTCTGATCAGCAGAAGAGCACTCCGGGGCTGGCATGCAACAGCATGATCTTGGTATTTATCCTTTTGGCGGTTTGCTAATTATTCCTATTGCTATCACATCCCCGTGCGAATTTCTGTCTTTGTGCCACTGTAAATATTTTCTCTTTTTTTTTCTAGCTGCAGAACTGCTGCTTTAATGGGAGAAGCCGGAATATCCTGCAGAGGCACATATTGTCATTTCAGTGATAGCGATTAAATGGGCCAAACATCCTTTCTGTACCACTTCAATTGCATGTCTTTGCATTCATGGATTGGCCGCTCATTTGCTGGCCTGTATTCTGCTCTTGTAAACAGCTCGTATGGGAGTGCTCTTTGTAGCAGAATGCTTTGATAAAGCCAAAACCATCAGCTGCCAAGACTCCTTATGGAGTCAGAAATAGGCACCAGATATCCTTGCTACTGTAGTTGTAGCTGCATTAGCAATATCATTTATCTTCCTAAGGACTTACTAAGCCACTGAAACATACTGTAAAATTAAATGGCATTTTTTTCCACCTGCTCCAACTGGTGGCAAACTCATAGAAAGCCTTCCTGGATGATACAACTCTGCATGCAAAATCTAAGCACCCTCCTAAGGTCTGCAGCTGCCTCAGAGACATTGTTTTATTTTCCACGGGCTGCCTCTTTCACTTAGAATAATAAGCTTTAGATTATCTCAGGGCACTCTAGATCCCTCTGCCGCACAATCCAACTTGACATAAGTGTTGGGGCAGGGGGAGCAGAAAATCTTGCAAGCAGACGCTGGACTTTCAGTCTGAGCTTTTGACTAGTACGAAGAACAAGTTCACAGGCGAGGGCTGGGGTGGTTTCATGCCTGTCTGTGTTGGAAGAAAAGCTCTCCAGACTTGATAGAACATCTGTGCTTCAGTTGTTTGCCAGAGCAAGGGGCTGCCTACAAAGCTCTACCATGGTGCTTCCAAATGCGAGAAATCCCCAGGTTCCCACAAAGTAATTGAAACAGCAGCCCACTGCCTTTTAGTCTTGTTTTAACTATACTTTAGCATTTAGGTAACACTGTATATAAACTGTTGAGCCTGCAATTCAGCTCCAGGACAGATATTTAAACACCTTAAATACTCCATGGAAAGAGAGGAAAGCTGCTTTCCAAAGAAGAATAGCAACCTACAGCTGTGGGTAGACTCAGGTAATCCCCAGTTACCTGTTCGGATAGGCACATTACTCTGTTAACCAACGTCGGTCCTGTCCCTGCCAGTGCGATTACCATTCCTTATTGGCCTGTTATGTCTCTGAGTGGTTTTTCTGCTGCCAAATTTCCCTGGCCAGAGGGGTCACGGTCGCCGCCTGCGAAATTATCCAACCCAAGCAAACCTGCTTCCTGCTGCAGAAAAAGCTTGTTGTTGTGATCCATAATCATCCCTAATCCCTGTGGCTGATTCCCCTGATTACGTGTCGGAACAGGAGCACAACCTATTTAAAAGGAGCTGTTTTCAAATCAGCAGCACGTCTATTCATTAGTTAAGATACCCGCATTTGACACAAAACGTGTCTCTGAACTATCTCTGGACTGCGGCATAGGAAGACAGCATGTGTCTGTCAGGATAACACTTAACTCAGATTGGGCTGTTTGCCCTGTTTTCTAGCTTTTTGGCTGCTGTACAGATAAGAGGACCCCTCTGGAGCAGAGGAAGTCTGGCAGTGAGGCAGGATTCTTTCAAGTCATACATGGCCCTGGTGGGTATTAATCCTGGTAATTTAGGCAGGTGTAAGCAAGTGATCCTGGAAACTAAATATGTTAAAGGTTTAGTTTCTATAACAGTGTTTTCTGATATGCCAGAGAGCTTGCAGAGCTCATCCTGGTGATAAGGTTTATAAATGGCAGAACAAAAAACCCAAACCAAACTAAACCCCAGTAAATTATTAACGTTGCCTTTGGCAGAATCAAGTAATTGGCAAAAAAAAATGTTTACAGAAGCATTTAAGAAAAGCTTGAGGCTTTGCAATTATTTCTGCACGCAAATCACCACGTTGGTTTATCCGAATACTACTGAATACCAAAACATGTCCCGACCATAGCTAGAATGGAGCTGACTCACCAGATTTATTCATGACTGTTCATTTATCAGAGGAGCTTTATTTCTTCTACCTGTAAGCATGAGTTGCTTTTGTAGCCACAACATGAGATCACAGTTGCACCTCGTCTTGTGTCAATGCAAGCGTGTCTATGTCCTGCTTAAAGTCATTCCTTACTTCCTGTGTTTTCTCTGAGTTGTGCCATGGTGGGGAATTTTTTTAAGGGTTTGATTTCCCCATAGCTCTTATTTCTCCTCTACTAGTGTTACCATGCTGATTTGTCTTTTCCTCGTGCTGTAATTGGTCTGGTGCCACTGTGTAATTTTTAACTGTGTGCAGTATCAACAGACCTCCATCTGTCTCTCCTCCAGAGCTTCCCAGCCTGCCATTGTATCTGCCAAATCCTTCTCCAGAGAAAGGATCACCAGATTCCAACTGTTTGCAAAATAAGAGCCACTGCCAGCCTCTCCCACCGTTTGCAACCTGTGCAGAACCCGTGTCCTGCATGTTGTGAGATGTTACTGCTGGCACTGGGGACCTCTGACCCTTGCTTTCATTTATTGTCCTTCAGGAGCATACACTTCTGCAGAGGGTTCAGTATATTGGTCTCTTTGTTCAAATACCTCGTTATTCATGGCTTTTTATTATTAACCTTCAATAGCCATCAGGTAGTAAAACCAAAGTAACTTGAGGGCTGGGGGGGGCAGGTGGTTCCCCTGTAAAATGCAATGCTGATTGAAAACATGCTGGGTGGGTGTTTTATAAGATACTTTACTTGATCTGGAAGGGACACAGAGTGCATGAGAGAGACTAAGGGCCAGTTACCATGATCAGAGTAACTGACAGGATTTGCTGATTGTACATCGACGTTGCTGAAAGTAGAATTTGGTCTTCCACCTGTCTATACATATGCATCAGAATAAATCACTGGAAGAATTAGCACCAAACCAGGCAATGCATTGATTAGATTGCACACATGAAGAAATAGCAACTATTTAACATGGATGAAATAACATTATGTATAAACATATTTGGATAAAGTGAAAAATATAGATGATGATGTAGGTGCTCTTTTAACACTGTTAAAGGCATTTTCATAACAGTCCATGAATTCCATTGAGTCAAAGCTGTGTTAGGCTCATGTGGCTTTTTAAATTCAGTGTGCACCTTAGGCTGTAAGTGTTTGCTGGTGGTATAGCAGCTTACTGTGGCTGAGGTGCTGTTGCAGACATCAATTAACAATAAATGTATGTTTAGATAAAACTTATCAGCTAAAGTCAGATGCAAGCAACAAGGTTCCTGTTCCATGCATGTGGAATAAGTCATCAGAAAGGGTTTTTCAAGATTATTTTGGAGAAGGTTTCATGTTTGGATCTGCTACGTCTCAGAACTTTGCAGAGGAACATAAAATGTAAAGCAGTTTGGGAGTTTGATAAATCTTCTTTCCTAACTACATGCAGAATAAACCAATATTTCCAAGACACAAAAAAGTGGGTACCATATTGGTTTGCCGTGGGTATTGACCAAGCACCTGAAGCACCAAAGAATCTCAGGAATCTGTTTCATGATGTATAGTCAGCTTCAAAAAATACTGCTATTTCCATTGTCTGGATAGCACTGTGTATCTGGTGTTCATTTCTGAAGGTTTTAGGACAATCAAGTTCATGATTTTCTAGGAGGGTGTGCTATGACTTAATAATACATTATGACAGGAGAGAAATAAGTACAAACAAGTCTAAGCCTGCAGGACAGCTGTACTTGCTCACAAATGAATAAAATATTCGGCCATTGCCGGGGGTGGCAGGGACCAAATAGAAAAGTGAAATTAGAGAGACCGGACTATCCCGGAGGTGATGTACTGACTGCCCAGCCTGTCAAGTTTGCAGCTCAGAGGAGCTGGGCTGGGGGTATAGCTGTGCTTGCAAGACTGAGATCTAGCCCTTATTTAAGTCTGATTTTCTGGAGCAAGACTTTCTTGTAAAGGAACAGCATGATTTGTTTAAAGTCTTTGGGAAATAAAAAGCGGATGGCATTGATTAACTAATTGTTAATATTTTCTGCAACTTACTGGCTGTGCTGGTATGCGTAAAGTTTGCAAAAGCTTCGGATGAATCTTTCTCTCTTTGACTTGTTCAAGTAATTGAATATTTTAAAATCTGGAGGGGAGGGAAAGTTACATACAAATGTGTAATTTTCTGCCCAACAGAAATATGTTAATATCTTCCTTTGAATTTATATTTAGGGCTTGTTTCTTCATTTTTGAAGGGTATATTCATAACAAGGTTGCAGCTCTCCTAGCTCTTGTCTTGGTTGCATGGTGTGTTGTGTAACGTGCCATAGGTTTCTGGCTCTGCCCTGTTTCTTTTTATAGGTGAGCTCCTTCCATTTTTGCATTTATTAGGAAGACAAAGCAGAATATTTTTTATTTTATGCCAGGCTCACTTTTAGCTTGTCTCCTTGTGAACCCTTTGCAGCCGCAGCAGAATCCTAGTGGGGCTTCTGCCAACTGTTGGCCACCTCTGTGAACACTTCTATGACAGTGATCAGTGCTACTTTGGCTAGAGCATCACTGGGGTGTTGGAGGCTCCCCTGACCTTGAATTACATTGGGTGCAAGTCAAGTACCTTGATGTTTTTTCTGTGATGGCACTTGTTCATCATTTAGGGTGAGACAGAATACCTTGTCAAGATACTAATATAAAGAAGAATGTCTGAGAAAGGATGTCAGCCTTTCAAACCCTGGTGGTTGCATAGCAAAGTCTTCATATAGCCAAAACACACAAGACTTATCCAGTTACTTCAGCAAGGTGGATACAGGGGTCTCCTGGGCGGATACCAGTCCTGGTAGTCATGGTGGTGGGTGATCACAGCTTTGGGTTCCCAACAACCCCCATAATTAGGACTTACTGCAAATTCTTTGAAGGTTTGGGCTCTGAACCAGCAAATTCTGAACAAGCCCAAAGCCTTCCAGGCAACAAGGTTCTAGTGCAGAAGCTCTTTTAATTGGTGTATTTTAAGTGTATAGCACGGGTGACGCACAAGCTGTCAGCTGGCCACCTGTGACAGTGGGGAATGAGAAAGAGCTTCGTTTTCCTCTTCTGCGGAACTGTCCTCCCTTGCAGATGCTCTGCAGAATAGCTTTGCAGTGCTTGTCTCCCATTTAAGATTTCCAAATAGGGCACGATGCAGGTTGAGGTGGGGCACAGACATTGTACTGGTCAACTTCATGAGTTGTGCTCCGTTCAAAAGCCATCAGAACTGAAAATTGCCTAAAGTGAGACAGGTTTGCTCGTCTGTTATGCAGAGCTTTCTGTTTTCCATGGCATTCAGTACTGTATCCTTAGCCTTCCTATTTCCATCAGAATGACATATTTTATTGGTTCTCAAACTGAAGAAACAACAAATTCTTCACCGTCTCTGGAGCATGGTCTTGTTAATGTTCTTTGAAACATGACATGTGTCGTGGCCGTCAAACTGCAATGATCCCATTTCTTCTGAAATAAGAAAAACATGTCACTTTTGGCTCTCCTAATACAAAGGGAGAGTCATATTTTAGATAAGAGCTGCATGGCTGCCAAAGATGAAAGAAAAAATGTTATTACTTTTGGAAATTTCATAATTACAGTTAATGATAATTTAATGAAATGACATTGTCTTCACCACTATCACTAATGAAATGTTTGAGAGTGATAAAGCAGATCTTGTTAAATAGAGCGAAGAGTCTTGAGTGGAATAGCTTTGTGACAGCGGCCTGCGTGTACAAGTCTTGAATTCCTATTTTTTGTTGCAGTAGTTTAAAAAAAGTAGATAAAACGAAGGCTACGTGGCAAATAATGCACATATGGTGTATTTAAAGGCCTTCCACTAAGCAAACAATACTGAACTCCTGAATAACATGCTAATGACTGAGTACTGCTCCTTAGAAATGCTAACCCTTCATTAAACACTTTCCTTGTTTTTCTTTGCAGACAAACCAGAGAACAAGAAACCCCACCAGACTTTTTTTATTTCTCAGACTATGAAAGACATAATGCAGAAATAGCAGCATTTCATTTGGACAGGCAAGTAAAACGGGTTTGCATTAAAAGAAAAGTGGAAATATTGTGATATGTTTCTGCACTTGGCCAGCCCTGTGACTGAATTACTTTTAAAAGAGGGGAAAATGAAACAAATGTGGGCAAATGCCATGAATAAATGAAATGGCAGTTGATGAAAGGGTAGATTAATTATTAGGAAGTGTGACTTGCTTTGGGAATGAGAAACCTGGCAATAAGTACTTCTCAAAAAGAACGAGAAATTATATTGAAGGGAAGATGAGAAATGAATTTCCCCTGGCATCTTGAAGTGCATATGGAGGGGACCCATCTCCCAGGGAATATGTCACGTAAGTGTAACAGGAGTCTGGCTCACCCCAATTAGCTCCAGGGCATCCAAATCCAAGCAAGACATGGGGAATGGTGTAAGTATTCAAAGAGGAATAATTGAGATAGGGAGGGAGGTCTGGTTTCACAGCAAAAAGCTGGGGCTCTCCCATATCAGGAGCAGGCCACAAGACAGTGGGAAGGAGAGGGCAATGGTAGTCATCCTGTACTCCTGTTAGCTGAAAATGTCCCCTTGGGCAGAGGTAGTGCAGGGTATAGTGAATACCCCAAGACTGGCGAGAGACTGCAGTCCCCTCAGCCTGCCTGGATTAGGAGTGGGAATTAATGATGAAGTATGAACACTATGGGTAGAAACCATGCCATTTCACAGGCTGTTAGAACTGAAGCATCTTTCACACCCTGGAGTACCAAGAAATATCCTTCCAAAAGCTTGAAGCTTCAGGGCCACAGATTATTTGGGGGGTAGTATTGCTGCCTTCTGGGTTGATGGTTAGGATGAGGAAAACTATCAGCAGCTGACTCAGGGTAGGTTTGCCATTAAGAGCCATGCTGGTCTGATTCTTCAAGGATCTTCCATATTTTACTGTTGTTGACCTTGGTGTTGATCCCTTCTGCTTTACATTTTATATTGCCATTTTAAGCAGATGGTGCTGTAGGAAAAAAAAACATTCATGGAGTTCCTACAGGAAGAAATGTTAAATATCCACACACTAAGCAGAAAAAGCAGTTGCTACCCAACGTATAAAATCTTACCAGCAGACAGCGGACATAGAAACACCACCTGTGGCGAGGCTTTGTATGGGGACTTTGCTCATTTACTGTATCTAATAGCAATGCTTTGTAGGGAATTTTTAATCTACTAAGGCAGGGAAGTTTGGAGTAGAAAAAGGCTCTTCGCTCAGCCTTTGACAGCAGGAAAATCTTTGGTCTCAGGAAGATTGTTTAGGTTGGTATAAGGGTATTAAAAGAGAGAGGAGCAGAAGCAAATAAATCAAACAATTACTAAGACTGTCAGAAAAGAAAAAAAATAGATGGAGTTTATGGAAGAAAGAGGCTGAAATCCCATTCCTCAAGTCACTTGTGGTGAGCAAAGTGCATATTATAACAATCCTGAAGTAGCACAAAGTCAAAAATAAGTTTCTACTATCTGGAATTTTACGTACCTTCACCTTTTTCATGGAACAGTGTGTCCTCATGCTCTTCTGTATTTTGCATCTTCTCCATACTATGTAGGCAAGGCAGAGCTAATCATATTCAGGACATAATTTGTAATATATTATACAAAGGATTATCTAGTTTAAAGCTGATGGGCTTTTTACTCCATGAAGACCACAGATAAATGTCCCTTCAGAGTGTAATGAGCCTTCCTAAAAACTATCACTATTATAGTTTAATCCTTTACATAAACTCTCTCTTTTCCTTCTCTTCCAGGATCCTGGATTTCCGTCGTGTGCCACCAGTTGCAGGTAGACTGGTTAACATGACGAGGGAAATACGAGATGTTACTCGTGACAAGAAGCTGTGGAGAACATTTTTCATCTCACCAGGTAGTCTTCAAAATAACACTATATTCTTTCTATCCTGCTGAACACGTACTTAAGGGAACGATGTGTAGACTGCTTAATTGCTCAGATATTTCTAATAGAACTGTCTTCTAGACCTTTGAATAAAAATAAATGTGGAGACACAGCCTACAAAGAAGACTTTATTGTTTTGAATTGAATGCCTTTTCCCCTTGACAAATTATCCACAGAGACAGGCTTTTATGTTCACAAAAGCAATGTATTCAACAAATGTTTTATGTAGAGCAATTTCTAAAGCAATTTCTTCTGTTACTCTCAGTTTACCCCAAATCTTATTACTTACCCCATTAGTTATTTGAACTTTTTTCTACTGCAATGTGATCTGTCACTTCTGTTGGCCAGATGCATTTATTTCTTGGTTTTGACTGGAGGACCAAAACCTAATTTTCTCAGAGTCATGTACTTAAGGTTTTTTTACAACAGGAGTTTGAAAAAAAAAACCCCAAGCAAATAGATGTGTAAGATATCCTGCTTCCAGCTCAAATTCTCCACTGAGTAGAGGTCAGGGTAGGAATGACCTGAATTGTTCCCAGTCCTTGTTCTTGTTTTTCAGGCTGACCCCAGGAACCAACACCACTCTCTATTATTCTTCATTCTTTCACAACATCTCGTGGCCCTAGCCAAGGCTGTAGCTCCACATGGCGGGGATTTTACAAACACAGGGTAAAACCCTGCCCAGCTCACCAGAATATACAACTGGAATAGATAAAGATGGGCAAAGGGTGGGAGAAAGTGGTGTCATCTCTGTTGAGCAGCTGGGATGCAGAGGTGGAGAAATTAAGGGTCTGAGTTAAGGCACAAAAATACATGCTTAAGTATCTTCTTAGAGAAAGCATATATAGGGAAACGTTCAATTTAAAGCATGCAGCTATGTTCCAGTGGGTTCAAATGATATTATTTCAGCTGTGTGCCCATGTGCTTTGCTGAACTCAGGCTGTGACTTGTGTAACTGGCAATCTGGAGCAGAAATCTCAGGAGATCTCTCCCTCGCACTGTGTGTGATTGGCCAGAAGCTATTTATCCCTAAGTCAAGGTCCAAAGACTTAATTACAGTTTCTCCTGATGTAACTGTAATTTGTTGCTGTTAGCCAGAAACCAGAGCCCTGTCATTGCAGAGCTTTCACTTTTAAAATGTTTATCACACTTGTGTGATCACCAATAAAGTCATTATTATGGCTGTTACTTGTAGCTTCATATTGATGTTCAGCTGTGCAGGACACAGTTGAGCAGGCAGTTATTTATTCCAGTAACTTCACTTGTAAAATACATTACATAATTGCAAAAGGCTTCATCTTACCCTGCGTTATGAGTGCTCCAATTTTACATGTACACTCGTGGTGACAGTACATGATGAAGGCGTTCTCTTGGGGTTTTGTAGTCAAACAATCACACACAAAACAAGGGAAAAAAACCTCTTGTAACTTTATGCACCCAAGGTACTTTGGCTCATTTGAAATATAAGCCATTTTACTCCTGTTTTAGCTAGTAAGACATGGATTAGTAGGTTTGCTTGCTTTTTAGCCTTCCCAGCTTATATATCAAGACTTGGGGTGAAGTTGAATGATATCTGAGAAGTACAAAACTGTGCTCAAGTATTGAGCAGCTTACAGCAGCCAGAGCAATGCAGAGTTAAGGCTGTTGGTTTGGATGAAGATCTTTATCTTGTAATTATGAAATTCCAGACATCCAGGGGATGATCCAAGCGTAATCCTTTATTCAGATTTATTTAGAGGCCTCAGATAAATTTAATTAAAATATTTGATTAGCTAATCAGGCTTTTTTGGAGAACAAAACACTTAAGCAATTAATTTTTCTTTCAATTTTACATTTCCTAAATCAATATACTTTGTTTAAATCATGTTGGTTACTTGTCAGAGTTCTTCTTTACAAGTCCCTAATATAATTAGTCGGATTCTCATTAATATATGCCAAACCTCTGTCTTGTATTTCGTACTGACCTTAAAAGGCAGGCATTAATTAATGCTTAATGAAGAAGTAATAAAGTTCCTAAATTAAGCATTTAGAAACAAATGCTAGCAGGCAGCCCAAGCAGCAGATTGAGGGTAGAAAAGGAAGAGGAGGGTGCTAGGGTGAGCCGCATGGCCTGGGAAGATAAAGATGGAGCAAGGGGAAGACTGGAACAGGCTGACTTGGTCCCTTTGGTAGATGAGGGACAGCAAATTCAGTTGGTTTTGGGGGAGAACTGGTTACAAAGCTGAGAAATCAAGGTATGACATAGAGATACTTGCAAGTCTGTGCACCTGCATTAAGCTGTTGAGGCCACTCTGGGACTCCCTTTCAGTTGGCTGTGTCTGTGTATCTGCATCCTCAGAGGCGCTCAGTGACAATGGTCATGGGGGCACATGGGGCCTGCTGGCAATGTATGCATGCCTCCCTGCACCCAAGGAGCACCAAAGGTAATGGATTTTACAGAAAGCTTCTCCCATTGGGCTGGGAGACCACTGCTTGCAGTGGAAACCCTCAAAAGGTAAATATTGATGATGCTCATCAGTATACTGTGTTACTCCCTGGACCAGCATGGACCTGCATTTCGACGCCTGGGCCGTCTCACTTGTCCCATCTGGAATGGAAATCAGGGCCAGGAAGCTGCAGGCAGTTGTAGCTTCAAAGCATGCTGTAGAGGAGCATCCTTTCTTCCGCTGGAAAGTGGAAATGGCTGTGAAGGGGCAGGTCAGTTGATGCATTAGGCTGCAATCAGAGAGAAAGCAGATTGCAGAAAAGTGCACTTCCAGGCAGTTTGGACTAAACATGAGAAATGGAATTAGGTCAGTAATTATTTAAATTAATTTTACATCCTTTGCAGCAGGGCAGACTGCAGTAGCCCTGCTACTCCTACAAATGAATGGTAATTTGCTGGGAAAAAAAGAGACGTATTAATCATGTCAGCCTTCGTTTTGGAAGTAATTGAGGCAGCAGCTTAAAGAAATCAATGTTACACAGCTAGTAAGCACTATGTTTTTGTTCATATTAACCAGTTCCAAGGGATTATGGATTTTTTTCTCTCAGCAAACAATAGCAATTCTGCATTACCTATTATTTTGAGCAGGTAAGAGAAAGATCTTTTCATGCATTGCTTTAGTAAATATTCAGGATTCTTTCCAGTACTCCAATTGCACAAGCTTGCTGAATGTCCTCTGTTAACAGTCATGCAAATCTCAATAGAAGAATTGCTCTGCCAAGCGGTTTGCTTTAAGGTTATCTCCACTTGTTCCTTTTCTTCCTGAGAAGAATTATTGTTCAGCTATCAGGATGGCACACAGAAAATGTGCAGATGAGTACACAGACACTCTGTTTTTTAATTGTTGCGATTAGCTGGAGTTTCAATCACCAGACCATGATTTTTGCATGGATTTCATTACGAATTGCATCCATTCATCTTCAAATAATGAAAATCAGACATTTAAAACACTGCTTGGGATTCTCTGGCCTCTCTAGCGCTTAGGAGAAACGGTTTCATTTTGTAATGAAGCAGGAGTTTGCATGCTGCAGATTTGCACATTTCAGCATGCATGAGCATCCCTCCTTTCTGGTTTGCCAGCACTGCTGCTGTTGCTGTTTCTACCCACTCTGCAGGAACATAGATTTCTGGCGGTTGCTTCTTTTGCAGGTGTTCTTAGGGAGAGGGATATGTATGGAAACACCTCCACTGGATGAAAGAAGACCATAGGGGCTGGGCAATTTTAATGGGAGGAGAAAGACCACACTCCAATAGAACTCATTTCCCCTTTCCCTCTTATTTTTGCCTTCAAAAGGCCAAGCCCTGCTCTCAGCGTGGATTTGCTGGTGCAGCACTGGGTTTGTGTCTGTAGCTGTAATTTCACCCTCAGCCTGCTGTGCAGAATGTGGGTCACCTACTTAGGGTTTCGAAGAGTCTTGCTACTGCACCTTGAAGTCTTAAATGAGAACTGTGCTTTTCTATATTTGGTACTTTTTTTTTCTTCCTTTTTTTTTTTTTGAGAAACCTTAAAAATGAATGTTTCCCCAGAGAATTCAGGCTACTTCATCTCACTGCCTGTAGAGAAGAACTAGGATAGACATATCAAGATGCCTGTTCCGTATCAATCAAAGCAATTAATTTCTTTAATAGAAATTTGAGATGCATCATCCTTTCACCTCCACTACCCCAAGAAATCGGATGGGAGCAGTGGAGAGTAAGTACCACGGGTCTGGGACCACAGGAAGAGTAACAGCTGGCAGAAAAAGCTTTGCCATTGAAAGTAACTTCTTGCTAAGAAATGCATTTGTGTGTTTACAGCAAGTTTGCTGTCTTAATGACAAGACACATTTTACCGTAGCTTGGAGGACTGGGCTCCCGTTGCAGGCAATGGGGGGCTCTGTGGGAAAATCAATAGCTAGAGGAGCCCAGCAGGAGTAGGGATGAACGGCCCGGCATGGTACAGGCAGCACACATGCTGGCTGTGTCGCTGCAGCAGCGAATGCCATCGCTGCCATAGCCCCAGAGCCTTCCTGGAGATTCATCTGGGTACAAATGTGTGATTACTGTCAAATGATTAGTCCCAGTTGCTTTTGTTGACAGTATGGAGCAGGGCTTCATTCTTCCTAATGCTAAAGTCAGAAGCAAACTATTAAACACAGTATTTATCTTCCCACTGTGCAAAATGCTGTTTAATATAATTCCTTTTTTGAAAGGTCAGATTTACATAGTGAGCAGCAGAGGCTGTGATAGCGTGCAAGGGGCATTGCTGGTTACGGTGGCAGATAACCCAGCATTGGCTTCCAGCTGCCAGGTGGAAGCCAGGTCATAGAAACCTGGGAAGAGAAATTGTCTCAGGTGATCAAGATAAATCTGCGTGGGTTCCCTCCCTGCACAGCTGAGCGGGTGATGCTGACACAGCTGAGCTGAAGCACAAGCAGCTTCAATTCAGTGAAAGCATAAACCCTCACTGAAGCGCAAGGGAGGGCCCTTCCCACCACCTGAGAAATAAGGGAGCTCTATATTTCCTAACTCTTCTGTGCTAACCTGCAGCAGGCATCATTTGTATGTGTTTTCTTATAAATCATCCCTTATGGGAGCCTGGCACCCCTTGAAATACTTTGACTGCAATCATTTCTTCTAAGAGTATAAATCACAGATGGTTTTCCCCAGTTTTTACTGGCTGAGAATATCCCAACCTTCTTGAAGGTCCAGTATGATCCTCCCATTTGCAGGCCACCTGTAGCTGGCAGTGCTGTCCACAGTGCTTGGACAACTCTTTGCTTTCATCCTGAATTATGGAAGAGGTTCAGAGGAGTCTTGAAGCCCTCCTGGTTTTTGCCAGGATGATCAAAGGCAGAGTTGAGGCACCTGTGTTAGCCTTGCAAAAGCTATGCCAAGTCCATGCTGTGATAGCATTTTTGAAAAGGAAACCCATGAGAGGTTATAAAGTGCAGGGCAGAGTGCCCAGAGCTTGCGTTAGGTTGGGTTTGCCTAGATGTTGACTTTACACTTGATTTTAAAATGAGCAAGTCTGAAGGAGAGCCACTGAGATGGTCCTGGAGCTCGTGCATCTAATGAACAAGTTAAAACTGAGGGCTTCAGGTGGTTTTTAGCCTGGAAAAGTTGTCCTGAAGCTGTAGCTTGGAGCAGAGGCCTCCAGAGTCTCTTCCAGCCCAAGTTTCCCTAACTGTGATTGTTTTTTTTCCGCATGCAATTCGTAAAAAGTTCTCAAAACTTCACTTTCAGAGATATGTATCACTGAGTTACTTAAAATGAAAAATGAGTGGGGTTTCTGTTCAGACATTATTAGGTGTATTAGCAGCAACAAGACTTGTGTTGGGGTTCATAGGAAATAGCCAAGTGGCTTATTGACCAAGGACATGGTCACTTCTTAGCTCATGGGAAGTCTCAAACTACTGTTCTTTTAATTAAAATGTTAAGGGACTAAGTATGCCTTGTATGTAATGAAAAGCTTTTGAAAGAATTTTTAAGGGTATTCTGCATGCTAAAACACTTTTAATTACAAAATTAGAAGTACAGTCATGCTGAGTGCTCCCTTCCTTCCTTTTGTAATTTCTGTTCCTCATTTTCTTTCCTGAAACGCTTTTCTTTTAGTAATTGTCAACAAGGTTTTTGACCACAGGGTAAGTATTTCTGGACTGAGTCAGGATATATTTAGCTGGTATGAGCCAACCCTGTGAATGTAAATATACAGTTTGGGTTGGAGTTGTTCCTGAGCACAGATAGATGGGTGGTCCTTATGAGTCAGTCACAGCAAAGGGATTTGAAAAGGCTGTCTCCACAGTAAAGTAATCACAGTTTAATGGACAAATCCAATAGCCATCAATAGAGGCCTGGAAATGAAAAGCTGAGACAAACTGTCTAGAAGTAACACATCAGTCTTATAGTCCAATTATAGTAATTCTATGCTCAGCAGTCAGTCCCAGATAATGCACCTAATTAATATAATCAAAAACATCAAAAGACCTTATAGTTTTTCCATGTTCTCCTGCTCCTCCTTCCCCGATTGCAGCTCTTTGCTGTGCTTCTCCTTCCCTTCTGTGATCTCCAGAGCACTGGGGTCCAGGCTTGCTCCCTGTCCTCTTGACTCATTGTCTCCCTTGCGTTGCCCACCAGCAATGTACCATCTCCACCAGGCACTTTACTGGCCACAGGTCAGGTCTGGGCAGGAGAGGGACATCACAGTGATGTACAGGGTGATGTGATGCGGGGCATCACTGCGATGAAACCCCACCAGCTTACGTCTCCAAGCCATGGATGGCAGGCAGAAAATTCACCAGCCCTTCCTGCCTCATTTATGCTGAGCCTGCCCAAAGGGAGGCCAGCTCAGAAGCAGTATTTGAATTTAGAGGCCTTGTGGGGAATTAGGAAGCAATGTGACTTCTCAGCTTCATGCATAACCATAAAGAAAGGGCACAGTCTTCCTCTAATGACATTTTATGTGCATAAAGCAATGCCAAAAGAGTTGTAGCACACTGAAAAGAAGATCAGTGGTGTGCTCCTATTCTTGTTCTTATCCCAGTGTTGGGACTGGGGGATGAGCTGATCTCTCCCACCACCAGTGAATTCACATGGGAAGTGTGTTCTTGTAAAGAAGTGGCTGTTCCTGTTGGTACAGAAATATGTGGTGGCAACTTTGGGGAGGTTTTAAAGTAACGCATGCTCCAGAACCTGCTGCAAGTTCTTTTTGTGTGGTTGTTGGAGTAACATGATGTGTGGAGGAAGAAATTTGTGTTTGGGATGCATGCTGACAGAATTACATCTGTGCTGTTTCCACCTTCCACACATACCCCCACATGAGCCTTCATGGTAAATAATTCTCCTTAGTAAAACTGCCAGTTCTTCTCATACCAGCAAGTAAATGAATGAAACATTGTTGTCTGTCCTAAACGAGCCAAGATTTTGAAAGGTGACTTAATTTTGGGCACGTGCCACTTGTTCAGCTGTGGGATTTGGGGTTCCAGCCTGGCATAAGAAATATTCCCGAAGGATGTATCAGTCTGGGAAAATGAAGGGAGAAGGGAAAGGATAAAAATAACCTCAAACCCTTACATTTGTTTTTTTGGAATATAAATAGACTGGAAATAGTCAGAGAGAGCTCAGCATACGGTATGATCCCAGCCACTGAAATGAATGTCTTTCTAGTGGTTTCAGTGGAAGAAAACTATGTGTGGTAGCAGGGTTTTGGGTCTGAGATTTATTTCTGCTCATGCAAACACCAGTGCTTTTATGAATTCTTGAACACTAATTTAAGCACAGGTTTTAAAACTCTTCTCTTTTATTTTCCAGCCAACAACATCTGCTTCTATGGGGAATGCTCCTACTACTGCTCAACAGAGCATGCCCTGTGTGGAAAACCAGATCAGATCGAAGGGTCCCTGGCTGCTTTCCTACCCGACTTGTCTTTAGCTAAAAGGAAAACCTGGAGAAACCCTTGGAGACGTTCCTACCACAAGCGCAAGAAAGCAGAGTGAGTAGTGGTGAGCAAAGGGTTTGCCAGCTGCGAAGGGCAATAGGGAAATACAACAGTGCAGCAGTTCCTGACCTTGCCTGATCTAAAGCATTGAGGCTTAGGAGAGTATCTGCATTTCTTCACCTGGTCCAGCTTCTGGGAAGTAACAGAGTACTTACACTTGCAAGGAGCTCCAGCTTATGGTCCTGAACCTGAAAGGACCTTCAGTGGCATAATCTCCAGTGGCTTTGACAGGATGCAACGGGACCTGCCTAAGAAGTCCTATAAGAGGGAGAAAGATTCACTGCTATCAGCAGCCCTAAACAAAAGTCTCAGATGTTTTCATCATATGACTGATGGTGCAGCTGGTTTCCTAAATCTTGAAGCTATTAGCCAGATAGTTTTGAGTCTTGTGATTTTCTTCCTTTTTCATCAGTCAGGCTTTGTCAGTTGCCTGCATTACTGGAAGCAGCCTTCAAAATTTGCTGCTGCTACTTGACCCTGTCCTCAATCGAACATGATACAACTAGATGTTTGCAAAATAACTTTTTTTTTAATACTCAGTAAGCTTTGTATGTCACATAAAATATCAAAACATTGGCTTTTCCAGATGGGAAGTTGATCCAGATTACTGTGAAGAGGTTAAACAAACACCCCCGTATGACAGTGGGACCAGAATTCTGGATATAATGGATATGACAGTTTTTGATTTCCTAATGGGTATGTTTCATCTCTTTCAAAAATTAAATGCAATACTTGATTAGGATAAGAACTATTTCTTTCTACAGCACTCTGCATAGTTCAGCATTTTGCTAAAGCATGGTTGAAGCTGAATTTACTGTATGTGCTGTTCTAGGTGATTATGAGAAAATGCAGATTTACATGGTTATGTATTCCCATCAGTGCAGATTAAAGGAACAGAGATGTTCAGAAATGCAGAGTGATGACGAGGCCAGGTCAGGCTAGTCTCCTTCACAACAATTAAGGGCTTCATAGTTGGCTTTAGTGAGTGCTTTACCATTGTAGTGTATAGCTGCTGGATGTATATGGAAAGTCTACTCATTATTGGCATATTGTTTTCAGCCTGCAGTAGTATTCACTGCTGTTTGCTCTATAAACTGTCAGAGGGGGAAAAAAATACAAGAGGTGTTGCCTTGTCACAAAAGCAACTCCGATATGTATCAGGAAGGGTTTTTTCTGTTTATTAACCTGATTGGAATAAAATACATTATTAACAAGCAGGTGATAGTGACCTATTCCAAACCTACTCAGTGGTTAACATCAAGACATTCTAACACATGACCTGTTCTGTTGCAATTATAAGCTGTAAGAAGCCAACATACATACTTGATCCTTGGACACATGTCAGCATGGACATATCCTTGGCCATGGCCAATACTGAGATTTCTGCAATAGGCAGCAGCAGAAGAGGCCAAATCACAGCTCAGGAACCATATGTGGCATCTCTAAGTGGCTCAAGACCCCCACCATTCATAGCTTGGCACCAGTGCTCTGCACATCGACCTTAAAAAGCAGATCACATGTCTGCCTGTCATGGGTGCCCAAAGAGAGCTGTCCAGGTCTACTGCTGCAGTAGCATCCTGATCCATGTTAGAGCCATAACATTGTTTTGGCTTTGCAGGCAGACAGAACTTTGTCCAAAGTTCTTATTAGAGGGAAATCAGGATGTTTAGTCATGCTTCAAAAAGTTTAATACAATATTGGCAAGCAATAATATTAATACAATATTATGGATTAACATCCCTGCTTGAAGGATGCATTTTCCTCTCCCTAAGCTAATCCTCACATCCATTATGCGTACCATGGCTGCTTTCCATACCATACTGACCCATGGCTGGAGCAGCAGGGCTCGTTTTCACCAGTGAAGCTCTGCTGGCTTAGGACATAGCTACCTTATGGATGACCAGGCTCCCCAAACAGTTGAGATGCCATCGTACTTGAGAGGGATTTCCTTGGCATACCCTAGGAGGGGTTGCTGAAAGGTGGGAAGGTTGGCTTTGTCTTCTGGTAAGTCCTCTAGAGCTTAAGTTTAAAAGCTACAGAGAGCTTGAAAAGCTTCCAGAGGCATAACAGCCCATCTTCCACTATCAAACGCTTTGGGATTTCCACAGTAGAAGCATATGAGCTCGGTAGATCCATTGCTTTCTCTGCCCTGCAGAGCTTTGAGGAGTGCTGGGCTTCCTCCTGAACCATGGCTTTTGTATTGCCCTGACCTGCAGGCTCAGCAGCAAGCCAGAGTGAGAAAGGTCTTTTTTTAACTCTCTTTATTCCATAGGTAACATGGATCGACATCACTATGAAACCTTTGAGAAGTTTGGAAATGACACATTTATTATCCACTTAGATAATGGAAGAGGGTAAATACCCTTAATAATCTTTTTTTTTTTTTTTTTGGGGGGGTGGCTGGAAATTAGTCTTTAAAACAGCCTTTTTCATGTTCTTGCTCTTATCTTTGAACAGGTTTGGAAAATATTCCCATGACGAACTTTCCATATTGGTGCCTTTAAACCAGTGCTGCAGGTACGCCTCACCTCTGGAGCTGTTTCCTGTTTTATACAGTTGTTCCCACTAACAGGACTGAAACGTTCAAATTAATGTTTCATTGCACACCGTGGAGAGGCAGAGATGTTATGAGCCCACCCAGGGACCCTGACCCAAGCTGACCCTTAGTGTTGGCACTAGCAGATTAAGTGCTTTTTTGAGATCAGGACCTTGCAGGAGCATGGCTGTGAGAGAGGCTTAAAGACAAAATACATGTCCCATGGATCCCAAGTGGCAAAGCTTAGTCCAGCTTGTTCAGATGCTTCACAGCAGCTTTCCTCAGTGCCCATGGCCAGGATTTTCAGGTAACATTAGAGTTTCAGCTTAGCACGAGTGGAACACAGGGTGAGCTCTGTGTCTGTGAGGGCTCTAGGTGTCTCTGCAAGGTGAGCTAGCAGGATCCCCCACTGCTGTCTCCCGTGCCCCAGCTCAATGCCACGTGTGTCATGTGTGTCATTGCCAAGATGGACATGTTCATCTGAATGCTGCTCCGGATGCAGTTGATGCTGTACCCAGCCAAGGAACAAGAAGGCTGTCTGCACTTGGCTGTAGAGCTGTACTCCAAAACCTCTCCACCTCCAAGGGCTCCTAAAGGTCACTGACCAGATGACAGTGCCAGCTGCTCATTAGGACTGTGTCAGTGCCTGGTTCTCATCATTTCAGATCACATAATAAGGTTTTTACACTATTACTGCTACGCTAACTATAAGCCTTTTAGCCCTGTCAAGATCAATAGTGAGGAAAGCACTAATTTGCATTTTTTCTTCTCTTTTTTTCTCTTAGAATAAGGAAGTCTACCTATCTGCGATTACAGTTGTTAGCCAAGGAGGAATACAAACTCAGTCTCTTGATGAAGGAATCTTTACTAAAAGATAAAATAGCTCCCATTCTCTACCAGCCTCACTTGGAGGCAATGGACAGGCGGCTGCGGATTGTCCTCAAGGCTGTTAGTGACTGTATAGAAAAGGATGGTTATGACAATGTGGTTGAAAATGACTTTAACACTGATGTTAACACTGTTACGACTGAGAGGTAGTGAAATCGCAAGACTACTTTTTTACCAGCCAAGTAAAGAAGATTCAAAGAGGAAAAAGAAAAATAGAGTCTTGCAAAAGACTGTGTATGCCATTTTGTGAATTCAGTGAATTCAGAAATGAGATATAATTGTTCCCAAAGTAGGTAAAGTGTAGACTCTGCAAAGGATTAGTCCATTAAGAAAAATAAGTCTAATGTGATGCTTTTCATTAGTTCCTAAAGAGAGATTATGGAAAGATTCAGAAAATACTCAGATCATTGACAGGCAACAGTCTGATAGCAAAACACCTCCTGTCCTTTTTTGTATAGAAAGGAGGCCTTTACTTAATATTTTGTATTTATATATGGTATATCTATGAAACCCCAGACCTACCTACCAAATTTAACTGAGAGGGACGGCATAGTTTTGTGACTCACACTTTATTTGTGGTGACAGTCCACTTAGTATTTTGTGTTAACCCTTTAAGTGCTCTAATCCACTGTATCTTATTTGAATTGAATGCTTTTTATTTTCTCCAGCTACTCAGCATTTAAAGGGTTAAGGCACTATGAACTTTTAAAGGAAAATAATAATAATAATTATAATAAAGATAAATACAGTGGTTACCAGAAGGGAATTTCACTAATTGTGCATTGACAGGAATACTTGAATGTTGGTTTTACAAAGTGATGTAAAATGACAAGTTGTACTATTTGTCCATAAGGAGGTGGCAGCTTTTATCTTTCTAGACTATCATAGCTAAGCTGCTACTTTTCAACTTTGCTTTTGATAGTTTTGTGTAAATATATACATATATGGGTAAAAAGCTGCTTTCAGCAGCTCTAGGCTTACTTTTGCAGCATTTTTGTGGAATTGTTTGCAACGTGGTAAAAGTGCAATAAAGATACGGCAAAATGTGTAGCCATTGTGTCTAAATGGATTAATTTTTCACTGGAAGTCTTGTTCAGAGCAAAGCTGTGCACACCAGCCACGTATTCCAGAAGCAGTTGTTTAAATTGTCATCCCCTTTTGTAGCAATAGCAAATGGAGCTAAAGTGATATTGGTGATCAATGTACATTACAACTCCAATAAGGACTAATGTGTTGAAAATGGCTGATCTTCCTTCCGAAAGCGTTGTTTTGACTATCATTTCAGCATCCCTTCCTCTTGCAGTTATAGCTGTAGAAACAAGCAACACCTTGAAAAGATTATGGCTTGACATGCTGCCCAAAGGATTTAGATACCTCAGTGCCTCTGACTTGGGTAGAAAATCCCTTGTGCTATCCAGAAAATCTCAGCCTAAATTATGTAGAAACATGGTGTTTTTAACCAGATAGTTTTGAATCGTGTTCACCAGAGTTCATGTAATATGTGTGGAGACTTTCAGCCCGAAAGCAAGCTATAAATTGAACAAGTGGCTGCATGTGACTTGTGAAAACATGGTGTGGTACAGAAGGAATCCCTCATCGATCTTTTGGGCGAGGAGAGAATTTATTATGACAATATTCATTACAACTATAATTCAAAACTGTAATTTGTTTCACCTTATGTCTTCTCAGGGATTTATAAACATACACTTTAAAAGCTTGTAGCCAGATAGACTAAAATGTAGGCATTTCAGCATATTAAAACTACGAATGAGAGAACAAGCTGCTATATCAGCTCATTTACTTCTTAGGTTGATATCACTAAAATAATACATCTTTTAGTATTTTACTGCCCATTTCAAATTCCCATGACTCACATACGTAGCATACACAGACAACAGAACGGCTCAGGTTATACAACTGTCCATGAACTTGGAAAATTTCTGTTATCCCGTGGCTTTTTTTCACTTTCCAAGGCCTACCTGTTGTAGTAATGATGTTCTCTGTAATGCAGCACTTGTACTGCAGCTCTCTCTTTCCATTAGCAAAAAACAACCCCAAAGCGCAGGGCTGTAAAAAGGTGACATGGGTGACATTATCCATGCTTTATCCTCAATGCCTGGCAGAGGTTTTCCTGCAGGTGCAGCTTTTTCTGTCTTTGAAATTGTGCCAGGACAGCAGACAAGGGCTATAAAATCACCTTCCCAGTGCAGCTCTGCTTTCTCCTTCTGAGGTCAGGTCAGACACAGGCTCTGGGTCTGCAAACCAGGTTTTCCTATGGAAAGCAGCACTTGGCAGCCCCTTAGCTCAGAGAGGAGCAGATACAGACAATGGCAGCAGGTACAATTTGAGGGTGCCTTTGATAGGAGCAGCTTGTTCTTGGGGGTCTTTGTAGGGAAGGCACAGCAGGTTTAGCATGCAGAGGTCATGCACTTCGGCATGCACGTGTGACAGCAGATTACCGCAGTGCAAGACGACGGCTCTGAAAGGGCTGTCACTGTGCATTAGGGCAGTAATCCATGAGGTAAGGAGGATTAGCATGATGTGGTGTAACATCTCTTTAGGAGTCCTACATATTTACCAGGCAAAAAGATTTGCTCTAAGAATATAAATAAATGTCAGAATCCAATTGGTTTGTCTCCAGATCTTGAAAAATGGGTGTACCAACAGCACCTAGACAATAATGTACCAAGAAATCTGCTGTAGTCTATCAGGGCATAATACGTTCAGCACAATAAATATAGTATGCACAATAAATAACAGATAAAAATAGATAATATACTTCTAAAAGCACCTAATTCCAACCGTATCTGACAGCCTAGAGTAGCTTACTGTATTCTCCTGAGTAATTCAGATGAAAGCCTCATTTTGTTTTGCTGTTTTTCTGTTCTTTAAGCATCAAAGGAAATTCATACAAATTAAAGGAAAAAAGCTCTCATTGCTTTAATCAGATATCCTTGTTGTGATCAGCAGTACTGGGCAGAGCCTGTAATGTATATACAAACTAGAAGCCTGAAGGAGATTACAATGCAAGAAGCATTGTGTAGGAGGAAGGAACCTGGGATTTCAGCCTGACTGTTGCCTTTGGGTGCTGAACTGAAAATGAACTTACGTGGCTGTTAAAGGGGGGAGTATCCAAAGGCCTTTCTGGTTCCTGCTAGTGGATCTGTACATGGTACCTGTAGGTCTGAGGGGGAACGTCCTATTCCCTTCCATTGCAATGGCATTGTCCCCTTAACACACCCAAACTCCACCTGAAGACTGTCCTTATGTTCAAGGCTTTTGTGGCCCCAGCCTTAGGGTGATGAGTTTTGAGCTGGATGTACAATAGAGCCTTGATAATTTGCATCCTGATGGAGCAAACTTTGTCCTACTAGTGAATGTATGGCCACAAAATTAGTTTCCCAGATATTATTCCAAATAACAGTTCTTTCTGTGGACTTCCTTGCAGTGTTTATTTACTAAAATATTCAGGGCTCAATACGCACAAATGAACATGCACAAGAGAGATTCTTTTTAAACTGTACATTGAGTGTTTAAGGGAAATGGTGAATTGCCTGGGACAAGTTTTCACATGGAATTTCAAGTTATTACCAGTTAGAAGCTGCTGGATTTCTTGAGACTATTTTTTTTATGTTTAAAGTGATTGATAGGTAGCCTCCAGCCATAACTCAGGCTCTGACCAGATCAAACTGAATTACCTGCTTGCTTCTACATTTGCATCAGTAACGTACCAATCCAATGCTTTGGGGGGCTATCTGGAGAAAAAATGAAAAGCAATTCAATTTGGTGGGTCAAGAGACCTAAGAATTCAGGTCAGACCAGCTCCGGTCATGGATAAAAGTGAAGCATAAGCAAAAAGGAAGCTATTGATTTGGCAATAGCAGTACCTCTTCTTCTAATGCAAAGTCAGAGCAGAAGATTGTGTCTAGAGGTGTCTTCAAGATACTGCCCCATCTTTTTAGAGTTACAGAACACTTTCCAAAGTTTTACATTTATGCAATTTTGATGTAGTTAACTTGAAGAAGAGATTTGGGGCAGGATTTTGGGAATTCCCACATTTGTATCCAGTCCAGTATATGAAGACTGATGTGGTGGGGGACCAGCTCCTCTCTTGCAAATGACCTTCATATGCAGTCAGCCCCTGTCCCATCAGAATGTGTTATGCCTTGAATCGTGCTCAGATATGGGCCCAAATCCAGCAGTTTGCAGATGGAATTGGCAGCTGGAACTGAAGCAGAATATCTCAAAATTGGAGGTTTTAGATCAGAGCACTCACAATTTCTATAAATGTGGGAATCTGGGTCACATTGTACTTTGGCCTAATGAGTGGCATTAAGATCCCTACATAAATTCCGCTGCCATTCTTCTTGAAGGTGCTCACTGATTGACAGAAAGATGTACAAAACCACCTACATGCTTTAGTTGACCCTGACATAACTCCAGAATACATCCCAGGGTGGCTCAAGATAGATCCTACCCAAAAGACAGGCAGTTTAAAATCTCATCCCTCCAAGTGCTGGTTCTGTACTAATGCTAGCCAAGTGTCACTCCAGAGGTGGCTGCTGGAGTCTGCTGAAATATAGTGATCTCTGTACATCCCTGTCCCTCGCTGGAGCACCTGGATGCCTGCAGAAGGTGCCATAAATCAAGCAAGGACTACAGTCTGCATGCATCTGTATCCTCTTGCACAGCTAAATGACAAATGAAAGTTAAAGCTGTCAGCATACAGTAAGCAATTCAGCTGAGGAAGCCCAAGACAAACCCAAAACAACAAAGGCAAGTTGGTGGTCAAATCCTTTCTTGCAGACGCTGATACTTAAGCCAGGAGCAGCACTTATTGCTCTGATCTCAGGCTGAGCTTTGGAAATAGGGGCAAATCCTCTTCTGATTTGTAAACTAAGCAAATCAGGCTATCCAGAATTGCAAGCAGATTTCCTTCTAGTGTATCCTATTTAGTCTTTCACCATAACGATTTGTGCAACTTCTTAGAGTAGCACCAGGAGTCTTTGCCACAGGCAGCACATTATAAATAGTGATGATAAAAGGCTTTTCTGGTTAGCCCATTGAGTGAAGTTTGCATTGTTTTCCAGATCAAATCGGAACCCTTTCTGCTCATTTTTAAGCAACTCCTTCCTAATCAGTGAAGTCAGCAAGAGATTTACAGAAGCAGAATTCAGACTCATTATCTTCTTTCACTGCCCTATTTACAGATGAATAGTCTCTCTGACTTTCTCATGGCTTTCTTAGCTATAAGCTTAAATAATTTATTATTATTGTTTATCTTTCCTCTATATTTCTAGCTGTTTGCTTCACTGATTTGCACTGGATTTCCATTTTTAATGGATGCAGGTTTTGCCTGAATAAACTCCAACAGTCATTATTTATAAATTGAGGCATCTATAGCCAAGTCTTTGCATTGTAATTGGAGCTTTGTTTAAATTCTGGAAGTGGCCTTTACACTCAACTGTTTGTAGCAAGATTTCTTACATTGACCATGCCTACAGAACCCTCACTTTTTGACGCATCTAGTAGACTTTTATAGGAGTTTGTGTGATAATTCCTGTGAAATCACTTACTCCTCCAAAGTCCATTTGTGAGAGCCTGACCAAGTGCTTTACCCTCATTGTCCATCTGAGGGCTATATTTGAGAACATCATCTGTGCTATTTGTCCCTGCACAGATGAAGACCCTGCCTCTGTATGTGTAGAAAAGCCTTGCTGAATTTTGCTCCTTAAATTCGGTATAGCAAACCCCTTCTTTTCTTCATCGGAAGGGACTGCAAGTGTTGAAGGCACAAGCCACCCACTTGTCTGGTGTAAGAAATAAAACAGTTGTTAGTGAATCAGTACCTACACATCCTTCTGGCTCCACTTGTTATCCTGATAGCTGTACCGAAAGTGGTATTTTGGTCCTTCAGCACTGCTCTAAATACAGAGAGTTTGGAGGGGGTTGTTCTGCCATGGGAGCTGTTCTGCCGTTGTGTGTTGGCAACAGGTAAAGTAAAAATAGTAACTAGAAGTTTAGGTGAATCTCCCTGGTTCCTCGCTCTTGACAGCTGTTAAGAGCAGGGTAAGCATGAGGAGTCTGTTGGCTATCTTCAGATTTGATGCAGGAACTGGAAGGAAGTTCTTTTCTCTGAAGAAGCCAAGGCAAGGTTAGTAAACCTGTGTTGTGACTCAGGTTTGAATGACAGATCGAGTGAATAAATAGGGTTTTTAGTGCTCAGGATGTACGATCCCCGCAGTGGACTTTTTCACCTCTTAAATAGGCAATGGCAGAGCCATCCCACAAAGCCTGAGATGATGAGTGTTTTCCTGTTAGAATACCTAACCTACTGAGATTAATGGAAACCTTCCCACTGGTTTCGAGTTCTTTGGATCCAGCCCAGAGCAGCTGCAGAGGACCAGTGGTACAGAGCTGCTCTCCTGAGCTTCTGAGAAACACCCTGAAAATAAGGATGTTGAAAATTAAGAGAGATTAATGGTTGTACCAGTGCTTGATTTGACCTCTTGGCTCCAGGTTAAAGAGTAACCCTTAGCTGTTTACACAGGCTCAGTTTTGCAACAGGTGAAAATAAATATTGGGTACCAAGGAGGGAGACTAACGAATCAGAAGAAAAATATATGGACTCTACAGTCCTGTGTAGTCTGCAAAGAGGATACAAAGCAGCTGGCAGACTGCTGCATATTTATGAGAGCATCTCACACATCCTCACTCTTATTAGAGCATCCTACCTCAAGCCTGTCATGCTTGATTAACACTTTAACAGGTTCAGGCACTTACTTAACCAGGTCTCCACACTTTGCACCCCAGACTGAATGATTCAGATGTTGAGTGCTGGTGACTCGCAGGTGTGTTGCCTGTCTAATAGCATCCACAGCAGCCTGAGAGCCCTTTCCTTATGCATTCCTGTGTTACTAGAAACTGGTTAGCTGACTGGTTAGGCATCACTTCAGCCAGGCAACAAGCTTGTTGCTTCATCAGCCTTCAAACCCCTTTGTAGCAATTCACCTAAACCTGCGCAACAGAGAGTTGCGGATTGTCCATGCTACTTGGCCATCTAAGGCCCATTCAGATGTTCAGTTTTCAGCCTTCAGTGCAAAGCTGCAGAGGTACCAGGAATAGTGGTCTCCCACTGCAGCAAAGACTGCTGTAGTTGTCCAGATTGAGTCAGAACCCAAATAAGATTTAAAAGTTGTATAATATAAGTAAACATGATTAAATAGGACCACTATTTAAATAAAGCAAAGAGGTCAACATGCACCAGTATCAGTTTTAAAGAGCAGCTCCTACTTCCACAGCTTCTGTGCTGTATATGCACAATCTGCATGCCCAGTCTGCATGTCCTGTTTCCCTGTTGCCATGCATAAGTGAGTGTCTAGCTTTTGCTGTAAATGTAGTCATTAGAGGACTGCAACAGTCATGCTGGTTGTGAACCACATCATCTGAAGGAAAATATCAGCTATAGCAATCTGTTAGCAAGTGGGGAGTTTGGTGGTACTAAGCGTTTCAAAGCCTATGAGCTGGTGATATTTTCCCGGAAAACTGTCCTCATTTCAGTGTTCAGAGGTGCTGGTGCACATCATGCAGTTGTGGAGCAGGTTTTGGCAGACTGTGGAAGTGATAAACGTCGTGCTACAGATATACACCCTATAGGTGCTCTCCTGACGGCTTTCTAGCGTCTGAATTACTTTGGAAAAGAATACATTTTTAGAATTATCCTCTGCGTCATTGAAGGGGAAAATAAAAGCTCATCATTTAGTTCACTTGAGTAAGAAAAGTTGCTTTCCTTTCAAGAAAGGATCATGTCCGAGTTCCAGATTCTTGAGTGGAGGCTGATGTCTGTTGCCTATGTTTATCACTGCTGCTTTGGACTTTGCTCAGTGTATGAAACCATGATGTGCCAAAATGCATTTGGAAGTGCAGCTAGCAGCCCCTTGTCTTCCTGCAGCATGGATGTGCGGGAGGCTACATAATCTCCCTCCCCTGCATTTCTCAAGGCAACTGTCCAAAGGCATTTTTTTCTTTCTCTCTTTCAGTGAATGTACTATGGGGAGCTGCGTTTTCTTCTTTCTCTGCAATATGTTCTAATTTATAGGATGAGATTTGTGATAATTGAGTTCAGAGATGAATGCTGAGCCTTCTCCATATCCCCTGGGGTTTTCATGGGAAGAAGATGGTTGCCCGGTATGCTTTAGGCAAAAAATAATGAATGAATAAATAAATACATGAATAACAGCAGGCCTCATTTTGCCTATCTCAGAAGCTCATTCTTTAAGTATCAGGAATGTGTTCATTATGCAAAATGGCAGAGCAGATGCACATATTCATAGTAAGTATATTAAAAATCTCATTTTAGCTCCTAGAGGACAAGTGCAAGTGCAAAATAAGGTGCAATTATATTTATCTTCCCACCTATGGTGTGCTCTCATTTGAATGTGTGTTTGTTTGAGCTGGTTGCATCTAGAAGCATGGAGTTCGCTGTGATAGAAAAAAAGAAGATTATTGACTACCAGCCTGTGATACTTCTCATCAAAGGCTGGATCTAAGGTCCCTCAATTTACTAAAAAAGCCCTTTTGAGTCCAGCTGGCTTTGCATTCATGCAAGGGCTGGTCTCTGGCACAGGCAGTGCTAAGTTTGTGCTAATAGCAACACAAAAGAGCAGAGGACACAATACAAGGGGGGGGGCTGTTCATCATAACTACCATTTAATCAAGTGAAAATGATGAACTGATAATTGGATGTCCTTGCAACTACTGCACAGAGCCAGCACTCTGGGTAGGGTCCCTTTCATACAAAGAAATAAATCAGACAAGTAGTCTGCTGTGGGCAGAGATTAATCTTTGGCATGAGCATGAACAATAGTGGAAATAAGTGTTGCTCATGAGACCATCAGTCTGTGCCTGACTGCAGTAGTATGCTTGGTACTTGCAAATGAAAGATGCTCTTTCCTACCCTTAAAGTAGCATTAAAGACTGTTGAAGCTCTACATGCTCGGTTTATTAAAAGGCTGTAATGATGAAAACCTGACTAAGCCTAAGGCATCTGCTTCAATAGATATCTTATATGCTTTCACTTCAGCAACATGAAATAAACGTGGAGATACGAGACTAAACCCAGACAAGGACAGGGACAATGGGAAGAGACCTGGAGACCTTTCCTACCCAGGCAAGGAAGACGGACAAAGTCTTCCACTGGAAACTCAGCAGCAGGAGTATCCTAAGATATATTCAACATTCTTTGTAATTAACAGTAAAAGTGGGATTTGTGTTCTCCAGAAATCCCAATCCCTGCACCATCTGGGAAAGTGTTACCATTTTTTTGAGAAATTAAACAAAGTAGCTATGAAAAATAGCACTGCAAAGGCCAAAAGTCAAATGAACAGTAGAGGAGAATTTTTCTTTCACACAATTAACAATTTCACACAAGAACAAGAAGAAAATGCTGGAAATGTTCATAAACAAAACCGCTTCTTAAAAAGTGGCTTTACAACATATTAACTGGAAACTCTTATTCTCTGTTCTTTCTTATTCCCGCCCAGCCAGCTTGGCTGTAAGGCTGCAGTGATGACACTCTTAGAGTACTTGTGCAGTTTCTAGTACTGCCCCGTGTGATGGGCATTTGTCACAGATGGTTTTTCTCAGCCACTGAAGTATGCACTAGCAAAGTATGTATTTTGTCTGGGGATTTTTTTACCCCTTTTAACAGTTCCATTACTCTGATTCCCCTGAAGAAGACAAAGCCCAAGAAGCAGCATTTCCATGTCAGGATCAAAGCAGCGAGCAACAGGGTTTCCACAGCCCCTTTCTTCTGCAGGAGCACAGCGCATAACCTTGGAGAAAGCTCTGTCTCCTACACAGATGAATTCTTCCTTTAGAGACAACTATTTTGCCAGAGGAATGGAGCCGCTGCCTGCCTATTCTAGGGTACTATGTAATATATGTCAGCCGAAAATCTGCTTTTTAAGCTTTGGCAAGCCAGGATTAATTGCAAACAGTTTGGCAGTGCAGGTTCCCACTTGGCTGCGTTTCTTCACTCACATATTACATGTGATCTGAAGCCAGCTCTTTTTCCATATTTCTGTTGCAGAAGCAACAATGATTCTTTAACTTTTTTCCCCTCTCTCTCAAGCAAACAAGTTAACAACTACATTTGCTGTTCCATTATCCCTAAAATAAGTGCAAGTCCATAATTTGAGAGTTGGGATGCCTTCAATTTCATGAGAAGTGCGGAGTTACAGGATAAAAGCAGACAAAACAAAATTTAGCATTGTGAATAGTGCAAAATTCAGCATCTGTGTCTCTAATTTTATTTCTTAAATGAGTGTTGAAACGAGGGTGATGGGCACTAATAAGACATTACAGCAAGAATGCCAGTTAATTATGTGAAGAGAAAAATCTCTGTTAAATCATTCTGGGGTTATCGTAAACATAACCAGAAATAACAAAAGGCAGTACTAGTTGCAGTTGTTAGCAGAACAACCTGTGTGTAATAGGAAGAAGAAAATACTGTCCTTCTCAGACTATTTTTATTTCTATAAAGACGACTTTTCATCCTCTTCCCCACACCAGAGGAAAGGTTATCTGCTTTCCAAGACTTAATGAGCAACACTTTTGAACACTGATCTGGACTTAGAGGCAGTTCAATGAGCATGGTGCCAGTGGAAAGTCACCGTTGTCCAAACTAAAATAAAATACAGCTCAAATAACAGAAAATCTAATGTGTAAGACTGCAACTGTGGAATATAAAAGCTGAGTCTTGTCTCAGGACTATGAGGTTGACACAGAATGGCACCGTTAAGGTATTTAATTGGGTCTAGTTCTGCCCCATAAGATGGGTAACAATTTGGGTCAAGCCCTGTGTACGGTTCCTGTTAGGTCTGCTGGGCCACATTCTGATCTCCTTTGCTTTGCACATTGGCATAAAACCAGTCAGGTTTTGTCAGAAGGGAGAGGTCAGGGTGACAGACATCTGGAACAGTGTGCTGTCCTTTACAAACGGTGAAAGGAGGAGAGTGGAGCTGAATTCAGTTTCCTAAAAGGAAAAGAAACAAGATACATTGGTTTTTTTTCACATTCTATTCTTGATTTCCTTGCTTAGATGGAAGCAAAGGCAGCAAGACAAATAGAGTGTGTGACATTTAGCTGAACAAAAAGCAAGGTGAACTAAGCTGCTAATTATACCTCCTATATAATGACAAAAGACATTTTCCAAAATAACTAAATATTGTACATTTATCCATAATTAGGAGAGGATATTGCCAGAGAGGAACATGAAGGTAAGGAGACAAAGACAGGGAAGGAGGTTTTTTTTATAGCTAGGGGTTTTTTAAGCTCATTAAAATTGTCACCAGAAATATGCTGGAAAAGACAAGTTTGTGGGCAGAAGCACCACAGAATGAGAAAGAAATGCCACAGGAAGGAAGAAGAGTAATTCTAGGAGTAAACAGCTACTTTTAGAAAATACCATCTGTCCTGAATATGAGTTTGCCATATATTGTGACTCAAAAGTCTTTTTCTATTGAATTCCCAGCTTGGGCTTTCTTAAAAGTCAAAAACCTTAACCTGCCTCAGATAAGGTCATGTCCCATGATTAATATATACCTTCATCTGGAGCCAGAAGTTACTGGCTAGGAGAACCTCCAGTTCCAGAATTCATCTCCATTTCCCCTGTGATCTCATGACATCTGCATTTTTTCACCTCAATTTCTCCATGTATGGAAACTCACAAAATCCATCTGCCTTGGGAAGTTTATGGGTTAACCTGCTCTCACTTGCTAATGCACGTGGAAGATAAAACAGTAGGTAAACACCAGGAGTCACCATTGCAGTAGATGCTAAAAATTGGATATTGTTTAAAATCACAGTTGGCAGGACATGAACAACAGGTGTAGAGGGGGTCACCTCTGTCTTTTGCATGGAAAAAGCCTGGGATGTCTAAAATGCACAGAGAAATGAACAATTTAAGGTAATGGAAGGAAAACTATATTAATAAGCAGCTTTGCAAGCCATTTATGCTCAGCTTTCTAATTATTCACAAACATTGGAGGTGGGAAGTTGTCTTCTGAAATATGTTATTCTCCATCAAAGACTGTTTTCTTCAGGGCTTTCTGTGATATCAGTAGGAAATCAGAAAATAAGAGGGAAAACAATTAATAGATATAACATCAATCAGGCTGGAATATGAGCCAAAGAATTTGATCCTTTGAGGGAATGAGGCAGGCTTTCATCACCAAGTCTTAGGCAGCTCCTAAAGGATGAAGAACTGAGCAGCAAGGGAAAAAAAGATCCAGTTCAGGATTACATGGGAACAAGCTTAGGCAAAGATTGTCCTCAAATGGCCTTCTTAGGGAGAGAGGCTTTTTTCCTTGTATTTTCCCAAGAAGGACTTCCTTTTGATTAATAAAACTGTGCTGGGAACAAAACCAAGCAGGAGATCCAACACAGAGTTATTGTGAGTCCAACCAGAGATGATTCCCCAGCCCCTTCCAGATGCAACATGGGGGACTGTCACTGTCCCATCCATCTTTGTACAAAGGAGCAAACTTCTAATGCCGCTCTTCATCCACCTGAGCTAGCAGCAAAGAGGAAGGATTAGAGTGCCTAAGAGGGGTATGTCATGTCAAATGTCTCTTGGAGTTTATTCTGACAGCACAGGTTTTAATAGCACCCTTTGCAGATGATCATGATGGGGGGGAAATACATCCATCAGCAGAAAATTAAAATGAGGATGAAATTGCTGATTTTGGCAAGAAAATGAAGCAGCAGGTATTGCTTCATTATGTTCCAGGCAGCAATGACCTTGTCTGGAGGTTGCTGAGTGTGGTGCAGCACATCTGGGACATGGAGCCTGACTGATTCCTCTTACTCTGGTTTCACTGTGCTGCAACTCCAGTGCATCCTATGAATTTTCCACCTGATTTATCCATCCATGCATAAGATTACAATTTTTTTCTCTATTTCTCTATGTAGTCTCAGCTAGTCCTGCTCTCAAGCTCTGGTAGCGAGCAACACTTTCACCCACAAGTGGCTCTCTGACTTTAAGAGGATTACAAGTGCAAAGAAAGTTTTCCTTACGTTGAAGTAAGGGATCTTGCAACATGGTCTTGCATGAAGGGAACAAGCCGAGCATGTTGAGATTTGTGGCACCACACTTTTTCTACTGGTGCTGCTTTGGTGAGCTGGTGGCCACTGATTTACACAGTCAGATGTCCAGGGGAATCCCCCAGTTATTTCCTATCTATCACCCACTCTTATCCCTTCCTGCAGAACTACAGTGGGAACACACAGGCTCCACACGATGGAGGCATGTAGGACACACACACTTTATTATTGTATAAACACTGCTTATCCCCTCCGCTAATCCCCTGCACAGTAGAAGAGTAAAACCACAACTTGCCACAACCTGCTCTCACACATCAGTGTACAGAACAAATTATATGTTTCAGCATGGGTAAAAAGAGGAAGGGGAACTTCAGGGAGTCAGGCTGCTCTCAATTAGCAGTTATCTCCAGCAGCTTGTCCGATTAATAGCTGCACCTCACACTGTGCCTATAGAATAGGTGGAGGGAAGGTGCTTTAGAAGTGCATTGCTCCTAATTACTGTGGAGACTGAAACGGTGGGTATCTCTTGTTAGAGTAAACATCTTCTCCATCCTTCCCCCAGCTCAGACCTATGGAAGTGCCAGTGCAGTGCCTGCGTGAGATACAAGGTGGGAGTGTAGCAGGTACCAGTTGGCTGGTGCCAGCAGGAGCCTAAGCATGATGGACTTGAGTAAAGTTATGTGCTTCCATCAGCACTAAGCATTCTCACTTCAGGGGACTTCACACCCTGCACCAGAGTCGTTCTGCCTTCGTGGACCAGAGTCCAGCTCTTTTGGAGCTGATTGCCAAGGTACAAAAACACTGACCCGTCACACCAAAGACAAGCCTTCCCAAAGACAGAGAGCTGCTACACGTTGGTGCTTAAGCATCAGCAGTTACAACATACACGTCAGCCCCAACTCATGGCTGAGCTGCAGTCCCATTCCCTTTTCTTCCACAGGAAATGACTTTGGACAAATTAATTCATTGTGACTTTGAAAAAAGGCTAAATTAAGTTTGCACATACTTGTGTCTCAGTGTAGCTTAGCTGACATGTGAACAGCCATATTGTACAACTGGTCCTAAACTGCTGTGACTTGATGTCTGCCTCAGCTTCTCAAGAGCTTGTCCACCCAGCTTCTGGCTTACAGGAACCTGCAATGTGCTGTAACTCTTTCCCAGTGAGTTACAGGAAAACCTGCTGAGAAAAAGCTCTGATACTCAGTGGACAATTTGTTCCATGCCAAATCTAGTTTAACAGTTACAGAGCTGTCTCTCATACCTACTTATAAACAGGTCTTTAGAGTTGTTTTAGGAAATCATTGTATTAGGAAATGCTGGTGCAACTTCCAGGCCAGACCAATCTGCTAAACTGGTTTCAGCAATGTGGGGCTCTGGCACATCAGGGAGAGATAAGGATAACATCCTCTTCACCAAGGAGCTTCTTTGTTTTGGACATAAAGGTACAGATAACAGTAGTCACCAGTCAAGAATTTAGAGATCTTTTCAGAAAAGTCACTTTACCAGCACCAAGCCCATGGCTCTACTATGAACAGGAATGCAACAACATTGCCCAATCACAGCTGAATTACATGAAAATTACAATCAATTCACAGCTATCTGGACGACCCTATTCTAAACCTTGCTTCCCTCTCTTCCTTTTCAGTATGTTCACTTAATTGCACATTCACTGCAAAGTAAAGAAAGGTTTTAAAGTACATTTACCTTGTAAAAATATCAAATCTTCTTTAGAAATGAGTACTTGTGAATTATGAATGAAGGCGTGCAGTGCTGAAAGTCCCTGCTTATACATTTTTAAATGTAGCCTTTCACTTCTGATAACACTTCTAAAAACCCACCGGACTGGAGCTCACAGACTATTGCAAAAACCAGCCATATTCTATGCCATCACATTCCCTGACCTGAAGAAGTCCCATCTGCTCCAGTCATGCTGTCTCCCTTGTAACCTGGAGAAGAGGCCAGCAGCCCTGAGCAAAGGTCACCTTAAAGGGCAGGAGAGGAAAAATTCATTGCAACTGAAAATTATACATGGAGAAGAAGATGTCAAGATTAAAGAATAACAAAATAAAAACCCCACAAAAATTCAGACAAATTTCTTACTTTGACGCTTTGCTGGGCAGGACGGTTGCTGGTGTGGACGTGCCCAACCCCACTAAAGGATATTCATGGACAAGATGTTTGTCCGGCTCCCCAGACCTGGGGACAGACTGATGCCCAGCAGTGGCACGTTGACCTGGCAGGTATTGCAGGGGACGTGTTACCTTGAAAGACACAGTGAATTGCCGAAATGCACAGGAACAAGCTTTGCAGTGCAGCTTCTGAGCACAGGTTTAAGGTTGTGCCAACACATCTGTATTGTACCCTGGTGGCAGCTGGGTCAGAGCCAGTGATGGATGTCCTCAAATCCTCACAGGTGCTGCACGTCCTTAAAAAACTATCAAAGCTCTCCTTTGCAAACTTAATTTTATTCTGCAGAGTATGAGACCTACCAAGCTTTAGTTGCAAGAAGCAACTAAATTCAAGTTACATGAACAAGGGAGAAGAAAATCCCCAGCTTATCCTTTCCTCTCACACACTGTCTCTATCAATCTTTCTTCAGAGACAATTTTCATTACTTTGGACTTAAAAGCCAGGAGGGGACCTTAGACCTCATCTAAACCTGATCTCTTCCTTATGTCAGCGTTTCAGCAGGTATCCCTGGGCTGAGCCCTGTGATTATCTGACCAAAACAGTTACCTGAAAGGCAGCTACAGTTGATTTGAAGCCACAAGGAAATGGCAAAGTGACCTGCTTCCTTTGTCAGCTTTTCCTGACACCCTCCATTTAACATGGGTGCCTTTTCTCAGCCTGAACGTGTCACATTTTTTGCTGTGTCCTTTTTCACCATGTTACGTATATTCTGCAGTCTCATTCCCTTGAACCTTTCCCTTCAGCTAAGCTCTTTCAGTTTGGCAGTGCCAGTCCCTCCTGAGCTTCCATCAGCACACTCAGACCCTTCAGCATGCAAACAGTCTGTCACTGGCATCATATGTGCTTGATCAGAAGCAAAATGACCTCCTCCTACCCACCTACTCCCCAGCCCAGCATATCAGGGCACATCTAGGCAATTATCAGCTTTGTAAACTTAGGTCTTATCTAGAAAATATGTTCTCTATTTGTTTAGCATTAACTATAGTCCATGCATTTTATCTTCCTAGGATTCACTATCTACCTCTTGGATGACTGACACAGCAGTAGCATCCTTCTTAGTCCTGGACTTTACTGCATTCAAGCTACCCAAAAATAAACTCCCACAGGTCAGAGGCTTCCCTGACCAATTCTTCTGAGGTGCTTAGTGGCAAGAATAATTAAGCCTGATTTTTTCACTAGCAGATGATGCCTAACGCTCTCCTAGCTGGATGGACCAAGAGGTACCAGCCAAGCTCACGTGAGAAGAGAGCTGCTTTCCAAATACAGAGGGTATCTGTTGGATACCTCTCCCTTTCTCATGGCTGTATCAGCTTCAGTATCTCTACCTAATATTAGGTAGGTGATGTTGCTAGGATATGTTTTTGCTTAAAAACAAATCTCTTTTTTCCTTAACCCTTTCTGCTCTGGATTTTTGGATATACACAGATCTCCCTCTCATATTAATATTCTGAACCAAACAATCTCTAGTTTGTGTTGGCTGCTGCCCATTTCTACACACACTTTCTTGTGCCATGTATGCTGCTTTTTTCACTCTAGCTTGTGCACTTATTTCGTGAGTGAATTGAAAGTAAGCTTTCACCTCAAGTTGTTGTCTACTGTCTCAAGTGGAGTTTTTGCATTTTAGGAACTGGCATTGGTCTTATTCCCATTTTCTTTCCTTCTTTTTTTTTGTTTGTTTTTTCTCCTGATCACTTCCATTTGACAGCGATAGCTTTGTAAAATATCTCCTTTGCATAACACTACTGGCTTGTTCACTAAAACTTTGCACTGTGGTTCTGAGCTATAAATACCCAAAAACTGTTAAACCAGGTCTCTTACTCAGTTCTGGGATATTTCCCTGTTGGACCTCTGAGACTCTGTGCATTTTCTGACAGAGACTCCTGGGTTAAATAAGTACACTGAATAGACTGGTTTAGGTAGAAACTTAATGTGCAAAATATCTCAAGGTACAATACAGTACAGTGCAAATCCTTATATACCATATGGATCTGGCTGTCCTCCCAACGCTAAAGGGAATTACCAGCAGTGCGGTGTTCCAGTTCCCTGCCATTGGCAATACGCCCTCTTGTAAATGCAATTAAAACATCTCTGCCCAGAAAAAGAGACCCCGATCAAAACAAATTAGTCTTTTCTGGAATTTTTTATCAGACTGCACCATCTAGAGGGCGGCAGCAGCATCACCCAGCACCAGCTCTGAACCGCTCCTGGAGGGGTACCAGCGCTGCCCTGCATAGAAAATATTCCTATATCCCTATTGCCTCCCTGCTGTAGTCGGCGCAGCTCTGCAGGAATTTATGCTACTGAAAAGGTTTTCCTGGCTGTGTGCGAACTGCTGTCAAGGTGCACAAAGGAAAGGGACTGTATTTACCACAGCGGGATAAAATACTTCCAAGGACATAAACCAGACTGTAGTAACTCTTCCTTTAACCCTTTGTTCTTCCATTAATCCTTTGCTCTTCCTTTAACCCTTTGCTACTATGGTCAACCTCCAATCAGTAAGAAACCTTAACACAATGTGATGTACACAGACCTCTTTCATTTCTTCTGCTTACATTTATTTTTTTTAATACAAATCCTCACCATCTCCTCATGAAAGTTCACTGTCATCAAGCATCTCCTGCAATAGAGCCAGCATCTGCATGTGTGCCCTTATTAAATTCACATTAAGCTTTGACGGCGATGTCTTATTTGGCAAGGGAAATATTTCCTGGTTTCCCCTGTAACAATCAAACTGTTGATCAGTTTATTATCAGATTATTAGCAGGTATAGTTAAGTGCTGGGTCCCACACTTGGGTCACAACAACCCATGAAACACTACAGGCTGGGGGGAAGAGCGGCTGAAAGCTGTTCAGCAGAAAAGGACCCATGGATGTTGGTCAACAGCAGCTGAGTATGAGCCAGCTTGTGCCCAGGTGGCCAAGAAAGCCAACAGCACCCTGGCTTGTATCAGGAGTAGTGTGATCTAGCAGGACCAGGGCAGGGATTGTCCCCTCAAATCCTGTGTTCAGTTCTGGGCCCCTCGCTACAAGAGAGACCTTGAGGTGCTGGAGTGGGTCCAGAGAAGGGCAACGGAGCTGGTGAAGGAGCTGGAGGGCAAGTGTGATGAGGAACAGCTGAGGGATCTGGGGTGATTTAGTCTGGAGAAAAGAAGGCCTGGGGGGGGGAGGATTTTATCACTCTCTACAACTACCTGAAAGGAGAATGGAGTGTGGTGGAGCCTGGTCTCTTCTTACAAGTAACAAGTGATAGGACAGGAGGAAACAGCCTCAAGCTGCACCAAGGGCGGTTTAGATTGGATATTAGGAAAAACATATTCCCCAGAACGGAACAGGCTGTCCAGGGAAGTGGTGGAGTCACCATCCCTGGAGGGATTTAAAAGACATCTAAATGTGGTACCTAGTGGCATGATTTAGTGGTGGACTTGGCAGTGCTGGGTTAACAGTTGGACTTGTTGATCTTAAAGGTCTTTTTCCAACCTAAATGATTCTATGGTTCTACTGTACTAATCCATGTGAAAGTTTTTGACAGGTTATATAGTGATCCGTTAAATCTTAGCTAGAACTGAGGTCACCTGTGAAGTTAGTTACTTCTTCTGAATATCAAGGATTTTCAGCCCCTTTGAACCATGTTAAATAACTCCTGAATGGATAATCATAGAATGGGGAAATTCAGAGGTTTCCCAGTCTATCCCTCATCTAATAACAAAATACATTGACAGACTGAGAGATGGATGAACTTCTAAGACTCAGATTGCTCAAACAGGTTTATGCTGTCCTAGGGAAAACTGGGGACATCCCTTGAAATTTGTGAAATGAACAGTTGCTCTTTGCTTCCAAATAAAGATTAAGTTCTAAATTGCCCAAATCAGATATGGATACACTGGGGCTGGAGCCAGATGACAAGCTTCAGATCCAGACTCCAGCAACCAAAAATAACCTAGGGAAACAATCTTCTAAACTCCAAGTTTTAATTGAGAACATCCATCTCCACTCCTATTCCAGGGGAATGAATCTAAATACATTTCTGGCTTTCTGCTCGATGCTGTTCAACCCCATACCAAGCAAACATAAATAGCTGCAATGCCTTTTTTTTAGGATAAGTTTTCCACGCAAAAGCTAGCAAGCGATAAATAGGCTCTTAACCACAATAAGACTGACATGAATTTTGCATGCTCCAAATTTAGAGTAAGTGGGATCCAAGATTTCTACCGAGTTCTATTTCCAAATGCAAGTAAAAGTTCATGATTCAGACAGCCCTTCCATGATCTTCTCATCCTGGTGCCTGGTTTTTACTTATTAGATAAAATGAACAAAAGGAAGTTCTCTCTCCTGAGCTTAGTTATTGCAGAACAGCTCAAAAGGACATTGTATGACCCACAAAACTCCCATGCTCCAGTTTACTCAACTGCCACGCACAGTGATGCACTGCCAGCAGATTTCTCTGTGGTACATGCCAGAATAGGATTGTCTGCTTATTTTAAGTGATCATTTGGCTGCTTTGCATCCTGCTTCCTAGAAATCCTAATTCTACCCCAATGTCTTTTGTCAATACCAATACATCTCTCCACATCTGAGCCGTTTTCAAGATTGTTTCTGTTCACAAGCTGCTTCTGCAGTGTAATTTGCCATTAGCAGCCCAGGCAAGAGGCTGCTTCAGGCTGAGAAAGTTGGGGCTGTTCAGCCTGGAGAAGAGAAGGCTGCGTGAAGACCTCACAGCAGCCTTCCAGTATCTGAAGGGGGCCTATAGGGATGCTGGGGAGGGACTCTTCATTAGGGACTTAGTGATAGGACAAGGGGTAATGGGTTAAAACTTAAACAGGGGAAGTTTAGATTGGATATAAGGAAGAAGTTCTTTACTGTTAGGGTGGTGAGGCACTGGAAAGGGTTGCGCAGGGAAGTTGTGAATGTTCCATCCCTGGAGGTGTTCAAGGCTGGGCTGGATAAAGCCTTGGGTGCCATGGTTTAGTGTGAGGTGTCCTTGCCCATGGCAGGGGGGTTGGAACTGGATGATCTTAAGGTCCTTTCCAACCCTAACTATTCTATGATTCTATGCTGAATAAATAGCACCAAGCACCACCAAGCCCAACGAAGTCAGCAAAGAACCATACTTACTCTGCTGTTGGACACTGCATTGGAAAAGGCAGCTCACATAGACAGGTTACTCCTACAACAGATCACTGCTTCTCATTTTATCATGGCCACACTGTTGTTTGATTAGGAAAAAACTAGACATGAAGCAAAATATTAAGGAGCGTCTTGCATCCTTTCAGATCAATTCTGTGTGTTGTGCAGTAGGAATAAGTGTTTTGGAGGGTCAGCACATGCCTCATTAGTCTCAGAGCATTTAAAAATCCTTTCTGTGATCATGCCTATCTTTTATTCCAAATTGACTGCTATTGAAGAAAAAAAAAGACTACCAGGCAGCTACAAAGACGGTTTAAATCATCCCTTGTGTTTCACCTCTACCCACTGATCACCCCTTCATGGACCTGTCTACAAATGTTAACACCGAAGTTCCAACTTAAAGAGTATCGTTAACAGCAGGATCTGCAATTAAATATAGACACATTTCTTGTTTCCTGGGTCATGTCACTACCTTTGTCACCACCCACATAACTTCTCCTTCTCTGCTCCCGGTCACCCCAAGCAGCTGCTGTGGTTGTCGATTGATACAAGTCCTTTGCTTGTGGCTCTACAAGTACAATGTTGGGCTCCATAGGTGCCCTTGGAGCTGTGGCTGCAGACTGTTGTGTGGGCAGCAAAGAGGGCATAAACCTAGCTCTGTTGCTTTGAAGCTTCATACTGCAAGATGCCTCATATAATACCATTTTCACCACACGGATGGGTCGCAGCTTGAAGGAGAGATGTTGTGCTTTGTTCACTTTGGGGAATATTCACCAGTATTAGAGCAGATCAGCACATAATTAGTTGGATTTAGAAATATCTTTTGCATGGTAAAAGTGCTAAGTTTGCTCCCTTGTAATTTCAGAGATCCTATTTGATAGCTTTTGAACATTGTTTGCCTGGAAATTCCCAGCACCAGTTAAATACATAAGTCAACATCTATTATTTCCCCAAGAGATCAAGAATTAGGACCAATATTTCTAAACTCTGAAATCCAGTGAATCATTTGTAGGAATTGTGGAACAACTTGGAAAATAAGGAAGATACTAAGGAAAAATAAGCTACTTTCACAAATACTTATTAACTGAGAGCAATGCTTGTAAGTAGCCACCCCTTTGCTCACACACCTGGTCTAACATATGATTGCAAAAGTAGGTTAGTCAAAAAATACAAAGGATTTAACTTTCAGATAAGGAAATCTTCAACTCTTAGTCAAGATTAGCGGTTTTCTGAGAACTTACCTATGTATACCTCAAAGCACCACACACCCCAGATGAATGAGAAGATCCATTAAAATACTCAGCTTCTTAGAGGTATAATTTTGTTAAACTCAGCTGTCTAAAGGTAGGCAGCAACACGCTGAGCGTAAGGAAAGTGAGAAACTTTGAGTGTTCCAAGTTGGCTTCAGACACTTTTAAATCCCAAAGATATTTCAAACAGATCAAGCTGAAATGATGATGAAGAAAAGTAATCCAAGGTCAAAACTTAATGAGGAGAAGCAGAAACAAAGCTGGTTTATATTTATATATATTCTTTTATCACGCTTACACAGTTAGAATACAAAATAAAACTTGACAAATAGACACACAGCAAACCTCCCATCCTTCCTAAAGACAGCAGAACCGAGGACTAGCATTATACTACAAATATTTTCACCTGAAACTACTAATGGTAAGAATGCACTTCAGGTGGCAGAGATCAAAGCTTATTTCTCTTTAGACTCTGTTGTGTGCATTGGAAAGCCTCTCATAAGATGAAAAGGATGGAAAAGCAAGAAGGGAGCTTACACCTCTTTAAGGAGCTATCAGCAGAAACCTCAAAATACAATGTTAGATGACAGTTCTCTGCTGAGAGTTGCTTTCATGTGATAGATAGCCAAATACTTGAAGGATGATAAATGATGAACTGTGAATGATTATTCTAATTCAGAGGAAGAGAAAAAGGCTTATGTCTGGCATTGAGGAAAATGTAATCGGATGTCCCTGACACATTAACCACCAAAAGTTTATCCTGGAATGAAGTCAAGTAGTTTGACTTGTATTATCAAAACATTATTTTTTTTTTTCAGAATGAATAAAAGCCTTGACAATTGAACTTACTTACAGGGAGAAAAAAGTCAAAGTCTTAGAGTTAGGAGGAGTGGGTTAGGCAGAAAAGAAATCATACTGGTAATGGGGGAATATTATTACCCCTTGGTAACTAAGAAATGGAAACATCTTACAAAGTGTGATCCTATTGTAAAATGGGTATTGTGAAAAACTTGAATATACTAGGGGCTTTATGCAGCAACAAGTTGCACTGTAGTGAGAAATTAGAAGTAATTATGCCTGAAGGAAAACAGGAAGATGGAGAATCTGGAGAGAGGTATTCCTGCAGTTCAGTGATGAACGAAGATGGAGCCCTGGTTGCCATCCCCTTCTTCAGTAACAGCACTCAGGGGCCAGTTTCCAGTTACTTTTGTCCTGCCAGTTTGATCTGTGTTGTTTTGGAATTGTTCATGCAGCTCCCAGAAAACTTCTGCGTGGGTGAGAGTTATGAGTAAGCGAACTGGAATGAATTACTACTTTCATATGAAAATAAAATCAGCAAAACATAACATTGCCTCTCCTTATCCCTTCTGTTCCCCAAGGTCCAGGATTTGTAGCGCTAAATGTACCAGCAGGGTACAGAAAGAGGCAGTAAATCACCTGCTCAGCCTGCCTGTGTCCTACAGCTATGGATCCTGGCTCGATACACACTACCAAACCTCACAGGCTTGTCCAAGGATGAAATCAAGAGTGAGAGGATTCTCGATTCAAATGGCCCTTTGATTTAGACTTGATTCAGAGAGTCCCTGGAGGGTCATGGCTTTTCACAGTGAGACACAGACAACATAGACAAGCTGTGAATGTGCTCCAGCAGCTCAGAGCCCACCTCCTCACCCATCAAGAAGCTAGTAACCTGCATCACCATAGGGTGGCTACCTTTGCATTTACAGGACCATGTGTGTTCACTCCGCTTGGGCAAAGCTAGCTTCCACCTTGTATTTGCTTAACTTGTATTTGTCCATTTTGCAATATCAGCTAATAAAACATCCCTGATTTGCTGACTCTGAGCTATGGGCAAGGCAGATGGGAGAGATAGGTTTGAGATAATTCAAATTTGCAGTGTCGTGGATCTGTCAAGTGCTTGTGTGACCCCAAAAATCCCTTAAACCAAGGAACATGTGCTAGAGAGCAGACAAAGCACCACAGACACTGGCCAGGCCCTCCAGCCCATGAGTAGTTCCCAGACTCCTAAATATTGCAATTTGTGACTGGGTAATATGAGGCTGTTCTATCATTTAGCTTTATGGCAGTAGGAGAGCCACATTGCCTGTGGGATATTTGATAGGCACCCCTGAACCCTATTGGTGCCACAACAGTAGACCTCAGCTCAATTGGGAATTAGCTTTTTTGCCTCATCATTGCTCCTCCATGCCTGGCTGACTGTTGTCCTTTCTCCTCTGGAATAATTATGATGGCTGAAAATAAATGTGCCAGTTTCCACAATGTAACAGCACATGGACATTTGTGTGAAAGTGTGAGCCAGGGTGTTTGTGTTCATTCTCTTAATTCTCTAGACAAAATGCTTTTATAAATAATCAGGCCTTAATTGTGTGATTCCAGTTAATGCAGAGGGAGTTAATTAACATCTGGAACAAGTTTCCTGGCCTGAGTTATTAGCTGTGTCTGGTGCACAATTCAAGCTATGTATGAAGTGAGGCCTATAGCAAAATGATTTTGTACATAGCTGAAATGAGAAATGGCCAAAGATGGATGAGGCATGGCAGCTGCACCAAGATAATACCCGTTTTTGGTAAACAAGTGTAGACTGAGTCAAAGCATGATTGCTGTGCTGGTCCAAGAGGTGCACTATGTGGCAAAGAGTAGGCGTCACCTCTCAATTTATCCATTCTTCAAACCCTCTAGCTCTCCCTATTTGTCTCCAAAAGCCTTAGGGATCGTTGATTCTGGAAACTTTCAGAGCTGGGGGAAGAACAAACCCACCAATATAAAGGCCAGGGCTCCTCTTCAGCCTTGCACATCCCTATTGAGCTTTATCTCATCTATCTGCAAAGTCAAAGAGAAGGATTCAATTGCATATCATACATTGGAGTGCTAATTTTTGTAATATTATTTGCAGTCAGCATGAACAGCTCCACCAGGAAACTCCGTGCTCCCAGGAGCTGGTCTCGCAGACATGCAGGCTTTCTCCACAGCTCCTGCTTCTCACCAACTTGGTGGTTGTCCCTTCACTTTTTTTGAGAGTTTCTGCTAGAAAAGGATTTGCTACTCCCTGGGAAAGGCAGGTAATGGTAGACAAAGGAACAGTCCATCGCCCTGGAGAGTGAGGGAGCCGGGTACCAGGTCTGTACAGCAAACAGATAAGAAAGTGTCATCTAAACTCCCTGGCCCAAAGGGAACCCAAACAAACAAAAAAAAAAACCCCACCAAATAAAAGTTTTTTGACCAATAGTCACAACTCAGGAGTAGGTAAGAGAAATGGCTTTTTACCCTTTTTACTCCCTTTTTACTCTTCCTATTTTTCACTATGAAAACAAACTGAATATCTTCAGAGGTGGATTTTCACATATGACTTGTGAATCTCCATATCTATCTAGGGCACAGATAATGAGTCTGAGCTAGTTTATACAGTTGCCCTCTTATTTATCACCACCTTTAATGCAATGAATTGTTATTGAAGGTTTCTTATTCATGTTCCTGTTTCAGTAGAAACAGGGGCTGTGTCTTACGCAAGTTTTACACTGCTGCAGCTCGAAGGCATGCAGATGAGGAATGCCTCTCCAAATAACCCCCTAGCTAGGGATATAAACAATTCTCACTGAGCTCCAGCAGAAAACCACAAATTGTGGTGCAGATTGTATTTCCATGAAGTTCTATGTAAGAACACAAAAGAGAAGAAGGGAAAGCAAATCAGCCAATGGACGTGGGTGAAGCAGACAACAACTTAGGATGAAATGCAGGTGGACAATGTGGCAAGACTCATTGCTTTCCTAGAAATGAGGGTCACTGAATTTAATGTCAGAAAATCCATGATATGGGGCATCTGGTACCACTGCAGCCAATTACCCAGCCAAGTCTGGGGAACATTTCTTCTCCTTATACCATATTAAAGCAACTGGAAGAGTAAGTACTACCACTTTCATTTCCATATCTTCTTTGCTTGCCAGAGCTATAGATCTTGTACTAAAAAGAAAGAAGCTTACTGGTGGCGTAGATCACCACTGGGTGATCCAAAGCCTGCTGATGGCCACTACTTGTTTCAACTGATTTATAGAATCATAGAATCATAGAATAGTTAAGGTTGGAAAGGACCTTAAGATCATCCAGTTCCAACCCCCCTGCCATGGGCAGGGACACCTCACGCTAAATCATATCACCCAAGGCCTCGTCCAACCGGTCTGCCAGGGATGGAACATTCACAACCTCCCTGAGCAACCTATTCCAGTGCCTCACCACCCTAACAGGAAAGAACTTCCTCCTTATATCCAATCTAAACTTCCCCTGTTTAAATTTTAACTCATTATCCCTTGTCCTATCACTACAGTCCCTAACAAATAGTCCCTCTCCAGCATCCCTATAGACCCCGTTCAGACACTGGAAGGTTGAGGTTTCCACGCAGCCTTCTCTTCTCCAGGCTGAAGAGCCCCAACTTTCTCAGTCTGTCTTCATACAGGAGGTGCTCCAGTCCCCTGATCATCCTCGTGGCCCTCCTCTGGACTTGTTCCAACAGTTCCATGTCCTTTTTATGTTGAGGACACCAGAACTGCACACAATACTCCAAGTGGGGTCACATGAGAGCAGAGTAGAGGGGCAGGATCACCTCCTTCGACCTGCTGGTCACGCTCCTTTTGATGCAGCCCAGGGTACAGTTGGCTTTCTGGGCTGCGAGCGCACACTGAAGCTGGCTCATGTTCATTTTCTCATCAGCCAGCACCCCCAAGTCCTTCTCCGCAGGGCTGCTCTGAATCTCTTCTCTGCCCAACCTGTAGATGTGCCTGGGATTGCTCCGACCCAGGTGTAGGACCTTGCACTTGGCATGGTTAAACTTCATGAGGTTGGCATTTAAACAACAACAACAAAAAAAAAGATTTATTTTGAATATAAGGAAGAAATTATTTACTGTGAGGGTGGTGAAACGCTGGAACAGGTTGCTCAGGTGTTGTGGATGCCCTATTCCTGGAAATATTCAAGGTTAGGTTCAATGGGGTTCAACGACCACCTAGAGGACTTAGAGGACCCTTGGGAAACCCCAACTTTGGAACTGTACATGTGCTCACTAAACTATGCCCATCATTATCATAGCAACACCTCTCTAAGCTTCATATGCAAATTAGGGATAACACCCCAAAAGAACATGAACATAAAAGTGCAGGGCTCAGGTCAGAGGGAGAGCCTCCCACTACCGACAAAACCCTGGGTGAAGAGGACCAGCAAGACATCACTGGATCCATGGGTTGTGATACTTCTCTATTTCTTTCTCTGCCTTTCATTCTCTCTCTCTTCTCCTCTCCTCTCTTTTTCACTGAATATTGACTAGATCTAGGTAAAAATGCGTGGCACGGGACTTGCTGATCCAGTTAAAGCAATCATTGTTGAGTTATTGTATCTAGCCACATGCCTTTTATTTTGCCTTAATAAATCATAAAATTGGTTGGTGGGTGTCGTTTCACCTTAATTCAGTACAAGGTTATCATGAACTTGGTTGTTGGTCCCAAGGGGAGGGAGATAATCCAAAACAACTCCTTTCAGGTTGCAACAATAAGCTGCATGGATGCTAGGAAAAAGCTATTGTACATGTTTTGCCACCCTAACACGACACCTGCTAGCTCTACCATGGTACATATGAGATCATGTTAGCACTGCTTTATGAATATTGTTTTCAAGGATTATAATTGGGTCATGAACGTGGGGATAAAATATCTGTATGCAGGCTTTAAAAATTACCTTGAGAAATACGGATCTAGTTTTGCATATATGGATTTCAGAAATAAGTTTATGAGAGATAATAGAATTTGTTTCTTATTGTGTAGGACTCAAAAGTGTTCTGCATTCTTCTAATGGTCTGCATGAATTCGCAGCAGGTGAATATAGTGATATTTACAAAGCCAGAAACTAAATCCTCCAGCCCACTGCTAGCTATCAGGAAATAATAATATTTATCCACAGAGTATATTACACAAATGGCAATGGCAGGCATTTCCTGTCCTTCTTGCCAAACTGTCCCTCCACCTACCCACGGTCCCACTCACTCCTGGGGTGCTGCCCAAGGGCACTAGCCCTGGTTGTTATGACCCACCTCCATTTGCCATATTTAGTCTCACAACCCAGCCACTGAGACAGAAGTTGTGTTATTTTCCACTGAAAAGGGTAAGGAGTACAGTGGCCATGAGCTCTTGAACAGAGTAGAGCTAATTACCAGCTGTAATGCACTTACTTATACATGTGCTAGACATGGGCGAGCTGATTACGCTCACCATAGCAAGAAAATACAAAATTGAGGTAATATAACATTACTAAATGTATATCCTTTGCTCTAATTCCTGTTACACAAAACTTTACTGATTCTATACTGTCTGTAAATATGTGAGGATTTTGGTCAAAGTGTATTGTCTGGCTTTTTTAGCAAGACAGTTTTCATAAATAGAATAGGAAGAACTGAGAGAAGGGTGCTAACAGGTTGTGTAAAATCAAAGTCAACTAACCCAGTTCTGCATTTTATAAATTATTATAAATCAGAAGCAAGGCTCTTTGAATCACTGGAATTTCAGTGAAATAAAACACCTCCAAAGTGAAGAACCACTGCTGAAAATCATGTGAACATTAACTTCTGTCTCAAGGATTTTAGTAAGGGAGAATATTCCCAACCCTGTGGTCCAGCTTCTTCTTTACTTGAAGCCCTCTATGCCTGTTGGACAGAGTATGAAGATCAGGCATATTTTGCTCTCCACCACTGAATCTGCTCTAACTTATTAAAGCCCTGTTAATGCCTTAGGCAGCAGTAGCTGACCCTTTATATTAAGACCTCCTCTGTAGCAGACGCCTCATGCATATGCCTATTGATGTATTTTAAAGTGAAGATAATTTTTTTATTTTGGGTATCTTCTCTTGATTCAGATTCCCAAGAAAACACCTCTTGGATCTATTTTTCCATGCCATATATTTCCCCCTACTCCCTGCTACAATGTTTTGCTCTATACATACAAAGCTTTTGTATGTCGATCCTTGTCAAAACTTTAGGAGCCACTTAAGCATCACTTTAAAGGGCTCTTTACCACTCAGATGAATTTTCCTCTAATTGTATCCTTTAACTCCAAAAGGGGTTTGGGGACATACTTTGTAGGAAAGATACTGTAGAAAACAAAAGTTTCATTGCTAGTGGTTCTGCTTTTATATTTCCACCCAGGTAACTCCACACACCAATTTGCTTTCTCTTTTCCAATACCCGTTTCCTCCTGGGGCTAGTTCCTGTGACAGAGCTGTCTTCAAATAATTTAATTATCCTGTGGCACACACCTTTTTAGTCCCCCCTGAAATGGCGTGTGATGCCTTTGGTTTACATCACTTGTTGAAAAACACTCCAAAGCATTGAAAAAACTATGAAATTGTTACAGTATTGGATGCCAACACACAGGACTATTAGTCTAATTCATCCTTCAGATCAAAGCCCACACAAGCAGCTCTCCTGCCTACAGCTATTTTCCTTTTACTTTCCTGCTTGACAGTAGTCCCTCATATCCCTCTGTTCTGCTTTCTTTGAACATACACATTTTCCTTTAGTCATGGAAATATAATTTATGTCTATTATACTGTATTATAGATTGCAGATCAGGACAAGCGTGCATTACTGCCTGGAACGTCTGTTTACTGTACGTCGGGTTTCTAAAAATAAATAAATAAGAAAGCCACCCTGCTTCGCTGGGGAGAGAAAAATAGGAAGGGGGAGGACTTGGGGGCTGGGGCGATCTGCACTCTGTTCTTAAAGTTTAATTTCCAAGTAAAGACCTTGAAGCATGATTTATTAACATCATGCTGTTTGCTTTTGTCACGTTGTGGATGTGGCTGGGGGGGGGGGGGGGTGTACGGGGGGAGCGCCGGCCCCTCTCTAGCCTGGACCACCCAGCGAGCTGAGCAGAGCTACTGGCAGCACACACTCCGGTTCAAAGGTTCACCCCCAATTCACCAGCTCCATCAGTCACCAGCCGCCTGGCTCAGCCACCCCATTGGAGGCAACAGCAATAATAATAATAACAACAATTCCCCCCCCCCCCCAAAAAAAAATAATATCCTAACAGACAGGCTGTCTGGGGCGCGAGAATTGCAAAAACAATCCCCACCCCATCACAGAGAGTGTGTGTGCACAGAGGAGAGGGAGTGTGAGGAGGGGGGAGAGAGGGTATGAGACAGACAGAGGGGAGGGAAGAAGGGAGGAGGGAGTCCAAGCTCTGAGAAACATCACTCCATCTCTCTCACTCCACAGGAGCTGAGCAAGGAGCAGGACAATGTTTGACAACACGCAGTACCCCTATAACTGCTTTAATTATGATGGGGATGATTATCCTACCTGTAGTTCTGATGAAGAGAAAAAATTCACCAGACCAGCATACAGGTAAGATGAAGTTTTTCCAAATCCCCTCATTTCTGGGGTGGTTTCTGAGCTCTGGGGTGGTGGGATTATAGATTTTGGGGGACTGTGGGACCTCTCCCCAGGTGTGTGCAGTGGTCTGATTTCCCCCCTTCTCTGTGTTTGAAGTGTCCATGATTTGTTTTCTCCCGTGTGGGGTCACAGCAACTCTGGCATGCTGTTGAGTCAGCAGATCTCAGATGGTGTCCTCCAACCTCCAGGAGCCCCAGGAGAAGGGGAAATAAATATGCAATGTGCCAGTGGGTGAATTGGATGCAGATAATCCCCATCACGGTGGGAAGAGGTGCAGTGTAGATGTTCACAGGGAACCTAAGGTCCTTTACACCAGCAGGCAAGGTCTCCAGTGACACTGTCTCTGAGCCTGGACTGTCTCGCTGCAGCTTTCCAGCTCAGAGAAACTTTTCTGATGGAGTTTGAGAGGTGGATGATTTTTCTGTAATCCTCCTGTATCTAAGCCCTCTGCACTGAGTGCCAGAGCAAAGAGCCTGGCTGGGAGTCAATCACCTGGAAGTAACGCCTGTGTATCACCCTGGAGGCTCGGGGCTAAGAGGCAGTGACCATGCTCGGGACTTATCCCTGGGATGTCTCATGTCAGGGTGCAGATCCACTGGGAGAACTTTTGGAAGCAGGATATAGGCACACATGTGCCCATGTGGTCCTAAAGACTGAGTACGTGAGTAAGGTGACGGTGTAACAGCAAGTTTTCCTTTTTTCAGCTACATTGCCTTAATTGCAATGGCCATCCAGCAAAGTCCTTCCAATAAAGTCACCCTCTCTGGCATTTATGACTTTATAATGAAGAAATTTCCTTACTACAGATCAAATCAAAGAGCCTGGCAGAACTCCATCCGACATAACTTGTCACTTAACAGTTGTTTTGTAAAGGTAAGATCAGTAACTGTATATTTACATACACACTGTGCATGGCTAAAAAAATATATGCAGGGATAATCTTTTCACTAGGAAAGAAGGAAAACAAACAGCTGAGCTTCAAATCACTTAAAATGTCTCTGAGTTGTCAATTGTGAAAAGTATATCTTTGTCTGGTGTGTGCTAACAGATAACAAATTGAAGAGGATGGAGTTTACATCCTATTCATACAATGAAAGAGAATAGGCTTAAAAGTCTTGTCATATGTGTTTACACCATTCTTGAATGTAAATGAATGCAGATGTGAAGCAGCAGCATCTGTAACACATACAAATACTGAACTGCCTTTAAATAAATACAGGTTCCCAGAACAGAAGGGAATGAGAAGGGGAAAGGAAACTATTGGAGCTTTGCAACAGGATGTGAATCCATGCTGGATCTCTTTGAAAATGGGAATTACAGGAGAAGACGGAGGAGGAGGAACGTGAAAAGGGAACATAAGGAGCAGAGACCAAGCAGGGGGAAAAGTCCTTCATCCTCCGATATGTCTTCTATGGACTCTGCTTTAAACAACATTTCCTCTTCTGAAAGTAAGCACGGAAGAATTGAACCAGGCCCAAGACTGCTGGAGCCTCGTGGGTTTGTTCCAAACAGCATGACCAACAGGCAAAGCCTAAGCAATTCCTCCTTGGCAAAATCGGATTCTGAAATTAAATTCAGCATTGATTACATCCTTTCAGCCCCCGACCCTTTGCCTGTCCTGCGATCTCAATATAATATGCAAGAAAATAAATATCATCTACTGGAGGCTCAACAAATTAATCTCCAGTTCTGGACAATGTGATATTATTTATTCATGGCAAAAAAGTCTGAGTTGCAGTGTATTCAGCAGCCTCATGTCACTGAAAACCAGCTGCCTGCCTCCTCGTTGTCTTCACAAGCAGTTCTCAGAAAGGGTTACTGATTCACCACTGATGCTCTGTCTGTAACCAAAGAACTTTGCTAAGATTAGAGCATAAATAACAGTTACCAATGTCAGTTTTCATTATGCTGAAATTCATGAAATTCTAGCTTTGGTTTCTAAATCGTCGTGGGCACCATTTAACACCACAAAGAATTTCCTTTCTCAAGCAGAATCTGACAGAAAAAAGACTTGCTTATCACCCATTGCTTTATTAAAGACAAAGTGAATTTGATTCCACTTTCACTAGTGGAAATTAGGATTAATTCCACTGAAGTATATAGATCAGGACTTAAGCTGATCTAAGTGTAATTCTGTCAACTTACACTGGCTGAGAATGTAAAGGGGGGTGACTTCACTTTCTTAAAAGGAGTCACAGAATATCACTCTCTCTTACCTTAGTTTTTATTTTAACATCTTGTTTTAAACTGTTTTCAGCTTTCACTCATCCTTAATGAGAAAACACAGTTATTAATAAGTGTTTAAAGTATATTTTTGTTGATATTCAGGCCAGAGTTGTTTAAATAGTTGAAGTGAAATTGTATTCAAAATAATGTCAAGAAAGCTAATTGCAAGGCTGTTGAAGTTTGGTACACTTTGATGGGTAATGTGACAGAGGCATAGGGCCTCTTAATGCCTTGGATTTAAAAAAATAAACAAACTTCTCCCTTTATACTATCAGAAAGATTCCTGAGATGCTGTAGGAAAGTCCTTGAACATATTTCATTTGGCAAGTGTGAAGGGAGACGTGGCTTTGCAAGAAGCTGTATACAGCATTGACCAAAGCTAGAATTCCACCTACCTGCTTTGAGACAAGTTGTATATTTCTATTAAACAGATTTATATTGATCCTTCTTGCAAGCAATTAGCAAAGTGGTACTTGATAGAGTTTCAGCAAAGCTAGTGAGATTTATAATTTGCAGATTGCAATATTAGGTCATGAGCTCCATTTCTAAAGAAAGCCGTTTCATTAACGTTTACATGAGGTGGGATATTTCAGAACAGAACCTGATGGACAATGATGAACTGTAATGAGCGTTGAAGAGCTTGCTTTTATACAACTTGTCCACGATGAATTGCTTTCCAGTACCTAATGGCAGTATTAGTAAAGACTCCACAAAATCTTGGTTTTGGCTTGGCTACTGCAGTCTTCACCTACTGCATATGTATTTAAAAACAAAAAAAAACAAGGATCCTGGTGGTTTTACGCCATTACATACAGAGAGATAAAATTATCTTTGCAACATGAACTAAAGGTAAATGAAGGTGTACGAGATCAGATTAAACAAAACTGTGCTAGAGGTATGCTCAGCCATGACTTGAACTTTTATGCAGGTTTGACATTTCACTAAGTTATTTTACATTGTGTCTAATATATATTGTACATTTATACTATATATTCTTATATATTGTTATTGAGAAAGAGAGCAGTATCATTGCATTTATATGTTGTAAAAATGCATGATGTATGTTGTCATGATGCTGAAAGTCCTGCCATATACTTAAAATTTACCGTCAGGGGTGTTTCACACTGGTTGGTAATAAAGGCTCATTTTTTTGGAAAATGATAAAACTTGCTCTCTTCAGGCATTTTCACAGCATGCAAAAGTCTTTGCTTCTTCTTCAGAAAAGTCTGAATGCAAAATCATGTCAGGTACATCGCTGCATGTCTTCCAAACTCTGAAGGAATGACTTCTTGTCACCAAACTCAGCCTTCAAATGGAAGATTTCAGTTCTCTGTGAATCAGTGGTTATTCTGGGCAATTACCTGAAAGCAAAATTTGACTCATTAGACCTGATTGTTCTGCTGTTTACATTGACATTAAAAAAAGAAGAAAAACTCTGGGGTCACTGGAGAGATGGGTTCTTATTTGAACAGGGACAAGAATTTTCTCCTTTAGTATTTATGCTCTGTAGTAAAGAGGTGTGGGAAGAGCATATCCTCATTTAGTACTTCAATGTATGCATGCACTCACATGTGGGTTGGTACCTCTAGGATCCTACATTTATATATTCATGCTTTACACGCAGATTTTTTCTTGATTGTTTTAAACATGGCAATGCTGCTGTAGGCTGATAGTTATATACATCTGCAGTATATTTGAAATATATATTTTTTTTGCTGTGAAATGTGCAAATATGATTCTTGCTATGTCTTCTTTGTTAATCCTGTTAGCAAAAAGGAGCTCAATGACAGCAAAAGTTCCTAATAAGCAACGCCTTACCCAGGTGAACACTGTAGGCTGCTGAGGCCAATGGACATATAGTTATGGCTACTAAGCAAGATAGGATTCATGTATTAGGAAAGGCAGAAATACACCCAGGTGGATTTATAGCAGAGATCCAAAACCATTTTCAGTACGATGAATTAATATTCACAAATAGCCATGTCCTTTGCTCACAGTAAAGTGCCTGCTAGGGAGAGACTGTCATACTTGAGTTTCCCTAACACATAATCAAAGAAATTTGTGTACAAATAGGTGTTAACATTTGTTTTGCAAAGGATATCAATCATATTTCAAAAAATGAAGGGACATATTTCAATTTACCCAGTATATTATATTCTGACGACTCCAGAAAGGTTTCCAGCACTTAAAGTGAATGGCATTTAATATAGAACAACATAACAGGGGTGAGGGCTAGATGTGACCTTATTCAAATGTCGTAGCCATTACAAAGCCATTCCCAATGTAATTATAATTAAATACTTTATGCCTTTCTTGCAAATCCTCTGATCGATCATTGATATTAACATTAATATTGTATTACCCCCGAGCAACTGTCTCCCACACAAGTGTTATGGATCACCAGGTTTCCATTAACAAAAGTTGTGAGCTATTGCCATATGCTGGTCATGGATAAATTTACGTAAATTACCTTTTCTCAGGGAAGGAGGGAAAAAAGTCCACATTCTTTTCTTTTTATCCCTGCACTCTGAGTCTAGAGCTGTTTCTTCAGCTCTGTCACAGCCTGTCAGCCACTTACATAAAGCTGAAATGAAAGGAAAAGAATCTCACAGGAGCATCCTTCTTTGCCCTATGTTGAAGCAGGCTGAATGTTCTCCACACGTAAGTGTTTTGATACACAGGTTAAAAGCTGAGCCGAAGCCAGGGATGAACAGTGCGGGGAAGGGGTCTGCATCCCACCAAGACCATCACAGGGCTGGTTAGGCTGCACACAGAAGCCAAAATGATAAAAGGTATCGGTGTTTGGCTCAATTCCCCATCTCAGGAGGTCTTCCTGACCGGGAAGAGAAGCCCAGAATGAGCCCTGGATTTCCTGACCCCAAAAGAAGAGCTTCTGCTGGGGATCTGGCACTGTCTGTCCCAAGCCAGGGGTAAGACAGGAGATGGAGGCGGGAGAGCAGCTTCTCACTGCTGAGCTGGTGGGCAAGGCTTTTGGCCTCTCCTTTTAGGATCATAAATAGCTTTGTAAAGGAAAGATGAAAGGTTTCTTTCTGGAGAGAAGCTAGGCTCAGCCTCAGTGAGGGACCCTGGGGTGTTTTGTTTATTTATCCTTTTAAAAGAAGGCATCCCATGATAAAACAAAGATTTTGATGGAGCTATGCCAGGTTATTCTGCAGTCGTTTGACTTCTGATGATTTCATTTCTTACACTTCTGTCACTGGAGTCACAAAAGCGTTTTTTGCACAGCAAGATGATCCTCTACCTCAGAATGGAGTTCAAAGTACTTGGTCAAGGTTGTAGCACTTTATTCCACCTCTCCCACTAAAGTAAGGCCAGATAACACCTAATACAGACCAATGACTGACCTCACCTATAAGAACTTCCCCCTCAGCAGAACCTCCTCTCATTATGGAAGCATTAATGCAAATTAGGATAGCTGAAAACAAACCTTTTCTTTGACAGTAAAGCCAAGTTCAAGTTCCCCTATTTTTCTGCCAGTCAGATAGATCTTATTAGTTGAGAGCCATTAACTCCCCGTATAAACAGAAGGTGTACTCAAGGAGCATTTGAAAGTCAAACCACACTGGACAGCTGGTTCTCTCCACACCTTTGCTTTGCTGTGCTCAGTTTTGTTGCTTGGGCTACCACAGCCTTCCTCAGCCACATAGCAGGCTGGTCCTCAGAGCAATCTGCATGTTCCTTCGAAGCTGAATCGAGATTTTGCACCATTTTCTGATCACAGAGGGTTTTCCTTTTGGATAGCGATTGCCTTTTAAGGTCCAAATCTGGTGTACCTTTTTAACTCTCTACCGAGATGGGACACACTGAGAGGGGAAAGGGTTTGGATGGACAAGCGTTAGGGAAAAAGCTCTACTTTACATGTTTCAGTAATACAGTCCCAGAGTTAGGACTCTGCAAATGGTGCAGGGCAAGAGCCCTTGAGCTGCGTATCAAATGTCTACTGTAAATCAAGGGCAGCATCTCCCCAGTGTCCCACCACACTCAAGCTCAGGCAAAAAAGGGAGCCTAGCCCATATGCCCCTAAGCAAACAGGGCTTTAATCTTCACCTCTGGCAGTGTAACACAAATCCCTGTCTGTGATCAGCACTTCAGATCCCAAACCCAAGACAAGAAAATCCTGCGCTTCCCATTCCAGCTGGGCTTTCCCCTCTCTGTCTCCTCTGGGGTGTGTTCTCCTCCTGCTCTGTGGGTGTAAATCCTTGCAAATCCATTAACTTTGGTACAATTACTTTTGGAACTGAAATACCAAGTGTGAAACTGAACTTCGCATATTATATACAACATCTCACACAGTCTGCCACACTGTGCCCGCAACTGGTGAGTTGTCCTAGTTAGCATTCTCAGAGCAGCAAATGGTCCTGATTCTTTATTTTGCCTTGGCATCCAGCTTCTAATTGCTTTCTCGGTAACATGGGTACCATATGCACTGCAACGCATGAAAGACCTAGTACATGTCCTCTGCCTCTGTGGTAGTAGGAATGTCCTTATTGCGCTTAGGGTCATTAAATTAAAGAACAGGGTAGGTCCACGTCCTGCAGAACTTGAACTGGATCTTTTTTACCCAGAGAGCTAACATAAAATAACAAAGTTGTGCTCCCTCCCACCCTAGTTACAGCGGTTGGAGGCAAATCCAACTGTGAGAATTTTGCCTGAGAAAGAACTGCCGGATTTCTCCCACTGTGAAATCCAGCTGTTAATTCAAACAGAAGGGATGGACCTGACCAGATAGGCCAACTGGCTTGTTTCCATCCTGAAGTCCATTGTGTTCCACAAGTTCCTAAATTTATGGTCGTGGAGGTCTTCCAAGCCCTGTAACAAAGTATGGCATGCAATGTTTTTGTTATGGAATGTGTGCTGCAAAGGAAAAACAAGGTTTGAATTTATCTTTCAAATGAAGATCCTGGAATCTCTCAGGATAAACAGGCTAAATTAGGAATCAAAATACACCATGTTTCTCACCATAATTATAAAACTGAAAATAGCACTCGCAGAGTACTGTCAGAGAAGAAAACTAGAAGTTGCAGTAAGCCCAACCAACTTTCTTTTGGTTGTGAGTGTTTTTCTCTGTGTGTTCACTGTCACTTCATAGCAGGGGTCAGCAGTGCTCAGTAACAGGAACTACCTTTCATCTTTTGGGGGTTGCTGCTCTGCTGGAGTCTTTCAGAACAAAAAAGTCCACTTTAGAATTGAGCTGCTGGTCTCCATCATTAGGAGATACATCACACACTTACCATCTTGTCTTGCTCTGAGCAGGTTGGAAATAAGATACCGAAATGACTTGTCAGCCTGTATGGTGCAGCTCAGTGCAGCTTTCTTGTTGTTACAGCTAACTGTTCTGCATGAAAGCTGCTCCCTCTTAGGTCTTTGATGAAGACATGATGAAGGCTTAATAGGCTTGGAAGTTAGTTCAATTTTCCTAGTGGTATCAGCATTTCTAATTAAAAGAATTAGGCTTCCTGAAATTTGCACAGCTATAAGAATACTACTCTTTCCCTCAGTCATTAAAACCTTTTGTCAGTACTAGCACTTGGCCTTGCAGCCCCATATATGTGGATATAACTGTCTCCCTGAAGCTGCAGTTTCCATAGCTGCTAATGGTGAAACACTGTTATGTTCTCCTTTATCTGGGAAAAAAAATAGGACAGAATCAACTTCCCTCTTGAGCCCAAAGGATCTGCTGACCATTAGCCATCTGTCCCAAGCAAGATCTGCCCTGGCTGAAAATCCTTTTTGAGGTTTCATGCCATAGATATTTATTCCTACAACAAAATTGTTCCCTGTCTTCCCCTCTTTGCCTTGAGGCATTACACTATGCTAGTATTGACTGCAACCAGCATCCTGTGCTGCCATCCTGTCCTTCCAGCATGGCTTCTCTGAGACTGGGAAAAAAGAAGCAGTACTTTCCATAAAAGTCAATGTGGAAAATAAAAGGTGCAATGAGCTGTTTAGTGATTAATCTGTCTCAAGTTTTTCCAAGGCTGAGGGCTATATGAGTAATTATCAAGCCCTGAGAGGCATTTCAGTACTAATCAACCCATAACATTGTTCTGCATTGGAGCATCTGGGACTGGCTCCATGGGTTGAATCCTGAACCTCATGAAATGAATGCGAGTTTTGCCATCAGGTTCAAGGGACCAGAACTTCATCTCCTGTTGCCAGGACCAGAGATTAATCAGATTAAAGGCCATGTGGACTGCAGAGAAAATGAAATACCTTCTAGCACTTAACTTGGTGTTTTCTTGAGACAAAATAGCAGCTTCTTTTCCACAGGTTTCTTTGGCTCCGTCTTTCAGCTAGACAAAATACTTCCTGAATTCAATGGGAAATGTGTCCAAATAGGGAAGAAGTTCCCCAAAGCCCAAGGGCTGAACACAGCAGAACCAGATGTTGGCATTTGGGTGAGATTCCTGTTGTAGAGATGTTTGTATGTTCTTTGAGAGCACCTCTGTTCTGGGGCTGGTGTATACACTCAAATAAAGTTACACTAAGCCAATACCCAGGCTTGAGATCTCAAATTTTCTTTCAGCAGGAAACTGTCCCAACATCTGCTACAGTTTGGCAAACAGATGACGTTGTATTACTTTCTATTTTGTTTTGCTGTTGTTGGAATTACAGGAAAATAAATATTTTCAAGATGATACATCGAGTATCCCTAATAAATACCAGGGTCATTTAATATAAACTATGGACACATGGTTTGCTTTGTTGTTCTAAGTAACCATTTCCTTTTAACCGAATGAAAAGCTGGTTGTGCTGTGATGCTGCAGATTATAAATTAGCAGTTCTCATATGGTTTTGTGCAATTGTTTCTTGAAGAGCTTTAGGCAACTTCAGACAAAAATTTCAAATAAAATGTGAATTCATTGAACTGTAACTTGTGGTATTAGATTTATAATAAACAAAGGTAGGTCACATAATCATGTCATGGAAAACAACGTTTTAAAATTCAAACAGCAACATTTTAATCTGGTTTAGGTTCTGATCCTGGAGTAGAGAGGAAGCTTGGCTCTTTCTGCTTCCCAGTGCATGAAACCAAGACAAGCTTACACCAGGTGGAAAGCACGCAGCTAGGCATGCACTTTCAAACAAGGGCGGGAGGTGAGAAGACTGATTTCTTGTCAACCAAGAAATAAATGACCCAGAGACAGTGGCAGCTTTTTGCCATGCCAGACCAATATGCGTGCGTTAGGTGAAAAGAGGAAGGGGTCCTGATCCGGTCCTTCTTCCAGTGCTTCCTCACTGCTGGTCCTCAGCCATGCTTGGAGGAGCAGCTGGGAAAGAGCTGAAATCAGGGCTGGCCACAGCAGAAAGGTGAGCAGCTCCCCAGGGAAGCAGACTGCTCAGGGAACCTGCCTGATTTCCAACCTCATATACACAAAGGACTAAAATGAAAGGATCTCTATCCTGTGCCAATGCACACTTATCTTGACATGGCAGAGGTGGAGCTGTTTTCTAGAAAAGATCCCCATTGCCTTTATGGGGATGGGAAACGTGATTTCCACAGACGGTGGTCTCCTGTGTTGTTTTATAAAGACACTTGGGACAATCTGCCACTCAAAGTCCATCCTTTATCCCAGTTTCACCTGACTTCTCTCCCAGGAGTGAATGGAAGGGACAAGTCATGTGAATTGCTCCTAGGAAATCCCTGCTCCCAGCAGCCTGCTCTCTCCCATGTCCCTTCCCCTCAAGTGACAGCAGAAGGGCCACAGGGCAACTGTGGAAGATGAGCAAGGACAAGACTACCTCATCTCTGGAGATCTGCCTAATTCATGCCTGGGTCTTAGTTCCTTGGGGAAAAATAGTAGCACATTTTGCATGGTTGAAAACAGTGTAGGATCTTCTCCCCATGAGATACTCACTTCATACATGCTGTGCAGTCCAAGCATCATCCCCACCGGTGATGGGGACAGGCAGCAGAGCAAGGTGTGGGTACCACTAGTGTGTCCACCAACACTCACTGGCAGAGGACTTCTGTAATAAAGTGCTCTCACCTGAAACACTCCTTGTTTGACAGATGTTTATTTGAAAGGAGACTCGCTTCTTTCTGTGGGTGTTTGTAAGACAAAATGAATAACCATGGCAGCTCTGTGCTACAGCATCACAGATTGTGGCTTGCCACTTAACACCAGCCATTCATTTCAAAGAAGAAATTAATATACATTAATGTATAGGAAGTTTTTTCTTTTCTGCTAAGCTTAGCTGAATCTGAATCATTTATACTATGTCAACAGCATAAGCTGAATTTGGAGAGCAAAGACCATACCTGAGCTGCAAACCCAACTGCAATTTATTCCTGTAAGGAACATTCCTATTAGCAAGTGGGTTTTCTGTGTACTGGGCACATGTGTGTAGAGCACATGAAACTGATATCTCTGTCTTAATTCTTGGTTGCAATTACTAGAGCTGAAGTTTAAAATATTCCCCATTGCTGAACTCACAAGCTAAATGACTGTATAGCTACTGAAATTGATTATCAGGCTTCCTGTTTCCTCACTTGTGATCCAGCAATGACATACGGTACAAGGAAATTGCAGTCTGAACTACTAGTAGCAATAGCTGGAGGCAATTACAAAAGGAGTATTGCTGGTGGTAGCACATGGACTCCTATATTAGATTTAACTATACTCTGATTATAATGCACTCGTTCAAAATAGGAGGCAATTCTGTATTTCTTTTTAAACTGTTGCCAAGAAAACCTTTTTGTTTGCTTCTGTGTTTCAGCCTTTTCTCTGGAATAATCTAAGAAGAAAACCTTCTGGCTCCAGAGATTCATGTTATTTTGTCTCCAACATGGGCAATGCCTTGGGGAAAGGCATTTTTCATCTCTGTGTCTCCACATCCCCATTTGCAAGGCAGTACAGAGAGTTCACCTTTGTAAAACATTTTGTTAGAAACATACTATATCAGCACGGTTATATCATTGACTTTCTACATTCTCTTCATTTGCTGTCACCTTTCCTGCTTGTGCTTTAATCTTCTCTAGCGGATTTCATCCATACTGCCACTGAGCAGTTGCGACAGAGCTTTGTAGAGAACTGAGTTGTACATGACTGTACAAAAACTACGGGCTCCTCCACTTTCACACGACTCCAGGAACAGGAATTCTAAGAAACACGAAAAAATACCACTAAAAAAGAAAAGATTACTGGGATCAGCTTACAAGGCTTGGAAACATTCATACTTTTTGAAACTAATCTTCTTGTTCCTCATTTTCAAAATGATGTAAAGCATACCCATGTCTCCAGCTAAATGAAAGAAACTTTCCAAGTTGCATCACATAATAACTCACACTGCTGCCTGTATTAGCAAACATTGTGCCATTATAGTAAGGAGAAGCATTTTACAGCCAGTTCTTTCCAAAAATGCCCTCAAAACAAACCTTCTACTGGCAGTAAAAATGAGAAGAGAACCCTTGCAATTTTAAGAGGAGTCTCTAGCATTAGCAGTGATGGTATTGCAATGAATTATTGAACCACTGTCTTCAAAGGGTCTCTATAATTCCAGGGTATTTGTTCAAATCCAAGGAATCCACGCAGGAGCTTGAAATTATTTTGCCATAGTGTTTGCTCCCCGGATGCGAAATCTCAAGGAGAATACAGCTTGGTGTTTCTTGGGGTATTCCCAACCCTGTTCTGAGGGGGCTAGTATACAATGTCCCAATTATAAAGGCTTGACAAGAAGAGAGCTTTGATTTTGCCTTCAGAGAAATTTCCCAGGCCAAAACAAGCTCAGCACTTAGCATTTGCTACTAACTTAGTTGTGGTGCCATCCTGAAGTAATGATCCATGGCCATCCATCACACAGAGGCTGAGAAAAAGTGGATTGTCATGGATTGTGGCTTCTCGACAGGCCAACCTTTACAGGTGAAAAGTTCAGCAGAAGTGGGAAAGTTCTTTGGGTTTGTTTTGTTTCCTTGTGTTTTGTTTTACTTGCCTGTGTGACTGGTGAGAAAAGAGCTTTTACTGATGAGCTCTGCCCTCCTCTGTCCTTCAGAAGTCCTGCGGCTTTGCACGTATGACAAAGCCATAGCAAAAACTAGCTGTGAGTGTGAGTAAAACAGATAAAACTGCACTGTAATTACAGAGATCCTCCACCTGCAATCACTGCTGAAGGTGTAAGGTAGCGTCTGTTGGAGCCACTGTAAGCTATATAAGGATGCTAGATAGGACTTTCCTGTCTCCTTGTAATTCAAAGAAAAACTTAACTATAATGAACCCTGACTTTTAAGGCTTGAAAACCTTCAATGAACCTTGAGAAAAATGAATATTTAAGAGTGAGGAAGCAGATGTGCCAAAATACAATGACAGTAACTTTCCTTAGAGAACTTTTCTTTTCTCCACATGGGACAGAGTGGAAATTTCACTGCTATCATGGACAAAAATAAGAGGAATTCAGAACAGTTGTACAAATATAACCAAATCTGTCAGTTTTTTTCAAAGCTTAAGTCTCAGTCTATCCTTGATCATGATGAAATGGGAGATGAGTGTACTTGGCAATTGGGCAAGCCTGTCACATCTTCTACATGACTTATATGGAGCCCAACTGTGTTATACACAACAAGGTGCTAATCCCTTTTGCTTGCAATACAAAAGTTAATGGGAATTTCATGTTGATTAAATGTGTGCAAAATGATGCTTGAAATGAAAAGTATAAATGACTTTTCAACACTAAATTCAGTTTAAGTTGAATAATGTTTTTCTTGTTAAAATAATTAGTCCTCAATCAGGGTAATTTGGAGGTTATTTAAAGTGTTATTCATTATTCAAGAAAGTTCTTTTGTATTTGAATTATTTCCACGAAATGATGCAGATAATTGTTTAACACTTTATCGTTCTACTATATAATCCCTCTGCATCTGAACAGTACTAATGGGAGCAGAACTTGGCAAAACTACTTGTATTTTTTCCCCAATCTTTTCCATGCCAAAGAGAGAATGTCTCAGACAATGAGGTGTATAAACTGTCTATTTTCTCCTGCAAATTAATCCTGAAATAAAATGTATTCCTCTGGGCTGCCACCTCAGGACTGCTTTCACGTCACTTTGGTTTTAATACGTTACATTTTAGCCAGGTTTAACCACAGTCAATAGGTGCACCTTGGTTTCCCAAGATAAATAACTTCACTAAGCAGAATCAGAACCCAAGACTCATTTGTCCTTCATAAAGGTTTGTTTTGTTTGTTTAAATATTAGTACCCACCAGCTGTGCAAAATAGACCTTTTTCATTAGTTATTTGATCATGGTGGGAAAAGCTATTAATTTAGTCAGGTCCCTGCAATGAGCTCTGGGGTTGCTACCAAACCACAAACTGATGAAAACAATAAATGCTAGACTGTATTAAATGTAAAGGTTAATCCATAAATCAAAGGGAAATGTCAGATGCCTTTTAACATTGATTGAGATGTAATTTGGTGTTGGTAGTGATATGTTTGTTACATAAATTCACAAATGCACTCAATTCCTATTAGGATTCCAGGTCTTTGTAACGTAAAACAAATTAAGTAGTTTGTTTTATTTATATAACCATATAAAGATTGATTACCTCATTCTGTTTAAGTTACAATATATAACCAATATTAAAAAAAGTGAATATAAGTATCCAGATCTTCTTCCAGGGTACTTTTGATTTCGTATGAAAATGAATAAGCTGTTGTTTTTCCTGAAAATATGCCATTACCTTAAATATGTTTAAGGCACTTGTTCTTTTAATTTTTGGGTTTGATTCATGTTTTTCAAATTACAGCATAAGAATTAGCCTTTGTATAAATGTGCTCAGAAGTATAGAACATATTTCCTACATTAGGGATACATCATATTTAAATATATAATATAAAGCAACAAATATGAGGAGGAAATGCCACAAATTAAATCAGAATGGAATACAGTAACTGACGCCAAAACAGCAAGGAAAAGATCATTACGGTCACTCATGGAAACGTTTCTTTCCACTACTCCGCATGAAAGAAATGTGGGGCCAGGGAATTCTTCACTCTTTGCAAATGAGAATCAGGTCACCAGGAAATAAAACCAGCCTTTCTAGCTTTATCTACGCAAGGAAAGTGCAAAAGAAAGTCTTCAAGAGTGGGAGCATCACTCCCAGGTCACCATCGGTGAAGAATTGAAGCTACCAAGCTTTTTTGCTAGCTGTCACTTGGGCGGGCAGGGTGCTGAAGGCTGCCAAAGCTGGGAGTACTCTGCGATTCCAAACACTTCAGAGTCTCTGGCTCAATCTTTTTCCCTCATATTTCTTTCTTAGAGAGAATCACGAATGACACGGCTTAACAGGGTAATTGTTGCAAGAAGTCCGTAGGAGTAGTATTTTAAAGGCAGTCAGGTAGAAGATCACCATCATTTTCTTCGGTTTAATTTAGCAAAGCAAACAATGGTGATGTTTTCCCCCACATTCCTGAAGGGCATCGATCCAAACAGTTATCCAGAATGCTTCTAGTGATATAAAGATGTGTAAGGACACAGGACTCAGTCAACTTAAAAACGAACTTCCTGCACAAAGTTCTTCATTGTGCAGTAACAGGTGTATTTGAAGCCCAGCAACGGCAGCCCAGTATTTCAGCAATGGAGGTGGGCTCGGGAGCACCTTCCCATGTGGATATAGCAGTTAACTGTAGCTTGAAGCTCTGAGCCACTGCCTGATCAACACTAAAAAGCAATTTTATTGTCTGTTTCTCTCTGTCTGTGCACATAGATTGCAGTGAGATAAAACATATTCCTTACTTATCTAGTTTTCGTATTTGCTTGCAAATGCCTCGTGAACGTAATTAGACATTTCAGTGATGTTTTCCTTCCTCCAACAGATCTTGGCCTATGTATGAAATTTTAGGAGGGAAATTCCAGGACACGTGAATCCTTCTCTGCAACCCTGCTGTCCTTTGCAGCCCAATACATAGGCCATGATAGGCACAGGTTATACACCTAGAGAAGAGGGTATCAGATAAAGGCAATATCCTCAAGCTCACTTGGCTTCATCTTCTGCTTCTGCTGTCCCACAGCAGCTCAAATGAGCTTGTAGAGGCTGAAAGGGCTGGATAAAAGGCAGAGAGCATGGAGTCTGAGGGTGATGTGCTCCAACATGGTGCTGCGGTTCTGCAAGCGGGATGGGAGATCTGCATGGTGCTGGCACTCACTAAGCCCTGGGGACAGTCTGCTGTGGCTATCTAAATTAGGTCCTCAGAAGAGGGCAGAGAGAGAAAGATGCAGAAGGAGGTTAAGACCACCCTGACCTCCAACCAGCTCCCACGGCTCTGTGTTTTGTCCTCAGAAGGAAGTGGAAAAATGTCTTTGTAATCTGAGGCAATGCAGTCAAACATGAACCACAGATCTACACGCAAAGAAGGCATTCTGATAAACATTACGACATATTTTGCTGGGAAGAGCAAATCTCTATGCTAACAGAATCCTGCCTTTCTGTCCATGCTCTTTCTGGGGTTTTCTTTTATTATTGGCTTTTTCTCATCATATCAGAGATTCAAATTCACACATTTTTCAGCTACATTTGCCTTCTTTCTATACAGTGCTTCAATAAAACGTTTAATACTCCTCACCTTCCAGGACAGAATTGTAATGAGTTTATAATGAGCTACTCCACAACCACCAGTTCCCATGCCTTTTAAACTAGCTTCAACAACTCTGACATCTTCAGCATAGATTAGTGGAGCCCTGCTGATCCACATGGCTATTGTCCCTGGAAATAAATGAAAATCATATTAATATTCACACTGTCAGATGAGTGTATGCTAATTGGAAGGACTGCAAAATAAACTACAAAGAGAAACACAAAAAGACGTGTGACTAGGGCAAATCTCAAGGACATGAATAATAAAGAGTTGGCTGAAGGACCTCTGAAACCACCAACTACTGGGAATTCCTCCTACGATCCAACTGTCACACAAATGAAATACGGAAGCCAGCCTTCTGAATAGTTATCATAGCCATGTTCTTATCCTGTGGACCAGTACAATTGGTAAGCATGACACAAACAGGGTAAGAAAGTCGGCAGAGGTTGAGGTCCCCTTGTAGGTGGAAGAAGGAAACCCCACTGGGAACTCAGCTGCATCTCTGCCCATGGTGATGAGTTTTATCAGCTGCAGGTGGGTGTTATCAGGCTTTCATAGCAGGCAGATGATGAGAAATTCCTTCTTGCTCCATCTTCATGTCTGGATCATCTCAGATGAAACATTTTGATCATTGCAATGCTTTACTGATATTTTCCAATTTAAATGACACTTGACTTTTCATCTTCTTTGCTTTCTTTTATTTCAATTTTTTTTTTAAATTGTTTTCTTGATTTCTCTGGCACTATTTCAAACCCTTGAATTTGCCAGGTCAGGACTAGGAAATGTGGATTCACCCGTAAGGAACTATACTGTATATATTGCTTACATCTGGCCAACTCTAAAGGGGAAGGAACTACATATCAATCTATACAGTCGTCCATGATCCAGTCCTCCTAGCAATCTCACACTAAACATCAGGAGTGATGCTGCACATTTAGCTGAGCCTACTCTGGTGTGAGCCCATTTAATTATGTGCAGAGCTCCCCATCTGAAGTCTCATATGGCATGGCAATACCAGCATCAGCAGCATGTGAATATAAGAGCAGTGCTGGATTTTGTCCTGCTGCTGTTGTCTTGGGACGCTTGAACAGAAATATGCAGAACTTTTTCCCTTTCAAACAAACCATGCATTCCTCTGTCTAGCTGAATTATTTTCTATATTAAATAAATCAATAAGAAAAGAAAAAAACAAACAAAAAAAAACACAAGGAGAACAGAACACACAGACACAGAAGCTAAGAGCAGAAGAACCACTAATTCCCCATTTCTTTTTTATGCCCTAATCACAGAAGAGTTGAACTGGATCTAAATTATTCATTAGGAATTAAAAACAACTTGGATTTTTTTCCTCCTTTCTATTTGCTAACTCTTTTCTCTGAGCTATTGTTTCCCCTCCACTCCTGGTGACATCTACAGCACCAAAGGCCAAAGCCAGACCATGTGTGAGAGGGCACCACAATGCTGAGGTCCAGCCCCTTTCTCCATGCTCTAATTTAGTGCAGGGAGCAGGGTCCCTTGCCCAGTTTTGTATGTCAGAGCTACTGCATGAAAACTAAGGAACACACAATAAATACATGGAACAAATTAAAGGGAGGGGGCAGGGCAGGTATGCAGATTTTTAGCCTTATAAAAGTTTCTATATTAAACTATGTCCCATACTCTAAAAGGGTCACATCCTGGCAGAGGAGACTGCTTTTACTGTGAGCAGAGTTTACCAGAGCCTTCTCACACCTCAGTCTCTTTCTTTTCCTACATGCCAGCTTAAAGCACTGAAGACCTTTCTTTCCTTGCCAGCCAAGAATTCCTCATAGAAGCCTCTCAGCAACTCCTTGGGTGAAAAACAGTTTTCCAACTAAGAGAAGCTATCTGAACTGACATATTTAAGCTGCAATTTAATTAGATGAGTTTTAAAAGCTTTTGAGTTCTTCTGTACCTTAATGGGTCCAAGGTCATGTCCCTTAACCCCTGGCTACCCTCATAGAGAATTTCCAAAATCTGCAATTTAGTCGGGAAAATATTCTGACTCAATCTGGTTTTGGTCCTCTCCTTGGCAGGAGACACATCCAGTCTCATCTACTGTAATGTGCTCATCACTTGCCAGCACTGCAGCCTGGTTAAGGCAGCAACGCTGAAGTCCTGGAGCAGAGCTGACAAGTATAAATAAGGGACAGTTGTCACATTTGGTTAAGGGAGGGCAGCAGAGAGGAAGGTTGCCTGCAGCAAAAACAGCCAGGCTGAGGCAAACTCTCCCATTGTTTGGGGTCATCTGGTCTACAAACTGTTTCACATGAGAAAATTAGATTATGCCAAACCAACTTCTTTGGAGTACTTTTTTTTTTCTAATCCAGCATTAAAAGGATGGAAGTAATCGTAAATCTGGAAGCAATCACACACACATCACTTGGAAATGCTCTGCCTCAGTGCAAGAGAAACAGAATACATCAGCGCTGATTGGCCTGGGGTATCTCTCCCCCCACCAAGCCCATGTCCCAGACAAGTTAAATGTTTCATTAATTAGGCGCTAACTATGGTTAAAATTAGGAGAGCTGCAAGGATCTCTCCTCCTCCTTCAGACTAATCCTCTGATTAAAAGCAGGGCCCCAGTTTGGGCTCTCAGGGTCACTCCACATTGCTGGTTTGCATTTGCTGAGTCTGGGTTTTGAGTCAGCCTAGTGGGGTCTGTGGGGCAGAAAGGGATTTGGGTTTGGTGCCAGAGCAGGGGGCAAATGGTAGGAGCAAGCTGGAGGAAGAGAACATCGCTAACACATCAATGTTAGCATTCTGTATGTGATGGATGTGCAGACACCCAATTGTTCCCATGAGCCTGTGGTAAACCCCAGCCATATATGAACAGAAACTGAGCAAATCCCACCATGGTGTTCAAAGGAAATTACCTCCAGAGAGGGTCACTTAGGACATCCACCATGTCCTTTACTCGCACATGGAGAAGCTGCAGAGGCCACAGCCCCCATGTCTTGCAGACACCCATCCCCTCCATGATCCTCCCAGATCTGGGACACCATCTCTAGCTCTTACACAGCTCTGCAAGGCAAAATGCAAATACAACACTCCAGACAGGAAAAATCTGGGTTTGAGTGTGCTATCTTTTTCGCTTGAAGAGGCTGAAAGCTCCTTTCTTCTCCCAGGCTCTTGGTTTTGATTTTGACTGTATGCAAAGCCGTACGTTTTGCAGCACTGTTTGCCCAAAAGGGATCAGCATGGGGATTTCAGGACTGTTGTCTTTTTGAGAAGCAGAGAGAAGATCTCCTCCATCTACTCATCCAAAGCTCTGTCAGACTGTGATATTAATCAGAAAACAATGGTTTTGGCAAGCCATTCCTCCAACAAACAAACCCAAACCTGGCTATTGAAGGCAAGCAGTGAGGAAAGCACACCAGAAAAGAAAACAATGGGGACATTCTGTAGTAACCACAAAACCCCAAGCTTTCTGCCATATTCTGTTTTCCATAAATGTTGGCCTCACTTTAATGTAGAGCAGCCAAGAGATGCTTGTATGAATTCAGCCTCTGCAACCAAGAGCTTTAATCAACTATAAATAAAGTTGCCATGGCAGAAAATAACAAATATGAATTAACAATGCACAGGTACATTCTAGCACCTTTCAACAAGCTAGAAAACCAGGAAAAGCTGCTAAAAGGCAGATGCTTCCAGACAAGCAACCAATACGTCATTAGGTGTAGTAACAGTCAAGGAACAGCCAAGGGGGAAAGGATGAAGCACTTCCTGCCTTACAGCATCCAACACTTCAAGAATCAAACCCAAATACTGGTTAAAATACCTTCAGGTTTGCTCAGATCTTTCACCCCAGGTCAATACCTTCTCTGCATTTTCAGTTTCCTCTATTTGCCATCAAGCTTTTGAGAATGAGGGTTGATTTAGCACATATTAAGCACGTTTTGCTCCCCACCAATCCAGAGGGTTGAAGATGACGTTCTCATAATGAAAAGCTAAAATTGCCAGATGATGGACTCAGCTCCAGGAGCTGAGGCATTTTTATACAACAAAATCAATGAGATTGGCATTGACATCCAAAGAGCTGGAAGGTCTGAGGATGCCACAACCAAGCAGGATAGAGGAGACAGGTCATGAAGCCCACATGCCCTGGTCTTTGGTTAGCATATGTGCTTTCTCAAGAAGTACCAGGGAAGGAATGTCTACAAGCAAAAAGCACCTGATTTTTAGCTTTGAACACCATGTATCAGGAAGTCACTTCCCAAAGCAGTAAATCAACACCATCTAAGGGAAAGCACCCACTCCCCAGACCTCCAGGATTACTCCATCTGGGCAGCAATGCCTCACCAGCTTTGACCCTGTTTACCTCATGAGAGCTGATTCCTTCCTAGTCTGAAGCAGGGATGGCTGGAGGCAGGAGAGATACCAAATAAACAGTGTTTGTAATATTACCCCACAGCAAAAAGAACCACGATACATTATTTTAACTCTCCTACTGTGCCAGGGAACTTCATCAAAGTGTGTGACCTTGGTAATCGTACATTTTGGAACCTTGCCAGAAACAAACAGTGAGTTTGAAGTCAAGTAATCATTTCAATGCCTTTTTTTTTGGCTTCTACTGGCATTGAACTCTTAACTTTAGTTGAACATACTTTTGTCTCTAATATTAGTATGTACAGATATTTACAGAAAAAACAGGGTGAATTACACTGGAGGGGAAGATGCTGAAGTCACGCTGCTGAAGTTCAGCTCGTAAAGAGGAAAAAGAAAGTCCTGATGTTATTTCAGCTGGGATAGCTGCTAAATTCACTACTAGCAGCTTTCATTGCTGAGAGCAGCACCTTTAGCCTAGTTGATGCTTCTGAGAACTTGAGATAAAATTGTCATTAATTGCAAGGAACTTTTTTCTAACTGAGAATCTGGATCTGAGTTTGCATCATGAGCCTCGACAACTGTCATTATAACCTACCTAAAATCTAGCCTTAAGAAAGCTAAAGCCTGGAGAAAACACCAGCTCTCTTCTTACCATGTATAGAAAGGGTGTATGTATTTTCATTGACTGCTTAATAAGATCATGCACAATTTGGTATCTGGCAACTAGAGATTCCTTCTCTCCCAACAATGGAGCAACAAAAAAAAACTTGTAGTAAAAATCCCATCAGATTGACAGAGTGAGAGCTCAGCCTCGCGCTCGGCAGGCCAAGCCATGGAGCACTCTGAAGTTTTTCCATGTAGATGTGCCAAAGACTGTGTTTGCCTCATGTACTTTTTTGCTCAAGAGTGCAGTTCAAAAGGGTGAGTCTTGCTGTGATTAAAGCCCTGTTATCTTTTGATGAGACTTGTGGCAGGCTTTCTCAGTAAATTGATGGGGATTTGTGGTTGTTGTAAGTACTCGAAGGGTTCCATGGATACATTTGATCAAATAAAAGGAAAAACATTCAACCCACACCTCAAGCTTTGGGGGTGGGGAGCTGATTTGGGCAGAAGCACAACTTCTGGCTGGCAGAAGCAGTAACACAACATGAGTCGTTAAAAAAGGCACCACTGGGGTCATCAGACAAGGCAAAGGTGGGAGAAGCAAAGCAGCTTTGTGGCCAAATGGCCATGTGCTAGGACGTGGGTGAGCCACCTGCTATGGCTGAGAAATGCTCAGCAGCTCTAAAATAGAGGAACGAGCCAGCAGAGAAAAAGATTGTTACACTAGGAATGGTGAATGGATGATACCACACATCAGTGGGCAGGGAAATGCAGGATAGGAGGTTTTATTTTCCCCTCAGCCTATCCTTTTGCTCTTTTTCTCCTATAGCCGGCTATAACACAGACGTCTGCCTGTTCAGGGGATGGGAGGGTTTGCATAAACCCAATCTGGCAATTTTTCAAATAAGTCAATTACTACTAGTTCAATGAGTAAAAAATAAAATACAGGACAAAAATAGTTCTGAAATCTTTTCAGTGATAAAAAAAAAAAGAAGGAATAAAGGCAACGGAATAATTTTGATGAATTTCAAAATAGATTTTTTCAATGTTTACTATGTGAAATGTTTTATTCTGAAAACTTTCGCAGTTCATATTTTGATACTTTTCAAAGTTAAACTCTTTGACTTCCTGTTTTGCAAAAAATCACTTCACGAGCCTTACAATAGGATAAATAGCCTGAAAATTGAAGACAACACTGCATTCTCAGTCAAATGAAAACACCCTGATTAATCAAAGTGAAAACTTGGGATGGGGTATGTTACTTCATTCCATTCAATAATTTCCACAAACGTCTTTCACTTAAACTAACTTCTCCCCCAGCTTTGCTTTTTTTCCCAGTTTGGCTTCAGAACCACCACAAGTCCTTCATGCCCGATGTCTGTCAATCTGGGACTCCTCTCCCACAGACTAAACTTTTGAAGAGGGAGAAGGGCAGCCACTGGAGCTGTCTGGCTGCTAGAGGGACAGGCTGTTCCCATGGTGGGCAGGAACACGGCAGCCCAGGAGCCATTCTTGGCTGATGCCTAGAGGAGCTCTTTGTTCAGGAGAGGGACATGCAGCTTCAGCATGGTCTGGTCTGGTCTGAGTTAAACCAAAGTTGAAGCAGCCAAGATTTCCTGTGACATCCCTCATACAGGAGAGGAGGAGAAGGCTGAAGATGGGGCTCATTGCAGTGGGCTGCATACCCCAGGCCCTTCACCAGCTCCGTTGCCCTTCACTGGACCCTCTCCACCAGCTCAATATCTCTCTTGTAGTGAGGAGCCCAGAACTGAACACAGGATTTGATCAAAGTGCAGCCTCTCCAGTGCCAAGTACAGGGGGACAGTCACTTCCCTAGCCCTGCTGGCCACACTATTTCTGATACAGACCAGGATGCCATTGGCTGCCTTGGCTGCCTGGGCACAAGCCAAGATATTCATTGCTGTCTAAACATGACTTGTGCCTTTTCATGCAGCCTTCTCAAACAGGTCAGCTGTATGGTGCCATAAATGTCCATTTCTGTAAGTGGACTGTGGCAGGGGGAATAGGGTGACTAATTGTAGACACTGAACTGGGATGAACTCATTTTCTAACCCAAAAAACCTAAGGAACCCTTAAACAAAGCCTGAATTGGTAACGGGCCTCAGTAAATCTGCCCTGTAAATGAGGCAAACAGTAGAATCCTTAGACAACCTGTAGGGATAGGGGCATCAGACATGTTAGATGATAGCAGTATTTTTAGACCTAATGCATAGCATACGGAAATACTGACACTGGCCACAATCCCTGCTCTTAACCCTTGCTCTCTGGACAGGCCCTTGGCCACACAAAGGGAGAAAGGCAGAACAACAGAGGAAAAAAGGGGAGAGCAGAAGCCAGGATTAAATGAAAGTAAAATATGGGGATAGGTATGGATCAAATGCTTGGTAACTTTTATTTGCTGAAATGTGCAGTCAAGGAACAAGACCTGAGGGGAAATGGATATGGTAGTCCAACTGGGACATACATTGTAGGAGGATTCCCTAACCTACTAGTTAAAATATTAGGCAAACTGCTGAAATAACCAAAATACAGGCTTTTTGACCTAAAAACAAAACAAAACAAAACAAAAAAACACGAAGAAAAAAGAAAATAAAATCATATAGGTTTGCATTAGTAGCAAGGCATCTGGTTGCTCTTCTCCCTCTGAAAAATCCTAATTAGATGTATTTCTAGGGGAAGCAAAGAGCAAAGTAGAGCTCCGCAGACAGCTACGCAGCTACCAGAATTGCCCTGCATTTTCAGTCCCATCAGGTTACCTTTCATCCAAGATATTTTCACCCAAACAGCACAACACGGCGCTGCTTGTGATGGGGGTTATTGCATCAACTGGAACTCTCCAGCCTGGTTATAAGTCCCCACGATGGGTGCTAGGGGGTTAGCACAGGAATTAGCTTGCTGTGTCTATCTGCGTCTTCAGGGAAAGTAGGTTAGGGGATTTCTACCCATGCAGTACCCATGACATCACTAGTTAGGGGGGATCATCGATAGCCAGAGACACTGAGGAAGAGGTTGGGAAAGTTGCAGGAAAGCTGGAGGATGCCTTGGCCCCAGAGCTTGGGTTCAGCTGAAAATGCCAGCTCCTTTGGGGTAACTTTACTACAGATGCCATGACTTAAAACATTCAGGAGTTTGCTGCATCCAATGCAAAGATTTCTCTGAGAAGGCAAAATAAAGATTCTTATTACTGTCATTATTAAAAATATGGGAGTCTCTAAATCCCTCTGAATACATTTGTTACGAGAGAAATCCATAATGAACAAATTTCGTTGCAGCTAACGGAACCTTTTATTGGGTTTCACCACATGGTGGCAATAGTAGTAAAGGTTTGACACAAAAGATTTTTCTGGAAGCTCCCAAGCCATTAAAACTATAAACCGGGCTGCTGTTCAGTCTACCTTGTGGCATAATACAGCTCTGTTTTTCTGTGTGGAGAAATCAACTGTCACAGCTCCCTTATTAGAAATTGTGTACACTTCCCATTCTCATGCGTCTGGTGAGGACTATAAGCAATTCCAAGATTTCTTTGAATATCTTCTTCACTTCTTTTTTTCCCTCCCACCTTTTCCTCCTCCAAAACACATAATTGCAGCTTCTGTGAAATATTAATTCACAGAAGGTTGTATTCTCAGAATAGGGAAAATTGCAACATTCAAGTTTTCTTCAGCAAATGAGCGAGACTTCAAACACAAAAGTTGCCTAAGTCTTCCAGTAAGGTCAGATATTTGTCTACCAGTTCGGTTGCCAGCAGAAGAAAAAAAAAAACAAGACACCAAAACAACAACAACAACAAAAAAAAAACAACAAACCAACAAACCAAAACCCAACCACCAAGCAGTATGAAAAACCCAATACTTCATAGATGAAGTATGACTTCATTATACAACTTCAGTTGCTAGTGGTGACTGACCAATGTTGCAACATCATTTAGAATCATAGAATGGTTTGGATTAGAAGGGATCATAAAGATCATCTATTTCCAACCCCCCTGCCACAGTAATAATAAACTCCTATCATCTTTCATTCTGCAGAAAGACAAATTCAGTGCTGACATTCACCCACCCATAGGGTGGAGCAGGGTAACCAGTTTGCACCAGACACAGCATGCACCTTTTCAAGGGAGGGGAAATCAGCCATAAGGAAAAACAGGGTGCAGATCATATTTTAGGTACTCAAATAATTATGTATATTGTGGTTCATCTGAGAGACTTGTGCCCCTTAAAACAACCATGAGGAAGGACTCTAACAGTGCTTATGGTAGTCACACTGGTTTGTCAGTTGTATCATGAGAAGAAGCCCAGAGCAGGAGATTGCTCTCATGCAGGAATTACAACAGGACAGCATACACATAAGAGTTAACACCCCATTCCCATGAGAAGTGCCAGGGATTTATGGCTCTCCCAGGGGATTTGCTGCCGTTGCAGCCGTGCTCCAGAAGCCCCATGTAGCATTGTCTGCAGTTCTGGATCAGCAGTGGCATTTCCTGGAGCACCTGTGTTTTTCTTGGAGGTCTCTCATCTCTGTACTGACCAGACCTGATGTTACTTATCTTCAGTGATTAGATCAGCTCATATCTCCAGGACTGGAAGGAATGATATAAAAACATACCATCCTACACCATCTCGAATGACCTGCCAGGGAGCAGTTTATTTATACGTCCCAGGCACTCAATCTACTGTGTAGATATGTGCAAGTAGGCAGGTGCAGATTTAGCAGGAAAGTGCCCCAGTGAAGTTCTTTAACCCTGCTGTCATCTATTTGCATTAGGAGGAAGAGCTACACACTCTGCTGCATCACTCGGGACCACCTGGGAGCTGCTCAGTCTTTGTGGCCACTGTTTCTGTGGTGGCCATGTACATCCTGGCTAGTGGAATATGCTTGTCCCACCTCTCGCTGCCATCACCTTCTGGGGCTAACCAAGGTGCTTAGGAGAAATAAGACGTCACTGAAGTCAGGCTTTTAAAAATGGCCCTTGAATAGAAACCAGGACCGGCTATCAGATGGTGCTGAACTGTCTATCAGTGCTAACAAATACTGCTGCCTTTGCTTGGAATCAAACACATGAAACACCAGCCCAGGCTGCACCACGTGGGGCAGCTCCCAGCACATCACTCCACCATGACCACCCACCACTTCTCTCCCAGACTCCATGCTCTGCCCTTCCTTCCCCTGGCAGCCCCAAAGAAGCTGAGCAACCACTGAAAACTGCACTAACATTACTGACGTGAGTAGGACTATGCCAATTTACCTCAACTGAGCATTCAGTCCAGACATCTGCAGCCACATCATGCACAACAGAGAGCTTTCCCTGCAGTAGCTGTGCCTGTGTGTGCTGTTTAGGCTATCCAGTGGCTCTGTTTCAGAAACAAAGCTGTTTGCAGCTCAAATGTTTGATGCAACATGATTCCAAGAAAGGAGCCATCAGTAAAATTGATCTCTATGTCTGAGGAGGAATCTTGGCTGAAATCTTTCCCTGCGAGTCCAACAACAACAGCACATCAGTTACTCCAGTGGATTTCATTTCTCAACCCTTTAACATGTAATTCCTGGACAGATGCCCTAAACTGAAAAAGTAAAATACTTTGCTCCTGGCCACTTGAATTGCATAAGAGTGCATGCCCACTGCTAAGCCATATACAACTAGTTATTTGTACTATACTTGAGACTGCCACAAACCCTGCAGTCTCAAGGGACCAGTATTTTTATATTGGTTTTCCTGAATAATTAATATAAATCACTCAGGAAGGGCCAGAAAGAAATAATGCTGGAATCTCTTACTGAAACTGCCTCAATTTATCAGGTTAACAATTATCATACATGAACATTGTATGTAAGAGCTGAAACTCTGGGTATGCCTTTGGGAATTTATAGTTGCTTTTTGAAAAAGGAGAGGCAAGATACTACTGGGGTTGGACATCCCTGGAGACATCCTTTGGTTCAGAGCTTTGGAGTCTTTCGTCCTTGCTCAGGACAGAACAAATCCCTCAGGCACATCTTTTCTGTGTGCCCTAGGTCTAGTACTTGAGCTTTTAAATGAAGCCTTTTTTTCTCCAAGGGCTGTGAATATCCTGGGAAGTCTACATGGAAAGTGTTCAAATAGCAGAAGGAAACGGTAAGCCAGTTTAGTGGGCTATTGCCTTACATCACACTTTAACAGGTGTCTGATAGGTTTTTTTGTCGTTTAGCTAACTGAACAATGTTCAAGGAAGATGTACCTTATCCTCATTTCTTCCTTAGACACCTTAATCATTGCTGTAGGAGCCCCTATGAATCCATCAAGGAGAAAACTAGAGGAGAGTTGCAACTGAAATCATATACAGGGTAGCTTACCAGGCAGACATAGTAGGAGTTGCCTCATCTTTTCCCACAGAGGGTTGGATGCCATTCATCCCCCAAAACTGGGTAACAAGGAGAAAGTGAGGGTTTGGCTGCTATGCCTATTTTGTTTTAATGCATTGAAGTATATTATGGATTGAACAGATGCTTGTATGAGCAACAGTGCCTTTACATGCCTGGAGTATTTGCCTTACAGTCCCCACAGCACCTGCAAGTACTATGAGTCAGCAATGTGCACCCAGCTGGGTCTCTCCTGTCTCTCCTGACAGAAAGACGAGGAGGGTCACACAGCCTCACACTACCCACATCTGGGGCTGTCCTAAGCAGCACCATTTAGTCAAGTGTCATTTAAATCAGGCCCATTATATGATTTGTGGGTGTGCATATATATATATCATTAGCTGTGCTGTTAGTCTGCTCTACAAATGTTACTACTGGTTTTTCTATAGACAGAAGTGACCTTTTTCCAAAAGATTTCCCTTTTCATATATCAAACAGTATTAATCAGCATCCAGTCTTCAGTGTTATATCTCTTCCCAGTATGCAAGACCTTAATAAACACCTCTTCTGACTGGCCATCACATAGGGTATTAGAAATTCTTAATTTCTTTGGAAATTTCCCTTTGTTTCTCTTATCTTACCTGTATCGGACAGAAAATATTTCAGGCAGCAAGAAATGTTTAGATGTAGTAGAACTTCCTTACAGTAAATATGTTGAGTTAACAAAGTGATAAAACAGTAAAGGAGGGTCAGGCTGACACCAGGAGTGCATGGTGCCCAGTTACTCCTGTTGTTAGTAGCTGGTGTCTCAGCCAGTTCCTGCAGGGACAAGGGACATAGCTGTGAAACCTAAACAGGGACAGTGTGGAGATAAACCTGATTACCATGTTTCCCCTGAACAACATCCGCTTGTTAACACAGTTGTAACTGAGTGCATGCCAGCGCATGCTATTCTCTCTGACGCTCTGATTTCTTTTACCCCATGCCTTGCTCGGCTACAGAACATGGATTCTCCAGCCATACCTCCTTGCTCTGAAGAAGGAAGGTAGAAGCTGCTGAACAGAGCCAAGCACACCCCATAGTTCTGCTTTTTATCTTGCTTTTTGAAGACTTGCTGCCTAATCTCTTTCTGAACAGGAGCCAGTTCCAAGAAAGCAAGACAGCAAGGTCCTTAGGACAAGATGATGGATGGAGACATGGAGTTCAGAGCACTTTGTTCAGCCACTCAAGTTCTTTCTTTAGATAATGATAAAGTTAACTGGATCAATTTTAGAGCTTTATAACAGCAGAATGACTATGGATTGAAGAGTCATGAAGTGCATAACCCACTTAGGTGTCATCAGGCTGACAGAACACAGACTGTACCTGGAATATCCAGTTCTAGTATATTTTTAATAAACTAATTATCTTGCAGATTACATGTCTTGAATAATGGGAAAATCATGACTTACCTGTTCAATATTATCCTGGTTTACTTTTTAATATCACCACATACTAACTGGGATAATACTCAGGCTTTCCTAAGTCCATGCCAAAGCGCCCATTAACTACTGTGTGCTGACAGTTCTGAGAAGAGGAGCAAATCCCCATGGAAGTGAATCAGTGTAACTCCATTAACTTGAATGGAGCTTTATTTTCTCACAGCAAGCAAGTAGCTCTTTCTCTTAGTGTCTGAATTAGTCCCACAGGTAAAGCTGCACCTTTCAATGATTTAAATCAACTCATTTTGTTTCGATGCAAAATTGACCATAAGGAAATGGTAAAGCTATGTCAACTTACATTGGGCTATGGACTGCAAAGACACAGAAGTCAGAGCGGAAATCCTCGGTTTTGAACAAAAAGCACTGTAAATTGTGCTTAAACTGTGTTGTTGGTACAAGTTTGTACAACTTTTCATCTTTAAGTTGTCAGTTCACTGCTTCCGGAAGAAGAAGCAATGGAGTGAAACTTTGATATTGTTTAACAAAGCAACCTGTGTGTGTGAGTAAGGGTGAGGTCTTGGCTTTCAAGTTGGTTCCTGGCATGCAAGTATATCCAGCAGCCTTTCCCAAGTCAGGGGATTGCTGCTGAATTTCCAGCCCTAATTTTGGAAGAGACATGACTGCCCCAGGGTTATTCTGTATATCTACCCTGATTATAGCAGTCATGTTTTAAGCTGGTAAAAGTGAGATGAGACCAAGGCTTGCTGAAACACTGTTAGCAACACAATTCTGCTTTTTGCTTATGCTGAAAAGAGATGACACAGCAGATTAGGTGCAACCTTCTCAAACTGAGCAGGTATAAAATCAATATATTGAAATAGCACAGGAGAATTTGGATCCCTGGCACAACTGGAGACTTCTGAAAGCTGAAGCAGCATTGTAAAGGGAGCATATTGCTTTAAACCAGAAGTTCTCATCTTCACATCTCACTTGCACGCTGAGTTTTCAGTGGTGTAAGTCAACACCTGAACTCAGTTCATTCATTTCTGCTCTTTCCAGCCTTCCATGTAGAGCCTGATGAGATCACTCTTTGTTTGCTTGTTATTATTTCTTGGTTTCTGCCTTTGACAATTTCATAAAACAATATTGAAATTAATGGATCAACCCAGAAGACAAAAATTTACGTATTTTAACAAGCTGAAAAAGCAAATAAATTTTATAGCTTGCTGTGACACCCACAGAATGGCTATTCTGGGACAAATGCTATGTTTCGCTTCAAGTTTGAGAATTTTTATGAAAATTTGGGTTGTGGGGTTTTTTTAATTGGCATTAAGGATGGTGGCAAGTGTGAAGATATTTGTTCTGGCTGGAAAATCAAAACATTCTGTTCTGAAGGGTGCTTTTTCTGACTGTTTGTTTACCTCAGCAGGAACAATTCAGCAGAAACGGGGCAAATTCACAAAACGTTTTCATGTTGCTGAATTCACGTTAATGCCAAAACAACAACAACACAAAAAAAGCATCTAGACTTTTCCCAGAGCTAATTCCAGACTATTACAGAAATTAGAGTGAAATGGTACTGATTAAGATGAGGGGAGGGGGGGTCACCCTAGCAGTAACTCTATCCAAGGCAATGGATTTACGTGAGAGCTGATTCTTGTCCCTTGGTCCTTATAAAGCCCATAGTCTACAGTGGCTCATTTTCAGAACATTCTTCTTCAGTGACATGAGGGTGGAATATTGCAGATAATAGCCCTCATGTTTATAAAGGATAAAAGAAGCAAGATTTACTCAGACAACAACATGCATCCTGGGCGATAGTGAGGCATGGACACAGGTGGGCAGTACGTTCACTGCACTCTGTAGCCACCTGTCAGGAGAGCAATGTCAGCATATGGCTGGTAGGGACATGTCTTTTGCTTCCTCTTCTTCCTCTCACTTCTTTTGTTCTTTTTGTGCATCTGGTACATCAAGTTCATCAATTATTATTTTCAACGTGCTGTTAACCCATGTCTTACGTGTTTCACCCTTCCATTTTGCCAACCTGTGGCAGCTCCGCTTCCCGTGCAAGCCATTTATGTTATCCAGGAGCCAAACTTCATACATGGGAGTGAGTGAGAGTACACCACTGTGAAAAGCCCATGGGTCTTTCAGATGGGGGCATATGCCCTTCCAAAGAGTGCACATGGTTCCAAGGGGGATGCAGAGGAATTAGCATTAAAATAATGTGTTGGTTATGGGAGCTAAAAACATACGCATAGCTGGAAAACACTCTCCCCCATAAACTGGAAAAATATCAGCTATTGTGGGCTATTTGCCAAGGATTCAAATTCTCATGAGCAAGCTCCTCTGAGCTCATTTGAAAATCCTCATGAACTCTGCTGCCATTCACCCATTAGATTCAGGATGAAAAGAAAACCTGGAAGCTGCTGAGAAACCAGAGGGCTGCCAGCCTTCCAGTTTCTGAGCGTGGGACTCAGCCGAGCTCTTCCCACCCCATGGAAAGTGGATGACATAACACTTGGGCCCATTCTGTCCACCCCTCCCGTGGTAAAAGCAGAGACAGGAATCAGTTTGCTTTTGTTTGCAAGCTTTCACAAGATCAAAGGGTTTAGGAGAAAAATAGATGTCTGCATCCATATTTGCATGTAAGCCCAGGTCCAAGGCTGCTCTCCAGTTCCAACGTGACAGTTTTCCACATTGTGGTCACAAAAACACACAGCCCATCTGGATGGTCTGATCATAGAATCATAGAATAGTTAGGGTTGGAAAGGACCTTAAGATCATCCAGTTCCAGCCCTCCTACCATGGGCAGGGACACCTCACACTAAACCATGCCATCCAAGGCTCTGTCCAACCTGGCCTTGAACACCGCCAAGGATGGAGCATTCACAACTTCCCTGGGCAACCCATTCCAGTGCCTCACCACCCTTACAGTAAAGAACTTCCTCCTTATATCCAATCTAAACTTCCCCTGTTTAAATTTTAACTCATTACCCCTTGTCCTATCACAACAGTCCCTAATGAAGAGGTCCTCCCCGGCACCCTTATAGGCCCCCTTCAGATACCATGTGGTGGGTTCAGTCCATTTCAAGGTCATTTGGCCCTTTTCTTCCTGTGTCTGGCTTTTGACAGAAGCTGGGGTGGGTAATGTACTAAAGAAGCTCATGAGTCATGAGGGTGAATGAAGTCAAACCCTTTTCCCAGCCCTCACTTCACAGTCAGAGTTGTGAGAGCTGGACTTGCTGTTCTGTAGAGATTGCTTCTGTCTGAATCACAGGGATGGGATCCTCCTTGTGTCCTGCAGTGTTATCACACAGCGGTCATTAAAAGGATTCTTTTGGGTTTTATGTATTTCACTTTGCTTGGGTGTCTTGCCATGAGCTTAATGCACCCACAGCCATCCTTATCTGTACCTGGAGATTGGGAAGCCTATAAGCCAATGAACATGAATATTACCAACTGTGTGCTCATGTGGGACTACCTGTAGGTAGACATGTTCATGTGTCAACTTTGGTGAACTGATTCAAGCATGCAGCAGTGGAGCAAAGGCTGTGCATTGCACAAGCTCCCTTAGGTGGGAGCTAGCGAAGGACCCCCCTGTCACAAAGTGCTTATTTGATTTCATTTTAGATAAGAACATTCCAAAGTTAAACCCCAAACCTTGATAGTAGTGATGGAAAAAATGAGACTGGTGTTTAATGCTCACTGCCATTCCTTTTATTAATTACCTTTTTTCCCACAAAGACATGGGCAAGATGTTTCTAAATTATTAATAAAATACCTTATCTGGGAAAGAGGGAGAACTCGGAAGCAAGGCTCAGCCTTGTGGCTTCCTTGCTGTGCAGCTGAGTAGCCAGCACCAGGACATGATTCAGAGACAGTCTGTGGGCATATTCATAGCTGTGCACAGCTGACAAAATAAAAGACCCTCAGCTATGGCAATAACCCATATAAAGCATCACCTTCCCCTCCCAGCAGCCAGGGGTGTCACTGATTTCCCCGAAGCCACAGACTGGAGTCCAGTGTCAACCCCATTTGTGGCAGCGGGACATGCAGGTGGCAGTAGCACATGACTGAGATGTGTTCATGAAGTCAGTCACCTCTAGTTTTCTCTTGTGCAGATTTGCACAACTCCAGCCACAAAAGTCAAATACACTGTGTGTTATCCCACGGTGCAGGATGAGACTGGGGACCTGGAGGCATGACTGGGGCTGTCTGGGTGACCCTGGCTGGGCCATCACTGTTGCTAGGAGAAAGCTGCTGAGGAAGGATCTGTAACATCTAGCATTCATTTTTTGGATGTCAGTTCCAAAAAATTGGGAAATTTGTCTTGTTTTGTTTAAAAGAAGCGTTCTTTTAAGTGATTGTTTTTGAAAGGCTGCTGATAAACCCCAACACTGACATCCAGGTTAATGGAGGAGGAGAGGTTTGCATGGGAGAGCCTGAGTTTTGGAAGAAACCCAGTAAAGATCAACCTGCTATAGCCACAAATCTCACACAGGCTTAGAGAACTATTTCAGGCTGCTATCTGCACAAAGGAGGTTTGATCTTTCAAAACTTGTTTTGTCAAAATCCTTTTGCAGTTTGCAAGGGGAAAAGCAGTGATTATTTCTGATGCAGATTGCTAGGGAGGCCACAAACATCTGCCACTGCTTTCCTTCCAGCATCCCAAAGCACTTGGAAAGGTAACTCAGGGAGAGGGATATTAGTGTTTTCTTTGCTGCTATTTCAGTGTATGGTTTGCAAATCTTAATTCTAGTGATGACATGATGATATTCAGATGGTCCAGTGATGTACAACCAGAACTGTGTGATCGGCAGCAGGGGTAGAAGAGCTGTTTGTGGGGCAGCTCTTGAGATGCCCTGCATTAGAAGTGCACCGAGTCACAGTGCCTTTCTGAACATGAGAAAGTTTAAAAAAGTGATTTAAAGCTAAGGGGCAGACTGGCTCATTCAGGGGGAACCCTGAATCTGCCCCCTCCCTGAGCCTGCTTTTAATATCTAATTATCAAGACTAATGACTGATTATGTGTCTCCAGTCTTTTCGACCTTTAATAATTTCTGTACCAACATGCTTTACTGCTTTCCGGGGGAAATGTTATCTGAAGTGTGAAATTAACCATTCTTTTGTTATGAACTCACCACTTGGCCATAGCTGCTAAATAGTTTCAAACCTGAAACATATTTGAACTGTTTCCAAGTTCATCTAGAGCGTGACCTTGTGTGTTTTAATAATTATAATTTTCTCAGTAAAGTACAACTCTAGAACCAGAGAAAAAGACGTTCAGACAGCTGCAGGGGTAGGGATGGCTGACTGTAATGATGAGCTTTACAAATATAGCAGGGGGAAAGCAATAAATCTCCAAAACCAAAGTGCCTTCTCATTTTAACCCTTAGTATACAAGTGTGCCCTGATGGTACAGATGAGCAGACCTTCCTGCAAGCTGCCCCATTACAGAGTAGATGGGAATGTGGAAGGATAATATGGGGGAGGAGGAGGAATAGGTATCAGGTTGAACTTTGTTTTCCCAGCAATCTTCTCCCGTTTCAGATTTTTATCTCCAGCATACTGGTGTAAATCAGCTGAAAGCAGCAGGATTTATCCCTGCTTTGCAGAGAAGTGAGCTGCCATCAGGCACACAGTCGCGGTATGCATGCACATGTGAGTAATCCCATTGGAATCAAGGACTTGAAAGAGAAGCGCGCACATGAGTAATGTTTTGTAGATACAAGGGCTGGAATCTGGGCCACATGGCTCAGGACAAAGAGACATGTCAGTTCTGCATAAATAACACAGTCATTCAGCTTCAAAACTTCAACCTACTTAGCAGGGGCAAAAGTCACTCTTTCCATCTCACATCTAGGAAAGCAAGGACCAAAGCAGCAGGGTGACCTTTGCTGCTGCATGGTGAGAGCTGGGATGATCCCACGTGTTGGGTGTGCCTGGTGCCCAGGGAGAGGTGGGTGCACAGCAGGCCTTTTGCCCAACACCTGCATGCTCTGATGGGGCAGGGAATGGGATCCTCACTATGCAAGCAAGTGCTGTGTTTTGTGCTGTGATCTTGCTTGGAAGAAAAGCCTGCTGTAAGTAACAGCCTTGCTGCAGGGGAATTTGGACTAGTGAGAGGAAATAGCCTGTTTCTCCTCCAAGCACTTTCCTCCTGTATAGCAACCACCTCCTAAAGCCTCAATGAAACAGGGTTAAAAAACAATAAAAGGAGAGAGCCAGTTCGACAGACCACCCAGGTCAGGGTGCACTTCAGGCACACATCACTCCATGCAATGTAAGGCTTCTTTTAGCCACTTCTGGGAGATTTTACCAGGAATACAACTAACACAACACTTGGCAAAGCAAAGAGTAATAGTGTGATTGTTCTGTCGGCTTCTCCCCTTCTTGACTAATATCGTGCTGAGCAGTGTTCGAGTTAGCGATCTGAAAGGCCTTTTCATTATTGTATCGAAAAGTCCTCTGACTGCAGATCTCTTAATCAAAGGACTTTTATGTAAAGTCACATTTTTTCCAAAACCAGAAAAGTTCAGGCTCAGAGCATAAACATTAGACTCATTATTTAGAAATAGCAAGGAAGTCCTTTGGGTTCTGGTATCAGATCAAAGCTAAAAAATTAAATTGCTTCAGAAAAAAATAAAAAATTAGTTCGTTTTGGGAATCAGCATATTTCTTGTTTGCTTTTTTATTATGCAGCTAAAAAAAGGCATAGTGAGATTCTGTCGGTGGTTTTCAAGTGTTTTCCAAAACTGGATGGATGCTGCATGCTAAGTACTTCCACAGTCTGTGGAGGCAGAAAATATTTTGTTGACATGACAATAAAAACATTCTGCAGACTTATCGAATTATTTTCTCCTTCACCATCCACAGCCACAAGAAAGCAGCATGATCACCACACTCATGTGGAATAGAAACCTGCACTCAGCTGACACTGCTTTTGAACTGAAGTGCTGGAGCCTGACCTGACACGTGGAGGAAGAGATTTTCACCCAAGCTGTGGGTGAGACTTGGGGAGTGGCCTCAGTTCAGCAATGTCCCCAGCCAAAACATGGCCTGACCACGCTGTCCCAAAGGAATCTCTCCTTTTGGGGCTGTTCAGTAGTAACTGGTTTACTAATGGGCAAAGATAATTAGCTTACTACTGCTAAGGGGTTAGTCCCACTACTCTGGTCACCAGTGCTATCCTATCTTCCACCAGTACTACTTATCCTCCTATCTTCTCCCTGCTTGTGGCCTGCACACACTTTTTTAGGCTATGCACACACAAGCGATGGAATTGGCTTTTGGTACAGGACTAGCATGGAGATGTGGGGAAGGGGGAGAGCCATGTCACACAGATAAGCCACTACCAAGACAGGTGCTTTCTCCATCCAAGAAAAATCCCACCCTGGAAACCACTGCTCCTGACAGTGGTTCTCACCCTTATGATGGTGTTGAATCCATGGCCCTGTGGCACCTCAGAAGATGGGGAAAGAAGTGTAGAGACAAGACTGATAAATTGAGATGCTTTTTTCTTACCATTTCCTTCCTGATTATTTTTTTCCTCTAACATCAATTACCTGTGTTCTCACAAGGCAAACATGACCAACCTTCATTCCTGCTGATTTCTGTGGACTTCGCAAGTGCCTCAGAGAGGTGGGACTCTCAAGAAGTACCGAAGGGAGCAGGCTGCCAAGGGCTGAGGAATGGCAGAAATGCCCACATGTTTTGTGTTTGTGACACCGCCACTGATGGGAATCATTTAATCACACAGCGAGACTGGTTCATAATACCTTTACACCAGTCCTTAAGATGTTTCCCTTATCTCTGACTTTCTGTGGTCTGCTAGGTTTTCCCTGCCCAGTTCCTCTGTCATCTAGAAATGGCTTTAAACGCTTATTCCTTAGGAAATGTGAGTTGTCTCCGTGACTCAGCCACACTTTTCCTGCTTGGCTGTCATATGGCATTTCATCTTTTCACTTCTCAGGTCCCCATCTGTACAAAGAGGTTAATAGCCAGACGAAAACAAGCGTAGCAGGGCCAGCTACACACAGATCCCCAAGTGTTGAGGGGCCATATAATTTCTTAAACGAATCAGTCACATGATACTCTTTTCTTGTTTTTTCCACCCTCCTTTACTGGGTAATTGAAACTTCATAGACATCAGGAATCTGAACCATGCATAGCAGTTATTTATATACAAATAGCCTTTTCTCTGCAAATCGAGGTTCTTGTAGGGAAGAAAGTCCTTCTGTGAACACTGGGGTGAACAAGCACCTGTTTCCACAAGTGTTACAATTCCCACAACTGGCATGAACAGTTGATATTCAGGGTATAAAAGCAAATTTTCCATCTCTGCGTTGCAACATAAGCTATGTTGTCCCCAACCAAACCTCAACCAGAAAATACATAGAGCTTTCCAAATGACCGTCCCCTGCTCCCTCTAATAAGGTCTGCTTTCACCTAGCCTAACTTCTGCCCAAGTTTTTGCAGTGAGCATTTCCTATGGGCTTGCCACTTGAAGACCTGCAACTAGTCCCCTAGACTCGAAGGTCTCCAACTAGGAGGAGATAGGAGGCCCAAGAAAGCAGGTGGATGAGCTTGGTCCTCCAGATCTTATCAAACATGAGACACATAGCTTTCAGACTCAGCACCATGCCAATGGAAAGGCAAGAGGATTTAATTCCTCTGCTAAGGCAAGAGGATGTAATTTGACCTTGTAAGTTCAGTAACATGGGAACCAATTACATGGAGATTCAAGCTTCAGCAAGTAAGACTGCATTCTGGTGTTATCTGTTCTCGGCTGCTCAACACTTAGCAAAGTTTAGGATTGAGCTGATGCTGAATTGTCAGCAGTACCGAATCCTCTGGAATTCATGCTTTGTCTTCAGTGAGGAACAGCAATATATATAAATGTCTTCTGGCAGCCACTTCCATGCTCCCATTAAGCCCCTGACCCACTATTTGAGAAACAGCTACTTGAGAAAGCAAACGATAAATCAGTGTACAATAAAAAGATGACTCAAAGCTCTTTCTCAAGGCAAGGAATCAGAGGACAACGGAGTCCAAGCTTTCATGTTAGTTTAGTAAAATTGTGTGATTTTGTATATGAAGCACAGCAAAAGAGAAAGGCAAGCTCTCCTGAAGGCATTGCTGGGCAAGGTTAAGGGAGAGGCTGGGGGAAAGAACGTTGCTCAAGGAGGTAGCAGTGGTTCTTTCTCAGATGTCTCCCCGACTACACGCAACACAGTCTGACGGAGCTCACTGATCCCACCATGAGATCACTTTCTTCCACAAGGATATTGTGTTAAAGATACTTGAACACAGCAAGCTGGTGCTGGAAGCCAAGCAAGCAGCCAGCAAAATAGCTGAGGGAGCCCCACACAGGCACCGCCACCCTACCACGTGGATCTGGCTGTGGAGCCCTGATCTCCAACTACCCCTGTACCCCACTCAAGTGATAACACAGCATCTCCCCCATGCTGCTGCCTTCATATCATCCCAGAAAAGCCATTTTCAAGGAAATGGGAATAACACCAACACAAATTGCTCGTGTCTGAATTGCTCATGGACCTTCAGATATCATTAGTGTCGGAAGAACAGTTTGTTTGTGGCCAAAATCACTGACCCTTCACTGGGAAAGGGAAGGGTCAGCAGTAAAGAGATATTATTATGTGTTTAAAGGAAACATTCATCCAGACACCTATTTTTCTTTCTGTAATGGAGTAAATTGTCCATAGCTGCAAAATGAAATGCGGTGATTTGCTTCAGAGCAGAACACAGAATTAATGTTAGTTCATTGTAGTTAGAAATTTCAGAGTTCAAGGGGTAGAAATATTGTTTTAAAAAAATAAATACTGTAAAATTTTATAACCTTATACTTAACTGTTTTAGTCTGTAAAGATGGGGAAAAAAGGACATTATGAGCCTTTGAGGAGCACATGGGAGTCTAAGACCCAGGGAGACACCTGGTTATCTGAAACTGTTAAGTGGTCACCTTTATCTTTTAAACTCTTCCCTGCCTGTGTTTTGCTGGGTGGCAGAGATGCTCCACTTGCTTTTCAAGCCCAGGCTTTACTCTTCAGTCCTCCACTTGTTCCCTGCACACCTTGAGTCCTGGCCATCATTTTTTCCCCTCTGTCTAGAGCCCCTTTGAGCAGTTTTCATATGTCTCTGGGCTACAGTCTCTCTCTGTTTCATATCTGAACATATCCCTTCCCTTCCATATCTACACTTCTAGAGTATCTCTTCTGGTATTACTTACTCCTAATAACTTTATAATTATATTGTGGAGCCCTGTCAGGCTCCTGGGAACAAAGCTTGTATGAAGGATGCTATACAAAATGGACCTCTGTCAGAGGGGAATTTGCTCTGTGACAGAGACAAGGAAATTGTTTGCTCATTACTCTTATCTAGAACAAATTGCACATAATAACCTTTAATATTTTCTATTAGATCTTGTTCCTCAGACAGACATGATTTTTCAGAAAATTAATCTGCATTTAACTGAATCATCTCAGTATATCTGAGTCCCCAAAATGAGACACTTAAATGTGCATTAAAAAAGAAACAAACGACTACTTCACTGAATGTGGCCCTTGTTTCACCGCCCTTGACACAGGCTTAAAAACTCAAAACTGTTGTATTGACTTAAGATAAATGCTGCAAGACCATAAGCAATCCATTGTTCTTATGGTACCCAATAATCTAGTCTTTTTATTTAAATATGATAGTAAGTAATCCCAGAGCCAATGAAAGCATGGAACCAGCTAGGTGCTACGTTCCACAAATACTATATTGCATGGAAGAGTTTAACTCCTTATCTGAAAAACAGTTGGCTGTGACCGCATTAACAATTATATTATCAGTTTTACTTGGCAACATTTATGTGTCAAAATGTATCATGAGTTTCACAGCTTAGTTCCAGAAATAGGCTGTGATCTGGATGACATCACAGCTCTCCGTAATACCCTTTTTTTGCTTTTCTTCCTTCCACAAACACTTGTACTCCCAGTCCTCTACTGAACCCGCTCAGGCTGTTAAGACAAAATGAGCTCTTCCCACCTTCAGCTCTATGGCAAGTCAGAGAGGAGGGTTGAAAAGTTTACCAAAACAGCACGTTTTGCTCCTGAAGGACAGAAGTCTTTGTGGCTCTTCTATGGTAGAGCAGGAAAAACACAGAGACTGTATTAAAACCATAAGCATTGTGCAATGAAGAGACACCAAAGGCTGACGATGACTGAATGAGGCTGTCAGTTTGCTGCATGATGTAAAAGGGTAAGAATGTGTTATGATTGGGAGGCATAACTCCCTTACTCAAACAACATCCCTGGATGAGCTGTGCAGATAGCTTAGCCTGGAGCATGGAGGAGAGGTAGTACAGTGAAAGATTACGAAAAGCCAGGAGTGGGCAGAACTGAAAGTCTCCTCTCAGAAGCCTAACTGGGATGCAATAAATAGTAAGCAGCTGGGTTCAAATGAAGCAGTAGAAAGTGGCATTGTGAAACTGCATTGCAAAATTCAATTAAGTGAAGTGGCAAATAGCTACGTAACTGTCTGTTGTGTTCAATTAAGTGAAGTGGCAAATAGCTACGTAACTGTCTGTTGTGTTGGGGCAGGGAGTCTGGGTGCCATTTTGATGATTCATGACCAAGTATTACAGTCTTTTCAATTTTTTCACAAATGTATACCAGGAAAAAAATAAATAATTCTGTAATTTTGTTTATAGCATTCAAAGAAGAGGAGATAAGGCATTCTGCTTTCTGTATGTTAATCTTTTCCCTCAAAAAAAGCAATGAAGGATGGAGTATAATTAAAAATATGTAATAAATTGCCATGGCCAACTCAGCATCTCCATCATCTAAGTCACAGACTATAACATTTTCCTTTATTTTGAAGGTCCAGTTTCCTGGATCTCTGCATAACTGAGTGTTATGTTCAAAATCTAGAAAAACATCCTGGAAGTTATAAACTGAGGCAAACAAGCAAACAAAAAATAATCCATCACTGAATTGAAAAGCTGTCTCGGGAACCATTCAGGAAAACTTAAACAACTAACCTACATTTTGAAATGGAGCATTTGGACCACATTAAACTCTGGGGCAGTGTTAGCCATTCCAGCTTTGATGTAATTTACTTTGGAAAAGAGTTAAGCAACAGTGAAGTTAAAGTAGTTCGGTCAGAAGCTGAAGGGAAGCTTTATAATGTACTTTAAGGTCTTCAGGGTTTTTTGGAAACTCCTGTGAGCTTCATGCAAACAGCTCTTCTGAGTATTGGGGGTGTTGTTATCAATTCCTACAGAGGTTTGGAAATGGCACAAAGCCCAAAATAAAGGTATAATTAAGACTTTCTTGCTGGTTTTCTGTTTTATTTTTCATTTCCATTTCCTTCTTTTTTTCCCCCCAAACCCAGAGGCAAAATCAAAAATAAATAAATAAAGGGGAAAGAAAAAAAAAAAGGGAAATTGCAGAACAAACAAGATGGCAAAATAACAAAACTATTTTTCAATAAGCTGGGAATTTGCTTCAGTATGCAGCTCTTGGAGGAGAGGCAGTTTCTGTGAGCTGGCCAGATTCCCTGTTGCAGACATATGGACACCTGGAAAAAAAGACAAAAGAAAGTTTTATTCTTGCATAATCCTGATTTTTGTAAGAAGCAGAAGTACTCCTTATTAAGGAAAGATTGAAAGATTACAGAACCCATAAACTGAAGCTTTTATTGGTTAAATGATAAAGAGGTATAAACCTGGGAGCTTTACTCGCCCTACAAATGTAGGATAACTCCATTAAGACTGATGGTGCTACAGAGTTAGTAAGCTGGTTTTGAGAGGATAGTCCAGCTGGTGAAAATAAAATACACTGAAAATAACGCAGTGGAGATAGGGAGGGAAAAGAGGGGGAAATGTTATAAAGAATATCTTTATTTGAATTAAATTCTTGTTGATCTTTAATGAATTGTTTCCTGCGGGAAGAGAGGAGTAGAAACTGTTAATGGGAAGAAAAATACTTGTTGAAGATTTAGAAGATATTTTCCATAGTCCCAGCCTTGAGGCTGAATGGGAACAGAGCTGGACTCACCCAACGGAAAATACAAGATTTGTGAGGAACCCTACAAAATCTAAAAAAGAAGAGAGAAGCAAAGGTCTGTTTCACTGAGACTAAGCAAGGAATAGAGGAGGATTGGAAGCTGAATGCTGTTCGTGTCTTCAATTTTTTTCAAACCTAAGCTATGTAAAGCTTCTTAGCCCTGTGACAATTTTGCTGGTCTTTCTAAACCTCAATTGGTTAGTTATGTATTCTCTATCATGATTATTTATTTTAATCTAGTAAATGGAGGCTCGGACTAGCTGTGAAGGTGATGGGAGGGAGCTCTGGAACACTACAGCATCTTGTGGAGAGGTGATACAGAGCATATTCAGTGGCATGATGTTGTGGGGGTCCAAGAGAGGCTGGGCAAGGGGAAAAGGTAGCACTTGATGCAGTTTATCCTGAGCTCTTTTTTAGTAGGAGATGACCTGAATTACGCCTAAATATTGGCAATTGTCCTCAGCTGCTTTACAGGGTTCTCTGGTAGCTCTGGGCACTCTTCCTGGGGACATCTGTGGTGAAAAAGCGAAAGCAAAATAGCCAGCCTGCTTCATCAAATGTTCTCTGAGCTATGTGTGCTATTAAATGCATTTATTTTCTTAGTAATCTTTTGTTGCTGGTTTCCAATGAGGCACCTCACAGAAATCTCCCATTATTCAGGAGGTCTGGAAACAGACATTCAGTCCTGCCTGTGACTTTAACAGCAGTTGGATTTCTAGAAAGAAGTGGGAGAGTGGGGAAATCTCAAGTCTTCTTAATGCACCAAAAAGGAAAGAGGGTATTTCCTTCCCTTGCCTTGCAGATTTTCTGTAAAATAGGGTAGCTCTCTTTTGGGCAAAGTATGTGCTAATGTGTATGGAATTGCATCACTCAACTAGATTTCATCCACCACTTGTGACATTCATTTTTTAAGGGAAATGTGTTTTGCCAACAGGACTTACAGCAGTAATATTACCAATACTAATTTTCGTACTCCATAAGCTGCAACCACATCAACTTAAACAGCAAAGTAGCTATTACAAGGAGGTATGTGATTATCTAAAGGCAATATACATGTTGCAGGTGTTTTATTGGAGTACTTCAGAGGCACTTTCTCATTAAGGGCTGACACAGATGTGGTTGTAAGTTTTAGAATTCATATTGGGTTACCAAACCTCTTAACATGTGCTTGCCAGGAGGCGTTAAAAATACTACCATCCCCCTCATAAAGCACTTGGATAGGCTGTGTGTATATGTCAGTGTAAGTACAGTTCCTGGGGTGCTGTCTGTGTGCTCCTGCATCAGGATTTAGACTGCTTGTACCCTTTTATAAAGACTTGTAGAGCATGTTTCTTAAGTCACCACCAGCCTGTGTCACAAGTTCATCAGAGTACTCCTTAGCCTCTGGGATGACCAAGTCTCTGGCGCTGGTTAGGATGGGGAATGCAACTACCTAAATGGCATCTTTGAGCACTGGGCCTTGTTTCCCATATATGGCCTAAGAATAAAAACAGAATCTACTAGAAAAATGTATTTCTCTTTGCAGTTAGAAACAAATATTTTTATGATATCTCCCACAAAGGAAGGTGAAGGCAAAAATACTGAATGATCTACACCACCAAATAATGGGACTTCTTAGGTATCTTCTTCCCACTGGCACACTGGTAACAGGTGTTGTGGGAACGGGTAGGACTTTCAGTCCCTAGGTCTAGAATTCATTTGGCCACAAGATAAAGATAGAGCTGAACCTATTCATAATCTGACTATAGTGAAAAAGAAGGAAGCGGAGCAGAGTGAGATCTGTCCCCTCTCAGGAGGACCTGTCACACTCGGCTAAACTTGATGGAAGACCTGGTCTTACTAAATCACTAATTTGAATAGAAACATGGTGGTGGACATTAATGCAGAAGAGCAAAAAGGATGTTTCTGGCCACCTAGTCACCAAGGTTTGCTTCCCTCCATGTCACTAGTGTAGTAGGGCGCCTCTGGCCCATGGATCCCTCCCATACTGGATGGCGTCTTCATACCAGAAGCAGAGCTGTAGGGGACAAGTAGCAGCACTCACAATCTGTCATGAACATCGCATTTATGCAGTCACATACATCCTGTCCTTGGATGTCGCAAGTCAATATGTGTCAAGAAAATGCATTTGTCAAACGTACCTGCTGACTTTTCTGAACAAGTTGCACAGATGCTCACCTCTCCTTTCTAAAAAAAAGGATTGTGTTGCAGCCAGGATTGCTATAGGAGCTCAGGAACAAATAAATGTGTGGCTCAACTCCAAGGGGTTTTCCTGCTTGTTTCCTCACAATTGACAAAGAAGCCAATGTTGTTTAAGAGTAAGGCAGGATGACAAATCCATGCATGTGCTCTACTTTGTAGCTGTCTGAGCCTGCTGCTGCAGAGTTTTCTTAAGAATGACAGCATTATTATATATTTCCTGGCAGAGACAGTCTAAACTGATGCCCATTTTCTTCGTTCTGTCCTGGGAACTGCAACCCAGGATGTATTAAAACAGGAAATACCATCTAAAATGTTGAAAAAGCTAGTTGACAAGAAAAAAAAAAAAATTCAAATCTTACCAGTAGACAGATTTCTGTTGTAGTTTCATAAATGGATGTAAAACTGAAATAATCTTAGCAGAGCAATTGTGTACTGTTACACCATGTTGTATCCCAAATTATTTCATTCAGTGACATTCCTTGGCACTTCTACCAGCATGAAATAGTTGAGTGCAGATTGATCTTACAGCAGTTTGAAATACATGTCCATCAGTGGAAACCTTAGCCAATTGGAAAAAACACAGGCAGGTGCCCATCAAACATTCACAGCATGGACTTGATCTTTGTCAGGATTTTCCTAACACCTAATGACAAATTAACCTAGTCCATTAACCTGCAGGGCTTTTATGCAAAGGAAACCAAGCTCCATCAGAGAGGGATCCCATGCAGTTTGTCAGAACCAGAACTTCTCTGCTTCATTTGCTGCTCTTGTGTGTCTGAAATTTCCCATGTCTAGGGAGTCAGGCTTGAAAGTTAATCTGGAAAGGCTACAAGGATTTTGCTGTGGAAGCTGCTACTGTGAAGTTATGATCTGATAAGAGGGAGAGACAAACCAGAGTTGGTTAACAGCTGTCTTACTCCTCCTGCTTCTGCCACTTACCTTTGGCTGCCCTTCTCCCAGACCCTGTGTTAGGATGGAGAATATGGATTTGCAATTGCACAGAAACTCCTTGTAACCTCTGACATGATTACCATCTTCTCATATCTTAGAAGCCTACTTAAATTACAATAAAACACTCCAAAAGTACCCCTTCTTCCTCCTGTTTCCTGTCAATAGAACTACACTCTCGTAGCAACTGCGGGATTATTAACTACCCGCATGTCAAACAATTCCTGCTGGAAAATCCATGGGTGAATGAGAAACAGCAGTGCTGAAAAAGCTAGAGAAGAGTTTGCACCTAGAAATGCAAACCTAGAAGGTGTGACGGCATCATCCTTGAATTTTGATGGTGAAGAGTGGAGTATGTCCTTGGAAGTTTATGTGGAACGGATCCATCGAGATATAGTCATGGGCAACCTGCTTTAGGTGATCCTGCTTGAGCAGGTGGGTTGGGCAAGATGACCTCCAGAGGTCTCTTCCAACCTTAAACATTCTGTGATGTTGTGAACCTACTGATGAACTTTGTTTCATCCAATCTATGTAATATCTCACTCCCTTAGATACCCATTTTATATGTTAGAAGTAAAAAGAACTCACACACCTTCTGCTGAGACTTGCCTCACATACATCTTGTGGTGAGACAGACCAGTAAATCTGATGTCACTCATTTGGCCCGTATCGTTGGTTTGAGGGAGAGGGTTTGAGGGGAGATGAGGGACTGGGGACTGGAATACCTTTTCTATTTTGCTTCCTGGGGTTAAATATCTTATATAGTTTTCTCTAATTTTAAACTGGCAATTTTCCCATCGACACACTGGGTGGTAACATGGCCCCACTGAATTCCTACTCCCTCTTGGGCTCAGTGGTGCCAGAATTTCAGCCAGCGACTTCTGTCACATTGCCCTAGGTCAGCTCTAATATTTAGGTCCTTTAAAAATGACATGTTGGTCCCCTGAAGCTCCTCTTCCCACTGAAATAACTGATTAGGAATATCTAGTCTTTGGCTCTTGGAAAACTTCTATCTGTATTCAGAGGGATGTGTATTCTAACGACTGAAGATTTTGTTAGATGATCTGAGTTATGACTCACTCGATGTCATTTCAACTATGGAGTTCTCTAACTCCTTGATTAAAAATGTCTTATCTGTAGGCATCTAGTCACCATCTGAAGACTTTAGGAGACAGACAGATAAAAAACACTCCTTCATCCCTTTACTGTAATTTTTTTCTTAGACTCCATTCTGTTATGTCCTCTTTACAACCTGTCAGTGCATACAGTAATGGGAGAATATAAAATATATGGAGAGTTTATTAATCTAGAACCAAAATTAATTATATCCCTCAAAATTAGAGGCATATGAAATTTCTCAGTACAAATTAGAATGTTTTTTAATTTGGGAAGAGAAAGTCAGTAGGGTCTATTTGGAAAATAAACAAATGTGTTTGTTTTCACATTGCTGAGATTTTGACTTTGTTTTGCAGTTATCGAAACATGTCAATCAGCTCAGAGCCTAATGAGAATTCCACCCACCAAAACCAAATTATGTTTATAATGAGTAGAAATGGTTGAAAACTCTGAATTTTGAGTGCTTGATTAAAGCATGTTGATTACTTACTTTTTCAAAAAGAAAAGAACAGATTCTGATGTAAATATTGTCAAAGGCTCTTTTCCATATAAATTTTCTGTGTAATTAACAAAATATTCGTTGGTATTATTCATTTTTTAAATAAAGAGGTCTTCACAAAACCTGTGGCTCATCCTAAGGTATAGTTTATGCACATATAACACTCAGGGAATGAAATCAGACAGTCTAGCTTATGAGTATAAAAAAAGAGTTTACCTTTGCAATAATGCTTTGTCTTCATTAGAGGAAAAATTGAAGCTAATTTATAAATCAAACTAGTCATCGAAATAAGAAATCCTTGGAGACAACAAAAAACTTTTACTTCGAGATGAGTTAGTTGTAACTAGTACACCTATTCAGTCTTCACTAGCAGTTGAATATTTTGGAGTAAAAAGTTTTTTCCTCCTGTTAAAATACATGCTAAGATCAAGAGGAAGATACAGAGAGAGGTCAGCAAGGATCAATCTTTAAGAGCAACAGCTTGCTCATTAGTGAATGCAGTAGACTTATTACCACAGAAAGAGTAAAATCTAGCGATTGTATCTAAGAAGTATGAATGTTTTCCTTGTCAAATGTCATTCTCTTTAGAATTTGGCAAAAGTAACTTAATGTAACATTTTTTCATGTGAAATTCAGCTGGGCTGTGACTTTGTAATCTTTTTCTCATGACGGTAGTATAATTTGACATATCAACTGTATATTTATAATGGAAATAAACTTCATTATGACTCCCCAAAGGGATCTGATCTAAATCTCACCGAAAGAAAAATGGAAAGACTCCCATTGACTTCTCTGATCTTCGGTCAAACTATTGTAGCTATAGAGTTCTCTTGCTTTCCCACTTTATGCTTTGCACCCTGAAACCACATATATTATAAATCTGTTTGCTCAAGTCATCTCTTGTTTTGTTCCCATTGTTTTACAGCATGTTATAGGTGCACTTGCAATGTAAAGCTGAACAATTACCATATTTTTTCAGTGTTATTATCTTGGCAGCAGAGAGTACAAGTATGACAGTGTTATAATCTCAAGCTTACATTAGGTCGCATAGAGCAAATTTTGCAGGAAGGTAACTCTGCTGACTCCTATATCATTACAATCAGTTACAGGGGAGCAGAATTTGGCCCCATTTCTGCAAAATAACTGTGGCTTTCCTTAGCAGTCTGATCATGTCATAATTCACTTTAATGCTCATGTATACTAGCCCAAGGGCTTATATAATTATTAAACCTGTCTCATCATGAAAGATGGATAAATCACACCTGAATACAAGAGTAGGAACTTGTTGTTTTGTTTAGATTTTAAACATTTTAAAATCATTATTAAATGAGCAAATTACGTATGCCCTGCAGTAGAGGATACTTCTTACTGTTACTGAAATAGATTTTGAAGAGTACAATTTTATTAGAAGGAAACATTGATTAACAGGGTTGTAATGAGTTTATCTGAACATAAGTCAAGGAGTAAAAAACAAAGATAAACTCATTGGGCATAAACTACCGTCCAGTTGGATATTAGAATATTTCACAAATCAATTAATACTTTAACCTAAGCCACAATATATCATATTCATGAGGGACTCTAATTATGCAAGCATCTGTCAGGAGTGTTATTTACAGAAGGGTTTCTGAATAACCCAGACAATCATTTCTAGTTAAGATAAAGTCCCAGAAGGTGGGCCTCCCCTGACTCGAGAAGCAGAGATTTCCACTTAGCTGTGTCTGCAATACACAAGGAAGTAACAAAAAAATCAAATATTCTATGAAAGCAAATGTCAGGGAGACAAAACTATCTACAGTCTGATTTAAACACTAAGGAAGTGAGCAAAAAGGATCACTTTAACTTCCATAGCCTTATATCAAGGTCTTCTGATGTATGCAAATGGAAGTATTAAAACCATGGATTGTGGTAGAACAAAGAGAAGCTCTTGCAGACATGGGATGATACAATATATCTTATTAAGAAAATATGCCATGTTGAAGGAAAAGCATTCAGATGTATTGAGCAGCTGTTTTCAATCACTCCATAGTCAGAGTTAATTGCACAGCTCCTTCCCTACATCAGTTACGGATACATTAAGATCCTTGCTGTTAGCAGGTATATATTTAACTTTTTGATCCTTTTCCGATTCATTTAATACTTGTGCAGATAACTCTTACAAACACCATGACTATTTTATGTTGTAGGAACAGTAAGGAGTAGGAACATGGGGCTGTAAAAGGCAATTTCTTTCTTTTCCTTATATTTTATTTTAATGATGTTAGTTTTCTTTCTTCTACAGCCAAATCAGCAGCATTTGTAATAAGATAGATACTAAATTCCTGCATTTTTCAGGGCCAGTTCCACTTCTCTGGTCACTGTTATAGCCAACCACCTGTATAGTTACAGCATTCTCCCTCCTCATAATGAACACATGATAATTAGATCTGTTTAACCTGCTGAGAGAAAAAGGACAAGACAAGGGCTGAATGTTAACAGCCTGCCTTCTCTGTCTCAGGAAAAAACAAGTTTTGAGCTGCCATGTCCACTCACGCAAATTCTGCTACTCACTTGCTTTGACACCAGCTGCCACTGGCACTCTTTCAGATAGAACCGAGATCTACAGCTTTTCTTTTCCACTCACCATGATGGTAGATGCCATACGCAAAAGACTTTGGGATTTATGGTTATTGTAAAAGTCCTCCTCTGTTGTAAGACTTGTGCAAGCAAAAGTGCATAAAAGCTGAGGAGGCCACAAACTTTCCACTACTTACTGTGCTGATTCAGTTATTTGTGTAAGTCATGCTCTTCTATTTATCTTTTCTGATTCTAGGGAAGACCTATCCTTGTGACAATGGAAATATGAGGAGCTGGTACCTCCATTCTGAGATCCCTACTACTCTAGTGACATGTATCTGGTGACATGACATCTATCATTTTCTCTGAATGCCACCCTGAATCATACTCCAGGGGGAACAAAACACGGCTCAGTCCTGTCATCTGATAAATCTTTTTCTGTCATTATAGTCACTTGCCATGGTTGGTCAACCTTAATCCTTACCTTTTGTCAGAAGTTAGACCTTTTGGAGTAAAACCTTCAAGTGTATCTTATGAAGTAAGCCCAAGATCATTAGGATTTGTAGGAAAGCAATGGGAAATTTCAGTCTGAAGATCAGCAAAGCTTCTGCCATAAACTTTGAGGTTGGTAGCGAGTTATTTGTCCCACTGAAGTATTTAAATCAAGTTTGCAAAATCATGGTTGCAACTGTGGATCATGCAAGTATCAAAGGAAAGTATGGATTAAAGAGAGAAAACTAGTAAGATAATGTATCCTTTGTGCAGTGAGGTTATATATTTAACAGATCTCTAATGAGTCACTTAATAACATACCAGATGCCAGAGACTTTACAGAAAAACAGAATTACTTAGATGTTAGCAGGCATTCCTCCTGGCTGACCATACATAGCTAGCATATGAGATGTTACTTCTGCCACAATAGTTCAAGATTTGTGTTCTCTCTTTTCAGTGTTTTTATTGTGGATCTGTGTAATTGTTCTGTCTCTGTTTGCCATGCAATAAAGAGACATTCATGTTCCATGAAATCACAAGCCAAGGACAAAGCCATGCCATTTCACTCCAGCTATAAATAGGGGAGCTTTTAGTGAACCTCCCTTTCCCGATCATCAGGTTTTGTGCTCTACAGGGATTGTGACTGAAGCTGAGGAGGACAAAAATTGTTTCCTCAGAACTAATCACATTAAGAATTTCCAGCCTGGATGCCAGGAGGGTGATGAGTAAGAGCTAAACCACCTTGATGGATCTTGAAGTTCGCTGGAATTTCCCTTGCCTTGAAAATGGAGCCCAGCCATGATAAGAAGTGGCACAGCTTGCTTCACTGATGGACCTTCAAAGAGATTCCTCCTTCAAGGTATATCAGACGTGAGAGTCAAAGGAGTAGGGAGGTATTGGGGCTTTATTGAGGCAGAAATCAAAATTTTCTATTTTATCTGTCATCATTGAGCCAACAAAGCTGTAAGAGCTGCACTGCTAACACAGCTCTGTCAGGCTATTTGCAAGAAAGACTGGGGCTGAAGCCACCCACTCCATCTCCTACTACCCTCCCTCTAAAAGTCTCTGGATCAAAATGGTTTGTGAAGCAGCTGCCCCAAAATCTCCATCAACACCTGGCCTTTTTTTTTCCTTAGCCCAGCACTTTTAGGAGCCTATACAAATCTTAGTGCATGGCTAAACATTTGCTATGACCTTACTGAGAAACTGAACTTCCAGGAAAGCTGTGATTTGTTTGCAATTTTTTGAACATCTTTTTTTAAATTTTTGTATATCTTCATGAACCACAGAGCATTAAAAATTAATTAATTTGGTGTTGTTTTTGATGAGCTTAAGTGGCTCACAGAAATGGTCGGGGAAAAGAAGCAAACTTTTTGTCCTTCTGAGGTCCACTTTGTCAGTAATTTGGCTTTTCTTCAGTAACTGATGTTAATTTTCCAGCACATTTATAAGGCACTTCCAGCAGACATTTCAGTGCTTGCAAACATTTTGCAAACAGACCAGCACCCCACGTGTGCAGTGACTGCTGGACTATAGGATGGCTTCATAGTTAAATCCACTGGAAGTTCAAAACCTGCAGGGATTTAATGTATGAGCCTGCATAAAATACTTAATCCCTTTTCACCTCAGGCTGCAACTATGCTGAACCCCCAACACGCTAAAGCTTTTCTCTGACCAGTCTGTAAGATCCTCACAGACACATCTAGATTTCCAGTCAAGTCTGGGGACATGTGCTGAATCCAAGGGATAAATCCGGACTCGCCATCACTCGCCTCCCAACTGCTGCCCTTCCTGGCATGTGATCCCAATTCACAGGAGCTGACCTTGATTTCTCCAAGTGCAGCAGTAGCTCTGTCCTCTGCTCTCAGCTAGAGATCTTTTTACCCTCACTCAGGTCATTCCTCAGGACTTTGCTGAAATAAATTCCCCTTCAGTTATTGTTTGAGCTGCATGGGTTTCCATGCTTATTAAGCTTTCTATTTTACAACTTGCAGGTGACCTTGTCTTTCTGATTTAAAATGTGATCTAGATGTAGGGCCAGTCTCATTTTTGCATGGTTTTACCATGAGATTATGAAAACTACTAACGGAATAGAAATGATGTTAAACAAAATATGAAAATTTATCTACTCCCATGTCAGCACAACCTTTTAAAGAGGGCCTAAGAAACCGCAGATGTTTTTTATATGAAAGATTAGTACATTTACTGCAAAGAAAATCACACAAAATATGCTTGCGTTTCAAAATAACTGACCTTTGAGCACCTCATCCAGTGGTTGCATACATGAAAGCAGGGAAAGGTGTATTATCTTCCTTGGCTTGACTGAGATGTTAATAGGCATCTGGTTAATGATCCGGCACACTTGCACTGGTACTCCAAGCTTATCAGGGCTGGATGCTGTTTAAAAAACAGGTCTGTGGAAGAAGAAAGATTCCCAAATTTGTCTAGTATCTTTCCAAGTGCATTCATGTATCCATTCAAATTCTGGCATCCTCTTCTCAAAAGTTTTCAGGAAGAAAAATGGAAACAATATTTTTTTCCTGGTGAAAGGAAATCCAAACTAGACAGATCCCATCCACTCTCCATGCTTTAGCTGTTTTCTTACCTGGTTGAGTAACAACTCTGTTATAAGTAGATCCCTTGATTGTGTTTTATTTGTGTTGTAGGTGAACCCTCATTGCAAAAAAAAAGAGCATGACTTATGTGAATCATCACCTTAAGTACTTTAGTGGTTTAATATTTCCAAGTTGCTTTGGACCAAAGGTGTGAGGATCTAATTAGGTCTTAAATTTTAGAGACTGAGTCTACTGGCTGGAGGAAGTATCTACTTCTTGTATCCTAAGCAATCAAAAGGAGTGGAACAATAGGAGTGGTGATAAGCACTTGCCAGGAATGCTGGCAAGGGTAATATCTACCTAATAGGATTAGTATGATGAATACCTTTATAGTGTAAAGATAAATAAAAAGATGCTGATACCATTAGAGGGGTGGATGGATGGATAGATAAATGGATGGATGGATGGATAGATAGGTAGATAGATAGATAGATAGATAGATAGATAGATAGATAGATAGATAGATAGATAGATAGATAGATAGATAGATTTTAAGACAGTCAGTGTGGTTGGAACTGGAATTTGGACTCTTCCTGGCTGTCTGCACATTTAATCTTACATTGCCAAGTGGTTCATGGTCCTGTGTAAAAGGAGTTTTACCAGCTTTTGTATCCTGTACATTCATTCTACCTCCTTCCCAGTTCATCACCTCAGCTGACGCAACGACAAGCACCATCTGCCCTACCTGAAATTAAAATAAACAATTCTTGAAACCTCATGGTACAAAACCAAGTTTAGCTCATGCTCCAAACCCTGAACTGGGAGAAATGGATTGATTTACAGTGTGAGGAGTCTCACAAGGAGTCTCTTTAACATTAGTAGGTTGTAGATTTAATTCTATTGAAAATAGCTTTCTCATCCCCCAAGCATAAATTAATGAATCAGTAATTTACTGAGTCAGTCAAATACTAAATCTTTCAACAGAAGGGGAGAGGTGAAAAAGAAGTATGCTTCAGAGGAGCATTAACGTGTTATCCTCTTTATTTGGTGCCATAATCACACTAATTAGGGCAACTTTTCATTAAACTCTTTTCATCTAGATTGACTCACAAAATTGCAGTTATTAAGAACAGGAAAGCTAATGGCTCATATATGCTGTTATGGATTTTAATAACAGCCATGCTAACTATGAGAACTTGCACCCCACAAGTTTTTCAGAATAAGCAAGTGGTGGGTTGCACCCACTGGACTGACAGAAATGTCACTATTGTCCACATTGTTTGTATTCCTTCTCTTTCTCCACAATAGTCTAACTCACTGTATAGTTGCCTTCTTTGTCTAGCTTGACATTTGGTCCCACACAACTAGAGTCTGGTCTGAGGTAACCAAGTAGGAGCTGGTTGTACTTTAGGGTTGCTTTTTTTCTTTCTTTCCTAAACAGGTCCACTTGATAACAGCAGTGAAGCATTTCTGAATGCCACAGGGGTACCCACTGTGGAAAAACCCCTACCTACATTTTTATGGTCTGTCCACACATGAAAAGGTGCCTTTACAAGATGTCCTTCTTCATACCCTAAACATGAAACCTGTAATTAAATAGGAAGAACGAAGTTACCAAGCAGTAAGCACTAAAAAGGCTTGTGCTTCAATAGTGTTCTGTTTCCAGGAGCTCAGGTTAGCCTGAAAGGATAAAAATCGTGCAAAAAAGCAGGTCACAGCTATTTCTAGAAATCGTGGAGGTGACTGGAGCCTCTTGACGCCAGGAACTGGAATTTCCAGACACTAAAGTAGCATTAAGGTAAAACATATCTGATGCCAAGGAGCTCACAATTATCATTAATTCAACCACAAGTAAGTGCATTTCAGGTAGTATTAAAAGGTTGGATTAAGACTACAATAGCAAGGACATTTGTTTAAGTATAAAAGTCCAGAGAGACAGCCCAAGCTGTGCCCATCAGAATGGCTTCTGGGAAAGAGGCACAATGACATAAGCAGAGATCAAAACGTTTTAGCTTTTGAAGGTTTTTGTCTTCCTCTGTTTTCCAAATGAAGACACTTAAAAATGTAGGAGCTCTTGTGACTGGATTAAATTAGGTCTTTAGTTAATTCTGCAATCTTCCTTAAAAGAGCCCTGAAGTAGAACAGTAACCGTTACTTACATCTAATAGATATTTTACAGTCTTTCTAATTACATATATTTCACCAATAGCTATTATGTACAGTCAATTAAATGTGCAGTTAAAACACCTTAAATTGCATACCGTGGACCATACTGAGTAAATAAATAATTAGAGAGTTATTAAAATGCAAATTCCTAACATAAAGGAGCGATTATGGAAGCAGAAAGTATTTGAGCTCCTGCCTTACTGACCATATCAGGTTTTCTAGTGGGTCCTGCATTAATGTTGCTGACACAATAGGCACAGAAGCAAAATGGTTTGTTTCTGTGAGTGCCTAATTACTTACAGCTTTTAGATCCTGAGATTTGACTTAATGGGTTGTAATGGCTTAGAAGGGAAAAGGAAACTCCCTGCTCACCCAAACACTAACTAACATTCTGAAAAATGAGCGTTATCATTATGTATTTTCTCCGTATCTATCTTTGCCCATCATTCAAAATTGGTCAATTTTTAATGTTTTTTGTTATTTTTTTTTTCAAACTTAGCTATCAGAAAAGGAACCATTCTGTTTGCCAGACTCATCCTAGTGAAAGCTGAGATCAAATGGAGCTAGGTCATGAAAAACTGGCATAGACCTGTCAGGGCTGCAGATGAGTCCTAGCAAACGCATGCTTTTGATTCATGGAGCTGCCTTTCACCCCAAACTTCAGGTGTGCACCCTGGCTTTTGCACACAAAGCTCAGCAATTTGACCACCCTGCCCAAGAACCTATCCAAACATCAGGGCTTACCTCTTCTGGACACACACATTTTAATCTCTTCAAACATAAGTCATTGGATGTTCACAGTTGGAGGCGTCTTGAAAATGCTGTCCGGGGAAGTCTTTGCAGTGTTTTATTTCAGAGTCACTTGTGTCCTGTTTAAATCATGAAGAGACAAATTACAGCTCAGGGGCTGTTTCCCTTGGATCAGCAAAAAATGTTGGTATATACATAGCTTCTCTGCAGTAATAATCAAATACAGAAACAAGTTCCTAGCACCACACAAAGCAATGAAGGGCTGTAGATCCTAAAAATAATTCAGTAAGCTAACAGAGGATCGTTCCACTGGTGGCTATTAAACACAAAGGTTTGTATGCTGTCTGCAGCTGAGTGGTCTCAAAGCTATAGCTTGGCCAAAACCTGAAGGAGAACTGAGGAAGGACAATCACCTGCTTTACCCTTATTACGTGTGCGTGTGTAGGACACAACAGTGGGCAAGATGGTTCTTTTGGCCCATTACAGGTCTTCTACCATGTGGGTCATGGCTATCCAAGGCTGGACTTGGCTCCACAGATAGGCCTGTTCCACCAGGACATCTCACACGCTTTTTGCTCTGTGAAGTTAGCAGCTGCTCTTCTATCATGATCTAAGAGATCTATGTTATTTCTGAAACGCAGCATATTTTGTTTGTTTTCTTGTCCCTACAGAGACCAGACCAATGAACTTACTGCATAAATCAGAGAAACTGTTGCCCTTTAGAGTATGTGCAGTGGGGCTGTGTGCATTGCTACAATATATATGCTTTGCCACCAAATGCTTTTGTCTCTTTCCAAATGAAAACTAACATGTAATGTATTAAGGATCATTTTCCTTTGCAGTAAGGCATGCTGTGTATGCTGAATGAATTTTATTCATATAAGGAACTGTCTCAGATTTCTTCAACTGATAATGTTTTAACTATCACCCAAAAAGTCTCTCTAAAAATATTTTAAATTAATTTTGAGTCCTCCGGTTTCTTATAAATACATTTTTTTTCAAGATTTAAGAGGAAATTCCTACGCATTTCTGCTCCTAACAGATTATATTGACATTATTTTATTGACACTGATTCCGGCTTTGTTGCAATAACTTTCTTCTGATGCCTTGTTCTTTGCAATGACTTGGCTAGGCTTGCCTAGAAAATCAAAATTAGAGGAAGAGTTACAGTTCAGAAAATATTCATTGCTATACTAAATACATACAAAAGTAATTTTTACAAATCACATATTGCAAAATTCCTCCCAGACACATAGTGGTTGGAATACAACAGCTGGTTACCTTTCAGTTTTATTGGCATGTACAATGTGATTGCATCAAGCCAGATCAGCTAGTGAAAACTAGCAAAGCTGTTTTGCCTCCATTGCTTTCTTTCTGGATAAAGAAATAAATCTTTGGCTGTTTTATTGTATGCACAAGGCAAATAAAATTAGGGGTATTTTTTTAAAAGATCATTGTTTAGTGAGGGGGAAAAAGAGAAAAAATACTGGCTAAAAATATTCCCATTTAGGGAAGTAATGCACTCCAAGGCAGGCACCTCACTGAGTCCATTCAGCATATGCATAATATGGTGGCTGAGTTATAAATGTGGGGACATGGGATGGAAACCATGCAAAGGGTAGGAGATGACCACACACCCTGTGGACTGCACAGTCTGTGCAAAGCTTGAGAATGTTCCCATAGAGTAGAGTTTATTTTTAATCTTTTCTAATTGATAATGGCTATACAAGATGTCCTATCTTTATTCAGCGTAGTTTCCTGTAGGTAAAACCAGTGCTGCTTCTTAAAGTCTCTGCAAGGTTGGAGATACAGGTTTAAGCAAGGCAGAAATAAGAGGAAAATTGAAAAGAAACCAAAACAACATGACCTTGTATAGCTACTGTTATATCTCCAGCAACTTCAACATAACATGTTTCCAAAGGAAATTCATCTAATCATTGTCTTTTTTTCCTCTTTAAAAAGAAAGAACTGGTCCTCACAAAATCATGAAAATTAATTTGGCATGCAATGTAACTAGTTTCAGTAAATTAAGGAAATCATGTGTGGCATTCTTTGTGAAAAGAGAAATAAAAATCCATATTCACCAACCTGCTTTTCCCTAGCTCTCCATTTTCAGCTCTAGACTTTGAAAAACCACATGGGTCATGTCTAATTAGATGTGGACTCCTCTGACAAAGCATCTTTGCCTTGTTTTAGCTAGCAGCAGCAGTAAGTAACTGATGTGATCAGTTCTTCCAGAGCTACGACGGATGTGTTCTGTAAGGCTATAGAAACTTGAATTAAGCTCCTAACTGAGCAACATGCACCCTGGATGGTTCTGTCAGCCCAGTTTGGCTTCTCGTCTATTAAATAACTTCCCCATCTCAGGGTATTATTGGCTGGCTGAAATCTGTTACTGCATGTAAGATGCTTAAATGAGTATGCGGACAGATAAGTGAGAGGAGGATTAAAACTCTTTCTTTCATTAGTGTTCCAGTCTTTAACTGCCACTCCTCACTAAGAAAATGTTGGAAATATGTAATGTGCTCGCATCATGTTATCTTGCAAGCAAATGTTAAAGGAACCACAGTAACCAATTTAAAATATGCATGAATACATATAGTATGTTTACATTGGTAAACCCAGTCTGTTTGTACTAGGAAACATTTTTAGCAAATAATTTTATTTATAACTTCTGTGCAAGCATTCCAGACATAGGTGGTCTGTAAGTTCCTGAAGACACTGTTTAAAAGGGAATTTGTTAACTGAAAAATAAAAGTAATAATATCCTCTCGAGGTGCTAGATACTGCTCCAGCTGGTACCAAGTGTTAATCTTTGAAGAAGTGAACTCATTTTTGTTTTGACACTAAGATAATGCTCTATGATTTCACAGTGAAAACACTATCTATCCCTGCTCTTTCTACCTCCAATAAAGTTTTACAAGCAATAAAATTGCCTAGAGATCAGCTATCTTCCTGTTGGTTCCTTTGAATGTTTCCTTTTGATGCCTACCGCACAGAAACCTCCCCAGTGAATTATAGCAAGGAACACTTCAATGCCACTTCTTGATTTAGGTATTTAGTCTGAGCTACAGAGTCTGTGGGGTAGACAGGCACTGGCAATAGCACACTTGTTAAAAGCATGAATATTTTCAGATAGGAGGAAATCTAGGTTAAATCTGGATTAAAAGCAACTTTTGCTTTCAGAGTTCTCAGTGTTTTCTCCTTGGCTTCTCCTTGATTGTTCCCTTTGAAGGCTGGTAACACACTTCACCCCCATGCCCAGACACTGGTGCCTTCCCCAGGTGGCAAAGAAGCTTTGCTCTGCAGTGGTTTGTAATAGGCTTCGCTCTAAACATATAATGACACTGGAGACAGGGGAACTCCCACTTCCTACCCTAAATAACTCTCTTTGGGATGATCCAGTTTGTTCTTAGCCAAGCAGCACGTCCTTTCTAACTGGTATAGCTTTCCTACTAAAGTAGCAATTAGGAAATACATTGCCAATTAGCTAATTGCATGTCTCACAGCTGCCTCAGTACAGATTGCCTTATATGTCATAAACTTCTCTATGCTTTACAAATGACTTATCTCGGAAGTAATTTTTATAAGCAATGTGTTCATTTATATCTTAATTCCAGGAAAGTTGCTGGCTTTCCTGTTCCAGCCCATGTAGAACAATGCACCCATCCAGATTTCCTCATGGGGTTTGCTAGCCCTATGCTCACAGAGACTTGAACAAGAGCCTCAGCACCCTCCAGCATAGGAAATCCCAATTGCTGCTGCAAAAAGGAAAATACTCACAGGGATGCATCTCCGTAAAGTCATGCTGCTTCTACTTCCCCTTGAGCAACCACCTCTTCCCACCATCAGAAGCAGGATATGGCTCTATATGGCCTGTGAGCACTGGAAGTACCCAAAATGGCAATTCTTGGCTTACTTTGCTCTTGAGCTTTTAGCTGGAGTGCACCAGCCATGTTAGTCACTTCCTCACCTTCCTCCTGGACCTCATTACAGGAAAGGAGAAACAATTCACCCTTGTGCAATTCAACCCTTGCCCGGTAGGCAACATAGGGCAGTGGTGGCATGTGGCCCTGAGACACTTGGCCAAGCACGGCTACCTGGAGATGCAGCAGAAACAATGGTGGAAGAGCCAAATCTGATGGGATATTCAAGATCATGTCATTCAGACTTTTTAGGATTAGCTTGAATTCATAGATATCCTTATATCTTCTTGATCCAGTATAACAAAAGCTGTGGTTGCACTGCTGTGATGTATACAACCCAGAGCTGTAAGAAAGTGGGGTACTTTTTAAGCTGATTTCTGTCCTACTTCTCATGTTTATTCACATGACTGTGCAGAAAGACTTCTTCAGAGGAATACTCCTATCCCATGACTCCCTATGGGCATAAATCAGACCTCTGCAGATCTGATTGGCTTGAGCCAGTAACTGAAGCAGAAACTGCCAAAAAAATAACATTTTCACTAGAATAAAAGGGCTAAAGATCTGTGCATGAGAATGTCCAGTCTGTGATGCAAAGGGGTTTTCTGGTGAGTCTAAAAGTAGGGAAGTAGTAGGGTTTTTTTTCAAACTGCACCAGTACTCACTCAAAAGACTGAATTTCCACCAAGCCCAGGCCAAGCTGTAATGAAACCCAAACTTCTTAGGAGTTTTTAGAGGATGGTTGTATATGGGCTGCTGACACTATTGCAGTGTCAGTGCAGGGAAATTAGACCTTCCTTTCAGTAGATAATGGAGAAGGTATACTCTGCCTTGACCAATTCTACGGTTGCCTCCAATAGAAAATATAGGATTATTTCTTCTTTCTAGACTATATAAAATGAGTTACTATGAGGGCAGATCAAGAGCCTTACATGAGGAATCATGGGGCAAGAAATACATATAAACCAAGTGCCAGATATTGTTGCTTGTTGTTACAAACCATCACAAACCCATATCCTGTGAGAACTAGAGGAGTTAGACTTCTTTATTCCTCTCAAGAATGAGCATAAATGGTCTTCTTTAAGTAAATTGCCCACAAATATATTCTTCAAATCCAGAAAGAATTCCCATGTTTTCAGGATCTGTACTGCCTCAGCTTTTTTACCTCGCTGCACTGTATCTTTTTAAATTGCTCTTTAGCATTATTTTGTGTGAGTTCAGCTCCTGCCAATGTTTCAGTGCAATTGCTAAGTCCTGCACATACTTCAAATGATAGGCTTGTGCCGTCTTTCATCTGAAGCCAGATGGGTTTTAATATAGTTATCTCTTTAAAAGCAGTGCTCCCCCTCCTCCTTTGCTGCTTCACCAAAATGGGACAGGCAGGAAATTCTTCATCCAACTTTCATTCAAGAGCTGGTTTGTAGTAGCTGTTACAGACAACCAGATCCAAAGGCTATTGAAAGCAATAGGAAAAAAAAAAACACCACACCATTGACTTAAATGGGTCTTGGATCAGGCCCAAATAACTTTCTGGACCTTTATCTAAGTTTTGGGCTTTTCCAAAATATTTATAAAGTAATACTACTTCTCAGCTGGCTAAAACGTAACCTTTCACATTTGTGGAGACTGTGCTCTTGATGTAGCTGAATGGAAAGTACCGGAGACCATAGAAATGTTTCTGAAGGCAGAATAGAGGACCCTAATTTCAAACCTGCCCATTAACAGGTAGGGTGTCGTGGTTTAAACCCAGTCAGGTAACTCGTTCGCTCACTTCCCCCCCCTTTCTTGCCCTCCCCCTGCTCCCGGAGGGACGGAGAGGAGAATTGAAAAGAATGCAACTCCCACGGGTTGAGATAAGAACAGTTTGGTAACTAAGGTATAACACAAATCACTACTGCTACCACCAATTATAATAATGATAAAGGAAATAACAAGGGAATACAACACCTCACCACCAGCCGACCGATAACTCGCCCCCCCCCCAGCCCGACCAAGCTCCGACCGATACCTCCTCCAACCCTGCAGTCCCCCAGCCCTTCCGGCTAACTCCCAGTTACATCCTGGGCATGACGTGCTGTGGTATGGAATACCTCTTTGGTCAGTTTGGGTCAGGTGTCCTGTCTCTGCTTCCTCCTGGCTTCCCCTCCTCCCTGGCAGAGCATGAGGCTCACAAAGTCCTTGGCCAAACCAAAACATCGCTATCAGCTCTGTTCCCAAGCCGAAAGTCAAAACACTGCACTGCACCAGCTACCAAGGAGGAGAAACATGACTGCTACTGCTGAACCCAGGACATAGGGTTTGATGTGTGGCTACCCATCATTTGCTGCTGGAGTTCCTCACATTGAGTGAGCAGCCTGGGCCGAACAGTGATGCTACCTCTCCAGACCAGCTCATTCACCTCTTGTGCAAATAGTTACTGTGGGTCAAGATGATACATGAGGTCATGACTCAAACCATCCTTTCTGCAATAAGGCCAGGAAGAGGAAACAGGAGAACCAGTGCTCAATCCTGTGTTTTTCTACCCATTGTCTTACTGCATTTGAACTGGAGGGAGGGAAGAGAATGCATGAGTGATGGTGATGGGGGCGAGAAACTGTCCTGTCTATTAGAGGGAAATGCTGAGATAAATTATTAATTTCTCAAATAAGCCAGTTTGTAAAGCAGCCTTGTTTGCAGAGCTGTGTTACTCCAAAGTCTCAGTAGCATAAGGCTACCACATCCCCAGAAGAAAGGTCCTAAAGCAATAAAAAAGAAGACTGTCCTGTATTCAGGTTTTTTATTGAGTTGAGATATCTAATAAATGTCATTGTCAGGCAACATAGGATACCAGCTTCTTATAGAATAAAGAGGTAAGGATGACAAAGAAATGATCTGCAGAATGGGAGGGAAGGGAAATATCTTTAAAACCGTGGTGTAAGCCCTGCTGCTTGCACTCCCTCACCCCATCAGAGGCCAGACCCATGTCCTTCCTCATCCGGGTCCCATTTTCCAGGCTTGCAAGGGCTGGAGTTACTCACGTTTTGATTTTTGGTTCAGATGACAAATTCCACTTTGTTCCAGGGGTATATTACTAAATCACATTGTGCCACATTCAAAGTGAGTTGGCCTTTTCAGACACCCTGTGCTCCAAGGAGAAAGTCATTTGTACAAAAGTCTGTGCAGTGTATATAGGCATTTAGTAGGGAGATTAATATTAAAATACTCAGCTATCCAATGAACTTATTAGGATAATGTAATGACTTGTGTCTAGATGTTAGAGTTCAGTTAAAGTTCACTGACTATTATGGGACTGATGGTATATAGAATAGCTTAATCTTACCGTGGGAAAACTAAAGTAATGTAGGGGAAAATTAGGCAAGACATGGAGGATAAACTTCCATTCCTATGAGAGATACCACGAGACATGCCAAAAAAAGGCAGAAAAGGAACCATTTACTTCCAAAGCAGTGGGAAAGGCTGCACTGTTACCAACACTTACAGTAGCCATTTGCAACCCCTATCTGTTTTGTAGACATTTTGCAAAAGCAGGGAGGGGGAAAAGTGCTGCTCTATGTTTCCTTTTTTAGGTGCACAATGAAGAGGGGAAACCAGAGATTCAAAAGACAGCTCTGTTTTGCAGGCTAAAGATTCCTGCTTCGTTTACTGACAGGACCTTTCTGTGCATAAGAGGAGACCTCCCACACCTTAAATTACTGCACTGAATGGATTTACATTCTGCTTTATCCTCTGCATTCCAGCTCCTGCCCTTAGCCTTGTGACTGAGTGCATGCGTCTCCACTGGCTGCATGTCCCAGAGAGCTCAGGTCACCCCCACCATTAAAACTCAGAACCAAACCTGTAGGGAAAAAGGTTCCTCATTTATGTATATCTTTCCCAAGTGTCACTGCTTCCAAAAGTGAACTTAAACTTGCAGAAGAAAACATTTGAGAGAAAGTTAGAGCTAATGAAAACTGCACAAGGTTTTTTGGCTTCACTCATCTAGAGGGGAAAAGTATAGCTCTAGGCAAGCAGGAGCTTGTTGAGCTTTAAGAAATGTTACCTGCTTAAAGGCAGGTAAAATCTAGCATAAGCTGTTAATCCATCATTCAGGTTTTTACATGCCAAACTCCTGTAAATGTTTTTCTACCACATCCTGTCTCCTCCTTCCCCAGCTGAAAAATAATAATAATTTGGAAGCGCATGAATTAGGTCTGCCATTCTTTTTCTCTTTTTCTCTTCTTTTTTCCTTTTTTTTTTTTTTCATTATCCATAAACTACATCATCCAAACCCCATGTCTCTCAAAGCACTTGATCCTCCACTTCTAGACAGAGGACAAAATTCACCACAACTTCAATTTGAAGGGAGACTCAGGAATCTCCTTCAACTTGAAGGGTACAAAAAGGATTTTTCATCCAAGAGAGAAAAACTAAGCCTTCCTCCTGCCCATTATATATTCATAGCCATCATCAGGATGCTGCTTTGGTCAGCTACCAGTGACCCAGACAGAGCTTTCCAGCAAGAGAACCTAACATGTTAACCCCAGGCATAGGCAGGAGGGAAAGGGGAACGGAAAGAGAGGTTAATATTGATATGAAAAATGGGCAAGGCCAGATTTAAGTAACCTCAGCATCAGCAAGGAGAAGTGTTGACAAAACAGTCATCCCGCTGCCAAGGCATTACTCTGGATGAACAGTCCCTGACAGCAGGTTTCAGCACAGCTGGCAGCACGATGGATCTCTTGCTGTGCCGATGCTCATTTGGGCAGCATTGACGTGTCCTTTGGACCTTCACATCTCCTGTGTGTGTGCGTACAAGCATGTCCATTCTCCTCAGAGTAACAGGGAAGATGCCTTTTGGTTTGGTTTCTTTCCCTGTAACTAAGAGGGAATTTGTGAAGGTCTTAGCACACCGTGCTTGCACACAGATTAGCAGGAATAGGATTCACTGCTCATTGCTCTAAATCTATGCATGATTTCAGGGCTTGACTCACTTTGTAATGGCAGGCTGAATCTGATGGCTTGCATGTTGAGATCAGCAACCTGGTGACTCTACAGAGATTCCCATTGGATCTCTCTAGTGTTAGCTCTGCCACAGGCTCCATTTTCCTTTGCAGAAGTTGAGTCTTACAGCAGAGGTGTCAAACCAAGCCTGGTGACAGCCCAGTTCTTCCCACTTGCCGGTTACTGTGCTTTTGCAGGTCTGGGGTGCTGCAGACTCCTTGGTTCAAAGCTCACCTCTCCAGATGCAGGGAACAGCTGAAACACAGAACACCTGGACTTTGTAGCAATTCTGCTGCGAGCCAGACACTAAAAGAAATATGCAGATCTAACAAAACATCCGAACTCCCCAGTGCACCTGCAAGCCCTGGGTTTAATTATTGCTCCTTATAATTCCTTGGGCAGAGTCCTTAAGGGTACTTGCATTCTGCACAGAGCTTTCCCATCACCTCATCCCTCCCTCAGTCTTGTTTCTTTTTGCTTCAGTTCTTCTCCCTCAGTAAGATTATGATCCTTTCTGCTCTCATCCTTAGCAAGGTCACTAATTTTGTTCAATTTCCGGGGAAGTGATCTGATATTTAGTGCCACATTTGCCAGGTAGGCTGGTTTCACTACAGGACTTCCCAACCGGTAGCCATCCAAGTGCTCACAGCATCACCCATACGTAAGGCTTTCTGCTACTACAAGGAGATAAATGCTACAGAGAAAGTAAAAAACTCCCTCATGGAAAACACAACTGGCAGAATTGTATAAAGTCTGCAACCTCTATTTAGAGTCTTTGCCTTGTCATACTATGCTTCTTTTCCATGAATTTTTATTTTCCCCAGAAGTAGAAAGTTATGTATAACACTTTTTACAAGGCATTTGGCATTTACCATATCGATGGAAATATGAGTTGCCTCCCTGATTTCCTGTTTACAGTGTCACCTCTCTGTAGAATTCACAATCTTGCAGAGGCATTGGTAGGTTGCAGAATATTTTCCTTTCAGGATTTGTACACACAGAAGAGAGCATTGACACATTCTAACTTTAGGTCTATCTGAAGGCCAAGCTCCCTACAGTGTCAATGCAACCTCTAGAGAGCAATTCAGGATATCTAAACTAAAAGTCCTAAATTAAGCCACATGAATACTCCCAAAGTGTCAAGGACTCCACATTTAGAGAAAGGAGGGATCCCAGTATGAATGAACCAAGAGGAGTCATTGAGCTTAAGAAGACCAAGATTTTCATTCACAAATTTAATGACCTTTTGTTAAAGTGAATTCTGGGAGTTTTTTAAGGCACTTATGAACTTCCTTCAGAGCTTTATGAAGCTGCATTGAATAATTAAACAAACAAATCTAGTCCCATGCTAAGTTAATTACATGCCTTGTGGTTTCATATATATTTTTCTCCCTTTCATAGTTACCTTTTAATATGTCCCCATATTTCTTTCTGACTTTTCTGTATTAATGTCTTTAGTCTTCAGGAAACCCATTATTACTCATGAGACCAAGTAATCAAATAAGTCTCACTGAGTGCAATTAATCTTTTCAGCTAGGAGGCTGGCTGTGAGATGGCTTTCACCTTTATACTTTTGAGTTGCTATGGATCAGCACAGCTTCCCCCTAAACTCACATGTCCATGTCCCTCTGGACCCTGCAATACATAGGATGTCATGCCAGGGAGAGTTTCCAGCCCTCCTGGACAACAATGAATTGACCCCTTACATTTGACTGTATTTAGGAGGGAGGGAAGGAAGAGCTTATTTCAGTATTCCAATGATGTCCTTAATGAAGCAAATTATATACCTTCAGGAAGGACAGATTAATGACAGTTCTGTTAAATGTGTAGATTTAAAATGTTAATATTGCAGCTGAATTCTAGCTAAGTGCATCTTTATGCAGCTTGGCAGAATCATCACCCTGGGGACAGGGCTTTTGGTCTGAGCTCAGAAGACCAATTCTGTAGCCAAGAATGACCATGTATATTACAGAAACATTGGAAATAAGAGATTTACGTCTTCCAGACTGTTTGGAGATATACCTTGAGTTAATGGAATTTTGACAGTGCCTTGTGGTATTCTTATCAGCAAGTTTGAGAAACAGATTGAAAATAAACTTATGCAAGATGGGAACACAAAGTGTGAAAAAATGTTCTCAAGAAGACCTATATTCAGATTACTCTCAGAAGAGAAGTGCAAGGGTTAGCATATTCTAAAAGCCTGTTACTGGTCTGGTACTTTAAATAATAACTAGCACTATTGACTAGATAAAATGCTTATTAATTTGGAGATGGCATCCTGCTAGAAGGTCTGCAACATGCTGGAAGTTCATGAAGAGCTTACACATTGAGGAAATGACCGAGAAAGGATAGAAGTCAATAAGAACAAATAGAATTTTTTGTAATTAAGCACAAATAATTGACTGCACAAATACAGGATGTGATTGACCATTGACATACAAGTTCTGCATGCAAGGACCTGGGGGGTTTATATGAGATCACAAGTTAAGCATTGGTCAGGAATGTCCATGTTATTACAACAAATACAACAAGACCCAGGAGTCTTGTCTCTAACATGCACACACACAAAATCATTTCCATCCACATCATGCTGGGAAGACCTCAGCTGTGAGATTTGGTCCTATTTTAGTACTACAGTTTAAGAAAGATGTGGGCCATTGGCAAAAGTCCAGAGGACAGCAGGGATGGCCAAAGGTCTTGAAAACAAGGACCACCAAAGCTCGAGGATTGTTTAGTCTAGAGAAGGAGGCAGAAAGTCTTCAAGTAGGTGAGACCTATAAGGAGCGAAGACACAAATTCTTGTCCTTTTCCATTACAGATGGGACAATAAGAAATGTTTATGAATTGCAGAAAGGGCATTAGGAAAACATTCAGTGGTAAGGATAACTGGCAGTGGAAGAGCTTGCCTAGGGAAGCTGTGAAGTTCCATTTATTGGAGGTTTTTAAAGTGCTAGCAGAGCACAGAGCACGAGTAATCCTCTCCTGGGGCAGAGGGATGAACTAGATGACCTCTTGAGGTCCCTTCCAGCCTGTTTTCTGTGCTTCTATGTAAGTAAGACAACAAACAAATAAGCATGGGAAAATATCCTGTAGCAAAATCCTATAGATCCAGTTCACATAGCTTTGAAGGGCAAGTCAGACATTAATTGATCTTTAAAGAATTTAAAGTAAAAATTATGCTATTGCTCTTCTAAAGGCATTACAGAGATTTTTTCATAGCAGTGTAGTACTTATAAATTATTCCACTATACTGTTGAAGCGAGTGGGAGGACAGTGGGAATATAGAGCTACTCTGTGGTGTGGCTATAGCCTGGGAATTTTAGTTTAAGGAATCAAATTATTCCCTATTTAATCCCACAGAGCAAAACTGACCCGCACATTTACAGAGGGGATACCTGGGTATGAGACACTTCCAGATTGCCCTGAATGAGCCCTAAACGCAGCAGGTTTTTGCAGAGGGGTGAAATAATCTGCCATATAGGTCATTTCCCTTTTATGATGGGAGGTATGTGAGACCTGCTCACCAGACAGGGAAAACCATTGCCCTCTGCTGCGTTTCAGCCCTGTCGAAGGAGCTGCAGAAGTCTGGTCTACTGGTGCAGAGAATCAATTGCAATCTTCACTTGGAAGAATATCTCCTACTGCCTGTTTGTGTAGGTACCATCAGTATTTGACCTAGTATTGAGTTTTTGAGTCCTTCGACAATTATCCAAAAGTAGTTAAGCAGGGAGAAATTTATAGGCAGAACCAGCAGGAAAAGTGGTCAGAAGAACTGCAGATTTAGAGGTTTACAAGCTTCTATGCCTAACCATGAATAGTCAAGTTCTGAAGATGTAACCTTTTCTACATTTCTCTTTGCAAACTCTTTAGCTGCATAAAAATTGAATAAAACATGAGTATTTTTGGCTGTACAATCTGATGTTCATCTTACCCCATGGGAAAGATAGACTTGCAACCCTTTCTGAGTGGAGCTCATGCTAATTAACTTGTCATGAAGATAAAATACAAAAATTAAAACTCAAAGGAAAAAGTTAAGCCAGGCTGTTTATAGATGGCAGCACACTGACTAATTCTTAGTTGCAATGTTCCCACCACTCCTATTGGACTAAATACCCCTGGAAAGCTCTTATCCAAACTCACGCAGTTTACAGAGCTTTCTTGATTTAATGAGATATACATTCTGATAGATATATAGGAAAGTATAATACAAGACAGAAAAGAGAAGGGAACACAGAAGGAAAGAGAATATAATACAATTACAGGGTTGTTTTGGAACTGGAAAAAGGGGAATAAGAGGGAAAAAAACACCCTTCAGAATTACCCACTGCAAAGAAGATGCTCATTATGTAATTGAAGAGCTTGCTGCATTTCAGGCATTTAATTTTTATTTTGGTTTCTTTCTGCAGCAAATATTTATAGCCCTCTCTTTCACTTGCAAGAACATCCAGTGGTATTTTAAAAGAATTTAAATAAGCAGCGTGTCCCTGTTAATATCCACTTTGCAATCAGTTCGACTCAGTTCTCTGGGAGTTATTTTTTCTCAGTGATGGCAAATGAAAACTTCTGCTAGGCTGAGATGGGATCTGTCAGATGGGGGTAAACAGAGCATCACGTTCACAAGCCAAATGCACTTCTCTGTAGTTTAATAAATTTTTAGTTCAAGTCATATTGATTCTCAAGTGTGGGGGGTATTGTTTTAGGTGCCTTTTGCATTTCTATTCTGCTGCTGAAGGCTATGTGAAGACAATAGTCATGCCCTTTTCTTCTTTCATTCAGGGTGTTAGTTCCCTGGTTAGTCACCAGACATCACCAGAAAATTAGAGAAACAAGAGGGTAACAAGAGGCGACCTCTGAAATCTGAACCTCATTTTTTGGTGCATCTGATGAGGACCCACCTGTCCATACTGGGTTTTTTTACATCTTGATATCAGGCCTCTGGAGACCATGCGTGGTGTTCCAGATTACTCCGTGTTCTTGAGCACATAGGTCTAGGTGTCTGGCCAAAGTCATGGGCAAAACTGGAAGCAAAAACCAGACTTCTGTGGCCATTGCCCTCATCAATCACTGCCTGATGGAAAGCACTACCGAGATAATGCAAATACTGTCTGAAGCTGCCTCACTCACGTACACCCTTAGAGGACTGGATGTGCTAACCCAGACCTTTCCACAATCCCATTTACATCCTTGAGTCAGGCCAAGTGTCCATTTCAGAGACATGCATGATAAATGGTCTTGCTGTATCATGTTTCATTTCAATACCAGGTATTGCACAAAAGGCAAGCTAAATAGCATCAAGCTATTATAATTGTTATAAGAAGGTTGTTCTGTTTTGGAAATCCAGTAAAACATTTGCAGCATTTTAGGGAGGGTTCATTCCTCTGAGTTTTACCACATGGAACTGGATAAATAATTTAAACAAACATTTTGAACAGTTTTGCAAAATGCGCTTAATGAATTATTCAATGAGCTCTATTTGATCATCCTCAGACACAATACTGCTGTCAACAGCAATGCAGAACTTTCTAAGTAGGTCTTAAATATTCATTTTTCCCCATTTGAGAAATAATGTGTACTCTGTCCTATCACCCGTGTTAGCATGTCTTAGAGAGAAATAGTTTCACAAGTTGTCATCTCTCCCTGTATTTGTGTTAAACTTTAAATTTAAGATTAGATTATCTCTTACATATATTTTTTTAAAGATAAGTGTAGGGAAATGTTTGCAGTGCCAGTTAAAACCATGTCTACAATGTAAAAGTGAGTGCATCTCTGGATTCGAATAGTTACATAAAAACACAAGAGAAACAATGGAGAAGGAATGGCATTCCTGGAATGCAGTCCAGATGTATATGGGCTGGGTAAGGCTAGATAAAGTTTTAGAATAAACTTTGCAGTAATAATCACTTAAGACGAAAGGTCTCTAAAGCTCTAATTGCTGATGTAATCCTTGGATCTTAAGGCAAGATGTCTGAAATTTAGATCAGAAATGAGTGCTATGTGATTTTGCTGACAGTTAGTGAAAAAAAATTGTGGTTATTGAAAGGAGGAAGCATGAAAATCAATACTCCCCAAATTTCGCATTAGGGGTGAGAAGCTGTTGGAAAGGAAGCAAAGCTTCCGCTGGACTCTTTAGGGACCAGGTCTGCTCCAGATTTGTATTCAGTATCTGTCTGATGAAGGCAGTTCAATGCAGGATCCAGTAGCAAGAAGAGAAATGAGAATTGTTTGAAGTAAAACAATGGCTAGACTTTACTATTCACTACAATCCATTTTTCTTTACCTGTATGATAAAGCTCACAACCAAGGTATTTTCCCCTCCCAACCCATTGCTGGTAGCGGAAGGCAGAAAGAAAGGGAAATACCCAATATGCCAGCTCTCATTCTCTGGTTCTTGGGATGGTTTCATATTGGATCTGGATTTTGGTGACTTTGCAATGGCCAACAGCTTTACTGGGGTCATTCAAATTTGTAAGCCTGAAAGGCCTCTAGTTCTGTTGCAATAAAATAATGTTATTCTATAACACTGCAAATTCAAGTAAAATCAGACCTAATGTGTAAGCTCCTAACACCTCCAGAAACAACTGACACTCATTTGACACCATACCACTGGCCCCAACTGCATGATATCCCACTTTCAATATTCCCTTCCCCCATAACATCCTATGATTATCAGATGGAGTGATCTGCTGGATATTTGGCTTCTACCTGCTGCTTAAAAGCCAGAAAGGAACTAGAGTAAGCAACAGAAATCTGACTCAGTCATGCAAGGAGAATGCTTCCTACAGCTCTGAGGAACATTAACATTCACTATGGCTTTGAAGAGATATTATAGTAATTGGAGATCTTTTGGAGAAAAAGGTTTATTGTATTTATTAATTTATATACTGAACAATGTGAGCATTAGATACTACAGGAAGGACAAACTCATTCATGTGAAGGCCCGTATGCCCTTCCTTCAGCTTGTATTTTTCTAGCTTGAAACTTTCTGACACCTTTTAGCTTTTCCTCCTTAAGTAATATCTCTTCTTCTAAGTACAACCAAGTCATAAAAGAAGAAAAACATTGCAGCTTTTACCAAAATCTCTCAGGCCTGTATGCAATGTGTTTTTAAGAGGAGGTGAAACTTTAAAGCTTCTGAGAGAAAGTTAGTTTAACCTCAGCATCAGAAAGCTTTGTTTGCAAGTTAATGTACTAGTATTATTTGAGATGCAGAGCACTAAAGCTCCTACAGTCTAATGACTTAGAGACTGAGGATGCCAGATTTCTGAGAGCCTCCGTTCTCAGTCTCAGCTCTTTTGTTTAAAAGTCATCCAAGACCGTTGTAGAGACAGGAAAAGAGCCCAAATCTCCCACATCACCTTTGTCTTGCTACCAGATGAAACATTATGCCTTGTGTCATAACACTCGCTGGATCTAATGAATGCATGAATCTGCAGCAGGCAGAGAAACTGGAGATTTCCCCCATGCAGCACCATCCATGTTTTTATCTAGCTGGTTATATGGCTGCTCATTTTTTATTCTTCTGTCTTACCAGAATTTGGATTAATAGCATCCAGGCCATGTAAAGACCATCAGCTGCATAGATTGTGGTTTTGGGGTTTTCAGACAGCAAGTGGACAAGTCACAGTGTTAATTTCCAGTGCATGTTCATCCTAGATTTAAACCCATGTGTCTACAAGGTGAAGGCTGGAATGCTGTTCCAGAGCCCCCACATTAACAACCTTGTGATAAAACTCACAGGGGCGATTGTTTATTAATTTTCAACCCAGTCCTTTAGCAGTGAATACAAAGTTGACTGGTGTAGATGTAGCACTGTTTTGTTAGGGCTTCAGCAGTTCAATAGCTATCCAGTGAGGCTTTCTCTTTCCTTAGAAATATTGACCTTCACTGCTACTTTTACACATTTCTCTTTATTGTACATCACTCTCGATTCTGTATCCATACAGAAATGTGTCAGATAAGCCCTTGCTGTTGGGAGACACTGGCTGCATTGTGGAGGCGTTTTACTAATTGAGTTTCTGTCCATGAATGAACATATATAGAAGCTACACATTACACTGAGTGTGCCCTTAGTATTTTCCTTGAAATGCTCTGCAGCAGCTCGTTACCCTATTCAAAGACAAAATGTATAACTTAACAATTTACTTTTAGCGGGTATGCTTGACATCCCCCTCCACTTAACCCCAAATCATAGGAACCACAGTCTAAGGTAAGAGGGCAATTCAGTCCTGGTCCTCAACAAGTCTTAATAGTTCCTTTCTGCAGCAAGCGCTGCCAAATGTGGTCAGATGCATACCTGGGCAGCGGTTTGGAAGTGCAGTTGGCTGCCTGCAAAGCACAAAGTTGGGATCACTGAACTTTTCAAATGAATGTTTCAAATGCTGCAGAAAGAACTCAGAGACAGGGAAAAAGAAGTAAGAAGCAGAGGGAGAAATTTAAAAGAAGTCTGTGGAATAAACTTCAGGACCACGTGAGCAAATCCGATTGAATAAGGCCGGCAGTGAGATGTTGACGCAATCTCACCCATGTACCTTGACTGTGGAAGAATGGAGGGATTTGGCCCGGTTAGCATTTAAGGCAACCTTCAAATTAGAAATGTCAGGAAATGTAACATCTGGTACAGGACTAGGGAGTATTTTAAAGAAATGGAATGTCAAAATAAATGTCTTTGTATCTTTATCTTCCTTAAGCATAAACTACTGAAAAGCTCTGTTTTACCAGCTCACACAGCACAAGTTACAGCTCAGTTGAATTTGTAAATCTGCTGCCTCTGCTGTCTTTATACACTACCAGTCCAACTCCAGCTGATTCTGGACTGAGATTAGATACAGCCCCGCTCTCCATCTGCACTGATAAAATGAGAGAAAATGAAATGATTTCTGTAATCTTGTAAATCCTTTTCACTTGCTGTTTATCTGGTAGTTGGCGAGGGCAACGGCAGAGGCAGAGTTCTCAAGGTCACCCCAGCACACACTGTGCCTCCTTCTCTTGAAGGACTTCTCTTTCTCTCTCCTGAATTAGTTCATGTGGAAAAGGAAGAGAGGAAAAAAATGAAACAAGGAGTACAGACATACCCAATGTTCCAAAAGAAAATAACAAGACCATGTCAAATTGCTTTATGTTCCCTTCTGTAAAAACATGCATGTTCAAACAGGCTCTGCTAAAGTATTTGCCTTGCTCACTCTGAACAATGGGGAAGAAGCTCCTGTGTGCAAGGGGAAACATCACTCAGGTTTGGATCACAGGCTCTGTTTTAAATCAGGAGGGATTCTGGGGGTGGCATAAGACCTCCAGGATTTTGTAGAGGATCATTCTTAATGCTTACAAGCAACCTGTATCTCCTAATCAGATCTACCACATGAGACCTGGATCCACTGGAGTATATGCCCTGTTATATACCTATGTAAAAGTTATTGTAACCTTTCTGCAAAGCAGGTTTCTTTCCAGGTATCCTAACCTCTACGGAAATTGGATAATCCAGGATACTGGGATGCAATTTATCCAAACCTCTACTGATACAGACTTCCAAAAGACGCCCATCTATTTAGAAGTCTGTTTCACATTCCTTGAGATTTGTTTTCAGTTCCTGGTGACAACAAACTTTCTTGTAAAGTCTATCTGGGTCAAGTTTTCAATCTGTTTTTATGAACAAAATTTACTTGGGAATGTTGTGATGCGATGAATGACAGCTTAAGTATCTGTCAATAAAAGCCGATTCATTCTTCAGTATCAATATGGATTCAGTTTTCCCTGTAAGTTGTACTAAAAGCTGAATCATGCTGAATCTTCAAGCTATATGTACAGAGAAATAACAAGTTTGCAGAAACATGGCAGTTAAAGTGCTTAAATCTTCAGAGTCAAAGAGGCAAAGCTAGAACTCAAGCCAATCAATGCAAAAGATAAGCATAGAAGACATGCACAGATAAATGTGAAAAAGAAATGGAGGTACCCAACTTATCATCTTTGAAAACCAAAATGCATTATATGATGGATTTCAATTGCTTCCATGGTCACATGCCTTTGTTAAAGCAGATGCCTGCAGGGTCAGGAATGTAGACAGTAAATAGGTCAGAAACTGTGAACTTCTACCGTAACAGCCTGCAGGGTTTGCTGGCTGGTCAGCACCAATGCTGAGTAAGCAAAATGCTGCAGACAATATGTTTTGCTGTCTTGATCACCAGAATGGCTGTGGCACCAGCAGCTTTCCTGGCTTGTCAGAGCTCTGCAGTGTTTGCTGCACATGTATTTCCTAACTTGGCTCCTGAAGCAAACTCATACCTGTGGCTTGGCCAGCAGAAGAGGACCGTGAGGGAGATAGCCAGTATCTAGAGAAATCATCTCTGCTTGATGTTCTTTGCGTGTTGACATAAAAGTTTTAAATAGGGTAAGGACAATAATAAGGGTAACAGGACAGCTCCCTCTATGCGCGCTTGAAGACTATCCTAGAGAAATGCAAAGTGATCCACGTGCAGGCAGATAAATAGCAGCTGCAAACTCTGCAGACACCACCACAGATGGAGGTTAGCAACCCACGGATGTCTCTTTCAGCTCTGCAAGAAGAAGAAGGGGAAAAAAAAAGCCCCAAACCTGTAAATTGGAGGAATCACAGTGAAGAAGGAGAGAATAAACACCAAGAATGGAAAGATAATTATAAAAGTATGTTGCACACTTTCACAGCAGTGAAGCTTTCTCATCTGTTAAAGAACACAAAGTAAATGTTCACTTCAGAAAACCACATGGGAAATGCCAACAAAGGCTGGTATAACACCGTGTCCTTCCTTTATTTGCAGTAGCATAAAGACCTTTTTATCAGACGTTCTAATCTTGCTTAGCATTTAATAGGACAGTGTGCTGGGATATCCACTCTGCTATTTACTATTTAATTAATTTGACAGAAGTCCAAAAATACTGAAGGCAAAACAGTGTATCAATATTTACTGTACTGATTCACTGGAATTAAAATACTGTAAAAACATAACTGTGCACAGACACCGTTTGTCTTGGCCAATAAAGTATTTTGAAGGTTCATGTTCAAAACACAGGTTTGGAGTAAAATTATCACTGAAAGGTATTGATCAAGCTGTTACATTCCTAGCTTTGTCTGATAGCACAAAATATTCTGAACAACTTCATTAAGAATGATCACAACAAGGTTAGAAAAACAAAGGCTGACATTGATAACTAAATAAATATTGCCGTTAACACACTTTAATCTGGTGTACCTATTGGCCAAAGCTGGACATTTCACTAGAAGTATGAAGGGAAAGGTGCAAATACAGCACTGATTCTTAATATGGCAGTATATTATCAAAATATTTCTGTGCAATCCCTTCTCTTCTCTACATGTGTATAAAATATTAGACCTGGTGAATGAAAGACCACATCAGGACCTTGCAAAAGGCAAGTGATGCATCCAAATGATAAGGGGTTTGAACTGGACAATGCAGAGAATGTGAAAAAACTGTGTTGAGAATCTGCAGGCTGAATGCTCTTGCTTAACAAGCCACTGAAAAACTCCTCCTTTAAATCCAGGTTTTCATCAAGAGCACTTCAGTCTGGGTTTTATTCTCAAGCAAGTATTACTCATTAACTGCATAACAGGAGCTCTGTATTGGCAGCCTTTCCCCAAATTGAAGTGCCTGAGTATGAAGAAAATAACAAATCAAATGCAGTACAATAATACAGTAAAGCATAGCTCCATTGAAAGCATGAGGGAGGGACAAGACAATGTGTTTTAAGGAAACTGTGAAATCCATGGAAAAAAGGTTGGGTTAGAAGCGACCCTTACAGAATATACTCTTTGAAGACTCCAGCAAGAAATCCTTAGCTAAAGTTTTTATGTATATAAGTGACCATGAACCTTCTCTAGAATTGTGTCCCATTACTAAAGGCATGATTACTCCATCTGCACCCCACAGCATTGCTCTCTCTCTTCTTTTTCCATGTTTTGACTAGTCTAAAGTGACATGTACAATCCCAGTGCTTGAGCAGAGGAGCCTCCAGCATCAGTGAGAAGGTGTCCCTAACCACAGCTCATGGGGGCTTATGAGAAAAATCCATTTAACTCAGGATGGAGGAGGGTTACTGGTGAGTGCTAGAAGAAAAGTCCACAAGCTTGGAAAGAAAATGTGTGAAGAAAGGAGTTGACCAGCACACAGAGTATATAATTATTAACCCACCTTTCTTAGGCAGGCAGGTTCCAGGACTACATCTCAGATATGTGTCTGTGTTTTCTTGGGGGGGGGGGAGGGGGGGGGGAGGATAAGAAGGAGATATGGTATCACTAAAAAAAAGAGACACCAAGGTTTCTGATTGCCCACAGCAGGAGTGAGCCATTAGACATTGGTTCACACGTCTGTGATGGCCTGATTTTGCCTGTCATTTTCTGCCTTTGTGGTGAGGGCACATCAATGTTTTGCTTGGTTCATACCTGTAAATTTGGGCAGCTAGGCAGGTTCTAAATCAGGTCAAGGGAGCTACAGTTCCCCATTGCCCTGGCTGGAAACCAGAATCTCCAGACAGGCAGCTGTGGAGAGCAGGGGAGAGAACTTGTTTAGCACATTCCTGAAGGGCACTGACTATCTACAGCCATTTTCAAGTGGTTCTACTCAAGTAGACCCAGGAATGTGCTGATGGGCCATACAGGTATGGCCAACCTCGCTGAGAGGATGCAGAACCCTCAGGACACTGCAGGGAATGTAATGTGACCTTACAGTCCTTTGAAAAGCTGCAGGGAGAAGCATCTGCAATGGGAAGCATTGTGTGTGCTGCCCTGCAAATAATTTGTTATTAGCTCCTAAATTAAGCACATTTAATTGCTTGGCCCCCTTTTACTTTGTGTCACAAATAAATCTTGTGCAATCATATGACGTAAAAGGAGGTGACAGAACAAGAGAGGGATGCTGGCATGCTGTTGAGAAGCCAGCATTCACACCAGCTGGGGAGGTTGTGCTTTCAGTCTTCCAGAGCCCCTGGCCTGAGCAGAAGCAAGCAGCATTTCACTCTTTTGCCGGATCATTGAGTCTGAGGGAGGAAATGGGTTGGTTGAGAAACTGTTTTTCACAGAAGAGCCAACATCCTCCAGGATGGAGCACTTAGAAAAACTTTGCATGAATTAGCAAGCAAATGTGAGGCTGGAACAAGTAAAGAGGGACAAAACTCGTCAGTTTGTCATTCATGCAATAATCCTGTCAAATGTGAAATTTCCTGAATTGGTGAATTTTGGCTTTGTTTTCAGAAGGGAGGAAGGAAGAGGGATATTTCATATTGTTTGTGCTGCGTTTATATTTTTACAAAGTGGAGAAGCAATGCTATTATTTATGATCATTTTTCGTCTTTAGAATGTCACGTGGCAGTTTCAGGATCCTCTGCAAGTGCCACACTGATGTGCAGCATCTGAACATCCAAATTGGCTATTTGCTTCCCTAATGGGGAGAATACATACATGCAATTGCTTGTTACATATTCAGAACAACCACCAATGCCAGTTTCAATTCTTCACAAATTTAAAACCTGGCTTGAATACAAATGAAATCATAACCCTATCTTTTGTGAAGCAGTCCACATTTTTTGCCATCAATCTCCAACCTGTTCCAGTCCTGGGTCTCTTACAAAAAAAATGCATTCCAAAAAGTCCATTAGAGACTCAAAATCTAGTGTTATAAAAGGATAAAGAATTGCTCAAATTACCAAAAAAAAAACCATCTAAAAAAACCTAGTCCAACTTCTGATTCCTTCAGAATGGAAAACTAAATGCACCCCAGTTACATATACATATGTCACTACAAGAAATACTGAAAAACTCATGACAGGTTGGTCTAAGTGCCAGCCATCTTATAAACCGTGTATGATGCCAGTCATCTTATAGCCCTTATACGATGCCAGTCTATGAGGAAAATACTTAGGACCATAAGTTATTGCATTTATGGTGATGGAATGGGGACCCAAATCAAGAACTGGAGGTCTACAAAGTATAAGAAATGGCACCATGATTACCCCCCAACAAAGCATCTTTGTCTGAGGGTTAGTGATCTCACTGGCAGGGCTCAGAAATGAGTCAAAGTTTTCAGATGTAAAACTGACACAGAAAAGCACATAGTTTCTGATCTGTGAAGTCAGACGGAGGAGCTGTTATCTGAAATAGCGCATAGCGTCTGAGTAATCTGCCAGACTTAACACATCCTGCCTCAGGAGTCCAGGTGGGAAACTTTACTATAAGAAACAAAATGAAATGCAAAAAATACCTGCTAATAGTTCAACTAGTGTGTCATCAACACTCTACAAATAAAGCTGTTAAACTACACATATCTCCACCACTGTAACTGCTATGCAAGCTGGAAAAAGTCTGTAAAGATAGGTTTAGGGAAATAGAACTTCCATCACCTGTCCTAATTAGGGCTAGGTCAAAAGATGAAATGATTTTTCTTCATTAAACAAAGCAGGGAGCTAGAGAGGGTCATTGGCTGTAGAGGATGGAAGAAATCCCGAGCCTCTGCTGGGTGCAATGCACACATGTGAAGACCATCTTAATGCTGGAGGAGCAGCTGACATACAGGCACTGATCCGGAATAGGTAAGCAAGCAATTCAGGGAGAAAAATGCATCCCATCTCCCTGGGAGGATGTCATTCCAAGATCAGAAGGATCCAAGTTCTCTCCTCTTTAGACACTCTAAAGCTTTTCTGGCAGATTATCCCTCCTGTTGGCTGTGCCAGGTTCAACCACTTATCACAAGCTGGAGGGGGATGTTTCCCCACATTTATATTTGGCACGAGAATTTTCAGCTCGCAACGATGGAGCTGTTACAGAGGTAGTGCTTATGAGAGCAACATCCTCCCAGATGGCCTCATAAAAGAAGGAAGAGGATGAGCTTGTCTCACTGACTTGGAATTGCCAAGTCGGCAGGGCTAAAGATCAAGTTTTGAAAAGAAAAGGTCACGTTGCGTCATACTAGCGCTGCCCTCCTGAGGATAATAGACAGCCTTCATCCAGAATCACTCAAATCATCAAGAGTTTTTCCAACAACTTGAACAGATACAAGATCAGACTTTGAGGACATGATCTAAAGCCAGGGAAGATAATAGGAATCTTTCTAGCCACTGGGATGGGCTTTTCATCAGTCCCTAAATGGCTAAGGCGTGGATGTACACCTGGAGAGAATAAATCTTAAAAGAAACAAAAGTATGGTGTTGCCGGTAGATGATTTTACATTAATTTGATTTTCAGATTTCCTAGGTTTGCAAACAGCGTTGTCTTCTGCAAAGATTTTGGAAGTTATCACAGAGTCAGGTGAAGTTTTGCCTCTTTGCATAGGTTTATAGATACCAAAGCCAGCTCAAAACCTGCCATTAGCCAGCAGCAGAACCTGATACTAAACCACACAGGGTTTCCTGGTAGAACTAATATTAATAACCTGTCATGCACTAGGCAGGCAGAAGCTGAGTTCCCATCACTGTTGACCATGGGAAACTGGCACATACCTTCTTTTGGGAGCAGTTGACAAGGGTGGATAATGTACAGTGTGAGTGCTGCCATTCAGACAAACCTGGTACCTCTCACCGCTGCATCAGCTCTTGTGAGATGCCAGTGCTGAGCAGCCCCTTGCACTACACAGCTGCATAAATCTTTACTGTTTAGTGACAAGGCTCTGGGAGTTTTTGTGAAAATTGAAGAAAAAACCCACCACATCCAGACAACACCTCCTCCCTCTCTCCTTGCTTCCCTTCCCTGCTAAAAAGCATGATCCATGGTTTGTGATAAGGGTTCAGCTTCCAGACAGTTAAAAATTGCCAACTGGAAATCGAATTCAGACAATTCAAATGAAAAAGTGAGACTCTTCTTTAAACTGATGCTGATTAACCATTGGAATGTCTTAGCTTGGGCTCAGTAGGGATCAATAGACTGGTAATACACATTCCCCTGGAAACCTGGTAATGTCCGAGTTGGTCTAGGATAAAGTTTATTAAAATAAATAAAGTAATTTATGATGGATCCAGATTCACAGAAATGCATTTTCAGAAGTGGAGCTGCTTTTCCAGCCTGAGCTGGATTTCAACCTTCAGCTGTTTCACATTTTTGCCACTCTGTGGCAAAATGCTTGATCCATGAAATTCGTCCTAATTTTCTCTTGGGTAAAAATATCCTGAAATCACAGCCCATACCCTTGTGGCTGACATTTCATCTTGTAGTGGGGTATTTCAAACCACAAGGATAACAGTTTCACATGTTACTAGATTTATATGTATTTCATTCTAACTGTCTCTGATGAAAGATTTATAACTTGATTTTGTAAGATTTATTCTGGTGAGTGTATTAGGAATATCTTAATAAATAGGGCATTCATTGAAATATCCTATATCAGCTATAAGCTACTTCAATACTGAAGATGCCTATTGTCAAATGAAAATTTTTCTCAACTGTATTTTATACGCAGAAGTTACTTCTTGTACTTGCACAGGAACATCCCTACACTGAACTGAGGCAGATGCAACATGACTAATAGGCTCATCATGAGTAATAAGTTCACCCCAGTTACAGCACATCAGTCAAATCAAGTATTGCTTTTCACCAGACATGACACATCATGATGTGTAAGGCTGGGAATTTTGAAAGATAAATGTTAGTGATAGACTGCACCCTGATGCAACATCTCAAAAAGCAGTTTTAATTATCTCTGGGGTTACCATGCGGGTTTCTGCTGGGAAGCTTTCGGCCAGGCTCTCTGCTGATTTCTTTGAGTAAGCATCAGGTGTTCATAAGGATATTGCCCTGCAATGTCCATGTTATCTTGTTACACAGGGGATGTTTTTAGGTCAGCCAGACAGGTTGGTTTCCAAGATTATTGGGATTAAGGTTTGAGATGGAATCATGCCTTAGGTAAAATGCTTACCAAGATCAAACCTTTGAATAGCTTTTAACTAGGATTAAGAGGTGAATAAAACAGGAAAGAGCAAAAGTAAGCACTCAGGAAGAGGGTCAGCCAGTGTGGCTCTGAGTAGGGAGTTCTTCATTTGCTGTCCCTGAAACGCAGGATGGTGAGCACTGGGAACTGAGGGTATCTGTCTGATGTTATGAGAGATGTGTCTAACTGAACTTTACAGCAATACTTCAACTAGTGCCATAGAAAGGAGGCTTGGAAGAAAGGAGTTTTCTAAAAAATCCCTAGTCTGGTAACTTCTTGCTATATCAGTGATCCCATTCTCCCACTTCTTCACCCCCCAACCCTAAATCTGTCATACCAGGTAAAGAAATATCACTTTTCCTTTAGCCCTCACAGTAGAAGCAGTAGGAATTATGGTCTCACCCTTGAGTTTCAACACACAGAGCCCTGCAAAGGAGGGAAAACTGAAGATCTGAAGCCTTATCGTAAGAGCATCAATGTGTTTTAGACAGCTTCAAGACTCCAAAGTGTTAAAACCTCAGCTCTTTGGCATTTCTAGATACTAAATCCCAAACTGTGGCATTTTGACTGGCACTTGTAGGCGGTCACTGGTTTGCTGCTAATTACAACCTGGAGGTGTCTGTGAAGATCACTCTAACTTGTGGTATTCATGAAATGCACAGCATGAGAAATATGTAGGCTGATGGGAACATTTTATTCTGACCTTTGCAAATTTCAGTGGTGATTTGGTGGTCACACTGATGATAATTTGGTTTGGGGATCCTTTCTTCATTATTTCTGCTGCTTGGTGCCTTAAGGCCAGCTGGTGTAGAAGTTAATGGCAAAAAAACTCTCCTAAACTGCAGTTAAGCATGACATAATAGGGGCATCAATTAACTTAGGGCAAGGGTTTATGATTAACTATGAAAATCAGTAGCATTCAGTGGTGCATAACAGCAGAAGAAAGACAGTCTTCCAGACCATTCTATCACTACAAGGTCATAATCTCACAGCAATTTCTTAAGTGTCCAGACTGAGAAAATATAGATTTTCAGTAGGGGTTATATTTTGGGTGTTGCTGCATTCATAGTATCCGAAAAGCCGTTAATATAACTCTCTGCAGATGTGGCTGCCTTCTCAACTTTTATTAAAGCAGCACAAGAGATGTTACATACCATATACTGTGACTATGTTAGCTGATATTACTATGTAGTCTTGAGATAAATCTGTACTCTATTCTGATAGTTACCAAGAGAACTAGAAAAATTATCTACTGATTTGTGTATTTATAAACCATCTCACGATCTTAGAAAGGAGGTCATTGAGAAATCTTGATAGGAAGAATAGATTTATGGATATCTGTGTTTCACCCTGGATAAGAATTTGCAAGATGATGAGGTAGCAGAAAAGGCGATTCTGCTGAGAGCTGTTTTCTTCCAGCAGAGACCTCGAAGGTATGAGGCAGAGAAAAACCAGGCTGTTTGTGTGTGGCTCTGATCTGGCCTCACCTGGCCAAAAGGCCAACCCACAACTGATACAGGCTCGTAGACCTTCAGAGTCCATCCCAGTCTGTATTCTGGGTAACAAATCATGTGAAAGATAGTGACAAACTGGAGGGTGTTCAACAAAGAGCAGCAAGACTATTATAGGGCGAGAGGAACTGAATTATAGGGAGAGATTATAATAAAACTGAAATATTGTTCTAGGCCAGGTTTGTGCTTAGAGTAAAGCTTTATACATACAGAGTTGCACTGGTTTATATTACTGAAGGTTTTAGCTCTTAATGTCCTTATTTGCTTTGCAGAGAACATTTTGGCCCTTGGATTGTTATATGGAAGTCAAAGGGAATGTTTTGCCTCTTATCAGAATGAAATCTTAACAGATTATCAACAGGAGGAAGTCAGCTTTGTTTTCAAAGTATAAAATGCTGCAGCCAGTAGCAGAGATTTCTGCAGAAATTAAGAGGAAAAAAAATCATGCAGTGTCACTGAAGATCTCAGACACTGGCATTTAATTGAGTCCCAGAATTAAGGAACATTTTATTGTCTACCAAAAGTTTCATTGACCTGAGTGAGAGTTGGTCATACTAAAGGCTGAGCAAGATATCCCGCTTAGACCTAATTTGTGTAATACAGGTGTCAACGCAGCAGCAGATACACAGCTAAACGCATAGATAACGACAAAAGCCAGAAAAGCCACAGCAGAACAGAAGAAAATACCAAAGTGAGAGGGAAAATGAGGTCTTCAGCACTCACACGTACAGATATTCATAGTTACCCCTTCCAAACCTTAGCAGATTGCTTGTTATAAAGCCAACAGGTCAATAGACTGTGTATAACAACAGCTTCTCTATAGCCTCCGTAATCTGCTGCTGAACTTCTGATCAAATACTGCTCACACTCACAGTGCCTAATAACCATTTCAGAGCTCATTTCTGAAACTGCACAGAACATTTTATAAATGGAAGTGTACCGGCACATGCCATTGCAGAAAGTGTCTCAGTTGCTCTGAAAAAAAAGGTCCACCACGAAGGAAACAAGTGTAGCTCAACATCTAAATAGCCCAGACAAGCAGTAACAGCCAGAAAAAATGCATAAAATTCCACTTGCGGCAGCTGCCAAAAAAATAAAATAAATAAAAGCAGACTTACTTCACCCATTAAATCCATCAACCCCTAGGAGATCCATTAACAGACCTCCTCTCAACACCCCAAGGGTCCCACTCCCCAGGATGTTATGTGGCCAGAATTGCCCTACCCAGTGAATGGTAACGTGCAGAGATGTCTCCCCTTGCTCATTCTGCAGGAACTGAGTCTCTCCACAATGATTTTCCCCCACACTCCCCTGTACCCTGGCCAAACGTCCTGCACACTGTGTCTTTTCTGCACACTTCATCAGAGCGGGGGGATGGCCGCGGCTGTGCCACTCCTCCCTCTGCGCTCACATCCAGGCCTCGTGAGCTGGGAGCTTGAGCACAAGGTGTCAGACCTGGCGGGGAGTAGTGCTGGCAGCCTGCTCTGCTCCGCTTGGCTCGCAGGAGAGAAAGGCTCCATCAGCTTGTAGCCCTTTTACAGGAATCCTACAGGCTTCAGCCCCATGGGAGACGTGAACATTAGAAGTACATGTGAAATGAGTCCCCTGCTGCCTGGTGGGACTGGTGTAGGACTTGCTGTGAGCATAACTTTCCACAGCTTTGGGACATTTTGGGGTAGCATAATCTGTAATGAGCTGATGCTGGTACACAAGGTGCCAGGCACTGCTGCACCCAGGCAAGGCCCCCATCCTTTGCTACTCCGAAGGACAGTGTCATTCGTGACCACTTGAGCCCAATGTAATACCACCGCCTGCTGAACTTCCTCAAGCCTAAACCATGCAGTAGTCTCCAGTTAATGGAGACTACATTCTCTTTATGCCCATGATCTTCTCTTCTCATCCAAAAAGGCACTGCAGAACATGGGCAAAACAGTTATGAGCCTGCTTCTTAATGCTTTTCATTATATTCTAAATGAGAATGGTTGATTCCTGGTTGCTATCATATTTTCACTAGGTATCTAGAGATATATACATAAATCAAAGCAGTGTTTTCTATGGTACAGGCAAATCAAACCAGCAATTATTTTCTCATTTCATTTTTAACCACTGAACTCGTGTTTTATCTCCAGATAATGACGAATATGGTTCTGACACCAGAGGTCCACACGCTCCTGCTGTACTCGTTTAGCACAGAGCACAAATAAGTTACTTGTTAATATATGAACTGTCATGTAAGAAGCCACAATTATGCATGATTCACCCCTACAAGCTATGTAAATCTGTGGTGTGTATATATGATAACAAATGAGTGTTACTTGATGGGAAAACACAGGTGCCAAGAACTAGGACTCTCTGTACTGCGGATGTCAGATACGGCATCAGTGTTAACACCCCCACTAACCCTTACCTGCAGGTAGACGCATTTCCAAAGGCTTATCAAGCATCCTCTATCACTTCAGTCTGTCAAAGCACTGGCAGCAAGCCAGACCAGATCCTAACCATGCACCATTGTTTAGTGGGAAGGTACGAGACAGCAGAGAAAGCACATGCCTCCTTCCATTGACCAAAAAATATGCCACATCCAGCCTCCATGCTTTCAGTTTTATATGGTCAAAATTTGGACCTATGCCTGTTCCTGCCATACCAGTTATTAAACAGTGATGAAAAACCATAAAGAAGTTGCACCACTTACTCATGGAGCAGCAGGCTCATGATTTCTCACTGGAGACAACTATCAGCAGGAAAGGCTGGAAATAGAGCATATAAGAAGACATCTCAACCAACATATTGCCTGAAGGGGTCATTTGTAAAGCTTTGGGTTGCTATTTCACCCATAGATGACATCTACAATGATGTCAGATAAAGGTACATGTTGGGGTATGATTACTTTTTCTTAACAGCTCTGTCCTCCTCTAAGCAAACATCAGGCCATCAACTAGCTCTGTCCATAACCCTGAAAAACTTCATTTTGGTGCATGTAAATGTGCCTGCACACACCGTGTGACCCAAGGAAAGCAGGCTTCATCACCTGCTGACCTTCCTGAAGGTGTATCCTTACAAACAGAAAGCAGAAGCACAACACAGAAAGGTTTTCAATCACACACACTCACCTCCCATTCTGACACACAATTTAGTCTGATTTGTATAAAACTAGGCAATTCATAAAATCTCCCAGCATACAAATAGGTCATTATACCTGTAAGCATTTTCTTCTCCTCTTCCTCATCTTCAGCAGAAATTATCATGGGACTAACCTTGGTCACAGATCCTGTCTTTGACTAAGTGAATGGGGCAAGAGGGTGTCTCCCTTTTCCACTTCAATTTCAATCAGAAGCCTCAAGTCCACAAGCATGTTTTCAGCATCAGCCCTGGGAGAAGTTAACAGGTTAATGCCTTGAGCGGCTTCCTTCCCACATATGCCCAGCTTGCTTCCTGTCTCACTGTGCCAGTGAAAGACTGCAGAGGTGAGTCTGAATTATGGACAAAGCAGGAATGCAAAACTATACTTTTCATTCCAGAGAATAAATATACAACCCCACCAGTTTCAGGATACATCTTGACCACTTCAAAGTAAAACTAAAGGTTACAGTGGTAGAGAGCTTCATGTCAGCACAATTTTTAACATTTAGATTGTTGATGAAGCAGGTATGAAAGAGAGTGTTTTGTACTATGTGAGTCTGATTTATTAATGTTATAAATTATAGCTTAGACTAACTCGTAATCAAGTGCTTGTGAACTTTATGCGTAACACCTTCAAAATGAGCAAGTTGGTAGGTAACAGAAGCAGTTTCCTTCTCCAGATAAAAATGTAGATGCTTGAAACACAAACCAGGCTGTCCAAGGGTCAGGGTGAAAAAAAACCTGCTTTTGCTCACAGGTTTTGAATTCTTCTTCATGCCATTCTGTTAGTTATGGTATTGGATAACATCTTTGGTGTTTTCTTAGCCCCCAGTGGACAGTACACACACAACCCAAGCTCAACACACAATTGGAATAATCTGTGCTTTGGGGAAACAAAGGGTTCCTTTGAGTACACATTAACATGTGTAAATAGGAATGGGCAGAGTGCCTTTGGACAGGGGATACATTTTGGTATGTGTCCTTGATTCTCACCCACACAAAGAAAAAAAGACCACCTCACTTTTCCTGCTCCTTGCTGCAATGCTTCATGCCATAAAGGCTGTGAAAAAAAAAACAACCTTAAAAAACCTCACTGATTTCTTTCATTTGAAAGGAATAAAATGCTTCTAATTTGTACTCCCAGTAGGGGAAGAAACTGGTGGGCAGCATGAGTGAAACACTGATTAGGCTGACAGTGCAAAGATACAGCATGAAACTGGATATAATTACACCAGACACATCATATTCATTGTAAGATGGTATTCACGGGGCTTCTTATCTTCTGAAAACTTTAATTTGTCTAAAAATGAATTAGAAGTTAGAGTGTATCCAGGTGATACCTTGACAGATCCAGTACCTCTCTCAGGCATTTCAGTACTGTCAATAACTGTAATATGCACACATCATAGCATGCCACAAGGCAGTTTTGGTTTTTTTCTCTCTCCCTCCCACCCTGCATGACAAGGTGTGCAGGGTCGCTGAAGCGGTTTCACTCTGACTATTCTGGGTACACTTCCTTGGCACTTGATTTACAGATGAAAGAAATATGTGACCACATTCACACAAAGGAAGAGCAGATCTTTTGCTTTCTTTCTGCTGTACAAGTTTTGCAGGGCAATTACTTGTCAATCGCCCTCCATTCCTGTTCATGCCCTTGAGGTGCAGTTTTGATACAGAAAAACATAATGTACTTTGCTCTGTACCCTGGGGAATAGCATGTGCATCAAGAAACTATCTTTTCATCTCTGTATTCATAGTGCCTCCACTTCCAGTTTCAGAATTGCTCACAAATTCTTTAAGATGTTTCTCCCTGCAGTACATGCTTCGTTATTAACACCATCTTAGGTTACAGATTTGCAAATACAACTCAAAAAAGAATGGGGTTTCAAGGACCTCTAGTTTTCTATACTGCTTTGTCTAGTTTACTTTTGAAAACAATGAAGACACAGATCTTCTTACCTGTTTTTACTCTCAAGCTTGGATCAGTGTTTTTGTTTGCAAGGCTTGCTAACATGCTGAGGTTTTCATCTTAGTAGGTCTTCCAATACTACAGGACATTGCCCTGGATTTGTGATTTCAGTGCAGGGTTTTCTTTAGGGGGTGAGGAATTTTTTTATTAGAACCAGCCAGCCTACAGAACTGAACTGCACCTAAAAATAGAAGGGATTGGGGTTTTTTTAGATGCTAAAAATAGAAATGTATGGAGATGGTCATGTATAGGCTGCTTCTACAAGAAGACAGAGGTGCTCTGAATGGAAACATTTGCTATCTGCCATCTAGCCAAGAAGTGTAGCATTTACCATGCCATGAGCTGCTGCTTGTGAAGTACAAGATGAATATAGTAAACCTGGATGGTCTGAAAATGGAACTGATACCATGCTGAACTACACACATTTCCAGGTGAAGAATGAGACATCTGGTCTTGTGAAGCATAAGCACCTACAGCTCTTCAAAGATGGGAAGGTGCAATAAGATGAACGAAGCGGAATCATCCCATGTTGCTATTGAGCTCATCTAATTCTGCCAGTGGAACCTGCCTCAGCCCTTGTTCTGAGCACTGTGGAAAGTTGGATTCCTTCCAGTTTTGCAGAAAAAAAATGACTGAGCCCCTTTTTTCCCCTGCAGAACCTCTCAGCATCCACTCAATCCATTGAGCAGCTCCCGGAGATTCTCTCAAAAGCAATCAAAGCTAGTACCCATTTAGAAAGCTGCATCCTCTGCTAAACCCCGTCTTTTTGGATCATGGATTATGGAGGATCATATAAAGACAGATGGATTTTGTTTGCGTGCTCTTCTTATCCCATGTTCCTCACAGCTAATTCATGGTCATATTAATCTGTCATATTAAAGCTGAGATGTTCAAAGCTGTTAAAGTGATTTGGATACAAACGTTACCAATAACTGGAATTGGAATTTGGTATCTAGATCTGTTGAAAGGGGAAAAAAAGTATCAGCCTAGAAGTCTATATGCCATTTGAAATCTGCTGCATTCATAGTTCTGTTAAGTATTAATAGGTTATTTCAAATGCAAAAACACTCCTCCACCCTTATTTTAAAAGGATATTTGCACTAACTAACTGCCCCGTAAAGGCTCAAGGAAGATTTCACATGGCATGGCTCAGACAGTAATAAATGCTGTAATATTCTACCCTAACTCATCTAGCTGCCTTTTATTTTTTTTTCTCCCTGAGCATTATAAATGGTTCACTAAGTTTGTAAGACACATTAACCATCACCTCCCCAACCTCCCACCACCACATAAATCCCACCCTGGAGAACAAGCCGCCTCTCAAAAATCTCAGGTCAAGCGTTCATGACATTTTACGAGATGTCAGTACCATGTGTGTCAAATTCAGTCCTCGATTACCTCCAGTTTAGAGACACTCATATTTCCATCAAAGGATCTGATACTCCTTGATTTAATGGCTAGGGCAGTTAAGTTTTTATTGCTGTATAGATGTCCTTTCAGCTACAGTTATGTGAAGCAGCCACAGTTCAGTTCAAACCTCTCTAATACCGGGAAAATAAAGTGGCCAACAGCAGCTTAATGTCAGTGGTCTTGTGGAGCTCAGTGTGCTGCTTGACCTCCCGGTCCATGAGGACCAATATGCAGAATAAGAGCTCCCTTCCAAGAGAAAGCAGAACAGGAGCTTACAAAAACACCATGGGATTCAGAAAACAGGGAGTGCTTCTCTCTGGTTTGATTCTCTTTCCCTTGCAAGACTACTCCCTGTAGAGATAAAAGGAAGGAGGGATGCACAAACAAAAATCAAACCTGAATCAAAGATATACCCAACAAATACGTCAATTGTGCAGAGAAAGATTTTGAGCAGGACCTCTCAGGTGTAAGTAAGCACAGGTCTCTGAAGCTGGACTGCTCAGCTGTGGACGGATTTGCTCAAGCAGGAGGTCCCGTCCTTTGGGTTCATACACCCTTAACTAATTGTTTTAGTAGCCATGCTAAAACGTAAACCTGAATAACTGCTCCTTGTGTCCATACTAGTTGGAGCTAGGGTCTTCTTGCTATTTTGAAGTTAAATATAAAACTCTTCATGATTTCTAGAAAAAAAAATCATTTAAATACACTGTTTATGCATAGATGCACCATATATTTATAGCCTTATACATATTCCAAAAGCAAAGCTGAGGCAAGGTTTTGGTTTATGTATATATAGACATATTTAGCAGTGAATCATTATATAAATGATTTTCCTTTTGAAATGGCAGTGGTGCTCTGAAACAGTACATAGTAAACAATACTGAACAATACATTTGTGAAGAAAAGTTTGTATTCTCATCATGAATACCTACCTCTTAGCTTTGAGACTATAAGCCCAGGCTTTTCCTGGACTTTATGGCCACTGAATTAGCAAAAGCTTCTGAGCAGATAGAGAATTAAGTGCCATCAGATAAGGCACGAGGAGATGTGGCTGAGTCCTCTGAGATGAAGTGCTTGCCCCTGAAAACTTAGAAGCTGAAGGAGAACCCTCCCCCTGTCCCCTAAACAGTGCCTTTGTGTCTACCACATGCATAATTGATTGCAAGCAAAGCATGCAAGCCAAACTCAAAGCTGCTTCATACCCACAACCACATTAGAGGAGTTTTAGGCCATGGAAAGACCAGAGCTGATTTAAGCATCAATTATGGATGAGACACTTACTCAGTATAAATAAACTTGATGGTTCTCCACTGTACACAGAAGCCTCTAAATAAAATAATTGATTATTCAGAGGCAGGATACTTGCAGTTTGTCCCAAGGACATATTTTCGGTTTGAGTACATGCACACACACATGCAACCATGAGCACACACTTGGTGAAACTCCCAAACCTCAACAAAACAGAAACCACACCTTGAACTATTGATAGACTCCTCTGTCTTAATCAGCTCTAATCCAAGAAAGCAGTTCATCTGGGTTGCCTCTGAAGCCACATGCCATATTTGCAACCCTGGATGTCCAACTCAATGCCACCACCTGGAAGCAGAATTCTCCCTTGAATGTAACTATTATACTAATTTGTTCAACTTCAGGGCATATCCACACACACACATAGAAACACACACAAGCATATATAAATATACAGTTTTGAAGGTGACCTATTTTCCAGCTGCAAAATGCTGTCGCTGTCAGAGGCTTTTGCCAGCTAGGAAAGGATATGAACTGGAGAGGTGCAGAGCAAACTGCAGTGTCTGCATTATTCAGAGGCTCAGCATGCCAGGTTCACAGGTGTTCAAACTACCCAGGAAGCATTTGGCCCACTGTTACGGAAAACATGATTTTAAAGATTGAAATCAGCCAGCAAGAAAAGGTGTTTAACCAACTAGCTACTGCAGGACAATGCAAAAAGTCAAGGTTTTCTTTACATTTCTTTTTATTGTTTGTGTTATTCCCCTCCCAGCACCTGCAATAATACCTGCCTGACATCCTTGGCAGTGGGAGACTTTATGAGCTAGAAAATGCCCAAACTATCTGTAGGAAATACTATTCACAGTTGCAGCATTTCAGGCAGAAAAGAACTTGCAGGAGGGAAAAGTACTAAAAGTCATGTTCTAAGTCAGGACTGACTCTCCAAATAGAGACACCATGTATATAACACAATACAGTACATTTGAGCTGTGACTGCTTTGGCAAAGCTGCACATACAAATCTTGTTGGGGAAGGAGGGCATGAGAAAAAGGGGAAAGGGATCTTGCTCCTTTCCAATGTCCTGTCTGAAAACTGTGGATCAAATTGGTGGAGTAGCAGCACCTGCCCAAAGCATGATTTCTGCCATATTTCCATGATGGTCTGGGATTAGGGGAAGGGCAGAATTATTCTTCAGCAGAAACTGAAGCCCACAGAGTATCAGCCTTCAACAGAATCACACCTGCACCTGGGTGGCCAGAGAACATGCAGGTACAAAGCAACATTTCTTCTCTAAATATATGAGTACTGTCTGACCTGCCCTGTAGGTACCAGGACTCTTGAAGCCCAGTGCATTTTGTCTTCATTGGCATCTCCCAGCAGCTCAAAATAAAGCAAGTAGCTATACTGAAATAGAAGTCACAGCCACCATGCAAAACTGCACTGGGCTACAATTTTCTGCCCTTACAAGTTTATTACTGTTTATCAGAGAGCGAAATATTATTTCTAATATCTTCCTGAATACTCAGAGATATCATATCTAAATTTAATATCTAAAAATAAAAAAATCTCTTTTTTCTGTCTGTCCCTTCAGTTCCAACTCATTGCTAAATATACACCCAGAAGTACAAGACAAAAGTGTATAACATTGCCTCACTGACTCTGAATTCAAAATCCAATTTCTAAAGGAACTGAGGACCTGACTGCCAAAGAAGTTTAGGTACCTGGAGATGCAGTTAAGAATATTCCCAAACATTCAGACATGGTCAAGTCTTTTAATCCACTGATTTAAAAAGACTTCAGGCTCCTGAATCACATTTGAGTACTGCAAGTCTCTTTCTGCATTACTTAGACATTGCAAAATATGGCCATATATTTTTGCCCACATTTCCTACTTTGCAGAAACCAAATTATTTTCTTTCCTCTAAATATATTTATAAATACACATGCACACACTGTAGCTCTGCTGTAATTGGTATTTGCAATGTAAGCACCGGCCTTTTCCTTCCTTTTCGTCAATGAAAGTAAACATGATCAAAGCCTGCCAGTGTTTAATGGTGAAAACGTACCGTGTCTCTACAGTCTTAATGTTGTTGGAATGAACTTGAGGATAGGTTTACAACAAAAATAATTTTAAAAGGATTTCATAACAAATTCAGAAGGGGGGGAGCCATATTTAGCTTCACTTTCCTTAGCATTTTTATTTTGTCTAAGGGAAAAAGGAATAAACAAAGATGTTTAAAAATGACCTAGTGAGGGGCAAATAAATGCATAGAGACTTTACCCAGCACTTCTAAGGATCTTGGAAGTGCTACAACTACACTGTAGTTTCTTTGTTACAGCTCTGTACACATTTATACAAAAGAAAGATGAAAGGGGGGAGAGAGCTGTTGATATGGGTTGTGAGAAGTTGGTGGAATTAGATGGCAAGGGGTCAGGTTACAGACAATGTAAGCTAAAATGCATCAAAGGATATGAAGCAAAGGACTAGATCAAAGTCTAAGAAGCCAAGTACAAGAATAAAAGAGTGATAATTGTAGGCAGCGAGAGAAAGCACTGGAATAGAAATGTGATAACAGTATGACCTCATGACTCAGTCTTTTTCTTTTTCCAAGTCAGTTTCCCCGCACAGGGCATGCAGGCTGGAGAGGGCAGGAGTGCGTGTAGCAGGAGGGAGCAGTGAGGAGAGAAGGCAAATGAATTCTGGGGCTGATAACCTTCCTGGGCTTTAGGGAAAAAAAGTCACTTTGCTTTTTGCAATGCGTTTCGTTTGTAAGTTCTCCATACAATCACAGGGCTGTCCTCATGGGCACTGATGTGAAACAGGGAGCATAAAGGTGAAGATCAGATCCTGCTCTCCTGCAGCCCAGCAGAACATAGCAGACACCAATGGGAGTGGGTCTGTCATAAAGTCACGATTGGGCTCTATAATAGAAAAATCACTGGGCACTGATGCCTCTCTCTCCTGTGGCTAAGACATCCTGGCTGGGAAAGCTGTCATCCAGAGAGCTCCTGAACTATACTCATCTTCAGCTGTAGGTTTGTTCAGAGGAAGACATTTGCATTAGATACTTGCTTTGATAGGAATTAAATGCATTTTATTGCCAAAAGAAAATTCCACTTAATATCTAATGAGGTCCCTCAGTCCCCACCGTCATACAGCATTGAGTGCAAGTCCCTATACACCCAAAATAGTCTAACGGACCAGGGGATCTCTAACCTATGATACAGAGTCTTCTCAGCTCTTATCAAGTCCCAGTAGGAATCAATGGCATCGCTTCAGTTGGCTGCATCAAGGCTACAGTTTTTTCCATGATCTCTGAAATTATATATTTCCCCACTCAAATAGGTTTTAGTTTGAGACACAGCAGTGGACATCATCACCCATCATGACTAGCCCATACAGACATATTTCTTGGTGTCTTACCTGCCTGCACAGGGTAAAAGTTCCTCTTGTCAACTGGTTGCTGCGCTTTGCTCCATGCTTGACCTATGGGAATGGGTAACAAATGAGGACAGTCATTGCAGGCAAGTCCCCTTCCACTGACCACAGGGCTGAATTGGTCCCGAGACCTTACCCTGCTCCAACGGCTTTGGAAAAATCAGTTGATGCCAACAGACAGCAGCTCCCCTATTGCCTCCTTCAGCAACACTGACACCTATTTTTGTTTTATCTGGAACTCAAAAGAAGCACCACTCTCTTGCCACCCTCCTTCTGCATGCAGGCTGCTTTCCCTTCTCCAGTAAAGCCTCAAGACATCTGTCTTCTCTTAAGCAGATGACCAAATCACTCCCTCAGAGCTCCATTTTTTGCTTGAGATGTGGGCACCATTTATCTCTTCAGCTCCCTCCTTCCAATGCAGCCCACTCAGAGTCATTTGACAATATACTTGTTTATTTTTCCAACTTAGTGGCTGAGTTCAATCTCAGTATTTCAGCTTCTCTGGCTCCCTAAAGGCTTTGGTGTACCAGTTGGTAGGTGATGCTCCTGAAGAGCAGGTGATATTTGGAACCTGGTTTTGCCATCATCTGACCCCAGCACAACTGTGGAGGAGTAGCAGCAGGCAGAAGCAGAGAACTCCAGTGGGCCAGAGCTGCCGACTAGCAATCATGGCTGAATGCCAAGCTCCCTTACAGATACACTGACATGGACCAGAGGTAGATGTGAAGTGTAGTGCGCTATGTGCTGCTCTCTGCCCTCACTAAACCCTCCTGCCCTATGCTGATAAAACTGTTCAGGAAACATTGCCAGGGCTGATCATGGTTCAGTCATGTCAGGCCTGATACAACTGATATGAGTCATGGAAGATAAAGAGTAAACATGCAGGATCTTTTGCTTCCAAACTTGCTTAATCCCATCAACTGTTCAAAATTTAGTATAGAGAAGCTGCAATTGCAAGGTCTAAAATGTCTTCTAAAGCTTGAAAGAGACACTGGCCACTGCTCTACACACTCTTGGGTACCCACGTTGGCATTACCAAGACCCAGATCCACCAAAGATTCATCCTGTTGTGCACTGAACCACCAGTGGTCCCCCTGTGAAGACTTGGGACCATGCAAGAGCCTGGAGGAAGCCATATGGAGGGCAGAAGGAAGTGTGCCCTGCACAATAATATGGAAAATTGGCTTGCACATCAGTAGATAACAAGCCAGCAGAAAGAAGAGTAAACCCCATTTACGTTATTTTTTGTTTAGGTGAATTTGTGCTGTGATTCTGACATTTATAGGTGTATTAGGAACAAAAATCTTCTCTCCCAATGGTCTTCATAAACCATTGTCTTCATAATGTGTATGTGCCAATTCCCAGATCCAAAGGGTGTAGGATTAAGGAATAGTGGTTCAGGGACATTTAAAGAAATCTGAAGGTATACACGAGAAGCTTGTCTGAAAGGTTGCATTAGGTAGCTATTTGTTTTTAGACACCTGTAGAGGCCCTGTACCCGAAATTGATGTCATATAGTGTCTTGTGGTTGTCTACCCCGGAAATGTGGGTAAAAGAAACTTCCCTAAAACCAGTTCCTGTTTTTCTTTTCCATTTCCAGTCTTTTTAGGGTTCTGTAAAACATGTGACTTGCAATGACTCACATCTTGATGAAACAGCAAATTCAGACAGGAATTTTCCAGAGTGCTGTTAACTTCAGTGTTGCTCGGCTTGGATTTGACCATCTCAATTACATTCTAAAGTATCAATAGTCATCGATCCCTGACCCTGGAAAACAATAAAGGAGCACAGGATGACACAGTAGCTACTGTGCAACTGCCACCCTACATCTGGCCAGGGGACATAACACACAAAGACATTGACACTCCTCATTACTCAAAAAGATAAAGCAAGCAAGGCTCACAGCTGTAAGAGCTGGGTCAAAAGGACAAGGAAACCTTACGGTCTTTCACACAAGAACCATGGACTTTCCAAGGAAGCAGAAGGTGAAGACCCCTCTGACTTAAACCAGACTGGCCAGTTTCCTCAACCAGAAAGCCCCTATATTTTGTTGCATCCACAGCTTTGAAATTAATCTGGAAATTTTGTATTCCCTATCTGGGCATACAAATGAATCTGGAAATTTTGTTTTCCAGTGACACATTTGGCCTTGTATAAGAAACTGAAAGAGACATCTGAAGTGTCTCTCACTCAAGGGTGCAAAGGGAGGAAAGCAGTCAGTAATAGATGTTGGGTGTGCACACAAGTGTGAAGCATCTGTAAGGTCTTCCAAAGGCACCAAAAAGAAAAAAATTGCCTTATATATAAATCACATCAAATGATGTCTCTTTAGAGGGTAATCTCAAAAAAGGTTCTAATTTTGCTTTCTTTAGGTTTCCTAAGCAAGAGTGTCTAAAACCATGAGGCAGTTTGGCCAAAGTCTTCAACGAAATCTCTGTAGAGAGAAAAACTTCAGGTAGTTACGGTCAGTCCAGGAAGTCAGATAAGAAAGACAGTGAGGGGACAAGTTTTCTTGACTGAAGTGGAGATGGAGGAATGAACGTTTCCTTAGATTCCTTTTTGTCAAAGCTAATATATTTTTTAATGTATAATTTCAGTGATTTAAGTAATATTTTGATTTTATATTCTTTCATTGTCTGTTTCATTTGGATTATTTGACACAGTAGTTAGAAAGCAGAACCATGTTTACCTGGCTTTGGGATTAGTGTGGTCCTCTCAGCACCAAACCTCTTAAGGTCAGAGCTGCATACAGTGTCCTCCCAGGCATGTTGACAGTCCCACACAGCTTTTAGGCAGCTCAGCAATAAAATATTATCTTATCTGGCAATGTCCCCATGCCTCAAAATATTCTAAACCCTTCTGAAAGAAGATATTTCATTCAAATGACAAAAAGCAACAAAACTGGCACTCTCCCTGCAATGCCACTGGGTTAGAGGTAATTCAGGATCATGGAGAAAGTTGATAACAAAATCAGAGAAGACACAGATGTTTTGTGCCTGATACCTTAACCCCATTTACCTCTCTGTTAACGGATGTTACTGCTCCCTTATAAATGACAACATCTTTTTAATTCTTATAGAACTGTTTTAGTCCAGAAGATCTGCAGTCTGCAGATAGCTCAGATTTTCAACTGCAAGAAGTAAGCATCATTAGAAGACAAACTGGGATCTTCTATGACCCCATAAGCTGTAAATGGGACCCATGGATATTTAACTTCTTTCATGAAGAATTCAGTTATTAATAAAGCCCATGACTTTTAAGGGGAGCTGCCACTTTCCTGAGCAAAATATTCTAGAAACTGCATGGTCTGAAGAGTTTCTAAAACATGCTCTTTAAGCAGTTCGAAGCTTTTTCCAATGCTTCCATTGCTTTAAAAGCGTTATTAGGCATGCCTTTCCGTGTGGCTGCTGGTTAAACAAAATGCACAGGTGAAAAGTGTGACAGCGCTCCCACATATGTCTATTTGGAAATAAAAATGTCCCTTTCTCTTGTCCACACAAGTGTCTGCAGTCTGCATTCCCAGAGATCAAAACTAATTTAGGGGTTGATCCGTGTTGACTAACCAGCTGAATCCACAGTGACAGAAGGTGCCAAACACATTCTAAACTCTGTGAAATTACTGGCTTGATTCAGATAGAAAGAAAAATAATAATAAAGACTATATTACAGAGTGAATCTTTAATCTCTCTTCACCCATTCTCAGAAGCTCTCTTTAGAAACTGCTTAGCTCTGATGTGTTTGGAGAAGACACTGAGCAACAGGGAACAGTGAGCTGCTTGTAGGACCAAGCCAGGGAGGGCACCTTCTGTGAGGACACTCCTCCAGACCCCCTGCAATGGGGCTGGCAGGATGTGAGTGGATGAGGCAAAAATGCTTCCTGGGAAGTCTTTGGAGGAGGGAGATGAACAAATTTCTAGCAGCCCCAGACATCCACCAGCAACACCTTGGGGGCTGTGACCCAAAGATTTATAACCTTTCTTTTTACACATTCTTCTCTTCTGATTCATCTACTGTAGTGACATATACTTTGTGCATGGAGATACTTTCCCTTCCCCACCAGCAGCTGTGTTTTCATCACACACCCTGTAAAGCTTTTCAGATGCTGTTCTTGTTTCAGGGTCTTCTCTCTTCCCAGTCACTCCACTTTGCACCTGAGCATCCCCTTCAGCTAGGAACCCACTCACAACTAGGAGACCCCCACTGAGGAATAGCAATCACAAACTCTGCAGATTGATTCAAGCTATTCTTCACCTCCTTGTTCTCCTTTTCCCTTTACTTTTCAGTTCTGGGGAGATTCATTCCCTTGCAGGTTTGTTTACTTTCATACATCAAGAATGAATCTCCATTCAGGCTGCATTAATGGCTCATCTTTGTCACGCTGACTTTTTGACCAGAATTTAGACCAAGGTCACGATTTTTACCTTTTCACAAAATGGTAGAAAGCACAAATTTCATAATGGGTTGTGACTATGAGTTAAGTTCAGTATAGCTGGCAGCTTCTCTTAGGCAGATCTGCAGCAGAACTGACCTCATTGACTGAATGAATCACTTGTCCCCCAGGGGCAGGAATGTTTCTTCCAGGACAGGATTGGAGCTGCTTTCTCACAAAAGCACTATCAGTCCCAAACAGGGAGTTGGAAGCTGCCTGAGCCACACACCTGTCTTGTAGATAGCTCCTAGGCCTGCCAGGCATTTACCATTCAAAAAATATACATTCTTCATCAACTTGAGCTGAACTTTGGCAAAGGGTGTAGGGGGGAGAAGGAGAGGAAAGGAGGAGGGGAGGGACTCAAGGGGTTTAAATGGAAGTTTTTGTTCAACCCTTGACAGAAATAAATATCCAGGTCTGCCCATTTTGGCTCTAGTGCATTTGTTAAATGTGCCATGGCCAGAATTGTTACCCCATACCAGTTTTCCAATGATTGGTTTCAAAAATAAGAATTGGTTTCTTTTAACAAGATTATCCCAGCAGCTTCAAGTGGAAGAAGTAAAAAGTACCCTGGAGGGAGAAGAATGCGAAATGCATCAGTCTGGTCCCAAAAGCTGGTAGTCTTCATCCTGCCCCAAATTGTCCCATAAGTGTCACAGAGAAGAACTTGTTTCCACTTGGTTTGTGATGGGACATGTGCCATCATTGTCCCAGAAGCATTTGCCCACATTAGGTAAGGAGTAATCAGGGAGTGAGCTGGACATTCAGACCTGACAGCAACACAAACGTGCATGAGTCCAATATTCAGACATTTGGGGTTGTGACAAGCTCCCCAGACGGGCACTGGACACATCAGACTAGACACATGGTGGGGCCCTTGGTCTGTGCTGATCACCAGAGTATCACTGCAGCTAGGGATAGTTGAGGAGTCTGGAAAGATGTTAGCTCAGGACAGCTTGATATATCGCGGTGCTTCAGCATGTTTTCAGCTGCAGACGTTCAAAAGGAACTCTTCACATGCTTCTAGCTAGAAATGGGCTTCATTTAGGTATTTATGGTTTGAGGCAATCCCAAGCTCCAATGCAAGCAGGGCAGAGAATGGATTGAGAGCAGCCCTGAGGAGAAGGACTTGGCGTGTTGGTTGATGAGAAGCTCAGCATGAGCTGGCAATGTGTGCTTGCAGCCCAGAAACCAGCTGTGTCCTGGGCTGCATCAAAACAAGTATGTCCAGCAAGTTGAGGGAGGGGATTGACCCTCTATTCTGCTCTTGTGAGCACCCCTTACAACTCCAACCATTCTGTGATTCTATGATTCTGTGATTTATGCCTTGATTATGCTGAATAAAGGCGTAAATAAGAGTCACCTATTCCTTTGGCTATGGCTAAGAGATGCTGCATCCAAGACTTACATATCTTTGCATGCCTGATCCATACCTCCCATGTGCTAAGAAGCCTTTAAGCTCTTTTTTAGCTGATGAGACATGAGCAGGTGGTCCAATTGTGAACAAAATGTCAGAATCCCTTCCCAGGTACAAAACCCCACTTAGAGAGACAGTCAAGCTATGCTGATAAACGTCAAATAGCCCCAGGCACCACCAACCCCCAAATCTCTGCTTTCAGTGCTAACATTAACTCTAATTATGTTCATCCTAAATCTGCTTCCAATCTGTTTTCATTACCTTCATTCACGTTACTTTACTATCACTTGTCCCTGCTTGCTGGCCTGATCTATGACCAGATCTATTAGCAAATCCGATGCATCATCAGCTTGCATGTGGCACTTCTGCCTTCCTTGACCTGCAATGTACCTGGTACACTTCAACTGCAAGATTTCTTCTGCTGGAACCAGCTTCATGGCTGTTTTCAGATTATTACAAAAAGCCTGTTCCGCTTTCACTGAGGTCAGCAATTGGAATGAATATAAACCGTGATGTGTCATAAGTGGGAAGCTGTCCTTAACACTACATAAACAAATAGCATGCATGTTAGACAAGGCTTGTAAATAGGTATTTTCATTGGATTTCTAGGATCTCTGATGGCTTGAAGGTCTGCATAAAAGCAAGCTTTTTTACAGAGATGCTCTCTCTCCAGCTAACTGATCTTTCTAACACCTAAGAGAGAACAGTGATGTAAACATACCTGGGAGATGGCAACTCTGGTTTCTGCAACGTGGTCACATACAAAGTGATAGGGTAGCAAAGATCTTTCCTGATTTACCTGTTTTCAGTTGTTGTATGCTGGATGGTAGTGCTGTCAGCAGGTTACATCAAGGAACATGCACCCAAGGGCCCAGATTTTCATATGTACTGAGCACCCAAGGTCCCGCTGTTCACAATGGGATGTGTAGGTGCTCTGTGTTTCTGAAAACAGCATTTACAATTTAGATCAACATTTTACATCTAAATTAATAAACTTTCTGAAGATTATATTTCTGTAAGGGGTCTGGGTACTTACAGATTCTCTTGTGCCCACTGAGTACTGCAGGCTCAGCTCTGAAAGTGTCAGAAAAGCCAGTGTCATTGCAAGGAGACCTTAGAGCATCTTCCAGTGTGTGAAGGGACCAACAAGAAACCTGGAAAAGGACTTTTTACAAGGGCAGGTAGTGACAGGACAAGGGGAAATGGCTTTAAACTGAAAGAGGATAGATTTATATTAGACATAAAGAAGAAGTTCTCTGCTGTGAGGGTGGTGAGGCACTGGCACAGGTTGCCTAGAGAAATTGTGGCTGCCCCATCCCTGGCAGTGTTCAAGGCCAGGTTGGATGGGACTTGGAGCACCTTGGTGTAGGTGAAGGTGTCCCTGCCCATGGCACAGGAGGTGGAACTAGATGAGCCTTAGGGTCCGTTCCAACCCAAACCATTCTATGATTCTATAATTCTATGATCTCTGGGTGTATTTTATAGGCCTCTCACAAAGGTTTCTTTTCTTCCATTTCTCAACTTTGATACTGTCACTTAAGTAAAATATTACCATATCCTTTCAGCAGAAAGGCTACTGACATGTCACTGTGCAATAAAACAGGCTTTCACCACATTCTTTGCTTTACAAAATGAGTAGAAGGATTACCAGCATCACTAGAAAAAGCATATTTCAACTGACAAAACAGAAAAAAGTTCCTGGAAAACTAAAGAAGACTCAGTAACTCCCTTCTTTTTCATGAGAATCAAAATTAAATCAAGGACATCCTTGATCTGTGCAACTGAAAGAAAAAGAGTTGCACTCCAGACTCCTTGAAGAATAGAAATACCTAAAATTTCAATCGAGGAATAGAATAATTGCAAAACCCCCTTTTGAACATGATGGAATAAGATGTTCCTCATATGAAGTGTGTCTTTCCTGGAACAAACACAGGTGGCCATCTCCTTTACAACCAAGGACTTGGGACACTGTCAATGTGAGAAGCAGTTATTTGAAGAGATGCATAATATAAACAGTAGCTATGATTCAAATGGCCTATTAGCATGCCAAGGTTTCTTCTTCAGTGTTTGAACCCTCTACAGAGATTAATAACTTTTGGATGTTTGAGCAGCAGGTCAAATAACTACTCTGGTCTAACTCTATTTATGAGTGGTTTATTATTTGTGGTATGTATTGCCTATCCATCTAAATTACAAGGACTAGGTTTCAGGGCTTTTTTTAGCTTTTCTATAGAAATTAGAACATGTCCTTCATTAATGCTAAGTCAAGCCAGTGCTTGTTGGAATAAGGGAGGCAACCATCTAGGATAAAAAAGCATTTTGAATTCCTAGTGTCTTCAGTCACTTTCTGAGCTTCACGCAAGCATTCTCCTCCTGCTGCTTTACTGTTTCACACTTGGGCAAGAAGGGAATGCACGAAATATGCCTTGGACCTAACTCTGAATGGCTGCATATTGCCACTGATGTGTGGAGTCCCCCATTCTGTAAAGCTTAGCAGTTTTTTGGGTTGGACACTCAGAAAGTCAGTGAAGAGGAGTGTCATTTGGAGTTACTTTTCTGAGACGATTAATGCCTTAATCACATCACTTACTCAGAAGAAAAATTAGCAGATGCTGTGGCATTTCAAGTGTCCTTCAAAACCAGTAAAAATTCTTTATGCTCAGTAAGAGCAGATACGTGTGTGATTGTCCCTATTCAACCTGTGTTTGCAGTTTGCATATTTCTGTGTAAATGTGTGTCTTACAATTGGCTTGAGGATGTGCTTACAGTTGCTTTTACAAGTCCTCATTCTTGACAGTTTTACGGATGTTTGCACTAAGTAGCTTTTAGTGGCATACTGGTGAAACTAGGCACCTTGTTTTCCTTTCTTAAAGGCCCTTGGTTTTAATACCTACAAAGACTAATCCATTTGCCTCAGCTAATCCAGTCTAAAAGTACTCCAGTGCACTTGAAAGGATGTCCTGTGAGCAAAACATCTCACCTTGAGAATGGGGAAAAACTTGTTTTGGAGGTTGCTTCCCTCTGAAGCAGCAACTCCAATTGGCTAATCTATTTAGCAAAATTAATGAGAGGTCCGTGGATTGAGTTTCATGGCAGACTAAAGCCCAGCTTTCTCAAAGAAAGGAATTCATTGTTGAACCTTTGATGGTCTAAAGGAGGAGAGGTGCATTCATGTTTTGGGTAACTCCCTCATCATTACTAAGATAAAATAAAAAGGCTTTAAGGTTTCTCTCACCAATCGCCCCACAAGTTGGCAATTATATAGGATTACTAGTATCCCATAGACCTGAGCTACCAACAGCTATTTTATTCACTTGTGTAATGCATTTTACGGTAATAACAAAAGAGCCCTTCAGGCTATTTTGTGGTCCATACAGATTTTGAAGGAGGGGGAGCTCTTATTTTTGTTTGTGTTTTGAGTGGGGGCGACAAGCAAAAGGGGGTTTGTTCTGCCAAGAGATTAGTGTGAAAGAATGAAATTAAATGTTTCGGTCTTGTTCAGTTCTAGTCTAATCAAGCCTACTCCCAAATTAATGAGCTCTTACCGCGGGGAACATCTCTCGATGCTGGAAGGCAGCAGTAAAGCTATGCAGTTCTATTTCGAAAAAATGTAAAGCAATATCCTTTTTGGCTTCAGATAAAACAGTGAAAGGAGCATTTTTCATCTTTTAAGGTTTGATTTAATGCTACACTGACTTGCAGGTTTTGTGTTTATTGGAGGCATTTTTCTAGAGCTGAACAAATTGCCAATAATTTGAGGGTTAGTATTCTGGTCTATTTTGGCTCATGGTGAATGAATAGTGTAGGGCAAGGAAGTCTAGCAAGAGAAATTAAATTCCAGGTTTTTTGTGAAAAGGACTTCCTAAACCCTCTTCAGATCATACCGATCCTCCTTAAGTCCCATCTTCTAATAGCCCCTTCCTTGTTCTTTCCTGAAGTTGTTCTGCACTGCTCTGGCTAACTACAGAAGAGTCTTCAGCTCTAGAGTGATAGTTCTTTCATGAAGGGAGAAAACTTTCCTTAAAATGTATTGTGCATCAGTAGCTCACAAGACCACAGTCTGAGGTGCTCCTCCAGGGCTGGGGTAAAGCACAGGCACAGGTTTGTAGTGCCTGAGGGCTGTAGATCCTGGTGTTGTGGAATGATACCACATGTGAGAGTCCTCAGTGTGCCAACAGATTCAGATCACCTTGACGTATTCCACACTGCTTGGAGCAAAATCCATACATTTTCTACAACACCCACACACAGTTTTATACTACCAAAAGCTAAGGCTGACAGGTCTTATACTTGCCCATTGAAGTCTCATGTGCAATTGCTGTTTGCCCTTTTGTGTATCCATTATAGAGCTTTTATGAATTATCTCAGTGCATGCTTTTTTTTAATGTACTTAGCACAAAGAGTGTCTGGGCCTCACTGAAACCATGTGTGGTTTGTATTCTCTTGTAACCTTGTAATTTCAATAGTGTTTTCAGGTCTTATCTACAGTTGTCTATATCCAAGCATTGTACTGAATCAAGGTGTTTTCATATATTCTTTAAGTATCTAATTGTATTGCTATTGTAGTTTGAGAATATTCCACAAGCATCAGTAAACCTTTACAACACCCCTGTGAGATAATACCTAGAAGGATTAAGCCCAAACTTGTCATATTTTCTAATCTGAGTCACATAGTTACAGACTGGCTAAATATACTGTACTTGACAGGACAAATGTAGAAATACACAAATCCAGACAATTCCAAGTCTAGGTCTAGGTGAGATCTTATTTTTGTTTGTATATTTGACAGGCTGAATTCTTCCTTGTATCAAGGCACTCTAGGATAGAAAGAATTCACCATGGAGAAGTCATGGAAGTCACACAGAATTCATATGGAAAGTTTCCTCTAAGTTATTTATCTAGCACCATATCCCTCACAGACTCTAAGAGAAAATCAATGATTCTGGTCAGGGATTCAGGTCCTTCAAACTCACCATTATCTCTGTTCTTCACCAAGGTCCCTGCCTCATTTACTGTCTGCATTCCAGCTCCTGGGATGTGTGAGGCAATGGCCTGGCTAGCAACAGATTTCTTCAGCACAAATCATGATTCATTTCCTCAATACCATTCTCAAGTAGTGCTAGAGGCCAAATGCCAGACCCTGCAACTCAATTCTGCAAACATTTGCTAATGAAATACCCTTGGATTATTATTTTTAAGAAGAAAAATGAAAAAAAAAGAAGAAACCAAAACCAAAACCAACAGGCCTTCCCATTGGTAGAAACCTACTGAGTTTCATCTTCCCAACCAGCAAGACTTGACTTTCAGAGAAACAAGGTATACCTCTATATTTTGAGATAAGGGAAGAACTGATATCAGTATATATGCAGCATTTTCCTCTGTGAACAAGCCCTTATGAGGAACAGGGCAAATGAGTTGTTGACAGTCTGCAAGGTGGCAGACAGACGTGGAAAAACTGGCCTCCAAATTTGGAAAGGGATATAGTAACATCCCAGAGGCCTATTAACCCATCTAATATCTATCTCTTGCTGCTGCATCCCAGCCTGCCTCTCGCTTCTCTCGAGTACCCACCAGCATCTTCATGTTTTCTTCAATCCTGTAAGTAAGTTAGAAGAGTGAGAGAAAAACTCTTTGTTGCTGAGGCCATATTGAATGGTCTTCATTAGCCTCAAAAAGCACTTGCAAACACATGGCCTGGTTGTTGAAGCCACTGTCTAAAAGATCAGTATGCTGTTCTCAAGAGTTTTACAGCTTGAGACTGTGCAGGCAGCAATGTTCTGTGATTTCAAAAGTTCTCCTTTAAGAAGCCATTTCTTTGTCCCAAAGTGAGCTCCCCAGCTAATTTTCAAATTCCTACTCCAAAGCAAACAGCACTTCAGGCTTCATAGAATCACAGAATGGTTTGGGTTGGAACGGACCCTAAAGCTCATCTAGTTCCAACTCCTGTGGACACCTTCCACTACACCAGGTTGCTCCAAGCCCCATCCAAACTGGCCTTGAACACTGCCAGGGATGGGGCAGCCACAGTTTCTCCGGGGAACCTGTGCCAGGGTCTCACCACCCTCATAGTAAAATTCTGGATGAAATACCTGCAAAAAATGTTTTAAAGCTCAGATTATTTTTCATTGTGTTTCATCCCTTCAAAATAATGGAACTATTTTTGCTATAAAATTACCCACAATATTCAGGCAGAGGAATACACCCAGCATGGAAAATTCCTGCTTTGACCATTACAAGGCTTTGTTACCAGCTCCTTGTGATTTTGACAAACACTAACAGGAAGAGACAGGCTGCTGTATCGATAGCTGCTGGTGTCAGCTTCATGTGGAATGACACCAAGAGCCGATACTGTTGAGTGGCTTTGAATGTTCCTTCTGCTTCTGCTCAGCAAATAGAATATTTTCTTAGTAAAGGCAGCAGAACAGGCCACGGTTGTATTTTAATTAAGTGGTTTTAGACTTGTAATGAACTGTAAAGACAGAACTAAACAAGGAAATCTGTATGACAAAGTCACAAATGGTTTTTTTTCCCCAGAAAGGATTGCTATGGTCCAACAGTCTGGCTTCCTGCAGATCAAGGTTGAAAAGCTACAGCCTGAAAGCTCAAGGTGAGCTGTCTTCATTGTGGGCTACAGAGCAGGGACTGATGACAGGCAAGGCATGTTGGTTTGAACCAGAATTTAAGTTTATAAAATGTAAATAGGAGTGCAGCAAGACGAATCAAGTCTCAGAAAGGGCTGAGAGCAGGAATCGGTGCAGCCTGTCTGCAGGCCAATATGAAGGTGCAAGCATTTGTGGGATGTGGCAAATCAAAATGTCTTTCAGCTAAATGCCTTGCCAAAATGCAGCAAGTGTTCTTTTCAAATAAAGCCTCCCCTTATTTATCTACCTCAGCCACATAAGCTTTTAATTAGACCATATGCATAGCTTCATAGAAAGCTCCCTGAAACTGGAAAACTCAGTTTTTCCAAAGTGAAAGCCATATCAAGTTGCCCTTGTTCACAGCTATGCCCTTCTCTAGAGAAAGAAGCAAAATTAAGAGTTCAAAGTAGATGACGAACACCAACACACCTGAAATGGCTTAAGGGATTATTATTATTACTATGTCTTACAGCAGTCACATGCATCTCAGCTCAGAGACTCCAAAGTCCAAAGAAGAAAACCCAGCTGGAAGTACTGTCACATCTTTCTGCTTATCTACCTTCAGATGCCATCTGACACATTTCTGTGCTTGCTTTCATGACAAACGTGAATCATTCATACATAGCAGTGTCACTCTGACTAGCAAAACGTCTCTGGCTCCGCTCACCCTGTAGCCTTTTTATGAGGCTGTCTATCACTCCACATAGTTGGCAATGATGTGTGGACTACCACGGATCTGTTTCTGATCATATCTTCCAGTTAGACTGCAAATGAGAACTCCTAATATGGGGCTATCAGCAGACAAATTGCTTAAGCCTAACAATGCCACATGAAGAAGTGTAAACAACTGGAATCTGCTCCATTTAAGCAATGCACAATGCTTGCATTGTGTGCCCCAAAACAACAACTGGAAGGATCATTTCTGGATTTTTAAGCCGGTCTGTTGCCAAAGCAGAATAGGAAAGCACACAAAAAAGGGAATGTTTTAATGCATCCACTGACACCACTTCAAACTGGAGCAGGATCACAGAAAACTCCAGTACTTGGAAAACTCAAATGCTTTGCCATTGAAATTCCCCCTGTGAAGTAATTTTGGGAAGACTGGGAGGACTGAGAACAAACAGTAAACAGAAAAACATGTCACTCCTCAGAGCCTGGGTTTATAAGCGCAACCAAATGAAGGTGCAGCTGGAAACTGGTCATCCTATGAACATTACCTTTCCTCCAGCTAACACAGCTAAAAGGAATAGAGAAGGCTGCAGTGCAGATTGGCAGTCCTAGCTTCAGCATCTTTGTTCTTGGCTCTCTCCCCCTTAGCACTAACACTTCCCTGGCTGCAGCATTTTAGCTAGATTGAATGTGTAGACTTCTCTGTTCTGTTTATTTCTATCCCTATTCATCTCAAAATATGGACAAAGAAAATTGGCTTCCTCTCAGGTGACAAGCTGTGGAATTTAGGAAAGCACTGGAGGTAGAAGGAGCATTCATAGAAGGAACCCCTTGTAAGACTGATACCATTCAGTAAGCAGAGAACTCTAAAACAGAGAAGAATGAGGTGTGGACACACATCATTGTCACAGGATGTACAGCTTGAAAGACCTGGCAAGAGCCTGAAGAAAAGCACTTTTCAGTGATAAAAATGTCTTTGGTTAATAAGGCTGTTTATTGGGGCCTTTCTTGTTTTGTTATTTGTTTGGTGGGTTTTTTTATGACAACAGGATTAAGTCTTGTCACCTCAATTTGGAAGCTAATCTGCATCTCCCAGTCATAAGCCCTTCTTGCTACGATGTAGTTCATGCAACCTCAGCTATGAAATCAAGAACCATAGCTTTCTCCAAAGTCTTTTGCCATTCTTGGATGAGTATGTCCCACATCTGCTTCCTTTAAGAGATCACTCCCACACAGAGAGAAAAAAATAAGCCTTGAAATCATACAGTGGCTGATGTTTATTGCTTCTTCCTAGTGGAGGAACCCTTGGAGCTCTACACTAGTGTGACATCAATTTTCTGTACGTGCAAGAAAGCTGTTGGCTTGGAGCAAGATCTCAGAGGAATTATCAGGTACTTATTCCCCACATTCACCCAAAACTAGTGTCCACAGGGAACTGTCACCAGTAGTTTCATGAAGATGGTGATCAATCAGGTAACACCTGGTCTGCAGTCTTTGGGACTTTCCCCTGCTGTCACTGTTCATAAGTATGCTGCTTCTGAGAGGGTTCACTCGGGGACATTTTACTTGTGATCCACCATTCCTTACTTGGTATATAGCAGAGAGAAAATTCTTGCAAAGAAATGTGAACAAATGCAATCTTAATTGCGGTTAGGAATGACAGGTTGTGGCCCTGGAAGGAAATGTCAATGATCATTTTTACTTCTTTAGTAAATTTAGAAAGTCTTGTGGATGTATCTATCAATAGGACAATTCCTTGCTGATTGATTATACACATAATTTTCATACAGCAATCCTAAAGAGAAAACATGCTGAAGTCAAGAGAAGGATATGAACCAATGTATTCTCCCAAATTTCAGCCACCTTCAATGTGGAAGAGAAAAGCTATCCATAAAATATGAACTTCAGTATTTGAAATAAAACAAAGCAAGTGAACTTAGAACCCGAAAGACTGCAGGACTCTGGGAAATAAATGGGTTTATTGATGAATCAGCACATTGTTTTCTCTTTGGGGATCATTTTTACCACTGATAATTTTGCTCCTGAACAAAATGAAGCAGGGAATTGAAATTTCATTGCACAGAGATCTGGGGATTCAAACAATTATATCATTTACTCTCAGAGCAAAATTTAGCTTCACATGGAAAAACTCTGCATTGATAGAAATTAAAAGTTGTGTTTCACTGATGGCTGCTTTCTCATTTAAAGTAATGGATAATGTAATATTGATTCTTAAAAACAAATGGCAATTTCAAAAGAAAATAATATATCTGTGGGGTTTTTTTCAAGCATGGAACTAATTTAGGATGTTTCAACATTACTGGAACTTTTTCATCACTTTTTTTTTTTTTTAATGAAATTTCCCCAAAAGCAACATTAGCTCACAAAGTGCTTTTTTATTATTATTATTTTAGCGCTACTGCATTTTACTGATGGGAGAAAAACCTCTTCTCCAAAGTTTTTTTCTCCAATGAATACTAGTCCTGAGTCAAGTAGGAGCGTGTCTGAAAATCTTTGAGATGGAAGATTTATTATGTATCACTGGGAAAAGAAAGCTATTCAGGGCCAAATTCTGATACAAGCTGGTTTGTGCAAACATACTGAGCTCCAGCCAGTGAAAATGAGGACTTTTCAATGTATTTTGTGCTCTAAAAAAGAGAAGTACCCAGTAAAAAGGCAAAAAAAAAATGTTCAAGGGCAGCAGTAAAAAAAGTGTAAAAAGTGTAAATAAGTGTGTGCCTGTGCACACGCATGTGTACAAACACAGCCACTCTTTTACTGCTCCTAGCACTCAAGATAAGCTTTCTAGGTAATTTCAGAAATCTTTACCTTCAATGTGATGGTCCATATCTACATGATTGTCAGATGGTTTTATTGGCTTCAACTTCTTTAATGTTATTTTTTAAAACAAATTCCATCTCACAGATTTTTTTGTCTTATGAGATAGAATTTTATAATCCTATGACCAGATATATCAACTAAATTTTGATACTAAAGAACAAGACCACATTTGCCAAGAAAATCAGAACGTAGCTTGCCTGACACTAAGACTGTCCCCAAAGGACTGTAATTGGATGTTAAACAAATACTTATTTTATGGAAGTATGATGATTTGTGGATTACGGAAGTGCCCAAACCAGCAAAAGGAGGTTGTGTTAGAAGTAAACCACCATGTTTCTTGAGCACAATTAATTATCCTCACTACAACAACTTGTCTTTTCAGGAAGATGGTAAATAGAAAGATGCCTGTGTTACCAAGCATCAGAAACCCACTCAGACCAAGGGTTGTCTGAGAACGTTAGTCTGACAGTACGGCTTTACAGACAAAAACATTGTGATGTGTATCAAAATACTGCAAAGGGATAACTGCTCTGCCAAAATGAAAGCCAGCCCTCACAGATGTGAAGCACAACAAGCCGGAGTGATTCAGTCCATTCCTATAAACAAGATGCAATGGAAAGAGGTTGCATAATTAACCCCTTGCCCTAATAAACAGTATTTAATATGCCATCTACTTAAAATTACATTGCTGTCAAAACCAGCATTTTTATTTCTCATTTAAATTTTGTTCAAAGCAAATAAAGTCCTGTCTGCGGTATTGCCGTAGGCAATAACATTAACAGTTCCAAATGTGGGGTTTTGCGGCTTGATTTACAATGTTATGGAATGACCAACATTATAGTGCTTTTTGAGTGACCTGGATACAACTGAGAAACACCCAGCATTCATCTGGAGCAGGGAGCAACAGCGACTTAACGCTCTCCATGGCCACCTGGATCCTGTTAAGTGCAGGCATAAATCAAAGCAACCTTCACATGACAGAGGCTTGTCCAGGCTGAGACTAGGTCAGATCCACTCCTTCAAGCAAACTAAAACTGAACCGTAAAAGGTTGTGGTATTATAATTTGCTTTGTAGCAGCTCCCAGAATCATTTCACTATGCAAGCAAAGGAAATCGCAGTCTGGAAGAGTCAAACTTGTCTTCTTTCCTGTGCTTTGGACTCATCTGAACCTGTGTCCAAATTGCTTGGACAAGTTTGGCCATGAGCACAGGCTTGGCCTGCACTTCAGCTGTAATATTGACACTGCCCCAGAGGACAAACAATTTGCCCATTTTCACACTACAAACTGATGGCAAAGCCAAGGGCAGGACTTGGGTCTCAGAGGAGTCAGTTACTAGGCTCTTTCCTGGACACCAATGCTTGCAGGGAGAACAGTGTTGCTGATTAGATAGATGTGAGCTTTTCAGATGAGATTGAGTCTGAGATGAAGATTTCTGCAGATGATAGAACTTCAATATAACAGCTCTGTACATGGAGGAAAGCTAGTTAGGAACCACTTGGCAATTACACACTTTTTAGTCTTCCCTAACCTATCCAAGATAGACTGTAATAAACACTCATTTGACATATATATATATATATTTCATTTAGAGTAGTAAATATTTATTCTTCTAGAGGTCCAGAGCTGAGCAGCACTGAATAATCGAAGTTATTCCTGTGTGTACTGGCAGTCTTCACCTACCCTAATGATACCACATGTTTACTTCAGCTCTGACATGCAAGACCACCCTTCCGTATTTATCCTTCATTGTGGCCATGATGTGAGTGGAGAACGCCCATCACTCCAAACTGTGCAGAGCCTGTAGTAGGGCTTGAATTGAGGTGACAGCTGTCCTCTGCAGTGAAGGAAAAGATTCTCTATAGGTGGTCTCTAAAAAAGGTACATTTTGTGGTAGGTAGAAGTATGCTTGGCATTTTTCATATTCAAATGGACAAAACTGTGGTTGAATTTGTGTGCAAAAATGACAAAGTGAAATGTAGGAGCAACAGGTAAAACTACTGAAAATAAAGATGTAATTCACCTTTAACACATTTTCTTTCTTCACTGTTGGAAAAATACTAAGAATTATCTGTAAAAATCCATTAAGAAATGCATCCCCTGATATGGAATTCTACTTTATTTTTTATTGGCTCCTATGTAGTCCTTATCATCAGACTACAAACCATTTCACTTCTGAAATATCATAAAATCACTGTCATTAAAGCCCTGGTAATTAAAGCTTGTTTGAGATGGAACAGCCACAGAGTTTGTAATCCACATGAGAAAATTCCTAAAGCTGTCTTTTACAAAGAGTTTTGATCAGAAACTCTTTCCAGATACAGGCAGCTGAAATGTCATAGAGACAATCTCAAGGCAATCTTAATTCATGTAACATTGATTCACTCAGGAGCTCATAGCTCAAAATAGTCTTTGATGGCAATAGCTTATCTCCTCAAATCTGATAAAATCTGAGGACAGATGTATTGCTACAATTAACATAAAGTATACTGCAGAAAGCAAAAAGGAAAATAACAGGGCTAAGAAAACACGCCGCCTCTCTTACACCGTACATAGCCAGGATCCATGCTAACTGTGGGACTCACAGGTAAGCTCTGAGGAAAGAAATGTATAATGGGAAGCTCCTCGTCATGTCTGAGCTCTTTCCAGAGATGATTTTTTTTGCAGCCTAAGTAGCATCTGTCCCCAGTCTCTTTCCTCATCTCCTCTTGAGGCAGAAAGCTCTGCTGTGGCCTTGTGTTTTATGAGACCAGAGGCAAACTTGAATCTTTGGACTGGATTTCTGAACTGCTGGTTCAGTGTGAGTTTGCTTTGTATTTTAAAAGTCCAGGCATTTGGGGAAGAAACTGAGGACATCTGTGACGAGCCTGCAGTCCTGCCGAGAGTCATCCCATCTTTGCAGACCCTGCTGAAGGAAGCTCTCTGTTGTCCTACAGAGACAGGTCCGGTAGGGACAGTGCCCTGTGGTGTGGGAGTTATCACTCTTCATTTTTGTAGGTTGAGTATCCCTGGCACAGGGTATTGGTCTGGGGTTTGGACTTGGGGAGAAGGTGAAGGAAAAGTGAGTTCAGGAACTATATTAAGACTATAACAACAATCTTACCAACACAAAGGAAAACAAAGAAGGAAAGCATGAAACGTTATCCAAAAGCCAAATGATACTGTCTTCTCCAATGCCAAAAATCTTTAAAACCTCTTCTAAGAACAGTCAGCAATGGCCAGAAATTGTTTCTTGGAGCTATCCCTTAAAACCATGTGAACACAATCAAACCAGAATCAAAGCAGAAGTTTATGCTCTGTCTAGATAGCCTAACAAAAATAACATGAGGCGGAAAATGACCAGCTGAAGGTTGTTCGTGCCACGCCATATCATGTGGAAGGACACAGCAGGAGAAGAGGTCCTGCTTCTCATGTGTTTTTCTCATCACCAGACAAAATGGGGGGTATTTGCAAGGAAGTGCCTATTCAAACAAAGGTGAGAGAGGGGAACTTGAAATGACATGGTAATTCCATATAATTTCTCAGGTGCCTACCTTGGCACTGGCCCCATGCCAGTCAACAGTTGAGGGCTGTTTAGCATAGCGAGTTAAACCCTGGAATTTCTCTTTGAAGCCAGGGATATTACCATCTTCTGATTTTACTTTTTTTTTTCCTCATACCTTACCAGAAAAATAACATGAAATGTTGAGATTTCCTATGAAATGGAAATCCTGAGTGATTTTGTTCTGATAGCATCAGAACATCCTATTGCGAAGATTTGTTTCAACCTGCCTGCAGTCTTCACATGGTCACGATGCTTCACTTCCATGGAATTGCTTGGAGTTTTATAAAAACACGAATTCAACAGGAATTTTTGAGTGAAAATATAGCCTTCTGTTTCCATCAGAATGGTGGCTTTCAGCAGCTCCCCCCCTGAAAAACAATTACTTTGGCCATGGCTTTCCTTCATTGAATAAGTATACTCTGTTGGAAGATTTCCACAATCTCAAGTCCATTTCCAGTTAAGCCTGTGCAGAGAAGTTTTGCGAGTGCTTACAAGTTTGCCGGAGCCATGCCATGGACATATCATTACTGTTCCAAGCTGTTTAATCTTTTGTCTAAATATAAATAGATGAGTGAATATCAGTAATTTCCTCCGTCCCTCTAGCTGTTTATCTGCACAAGGGAAAGCTTTAGGATTAGGGCCAGTTGTTGGGGCTGTTTCCAGGCTATCTGTTCAGGAAGGCTCATGAGCTGTTCAAAGATAACACCCTGTTCCTATTTGGCCTGATCAGCCACGCTCGAAAGGGCACCCCACACCAAACCACAGCACTGATTTAAAGAAACAACAGCTCAGCTGCTCTGTGCCTTGCTGCTTCTGGTGCAAAATCGGAGTTTTCCCAGCAGGCTGAACTGACTAAAAGGGTCTCTTTTCTTCTACTTGGCTGCTTGGGCCAACCTTCCATTTCTTTCATTCCCTGCTGATTTGGAACCTACTGGTGAGCAGAAATCACCTTTTCTCCATTGACCTGACTAGCACAGAAAAACCTGAAGCTGTGGTTGTCTTTCTGCAAGACACATCTTCTGGAGTTTCATGCCAGTTTACAGGAGCTTTTGCTCGTATTGGCCATAGTCACTGCTCTTATCTCTTCCCCTAAGTGTTATCAATATTTTTCTTTTCATCAAATGGCTTCTTTTTCTCTTTCTTGATCGCTGATGGGTCACTCGCCTACCAAATATGCAGCAAAACGCAAGCATTCACCCTGATGAACTTGGATCCATATTCCTTCCCAGTCCCACCACTCTCCTCGTATGACCCCAGTTTCTGCTTTCCCCATCCAAGTCCTATAGCTAAAAAAAACACCACCATTGCAGTGGCTAGCTGACACAACCAGATAAAAATGACACAGCTCATAAGGAAAACTTGGAAGGGAAGCCCTAAAGTTTGGATTGTACTACACAGGGAGTTAAATATTATTAAAAACAACGTACTCCCTCCAATAAAAAGGTTCCTATGGGTTCTTGTTACCCCCATAAGGATTAAAACCTGTGCTTCAGCTGGGCAACTTTCCTGCTTGATCATGCCATAATTTAGAAGTTTGCTGAGCTACAGCTATTTGCAGTTGTTAGACTGAAACGTCCTTTCATCTCTGCAATCTCATTCAGTCCCCTAGCATTGTGGGGATGCAGGCAAACCACTATAAATAACTGAGCCTTTTCATGTCAGCTGGTACAAATACCAGCCACTTCGAACAATCTGACCTTTCTTGGGGATCTGACCGATCTGCAGTGGAAGACGGCTAATATCTTTCAGGATCTTCCATGGTTAAGGTATATATAAGAATTGCTAGCTGTTTGTGTGCACTCCAAATGCTTTCTGGCTTGTTTAATCTGGCTTTGTTCTGTGGTTAAAAAATGAAAGTAACGTCCCAGTTAATGATTTTTGATGAAACCCATTATTCTCACAGCTATTTTTAAACACCGTGGAAGGCAAATAGATCTAACACACCTACAAGACTAATATTTTAATAAACTAACAGACAGTGGTCCAAAGCCATGGTATGTTTTTTCTGAACTCATGTTTTTAAATGAAACTCTGTGAGGTTACCTTGGCATTCCTCTGCATGAAGAAAGCAAAACCTAGAAAATAAACTGCTGTTGGTGTCCCCTCAAGTTCAACTTCATAATTAGCAAAAGCTGATGAGGGATGTTACTGTAGAAAGTATTAAATGATTACGAGATTTCCCTTTCTTCCACACACCTGTTAAATGGAATGTGATAATGCCTCTCTCTTATTAATATCTTATGAGAAAAGTCAGAGGGGATGTATCTTTGATCAAGAGCTATCCACTTTTTACTTAGTGCTATACTTTATTCTGGAGTATAGGATTAATCTTGCCTCTGTGAGAGACTGAAAGTATTGACCTTGTTCTTAGTCACTGTAACCAGAAAGCTGATGAAAAAGCTTATAGAATATGGAAAATAGTCTAGACTGTGGTTCTCTTCCCAGCTTTGCTAGAAACTGTACTGAGATTTCAAGAGGGCTTTTCGTATCTGACATCCCCATCTTCATTCACACTGTAGCTGAGAGGTTCACCCCCAGCTGCCCCGTTTATAGGAAGCTTAGAAAAAAGGATCACAGTTTTCACCCATAGGGAGAAGCAGCTTAGAGAGGTAAACCTTGGAAAAAAATTAGTGTTCAGAGTGTGGGGCATTACCTGGCAGGAGCAAGAGTGGCTACATCTAGCTCACCAGATGCGTTAGGTTTCTTAAGCCACTTTGCAATCCCTCAGGAGCATAGTGCCTCTCAATTATAGACGTTCATTTGTTTCAAGATAACAAATTTCCAAAATATAGAGATCAGAAATGTATATTGATCTAAAATACATTTTAGATTTTTTGCCATGTTGTTTCTTGGGGTTTGCTCTCTTTCATTTTGTCCTTTTGCAGCTTAAAGACAAGTTGCCTGCCTTTATAGTTAGTTGAGAAGCTATGTGCTTGATGAAGATGCTTAAGAGCACAGGTCCTCATTCTGTAGGATCAATGTATCTGATCTGGGACCGCAAGATGGATTCCCTATCATATCCTTACACCAGCTCTTAAGCTGCTTAAAAGAAAGCAAAGCAGTGCGATAGTGAGAGTATTTGCTTACTTGCTGTTGCAGTGTAAAGCTGGAGATAATTAAATTATTGCCACATTATCAAAGTGCATGCAAAATCATGTTGCCTTCAAACAAGTAGCTGCTGATGTGAAATTTGAGAAGCAATTCAGTGGTTTAAAAAATACAATAGATTTGAGGGACATCAATGAGGAAAGATGAGAAAGGACCACAGGGAAGAGGATCAGCTGGAATACTTCTGCACCTCCCTGCATTGCTTTCCCTGCTCCCTAGAATGAGCAGGGAGCAGGGAAAGTTCTCCCACGGATCTGGAAAAAACAGGGAGCCCCAACTCTCCACTGCGCTGGGCAGTCCACTGCCAACACAACCACTTAATTCTTAGCTCAGCTCTTCCCATTGAAGCTGAAGATGCTCGCAGCTATGTATTGGGCTCTAGTGAGTGGCCGTGTTTTCAGGCTTGCCCCTTCACAGAGAATGGGTGAAATTTCCAGGCAGATTTCTCACAGACCGCGCTGCTGCTGCAGCTCCAGCCAGCAGCTGTAGCAGGGAGCACAGAGCAGCCCCATGACCAGCATTAGCAGTGCTCACTCTATTAAAGACAGCTCTCAGAAGAGGAGAGAGTTACTGAATGTCAATTAAAATGCTTCAGTGATTTAAGCAGGCAACTTCCATGCAGCGCTTTGTAACACTACACCCCTCGGTCTTCAGTTAACGGCACTGCTCTTACAGCAGCCCCTAGTAGGTGAATTTATGCAACAGCGTTGACAGTGACCTTAAGGAGAGATCATTAAACTATTCTCCTTGCCTGAAATTCGTAACTCTATCTGCTTCCTCTGCAGGAGAGGGTAAAACAAGGAGAGGAGGGAAAGAACAGTTCATTGACCACCCAGAATGAAGGAAGATCCTGAAATACTTTTGTTAGCCTTGATTGTTCTTGGAGAAAAGGAGATAAAAAGTAACAAAAGCAGGAGCTGTGATACCTGCAGTGGCTAAGAGTCTACTAGGGTCTAACAGCAGACAGAGGGATCTGACAGAGTGGGCAGCTCTCTGTAGACTGATGTGGCTCTGAGTGAAAGCGATGCTCCTTTGCTGCTACTGCTGTCCCAGCAGCCCACTCCCAGATGCACCACCAGCACCCACCATGCAGAAATGCAGCAAAGGGCTGGGAAGTGAGATCCCAGCAGCCAGCACCACCCCAAGTGGACATTTTGGCAGCTGTGTCTGTTAGCTTATGAGAAAGGGTGACTTTCGTCACTTGTCTCATCACAGACACACTGCAAAGTTCAGCTGAAAGCTTTTAATGGTCCCTTGATGCTGAGCAGGCAGATACTGAGAGATAGAGAGCATAATAAACTTTCAGTATATGATCTAACTGTGTAACACATCAAATGGGTATCTTAACTGTATCCAGTGGAGCTCAATGGAAACAAACACACCATTTCAAACCAGACCACACACAGCAAGATAATGCACATGACTAATTTTGATGACTGATTTCATATAAATAATGCACCAAGACTCCTAGATGCACTATAATACCTCTTCGTTCCACTCCTTTAATTAACTTTTCATTGAGACTCCAACTGGAAGTGGCTAATAAAGTGTTTGCTTTTTACTGCTTAGATTAAAAGTACATCTTGTCCTTACCAAAAGCAGTGAGAAACTGCATGAAACTTGGGTAACAACCTGCCTTAATGCCATTTAAAATAATGTCAGCATTACAGCTCTTAGCTGGGTGGCAAAGGAAGAAATAGCAGGTGTAGATAAGGAGTGGGAAGAGTACAGTATTATGGTCGCTACTTGTTGTAAATTGCTATGGGAACCAAACAGTTTTGTTCTAGATCAGTTTTACCACCTACACAAAAGGGGAATAAGACATAGATAACCCTACAGCTGAGTTCTGTTCTTCTGATGTCTGGCAATGTTTAAATGAACTCATGAAGGAAGTGTTGAGTAGCGAAAGACAAATGACCTTTTCCATCTGGGAAAGGTCTTAAAATCTTAAAGCTGCAATGCTTGTGTTTATCAGGAGAGAAAGAAGGAAAAATGCAGGTGAGGAAGAGAGAAGCCAAATCCTCGCTATCTAAATTCAAAGAGAATGGCAGGATTTAAAAGAGCTAGTGACCTTCAGGAAATTGATCCTGGTGTTGATGGATCACTATATATAGGACACAAACTATTAGGTCAGCTGTCTCCTCTTCGCTGAAGAAAAGGTAAGGTTTCCTACCCGTCCAAAGACAGAAACTTTAAATGGCTTTGAATTAAGCTATTTTAACACTTATTGCACCATTCCCAAGTATTTTCAAACTATTTTGCAAATAAGGCAGGTAAGTAGGGCAGATAAGTCCTCCCAACCTGTCAGTACTGATGGAAAAACTGATACACAAAGATGTGACATGACTTGTCCCGAAAAAACTCCCTAAGAGGGACTCTCATCACTTGCTTCTCAGGTATGTGATAAACCACCAGCCACCTTTCCCTTTTAACAAGTTTCATCAGCTTTCACATTGGAACTGTGCAAAACCACAGATTTTAAGTATTTTTTGTACTAAGCTATCAATTAGTCCAAGTTTACGCAAAACAGTGCCCAGGATCTCTTTCTAGGTCTATAAACCTGAAAGGACCTATTTGTGCTGTTGGGCTGAGATTCAGGTTTTAAAAAACAGTGAAACTGGGGCCATTTTTTTCATTACTTCGTTGTTCATAGTTCTTATATTCTACATCTGAATGTGCCTGAAGGGCTTGCATGGAAGGCAACTTGCAGGTTTCCAAGGCTTTTTTGTTTCAGCCTTGATGCCAAATTTCAACTGTACTCTATTGAGGCTGGCAGCCCCTCAATGAAGCATTCGTAATACTAAATCACAGATATCATTTGGATTGGACCTTCTAAGACACATTAGCAATCAAAGTCCCATTTGCAAAATCCATCTGTAATGTGTATTGCCCCTTTATCATACCATGGTGTAGGAGAGCAACATATGAGAACAGCAGTATCAAAGCTGGATAGGGGAAACTAATAACAGCAAACAGAACAAGAAAAAATAAAGAATAAAGGGATTACCCACTGTATAGACCGTAGGTTCACTATGACTCTGGGAAAGAATTCATAATCCCAGGTTTCATTCAGGCCATTTCTGGGAGCAAAGGCACTTGTATTAAAAACAGTTTTGTTGATTTTGGCAAAGTTTGATCAAATAGAATAGAAAAGAATAGAAAGGACAGTAGAAATCTGATTATCCCTGAGCATGTAAGTCTAGGTGCCTCATACATCCTCTCTACCCTTTCTACATGCACCTTGGCATGACCTAATATTCTTTGGTTTTGCCCTACATCTTTTTTGGTTGAGTGAAGGCTTAGATCTGAAAATAGCCTTGAGATGGTAATAGTATAAGCATGAGAGAGCATTCTGTAGTTGGAGTGAGCAGGCTTTACAGGGGCAGCCCTCCTACCTGCCAAGTCTCACCACAGTCTCTTGTCCCCTGGATCCTTTTGGAACCCACTCTGAGAAAAAAATCGGTCACATGTTCAGTTAATTTTAAACTAAAAACCAAGCAGAAGACAACTAGGGTTAATAGTACTCATTTAAATTAGAAGTTCGCCCATATATGGGAAAAGTCCTTGGCCGGGTTTCTCAGCAGCTGGAAATGCACATAACTCCTCTCAGTCCATAGGCTGTTTTATTGTAGCTAAGCACCTTCCTCAGTGCTTCTTGCTAGAGGCATCAAGAAAAGCAAGATAGGAAAAAGAATAAACATTGGAATTGTTCAAGTAAATGTTAGCAAGACAAGAATAGCTGGAGATAACAGTAACTAGTAAGGAAAAATGGGGCACTGACTCAGGATCCTTCCACAGCAACGTATGGAGTGACTGGGGACCATCACTGTATGGGCACCTTTCCTGAAAATAAAAATGTAGCACCTTAACATGCCCCCAAAGCCCAAAGCATTTTACAAGCAGAAAGAAGTGCTGCCAGCTGAAAGTGTCATTCACTGCTGAACTGTAGCATGGAGTGAAAAGCAGCATCTATTCAATAGCTGTTTGGGACAGAAAGTGAGAAACAGCATGACCATTGAAACGGCAGGAGGAATTTCTGGTAGGCAGAGCGCAATTAGCCAAGTTGGCCTGTGGCCAGGACATGGAGGTTAGTCATCTCCTTTTGTGAAAAGTACCATCAGATCTTCAATGACTAAGAGCATTCAGGACCTTGGGTTTATGTCTAATCCAGAAGATGGATAAGGATTCTAAAGAGGAAACATCAGAGGCGAGTATGATCATAAACAGGGAGGATATGCAAGATAGCTTTCAGATAGAGGGGGGAAAATGGAGTCCTAGGCACTGGCCAAAACAAACAGAAGTCACTATGAGTGGATGGGGGTTATTCCAGGCTACTCTGTGAATTACATCAGGAACCGACATTGCCCTCCGCCTGGCTTCACAAAGTTTGGCTTTAACACTTGAATGTCACTGGCAGAATGAGACAAAAATGCAGCACCCAGGGTCAAAGAAAGCCAAGAAGGAAACTCAAGGAGAAAGAAATTAGAAGTCTGATTTCACTTGGGGGAAACAATTAAGAATAATTTATCGAGGATGAACTAAAGGATCTTTATTTTTAGAGGAGAGCTTTGGGGAATTTTAAGGGTTTCCCACTCTCAGCTTATATTTAAATAATAAATAAGCATCTAAGTTCTGGGGAAAGTTCAAGACAACAATTCATATGGTTGTAAACAGGCCTCAAGAAATTGTTTTCAAAATTGAAACAATGAGAATAACCAGCATTCCTGGAACCAATTCAGATATTCCACCATCTTTTCAGAAAACACACAGGTAAATAATTTCACCTAGTGTTATCATTGGGGTCTGTCCTGTTAAGACAGGGGAGTACCCCAAAACATACATTTCTGAAACTACAGAATTAATCAGTGACGCATCATTTAGCAAGGGAGTCTGTAATTATAAAGGATAAATCCTGCAAATGTAATCCTGATGGATTTTCAGCCATTGACAGACTGAGCAAGCCTGGATACACATGCACTTGTGTTGAAATTTGTCTATGGCTTGTGTTTGAGCTGAAAGAAAGGTTAAGAATCAAATCTAATGCTTTTCATCTGCTTCAGACTCTAACTAAAATGCAGACCCACAAATCTAGCCCTAATTTTTTACTTGAAAACCATTATGCACTTTGTTTGAAGTACAGCCTTTAACTCCAGCTATTTATAGGGACTGTGTCTTTCTCTATCCATTTCACACACACACTACAGCAAAAGGTCATTTGTAAGTGTATATCAGAAGTGGAAGACAGTGAAGAGGCATGCTAATCAAACTTGCTCCTAACCACTCCTTGTTCAAAGAGTAGAGTGGGGCTAGATACTAATGTATTTGACCCTTCAAAAGCTTAGTGGCCAATTAGCTTTCTAAAGGCTATGATGAACTGCGCTCATTTACTGTGCATCCACACATTCAACTGTCATGTTTAACAAGCATCAGGACCACCTACAGCTGCCCAGCAAGTCCCTTTGCATATGTAAAACTGAGGATGCTCACGTAGTCTCTAGGAAAGAAAAAAGATGCAAAAAGCACAGCTTGAGCTGATTTCCACAAAGCAATGTAATTTGCAAAACTTTAAGATTCCAGTTGGTTCCGTAATTTTCCAAAGTTTTCCTTGAATCCTCAGGAAAGGCTCCAGAACATCAGTTCTCTTTTCTGCACCAAAGGCAGGTCTTATGTTTCTTTCCTTCCAGAGCACCACAGTCATAATCCATAGAAAACCAAAGGTGTTCCTTGACATCTTCATTGGAAAGATCATTACTAAAATGCCAGACCACATCTGGAGATGCTCACACACTTGTTTGACACGTCTACCTCATGTTTCCCTCTGTTCCACTACAGCATGCTTGGCCAGCACTGAAGCCCATCATGTAAGAACACTTCATTCCCATCCATAACTCACAAACTGGCAGTGCAGATTTGCTGTTTTTCTTAGATATCGAAGCAAGCTAGCCAGGGTTCACAAAGTAAAGTCAAAGTAGACAAAAACAGAAGCAGATTATCAGAGACTCCTTATATCCCTCAGTGTCCTTCAAACAATGAACACTTCTGAGATCAGCAGGGCTGATAGCACAGCAACCAAATGATACAGTTGTGAACACCCTTTATCTGAGAAATTACTGCACATACTTAGTCAGCTACTTGTGAAGGGCATTTATTGGTCTGGTACCAAATCACTGAAACACTTAACATATTCTTAAGTCACATATGTCCCACAAGTGAAGTATGTCTTTGGCAGGAAGCTGAATCCAAACAGACTTAAACGCATGCTTAAATATAAGCACATACGTAAGTGTCTCACTGAACTGTGGCTGTGTTGACATTCGTATTACTAGCCAAGGTGTCAAGCAGAATCATAAATTAGTTTCTCCTCTCTCCCCATTTACATTTTTTTTTTGTACTGGAGCCTTCATAAGGAGAAGCTGCACTTCATAACAGGAAGGCACTACTAATCAGTCTTTTATAATAAGGAGAGAAATTAGGTGAGAAGCACAATGGTGACTGTGAAATTGGAGATGTCAATGTCTTATTTTTAAAGCCCCTAATTTTTTACAAAGTGCTGTATTTTAGCCCTTGGCACCAGTGATTATACATACTCACACGCATCCAGCTACTTTGAGCTAAAGTTGTCTTTAAAAATTTCCAGTAAGCCAAACTTAATGGAAAGTCAAGGATGTTTGTTTCACAACTTAAAAGGAAAGTTTCCCCTTTTAAGTAGCAAAGCAAGAGATGGGGAATGTTCCTTTTTTCTCAGCATATACCAGTTATACTCTTGTACTCTCAAAACTTCATGCACTTTTTATGTTTCTCGGTTGAGCTGCCATGATCTGCCTAACAACATTTCAGTCCCGTGTCAATCTGAGGGCTACATCTAAGGCTCAGCCATAATTCATCAGGATCAGATGGCAGCCAGTCCTGACTGCACCTCCTGAGAGCTGGGACACTTCTCACCCGTCATGGAGCAAAAACAATTATCTGAAGCTATCCACCTGCTCCAGGGCCACTTTGTCAAATATGATACCTCAGGGGGGGATGCCTACCTGTCATACTGATTTTTTGGATGTTGACACAGTGGTTGGAGTGAACATCTGCTGCTGCTACTCCACTGTGATCTCATTTAGGCTCTCCAGAAGCAAAGATGAAAACATGTTTCAGTGCCTCCCTCCTGCCTGCTCCACCTGAAAAACCCTCTGCGTCTCATCTAAGCAGCTGAACAGCTGTGACCAGATGACACCTTATCCCCTTCTTCTTTGAAACATCACTTTAATTTCCAGCTACTCACTCACTGAATCCTCACCACTAGTGGCATTCCTCTGGCTACCTACCTGCGCGTATGGAATGGACGTTTTCCTATCCTCTCATGCAAATGTCTCAGCACCCAAATCAAGGGGAAATTAGACCATTTGCTCTGTAGCTAATGGAAACTGCAGAGAAACCAAAAAAAAAAAAAAAAACAAAACCCAAACCTGGCTGCAAATCACAGTGTGAAGCTCCAAGTTTGGTGTTCAACTGAATGGGAGTGTGCTGAGATACTAGGACAGGATAAGGGACCTAGTCAGTTAGAGAAACACAATGAAAGCAGGGGGTTACAGCTTGCAGTCCTCCCTGCTATAGCTGCATGCATCCAGTGAACTATATAGAGCAATGCATACTGTTTCTTATCTCTAGGATTTGCTCATTATTCAAGGATTGTGGCTTTTAGGTGCTTTTGTACCCTTCCTACCATGTTCCAGTTGTGCAAGCGAAAAATAGCTCCCTTACAAAGCAGCTTGAGTGCATCTGGTTGAGTTGAAAAATGGCACAGAAGACAGGATCCACCACTGTGTGATGCTACTGTAAAAGAGACATCGGCTGGGTCAAGGAAGATAATTAGGCTGGGTAATATAGAGAGAACAGTCTATTTGGGTACCTGCTCACAATTAACCTGTGGGAAGCTGTCAGGATTAGTTCTCACTCTGGATCTCAGTCTAAATGACTCTTTTGGGCTGCAGGAATGAAAACTCAAATTAAAACAGCAGCCCTGTTGGGCTACGGGCTTAGATATGGCATCAACACTTCTTTTCCAATGCTGACAGCAATTAAAGGAGGATGGCAAATGCTTTCTCCCAGTAGCTTCTTGCTTTAATGAGTATCTTCTCTGCATCTAAGATGTAGCTGCCCCTCTAGACTTGGAGACCCTCTGTGTCATGCACAAAGCTTACATACAGTGTCACTCAGTAAATAATAAATACAGCAATATAATCATAGCTACCTATGGGGTAGACATTTTCTCAGTATGACAGCTTCCAGGAGTTCAAAGCGTTGCATGAGCCGAATACACAAAGACTGTGTGTGTTAACTAATCAGCCTTTCCATCTCTATGTGATCATTTTCTAAATTGCCATTAAAGAGGCACCAAGAGCACAGAAGATGACACTCTTCTGTCTGAGTGCTGTAATCACACTGAATGCATCTGAGCAGACGGCATAGCAAATGGGCACTGGAGATTTTAAATATCTTGGTTTTCATCATCAAACATCGCAAGCTAGTTCCTGTTTCCTTCTCAGTCACCTCTCCTGACTCCATCAGGCTATTGATGCAATGCTGAGTGATATGTGGCAGCACGTTACTCTCAGTGGAGATTAATGATTTCTTTTTTAAGGCTCTTAAAATCCCCGTTGCCTCTGGGTCTCTCACTTGGTAAAGTAGCATGTCAAAAACTAATGGGAAAGTGTGAGACGTGACATGACTTTATGAGAAAAGCAAACTTGGGCCATGGGAGATGGAGTTTGGATTTTGACAGCAAACTTTGTTGTTCTGTTTGTTTCTTCCCCCTAAGAATATGCTTCTATTTTTAAAGCTGAATGCATTGCTGTGATTCATGCTGCAATAGCTACAGTAAATCAAGAGAGAATGCACTTGTGTTGGACCATGCGAAAGCACAAAGTGATGCTGGTTCCTTCCTGTACTGACTAACCCCGTATGTCTGCTGTGCATAAACACCACTACCTGCCTGGAACCCCTTCAGACCTCAGATTCCCATTTGCAGCTGTCTCCGGCATGTCGCAAGAAAAGATGGATGGGCAGAATTTTATTTCCATTAAAATGAAGCCAACTAAATATTTTTGTCTGCTTTATTAAAAAATACTATTTCTTGCTTTGCTTAATCTTGAAAAATGCAGCATGTTTCTGCAGCTGATTTTGCATTTTATCTAGAAAATGGGTGCCTGAGGTGGAATGATTTTCTCTGGGAACAGAGTAAGCTGCAGTTTTGACTTCCTTCTGCTGGGCAGAGGGCACCCAGTGTGGGAGAAGCTAATAGCCCCACAGCTACCATCTCCCCAGAGGGGTCATACTTCGTGGTTTGGGCAAGATGACCCCCAAAGTCCAACAATGAAGGCAGTCAGGGAGACTGGAGATCCTCCTGTCAACTAAGCCTTGCCATCAGGCTTGGTGCTCCTCTTCCTGACCATGTCCAAGTCCTGCAGAGCACTGCTCTCCCTCCTTGAGGGGTTTCTGTAATTCCTGCTGTTGACACAATTCGTAGTTGGAATCAGTTCCAGAAGATTGCTGGAAGAGAGCACTGAAGTGTTTGGATTTGATGGGATTGGGTGACAGGGAGGGAAACACATTAGAAGCACAAGAGCTTGGCATCTAACACAGGGGCCTGAGGGTGTCAGATTTGAGTGAACAACTGCACTATCACAGTATCTATATAACTAAATCTGTCCAAAAAACACAGTTTGTCCAAGGTTCTTCTTTACTTGCATTGTTTCTCCTCCTTCTCTCTTGTTTTCCCAGAAATAGAACATGACATTTATTTTTACGGACAGCATGATCTTATGGCTATTCCCTAGTGACGGGGTAATCTGAACACAATTATGTTCTGTTGACAAAAAGTGATAAAAGTGTATTGTGTCAACACTCTGAACTAACAGATTTGTCATCTGTTCTACTCTCAGATAATAGAAACAGAATTAGAAAACGCTCTGACAGACTCTATTCTCTTCTGTGGTTAGGTAAGCCTGAGCTCTGTGCTTGGTTACTGTACCCCGGTGTTCTCCATCTCCCAGCAAAATCTGTCTGCCCGTTTTAAATTCAAGTATGAATTTTGCTTTGATGGACTCCTTTTGTCAGCTTATAGCTTATGTGCTTTGGAGTAATTTGACCTAAGTAAGTTCTCCATTTCACTGCAGTTCTGTCACTCCTATTTGTTTCCATGGCTTTGGAAAATCCAACTTTTTTGTGCATCATTTTTTCTACCTTGCAAATTTCCTTCTAGAAAATGTATTTGGCAGTAGTACCTGCATTACATTCTCCATCCAGCTGACTTTTTCATGAGTTCATGGATAGCAATCTACTTTTCCTGAGACAGGCACCCACATTTGCCCTATATGTAGAGCCAGCCCTAAGCTCACACAATTTTAGAGGGAAATATGTGCATATAGCATAACATACACCATCCCATGCTTGGTCTGAAGACAAGTCTGCACTTCCAGCTCTTGGTTAGTTGGATGACAATTACTGCTTAAAAGCTAAAAGAATGATGACATCATTGAAGCAAAACAGAAAAGGCTTTTTCATGGCCAAAAAGAAAAGCAATTTCCAAAATATCTGTAAAACATCTGCACAGTCAAATGCCATTAAACTGCATTTCCATTCAAAAGGGGCATGTACATGCATGTATATTAAGGGTTTCTAAAAACAGGAATCAATAGCCACCAGGCACAAATGTGGAACGAGTCAAGCATGATAGTATTTGGTCACCTGGCTAATGCCCATTTGAAAAGATCAAGGATATTGCCCCCCTCATCAGAACAGAAGAGATGATAGGTGCCATGAAGATGCTCTTAGCTTACGTATCTGGTCCTTCCTCAGCTCATTCCCTCAGATTCCAGGTTAAACACTATGTCAGAATGGGATTCCTAAGAATCAGCTTTTTCAGGACCACAAACATTACAGCAATCCCAGATCTACTCTAATTTGAGGTGCAGGCTGAACTCCCTCTTTCCTCCAGTCAAGCCACTACAGCCCACTTTGCTCCTCAGCTTCTGCAGTGCCCCAGAGCATCCAGCCACATGGAGCTTGTCCCTGCATAAGCAACATTTTGCACATACGTTTCCCTTGGTTTGGTACATTTGTTGTTTCAACAGAAAAATGCAATCGGTTTTGACAGCAGGGTGAAATGAACTGAGTATGTGCACATGAAGAGTTATTGTTTACTCCCCTCATCCAGCTCCTGCCAGTGGAATTTTTTAGTGTGGGGGTGGAATCAAGGCATTTACATCCTCAAATGAGAATAATGGTCTGAAATAGTGGCTTAAGGTGTTTTGGCACCATATTCTGATACCCATAGCAACCTTTAAAGAAAATGGAGCTGGACATTGCAATGGAAACTTAACACCATCTACAATTTAATTCACAACCCAAATTTCCCAGTAGAAGCCACAGCTCATTACCACACCTACAGAACCACTCTTGAAAGAGAGCACAGATCTGACTCCTGTTCTCCTCCTCCTCTCTGACTGACAGCCAGACTTGGTGTTCAACAAAAGGATGCTGCTGTGAGAAAACAGCTAAGGAAAAGAAAAAAAGGTGCTAAAGTTCTTTTCACATTGACTTAGAGCAGGAATATATTGTGTAATGCACAGCTTTGAACAAAATGAAGCAATATCAGTATGGACAAAAGTTTTGCTTACCCACCAGGTTGATCCCCTCTGTGTTATTGCATCTAAGCATTATCAGGTAAATCTCGAATAAATGAATATTTATCTTGTGTTATCAGTGACTGTTTTTCTATCCTAATGTATTTGGCCATATCACAACGAGCTATTTATACCTAGTATGATTTATTTTACCAAAGCCACTTGGTCTTAGCTGTAATAACTGTGTATGGTTACACTCAAGATTATTTTTTGGGTCATCATTTTAACACTAGTCCACAGTATCTTAGAATCCAATATACACAGCTTGTAGCACTTGAGTGTTCCACTGGAGTCAATGAGGCCATCATTCACACGCTTAAAATTAGGCATATGCTTAAGTGCTTTGCCTTTGGGATAAAGAGCCCATTTGGGACTCTTCGGTACTTAGCTCTGATAAAATCCATCAATCTTGCTTAGATGATTAAAACAATAGCATCTTTCTCAGAACTTCCAACAGATGTTTTCATAAATTTTAACATACTTCTTTTCCCTGTCTCATTCATTTCCAGTACAAGTATTCCCTTAAAAGCTGAATGAGGAAATCTGTAAACTTAATGGAGGAAATTTATTTGGATAGAAAGACATCTAAAGAAATATAACAGCACTTGCAATGATCTCTGGCCAAATTCTGCACCCATTAACTTTCTTTATGCCTTTTCCCACTGCCAGATGTATCTGTGCAAATGAGACTTTCCAAAGTAACTATTGTCTTCTCTGAATCCCACAAAATCCTTTCTACTAGTCTCTGAGCGGAGTTTTTAACAAATCGAGTGAGTGTATAACTGCTCACTCCATATGTCTGAAGTGTAACTTCCTTCCACCCACCCCATTTCATTCTGTCGACAACATGCATTTTGTCAAACCTCTTGCTGCAAATCATTCAGTCAATGGAACTGAAAGACATTTCAGCACATTTTTATCAACAGAATGCAATTTTGTGCAAATCATGCTGTCAACAGGAAAGAATGCCAAAAGAAAAGCGAAAGAACCCAAACTCATTTTGTCCACAAAAAATAAATTACAGTTTGCTTTTACTTTGCACATGTAGACAAAATGGAAATAGCAAAACTTCCCCATCTGTGGACAAAATTAAGATTGATCTCTTAATTTAGGAGACCAAATGGTATTTGGTAGAAAATTACTAACACCATGAAGGACAGCTGAGATGCTGAGTCAGAAGAATTTACCCAGCACTGTACACGCTTCACTGTTTTCGTTGTATCAGTGAAATGACACCTGAAATATTGAATCCATTGGAGAAAAATATTCAGTGATGGGCTCAGTTACAGAAAAGCTAAAGAAAAACACAGGTGCTATTTCATTTTCCAGCTGATGAATGGCTTGGATTGCTCAGCAGGTGCGTGTCCAATGGACAGGGGTCTGCAGCCATACAAAGCCTCACAGCTCTGTGCCATAGCTGAGGCCACCTTCTATTTAACTCTGTTGTGATGTTTTCATCCTTTTGAGCTTTCAGTTTTGCTCTTATTATTACAAAGCTTGTTCTCTTGGTAATCATCTCTGTACCTCAGAGTCTAAGACAACCTGGCACACTAAGGGCTGGCACCACACAACACAGCCCTGTGGTCACTAAAGCTAGGGCAGGTCAAAGCAAAGACTGGTTTCAATAACTGCCTTGCAAATGTTCTCCATCACAGGACTGAAAACAGTTTCTACTTGACAACAGTTAAAGGGCCTTTTTGCTGAGAATTTCACTGTGTTTTTAGATCACCTTATCCCTTCCAGTTCTTCAGTGAATTGTTCAAATAAGGCCTTGGAGAACTGACAGTCCCAAAGAGTTTGTTGGGGCTGGAGGAGCAGCGACAGTGGCTGTTATCCTGCATTTTAGAAATCAGAATGAGACTTACCACAAGCCATTTTGGTACACACTGTGGGGGATAAGAGATAATTTTCTCCATCAGTCCCCAGTCTTTACTGGGAAAAGCAATGATCCAGCCAAATTCCCCAAGTCCTGCTCATCCACAAGAGACGGATGCACAGGGAGAAGGTACGCATTGTGCAGCATTAAAAATGTAACTGCTTTGAGGCACAGGCCAACACGCTGACACCAAAAGCTGGCAGCAAATATGTCAGAGGGATCACGAAGTTGGCATGAGAGGGTTTCAGCTAATACAAGAGATTATTTTCAGGGCCTTATTGCTTGCCAAACACAACACAAAGCTGGCCTCAGAGAGCAGCACTTCTGCTGGAGCCGTAGGGGGTGGCAGCGGAGCGGAGCAGACGCTCAGGGGAAAACCTGCCTTGGGTTTTTATCTGGGACAGCACTAGGGCTTTGCAGGGACCAGCTACTTTTTGGCTGTGTGTCACTGCTGTGTGTCCTAGCTAGTCTCTATTTGCAGCGGTCTGCCTAAAGTGCCTATGGGTTGAGTCATGTTTCTGTTTCTGATTTTTGTGCTCACGTTGGCACAGTATCAGAAGGGGGACTTGGTGCATCCCTTTGGCTCCACCAGGATGCTCAAGTGAATTTCAGATTTGAGAGCTTTCATTTTTGTCAACATCAAGCACCTTCTCCTCTTTAATCCTTACCTGACTTTCTGTGTCCAGAGCAGTCCTAAAGGCGAGAAAGTATTCACTAAAAATGTAGCGTCACTTTAAAAGTGGTAGATAGATTCAGTGGGAAGAAGTATCCTGAGGAATGAAAAAATAATTTCATTACATTTCGCTGTGTATTTCTTATGGTATCTTCTTGCCATTTTGGTTGTGCTGACAGCGCTGCATATCAAAAGATGGATTCATATCTGTGAGGCACAGACAGCAAGCACTGCAAAGAATTTACTTGTTCGGATCAACAGAAATTTCCTCCTTTTAAAAGCTACTATGCAAAACCTTTCTGAATAAGTAGCTGAGGGCAATGGCTGCACCTTCAGCCTGGCCATCCTTGTCCATAGACACAAAATACCTTTACCCTGACTAGTTCTGCTAGTGTGTGGCACAGGGCTTTTTCATAAGCATAGTGGACAGAGACTGATACTCATGCATCCTTCTTTGCCAAACACTTTGCACTGTGGCAGTCAGAATCAAGGTCTTGTTAACTAACCTGTTCTTTCTTTATATGTTGACTTCAGTTTGGTCCTGTCCTGCTGTGTCCACACAAACCCACCTTTTCAATGGAATTCTGAACAAAAGAGCGGAAATGAAGACCTGGGAATTTCCATGCTTTTCATGGCTATTTCTTGAATGTTACACAATTAACTCACAAGGAAAGCTGGAAATCTTACGTCAATATGAAATTACAGCACTCAGCTGTAGGACACCTGGAAATCAAATCAGTAATTATTAACCCAGAGGTGGATTGTACACTTCCTGCTGGAATTTACCCACATCCTCATTCATTGGAGACGATAAAATTATAGCAGTGGTGATCAGAAGCAAATATTTAGATTGCAGCCTGTCTTGCTTGCCTATTCTTCTGCCAAATGCATCCCATCAGCACTTTAAACTTAGAGTGAAAAAATTTGGGAGACGATAGAAGAAAATGGGGAGAGGATTTCAGTGATTACTTCATGGCTCCACAGCAACTGCTGCAAAAGCTATGCCTTGTGCATGTTGCGGGGAGTCAATGCAGCATCTGCATAGGTTCCACCTTCTCTTCAAGGGAGTAGAGGCTCTTGGGTGGTTGAAAACAAGCTGCTTACAGAAACCCATGAACTTTCCATCCAAGTAGCTTGCTGAAGTTCACCCTAGTCCACTAAGTTGCAGAATGGAACTAAGTTACCCCTTGGTGCAAGTTTGATAGTAGGGATTGAGCTTCTGGTTTGGAGATGTGCTTACCTGTCATTGTAAATATGCCATTGGAAGAAAAAAACTTATTGTTGTTATATGCAATAGCAACAGTCTCCCATACCACCACTGTGGATATGCTGCTGTTGATATGCCAAATCATGGCCAGGAAGGAGTAGTAAATACACTGCTTTGCAGAGCTGTACAGAGGTATGTAGGAGTACAGAGAGCATTACCTGTTGAAGACTTTAGCTCATGAACCTTCTGCAAAAGATGGCTATTTGTATTGAAAAGCTGAACTCTTGATAATAGAAACCTGGAAACCTGGTCATTTGTGTTTAAATAGCAAAAGCCAGGTACTGACAATTTCTCACAGAAGCACAGAACTGTTCAATTTGGAAGGGACATCAGGAGATCTCTGGTCCAGCCTCTGGCCCAGAGCAGAAATAACACTGAATTCAGCCTAGTTTGCCCCAGGCTTTGTCCAGCCCAGCCTTCCAAATGCAGCCTCTCTGGGAAACTCTCCTGATGTGGACAGGTCTCATGGTAATTTTTGTTTGTTTGCTTGTTTCAGCTTTTTCTAGTTGGAACCTACCCTTGTTCAATTTATCACCATTCTCTCTCATGTTCCTCCCTTTAACCTCCTCTCTCTAAGTTGGGGCTGATTTTCTTGCATTCATGTTACATGATAGAAACTTTCAGTAATGGGAATCAATCAACACGCCCCAGTGATTGTAAGTACACTATGGAGACACCAAAGTGCAGCTTTCATGCAGAGGTATCTGTTAAGCAGCTGATTAATATATAGTGGCATTATGGGATAGTGTGGCCCCCTGAATCCTAAGTGATTTACTGTGTTTTGCTGCACATCAGGAATCTGTAAACCCTTTCAATGTCTAACCTTTAAAAATACGTTTATCTTCCAAACATGCACACCTAGAAAATGGTCACAGGCTTTGATGCTGGCACTTTTCACTGCTGTTTTGTGGGTTCTTTTTTATCATCATAAAATAAGTTCTGCTAATCACCATTCATGATATTGAACTTATTTCATCTTAACTGCAGTTCAGATGAAAACAGTTCCTGCTTTTATTCCTGTCCCAAAATACCTGCAACTGAATTCAAAGACGCACTTCTAACCGCATCCTTTGCTAAAACCAGAGTTCAGTTCCCTGATGCTAGCAGTTGGATCGAAACCTGATGTCGCATCAGTCTTAGCAATCTACAAATAAACAGTAACTTTCAACCAAAAACCACCTGTATGCTAAACTATTTCTTCAAAAAACAAATCTGGAGCAGGTATCTGAAAGGCTGCGCAAATCAGCAGAGCCTGGCCTCTGCTTTGCTCAAACAGCTGGCATTCCAGGAAAGATGCCAATAAAGGACTATGGGGTGATTTTTGCCAAGTTGAGTTTTGAATTCGTGTAGTTACATGACTGAATGCAACATAGACCTTTAAGGTTTAAAAAATGAGAAAAGAAAATGGAAGTTCACCAAAATCCTGCAAGGTTTATCTGGGGTGCTTTGGTTCATTCTTTCCTTGCTCTAAGACCTCTAAGCCAAGCTGGAGTGCTATGGAAATGAAGCGAAAACCAAGGTATTTTGCCCTGAAGATTATTAACAGGGGCTGATAATGTTCCCACATGATTTGTAGCTAAATTAAAATTCTGGGACTCTTCTCTGCCATGTGAAAAGATAAGCCCTGCAAAACAAAGGAGAGTGAAGGCAGTGGAAAGGGTTGGAGCTTGCAGCTCAGTAGTCATGATGAACATTCATTAGAACAGAGCCAGTGAAAGATATTTTGACAGAGCTGAGCTGTCCAATTCTCTCATCACCTCCATTTCATGCTTTTCTCATAGTGCTTTTACTCAGTGGTACAAATCACTGCCAGTGCACTTGTGCATATGATCATTTCCTGGGGTGCCTCTGGCGTTATACTTGCTTTCAAAGGACAGTGCACAACCTGTGTCCTGCAGAAAGCATTGCCAGTACTCCTACAGAGCAGGTGTAGCCAGCAAGATCCCAAGCACAGTGTTTTAATGAGCAGGAGGATTTCCTCCCATGTCTCACCCAGGGCTTCTCAAAGGCTCTCACTTCACATCTGAATTGCACTCGCTCCTAATGCATCCAGCAGATTTACACCTGCTTGTGGAGCAAGCCAAGAACATTTTGAAATCACCTGGCCTGTAATTTTGGCCACCCTTTACCTGCTATGCATTTCCCTGATAGATAGAATGAACTCATTCAGTCCAGCATTTGAATACACACTTCTCTTTTCCAAAACTGCTTGGTCTATTTTAGCATAACTTTCAAGACATCTCTTAGTACAGAGGGACATTGAAAAGTACAGCACCGTTAAAGCACTTGCAACCAGCTGTATTGCTCCAAAACTGATTTATTGAAAGGGATTTGTGGAAAAAGGTGTTTTACATGCTTACTATTCCAATATAAATGACAGTGCGAAGCTGATCTGCTTTCTGGTTTGTTTGACTTACACATTTTATATGGCACGTGTCCCTGGAGGAATTTATTAAAACTGACTCGCAATTACAGTATGGGAAGAGATACTGTGGCCTGTTGCCTGCAGCCAGGCATCGGTTGAATTCCAGGTCTGACAGTGCCACATACTTGCTGTGTGACCTCTGGAAGTCACTTGTCCTCCACTAATTGGGTTGCCCAGGTGAAAGGTGACCTCAGGCCCCCCTTCGTCTCTCCAACAGCCCCATGCACTAAAACACTCGCCTAGGTCAGTTCAGCACTGCCTCCCTTGCTGCCTGCACTGCCAATTGCAAACCACTGACGTCCAAACACAAGGAGTACCACTTGTCTCAGAGGCATAGGATTAATTAATTTGCATGGACAATGGCATTTTGGAGATGCTGCACTCTGTCTAGTTGCCAGTGACTATAATAGGTCCCAAGTGCATCTCATTCTCTATAAAAGCAATGCTGCACAGACAAAAACATCTACTGGCCCTAAGACTGCTGCATTATTACTGTGGCAAAAGCTTGTCTGATGACAAGAGCCCTTTGAAGTCAAAGGCTGAATCAGCTTCCAGATATCAAAGGTTTGTTCTGGTTGCTGCAACGCGCAACAGATTTCTGCTGCAGTATCTCTGGGTTAACCTATTAATTGTATTAAAGGTGGGAGCAGAAATGTGAACACCCTAATGGTGAAAGGGAAATTTTGTGAAACTCATCACTGTGTGTCCAGAAATACTTCAGGCAGGATCCTGTCACTCAGGAAAAATCTGAGGATGAAGATGTGAGAGTGATTTTTTCTGGGGCTGTCCCTCAGGTTCAGCCTGCATTTCCATGTAGGAAATCTTATGAAAGAGATTACGAGAGGCTGGAGAACAGACACCTCAGAACAAAACTAAAGTTCAAACATGAGGGAAGAAAGGGGGAGGGAAATGTCAGGATTTCTCTGGGGATTGCATAGGAAAGAACAGGCGTGACCTGCTGTGGCTGTTTCAAGGCATCAGGTTGTCTTCACCCACCCTGTGCGACAGAGAGAAATACACCTGTCTTCTTCAAATCTGTGGGAGCATCACTTTAGCCTTTTAAATGGTCCAGCCACCCAACCGGCACCATCTGCATATCTCTATGCAAAAGTCTAACTGTGCAAAACACAATAAACCTCCAAGCTGGCACCACGAAGGAAGCTGCAAGGAGCATACTGAAGCCAGCAAGGAATTCACCTGTCAGAGAAAGGGAAAAAGGAAAAGATGGGGGAAAAGGAATTGCAGTATCACAGCGGGAGCTGTGACAGGGTGGGGAAATGGGGCTTAGGAAATGCTGATGAAGTAGCATGGCAGTAGAGGACCTGCAAAGGGAGGTGTTAAGGGACAGGCTGTTGGAGAAGCAAAGAGACTGCATTGAGAGTAAGAGACTGTAAGAGACTGCACTGACAGTCGTTCACTGCAATGAGAAATGTCACCTTCTGCAGGACCCAAGTACCAGAGCAAAGCCCACAGCAGCACCAGAGCTTGTTTAGAGATAGCAACACCCACTTCCATGCAGACAGGCTGCCTTCATCACATACAAGCAAGCTGCTTTGTATGGGCTTTCAGTCACACCAGTGAAATTTTGCAGCCTGAGAGCACTGTGTAGGCATTTGCTCAATCATTACCCAAACATGCCCAGCTTTCTTGTCAAATGCCCCACGATTACAGGTCCCCACTTGGGGGACCTGTGCAAAGCTCCCTATGTATGTTTGGCATCCCTAGTCTCTACCACACTGTTCCCATCCACTGAGCTCATGATACTGCTCCAGTGATAAACAAGCCATTGGGTTTTGCACAAAAGCAGACCCTTGAGAACCACAGGTGTAGGGCTGGAGTTTTATATGTAACGCAGTGATACAAAATAAAGAAACAGAGCGGTCTGCAGTGCTTTCTCCATTCTTTCTATCTTTCTCATTTCCTGTTGCTATGCTGTTCCCCAGGCAAATACAAAAGAAACAGCTTCCTCAGCCACAAAAAATGAGATTATTCAAAGACCCCCTCTGTCATCTCATATTTATTGTGATAGGCAGTGTTAGAAGTGTTTGACAACAACTCAATTATTTGCAATGAATAGAAGCGGGATAGGCAGGCAATTATCCACTTCACCCACGTGAGAGACACCCATATTCAAAATCCACATTCAGAAAGATCCACATTATTTCCAAACCATTTTGCATATTTTTAATTACCAGCCTCAATTTAGCTGGATGGTTATGACTCCAATCAGTGTGCTTTGGAAGGGCTGAGCGCTTGGGTTTAAGCCAGGCATGCATTGTCTCATTCACATCAGCACACTAATCTGAACATTTGGACTGGTTTGGTTACATTTTAAGAGGCAGCCACCAGGATGCTGCACATCATAAGGAAAATCTGATTAAAAATTTTAATCATAATACAAGAAATTAGAAAAATTCCCTCAAATATACATTTCAACAAGGTGGAAAGTTTATACATAAAAAAAATTGAATTACATGGAAAATTTCTATTGTATGGACTTTTTTTGAGCATTTCATTCTTTTAATAACTTCAAAAAAAACCTGTTTTTTTCTATGTAAATTTTTTTAATTGATATTTGAAACATATCTACTTAATATTGTAAATATTTTGAGCAACCTGAACTATTCTTTCTGGAGGAAATATTTCCATGGGTTTGACTTTGTTTCTTTACTGAGGGAGAACATTTCACAGCTGCATCATAGGAAGCTGAATATCATGTTTCTACACTCTGAAGTAAATATATGACCTTCTGTATTATTTGCTCCCAAACATGATCTCTTATTGCACTCAAACTGGAGTTAAAAGGGGAATGACTAAGTAATTTTTACTAGCTTTCAGCTGAATAATAGCAGATTTCTCATGAAAAAAGAAAAAAAAATGATAAATCACAGCTTATGTCGTGGGACTGTTCACTTTTAAAAATGAAATTAGACTTTTACACCCACTGCTGTGCACGTTACCAGACTATTCTGGCTGTAGGAATCCACATTTCCCGGTGTGAAGGTTTCTAAGTTTTAAAGTATCAGTAATATTCTTAACTCTTTAGCTGCAGAAGGCACAGGATTAGATAGGATTCACACTTTACATTTTTTAAGAAAACCTTGATAAATTGAATTAAGCAGAAACTATTATGAAGCATAATTTAAAACCTTAGAATCAGAAGTCAAAAGAATCTCTATTATTTTAAGTGATCTTGTAACTGGGAGAGAATTTTACTCATTGTTTTGAATGTACAACCTTGCAATGCCAGTGCCATCATTTTAATAAAGTTATTCCTAATCTGCTGAGACATAACAAGGACCAGAAGATGGTCCATGGTATTCTTTACAGCTTCTTTAAGCTTTACCTTATCCAATTCACACTTAAAGCACTTTCAAGTGGTTACGCATCTCAGAGCAGCCAGGCTTCAAGCACATAGGTTGCTCCTGAATGCGCAAATCTGACTGCAGCATGAAGTCTTCCTTATGCCAGCTGTGAAGATTGAGTCAAATGAGATTAAAGGATCAAGGGCAAGGAATTCCCACTGCTACCCCTCCAGAATATAGTTTGCCTGTAGAAATACTAATCAATTCAAGCATCTTTGTTATGTACTTCTCTTTTTCAATCTTATTGCATGCTTGTCATCAATATTTATCAAAATGTTGACTATGCTCTGGATAAGCATATCTTGGCTGGACCCAGACTTAGGACATCTCCCACATTCTTGCAGGAGCTCTGATAATTCTCGTCATCACCAGTTATCCAAGGTACAAAAACACAACTTCTGGCTCCAAAGGCAACACACAGAGCCTGCCTGCCTGGGTCACACTATAGCCTGGACAGCTGCAGGTATTGGGATCCTGTAGTAAAATTATGCAGGAGATCCCAGTAAAAAATGAGCAGATCTGCTCCATATTTCTCTTTTTATTTCCTGTAGTAGTATGTCCTTAAGGACACATTCGCGGCCAAATGTGACATTGCCTTGTCTGTGCAGCACCACTTTGTGATCTCACCGCGTGTGTTTCAGGTTTTGCAGCTCTGCAAGCTTTTTAAGGTCGTAAAGACAAAACTCCATTAAGTCAAAGAGCCTTATATCAGCTCTTAAAATTTTCAGTGTCATGACTATTATTTAATTTTTATATTCTCATTCTCCCAGAACGCCAATAAGAAAACTTGTTCAGGGAAACCAGGGTCTATATTTGCATATTTATCCAGTAACATTGTGGGTAACATTGGCTCGTGTTATACAGTGTGTTTGTTTTCATTGTGCAGATTTCATCTGCTCAGGGGGTTCAGTTATTTGACCTATATTAATATTTAATGGTACAAATACTTAAAATAAAAATCCAGGCACAGCCAATGCTTTTGGCAACTCTGGTTTAAACAGCCCCCCTTTATTAACATCTGGCTAGGTTTGAAAGGTTTCGATTTCGTGCAGGGATCGAAACAAGGAGCAGTACTTCTGATGACTGTTTCATGACTGAATATTGTCTTGGCTAATATTGTTCTACATCAAGTCTAGATTGTAAGGACCTTTGTACAGGTCTTGATTTACTAAGCAGAAGAGATCTTCAAAAAAATGAAAGAGAAAAATTTCAGGTGGAATAATAAAATTGATCATTGTATCAAATCAATGTCTGGTTTTACTTTACAGTCAGCCTAGACCAGTATTTTAGCATGGGCAGTTACTGACAATGTAATAAAATGTTGTCTTCCTCTTCTTTGTTTCCCCAAACTAGTAACTTCTTCAGTTTTTCACTGGAGACTGTAAAATAATATATTATTTGACTAACTCTGTCCTGTTGCAACACAAAGTTATCCTGGGTTGTCTTAGTCTCCTGAATTCCAACCTAAAAGCAATCCTTCCTGGTATGCCTGTAAAAGAAAATTTACCCTATGAAAAGGGTAGGCTTCTTGGCATTAGGATAAATTACCCGTATAGTACAGTTCAGTCCATATATTTTTTTGCTATGAAGCAGCATGAAAGCAAGTGAATGGCTCGCTATGTATCAACCAGCTGCTTTTCAGTACCTCTTTCATTAATCCAGCATATCTCAGCTTGCCTTTCACTCCTTGCACAGTGAAGATTATCCATGTGTCTACCTTCCATGAACAAAATGCACACTTTTGCCTCGGGCTAGGGATGTGTAGAGCAGTGGAGAAAAAAAACATAAACCAAGCCTCTAAAGAAAGAAAAACAATCTTTTTTGTTACACTCTCAGTGTAACTATATAAGAATCCTGAAAGTTGATGACATAAAGAAAGAACTTAGAGCAAAATGTGCAATCAACTTGGATATGATGCAGTTAAAAAGCACACAAAGGCTTTATAAAAACTAATGAATTGATTTAAGGCTCCACTGGGTGATATACAATGACATATTATTTATGTAACCTGTAGTTTACTGTTCACATAGTAATTTTCACCTCCCACTCTGTCAAATAGAAGAAACTTTTTCACCTTAAATCTTAGATGATGATGAGACCAAATAGCAGGAGAGGATGTATAAATGAAAGTAATTTAGTGAAGAGGGTTTGACTGACATGAAAAGACAATAAAAGTTATGATAATGTTAGGGATATCAAAGTGAAAGCCAGGTGGGCAGACGAGAATAGGCAAGTTCCCAAGTCAATCTGAAAGGCGTTCTTCAACACTGGGGAAAATCCAGCCATTTATTTTGCAGCTTATCACTCCATGGGTCAAAAACTATGTATTAAATTTGGAGCACAAAGACCCACCTTGTTTAACAATTGTACTTCTTGTAGAGATGGGCAGGGAGGAGGGGAAGGGACAACATTTCAAAAGCTTTACACATACTCTAGAGAAGATGATTTGGGATTTTCTGTCTGAAAAACAGACTATTTGAATCTCACCCCTCCTACTGTTCAGGGAGGCTTATATTAAAATGCCCTTCTCCAGTGCTCATGATTGCTTTTGATTGGATTGTGTTTGCCACTGTTTCTCAGTTTGCAGGGTGGTAAACACTGTCTCCATTGAGGAAACAGCATGGCTCCCTGAAAATGTTCCCACATGGGACTGCAGGAGCTGGATTTTCAGGATAACCTAAGAAACGAAGCTCTGAAATTATCTCTCAATTTATTAAGCTGCCTACCCAATGCTTAGAGAACACATGGCTTAGCCCAGCAACACAGTTGGTCTTCAGCTGGAGCGATGCAGTTTGGATAAGGCCCTTACAGATAGTAAGTGGCTAAAAGCCAGTGGATCAGTTCCCAAAATCAGAGTGCTGCCAGCCTGTAGAGGAGCTGGGCTGCGTGGGTGATGGGTGCCAGGAACAGAAGGGTAACATGTTGGGGTCCCATTGCTGACGTGGTTCCCTGAGGACTTCCTTGCAACCCAATAGGAACTGAGTTGGTACATGGACCACCAGCAGCTGCCAATCCACGGATATCGGCTACTGGATTTGTATAATCCTGACACCTAGTTATACATAGAGGGGTCTTGCTTTATACATTGAGGGGTCTTGCTTTTTCTGAGATGGGCTTGACATATGTTTAGGCATTTTGTAAGTATTAACAGAAAATAAGCAAACACTCCAAAACCCCATGGGCACTTCAGTTGTGTGAGGGATCCTCACTTCAATAGTATTTCTTTTCTTTCCTGGATTCATTCTCCCCGTTCTTATAACTGCCCAGAAAAAAATATGGTTAAAAACAGCTGGGAAGAGAGGTTTTTGCTTGAATCTCTTTCCATTTTAAGTTTCCAACTCCCAAACAAAAGAACAAAAGAAGAAGGAAAGCCCTGCAGAGTAAATAACAGTCCAGTGATTAACTCCTCTCGTTTTAAAGTACAGTCAGGTGTTCTGAGCACTGGATTGAGCCCCTCAGCCAAGCTGGAAGCAAAAAAGGTTTTTTCCATATGCAAGAGGGGAAAAAAAGTGTGAGACATTGTTCTTCAGGGCAGAAAGGGCATGAAGATTTCTATTCTGAACCTGCTATTTTTGGGACAAGTCCAGTGAGTCAGCGGAGAGCCCCTCCATGTGCTGACATGAAGGAAATCCCGGCTCTGGGTGTTGCTTCCGAGTGTGCTCTGAGCTCAGCTGAGAACAATATAAGTGTGGTGTTTCCAATGGGGGTGGCTCAGATCAGACTGCTGCGATGGAGGATGGATGGATGGATGGATGGATGGATGGATGGATGGATGGATGGATGGATGGATGGATGGATGGATGGATGGATGGACGGACGGACCAACAACAGGGCAGACGAGCTGATGCATGTTGCAGGGGAAGGCACATGGCAGGGATGGAGAGGACAAGATCACATTGTCTAATTTAACCTATTTATCTACCAACCAGAGGTGCAGCATACAGGACCAAGACCACTTACAGATCCCCTAGAAACAGGGAATTGATGTAGCCACCTCTGTCAAGCCAAATCAGAGCACCATTCAGATGACCGCAGCTGGCTTAGTGGTTCCCAGTGGTACCAGTGTAGCTCCTTAGAATAAAGAATTGGAGAATTGCATCTCAAATCTCTATATCTTACTTAAAGGACATTGCCAAGGGAAACAAACAAACAAACAAAAACACAAACAAACAAAACACAGCAAAACAACTGGATGGCAAATTTTGCATTAGCTGCTTTTAGGGCATTTCAGACACGGCCTCACTGGCATCCTGTCTAGGATGGCGGTGGACAAGGACACACATGTTTGAACCAGTACCTTAAATTTCTTTTACACACTTACAAAATAAGCAAAATTAGCATATATCCTTTACCTTTCTTTTCTAATAAGAAATAGAATTGAAGCCTTAAATTTCACACATTACCAAAAGTTGGGTATACATATTGGACAAAAAAATTCCCTTCATGTAGGGCCGCATACCAGACCAGCCTGTGCCTTCCATCAGTCAGGCAGACAAGCTAGGATGAGCCTCCAGCAACACTCCCACCTGGAAAGACTGTGTTTTGGTCTTGGAGTTCAGCTTCCAGACAAACTGGGGAGCAACTGCTGGTGTCTAAGGCAACACAAAAGTCAGATGTTAATCTTGGATTAAATCTGATTTGGTTTCCTGTTGTACTCCTTTTTTTTTATTAAGCCAGAACAACACGGAAGTTCTGAGCCAAGAGCTCTCATTCTATGCAAACACTTGAAACACTGGAAATTCAAAGCCTATGAGTCATCCTGACAGTACAACCAAGGTGTTAATCCTTCGTTTCCTTCCAAGTACTAGCAAGAAGGGGAAATATCATAACAGGGAGAATGGTTTCACTTTCCAGCTTTCACTTCCTCGGAAGGGTACTGGGTAACTGAAGGTAAGGCCAAGTTTGCCAGCAGGTTAGCAGCATTCAGTCTCTGGGCATCTCATCTTGTCATTCAGACTGAGCTCTTTAAGCAGCCACCTTTGAAGATGTTCATTTAGCTAGTCTGAATTGCCCCCACAACAACACAGAAAAGCACCAAACAATACAACAGAGCAGACCTGTGGCTCTTTTCTCGTTTATTTATAGGAGTTTCTCCAGTTCTGTTTTAAATATCTGTAATGCTTTCTGGTTGTTTGGCTGTATTCTACATTGTGCTGTTGAATGAATCGATTTTATCATGTGGTTTATTTTCAGCATCTCGGTCAGCTGATCTTCATCTTGACTAAAGAAAGACAAATTTGGGAACCAGACTCTCCTGTGAAGCAGCAGTTTCTGAAACCACTAGCTTCCCACCTGCAGCCCCATTAGGCTGGGAGCAGTAACCAGTTCACAAGCCTCTTTATGGGCAAGTGCTTAGACTGAGAAAAGAGCCCTGCCGTGTAAACACAGGCAATTCCTCAGTCCCATGAAAGGAGTCACAGATACAAGTCCTTCTGCAAACACTTGTGTCAATACAAAACTATTGCACCAATGTTCATGGAAAGCAAAGGCACAGGAAGTGCAAAAATAGAAGTGATTCATTTTCAGACAAATATTTCTCAGGGTAGGGGGAAACGTTACGTGTAGCTTAAGGTGAATCCCTAAAATCAAAATAGTGTTAACTGGGAATGTTGTCCTGAAATAGGAAGAGGTAAAACAGAGATACCTGGTTGAGGATATTTAACTGATAAGCAGATTTCACCTGTATCCTTATAGCTAAAATGAATATATTCTTGCTTCTTCACCAACTGATGGAGCTCTTTACTGAGCAATACCTAGCAGTGAAGAAGGTGATACTGTATCTCTTTGGAGTGGCAGCCCTCTCCAAAGATCTGTTAGTGTCATGACTTGTCAATGATGTATTGCTCTAAAAATGGTGCCTTCTACAAAAGAACAGGTCCTGGAGCAGATTTAGCCCTAATTACAGGAAGGAAGGAATAGGAGAGGTATGCAGATACCAGGAGATTCATCTTGCCAAAATACAAAGTGTGTTGCTGCAAGCTGGAGAATTTAAATGGTGATGCTTTTCGGAAGAGACCTATCTAAACAAATACCTCCTCTGCAATAATCAAGAATTAGGCTAGAAAAATGCAGATATTTGAAACCTTAATGTATGTGGTTTCCTAGATAAGAGACTTACTTCTAGCCAGGGAGACTTAAAATTCCTTTTTATTTCATCTTCTAATATAGAACAGCATCTCACGTTGAATCTATGACTCAGTACCATACAATCACATCCTGTTTTTCCTAGGTAATTTAGTCCTAAGTAGCAACTGAAGAAGTCCCATTCCCTTCTCGGTACTTCTCAGATTTCCTCTATTTGTCACTTGAAGATGATTATTTGATATCCCATGTTACTGCTAATTATCATTATATTTTTATACTAGATTTTGTATCAGATTACCACGTTAGTCTAATAAAAATGATAGTCCCACGCAATGACACACAAGGGTGCACATCTGAAAGTTTTTCAACTATTTTCTCCATTTTACAGTGCAAGACATATAAAATGGTTGAAATTATTCCATGGCCTTAGAGAAGTCATTTAAATTAGTAGCAAGCCCAGGAATAAATGCCAAGGAGTCTAAATCTCAGTTCTCACTCTAACCAGAGAACAAGACAAATGTACCTCTGTACTGGTTCATTATTCTGTATCATATAACCACCAGTATATTGTCTCTGAGCGCTGAGTGTAGTACTGATTAAGTTACTAAATGCTCTTATCATAAAACAGATATTGCAGTCCTCAGGTTTCCTCTGTTAATCTGTTTGTTTTGCTGTATCTGGGGGATAAAAAATGTGGGGGTATGAAACATTTATCTGTTAATTAGCAATTATAAAACAGTAATGGAGCTTGTGTGTTTTAGAATATGCGTGAGACAATGTTTGGTTTTATGCTTCATTTAGAAATATCTTAAGGATCTAGGCAAATTCTACAAATAATTTAGAACACTCTACATGAGGAGATACATGGAATCAAACAAAAAAGAGACAGAGTCCATCCCGAAATAATGACCTTTTAGCAAAGGTGGGTGTGTTTGTATTAATATAAATGGCTGGGTGCTAGCCCTAGCATTAGTATTTCCCTGATTGTTTAAACGTACACAAATGAATACAAGGTGTCAGGCTATGCCAGTAAATTGCACAATGAGTTGAGCCTGTCAGCAAAATTTCCTTGTGCTATCCTGCCTCTGCTCCACTGATAACAGTAGCAGAACACTGACATACAGAAATACTTGTTCTTTCTGTATATCAAGGGCTGAAATGTTTGGGGTTTCTAGGTGCTTACTTGGTGGGGTGCAACAATCGCCTTATCATCATGGGGAAGAGGAGCTGGTCCACAGAGCTGTTTTGATTGGCAGTTTGTGGGATCATGCATCTAGGGTTTAATCTGGCAGAGTTTCTGCCCCTCCTGAGCCATAAACTCCTGTTAGCTTCATGCTGCAAAGCAACACCAGACAGATATCCCTGCACTGAAAAATTTACACTGAGCCAGCAGGAAATTGAGCCATTTGCAAGTATGTTCACCAGGGAGAAGCTAAAAAGAAAGGTCACATTCAAAAGAGGATTTCTGTGTCCTGATTACATTGAGAACAGTATTGCACTGGTAGGGGAAAGGCAAGCCCTGCAAGGTCAAAAGCAGAGATACTGAGATTCTGAAGGGGCATGGGCAGCAATGCAATAGTGTAAGACAGCAAGAGAAACCCCATTTCTTGTTAAAGGGATATTGGTTGAACTTTATATCCAAGATGTATCCACTTCTTTTATTTACTACTATCAGGTGATAAGACCGCATCCACAAAATAGCCTTTAAGACTTCTCTCCCAAAAACTCAGAGGTGAGGAAATATATGACAGAAATACAAATGTTAATTTTCTAAATCTGTGCTGGGCCTGAATCCTGAGCACAGAGGAGAGCCCAGGTGGAATTAGGCTTTTCAGCCTAGAAAAGAGAAAAAAGGGGAGACAGAGGACTTGATAAAGCCACAGGTAGCCTGGCCCTCCAAACCAACCATGAACTCTGTTAACCCCACTAAATCTGGTTCACCATGTACATACAGCAAGATGCACAAAGCATCTTTCACTGACATGGGCACCTCTGCTGTGAGCTTGCTACTGTCTCCATGCTTGTAATCTCACCTCATTTATTGTGAGACAGGACTTCTGCAATCCCTTCTTTGTCACTATCCCATATCTGGGGGCTTTTGTGTAGCACCAAGGGCTTTGCAGCTCAGAAGGGCTTCCTCACAATACAGTGAGGTGCTCTTTATCACAGAAAAACTGCCTTATGAAAGGGCAGGAAAGGTCTGAGTGATCTCTGTGATGACCAGCTTACTCAAGAGCTTAAAAAAAGGTCAAGATGTTGAGCTGGCACAAGCAGTGGCCCTGGGAGGGAGCAAAAGGACACTGAGGAAGTGAGCCATCAATGTCCGTTATTTCTGAAACTTCCTTCTTTGTCATTGCCTTAATTTACAGATTCAGCTAGCTATGAGTGCACAAGGTAGCTTTGATGAATTTTCCAAGCCCACAGCCAGATCCTCACCTCACATAAATGTCATGCTTTAATGGCAAGCCAGAAGGAGCTGCCTTTCTTGCCATTAATGCCACCTGAGGATTGAAAACCACGGGAATAAGTCTAGTAGGATGCCAGCCAAAGCATCCTATTGTTTCAGAAACAATGTGCCTCCCATTAAAGCCTAGCAGGGCAGGGCTCTCATTAGCTCTTTCAGACATTTCTCTCTTCCCATCACCATTTCCTTCCCATCACCACCCTGCCAAATGCCTCTAGAAGTAGATTCTCTTTACAACATCCACTGCTCTCCAGCAGGCTTAGTGTTATTTGTATTAATCCCAATATTAATTATCATTATTAATCCCAGGGTAGCTGGGAGGGCAGTTATCAAGCTGTGTACCAGAGCAATGCCAACAGCATCTCATTTCTGCAGGAAGTTTCATGTCGATCCATCAAAGGCAACACAAAAAGAGAGACTTTAAGAGGTCATACATTGTAAAACCATAAAAAGCTTATTCTTCCCTGGAGTACTCTGAATCCTATTCCCCTCCTTACTCTGCACCTTCTCTCGTAACTGCCCTGTACCATGGCAACCAGCTATTGGGACTGTGCATTATTAAAAATAAGCTCTGCAACCAGAAATAACTGAATATTACACATTTTTCCTCCTCTGTGACTTTCACAAGCCCTTGCTTTTTTTTTTCCCTCCCTCTTCCTGCTGCCTTTTTCCTGAGGGTCTCCCAGGGGTTCAGACCCAAGCAAGCTGAACACAGTTTTCAAACAAAAATAGCTAGCTTATTCATCAAACAGATTCAAACAGGTTTGGTGGTTGGGTTCTTTCTTTCTAAATTGGAAGTTTGGGAGAGTTCTGTGTATGTTGGACCTGAAGTTCAGAGATCCCATTTCACAAACCATGTGTCATGATGACATCCAAAGTGTCCTGGCTCTTTTGTCTTGGAGGAGTTTCCAAGGGGAAGCAAGTCTGCTTGCTCTTTTGAGAGACTTACCAGGGCATATGGGATACCAGTTGTGCTTTACTTCAACACACAAGCCTCTGCTGTCAACAAAACTGTGCGCTGCTAGAAACAAAACAAAAAGAGAAGAGAAACAACCTAAATTTAAGTTTTGTGGAAGGAAGTTGCTAGCTAAGAGCACGTTTGTTGGAAACAGGTGTTAATCTTTACTGGCTGGGTCCCTGCAAGAGTCACACCGGCTTCCCAGCCTCCCAGATGTCACCTTGCTTCTTGTAATGTCATCGCCAGCTGCACCAAGAGTGAAGTGACTTCTCCTCCCTTCCCTGCCCTGAGAGATGCAGAAGAAATACAGTGGAAATATATTTGGCATGAAAGTCCTGCTCCGGTAAGTGCTATCCTAGCTCTATCTACCGTTGCTCATTACAAACAATAGCAGCAGTGATTGCAGCTCAGCTGCCAGATTAACTCAACACCAAACTGCTAACATGAATTTTAACCTATTAATGATTTTCTGAGCTCTGGCCACGTTACTTGTCTCAAAGAAGTTCCTTCTCCTTCCACTGCTTTAACACATCATATGAGTTCAGCTGCACTGCCCCACAGTCCTGCAAACCTGCTGGAGACTTCTGTTGTGGTAGAGCATCAGTGCAACTGAAATGCAGCTCTCACTGGGTGCAGAGCTCCAGCCTCCAGACAGTCACGAAAGGTTCATGAAGCAGTGGTGGGAAGGGAGAAAGGTTTCCAGAAACTTCTCTGCATAGTGCACTAGGGCTATTGCATTGTATTTGATAACAGAAGGAACCTTTTGGCATCATGCTAGATTTACTCCCACTCTTTCTATGCAGGTGATACTAATGCCAAGAATTATATTTCCTTCCTTCTTCACCCACCACACCAGGTGAGTCTGATTTTTCAGGCAATATAGTAGTGTTCACAGTTTTCTTATGAATAGATCCAGTTTGCAGCCATCAGCTGTAACACAGCAGCTTAAGTATGCAGCACACGCAGCTGTAACTTACATAGATAGACCAGCCATGTGTTATTCTGCTTCTGGTCTTGGGCAATTAAACATCTGCTTTCCACAGGGAAATCATCTTTTTTTGTAGAAACCTAAGGGGAAAGAAGCTGGTTTATTTCATTTTTCACACTATGCATTTACTCTTCATTAAAACAGATTACAATTAAGACAGCCCAGCGTAACTCGAACCATTCCTTTCCACCAATAATGATAGGGAGCAATTTTTGGTCACTGGCCCCTTCAACTGCCAAACTATCAATCTTTTTGCAGTTACTGCCTGTTTGTTCAAAGAGCCTTTGGGGAGCCACCAGCTGATGTGCTAGCTCTAAAGTCTCCCATGACACGATTCACATCCCAGCCTCTTTGACCCACTTCTAACCACTACATCCAAATCATTATTTTTAGATTACACATTTATGAAAAATAACCTCTACGCAAGCCAGAAAAGCCAAACTGAAGACAACTTGCAACTTCAAACCATCTCACACTACAGCAATATGCAAGAGCCTGACCAACCAGAGGATAGTTGAAGTTGGATGGTACCCCTGGGTATCATCCAGTCCAATGTGAATGCCTATGGTCACCTCTGCTAAGATATACCATAAATATAGATCTGCAAGAACAGAGCAGAGAGATGTCCCTTAGAATCCCAGCATTTGCAATGGGGTTTTTAAACTGAAATGTTTCCTGTGATGTGCACTTAGCTACAGACTTTTAGAAAAGCCAAGGGTATTATTACTCCTGTAACAATTTGTCCATACAATTTCTTTCATTCTGTCATATGAACCTATATGGCAGTCAAGACATAGGAGCCAAGTGCACATGCCTATTTATGCCCAGATACTTATTCTCTGTTTTCTGCTGCAATAAACTGCATGTAATTGCTCATGTGTTTACCAAACGTGAACACAAATCTGGCTTCTAAACTTGCCTGGTCATTCTGACACTTTGCTAAACTGCAGTGGCTCCCTCAAACAATTCCTCACTTTCCCCATGTTTTCCAGGTTTTGCACATTTAGCACGTTTCCATTTGCAATTTTGCACATTTTCCACTGCAATCAAGTGTGTTTCCAAGCAGCTGGGGGTTCACAGATATACACATGCATTTTACACACTTGGAGATTCCTAAAGCAAGTGAAGAAACATTTTGGCTCCTCCTAAGTCATCACAAGGATCTGGAGCAGACCCAAGAAAGGGGGTGTGCATGTGTGAAAGGAAGAGAGAGCACTAACAAGCTCAGGTTGCATCCAAGACAAAACAGTTACTCATTGCCAGAAATGAGTGGCTTTGCCTACTTGAAGAATTCCCATCCCTAACCTTGGCAGACAAAAGAAAACCATCACATTTAAGCAGCCCCTCATCATCCTCTCATTTATCAAACACAAACAACTATCTCTAACAAGTCAACTAAAGCATACAGGCAAAGGCAACTTTCACAGCTCTTAAACCTATGGGTTGCAAGCAAAGAGCCAGTGGCTAAACAAATAGAAGAGTAATCTTTCAGAGCCCAACTGGCTTCCTATCTATTCTGAAAGTGCCTGCAAATTCAACAGTGATTTATTAACCACTACTGAAGGACAGAGCTGTTAATAAAAGCTCACCTACAAAAAACTCAGAAAATATCGATATGCTCTAATGACAAGCCCCTGAGATTCCCATTTAGCCCCAAATCAGCAAAGCACAGCGCGTAAGCAATTGCTTCTATTCAAATAATGTGCTTAAGTCCCATTGGTTTCTTTTATTTGAAACAAATATGTAGACCTGGAGAAAACAGCACCTTTCATGACCTAACTTCTTAAAAGGCAGAGCTTGCAACTCCATATAGTTAAGATCATGTTCAATGTTCCTGAAACAGGATCAAACTCAAACAGAAGAGGTCTACAAGTAGTGCCCAGAGGTTCACACTTGCAAAGATCACTCATGTATTAGGGCTTATTTGCATTTACATGAAAACTACAAGTTTGAGGTATTTTTCACATACAGTGGCCTAAATGTGATGTAGTTTAAATGAGAGCAGAATTTGGCTTCACATCAGTGAAAGTGTTAACTGTATGATCTCTTCGGGCTTAATATTCTGTTCCTATGCTTTTGTGGAGAGCAGGACATTATGCTAAGGGCCCCTCTTTGTTAGTTTACAGACTTCTTTTTTAATGCTTGAAACATTTTAATAGTGCCAAGGACCATAAAGCTGTTGTGGCAATTAAAAAAAAAAAATTGATTACATTTGTAAGTAAGGTACCAAACCTCATGCTATTCATGACTGCCAAAAATAGCAGCTTTGGATTTCTCATAAGGAATTCGGTACTGAAAGGAGGGAAAAATGTCAGAGCAATCATTCCTCGCTCTGAGAATCAGTGAAAAAGCTTAGTGGTCCAGACCGTGCGAGATCCACAGTCCAGACTCCCACCACCGTGTCCCTCCTGTATTCATTTAGACAGGCACAAAGTAGGCACAAATATCTATTGCAGGAGAGAAATATTCCTGCTTTCACAGTTTCCAAAAGTATAAATGACAAAACATGTTCTAGGGCAGAATCAGCCCCATAATAGCAGCTGTTTAACTAAAACTCCCCAGATTTTTTTTTTTTTATTTTTTTCCCTAGGAAAAAAATTCCTTGTGATTAGTTTTTTCTTGTATTATTTCTAATAAATTCTGGTACCAACCCGATGAAAATATGTTGAAAAAAGCTTTTGTCAGACTTTCCCATGAAAATTAAGAAAAAGTATCCAAGTAGGAAAATAAAAGGGAATTTAAAGAACTTTAACTTGAAAAATTGTTTCATTTGGGTTTGAGCTTAAATTAGGGGTAAGGTTTTGGTAAAGATTCCCCCTTACCTTACCTTATAGAGTTATTTTTGCTTGTTCTGACTTACAGGTCTACAAGTATTTTCATTGCATTTGTCCCATGTGACAGTTCATTAGACTGTCCATTTTCAGTAAAACATGTGAGGCTTTAACCTCACTAATTAATATCTATGCAATAATGATATGAACCCTATCCAATATATGTGCTGTTTGCAACATATTAGCAAATATCAGGCAGAATATAAGTCATTTGTCGTTAAGGAGCCCATAATTTAAGACACCTAAGGAATTCCAGCGCATTGCAAGGCAGTACATGAAGTAACATGCAACTTGCGCTGTCATTATGGCTTATTTGAGAGGTTTAGATAAAGAGGAAAAATGCCAAAAGCAAACTAACACTTCAGAGGCACAGTTAAAAAAATGACATGCTTTTTGGTGGGGGATGAGGGAAGTTAATTTTTCCCTTGCTGATTTTTTTTTTTCTTTTCAAATCTGAGTAATTATGACATTCCATTTCTTGCACAGCTTAATACGTCGATGTATTGACCAGCCTCTGCTGCTCATACATTGTCAAGACATAAGGTTTTCTTTCCTAGGGCACAGACGGAGTGATCTGATCCTCTGCTGTCAAATTACCCCGTTTGTGTCTGGAGCAGGACCCAATGGGGAATACGCAGGAATCCTGCAGATCAGCCAGGAAGCACTCCAGCCCAAGAGAGACTTCCCTAATTCCCTTCTTAGGCGCCAGTGCCAACATAATGTTCTTGGCTTCAAGAAGTGTGAGTTTCTGATTCATTTTTATTTTTAAATGAACTATTGCATGGTGGAAACCCCATGTCTTTCCACTCCAAGAATCGCCATTATTACTAGTGACGAGTAGTAAGGGAACATTGATGGTCACGAAAGAAAGACAACCTTTATGGGAGGTCAATATACTCCACCAGATTCAAGCCGATACTGCTGGTTTGCATGGATAACCACTTAAAGAAGAGGTCCTGCCCAAGATGAGCAGGGTGAAGAGCATCTTCTCTCTATATATATGATGTCACCATTGCCATAGAAGAAAGGCTCCTGTTTGGAGGACAGGTATAGAAAGAAAATACGAAGAAACAGAGGAATGCAGAGAAAAGGGAAAGAGTGATGGAAAGAGGAAGAGAGAAGGGAAAAACTGTGGTGAACTCCCAACGACAGAGCAATTGAATATCCACTTCCCCTGGTCCCAGTGAGCTGAGGCTTGCAAAAACAGCAAGACTAGGTGCTGCAAGGGGAAGAAACCCTTATACTCCTATTTCCACTGAGATATGAGGCTGGGATTTTGCAACAGGGCATTCTTAGGAGATAAAATACCATGCAGCAAGGACTGGCTTCTCTGCACCTTGCAGGCATGTGCCCATTTAAGATGATTTTGTGTTTGGTTTTGACCCTTTGGTTTTGACCCTTTGACCCACTCTGATTGCATGGCTGTAGACTACTGATTATTAGTCCTATGCAAAAGTGAGCTGGTGAGCAGTCCTAGCTGAAGGAACCAACCTAAAGCTGTGACACAGCTTTGGAAGCTTAATGAGATATGGCACTCTTAAGAGAGAAACTCAGCAGAAGAATGGGAATCTCTTCAGAAATTTCCCTTTCTTTACACCAGAATTAGCCTCTTCTGCTCATGGTAAAGCAGACTGTGCTGGCAAAGTCAGGATTGGGTACTCAGAGCTTGGGCTACCATAAGTCTCCCAAGACAATTGATACCAGCCAAAATGAAAAAGTAGGGAGCTGCTCACCATGTCTTGGTTTGGAGTATTGGTCATGTTTTTATTTCCAACAAAGAAGCATACACCAATCAGCAGCTTCATGAGTGCAGTGCATCACCCTATAGCTAGAGTGCAAATCTGATTACATCCCTTCCATCAGCTGCTCTGGACCCGCAGTCTAGGCTTCAAGGTGTGTATATCTTGGTCAATGCAAAACCATACTCTTTTACACAGGGATGTTTAAGTGAGTAGCTGACAGCCCTCACTTGTATTTTACATTGTAAAGATGGCAACTCTGCAGGCATATCAGAATTTATAACACTGCTGAGTTACTGTATATGTAATGGCTCATATGTTTGTGCCACTGGCAGGTCTGGCAGAAACCCAATATCACTCCTGACTATGTGGCAACCCTGAGTTTAATGATCAAAACTGAAACAAAAAGCTTAGATAACATTAAAGTCACGTTTCAGCTCAATCTCTGTAACTCTGAACCACTAGGTCAAGGCTGAAAGTTTTCTGTGGAATTCTTCAGAAGGACAGCAACGTAACTCACTTCAAAGCACATAGACTTCAAGATCTCATCTTTTCCAGGGGAAAACTGTACAGTGTTGCTGCAAAGCAGAATTCAGGGTCGAGAATGAAATAAACCATTAACTTTCCAACCTGCTGCAACTGGGTGCTGCTCTGCTGAAGGGTGGGAACCAGAAATTCACTCCCCACAACCCCATCAACATTTTTGATTCTCATTAAGTGCCTCATAGTAATACAAAGGGCCCCCAATGGAGATCAGTGCCTGACACCATAGACAGATACAAAGGGTGGGATTCCTCTCACCTAATTTTAGCTGTCTAAAGATTAGCTATCTAGTTTAAACTAGTCTTCTAAACTCCCTTTATAGTCAATGGAGAGAGACAGGCACCTTTGTGGTAGAATTCCTCAAGGGTCCTAGCTGATGAATTTAATGTGTGTGTTTAAGCCTGAATTCAGCAAAGTACTTAAGCAAATGCTTATCTTTAAGCACATGAATAATCTGATCTCTGTTAAGTGAGGCACTTCAGCATGTTCTGAATTTAAAGATCACCAAGAGCCTAAGTGCTTTGCTGAATCACTGAGTGTGGAGTTGGCCTTGACATGATGAAACATGGCGGAGCAGAAACTAAATACACAGCATTAAGCTCAGAAGAAAGAGGGATTCAGAGAAGGGTGAAGGGAGGGAATACAATGTTCAAGGGACAGTTGAAACTCACAGGTGAATAGAAGAGACTGGAAGGATTGCAAAGAGTTTTGTGTGGGTATCTCTGATATCTGTAAAATTCCCAATAGTCAGGAGTAGGCTCTCTGCCCTTTGTGTTGCTGCCACAGAAGAACAAGTTGGCATTCAATGCAATGGAAAAGCAACAAATCCAAATCCAATAAAAGGGAACATAACTTCAATCCAGGTGCAATGAATTTATGGACATCACCACCACAGGAAATCACACAGGGCTTAACAGTATCAAACCCGAGGCTGAATGTTTCTGAGGATATCCAAAGAGTGTCAAAAATAATACCAAAAGGGGAAATTGTGATGTGATTACTCAGCATCCTTTAGGGCTTGAGCCAGTTACTAATGGCTAGAAATCAAGATTCAACCCACAAGGAAGCAGCAAGGGAGGGCAGGTAACCTCACAGCAGCCTACACTCAGATCCCTCCCATCACTGAAGCTTTTGGTACCAACCACCGTCAGGTTCCCACTGAACTGGTGTGTGGATCCATCCATATGGTGGTACTTTTGAAATCTGGTATGTAAAAACTCCTATGACATATCAGCATTTAAATGAACCCCCCGACTTTAAAACTCAAGCTTCTCCTGCAATTAATGAGTGTTGGTTGGAGCACAGCACTGCATTAGAAAAGGTTGGCTTGGTATCGTAAAGGCAGTGAGACAACATCCATGTCTATAAAATAACCTGAATTACATTCCCATTCTAAATTCTAAATAACCTGCTCCTTCAAAGTCTCTTCACAATGATAAAAGCAAGATTTTAGTTAAGTATTTCCATCTAGGAAAGGGGTGTGGAAGGGTGTGCCTTTACGTGGATGTATGCTTCAGGTTTGCGTGCATCTGTATCTGTAACCAAACCTGTCCTCATGTCTGTTAAGCTGAGATGTCTTTTCTTGCAGTTATTTTTCTGAGCTTGGCATCATTTTGCCTTCAAATTGCAGACAGATAGATGTCACGAAGGTCCCGTGGAAGAGGCTGGGGAGAAAGGGGGCAGCAGACACCAAACTCAGTGTAGGGAGAAAAATATTAGAAAAGAGGCAAGTGAGGAAAGCAGAAGGACCAAAGTAAAAGCAGAAATTTAAATCCCATAGCAAAAAAAACCTTTCATTGCACTACGGAGCATTAGGATCTTTGTGCAAGAATGGGTGTTTTACCAATTTGGGTTTGGGACCTTATTTTATAACCAGGCTCTTACAGAGCAGTGCTCTGACAGACATCTCGCTCTCTCTTCCAGGAAGGCCAAGTGATGTAAACATCTGGCAGGCCACCTTGCCTACAGCCCAGATTACAAAAAGTCACAACAGAAGCACAAAAAATACTGCTGCACTTCACATCAGGCGTCTCAGATACCGGTGGTTGGGACAGCACAAAGGCTGGAGGAATCTGAACTCCGAGGAATAAATTCCTCTATTTTCTGACAGAAAATCTTTGAATGACAGGGTAATTTGCCCATGAGGCTCCAAATGGGAAACAAGCCTGAAAAACATCAGCATCTGGAGATTTTAGATGTCTTGGTCTAAGAGACGGAGCAGACAAGGAAACCACGATGATTTACTTCTTGTGGAAAAAAAGAAAAGGACACTCAAGCAGAAAGTCAGAGGAATCTTTGCAGTTCTGATAAAGAACCACCTTCACAATCATCTTCTCTGTCTGTTTATCCTATATTCCTTTCCTTTTCTTATGTGTGTGATAGTTACAGGAAGCTGATTGGAGTTGTTTTATAGTGTATGTCAGGAAATATTAATATCACCTTTTAATTACCATAGTACACCCTGAGTGCTTTTACAGGATGTGGTGAGGGGGAGAGCTTTATAGATAACATGAGTAATAGAGCACCTTTCTGTACCTAAGGTCTTTGGAGTGTTGAGAACAAAATTAAATTTAAAAAAAAAAATTAATCAGTTTTTTTCACACAAATACACACATATATTGCTTCTAAGTCTTTTGAATTGTCCCTCATCTCTTGGTATTTTGTTTTTCTTAAATGGTCTCCCTGGAGACAAATGATTGCATGAGGATCAGAGCTTTTCCTTAAAATAGAAGAAACTGTAAGTTTTTAGCTCCTGCTGTCTACAAAGAAAAACCTGAACAATGTATCTAACAACCCAAAGGCTGAATAAAAGGAGTCCCGTATTTCTCATTGTGTATTTATTGTCTCTGTTTTCCAGGTTTATCTCACTATATTTGGAGACCTGCCAGGTGAGATATGAATGTCCATTGTAAATTATCAAAATAAAAAGTAAAATAAATGAGGAGAATGAACAGTTTAGGCATCAGACTGGCAGACTTTGGATAAGGAATCCTGGGTTTTGCAGAGCACCAAGGAAGAAACATGCTGGAGCTACACAGAACAACCACACATACACCAGCACACAGGTCAACCCATGGTCATTGATTTTAAAGGACTTTGCATAAGGTTCAGCTAGAAATCTCCTGGGTTTTGACTGTTCCTTTGAATTTAATTCCTTCTGCAGAAGGTATTGCCACTGATTGATTAAAATGTTGGATCACTGGCCCAGGCTTACTCCCCTCCCTCAATGCAATCACTATGCACTACGTTATGCTTATGTACTGCTTATGTTCCTGAAAAAGAAGTGTTTATTTGTCCCTTTATAGAGAGAAAAAAAAAAACCTGTGCATTTCCCCAGCAATCAGAAATCTACATGGATTTCTAATAATCAAAGGGTTTCCTCTGGTTCAGCAGCATGTTGTGAAGTAGAGTTTATAATGTTGAAACAGCAATAAGTGCAGAGACCAATTTCGCATTTTACTGTTACCGTCAATAGAAATTAGCATTTAGCTTGTTAGAAAGAGCTATCTCTCATGCCAAGCTGTGTCACAACGTTAAACACTCTGCAGCAGTATGTTCCTGTTAGAGTTTTTCCAGCAGCAGGGCAGCTCCCCGGAATAAGAGAGCCAAGACTCAATTCCTTGTACTTATTGACAAACAGTTCTCAAAACACGTGTGCTTACAAAAAGGCAGGCACAGAAGTAAAGCCCAGGGCCAAGTTTAAGGGTCTATCAGTGATAGTCTGAAACCAGTGAGCACTTAAAGAAATCTGTATGCTGCCTGTAAAATGAATGAAAATACCTTTTTTATAATGCATCAGTTGCATAAGTTGTTTGCAGCCAAACCCCTTAGAAGTTCTGCGCTGGAATGATCAAGATGAGAGTTTTTGACCTGGGAGCTCTTGAGTTTGGTTGCAATTTGTCTTGCCACTTCAGCAAAGCCAAAGCCTTTTCTGGTGGTTACAGCTCACGGTTTTAGATGCTGCTGCCACTGTCACCTTCACATATGTAAGCTTTTTGCTCCTTCCCTCAGCCCTTTGCTGTCCCCCTACTCTGTGGTTGTGTGGGACAGTCTCTCAAGGTAAGACCCTGCAGCTAGGCTAGCTACACAACTCACACACAGTGACATGACTCATTGACTTTAAGGAAGGTCAGTTGGACATTCCAAACAACTGCTCAGGTAAGGCCAACTCCCCATATCTACACCCCACATCATATTGCCCACCCTGCAGTGCCTCAGCTGGCTATTTTAAATATATCTGCAAGATACCTTGCCACTGCAATTAGCAATGTGAGAGCAACGTGGGTGGGATCCAGTTTATCCAATTTCAGCTGCCTAACACAGAAGCATCTACCCATCTCCATCAACAGGAGATGTAAGAACAGCCAGAGGGTGATTCATCACACCTCAGTTAAGGGTCAGATACAGTGAGTTGTCTTCTGGAGGCAGATATTTCTCTCTAAGGGTTATAATAGGAGTCTAGACACCTATCTGCAACCAGACAGGCAATTCTGAGACAGAGAGGTGAGCGAAAACACACCCCATGTACCTGTCTACAGTGGTAGTCACTGATCTCAGCTGAGGGCCCTCAGTGTTACTGGAATGCAATTAGTAAGATTCATAAACATTGACAGGCTCAATGGTGTGTGGAAATGAATTTTTTTTGGCTCTCTGACTTCCTACTATTGCATCCCCTTGCATCACTTCCACTGCTGACTCCATAGCATTTAAATTAGAACCAAGGGCAAAAAGGATTTGACTTGATAGAGAGCATGTTTCTGGACATTGCCTGACCATGTCATAAGCTTGGCCTTGCTAAAGTATGGAATTTGGTAACATTGATGATGGGTTGGTGGGTAAAGAGCTTCTTCCTTCATTTTCAGCTATTTCCCTTTGGACAATCCTTAACATTAAACAGTACTGAAAATACGATTTCATTTGTCTTCAATAGAAAGATCAGGAATCACTAATAGGCCACATCCTCGGGCCATTATTCTGGAAAAAGCTTTATTTGTACTGACCAAATTCTAAGTTAAGGACTTCAAGACTTGGTCCTCGTGAGTAAACCCAAACGGAAACAACTGCGGTTGAACTAACGAGATAAAGATCACCCTCTCAGAGAGCTTTTAATCAAAAAGATTGTCTTAGTGTCTGTACAAGAGGCTTCTTTATATAAGCCCATTGTTGGTTTCTGAAGGATTTTCTCATGCAAAGAAACCCAAACATCTGAGAGCAGGCTACACTGAAGTTTAATCACTTTTCATCCCAAATGGTCACTAAGCCTGTATTTTAGGGAAAACCTAAAAAAAAAAAGAAAATAAAAAAGAGAGAATAAAAGAAATAAATAAACAGGGATAACCACTGCTTATTCTACATCAAGTGACACCTTGTGTAGACTTTTTCTCTTAGTTGTTTGAAAAATTTGCCAAAACAATAAGGTTTTGAGAAGTGCTGAGATTTGGCTGAAATCCACACCACTGAAGGAAGAGTAAAACTCCAACTGACTTTCAGAGGAACAGGATTAGGCCAAAAAATTAGTACTTTTGAAAATCCCACACCATTATTTTTATCAGTAATATCCAAAGGGAATGTGGCAGATGCTCACAGTTCACATTCATTTCAAATGTAAATCCCAAACTTAACATAATGAACTTGATTAATTCCAAGGTAACATAATTAGAACATGTTTATAGGCATTAAGCCATTTTGATGAAAGAAATATTTTCCAGCCTTATGAAGAACAAGTCATAACAGACTAGTGCAGGTTTGAAAATCTCAATATGATTAATGAATTGGATTGTACTTCTATCCGTAAGCAGAACAGTAAATTAATTCACTGATGAATAGTAAGAGGACAAAAATTAAGCAAACACCTAGTACCTTCAAGTGCAAAAACTTTAGTAGTCCTACAGCACTTGAAGCAGTTGTCCATTTAAGCCGTGTTCTGGAAGGAATGTTCTTTGAATATACCTGAAAAATGGAAGACACCCCTTTAAGCTGAATTAATTACACTGAGAGAACTATATAGCCTTCAAACCTCAAGGATAAAAATAGTATTTCTATATTAGAGAAATGATCTGGGCTTTCCAGACGTTATTTTGCAAGTTGTAGCCTTCCCTCTGAAAGTCTTAAGACACTGACAGGCTTCTTAAGGCATTCTTCCTTGAAATCAGAGACAGCACAGCAGTCCATCCAACACCACAAGTGAAAATCTCTGTGAAGTCATTCCTAGGTTTAAAGCAGTGCTTTGCATCTGGCCATTCAAAGGAAGCAATGGGACTTAGGGATTTTAAAGCTGGTGACTACAAAAAACTGGTGAACGTAGCTTTCTGCAGTTGGCAGCAGGGAACAAAAGAAGAGCTACACTCCAACTAGTTCTAGGAATTCAGCCCAGACTTTCAGGACTTAAAAGGGAGGAATGGGAAGGGCAAGCAGTTGGATCTGAGCCATCCAAAGGACTTTCTGACCCGGAAGGATTTCTTCAAGCTGGAATAACCATTCTGCAGTAGGCTTTGACAAACGTGCCTAAATAAACAAGATGGCCCCCAAAAATTACACTTTATACTATTTTCTAGAGACAAAAGGACAACCCAGCTGGAAGAAAGACTATCTGTTAGTTTGTCATGGCTGATTCCCTTCAACTCACAAAGTATCCGTTAATTGGGAGGGATTCACAGAAAATCAGTCTTGATTTTTGTATAACAGCGACAATAATGTTTGTGATAAGCTTGGAAAGTCTCACCACTTTATATGTTGAAAGCATTGTATAAACATCACTTAATTAATGGTTACTAAACAGTGCTTCATTCAGGTGCTTCAGATGTGACTTTGAAGGGTACATAAGTACTTAGATTGTATATTGTGAAACAGTTCGATATATTTGTTCATTTTAATTAAGTTTTTCCATGTTTACATACATGGTACAAGGTTAACAAAACATGATTGTACAGGTGCTAGAAAGGAGAGGAATCACAGGAGCCCAAGGGGGTATAGAGAGGTAATAGGATGAAATTGGAAAGGCAAATTAGGCAGATTATCAGACACTGTTTTCTACTGACTGGAAACTGGAGAACCTCTTAACTGTGCAGCATGCTATATTTATGGCAGTAAGTGTATTTGCCAGAACGATGCATGAGAAAACTCAAGGAAAGCAAGTGAATTTCAGACACACGGCTCAGAAATGCCATGGAAATATAGGGTCTTGTCCAAAGGCCATCAAAGTCAATGGAAAGATTGCTACTGCATGCAGAGAGCTCTGGATCCCAGGTTACCCAAGGGAAATCATGAAGGCGTCATTTCTGGCTCACTTTAAAGCGACAAAAAAAAACTGTAGAAAAGAAGTCTGCACTGAACAGGGGTCACAACCAGTGTCTGAATTCTGCTCTTCTTTAGCCTAGTAATCAAGTAGCTGATCCATCCCAGCCTTCCCCCTTCATTTTTTTCATTTTCATTAACACCAAGTTAGTTGCATTGAAGTCCAACCAGAGCTACTCACCTAGTAACAACCTAGTAATACATCTGTCACCAAAAAAAACCCACCCCAGTTCTACTGCTGTCCTTTGTCTTCTGCATGTGGTTCCCTGAACAGCAGAAGGAAGTTTACATGACTGTTAGAAATTACTGGAAATGTCCAGGGACTGTGGTCTTTATTCTAGATCTTAATTCTTCCCATATTTTTCATAGCTAATCTGAGTTATGGAGGAGACATAGTTCCTCTCCAGTGTTTCCCCAGAGACTTTGACCTCTTCAGCTCCTGGATTCCACTGCTCTGACCATCACTAAATATGAAGACTATCTACGAAGTAAGAATGTGGCGTATTTAGTCACATTTATTTACAAAGCTTTTTTTCCACCCTGTTCCCAGCTTCCAGTATTCCTTCTGACTTTTTTTCCTACACTGAAATGTCTTCCTGAGTTTTTTGTTTTTTAATCTTGTCTGTCCAGCAAACCCCTGAAGTCTGCCCTTATACACTTACCACAGGAGTTTCTGTAGGACACTCAACTTACTAAAATGTGTGGAATTCCTTGGTCCTACTAGTTAGAACATGATTTGGTCTTCATTCAAAGTGAAAGGCAAATATTTGTCTGGCAAGGTGACTCTAAGCATTTACTATGTGTTACTTATGCAGTTGAGTCTTGGCAGTTCTCCCTACCCTCATACATACTGACTCTCCTCTCCTTTAGTTTTTTATGCTCAGATACACTCAAGTAAAACTCTTCCTGACTTTGCTGCTGAGGCTAGCAATGCTAATATCCATTCTCTCAGTGCAGGGTGTAATACTGCACTCCCATTCATGCCTTCAGTGTCTGAATCACAAACATCAGCCCTTCCTATCCACAAAAATAAACGTACTTAAGACCTTGACTCGCTCAGGCAGGACAGTAATGGGGCCTACGTAAGTACTCTGCTGGATAGACAAGACTGAGTCCTAAAATGGGATAAACTTTCATTTCGCTCTTCACAAGGATAGTCCAGCCTTTTCTCTCTGTGGGATCTTACATGAAGAAATTCATTCTTGTGAACGCTTCATTTCCTCCACCCTCATGAAGGACACTTGTTGGCATGTTTCCAACCATGCTAGAAGATTGCTGAAGTCTCCTGGAGGTGAGCCAAGCCATGTCACATCCAGGGGGCCCACTTCGCATTTTTGGCTTGTATGTGATTTTTGTTTTCAGCTATGGTGGATAAAGTTTTCAAGTATATGATTCATTGGTGCTCTATGTCAAGCCTACAAATCTCTGCTTCTGAAAGGCTTCCCTTACTCCTAAATTATGTGCCAGCCAAGGCCAGGAAAGCAGAATTGTCATTCAGAGGCTTGCGTAAAGCTCGAGTGAAAATTACTTAGTAGGGGGTGATGTGACTTTGTGATACCTATACTGTCAACTGAGGAGGGCTTTTTTTAGTTAAATGTGATGACAACTGCACCCTATTTATACCAATGAACTTAGGCGTATCAAAATATAGTAACATCAAGAGGAATATCCTGGGCAAAAATTTCACACTGCTCAGTTTACGCTGTAAAATAAATATTTCTTTAGCTTACAATTGATCACTGGCTACAAACATGGAGAAGTGTTTTGTGGCTTTGACTCCACCCTGAAAACAAGGGGTTTGGGGCTTGGTTCATTCAGGATTACAGGACTGACCAGGCAGACCCACGTGGATACAGGTTGCCATCCCTACAACCAAACATCCACAGTACCACTGGCTACTTCACTCTGTCTCCAGGGCAATTTGAGCAGAAAACAATCAGCAAGGGAAGAAAACTTGTAATTTTGTGGTTTGCAATACTCATGACATAATTATTATTAAGGGATTGCAGTCCCCTGTTCTTTGAAATTCTGGAGTGCCCTTTCTAAGCCAAAATCAGGGCAGTTTCACTGGCTGAGTGCAGGCTGGAAGGAGTGTATCTGGAGGATGGGCATCCCTTTGTACCATGGAATTTTTGGGGGTGTCTTTAGGCCATGCTGAAATGAGAAGCAGCATTCCCAGCTCTCAGCTTTCACCCTCTCTCCCTAGAGGCTTCCTGAGCAGCTGAGCACAGTCAAGCAGCGCAGTGATTTTAAATGCATTTCATTTAACGGAACAGGCGGAGGCTGTGTGAGCTGGTAGGACGAGCACGCTGCTGCTTGTGGTCCCAGACAAGTTATCCACTGCTCAGCCTGCTTACTTAGTTTTATGCTGCAGAATTCACTTTCAGAGGGTAGACAAGACTTACCTGCATTGCTGAAACAACATTCAACTTTTAATAGTCACATTTTCTCTCTTGTACCCTGTGGTATGATTACCAGAATTCAGTCTGCTCCCAAATCCCCCTTCCCACCAGCTCACACAACTTTGGAACAGTTTAGAGGTCACTCTGCATTTTTCTGTATAGCTCTAATTGCTACTCAGCACTATAATTGATATGTTAAAGCCTATTAAAATATGGAGCTGAGCCACTGCTTTACAGTCACTGCACTTCTAATGCCAAAAATCACTTGCAGTTTGTTTCTGTGCTTCACTTCAGCTACTTTTAAATAAACGTCTCTCCCCAAGACCTGGGCGATACGAAAGGGATTTAGTCTCAGAGCGTGAAACTTGCAGCCTGCAGCACCAGAAAAATAAAGCATTCTTACAAAGCCATTGAAATGGATTTCCCTCACTGATTCCTTCAGCCAAAAGTAAATTATAAGGCAGACATTATCAAAGAAAATCGCTGTGGCACGTTCCAGTTCATTTCGCTGTACAGCAAGTGTTTGAATGCAGAGGTACAGGCCTTCACTCACATTTTCATATTTGCAAGGCAGACTCACACTAGAGCAAACATTATTTTTCTATGTACACTTTAACTATCACTTCTGTTATTTATTACGGCAGAGGATGCCTTCAGGACATTCTTGAGGGGATGAGCTGTCTGGCATGCATATAAAAATGAAGCAGCAAAATCAAGTAAAATTAGACTTAGCAGAACCACTGAAAGACTCAGACATCCAGCAGTCAGACGAGGCTACTGCAGGACATTTCTAAAAGCTCATTAATACAAGACAAGAGGGGAAGAGGCTGCCAAATGCCAAGGTGAAATGTGTACTCTTGCGTATTATTTCAAAGGAAACACTGGGAAATAGAGGGAGAACAAGGGAGCTGAAAGGGCTGATCCACCCGAAAGCACTTGTGTCAGGGCGAAATATAACAGGGAGAAAATACAAATGATGAAATAAACGTAGCAGAAATTTGTTAGAGAACAGCATTCTCAAGATTTAGGAAACAGAGAGGTTTCTCCAGGACATGCAAAATTCCACAAATACAGTAAAACTAAATGAACTCTACCTATTTCAAGAGAATTGAATGCTCTGCAGCTAAGACCATTCTGGGAAAACTCCAAGTCAAACTGAATTCTTTATAAGGCCTTTTAAGAAATAGTTTGGTCAAAGTTTCCAAAGGCATCTCAAAAGTCACTGGGCATTTCTGTTCAGGCATATAAATGGGCATGCATTTATATGGGCTAAAAGGGTTTTTTCTGTCATTATGTTTGCTTCTTCCATCTGAGTCTTTCAAGGCGGGATTACACACATGGAAATAAATCTTCATCCATGTGGCATTTACCCCACAACATGAGGGACTACCACCAGAGACAGTCAGATGCACCAGAGAACATGTGGAGACATCTTCCCAGCCTCAGGACAAATCTCAGCTGACACCCCACAAGATACACAGCTTCAGGGGAGCTTATAACAGCATCTTTATGTGTTTCTCTGGTGTCACATTCAAGAGAGACAGAGGGAGAGGGGACAGAGAAAAACTAATTTCCAAAATCAGTGCAGAACTATTGGCAATGATACCTGAGACAGCAAGAAGCTGGACTTTCCAGCAGTGTGTTTCTCAATTCCTAGAGCCTTGCAGTTCTCATAGCAGATGTGAATACGTTTCTTTTATCAGCCATGACCTGGATTTTGCCACCAGGGAGGAGAACCTGGGACATGCATTGAGATCAGTTTGCTTTTCAGGCTGCCAGGAAAAGCTCTACATCAGCTGCATCTTTTACAGCACAGGGAACTGCCCCACTTGGAGCAAGCAGTGATACCAAAGTGATAGCCTTCAAGCAAAGCTTTTAAAAAAGAGAAAGCCCAGTGGTGGAGGTCATGTGAAGGATGTGTGGAGTCAGCATCCCCATCTCCTGGCTGGTGGGCCACTTGAGCAATGACACCGTGCTGCAGGTGGATTACCACCCTACTCCTTGCTGACCCCTCAGCAGACTTCCTCCTCTTTACCATTTCACTCCTTGGTGCTTGCAGACACAGCATGGCCTAAAGGTCTGGATTTAACGGGACAGGACATGTCCAATGACAAAATGATGCCCAGAGAACCTCAGCCTCTTTAGATCTTACTATATTTCAGATGTAATCCTCTACAGCTGTATTACATAGGCAAGCTCTGCATATCACACTCAAGCCTCTGATAAGGAAACAGCTGTTTCTGCAAATCTTGCATTTGGCTTTAACTAGTACATTATGACAGTTTGGCTCCCACCAAATTCTCCTTACCCTTGGCACACTTGGGACGGTATCTGACCCCTCTCCCATCTCCTAAAAGGAGGAGGATGTTATTCTGGATCTATGAGAAGAAGAGATAGGTCTCTGCTTGTGTTTATGGGATTCAGCTCAGCTTTATGATGATTAACATTACTAGTGTTTGAATACCTAGCACTCATCATAGCTCTGGAGCACACTGGACTGACAGCCTGTAATGTATGCCTTATACATCACCCTGCTGACAGTAGCACTGAGCCCATCTAAGCCAAAGTCAACAAAGTGCCACGAAGGCTCAGGGTAAATTTTAACTGGAAAAGCAGTGTCTGTCACCCTCTGGAGATGTAGAGAAAGCAAAACCCTCTGATACTGTTTAAGCACCTTTATACTGTAGGGCAAATTGGCCATGGAAAATCCTTGAACTTAATAACGTTGTCCCAAGAGCCAGTGGGCAGAAGCTGCACACTGCAGAGCGACAATTTGTACCAGTTTTGAGATATGCTAAGAGGCTTTTCCATGATTACTTCTAAACCAGACAAGAACAAGTCTTTTCCTGCCACCTGAAATGCATTCTGCTGGTGTAATACTGGTTTAGGGAAGAAACTAAAAAAAAAGTATTAAAAAAATCCTGCAGTTAAACCATGCCCAGGAAGCATTGTGGAAAAATGAATTTATCATGTGAGCGCTGGAGCAGAGATGGGTGCTTTTAACTAACAAGATGATTGTTGTGCTAAGCTAGCTCTCTTTGTGCTTATCAAATGGATTATGTATTTAAAAATTAGTAGCTTATAATAAAATGTCAAAGGGTGAAGGAAGTGCAGGTTCCTCCACAGAGCTAGGTCCCTGTTTGGCAGTTTCTGAGCAGTTTCCACATCCTTTTGCTATTCAGCCATGCTGCCAAAACAGCCAATAAATGGAGCAGTCACAGTCGTGCTTTTTGTGCTATTCATCGCCGGTCACTCTACATCGAACAGATGCAACTCATTCATTTCATAAGGCCACCAAACAGAAGCCGGGTGGTGAAGGCATCCGGTCCCTGCTGACTTGGCTCAGGTCTTCTTCATGATGAGGGTCTCCATACACCACTATTGGCCCTTGGAACTGTTCAGCCACTGAAATTTGTGTTCCCTTCTTCCGATTAATGAAACAGAACCACATTGTCAAGGAAATACTCACAGTGATCTAATAGGTCATTCCTATCTTTAACTTCTATCATTCAAAATAGAAGGAAATTATTTTCCAATCATTTGAAAGTTCTCATTGTGAGCAAAATAAAGCAAAGTTCACTAACCTTTCATTTGCTTTGTGAGTTTTTCCTCTTATGGGTATTTAAAGAAATCAGATGTGACAATCCTGGACAATTAAAGTCTTTAAGAAAGGTCAAAAATCTCCCCAAAATAGAGAAAATGTAATGGCTCCAAAAGGCTGCTAAATCCTTTCCAGTAGATTTTGAAATAATAATGATTTTTTTTTACAAAAAAAGCCCTCTGTTTCTCTGCCAAGTGCCACCAAACAAATCTGTGTTAAAGCCAGAGACCTCTTTTACACGCTAGTGCTGCACACAAGAAAGATAAGTTTCCCGATCTGAAAATTAATCTGAGTCATGTCTGCATTTTAGCATTTGTGAGGAGCACTTTTGTAATACTGCTAATTCCCTGATTAGTCTGACAGGACTTTTTTTCTCTTTATTTTTTTGTCCAGATAAAGAGATTCTGTAACACAGCAGACATTACCACATTGTCTTTGTGCTGTTGTAACTGCAGCAGGGAGGAATTGCAGGCTGGGATTTTCAAGGGCACATTAGCCATTCGGTTCCAGCTGAAGCTCCACAGAATTGGGCACCTACCCCGTCCTGTAAGCATCACGCTCCAGCTCTCCAACATGTACAGCAGGGATTTCAGCCTCTTCTGGCACAAGTTCCTGAGCTAACCTCACCTCTTACGTTAATAACATCGAGTTTTTCCTTCTCCAGCAGAGAGTGGGACTGGGATGCAATTCAGCTCTGGCTTGCTAAAGTCCTATTTTGAGAGCTCACATGAGACTATCCTCCTAGAGAAATCAAGAAAATCTTTTCAGCCTCTGGCTATTGTGCACCTCACAGCAGGTGAAAGCTGTGTCTACAGCTCCTTGCTAGTTTTCCATGCAATCCGTCACAGTGTTGTGTCTCTAGAGGCTTAAGGAATAGTAGGAGAAGGGAGGAGGACAAAAGTATGGCCTATCTACAGATGTTTTGGAAAGGTCATTTCAGTATTTGCTTCTTGAAATTAATGGTCTTGTGTGCATGAGCACCTCCATGAGGAATAAACAAACCCTGCGTGAAGGACTTATTGGGAAAGCAGTGACATGACTTTGTTTTAATACTGATTTCTTACAGTGTCACTCCTGGATAAAATAAAGTAAAAGGATATATGCTTGGCCTGGGTCAGAAGCAGCTCTGTCCTTAGAGCTACACTGTTACTCTGCGTTCTGGTAGTCCGAATGGGGCTGACAATACTGGAGAAAAATGGAAATTTAGAACAAAAGGCACAAGCAGACCTATCCCCACACACGAGAAGAGGAAATCAGCACTCGGTCCAGCTGCAAGTCCAGGGCCCCAAGCCCTGACTATTGCTACAACTTTCTAAAAGTCGAGGATCATTAAGGATATTGAGCAACTTAGCATCCCCTTTGCAACACAGGGTCTCTGATGCAAGGGATGTATTTCGGGCTGCAACCATTTTAAGTCTGCTTGCTGTTCTCACTAGTAACCACTCGTGTTAGGGCAGCACACAGAGACCAGGCGCAAAGGCAGGGACCCACTATGCCTTGGAAGTGAAAGCTCTTCACACAAAGAACAAGCCTGAAGGACAAGTGCCCAAGTGGGCAAGAACGGGAGTTTTTCATGGTCTCCTTATTAATTCCTCTGTAATGGAAAATTGAAACTTATTCCCCATCTGGAATACTCATGCCCTATCTGCACATAGATTGCCTCTAATCCCACTCCAGTTATTAGGTGGCAAACCAGTTCACTGCACCTACAACCACACAGCCACTGAAGCCAAAATTTGCCTCTGAGTACCCTTTCACAGCAAATTCATTTATGGCAACCTGCTTAATGGCAAATTGGTTTGGACCAAAACCTGCATAGCAGAGGTCAGCTCCTATTTGCCCTGATGAGGCCAAAGGGAATGTATTTATACAGTGACTCAGCAATGATTTCATCATAGACATTAGTTAACTACATTTCTTGGAGCGACTGGTAATGTCAGAGGTCCTTGCTGTGATTGTCATTATCAATACTGCTGCTGGGCACAGCACAGCATCCCTGCTCTTTGGTTTCCTGCTCCTCCACCTGACTCTCCCAGGAGGTTTCTGTATCGTGTGATTTGCCTCTGTGGCCTAGATATTGCAGAACAATTACATAGATTTCAGCATTTTTTATTTTTTTAAATGATGCTAACTTTCCTGCTGTGGCTGGATTATAAAAATATAGGCAAGCGATCATTTAGTAGGACAGCAATGAATTCACTCCCTGCCTAAGTATTTTTGAAAATGTTATTGGTGCAGCAGGGAATTAGAAATGGATAAGGGAAACATATTGAAACATTCACAATACCTGATAGATAAACAGGCCTTACAAACTGTCCTGAGTTCAGCAGCAGCAGTCATTTTTCTCTCTCTTAGTAGCTGGTGCGGTGCTGTGCTTTTGACTTTCAGCCTGGGAACAGCACTGATAACACTGGTGTTTTTAGTTGTTGCTCAGTAATGTTTACTCTGACCAAGGACTTTCTGAGTCTCATGCTCTGCCAGGGAGGAGGGAAAGCTGGGAGGAAGCAGACAGAACACCTGACCCAAACTAGCCAAAGAGGTATTCCATACCAGAGCACGTCATGCCCACTATATAAACTGGGGCAGTTACCCAGAAGGGTTGGATCACGTATCAGTTGGGCTGGGTATCGGTCGGCGGGTGGTGAGCAGTTGTATTCTCTTCCGTTGTTATTTCCCTTATCATTATTATTATTGGTGGTAGCAGCAGTGGTTTGTGTTATACCTTAGTTACTGGACTGTTCCTATCTCAACCCATGGGAGTTCCATTCTTTCAATTCTCCTCCCCATGCCTCTGTGAGGGAGGAAGCGGGGAGTGAGAGAGCAGCTGTGTGGTTCTGAGTTATGGCTGGGCTTAAACCACAACACAAACCCAGTCCAATTGGTTAATTACCTATTTCCATTTTAGAAAAAGCTTATGTTATAATCCATTCTTTTCTTAACCCTGTAAACCTTTTTTTTTTTCTTCTTTAAAGAACTTTTTATTAGGGGGTCAACGGGAATTTAGCCATGGATTTTAGACAAAGAACAATTAGAACTAAATACAATTAAGTGCGAGGAAACGTAGCAATAACTTGTTTCAAAAATGCCAGTTTTATACAAAACAAAATAGAAAAGTTTCTTTTCAATCAGCTTATGTCAGTAAAAAAATACGAAGAAAGAAAAAAAAGAAGACCAAGGAAATATTTTAAAGGAAGTAGACCCCTGGGAAGATAAAAGTTCTGTATATTAGGAGAATGATAACAGGATTGGCACAAAACAGGAAAATATAAATATAGACCTGTGGTTCTCAGCCTCTGCTGTACAATGACCCTATACTTCAAGAGAGAAAAATTTGGGATCTTATCCATGTAGCCATCAAAGAAAGAAGGGTGATCACCTTCTCCCTGGGGAGATGGAGAATCACAGATCCCACACAGAGGATACTGAAGCAGAACCCTTTAGAAATCCAGAAGTCACTTCAAACAATAGCTGCAGGTCTTTGGAGGACTAACCTAGGTAATTTCTTAATCATTAGCAATAATCTATTATCCAAGCTACTACTGTTGTTCAAAAATGTTAATACCAGAAAATAGGCCCTAAGTTATTTAGGTATCTTGGAAAATGTTAATGTCTGATCTCAAGACCCATTTTTAAAAGAAGCCTGGAAATGAAGACTGCCTCCTGAAAACATGATCAGCAGCTGAGAACAGCACAACTCTTCATGCCATACCTCACGTTTCAAAGGCCATGAGAACCAGGCTGCTGACTGCCTGTGCTACTCTAAACGTCATCAGTCTCCTGAAGCAATTAGGACCATACAAGCTAGTTATCACCAAACCAACCTAGTCATTCAAGTTTTATCTGTGGCATCTCTATTTCCTTGTCTTGGCTTCATCCTGGCTTCAATGGCAGAGGCAGCTGCTGACCTGCACCTTAGGGGAACCCTCTTCTTCCATTTGGGAAGGTGGTTCTGAAAACAGCTCAACCTGTTCCCCTGCTGTTATTTGCCTTCTGATAGAGGAGGAGGTTGACTCAGTCACTAGCATAACTACAGATATGTTTACAGGAACTCATATCCCCTGACCAAATGTTGAACTCATTGGGAATCTTGCCTGTTGCGATTCATTTAAAATGTGAACTGAGCACTTGTTGCCAACACGTATTCTTCTTTGCTCATCACATCTCATGGTCTCCTGTCTGTGCACACCTACAGGCTTATTGGCAGGGCTGTAGCGTTGATGGTTTCTTGGTTTTCCCTTTCTGCTTTTGGCTTTGGTCCAGTGAAAGGAGCAGGGGTTTAGCTGGAGGCTATCACTGACACTAACATCCTTTTCTGACCCCCTCAGTGGAGGGGAAGATGACCGTGAAACCACTCAATACCTTAGCTCAAATTTTAGTTCAGTTCTTCCCTCACATATGCTTCCCGTGTTTCTTTCAGCAGACATGGAGGGTTTTCAGTTAGAAAGCTGAAGATGCCATAGTTTGATTAACTCAAGGGATTCTGTGGTTTCATGTAGACCTAAAATATAAGCCAGCTTGTCCTCACTGGTCTTACCCAATTCACTGAAGTGCCCAGTGAATATAGAAATCCCCTGGGAGGACACTCCACATTGAGGAAAAGTAAATTTGCATTTTGATTTTCATGACCCACAACTAATGTTTATCACTCAAATGTCACAGCTGTCCTGTAGGATGGAAAGACCACGAATATGAAATGCATCTCCTTCCCCTATGAAGCTGTATGAGTAGGGGTTGCTTTTAGGCAGCTTGGGAACCCAATACCAAATCCTTTGCAAGACATCTTCTGCAAAGATGGTGCAGCCCTTCACTTGTGCCTGGCCATGCTGCAGGAAATGAATGGCACTGTCTCCATATGAGGCTTCTCAGAAGTGTCCCCAGCTTATCCATAGAGCATGGCACATAAATGAGAACTTTAGCAAAAAAAGAAAAGCTCATCGAAATGCCAGCAGGGCCCCCCACCCCCACACACAAAACAAAAAGGACTTTCATGCACACAATGATTTTTTTCTTGTATCTGACTCAGACGGCCGAGCACAGAGCAAATTTTCACCGTCTGGCCAGACTTGGGTGGGCTCTGCCTCCTCCCAAAATGGGAAATGTTTATTGAAGAACAGCCCTTAATGGAGTTGTTTAAGTGGTGGTTGAGTGAACGTGAGCTGGGGACAGCTGGGGAGCAATTCAGTGACTTATCAGGGGGTGCTGGTGACAGCCAGGACTGTTCCTTTCCCAATACGCTGTTTCAGGGTGATGTCTTAAAACCAGGTGTTTCTGTTATTTGGCTCATCATTGCTCTGAGGAACATTCCTGGCATTTCTGCTTCCTCCTGCAGGCTGAGCATGCAGGGATCACCAAGGCACCCTGTCCAAACACCCACCTGGGATTTGGCTTGCCTCCACCATTGCTTGTGAAAGCCTTCTCAGGCTGCTTATGCTCTGCCAAGGGATGTTGAAGATCTGGGCCCTGACCTCTAGACTTCAAGCACCCCAGGACCTGCCAGGTGAGGGTCTTTCCCTCACCCTCTTTTCTTCCTCACTCCACTGCTCCACCATGTCTGAACTGTACCAGCCTGAACAAGGTGATGAAGAAGAAGGCTACTGGAGGTGTGGGGGCTACTTCACCAATGCAGGCGAAGTAGTCACCCTTTGCTACCAGTGGGGTGGTGATATCTTACATCACTTGGATGCGAATCACCAAAAGGTATCTATCACCCTCCTGAAGTCAGTGGGGATTGCCAAAGAGAAGACACTTCCATCATCAATTTTTAAGGTGCATTTCTCCCTGGGATCATGACATGGCTGAACAGGTTCTTTAATTTATGCCTAGTCAGAATCAAAAGAGAAACGTAAGCAAATATGAATAAATTATGGTCAGCACACTTAGCTGGCTGTAGACTGTTAATGATTTTCTGTTCTGTTATAGTCATTCATCCATGATGCGCTTTTGTGTTACAATAGAGACTCCCTATTCTGTGCTACTGCAGAGCAACCTCTCCGGTGGATTTATATAATTCATATCAGTAAAATTTTCATGTGTGCTAATACACGAGACAGCCAGAAAGAAGAAACAAAGTTTCCTGGGAGAGGGAAGGAAAAAATGCCATCAGCATCAGCCTTAGACATTTCACTTAATAGCTTTCCTGGAATATACCCATCTTGCCAATAGGAGATAGTAGCGTCAGTGAAGCCATCTCATTCACACAACATATGGGAGCACGGAGTGTGGGGAAGATGAATCCTTAGAGCTACCTTTTGAAATGTAATAGGATCGTCTGGGTCTCTCAGCCATGCTGCCTGTTACCAATTTAATAGTAGAAGAATGAAATGCATCTGTGTATCTTTTTCCACTGCAGTAAATACTTTCTCTGCAGCTACCAGTTTAATCAGACCATACACTGTACTCTGCTCCCCACAGGGAGCTCACCGAGTGCTCCCAGCCACCCTTTTCTGATCTGCCACAGGGGCAAAAGCCCCAGGATCAACACTGCTGTGCCAACAGGGATGGGGAGGGTGAAACGCAACACACAACCGCTTTGTTCTTACCTCCCTTCCTAGGGAAACCTGGCTGGGACACAAAATTGGGTGACTCCACACACAGAAAAGCTGCAGCTATAGGAAGAGGGACGGTTCTGGGCCCCTGCCACCTCCTCAGCTCTGAAACTCCAGGCTTTGGTCTCCTTGCTTGCCATGACTCTAATTGTGGGGTCCCCTCTGTCCAGCTCCTTCTGTTGAGGTCTTCCACCACCTACCATCATTTTCCTCCCATGTGGGGTTTTGCTTTCTTCTGATCTCTCCCCTCTCTCTATCAGTTTTCTCCCCCTTCACACAATTCCTTCCCTCCTTTCCACATGATTTTTCCACAATTTGTTCCTTCTGCCTCACCCACATCATCCTCTTCCAAACTTCATCCCAAGGCATATATTCTCACTGGAGGTCTTGTGCGGGAAAGAACGACTGGGCTCATAAGCTACAGCTAAAGGTCTGCTTATGCACATCTTTCCTCTTTCTCCTTCCTCTCCTTTTTATCTCTGCACACTGCAAGCTGTGGGGGCAGAGACATGATTTTCCTGCATATCTGTTGGCATGCATTGCGCAGTATTGTTCTGCTGAGCTGTGAACCTACCCAGTGCTGTAGTAAAATCAAGTGGCTTAGACAAGGGATACAGTGGATATATTTGCCTTGTTTCCTGGAAACCTGAAAACCAAAAACCTGTTAAGTAGAAAATGGTTGGACATTTTTTGCACCAGGAGCTGGAGGAGGGAAGAACTTTCAGCCAAAAAAATATCAGTTTTCTAACAGAAAATGGAAATGTGACTAAAGCAGATACTAATAAAAACGTTCAACTAACAATCCAGTTTCCATCTTGATGGAAAAATTTACAGCAGCCTTGAGCACAGTATTTTGTGTAACTGAAATTCAGGCTATAGTAATATGTTTATTGTCTGTGAGTTACTTATGCACAGAAAAGCAAATGTTTTGTGGGCTCACTCTTGTCATGAAAGATTTTTTCCAAGACTAGAAACTGTAGCCAGCCTTCCTGATTAAAAATATTTACTGGAAATCAATAAAAGATCAAAACATGAAGTGTGAGGTCCTGATGCTTCATTAGACTTCCAGTAATAATGCTTCCAGAATTAATGTTCTTCCTTGAGTTATAAAGCTTCATATAGTTGTTTTAAATTCATCAGGTCCGGTCCCACCCTCCACCCCCCAAAATCTTGAGAAAATCTCATTTCACAGTTTCCCATAAAACCAGGTGCAAAACAGCTGCTTTGGGCATGGAAGGATTCCTGAAGCACTTCATTGGTATCAGTAGCCAGTGAAAAACCATGAAATTGAAGGGATTTTGATAGGTACATTCCCAGTCCTCCAAGAAGGTGCCATGGAGGATAGTATGGCTGAGCTAGTGTTTCCCACATATGGAGGGAGGACATTCACGCAGTCTAGCTTTCCAAACTCTGAAATTTCACAGTAATGGCTTCATTTGACTCTGTGTTACTGTTGAAAACACCCTCGGTTTGCTCTGTGAGGATGATATATGGGTGACTGCACTGATATTCCAAAGTTCACTGAGACCATCCACTGGAGAGAGGAACTTTCCAGTCTTTCTTTAATGACTGTCACTAAGATAAATGTCTTTGGCTATTTTGTGTAGCATTCATGTGTTGTTTCTGCCTTCCTCATACACCTTCCACTGAATCACTTGTTCATATATATACCAAGATCTTAGGTAAGAGGGAAATTTTACCTATAACTATATCCAAAGTTAATTAAAGACAAAGTATCTCCATCATTCATCTTCTTCAGCAGTACTTTAATTGAGCCTCCCTCTGATCACCTGTCTTACTATGAACCTTGATTTAAAATTGTTCTCTCCAGGCAGGTTCCATAGGAGCTGTAATTTAATTCAGCAGTAGTATCAGGAGCTAGGTGATTCAGTCTTAGAAATAGTTACCACTTATGCCCCATTCTTCCTCTAACAGACTTAGTTCTGTGGCTTCACGGGAAGATAATTTCAATGAACTTGTTTTCATCCACCCGGAGAATGGAGAGGGTGAGAACACATAATGTAATAAAACCCGTAAAATTAATCCTAAATCATTAAGGAAGCAAAAGAAGCAAGCTTCCAAGTTGCTAGCTGTTGGGTGGGTTTTTTAATAGAACTCCATTGAACTACTTAGTGTTCAGCACTGATTTAAAAATATGCAGTTCTTAACTACTGGTTCGGCATTTCATTCACTAGGTATGGTATTTGAGGAAGATATAATGATACATGCTTAAAAGAGTCAAAACAGTGGATCAAACATTGAGTATCAAAGAATGACAGTTCTTTTTTCCAACCTTACTTTAAATGATCATTTTAAAGAAGAACGCTGAACAAATTACAATGGCTTTAACAATACAGGTCACCTACTGGGACAAATTCTGACTCCACTGTGTTGTAAAAGGATGTTTTCCAGAGCTGGGGTGGGGGGGCGGTGGAGATGGCCATTCTGGCTATAACACTGATATCAGTGGTATTCCTACTGTGAGGAAAGTATTAAACTTCCATCATTTGCTAAAAAAAAAAAAAAAAAGTAGTATTTTGTTTTAACAAATGGGAACATAAATGAAGGATATTTCTGTGCGCTCTGCTTATATGAATATTTCCCAGTGTTTTTATATCTCAGTTCTCTAAGGAATAATGTTTTCAATTTCCTTCTGAAATGTAAAATAAGACCTCTGGGCTTAAGGACTCCATAAACGATAGCTCTTACTCGCTTTCTGTTTAATCAGCATGAAACAGATCATGTAATCATTCAAGGATAAATCCTGACCTCTCTGGAGAGCTGAGAAAAGAATAAAGGAATATTTTTCTCTTTTCAATAGCAAACAAACAAATGCTGAAAATCTATGAGGGTGAACGGGCATTTATGATTCCATTGAAAATTTAACCTCTCATCAGAGCGGTGTGCTGGCTGGTGATAGTATCTTACCAGCAGCGGTTGGAGAAGACATTTAGAGTACTGCTGCACATGCTTTCTGCCATTACAAATCTCACTCTGTGTAAACAAGAGTTTTCAGCTGCTAAACAAGAGGCATTTACCTTCTACCACTTACATTATCAGCATATTTGAAGTTGATTTTTGGTGAAGAAAAGGCCACAGATGATGAAGAACCATTATATAACTATGTCCATGGGCAAGATAAAACCATGGCCCGGTGCTCTCAAAGCTGTCATTATTAATGACACTTCTCACAATTTTCCATTGAGAAACCTACATCTGGAAAAGCAAGCAGCAATGTTACAACAGCCTATAATTGGTTAGAGACACACAGCTGAGCTTTCAAGCTCACAGGCGCTAGAGACTAGAGCACAGGGACTAAACCCAGGACATTTTCCATGAGCAATTCTCACTTCAAAGCTACATCCTCTCCTTTTCCAAGCAGAGGACAAAACTGGTGATACAGGAGGCTTTCTTCACTGCTTGGGTCAGCCTTGAGCAGATGAGATTGAAAAGAAGCTTTGAGATGCTTTTGTGTGTTGAAGGGATTACTTTAAATACTACTGGTACACTGCTTAGATGTAGTTTGCTTTAACACTGCATAGCCAGCCATCTCCAGATATGGAACAGGTTCAGCTTTGGCCACAAGAAGGAGACTACTCCTCAAAGTCTCTGCTTTTGCAAGAGCTCCATACTGGTTTTGGCCCAGGGACTGTTGGATGCTATAAACCTGACCTGCTGTTCTCCTGAACTCCAAATAGCTGTTTGTGCCCATGAAGTGCAAAGCAGGTACAAAGCCAGCCAGCCCGGTGTGCTAGCAGTCTGCATTTATTTTTCCCTGGAGATGCTACTATGGACTATAGATGCAGCAATAAACATCTGAGGGTAAGGACATAAATGAGTGGAAGAAGCAGGTACTGGAGAAGCAAATTAGACACTTGGCTTCCTGAGGCTAATTTAAATGGGAAATGGGAGTTGTTCCAGGTATTCAGTAAACAGGCTTGCAAATTAGCTTCCCACAGTTTCCTTATGCTGCTGTACATGCATAAAGAACATGTACTGCGGTTCATTGCTTTAACTCACTTTGCTTCCAAGATCAGTGAATTTTTCCATTATTTTCAGTTTACTGCATGAATGTTTTCATACCTGGTTGTGAGCAAATAGAGTGGGAGATAACTGGAAGTGAGTGCTGGGCACATAATTACCAGGTAGCCAGATTCTTTATTCGTGAAATGTTTCTTGAGCCTAGTGTTACCAGGGGATACAAAACTGCTTTTCAGTATCTGATAACACCCTGTATGAGAGAGAGGGAGGCTCAGCACAGCTTCATATCTTCATCTCCTTCTTTAATTCCATATGAGTTAACTGGAGGCCAGTTCAGGGTTCAGAGTAGAAGCACAGAGGGAAGGGGACTGCTTGCCAGAACTGAGTCAGCTCCTGTTCATGGGGAAAAGGGTTCTGGAAGGATACCTGCTGTTTAACAAGGAAAAAAATGGTGTAAACCAACCAGTTACTTCAGACTCTAATTTTAGCCCTAGATTGTCTTACCCCAAGAGTTATCTATATGACAACATATCTAACTTCCTGTGCTTGCCCTCAAAATATCTGTTCTCTGGCTAAAGACAGCAATGGAGATGGTGTTACTGAGCTCATGATTGGTAGTCTTTGGCAAGTAGATATATGTCCCATAAGCTTTAACAAATAGTCCCTTCCTATGTGCTCCTTACCCTTAAATGGGACATAACACAAAAGTAGAGGAGCCCCGTTTCCTTTGGTTTCAAATTGGTCAGAGGCTGATATGTTTTAGCAGTATAATGCCAAACTTACAGTTCTTGGCTGTTGAAGTACCAGCAAATGGGCCAACAAAGCTCAGAGCAAGACACAAGAACACCAGAACAGCACATAAACCATTTTTTGCTGGGAATATTCAATTTGCTACATTGTCCATTTAATTTGAATGCTAAAGGCAAAAAAGAAATCAGCATTTCCAGTACTGCTCCTTCCTTATATGGTGAAATGTTAGATAACTTGTGTTATTTATAACCTGCACATTTGGTATTTTTTTTATAATGAGGGGAGGAGGAGCACACAGTGGGCAAGAAGGCTGGATCTTTTTCCAGTCTAACTGAAGAACTAAGAATTAAACCGTTCCACAAGAGCAGTCAACTTTATACCTACGCCATGTAGAAGGGCAAATCTCAGCTGGGCAATTAAAACTCATGTTTTCAGTTTAAAAACTGAACTTACAGGCATACCAGATACAGCATGATAAGAGGTAATGAACATTGATCCTAAAGCTTTGAGCTACAAGGCAGTCATTAAATATTTATATTTTAAGACCTCCAAACTTCCCAACTCAGTAACACTTGTAACAATAAGACACTGGAAATAGATTTTTGGACTTAGAGAGGTGGAAGATACCTCATATAAACTCCCAGCCTTCTCCCTGTCATGGCTATGCTGCATTTTCAGTCATGATGAGCTGCCTGACACAGCTGTGCTACTGTTCATTCCTAGGTAAGGCTCTCTCCATCACTCTTGTCTCTGCTGTCCATCAGTGTCATTGTTCCAATGCTAAATCCTTCCAAACTACACTAAAATTACTATTTTTCTGCCTGGTGCTTGTCATGCATAGTGTGGAGCAGACCTGTACCACAGGCCCAGGTTTCACAGACATCACTCGCCAATCCCTCTTCCACACTCTGAGATGCTTTTCTTTCAGATGTGAAGTGAAGGTCACACCATTACCCCACTGCTTACCTAAGTCCCCTGATCAGCATGTAATGACATTTTTTTTTCCATATTCATGAACTAGACCTTTAAAAAAAACAAAAGAAAAAAGGGGGGAACGGCCAATTTTATTTGATAGAAATCACTTTTACCTTAATGCACATGACACAAAGCTCTTTCAGGTACAGTGCAGGGGGTATGTCATAGAAAACTCAGAGGGCACATAGAGCTGCCGTACGTTATCTTCCCAAAATGTCAGCTATTTTCTGCCTAATGGCATTTAACTTGGGGTGAAACTCTTTCCATGCAACAGTCTTTGTCCTAACTCATCACTCAGCAATAGCATTGATATACAAAAGATCAACAGGTTATTTCTAAACTAATACTAAGCCTTAAGCAAAGGTAAGTAGGGCATGGCATCTGCGAATTTAAAGGCAGTCTTTAGCTGTGGTTAAAGATTGCTTGCAGATGTTGACTACTGATTGGTAAGGGAGTTTTGCCTTGCTCTGCCTCTTAGAATATTGTTTTCAATGTCCTCATTGTCTTATTAACTTTCCCTTCCCCCTGGATTTAGCAACATGCAAAAGGAATGACGGTAGATGTTACTTTTTCCTGCTCCATGGCAGAGAGGAGTGTAGGGTTTCAGAGATTGTAAACTATTTCTTCTGCACTGAGAGGTTGACTGCATGGGTAGAGCCCATTAAATATAGCTATGCTGACAGTATCGCTTCGGAGAGTTCTGTGGGAAAAAATCTGTCTGCACTATGTTGGTACCTCCAGCCAGGCAGAGAGCTGTCTTGATAACTCATTCAGATAATGAATAAAATGTGGAATGAATTCCATGCAGGATCAGAGCTCTGTTGATGTGAGAACCGGTTGCAAAACGTACGACAGGATCCTCCTGTGGCTGTTGTTTTAAGCTTGGCAAATACCATGGATTGTATATGCTAAAGTCAGGATATTATTAAAATAAACCCCTCAAAACTCCAGAGAGTTCAGATATGATGTGCCTTCCTTTGAGTTCAGGTCCCCTTATCGCTATGTTGTATGTGAATGCAATTTATATGAAGTTCTTTAAGACTAGAACAGTCTGTTATTTCTACCATGCCCAGGAAAATGAAGAAAGGTATGTAGCAGTAATAAAACAATTATTTCTTACAAATTAGACCAAGATAGCATTGCTTAACAGCAGTCTTCCAGATGGTCAAGATGAAAGGTGAACTGGGCTGAAGGGAAAGGGAGGGCTTTCAGATAACCAGAATAAGTGGGATACAGTTTAGAGGTACAGCTGAAACGATCCAGAGGAATGACACCTGTGTGCAAGAAGACAGATACCTGAGAACTTAGGTTATGTCACTAGGTTAGCAGAGCAGGTTTAAACAAAGACATTTCCTAGACATCATCAAGGAGGCAAATTCTTCATGGTGTTGAATTAGGAGTAACCACAGGGATTGGAAATGACAGATTTAAATAAAAATGGGTAATTTCTAACTATTAGGGGCAAAATACACTTTTCCCTAAGAGAAAATAAACATTCAGGGGAGGAGTGGAAGGGCAGGACAAGCTTTTCATCCCATGAGAAGCAAGAAACACTCAATATCATTTTGTTCCTACACCTACTGGTGAAGAAACACGTTTTACCAGAGCCGTTTTTTCCAGTGTCTCTCAAATCTCTGCCCCTTTTCCAGCACTCCTAAGACAATTCTTTAACATGATTCTTACCCCCATCACTGGGTGTGCTCAAGTCTAATTGCACTTGAACAGCTGTTGAGAGCACTCAGTTGCAGAGGCCATGTAGCTTATGGGGGACACGCTCCAAAGGAACAGGGCAAAGACAGACCCTGCTCCGTAGAACAAATGTTGGCCTGAGCTTGGTCTTGGGGCAACATGGAATAACCCTATATTCTGCTATAATTTAATTACAGCCTCTCTGCAATTGCCTCCAGTATGATATGAAGATCAAAATCAATGGAGGGCTCTCACTGGCTACTCAGGTCTCAGTCTGCACTTTGCATTTGCTCTGCCCTTGTCAAAATGGCTGTTTTTCTGTTTTTAAAGACAGAAAACACCCACATCTGCTATATTTGGATGCTGGACACCTGAAAAAAGAATCAACCATGAAAACAGCATGAATGAACCTGCTGAATGACAAACCACTGCCAGCTAGACAGAATGATTTTTCTTGCAGAGATGTTTTTGCTGTTTTCTCCTCTGAAATCAATAGAAAAGGATGGGGAAAGAGCTGGTTTCTTTTCTCATGCATGCACCCATCGTCAACAGCTTTAAGTTGAAAGAACAGAATTTCTCTTCCAAGTAATGATGCAACAACTAACAGTCAAAATCCTGCATGCAATACCCAGAGCTGGCAGGCAGGAAAATGATTTCTGAGTTGTTTTCTGGTTCTTAAAACTCATAAATTCAACAAAAGTGTTTCAGATGTTATTGCAAGGCAATAAATATGGAACCTCCCTACCTCAGAGCCCACAAATTTCAGGGGCAGAAGTATTTAACACAGACAGAACGGAACAGAGACGTGAATTTCTTTGAGGATGATTCGAGGGAAAACCAGAGAGCAAGGCAAGAGGACGAGGGATTGTTCTGAGGTCTCCTTTGTAAGTGAAGAGGGTGGGTGGTACAAGATAAAATCAGGAATTTGACTTCTCAGGACAGATGGATTTGAAAAGGGGAGAGAAAAAAAATCTACAGGCCAAACTAAAAATGGTTATCATGGTGAAGTTATGGTCTGTTTCAGCCTGCCAAAACAAACAGCTTGCATCCCAAAGCAGTAAAGGTTACATGCATGGAAAATGGAGCTATCCCTGAGGACTAACTAATATACTGTAATTATTATTATAATCTTTTTCAGAGAGTTTTGAGAAAGTCAGGGCTTGCTGCGCTACCTACTCCGACTGCATCTACTGAAGTGCTAAGTAGAGATGTTCCAGCCTAGAGTGTTTTTCATATTTCTGTCTTGGCTAAAATAAACTAATGCTGTTTGAGAAGTGAAGGGAATATTACTTCAGCAATTAACGGGAACTGTTTGAGGTTACTGATATACTAAAAATGCTTTGAGTTTCAGCAAGTTTGAAGTTATTTCCTAAAACAGCTCATTCCATTTCTGCAGGAAATATACACAAGTAAAACGTAATCACTTCTGGAATTTCAGCTACGTACAGGTTCTACAGGGAAAAAAAGACCACACTTCTGACAAGGTTGTATCTATCTCCACTTATCTGCTGTGTTGGTAAAACTGTCGAGGGATTCTGAAATGTATGGTCTGCAGCCTTGCACTTACACTTAATGCAGCCTTTCTGCAGGGTTTCCTGCAGGAGTAGTTATATTATGATGCAATTATTATAGGTTTATATTAGTTATTATATAATAATATTGCTTCTTTTTGGACCAACCTGCACGGTTCAAGAGAGGATAAATTCCCCTAAGTCCCATATTTCTTTGACGAGAAGAGTAGCCTAATGGTCAGAGGAAAGGATGGGACGCTAGGATCTCCTGGGCTTCTTTCCCAGCTGTGCAAACTATTTTGGGATGCCTTCTCTTCCACAGAAATCAATGAAACTCTTTACTGAACTTTCCTGGGAACGTGATAAAATCCTTAATCTCTCTTTGCCTTCCTGCCCTATCCTGCAAGATATCAAGCACGCTAGCTGAGCCAGTACAGCAAAGCCCTTAAGCATATGCATGTGAAGTGCAGAACTGCTGTAGCCAAAGCCAGTGCTTACAGTAAGCCTGTCTCTAAGTGCGCTGCCATTTCCAGAGCCAGGAATGAGTGGGGGGTGACTATATTCATCTATCTCCCAAGGATGTTTCAAACATTAAGTAACAGGATTCCTAGAGACTGGGCACAGGATACAACAGAGTGAGATTACCATTTCTATCCCTATTCCTAATACCTATTAATGGAAATAGATCATAGAGTATCTATATACATACGAAACCTCTCCTATCCTGTCAAGGCAGAGCATTATCTGGCAAAGAAGCAGTAGTTTCAGGTTTGAGGAGGGGGAATAAGGAAAAGGAAAAGCTGTTTATAGCACATTCAGAAGGCACTATTTGGAAGTTTATGCTATAATTCTCCACAGGGAAGCCAGAACCTACCTACAGGGTGTGTTGAGCTAGTTCCTCATTCCTTCCTTTTTTTTTTCCTAAAGTTCTTTTGAAATCACTGAGTGTGGAGCATACCTTGCCCCGGGGGTATATATCGCTGAGCTGTTACTCACAGTATAAAAGAGTGTCAATTCTCACTCCTCCCTTTCTTTGAGGCCCCATTTTGAGGTGGGGAAAGACCTGACTGGCCAAATCAGCAAACCCTAGGGCTTATCAACCCTGGGGCACACAGCAGGATAGCTCGGGGTGGGGCGGGGGGGGGCTCAGCTTTGGTGCCTGGCTCTGGGGAGCTCATTCTGACTGGGAGTGCTCCAGCCTGGAGTCATGGTGGCTTCAAGACTACAGTCTGGAGGTTTGGTGGCTTGGGAAAGAGCTTTCTTGGGAGGGAGCAGTCCCCTGTGAAAGACTGTAGTTTTTTTCTTTCCTGAATGACTGGCTTTAGACAAGTTAGGGATTAAGAGGAAGAAAAAAAGAGGATGGCCTCTGAAATTTAAAGCTAAAATCCCTCACCCTCTGTTTCAGTGGACTTTGCCCCTCTTCTGTTTGCTTTTCCCTCGGCATGTGCCATAGGTTGGCCCACAGCTGAGGCTGATGCAGGGTTACACTGATGCCCAAGTGTCAGCAGTCTCCAGTGCTTTCCCATTCAGTGCAGCATGCTACCGAAGCACCTCACAGGCCTCAGGGCTGCAAGAACAAGGAGAAATTCTTTACAGTTTATAAACTTCATTAAGCCCATACATACCCGTGAACCTGCAGCATTCCAGCACCCTAATGCATTGCAACCCAAGCTATGTGAATGAGGAGAAAATCATCAATGTAGTTAGCAACCTACCATGAAATTCACTGATTAAATTACTGGATAAATATTTGAATGGATCTAGCTGACAGGTATGTCATGCATGCAGTCTTAAAATAGGAAGGTAATGGGAAATGAGGGAGAAATGAGCCAGGGAACAGGAACAGGAATGTGATTTCTGTTAATGCAGCTCATGTTCATCAGTGCCTTTTTAGCAGTATAAAGGATGTGTGTGGTGAAACTGAGAGCAAGGCACCATCATTAAAATAAACAGAGAAATTGCAGCTATGAAGAAACAGAGAATTAAGCAGCGTTTATCCAGGAATAAGGCTGGTGAATGAATTTATGGGGATTTACATCGGCTGAACCTGGCAGGTAATTTTTAACATGCTTGTAAGAAGCAGACATAGCTATTTCCAGTAAAATCTTGGGAAGGTGGCTGTGGACTCACTGGAGAGACACAGTGTTCACACCAGCCTTGGACAGTGCTGGGCCTGTGGCTCTGCATTGGCTCCTCCACCTGCCATCTCTATGAGGAGTTGTTCCCTCTTCAGCCCAAGGATCAGAATCCCAGACTGGTTTAGGTTGGAAGGGACCTTAAAGCTCATCCAGTTCCAACCCCTGCCACGGGCAGGGGCACTTTCCACTAGAGCAGGTTGCTCCAAGCCCTGTCCAGCCTGGCCTTGAATGCTACCAGGGATGGCGCAGCCACAGCTTCCCTGCGCAACCAGTGCAAGGGTCTCACCACCCTCACAGGGAAGAATTGATTCCTAATGTCTAATCTAAATCTGCCCTCTGTCAGTTTAAAGCCATTTCCCCTTGTCCTGTCACTACATGCCCTTGTGAAAAGTCCCTCTGCAGGTTTCTTGAAAGGAAAGCTCATCCTATTGTACAAATACATCAGGGCAGCACACAGCAGCCAGCAAGACTCCACTCATGAGCTGTTGAAACACACACACACACACACACACATGTGACTCCAGGAAGCACCAGCAAGGGCACGATTAGCCATCACCACATCCATCAGGTCAAGCCCGTGAAGGTCTCTAAGGATGGGCCAATCATATTTGTGTCATTCAGAGTAAACAGTCTGGAAAGTAATCGCTTTAAAACACATCTAACTCATTTTTGACTGATATTGCAAATGTTTCCCATTTCCTCAATGCTGCATTGACTGGCCCTGCAAACCATTTGGCATTGGTCTGTGTGGTTTGTGCAGTCGCTTTGCTCCTTGATGTTACCTCATCAAAGAGCAGCTGAAAATGGTATTTCCAGCCAGACAGTTTCCAAGAGTGGCCAGTGAACTCGCTCTGCCCTGTGCCCTCCGACTCAAGATTAGGTAGGTTTCCTGTACGTCAGTTCAGCTACAGATGGATGATAAATTTAAGATTGCGACATGCTGACCAAAAAAGAAAATAATAAAATCAAGACAGGCTATTTTTGGTTTCAGAAGAAACTCCTCTTGTTAGGTCCTTTCAAGCCCTCACCTCCACGTACAGCTGCAGCGGATAAGGAAAACAGGATGCAAGGTTGCAGAGTTAGAGGAATCGAGTATAAATCAAAGAAGACAAGCTGGTCCCTGTGTGTTGCATGGGTTAGACCTCAACCTTTGAGCAAGGTGAGCCGTTGTCCCTTGCTGGGGACTCTCCCACTAACAGCATTGCCCAGCTGCCTGAGCGTTTATACTGGGCCACTTTTTCCTCCCACTGTGTCACCTCCTTCCCTTGTGCTGACAAGTGATTTAGACAGCTTGCCCTGCTGGCCCTGCATTTGAAATGTAAATCAAACACATGGGACATAAAGCTGGGTTTCAAAGTTGACTATTAACTAGGGCGGAAGGGGTGGCGTAGCAAAAACAAACAGTTCCAAGTTCAAGTCTGAAACCATAAGAGCAGGCTGAAAACCTTCCTCCTCTTCCATTGCCAGCCAGCATGAGGGTGAGCACTTTCCCTGGGTGAGAACACATTTAGTCATTCCCTGATCTCCTAACCCGGGTTCTCAGACTCCAAATCAAGTCTAATAACCGACTTCAAAGGGAGGAGGATGCTGGGGTGCTAAAGCTGGCCTTACACAGTAGTATGCAGTGCTTTAGTCACAGAATCATGGAATCAGAATGGTTTGGGTTGGAAGGGACTTTTAAAGGTCATCTAGTCCAGGACTTCTTGCAGTTCTTGATGTCCTGAAAGCTATTAATATTTTGCTCCCTAGAATGCTAACTTTACTAGTCGTTGGTATGGAAAATCTAGTGCTTAGAAGTAGCATTTACTCAGCTGCCCCCAGGACAATTAGTGACCAGCTGTACCTCACAAGATGTGGCAGTATCCTAAACCTGGAGGTCTCTCTGCTGCCCTAATGCTTTCAGAGCCAGTGGAAATTTTGTCCCCAAAAATATTGGAGGCTCAAAGCAAATCAGTATGAACATGCTTTTTATCAAGTAAGAATGTACCTCTATCGTTACAGAATGTAGGCTAATATTTCTTTACCTGTCACCTCAAATAATTCTGGAGGAAAAAAAAAAACAACAGCAACTCCTGTTTTCTTTGAAATAATTTCTAGCATGACTTAGATAATTTACCTCTGATAATTCTGTCATGACACCCTCACTATTAAGGTCAAAGACCTGAGTAACAATAATATAGAGAGGTTTGAGTCAATTCTGCTAAGCTCACCCATTCAGGTACACAGCAGTTTCCTGGGCTGGGCCAGGTCAGCATCAGATCCTGCCTAGATATGGAATTATATTCCATTGTTCTCAGGACAACCCAATGGTAAATAAAATATTTACCTTTTCTGAGTTAGTATTAATAGTATATTTGGTACTAGTGGTATTTTTGATGAAAATTCTCTGCCAGTGAGAGATGTTGAGTAGCTGTGAGAAGTGCTGTCCTCCAGTGAGCAGCAATAGTCCCAATGGTGTTGGACACCAAGCCAGCTGAGCAGGGGACAGCTGGAACCTTATAAATGGTTCATGGCCTCTCATAGGCAGGGTGGTGTCCTGGGACTCCAGGGAGCTCCTCTGACTGTCAGCTAAAGTAACTGCAGATACATCACTGCAACTTTCTGCATCTCAGACTCCCTATTTGTGCAGTGACAACACTTACCACTACTGAAGATTGATTTTTGGGGAGGGAAGCAATGCTGCAGCTGACATATCCCCATAGAATCAGTTCTCTATTTCTATCTGCAACAACGGGAAAGACTTTCCATGGGATATAGCCCTAGAGGGCAGGGGGGGCCAAGACCATTGGTTGATATTCAAGGATCATCTGCTACAAGCTCAGGAGTGTTGCATCCCAACTAGAAGGAAGTGCAGCAGGAGGGCCAGGAGACCTCCCTGGATGGATAAGGAGCTGCTGAGGAAACATCAAGGGAAAAAAGAGGCTTATAAAAGATGGAAGCAAGGACAGGTGGCCTGGGAAGAACACAGGGAAAGCTAGGGACCAGGTTAGGAAAGCTAAGGCCAAGTTAGAATTAAACTTGGCTAGGGATGTTAAGGATAACAGGAAGGGATTCTGTAGGTACGTAGCGAATAAAAGACAGACTAGGGACAACGTGGGCCCCCTCAGGAAGCTCTCAGGAGAACTGGCTACACTGGATTTGGAGAAGGCTGAGGTTCTGAATGACTTCTTTGCCTCAGTATTCACTGGCAAAGGCTCTGACCACACCACCCAAGTCATGGAAGGCAGACACAGGGACTGTGAGAATGAAGACCTTGGGCCTACTGTAGGAAAGGATCTGGTTCAAGACCATCTTAAGAACCTGAACATGCACAAGTCCATGGGTCCTGATGAAATCCATGCACGGGTCCTGAAGGAGCTGGCAAATGAAGTTGCTAAGCCACTGGCCATCATATCTGGGAAATCATGGCAGTCAGGTGAAGTTCCCGATGACTGGAAAAAGGGAAATATAACCCCCATTTTCAAGAAGGGGAAAATGGATGACCCGGGGAATTACAGACCAGTCACTCTCACCTCTGTGCCTGGCAAAATCTTGGAGCAGATTCTCCTGGGAGGCATGCTAAGGCACATGAAAATCAACAAGGTGCTTGGTGACAGCCAGCAGGGCTTCACTAGGGGAAATCCTGCATGACCAATTTGGTGGCCTTCTATGATGGGGCTACAGAACTGATGGACAGGGGTAGAGCAGTTGATGTCATCTACCTGGACTTGTGCAAAGTGTTCGACACTGTCCCACATGACATCCTTGTCTCTAAACTGGAGAGACATCCATTTGATGGATGGACCACTCGTGGATAAAGAACTGGCTGGATGGCTGCACACAAAGAGTTGTGGTCAATGGCTCAATGTCCAACTGGAGACCAGTAGCGAGTGGTGTCCCTCAGGAATTGGTGTTTTGACCGGTCTTGTTCAACATCTTCATTGCTGACATGGACAGTGGGATTGAGTGCACCCTCAGCAAGTTTGCTGATGACACCAAGCTGTGTGGTTCGGTTGATACCCTGGAGGGAAGGAATGCCATCCAGAGGGACCTTGACACGCTTGTGACGTGGACTGATGCCAAGTGCAAGGTCCTACACCTGGGTTGGAGCAATCCCAGGCACACCTACAGGTTGGGCAGAGAAGAGATTCAGAGCAGCCCTGCGGAGAAAGACTTGGGGGTGTTGGTTGATGAGCAAATGAACATGAGCCGGCTTCAGTGTGGGCTCGCAGCCCAGAAAGCCAACCGTATCCTGGGCTGCATCAAAAGGAGCGTGACCAGCAGGTCGAAGGAGGTGATCCTGCCCCTCTACTCTGCTCTCATGTGTCCCCACTTGGAGCATTGTGTGCAGTTCTGGTGTCCTCAACAGAAAAAGGACATGGAACTGTTGGAACAAGTCCCGAGGAGGGCCACAAGGATGATCAGGGGACTGGAGCACCTCCTGTATGAAGACAGGCTGAGAAAGTTGGGGCTGTTCAGCCTGGAGAAGAGAAGGCTGCGTGGAGACCTCATAGCAGCCTTCCAGTATCTGAAGGGGGCCTATAGGGATGATGAGGAGGGACTCTTCATTAGGGACTGTAGTGATAGGACAAGGGGTAATGGGTTAAAATTTAAACAGGGGAAGTTTAGATTGGATATAAGGAAGAAGTTCTTTACTGTAAGGGTGGTGAGGCACTGGAATGGGATGCTCAGGGAGGTTGTGAATGCTCCATCCCTGGCAGTGTTCAAGGCCAGGTTGGACAGAGCCTTGGGTGGCATGGTTTAGTGTGAGGTGTTCCTGCCCATGGCAGGGGGTTTAGAACTAGATGATCTTAAGGTCCTTTCCAACCCTAACTATTCTGTGATTCTGTAACTGCTGGCATCCTTGTATGAACAGACGGCTTTTCCGTCTCTCAGATCAGCTCCACCCTGGTGCTCTCTGAAGGCAGAAAGCATTAAGTGCAATTTCACATGAGCTACCAACCCACGTATCTGTTAATAACATTCCTTTGTTGATAGCTTGGATCATTTTCAAACAGACTTTGTCATCTCCTCCAATATGGGAAAGCATTGTCTGCAACCGCATAGGATTATAATTATGTAGTAGTCTTCCTGTAAATAATGTGTCATTCTAGGGAGGTAAACTGCTCTGTTCCTCATCAGGCTACATTGCAGAGCAAGTTGAAGTCCATTTACTGGAGTAGCAGTGAGCCTATCATTGCACAATCTTCATTTCCATTAAACAACTGCATCTAACTCTTTCATTTTTAGGCTAGCCATGCTGAGCTTTATGATGATAATGTAGCTTTTAAATGATTTGTCGTGGCTGATCATTTTGCACATGAAAGTTGCTACTAGCTGACTGGGGGGGGGAATCCACCATTGCTTCTTCTATTGCTCAGGAAATTTCAATCCTCAATCTGCAGCTTGAAAAGGATGTTGCCATGGAAATGATGCTTATGCTGTCGTAAATAAAAGTATTCTAAGGTCACCAGGGTCTGCGGCATAAACAGGGGCACAAATACTGCCTGGAAAAGTGCCAGAGTGGTTTAAACATATAGGAAGACAATTTCAATGGTATTTCACTTTCACCGTTATCATCAGAAGTACTGATGAAGCTATAACCTTGGCACAAAAACAAAGCAGAAAAAGTCTTAGCTATTGGTATTAATAACAGAGTTGTTATGATGATATTGTAGCCCTTCTGACCATTATTTCTCTGCTTCATGGGATCAGTGTGCCTCTCCCATTGTATTTCTCCCACATTCAACAGTGAAATCTAATTTTATATTCATTCAGAGCCAGTTCTACTGAATTCATAAACACAACACACAGGAGCTTAGGAAAACCAGTTGATGTTACAAAATGCCGCATCATGGACTACCTGATCATGCAGCAAATCTTCCCTGGTTCCCAGGCTACATCCCAGCCACTACCCAGGAGCAGCCATGGAAAACTGGCCTTTTCCTTGGAGAGAAAACACTTCTGAACAAGAAAGGAGAGAAGGACCCTGCATGCCTTGTGCTGCTCCTGTGCATAAGTAATGGGCAACATCTCTACGCAGGACCAAGAGACAGTACTGGCACTGTTTCAAAGGAGAAGTACAGAGACCAGTGACACAGAGGTTTTGGGATGCACTGGTTCATGTGATTTTTCAGGGGAAAGCAGGCAGTTATTTTTTCTGGTGGGTTTTTAATTGTTCAGTGGACTGCTCAATGGCATTAAATGGGCCATACTGTGAAGCTGCCTTGGGCTGTATCAGATCAAGGATACATGCTTTTCTCTTTGTATTTTTAATACCCACAGAAGCATTTAGAGCACAGGCAGTCACTTTAAATAAAACTACAGAGATTGCAAATGCCACAGCTTGCTTATTTACTTACTGTCTCTTAGTCTGCCCAAAATGTGGAAATAATGTTTCCAGAGATGCTGGAATTCATGTGCCTGTTGAGGATCCTGGCTCCTGTCCTGGATGATATTGCATATTCAAGGGATGATTCATTCACTCCTGAGAGGGAGGAAGGACTGCTCCAGCTGTACCACCTCTCCTTTGCTGATTGACAGCACGGTGATGTTTCCACAAGGAAGCCTCGTGCCTCCAGGTTAAGCCAGCAATTATGGAACAAACAAAAGAGAAGTGAAATGGAGAGATGAATCATGGAGAGACAAAACAAAAGAGAATTGGAAAGGTGATGCCAAGCCAGACTGACAACAAAAATTTCATTTCTCTCAGCCCAAAATGCCCAGACAGGATTCTTCATTTCTTTTGTGTGTAAATTAACGATGTCCTTTGCCATCTGCACTGGAGGATCCTGGAGGGAACAGCTCAGTTTTCATGGCTTTGCCACCCCACTCCTGCAGTGTAAAACCTACAGCCAGGACTGTCAGTTATAGACAAGTAAGGCCCAAACCAAATATCCTTTACTAATCCATAAAGTGACTTAAAAAGTTCAAGAACTGGGTTTTCCCTTTTGTACTCAGGTTTTTACAAAACTTTTATCCCTGCTGGGACAGGAACTGTGTGGGATATGGGGCTGATACCACGCACATTACACACCTCACCATGGATTTATCACGGAAAGGCTGGATGAGCCTTTGAAGGCAGCTGACAGCTCCCAGCTGGCTGGGGGCTCTCTCATGTGGCCTCTGCAGCTTCTTAATGGGAACAGGGTGGAAAAACTGGGCTCAAAGGTTGCCCAGAATGACTAAGACAGAAAAAATTCCTGCTGCCACTCCTGTGCTAATCAAAGGGGTGTGGAGAAGTTTCGATTCCTCATATCCCGCGCTGCCAAACAGAAGAACATATATATATATGCATGTATAAGTTACACAGACAATTCCTATATTAAGGAGGAAGCCTTCATGCTATCAAAATCAGTCTTGAAATTAATCTTGCCTGTGGTATGTGGAAACTGGTTCAGATTGTCCAAGGTCCCTTAAAACGTCTTTCAAACCCACCTAATCTGTTTACTCCAGGCTTTTACTGCTGGCAGTACCTGGGACTTCGCCTCCAAGATTTCCTACAGCTTGTGATCTTAGCAGGTCAAAGTTTCCAAAGGCAGGGAGAAGAGAGGCAGTCCCTGCCCTGCCTGTGTGAAAGGTATGTGCCTCTGAGCTACTAATTTAGAACCAATAACCAGAAATAAGTAACATAACCATCTAACATTTATGTTGACAGAGCACCTCCTCTCAGCAGACAAAAGCATGTGTCAACAGGGAAACTGCCATGTAGAGCTTGTGTGGCAAGCGGCTCGGCGTATTTAAACAGCTTTTCCAAAGATGTTAACACGTTGCGAGGGAAGCAAGAGCCTGCACGGATACAGGTGCCCTCGTGCACTGAGGTCTGCCGGCCCTACAATGGGAAAATGGAGCTGCCCCAGCACTCACAGCATTTTGTTTTCATCTTTGCAGTTTGCAAAAGGCAGTTCTTCCAGCGGCTGATTAATGGTCCTGCAGAAACTGCATTTTGCACATATTTAAAATCTTGGGCTAGATAACACTTTGACCTAAAATAGAATAGGGTTTTTTTTTCTTTTTTTTTTTCTTTCTTTCTTTTTTTTTTTGCTGATAAAGGCTGACATTTGTAAGTTTTAATACCTTAGTTTTGAAAAAAGTCTTGTCTAACTTGAAGACCAAAGGCAGGTGGGCTGTGACTCTGCATGCATGTGCACTGCACACACGTCTGTAGCTGGCGGCTGCCCTGAGCACTTCACTACACCAGCTCTGGGACAGACTTAACACACCTCAGACCCAGCAGGACAGACATACCAGTCTGGCACCAAGAGGACCTCCTGGCCATGGAAACATGCCTGGTGCAGTTCCCACTCCCATGGTGTACGGTCCCTGGGGTAATCAATGTTATCCCTTGCTTGTAAACCATCCCCCAAATTTTCTTTCCCCTTGAGCATTCCGTGTGTGCGATTCAAGCCTGGGTTATATTAAGCCTGTTGCTCAAAGGACCAGGAACACTGGCTCCCATGGGCACATAGCAGCGACACTGCAGAGAGAAAAATTCAGGGAACAAGTGGCACTGTAATGTATCTTACCTACCCAGAATATATCCATGTACTGATCTCTATAAACACACCCATTTCTCCATATGGGTGGGTATATATTTGTATGTACCAGTCTCAAAATACCACTAAGTTTTTATTAGCCTCATTTGCAGAAGGGGTAATGATGACAAAGTGCTGCGATTCCTTCTCGGGGGGGGGGGGAGTTTGGGTCTTCCCTTCTCTAGGAGAGGTAGGAAAGTTGAGTTTTCCTTGGTGCAGCAGTCATGCCAAGCTCCTGCTTTGAATCATGCTGGCAAATAAACATGAAAGTGAAAACGGTATTGTGAGCTAGTTATGCAAGAGCGGGCGGATCCTGCAACTAAGCCATTGTTCCAAACGTTTAATTAACATTATGAAGGCTGATTAAAGGGAAATCTTTAACCTTCAGGGAAATCCCATTTTCCCTCACTTCCCATACTTCTGCAATTTTCACAATGTAAGAAGGAAAGTGTTATTTCAAGGCATGATTCGTATCAGCTACAACCTGATCTTTGCCACAGCCATGTCCTGCAGCTTAAATAATCGCTAGCTGTGACACTTCTGAGGCAGCATTTTTTCCCCGTTATACCATGACCTGAATTGCTATCATAATTTCTAGACTTTGTGTCATCCTGGCACTATGACAAGTGTTCACCCACGCTCAAGAACTAAAAGTTAGTTCACAAGGACAGCGATACCTTACCAGACACAGCATATCAGATACAAAGTGCAAATGACACGCCATGGTGCGGCTCTGTAACAGCAGGGGCTGTTTGCTTTGGTCACTGCAGCAAATTCCTTTGAAGGCAGGAGACTGAAGAACCATCTCCAGTGACTCCCCATCTAACCTTGAGCAAATCACTTACCCTTTCTCTTCTTCTGGAAGTGTTACCTCTCTCAGGGCATTGCAAACATTAATGAATGTACCCAGGCACTGGAGGTGCTTAGGTGGAAAATGCTATTGCACAACTACGTTAGCAGAGAGATTTGCTTTCAGCTGCAGAGGCTGCACGGGCCCCCCAGAATTCAGCTGTGTATGGGCTGCATATTGCCTTTCTGCTTTCCTAGGCCTATTTTAATTGTATGGCACTGCCAGCCCAGCAGAGACCTAATCCCAGGATCTAATCTTGGAGGCAACAGACAGCTGTCTGCACTGTTGACCTGAAGGAGCGCCCTTGGGGCTGCACTGAGGGCGATGCAGCCGATGGAAAGGAAGGACACACACCCATTCAGCACACAGAGCAAGTATCAGCCCAGGGGACATCCAGGACCCTTCTCACCCTGCCTGGCTATGATGTCTCACAAGCAGTGATGGCACATGAGTGGCATTGGGTCAACAGCATGGCCCTGGGTCCTCCCCTGGTTAACAAGAGCCTGGGGAGAGAATGTGTGTACAGACCCGCAGATCTAATTCTTGAGGATACACGCGGCTTCAGTCCTTTCCGAGCATCAGGCTTATATAAATGCATACACATATAAATACATGATATAAATACAGCCTCTGGCAGCAAGAACAGTCTTGTATGCAGATCTTCAACACTCTATCTGTAGATCTTGCAGGACTCTGACATTGCAGAACTTCAGGGACCATTCGGAAAAGGAGACAGTTTATTGCTTCCCACAGTTGTCTGCATCTGCCTAATGCAAAAATCATTTCAATTATAACAGGATCATTTTCACTACTTTGATTATGAAGAACAGGAACCGCTTTGTGCACATACAGACATTAATAAAGTCGAAGCTTTATTTAAAGGATGAAATTTCTCCCTCAAAAAGCACTGGAGATAAAGCGAAGGAATATTAATGCAACGTCATGAATACCAAATGCATGAAATTCTGACTCAATAAAAGGCAGACAGCTGGGTATTCTGATAAAAATGGGCCTTTATTTTCTTAATTCTTCCTTTGCTACCTGGGTTCTGTGTTTGTCAGAGCAACAAAATATAGTTTCTTTGATAGGCAGCAAATCTGAAAACAATCCTGCAAGCAGCACAACACAAAAACTCCCACAAAAAAGGGAAAGCTATAAAATTTGAGAGGCGACGAGGCTTTCAGAAGTGCCAGTTTCCTAGCGCAGTGACTGGAAGGGTGGCCTGGCCTGGCGGCAGTTCAATCATTTTGTAACGAAGGACAAATACTTTCAACATCCTGAGAAAGAGGGCGGGGGGGAAGGGGGCACGGCTCCCTTGCTTTCCCTCCTCTTGCTATTCTTCCTCCTCCCTTCCCCCACCCCTTGGATTTTCAATAGCTCTTTAGTGTTTCCATCAAAGGCTTTTACCATTCATCCTCCCTTCTGGTGCCTGCTTTCCACCTGTCTATCCATCACAGCCCTAACCCAGGTCCTTTCCCCCCTGCCTCCTTGGCTATTTTTCACGCGGTGGGATTTGTTTATAAGCTTCTGTATTACCTAAACTCGAGGGGAAGAGGCTGCTGGGAGGAAAGTGAGAAAGCAGGATTAAGGAGAAATAATTCAGCTCCATTGCATTTCCAACTGAACGGTCATAAAATGTGCAAATCCTGTTCCTGGGAATTTCATGTCAGAGGCCTTCCCTGCCACTGCCCTTCCCGTGCCCCCTCTCTCTCTCTTGCTCTCATGCAAAAACAAGCATCAGGAAAGATGCTTATGACTCCATGGACACCAAAGGCCACAACGTGTGTGCTGGCAGGGAGAAGGCTCGGACCAGCACGTGTGCAGGGCAGATACACCAGATGTGTCCATAAAATACAGACAAGGGAGGCTGCAGAGATGGAATCCAGCAGAATGACAGGAGTAAGTGGGGAAAGTCTGTTTCATGCCCCAGCTCCCAACACCCCAGCTATAATTAAGTACCCTGGTAAAAAATAAAAGTAAGGGAACTTTTCAGGCTTGTTTGCTCTATAAGAAAATGATATAGAAATATATATATGGTTCAGACCCCATCAGCTTGAAGAGTTTCTACTATTTTCTTTTTAGCTTATCTGCCATCACAAGGCACCAAAATAGACATGGGCCAACTTTCTGGGCTCCAGAGATCCCCCAACAATATATCTTTGACTAAACTGCAAGACAGAAGGGCCACTGTCATACACAGGTCAATGAACCTTTGTCACTGATTCAAGCAGAGGTCAGCGTGGCTGGATGTGGCCTCTGCACACCCTTGCTACCTGACCAAACACATTCAGAACAGCAAGCAGTGCTAAAAAAGAAGGTGGCCTTTCACCTGTCCCCAGTCCCACTTGAGCCCACAAACCTTTTCTTGGTGGAACTTCAGGTCATGACTGCTGGACCTGGCAACAAGTGGCAGCTTTCTTCGACTTACATACACATCTGGGAGATACTGAGGATCACCCGACAGGTAGCACATGTCAAAATAAGTTCCTTTGATTGATAGTTATTTATTATTATTTTTAAATAAAATGAGAAGAGATCGAATGGGTTGCCCATCAGCAGCTCAGTTCGTCTGGCAACTTCTTGGACAATTTGACCATACATATGACAACACAAAATAAATTTCATTTGCTTGCAGTAGCAGTTTGCTATAAACTCAGTCCATCAGGGATTTATAGTTCTAGCAGCAGTGAGATATATGAAATGAGAAGCCCTTTCATCCCTAAACTGCTCAGCAGTCTGGTCAAGATGATGAAAGTCATTGCTTCTAAGGCCAGAGGAGAGGAGGAGTTCATTCAGCAGGTTCGGCTGTGCTAGCAGGAGGCGTGCAAATTAGGTCCAAAGACGAGAGGAGGCCCAGAGAAACAGCAGCCCTTGGTTTTGCAGAACAGTCAAAAAGGAATCCTTAATGATGCTCGCCTTGCTTTGCAGGCTGGAGGGGAACAGTATTTCCATCAACTGAATGATCTCAATTCTTTGGCTTCCCTGAGGGCACTGCAACAGGACAGACAGAGATCGCTCTCCAGAGGCACTCTCGGATGTCTGTGTTCTTCCCACCCACCAGCAGCCTCGAACCTGAGCATGTCTTTGGCACAGCAGGTGGTATCCTTAATCCCACGGAGGGCCAGCCCGAAGCGAAGATTAGCAGAAGAATTTGTTTTCATTAAAATCCAACCTACCATTACCATCCTATCTGATGGTGCGGGTTTAAAACGCACATGGCCAGCTATTCTAGCAGCTCTGTTTCTGTGGGGAAAGGGCAGTTCAGCAACCTGCCACTTCACTTTCTAATGTCTTTCTTTTAATCAACAAGTAACTAAGACAGATATAACGAGGAATGTTAAATGCACTTCCTCCTGTCGAATTTTGCCAGCAGGGTCAATGGGATTGGGATTTTGCCTTCATTATGTTTCTTTTGACCATGGAACTGGTCTGACTTGCCTCACAGAGAAATTTTTTATGGGCCCATAATAAAAAAACAACAAAACAAAACACAACACAACAGAAAGAGACATACAAATAAACACTAATACGTGCAGGAAAAATACAAACCTTAGCACCATGCACTCCTCTCATTATTAGACAAAGGTTGGGAAGGGTTCACAAGTGTAAAATGCTCATGTGAATTATGAGATTACTGCTCAGTTTTCTTTCAAGTCGTGGGCTGGAAACAGATGGTGGCTGTAGCATTTATGACGGCACAACATGTTACTGCAAGCCTAGCCATCTCTCTCTCTCCTCAAAAATGCAGCTGCAAGGAAAGTCGTGGAAAATCACATTAATAGTCTCTTCCACCACACAGTTTTCCAGCCCTTCATCCCTGGCCAGCACATGGACAGAGCCATCTTGTATCCCAGAAAGAATACTCTTCTAATCCCTGTCCTGAATAGTTACCACTGACTGGCTTATTTTACGGCTAGTTAAAATGTGGGGTTTGTTAGCATCATAAAAAAGCCTCCAAAAAGCAGGTCCGTAAGGTCAGAGCAGATGCCATGTGACCCCAAGTGCTCCATAAGGGAAATGCTCAGAAAGAAGCAATGAGACTGTCCTTCAGCTGTTTATTATTTAAACATTCAGTTCAGGCCAAGCAGGTTGATTTATAGAGAAGGAGAAAGACAGATACAACATTTGCAAAAGCATCTTTGTGACTTAGGAGTCCAAATCTCACTTTCAAGCATGATTAAGAACTTTCACAAGGGCAAATGCCTCTTGATTTTCACTAAGACTACAGTCTTCCAGTGACCACAAGTTTAGAAGCATCTGGGTGCCTAAAGATGCAAAGAGCAACCAACCCAATATTTAAATATCTTGCCTGTACATAAGAAGGAAATATTCAAGCTTCACTACCCGTGTGTTTCAGCCCTGATGGAAATGCCTTGCTGCCTAAAATACGTTCATACATACAGCAAAGCTATCCTTACAATCTGAGTGAAATACAAGAGCTGATTACTTGTTATCTGTAGGATCTCTGGGTGCTTTACAAATATGAAATATTTCTGTCTCACAATACTGAGACCATCAACTCACTAACAGTAAATCCATGTTCCTGCTGTCCTCTTTGCAGCCAGATACATTCAGTGCGATGTTTCTTCCTTCTAAGGTGTAGAACAGGGCAACTGAAACCAAGATAAGACTTTTACCATTCCCTTTATCACTTTTCGTAGCTTGACCAGGAAGTTGCTACAGAAATAGTGTACACACTTGAAACTTTAAAAAGCCTTTTTCCACAAGGAGACCCTTTCCAGGTGATATGACCATACACATCCAATGCAAAAACCCTCAGACCTTCTCTCTAAGATACAGGAGGTGCCATTTTCTTTAATTTTGGAAATCTCATCCTGCAGAATTCATTAGCAACCGACAGAACAATGCACTTCCTGTAAGTAATGAGCTATAAAGTATATTAGAAGTTTCCACTTCTGCTTTTATCTTTTCCTGATCTAGCCTGAAAATTCGTTTGAAGCTGCTCAAAAGTGTTCTTCATATATGCTTGGTTTAGGAAATACCAGATGACTATCAGCAATCTTCTCATTAATTAAGTGAGATACAGGAGTCAAGATTATATGATCTGCTTAATTCCCCACCTTTTTAAGGTACTATTTTAAGAAAAGAAACATACTGAAGGAAGTAAGGAAGGAAGAGACCTCAGAATGCCCAGAGAGGGCAAGCACTACTATGGGCTTTCTAGTGTAGCTGAGCTTGCTGGTAGAAAGCCACCAAATACTTAAAGCTTTCCCTCATTCCTATGGAATAGTTTACCGAAAGGCTGCAGACCGGTTCTGAAACTAACATTACTCCAGACAATGCGTAGAGGAAAAGACTAAGTTTAGAGTGTGTTAGCACAGTAGGTTCTTCAGGGCCTCAGTTTAGCAAGCAAACTCAGGTCATGCCTAGTTTTAAGCACGAGTAACTTCAAAGAAACACCTCACATGCCTCAAGTTCAGCTTTCCACCGTCTTGCTGAATCACAACTTAGCGGAATGGAGGGAGCTAATGGGAAACATTTGCACTCACTAACCGCAGCTGCAAAGTCCCCAAACCCCTATTAGATATGCAGACATAGACTAACCATTTTGGATCGGCCAGCAGGCTCTTCACAACAAATGGATACAAGCTGTTAGGCAAGATCTTTTGAAGCATATGTCAGAGAAACATATCCCTGAATAAACAGTGACAATTAGATTTAAAAGCAGTATTTGTGGCAATCGGTAAAGTATGCAAGTTGAGCATTAACTTGCAGGACTCCTACGTGGCCTGTTGAAGAAACCACTCTATCATTTGGGATAAACTGCTTCTGTTATTTTTGCTGTGGAAACCCATTGCAGCCAAGGAGAATTCAGATCCTGAACGCATCTTTGAGTAGCTTCCTGGCTCAAAGGAGACCTCGGAGCAGCTTATTGCACTGTGGACTAGTTTGGACCAAGAAATCTCTTCACTCCCAAGTGCATGAGCACAGACCCCTCAGTGTGCATGGGGATCTTGCTGTTGAGTAGGTACTGTGTCTCCTCAACCACACAATGCAGCATGAGACATTCCCCTGCATGAGGGACATGTTGGCATCAGGGAAACATCAGCCCTCAAGGAAAAGGGGAAAGGGGGAAACTGCAGTGCTTGGTGGCAGCCAGGGATGTATGTCCAGGCAGAACCATTTGAGCATGAGGAGTCATATCTTGGCTTCCCTGAAGTGCTGCAGAATCTCTCCCTCTTTCTCTGGCCCCACACAGCTGGCACAGCTGGGCAAGAGGCTCCAGCAGAACAGGGCCCATAGCAGAAAATCTGGCTTCTTGAAACTTCCTGCGTCTTCAATTTAAACCAGCACCGCTTTCATATAGAAAAGACATATAAAGCCAAAGTGCTAAGGAAAAGGTGAAGCACGGCTAGCATAAGTAGGACTCCCCATTTCAAATGTCAGGCTGTCCCAGCAGTGAACAGAGCACTTGAAACATCACTGCTGAGAAACACCTACACCAAACAGCAGAAAGAAAACCTAAGGTTAGAGTGCTGCTACATAGAGAAGGAAGACAGCAGCCATGGTGACATCCCTGGGTCAAAATTAGCCTCTGCAGAACCAAGACAGAGACATTCTGAAGCCAAACGAGGTTTCCTTAAAGTTTTGTAAAAATAAATTAAAATGGGTTGCCCAAATTCCTTAGACTGATTAAAAAAAATAAAAAAAATCATCATAGCTAGGGATATACAGCAATTCTGGAGGGATCTTGATACTTCACCGAGGTCTGCAAGTTTGAGTCCATACCCCAGAGGGAGCTGAGGCTGCTCAGCACTTCATCCACAGGCCCTCTGTGAACAGAGTCTTCTTTCTTGTGGTTAAACAGGGGATAACTTGAATTTATGCCTTGCTTCTCCCCTTGTGAGCAAACAAAACAATTTCTATGAGCAATTCTACCCACTAATTGCCAAGGAAAAGTCTGGTAACAAATGTTCTGCAGGTCAGAGGCTTCCCTAAACAAAGTTGCTGTTTGCTGTTTTCTAACAGCACATATTCACATCCTGGGACCTCGGCAAATTCCAATGTGGACGAGCCTCTGTGAGAAATTGCTTTTTCAGATTTTCTTGATTTAACTGCTCCAGGAAATGAATCTATTTTTACAACAACACTAAACAGCAAAATACGAAACCATTATCTGCTTCATGGCAAGAGTTTCGGGTCAATTCTCAGGTAACTGTCACCTTCAGTGAGGTCAACTGAGTTGTATCTATTTATGCAAGTTGGCAATCTGGCCAATTATGTAATTGGTTGATCAGTTACTGGAACACAGAGCTACCAGGGCCTAAGGAGTGTCCCACTTTCATACATCTCAAAGTTCATCCAAGCCCTGATGTATTGATAAGTGAAATATTCAAGTATTATGGTCTGTAAAGATGATCATTAACTGCCAAAAGATTTAAACATGAGCATTTCCTATGAACACCTACTTTGTCTGAATGATCGTTACATCTACAATCTTTCATAGGTTCTTTTTTCACCTGCCAAATAAACCAGGGTGGGATTTTCAGAAGTATTTTAAATGCTTTTCTTCTACTAATTTGTGATTGTCTTCATAGAATCGAGATGTTTTCAAAAGCCCCAGGGGATTTCAAGTGCTATGGGCTCAATTGCATTTCCGGGTGCTTTTGGTTTTTGCATACTAAACTCAAGAGCTACTCTCATTTTCAAAGATGGACAGTAAAACTAGTCACCTTCATTATGCGAGATCAAAGATAGTACACAGAGGCCAAAGCACCAGGACTGATCTTGAGAAGATGGGTGTGCAACACTTGTTACAACCTTGACTCCTCATTTCCCTGTTAGAGGGACTACTCCAGCCTTCTTCATATGTGGATTTCTTTTCTGTTGAAACACACAAGTCAGCCTTTCTTTGTGTATTTTTGTCTAAGATCCTGAAGACATTTGGCATGTACAAATATCAGTCCAAACAAATTTTTGGATGCTGAAAACTCAAACCAAGTCAGATTTGATGGCCTACTAATGAGTCAAATATCATAATGATTTGATTCCCCTCTAAGGGAATAAGTAACACTAGAAGAATGTGACACTGAAATCTTCAGTGACAGAAAATTTATCTCCAGGATGTTACCAGATTTTAACCTATTGATCATGAACAAGGCAAAGAGTTGGCACGTCTTTAGTTTCAGGTTGGGACCTATCTATTCTTGACTTTACACCTAACTGAAAAGCTCGCCAAACGTCACTCATGAGACTAGCATAAAGAAAACAAACTTAGAGACAATATCTAAGGAAAACAGTACCTAACCTATGACTTGTTCTTTGATTTACAACTCTGATTGCAGGCCCCACCTCACAGTCATATGCCATGATAATAGGTAGCAGTTCACTGGGAACCAGCCATAACTTTTTACATGTTGTAGTGATTCTCAGCTACTTCAGCACATAATTTAGCCTGATGCAGCAGATAGTTAGAATGACTATGGGTAACATTCCACCACTATAAAAGGAATGACCAAGCTTTGAACCTGTTAATTTTTTCTCGTCATTCACCCTCCTTTTTTTTTCCCTACACCAAAAGTTGCCAAATTTCACATGAAATTTGCTCTCATTATTTTTTCACCATCTCAAATTTGTCTGTTATGGGCATGACTTGCAGAGTTTCAAATTATATTCTCTGAGGTACCCAAACAGATAATCTTAAATGGGCTCACTGGCATTAGCGATTGCAGTTCTGAATCCACCCACACCAAAGAAGTACTTTCCCAAAAAAGAATAAATACATATTTCAAAATGGCAACCTCCACAGAAGGAGAAGAGGGTAGAATTCTCCCAGCCGTTTTTCTAGTTGTATATTCTAGTCTTGTTGCTTCATCTCTAGGGTTGCTTACAAAGTACTTCATCATTCTAAGAGCATGAAGACCCCATCTCACAACTGGAATCCTGTGGCAGGAAGGCACACCCTAATGCATCAACTCTGCTCCATTTGCCTGAGGTCAATGGGATGTTTGTCCGAAGTTACAAGCATGTTTAGGCACCAGTTTGAAGAAGGGCAAACACAGGCACCTCTTAAAGTGCTTTTCCACGTTAGGGCCTGGGAAAAAAAAACAGGATTGGGCCTATGATAAAAACAGTTCCCTTAGGAAATGTTACCCGTACCGTAAAAGGAATGAATGACACTCAACTAAAGGGAAGTGCAGTGAAAATTGCCTGCTGAATTTTTGTAAATTCCCATAAAATCTGAGTCTTGATTTGTTCTAAGTGCATAATTTTCACTGTAAGTCACAAAAGGTTGACTCCTTAGAGATGCAGGAAATGACTAGCTTGTGATAGCATAAAAGGCTGCGTAACTGCACGGGCAGAAAGCTGGATTTTCATCAGTCACTACATTCTCTGATGAAACAGCAGTGGTTTTTACCATGTATCCAATGCACAATAATTAGGCAAAATGACTTACCCTCAATCTTTTCAGTATTTAGCTCTAAGGGTGCAAGGATTCATTCTTGGAAAGGGAAGATGGTCGTGTGATTTAGGGCACTGGATGAGCACTCAGATCTGAGTCCTATCCCTGGTTCTGCCATAGCCTTGCTGTGTGACCTTGCACAGTCATTTCTCCATGCCTCGGTCTCGCCTAAAATGGGATAACAATAGTTCTTTATTTCAGAGGAGATATGAGTACAAACCAGTTCAAGGCTGTGCCGCAGAGATGCTACAGCAAGAGCAGCACAGAAAAGCTCAGACACGGAATAATACCTTGCTATTAAAATGCCGGGAAACACACAGTAATTAAATGGAATCATAAATACAAAACATACGGTGATTTCTGAGGAATGTAACACTGACAGGCTTTTCTCTGATACCTGAAATTAAAGCAAACTTAAGTGGGATTCTTATGGGTTTAAATGATTCTTACTTGACTCTTTTTTCTCAGCTAGCACTAGAAGCTGTGTATTAGAAACACCAAGAAAAATACTTCATTGAAAACCTCCACGTTGTTTGTGTTTTTAAGCAGCCATGATCTCCAGCCCAATAGAGGGTCAGATAAATATTCAGAGTAAGGTTTTCAAAGCCATGGAAGGGGCCTACATACACAATTTCCTTCAATTTACAGTAAAATATGAGCATGCAAATCCGAGGCAGCTTTGAAACTTCGTCTTTGGGTTTGGGTACACTTTCAAACTGTAAATCGGTCCACTGGTCTTAATTGCCCTGTCAGATGTCTGGAATAGCTTCAATGCTACTATTTCAGAGTTACACTGTAGCTGGAATTAGACAGAGCTTTAGGAAGGAGCCTCCAGTAATAAGTCTTTTTCCAAATGCAAAGGTGAATCGTTTTGTCTCCACAAACATGTGTCTAAATAACAGCATTTGTCTTTCATGTGAGGGGCAGTTATGGGCCTGTAGGTCTGGGAGACAGGATCTCAGGGGACATGCCTAGATAAAGCAATTGATTTGGAGATAAACAGATCAAAGGCTGTTCTGTCAGGCAGGAGAGAAGAGATACACAATGAGACAGATCCTAGGAAAGGAAAATCATTTTTGAGCAACAGAAACAGAGGGATGGGGAAGTCAGGCAGAGAATTGCTAGAAAGCAGACCACAGAAAGGCAACATGGACCCGAGGAGGACAATCAAGAGAACCTCATAGCCGTAATGCCGAAGCCCATTGGAGGGAGGAGACCCATAAGATGCTGTTCCAAGCAGAGTAAAAAGCCTAAGCTCAAAGACACAGAAGTGCTGGAGCTGCCTAGGAACCTCCAGGGCTGGAGAAGAGCAACTGCCTGTAGACACGGAGCACTGTCTAATAAAGCAGATGCCAAGCAGGATGGAGGACAGGAGAAAAGGAAAGCAAATTGGCACGTAATCCTAGATTTCACTCAACAAAAGCAACTGAAGGGCTCTGGAAAGATGAAGCACAGCATTAGGTGTAATGAATCAACTAGAGAATCAGTGACCACGCACCATAACACCAAGATTGTTTTCGGGCAGTCCTCTACACATACACTTTCTGACCAGAAAATACTTCAAAAAAGATGAAATCAGACCAACAACTTCTGAATCTCTGGGCAGAGGAAGTGACCGCAGAATGTGAAACAGAAATGTTTTATTCCCAAATCTCTCCCTAGTATGTGCAAGGACAAAAGCGACAGGGTGTTAAAAGGACTGCATGGAAATGTGACTTACAACAACTACCATCTTCAGCTCCTTCATTAAGCCCCCTGCTAGTCCCCCATCCCAAAATCACAGAGCGGTCTATCAGGTATCTATCTGGAAGCTCCAATTGTTCACCCCCTTCCCTGTAACACTCCAAATACAGCACTTTAGAAGTCCATATGGAGTCTACCTCCAATACACAGCGGAAGAAGATATGACACAGCATTCACAAATGCACAGAGAACTGTTTAATTTACAGCCACAATGGTGAAACAAACCATTTCAAAGCTTGGACATTCAAAGTTAAGTCTGACACTCATTCTTATATTCACTTATTGTGCTTAAGTATTAGAGAACACAGGATTACATTAACCGTACACAACAATCTGAGATCCCTGCAGGACCAAGCAGCGAAAAGGGATGAGCAAGAATGAGGGACCAGCCCCTCAAGTGGTGTAAGCTGGTACAGCTCCATTGCAGGCAATGGAGTGCTGGTGATTTACACCAGCTGAGGATATGGCCCTTGAAATGTCCAACTTAACTTTGAATTAATGTCTCCTGTGTCACAATCTTTAACATTACTCTTCCTTCTGGTTGTATCTGCCACTTTGAAGAAGAAGGACTGATACCATAGCCTGTAACGTTTGAAAGGCTGGCAGGTTATATCCCAGCTGGGCTATAGTAAGTGATGCTCACGTCATGACACTACTCCTCATATTTTAAAAACCATGGACTGGATCCTCATCTGATGTAAATTAGCTTAGGGGCGGCTGAAGTCAAAAATATTTGCCAATTTATACTAGCTGAGAACATAGCCCTGAGATTTTTGGTTACTGCTGCACACCGTATAAACACTGTGCTTGAGAACAAAGACTCATGTGCATTTTGTTCCTGGTAACAAAATCAACTTGAGACTACAAGTCTCAAATAAACGACTACTAGAAAAGACTCCATTCAGTCTTCACTCTCTTCTGGTTTTCTGAATTTGGCATAACGCATTTATTTGCTGGCACCAACAAAATGCATGCCTCTCAGCTGGCTTTTTTTCCAAGACTTTACTGTGGGGCCAGACTCACTCGTGATGTACATCAGGAGAGCTCCATTATACTCAACGGAGTTACTCCAGGGAAGCTGGCTCGCAGATCTGAACGTAACCTTCTTATGCCAGCGCAACCACAGGACTCTCAAGAAGTTGCTTTGCAAATTATTCCACTGAAGTGACTTCTGACATCCTTTCATACCTGCACAGTGTCTGAGTGGGTCACATAATGCCTTTCATCTACATGATTTTAATGGATATATGGTTTTTTTTTCATTAGATATCTTTTAGACAAAAAAGGAACGGAGCAACATTATTGGCATCCCACTGAAACATAAATATATAAATTACATTTTATACACTTTTTTTTAAACGCAGACACATACATTCATGTGCATAACATTGTGAACAGTACACTTAGTGGAAAACAAGCACAGACAATCTTAGTTAAATGTACTTCCAGTTTTGGTGCTCAACAAATACACTGGGAAAATGATCACAAAATAGAATGGTGACTAAATCTATCTCTGCATTAGCAACTGAAGCCAATGACTCGTTAGCCAACGCTGCTTTGTTTGGTTGAAATTGGACATAGCTACGGGAAGAGGAGGGGAATGTTTGAACTCTATTTAAAGAAAATGAAACGTTAAAAATCTCTCTTGTTTTTTAAGGTTCTGCAGTTCATTCATGTTTGAAGATATTTTTCATTAGAGTGGAAACAGTCTTTGAGACAAACTTTTTTGTCGTTCCAAACTAAGAAAACTCTTTCATCTCTTTGTAGATGTTTCACAAATAAGAAGAATCCAGTAGTTCATTTTACATACCCAATGTGATAGTCTAAATAAAACAAAGGGTACATAATCCAAACTACTGGGCTGGGGCAGTGATTTTGGCCAAGTGAGTAGCCATGTCATACCTGGCACAGCCCTACATTTCCAAAGCAGTACAGAAGGATTCAGCCATGTGGCTCCCACTGCAATCCATGGGGAACTGAACATTTAATCCTTTGGCACTTTGAAAACATAGGAGCTGGTGCCAGAGTATTTTATCTGCCCTGCTATAGTTAAAATAGATTTTGATGTTATAATTTGGGCTATTCTACTACAAAAATATGACCACAAAATGCTTTTTTTTTTCTTTTTTTCTTTTTTTTTTTTTTTGGTTCAAGAAAACATAGCAGGCTTTCTCAGGTATATAAAACTGTTAATTTTTAGATAAAAATACAAACTTCACCTTTACAAAAACACATATTTCTGTTGAATACACATAAAGCATAACATTATTACCAAAAATAAAGAATTTTAGGTTTTGTTCAAATATTTGCAGCAAGGTAGTTCCCATGCCACCATGACATTATACAATGCAGATACAAGAATTTGTACATTTCACACAGCTCCAACATGTGAAATAAAAGTATCTGTATACTGATAAGAATGACAATTGCTAACACAATATCACTAGTAGGCAACTGGCATAAGTCTTAAAAGAAAAAAAAGAAAAAAAAGGATTTTTGCATGGATATCCTATGATTTGTTTACGCACATCTCTCTTTTTTCTCTTTTTTTTTCTTTTTATGTAATGCTTTAAATTACGGGGGAGGTTGGGGAACATAAACCAAGAAACGCCTAGAAAATTATGCATAGGTATACCATTTTTATTTTAATACATCTCATTAGTTTGCATCCCACTAGGAGAAATACCATAATGTTTTGTGTTCTGCTTATTGTTATACCAGTCTTTTATATGTGTTATTGGCAAATGTAGTCCAAGAGATAATAAAAAGCTAGGCAAAGAGTAAAAAGAAAACTTAATAATCACTTTATGGTGTAAAAAAAAAAAAAAAAAAAAAAAAAAATCCACTTAAGGCTCCCCAGAAGGTTTTTTTCTGTATAGACTTTTAAAACACCACCAAGCAAGGATGTATTGTTCTATAGTGTTTGCGTGGCATTTGATCATTTCATACATTCCTGCTTTTTTTGTGCCTGAAGTCCACCAGTGTCCATCCATCTTCATCAAGAACGCAGGCACATTTCTTGACGTAAAGCACCGTTGACTGCTCTGACAGAAATCCACTATTCACTTAGATTTTTGTCATGTTTTTGAGTACTTTTGGTATCCTCCATTCATTCAACTGTCTCTTTTTCTTTTCTGTTTTTCTTTTTTTTTTGTTTGTTTTTCTTTTTTGGACAGGGAAGCTTCCTATTGTTTCACAGAGTGCTACAATACTTGCTTTGATGTCACATTAAACAAATGTACATTGTCTCTTTGTTCTCATTAAGTGTTCTTTTGAGCCAGTTTTTTCACACAGGAGAACAAATAAAGTATACAGTCAATAAGCACCATACATAGTAGGTTCAGGAATGTAACAAACCATGTACATCCATGTCCCAGAGAGAAGTTTTTTTCCTAGCTTATTTTCACCTTACATCTGCAGGAGAGAAAAAAGATACAATAACTCTATGATTAGAATCAAAGGTCCTATCCTCTAAGTAGATGACTTTAAAAAAACTGTTCTGCATGAAGAGTCACTAACCTGGGACAAGAAGTTCTAAATGCTGTTTTGATTGAGTTTACATGCTCACTTTTAAAGTTGAATTTTAGAAAATCTTTGCTTCTATCATACTACTCCAAATAAATACCTGTTAATCTGAAACAGGATATCAAGTTTAGCATTCTTTAGAAACGATACGTGAGTATAAACGAAAACTCGCCATTGGGAGTTTATGTGCAAAAATAGATGCTTGAAATTAAATTCACCATCATCCAGGCGTTAGGCACATACACCGCAAAATCCAAATCATTCCCGCTCCAAATACTAGAATAAATTGCAAGTGCTGCAGTTTATGTAATTTCAAGTAATTAAGAAATGGAAATTACATATTTAATTTGGAATGTGTATTGCCATAATCATACATTGCTATATGCTGGCCAAAGGATTTCAGTCAATTTTGCATTGAGAGGGTTTTAGCTTTTCACTACGCTGAAAACCTCATGAATTTTGATGATTGACTGTTATCATCGTACTGAGACTGAACAGACCAAAGAAAAAAAGATCTTAATTTTCTGGTGTAAGTAACACAGGGTTCTACAACACAAGAAAAAAAATGGCATTTCTAAGCATCTTCCTTGTCAGATAGGCAGATCATCAGACCATTTGAGGTGCATGTACAATCAATCCCAGTTCATGCCAAAACATGGGTTTGATAGTCATGCATAAAATAGCGTTTGCTGTATGTACACGCAATCTTTTACAGCCAATGACTGGAAACACAGCAATCTGTAACCTGGAAATTCATTCATGCATTATTATGTGATGCTTTGACCTCAGAAATCAATAATAATGAAACAAAAGCAGAGGCAATGGAACTTGAGATTTCAGAAGCTGAAGAATTAGCACCCTCCAAAAAAAAAAGAACAAAAAAGGCAAGAAAAGGAAGTAGCTGAAGAATGTAAGATGCTGATGGTGACGTGGAGCTTAAAGGGAAAATACCAGCAGGTAGAATCATCAAAGCCAATCAAATCTAATCTCTTTGCAGCCTTGAGGTAGCAAGTGTCAAGATTCTGAACAGTGATTAATCTGAAGTGATGATATTTGATTAAGTTTTCCAGTACTTGTGCTATTAGGGTGTTCAGCATATAGGTCCTACCTGAATATCAAATAGTTCCAGTAGGTTTTATGTTGGATTTAACTTTTTTCGTTTCCGTTTTTTACCTGATTCCCTAGGCCTTCCTGTTAACATAAGGGCAGGGCTGGTAAAAAGCCCTAAGGTAATGCATTTCGTTGAACACTGAAGTAATACTCAAACCGTTTACATTTCAAAGAAATCTCATTATTCTTTGAATTAAAGTAATAACTTTATAACGCCTGATTTGACATTCCGTTTACAAAGTAATTATACAAAAGTAAAGAAATAATAAACGAAGCTGGCATTGCATACGTCATTTCCAAGATCCATCTATAATTACTGTTACCATGCAGTATTCAACATTTGCTTTCAGCTCTGTAGTTAAGCTATTTTCAGCTCACCATCCACTTGCTGGTGCAAGTTTTGTTCCTATCAGTAATTAAATCCTAGAAATATATATTCCTCCATGGCAATTCTACCCCATTTTTCACATACATCAAAAAGAAAAGTTTTCATTTTAGAATCTTAACTGCTTAGTCTTTGGCAATTAAAGACATTTTGGAAAACTGAAATTGATCCAATGAAACTTTTTTCCAAATGGAAGGCACAGAAAAAATATCAATCCATACACACGTAAAAACCATTTAAAACGGGGGGTTTGCCTACTCATAACTCAACCTAGTTTCAGCTAAAACACTCAGCTCAGGTTATAAATTGATATTCAATGAAATCACAGCAGAGGCCTAACTTTGCTCTTCTACAAATTCTAGTTCTTCTTCTCTGTACACAGCAACTGAAGTTAACATTTGCTTAGATCAGATTTATATCTCCATGCTGGATGGAGACAGACAGAAAACCCTTCCTTACCTAGCCACCTTTAGGCAGCTTTCCTCCTAAATTTACCTGCTTTTCACTGACTAATTTTGAGCTGGGTCTACTGAACCCCTAAATTCCCAGCAGAGGTGGCAAAACGAGCTTTTGAGGCTGCCTTCAACCTGAATCAGGAGAAAGGGAGGTGCCCTTTCTACTGCAGTGGGCTTCCTGCATATGCGTCAAATTCTGCGCTGATTACACCTTAGTAAAAGGATCTGAGTTTTAGGTGGTTTTATGAGAGATTGAAAGTAAATCTTTCTCCCCATAAATCTTTCCCCATGGCAACTTAAATGTTGTTTTGGCACAGCAAACTTAGGTTTAACTTGACAAGTGACAATAGATTCTTGACTATGTTAGTAAGAAAACAACAGGAATGGGCAGTGTTGTTTCAAAACTCCTTACTCTTGAATACTGAACGTATTCCTAAGCCCTTTACATTCATTTCATTAATATTTTCCCCAATGTACAGTAAATTTCAGCCTTAGCCCTGTCTCCACAATGCCTAAAGAAATTAGGCAACAGAGTTCACCAGTAACTGCAACATGACAAACTTTAACTTAGTTAAGCAAGACCTGAATACCACTGGGCATTTACATATATTTAAAAGCTAGCCTACTGAGAAGTGATATGCTTTACACTTCAAATCCAACCTCTTCGTACAGCGCAAACTGTCCCTAATTTTGCATCTTCAACACACTGAGTAGCAGCTGGCAGCCTCTCTACTGTGTTCACTGGAAGCAAAGTTTGCTTTACATTCTTTACTAATATAAAAATAAGCACCATATGAAATCAGCATTAATGCAAAAATAAAAGGAAAACATACCAGTTTCTTCTTCTCTATAATCTGAATTAGTATTTGATGATGTACAGGTGCATTCCATATGCTCTTCTAATCTCACCAGAACTTCTTTTAATTTTGGCTTTTTTCTAACATATTCCACTTTTGCCACCTATAAAATACGATGAGGTACGTACTGAGACACATTAACATAGTTACGGTTCAGAACTGAAGACAGATAACAATATACCTCTATTTTTTAATGCAGCCAAACTCATATAACAAGTTAGCATACTAATCATCTTTTATCTTAATTGTGCATCGTGTAACTATTTATTGCACAGACTATTTGTTTATTCAAGTTCAGCAGTTTGAAACAATTTTCTTTTCCCCCAAGAGATAAACCAATTTCCCAGTCATTTTAGTTTGAAGTTTGAAGCAAGTCAGTTTTAACATGTATCACAATAAACTTCTATATAGATTCAAATCAGTGGTTGCTCTTGCAGACCATCCCGTTTTGGCATGATCTTCGGTACACGTTGACCACTGAAGGCTTACAGTGAAGGCATTAGGTTAGTTTGTAATGCATTTTACAGTTTACAAATTGATGTCTCCAGAGGCCCTTGAAAATAAAGTGCTCATCTCTGCAGAACCACGATCTGAATCAGCTCAGAAAGCAGCAGTCTCAATCCTACTCCCTGCAATGACCTGGGACTAGGTTACAAGAGCTCACATGCACTGTTTTTAGGTTCAAGGGAGCTACCACTTGCAAACTGGATCCAACCTTCGGTTTTATTGCGGATAGCTGGCCAGTATGCTATTTCTCTCCAGTCCATCCAATTGCTTCCAGCTGCACTGCTCCACTTTGGGCCGAAACACTGGCAGTCTTAAGACAAAATGGTCTGGAGGGCAAGGGGAGGTTGAAGGAAAGAGCATGCTGGAGAAGTTCTGTCTACATGCAGGTCTCTCACCTGAAAGGAACCAGTGCAAAAGAGAAGGACATTGGGATGGGGAGATATGGAACATCCTAACCAGCCTGGTGTCAGAAGACAGGAGAAGAAGAACAGCACAGGGGGCAGGAACACTGCTGTGCTGGGGTGCTGGAACGGGTTGTGAGATGCTGGGCACTGACTTTTGCTAAGTGTAACAGGTATAATGATCATGGCCATACAAGGGAATAGGGCATAAGATGGGGCAAAGAGAGTGTGAAACAGTATGTAAGGGGTCCAATGTTTAGTTTACAATTGTGTTAAACACTGCATGAATACTGCTTGAAACGGAAATCACCAAAATGAAATCATGGCATCTCAGTTCTAAAAGGGGGCTGCACTGTAGCTGTCCCAGGGAGCAAGACGACTGCATAGTACAGGTATGCACTATGAATAAGATAAGACAGCAGAAGAGAAGGACAAGAAAGGATGGTTGTCTCTACAACAGCTACATGACAAAGACATAAAAGTCTGATCCAGCCAAAAAGCTCCAGTTACTAACACATATGCGCAATTACACCAGACTCTCCTGGTAATGGTGTTTCTGGTGGGGATTTCATGCTCCAAATCAGTCTTCATACTATGAAAATTATTCCCTGGCCCTCCCAAAACTGGAATAACAGAGTCACAAAATGAGAGCGGTGGCTGGAAAAACTATCACATTCCCAGTTCCCAGAACACTTCTGGCTCTGTGAATACGAACTACCAAGGGCCGCTGAATGACAGTAACAGAAGCTAGAGCAAAAAGCCTGGCCTTATTAAAGTCAATGGGAGATCTGCCATTGCTTCCACAGAGCAAGGAGTTCAGATCCACATCTTAGTCACCACCTCTTGTGTCAATAGGATCTGGAGACGATTTTCATTTACCCAGCAAACAAAAGTTGCAGAGACAGATGCAGTAACTGAAGTGTCCACGGTAAAAAGTACCTTCCAAAAGTGTCAGATCTCCATATAAACAGATTAAAAGCTGGCCGTGACACACCAGAATGCTTTTGCTGAAAGACTAGCTTTGGGTTTGAGCAGTATGTTTCAAAATCTCCGATCACAACTCAATTCCATCGAGCCTTTGAACGTAAAGATTTGAAAACGTATTTTACAACTGAGTCATCTGGCATCAAAGGATGACTCATCCTTAAAATTTACAAAAACAAACAGTAATTAAGACACCTCCATCATCAGAGACAAAGAAAGAGACCCAGCAGTCATGAAACAGCTTTCAGATCTGCTCTGCTTATTACAGCTGTTAGAATAAACCAGTCTTACTGAAAATTATATGCAACAAAAATAAACTGTAATCAAGCTTTCTAAAAGTCTGTCCTGGTTTTGCTTGGTTTTCCAAACTGTGGCAATCTGGTATTAAACAACAGTTTAAAAAAAATACATACATCCTTTGAAGAATATGATCATAATGTATTTAGGTACCAGTTTAAAAAGCGGGGTTTACTGTAATGTAGCTAAAAATTCTGCATACTTTCCACTGCCCTACTTCATGCTACACAAGTTAAAGAAATGTCATTCTGCAAGATGCTGCAAATACTCAAAATGAAGCAGCACAAACCAGGTAAGTTGCTGCGCTTGGGTCATCTATTAACACCTGCTGCCACACAGGATGATAATCTGAAGTGATGAAGGTTGCAGGTCAGATTTTCAGTGGGTATAAACAGGGGTATCTATACTAGCAACACAGGATTTGGCCCTATGCTAGCATCTTTTTTCTTTGTATTTTCCATCCTGGTGTTTATTTTGCCCCGTTGCTCTCATGTGCATGGTCGACGGTCTGCGATGGTCAGTCCTCAACAAACCAAGATCAGCTTCTTTCATTTGTCTCTAATGCAACAGAACTAAAAATCCTCAAATCCTCCCAACCCCCAAAATATCACTATATGAAAACTCTCAAGGAGAAAGACAGTGAAATAACCAACTAGTTTAGTTAAATGGTGTATAATCAGTGGCATCATACTTGCATCACTGTAGACTCTAAGTATTATCGTGCAGTATGGTGTGGTGGCTAAGTGAAAGTGAGAATAAAATCCAATAGCCTAATGGGAAGCATTATGGGAACACCTCTTCTAGATCTTCTCCAGGAGAGATGAAATCAGGGAGTAGCAGCAGGAAAAAAACAAGACGGTAAGGAAAAATGACCAAAACACCTCTAGCACAAAGCCAGAATTTATCATGGGCAGGAACCTGCAAGAGAAGTCTCAGCACAGAAGATTCCTCATAACGGCAAAACTCGTGGCTGATAACTAAATACAGGATGGGAAATCAAATCAAAAAGCAACTGAATAATGGTCCTTTTTGGAAACATCTATTTCTTCTGTATTAAGATAAAACCCATGCTGACACAATGGAAGGAAAAACCTTTCACCTTGCAACTGCGATCTTTACAGCCCTTAGATTTGTGAGTAAGACATAAGTCAACAGGGCTTAAAGGCACCAGAAGGACTAAGCAGGGATAAGGGATCCTGCGAGACCTGGCAAGCCCCCGGAGGCACGGCTGCAGGCAGGAGACACAGGACTGGCGCCGGGCCTTCCAGGACACTCCTCACCAGCTGTGCATGCCTGGGAAGCAGGGGAGGCCAGCCGCCTCTGAGCCTGGCAGCCACCCATCCTAATATACCCATTAAAAACATTTACAGGGCACTCCTTTGGCAAAACCCCTACGTCAGGAAAGCCTCATGCACAGATTGTTAGGGTGGGGTAGGGAGATTTTCCCCTGCAGGGGTGCTCTTTCCCATCAGCACCTCACACAGCCCAGCAACAAGCCATGGCTCTGCCTGCACCAGGGGCAGGGAGAAGCCCCATCACAGCTCCCCCATACCAGGAGCCACCTCACGGGGAATATGGCAGTGCCTCATCACTGCTCCCCATAGCGGGGGAATGGCTGGTGTGGGGTCTCTATACTCTCTCCTTGAGCAGGAGCAGCTAGACCTGCAATGACAGAGTACCTCTCACACTCTGAGGGCACCTCTCTGCTTTTCCGTCTTGTCAGGGTTTCCCTTGTTTCTCCCATTCTGAAGCTGACTTCTGATACCTGTCAGCAGGTCCCACCAACTGGCAGTAATGTCCTGTTGAGTGCTGTTTTTCCTAATGGCAGAACCAGTCACTGAAGAAATACCTGCTTACGTACAGCCGTTTTACCTACAATCTGTTCTGCAAGGCCTTTTTAACCTCTCCAGAGACTGGGCATCCCTGCTGAACAACTCATCTCTAATTTCAGCATTGTTTTCCATCTCTCTTTGGAGCCTCTCCGAACAACTCCCAGGTGACAGCTGAGGAGCTGCTCCTGCATTCCCTCCTTTACAGCTCCTTTGCTCTGAGTCTTTCCCTCATATTGATTTACTGCAAGAATACACCACGTTAAATACCCCCAAAGCAGCTCAACACTGACTATTCAGAAATGGATAAAGCTGGTATGGCTATGGCTAAAGGCCAAGCAGAAGGCAAAGTTGAGGTAGATGGAGCGACTCAGTTCTTGTTTCTTAGCTTGGAAACGAGCATTGCTGCAAACAACCACAATATTCAGCTTGGCTATTCAAAATCAGCAGGATAGGCAGGATTTGCTGTATAATATTAACTGGTTTTTGCTGCTGTGACCAGAAACATCAAGAGCATCATGCTCAACATTATGAGAAACCTCTTGGGAAGACTCGGTTCAAAACCCACCCAAGTAAACTGTGGTCTGGTACTCGGTAAACACTTGATCTCGCTGTGCAGAAACAACAGAATCTGCAGAAGTTACTGAAATGCTTTTGCAGACAGGGAAGAAGTATCTCTGTAACAGACAGCAACACCCCTAATTCACCAGTCCCTGTCACCACTACTCTATCAGAAGAGAAATGCAGTACTTTCCTTCCTATCAAAGAGCAACTCCCAGCCAGCCTTTCCATTTCTTTCTGATTTTTGCAGTGTGGTGTAGGTACAGCTTGATGAACAGAGATGCCTTTAGGACCAGGAGCCTGTGCTCTCATGGGCTCATTCTGGTACTGTGCAGTGCAAACCTACCTTTTACTAACCCACCCCATGAAAGGGAAACCTTAAAGGACTCATTCCAGGGATGCTGTTCCACCAACACCCCTGGCTTAGAGCCACCATACAGATCCAATTCCACAAGCCCATTAATGGTACTTCACTGACTAAAGCTACCTGAAGGCAAAGTAAGGACATCCTTGAACCCTACAGACTTTGAATCGTGTCACAGGAAGAGAATGCCCCAGTACTTGCACCTCTGCTACTCCTCCCATACTGCCAGAGCCGTCTCTTAACCTTGACTACAGTGGCCCTCAGTAAGACAAAGAAAACACCCTTTGCTTTCGCCAGCTGGGTGATGCAAACCCACTTGCTGACCTTTCTGGATGAACATTTTTCTAGTGTGAATGGGCCAGCTATGATCTCACTACCTTGTCAATGAAGGGGAAGTGGGGAAAGCCTTTTCAACGTTCAATCAAAAGAGGGCTTTTATGCAGTCTGACATCAGGGGAAAACACAAGACGGCTTTCCAACTGCACTGCAGGCATAGCTGAGAAGGCTCTCCAAAACTGCTCCCCCCTACCTTTCCAGTGACCCTCACTCTGGGCCAGCTACTTAATGGCATGAGCAGACATTCAGCTCTGAACACAGGATTGGCAAAAGGCTCATAAACCCATCAATTATATCAAAGCTACAAGACGATCTGACTCTGGAGGGCATAAATATGGATTCTGTTCAGAGACTGCTGGTGTGACAGTGGGGTCAGCCTACAACCTTTACAATGAACATCCTGTTCCTGCTTGACCTCTTGTCCTTTTTTTTCCCCTTCTATTTAATGACTGTTCGGAGCAGTCTTGGAGCTTGGAAAAAAACAAAAAGAGTCCTCCGAAGCTGGCTGACGTATATTGATATTGCTGGTGGCAATATATTTACACAGCCACAAAAAGCAGCTGCTCAGCTGCGCCTGCTCTGAGCTTGCACCCTACTAAAATGAATGCATATCTAAAAGCACTAAAACTGTATCAGCAGATGGAATGAGAAACTAAGATTTCCTTATTGTGGCATTGTGCTGGGAAACAGCCCCAGCAAAGCTGCTGCAGCTGGGGAGTCTGCACCTTCTAGGGAATCCTCAGTGTCCCCAACAGCAGGGGATTCCAACAGCCAAACCGATCAGCCCATAATCTTTCCCATCACTCCAGGGGCAGGAAACAAGCACACGGCTGCAGTGTCACACACACAGGTATCAACAGCAAGTTCACAATACAGGGCTCAGCTCTTTGCTGGGCATCTTCAGCTGCTTTGTACATAGTGATTGCTACACAAAATTAACTGGAAGCTGTACCAAACTCAAAGGCAACAGCACTGTATATTATAACCTGAAGCACTTTGCTGTTTAGCTCCTGTTCTGAATGCCTTACTATTGTGGTGCTTCAACTTCCCAAGTTTGTTGTCAACTATTGAATAATTATTCATCCCAATTTTTTTCCTAATTTTTAACTGTTTCTGCAAAGCATACCCCACAAAGGGCAGCAAGTGTAAAAGACTGAGGGAATCGGTTCAATGTTTCTCCAGCTTATTTAGGTGTGAAAACATTTTTCAGATGCTCAGAAACAGAAATGAGAAAAAAGCCCTGCTCAGATGTGTGCCTGTGTTTCACTGTGAAAAACAGTGAAACAGCTTAGATGCCTTTTCTGTTTAGGATGTATAGTAACAGCACCTTTCTCAGTAAGAAATCCATCGCAAGCACAATGCTCTGTGTTGTTGGGCAATTCTATGATCAAGAATGTGGGGGTTTTTTAATTCTGCTCTTAAAATACTCAGGGCAACAAGAACTCAAGAGTCTTAACAATATAAATGGTGAGTGCAAGCCTAATCTCCTGCACGCAGATGTAGATCAACATTACTTGTTTAAATACTGATAAAAATTAGAACACATTGAAGCCGAATGAACATAAGAAATACTTCACGTAGTATTTACTGGAAAATTGCAACAGGGATTTTGTCTAATGAATAAATACAGCATGAAGCCGTTCAGTCTTCTATCCCTGGGGTAAGATAATTTGAAACACATTTTTTCAGATCAAAAGTGTTATGTTGTCAAATATAAAAGCCCAATTTAGGCTGCATAATATTTAATTAAGAAAACAGCATTCCATACTGTGATTTATTTATTTTTTTAAGTCCAATGCCCCTTGAGTCATTTTATCATCTTAACTTTTAAGATTTGTACTGTGCAAGATCATGGGAAAGACACAATCAGCTTTATTTTCATTACAGGAGAAGCAAAATCTAAAGGGAATCATGTGAAAATCAAATCCAAACCCAAGATATTCCAGTGACCATGTAACTTGAAAAAGCCATCTGTGCACTCAAAATGGAGAGGAGCGCTGGATCTGATCCTGCAGCTATGAGGGTGGGTAATACAGATCCAGGTCATACAGAACAGCCACAAAGATACCTGGAGGTTTTAGACTTAAAGAGGACCTTCCTGGGGCTCTGCAGCCACAATTTGCTCACCTTGACACTTCTGTGATGTATTCGCGAGGGCTGGCATTTCACGCTGCTGGTGTTGCAGCAGCCAGTGCAACGTTTCACTTCCACGCAGGGTGGCCATATCAGGAAGTTGGCAGAGGTGGGATCGATCTGACTCCGAGGTATCTCGTATATAACCGTCCGTGTTTTGCAGACAGCTGGGATAGCTTCCTCTGCGAACACAAGAAATTCACACTTCCAGGTGAGCATCTGCTCGCACCTCCGAGCACCCAGATACTTTACATTTACGAGTGGCACCCTTAGCTGGTGGGTTGAGATGGTGCTCTCAGTTCCCATTGCTTGCTGACAAATCAGTGCTGAGTACTATCTGGCTACCACTAAACTGTGTGTGCTATCCTAGGGAGAAGCTTGACTCACTCCCAGAATCCAACCCCTAAAATGAGGGTTTACAATGGCCTGGCTTCCAACATAGCTCAGAGTGCATACCATTAGATAAGACAATCCTGGCTCTTTAGAAGTGACATCAAGCCAGGGGCTTGTCCAGATCAGATGATCCTCTAATACAGCCTTATAGCAACTGCGTAACAGCAGCTGTTATTTTATGACACTGGGGCCATCACTGCACACATATACCACCACACTAACATGCAATACCTGGCAAATACCATCACAGAAATTGTGTTGAGAGCGGTTACACCACACACAAATTGGCTGAGCTGGGAAACAACCCACAGAAGCTTGGAACTTTCAAGTCTTAGGTTTCCATTTCCAAGACCTTAACATCCCCACAGTAGGCAGTCTGGTTCATCTGCCATCCCAAAGGGCAAATGCCATTGTTTCTGAATGAAGTTATCAAAGCTTTGTACACGGTGGGCTTTACTTAATTTGTTATTTCTTGAAAGAGGCAAACAAGAGAAGCATGACCGAAAACCCAGCAGCTATACCAATATTCTGCTGGGCTCAGGTAAGGTGACCTTATAGGCAACAGTTGCTGTAAGGATCATAAAGAGTAGCTCTGCACTGCTACATGATGCTGCCACAAAAAATACAAACCATGTATCTTTCTCAGCCTAGGGACTGCCTAAGAAATCAAGCTGGTAATGCCAAACAATCCAGAAAATAATAGCTATTGCTGGGACAACTTGTTTGATGGCACATTCTCTGAAGACAGATTGGATTTTTTTCCTTGCCTTACAGTGGAAGCAGTGATAGCATTGGGTTAGATGTGTCAAGGAACTGGAATACTGCCTGCGCTTCTTCAGTTACTGCTGAAGTACTAGAAGTTCAGGCCTGGCCTGTTCCTGTAATATGAAAAACTGGGCTTAGTTTTGAAAGAGATCCATTTCAGCCAACTAAACAGAATGAAAATTCTCAATGCTATGAACTCAAGAAAATTAACGGATCCAATACTGCAAAATAGCTGGCAACTCCTCCAAGTTATTGAGCATATCCAGTTCCCACCGACTTTTATGGGGAGGCATTCAACACCTTGCAGAGTAGGGTGCCAAGTGTAGCAGACTGTTTCAGAACCGCTGTTCTCTAGAGGCATTCAATGTGACGAGCACGCTTGCCAATTCACACTGCAAATCCATGCTGACAGCATGCTGTGCTATCTCCTGCGTACCACCATAGCTTCAAGTACAAATACACTGACTCTGAATTACCTATAATAGATAAGATCATGTTTTCCATAGTCAAATGGAATGGCAAAACACTCAGAATTAATCAGATGAGCAAGCACTGCATACAAATCCTATTCTAGCCATCTCTCTAAATTTATATTTGAGCTTTGTTGGATCACCATCATTATTGTTTAATAGGAGCAAAACCCTTTGTAAACATGCCTGGTGCCCTATGCAGTGATGGAAATCAATGCCCCAGCGTTTCCATCAATGGCTTTTAATTTTTTGGATAAACTGTTTTTTTTTCTTGTGAATAAAGAGTCAAGCTGTTTCCTTTTGTGGCGGTTCTGTACTGAAAACTCTACCAACTGTTGATGTTTTTTAAAGCACACTGCTCTGGTTGTTCTCCACACTATGAATTATACATCGAATATCACAGCATTTTCTAACCAAGGTCTAGCTTTCTAACATGCTACAACAAGAAAGTGAATGTAAAGAATTTGTGCTTGTCTGTCTCCTATGGACATCCTCCAGAAGACAGCTTCTCAGGCAGCGGCTCGTTGTGCGCAAAAAGAAAGGCAGAAATAAATGGCCTTTTTCCTTTGTGCATGACACATTTTTCCAGTGAAATGTCCCGCCTGCTGACCAAAAAGCACCCCCTCTGGTTTTACTCTCCAAGTACAAATAGCTTGTTTCTTACCAATGCTTCTTTTTCTGCGAATGGGCACAGGACGATTCTCTTGCACATGTTTAGCAGAATGAACACTGTAAGATCTCAAGTTTGTTTCTGAAACATCATCATATCCTAGAAGAGGAAACAAAACATTAAACCTCAGCTATGCTATTCCCATCGATATCGCTACAGTGCTGTTCCATACATATAAATCTGTGCTATTCATATGCACAAGACCAACTCCTGCTGCGATTAGTTTAATATAACTCCTTTCAATGCAATTGTGAGGGCACAATGCAGGGGAGACACATACATTAAACGTCATGTGTAAGCATGCACAACTTAATTCTAACATCCATTTTACTGCAAGTCCCCAGAAACAGTGCGCACACTGCGAAACAAAACCATATCTGAAGTAAAACAATTGCATTTTTATGTGGAACACATAATACAGCTTTTTCTTTCTGGAAAGGTGTAGAAACAAAAAAAAAAAAATTATACTTTGTGTGAAATGTTTCTTAGAAGATTTTTGACATTTTGGTTTGAGGCTATGGTAGAAAACGTGGTATTACACACCCAACAGCAACAATGCTGCCTCTGTCAATTTTCTCTTGCTTGCTTTTTAGTACAGTACTAGGACAGAATCAAAAGCAAAAAGTAACTAGCATGGGTTTCCTTTTAGCCTCTCTGTTGCAGAACAAATCCCCTGTGAAGTATCCTAACCTTTGGAGGGGCATCTGAAGCTACTGCAAACTCTGGGACTGCATCCAGGCTTGTCTTATTCCCTAAATAAGCCTACCACATGGGTTAAAGGGCCATGAGAAAAAGCAAAGATGGAAAACTTGGCATTGCATTTATCATGAAAAACCAACAAAATAACTGCTCCAACTATTTGGTTTTGTTAAGTGAAGCAGCCCAGGTCGCGTCCCATGCAGTGGGGTTCTGAAAACAAGCAGCACAATCTGCAAACAGGGGATCAGGCAGATGTAAGCAAACCAAGGACTACATACAGATTTCAGCACACCAAAACCAAGACTTTTAGCACTCTGCTTCTTGGAGTGCCCTCTGTAACGTCACTGGAGAGTTTCAAGGTTTCACTGCTGGTTCCAAAGAAAACTGCGATGTGTACCAAAAAATGTAAACGACTATTACACAATACTCACCCTCTCTACAACACCCTACATTCCTGTCTTCTGCACTGTTAGCTTCCTGCTTCCAGTTCATTTTGAGTTGACGTTGGAGCTTGTTTTATTCTTAGCTTTATTAGTAATACACATCATAAGGGTCTGCTTTACAAACACACCAACTCTTGTCTCCTCCCTCCAACAAGTCCTGTCCTAAAGAGTCTGCAGTCTGTGAAATCACCTGCAGAGCTTGATAAGACATAATGAGAGTGCTATCTTCAGCACCTGAGAAAGAGCTCTGTGCCTCAAGGGTTATCTTCACTTCTTGGAAAATACTACCACAGGTAGCTAAGAGAGGACGAAATGGGAGGTGGTTCAAGAAGGAACGCCAGGATCACCCACTGGTCCTATTTTCCTTATCAGCTGAATAGATTCCTGTCTGAAATAAGCCAGCATGAAATCCAAAATCTCACTTTACCCAAGTAAGTCAGCTCCTACGTCTTACATAGAAACATTGGTTTCAATGGGAAATTTCGGCACCAAACTGATGAGCTGATAGCCAGCCTTATTTGCAGTCCCACTCCTGTAATGTAACACAGTGATGGCTAATGGATTTTATTTCTGCTTTTACTGTACCACGTACTCCAGGAAACTCATCAGTGGGGTAAATAAAACGGCTTCCCTGAAACCCCACAGGAAGTTTGTGACTGAGCTGGAGAGTGGAGCCAGGTCTCCTGTACCCCATTCCAATGGCACCAGGCCATCCACCTGTCTCCAAATGGTGTCATCCAAAATGAGGATCCGTTCTGATGTTCCTCCATCCCTCTTCTGCTTCCTAGCACTCAGCCACCCAATCAATACCTTTGTACTGACCTGCTGTTTGACAGCTTCAAGTTGTCACAGTGTCTCCCTCAATTTGGGGCAATGAAGTGATACTCAAAAGAAAGCAGCATGACTTCTGCTCAGAGTAAGATCTAAGCTAGGCTCAGAGCAAGAAGCATCTCTGTTCAAGTATAAACACTGTTTAAAAAAGATAAAACACAAAACTAATGCCTCTAATCCGAACTGCTTGGTGGGCTCAGACATCCTGCTGAAAAGAGAAACTGTTGATGATGCCAACTGTACGGCAGGCCTGAGCCACAGGTCCTAATCCCACATTCAACACGCTGGCACAGCTCCCTCCTAACATGACTGAATTCTTGCTGCCTTGTTTAAAGAAACTAGTAAGACTAAAGGAATAGGATGATCAGCTAACCAATATGTTAAGCCATGTGCTTATATATAACTGCTCAACTCCGCTGCAATTAGCCATATTCTATCATCATGTTTATAAAGCAAAATGACATGTCGAGGAGCATGTGTTGCTTATAAGATGATTTCTAAGGTGAGGAAGGCCTCTGGCTCATACTGTATCTCACTGTCTCACTACATATCTTAGGCATGTATATCATTTCAAAAGTTCATGTCTCGCTGCGGGGGTTCAAGAAAGAGATCTACACAGCTAGCACAGCAGACTGCAAAATGATTCCAGTCAAACCTCAATGCATTATGCATCACAAATTGTATTCTTTCTATTGACACAGCACTGATGTGTTTGCGCTCGATGTTGTGTTGTTTTTTCTTTTTTAATAAACAGAATTATGGAGCACATGGCTGGAGCCAGAGGATGCTACAACGCTAAAGGGGTTCCCCTGACCCCCACAGGCATTTGGAAGGAATTCCATTTCCCAGTGAAGCCAATGGGAAAATCACTGCACTTCAAGCAATCTTTAAATCAACAGGAGTCTTGCCTGAGCAGGACTGAAAAATCAGAAAGTCAGCTTTGAAACCCACACTTGACTCTGGATGTGTGGCCAGAAGGCTTTTATTTCATTAAAACAATGATGATAAACAGCACTCCCTAGTTTGACTTTAAAGAAGCCTGATGCCTAATTTGCACCAGTTTTTCCCCTTAATGTACCGATCTAGGAGCATGTAGGATAAGGATATGCTCTTAGCAAAGGAAATGGGAGTTTATGGGTGCTTACCGCCTCACAAAATGAGGCTCCAAGCCGAAAGCTTAGAAACGGGTGGTTCTTAGTTTAGAAATTGAACACTGCTTGTCTCTAAGTGAAGATGGAGGATGCTGCACGGAGCCAGATTAACGCAGCTCTCAATGTTTTAATAATACCAAAAAAATGTTTTCATGGCAGCAGATCAAGAAATTTCTTCTGTAATCTTTCCTGTACTGACAACGTATCAATGATGGGTACAAAAACTCTTGCAATTAGCCTTGGTCAATCCATTAGTGTAGCTGAAATTGTTCTTTTTTGTCAGACTGGCATTTTTCCATGGGGTCATGGAGCATAAATCACAGGAGTTCCTGTGACATTCTGCCAATATGTGATTACTCTTCCCACTAAATAAGCATGTGGAAAGCATCCTAAGACTACTGCTATTTTCTATTTATCAATTTATCCTTTCACATTGCCATCTCCTTCCCAAGCAATTTTATGTGAGGTACAATCCCCAATGCATGCAGTCAACACAAACCCTACTAGACATTGCTTTGATGTGCATCCAAAAAGTAGAGGTCCAAGACTTCCAGTACCAACAGCAGCAGCTTAGGAGTATTTTTTTAGTATTTTTTTTTTAGTATTTTATTTTTCCCAGGAATTCAATGTAAGGTACCATAAACTGAACTGGTCTGTCTCACAAATCGGTCCTAGAGCCAGAAAGCCCAAGGCAACGTCAATCTGTTTGTTTGATCTTCCTTCTGGCTGATGCAAAATATGCCCTTCTGACATCCAACTGCAGAGATAGATGTCATTAAGTTTTCAACTTTGATCTATTAAAGGAAATATAAGTAGCAGCCTGCAAGATCCTGTTTTGTTTCGGGCTTTTTTCCATTTACCTAGATGTGATCAACCAGCTGTAAAGGAAGAGGAGTATTCCCTCTGTCTGTCTCAGGAAAAACACATGGCAGATGCCCGCCTCTCATGATGTCTAAGAGGTGCAAGGAACACAACCACGTTGCACTGTAACATCCTTAATTCCAGTGCCACGCCACAAGCCACAGTCTGCAGCAGATTTTCCAATAGACTGAGCTCTGCAGCAATCTAACACTTCTCCCTGAAAGTATACTGTTAATTTAGAACATTTCTCCACTTAACAAAAGCTGCTCTGCTAGTTCTTAATCACAGGCCGTTAAATTCACATGGCCTAAGGCGACCCTGTGGTTGATGCCCTTAAACCATGCGAAGAAGCACACTCAGCCCTGCCTTTCCCCACGCAGGGAGATGACTGGGGGAAAAAATCTGTTCCCAGCGGGAGGCAAACATAATAGGTGATGAAATGAACCCTACCTCCCACAGGACAGATGGGAGAGGTGAAGCGCGAGGAGAAAAACCACGCTGCTAAGCCAAAGCACTTCACAGGCGGCACATGGGAAATGCCCCCGTTTCAGTGATTTAGGCTGTTAGTAGTAAAACTGTACTCTGCACGCTACAGCTGCCTACTTCCTGGGATCCTGCACGCTTTCTGTTTTAAATAGGGTCAGACTCTGCTCTCCGTCACGCCAATGAAACTCCGTTGCCAACTATGGATCCCAGTCGTAGCAAATTAATACAAGACCCTGTTTTCTGATATAAACAGAGGATTTTCCTATAGCCCTTACAGGGGGTTTCTCTTTGCATTGGACATGCAGCGCTGGGCTCTGACAAACTGGCCTGGATTTTCTTTTTTGAATACAATGATAAGCTCCATGTTGGGTACTGTTTTTCTTTAAGTAATATGCCAGATGGTCTGGGGGTGTGGTTTCTAATTTTACGAAGGGGGTTATCAGTCATCTCTGTGCTACAATATAGAGACCAAATCTGTCAGAATAGAAGAAAAACCTGCCCACTCTGACTTACAAAACTTACTTTTCCAATTAAAAATATATGCTTTGCATTGCAGGAGAGAAAATTGCTGTTCTTCCTTCATTTTTCACAGATTCTGCCTTGTTACTCAGGAATATCAGACATTTTTTGCATGCATGCCTGATCCTGCAAACTCTTACCCTACAAGATCATTCTTAATTCTCAAGTCCACCCACTGAGTTTAAACAGGGCTACTCACATGCAGAAGGACTGGCAACACCATGCACTAAAATGAGTGAGAAAATAATCACTGGAGTGTTTGTATTCTGAGCCTCAGTTTAAATCAGTATATGCTATAAAACAGAAATGTATCTACTGGACAAGACCTCGCTGAACCAGCCCTTCCCTAAATGCAATTACAGCCCTAAGGAAATACGTTTCAGAAATACCACCTTACCAGTGACAACTAGAAAACATTTGATTTGCTAATCCAAGCTAATACTAAATATAGTAAACAGGCCTAATCCAGTTTCCTGAAGAAAACATGGTGATTTCAATGTTTGATAAGTCACTCTGATAAACCCTTAATAAGAATTACTGATGACACTAAAGACTGAAGGACTGTACCCAGAAAACGCACTGTAGGGAGTAAAGACCAGTTACTCCCCATGAAGATCCAGTCCTGCCTATGTAGCCCAGAATAAAGCTTAGCACACGTGCAGAAAGAGCACTCACATAAGCAAGAAGAGGATGAAAGGCTGAGTATTTTGGGTTTATTTTTTAATCTTGAGTTCATGTCTTAAGGCATTACTGTTTCATGTTGAAATAGTGAAATATTTATGTGTCTTGTTTCTCTAATGGGTTCTAACCTGACAAGCTGCACAAAAAACAGCAAAATGAAACAGTAAACTTGCGGCTGACCTCTTCAATTTTTGGTCGTGCATCCTCTGGTTAATATTTGCCACGAGGTAAATAATTATTTTCTGGAATAAATTTCTCTGCTACATCCACTAATTTATTCAGCTTCACTTGTCTGCCTGACTCCCTTGCAATGGAGCCATGTGAACTTTTGCTCTCCTTCTAAGTGGTATTTAAAAATGAAGCGTGTGCTTGTTACACTGGGGTATTTGAAAAAATAATATCTTCTGGTAGCTACAGAGTACTGCCTCACATGCAGAAGCAGCATGCAGTATTTTAAAACACTCAGATCCAGCCCTTCTGCAACGGCAGCCAAGCCTTCCACTGAGTTCACTGGGAAAAGAGATTTTAGCAGTAGTACACTTGTCTGGTCCAAAACAGTCTTCAGTGGGGAAATATGTATTGCATACCCCATCCCTGTTGTGAAAGCTTTTTTAATTGCAGTGATAAGCAATAATGATGAAGCACTGCTCTCCAAAAATATGAAAATAATGCCAACAAATGTGGCAATTAGTAATTAGCCTCCATGGTAAACTGTTGTGTAAGAAATATTCCCATTTTCAGTGTAATGAGAAACCGTTTGCTCCCTAAGCACATGAAAATGGAAAGCTCTGTCTGTAAAGCACGCTCCTAGTGCATTCCTGCTCATTAATACAGCACTACACAAAAAGCAGCGAGTTAAACTCTAGAAGGATCCTGCAACGCTGAATGAAGGTGACTGAACCTGGCACAGACTTTACAAAAATACACAGCATATGGCTTAAAAGGAGATGGCCCAGTACCAACGTAGCAAGAACTCATTCATTTTTCACCATGTTTGCTCTTCAGAAAGATGCAGGTTTCCCCTGGGCACATCAAAGGTGCCGGGCTTATTCTCTCTCAACTAGGGGAAGAAATCACCAGGAACAAAGTGCAGCAAGTGAAACCAAATGATAAGAAACCCAGTACTACAGTGCTTCTAGACCTGATTTACTGCTGCAACGATCTGCTTGAGCTGCACGTTCTCACTACACCCATTTGCATGCCTAATGATGCAGAAAATAGCCCTGCGCTATTTTCTTTTTCGGGGGGAAAAAAAAAAAAAAAAAAAAAAAAGTGTATTTTTAAGGGTAAGCTTCATATGCAGGTTCCTGTTTAAAATCAGCGCGGATGGTTTATTTTCCTTTTAATAAAGCCCAGTGCTTGAAGAGACATTACTTCATTCATAAATATTGTTTCAAATATTTTAAATACCTCTAGGACAGTAGTTTAAAGATAACAGAGCAATGCAAGACCAACAACAAACCTTATGGAAATTCCTCTCCGCTGAGAGACGGAGAGGTCTGAAAACACAGAGGGTCACCAGGTCCCTCTCCACCCTGAGCCCCCCGAAGTTTTTAATTCCCGATCGGCCCCTTTGGCCGCCGCCTCCCTTTGAAATGAAGCTCCCGTGCCCAGGGCAGCCTGGCTCTCGAGGCTGGGTCCCGCACGCCTCACGTCTCGGAGGGGATGCAGCCTGACGGAGCGGGGAGAGGCGTGCGGGGTGCTGCGCCGCGGCCGCCCGCTGTGCCTCCCCCCCGGGGCGGCGGCGGCCGACGGCGCGGAAGGAAGGAGGACGGGACTAATTTACCTACGGAGTCAATCTCCAGGAGGCGCTGCAAGTCGCGGATGCTGTGGATCTCGCTGTGCGCCAGCCGCTCGATCAGCTCCTGCGGGATCTCGGCCTCCTTCAAAGACACACACACACCGCGGGTCACTGCGCAGCACCCCTGCAGCACCAGGGATCTGGCGCTTGGGGGCTGGGGGGGGGCTTTACGGAGGGTGCAGGGTGCTTGCTGGACGTGTTTGATGAAACGGGGGTCAGTTCCGCACACACACGCTTCCCTCGGCTCCGCCGGGCGCTGGAGCGCTCCCGCCCGCTGAACTGCGCCACGGCTCATGGGGCGGCAGCCCGGCTCGGAGGAGCGTGTGCCCGGCAGAGCTGCGCCTGCGAGCCGAACTCCACGGCTGGAAACCCGCCCCGGGGAGCCGCCGCCGAAGTTCACCCCAGCAGGCGTCAAGTCCGCGGCGGGCGCGGTGCTGCCCGGACCCGGTGAGAGCAGGAGAAGGAGAGGGGGGACCGTGTCCCACGGGGCCGCCGCCATCCCACCAGCGCCCACACCGCGGCTCCCAGTGCCGGCACACCCGGTCCCGGGAAAAGTTACGGGTGGCCGTGCACCGCGCCCGCCCCGACCGGGGCCACCTGTAGCCACCCCACCAGCGGCTCCTCTCCCCGAGCGGCCACAGGCCCTCACCCGCCCTGCGCCCGGTGCTCTTCAACCACGCGGGAGGGGCACCTGGCTGGGGGGAATTAAACCAACTTCTGCCCGCGGCACTCACGGTACCCGCGGCCGGGGGCGTGCAGCGCCGTGCGCCGCGGGGCGGCCGCTGCCCGGCGGCTCCAAGCACCCCTCTGCCCGCAAATCGCCGCAGCCCGACAGCGCCCGCGGGGCGTGAATATATATATGTATGTAATACAGAGTATGTATATAATATACACACATGTCAAGGGCAGCCAGCGGCCCCGGAGCGGAATGCATGGTCATTATTCTCCTACGCCGCTGACCCCTCATGAAATGGCAACTCCGTCTCTGCCTCGGCCGCGCCGGGGCTGTGGCTGGGTCGGGGCGGGCGCTCGCGGAGGGGCCCGGGGATGCCGCGGAACCCAGGTGGGCAGCACACACCACCACCACCACCCCCCCCCCGCCCTCCACCGAGCCCGGCCGCGGCGTGCCCCAGGGACCGAGCTCGCAGGAAGCCGCTCTCACCTACCTCGGAGAAGGTAAAGGACAGGTAGCCAAAACCTATCAGCAAAACGCAAGCCCAGGTCCTCATCGCGGTCTAGTGCACTTTAGACACGGAGGGAAGGCAACGCTGATGGAGAGGAGCTGCAGGCCGGCTCCTGCCGCGCAGAGATTCAGTACCATCCCTCAGGGGAAAGGCGGCGGGGCGGCTCGGGGGTGCTCCGCATCCAGGGCGGGTCGGGGCTGCCTCGGGGCGGCGGTGCTTGAATCGCGGCGCGGCCGCTGTTTGTATGTTCCCCTCGCTACGGGAGAGCGGCCGCTCTCCTTCCCGCCGCTCTCGCTCGCTCCTCTTGGCTCTTAGGACTAGACCAGCCGGTACTTCTGCATATTTGCTTAGATCAGACCAAAGTGAAACCCAAGGAGTCGATCCGGAGCGCAGCCGAAACGCCCATCACCTGTCTGGGGCGGCTGGCCCCCCTCTCGGCGGGCGGCGCCGGGGCCCGCCTCCCCCTGCCGCCGCGGCCTCCCGCTCCGACACCGGGACCGGGACCGGGGGGCCGGAGCTGGCTGCCGGCTTCCCCCCACCCCGCTGCGCTCAACCTCCACCCGCTCCCCTCTCTCAAAAAGCGGGGGGACGGGGGGGTGGGGCAGAGGGGGTAAAAAAAAAATCAAAAATCTTTATTGATAAGGATCGCAATGTTTCTGCTGCCGGGAATGGTCCCGCTCCCCTCCCCGGCTGCGGCGAGGTTAAAAATAATAATCAATTACGAATAATAGCAGTGATAAATAGGAGCAATACTGCGAGATCTCGCGGGCTGCCTTGGTGCAGTTCCTTCTCCACTTTGCACGGGAGAAAAAGGAGGAGGAGGAAAGGGGGTAAAATTATATATATATCTATATATCTATATATATATATACGCAAGAAGGTTTAAATCCCAAGGGGATCGGAGACGAACTGCAACTCCTGGCGGAGGAAGGACTCGGGCTCGCTCCGGAGCGGTGGCCGGTCTGGAGCGTGGCTCCGGCGCGGAGCAGCATATACCGCTCCCCGCCATGCGCCTCCCCCGTCCCTCCCCCCCGGTTTTCCTGGCACCAGCCCCACAAACAACAAGTAGTGGGGGGTGCCGCCCGCTGCACGGCTGCTGGCGGGGCGCAGGGGCTCTGCCCACATGTCAGAAAGCGAGAGGGGGGGGGGGGGGGAAGAGGAGCCGGGAGTGGGGAGTAGCGGGGGGGCCGGGGCAGCCGCCCCCCGTCCCTCTGCGGCACGGCACGGCACGGCACGGCGCGGGGGAAGGGCCGGGCGCTCTGCGCAGCAGCCTCCGGGTAACCAACCTCCCGGGATCCACCTTGTGCCCCTGCCTTTATGTAAGGCGGAGGAGATGGCCGTGGCCACGGAAGGGTCGGGTGGGTTGGTGAGGGGTTTAATTGTTATTATTTATTTCCCCCCCAACACACACACACACTTTTGCCGAAGGGGAGGGGCAGAGCGGCGGTGGGTTGTGTTGTGATTTTTGTTTTAACGTAGCTTCTTCGCTGCTGTGGCAGCGCAGCCTTCATTGCAAAGAGCACACACACACACACACACACGCACCTCCTCCTTAAGAAACAGAAAAGCACCCCACAAAAATAAATGGAAGGCCGTTGGGGGGGCAGCGGGCTCCCTCCGCCCTGCGGCACCCGGCTGCGGCATGCGCGGGAGAGGGGCTCCCCACCGCGGCCGCGGAGATGCGGCGCCCCGAGTCCCCCGTCCCCCCCCCCCCAAGCCCAGTGCCGGCCAGCGGAGCACCGGAGCCGGGCGGGAGCAGCAGGTCGCTTCCCTCTTGCCTCCTCCCTCCCCGAAGAGCAAATGTCCCCTGTCCCCCCGCGCAGACCGGGACAAGGTGCCCGCTGCACCCTGACATCTCCCTGAACTCATTGTGATTTAAATAACAGCCCTTTCTCATCTAAACAAAGCATCTTAATAGCAGATGCAAAGAATTCAGCTCATCTGAAAATCCAATAGCATTTAAGTGGATTAACTGCAATAACACAACTGAGGAGTGATACTATCCTTCATGGAAGACAATAGACTGTAAATGCACAGCCAGGGAGACTTATCCTTTCATCTCTGAATTTCCTTCAGCATTTCAAAAGCGAATGCTTTCTAGAAGCCCTGAAGGGGTTTGCACGCTACTGGCTTGGACATGCTTCTAGGAAACAACCTGTGCTTTAATGGGCACTTTGCAATTGCATAGAAGTTCCCACCAAAACAGAAGTGGCCTTTCAAGTACATTTCATTCTCTCTCATGATGTCATGTAGACTTACAGGGTGGTCTCCAGGACCACAAGAGGGGAAAAAAAAAAAGGTGGGGGTTGAAAAGAGAGAAAAGGAAAAGCGATGTAAAAGATTTGGAAGCACTTTAAAAGGAGAATGCTGCTGCTTTCTGTTGTTTTTTTTTAAGACAGCAAGTGCTGAGCCACTGTGGAGCCTTTCTCCAGTGCCTCCTGATACACAATAATGGTCCGAGTGCCACCCTGCAGCAGCCCCAGCTGCAGGCTGCACAGGCAAGCAGGAGGCAGGGCAGGGCAAGTCATCCTGATATTTGTCATCACTTTCTTCCACGGGGGTTGGCATCGAAGGTGTAAAAAGAGGTGACTTCAGTTAGCCAAAAAAAAAAGATCTCATCTGCGCTTATCATTTGCTGGGGTTAAAGAAATAATGCTTATGGTCTGTGTTGTCATAGTAATAACAAAAAAATACTTACCAAACAGTGAAATAGACTCTGACAGTACAGGCACGTGGAGCATCTACTGCTCTCCTCCTTTCACTGCCTAACCTGTCCCAGAGCAGAAGGGCTGGTATGTGTAGCTTTTTCAAGTGCTATTCCACTGTGAAAGCCGACAGAGAGATAGCTCCTACTTCATCTATTGGTTAAAAAAAAAAAAAAAGAAAAAAATCTCTGCAGTTTAGTTTTTTCTTACATTTCCCTCGTTTTCTGAGAGCCAAACTGCATCAGCATCTTTTTTAAATCTGTCATTGTGGAGCTCAGATAAGCATCTTTCCTCTGGGTCAAGTTACACTTGGAGTAGCCTTTAACATGAGGCTGTTTATATGGATCATTGCAAATATTTGATAATAATGCAAAATATGTAAGGTCCCAGGAGAAACCAAAGACCAGGAAACATAAAATTCACACACATTCTGCAAACGACTTTATACTTGGGTCGTCTCTCTGCTTACAAAACACATTTTCTCCTTGTCTGTTGTTTGATCTAAAGAAGCATTTGTGCCATGTGAGTCCTTACAGGCATGAAAAGATACATCTGTGTGAAAAACATCACGCAAAGTGTATCTTTACTTCAGCATGGCACCTTCCTATAGTCCACAAGCCTATTAAATATATGGGAGTCAAATATAAAATAGCATCTTTTAGGTAATATCTGTAAGCCACACATGTGGAAGGAATGACAGGATGGTATTTATACATGTGAAGGAAAATCAGTACAAAGAACAGAGAACTAGAAGATTAGAGTCTGCACTTTATTTATCTGAGAGAAGTGAGGAAGATATTGCTTGTCTCATTTAAAGCACGTACTGTTAGAGGTCCCTCAAATGTCTAGAATTATACCATGCCAGAGTGTTGAGAGGGAGGATTCCCAGGGTTTGCACAGCACTTGGCATGGGGGAAGGGATGCAGAAGCTCCTTGACACAAAATGAAACTACTTCAGTGACACCAGCGATTTCTGCAGGCGGTGACGCATGAGGCCAGGGTGCCCCAGATCAGGCTTCCAGCACTGGCAGCGGAGCTCATTTAAATCTCTGCTGGCTGAGTTGTTAGAAACAGGTCAAGCCATGTAGCAGGACCAGTTTGAGTTTCACATTTGGAGAGGGATTTTTTACAAGACTATGTAGGAATAGAACAAGGGGTAATGGTTTTAAACTGAAAGAAGGTAGATTTAGATTAGACATTAGCAATCAGTTCTTCCCTGTGAGGGTGGTGAGACCCTGGCACAGGTTGCTCAGAGAAGCTGTGGCTGCCCCATCCCTGGCAGTGTTCAAGGCCAGGTTGGACAGGGCTTGGAGCAACCTGGTCTAGTGGAAGGTGTCCCTGCCCGTGGCAGGGGGTTGGAACTGGATGAGCTTTAAGGTCCCTTTCAACCCTAATCATCATATGATTCTATGAATCAGAGAAGCATGCCAGGACTGCAGTGCATGAGAACAACCCAGCAACAGGAAGAGAACTGGGAGAAGCATGGTCCAGGGATGGGCAGCAAAGCAGGTGTTGTAGTACTTGGGAAGGGGCTGGTGCCGCCAAGGGCACAGGGCTGGTTTCAGATGGTACCTGCACCCCTGTGACTACTTCGGAGGTCAGCCTGAAATGTTGACACTTTCTTGGCCCTCATGACAAGCCTTAAAGTTGCAAGAGGAATTATTTCGTTGCAATCACATTCCTGCTGGGGAAGTCTTGGGAAATCCATCTATTTGTTAGGCTTCTTTTTAATGGGGGTTTTGCCTCATTGATGAATATGTTAAAATGAACAAAACAGAACTTGGGTAAGGGTTTCTTGGAGAAGGGTGGCCTGCTTTTGTTGTAGTGGCCATTTGGGGCTGGCTAGATTGGTTCCATGTGTTCAGCAGGATGCATCCTGCCACAGCAGCTGAAAAAGGAGCTGGCTCCAGAAAGGGACCACAAGAAATACTGTTAGCGATTTGGACCCATACTGTTCAGCATCAGTGCCACACAGTGTAATATGAAGGATAAAGGTTCAGAACATAAAACCCAAAAAGCTAGATAGGAAGCTCATCACTTTGGGTGGTTTCTCTCTGGTTTTGAACATTTCTTTGCCTATAGATCCAGAAGGCCATGGTGGGGGAAGGTCATCCTCCCACTCTGCAGCTCGACTGTTGCCTGCCTACAGAAACTAGCACAGAGCTGCCAGAGGCATAAGTACATGCAAATGCAGGAAGGGCTGATGGCAGGCAAAGCGACCCCTTTCCTAAAACCTCGCCCATAAAGAGCCATGAGGAAAGCTTCAAGAAGGACAAGCAAACAGTTATTATTCCAGCTGGTACACCTACAAACATTGTTTCCTCCTTTTCCAGCTCTTCCTTTTGGATCCTTGCACTGGCTCCATCCTTCTGGCTGAGCTTTGTTGTCTTTGAAACTGTTGTTGGTGCAGCTTTCCAGCTGCTTTCAGAGTTGATAATTTTCTTAAATAGTCAAAAGATGCAAATCTGCTGTGAAGTTCCAGCTAAGTGGAGTGATCAGAAGGGGCTCAGATCAGAAGTGTTATGATGTCCCTGGCCCTGAACACAGAGGACAGCCAGGGCCCACATCACCTTTTTTGACACTTAAAGACACAGTATTTCTGGAGATGCTTTGCCCTCCTGTGAATGGGGTAGGGTCCCACTAGAGCTGATCCTCCCCCAAAACTGCCCCCTTGACTTCAGTGGGGGTTAGACCCAACTCTTCCTGGAGAAATGGTTCAGTTTAATAGAGTAAGTAGCAGTCATGTTAATGTGCTGTTCTCATCCTGCAGCCCAGCTGCTTGTCACCCAGGAGGTTAAGCAGCACAGCCGAAAGCAAGGGGCTGTTTGACCTTCCCTGCAGCAGGAGCCACTGCTGAGTGACACACAGTTCACCTTCAGGGCTGGAGTATGAACTGGCAGCCCTGCCAGCCTGGGTAGCAAGATACCATGTTTAGGCATTAAATGAGGGCACTTGCATACCAGGACAGGCCGCTATTTTAGTGGGTATATGAAGTTGCTCCCTGCTCTCCACCCCTGTGGGACAACAGAGCTGCTGCGAGTGCAGGATATCCTCTGCCTGGTGGATAAAGGTATTAAAAATGGACTGTGTTCTGTCAGTAATACTTAGTTCATCCAGCTGAATAACTGTAAAAGTACCAGCCCAGGTTAAGATACGCTGATACAGGTTGTAAATGCAAGCAGTGCGCTCAGGGCTCAGCCCCCGGGGTGCAGTGCAGGGTGTGCTCATCTCTCTTCAGCAGTGTGGGTGTAAAGCTCTTCTCCTCTGACTCAAATCAAAGCCAGTCACAGCGATTCTGTGGAGACCATCCAGGATGTAACTCAGCCGTGCTAAGTACCATAAAATTGTGATATTATTCTTCATTGTTCATAGCTTGGAAGCCTGTAGAGGCCTAGCTTGGAGCAGTCCATTTTATTAAGCTCCATCCAAACACAGTGAGATAGTTGTTCTTCAGAAGAATTCGTATTCTCAAAGTGCAAGCCACCCCGTTTGTGTTCTTGTATCCATGCAACCTCGTCGCTCCTACAACATTACACATTTGTCCTGTGAGATTCCCTCCCTTACAATAAAAACTCATGAGAATGATACACACATACTCAGCTCTGCACTCACCAGAGGCTGCAGGATCCAGCAGTACCTAAAGGACACAGGAGATGTGAAGGCTGCTGTAGTGGAATTGCACATTTATATTGAAGTGCAGATGTTTGTAATGGCTGTCAAGTTTCCTAATTGAATTTCTGAGCTTTTTCATCACAGAAATCCAGTTAATATAGGCAAAGGAGAAGAGCACAGAGAAGGATTGGTCGGCCTTTTTTTCCTTGCTTTTGTTTTATATTAACTCCAGTGTAGGGTGGTACATATTTTCTTTCTGTACATTTTTCTTTCCATTTTCTTACATCTAGGAATTCAGCAGCCTGATCTTCACATGGTCTTAGTGTTGCGCGTCATTCAAAGGACAGTGCATAAAGTCCCCACACCAGTGTAAGTATCTATCCAGAGCGCTTCATGGAGCTCACACTACTGAAGTCATAGAATCACAGAATCACAGAGTGGTTTGAGATAGAATGGACCTTAAAGCTCATCCAGTTCCAACCCCCTGCCATGGGCAGGGACACCTTCCACTAGAGCAGGTTGCTCCAAGCCCTGTCCAACCTGGCCTTGAACACTGCCAGGGATGGGGCAGCCACAGCTTCTCTGGGCAACCTGTGCCAGGGTCTCAGCGCCCTGATAGTGAAGAATTTCTTACTAATGTCTAATCTAAATCCATCCTCTACCAGTCTAAAAACATTCCTCAAGGTTAAGTTAAAATCCCCCAAAGCTAATCCTCTCTGAATGCTTCCATCCTTTTGAGGCATGCCGTTACACAGACGCACTGATGGTGGTGGCCAGACCAGAGCAGGCAATCCATGTTGTGGCATCTGTCCCCTAGCAGAAGTTCCCAGGGAATTCAGTGCTTTCCAGCTTCTTAATACATTTGACTTACGCATTTTCTTACTAAAAGCTGATAAAGGTCCTCTATGACCACAAGGCACACCAGTAATCAGAAATGCAGAGAGAACGTAATGAAGCTACGCAGTGAACCTACCATGTGACTGCGGCCAAGTTGAAGATGAGAAGCTGGGAGCAACTGTTTCCAAAGCCCTCTTCTCTTGGCCACCCACCACCTATGGGTAATTTTTGCATTGTTCTATTATGTTCCAGGTCCAACAGACCTCCTGAAAGCACCCAATGGTCACATAATCTGTCTGTATCACATGTAGATGTCTTAGCTTGGTCTTTCACCTGCTTGCCACCATCTCATGGTCACTAAAAGCATGTTTTTGCTGCTGGGCTGGAAACTGCACGCATCCCCGCATTTACACCAGAAGTGAACTTCTTGGATCTTGTAAAAGGTGCAGTGCAGAACCATCCTCTCCATCCTATTGAATGTAACTTTTTTTTGCCTTTAAGCAGTGATTTGTGGTGCTGCACCCATCAGTCCGGATACAGAACTCCTTCTTTCTTGGAAACTAGTGTGAAATACAGCGTTAAACCAGAGCCCAGGCAATGGCCCTTTAAGCATTGTCTGTTTAACTGTAGCACGATCTCTCCTGCACTCGAGTGCTTTCCATAAACAGCAAGTCATCCAGGAAGGGGAGGCAGAGGATGATAAATAATCCTGTTATTCATGCGGCTGCGTTCTTTCATGAAACTGGGAAAAGGCAAAATAAAGTGGCGACTGCGAGACTGAGAATGAAATGCAAGGCAGTGGGTTGTGTTGCTGCAGTTATTTTGGGCTAGAAGAAAATCTGAGGTGAGCAGAAAAGGTTGAAAATGCCAAGAAGAAAGCCAAAAGGGCATAAAAGAGCAGCTTCCTCTTCATCCATGCTTTGTGTCGGGTAACTTCTAGGGCTGGCTGTAGCTCTGGCTGCCCATCGCCTGCTACTGTGTTGTAGCTCCCTGTGCTGGAGTCTTCCTCCTGTGCATATACCTTGTGGAGAGGTGGGAAGTGGGAGATGCCGGAGCTCCAGTAAGGACAGCTGGGCAAGGAGAGAGGCAAAAGTGGGCAAACCCTGGGAAAGAAATTCCACAGAGCAGTGGGGAAGCAGAGAAGAAACCTGTTTGCTGAGCATCCTAGCAAATGAGCTCTAATTAGTTTCCCTGGGACGTCTATGGTGTTCCTTCCATCACGCTTTGTCCCTGTGCCAGAGGTGCCTCCCCAGCTTGTGACAGAGGAATCAGTGCTCACACTGCAGGCACTCCAGCTCTCCATCTGCCCTCTCCATGCATCCCCCAGGGCTGGAGCTGGGACAGCTGAGGCCCAGGCATCCGTCCCATTCAGAATACTCTGCTTATGGGCAGCCTCCTGTAGAGAGCCTGGACAGACAGCTGTGGGTGACAGCTTAACCCACTGCAGCTGTCTGCTCTCTGCATGCGACTCAAAGCCCTCCATCCCTGGGATGCTGCTGGCAGCAGCCTGGGCCTGGTACCAGCCCAGTCTTCGGTTTGTAAGAGAATCTTACGCTTGGAGGGTGCATCAGCTCCTCTAAGATTCCAATAAGGACACACATCCATTTCAGTGGTGTGGCATCAGGGATGAGGATAAGGCAGCCACTTTATTATAATCTTCCAAAAGTGCCTTTTCCCCATGTGACTTCATACAATTCCTTCAGGCTTATGGAAGCTTAAGCCATTGTAAACCAGGTAGCCTTGGAACCTAGGTATTGTAGAGAGAAAATTCCTCTCCATGTCCTAGATATTTCAGATGGGGAAAGAAAAAAAAAACCAAAAGGAAAGAAAAAGAAGAACATTTAAGAAGTAAGCTTCTGTGCTGGTGTAAATGGGACCAGCTCCATCTAACTTCAGTCCAGTGTCTCTGTTACACCGTTGTTGTGTGACGCTCCCGTTAGGGCAAATGGGAATTACACATGTTGTGATGAGAAAGCAACAGATACCTTAGTAAATACTGCACAATCACATGAGCCACATGTATCTTTCCTGAGACACGGTGCCAAACTAGCAGGTGGTTTTTACATCAGGCCTTATATTAACACACTCCTGCGTATGTCTGGCTGCATCTGCTGCCTTAATGATCCTTCGGTGCATAATGGCTGGGTTAGTTTGTGAAGTTAAATACCGTGGGCAACAGCCCAGCCACAGTGCATACAAACGTGAAACTGCTTCTGTTTGTATCACAGGGTTTATAACTGCTGGTCCTTTGCTATGACTTTTTCCTTGATTCTTCCTCTCACTGTGTTTTTCCCTTGTTCCTGCTCATCCTTTTCCCAGTTTGTGGTTTCCAGATCACCTCCATCTCTTTATTTTCTCCATCTTTTGCCATAGCTTTCCAGTCTCATTTCAGTCTTGTGGATACCAGAGAAGGTGAAACTGCAGCCAGCCATCCCCAACTGGTCCAGCACTCCCTGACAGCCTCGGAGCAATGGGATGTTCCTCCAGCCGGTGCATGTCTGGAGTCTGATTGGGGATGCCACAACCCTGGATGCATTTAGTGGCTGCTGCGAAAGTGGAAAGGGCCAGATCAGGGACTGTTTGAGTGCCTGCTCCACTTCCACTCTGAATGCAGACAACAAACATAACTGGATCTATGTCCAAGTCCAAAGCCACTGGGGAAAATATGTATCCTTAGCAACAACCAGTGTAAAATTCTGCTGCTTTCACAGAAGTCAGTGGTAAAAGTCTTTGGGGATTGGTCTTCTATTGTAATTACCAATGACTTTAAAAATATTCTGTGGCAAGGCATGAGAGCCACTTGGAAGCAAGGAAAGGCTGAATCTGAAGCTAGCTAGCATAGACTTCTACCAAAATAACCCACCTGTTTTGTAGGGCTGATACCGAAGTTGGGTAGGAATTCCCGGGGGCATTAGAGGTGTGCATGTTCAGCTGCCACTGAAATGGGAATTGGGGCCATTACTTAATGAGAGGGATTTGAAAAATGCTCTTCTGTTCTCCCTTTGTTTAAAATTAAGATGCCAAATCCAGGCTAGCATGGTGTCCGTTTCCATTGCTCATGCTTTTAGTCTTGTAGTTGTTGTCATGGTCTTTCATGGAGGTCTCACCTTTGGTCCCAGGCTCTCTTGGCCTAAGGTTTAGTTTTATGCAGTACTTCCACGGCGTGTGCACATACACAAAGCACAACAGCTGGTGGATCTCTTATTCATGGCTTAATCACTTCCCTCCGGAGGTGTGCAGTGTGATGTGTGGTCTTACTCAGCTCTGGCTTTCTGAGGGATGGAGAGGCAGGGTCAAACACAGCCCAGATTCAACCAGCACTTAAAAGCGTGACTAAGCCAGAGCATGGAGCCTTCTCTTGACATCATTAGGATGGACCTGCTTCTTTTCCTGGCGTTAAACAAGCACTTAGCCTTCTGGAGTCTGCTGTACCACACCCTTCCCATTTCATGCTCATCTCAACATCACATTGCTAGCTGCCCACTGGGTTTCCACACATCTCTGCTGATTTTCCCCAGGCCGTCTATCTGATCTCATAACCACATCTTCCTTGGTGGTTCACCATGTGCCCCTGGTCCCACCCTCTACAAGGGGTTTGCTCTATCACTTTCCCATCTATCTGGAATTTCCCCTGAAGGCCCTGAGCCACCTACTCCCATAATGTCATCAGGAACCTTTTGTTGGGAGGGACTTTCTGCACTGTGGCTTGCGTTTCTTTGCTTCGTGGTTGTGTAATCCAAATTGGCTGTCGATTTCATTTGAAGCGCCATTCCACCAGAGCAGGGCCTCAGCATTTGCAGCACTTGAGAAAGATAAAATAGCTATAGGGAGCCAGATGGCTCCAGAGACTGGGAATCAGGGATGGAGTCTGGAACTTCTACATCACTGCTTCAAAATGCAGCTCCTGATCCCCAGCGAACTCCGTGGTCTCAGGCCAATTTCTAGTGTACGTATGATCATGGCAGAAAAACTTCCCCCATAGAATCATAGAATAGTTAGGGCTGGAAAGGACCTTAAGATCATCCAGTTCCAACCCCCCTGCCATGGGCAGGGACACCTCCTGCTAAACCATATCACCCAAGGCCTCGTACAACCTGGCCTTGAACACCACCAGGGATGGAGCATTCACAACTTCCCTGGGCAACCCATTCTAGTGCCTCACCACCCTAACAGGAAAGAACTTCCTCCTTATATCCAATCTAAACTTCCTCTGTTTAAGTTTTAACCCATTACCCCTTGTCCTGTCACTACAGTCCCTAATGAAGAGTCCCTCCCCAGCATCCCTATAGCCCCCTTCAGATACTGGAAGGCTGCTAAAGCACCACCTACTTTGGCTGGGAGGCCGGCAGAGGTATGTGGTGGTCTCCTCACACCAGAGTGCAATGTCACCCTCTGCACAAGGGGACGTGGTCACCACAGCTCTGACAGTATTCATACATGGGCTGTGGCAAGGAATATTCTAATCTAGTGCTTCCCACCTGGCCGGCTTCCGCAGGAAAGACATTTCCTTCTCTCCCAAATTACCTTCCAAGCCATTTTTAGAATAGCATCATTGCTAAGCCTCTTGGAGACCGTAACCCTGCAGTCCCAGAGGTCTGACTTTGATCCCACATGTACCTAATGAAAGGCTCTTCAGAGGTGTGGGACACTTTGCCAAAGCATCAGTAGAAAGAGTAAGGAGAAGGTCAGAAGTCTGTGTCTGGAGTGTCCCTAGGATAAAAACAATGCGAGAACAAAATCTGACCATGCATATAGGAGCCAAAAGCCATACTAAAGCTACAATTTCTTGTGGCTTAGTCTTCCTTCCTGATGATGGTTGTTTTCTAACCTAGCTGTGCATCGATTAGGAAGAAGCAGGTGCCAGAGAAGAGATGACTGTGAAATGGCACTAAGGTCATTACGGAGCAGGAGAAAAGCAATCCAGCCTCCAGGTTTCATTTGCTATAGCCGTAATAACCTGATAGAGCATCAGACCCCTTACTGGTGAAGTCTTCAACTGTATATGAAGGCAATGGAGCAAATGAGTGTTTTTCCTTGCAAGGCTTCTTGGCCTGGATGTTGTCCCTCCTCAGACCGTGTTCGCTCAGCTGTTCTCTCCCGTGTTCCCCTTGCCCCTGCTGGAAAGCTGCCCAGAAACTCCCTTCCCAACACAAAGGCCAGGACCAAACCAGCCAACTCAGGCTGGTATTTAGGTCTCTGCCCTGCCTCGCCTCCCTGTGCAGGTCCATCTCACGCCTTCATCCTTGTTTTGCCTGCATACGCTCTCTTGGTGCCTCAGAGCTCTTGGCTGTTGGCTGCACTCATCCAGCCAGCGCTGCTGCTGCTCCCCATGCCCCCTGGCAGCCGGTGCCACGCTGCATGCCTGCAGCCCCACGCCGGCTCTGGGGATCCACTTCGTACCATCAGCAACTGTTTGGTTTATATCCGCGTATCGGGCTATGACCCTGAACTGCCTTCTCCCTTTAAATTCCTTCCACTTGGCTCTGCCCACACTGTCCACAAAGCCTCGCAAAGAAATGCAGCTTGGAAAAAAAAAAGAAGAGAGATCTCAGAAGAAGAAAAACCCTTTCACAACAAAATGTCCTTCTCTCTCCCAGCAGCTTTGCTTGGGTGCGGTTTTGCCAACACTCCCCCACAACCGGGACGCAGAGTCTGTTTGGCACTGCTCTCCCTGGCACTGCAGGCAACAGGGTCACCCCATGGCTGGGCACAGAGCACCCACAAACTGTGCCCATCCATAGTGCTCATCCCGAGTCACTGCACTGCTGCCAAAATGTGCTTTTATCACCCCAAGACCCGTGTCACCCTTCTGGCATCTGCTGTTACGCAGTGCTGCATCTTGTGCTGCACTCATGAGGGTAGAGTGGCCCAAGAGTCGTCTTCTCTGCAGTGAAGAGCTCATGTAAGCCCCTTGCATCTCGTTCACTCCCTTATACATATATATTATGTCCCCCTAAAGTGGCAGCTCCACACATGTGCTGGTGGGTGGATAGCTTTGCATTTGCCCTCATGATTTCATGGCAAAAACATTTGCAAGTTCAGCTCGTCGCTTGAGTTCCCTCTCTCTCATTCTCCCTTTCACAGCTACTCACTGAAGTCTAACAAAGGCACCTACGTTCATCCCCCAGCAGGCCAGATGCTCCCATGCTTTGGTTTCTCTTTGCATCCCCACAGTTACATCATTTCCTTGTCATGCCCCAAGATCTTCAAGACTTTCAGTAAGATCAGAATGAATTATGTGATACACATTGTTGTTATCAAGCCTCTTGCGTCTATTTTCATCAGCTATTTTGGGATGATTAATAATGTACAGTGAGGCTTGGCACAGCAATAGTTAACGGGATGAAGCTGATCTGACGCAGGAGCCTTCTGGACAGAAGCAGTTTTATAAAGTCTTATAAGTGCTATTCTTTTTCTTTAGGAAAGGAGTGGATTTCTTTTTTTGTTTTTGAAGTGTTGTGAGAACAAGAATGTTTCTTTTTTAGCCAATTCCACATACTTTTTGTTACAGGAGAAGATGTGGTCTGAGGGTTTTAGCAGAGGCTAAAACAGGGGAGAACTGGATCTATTTTGGTGGTGTATCAAGTGAATAGGAAATAATCGAAAATGCTGCATTAAAAAACGAGCTTAGCAGCAGCTCCAGGCAAACCCCGTTCTGCAGACAGCCTTCCCCTTACCTGCACAGCACCCAACAGACCGCGCTGCTGGGTGCAGACATGCAGATTTGATCCATTTCCACCCTTTGGCCAAAATGCATTCCTTCAATCATGCCCTCCCGGGAGCTGAGGTTTCGCATGTAATTGTTTTTCTGGTGGTAAAACGCAGCGTGTTGGCTCCCAGAGGCTGTTGCAAGGCTGTTTTCAGGAGCGTGTGTTGGATGGTGGACAGACGGGTCTTGCCTGGGGCTCTGCTGAGATGCTCTCACACATGTTGGTTAATGGTTAACGGTGGCAGCAGCCTTCTGCCTTGTAGGGACTGTTTGTCCTTTTCCCACCTGCTGCTTATGCTGAAACCAAGCTCAGATTCATCCAGCCCCATCCCAGAAAGCTGTTTCCATCACACCCTGATCGGTGGAATGGTGATGGTGTTTCTTCAGGACCCCAGGTGACAGACACATCCCCACCATGGTGTCCTGTCTCTTCAGACGCACACCCGGCTCTGCCAACAGCCTCGCCTATAGCGATGGGTGGGATGTGAAATGGGTTGAAAACCGGATACCAGATTTTTTTTAGGTTAATCTACTAATGCCAAAGGGTTGTATTTGGCAGCAACAGAAGGGGAGTTCTCATCAGCTTGTATTTCTGCTTTTCTTCCCTTTAAACATCTAATTTTGTACATCACTGTGTGGAATCCAAATAGAGATAATCCTCCCCCAGTTGCCAGCCTAGTCATGCACTATGGAAATCTGTGTGCTGCCTGTGGGAGCTGGAGGGATGTGGGTGCTGTGCTGGTCCAGAGACTATCCGGAGGGGTTTCAGAGGGTAACGGACAGCTTAAGGTCACAAAAAGGGCTGCTGAAGATGTGCAGAGATTTTAATGAGCACTCCTGAAAACAGTGACCTTTCGTATTTACATCTCACTCTGCACTCTGGTGCAGGGCACAGTTGGTAGCTGTTGGAAAATGAAACATTTTGATTGCTGCAGAGGAGAAACTCACAATTTCCCCTCAAAAACTTTCACACCAAATCAATAGTTTTCTGACAACCTATGCAGCCAGAATGACCTTTTGTACTGCAGAACAGTCTGCGATGAACGTTTTTTCTATCAGGGTTTTCTTCTAACATTATGAATCCTGATGGGGGATTAGCTAACACAGCTCATTATCAGTATATATAGCATCAGAGAGGAAGACCTGAAGCTATGCGAGATCTTGAAAACAACCATTCAATGCCAATGAGCGATTTGAGATGCTGCTAGAACCAAAAGCAGGAACTGGGGGCTAAAGTCAGTGCTGATGTTACACCCTGCTATGGGTGAAGTTGCCCCAGGGCTGAATTTGCCTCAAGAGAGTCAAGCCAGAGGGGGGTGAATTAACTTCTAAAAAGCTTGGAGTGAATGAATTATGAGAATTAATTGGTAGGGTCAGCAATGAAATCATGAGTCCCTGGCAGAGGAAACGGGATGCATTTCTAAAGGGCTAAGAATGGCCCCTTTGCTACATTTATGATAGATTTATGGGGCTAAGGTGATGAGAAGGAGGTCAGATAATAACCTTTCAAATCGCCAAGGCAGACCAAATATGCTTTGCCATCGGCCGGGTGCTTTTCAATGCATGTGTGTCATGTTTGGAAAACAAGGCCCCATCTGTCCCTGCTGAAACAGCAGCAACAAAATAACACTGCTCGTGAGGGACATGCCAAAACAGAGAAAGATAATTGAAACATTCAGCCTGGCAGCAAATGGGGATAAAGGCGATAAATCTTGAGAGCACGCTGCCTTATCTCGGGCAGGAGCTGCTGGCACTACTCTTTGGCCAGTGTTTCTCCCGCCTGGGGATGCTTTCTTTGGTTATCCGGAGTATTTGCCTTCAGCCAAGGCCACCAGCTTGGGATAGAAAAAGGGATGATGCTGTGTTGGAAAAGATACGTGTCCCTCCTGCTGCAGCTGTTTTCTCTCCTAAGCAGAGATGCTCTGCACCAGGAAATGGCTGCAGGTGAATGGGGTTTATGCACTAGCCCTGCAGGCACAGAGTCAGCAAAACACTGCAAAACAGGAGGCAGAGAGGGGTGGCTTCACTGGAGGAGGACACAGGACCCCTTACAGAGCTGCTCCAAGGCCATCTAGCATAGTGCTGGTGCTCACACAGAGGGTTCAGGGGGTTGGAAGCTGCTGCTCCATGCTAGCAGCTTCCTACACATTTCAAGAGCTTTTTCTGATGCCTGCACAAGCCACTGATCCCTAGTGATTCTGAAGTTATTTTAACATGAATCAACTCAGAGAAAGTGGTCAAGGAACCCCTATAGTTCAACTGCAAATTTAATATAAGACACGAACTTTCCTTGCAGATCTAAATGTAATTGAAACAGCAATAGAGGGAGGGGAAACCTGCAAACAGAAATAGTGTCCTCAAGTCTTCTGTTTACTACATGGTAACAAAGGTACGTGATGCTGCAAAGCTTGTGGCCTTGCCCTGCTCTCACACAAGTCCTGGAGAAGTTATGGAAGTCCGGTGGGAATCCCTGAGTTCTGAACAAGAGTATCCCTGCTTCCCACCTTTCCTGCCCTCATGACAGGCACAGAGAGGTGCTGCAAGGCAACTGGATGATAGCAATCACTTCATTGCTTCCCAGCATTGCACCCCATGGCTTTGGTCACCCAATTTTCTAGGCTCAGTGCCTGCTCTCCCATTGCAGTGTTAAGGTGTGTCTATGATGGATTTTACATCTGGCAGCAGCAAGGCTGAATACAGGGAGAAAAATATAGAGGAGAATGCCATTTCTTCCCCTGTTCCCCCCCCCCCATCTGCTCAAGAGCTTGATCCTGCAAGTGTTACTGAGGCAAAACTACAGTCAGTGGGGGAAAGATGTATACCAAGACAGCTCCAAGGTGGGCAGTAAGCATAGAGCAATCAGCTCCTGCCTGTGTTGTTTTATGCTCGTCAGGCAGCAGTCAGAGACTCTCCAGGGAGACCTGCTTTTAATAAGGGGCCAGCATAGCTCCTCACAGGGAGCACGTTGGTTTGAGGTCTCAAGGCATCACTGTAAGACCCCAGCTTGCTATGGAAATGTTGATCTGCTACGGATTACCTCTCTCCTGCAACTCGCAGCCCTTTCTTCCTCTGCTGTAGTCATTTTTCTGCCATTATAACTCAACACCAAAACAGCTTCACTACAGGCACTAATAGAGCACAGGCAGCAGCCTCCTCCCTCTACCTTCGGGTGGACAGCGTGTATCAGATGGCACCCGGATGGTTTCAGCATGAATCACTCACTGCCTCTCTAACCAACATCCCCATAACCTAAATCTATCAAAAAGAACATAAACCACATCAGAAGCCAGTTCTCAGATGCTCATTTGCTAAGACTTTGGAAATCTCTTATATTAAACAGATTGTCTCTTTATAGGAGTTTGAAGCTGCCCTAATTATACAAAGGGTGGAAAGGGACAATCTTCCATCTGGGAAGGCTGTTTAACTTTTTCTGGCTTCCTAAAAAGCCATTGTCTTGTAAACTGAGCATTCCTTCACTAGCCTGGTAGACACAACATTCCCCATGTCCCAACCAAACGCTGTGCAAGGCCGGCTTTGCTCTCTCAGAGCAGCAGTACCCAAGCTGGATGGCCTCGAGAGCCACAGGCACAGCCCTGCAGGGACCAGAGGATATTACAGGGAAGATTTTACTTCCATGTTATGATAATCCCTGGCATTTTTATTCTGAACCACTAGCTTTTATTTTTAGCTTCCGTCATCTGTCCACACTAACATACTCAGTTTCTGTTTGTGTACCTGCTCTGGAACATGCTATTATACAGTTGATGGTTCTTATGCTCACACTTTGTTGAAGGTAGATTTCTTCCAAAAGGGTTTACATTACTGAAGGTAGCAAGCCACAAAACCAAACCATTGTTGCAAGTGTAATTTGAAGTTAATCTTCATATAATCCACAGTAAATATTTATGTGCGATACAAAAGTGGCTGGATTTGTTTACAGTCTGAAATAGTTGGAGAGAGGATTCCATACAGATTAGTCAGATAATCTGCTGTAATCTGCTTAAAAAGCAACTAAAATGGGTTTTCCTTCACTGAATCATGTTAGCCCTGTGTGCACAGTGACTTCAGATACAGAATAAATTCAAGCACAAAAGGGCATTTACCTTGTGGGTGCTCAGGGCATTGCTCACATTGCAGGAGAGCCATAAATTTCCTCTTCTGCCTTAAAGAATGGGACAGCTGCAGCAACTGAGTTTAAGATGAGATGGGTGTCAGGCTCTTCTATCCCATTGCCTCGCTGCAGCGTTTGAACTGTATTGCCTGGGGCCAAACTGATCTTTGATGAAGCACCTGCAAGGTGTTTGCACAGAAGTCATCCTTTCTGAACTTACTCTTGATTTATTTTGCTCCTTACTAAGGATGATCTACATGAGGTGCTTCTACAGTAGCATGTTCCTGAGTCAATAAGGAAAGCATCCTGCTGGTCTTCTTGATGTTCCTAAATTCTGTGAGGAATGGTAAATTATCCTGTATTCTTTACTCCCAAATCAGCTTTGCTCACAAGGGAATTGCAGCTCAAGGTGGAAAAAAGACTTTAGATACTCACCATGCTTCACAGTGGACTCTGGCTGATCTGGGCTCTTATGGGACCTGTGTGTCTCCTCTTCACAGGGGCTGCAAGATTCAGTCTTGAACCTCTAGTAACCCAAGGAATTCAGAGCAAATCATGGGCAGCAGACTCAGAGCAAAGGGCTTGGCTGCCAGGTTCCTCTCACGCATGGCTAAGACAGTGTTAAGTCGCGATGAAATCACATTTTGTTCATAATTCACCAACATCCAGAGGTTGCAGAGGGACCCCTCCAAGCCTGTATCCCCAGTGTAGGGACACTCACACAGAGGTGGGCTCATAAAAGGGGGACACCGGCTGCAGGATGAGCGAGTCCCAAGCCCTCTGCACGCCGTCTCTCCAGGATGTAGGCACAAGCCAAGAGAGCAGCCCTGCTAGAAGAGAAGCAGGCTGAGGCAATCCGTCTGTGGGTATGAGCCCCCTTTACTTCCCATTCACCCACCACACCTGGGACCAGCCAGGTGGCTATCAGCAGAGCCCAGTGACGTGGAGGATGGGGTTGTCAATGTCTCCTGCTCCTCACAGGTTCCAAATCCTACCTCCTGCACACTCCATACCAGGCAGGCTGAGCAGCCTCTCCCTGTAACCTGCTCCTCTGCCTGGGTCAGAGCAGTAGCTGCAGCCCAGCTCTGCTCCTGCGGGTTGGGACCCAGAACCTCCCCAGGGAAACCTGGGGAAGGAAAAACACATCTTCCCTCACTCTGTAAACAGCAGCACCCGCAGGAGTGCAGGGGCCAGCCTAGGAAGGGATGTGGCCCATCACCTGTGCTCTGGCAAATGCATCAGCCTTCAGTGTCCGGGCATTCACCTTTTTTTCCCTACCACATATCTCCAGTGCCGGTAGATGATTGCAGTGTGGGTCCCTGTGAATAATACATTCATCCGCAGTCCTTCCCCCACCCCGTCCTCAGCAAGGCCTTCATTAGTTGAATACAGTGGCTCGGCTCCAGCACACACAGCTGCCGTCACTGCTGCAATTCTTTTGCCTTGAGAAAAAGCATATACAATTTAATATGCTCCTGGCACAACAGCTTTTCTGTAGCAGAGGAGGCGGGTTTGTTTATGGCTATTTTGATAGGGCAGCTTTCATCCGGACACAGGTTCTGCCGCATCTCCCCGCTCGCACAAGGCTGCCTTTGTTGGGCTGGTTCTCTTGTTCCTCGGGAACCTCTGGTCATTTCGGTACCTTCTCCTGCCCCCCTGCAAATCTAAGTTTCAAAAAGCCCTCCTTGGCTAATCCTGTATTTCTCTAAAAGCTGAATCCCAGGCTATGAGCCAGAAATGCAAGGCAATAGGAGAGGGTGTGATGCTTTACTGGATATGTGTCAAGGATATGAACCATCCTGCTATCGCATGGGAATTCAGCCCATGGCAGCATGTGCTGGATGCATCTGAGGGTCCATGTCAGTGGGAGCAGAGCTCATGATGTTGCCGGTGGCCATTAGTGGTGACTTACACTTGTCAGGCTTGGGAGCAGCTCTATTGCTTTCCCAGATACCTTCAGCCTCGCCAGGAGCAGCATGAATCGTGTGTGGGGGCATGATTCCCTCCTGACTGCAGGACCAAGACTGGGGCTCTTCCATCTCTGCAGGAGCCAGTGCTAAGAGATGCAGATCCCTCTCTGGCGGCAGTTTCTGCAGTCATCATTACACGAGTTAAACTGTGATCAGTGATACACCTCCCCGCTTCTGCAGCACATCCAGCTCCACAGGAGGGTGGGGTGAGGAGGAGATTCACCTCCGGGCTGGAAAGTCTCAATCAAATAACCCAGAGTCTGCAAATGCAGCCAACTGCTTCTATCTGGGAAACTGCTTGAGCTGCCTCTGGATGAGAAGGAGAAATAACCTCTTGTATTTTTCAGCTGCTAAGTCTGTTCCCTCTTGCTGCCGTAGTGGAAATAAATGGTGGGAGGGTTTAGCCAGCACTAATTCACGGCTGCGTTCGATCTGAAGTCGCTGCGACTTTGTGCTTGGCCCACAAATACAACAGAGAAAATGAAACCAGCTAGAAATACAGCTCATCATCCGATCATCGTAAACACATGGGAACGGAACAGAGTCGCTCTGTAGAGCACATAAATTCCACACATGTGGAGGAATGCAAAGCAGCTATTGTACCCCCTCTTTTGCAGATCCATTTCACTGTTTTCCCAGTTTATCTGGAAAATACATACTGCATGGTACTGTACGTCGTATTTCACTGCTATGCACCATGATGTCTTCTAATGGAACAATCGCCATGCTTGTAGTCTAACGGGAATACAAAAGTGCTTTCAAATAATAACAATACATTTTCTGTATAAAGAGGATAGGGAGTAGCCACTTCCCAGAAAGGCTTGATTTCCCTCGAGCCAGCAGTATGGACATCCAGAGCGCCAGTAACAGCAGCAGTGGTGAGAAAATCCCTACCTCATCATCAGTCTATACATCCTGTCTCCAACTGCCAGCTCCTGCAAAGAGCAGAAGCTGTTACAACCACCAAGGGTAAGGTGAATACACCCAGCGGGTCCTGGCAGTACAAGGCTCGAGCGAGGGGCACTTCTTTTGGCAAAGCAACACTTTCGGCCTTGAACTGAAGCTGGGAGTAGAGAGGAGCAGCATTCTCGCAGCCCAGCTACCAGAGACCTTGCAGCATCTGCCAATTCATTCAGCACTGCTGGCCCATGCAGGAAAATGGCATGCTGCTGTTCCATGTTTGGAGACAGTTTATACTGGAATAGGAGCAGTCTTCTTCGGTAAAATGATCATTTTTTTTCCTCCGTGAGAGCTCGTGACTGTTTTAAAGAGAACTCTGCACACTTAAAGTTGCCTCGGCACGCAAGGATGGGACATGTGTTGCAGCCTGCCTGGGCAGTGGAGGCTCTCTGCGATACGTCTGCAGAGAATGAGTTGAAAATCAGGATTAAAACACAGCTGGGAAAGGGCTGGAGCACTCAGAGGGGAAAAGTTACCAGGGCGCTTCTGAGATAGGAGGCAGAGTATGTGCCCAAGGAAACATTCGTGCTTGCCTTTCCTTTCCCAGGCAAAGTGCAGCCTCTTTTCTAAAAGCCAAATCCAGAACTTTAGACATCAGAAGAATCACTCTGGTATTGGAGCCTGATCAAGCACAGAAAACACCTTCAGCCTTCACAAAAATACCAGATGGCTGCACATGCCAGCTCCTTTGGCCAGGCTTTTCCAGAGAAAAGGCCAGCTTGTCGTGCAAGTGCTGCATCCCAGAGAAAACTCCGCCAAGCAGCAAAGAGAAACCCTTGGAGAAGGAGAAGCACTGAAGCTAATTCATTCCCATAACATCGGATTTTCAAGGCTACGCATACGCTCACATCCAAATACGTTCTCCAGAGGGAACTGGGACCTACAGAAGTGACTCTGGCTGTGGAAACATGAGTTTCTGAGCAGGTGTGTGCATTGGAAGAAGGCAAAAATGAGCTCCAGAATTGCCAAATCATTCGAAACAAATCAAAAAACCATGTCTGGGAATGTCAGAGTAGATAATTCAGTCTCTAAACGGTGAGCTGGTCTTCAAAATATCAAATGTGAGCTTTTAAGACGGTTAGTGATCATTGGGTCATAGTATCATAGAATAGTTTGTGTTGTAATGGACCTTCAAAGGTCATCTAGTCCAACCCCTGTGATGAGCATGGACATCAATGGTGCAACATAGAATCATAGAATAGTTAGTGTTGGGAAGGACCTTAAGGTCATTAACATCAGCTACTCGGTCTTCCTACTCTAACTCCCATTTACCTGCAATGGTTTTTGGAACAGTCTCTGGGGACTCTACTGCAGTTGCAGTCAGTTTGTGTTCATGTGGCACTGCCGTGAACAGCAGGCAATGCGATCTCTGGCTCTCTTTAAGGAGATTGTCATGGTTTTGGCTCTGCACAAGAAAATGTTCTCTCTCTCGGCAGCTACGCAGAAGTGTGTGCGAAGAACGAACATGATCTTTCATATACAGGTCAGTGAAAGGATTTATGTACTATTTAAGGCTTGAAACCGAATGTGATGTACACAGTTTCTGCAACCTTTACAACAGCAGAAATGTCACCCTTCGTGTGGTGACTGCTTCTGAAGACCACATACTGCAAGAAAAAACAACCAGCAGCCAAAGAACAAACTGTCACACACGGGGGTGACTTGGCTCTCTGCAACAGCTCCCGTTTTCCATCGACACCTGAACATGTAACACGGTGTCACACTGTGCTTGAGGATCAAGGATTCATATGACTCAACAGCTTTAGGCACCCACTGCCACAATGCAATGGGAATGCTTAGAAGAGCTGACAGTAACCTGATAACACACTAGAGCCTGGTCAGCCACATGGGCCTTGTAAAAATCCTGGAGGTACAATTAGTTTCTATTAAAAAAAAGTCTTTTCTTTTGTCCTGGGACTCCTGAAATGGCTGTGACACGAAACCTACCGAAAAAAGAACGACAATGAGGAGTGGTGAGATGCTCTTTCCTAGGGAGCGTGGGCTGGTAACGTCCTTCTGGAAGAACCTCAGACAGAGTGGTCACTTGATTACTACATAATGTGAGTAATTCTCTGGGAAGACGAGTCCTTCCCTCCTGAATCATAGCAAAGGGGGGAAAAATAACACACTCCAAAAATGGAAAGCTGGACAGCCCTTGGATGCCAGGAGCCGCCCAGGATTCCTGTGTGGGGGCTACCACAGAGAATCATCGAATCACAGAATGGTGAGAGTTGGAAGGCACCTTAAAGCTCATCCAGTTCCAGCCCCTGCCATAGGTAGGGACATCTTCCACTAGAGCAGGTTACTCCAAGCCCTGTCCAACCTGGCCTTGAGCACTGCCAGGGATGGGGCAGCCACAACTTCTCTGGGCACCCTGTGCCAGCGTCTTAGCACCCTCACAGTGAAGAATTTCTTCCGAAGAATTTAAATCTTCCTTCTGTCAATTTAAAGCCATTCCCACTTGTCCTGTCACTACATCCCCTTGTAAAAAGCCCCTCTCCAGATTAGTTGTCAGCCCCTTCAGGCACTGGAAGCTGCTCTAAGGTCTCCCTGGAGCCTTCTCTTCTCCAGGCTGAACAAGCTGAAGAAGCTGCATGGAGTCCAGCAGCCCTGAACGTGGACTTTGACACGGGGGGAAAAGGAGCAGTATTTGTATTTGTTCTTCCTGCTAGCTCTACAACAGTCTCAGCAGCAGCCCTGGGGGCTTCGAAGCTCTACGCAGGAGTCCTACAACCAGCTCACATACTTCATGTTCCACATGTGCTTCAACACCTGCCTAAACTGGCATCCAAACAACAACATGAAGGTCCAGGAGACACCCTGAATCCCTGTTTCTTTATAAAGACATATATGGTTACATTTAAACAGAAGATTATTAATCCTCCGGAAAACCAGTTTGGTTTCCATTACTATGTATTGCATAGGGACTCTTGGTCTATTTTTTGTCCCTTTGCATCTGATTATTTTCAGTAGAGTTCAAACTTTTTATGATATGCAGATTTTAACTAGAACATCTATTCATACAGACCTTATTATTCATAAACGCACAACGGCCGCACATAATGTAGAAGAATTTTATTCATACCATAATCCTGTCCCATCATCCACTGCAAATATTACAATTATCTTTAAAATGTCATTGAATATCATTTTGTTCCACTTACAGCATAGGAACCCTGGTGTTAAATGGTTACACTCCTCTTGAAATTACTTATAACAGAACCATAATTCAAACGTTATTTTCCATGAGCTGTAAAGGTTTAAAGCAAAGGATCTGGTGTGTGTGTGTGTGTGCTTGAGTAACTTCTAAACAGCGAGGCTAATACTTGGTGTTTTAACAAGAAATGTATCTTGCATGTTATGCAAAACACTCACCATTTTTTACCAATACAACAGAAATGCAATAGGTAAAAGAACATCCATGAGTGACTGGTAGCCTTTAAAAAATACTTCTTTTAAAAATTGCACAAGAGAATACAAAAACAGTGAAGCAAATCAAAAGTTTTGCAAACACAAACATTTATCTCTCTATATATAGAATGGGGGTCTGCCTACAGAAATGTACGTGATAAAAATTGCAAGGCTGAAAAATGTGAATGGTCATATCTGGTAACAAGTGCAAGAAGCACAACAGAATCATAATAAATAGTAGCAACGAATATACACTGACAGGCCCTCTGAAAATATGCTGAAATAAATTAAGCACCTTGAAGTGATGAGAGGCGTGTGAAGCCGAGAAGCAGTTTGGTCTGTAACGACCTCTGTGGTTACAGCTACTGGAGCATTGGGCCCTCTGAGTGGGACTCGGTAGGAAAGTCCCAAGTTAGTTTTTGTTAATTCTAAAGAAGAAAGCACATTGCATGTCAGTAGTTTTAGCCATGGTCTTCACTAACACCTCTAGTTCTAAAAGGGAGACTGCTGCCTTATTTCATTGCATAACCTTTGGCATGTACAAGACACATAAAGTTTGTATTTACTCAAATGTTACCCTAAAGAAGAAACAAGAGTTTTGCCACAACTGAGATGCAGGCAGTGCTATTTAGAGTAGCTGAGATGCAGAGCTTTGCTGCTGTTACCAAAGACAACTTTTCCTTCAAGGGAATAGCTTCACAAAGAATCATCTAGATGCTGTCACCTTTGAGGGCTGCACAGCGCAGGAAGGTCTGGATCTGCAAAAGGCTCCATCCAAGAGGAGACCTATGCCTAGGCATGGCAGCAGCAACCACTAGCAAGGCTGCCCACGCCTGCAGGGACCTGGGCTCTAGGAGCTTCTTGCAAGATCCTGGTGCTTTTGGTTTTGCAATGTCTTTTGGAGGAGACGCAGCAATTCTGAAGCATGTAGTTGGCTTTCAGAAAATCCTTAAAAGTCCTCTAAAATTCAGTCATATACTAATGAAAAGCATTTAAATTTAATTAAGTGGACCTTGTTAAAAACAAACTGTTGTTGTTGCCTCTGAGGTGCACCTGGCACCATCTCTTCAGCATTACATACAATATTCAGAGAAGTGGTTGAGGATACTGCTTCAGATAAATACGTTTTGAAGCCCACTTAATTCAGCAAGGATGTTCCTGCTGGACTTTTAAGGGAGCTAATGCAAACCCTCATTTGAAAAGATCTGAGGGCAAATAACTTGGGTCCTAAAGGCTTCAGCTGAATTCTTAGAAACCATTGTCCCCTGACCTCTTCACCCGGAAGACTGGAGCAGGCTGTTTGGTTTAGCATATCCTACAAAGCAGACTGAAAGGGCTTGTAACATGGAGGAATATGGCCCCTGTATCTAAGCCACAAACAAAATTTCTCAAAAGCTCTCTTTTTTCCCTGGCTTGCTGGAATGATCAAAACCTTCCTCCAACCTTCCCTCTTAAACTATGCCACTGCCACTCACCCTATGGGATTTTAGAAACCTCCAGTCCAGAACCAGTGAAAAGTCTTTTAAAAGTGACAGGCAGAGGGACATCTCTTGATGAAAGAAGCTTGACAAAAGGTGAATAAGAACCAACTTTAAAGATAATGAAGGAAATAGAAATTCATACGTATTTTAAATAGTTAAAAACACAGTTTCAAGCTACATGATACAACAACAGGTAAAAATCTTGCCTGCAAGCCAAGAGCCTAATCTTCCAAAGCTAGTCTTATCCAAACAGTTGTCTTCCTACTTACATGATACATGAGATTTGAACTGACATCCACTACGTGACATGAACAGAAAAAATACGTGTAAAATGCACACTTTTAATCTTTTTCCTCATAAAGCTATGGAGCTGCACAGAGCAAACTGCAGTGCACAAGGTCACACAGAGGCAGCTTTCCAGAAGGAATCATTTAGACGGTGAGAGAAATGAAACTGTTGTATCTCTGAATGTTTCTCTTGAGGATTTCGGAGCAAGGACCGAGCACTCGTTCGAAGCGGGGCCGGTCCAGCTTTACACACTTCAGGGGTCCACGTGCCACCACCGTAGCAGCCCGGGGCCGATTGAGCAGTAACGCTATCTCACCTGGAAACAGGGATAAATACACTGTCACATGCTCTGTGACTCTTTTGGTGGGTGCATATTCAGTTGCTTTATTTGTAGAACATCTCCCTGTATGTATCTAATGATAGACACTCTACATAATTCTGTTGACAGTACAAGTGCATCACACATGCATAATGCATGCATGTAAAATGCCTCTGAAAACAAACGCTTTCAGACTGCTTTGCTGGTTCTGGATCTGCCTCCTGTCAGCTGCACTGGTGTAAACCAAGGAAGAGTTTCAGCTCCGCTGCTATCTCTCAGTATAGCTGAGAGCAGTGGCTGACCTACACATAACCCCTCTCGTGTGAAAGAGTAGAACATTAATTAGGACAATGACTACTTGATGTAACTCCACGTGCCTGTCTTTCTGAACCATACGTGAGCTGAATTTTCTTACCAAAATAATCTGATGGACCAAGTCTTCCCACTTCCACATACTCCTCGTTGTCAGACCTGCGCTGCAGAACAGAAGCTGTGCCCTGGGGAGAGAAGTGCAGGGTCAGTTGCTATGCTTTAAAAAGCATTGAGTCCTGAGGATTTCCTTTTGCATGTCACACTCATAGAATCATAGTATAGTTAGGGTAGGAAAGGACCTTAAAGTTCACCCAGTTCCAAACTCCCTGCCAAGGGCAGGGTCTCCTCACCCTAGACCATGTCACCCAAGGCTCTGTTCAACCTGGCCTTGAACACTGCCAGGGATGGAGCATTCAACACTTCTCTGGGCAACCTGTTCCAGTGCCTCACCACCCTCACAGTAAAGAACTTCTTCCTTATATCTAACCTGAACTTCCCCTGTTGAAGTGTGAACCCATTACTCCTTGTCCTATCACTACAATCTCTGATGAAGAGTCCCTCTCCAGCATCCTTGTAGGCACCCTTCAGATACTGGAAGGCTGCTATGATGTCTCCACGCAGCCTTCTCTTCTCTAGGCTGAACTCCATTAATTCTGCTATGGGAGATGACAATTTCAGTTAGTTCCTTGTAAATCAATGAAAGCAATTAAAGCATAAAAAAAAAAAAATAATAATCTGTCAGTACTGCAAATGATCTCTCTCTTACAAACTCTTTGGATGCAGACAAATTCAGCTCACTCAGAAGAGGAACAGGTCAGACCTCAGTAACTCCTGTTTAATTAATGCCCACCATGCTGTGCAAATATATGCTTGAATACACTTGAAAAATATGTTCTGGGTGGACACAGCACCTTACGAGAGGCACAGAAAAGATTTACATCAAAAGGAATAAAAAAGGCAATTTTCCCAGTCACAACCTTGGGACATGATTTTGTAAGACAGCAACTAGAGTTTATTCCTCACTGGATCATTAATGGATATGCTGCTGAAATGACTGGCAAAGGGAGTTTTTAATGCTTGTTGCAACAAAAGGTGGTTATTTTTTTAGTGGCTTTGCCCACTTGTGGCCTGTAGTGATATGGACACCTGCGAGTCAGTCGCTGGAGAGATGGAATGTGTCTTGTCTCCACTACCCTTAATAACTGCTGTACTTGACACATGCTAATACATGTCAAAACTCAGTTACAGTCTATTTAAACCTTCAAAGAAGTTTTACATGCAGAAGTATTCTAACCTGGAGGAAATCTTAAATTATTGTGGCATAAAGCTTTTGTAGAGGAATAGAGAAGTTATCTGCTTCTCTGGAAAAAAATCATTTATCTTCTGAGTCCAAAAGCATAAGGAAAGGCAAAACATTAATATATTTTAATGAAATTAAAAATATTTTTAAAAGCCATGGTCTTTAAATAGACTGGACATCCATTTTTTGACAGTGCAGTTGGAGAGCACTGATGTTTTGATGGCTTTGAAGATTTTCAGTTTGGAAAGTAATACTTGAGGGCTGATCGTGCCCCAGCCAGGATAGGAAAGAAGAGAAGACACAGTAATGTGCTAGTAATGCTAGGAAGATTGAGTCCACTTATTGGAAAACATCACAAACCTCCCTCCAGTGCAAAGTATCCACTGCAGATTCACTGGCTGCAAACATCCTGCAGCTTCCTTCCACCAAAAGAAACCTGTGCGCCTCTGGGTATGGGAGGGAGCCTGAGGAGACACTGAGCAGCCTGAAACACCTGGGCTTCAATGCAGTTAAAAGGCACTCAGTGCTCTGCAGAACCAGCCCTTCACCTTTGCACTGTGTTTAAATACACCCTATAGTATCCCAAATATCGTCTCTGAATTGCAAATCTGAACAACAATGTAAGAGTGCTTAAGGTCTAGCTTTTGCTCTTCTAGGACCTGGAAGCCCAGGAATAACCAAAAGCGGTAGAATATCCACTATTATGTAGCAAATGTTCATAATTTGCTTTCTTCTAAACAAGCACAACTAAACTACTGTAATACCATTGTATTGCATCATGTCCTATTTCATAACAAGGTTATTTTTAAGCCCATATACTTTACAAATAGCTGAGCTACTCTCTAGATTAATTTATGTGCTATAGAAATGAAAAGGCAAATCTTATTTCTCCTGTCAAGCTTCCAGCAAGAATTCCTTATCCTTGATACAACTAAATTGTCCCGCCAAAGCTGCTGTTTTCCAAGATCTTCCAGTAAATCTGCAAAGGCATGAAGATACAAAGACAGTGTAATGAGGTTTCTTATTCACACTTACTGCAAGCTTTCAGAACAAACACACATTCATATGCAGCATTCTCAAAAATACCCCATAAAGGGAATAATGCACATATCAACCTTGCTCTTGCCAAATGTCCGATCAGGTGCAGCTCCCTACCTTGCTACTGTTGGATGGATTCAGCTTCAGAATCACTTCCAGCCCCTGTCCTCCTCTCTGTCTCATCTGGAGCCTGGCAAAAACCTAACCCCTTGACCCAAATAGCTGTTTGCAATCCATGTCTCCCGTCTCTTTCTCAAAACTATTTTTTTAAGAGTTTATTACAGATGGTTTATTACATAAAACAAAAAAAGAATATCCCCAAAGTAATCATATTGACTGCCCAGGTCAAACGAAGAAAGGACTCAATTCCCCACCGCCCACCTTGAGCACATTGCCATGAAGTTAATCACAGTATCAAGGAATATTGCTTTCATCTCCCCACGTGTCAGCTTTTATTGTGGCTAATATTTCTTTGACAGGATCCATTTGATATAGGACTCTAATAAGTCAGTCTTCCGAAGCAATTTCTTCTACTGTTCTTCTACAGTCGGCCTTTTTAATCCAAGAAACACCATGATATCTGTTGGAGGACAGATGTGTCTGGCCTCCACAATAAACACTGGGCTTGGCAGGATAAAGCAATGCATATTCCAGATACATATTTTTCCATTCTTGTTTTAACAGTCACATAGGTTTCTCCCATTGCCCAGTGAGAACAGGTCTATCACAGAGCAAAAGAAGTTTCCTGAAAGCCTGACAGTGAGCACCCAGATGTAAGATCTGATTACACTGCCTGGCCTCATGTTGCACCAGCCATCAGCTCCACAAGTGCATCCTGAGCATTGTCAGAGTGACCTTCACGGGAAGACTGCTCACACCATGAAACAAAGAAGATATATTTATAATTATCTATCTGTATCACCTTCACTTTCTGTGTGTTATCTCTGGAATCAACACTATTCTAATTGTATTAGAGGAAGAGACCAATTGCAGACAACCAGTGTAACCAGGGAAAAAATAATACAGAACAATCCTTTATTATCTATATACCTAATGAAGTTGTCATACTGAATAAACTCAGTGCTGGCTCCTATCCTGACTCCCATCACAGGTTTCATGGTTGTATTTCATTTTACTTTACTTGTCAAATCTTTTCAACACAGTTTTTGAGCTTTTTATCCTTCTTGTGCTTTCACAAAACTTAGCTCTTCTAAATGATAGGACTGAACAAATCTCCTGAGCTCTGTCCCAGGAGGTACGGGCATTATCTGGCAAGGATTCAAGGGGTTTATCACTCTCACTCCCAAAAGCGTTTGGTCTCAGTGGGAAAGATTTCCCCTTAAATGGCACACAAAACTTGGCAAGATCATTCTCTCTGAAATAAATTGCAGGATCCTAGGTTTGCAGGATCAGGCTATTTAGTGCTGCTCAATTTAAAATGCTGTCTTGTACACTGATGGCCGTTTCAGGCTCCTACACCAGCAAGCAAAGCCTACAGAGCACAGGCTCAAAGACTGTTGAGAAGTTTGACACCACCATTCAATAAATCAGCACTTTGTGATAATATTAAACTGAAAGCAGACAGGCATGTCTTTTGCTAGCAGACACTTGGGACTGAAATTATGATCTTTGGTGGATCCAGGAATATTCCCTTTCAGTCACTGAGGAGCGCCTGTATTCCCAGGAACTGATATCATTAACCTTCTCTCCTCTTCTCCAAGTAAACACAGGCATCTTATTGCAAAAACAACAAGAGCAGCAGTTCCAAAAGCAATGTGCCATCAGCACCTCTGCCATCCTCACCCCACGCACCTGCTCACTCCCTCGATATCACTGCTCTTTTGGCCGTGCTAAGTATTTACTTGACTCTTTCAAATGCATTAGTAGTTTGTTTTGTAAAAATTTATGGCTCAGGTACAGCACGATAATTTAAGATATACAAAATAAATTAAAGTTTATAATCCATGAGCTCCCATCCTCTCCAAAGTAATGAGTTTCACTTTTAAGCTATCAGACCATCCAAATGAGTGACACATCCTACAGCATAAAGACAGTGACCCATCTGGATCAACACTGAAATTCCCATGCCCTACCCTGCATGTACTTATACGCACTAGCTGCTTCAGGAGCCCTATTTTCATATCTAAGTAGGAATTCTATAGCCAGCAGTTGGCCTAAGTAGCCTGGCTACAAAAGGCAAATGTTTTTGATGCTAAAAACTGAAATCCTCTATTTTTAACTCTATTCCAGCTCAGTGGATCAGACAAGATCATGCAGTGGACACCTCTGGGTGGGACAGACTGTGCAGTGTGGTCCTTCACCAAAGGCAGGGGGTGGGAATGGAAATTCAGCACTGTTCAGAAACTTTCTGGTTTAAAAGTCAGTCTTGTTGATGTTTTGGTTTTGCTGCTCTAACCTCCCATTTTAGCAATCAATAAAAAATACAGTAACGCTCCATCTGTAATAAAGTACAAATTTATCATTACTGAAATTGAAGACTATTTTTTCTACGGTGAGTGTATGCAACGTCCATGTCTATGTCCTTTTGATACACTAAGTATACAGAATAAATTTCTACTTTTTAAAGAAAAGAATTTTCATTTTCCTAAACAGGAAGTTACTATTTCTATTTCCATTTTTATTTCATATTTTTACTTACTCTTTTTTTAAAGAAAAGCACAGAAGACGGTGTTTTTTTCCCATGCCCTCAAAATGTTACACTTATCCTAGTTTTGAGCTTAGAAAGTTTTCCTAACCTATTTTATTTTTCTCTTCTCCATCCACTAGAAAAGAGCAGTGCAGTCTATAGAATTAGAGATGGAAAAGGTCAGGCCGATCCATCTGCTATTGCTATTAACTCTGTCAATTGCTATTATGAACATACCTTTGCTCTTTCTCACTTTGTTAATCTGCACACTCTATAATTCACACATTCAAAAGATAAGTTTCCCCTCACTCCGAAGTCACACAAACCCTCATTATATGTCCCTATTAAATCTTTGCAAAAGTTACTACAAAAGATGAACTAAGAGGCTGTGAAGTGGTATAAAAGTCTCTTGTTCACACAGCGAAGCAGATGGGGCTGGATAGAAGCTACAGGAGATCTGAAATGAATTAAAGGATCTTTCACACAGTATGATGCTGGGAGTATTTTATTTAATTGCAGTCAAGATGAGGTTTGTGGAAGTAATATCTTTTGTTAAACCAACAAGCATAGCTATAAAAGGGAGAAGAGCCTTTTGGCACACATGCCTTTCTTCATGTTGCCTATTTCTCCAGATACAGCTAATAAAATATGCCACTTACCTATCTACAGACACTGTCTGGGCAATGTTCTTACACTACTGAAGTTGCAACCATAATAAGTTACACCTTATTTAATCACATTTACCTGCTTATTGGTTCATACATGCAACTAAATTATTCATAGAGCACCTCCAAATCATTACCTTAAGGAGAGTCAAAACCTACAGCTCCCAATGCTACTAAACTCCTAGAAACAGAGATTGCCTGGTGAATCTGCGAGACCTGCTAAGATCTGTCAGCTGATGTTTCACCTTCCACCTTGAAAAAATAATCATTTAAATCAGTTTGGTTGCCTGATGTGACACCTCAACTTTGGTCCAGCTTGGCAAACTTTACTTTTAGGACTATTATGTATGATGTACCTCTTGTAATGGCTGGTGAATGGGAAAGGGCTGCAAGAATAGACCTCAGGTTTGCACCCAGCTGAAAAAGTGGTGATTGTTTGGTTTGCTTATCTCTAGCAAGTGAGTTCTTTTCTGCATCCCTTAGGGTTCACTACAGATTACAGTGTGAGACAATGCCCAAGCAAATGAGCTACTGAGAGCTTCTGGAAGCAAATATACAACATTTTACACATTCAGCTTTTTTAATTTGGGCATGGCTCTAGAAATCTTGAGTGCCACTGACTGCAGTGGATTTTCAGAAAGCCAGGACGTTTGAAGTATCATTAGGATTAATAAGACAAGGTCAAATGAGCTCAAAAGGCAACACTAGTCCCATACAATCTCCTTGGGAGAGAGCAGAGCTGCAAAAAGTGCCTTTACAGTGCAACAATCACTGTGTCAATACATATAATTATCATTACATTGTCATTGTAATATTAATGCATCATAATCTTACTGGCTACAATTCTCAACAACACTGCAATCTAGCAAAGGTGTAAAGCAAATGTCACTAACCAGCTGGCACGGATCCTATACATTACCTCTACACACATGATATCAAACAATCTGCAGTTTGCTGTGCGTACCAGCTGTATCACACCTGAGTAACACTACGGTATGTATGTCTAAACTTTCACCGCTTCTGCTATTTAGGCACATTTATATCAGTTTAGGAATAATATCCAGACTCAAGAGGAACAAAGCCGTCTAGAGCTGTCACCAAAATAGCCACAAACATAAAGGTACTTTTAAAATCACTATCAATCATAAACCAAGTGTAGCTTAAAACAGCAGAAACAACTGAGCCACAGGGCATTTCCTAGGGATATAGGGGAGGCCAGGGTTAAGGCCCAGACATGACTACACCCAGCCCATCATTAATCACCAGGAAACGCCTTTGTCTTGATCATTCAGTATTTAGAATCATAGATGTTTGACATGGGAAGACCTTTTCAGCAGTTTTGTTCATCCTCCTACTGCAGTATCTCGACAATTTTCCCTTTCAGCGTTCCTTTGATACAGACTACATTAAACCTATGCTGTAGCTGTGTATTCCCCTTGAAGTAAAAGAAATCTGGGTATTAGATGCAAGAAGACAAGATTCAGGCAGAGAGAGACCAGTAAACACAGTGAACAGCCAAAAGAAGCAGAATACACTGCACCAACTGCAATTTGCTTCATGCATGGAGACCCCCACAGTACTTAGGCAAAATAAAGAGGGTTTTGCCCAGAGAATTAAAAAAAAAAAAAAAAAAGGGACTTTTGTTGTTGTTGTTAGGTCTTTTCTGATGAAAGGCTTTTCAGAATCAAAACATTAAGTTTTATAGTCTTTTGACTTCAGAATGTTGCCCTTGAGCCACAGCTGCAGAGCTCACGCAGGCATCCAATAAGGGTGTATAGAACCACAGAATCACAGAATGGTTTGGGTTGGAAAGGACCTTAAGATTATCCACTTCCAACCCCCCTGCCATGGGCAGGGACACCTCACACTAGACCATGACACCCAAAGGTCTGTCCAACCTGGCCTTGAACACTTCCAGGGATGAAACATTCACAACTTCCTTGGGCAACCTGTGCCAGTATCTCACCACCCTCACAGTAAAGAACTTCCTCCTTATGTCTAACCTATATCCACGTTGAGGGGGGAACTCAGGACTTCGTTAACCATCATCACCATCCCCCATCATCAGATGGAGGGACACCACAGTGGCCTTTGTGCTTCCCAGCCTCAGTGGTACTGGAGTCCCATTCTTGTCTTCCATTCCACTAGCTGCCAACTGGGACTGGGAAGACTGGGAGCCAGGGGATGGTGACAGAGGGATACGGATACCATCTCTGAGCCCTGGGAGGAGCCCCTTGCCTGGGGTGTGATCCTCCTTGGCTAATTGTCCTGGCTCCATGCCCAGAAAGCTGAGAAGCAGTTGCACCACAGCCCAGCCTTTGGGGTCCCTTCGCATTTTTATCTTTACCTCTGTTCTAGGATTTTAGTTGTCCCTTTTCTTACACATTCAGTCCACCTGTCGCAGGGGTAACGAACCACCCAGTAAAGGTGGGCTCAGATGCTGGATTTTAGTGAATCATCTCAGTGATACTTGGCCTTGACTAATCAGAGGCTTCTGTGGGAAAACAACTGAATTAATATTCATCCCGGTGCCAAATTTTAAAGACCGTCTGTGCCAAGCACTCTGGATTATTGGCAACAAGGCACTGCTTTCCTCCCTCAGACATGTCAGCCTACAAAGCAATAAAAGTCACAAAGGGAAAAAAAAATGTTGCATTTTAGAGATTCTTTCTTTCTACAAAGCTAGCCATTATCTTGACTCTCTCTGAAGCCAGGAAACATCCACTGAGTCAACATAAAAGTGATTCTGTAATGGGTTATTCATCAACTGTTCATATTTGTGACTGACCTGACAGGGCTCATCTCCTGGAAGCAGACACTGCAGAGCGCTAACACCTACAGCAGGGGCAGGGTTGAATGTATGGGAGAGAAAACAAGAAAACAGTGCTGAACCTCCCTCACCCTGCCCACAAAATCCTTTCTGGTGAAAATCGGTTTTAGCTGTTAATGTTGTTTTACGGCCCAATTACTCCTACCACCATCTGCTTCTTTGTGAAAACATTCTGTAGATGCTGAAATAACCAGACCAAGCAAAAGGCTGAGACAGACATCGTCACTGAAGTCTCATAACTAATGCTGTGACCAGGGCTGGGCAAGCAGCTGTGGCCAGCCAGAGCAACAGCTTCTGTGTGAGCCATAAAACTTGGAGCAAACAGGGGGAAGGAGAGAAGAGAGTTTTATCACAGAGATCAGGAAAATCCCCCACGGAAAGCTCTCTCTAAGTCCTTCCAGTTGGTGAATCTTGTGTATTTTATGGACCAAATTCTGAAATTCAGAAGAAAAAACCTCATGCACTCAAAGATGCCTCTTCCTGGAGCACACTGTGGAAAGCCTTGCATGCTCCACAAAATCCACGCTACACATCTGATGAATGAGCCCTAAAAGGTATGTACTTTCAGCAAGCCTGCAGTCATCTCAATGGTGCCTTTACGGAAGAAGGACAAAAGCCATCACAGTAAGCGACAATTTTAACATGATCCAGAGAAAGGGATGAACTCCAGAGCGATGAGGAAATTCCCCCTTCCTCTTCCACCATGTTAGAAAGCACTATATTTCAGGACTTGTTTATACTGCTGTGTTTTTGCTTAAAGACAAAGAAGCACTTCTGAGGACAGAGCTCCTAGCTCCTGAGAGAGCAGATGCCTTTAATTTCAGTTTAGATTTAATGTGCCTTGGGCCATAAAATTCTTGGTCACATTGACTAAGTGCTTTGAATCAGGGCTTGTGAGCTTGGTCTTCAATGCCAAAAGAGCTTATAAGGATCCTGAAAACCTTGAGGGGTAAACAGCCTGTGCTGCTCTCCTTATTGACAGAGAGGTGTTTCATTACCTCTCTGCTTTTGCAGACTTCCACTGTAGGAAGAAACTACTGGATAAGACTAATGACAGAAGAGTCAAAGCATCAACCATACCTTAAAGCAAGTACTAACCAAGTAAAAATCCCAGGCTGTTCTGAACAAGGAGAAAATTTAGCACTCTTGATTTTTATGAAAATTGAAATGGAGCATGTGTATATATTAAGAATTAAATTGCCAATTACTAACTTCAGATTTTACTTCTCTGTACACCAAACGATCTTCCAGTTTTCCACGTATCCTATAGTGGTAAAAGGCCAGGGTGTGTCTACATTTCCAGCATAAACTTCAATTTTATGGGTTTACAAATCAGATGTTTTAAATTACAGCTGAATGAGACTGAAGACTCCTACACAAGTTGTCATGTTGAAAGAGAACTGGGGAAACATTCATACATTTTTGTGCTGGGTATACCATGTGCAAAGGAGAGGTTATGAAAAGTACTTTTAAGCTTTTGAGAATAGTATGGCTACACTGCATCCTCCCAGTTTTGCTTCAAGACCTAAGTTTACCAACGTCCTAGTGACACAGAGTAACACAGCATGTCTTGCATGTACCTCATGATGCTGGCATAAGCAGTGTTCTCACCAACATCCTGGAAGACCGCTAGCATATCACTCTTCAGCTGCCATTTTAGCCCTTTGGGACTGCTGATAGCATCATTCCTGGGATGGCTTTTATGTTACAGCTAAGGATCAGCAGTTCTTGGGCTGCTTTCCAAGAGAAGACAAATCCTTTGGACTGTGTAGCCAAAGACTGCAAATATTCCTTTAGCCAGTAAATAATCTTGCATTATTATTATTTGCCAACCTTTAACTTATGAAAGGCTTTAATACAAAACAAGGGAAGAAATAAGCAAATTTCAGTCAGCAAGACAAAGTGTAAGTGACTTCTATATAACCTGCAGTAGAAAATAATACCCACCATTCTGGAGTGGATAAAGGATGGTCAGTTGATGTGTTAGCCTGGGATGCTGCCCATGGGGCTAACACAGCTCCTCTGCCTTAGACTTTCTGTGAGCAGAATCATGAGGGTCCAGACCTTCAAGATGCCTAATTCTTGTTGATTGCTCTCAGAAGGAATGAAGAACTATCTTAATTCTTGTGCCTGTGCTTCAGACTGCACCTTGCAACACTAGCATTGCTTCATGCACCTCATCAAACAGGTGTAGTGAGAACAAACCCCATGGAGTTCATGAGATGGTCATGTAAGACATAAGTATCTAAGAAACAAGCTGGTTAAAAGGCTTCCTGTTTACATATACCACAGCTATTACATGTCTTAAAATTATTTAGGTGTATCTCATGGATGTGCCGGTCCAACTAAGATTTTTTTCCCATAACAACTGGCTGTGTATGTTGGTTTCACATTGTTTTCTTACCCATCAGACTGTTTAAAAAAAAAAACGTAACTTTCTTTTCATATACAAAAGCTATCTCATTTTAATGGTCTTGTAGAAGGATGATGCAAGAGGACTTCATTCGGATTGTGGACTCAAGATTGACTCATGACTGGGTTTGACAGTATTTTTTTAACTGTACATTTTTAAACTATTATCCGTTATTCCCCAGTCTCTGGGTTCATAGCAGCTCACAGAATTTACATACAGTTGTCCTGGTTTCTGCCACAAATGAGGAACAAAATCTGCAAAGTTCTAAAAAAGCCTAGAAATATTGGCTAATCTGAAGTTTCACAAAACTGTTAAGAAAATGCTTCATTGTACATCACTTCTGAGGTTTCAGATTTTGCATAATTTACTGTAGGTGACTGCACTGTGATGGTTATTAGTGGGGCTAAAAGAAAGAGCTGGAAGGAAGAGCCAAAAGCTGCAGTCACTGACTGACAGGTCCTTCATGGCTGGTGGGAAAAGGAAGGGGAGCAGCCAGTTGCTTCCTATTAAACACTGTCCCTTTCTGATGGGAGAGATAAGGATGTGTTCAAGATACACACATGTATATTGCATGTGTAGGCACCCTGATCCATTGCCCATAGAAGTCAAAGTTATTCTGAGTTTAACAAGATCTCAACTAGGGAGATGTTTCAGTCCCTTTGACTCAGCAAAACACTTCACCTCCATCCCTAGCCAAGATGGGACCCAATCATTCACCTAACTTCCAATCTTTGATGTCAGCTGGCCATTAAAAATGACATCCTGACCACAGATGAGCTTTGTAGCAGAGTCAATGGAAAGGCTATTTCTTCAGCACAACTAGGTGGTATCAAAAATTGAATGTACCTTTCCTGTAAGAGCTCTACAGGAAACAATGTCTCTGCAGTTAAAATAAGCAAAGTTCAGAGCCCTTAGTGACTGCTAGTTATGTTATTCGGTGTATGTTGTTTATTAGGTATATTAGGAGTCGCTGTAGACTGCCTTTGACAAACATTTTTGGTATCAACAAAATCACAGTAACACTAAGTAGTTCAGATTGCAGCCTTTGAAACTCCTTTTCTAGACAACATTCATCTTCCTAATTAATTATTAATCACACTGTGTTTTTAAAGAGATTATCAGGTGTGATAGCAGAGTGTGCCTAAGGCAGTGACTTCATTAACCATACGGAAGAAGTTTACTTTGTAGTTCCCCTGCCTGTCGCAGGGGTAGGTGCCAAAGGGGTCTCTCTTAGGTTAGAAAGTCAAAGAGCAACAATTTAGAGCAGGAAACAATTGGGCTATTATTTTGCTTTTTTCTTTTCCTTCTTAAGGAGCTTTTAAATCATAAATCTTCAGATGCTTGTGCAATTTAAGACTCTAGTCGACTTTTCCTATGAAAAGGCCCAATTCTGTGAAGAACAGAGTGCCCTTCCGAGTCAGACTAAGGCCCTTCCTCTGTTGGTGCATGTTACCATGGTAGGAAGAGTTTACAAACACTGTTCCACCTAACAAGGCTTTGAACTGCATTTGTGCAGAGACACTCCACAGCGTGCCAAGAGTGTCAGCGAGGCTGGAAACACTGATTTCACCTACAGGACAGTATCTCAAGTATGCTCTCAGCAAGAACTCGCAGCGGATCCTGCCCAGACCAGAGCCAGTTTGTGGCCCTGACTTGAAACGTCAACAGCAGCATGAAAGCTAGCAGCCCCCTGAGGACTGCAAGACTGTTTTCAATGTGATCTGCCAAGAGTAGTGCTGGACAAATACTTATTATCAATTAATTGGATTCATTTCTGTCAATGAGGCAGCTCCACGTATCAATTCTGGAAGGATTTCTGTACTATCAATGATATATTTTTCTCTTATTTGTCAGTTTTGCTATACCCATTGCCTGATTTCAGTACTGATGGATACTCTATGCCTTATCCCATTAAGATTTTGCTCACCTTGATGAAGTGTCAGTAGGATTATTCCCACTGACGGGGAAACGGAGGGTAATGTTTTGCCCACAGATTGGACTGATAATACAGATGAGACTGAAAATCAGATGCTCTGACTCTGCCTCCTTTCTAACCAGCAGGATAATAACAAAGAACACAACACCCCAGCTATTCTGAAGAGCTTTTCACAAAGGAGTTGCAGTGAAGGGTGTAACTTAGCACTAGTCTGTGATTAAATATACTAGTTTTTAAAGTTAAAAACAAAAATCTGATGTGAAACTATGGGTCCATTTCTCCTTGAATTTTCTCCTGTGAATTATCTTCTATTTTTAGGTGTTTTATTTTTAGGCTGCTGCTGCATGCTATCACTGGGCAGCTCAACCAACTATTAATTGGAGATGTTTTACTCCTCATGCAGTTTTATTTCGTTGCTTTCTGCACCACTGAAATCAACCTGTCCTCCAAGGAGATGATAGGCTACGGAGAGAACATTTAAAGGACAGTTACAAGCTGTACTCTTCAGGTGCAGTGTGGCACTATTACAAACCTTTTGCTGTTCTCTTCTCCTACACCTGCGTACGTTTGTGTCTGTGCAGGCATTTTTCTTAAGCCATGTCAAACTTTATGGAGTATTACGACCATATGGCAGCAGTTCAGCAAGCTCTCAGTATGCAGCTGAGATTAGAAGACTTCCTGAGCACAGTCAGTGGAGTCCCGTGACAATATCCGCGTGCTGTATACAGTGCTGGGTCATGACAAGTAGATCCAAACAGTCTGACATGGGGAGGGGTGGGAGCTGGAAAACCCAGCAGGGCACTTGATGGTGCAGGTCCCTGCATTTTTGGCAGCTGCATTATGGACTTCAAGGTACTGTGCCACCCAGCCAAGTTCGAAGCTGAACTTAAAAGAGCGGTACATGATCATAACCGCTATTTTTAATACTATTATCACTACCTGTCTCAGTAACCTAGACAACAGCAAAACTCTCATTACTTTCCAGTTTCAGAGCACTACTACACTAGCTTGAACTACTGTTGGAGCTGAAGTCAGTGGCAAAGCACGAGTTGGGAATAAAATCAGCCCCCGTTCAACTGGCATTTCATTTAAAAAGACTTCCATTTGCTGGGATATTTAACTCCACAAAGCTCACGTGCCTTTGCAAGCTACCACTTTAAAATGCTAGCTAAAAATATTTGCGTTATCTGAAGTCAGATGCATAAATCCTCCCTACTGCTGGGTACACAGTGTGGCAGTGTACAATACAACTGCAAATTTATTTGTTAGAAACTGTACATCTGTTATGATTTACGCTTGCCAAAATGTAATTCTTTATGGCAACAATTGTTTCATGGTGCTTGAAGTTTTTCACCTCTGTGCCAGGAATCTCATATGGGATAATTCCATGACCTTGGAATCCAACAGATACATTCCACATCTGTCTGGTCTGGGAAAGCCCAAGTTTGTTGTGTGAAAACCATAGTGGGAAAATAAGACCTGGAAAGAGCTGAAAATACAGAAACTACAGGGCTGCTTCTTTTTTGCTTTTCCCCCCTTTTAATTGCCAGTTTCAAGTGCAGTAAATCAATCTCACAGAAGTGGTTACTTTGCTTTTGTAAGCAGACATTCACTTCTGATCCTATCTTCAAATTAAGGAATATGGTATAAACATTAAAATAATTCTATCTATGGAAAAAATCACAGCCTTTAAATTTTAAAACTAAATCTTGTTGAAGGCTGTTTAAGATTTGAATGGAAAAGCACCCGACCTACTGCAAGCAAACATCTTACTGGTGCCTGTGAAGATTTAAAATGGCAGAAAAACTGTAGCTGTCTTGGAATCTCAGAATAATACTTTTCTCATCAGACTTTTTAACAAAAAATGAACCATGAACAGCTTTGTAAGCAGTGAACTTAAAAACCCCTGGTTTCCTATGACTCTTCCCTGTGCACATTTTCTGTTATTCTAATAATTTGCCTGAGCTCCTGCTGCAGCCTTCCTCTCCACAGAGCCCTGTGGCATTTTCACACACACAGCCTGCACCTCAAATAACCTGCACCCTACTATGATCTGTGCAATTGGAGATAAGATGGTGGACAGAAAGCCATGAGAATAGGTTACACTTAGGAAAAATGCAGAAAATATGAACATGCTTGCTTGACAGAAGTGGGAGACTAAACATGCTTGTCCATACTAACTAGGATGACATTCCTGGTTTAAAGCAGGAATTGCTGTTCTGACCATCGCTGAGGCTGAAGTCTCCCTTTCAAAAGGGTTTCATGGCTGATCTTCAGCCTGCAAATCCTGAAGGTGCTAACTTTCTCACAGGCTATAAGTGCAAGTTCTGCAGGACCAATATACTTAAAAGATCACATCCCAAAGTAGTATCACAGAGGAAGGCAGCATTGCAAGCTAACCAGAAATGAACAATTAATTGATGAAGTTCATAAAAATCTGTGCTAGAAATTTAAAATCCATGTGTGAGTCCCGGGTGTCTTAGAGAAGCTTTTATGGTAGGAGTCATAAGATCCCACTTGGAACCAGTATCTCTGATGCTGGTGCATCAAAGCTTTGTAAATTGGTAACTGATTTGTCTAAGGCATGCCACGAATGACTGTGGTTTATAATAAATTAGTACCTTGTCCAAAAATAGTGTGGCAAAGTTTAGCTTTGTACTACTGAACATACTGTGCTCTGAAGGAGGCTGCATTCTGGTGATATATGAAATGGTTTTTGCATATATAGCAGCCAAACAAATTGGCTGCATTTCTAGTTTTGGATAGTAAGGCCATAAACATCAAAAAATATATGAAGGAAGCTAATGACTTTTCAACATATTGTGGCAACAAACCAGCCAAAACTACTTTTAACCAGTTTGTAGAGTAATGTGTTCCTGGCGGCTCACATCAACTCTCCTGCAGAAAAGTTTAACATCAAAGATGTAAACTCCCATGAAATCAAGTTTAAAATACAAAGCCTAAAGTATGTGTGAAAAGGCAGAAATACTAGTGCAGCACAAGAAATAGTTGATACTGAGTGTTCATTCTTTAATGTAGAAAAATACAGGCAATTTCCAAAGTGAGAAGCTATGTTAGATTTATAGTGGGTGAGGTGAGCAGATACTTTATGATTATGCAGTATGCAGTGTTAATACTTTTGTACCCATTCAAGTCTTACCAGCTGTTCCATGAAGGGGGGAATATAAGGGCCCTTGGTTATTCTTAAGCAAGCTGCCAATTTTCCACATGGGATTTGATGGCTAAGAAAATTAGGTTTTCCTAGTCTCATGCTGCTGCAAAGAATAACAGCACATTCAATAACACTAGTAGAAATAAAAATCCATTATTTCTGGAGGAAAAAATAAAAATAGTTTATGTCCTATATTTTTCTCATATACTAAATATCTTGCTAATAAAACAAATTCCCTATCTAATATCTAGCCTCTTGTATTCTGACACTTGTTTTGAAGGGACACTGCTCATCACATATTTAAAGTTCCTTACTTGTGTGGTATACAGGTGCAATTATTTGCACTAACAATTTTGTGAGCATGACAAGAGAAACTCTTTGTTCATAAATCAAATACATATTTCCAACACTCAAGGAAAGAAGGATGGAATTTTAAGTGTCAGATATTATAAACTCAGTTTTGGCTGTCTTGGATAGAGGCACCCGTCCAAAAAAACACAGATAAGGAACAAGCAAAGAAAAACCTTCTGTCCTCTAAACCATCTGGAATTGGCACTGTACAAGCCCTTTATCACCTGAGTGGGGCAGGGTCTTTTTCCTCCTAAATCACATCAAAATACAGTTGCCTGATGGAGCCAGAGATGTATTCTGCGTACATACAACGGGATTCCAAGGCAACAAACCGTATCAACTTCTTAAACCAATCTGACCCGCCTTCTCCCACAGTGAGGGATTCAGATTACCTCTTAACTCCTGTGCCACCACCTCCTTGTTGCTGGTCATGTAACATCTGGCCTGGCATGTGCACTTGAACTGTCACCACACAGCCATATGTTGGTCATTCACGCTATATATTTGTGTATGAACACTCACAGCTGGAACTGAAAAGCTCCTACTTCATTACATACACAGTCATATCCTAATGCTGCCTTGTTATTCTTAGGCTGAGTCTCTTTATCTTTTTATAACTTGTTATATCACAGCACCTAAGTATTTGCATGAAATACCAAGGATCCAAATATTTATGCAGAGAGGGAGGAAAAACCCCGTCAGCATCTGTTTGCAGAAGTGAGATGGTGGAAGTGAAGTGTCAGATAATCTCCCAAAAAGATGTCAGCATTTTCAGCTGCCTGACAGATCTGTCTGCCTGAGTGAGAGTAAACAAGAAAATGGCTCAGCCATTTGGACTAAGTTTAAGGCAAAACAAAGAACAAATTATCCATTTCAGATCAGGTCTCCTGCTCCAGTTTACAGATGTTCATTTGTAATTTCTCCTGCAAGTCCCTTTGGGAACAATGATCAGTGCACTGCATGGCTGGTCAGCCTGTTTGAAGTATTGGCAATTTGGAATGAGAAAAATCTCATGTAGAAACCAAACCTTCAAACAGTAAAGACACTAGACACAACTGAAAATTCCTCTGCATCTTCAATTTATTGGAAATTAGGGATCCTTCCACTTAAGAAATTTCCATGGAACTGGTGTCTGAATTGATTTGAATTTTAAGTCATCCTCCTGCTTGCATGGAGTTAGTTCAGATTTATGCTAAAGGAAGAAATTAAACCAAACCCATATATCTTTTAATACAGTCTTGCTCTTCATGAGGAAATGACAGAGCTTATCAGGATTCCAGTCTTACCTCTGTAATAATGAAGAAGTCATCACCGGGCTCTCCCTGCACAACAATTTTTTCCCCATCTTCAAACTGGACAGGTTCCAGAGCATCAGCCACTGTCAGCCGCTCCCATTTGTCCAGGGACTCTAAAATATTGAAGATCATAAAGCTTTATTATAAGAGACTCTAACTTTGGTTGATGATTTGTATCTAAACTGACAGCTCTGCTGTGCCTGGTTCTGTTATAAAAGAAACATTTCTTTCATCCAGGCACTCTGCACGAACCTCCAGTTGGGAAACATGAATGTATTTATTCTCTGTGTCTTAGACTTTAGTAATCACACAGATAATAATCTTGAAAGTTGGACACGAAAAGTTGGCTCCAGTTCCCTATGCCTGCAATCAGATCTGCACCGCCCTGGTGCTGCAGTGGATTGGAGTAGCCTAGGAGCTGTTTGGAGATATCAGTGATACATTCTCTTGCCACATCTCACACTAGATGTCAGAACAAGTCCTGCTGTCTCTTTCTCAGGGTTGCACTCAGGCTGTTACTGATGGCCTGCTAGATAAGTGATGTGAAAGTGTGAATCTAAAAGATGACTCTTCCCCAAGGGTGTGACCATGCACCACTGAAGCCACAGGCAAGACCCTGGTAGCAAGGGTGGCAGTAAGACCGAGGATCACATGGATGACTGAAGCGGCACTCCTGTTTCATTTGCCAGCAGGATGGTTTACAAAGTTTTTCTTTTCATTCCTCCACTTAGAGAGAGATGTTACAAAACTTCAAAGTAAACTTTAATAAGAAAAAAATACTGGTCTGTTTTATGAGTAATGGACACAGCCTGCTTCCCATGCATGGGGTCCTTATCACGCACCTGCAGGTGCCATAATCCCTGTGATACCTACACAGCAAAAGAAAGCCTGCAAAAGACAGCAGCCTTCAGGGCTGCTCACTCTCCCACTGCCTTCGTCCTCCGGGGTCTGCTAAGGGATGGATTTTACCTGCCCTGCCTTTGGAGAGAGGAGAGGGCCAACCGACGTCTTTCTCCTCTACTCATTTGCATGAGAATTCAAGGCAATGAATTATACTTGAACTTCTATACTTTTATCAGATTTGACTGAAAGAAGTGACAGGTTTAAAAGTTATTAAAAGAAACAGATGATACAATGATATAACCTTCACTGCCTCAAAAAGTGGGGCTAAAATTCATGTACTAGAGCTCTGGTGGTTCTTATAAATTCTTATTATGAATTATTGAACTAATGTACGTTAAGACACGGCTTCTGACACCAGGATTAGATTCTGGGCTGTTCTCTTAGAATCTCATTTCCCCAGTTTGTCAAAAAAATTGCTTAGAAGTAGTGTCTGAGGGTGAAAGAGTTGGTCTTTCTAAGTTAAAATGCCTTTTGGTTGAGCTTAGAAGTACACACTGAGTCTGGTAGCAAAATCAGATCAAAGTACGCAGTGCACCAAAGGTTAAGTTTTGAGTTGCCTAACACACATACGTCTCATGGTTTTATGCCACTTTCTGTTGCTTTTAGGGAAATTATTATTCCTAGCATTTTCCCCACCTAACTAATGCACTTTCCTGGTGCATTTGTGACCTTTGGTGCAGAAGCGTTAATGTCAAAGACCAAGCCCATATTATCAATGCAACATTCAAAAAGTGCTCTGTTCAACTAAAAATAAGCATAAAACTCTTTCATGCAGACTAGAGCAGGCTTTTTCATTAAAAAAAAAGAAAGAAAAAAAAACCCTATGTAATTAACAATGAAAAGAAAAAGTCTCTTGAAACTTCTTCTTCAGTTGGCTTTATGAAAAATTCAGAGCTAATTCTAGATCCAGTCACAAAGTGTCCCTCTTTTGCATAAGGGAATTGTACCACTACAAATACATTGGTTAATGAGCAACAGAGCATTATACAGAATATTGTACAGAATATAAAACTATTAACGTTTTAGTTGGAGAATGAAAGCAGACTCTATGCAATTTTTTGCAATTTCCAAGTTGTACCTATCAATTCTTGGCTTTACATTTAATTAAACTCCAGAAGAAAGATTTTTAAACATTAGTTTTCTCGTACTTTGTTTGATATACTAAGAGCAGCTACTGATAATCTAAAAAAATCCTTGATTATTAAAAAAAATTACTCTTACAATTGTATGGGTAGTTACAGACATCAGACAGGCCTTGAAAATGTATATATAAGAAGCAGGCAGAGGTTTTTCCACCAAGACATCACTGAGTTCTGTCCACATTAAGGCATGAACTGAAGTGGACTTCTCAGTGCTGTGTTGGGATTTCTAAAATACCTTTCTGTTTCCCAGGTGTCATCTACTTTTTAGACATGCGCAATAGATCCTTACACATTTCACCTAAATTCTCCATGTTCCTGAAATGATATGTCATTTTGTCCACTGCTTTTCCATCCTTAAAAGAGGTTCAAATCTTGAAGTCTTTCCTCTTTTCTTACTATGACTCAAAAGCCATACTAGAAACGAAGATATAATTACATTGCAAACCACATGTTTAAGGAAGCGCATCTCTGAATAACCTTTCTACTCTGAAACTGTTTTGAGATGTCTCATTGTTGTAATTGCTCCTCATTAGTGCAGGTGCAGAGATCCTTTTTTCTTTAAATACCCATTGTAATTTGGCATAATTTGTACTCTTAATTTAGGAAGATTTAAATTGAGCATAAAAGAAGGTGTTTAAATGATGAAAACTTCATTAATAAGGGAGCAACATACTTACTTTAAGCACACAGATATAACTGAAGATTTCATGGACTGCACCTCTCAGAAGTTCAAGTATATTTCCACTAAGACACTCTCATATTTCAGGTACCTCATCTTAAATGGTAAATGAATACCATAAACAAAAAAAGGAAATTGCTGAAGTAGAAATATAAATACTTCAGATAGCAAATGAATCCTGAACTGTTTTTTTCAAAATAGCCCCTGCAGAAAGATGATGTTTCTCCTCCAGAACCAGCATTTCATTGTCCTGTCTAACACTGTCCTCCTTATGAGAAGCTTTTGTTCTCCTAACTGTGATTGATTGGTCAGGCATTATGGGTTTGTTGTTTTTCCTACTGAAGGCCATCAAGAACATGTCCAAATTTCGTGGCTATCACATTAATCAAAGGGAAACAAAATCCAAGCCCAAGAAGCTAAACAGATGTTTTAAGAATGTGAGACAGGGGCTGTAAAATACGAAGAAGGAAAAAAAAAAAAGCAGTCCATTTTGATTTGTAAGGTTACTCTGTTCAGTGCACACAAACACAGTATTCTTGCAGGAAAAACAGCTTACCTGTCACCTGGGAGGATGTAACTAGACTTTATGACAAATTCATATCTCTGCACTGCTTTCTCCTCCATCCATATGATCTTTACTGCAACAGCAGCTACCAAAAGGTTACCAGTGCATGCCTGCTCCCATATTTAAGGAAAGGTCTGTCCTTCAAACACATAGAATCACAGAAACAGACAGGCTGGAAAAGACCTTTAAGATCATCAAGTCCAACCGTTACTCCAGGACATGTTCAGTGTCTATTAGAGAACAAGAAAAACAAGTTCTAAAAAGGACCCTTTACACTTTTATTCCCTCTGAAACGATGCAACCACGAGACCTTCTGTTTGACCACCATTGTTTTCATCGTGCAATCAAAGACCAAAATTCATTCTGCCAACATGTATAACACAGGAACTAACAGGCAAGTCCAAAGGGCAACTGACCCAAAATGGAGACCTTGCTCAGGAATTCTTCATACATCTTCCGCTTTCTCAGTGTGCTGCCCTGTTATTAAAAGAGAGAGAAAAAGGAGGTAGAATTACACAAAGTATTTTTGTGATTTCTTCCTACAGCTGCTCTTTTTTTTCCCTCCCTTTCCAAATCTAAAGCATAGCCAGTATAAACAGCCTAAGGCAAATGTTTCCCCACAAAATGTCTGGGCAAGTTGAATTGCTGATAAGCAAAGACAGAAGGAATCATATTCAATGCTGGTGTAATTTCACTGTCTTCACTGGTGTTACTGGACACCGTGGATTAACTGTATCCATTATTTACAGGCACTCATTTTAAAGCTAGAGCTTCATCAATTAACTGTTTAGCTAATTCAATATGTATCCTGTTGCCAGTGAGGCCCTGCTAGAAGGGAATTATGATGACAAAGTAGGATAAAACTTAAAATGTCCCCCTCACGGGTCCCATTCTTTTAGGTTAAAACCTCTTTAATGCTAAGAGCCTTTATCTGTAAGCCTGGTTTATATTCTGAATAGTGTTACATGTATTGTAACTGTCGAGCAACCTATTCATAGTATTATTTTAACAAGATTTAAGCATTTTGGAGCAGACAATCCATCAGTGTATATGCAGCTACCAGTACAGTCATTCCCGCTCTACTAAGATTTTATTGTGTGATAAATTACTGAGATACCTTCTGCTTACATAGTGTTTGAGCACCATAGACAGAAACCATAAGTAGCCATTCCAGCATGCATTTTTGAAGGCTATCCAGGTATTAATAAATACTGAGCAGTTTTACCAACGTAAAAATAATTCATCCTTAGCTCCTTCTGCAGTGACACAAATGACTTGAAGACAAAACCTTCCCAGGCACCAAAGAGGAACTCCAGAGTTTTCCTTGGTACCATGCAGTTTATTCCACACTGTTACATGACAGTCCGCATAGTTTCTCCCCGGGTAGAGTCCCTATGGATGCTGAAGGCTGCCTGGTGCCTGCTAGTCAGATCTACAAGGGAGGAGTACAGCACAAAGATGATAGATTCATCTTCTGAAGAAAGGGGAAATAAAGATTGCATTTGCTCTTAGCCTGGGCAGAAAAGACTATGTTTGACAGAAGCAAATGTCTACCATAGAAAGAGACACTTCACTATTCCTCCTCCACTTGAGCACTGTAGGTGCTGGAAAGCAGACACAGGAAGTGGGGATAGAGGAAGGAAAAGAAGAAATATTTCACTCTCCACTGTGAAAGCATACAGAAATACTCTCAGTATGAAAATGGGAAAGACTGGTGTATTCAAGTGCAATGCTGTAACTAAGAATTAGACATCATCCCTCTTCCTACACACACACTGTGCAGGTGCAACTTGATCCAACAACCACCAAAGCAAAGTGAATCTTTCCAACAATATCAACAGGCTTTGCTCCAGCTTCTGACTTCAGCACCAACAGAAGCTGCTGGATGCTCTCTTCTGGAACAACTCCTCCTTGCATCCCTCTCCTGGGGCCATCCCTGCTCTGAAACAGCAACAGCACCTTCGAGAGCTGCCACTCTTTCCAAGTATCTCTGCATCAGCAGCAGCAGCACTCACTACCAAGGTCTCCTCCTCAACACCCCATTCATAATTTCCGACCCTGGTGATGACAGTTCTCCCCTCAGTGATAGCATCGGTAACCCTTCTCTGACCTCTCTGTCTGACAAACCTGGTTCTCAACCTCAGGAGCCTCGAAAAGCATTTGAAGTGCCAGAAATAAAAAAACACCCAAGAAGTTCAAACGGAGGAGGCTGTGCAAACCACGCCAGATCCTGACAGCTTGCTGCAAGACAGAGCATGGAAAACCGGACACTGTGCAGTTGTTGCTTTCCTCCCTGCAATCAAGTGGAAACGAGACCAGCAAAATTGACAGCTGTGGAAAACCAGACCGGTGGTTTAGTTTGATGGGCTGGGGCAGCCAAGGACAGATGTGGAAAATGCTTTTTAAATGACTTGCGGATACAGATGAATTTTAAGAAGCAGTAATCAGTAGCCGTAAGTGACACCTGACCACAACTCTGAGTATTTAGAGATGCAGACAAGACCCAGGAAGGCAGGAACTGCAGGCATTCTGCCTGGCCCAGAGAGCAAAAGCCCATCACTCCTACAGGAAAACGGTTGTTACATCTTGGCTAAACTAAGCTAGGGCATGGGTACAGAATCCACCATGACAAGTGCAAAAGCAAAACTGAAGTGGAAAGAATTAATTACATATGCTGTTATCATTTCTTTTGTATCGCGATAGTAGAACCTCAGTGGGACTCCACTTAATGCACAGCTACACTGTCATGTCTCAGAACGATACCACAAAGGTAAGGGAGAACAAGAGCCTAGGAAAGAACTAGTGGTTGAGGCTTAGGAGTTGCATTTCACATCACATGTACTGAAACCCAAGGTGACCCAACTGATGGCTCATGACTCAACCTGCAGGATGGCTCCATCCAACCCTCCATCTCTCCTGAAGGACGGAGACAACAGCCTCCAGGGCAGCATGAGCCACCTGACAGCAGAGCTTCACCTATGGGTGCCCAGGCAGGCACAGAAACTTTCTCTTCATTTTCAGAGCAGACAAGGCTGGATCCCAATAGCACAACCATATCCCAATTTCTCTTCCAGAAAGGAGCAGCTTGGCTCACTCTCATGAACATTGTTTTCACTTCAGTGTGTTTTCCTACTAAAGCTTTCACAAGCAGAATAAGAGGAAGAGATTTTGAGAGAACACTAATGTAAGCTAAAAACAACACAGCAGAACTCTTATAAACAACCAAAGCATGTGCTTATTTCCTTGGTATTAATCATTTTTTCCTCCCCATGAAATAAAGGGAGAACATGCCTAATTCCCACCTTCCTTGGTCAGCCTAATATTCCCCTTTCATCCATTCCCATAGGCATAATGTCACCTCTCACTCCTGATTTCTTTTTTATACTTGCATTATTTGGTCTAGTTGCTTTACCCAACTTGTGAGGCCACAGGCAGGAAAACCATCATAATCTCTACTCCTACCTTTCAAGTCACTTCTGCAGAACTGTCAACCAACATGTGTCCTGGGACATGTGCTAAGTCTGTTTTCTTGCAATATTTTCATGGATCTTCTAGAAGCAACAACAAATCAGACAGTAACAATATCTGCAGAATAGGAGATAGTATGAAAGCTTGCCAGAACAGGAAAATACAAGAAACAATTTGGAGACATTAAAAATGGGAGTAGAAAGTAACAGAATGAGCTTCCACTTGGAAAATACAGCTAAGAAATGCAAAGGAAAAGAAAAATCCAAAGCACAGATGTTTGATGAAAGGAAGAAGACTGGAAAGTTGTAAACCTGAAGGAGAGTTAAAGACAGTAGATGAGAGCTCGTTTGCAGCATTAGACTGCAACAAGAATACAGCCAAGGCTATTTTGGTCATACACTCAGACATTATCTAGGAATGAAGTTCAGAGGCTTCATCTCCATGGCTCGGATGTCATGGTGCCTGACATGCTACACTCTGTTTTGGTACCTCTTCTCCAGAAAGGTATTCCTAAACCAAAGCCTAAAAAATGCTAAAACACTTGGCGAGGGCTGATAAGGAAGGAGCAAAACAAATTCAGCCTGTAGATGTTAGCTCAACAGTAGGATCATAGGTATGGTATCTGCATAGCTGGCATGCACTGTTGCAAGGGTTTTAAGTAGACAGCGATAATCATCTACAGATAGATGACAGAAGGAGAAGGCAATTTGGTACAGCATAACTTGACATAACTCAAAGTAATAAGAGAAAATTAAGAAAATCTAATTTAAGTTCAATATGAAAGATATTTTCCCTATGTAGGAATTATTCTCTTGCAGAAGAGTTTCCCAAGGGAAGCAGTAGAACTCTTACTGCTTGAGCCAGATAAAAACAATAGTAAATGTACATGAATAATTCTGCACTGGCAGGGTTCTTGATGGCATGTTTTAAAAAGTCTTTATTAATTCTGCTTTTTCTAACCTATTAATATCTTATTTCAATAGTCGCTGCTTCTCCCTCTCCCCCTGTTCCTTTGTTCACTTTCTCCCTGGTTCTGAGCTGTCATGCACAAGCTCATCTTCTTAAAGAGAGTGGTTCCGCTAACTAGGAAGACTCGTTAATATTCTAAGTTGCAGTGCTCCTCCCTGAAACAGTCCCAAGGAGAAACGAGATCACTTGCATTTGCCAAATCCACACAGAAGAGAGCTCAAACCCAGTTTTAGGGACGCTTAAAAACGTAGCAAGCCCTAGGCTTAGCTTAAGCAATACACAGCCTAGGAAAAATGAATGCCCCACAGATTATAACAGGTCTTGCTGAATAGGACTGTTGCCTTTTTTTTCCAGCTGCCCCTTCTTCACTTTCCCTGATTTCTTTCAGTTTTTCTTCTCATTCCTCCAGTCCAGTCTCTATGTTACTCCCTTCTGCCTGCCTCTTTGCTTTGCACCTCCAGCACTCTTTATGTCTTCTTTCTTGCTTCAATTTTACAGGTGGAATTGACCAGGTCCTTCCTAAAAACCCCCACCTTCTCTAAGAAGCCAAATGGCTACCAAAAGGCAAAGCATGGCTTTAGTTTCAAATAAAAAAGTTCTCCTGGCAGGAGGTGCCGGAATGGGCTCCTGAAGTGCTCCAGCCCATTTAATCCCTGCATAAACCTGATATTGAATGATGCTTTAGGTGTATATTCTTACAGGCGCATGAAAGAGTCACCATGCATACTGGCCATGAGAACAAAATTGCCAAGATCCTGGTGCTGTATCACACAGAAGTTGGATGGATTGCAGGCTTCGGATTGGCTTTATGTTTTGGCCACCATGCAACCTACATGCAACATGAAGTCCTTCTGACTTGACTTTATTTGAATAGAAAAAGGCACTTGTTAAAGAAATTGTTCTCAGGTTCAAAGTTGTGAAAAGATGATAAAACAAAGCCAAAATAGCATAAAGAAAATGAGGCATGACATTAGGAACTAACTGACTAACTTGATTTGTCATGACTTACATCCAAATATAACTCATTTCTGCGAAGAAGTTTACCAAATAGGCAAAAAGTATTGTATCCCATACAACTCTGATCTCAGAGCCAGGTATCCTGGACCATGGGAACTAGAGGATAGTTAAATCATTCTGAATCAAGCCTTCTTAAAGAAGAAATTAAAAGAAATTAATACTTCAAATTTCCTCAGTCTGGGAACTGAATTGTCAGGGGGTTCAATCTGATGTTGGGATACAGACATTTACTGCTCTGGTATTTGTGGTATTTGCTATATTTAGAATACAAATATTGTAATACCCTGTGATGTTCCCCACTCCATGATGCTCTTGAATCCCAACTGCAAAGAAGAGAGCAGTAACATTTCACCAACTGAATTACATGAGAATCCTATGGCAAAAATTCCTTTGCCTCTCTCCCAGAGGAATGTAAGTAAATAAATATAGAATATATACATAAGTGTGTGTGTGTGCACAGAGAACATACACATACAGAAATCTGCAACAGAGTGAAAAGCATGCAGCTCAGAACAGATAACTGAATGAAATAAATGGAACACACAGATGGACAGATAATTTGTGAATGTGCTTGGGAAGGGAACGTGTTCGAGTGGGTTTTTGCAATCCATCTAGTACAATGAATTTCATGGTATAATAATTTGTCAAGGACTCCAGAGAAAGCCAAGCCATTTCACTGCAAATCCTGACAAAAGAAACTATTCCAACATTTACAATCATCACAGCTGCTAAAACAAACTTGAATGTAACCTTCAAGTCATCAGGGTACCTAAGCTCTGACAATGAAATATAAAGAAATATATCTGTTTTAACAAACTTCCTTTGGGACAAACCAAATAATAAATGGATGACAAGTGTAACTAAAAGCCAGCAGGAACTTTTTGCATCAGGCTTTGTCCATCCACAAAAAAGAAGACAAACTCCCAACCTCCTGGGATGCATTTTATTCATACCATAAACCAGTCAGGATCAATGGGACATGTATGTGGGGAAAATGGCACTTAAGCAGACATGAAACTAGAAATTACTAAATGCAAAGTAAAGAAGCAAAACAGAGGCTGCAAGGAGAAATGAGGTAGAGAGTCAAGTGGCTCACAACAGGATAAAATCTTTTTGGCAAGAGTGAATCTGAAGGTATGATTTGCAAATAAATATTTACAATGTGAATAAAATTTCAACACCAGACTGACAAAAACATGGGGCTGGTCATGGCCGGGAAGGAATGTAGATGAAAGAAAAAAACATCTTGGGTTATGGAGGGGCTTTATCTCACTACAGAAAAGAAAACAACAACCCATATCTTTGGAAGAAAGAAGTCACTGATCCCCTGGACAAAAGTATTTGCAAGCAGAAAATGAAAAAGAAAACCTCACTCACTGATTTTAAAACCATCTTAAATGATGTATCTCAAAAGATACCTTAAACATTAATCTCTTATTTAAAGGCAGAACCTTTCTACATCCAGAATATCTAGCAGCTTTCTAGAAGCATAAGCTTAGTGGCTAAATGTCAGGAAACCATGTTTCTGTGACTTAAAAGGCAGCTACGACTACATCTTGAAACTGAGTACAGCAAAACCAGCCATGTAATGGTGGAGTTAGCTTCAAGTATGAAATGCAGCCACTGAAACATGATGTAATTAATTCTTAGGCTTGAGGAAATGTGCAGAGAGACACTGTAACCTGCCCTCACATGAATGCACAAAGACAGGTGTCCCATTTCACCTACAGCAAAGAAATCATCCACACTGCGCCTACAAATATATGAAAAGATGACACAATTCATGGAGTCTGGATAGGTAAATTGCATTTAGTGTGGATAGCACTTAAAATTAGACATCTTCTATACCTGAAGCAATTAATTCACTATACCACCTGAAATATTTCCTAAGTATGAAGAATGCTACAATTACACTGTCCGGGTATCTAATGTAATGCAACAGACCACCAATTTTTAATGACCTCAACTGTAAAAAAACACAAGGGGGAGAGAAAACACCTCCATGTAACGTTAAAGCTCTCATCAACTGCAGGAACTCAGCTTGCTAGGTAAGATACAGCAGTCACTGGTTCAGAGAATATGTAATTCATTTGAAAAGCACTTAGCACTACACTAGAATGAAACAGAAGTATATCCATAACTTTTAAGTTGTATGCATAGCTAAAGCTAGCAGTAAAAAAAGTGTCTTTTCCACTTGGGACTTCAAGTCCTTTTAGTAAAATACTGTCTCTGCATCAAATATTCATCTTCTGAAGGCTGCTATCAGATGGTAATGGACACATGACCAAACCTGAAAGCTCCCAGCATTGCATGATGTTAGGTGCCACTATTTCCATCAACGCTTAAAACTGAAATTACCTCTAGGCTATGATGACTGTGAATCTGTCCTTCAATTCTTTAGTAGCAAGGTTACAGGCAGCTGTAAAAAGCTATGCTTAAAAAAACAAGGAGTATGTGTCTTGCCCCAACATTTATGGCTCCTACATTCCTTCTCTTTTATACCTTGGGTTTCTTCCTTGCAGCATGCAGGTTCATTCATCAGACTAGTTATTACTGACACCCCTCCGCTGCATCTGTGCAGGACATGGGACAAATAAGCTGAGTGTGTCACTCTGTTTAAGAAATACCTTGCAGAAAGGTCTCAGTTACTACTGCCTGCTTCCCTGCACTGGGAAGCATTCAAAACTATTCATCCTGCTTATCCACAAGAGAGAAGACAGTACACTTTGGTGTATTTTGTCTTGGAGCAATCAACCTGAAAATTTTGGGATGGAGTAAAATCAATCCAGCTTACTCTCCTACATGTCAGTGTGATGTTCATTTATGTGATACAGAACTCAACCTATGAAATAAAGAGTGAAAACCAGCAATGCTTCATACAAACATCCAGCAATCACACAGCATAAAGATCACTCTTACACTCTATTGCTTAAGAACTAATCATTTAAGTGTAAAATCTACTCAATTCTCCTGCTATTTATGTTATCCATGATATGCACTAGAAATACAAATGATTTCAAAATGCACAATCCTTTATCTTTCTCAGAGCAGTGTAATTTCCTTCAGATCAGAATGAAACAATGCAGCTTTTGGAGACAAGTCCTATTGAGAAAGAAGATTTACACAAGAGTTATGTCTATTAACTACCAAAATGAAAGGAATATTTTATGAAGAAGGAAGACATGCACATGGACATTGGAAGCAAACTCATTAAAAAGGTTATGATGTTTCTAAAGTTAATTATCTGATGAAGTTCCCATTATAAACTAACGACTCAAGAAACAAAAACAAATCCATAACCTAGTGCACACCCCAGGTGCCCAGGTCTGTTGAGCTTTGCTGCAGAGATGAGGGAGTTCGAAAGGAGCAGAGCAATGAATCATTAGCAGCTACCATCCTACAGTACGTGTGGTGTGTACTGGCTAATGTAAAGACCAAGACTTTTTTGTATGAGAGATGGATCTACCTTGTATTGCCTGCCTTGAAGAGTGTAATACAAGTTCAGACAAAGACTTCAAAGGCAAGGGGTAGGGCTGAAAAACATTTTGAGGTTCATGATAAGGAGAAGATCTGCATAGCCTCAGTAGGTAACAGAGGCCTCCTGACATTTTCATTCATATATAGTAGTTACACATAATGTTATTCAACTGCATTTCTGACTCAGCATCTTTCTGCTGAATCTTGTCCCCTTTCCCTTCAGTTCACTTAATTTAGTTACCAATGTTATTGTCATGTCCTCTCTCTTTTATGCAGGAACACACACTATACAACCTTCTATCATCAATGTACTCTGAACACAGAAGTGCTGGTGCTACAAAAGAAAGTAAAAAATACAAACTCTATAAACAAGACTTTCTCCATAAACTTACCATTAAAATGCGTCTGTAGCTGTCTCTGTCGATGCCCCAGAGCTTGAGATCTGTCTTGGCCTTGACGGTGGCAGCCCGGGGTGTTCCATAGATCAATGCCAGCTCCCCGAAGCTGCCTCCTTCTCCGATGCTGGTGACCCACTCTCCGTTGACATAAACCTACCATGGCACAAGACAAGTTTGGGGACTTGCAGTTTTCCTCCTACTGCCAGTTACCTAAAAAGCAATTAGTAATTTCCTTTCTAATCGTCAATGCTGGAGACACAGAAGGAAAACAAGAGGGTAATAGTTTCCACAGTTAGTCCCCAAAGAGGGCAACAACCCGCTTTGTGGACAGAATTTCAAGTTGTCTTGCTTCAGTACAATGACTGCATTTACTCCCTCAGTTTTCAGCTCCCATGGTTAACTGGCATCGTGTTTTCCCTCTTGTGCTCAAGGCTCAGACAGTCAGCATGCAGAACTGTCACAACTTTGGCTTTTTATTAACACTGTCAAACTTGAAAGGAAGGAGATTTGTTGATCTATGTAATGAGGTTTGCTGAAAAGCACCATGGCCACAAAATATAAAACAGTGAAAACAGGGAAACATCTTTTGAAAAGGAACATTTTTGTCTTCCCTAAGCTCCCAATAATAATCTAAATATAATGATTGAGATCTCTTTCTACCTTAGTGAAAACTATGAAGTGCTTTGGACTTGAAAAGCTATATATAGAATTACCCTCTGTCTTTTAACATCAGCTCTACAGAACTTATGAAGCAGTATCTGACCCACAGCCTATATAGGTAACTAGGTAACATACCCTCTCAAAACACGCTCCGGATCAATACCACTATCACTATTTTTCCTGGATGATGTCTAACTTGAGAAGAATTCCTACACTTCAGCGATATTTAATACCTTCACTGGAGAAAGGGGGACTCATGAAGGTGCCTGCCACTGGGCTGCGTCTTCCTCACTATTCATGGACTGTACAGCTCATGAGCCATAATAGTGTATTTGAAGACTGATATGGATTGTGTATTCTGCAGTTTGCTTGTAGGCTTGCTGCTGTAAACCTACACAATAAACCCTCTTCATTCTGTTAATGTGTCTGTGAGTCTAGAGGGTAGGAAGAGCTGTGTGCATTTACCCAGTGCAGAATACATCCCAATCTGTTACAGACTGATAACAGTAGAAACCAACCAGAATGATTTTCATTTGTCTGGAAGCTCTGAGAAGCAAATACTGTGAAGAAAATACACAAGTATTCTTATCCTAAGCAGAAACCCGTTAACAATTACTGAGTAACAGACTAGCATGTCTTAATACATGAATTAGAGCTGTGCTCAAGCTGGGCATGAGAAAAGACAGTGACCAAACTAAATGAATTGGGGTCAAAATTCAACAAACTGTCAGTATTAATTTTACTTCTATCTTCATTTTATGATGAAAAGGTGTTTTACAAACTACAGCTGGAATCAATCCCAATTTATCTTAGCAATTTTCAGTTAAGATCTGATCCAGCTTCTACTGAGGTCAATGAAATGCTGCCTCAGTAGGAGATGAATGAGGCCACGGAGCAGTTCAGCCAATCAAGAGACCTCTTGGGTATCAGCTGAAAAGAAGCAATATTAGCATCACTGCTGAACTCCAGGCAGTGCTGTGGCTCTTGGTGTTCCTGGAGCATCTGGGGATCAAAAGGCTAAAATTAAGGGTAAAAATAATCCCAAACAGGCAGGTGGTAGCAGACTGCCAAGAAGGAGCTAAAGCCATGAAAGCTATAGTTTCATTTCTTCACCACAACAGAACGAATGCCACATTGGAGGATACCACACAGGAGAATAACAACAGCGTTTCCTTTCAAACTTTCACACTCACCACAGAAAGAAAATCTCACAGAACACTGAATCTACTTTTGATTCTCCTCATGATAAAAAAAATGAAAGCAAAAAAAAGAACTTTTAAAAAAAGCCAGGCAAACCCAAGCACTTTCCTGGTGAAAAACGCAAGTAATACTGGACCTATTTCTGTGAGACAAGCAGGAGAAATGGATGAATAAAATCTGGATTCTGAAAGGCTTGTAATATAGTGACAATGTATGAAACATTTAAAACTCAGCTAATCCATTGAAAAAATTGTCCAGATGCCTATCTGAAAGTCGGGATAGTCCCTTTCTGTAGGGATTTTGCCGGTGGGACTATGGGTTTGCTACAGTACAGTAATTCCTGTCTTCAGGGGGTGATGTGGAAAATCTAGTAATTCAGATGAGTTTTGGACCACATCCATGTCAACTGACATTGCATCCTTGACTCTTTTTCAGCACACCAAAAATACATGTATTTCTATATGCTCTTTTCTTGAAAAGCACAGGTTTTCATATTGCAGAAGGGTCTGAATTAGAAGTGGGAAGTAAAGTTATTCCAACATGTATTTTTTTAAGCAATATAGTGACATTTCTTTTAAAGCTGTATTCATGATAAGACTGCAGCCCAGAAAGGGTCATTAGGCTGGTAAAACTCAAGGTAGAGCAAGTGAAGGATGGACATTTACTTTGCCTGGTCATTACAGAGAGAGGCTCCCACTAAACTGCTCTAAGACTTCTCTAATTTTGCTGTCGTACTTGACTAGACTCTCCCAACCATGTTTGACATCTCTCCTGTAAACAGTTTATGCAAACGGCCATTCCTCCACCCTAAGGGTGTCAGGTTTAAAGGACTCAGAGGTGAAACCAAATCACTGATCTGACAGTCTCTGTGCCCAGCATTCACTCCCCCAATAAAAATGCCATTTCCAATATCAATCTCCGAAAGAGAAAAACATCTTGAGAGCAAGTGTTGCTTTCTAAGGGCAAAACCATTGCACTTCATTCTCTGAAAAGGCCTAAGTCAACTTTTGTCTTCATTATGAAGTTAAAGTATATTGATGGCACATTAAGAAGCCATTTTGCCCTTTAACAGAGTTCAGCTCCACTATGAATCCCTTTAAAATAGGTTTTAAAAAAAGAAGTAGAAAGGAAAGTAGCTCTGTTTGTAAGGTGTGGGAAGTAAAGCTATTTTAGGCTCAGAACAGCTTATGAAAGCCAATGTTATATGGCAGCAGCTCAGATGATCTCCTTCTTTATCCTAGAAAATGCTGGGCTGAGGTTTTGGCTCAGGCAGTTTTAGGCATTTGTGAACTCTCAGAAAGTGGCAAGTACATAAGTGAACTATTCCTAATTGTTACTTAACCTGCTGATCACAGCTCCGTAAGAGCTGGCACCTTCTTCTTTTGTGCAGCTGAAGAGGAATGTAGAACTGGAGGTGCCCAAATATGACCAAGCCATCAGGACTGCCTTCTTTCCACAGATCAAAAGTACTTCAGCTTTCTAGTGTTTTCTAGCATGCAGTTATGAGCTCTGCAGTTTTGGCAGGCCTGAAAATCACACAACTTGGTTCATTTCATTATTTTGAGGGGAGGCAAATGGGAAAAGTCTCCTGTGAACGTCAACAGTTCCTTTCTTCATGGGCTGTGATATACATAGGCACTAACCAGGAGAGAAAATGCAATGAATCACACAATGCTCAATGCAGCAAGAATGCCTCTTGGCCTCACTCATCTTGGTGTTGTCTAAAGAAGCAGAAAGTAACCTTACCAGGAGCAGTAATATATCCACTTTACTTTGAAGGTATGATATGGTATGATCTATCTCTGAGCTTGACTGGAGTGAATTTACCTTTAATTTTGTATTGCCGATTTCAAGTTAACTTTAAGCTTTTGGGCTTGTTTGTGGTTTTTTTTGCTGCCACTTTGTGATCTATGTGGACAATCTAATTTGTTCCAGGCATGGCAACTTTCAGATCTTAAATTCCCTCCCTTGGATCTGTTTGTAATAATTTGTGCTTTGTGTCTTGTCAAGCCTTAATATTTGTTACCCAAAAATGACGATGAGGTTTATTCATTCTTGGAAATATAAGCAAGCCTGAGACATGAAGGGTATTTATATGTGGGTAGTTTTCTCAAATAAAGCCAGTGCTTTATTTGTAGTATGAATTTGCTTTTCTTAAATATAAATATATGAACTTGGAAACTGCCTTGAGAATCCTTGAAAATTCAAGCTGAAAACCTCCAAACTTTAAAACGTTCTGTTTCAAATTTCAAAAAGCATCCTTCTGAAATCAGAAAGATCATTAATGCTGGGAGAATTTAAACCAAAAGCAATCTATGAAATCTAACCATACGGTATACCTACTTTTAAAATACAACAGTATTCTCACATAAACCACAATTTAATTTTCATCTTTGTATATACAAATTGGATAGTCTGTATGTATGAATAAAGGCTTCAAGAAGATTTGACCTACACTCAAAAGATAATCGTATCAATCATCCACAATATTCAAGTACAGATTCACATACAGATTTATACAGTGAATACAGAATGTACTTAGAGAAAATACTGAAAAGTTTTCATATTGATTTTCACCATACTAGAGTTTGGATGCTGTTGTTTTACAAGAAGAAAACCTGAGAATGACTGTAGAGAAAGTTGCTGTGACATTAAATGGAATGGGAAGTTGTTGAGTCTAAAAAAACCCTACATCTGTTTTAAAAGGGTAGTTGACGGTGCTTTTTAAAGTAAAAAATGTGAGGTTATAAGATTAAAATAATAAACAGGAAGTCATTTTTATATTTAGAAATATGGATTAGAGATTTTTGCCAGACATACTTTAGCAGGTACTTTCAACATCTTTACTGGAAACTATAATTTAAGCTCTGCCAGCTACTTTTTGGCATACATTCATATTTGTCTGAGCAGAAAAGCTTCAGTAGACAACTGACCTCTAAGACTTCAAACCTCATGCCATCATCTACCTAGTATAAACTTCACCCATCTGCAGGGACAGGTCACAAGTTAACAATCCTCATCAGCCCTGAAGTGCTAATGACAAAAAGAGACTGACTGACAATGCTGTAATATCCTTTCCCATCCAATGCCAGCTTTGGTCAAAGTACACCTGGTTTGTAATATACAGCAAGAGAGGGAAAATGCCAGGTTCTCCAAGACCTACCTCTTACGGATTTCTGTATCTTTCTTTTATATATGAAAATTTGTGCCCTTCTCCCCTTGTCCACAGTCTTCTTGACTGTTCATAGTAACACCAAGAAGAAAACTTACAGATACTTTATTCTATGCTAATGAGGCTTATTTACACCCTAAGAAAGCGTTGAGGATAATGTAATATATTTAAAAATGTTTTATTGTACTCTAATTTGACTCAGATTATTTTTAAGGGAAAACATTAAAATGCCCTTACTTACTCTTCGGGGTGCCTATGCCAAAACTCTAACAGTAAATTACTTCTAAATGTTGCAATTTTTTAAACTCAAAACACTAAACACTGATTTTATTATTCTGGCTTCATTGATTATTTTCTGTTTGGTTTTGGTTACTTGATTATGTTTGATTTTTTTCAGTTTTGCCATGACTTTATTCCAGCGGTTGGGAATTTTATAGTGGCAACATCCTTTACGTGCATCTTTGCATGTATATTGGAGACCCAGGTGCTTATCAGTCATGATGTGTTCAGAGTACACATTTGCCCCTTGAATCCACCAGTCCTGGAATACCTACCACTTCTGTGGAAATCAGGTAAATGATGAAGGCAGATAACCTGGCCAGCGGTTAACAGTCTCCATGCATATGCCAACACTAGCTGAAGTAGGCAGAAAATGGCTTGAGGCTTTAAGTCCCAGGGTCAATTGTCTACTTTCCAAGTTGCTTTTTTTTCTTGAGGAAGGGTGGAAGCATGCCAAAAAAGTATCTGGCAAGGCTTAAATGAACTGTAACTTGCTTACTAGCGGTCTGGATTTTCTTCAGACAATAAGGATTTTAGCACTGCTGTCCAGAAAATGGAAGACCTCTTTTCTTGGGAGCACTAGATACAGTGTAGTGGTGCACACCCATGGGGACTGAGAGCTGCTGCCTTACACAGGAGCAAGTTATCCTGCATTAACTGCCCTGGCGCAGAATATACTCTGTGGGGGGAAAATGGGCTCTCCTCACTGTAGCTTCCCAGCAAAGGCAGTTAATGTAAGTAACTTCTGTAGCTACCTGGGTGTAGCTGCAACTTGGTCCTGGGTGAGCAGACATTTCTTGTGCCTTCCACAATATCCTGCAAAGGAATTCAGCATGTGTTTTGGCTGAAGATGTGGGAAAACCTTAGGAAGAAGAGAGCACCTAGCTGAGGAGATGCCCAGAAGAGTGGTAAGGTGCAGCAGGATGAAGAAAGTGGGATGCTGAAGTGGAACAGCATGAGAGCTGGTCGCTTACGTAAGAGTTTTGCAAAACTTAGAGGGTCAGGAGCTTTGCTTGGCCCTGGAATAAGCTCAGTCCGAATGACATCTCTTAAGCCTTGTTAGGATGTATTTGTCATGTCAGAAAACTCTCTATATGTGTGCTTGAGAAGTGTCAGGATGATGTTATTTTACATCTGTCCATTTTAATCTGTCCTAGCAGCTATAAGATGATTTTAGCAATTAGGGGAGCATGGATTGAGAATGCTTATGAAAAATACTCAACTAAACCCTGTTATTTCATTCACTCCTTAGGAAATCTGCTGTTGTAAGTCTTAAAGACAAGGCAGAAAAACTGTGTATCTTATATCATATATAAATGACTGGAGGACTGCAAACTACTTGGAATACAAAAAACCCAAAACCTTCTGTCTTCCACTCTAATAAATTAAAACAAAGCTGCGCACTATGCTTTTTGCCTAGCAAAAAAGTGAGTCCCACTGAAATCATCAGAATTGCTCATGTGCTTAAAGGAGGACTGGCGCTTTGCTTGGTCTGGGATAGTATTTTCAAAAACATCTACACAGCTTAAGAGCCAACATGGAATGGCAATGCAGTGACTCTGAGGCCATTTAGTTTTTCAAATTTTATGCCAGATCCTACCTCAGAAGCTTCACAGATCCCTGAATTGTTCTGGGAAATAGAAGAGTATTCTGCAAAAGACTTTCATGAACTAAAAAAAAAAACATCAGTAAAAATTATCTGTCTCTTCTTGGGCCATTTATGGTCAAGATTATTTAAGAAAGGATTTCAACTTCCCATAAAACCATGAAGAACCTCTGAAATACAACTAACATGATGCAGTAAAGGGGTTTCTGAGTAGATGCCATGGTATACCTGGGAAGAGAACTATGATACCACCTTACCGACAGAAAGCACAGTAACTAAAAAAGTCCTTTTCAACATTTGACAAGCCATGACCACCTTGGCCGTTAGTGGCAACCACCAGTTACGGAAAATGCACAGACCACCTTGCGCAATGGTTTTACAAGCAGAACCAAGCTGAAGAGGCCACAGACACTTATTTGCTGCATTTTGTCACTGCTTTGCAAGAGCAATATGTGCATATGGAAGATTATATTTTTTGCAATTAATTACAAGTGTTTTGCAGACTGCTTTCTAATGTCATCCAGTCCCCCACTATGCCGAAGCCAAATGATGAAGAAAGCTTTGCTAAAGGTTTTGAGGGAGTACAAACTAATTTTAAAGAGGATTAATCTGTAACTTCAACGTATGTTTGTGGGTCTGATTCAAAGGCAGTGAACTCATTAAGCTCAGTATCAGACCCTAACCAATTATTTAAAAACTAAATTTTAGCACTGTTCTATAAATATTGCTCTTTTATTTTCTGGCCCTGTGGATGTGGCAATGTTTGCTATTGAGAGGTATGCCCGATAGGAACAGTGAGTCAGACGGATTTCCTGAGGAGCAACTTCCAGAGGCAGAGGCAGCATGTGAGGTTTCTCAATTCCCAACAATACCAATTAGATGGTCTCCTGACACAGACTGCTAAAAATAAAGTAACTGTATGCCTCCTGCCCAGATTTAAAATAAATTACCTTCTTCTTTAAATTTGCCCAACAAAACTCATCTGGGCATTTGAAGAGCAATGTTGCTAATAAACAAGCCTGCCCTATCCTGTGGATACGTTAAGATGTGTGCCGAAAATTCAGTCAAATTAGGAACTTGCAGCAAAAGTGCAAAAGGCTGAGTTTCACATGGGATAAAAATGATAAGAGGCGAATAGATTTTTTGGGAGGCTGATTCTGAAAGAAGATTCTTTTCAAAGACATGCTGATTAAACCACTGCATACTCCTGTAAACATTTTGTGGTCTAACAGATCACTTTACACTTACAATAATCCTTGCTTTATTAATATACTGCATTGTTCATATATTTGGACCTAATTTTAAAAGCAAATGGAGGTTTATAAGATGAAACTCGCTGCCTGAGGCTGTATCTCAATTTGGGAAAAAAACAAACAACATATGAGCTAAGCTAACTGATTAAAGAAAATATTTTCCTTATGGTTGATCTGAACCCTCGGGTGCATTCCAGCATGGTGGCCTTCTCTGCCAAAGACTGCACACCTCCAGGTGTGGTTAGGGTTCTGAAGATGTCATTTGCTTGGGTTTGATACCATATTTTCCTGCTTGGAATGGACAAATAAGCTAGGATGTAAAACATGCCAATTATAAAATTATGCACAAATGACTTAACAAAAGCAAAGTAATGAAATCAATCCTGTGAAATCTATTTCAAGAAGAAAGGAGACAGAACCACAGCACATAGCTAGACCAAGCTGTGTTCCAAAGCATACAATTTTATTCTGAACCTTCAAAATAAATACTACACTGTAAGAGTTCACTTACATCCACCTCGCCTTGGTCAATCACATAGAAGTTGTCTCCTTCATCACCTGGAAGCAGAATACAGAAGGTGATTGTTTCCTGAAGGCCTGCTAAACTATTCAATAATTTTCCGTCTCCACATTTAATCCTGCACATATTTGCACAGGTTTGTATACCAGATTACTTATAGAGAGAAACATCCTTTCCTATTTACCTTCACGTATAAAAACATCACTACAATTTCTTCCTATTAGTATCTTTCAATTGCATTAATTTATCTCTCTCGATTGATTCAACACTTCATTCAGTGTAAACACACAAGAGGCTTTAATATAGCCTGAGGGTAATGAAGTCCTCCACAACATGCTGCAGGCATGCAGGTAAGTTGCCAAGTGCGATAACTACTATACAGCAAAATGAGGTGTTGAATATTCCCAACAACCCTAAAATATTTTCTAATTACTGTCAGCTAGCCTGTGCCACCCTTATTCATTCTGAGCTGTGGTTTATTTCCTGACTTTCTTTAGTTAAGGAATGAACATTTTAATTTGAAGTGCTATTTCTCTACATTTAATTGTAGCAGAGACCTACCAGTGTGGTTTTGTAGGAGACCTCTGCACATGTAGCAAAAGACCTGCATCCATGAACTACTGATATAGCTGCACACTTGGATGCTTTCAGAATATGGTTATTCTTCCCATTAAGCAAAGAGGGTGAAATGTCAAATGGAGAGATGTGAATTGTACAACCTTAGCAAACATATAAGGAAAGAAATGAGAGGAAGGATTACCCTGTTGTATGACTGTTTCTCCTGCGATGTGTGTGACGGGGAACATGGCATCAAATATGTCACTGGGAAAAAAAAGAAACATTTATTAATAAATCAGACGTACTTCTTATCTAGCCAGTAGACCTTCATTGTTTCATTTAGCATTCAGTAACAGATTTTGCAGAAATAGAAAAGGGAAATGTTAGTTGCAACTGGAAAATGAGCCCCTGCTTGGCAATAAATCAGAATAACTAGTTAGGCACAAGCTGTGGTTTAAAACTAAGCGAGACCATGATTCAGTGCATTCTATTTTGAAAGAACTCCTGAATTATATGCATATAGGCCACTTCTTATAGCACTACACAAACTAGCCAGCAACTCCTGAATTATATGCATATAGGCTACTTCTTATAGAACTACACAAACTAGCCAGCCTGAATATTTTACTGTCCAAGCAGACAGATTTCAGGTTTGCAGCTGCAATCGGTATGTGTCACAGCAGTAATTGCTAGATGCCTAAACGGGAGCTCTCCTCTTTTGAACATCTGGCTTCGCATTTACAAGGAAAACCTGTTGCACAATACAGAGCACTTCTGGAAAGGTAGATGGCTCTAAATTAATGTAGCATAAGAGCTGGCAAGAGATTGTACTCGCAGTGCAGAAGAGGCCAAACTCTGAAAATCTTAGTGAGTTACTTGTGAGAAGGGAATCTGACCAATGCTACAGAAACACCGAAGCTGCAGAAGAGCCTTGTGCTCATTAATCATTGCTGAATTACACACCTTACTGTGGTCTCCAGCATACTGTCACATATCCTTAAAAGGCCAGAGCAGTAAGGACGGGAACACACCCTGCACCAACACTTTGGGCACGCTGCCCAAATCCAGTCCTTTGTTTATTGAGGGAGACAGCAGGCTCCGTGGAGCCCGGGCTTCCTTTCCCCACATCAGATTTGGGGGAACTTATTTTCAGAAGCATGAACAGCACTGAGACGGGTGCTCCCCACCTCTCTTCCCCTTCCTATGCATCACTCTCAAGGGCTAAAGGAAATAGCTCCCCAACACAAACAAAAGGCAGCAAGGAGGGATTGTTAACTAGTCTCTTCCCTGACCTGTTGTAGGAACGGTCCATCCAGGGACCACCAATGACAGCAACTAGGTGAAACACTTCAGCCTAGAATGAAGCAAAGTACTCATAACCACCACGAAGCCCAATTTACATCAAAATAGCCAGATGATCAGCAAACAAACCCATGCTACATTTCAATGCCTTATATGGGAAATGCATATTGCAAAATCCCATTATTAGCTTATTTCCTGTTCAACTGTTCCAGAATTTATTCAGGCTCAGTTCTAGGAAATGTTTCACTCTGAAGTTCAAATTGGTCATGTCTTTCGTCTTCAGCAACCAGAATGATTCTGCTGAATATTGCAGCTTTGCATCAGCACCACTCGTAGGAGAACGAGGAGATTTCAAACCAAGCACTTCCCACTCCTGCACAGTACCTGCAAGGGATGCTTAGCCTGTGACCTATAATAAGATGATATATGTTGTTTCATCAGGCCCGCCTGTGCTAATCCTCACATTCAGGAAATAACTCCACCATGGACAGAAAGCCTGCTCAGAGCTTCTGTCTTTCTAAGAAGAAACCTCTTTCTCACCTTATTCTTAGCACCAATGCAAAGACATATAATTATTCTGAAGAGTATACAGACTGTATTCTTAAATCCACTAAACTCATTTTTAATGATCTTAAATGGGTTCAACATTCCTCCAGTTCAAGGGATTTCTCTGTTGGCAGGAAGCATTTGTCCAGTGCAGGCTGTGGAGCTGCTCTCTGTACCAACTCTCAGTGCCCTCTACCTAAAAGAAATGGGAGCTGAGCTTCAGGTGGGATGGGGGAAGCTACCATGATGGTAGGTGATGAACTGGAACAAGACACCAAAGGGCCTTATGTCGATGAGACAAGTCAAGCTGTTTGTTCTTCAGTAGCTCTTGGACCTGGAAATTCAGTATGCAGAGGTTCATTTGCCTCCCTGTGGTTTCCCCTTGGCTGTGCCTTGGCAGCTCACTGAACTTCAAGAACAGTCCTGCAGCCTGCAGAAGATTTTCTTGGAGGAAAAGGCACTCTGCATGGCAGAGAAGAAAGTCTTCAATGCGATACATCCAAAAATAGGCACAACACTGTGAATATCAATAACGAAACCAAAATGTCACTGAACAAACTTGGAAACCTTTTCTTTCTGTTTTTTTATTTTAATAGAAATACAGAGGAAATAACTACCCCCAGTTTTACCCTTTCACCTTTGTTCTAAGGCTGCATTTTATTTATAACTCAACAATTGACTGTACAAACACTGCCCAATAAATTATGCATAGCACTGCACCCTTCTCCAAAACGTTCACATTTCACTTCTACAACATCTTTTAGTTTTATCAAAAAAAGACTCTTTCATAGACTACAACTTCCAGCTGACAGTGCATTGAAGCTGAAGTCTATTAGCTGCAACAGCACTTTTACACTGATATTCTGCTGTGTAGCAGGGTAGCAGAATATTAGTGTAAATATTCTAGCACAACATGTATGTTGTGCTTTAGCAGTCTTAATGTTATTAGACCAAGAGTTTAATGAGACCTTTGAAGGACATATCATCAAACATTAGTCTAAAATATGAACACACAGACACACAAGGTACCTGAAGTCACAGTGATGTTAATCTACATCTCCAAAGTGAAACAAGGGCATATCTTTGATAAATGGTCTCTGTTCCCAAGGAACAAGGGACATGACAAGAGGAAATGGCCTCAAGATGCACCAGGGGAGGTTTACATGGAGATGAGGAACAATTACTTCCCCAAAGGGTGCTCAGCCATTGGAACAGGCTGCCCAGGGCAGTGCTGGACTCACCGTCCCTGAAGTGTTCACAAATCGTGTAGACAAGGTGCTCAGTGCCATGGGTTAGTGGTGGCCTTGGCAGTGCTGGGGAATGGTTGGACGTGATGATCTTAAAGGTCTTTTCCAACCTGGTTGATTCTATGATTCCATAATGTAAGTGAACAATAATATCATGGCTGTCACTGGAAACACACTGTCAAGTTTCTTTTCTATGAGGGATCTACCGTTCTTAATTGACATGGTTAGGCCAAGATCTCTCACAGTGATTATGAGTCAGAATGTTTCTGCTTTTGGATGCTCAATTTGAGATTCACTAAATGGACTCAGATCTCAGATGATATGGATCAGCAGGCAGTTTCTCAACCTACAAGTCTGGCAGCCAAGAACTGGGACATTCAGAATACCACCAAAGAAAACCACCCTTCTAGAAATATCATCTCCTAAAGTGCCAAATGCTTGATATCCCTGTATGAAATCTGGCTTTTGACTTCATTCAGACTAAGTATAAAATCCAGAATTTTTTCTTACTGCATTTATCCTCAGCATCTGAAATAAGCACAAGAATGTCACAAAGATCAGTATACCAAAATACTTTGAAAATTTAGGAAATTTGTTCCTGACCCAAGCCCAAATCTGAAACCACAATAACCAGATGTATTTTTCACCTCCCCAATAAATATCTGATGCTCCATATTCAGTCTCAGCCATGTCTCTTAGGTCTGCGCTATGTAGAGAGAACAAGCTTTAAATACTGAATAAGCTAAGAAGTGGCACTTGCTAAAGGCAGAAACAATACGGCCAAGGTAAAAAACATGTCCGGTTGTTTTTTTCCTATGCCATGTGCCTGTTTGTAAGACATTCAAAATCATTCTCTGACCATTACAGTAAAAATAAGCCCTTACAAATACACTGCTGCAACCATCTCACCACCAAGGAAAGACTGTAGCCCACCACCAAGGAAAGACTGTAGCCATGTTCTCCTACAGCTCTGCAAAAGCAGGCAGTTCTATTTCTTGGGTTTGAAGGTTTTGATAAATAATTAGGGCCAAACACACACATACACATTCCTAACAACCAAAATTTCTTTCAAACTTTTTTTTTCCCCCCAAGGTTTTATTCCAGCATAAACAGAAAGCCAGAAAACCAGTAGTTAAGTCTTCACCAAATGTTGAACTACCATGACTTCATCTTCTGTCCGAGCTGCAGCACCAAGAACACAGCAGCCTCTGTTTCCTGTCCCTGCACCAGCTATTTCACTACTGACACTGACCATTCCAGCAATGCTGTGTGCTGAATTGGTATGGGAATGGTTCGGGGTTTTGACAGGGGCTTTATGATTGTGCTGTAAATGGGAAGTGCTCAGAGTTTTCTTTATTTTGTTGAAAATGCACCATTTGCCCTGTTTCTAGATGACTTCCTCAGGTAATGGAAGAAGAAAACAGCACACCAGTTCTGGTACTTCATCTGTGGTTTCATAAGACTGTAACCAAGACATATGCACTGCACCTAGCATGTGGTAGGCACTGCATCAGTACTTGGAGGGCTCTTTCTCACCCTCTCCAGAGCCAAAACTTTAGAGGCTTTGCAATTTTTTCACAGCTTCCCTACCTTATCCAGCTACTCAGGCTACTTGGAGTCAAACACTCCAATCAGAAGGTATCGGGGGCAATTTCTGACTTGGAAGTGTAGCTGTACGTGGGACTGTAGATACCTGAATCTGGATCCAAAGGGAAACACTAGCAGAACATTACTAATGTTTTCCAAGGGGATTTCTGCATATTTAATTCTTTGTAACCTTTTGATAGTATCATTCAAAACCAAATTAGAATAAAAGATTAAGCGGCATAGAACATACAGAGAGCAGTGAACTAGTCCAACAAAATGAAACTAAGAAATGTGTTTAGACATGAAATCTCTATCAATTCAATCAAAAAATACCATCTGTCTTCTTAGGGAATATCAAAATTTAAAAGAGAGGTTTTTTAAAAGGTCAAAGATATCAAAGGCTTGAAGCAAGTTTTAACACATAAAGTGTCTTCCATGAGTGTTACAGCAGAACTGCAGACAACTGCGATCAGACCTGAAATCACAGGGGCTGATCTGCGGTTGCCTGTCATCCATCATAATTCTGACCACCTCTCTGGGTTGAGCCAATTCCTTTTTCATGCAAAGAAAACTCCACTGGAACAAATGAGACTGCAGCCATTTAGACCAGCAAAGAGTCAATCATAGTGATTGCAAAATAAACATGATGAAACACTTTGCTGATTTAATTCAGTAGCATTTTATAGACCCCTTCTGCCAAGATGCAAATGCCTGTGCTAGGAGGAAGCCAGTAGAGAGGCCAGGGCCAAGGGGTTCTCTTTCTCACGAGAAGGAGTGATAAAAATAAATCACCTCACCTGGTTTTACACCTGCTTACAGTCGACACAGAATACAAGATAGGCAGAAAAATAATGTGCACTGTAGGTAACACAGCACTGGCAATGGGCAACCGAGAATGAGCTTGTTAAAACAAAACGAGAGAAGGAGGATTCCAAGCACTTTCAGAACCAGACCATGGCAATGGCCAAAATAGGGAAACTATGTAAGACAATTTATCAGTTTCACAATCAGATTTCTTTCCAGCCCTCGCTCTGCTGAATGCATTGCAGGAAAGGAAAAATGGAAGAGACAAAATGTATATGTGTTAGGCAAAAATGGAAAATCCTCATTATACCTGCAGGTTATAATTTGTCAAGAGTTCAATCAGAACAATGTCATTGTGCAGGCAGACTCAGAAAGCCTTCAGTGTGTGTGCTACACAGAGCTATTTCTTCCTTTGCTATCTCTCTAGCAAAACAAAGCAAAGCCTGTATTATTGAGGACAGCTTTAAAAGATATGTAGCTGCTCTGGCATAATTCAACAGAAGACACACATTTTCTCAGATTGAGGCTGCCCTAGCAGGAGGATTCCACCATTTTAAACCTTTCCTACTTACATACCTTTAAAGTTTAGTAAACACAATTAACAGTAACTCCACCTTTCTTTACTGTAGCTCTTATTATCTGGGTATTATTTTAAGAATTCTAAAGTTGGGGGTTCTCTTCTTGTCTGTGTCTAAGAGCTTCTTATGATTCATTTCCTGAAAAGATAACAACTTTCTAGCAATCATTCTAACTTCTCCTGCCCTGTAAGGATTAACAGCACAAAATTTAAACCTTCTGTGTAATGAAGGAATAAATTCAATACTTGACCACTGAACAAAATGCAATAGTCGATGCCATGTGTAAGTATAAGGTTTCAATCCATACTGTCTGTTCCTAGGAATGCTGCATGTCCTTGCTGATGTACAATACTGAAACCACCCAGAAACTATTATTATTATTTACTGACTACTGAGAAAAAAAAACAATGCACCCAGGTAAAACAAGATTCCTTTACAAAGGTATTTAAAATGAACAGGCCCGAGCTTAAAACTGCTATAATCAAGTATGTGGTGTCACAGGCATGTACCTAATAGAGTCAGTAATGAAGCCTTAACAAAAACATTACCCACCTACTCCTGTTAATTTGTTTTCCTGTTAAGTCACCAACAAATGAATTATAGAAACATACAAAGCTATTAGCAACTGGGAATATTTAATTACTTCATTATAACGAGCAATGTTTTGTTACTATGACAATTAAAACATGCATTAATTTTATTATAATGACCATAAAAGTGTTTGAAATCAGACGTGGGAAGACATTGTAAAAGACAGGTTAACATTAAAGCCCATGTCTAATTCCATAATATTTATTAAGTCACAAGTTCACTAACTAACAGACATGTGAAACAGAAAGAAATCAAATACTGTCATCTTCTATTTCTGTGAGGTATTTCCGTTTTTACTGTCCTATAAAGTCCTTTTATATTATTAATTATTGCGTCGAATGAACTGAATGCAACTTTATAAAGCAGAGCATCAATTCATTTTACAAACTTGATGCATTTACATGTCCATGAAAGAGTTTCTGCAGGGATCTTCATCTGGAAAACCATCTGCCATTCCCTACTGCAGTAAGAGATAAGAAAGGGGCTAAGCCTTTTGCATCAAGAATTACAAGGTCTAATCCCACACTCTATCCCCCACTGCTGTTGTCTTGGCCTCCTTTTGTTCTGTTTACCCCACAGAAGCATCATGTCACTGAAGCCATGCTGCCAAGACCGTGGTTGTACCATGCTTGTCCAAGTGTGGAAATGCAATGTACTATCATCTCTACCTAACCTTTCACAATGTTGAGGGAAGACCATGCTTCCTTCAGCTAGTCCCAGTTCCAGACCCACCAACCTGTTTGCATAAGAAGCCCTGTGGCAAGGCATGTGATAGATGCTGGGAGATCAAGAACCTTACACAATGAGCATGTTAAGCCACATACCACATTGTGTCTAATGCCAGGTTGCAGCCACACAGTACCACTTCTAGCAGACCCAGCTGAACACAGGACAGCTTTCCAAAGCCTTTCACAGCAGACCAGTTTCACAGGTTTTCACAGTTTGCAGTTCAAGGACAACAGCATGCTGGGCTGTACCAAAAGGAGTGTAGCCAACAGGTTGAAGGAATTATTTCCCTCTGTTTAGCCATTGTAAAACAGCTTAGAGTATCCTGTCCAGTTTGGGGCTCCGTCATACAAAAAAGACACCAATAAACTGGAGCAAGTCCGCAGTGGCCACCAAAATGGTCCAGGGCCTGGAGCATACAGCAGATAAAGAGAAGGTGGGAGAACTGTTTATTCTCTTACAAAAAGACAACTGGGGAGATCTTATTGCTGACCGCAAGTGCTTAATGGGAGGGTGTAGGGAAGACAGAGCCAGACTTTTCTTAGAGATGCACAGCAGAAGGACACAAGGCAACAGACACAAATGGGAACAGAGGAAATTACCACCTGATATAAAGAGAAAGAAAAAACTCACTATGAGGGTGGCCAAGCCCTGTAGAGGGGCCCAGGGAAGGGGACTGTTTCCAAACTTAACTGGGCAAAGCTCTTGGTTAAAGCAGCCAACCCTAACCAGACTCGCTTTAAGCAGGAGGTAGAAATAGGGATGTCTGGCAGTCCCTTCCACCTGCTGGGAGCGCAGGGTTTGGGACCAAGCTTGTCCCAGTGGGAGAGATGAGGTGGTCGGTGCTGTGCTCAGCCGCAGACACGGGGGAGGCAGGGGAGTGTGAGTCAGGAGGCCAGCTGGAGGAAATCCCATGCATAATGCATGGAAAATATGCTCTCTGTGCACTGATGTTGGAATATCTGTGGGCTTCTGCATGAAAAACTGCAACGGGACTCTGTCCCAACTTCGTATCACTAATAACCACCGCTCATAAGCACAGTCTGCGCATTATCAGGAGGCCTTGATTAGAAATTGGGTAACGTTTTCTGGGGGGAAAATAGCAGTCTGTTGAAACTGAATATTCCTGTGGAAAATGGCTGATGTCATTTCCATTTAAAACATTTTAAAAGTTTCAAAACATCTAAATGTCCCACTGTGATATTTTCAGAGGATCTACTTTTCACTATGAAATGACTTCAAAATTAAGTTTCTTAGTAAAAGGTTATAAGCAAAATAAGGCATTGTTGAAAACGATATTCTAGTTGAACTTCATCATATTTGTTTGTTTCCTGTGTGTGAGCATCCTCTAGACTGCCAGGCTGGAACTAAGATTCAAAATGGGGGGAAAATTAAATGCCAAAAGGAAATCAAACAAGAAAAAGAACAAAACCAAGCAAACAACAGCAACAACAACAGAAACCAAAAACCCAGAAACTTGGGTCAATAAGATACACTTCCTACTTAGTTATGATGTACAAATATATATATACACACACACACAGAGAAACACACATATTAGACTGCAGAGACTTCTTTCTGGTTTACTTACTTTTCCAGTAAGTATAGTGATTAGGAACATTTTCCTTAGCCAGCAGGTACTGGACTCTAATTCAATAGAGACATTTATGGAGGTTATATACTATAAGAATAAAGCATTGCTGCAAGCATACTCTACTGAAGCTTTTACTTTGAGAAAGCTCCAAATATATTATTATTAGAAGCACTGTATTATTAGAAGGGCACTGTAATGAAGTCAAAGTCATTATAGGTATGAATTGGCATCGTAGAAGTGACTCAGGGAAACACTTAGACAATGACAAACTATGTACTTCAGACAAAGTGAGCCAAATTCATCCCGGGCATCACCGAAATGAGGTTGGTGTATTTTATGCTGACTGAAGAGAACGATGGCCCAGTCACAGATGACTATATACTATTTAAATTTTCCACACAATTACTTCTCATTTGCTCAAACGTTATGGAAAAGTCCATTATGGAAAAGCGAAGGCAAATGCCATGCTGAAAAAAATAAGTATTGTAACTCTATAGCCAAAAGAAAATTGCTTCGGGTGGGACAGAAACACAACACCCCAAGAATAATTATGATCCCAAAACTCTGTTGTTATTAATATGAAGCAAATTCCACCAGTGATAAAGGGTGACTATAACCAAGTTCCTATATTTGAACAATTTATTCCTTCTGGTACTTTCAAATCTCTTCACTCTTTAATTTCAAGCTCCCTCTTCTGGACTATCCCAATGAAGCTAGAGAGTCACTATGCACTACTCATACTACTCACTTTAGTAATCAGGTCCTTGGTGCCTGGCACTGATATAGATCACTGGTCACCCTGTCCCACTTTCATGATTACTACAGGTGAAGTTCTTTGAAAATATAATAATATACGCTGAGATTTAAAGAACTCCTGGGAGGGTGCAGTTATAAATGCACTATTATGCAATCTCTCAGGGTATATGATGGAGATGTCCCTCACCATATGGACATAGGATATATATCCCTAGGGATATTCCTATATAGAGATATAGGACATTATTAAGGTCCTTTCCAACCCTAATTATTCTATGATTCTATGATTTTAAATAATGAAATATAGTAAATTGTATTTCATATGTACATAAGTAAATATGAACTAAACCATGCCATGTACCTTGCATTACTGTTCACATTGTGCAGTGAAATAGCTCCAGTAATACATTTTTTGTTCCGACATTCAGACAGAGGACATTCTTTCATAAAAATGAAATTAAGTAAGTTTCTGGCTTTTTACATCCCTATGATCAGAAAGCTGTTGTCAGAAAAAGTTTTATTCTAATAATTCACCCAATTTTTCTACTCAGAACGTATTTACAAGCAAACTGTGGTGGTCATTGAACTTGGACATGAACACAATTTTCATTCATTTTCATTATTTTCCTTCAAGTTTACTTCTTTTTTTTCCTCTGTGCAAGAATCGCTTCTAACAGTTTTCTATAAATAGGGGAAAATTAAGTGCATTTGATAATTATGATTGCTCCTTCAAACCATATACTTACTGCTCCTACATGCTATTTTTATGACTACAGCTCCTGCACCTAGAAGAAAGGCTTGAGTGCCACAAGAGAGCACCTGTGCCTGACAACTATATCAGCACAAAAATAGATAAGAATTATCAGGTATGAGGTTAAAATCTTTTCCCTTATATCCCTGGTTGCCCTTGCCATTAGCAGAAAGGCCAGGATACTGCAAGAACGCTAGATTCCAGTGCTAAAGAATAAGACGATGCTAAAGACTTACAAGGTGCTCAATATAAGCACATTTAGAGGGGTTTTTTAATCATGTTGATGCAAAATAGTTTTGTACATCAGGAAGCTCCTAAGGTAATTGTGTGCAATTGATAATGTGCGTATCAATATGCAGTGCCACTGGGAAAGCTCGGAAGTGATTAGAGACTGAAGCCAAGGCCCTGCAGAACTGAGGCTCCCAAGTCACTCAGCGGCATGCCGGCTGCGAGGCAGAGGAACGCATGCTGCAACTAATCAGGCAGTGTTTGACATGCATCTCCTCTGGCTGACAAGCACATAACATACGGCTGCAACCATCTCCCACATCTTGCTTAATTAATTTCCATCCTTGTTGTGTGCTCCCACACCTGGAGATATCAAACAGCTGCACATAATAAAAACACTTTAACCTGTGTTAATGGATAGGATTCAATTTCGTTTATAATTGGATCAGTAAATGAAATCATTATAAAACAGCTGATAAAGGTTCTCTAGAATGAGTCAGAATGGGTTTTTAAAAGTGTGTAAATCTAGTGTTAAAGAGATGATGAATAAAATTCAAAGCTGACACAAAACCACATGTCCACAAGCACTCGCTTTTCTATTTGCATATCTATTATAGCTTACAGACATGTGCAAACTCATACACCCACACATTTTCCTTATGTTTTCCTTAAGTTCATCATTACTCCCCTTCATCTCTGATTCACAGCATTTCTGAGATAGAATCTTTTACAATAAAATGAACTGGAGATAAAATTTCCCGAGACAATAAATACTTCTTTTGCAGGCGCTTTTTAGCAAACTTTCACAATTAAGCAACTTCATTTTTTTACAGCTCCACTAATTCAAAGAAGACGAAAACAGAGGTCAATTAGATCAGATGGTACATGCACTTTTTCTTCATTGATCTCTATTTGCAGGGGTTTGAAGGAAAGGAAGCCTTTGTAAGCATGAAGAGCTGTTCAAATCTATAGATGTACGAACACAGGCCTAAGGGCACGCTTTCTTCATAACTACGTAAATAAATTTAGATGTAGTTATATTACTTTGTTCCATCTTTCTCAATACTTTTCTTTCTCAGACTTCACTTACCAGGAAGATGTACGTCAAAGCCACCTTGAAGACACACAGCAATACTGGCAACACCACCTGCTATTTCCAACCTCACACCACTAATTCCCAGCAGTTTGCTGTGGTTTAAAAACCTGTCTAGCAAACACGGCCCTAATCTCTTTTTTCTGTATTCTGCTACAAACAAGAAAAAAATCAAGAGTGCTCAACGTTAAATTCTGCACTGTAACGTTCACGGGTCTACTTTTATCTTTCCACAGTGATAGCAAATCTGGAAATCTAAGCTATGTTGGGCTTTCATTAGCATTGCTGGGATGGGAGAGGGGGAAAAGCAGTGTTGTGTATGCCTTCCTGCATATCTGCAGTACATTTTTTAAATGCCTGGTTGAGAAGGAACATGAAGAATTCGTCGGGCAGGCTGGTGGATCAGTATTAACACAGACATTTGCATTCACTCTTAGTCCAAACCTTCAAACACCTTTTGCTTGGCTCTGCTAACCCCGTGTTTGCTTTCACACCGGTACCATTTTTAAGCAGAAGAATTACATTTTATGGCATTAAATAAACCAGGATAAACTCAGCCTCAAAACAAACTGCAAAAAAACCTTGCAGAAGTACATTATCACACGACTCATGTTGCTTCCTCCCAACTAAATAACCCTCCCAGTTTACAGATTTCTGTTTAATTTGGCCTCTGGCATGACAGAAAGGAATTTTTTGCCCATTTACACAACTCTATGAATCAAATGTTGACAACAGTAAGCTGCTCTTCAGTCTGACTTTGAGGCATGCACCGAAAACCAGCCAAGTGCTGTACTTGCTCTATCAGGTCTTGTGCATAAACCAGCTATGATATGGCCTGTAGCATACAGATCCCTCTGAAAAAAAAAACAACAAAACCCAAAAGAATGTTTCAGAGTTCCTTCTCTCAAAGGCTTGATGTATCAGCAAGTATAATTGTTCCAAATCTGGAATCCTGGCTGGCTACACTGCTGTGAACTGCTCCAACACCAGCACCTTAAAATACTCTATATGTAAGCTGTGAACTGATTTAGGTTAAGTTTAAAAAAGTTAAAAAAAACAGAATATTCTGCTGTTTAAGAAACTTATCTCCACTAGTTTGAATATATTTTTAATGTAGGGCAAGCAGGCTTTATTCGTGTTGATATGAAATTCCGTAATACAACAGAGAAACGAAGAAGAAATTTCTGTATTAAAGCCCACTTAAAACAAATCCAATTAAAGGGAATAAAAAGGACAAGAGAACAACTAATTCCTTGCCTTTGCTTCTCTTCAAGGAATATTCATATAAATCCCTGCTCTGACATTTATGCCGTTTCATGTGACAGGGATCAGAATTCTCCATAGCATGTTTTTAAACCATTTACCCCGACAGCACCTTTATAATGAATAATAGAAACCTCTCCACGTTCACAGAACATTTTCTATAGACTCACAAAGGGTTTAACCCTGCAAGCTTTTATCCATGTGAGCAGTCAGCACTCGAAATAAAAGGAGTAATTTAACAAAAAGGGGGTGGCAGATGAGAGATTTGGAGTGAGAATGTTCTGGGATGAAGAACATCTCTCTTATCTGTGCCGGTGAAGTGGCTTGTAATCACGAGTATTATGTATGTGCTTTGTAGTGGAATAATAATAATAACAAGGAAAATTTCAAGCTTAGTGCATGAATTAAGTAACTGCCCTGGATCCTTCACGCTGCTTTATTTTAAACAGAGAGCTTCACAACTTGTAGACCCACATCAGATGCTTCCTTTACATGTTCCTGTGGCCAGGGGAGGTGGAAGAAGGTCATAGGTGTTTAAACCCCATTTTGCACCTCAGTTCTTAGGGGGAGGGCATCAGGAGGGACCTCACCCACGGCTGAATGCCTTGAGATAACATTTAGACACAATGCTTATGTCTTAAGTATACAAGCAGGAAAGGGCAATGTCTGTGCACTGGTAGGGGTGACAGCCTTCAGAAACTCTCAAAGCAACACTCCAGACTTTGGGACACTTCAGTCTGAACCTAGACTGAGATGTTATCATACTAAATCAAATGCAATTTAGTAGGAACACTGTAGAGAAATTTAATCTTGGTGAGGGCCAAAAGAAAGGAGGAAGGAGGCAAAAAGTGTTTCTTAAATAGAGGAGATAAAGATTGCAGGAGATAAGAAGGTCAGACTAGGTGGTCGAAAGGTCTCTGCTAACCCTAAACTCAGTGACAGATACAGAAAAGCAAACATTTGATCTTGGAAAGATTTGCTCATACAATATACGGCTTGAAAAAAGACCAGAAAAGAGCCAACTATCAAAGCAATGCTTATACCCTGGTAGTAGGTAAATACATGATGAACCACACAAATACACACCAGTACTACGGGCCGCCTCCCTCTCCATTTCAAACCGCAACTGGCACTAACATTCCTGAGATTCCCCTCAAAAAACAGACTGCACACGTTTTGCAACACCTCCACAATAATATCAGGTTATTAAAAAAAATCTTAAATTAATAAACAGATCTGAAAAATAAACTACCACAGGATTTGTAACATTAAGTTGACTTTAAAAAATAGACTAATACATGCAAAGGTCACTAAAATATTTATATTAATGATGGAGCAGAACACTAAGCAGATATTGACTTCTGTTAAGGTGAACCTCAAGATTTATTGGCCTAAGAGGTAAACACTGACTGAGATAAATCCAAGGTCAATATTTACTACCAAGGACAATAAATCTTCGTGGCCTATGAAACATTAAATAAATAAATACATGTGTACATATACATTTAGACACAAGCGTATCTACAGATTTTACACAAATCATTTGGAAGAATGATCATCAACATCATTTGTTACAGCATGCTTTCTTAATTTTGCTAGAAAGAACCAATGAACAATTACGAACCTCTGTAAACCAGATCTATTTGCATATGTCAGCACTGATGATAAGGGTGACATTTCTGCTTCTCCAAGTGACTCCCTTTGCCCACCAAGCTGGATGAAAGGTTTCTAAGATACAAAGGGAAGTCAAGACCTTAAGTGTGAATTGGCTGCCCTATTTCCATCTTAGCTTGAGAACCCATGCTTGTAACTTAAGAAGCAGAGTTACATGCAGCAAAGTTGTCTGAATAATTGTTGTGCTCTGGACTTATGAGCCAGACATTTCTGGTGGAGCACTTCTGATTCAATACACCTTCATCTAAGGTCAAGTTTCTTCCCATGCAAGATGAGCGCAGGAGGGGAATACATGGGTATTCTGGAAGTCTTTTAACAGAGGCACTTTTACTGTAGCTGTGGCCAGTTTTGTATGAGCTCAGAACAAAGACATATCAATCAAACCGAGCAAAATAAATAAATAAAAGCATTAGATGACTTTCAGAGTCATAGGCTTTTTTCCTTGAACTAGAAAAGCAAATAAATTTAACAGGAGTGCTGACAAAAGTAGACCTTCTTCCTCCAAACAGTATACAAGATCTAAGCCAAAAGGAAACAGATGACTTTGTGTGTTTGTAGGAAGTGATTAGAGAAGGTAGAACTTAATTTATTAAGATGGGAGACGGTGATTCTTTTGTTGACTTTTCAGGTCAAGTGTTAAAACCTTCCGCAAATAAGGCAGCAGATACACTACAACTAAGCCCTAATGGCTCAGGAGACTGGGCTGTTTTCATACACAAGGCTTTTCTTGTTCTTTGAACAATTGTTTTGGAAAGCCAAGTGAGAGAAATTTGCATGCCTCCTGGTGGCCTCCCCTTTGCAAACTGTACCGGCACTGGCAGCTAGAGGCTGGTTTTGACCAACGTTATCTTACTGTGCCAATACAGGACAGTGCCTAAAGCCAATGGGGACAGCTTCGGAACTTTTTCCTGTGCATCCAAGGGACAACAGAACAGGCAAAAAAAAAAAAAAAACAACAAAAGGAAAAGGGAAGAAGAAGAGGAAAAAGGAAAAAAAAAAAAAACTCAACAAACCAAAGACAGAACAAAGTGCTCTAAAAAAAATTATTTACCAGCCTGACAAGTCCCAGAGAGGAATGTGGTGCTTGGTGCTGCACAGGTAGTGCTGGCCATTGGATTTGCAGGAAGGGAGACCAATTAGAAGTGCCGGGCAGGAAAAGGCCTGTTAGCACTGTTACCTTTAACTTAATCTTTAATCTCCTCCTATGCCTCCAACTTGTCACCACAGGCATTAATCACCTTGCAGGTCTTACATCGATCTCAGGCTCATTTATATTATTTGTTTTAATGGCCTCTCTCATGCCACTGGTGTTGGGTGGTGTATAGCTCTGCCCTTATTTCCTGCTGACTGTTTTGGTCTATCAAAGCCTTGTGGTTTATTTTTACGCAGGTTTCCTAAGGCTACAGTATATCCACAGGTTTCAGTGATCATATCACAGTTGACCTCTACAGAGAGTACTCCAAAACAATCCATGAAATATTATTGCTCCAAATATTTTAAAAGCCTCCGAAGTCTCATTAAGATGAGCACTCTGTATTTCATTGGATTTTATTAATGTTCTCAGCAATTCAAGGAATGGCAGAACGGCTGCACTCTTAAGCAGGATTTATTTCTTAGCTTGCAAAGAAAGGAAAAGTGATTTTCAGCTATACAAAAATTGGAACATGGAAGGAAGATAATAAACTGACAAGCAAAAGACAAAATGTCTTTGTATTCTGTCTTCTAAATCCAGAAGAGATCTAAGTGTTTTCTCAACAGACAGAATTGCTATATAAAACTTACAGCCAAGATTTTCAAAATTATAAGCCAAAAATCCATATTGATGGGGTTTTAGAACTGGTAATTTCAGGACAATGGTGTTCAGGAAAATGTAATGCCAAAAGAGGCTCGATTAACAAGCACAACTTTGAAACGCTTAGCAAAAGGACTGCTGTTTCCTTTGAGTAGAAGCTGTGTCCAGAACAGGCAGATTGTTTCTTGCAAACTGTTTACCCCTGTGAGGATGCTTGTAAAAAGGACAATCAGTGAACAGCAATCACAATGAAAATATTCAGAATATTTACATTTAATGCCACTTTCACTTTGAAATAGTGCCAAAAAGTTTCCCTTAAAACTCAAGCTCTTTTGGCTACCGTGAAGAGCCCACTATGGATTCTTAATGCAATACAATGTGTATTTTATATGGTGACATATTTTACATGGTAATTATTTCACAGCAGGCAAAATGATGAGGAAATAACAAGGGAAGTTTTGGGTGAGATTTTAAGAGAAGTAGTGACTCGGTGACCTGCTGGGAGAAAAAATGGAGAAGCATAAACCTCTTGTTTGTTTTTTTTTCTAATTACAAATAGAGATTTCTAAAAATACTGTCTACTTCACTAGCATTTTGAGGAGGAGATAGCCTAGTAGTTAGTTTTCATTCATTTCAAACCTAAATCTGTGAGACATCCCACAGTCTGAAGTTCTTATTCCGAAAGGCTCAGGAAGGTGTATTTTTCCTGATGTGAAATCAGGATTGCAGTGTGAATGCCTGACCTTTTATTAATCAACTCAGAAAACACTGAACTAAAAGGCACTTTGTTCATCATCTTTGATGGCTACAGATTGATGTCATCCCAAGGTAACCTGTGCAGCTATAGATTCACCATTAGTCCAACCTCACTGATGCAAGGCTTAAAGACAAACTTTGAAGGCAAGACTAATGAAAGTCATAGAGATAATTGGAAAATGAGGCCCACTGCAATATCTGCTTTCTCCCTTTATGTGATAACTGATATTCTAGACAAAATAAATCAATCAATTCTTCAAGGAAGCATGTTCAGTGCTATGAGCTAAACTGCTGTTTCAAATGGGAAAACTGATTAGGAAGAAGAACCATAATGTTTTTAAGGCAATAATTTAAGGTGGATTTACAACAGTCCATATTGGAAGTGGAAGAAGCCCAGAGGTGATTTTATGAAGAATATTTCAAGGCACAGTCTTAAGAAGTGGAGATGCTGTGTTCAGAGGTACACGGAGTATCACAGGACAGAAATGGATGCTTTTGATGACTGAAGTAATAAAGTTGGAATGCAATTCAGGAATCTAACATGAAAGGCTATGCATGTAGAAGTTACGGCAATGATTTCTACTTTAGTATGAATTTATTAAATCACTGGATAACTGTAAGCTACCCTTTTTACCCTTGGCCAGGAAAAACAGCAAAACCACCCTATATCAGTATCAGAGGGGTCACTTCCAAGTGAGCAAGGAAGTGTTAATGACACTGTAAAAATAAGTTCTGTAAATGATCTCCTGTGAATATTGTGCACAATTCTAATCAACCATGTGCAAAAGAAACAAAGAAACAAGATGCATTTGATCCAGAAAGATATATAAAAAGGGTATTCTGGGGTGATAAGTGTATTGCAGAGCCTATCTTTCAGAAAAGAAGAAACAAGTCTGAATCATTTACAGCAATAAGAACAGATTTCATTTTAATTAAGAAATACATAGAGATGAGAGGTAAGAGTAAGGGTCAACATCAGAGTCAAAAAAGAGTTACTTAACTAAAGGACAAGGAAGGCATGAAAAATCAACACATATAAACATTTAGTCTGGAAATTAGATGCTCTCTTGCCATGGGAACAGTAGTGTAATGCAGCAGCTTTCCATCAACTACAGCCCAATACACTGGAGAAAATAAAAATACCTTCATTTAGGTTATCTGATGACTTGATTTTCTAAAGTATCAGATGGCAGAACTTAATGATTCAAGAGATTTAGACTGCATACTCAAGGACAAACAAATCAATGTTTCCTAGCAGGGAAACGAAGAGTAAAACAAGTGCAGGGCTGCTGTCAGAGAAGACGCTCTGATTTCTGACAGCCTACTCTTGTAACTGAGATGAAATAGCTGGAAACTTCATCAGATTTGTTCCTCTCAACTTTTTAAAAGATGAGAGGCAGTGCCAAACACTCAAAACAATAACGTCTTGCCTTTATAAACAATCTTTAGTATCACTGGATATAAACCAGAGACTTGGACATCTGCTGAGCATGCCTATTGAATTGGCATCAGTGCTCTCCCCCTGGCTCGCACGGAAGGCAACGGGGTCAGGAATGAGACATCTTGTTCTTCAAAAACAACCTTCCATTTTGCCACCGGTAGCTTTCAGAATCCACCTCCTATATAGCTGAATTCTCTTTAATTCTGCCTGCTTTAGGAGTTTTTTTGAACATAGTCTAGATTTCAGTTAGAGGCAGAGAATCCATCTAACTGCATGTGTTGTGCTGAATTACTGACTATCAGGAGATGTGTGGAGTTTGGTCTCTTGGCACAGCCATGGGTAAAGCTGTATGTCCTGGTACATCCTGGGAACAGATTGTCTGAGACTACTGCAAGAGTTCTATTATTACAGATGTAGCCTGGGACTGCCTTTCTCACTGTTCCACCAAGCATCCTTCTCTAGCCTTTAATCTATCTGCTAATAAATGTTATTTTTAAACTGCACTAGCCCTCTCTGTATTTTGCACATTCCCACCAGAGATGCAGACAGCCTTTATCCAGACAAACATGCCAGATGGACAGGGGATGAGAGCAACTGGAAAAGGTCAGTACCAGTGGGAGAGCAAGAAAGAAGGTGCAAGGCCAAAATAATGGTACCGTTCCCATAATCCCCCTATTCTTCCACCCTTGTCCAGAGATCCTGCTTGGCATAGTCTGGCATCATGCTGGATGAGACGCAGAACAAACCAGTGCCACATGCCATAAAGCGTTTCTCCATCTTCCCCTAATGGAATGATTAAACTAAAATGGAGTTGTGGATGAATCCAGTAACTGGTAAAGGCACCGTGTGATTCAACCAGGTCCAGAGGCATTTGGGTACAGGAATAAGCAGTGTGAGATCATTAACACCCAGCTGACGGACTAAAAGAAAAGGAAATCTCTGAGGTCTCTCTCTTTCTTCCTTTCACCAGTCTGAAGACCAGACAGAAATATGGGCATGTGTAGGGGAGTGCTAGCTATTTTAACCAAAACATTTCATCCATCCCTAAATATGGTCACAAGATTTTAGATACTTGGCTTACTCTTAAACATTAAGATTCTGAATTATCTCCAACTGTGTAGGCTGTAAAAGAAAATGCATAAACCAGCAATCCTGCAAACTCCCTAGAAACATATTCACTGCCAGTTTTTTCTCTGTAGCTGTTATATTAATCAGTGTCTTAAGAAATTAGAATGCCCTGTGATTTTTATCTCTTTTAAACCTAATAAGTAATGCTTTGCAATTAACTTCAACTCACTCTCCTAAATGGCATTATCTATCATCTAGATACACCAGAGGAAAATGCCAGGATTATGGCACCAAGTATATGGGTTATTTTTTCCTTTCAGTGAGCAGCAAACAGCAACATTTCAGTGGCATCTTGGTTACTCTCTTAAGATTTCTAACCCAAATGGAAAAAATGTGAAAAGATCAGCTGTTCTCAAAATCTTGCCAAAAAAACATATTCAAGGAATTTTGCCTGAATCAGAACTCAAATCATTTTCCAGAATCTGGCCTTGAACCAAATTCGAGAGCCCAAATTTCAGGTTTCAGTTTTAGATCTTATCATACACGAGTTCATCCTTCAAAGCAACCTATACGCACATGTGTAGAAGCGTGAGTGTACACACAGTGAGTGTGACACTGGGGTGTAGTGAATGCATTTTATTTCTGTACTTGTATATAGTCTCACTGAAACATCTCATCTGCCATATGAAAGCGTTATATATATGGAACGAACGGTGTAAGGTATTATCAACATAAATTTGGAATAGTCAATTTATAAACACGTTTGTTAATATCTGCTTTTAATTGACGAATGTTGAGAAAAAGGGAATTTATGTTGCCTTTCAAGACTCATGGGCTAGAATACTTTTTTTTTTTCCCTGAAATTGAACAGATGCCAGAAATAAATCAGAAATTGCAAAGTGGAAGAGAGCAGCACACTGAGGGCCAGGAGGAGAAGCAAAGTGGAAAATTACCAGAGTGTAAAACCTATGGAGTTAAGAAAAAAAAGCAGAGTGGCATCACTGTGAGTGCCAGGGGAATAGAGACAGAAGAGAATTCAAGTCGACCAGAAATTATATCAATAATATAAGCCAGGGACTAAAAACATCCTGTGAGTTAAACCCTGAGTTTTCAATAAATGTAACTCCAATATCCTACCAATCACCAAATCTCCAAGCGCAATGGATGGATTTTGCCACACAACACAGGTAAGCAAACACAGAATCACAGAATCACTAGGGTTGAAAGGGACCCCTGGCGATCATCTAGTCCAATCCCCCTGCCAAGACAGGGCCACCAGGGTGAGTCTTCTCTCATATCTTATTTGCATTTTAGAAAAGCAAACTTATAAATCTGCTTTATGTATGACTTTTAATTATACTGATTTTTCATGCCTCTGTGACTGGAAACCCGAGTCACCCTCTTTATTACAAGAGCAAAGAATCTGAATCTGGGAGCAAAGAACTAAAACCCACTACAAAAGTAAAAGAAAAACCATTAACTTCAGAAAAATTCAGGAAAACATACTGGTTTTAAAGTCATATACTTGAAATCTGTGCAATGTTGAGATGATTCAGTGTTATAGTCCTGCATTAATTAAATCAACAAAAATAAGAAAGGAAAAAGCAGACTCCAATAACAGGGAAACATTAATTCAATCACATTAGAAATACACTCTTTTTTTATGTGAGACTTCCAGGAACTATGAAAGGCAGCCAAGTTTTGACTGCTCTCAGAATTTGTAAAAACTAATGGGTGACTTTCTGATTGAGTTTTTACCAAAGAGCTACCTGAGAGCACAATTTAATTCTCTCCTACCAATATTTTCTGTTGTTTTGCTCCCAGTTCACAGCTCCTTTACTTTGTCCACAGCTCCTTTTATGCGACCATAAATCTAGTATCGATTAATCCTTCTGCTTGAAGTAGCTTCCACTGACATCCACTGAGCTCCTCCAGATTATAAGAGCTTATTTGCATAGATCCACTTTCAGGATCAGAAACTCACTTTGTAATTTTACTCATCAACCACAATAGCAAAGGATATCCAAAAAGTGGGCAACATAGATAACGGTTACTTACCCTTCTTAATAAAAAACCGAAAGCACAACAGGCAAAGAGCACCTTTTAAGAGTCAACTATTATTAACAGAAATACACTTCACAAAGCTTTCCATCATTTGCTTTTCACTTCCATTCATCCTTTCTCTTAGTGCCCTACACAGACTTTCTATCAAGCTACAAATCAGATAACTACAGCTGGATTCTCCTTTCTCCTGAGACTTAACACAGTTAGATGGCATTAATAAGTATTGATTTACATCTATGAGGATCTTCTGCCTTAATCTTCTATCCATGAGCAGCAGTTAACTGAGGACTAGACAATACGCTTTCGAGGGTCTGCTCAAGTTCAACAATGCTTAAAACAACCTAGGCCACAGAGAAGGAAAAAGTGCAGTTAGCAGCTCCAAATGGAGTTAGCAGTTGATACGGAACATAATCAACCAATAATAAAACCCACCCCACTGCATACTAGTACAGCCATACTGTTTTGCTGTGTCAGGAGGACCAATCCTTCCAGTTCCTACGGCAACAAGGGGTACCACTAAGCCCTCCCTTTTGCCTGGCTCTCATGACAAGATGATGAGACTGGTGTCTCAGCACTGAACATCTTGTTTTCTCACCCAAAGGGCTGCAATTCTCTCTCTTACTTCACATTCCACACACTTTCACATGTGTAATATTTTCGCATGTGCATATTTTTAGCTTAACTAGTTGAAAGGAAAAGCAAAGGAAGCTAAAATCGGAAGTATTATTTTGCACTATTGAGCATATTAATGATGCCTTTCCAACCTCATCAACATTCGCATCAAAACTAACATGTTAATTTATATTCTTCATATAATACTAATTATGTGTACAGCAGCATGATACCCTGTATGAGGAGCTATCTCACCATAAGAGATGAAAACATAACGTTATGATTCTGACCTTGTGATGATACAAGTAATTAATTACTCCAAAGAATATCGATTGTAATAGGAATGTGGTCCCTAGAGATGCTTTAAAGATCATATAATTACAAAAGATGCTAAATAATTTTATTTAGGGGTGGTGTCAGTGATGAAAATTTCCCTTGAAAAGGCATAGGAGTAAAGCAACTCTGACTATTGCCCTGGCTTCTGCTGGGATAGAGTTGATTTTTTTTTCCTTAGGAGCTGTACAGTGCTGTGTTTTGGATTTAGTATGAGAATAATGTTGATAACACAACAGTGTTTTAGTTGTTGCTAAGTAGTGCTTACTCTAAATCAAGGACTTTCCAGTTTCCCATGCTGTGCAAGTGAGCAGGTGCACAAGAAGCTGGGAGGGAGCAGAGCCAGGACAGCTAAAGGGATATTCCATACCATAGAACATCATGCTCAGCTCGGGTTAAACCATGACTCTATATAACACTTCAGTATTGCAAAGAATGTTTTTGCAAAGAACTGAAAATTCTTTGAAAAAAAAATTCTTTGCAAAGAGTTTCTGTTTGCAAAGGCCTAGAGAAGAAACATTACTATATACAATACTGTTTTTACCACCCTATTCTCCTTCAACTACAACTGCAACTGAAGTACTTATCTAATCACATGCATAGATATGTCAACAAAAGCATTATGTAAATTATACACAGTTTCTAATTAGTAATGACAAAAATGGGTCAAAATACTGATTTACCAATCTTTCATATTGAAGAGCAGCCCGGATTCTGTGCAATGTCTTAGCCACATTATCTAGAAGTTTCAGCAATATTCAGCTGAGAAAAAATAAAAGCTGCATTCTACAGATGTACAGTATCTTCTTCAGCTCTAATGAAGGACACCCAGTGGCCAGGTACAGCAGTAGAAACACATTCTCTGGGTACCTACAAGTCTGTATGAAAGGATTTGGGAATAGAAGACAGTGGAAAAATGGTTTTTGTGCCTTACTCCTTTAGCTTTGACTTGCTCTTTCAGACTACCAGGCAGCAATTCTGCAGCTGCTGTTAGAGACAGCTCTCAAAGAGTACGGGGGATATCCAGCTTCTGAGCAGCACACACACTGCTGATGCCACTCTGACAATAAATGGGGTTTGAAGTAGCATTTGTATGGTCTGAAGCTTCTCTTTTCCCAGCACACTACCAGCCTTTTCTCTCTCATGATGCAGCACCTTCACAGAAAGATTCACATCCACATAGCATTTTGAGGAGTTTTAACATAAATGCCTATTTTGACAACTTTAAGCCTAGCCAGCCTGAAGACTCAGCTGAAGTGCTTTTTAGAAGTACTGCTGGTACATAATATGTCATGTGGGGTTAGCTGAGACAAAGGTTTAAATAATAGCACACTTAAGAAATTCTGTAAGATGGGTGTAGATTCAAAATATGTATTAGACTCACCTATAATCTCACATGTGTAAATAATACAAAAAGCCACTGAAAGATGTGAAGTAATTCCAGGGCAAAACAAGATCAATGTCAAGACCACTGAAGATTTCCCAACCACAAAATTACACTGCTGCAAAGATTGTTGAAGTCAGTTGTAATACATTATGTGAACCAATAGGCAGAAGAGCTAAGACAAAATGCAGTAAGTTCTAAAAGAGATAATGTTTTTCATGTGGTTCATCTCTTGCTTTATACAAATCTCTGGCCTGTTAAAACAGATTTCTGTTTACACACTGAAATACAGTAAACAGAAATACAGGGCTTCAGTTTTTCACACACAATGTACACACGTGTACTTATGGCAATCTCAATTTTAGCTTCCAGTGGTTAGGGTTTGGAAGTACGCTTTTGACTGCTTATATTTTCTTTGTTACTTTATACTTCTCCATTTTAATAACCTTGAACACAGTGACCCCAGGTGGCAGATACAACGATGGCTGCTTTCAGAAGCTGAGCCAGACCTTCATATTTCATCGTGAGGCTGAGAAGTCTCTGTGTCGTAACTCAAAGTCCCCAGTGGCAGTCCAGATCAGCTCAGTCTCTGCTATGGGACTGAGAAGGGTTTGTTCCAAGCAGATCAATAAAAGTCATAATGGAACAGAGGCCTTATTAAGGTTTCTATCTCAGAACTACCATTCCCCATTTATGCATGGAGGTTTCTCTAACAACACAACCTTCAACTTTGCTTGAGTGCTGGAAGGAGTCCAGCAGGACAAACCTCTGCATCTGGGCTAAATCAGAATGCTGAGAAGCCAGGTGAGGTACCCGGCACAGATCCTTGTGCTGCCACAGCCAGGCAGTTGCTTGCCCTAACTTGACCATGTAGGTACTACCAGTTTGCCCTGTAGACATGCACAGCGGTGCTTATCGAAATGAGACACAGATCTAGATCCAACAAAAATCATTATCTCCAACACTTTGATTCTAACAGGACTTAGGCATCTCAACGCCTCCCTCTAAGCCTCATCCGCCACACTTGTGACCCATAGTGTAAAACGGCACAAATAAAAGCATTACCAATTCAAAATACAAACTAACAGTAGGCAGACAACTCACAGTAGCTTCTCCATCTTTAAAACCCTGTTATTTCACAGGTAAAACAGATCAGTGAGCCAGCTCTCCTCTGGTGTGAGCTGCACAGCAGAAGGAGAATCTGTAAGGCTCTGCTTAGAGGCTGCAGTCCAGAAGAGAAAAGTGTGCTTTAGAGTTGATGTAAATACATTAATTGAAATATAAAGGGAGACTTTTTAAGCTGCTCACCAATGGAAAAGCTGCCTAACACTATTTATTACTCAGTACTTTAATTCATATCAATTAGCCATCTTGTTCATGTACAGCATCCATTAACTTCACGTGTGATTTTTAGTCTTGAGCCAAACTAGCTGGAAGGAAGCACAAGGGTACACCAATGCCTTTCCAGGGGATTGCTCACCAGTTGCTGAAGAGCTCCCTAACGGCAGTGAAACCCTCCTGCCATTGCCAGAGGGTGTCACTACGGCACTAGAACAAAGCAACACCACAAATCAAAGGAATAAACAAGACATGTGGAGAAGTTCAGCAGAAATAAGCTGTACGTAACCTTCACATGAATTGTTCATCATGTCACCCGTGGGCTTTAAGAACATGGTTCTGGAGTCTAAAAACAATGTAACTCTGTATTTTCCCCTCTGCATTTCTTGTGCGCTAATCTGATTTCTAACACAAAGTATTGGAAGGAAGAAAGGAACTACCTATTAGAGCTGGTTGCAGAATCTCCATTGTTCACACACAATTTAACCTTGTTTTCCATGAAAGCATCCTTTGAAAATGAAACTCTTCTAAATGCACATCATTAATGTTCACAGTATTCGTCACACAATTGTTTTAATAGGAAGTTGCTGCAAAAGAAATCTAAACTTTCTCACATAATGACTTAAAGCCCAGGTAATTAAAAAAATCCTGTACTGAGCATATTGAAGATCAGCTCTCAAGTGCTGATTTTGGCTAACGTCCTAAACCAGAAGAGGAAGGAAGTCCCAAAGCCAAAGAGCACAGTAAATGAAAACACTGAGAAGCCAGTGAAAAAAACCCTGCAACATAAGGAATATTCGAAGGTGTACCAAATGAGTAGGTCTATTGTCTTTCTAGTCTAAATGCAACTTACTTACCACAAAAAAATGCCAGGAATCAGATGACCATGAGCCTATATTAATACAGCATACGATGGCCCAGAAAACTTGATAGATGTTGGAATCTATGAAGAGCTCGATCAGGACATGTTTGTAAGGGAGCAGACACTAAAAATACATTTGTGGCTAACTCCTGCTCTGAGGATGACTGTCAGTATCAGAGGGTGCGGTGATTGTGAAAAGGAGAGCACTGAGGCCCAGATGCCACAACACACTGCCCAAGCAATTAAGCAGCCTTATTTTCAGCTGTATTTTAGTATCAGGGTAAGCTGACTAATGTTGCTGAGGACAGTTTTGATTAGGAAGGGCTGTTTCCACAAAGTGCTGCAAAGCTCTTGTCAACCTGTCAAGGACTCAAACACTGTGCTCTAATAATAGACCAATAATTTCATATTCTTGGAAATAAGTTCTAGTCAAAGCACGGGATTTAAAAAATAAGAGAGGAAACAGAGCACACCACTAAAGAACAGCAAGCAAACCTGAATGAAGCACATCTTACCAGTATTTTAAAACCAAGTTTCTAAAAGCCAAGGGAAAATCTGCAAGGATGTTGTAACTGCACTGCAGAAAGGAACATGGGTCAGCTGCAGTGATGAAACTGTCAGGACTTGAAATCAGGGCACCACTACAAAATTTTAACACAGCAAATAAATCCAGTCTATCTTGGTGAAGGTTCAGTTGTCTGTTCTTGGAATTATCAGGATGTCAAAAGGCCAGCGTCTGTTTCTGGATACTGAAACAGAATTCCCATTCACCTCCTTAGATAGCGATGGGCCTCTGCTAGGAAAAAGATGAGCAAGCATTTCAAAGGTAGCAGCAAAGTCTTCTTACAAATCTTTTTAACAAAGAATAAAAAAAGACTATATTAAGTTCAGAAAATATGTAAATCTGTTGTTTTGTTTCTCATTTCTCCCTGACTTTTCATGACAAACAGATCTCGCAGATATCAGACAGATGAAAAATACAAAGATGTGGAAACCAGAGCTGGAATTTAGCTTAATGACAGCAAACTTGGTCTTTTATTGAAAATGGAGAGAGGGATGTCAGGTTTAGTCTTTACACAGACCTTGTAGTAACTGTAAATATAAAATAGACTATCAAGACAGTAAAGTGCTTTCCTATTACACGAGAATTCAAGCTCTAAATTGAGCAGTTTATTCCGGTTACCTCAATTATCACATCTGGAAAATCATTCAATTTATGTCAGCCTTTACTCTAGGACACTCATTCATGTGGGCAAAGAACTCTGAAACTCTCTGGGGTCATGACATAAATCTACTTTTTTCACACTGTCATTTGCACAACAAAAGAATAAATTTAACTTTATTCAGCAAACAGTGATGATAATTGCCAATCTTTTAGCTATCCAGATGAAACAGGATCATGACCTAAGAGTACAGGGCACAAGAAAGGTTATATATGTTCAGTAGGGGGTTTTATAAGAAGCCATCGCTATGCACTGCTTGGAAATACTGAAGTAAATCACCTAGGAGCAAGCTTGAGCCAGCATGGCTCTTCAGGAAAAAAAACAAGAGTTCAGTGCTGAGACACCAGTCGCATCATCTAATCAGCAGAGCTCTTCACCAATAAAAGCAGAGGGCTCAGGGCATCACGTGCTGGGTGCTTCACCTTCCCTATCAGCGGTAAGATCAGCCATGCTGGGCAGCACTGAGAAGTAACCAATGAATAGATGCCAAGGCAACTGCAACTTTCCTGATACCATCTAACAGAGACTACAAAATCTGAGAGTTTCTGAATAATATCCCATCATTTGTAATTGAACTAGAACAATGGTTTAGCAAGAATTCCAATATGTGCCTACTTCAGGCATCCAAAAATCAGTCTGGCTCCAAGTTGTAACAGCTTGGCTTACAGGCGTACCGAAGTCATACAAGTGTTTTGTTCATATGAGATGGTTGCTGACTCTTCATTAAGTGAAATAAATTTTCATGTCATCACATTTTGCCATCTTTGAGAAAAAAAACAAACCCCCACAATATTCTGGAGCATTTCAGAAAGTGCTGCAAGAACAAGCACAGCAGACAGCCAAGCCTGATCAGAAGGCTTCAAGTAATGGAAAATCTGCCACATCCCAAGCTAATTTAAATTATGGATCAGTTCCCTGATTACTCTAAAAAGAACAACCTAAACTTTTCCAGTCTGTATGTGCCCAACTTCAGCCACCAGCTTTTGGATCTCTCATGCCTCTGTCCGTTAAAGAGACCGCTGCTATCATTTATTTTTCCCTTCTAGATATGTTAAAAGTCACTTTAATCCTGCTTTGTTAAACTAAATACACTGTTCACGTATAAAACTGGGAAGATGCTGAGTGCCTTAAAATAGTATCTGACACTGTTTTTTGGATCCACAACTTTGTATTTTCTCTTCAATGCCTGTTATACTATTCTAATGCAAACTTCATCAGTCAACAAGCATCTGTTCATATTGCTTATAAATCAGATGTTGAATAAATATAAAAAGCAAAATGCCTACAAAGAAACTGATAATTTTGTGAGCTTTTTCTCTACATTTCTGAAAGTAAAAGGCAAATTGAAAACCCAATTTATTTTTCTGGCTTTTTTTTTTAAGAAAAACAGGGAGAAAAGGAATCTGATGGTGCCAAAGGGTTAAAGTATCTCATTTCAGGCAGTCTGAATATCTGAATTTAGCAGCTGACAGTGCATGGTGTGTCAGTCTCTTACAGCTGTTCCAGTTGATTCAAAGACCATCTTTGTTTCTTGAAATCTTAGCAACTGTTACTTTTTTCCAAAGACAATGATAGACCAGCTGTTACCTCACAAGATGCGATGTACTTCAGGTCAAAGTCTTTAGTAAGAGATTTGTAAAACAAGAACTAAATCATTGTTTGGGTTTGTCAGATTTTTTTTCATTAAAACAGAGTTAGCAGCCTAACAGTCAAATAACTTACACTTGGTATTTCCATTAAGTGCACTGGACTGACAGAAAATTTTCATCTGGTTGTTGAGCTGAATCCTCTCTTTCTATAAGGAAAAAAAAAATCACTAAACCTCATAGTATTATAGATTATTTTTTGTTTGAAGGTCAATTTCCTTCTGTCTTTCCAAATGTGGAGTTACTAAGCTGATGTCATCTCATAATGGCAACGCACAGGTCTAACCATTCAGAACATAAGATGGAGATTTTCAAGAGAACCTTACAGGAGTTCAGTGTTCACTTCCCACTACGTATCAATCAATGTGAGTATCCACTTCCTTTAAGCTCTTTGAACATCCTCTTCTAAATGAATAACTAAGCAACTTAATCATTCAGTTGATCCTCCAGTACCGGTACTGGTAATATTCCCACTTGAAGACACGTAGGCTTTCAAAGCCGTGCAAGGTTGCAGGATCAGTCACCTAATGAAGACTTATTAGAGTAGGAGTAACTGTCGACAGGTTGCCTACAACCCTTCTTGGGGGGGGGGGGGGGGAAGGAAGCATCGTTTTAAAGCACTTTAGTTGAAATAAACCCTTTTTCGCCCATGCACAAATTACTGCTTCTGGCTGCTCTGATGCAGAAGACAAAGACTTGCTGAGAAGAGTGGATGTTCTTTTAGTCAACCTTTGTGTTTAATTCTGGAAAGCCTTAGTATTGAGTAATGCATTTTCAGAACCACTGCCAGCTAATTGTTGCGTAAAGAAGCACACAAACACACAGTCATATGTATATATATATATATATATACACTGCACTGGTAGAAAAGTTTTACAAGGCCTGTTAAATTCATCAGTAATCTTAATTTTTGTATTTCACATATAGAGAAGTTTACACCCCAGATTTTTTCATGAGCATGGATGAATACTATTTGTCTCAGGCTATTTTTATTTAGATCTAAATAGGATTTATGTAAATTACTTCTTCACTCTAACTCTGTCTTTCAGAACGGGTGACATACTGCCCATATGTAAACCAGCACTTTATGCAGAATTCAAAATAACTACCATTAGGCATGGCTCCACTAGTATTTGTGATGAAGAACATAAACTGTCTAACAAAACACTGAGGGTGAATCACAACCTCTAAAAAGCTATGAACTGACAGTATTTGTTTCTCAAGATAAAAATATCCAGAAATACCAAATGTGTGTGCTTTTAGTTATGTTTAAGAGAATAACCTATCTACCAGGCCAAATACTGACATCACAAAAAGTACATCCCTAGTACAAAATCTGCACACTGTCAGGCTGCTGTAAAAGGATAGATACTAAAGCAGATACAATCTCCTGATGACTGCTGAGAGCAGAACTTTGCGTAACTAATTTAAAGACTGCTGCCTGCAGGCACCACAATGATAATTAAAGACAATAACTCTTGGATAAATGAGATGGATGTACTGGAAAATAAGGTCAGTGTTAAATTCATAGCTAATCCTTGAATGGAGAATTGGATCATTTATTTTCCAAACGACTGGGCAATTCTACCTGGTTTCATTTCCATCTCTGCTGCCAGATGACTGCTGTCTCCAAAATCCATAACTTTTTGTAGTTTAAGTAGTATCCCTCATTGGCAAGCTCTGATTCAGCAGGACTGAATGTGCTTCCATTTAAACACATGAATAGTTCCTTTGACATCTATAGCAAGTCAATGGAACAACTCACAGTTGAACATGCACTTTTAAATACCACTTTAAATCAAGGCCACAAACAAGGCATAAAAGTCACAAAGCAAAGCTAGATCGCCAGGCAGTTTACCTGGAAAACACTTTGGTGCTATCCAAGTAGGAAAGCTTTGTTTAGCATGTAGTTGTTGATTTAAAAGATGAGTTTGCTCTTCTTATTTGCTTATTGGAATTCAAATGACAGGGTAATCACCTAATGACCAGAAAAACTGATGATCAGAAAAAAAGAACTCCCACACAGATGTTGCATCAATTTCTTCAGTACCAAATCTGTTACACATACGTATATACATCTACTCTACCCCAAGTTACCATGGTCTACTGACCACCCCCTGGAGTTTCAGCACAAGTGGGACTTTCATACCTCTACAAACCTCCACAGGATGCAGCCCCCCCTGTTGTGCACCTTGCATGAAGTGCCTTGGGATGATGCTATCATGTTCCTCTCTTTGCTGATACTACCAAAAAGGAGGTGAAATAAACCTGTCCAATCCTTTGGTCATAAAAAATCCTAATATAACCAAAAGAATCCATGTTACTGACTCAACAAAGCCCTCTGCCCCCCACCCTGCAATGCTTCACTGTGAAATTTCGCTCTCATCTCTTAGTCTTTCTTTTCATTCCTCATCTTCTGAGGGGCTTAGCTCTACATTTTGAGCATTCTTGACACGGAACAATAGCTCATTATAGAGGTATTCAAGCCATTCATTTCCATCCTCTTTGTTCAATGACTAGTAAGAGAAATTAAGGTGCAGTTTTGACATCATTTAATTTTATTTCAGTCCCTGCCGCTGCCAAAAGGGGAGATCCTGCCCTGCCTTCTCCACTTTCTGCAGGCAGGCAAAGGACAGATCTGACTGGAAACTAACCCCCCGGGGGAGGATCACTTTTCAGGGAGCTGATCTGGCTAACTGTGGCAGAAGAGCAACGGAAATGTGCAGCCAAGGTTTGGCACTCACTGTGTTACTTCCTGCTTTGGTACCAGCTCAGAATTTGGCTTAAATCAATGGTGAAACCATACCCTGAGGCTCCTAACTGAGGTGTTATGAGCACCAGCTAACTTAGACGCCTACAGCAGGCAAAGTATCCTCCCTTAGTACCTATGTGGTTCTAGCACAGTGTGGACTCCTGGAGATACAGAAATGCTAATGCAGCACCATGGGAAGAGACTTTTTCTTGCACTGTTCTGCACACTGTAGGCATATAGGAAGCACAGGCAGAAGCTAGATCTGTGTTTGTTTTTTAACAAAAGAGTTAAGTTACAAATGCAAGGAAAATACAGGATGTGTAATGAATATGTCATAGCTGTGGCATCCTGTTTCTAAAATATCTTGCTCCTGAATGGTGCAGTCTTAGGTTTCTTCCACATATATGAGGCTTTCCAGCTGGCCTTCAGCCAGTGCTTTAATAAAACATGGTATTATGCAGAAGTGAATAAAGCTTATAGCAATAATAATGCCCTTGAAATTCACTAATCACAATAAGTTTCAAGAATATTTTTATATGAGATCAACAGTACAACAACTAAAATTCATCTATTAGCTATGGAAAACCACTTTTCTCACGTTAGATTATGCTTGTACTGAAAAAAGTACCCAAGCCATTACTGACCTGGACAAAGAGTGTGCTTTCTGAATCTGAAGACAATATCTAGCTGCAAAAGAGCTGCCAGCACTTAAAGACACATTAAATTGATTACAAAAACAATTAAGATTGAATAAAAAATGAAGAAATGGTCTGAGAAAATAGGTATTCTTTCAATAGCAAGACCACAGTTGAGCATACTTGGGTAAGAATAACCAACAGCATAAATACATGTGATGATTCACTTCCAAAGTTGCATTTCTGCAAGAAAGGATCCAAGGATCCAGTGATCACATGCTAAGCAGGAGTCAACAATATCTTGTTGCTGTGAAAAATAAGAAACAAGAAAGAGGTGGACCACCTGAAGAAAGTTGAGGAGAACAACAAAATGATCAGTGGGCTGAGGAACCTGGTCTGCAAAGGAAGACAGGGAGAATGAGGTTCACTTAGCTGAGAAAACAGAAGATGTGTGAAATAATAACTCTTCAAATATATTAAAAAAAGATAAATGTCTAAAGAAAGAACACACTGGTTTCCCACTACTGCAGATCCAAGAATTACAAAAACAGGGCTAGGAGACTTCTCCCATCGAAACTGAGAACAAACCAAGTTATGTTCAAAGAGATTTGCCTTACCTATTCTTAACAATTATAGATCCTACAATCTATCTAAGTCTCTTAACACTAGAAATTATTACCACGTCTAGTTTACATCCATCTTGTACACTTCAAGCCTAATTCTGATGTTTTGCCTTCAGGGGACACAGGTACCTGATTATTCGTTTCCCTCTGCAGCAACCCTTAATACATTTTAAGAATGTTATTTTGCCTCGATGCTGAGGAAGTCTTCATTTGGACACTAATGTCTTTCAAATAGAACCTGTTTATGCCCGGTAAGTCCCTAATGAACCCCACTTTGCCACCACTCATGGCTTAGGAAACTGCCTGAATTGCAGAACAAGGGCTATTTAAAACACACTTGTAAGAAGGTAGTAGGACATGCTCCTGAAATGCTAACAGCAAGATGGTATCTACAACAACTTGCCTCCAAGTTCATCTAGAGTATCACAGTAGCATGTGCACTCCATAGTGTTTGGGAGGATGCTGGGAAAAGGACAGGAATTTTTGCTTGAAGAACCTCTTGCTTGGCTTGCAGGGCTGGTACAAGTGCCAGTTCCCATCTTTACATCTACGCCAAGACCAGCATAGAAAATAAAACTGCCCTTTATTCTCATACCTTTGCCATACAGGCAATACACAACTGTAAATGGAATGCTGAGTGTTGCTGTAATAAACACACAGCAGTTTTGTTTACTGTTTAGTTCATTTGTTGTTGCTTTTTTGCACCTTTGTAAGAGCTCAATATTTTAGTAAAAGCATTAAATACAACTTCCTGACTCTTGTTTCCAAAGCAGTTTCAACACCAGTATGCTGTTCAAACAAATCAATTTGTTATTAATCATAGAATCATAGAATAGTTAGGGTTGGAAAGGACCTTAAGATCATTTAGTTCCAGTCCTCCTGCCATGGGCAGGGACACCTCACACTAAACCATATCACCCAAGGCTCTGTCCAACCTGGCCTTTAAACACTGCCACGGATGGAGCATTCACAACTTCCTTGGGCAACCCTTTCCAAGTAAGAAAATACACAAAAGTATTCTGAAAGCTGTTGCAGGCATTACAGCCGCATGTATGTTAGTAATAAACACTTAAATAATTATGGTATCAGCTAAAATGCCAAAAGTGGAGTCTGGAAATGCATGTTAAATATTTATCTACTCTCTTTATTCCTTAATGAACAAGTTTTACCTAGCGTTTACATATATATTTTAGATAGCATTTACATACACATATAGTTAATGTTTAATCATTCCACTTTATGTGGTCAGAAGGCCCCCGAACTTCTGAACAGGGTCTGACAGACATGGCTCATGACTCGCAGCAGAGCAGACATGCATCAGTGACACCCTGGAAGTAGGACTGACTCTCCTGATGCTCTCAGTCCTGATCGCTCACCCGCTGCTATGCTTCAGTTACACTGCTTTCTCCTTCTTGACAATCGTCAGCTTTGTGTCCTACTTCCATTTCTGCAGCAGGTCACCTCTGAACCTTCTCACTGCCACCCCTCCCAGTGGCTGCCCTCATCCAGTAGACAGAGAACATCCTGTCAACGAAATATGAAAAAATAACTTTCATTTTTATCCACAGAAGGAAAACTAACAATCTCTTCCTTTCCCCCCTCAGCTTCCCCTCCCACCCCCGAATTCAACATCATGCCAAATCCAAGTGGATATACTTGTATTTCAGCATTACATGCAGAACAGATAAAAATTCTTCCTAGCTACACTGCCAGGTTAGAACAGATTAGGACAATCAGGCTAGCCCCTTGCCACCAATTTTTACTTTATACACCATTTCACAACTATGAAGCCTTAGAGGATGTTAATCTGCTGAACATCCAAGAGTGGGAGAGGAAATAAAATGCTGCCAAGTTATGGGTGTAATTCTGTCTTTGCATAGATAGAAATCATTCACTACCTGCTGACTGAACAAAACCAAAGCAGCAGAGAGGGCATCAGTACAATGCACCCTGCTTTGCTGATTTCTTCCATATGCAAAAGTATCACTGGCAAAAAAAAAGGGGGAAAGTTTATGCAACCTTTTAACAGCCTTCAGAATGGACCTCAACCATGACACCACATTGGAACCAACAGGGAATAAGTTCAGCAAGGAACTTCTTGCCACTTTTCAGCCATTAGAATCCATAGCACAGGTCACCTAAGACAACGTTTTAACGTTAAGTGCAACTTCCCACCAGCATTCTGGAGGGGCATAGCAAAGACAGATACACTTTCTGCAATATAAATTCCTGCAAAGTCTGTAATTTCATCTTTGAGTTCTTTTATTAGGTATAAATGCCATAATTAAGGATTTTTTTTTTTTAAATGGGAATTCTTCTTCAATCACAGGTGTAATGAAGAGCAGAGAAACAAGATGACTTCGGCTCTCAACTGACATTAAAGACAAACTGTTGCAAAGAACACCATCTATAAGAAATAAATTTATGTTTACAATGCAAAATTCCCTTACAACTAATGTTGCCATTTCACTTGTCCCCAGTAGAATGAAAGAGAGGGTGAATGCCTCTTACCTGGCTGTAGGTCCAGCTCCACCAATGTTTCCTCTCAAGGCTGTTCATCCTTGGACAGATTGCTGAGCAATTCCTAGCTATTCTGGGTGCACAGCCTGCACAGTGCTGTCTTCTGTATCAGAAGTTGTTCTATGCTGCAAGGAGCTCCTTTAGGGCTGTCACACTAGATGATGTTCTGCAGGACTGTGCATATATATGTAAGGCTTTGGTGAGGACAACAGTCACTGACCTTGCAGTGATCGTAACTACGTCTTTAGTGTGCTCTTTGCCTGGGGAAAATGTCTTCTTGGTGGCCATTTCCACAGCTTCTGTGTGGTGCTTCCACACCAGTATGAACTATGCTTTTCCAGAAAACCTTGGTGCATTCACATCTGAGCTCACACCAACATGCTCCACTGCTCACCTAACAAAACCCTTTAAGCAGTCTCTTCCAAAAGTTTTTGAGTGGAGTCACAAAGGAAGTGGAATACAGAAGAAACACAAAACAAAGGGCAAACCTTCAAGTGAACATAAACTAGCCAATATGTCATCATTTGGGGTGGGGGAAAAGAGAAGAGAAAACTTAAGAGCACTGTGCCTAGGGACCTGCAGGATGATATAACAGCACTATCAAAATCCACACTTAACTACCCAGGCATCAAATACGTAACTGCAGAGTAAATACACCAAACAAAGTGAAAGGGAAGGGCTTTGCCACACATCCCACTCAGGGAAGTAAAACACATCAAAGCACGTATGAGAGAAGGCTACTCAGAGAAGACTGCAACTGAGTTTGGGCTGTTAACAAGGTGATGAGCCCAAAGTTAGGCACACTGATACACATTCATGTACTCCCTGCAATGTACTAAGCTGTTCAGCTCATAATTAAGCCCATCACCCCCTTAACATTCAGCTTTTCCCCACAGCTCATAAGTATTTACCCTACCCATATTTCACAGAAATTTTTAATATGCTCCAGTATTTTTGCTAGATGTGAAATATTTTAATAAACAATCAAAATCAAATGATATCTATTAAAAAACAATAAGAAATTCATTTTGTGAAGCCCTGATCTTGATTTAACTTCTTACACCTAGCTTCTCTTCAATTCACAAAGATTTTGGATAATGAGTATATGATACATCCGTGTAAATCTAAGGTTTTGCTGTCTACGAGCATGTAACAGACCAGCTCCAGGCAAAAGAGGACACACAGAAATACTATTAAAAAGCTCCACATTCCTGGTTTTGCAAATGAGAACAACAGCTCCCTTACAGTTAAAAGCACATTTCCACTTCAGATAATGGGCATTTTGCCACTGGCTTTGAGAAAACCAGGACCCTACTCCAGAGTTTAATCAAGATCTGATTGAAATCAGTGGAGAAATCTCAGGAGAAAACAGTGGACTGCCACATCCCTTTGCAGAGCTGCGCTTTTCTATTGGCAACTCTTTAAACAAACATGTTGGCAAAAGGTGCTCATAACTAGCTCTGCTGCTTTTAGTACTGATGCAATTTGAGTTTCCCTTTAATTTCACTTTTCAGTATAATTTTACACCAGAGACTGTGTGTAATGTGTGCATGCACGTGTGAGTGCATGCAAGAGATAAATGGCAACCCTATTTTAAGCATGGCACATGAAAAGATGCTATCTAAAATAAGACTTGAACAAAACTATTTCAGACACCAGTGCAAAAAGATACATTTACTCTAACTTCAGCATGGCTTCTCATGCAATTAACCATTCATATGGAATATCTGACACAAAGATAACATGCTATACACTGCCTTTATAAATAAGGGTTTACGTCAGATATAAGGACTTTCAGAGCTGCCAAGCAGCAAGTGCAACACAAGTCACGTGGACTACACAGCCATAGAGCAGAGTAACATAAATATCTTTTCAGAGAAGGAAAAATATAAGAATCTTCCATTGTAAATGAGGAATTAAGCCCTGTTAGTCCATTCTTTCCCCACGTGAACACCTGCATCTCAGCAAACGGTCAACCACAAAATTAAATGAAACAACAATACTGTCTTCAGTGTAGAAAGCACTGAGGAAGATAAACACCAACACTACCACTGCAGCACAGAAAACAAAATAACCTCACTCAGCATTAGACCATTCCAAGAGGACAAAACCCAAATGAAATCATATACCATTTACTTTACCAAACTACATTATCTGCAACAAGATGCAAGCTGAAGTGAGGGCAATAGTATGCTCCAATTTCATAAATAAAACCAGAAAACACAACAGCATGATGTCAAGAATGAGCTCAGTAAAATGCAAAGACAGAACAATTTATCCATTCATTGCAATCCTGTCTGCAAAGCAGAATGCATGTATCCTGTGAGTTCCCTTTTTTGCCCCCAGTGTCAGCAATAACTTGCTGTGTTCATCATGAGGCTTGAATGAGGCACCTAGACATATCCCTGAGCAAGGGAGATTGTATGAATCTGAAGCTGAATATGCTACAGTGCACAACCCAGAAACCAAGAAGCTTCTAAATCTTTTGACAGCAGAGGCAGTATACACCTGGTCAAGCCATAGTTTGAGGACTGCAAAAGCAGACAGTCTTCAACCCAAATGCAGTATACACATGAGAATCTGTGTGCATCACTCCTAACACATACCTGTAACAGTACTGTCTGGCTGACAGAGGTAAATAGGACACAGGGAATGGACAGGAAAAACCATGACCATGATGTACAATCAGCACAGTGCAAGAAAAAGCACTTTTCCTTCAGTTTTTCTCTCTCACCCTACTTTGATAAATATTACTGAAATGTCCCTCTTCCAGCCCTAAAACCTGTCTCTTCAGGACCTATCACATCAACATACCCACAGGATAACTAGGGTTTATAGCAGTTCTGTACAAGAATTCTCTGCTGTGGGTGAAAAAGCAAGAAGAAACGTGCAAAGTTAATCCTCTTCTAATTACTCCAGAAATGTGCATGCTAATGGTATCATCATAATTAGGACTGTAAAGTAATTAAAACTGTGTAAACGCCTATGAGAGGGAGCAAAATTTGCACACTTGGAACGTGCTTTGACTGAAAGTACTTCAGTAACCCCTCTGAAGGACTGTATTGCTGATGTTCTGCCAGTATTAAAAACATGAGTGTAGACAGTCTTTGTCCTTTCTAACCATCAAAGCACAGAAAAGTAGGGCTGGCAAAGACCTCATGACATCACTTCACCTAACTGCTGCAAGGCAGAACTGGCACTACTTATATCATTCCTGGCAGACTCTAGAAATCTGCTCTTAATGGCCTCAAGTAGTGGAGAGTCCACAACCTACCCAAGCAGTCAGAAACCTCTTCCTAGTATCTGAGTTAACTCTCCTACTGCACTTTAAATCTGTTACTCTTTCCCTTTGGCACACATAGCAGTTGATTTTGCATATACCATTATTCATACACAATTATAAGCTATTACTGCGTCCCTCTGCCCCTGACTTTTCTTCTGCAGGCCAACCAATCCCATTCTTTCCTCAGAAGTGATGTTATCTAGATCTGTGATTGTTCCCACAGCTCTTCCCTGAACTTCCTCCAACCGTTTATCCTTGAAGTGCAGTGCCCAATCTGGACTCTGTGTTCCAGTTGAAACCTTTCCAACACTGGGACGTCTTGCATGTTCTCCCATTTAGTTACCCCAGTAAAACGTTAGTATTTTCAAAACAGCTTGACATTGGTGACTAATGTTCAGATCATGATTCACAATGAGCTCCACATAGTTTTTCAAGGAACTACCAGAACTGCAAAAAAAGGCTTAATAGTTATAAAGGTGTTCTTCCTGCCTAAGTATACTTCTCTGCACTTGGCTCAGTGACAATCCATGCTGCTTTTAGTAGAACACTTCTTCAACCTGTCAGCGTAATTCTGAATTCTAGCCTTTCTCCCAATGTTTTAGCAGTCCTTCCCATCTTCATGTCATCCAAAAATTCAACACTCATACTCTATCCCACCACTGAGGTCATTAATGACAACAATGATGAAAACCAGACCAGCCCTTCCCACACTTCAATATATCTTTTCATTAGAATGACAAACCATTGTTAACTGCTATTTGGTATGGAAATCCAAGCAGTTTTGTATAGATTCCATCGTGGTTTCAATGAAGACATGTTTTCCTTGATTGTTTATGAAACTGTCATACCTTATGTTGAGAACATCACTAGAAGTCAAGCTGTTTGGCCTCCGTTGTGCCTTCCCTAGCTACAAGCCTTGATACTCAACTGTAGAAGGACATTTTCAAGTTTTTAAGTCACGCTGGTTGTTACTGAACTCTGTGGTCTCCTTCAGGTGCTTACACATAATTTGTTTGCTCCAGTTTTTCAAAGAACAAAATAATTTTCCTGAAATTCTCTTCTATCTCTTTATCTTATACTTTTTCTTTCCCACTCCTCCAGCACATGACCTGTCTTCCCTGAGTTCTCAGAATTAACCCCAGAGGCTTCTAAGATGACTTTAGCCAATTCCTTAAGTAACCTAGAATTAAGTTCATTGGGCACAACTGATTTGAAAACATTAAATATGCCTGAATACATTCTGGCCTGTTCTTGCCTTTCTTTAGCTTGTGATTTTACTCTCTGTCATAATACCATAAGCGTGAGTGTGCATCTAGTATGACTCAAATGCATCAGTGAGAGCAGTTTTGATCCCCGAGTTAAAATGCAATATAATTTCTTGTCCTTATATCAAGATGTAGATTTCTTTAAATCATAAACCTCATCATACCTTCGTTCATTGTCATCAAGATGAGCAAAGAGCACGTTCTTGGAAATGGCCTTCGCCAGAGCAGTCATAGTTTTATAGTCCTTTGGAATAACCTGTAGAGAAAGGAATAAAGGGTAATTACATGCCTGGTTATATTTCTTTATAGATCTTGAAATCTATAGAAAATTCCACTATTCAAACACTGGATTTCAAACACTGAGAAAGGCTTAGGCTATAATATAAAGCCACTAAGAAAGTAATACATTACAGTTTTGACAATGTGAGGATAAGAATTTATGTTCTCAATATGAGAGCCAAAACAGAAATGTAAGATCCGGCATGAGAGGGTAGAAGGATATCCATAAAATACTATAATTAGCAGGTACTGACAGCTGTGTAGTCTCCTTTCAAATCTTTTGGACTGAGGAAAACATATTTCATTGTCTTCTTTCCCCACAAACAATATCAGAAGCAACCTACTTTAAAAACTAGGGAATGAGCAACATTTCTTTAGATGAAAGGTAAAAATGTGTGGATTACATACTTTTCAGTACTGGTTGTTGTATAAAGAACCACACTCCTGCTAGGCCCACCTGGGTCAAAATCCTGTGCCTCTGCTTCATGGAATATGGGAAGTACTTGCATTTGAGAATGAAAAGACATTTTTATATGTTAATTAGAGAGATGGCAAAGGTCCTGTTGAATTTGCTCAAAATATATGCTGAAATGCAGGAGTGTGTTTTCATATTGGATGAAGCGTTTTGTAAGACTTTTTGCAAGTTAGGCTTTCCATTTTGGTACACATTTTGGTAAGACATTAGTAAAGACACTGTATCTCTGTATTTGCCAAGCATTTCCTTCTGCCAGTCACAGACTTAGTGATTATGAGAGACACAAGAAATCTGTAAAAAGGTTATGACTTGTAGAAGATGTCCTTTGAATTTAGTAATGTGATTTTTCTTAATACTTTCATTATAACTGGACAACATCAAGCCTAGCAAAAGTTTTAAGTGTTAAATAAACCTTACTTCGATCTGAAAACTAACATCTGTTTGCCTGTTTCAATTACTGTACAAAAAAGGTCTGAGATTGGGCATTGCTCTTTTGTACTTTCTTATGACAGAAATACTGTATCTGTCTTATTTAAGTTACTATGTACACTGATGTGTAGGCAGTTTCCTTTCCTCATCCTGGAAAAAAAAAGGTACTACCCATCCAATAAGAAGGATGTCTCAAATGGGAAAACTGATCTAGCATCAGTTCATGAGTTCTTAAAAAAAAATTGATCTAGATTTATTTAAAAGGAAAATATTGCACTGCAAAGATCTAAAGTTAAACTCTGGTTTCAGACATCCCTTATATTAACTGTAGTAGTCATTAGACTACTTAAGTCTATAGAAACAGATATGTATAAACATGTAAACATATCTGTATCAGAGTGAAATGTAATCTAATTTATCAAAAGTTTAAATTCCTCAATGTTAAATAAAATGAGCATTTGGCCAGTATCTTACTCTTGGTTTTCACCCTATCAAACAAACCTGGGATTGAATTGCAGTCCTGAACCCTTGTTCCACTAAGAATACCCTAGCAGGTCAGCTTACTGCTGATGAGTAAAAAGGGTAGATAATCAAATCTCTAAGACATTCAGCCCCAACCCTTCTGGCTGATTATGGAATAGCATTGTCTAGCCTTTCTCAGACTAAATCTGCAGCAATTAAAGCCACAAGGCAGAGACCAAAGGGGGTCTGTTGGGACAGGGACACAGAAAACCAAGGAAAGCTTCTTTAAGTATCCCATTAACCAGGCATCTGACCAAAATCAAAGCCAGGCAGAAACTTGACCATTTCTTACATCCCTCTTTCAAGTTATCACTGAATGTTCTCTTCAAGCTGACTTGACAGCAGGACTCCAATTCTGATAGTAAACTTCATGTTATGTCAGATGTGTTGACAAATATTGCTTTCTCTAGTTTCAGGAATGAAGCAATGAAATAATCTTCCACAGAGATCTTCCTCTGAGCCTCTCAGAATGGAGCCATGTGCTTGCTCAAATCACAAAGCTAAATCTCCTTTGACCTTCTCCCCAGTGACATAACTCATCGCACTGCCTTTAGCACTACTCATCCTATAGCTCACCCCTTCAAGGGATCCTTTAAACTGGCTTATGACCCAGATGTGTTTCTATCCAATACCTGAATTGAAGCCAGTGATTCTTCCTGGCTACTATCTAAAATTCCATCAGTTTGGAATAGTGTAGCACAACCCTTGCCTTGCTTTTTACACGTTTAAATTAGTTTCATAATCTGTCCTTTCAATGTCTCTCTTTATTTCTGTATTCCAGAAACCTCTGCCACAAACATCCACGGGATTCATTTGCTGAGGGCAGAAGTCAAAGCACTGACAGAAACCTTTCCAGTGCTAGTTCTATACTCCTTGCAGCCTCTGTAGCCTGACAAGAAATTATCCCTTAAATTATTATTAAGTTCAGACAGTTCTTCAGAAATGAAAATCGTAACAGCCCAGTCACAGAACACACAGAATATGATCTGTACCCCTTCTGCCAGTTCATTCCTACCCATGCTACTGTGAGGACTTATTGGCATCATTGTTGAAAAAGGAAAAAAATAAAGTTTGTTTATAAAGAATTACAAACCCAAAGGAATTATAAACCATTATAAACCTAAAGGAATTATAAACCATTATAAACCTAAAGGAATTACTCAGGGGTGTAGGACGGAATATTTCCTTTGATTTTCAGAAGGGTCAGATGGAACCCATATTAAGCAGAGACAGATGTGATCTCTTCATGAAAGTTTTTAAGGGGGATATTGCAAACTGCACAGAAAGAAAAGTGTTTGAAAGTGGCTTTTAAAATATCACACAACCATTTTAACGGTGTAGTGCACTACTAGCATGATCACAGTTCTGTTAAATTCACTGTATACCTGCAAGTATTATTCAACTGCCACAAGAATATTCCTCCATACTTGTTTTTAGGATGAAAGGCCCTCCTAATTCTTTGTTTCTTGGGACAGAAATCCTCAGAGCATCCAGTGAACTTGTATCATAAATGGATGACAAAAGCACAGCTGATGGCAGAGGCAAAAACTATTCTGCCAAAAAACAGTGACTGACAACATGTATTCCCATAAAAACAAAGCGCTCTGGTTTAAAGCTACTCCAGGTGTGCATAAAAGCAAATTAGCAGCATCTGTCAACCTTACAAAATGCATCTTTAGCCTAGCTCCCTAAACAAACATGACATACGTTATTGTAATGTCTGTATTTTAATAACCTTTGAAAGCTTTGGCCAGTTTAAAAAAAAATTCCAGGGTTATTAAGAGACATCAAGGATATAAAATAGCTAGATAATTTTGTGGGGAAAAAAAAGGGATGTTAAACCAGAGAAGCCCAAATCTGTGTTTCTACTGAAGAAATTACCTAATTTGGGATTGGTATTTCTTCAAAGACAACAGTCACATAAAATCCCCCAAGTATAGTTAACAGAACTCCAAAACCCATGGGTGAGGTGCTACCCAGTCAACATGTGAACCATGCACCTGAATGGTCAAGAGAACCTAAATGACCTAAGTGACCGAGGTGAGAAGCAGACTTGAGCTAGAAGTGACTTTTTTGGAAGAAAGGCAGGAAATGCAGCAATAGAAAAGGCTGTTTTCCAAAACTGTGAGGTTCTGACAACACTCAGAAGCTGCCAGAATCTGTGAATTTTGACAAAATGTCTGAGGCTTACTGACTCTCTTAGAAGGGGTCAAAAAGGAAAGAACAGAAAATACTGAACCCACATTGATGGAGAAAGTAATTCGTCACGGAGACAACAAAAGAACTTGAGCGTGAAAAAGATGGTCCAGCAGTGCATATGCCAGCATTAGGATACCATCCTACAGGCTGAACCATGAGTCCAAACTACGAGCAAAATATGATTGTCCTGTACCTCTCAGAACCAGACAGTAACACATTACCTTTCTGACGTAAGAAACAGCATCTTCCTCAGTGTACACCTCTGCACTGACTCCTCCTCTCCTGCGTCGGGCCTTTACCACTGGGTTTGGAGGAGGAGGGGAAATCTCATCATCATGAGAATCAGACTGGGAACTGGATTTCTGACGAGCCAGTATTTGTTTGCATTCTTCCTGCAAGACAAAAAGAGACAATGAAACAACTCTTACCCATGTAGCTACGTTGCTGGATATACTCAATTCGCTCTTCTTTTATGACCACAGCAACCCCCTCACTCCTACATTTGGCTGGCTGTCAATTTACACACATGTACTGCTGAAAAAAAAATTAAAAATTTAATGTGAGCAGCCTGAGGGACTGACACTTAACTACAATGTGCGTACAGGTATCATCACTCCAATATCTGACCTGTTCAAGTCTTTCTTACACCTAATGGAAACCAATATATTGCACTTCAGACATATCTTTGCAGCTACTCCTGGATGAGAAAGCAAAAGAAAAAGCCTCTTTTGCTTATTCTCCAACATCACAGCTGTTTTTTTCTAGTTGGCTTGTATGTATCTTTCTTTCTTGTACAGAGGACATATCAGAAGCCACACATCAATATATTAGATAGGTTTCTTCATTTTGCTCTTGCCTTGCAGGCTTAGTATCACCAGCAAGAACAAAGATGCTCCCTACTCCAGAACTTCTGCCATATAGCAGATTTACAATCAATGGGACTACTTCCAAGCAAGCAAGATCCAAGGTAGGCTCCAGAGGACTATGAAAAATGATGGCTGGCCTAGCACCAGCTGGCCAGTAGGGAGGTTATTCTAATTTCACGCTCATGAAACAGAGAATCAAATACAAAGGGGAATCCCTGAAGAGGTAACAGGAAGCAGTACAGAAAACCTTCACGAAAGGATGTCAAAGTTGCAAGACTTCATCAATTCACACACTGAATTGACTTCTAAAGAATTAAGACAAGTAAGATCAGTCATAATATTTTCCTAGAGCCCCACCTCCTATTCTTCAGTTTCCTTGGATTCAAGGGAAAGCACACAGGAGTAAAGTTCTCTTTGCACCATACACATGTATCAGTCAAAGGAAAGGGGGCCTGTCTGCTTGTTCCCAACCCACCTCCTTGCCCCTGGTAGCACTTCAGCCTGGCATCCTGTTCATAACACACCAGACTGCCTTTCCTACTTCTTTAGTTCCTTCTTCTAGTGATTCCTTCTGATTTTCACTGAGCTTGCCTACAGCAGGAAGAACTGGCAATGGGATGGACCACATGTGCTGTCCTCATCTTGTCTGATACAGGCAACTGAAGGGCACATGCAGGAGAGACATGAGCACTGTAAGGAGGCAAGCTGTCTTTTGCAGCAGTAGTCCAGTAATTTTATTTGATGATATCTATTATGTTGCCTTAGGCATAACTCACACCCTGCTAGTCTCAGGGTTATGTTGATTAACATACATGTAGTCAGCTATCATCCAATGACAACTTGAACAACTCTCAGGCTACCCAAAAGAAAATACAGTAGTAATGAGGTTCCTCATCATTGGGTACCCCATAAAACCAACATTCCTTGGACAGGGATGCCAGAACCTGGCCTCTGTCTTACCCTGTTAATTTCCAATAAGACTTTCCAATCAGAGCTAATACATGGAATCAGTGGAGGTGGGAGGATCTAGGAGCACCAGCACTAGACATGTGGCAGGTTACCAACATAGCTGGTTGGTCCCATTGACAAAGGAAATGAGTTATAGTTCACTCATTAGGTATGACACTAGAAAACTGGCACAAGTTCACCATTTTTAAGCTTTAAGAAAAACCTCCATTTTGCCACTGATGTTTACAAATGTCTGACAAATCCAGTCACGCCACTTGTCTCTTCAGGTTTTACTCTAGTTTATTTCGTCACCACCACTGACATTGCCCCTCTCATTAACCTAAGGAGCCTTTGGCACCAATCTTTGATGTATTACTGCTACTTGAAATAAATAACTGAATAGTATTTCCCAAGCTGCATAATCCAAAGTAACAAGTCACACATTCTGATTAAGAGACTACTGAAATACTTAAGAGACAAGCACAGAGATAAAATGTAGAGGGCTGGCTAAAGATCTGACTTTCCAAGGTCCTGACCGGCCTCAGAAAGTGCCAAATTCTTTCCGAGATCAGTATTTTTTTTTAATTGGGATTACAACACTGCAGCTCCTGTGCCATAACACAGTTGAACAAGGTGCTGTTACCAAAAAACATTAAAAAAAAAAACTGATTTCAGATGTATTAATACTTACTGTAACTTCTTTATTTCCTATTCAAATTTCAAATAGCACTGAGTACATAGCAAATAACTCAGCCAGATTTCCCTATCGTGTAAGAACTGCAAGTCCTATTAAGCATGTTCATCAACTTCTTCCCTACTTCTCTCTCGCTTCCTTAACTACAGTGATGCACTTGTAGAAACACAAACATTTTAAATACAAATATATATGCTACATATTATCACTACTTAATATCTAGTCATCCAAACCAAGCCTATGGCTGAAGAATTTCAAATACTATTATTGGCTATTGCCATTTATGTACCCCTGATATTGTTAACATTCTCTGTTTATATTAAATGAACACAAGCAAATGCACCTTCTTCATAAGCTTAACTGAAAGCTAATTAAGATTTTTTTGTACAGTTAGCAGCTGAAAGTATACTAAAAGGTAACTATAACAAGAAGGCTCTTAGGTAACTATTTAATGGTATGTAGCGCTTACATAGCTCTTTTTATACATAGCATATTTACTCAGAGAGAAGAGTAGCACTTTGCTCCATTTGAATATCAAATACACACTTCTTTTTCAGTACACGCTGTATAAAAGGCACTTTCAAGGAATTAATAAATAACATCTTCCCTGCCCCAGGACAGATTTATACACGAAGAAAACTCAGTGAGATAAAATTAATATCACAAAGCATGCTCTTAAACCCAAATACTTTTTAAAGCCAAAAAGGTATTAAAGGATTATAAAAGTGAGTTACTATATGATTCACTTTAAAGGGAAGTCTCTTCACTACAAACTCCTTTTATATAAACAGCAGACAGCTGACTGGCTGGCTTTTCCATATGCTGCTGTTTGTAGTCTAGGTAGGATTTCCACTACTGAACTAAAGAGTGCCTTTTGAAAATAAAAACATAGGCTCTGACCTAGGTTAAGCTTTCAAAAAGCCTCTTCCAAGTATCTGGGGTTAAAACTACACAAATATAGCAAATATTTTAAAGGAGGAATGGACTCTCTGAAGAAGAGTTCTTCAAACACTGATCTTCAGACACAGCTTGATGTGAATGCCTGTGCAGAACTCACTTTCAAGTAAACACCTCACTATCTTTTGTTGTCATGACAACAACTGTTTTCACTCTCTATTCAGATGGCACAGATAATTCACAGTTATGGGGCCCAATTATGTACACCTTAAAATAAGAAAACACATGGAAGACACACTGCAGAACAGTGCAATTGCCTCTGAGCAAGCCCCAGTGATTATCTTGTTCCTCCCTTCACACTAGTATCTGCACCGGTTTGAGTGGAGATGCTCCTGACTTGTAGGACATGGAGGGTCTGATTCAGTTATCCCAAATATGGCCCAGTGCCATTCTGGGGGACCTTGCTCAGCTTTCAGCTGTCAGCTGAGGACATGAGTCTCAAGCTGTCCTGGGTCACATCTACCACCTTAGTGGGCATTGCATGTAATTTAGGAAGTCTTAAATGGCAGCAGGGTACCACGTGTGAGCCACTAACTGAAGCCTCCATCGTCCCTGTCACAGTCCAATATATTTATGTATCAACACACCCCAAATCTACAAATCAACATTGCTGAGTGACAGTAATACCCCATTTCCTATACAGATAATCTAAGTCTACTTCTATTTAAACTGTGTTGTAAGTGTCCAAAAACCTAGCTGAAGTTGTAAACAAAGGTGACTTCAGGGGGAGGTGGACAGTGAAACTGGAATACCATTACTGACTTCAATGACAATAAACTGGAAAGGAAAGAAAATATACCCTTGTTGCCACAAATTAAAAGCACCACCCATAAATAAAACTGCAGTGACCCATTTATGTTTAGAATGTCCACCTTCAGCTAAGACATTTGTTCTACAAGGTGCTGAGGTATAAAGGCAGGAATTTAGCATGCTGTCCTCAGCTTATGGGGTCACTGCCTTTCCTGATTAATGTTTCCATGAGCTTCTAAGGAGTTTAAACACTGCAAGTGAAGTGACCACAATGCCAAGGCAGTTCTTAGGTTTACCCTTCCTTTCAGACTGCTGCCGAAGAGCACACACGCTTCCTGACCCAGAAGCTTTTTTCTCTATCGGCTGGAGCATTTCCAAACAGAAATTCACTTCCAGTAGTTCCTCTCCTGGTCTCTCCTTTCAGGCTTTGTCACTACCCGGAAACTCAGAAGTTTCAGTTGAAGGAAGGACAGCACATAAGGAGGTTCCACGTCACTGTGCAGCTTTAGAACAACATCCCACGAAGACTTTTAAAAGCAAGTCAGCCGTTTGGTATCACTGCTCACTATCTCTGCTCTGCCGCTTACAATTTATTCATTGCATTCAAAAGCAACAACACAAAATGCACTCTAAATGAAATATTTTTTCTCAAGCTCACTCATAAAGTTTTCTTACTGACAGAACTGGAATCTGCTTTCTGTTTATTCACAGAAAATATGCAGGATAGTTTATGTGCATGTAACTAATCTCTCTTTGCACTGGAATTGACCCAGAGGAGGTGCTCTCAACACAGGAAGGTTTCTAACACCACCCCATCACTCCTGGAGGCTGACATGATGATTTATAGCAGCTAACAAAGGCCAAAAGCAGAACACTCTGCTCTGTTGGAAGCACAGAACTGATGCCATTACTGACAATGGGAGAAAACTGGAAGGTCTCAATGTCCTTACCAGTCTTGTCTTTGCCACAGTGGATAACTACACTACCTTTATGATCATTCAGCCTTGTAAAAAGAGACTTTTCACACAACTCCAACTACTGTTCCATTGCCTTCCCGATGCTTATCTTCTAAAGCATCATTAAGAAATATCTGTAACATCCACCCATCCTACTAATTCACTCCATAGTTACCCACTGCTTTGATTACTACTACCACAACCTTGGTGGCCTTTCTGCATTTCACTTCATTCCCAATTTCCAATCTAGGCAAAATTCTCTTGCCAAAAATCTACCTACTCCTCTGCTGCTCTGACTGCAATGCTCACCTTCTTGAGTCCCTTTACTGGCATCACTTTACCTCCTGCAACATGTTAACACTTCTTGTTTTCCCCTCCAGTGTCTTGTTGTATCTCAACCCATCACCACCTCTTCCCTACTTTCATAGAGAATGAGGTTATGTTACAAAACACAGACCATGTTTTTGATACTTAGAAGATGATATAATCAAAGAGAACTGTAGCCAACACTTCTGATTTTTTAAAATCTAGCCAAATAACAACATATGCATGCATACCTTGTATAAAGAAGATTCCCACAGAAAACACGTATTTGCTACTAGATAAATAGTTTAAACAAAAATGCTAAACATTATACTGTATTTTTCAGCAACAACCAGAGCACCTAAGTCACTGTGAAGTTTTTAACCACTGGATATGTAATGCCACAGCTGTTTATTTATTTTTCATTCCAGCCTTCTAACATAGCAGACCCTTAACCCAAAAGAAACACCATTAATCTCAGTGAGACTTACATGTAAGTTGCAGAAATGGACCATCAGAACATAGGAAGAGATAGCTGCTGAGGATACCAACAAAGAAGAAATCATAAATGCTGGTATGCTATTTTTCTCCTTAAAATACTTTAGCTATGTAGGCCCACTTAACATTTAGAGGCATACTGATGCCCTCAGATCAAAAGTGATGCTGAGAGCAAAGTTGGTTATTCAAAAGCTTGTGTTCCCTCAGTGATTTCAGAGTGGAAATTGTCTCCAAAACATTTCTACTACAAAATTCTATAAATAATTTATTCTCTCTTCTAAAAAATTATCTGATGTTAATACAAATATGAAAATACACGTGCTGGCCTACTCTTCTTAAACATATACTCCGCCTTTTTCTCTCTCTTTCATCCTCCAACCTTCCATATGCATTTCATTTTTGAAACCCAAAACAACTTTGGTGTGCTGAGTGCCTTCATTGGTACAGGGGTATTATGGCTAGACAGCAATTTGAACTGCATGCTCGGCAGGAATCCATGTGTCCCTTAACCCTTCAGTGGGACGCTTACAACTCAGTATTTTTGTTTTTCACAATTTGCCAGTTAATCCAAGATAAATAATCCTGGCCATGGTTTTATTTCAAGTTTCCCATAGCTCACTCTCTGAGTTCCCTAGTGTCTTGCCCAGAGGTGATGGAGCTGGCGGGCTGAGCTCCTGGGAGTTACAGAACGTCAAGAGCTTCAGCTTACAAAGCTGTACAGAGTACAGCTTCAACACATGCTGCCAAGCAGGCAACCACAGAGGCACAGACCTCAGCACAGCACACTGGAAAGCAATTAATTTCCCCCCCTTATAACATTTCAAAATCATAGAATTAAAGAATAGTTAAGGCTAGAAAGGACCTTAAGATCACCTAGTTCAAACCCCTGCCATGGGCAGGGACGCCTCACCCTAGACCATGTCACCCAAGGCTCTGTCCCAACCTGGCCTTGAACACTGCCAGGGATGGAGCATTTACCACTTCTTTGGGCAATGTGTGCCATTGCCTCACCACTCTCATTATAAACAACTTCTTTCTTATAACTAACCTGAACTTCCCCTGTTTTAAGTTTAAACCCATTACCTCTTGTCCTATCACTACAGTCCCCGATGAGGAATCCCTCTCCGGCATCCAAATCTAAGGTCCTTTTCTTAACTGAAGCAAAGTTAAATCACAAATAATCTTAAATCTGCTACAAAAACTGCAGCTGTACACCCAGTGTTACTGCTGTCCAGTCTAACAGTCTCAAGACCCATCCTATGTGTCCAATTAAAATGAATTCATGCAGAATTAAAAAGGTATTTCAAATAAAAAGTCAACTTTCTCATTAGGAGAATGTTAACAAGGAACTATTTGGAAACTAAAGGAAAAAAAAGGCAAAACCAAAATTCATCCTCATATTGGAAATCTGGTTTGATCTGTACCATGTTTTACACAGACTTTCTCCTTGCTATCATTCCTATTTGGTATGCTCCTCAGTTTAAAATAATTACTGAGGGAAGACAGAAAAGGCCTATGTACCTCTGCTTCTTAAGTCACCTCCTACAACTGAAAGAGAATAAAGAGAAGTAATTTTGAACATCATTTGGTGCCTTCCAGAAAAGCTACTGACTTGCCTTGGCTCAGCAATCATTTGTAATGGAAAAGGTCAGTAGCTGTCTGAGCACCTTGCCTGAGCTCTGTAAAACTCAAAGAATGAGGAGTAACTACAGGAGTACAGCCTCAAAATGCTCACATCCCTGCACATGGAGTTCTACTTTATTCAAGCTAAATTGCTATGTAGTCTGACCAGCCTCTCAAAAGATTAGTGAAGGATTCGCTGAGCTGCAGACAAGCAGGAGATAGGTACTCAACCAATTCTGCAACCACAGACTCCAACACAGACAGGATTTAAACCCAGGCAAATTATTTTTCAAAAATTGATTGGTAAAATAAGATTTGATGGATTTCACATCTGTTTGGGAGCCTATAAAAGGCTGCAGTATGTTGAAGGCAAATATGTCTAGGTACCTGTTCCTAGCAGTAAAGTATGAAGAGCTTTCCCAAGTCTGTTGTGATCCAGTGAAATCTCCCATCAGTGCCTGACCCAGTGCCTTTTTTAACTTCACACCAATTTGCAAGGTGTTTCATTCATGTGTTAAAGCTAATTATGAAGCTGTTTCTTTAAAGCCACCTAGATGCTTAAAGATTAACATGGATGAAATATCCTGATGAATGTAAAACATGATAGCTCGAGATGTGAAACAAAGATGTGTCCTGGGTTCAGCAGTAGCAGTCATTTTTCTCCTTCTTAGTAGCTGGTGCAGTGCTGTGCTTTTGACTTTCAGCCTGGGAACAGCACTGATAACACCGATGTTTTTAGTTGTTGCTCAGTAATGCTTACTCTGACCAAGGACTTTCTGAGTCTCATGCTCTGCCAGGGAGGAGGGGAAGCTGGGAGGAAGCAGAGACAGGACACCTGACCCAAACTGACCAAAGAGGTATTCCATACCACAGCACGTCATGCCCACTATATAAACTGGGGGCAGTTACCTGGAAGGGTGGGATCACTGCTTGGGTCAGGCTGGGTATCGGTCGGCAGGTGGTGAGTGGTTGTATTCTCTTCCCTTATTATTTCCGTTATCATTATTGGTGGTAGCAGCAGTGGTTTGTGTTATACCTTAGTTACTGGACTGTTCTTATCTCAACCCGTGGGAGTTACAATCTTTCGATTCTCTTCCCCATCCCTCTGGGAATGGGGGGAGGAAGCAAGGGGAGTGAGCAAGTGCTGCGTGGCTGAATTGACAGGCTGGGCTTAAACCACGACAGATGACATCCAGGGAGACTGCCCTTCTCATTTCATCACTGAACTCCACTTCATTAGTTTCTGACTGAGAAAGTTTCTGACTGGGAAAGCTACTCACTTCTAGACAAACAAAGCAAGCAGGGAGTTCAGTGGTGTCCTAATGTGTTATGCACAGGCTTATAATAGCACAGCTTCATCTATAACCAATTTTATTTCTTAGGAAAAAACTTTTTTCTTCCCTCACCCTTTTTTAAACCTCCCGCATTTGTGAAAGTTTGCCTGAAGGGTCTTAAAAATTCACCTAGCTTTTCCTTTTACCTGTTCCAAGAAAACTGCCATCTCTCATAACACTGCCTGTGTCTGACTACAGCAATCACAGAGGTCTCACCTGAGCTGATTTTCAATCACCTCTCCCTGGTTCTGATACCAGAGGAGGGGCAGGAGCAGAGGCTGCCCAAGCCTACCCAGAACCGCAGTCACACAACACGGGCACCCAGCACTCCCACTGCTGTGCTGCATCTCAGGTAGCTCAGGTATATTCCCACATACTTTAGCAACATTTCTGACCACCAAACAGATACTGACCAGCTGCTTTACAAGCTTTGAGAGATACAGAAGTACCTTATTCGTCTTTATCCAACTGCTTGGTTAATGCATTTTTTATAGTTTTTCCACTGTAGATTTCCCTTCCAATCCATAACCTTTCCCCAGCTTATCTTAAAAGAATGAGTTTCATTATGCATAATCACCTGTGCTTATAAGAACGAATTTCATTGTTTTGGAAAGGTTCTGGTGGAAATTACTGATTGAACATTTTCTTCTTGTGACAAAATGTAAATCCTGGGAGAGACGACTGCTGCAGAAGAAAATCCTGATGCTCAAATTTTGATGCTCAAAAACCTTTGTTTCTGAAACTCTTTATGCTAAATAAATAAACTGTATTTTACCAACAGTGAATGAATTTCTAGTTTAGCAGACAGTTGCTTCTCGCTGCTAGTTTACAGCAAACCTGGCACACAAATGCCTTCATTTTTCTGACCAGGTCTATGTGCAATACTGTCTAATATCACCAGGTGGAGCTACACAAATAATCCTATCTTGCTTTAGCTAATTACAGACCGTAGAATGCGGGTTTTTCTAAAACTCGTATTTCTGGATAGCACCTTCAGAAATGCAGCAGCAGCCTAGGTCCATAAAGCCACTCCCAATCCACAGGAATCCAAGACAGTAAGTTCAGTATGTGCAATACAGTATTTCTTGCATGTGCACAGCGCAATAAAGGGACCAGGAGCCCAGAATGAAGGAGCCCAGAAGGCATCAGCAAAAACCACCTGGCCCAGCCAGCAAAGCCACAGCTCTCAAATACACTGCATGAAAAATTACTTCAGAAAAGTACTTTGTAATGCCTAAACATATCCTGCTGATTCTCCTTCTTTTGTGTAATTTTCTTCATTAGTTCTGCTCTTTCTTAGTTATCTTTTTTCTGCTGAAAACAGGCTAACTTAGCCTGGCAAGACAACTCCACCTTTGATCACATAATCACCACACTAAACAGCCTGACACTAATGAAGCTTTTGCAGTCTCAGCATAGCTGAAAACACAAGGCTTTGCCTGTAATTTCTTAGTAATTAACTTCTTTACATAAGGTAAGAACTAGAGATAAAAGATGAGTTCAGTTTCTTTGCGCTACATCTTTCTTAGCCCTCATGTAAACAGAACATAATTACAGCTGTTCAAATAATGCCACAGTTTCTTAGCTAACATCTATTCCCAAATTCTAAAAAAAAAACAATTAATATCCCTAAGGGAAAGGTTTTTCTCACTCACTCCACCAACAGAAGTTCTGTAAGGTCACAGGGAATATAAAACAAATTACTCGAAAGAAAACATTACATAATTCTGGAAATCTAAGGTATCTAAACTGTTTTCAACTCTTTTTCTGTGCTCAATGGAATGTTAAAGATTTTAAGAAATTATCTGTTAAGGTGATCAGAGTACATCTTGAAGTTTGTAAGTCACAGCATGTGAAAACTGACTTGCAAACTTCAGAATACAGAAACTTAGGCTGATTCCCAGCAGTTACTGGCATCTTAAGACAAGCAGGTCCTGCCAGTACTAAGTGAACAGAAAAATATCGATGTCCTCCAACTGTTTTCAGAGGGCTGTTTTCTAATATTGTACTTGATACAAATAAGCTGCAAACTTAAAAAGGCATCAGGCATTTCATTCTAACCATGGCACTTCTCCATCTGAAAACGACGCCTGTGGAATCAAACATCAAATCTCAACCTTTTGCACTTTATTCCTAAGTGTTTATTCATGTTCTCACTTTACAGCCCTCTCAGGCCATGTCTATACTGTGAAATAAAAAATGGCCCAGCCTTGGACCTGAATACTAGCTCAGGACAGTCCACATCCCTCAACTCTTAGCTCATTCCCTGGCTCTGTTCTGAGCTGCTCGTACTGACTCCTGCCAAAACAAACCTGCTCCTAGATGTGTTAGGCCTAAGAATAATATCCGGGGCCAGTTAGTGTTGTGGGGTCAGGGGTTAGTCCCTGGCCCTTTTTCATTCAGCAGTACAGATGTAGGCTGAAGGCAGTGGACCTGACGTTGATGTCATCAGAAGTAAGGTGAAGAGCATTTATGATCTGATCTTGCATATGATAATAAATCTTGCTTTTCTAAGTTGATTTTATGGGATGTAGTTAAGAATTAGCACAATGAAATAAACTTTTTTCTGTATTCACCTCTGAGGTAGCTCGAAAATACTGATGTGGATCGAGCTCTACACATTTTCCATAAGCTCCTCTTTTAACTACTTGAAAAATATCCCACACTTCATCTCCAAACTGCCCACATGATTTTTTGACAGAGAAACTGTTATTCTACTGCTCTCTTCAGTGAAGCATGTTGTCTATTTTAATGAGTTTGGAAAACAACCCCAAAATATCACACTTTGGTGGAAAAATACGTGACTTTGTTAGAAAATCGTGCTAAACCTAAAGATTTTCACACCTCTCCCTGCACAGGCACGAAATTAAAGAAGCTAATAGTGCATGTGCCATATCAGTGTATTGCTCTAATGGGCAACTGCTAAATTCACAAGTCCATTAAGATTCTTAAAGATACATATATATGACAAGCTTCTTCTAAAAACAAGATAAAACTCATTGAAATTATTTCTCTAGCTTTACAAACCTTCCTTCAACTGTTATTCTGTAACCAACCAAGTCAAAATACTACCCTAGAGCAGAATATCCTCCACAGTGCAGTTCATTACAAGAAAGTCATCAGAGGTGGTTCAGCAACAAAGTCAAACCACTGCAGGAATGAGAATTACAGTGCTGGAAACCTCCAGAAGCATCCTAAGGCCTTTAGGCCTAGCAAGCTTAGCTCCCAGGCTGCTCTGGAGAGTCGGTGTCAAGATTATTTCCTTCCATACTAAGCACAATATCCACTGATCTTAATGCCTTGAGACTGGTTGTTTCTAAATTATCTCCTTTGTTTTGAGAGAAGTGATACCCATCAGCTTCTGCATTTGCATTCTGATTGATATTCTGATATAAGATTGTGGAATCTGCTATTCTTTGGGAAATAACAGGAAGTTACATGAAAGAATGGGCTCAAACTTAAAATGGGAAGTTTAGGTTAGATATAAGGAAGTAGTTCTTTACTGTTATGGTGGTGAGGCACTGGAATGGCTTGCCCAAGGAAGCTGTGAATGCTCCATCCCTGGCAGTGTTCAAGGCCAGGCTGAATGGAGTCTTTGGTGACATGGTTTAGTGTGCAGTTTCCCTGCCCATGGCAGGCGGCTGGAAGAAGATATCTTAAGGTCCCAACCCAAACCATTCTATGATTCTATGAGTATCTAACTACTCACCGGTAGAAACTGCCTTCGTATCTCAATTCTGTGTACTGCGTTTAAATCGATAAAGCCAAACTCCCTCAGTACAACAACTGAAGTAATCCCACTAGCTGTGGAGAATATCCTAAAATACTATGGCATATTTTAGCATTTTTTGCAAAACTTGTGTTTATCCTTCTTGCCAGGAGGTCCAGAACTGCACAAAGAAAGACGGGTAACAACTTGTAACATGATAATGGAAATTCAACAGACTTCACTCTCCTGAAATGGGTTGTGGCTCTCAGTAGTTTAGAACATGCAGAACTATGAGGTTTGGGGAATTTTTTAATAAGAAACATTATAGTTAAAAAACCTCTTGTACTTCCTACCCCTCCCTGACATTGCAGGCATTCTTATTGGGCTTCCACCAAAAGGCAATGTTTGCATTTTTTTAAAGCTACACAAATCTGGCATATACTCACCTATAAAAAAGAAACCATCCAAAAAGTGGACAGTGACATATATAAAATGTATTTATCACTTGTAATGTATCAGATCTACGTACTATTCACTAGTTATTATTGTTCTTGCTCTGTCTTTGCAAAATTCTGCCTCTGGAAGGAAAAAAATCACACAAGACTTGCATCTTAAGCCTACAAACCTGAAACATTTCATTCAAAAAAAGCAAATAATCATCTTCATAAACTAAGTATATTAATAAAGTCTCTGGCAGACTAAGAACTCATATAACCAACAACTTGCAGCCCTGTGCTTCCACTTATTTCTGGAGGAATCACATCCCCAGAAAAGTTGTGCTCACACAACATGCACATCCTGCAAAAGACACCAGTAGACTTGTCCAGTAGGATTTGTCTGGGAATGTTTTAAAACATTTCCCCTTCTATGCTGCTTTTGAAGACATTCACAGTGTATTAAGTCTCTCTCTGAATGCATCTCATGTTGGAGGATCCTGGAATAAGCAATGCAGACGGGTAAGAGCAGCAAAACAAACCAGCAAACTGCTCCATGGTTTTTAGAACTTCCCGGTTCCCTGATATAGTTCAGTTTTAGGAGAAGGGGAAACCACATCACCTGACACTGGAATAAACAGGGAACAGCAACTTCTGATTTTGCAGGCAGGTTCTTCCCATAGAGTAAAGTTCAGGACTCCATGTATCGTAACACAAAGTACGCTGATAACTCTTCAGGTCATTTTTAACAAGTGCAGTTTGATGAAAAATTATAACCTTGGTGTTATGCACAAAAAATTCTAGATTACAGCAAATATTATAGCAAACATCAGCAAATAAAGAAAGAGCAAGGGTTTTTTCTTCTAAGAGTCTGTTCTTAACAGCAGTTTGATAATTTAAAATTTTAAAGGAAAAATACACCAAAATGTTTGAAACTTTTTAAATAAACTTTTTCAGTTTACAAATGAAAAATTACAAATCACCTGAAAATCACTGACCTTTTCTAATTTTTCAAAGTGTTCTCTGAGGAACTTCATGGGTCGGTCTGGCTTTGCTATGCAAAGGTTTACAATACACTCTTTTAAAATCTGTTGGATGTTATGCTTCTGAACATAGAGTTCACATCCCTTCAGGCTCTCGTCTTCTTCAACACTGCAGGAAGAAGCAGCAGCCATCTTCAGGCTTGTAAACAGAAAACAGACCTAGGTAAGAAAATGGTGCAAGAAAGAGATAAGAGACAGTTCCCAAATCCTTTGTCAGGGAGATCTGAGGGAGCAAAGACATTTTAATATTGCCTGTTGCCTATTCAAGAGCTATCAGCGCTGAAGGTTTTAATGTTCTGGAGCTGTATGTGGAAATGCTGAACTGTGTCATCTTTGTACAACCAACACACCAGTAAGTACAAAAAGAGGATTTTAACTCCTAGACGGTGGTCAACCTTTGGGCAAAACCGGTGCAATTAATCACACAAAGCCATGCGTTTCAAAGACAGCTATTAAATGCCAGTGTAAAGCCTAGGTTTTCTATTCCCTTGGGGACTACCTCCCCATCACCAGTTTTCTGGTAAATTTTAATTTCTCCCCCATTCACAGCAAGGGACCGTTACAGGTCTGGGGGGAGACTGGAAGGAAGCAGCTGAGCCGTCCAAGGCGAGGTTCGGCAACTGGGGGAGAAAACAACCCCAAACTTCTCTTTATTGCCCTCAGCGAGCATACGACCCCTCCTTTGCAAACCAAAATCCGCGACAGCAGCGGTTACACCGTCCCTTCCTGCCCGGCACGCTGGGAGCTCCGGGGCTGAACGGGACGGAGGGGTGCGGGCACAGCGGGCAGCGGGGCAGGCCCAGGGGGGCGGGAGAGCGCAGAGGCGGCCGCGGCCCCGGCCCTAGCAGGGCGACCCCGAGCAGCGCATCCCCCGGGCCCGGGCTGGGAGATCGGCCCGTCCCTGCCTCCCCCGCACCAGGCTCCGCTCCCGGCCGCTGCCAGGGGAGCGCTGAGGGCAGCGCGGGACGGAGGGGCCGGTAAATACCTGATGACTGGAGGCGGCTGAGCGGCGGCGGCAGCACCTCAATCCTTTCCCGGCAGTGGAGGCAGAGGAAGGGGCTCCCCTGTCGGTATCCGCCCTGCAGCCGCCGTCGCCTCTCCTCGCTGCACGCCCGGGGACCCGCACCCCGCTGCTCCCGCACAAAAGCTCCGACCCTGCCGCCGCTCACCCGCCCGCCTGCAGGAAGTCCCGCCGCCGCCGTCACTCACCGGCGGGCGCGGCCTTCCCGCCGCCTCCGCGGGAGAGGCGGCCCGAAAGGGCCCGCACCTCACCGGCTGCCCTGCTCGCCGCACTGGGGACGGGCTGGCCCCCGGAAGACAGGCCTGGTAGCCGAGTACGGGCTGACACAAAGGTCCACGGCGTGGCCATGAGGGATGGGCATGGCCGTGAGAGATACACCTCACCACAAAGGATGGGCTGGACCCGAAAGGTGGCCTGGCCATGAAGGATGGGAATGGCCATGAAGGACAGGCTGGCCCTGAAATGTGGCCTGGCCACAAAAGATGAGCTGGCCATGAAAGGTGGCCTGACTATTAAGCACAGGCTAGACATGAAGGACAACAGCTTGGCCACAAATGAAAGGTGGCCAAATCATGAAGGATGGGCTGTCCACAAAGGACAGTAGTCTAGCTGTGAAATGTTGCCTTGCCAAGAAGTACGGGTTGGCCATGAAGGATGGGCTGGCCACAGAGAACAGCCTGACCATGAAGGACAGGCTGGCCATGAAGGATGGGCTGATGAGTCCAGGTAAGAGTGCACAGCCCCAATATTTCCATGGCCCAGGGGCCACCAGGCCTGTTGCACTCTGTAGCTCAGAAAGAGCATCTCACCAGACTAGTCACTTGGGTATTTAGAGCAAGTCATCACCCCCAGGAGCACATCCATGCCAGTCCATAAGGAGTGTGGTCATAGACAGGGCTCAGACAAGGGCCAGCACCTTTGCTGGGCCAGGTGCCCGTGTGTGCTGTCAGGAATGCTCCAATACACGTTAGTATTTCCTCTGCTCCTAGGGAGCTCACACTTGTGGCTCCCACAGAATAAAGGGTGAAAAAAGACTCCAAAGGTTCACAGTCAAGTGACGAGCAGCATAACAACAGAATAGACTGCTATGAAGTGTTCAAGGCCACGCTGGACAGCTTTGAGCACTCCAGACTAGTGGAAGGTTGTCCCTGCTTTTGGCAGGGGATTGGATCTAGATGAGCTTTAAGGTCCCTTCCAACTCAAACCATTCTGTGATTCTATGATTTCAAAAGAATAATTTGAATTAGTTCTATAGTTTATTGCACTTCAAGTATGAGTACTCAAGAAAAGAACCCTGGCGACCTTTCTGGTTTGAGGTGTGCTGATCGCAGCCATCAGAATAGCACACAAAATGTCAGGTTGTTTAAAGTACACATAAGTACAGTATGAACACTATATATATATTAATACAAATGAACACTAAAAATTACATAAGGCTGTTACAAGAACTGGTAAAAAATGGTACTACTGCTGCCACTGCAGTATTGATCCCTCCAGAGAAAAAAGAATGAAGGGACAAGTGATGCAAGTAGCATGTTACCTGTGGAAGTTTCCACAGGGTAACATCTCCCTGCGCCGGTCCCCTCAGCCCTTCCACCAGCTACAGGCACCCGTGGGTTTCCCTCAGGTTTGCTTCTCCTTTCTCCCCGCGACATACGAATAACGGGTTCCTATGCTGCTGGAAGCTATCATACCTGCTGAAACTACCGCCCTGCCTCCTCGGCGCTTTGCTGCGGGGCCGCAGCGAGAGCAGAGCCGTCCCGTTCCCCAAAGCCCACCCCACCGCCGTCGGTGTGTAAAGCTGTAAAGCGCTCGGCCGCCGTCGTAAAAGCCTCGCGCGTCCTTAGTAACGCCATTTCCGTAGCGACAGGCGAGCATGGCGGCGGTCGGGGCGGCCGAGGTGGCGCAGGCCGTGAGCCGGCAGCTGAGCTGCCTGCAGCAGCCCAACTGCGGCCGGGCGGCGCGGCTGCGGGCGCTGGAGGCCATCCGCGCCGAGGTGCTGGGGCGGCCGCTCTCGGACGCCGTGGTGCAGGAGGTTTTCGGCGCGCAGCTGTTACGGCCGCTGGCGCGCTGCGTGGCGGGGGACGCGGCGGAGCGGTGCCGGGAGCTCGCCCTTCAGCTTCTCTGCCACGGGGTCAGTCACGGCGACCCGCCCGGCGAGGCGCTGCCCGTCCTCTTGCCGTTGCTGGCCCAGCGTCTCTGCCCGCCGCAGGGCTTCGAGCCCAGCGAGGAGCTGCGCCTCGGCCTAGTCCAGCTCTTGAGCCTCCTGCTGCTGCGGTGCGGGGCCTCCACGGCCCCCTACCTCAGCGATGTTATCCGCATCCTCCAGACCACACTCCTCGACAACTATGCCGAGGTCAGGCGTGAAAGTTGCAGGAGCGCTGTGGCCTGCGCCCAGGCCATGCCAGGTGGGGCCTAGGGATGGACAAAGAGAAGAGCAGTGGGCTAATGTGAGCCTCCAGTCTCCTGGGGTGACAGGGGCTGAGGTGGGGACCGGTAGGAGATTGTAGGGATGCAAGCAGGAGAGGGAGAGAGATGAGAAGTTGCACACATCCTGACAGGTGTACTCTTCAGGCCTTGGAGGATATGTTGGATAAAGGCTGTACCAAGCAGGGATGCTAAGCTGTTACAATATGTGGGTAATAGTGGGAGGAGAAGGTTAGGGGAGTGCATGTGGGCTAGCATTCAGCTCTAATATAGTATAAAGTTAAATATGCTTGCTGCGCAAATGCAGTGACAGTAATCAGGCTGCTGTTCATAGTGTTACAGAAAACATGTTGCTCAAGGTCTGTCACATGCATAGAGAAAGGCACACTTGAAGTTTCTGTCTCTCTGCCCTAACAGAGCACTTCCATATGCAGTCAGAATCTCTGATAAAACCCTTAATGCAAACAATATCGCACCAGCACTACAGAGTTCGTGTTGATGTAATTCAAGCTACGGGAGCAGTGATACAGTTTGGAAATGGGAAGTCTGTGGATGATGTTCTGTCTCATCTGGCCCAGAGATTTTTTGATGAAATTCCCAAGGTGTGCTTATTTTATTTTTTTTTTCCCCTCCTGGATTTGTTTTATATCTGTTTCTGGGTGGTTTGGTGCTTTCCTCCCTCACCCTTCCCAGTTTTCAGCTTTCATTTATTACATTAAGATACGTAAACATGTCACTCACAGGCTTTGCCAGTTGTACACTGTCCAAACCCAAGGTTGGCCACCTGTTCATCTGCTGTCCATTTCTTCAGGCTGTGGGTGTTTGTAGACATCCTTTTATTTCAATGGTTGCCTTCAATTCTGTCTTAAATTCTTACATTAAATCTCCCTGGGACTTGATTCTGTGGCCTTTTCAGGTGCTTAACAAACACTTCTGGTATTGGTCCCTTCATAAGGTGTGATTGAGGCAGTGATTTTAAAATCTGCAACTTAGTCATAACTAAAATACTTTTAATTTTTGAGTGGGTATATTCACATTATTTAGCTTAAGCTTCCTTTATAGTGAACAGAGAAAATTGTCTTCTGGAGATGTGGTTGGAAATCCTCACATTTCAAAGAATGTACATTTCATATATTCTCAGAGAGATACCAACCATGAGAATTTAAGAGTTTCCTGAGTTAGGTTTGTATCTTGTTTTCCTCTTGGAGACGTGCTTTTGTGCAGCAGTAAAGCCAGAGTGAGAAAACAAGAGGGAGCGTGATACCTTGCATATTGCTTAAGTTGCTTGCTGCAATGTGGGAATCCTGTTCTTGTAACTTCTTCTGAGACTACTGATGCACTTTACCAAGTCTTATGTACCAAAAGTAATAACTATTTTTTAATTTTTCTGGTATTTTCTTGGTATATTTAAAACAGTCTTTTTGTATCCATGTAGGTTCGGCACGCTGTAACAACTGTCATCGGAGAATGGTTGTTGCACCTACGAGACAGATACTCATATTTTCACAAGTTGATCCCTTTGTTACTTGGCAGCTTTACTGATGAAATTCCCGAAAATACGTAAGCAGAAAATTTCTCTCCCCCCCACCCTTATGTAGTTGTCATATGTGGAAGTGTTTCTATGTTCACAGATGTATTGCTTGGAGGAAAAAATCCCATCCAAGGGGTTGTTTCTTTGTTTATTCTTAAGCCCAAAATGACAGCATTATCCTCAGTAACTTTGCTTATATTGTTCTTCTACGCTACATTCAAGTAAGTATGAGAGAGACGAAGACAAGAGAGGTAGACAGAGACAGAATTATCCTTTGGAAGAGGTGACCTCTGTCCACTGAGTACAAAAGAAGCATAAACTCTCAATGTGCCTGGGTTAAATGGCAGGAATGCTTCCCATCCTTCCAGCTGAATTTAAGAAGTCAGATTTTCTAGAAGTCCCATTTTAGAAGTTTTAATTCTGGGGGCATGATGGTATAAAGCTCTTATTTTATGTCTAGGAAACTGGCATGGACTTACTGGGAAAAGATAGGCTTGCAGTGGGAGAAGGAAAATGAAGATGATCTGAAGGATAAGATGGATTTTACTGTTTCACCATCTCATTATCCCAAAGGAGGTAAGTGTTGCAGTGAAAGTGGTTTCTACTTCCTCAGTAATCCCTGAGAGCTGCAGTGCAGTAATGACTGCAGAGCCTGATGTGTAATATTCATTACAAGATGTAATATTAGTTACTGTGTAGGGGTAGCATATGTATGTATAAATATAATATATGGCATATATGTATGTAAAATTCTGTTTAAATTAAAAAAACACACATTTCTATAGTAACTACACTATTTTTTTCCTGTTCATCCCAAAATGGATTTTGGAGAAAGAGTAAATAAAAATGCATATGCTGAAAAAGAGGTAAAGCAGTGGTGCAGAAGCGGCAGAAAATTCTACATTAGCCAGCAGCCAGGTTGGAAATGGCATAAAGAAGGAAGGGAAGGCAGGATGAAAGAAGCTCTGAGCTGAGTCCTTGAATAATGAGAACTAGACACAGCATTAATGATCCACAGAATTGGCATGGAAGAAAAATTTGCAGTGAAATGATTTCAGGCTTCTTTGTGAGACACTGCAATGCTGACTAAAATCTGTCATCATAAATGAAGAATGTGGGAACAGAAACAGTAATTTCCTTTTTTATACACAAAAAAAAACAAGATATGCAGCACGGGTAGATTACTTTTTTAGTACCGTATGATTTATTAGTACCTTTAAAATGATATGTTTTCAGTAGCTTGAAGCTTGTTTCCTGTCTCAGGTTCATAAAGTTAATGTTTAAGAATATGCATATGGGCGTTGGTGAGAAAAAGGATTTAAATGGGTCATTTATTGATTTCTGTACTCATTTTTAACAGAACAAAAACTCTTTTGGTGTGAAAGAACAGGTTCATGCTTGACTTGTGCCTATGTGACAATCACATCACAGAATACCCAGCAGCAAAATCCTTTCCATGACAGTGGGTTCCGGAGTTCTTTCTTCTTTGAAATTACACCTTTCTTTTTTTTTTTTTCCTTTAAAGTTGTTTTACTCAGTAATGCTTGAATGAAAGGACAAGCACTTCATAATGGTGACTGGTTTGACAGAATTGTTTAGCTTTGCAGACAGGCAAGTTGATCTGTTATCCTTTCCAATTTTTTTTTGCTTTCTTCCTTAGTTTATATCTAGTATTACCTCAGGGGGTTGTAAATGATAAAGAGTGCTTTTACGTCCACTAGTGATGGCACAAACGTATTTCTTTTTTTGGCAATCAGAGAATTTTTTAACATGCATAAACTAATAAATTTGAGTGCCTGAGCTCCAAGGACCATCATATAGTGATGGTCATAAAAGACCTCATATGCTAGTTCTTGAAATAGTTGTTACCATTTATATTGCTCATACTGTTACTCAGTTCCATTTTCTCCAGATGTGTGTTGGATTTTTTGTGCGTGCAAAGTTTTGTTGGGATTTTAGAAAGGGACAGCCATCATTTACTTCATAATTAAATGATAGGTACTTTCTGAAATAATCTTCTTAGCACAATAAATGGGTTTCATGAATTTGAGCAATATTCCATCCCTGCATTCATTTGACATTTCATGCATTATGCTTGGTAGAAGGATGCAGTTAAGGCTTGAATGTGATGTACGTACACACACATATATGTATGTGTATATATGTACATAACTAAAGAATATTTTAAAGAAGTGACCTGATAATTTTGGACTTGAGTCCCAAGTTAATGGTGACTTTAAGATATAATTTGCTGCTGCTTATCTTTACTTGCAAATTGTATATCTTATTAACAGGCTTTATGTGATAAAGAGAATAAAAATTGAGAGGGAAGAATGGATGGCTACTTGATCTTACAGATACAAAACTTTATCAGACACACCAGTATACCTTAGTTTCAAGTAACAATTTGTGGTGGTCTACCATGGACTGTCTATGGATGAGATGTTATTTGTCTGTCCCCTCTCTTTCCTCTCCACAAACACTTGTGTTTTGGGGTTTTTTGATATCATAATAATGTATTTTAACACTTCATTTCCAGTTCTTCTGATTTATTTAATATACTGGAATATCTGTTTACAACTGTAAGTTTTAGTACATTTTACTTAACGATCTTTGTCCATCTGTCAAACTAATAGACTTGACATAATGAGCCCCCCTGTTCTTTGATCTCACAGTGACAGATATTGCAGGTCAGAGGAAGAATAGAGTTAGATCTCATACCTGGTGTCATCCAACCAACTGAATAGCTTTCCACTGAGCAATAGCAGTCATTGCCTTAGGATACAGGTGCAGACAGTTTATAGCAGGGAAGTCTTTGACAGGAGTAGCTACAGGGATAAATGCCTGCATTTGAACATCTGAAATGGAGGAACTGCTGATAAAGAATGGTCCGAATTCTTTAAACAAAGTTCTGCCTCAGGTTGAATAGGATGCCAGTCTGTATTTGCTGTCTCAAGCTGATTTCTTTGTTTGACCTTTTGCTATCATTGTAAGTTTTCATAATCCAAAATGTTACCCTCCATTGACAAAAGAAGCAGCAACTCATGTCCTGATGCTTGAATATTTTTTCCCCCTATTGCATATTGCATATTGCATATTGCATAGGCATTTCATAAGCCTTTTATATTCTTCAGACCATTCACTTTAGTCTGTTTTCATTTTAGCATTTGTAATGACAGGGGCCAATGCGGGAAATTATTGCATAATAGCTGCAATTTTTAAAATACTGTCAGTTTGGTTGGCCTGATCACACAGCACTTGTACAAGCCATAGTACCCTTTCTACTTTTAACTTGCTAAATACATTTGTATTCCCTTTAGAGGGCACAACTGACATTCTTTGTTTTACTACAGTCTCTCCTGTACTATTTGTGACTTCTACCTTTCCCTCTCCAAATTGAATTTAACTCAGTAACACCATAACATTTGCATGCAAACATCTTTCTTCTGGTTTATCTCTGTGTGTTTCAGTTTATTTTTTTAATGGGAGTTGTGTTACTAAAATTTGAAGGAATTTATTAAGCTGTGGTTTCCAAAGTGGGTAATGTGCCCTATCCATATAACTTCTCTTTCTCTTCCCCTTCTGTAAACATTTTAAATCATCATCCAGTAATAGATACAAAAATTTTCAGAGCTGTGTGGAGTTTAAATTCTGCACTATATAGTAAAAAAATGCAACTTTTGCAGGTAAATTCATCAGCAGCATTTGGAATTTTTTGTTTGCTTTGTTCTAGTGACTCGACCAGGACTAGGTTGTCGGGAGCTTGTATCAAGAAACCTCTCCAAAATTCTTCCTGGTCTCTGTCATGATATCACAGACTGGGTTGAAAGCACAAGAATAAAAGCATCCCAGCTTCTGTATACATTACTGCTACATGCAGAGGATCACATAACACAGCACATGGAGCTACTGCTTAGAACTTTGTACCAAGCATGCTTGGATGAAGAAAGCAATGTGGTTAAAAATGTAAGTTTAATCTGCTCAAGTATCTATTGTACACTCAATAACAGCCCTGTTCTTTATTCCTGAGTCCATTTTCTGCGATTTGACCTTACTTTAGGTCACTGAAAATTGCCCATGACTGAAAGATCAGAATCAGGACTTTAAGAATGTTAAAATTATGTGAAAATTTTACTTACTTACTATGCTAAGATAAATGTATTCTTGTGTCACTGGTATGGAGACCAATAGTAAAGTTATTTAAATGCCGATTAGTTTATATGCCAACCCCATGACAGTGATCTCTCTAAAAGTGATAAGCAGTAGATTAAAGAATAAAAACCTTGGGGCAACAACTTAAATTTAAAAAACCCATGCAAGTCATGCCCTTTTATGTTAATTTCAGTTATCTCCCCCTGCTGCATAATCCAACCATAATCCCAACCAAATATTAAGCTGTGTTTATTCCACATGATACCCATAGTCAGTGTTTGAATATTTCACTTACTGCTTGTAAAATGATGCTTTTTTTTTAGGGGGTGGGAGCTTTTTTTTTGGGGGGGGGGGGGGAAGAATTATTAGGATCAGTTTTTTCCAACAATTGATGCTTTCAACACTTTGATCAACAATAAATCAATAAAACAGATGTAGTTGAGGACATTAGATAGATTTACCAAAGGACAGACAGGTCATACAAATGTATGATTTTAAGATAAAATCTTCTGTTCATATTTCTGCACAAGGAAAAGAACACAGGTATAACAAAAAAAAACCTTATAGCTTTAGGAAATTGAAAGAATGTATTCTGCTTACTGGATAGAAGTAGTCTAATGTCAGAAAAAGTTATTTCCTAAATCAAAGCTTTTCTTTAGGTATCAGTTGAGCTATATAGACCATTAAATCCATTTCTGAAATAATAATTTTTCTTCCTTTTTCCCCTGCAATTTTTTGTTGTCTTTAGAGTTAGTACTAATTGTTGTTAATTTTTCCTGAATTGTTTCTCTCCTTCTGCCCAGTTCTTACTCGGTTATCCCCTTCTAGCTATTCCACCCCTTCCACCTCACTTCTCAGAATCAATGTCTGGCCTCTGTCCACATTGCCTTTCAGTGAGATTGAGCTTGTAAACTAAGCCAGTTACACACTGATCAGTAGTAGAGAGAAGTTAACCTGGAATACTGTCATAAGTCATCTTGCTGTTTCAGAAAGGGGTATACGGGCCTTAGGAAATCAGTGTCTCAAGACTGAAGTAAGAAATATGTCACTATGGGTATACAGTTTCTCAGGTTCTTTAGTACTTGTAAAATATATATAAAAATAATTAGAAGAATAAATCCACAAAGCCTTGCTGTCCTGGTCGAATTTTATATCTAGTGCTTATTGCTATAAATTCAAAAGTATGTGTTTAAGCAGCGCATAGTTTTTCCTTGCCCTTATTTGACCATACTTGTCTCTGTCTTAGAATTCTACCACTAATCTTGCAGGTGCTTCTAGGAGATTTATTCCCAATTAGCAGATAGTTTCTGTATTTAATTTTACTCTGTCTTGTGCCAGAATTTAAGATGCAGCAACTTTTGTTTCTGAATTCCATTTATCTGCTTAGCGATGCTGCTTCCCAGGGTACTGTGACTATCTTCCCTGTCATTTGTCACTGTAGAATGCATTTCAGCACAGCTACCAACTTGGAAAATGTGCATGTCTTTCTCCAGCGTAATAATACCAAATGAGATGTGTAAAAGACTAGATGGTCTCTTATCGTTTTGTTTTTCTTTTTTTTTCCCCCACTGTTAAAATAAGCAGATAAACTGATGACTACAAATGTATAAATTCATATTGTATCAGTTAATGTTTTTGAATTGTTTAATTTTATTTTCCTCTTCTAGTTTTCAAAGCACTAAGAGTCTTTTTCATTCTCTGTGGAAAATACAGAGGAACACAAGTTCGCATCTACGTAGACTGTTATAACTGTTTCAAGTCTTCACCTTTGTGAAAATAGCTATATATAGTGCAGATTTAAATTATAGAATTCATAGCTACATGCTTCTATCAAGACTGGAAAACCAGGATGATTCAAATGTTAATTACATGCAATTAAAAATCAATTGCTAAATTGCTAGACTAGAAATTATCTACAAAGGGAAATAAGCTTTCATGTTCAAGGAAATGAGCTAACCATTAAATAAATGGGTTAGAAAGAAATGTTCCTGTTGCACAGGTAGTGGCACAGTAGTTGACTGTATCTTTCTTTATTCATGCACCTGACTGTAAATACTGGGCATCAGTCAGGCAGTAAGCTCTGGTGTGATGGTATTTCATGTAGAATACAACATACTGTTACATCTGCAAGGTAGAGATGGGATCAAAGGGCATGAGTGTCGTGGGGAGTATATACTTATTTAAGCCTTTTCAGTTAAAGAAGTAAGAGACTGAAAGCAGTGGGGCAGTTCCCCCATGGCAGTGACTTCACGCTAAACCAAAACTGTGGGCACTAACAAAAAAAATTATTCTGTCAGGGTTTTATTATTGCTGCTTTTAATAGATGAGTGGTAGATGAGCATGGTTCAAAACATCATTTGGAGGACAAAATGCTAAACCATTAAATATGCAACATCTGGTTATCCTAAACTAGACACTTCATTACATTAAAAGTTGTACACTTCATTTCTGTGCATTACTTTCTCCTGGAAGTTTGTCTGATGCTGAGAAGAGTGCTTGCCTGTCTTATTTGTGTACTGAACACGTGTCAAGAAGATTTCTTCATGCAGATAATCATTACTGAGCAAGTGGAAAAGGCCTACAAGACAACTGCTGGAGCATTTAAAATAACAGCTGGAATGTTAAAAAGCCCATGATACACTGAGTGGTCTTTGTGGTTTTAGGAAAATCTTCAAGTTATACTTGTTCTTTTTTCAGTGTGTGAAAGCAGCAGAATTGATTGGAACATTTGTCAGCCCTAAGGTGTCATTGAGATTAATCACATCCGCCTTTGAGAAGACACCTAAGCCATCTTGTATAATGGTTCTAACTGCAGTGATTCGAGGCAGCCCAAAAGAAATCTTACAGCCTCATTTGACTGGTCTTGGGAACATGTTGTCACAAGATGGAGTTTGTCAGCGATCTGAAGAGGTAAGGATAACTGGGAAATGCACAACAGACTACAGTTTCAGACTGATGGTTTTCTAATGTATTTTTTCTCATTCTCCCTAAATGCTCCTATTCCATCCCTCCTTTGCACACCTACCCCACCCTGTCTCAGGATATAGCTGCGGATGTATGTCTGAGACAAAATAGGAGCTTCCCTGCCCTCCCTGGGCCATGTTGGGATCTCTTGGTCAAATCTGCTATTCCCAAAAACTCGCTAGCAGTCCATCCTCTCAACAGATGTGGGTTCAAGATTTGAGAACTGTTGTCAAAGGCTTCATATGATGGGAGGAAAATGAAAAGGCATGGTGGGGAGAGAAGAAACTGTTTAGTATGTACTGTAATAATAGAGGACTACCTTGGCTGATCCAGAGGCAGAATTTAACCCTTGTTTTGAAATGTCCTGTGTTCACAATCCAAACAAGACCACGTATTTCAATCCTCATCAGTAAAAATCACCAAAAAGTTTTCACAGTCCATTGTAAGTAGCATGTCAGGTCTTCCAAGAGAGATTCTTAATGTCATCATGTTTTTTTTTTTGTTTTGTATTGTTAGCCAGTTTAAAAGTATGTATATTTAGGAGTATGCTGTTTAAACTGTTGCTTGGTTGCTGCTTCTTAAGTGAGAATCTATCTTTATAAATCAGAAATTTATTCCTAAGTGTACCCTAAACTAATGCCTGAGCCTTTTCATTTTAACATTTTAAGAAAATTGCTGTAAGGAGGTGAAAGATTCTCTTCAACGTGGAATGCAGATTTTTAACTTCAATTGCTCAGACGTGGAAATAGATCAGTTAGAGATGCACAAGAAGAATCGCTGAAATTTCCTCCACAAATGAAATCACAGCTTTCATTCCAGCAAAAGCTTGTTAGGCTTCTGCTTTTAAGATGACCAAAAAAGGTCTAGTGCTGGGCCTTCAGAAAACTCTTGACTTCATGTCAGATGCAGGCTTCCTTTTAAAACAGTTAGTCATGTGTGTGACTGAATCCAGCGTAATTGTCTTTTTGAGCCAATGTAAGATAAATGTTTGAAGTTCTTCCCTCATTAGGTTTCTTCCCTAATGGAGTATGTACCAGTGGTGCAGGAATTAACCTTAATCTCCATGAAGCCTGTGATGATTAGGAACTCGTATAACTGGAAGCACTATAACCTGATTGTACAAATAACAATTCCCTGACGTATCTGCAAAATTGCTATGGAGTGTTAAGCTTACCATTTCCATTTGGCATTAGATACAGTAGACACATTCATTTGCAACTGAAGCATTTGGTGGAATTGTTCTGGCCTTTGGTCTTGGAAAAACAATCTTTCACTATTTTAGACAGCGAATGCTGCATAGACACTGTTTAGCTAAGGATTGACCATGTCCATGAGATTAATAACATTTATAGCTAACCTATTCCTAGACTTGATTTATTTTTAAAAGTAAATTTGTAACAATAGCCCCTTCTGTTCATTGAATGAAATCTTGACAGTTTCATGGCATGTCTAATGTACTTTATCATAGAAGTTATTGCAAACTGACAACAATATTGACTTCACTGATATCAGTTAGATCAAGATAACCTGAATTATATTGCATCAAATGAGATAGATTGCCTGAGATAAAAGCACATGCTCAGGTTTTCTTGGTTTATGTAGTTAACCATTATTGTTCCATTCAAATAGCCAAACATGGAAAAATATTTGAAAAAGTTGTAACAAATACTTTATTAATTAACAAATTGCACTTCAGAATGAGAAGGTACTGTCAGTAAGTGTTCCAAAGTGCTTTGATGTTTTTATTCACAACGGAATAATTGTGTGATTAAGAGCAGAGCCATTTATTTTGTTAACAGGACAAAGTAAGTACAAGCAAACAGTGTGGGAGGAAGATTATATTGTATTCTAAAAAAAGTAGAATATAGGTAATCAAAAGGACATGGAATTATCAATATGTTACCAATTTAGGGGCTTATAGGGTGCGCAGATTTTATTATTGTCATTTCTCGTATCTCTTCCTTAAAGAGGCTGTTATATTTTCTAACAAAACATAACAAATTAATGCTTTTATTAAACAATAGGTCTTTTATATGGAGCAGTTACTTTGTTGTGTACAAGCATTGATTGAAGTATGCCAGGAAGACTGCAAAGAAATTAGCTTGCAGCTAATGAAAGTTTTGGTGACAATAATGGCAATACCATGTTCTCAGCACCTTAAAGAAAAGGTAAACTATGAGCTGGTTTAATATTTTGCTGTGTTTCTGATTTTTCAATATTGATAAGACAGTTTGTTTAAACAGAGCCATGATTATTTGTCTTGCTGTTAGGTTTAAACTGCAGAAATTCTTAGCTAAGAGTTCATCCACAAAGATTCGTAGAGTTTGAAATTATTTGGTGTTGCATGACCTTGACTGTGCCCTCTGTCTGTCTCCATCTCTTTTTCCATAGCTGAAATTACTTTGGGTTTAGTCTTAAAAACAGGCTAAGGCAACTCCAGAAGAATAAATCCTTAAAATCTTATTTGTAAGAGCTAAGAATCTGTACAATACTACTAGTTTTGTTTGGGGATTGCTTGTTTTTCATCTGTACATGTACTTGTGTGTGTAGCAATCTGTTTCAAACATTATATAGAAACGTAATAGTTAAACATTTAGATATACATACAACTTCAAATTAATCAAATGTTACAATGGAAGAAGCATGAGGAGATACTTAGATTCTGTGTTTAGTCCTAAAACTGTTCTGCGAAGATGAATCCTTATGGCACTGTCTGGTGGTTAGTTACTATTTAGTAGTCTGAAGGCTGAAGGACATTATCATTTATCAGTCAAAATACTGATGTTTCAGCTTTGTCAGCTCACAGTTCATAGTTACTAGGTGCTGCATCTATTTCCAGGCAACAGTCTGAAGATCTCAGCTTAATGTTGGATCCTGCAATCCACAGAGCTGTAATTGAGATTAGCTGCAGCAGAGATGAGGGTCTTACAGGTTATTTCTTTCATGGGACTGGAAGAAACAGTGGTGCTAGGCTTAGGGTAGGACAAAAGTTGAGGTTAAAGTCTAGGGCAGCTGTAGCGCCAGAAGAGCTGAATGCACTGTTGCATCTTGCAAACAAGATAAGGCTAGAACATACACTGATGTTTCTAAGGCAGATTTTAGCTCCTACATAAGGATGGGTTGAAGTGCATTACCAGAGCATGGGAAGCTCACTGGGCTAGAAGAACACTTTACTTGGGTGGATATTAATCACTGGGCCATGGTCTAGCTAAAGATGTTCAAGTGTTTATGCTTGTCCCTGGATTCTGCAAATCCGTGGGCATGCTGTTGGTGCTGGTTGAACTGTTGTTGCTTACTTTTTAGGTGGCTGTAAGTCACTGGATTATTGTTAAAGTTAGGTTATATACAGGAGCACACAAGTGGCTAGAAAAAAAAATCAAATTTATCTTCTGACTTTTAAAGAACAATTCACCTATAGATCAAGAGCACTACTAGCCTTAAAAAGGTGATAGTTTCATAATCTTTTTTTTCCTCTTTAGACAAAGATCAGCCTGTTTTAACAGTAGTTGACCTTTTTACCTCACCACCAGAACCAAAAGTTTAAATGTTGCAGGAATGCTTTAAAATCAAGGACATCTGTAGATGCCCTGGTAATAGATGAGCTTTTTTGGCTAACCATTATCTCACCCCCTTATTTTCTCTCTTCCTCTTTCTTCCCCAAGCTAAATATGAAATAAATCAGCAAGCAATCCTCATGCAGTGTAATTGTGACCTATCCAAGTTGTCTTTTTTTCAAACGTGTGCCTTAAATGCGATGGCTTTTCAACTTCCTTTTCTCTTGCTCCCAGGCATGGTATTCCAAAGGCCTGTGTAGCATCAGTATTTATGGCCCCATAGCTGACAGGCTGCCTCCGTGAAGGCATAACGCTTAGAAAACTATTCTGAAAGAAGTAAGATAGAACAAAGCTTAAAACAAGTATTGAAAAAGACTTTGGAGGTCAAAGAGGTACAACATGAAGATCTGTCTTGTGGAGAGCCAGTGCGAGGGTGGGATTTCTGGGGGGTTAGTTTTGTTTTGTTTTAAACAAACAATCTGTCCAGGCAAGCTTTGGACACATGGATCTGGTATGTTTTGCAGTATCTTGTCTGTTTAGCCCCACAGTGGTCTATAAAGTCAGCAATGTCCATTTAAAACCTTTAAAATTCATACTCCTACAAAGAAAGCAGTTTTGTGGAGATAAATCTTGATTTTCACATACAGAAAAGTTAATCTCCCAAGATTATTAAAGGTTTAAGATGTTCCTGCAGTTGCAGATGATTTTTTTAAGTTGACAGTACTTTGGATGAGAATCCTTTTTCTCATTAGCTTTTCTTTCAGCTAGACAGATAGAAAACCTGGCAACGAGAATACATAATTGCAGTGTTTCACATTTGTCACAGAGACAAACATGGCTTGAATTTTTTATTTTCTTTTTTCCCCAGTTACTGACTATTCTAAAACTTCAAAGTGAGCTGTACAACTTGCAGTAAGCAAGAAGTCCCTGTTAAAATAGCTTAAGACCATATCAGACAAATGAATTTCAGCTGGCTTTACAAGTATAAATGCGTTGTTCAGAAATGGAGTCTGTGTTCAGCACCAAAAGATTCTGAGTGTAAACATAAATTATTCAATAACTGGCATTATAGAACTTCAATTCAGGCTTTACTACAAGGGGACAGCAGATCACAAATAGCAGAGGCCACCAACTGATGTGACCTGATTGTGAACACTCAGTGGTCTTGCTTGATTTTTGTCCCTTTTGCTTTTTGTTCATCAGTGTTTCTGGTTGCTTAGGGCTAAGGAAAAAGATGGAGACCACCAACTGAGCACTTCAGTATCATCATGAGTGTGTTTTACAGCCCCAAATGGACTGAAGACGTATCAGTTGTTAAAGAGTCTGTTAAACATGTATTGGGCTTGTCAGTGCTTTAACTGGTGACCTAAAGATAAGATTTTGTTTCATTCCCAGTGGCCTGTGTTATCTTGGCTCTTCTTTCAGCCATTATTAGCATGAAAATAATGTGCCATTAAACTTGCTAACTTTCAAATATAGGAAAGAAAATCACCCTTGCTATTTTTTTAAAACTCTGAGACACTTCTTAATGAGAAGATATGCATCAGTCTATTGGCATATTTAATTCATTCTTTTTTCGGTTTTTCATGCATTCTTGAAAGTATTCAAAGAGTTTATTTTTTAATCCCCTGTGAACAACGTATTCTGTCCCTCTTGTTCAGTGGAAAAAAACTCCTTGCAGATTGTGGTGGGATTAATAATGGGGAACAGTTTCTGTCTTGACACATTCTGTTAAATGTTCCAGTTAATTTACAGATAAATTAATATTTTACATACAGGTTGTTTTGGCTGGCAGAATGCTTCCAAGAAAGGAGAAATCTTGTGCTTGAGGCAGGCAAACCTGCTTTAGAAGTAATCTTTGTCCCTAGCAAAAACTGTTTTGTTCTCTTTTTTTCCTAGAAATCTCATTTATTTTCTCCACATCTGGTACTTCCATAATAACATCTTTGTCTGGCAAATGATTAATCTGTAAAATTCTAAAGGTCCCAGACATGTTTCAGCTAATTTATGCAGTTAATCTTAAAAATATTAAAAATATGACTACAAGTTGTAGTTCTACTGAACCACTTAAAGTCAAATGATGTCATTCATAGCACTGTTCTGCATCTCTCCCTGCTAGAACTGGTCATGCTGACAACGTATATTATTTCTCAGTGGGGTTTCTAACAGTGTCTTGCTCCCCATTCTTGATTCTCTGTCCACTGAAATCACTAAGACTATAGATGCTGCTTTCAGAATGCTTTTAATCTCTTCTCTAAAGAAGTTCTGCACCTCTGGGAGGAGTCTTCTGGAATTGTAAAAGCAAATTTTCCTTTGTGTTGAAATACATCTGCTACACTGATTATGAAAATCTATATGCTTCCTTGCCAAGCATGATCATATCTGGAATTCATTTAGTAGTTCTTTTTACATGTTTTATTTGCGCATGTTTTATTTGCCTGTCTCATGGGATAGTTTAAATGTAAATATGAAGAAAGGATTTCAAAACTAACAGTAAATTTTGGTACTTCTAAGCAGTTGAGAATTTCAAAATTAACCTGGTACTGTTGAGAAAGCATCCAGAATAATTAAAATTGGGGGGTGGGAGAACAGGGGGAGAGAGGGGAAATACCATGTCTTCTCTGAGCTGCAGCAGCAATAGGTTCTGGAAGTTGCCATAGCCTGTTAGATGGGATTGTGAGAAATTCCCTCTCAGTGTTTTAAAGCATTCTTAAATTAAGGAGAAACACGTCTTTAACACTACTAAGAGCTTTTTATGACGTGGTTAGTTTTTGGATAGGTTTTTACATGGATTGGAGATTCTTTCATTTTGCTGTTACGTTCCTGTGTTCCTTATGATTTCATTTGGAAATCAGGGCAAATGTTTCACCTTTATTTAAAGTTAATGGACCTAATATAGGCAGACATTAAATATCAGTCTTAATTGTCCGAGTCTAAACTATAGAAATCTTCTTGTATCCTTTCTGTTCTTGCAGTATAATTACAAGTTTTAAAGATTCTTTTTAATCATTGTTTCAGCTAAGATCAAGTGTCCTGTATCTGTTTTAACAGGTGGAAGAAACAATGTCTTCATTAGCTGAAGTGCAACGATTGGATAGTTTTCTTTCTCTCTACCAACAGCATATAATTCAGCTTATGGAATGGGTTTCAGTATCATGTGATAGCTGGACTTGCTATTCTCCAGAAATATTACAGTTAGATGTCATCGCAACTCATTCGGGTATGGCATTTTTAGTAGTTCTTAAAGAAATAAAGTAATAACCTCCATTGCCTGCAGACACATTCCATTTTATAACGAATAGTGCAATATTCAGGAACTTCACAAGAATGCAGTGGAAAGCAAAACTAAAAATCATAGAATCATAGGCTGGTTTGGGTTAGATCATCCAGTTCCACCCCCCTGCCACAGGCAGGGACACTTTCCAGTAGACCAGGTTGCTCCAAGCCCCATCCAGCCTGGCCTTGAACACTGCCAGAGATGGGGCAGCCACAGCTTCTCTGGGCAAAGAACTTCTTCCTTATATCGAATCTAAACCTACTCTCTGTCAGTTTAGAACCATTCTCCCTAGTCCTGTCACTATCTGTGCTTGTTAAAAGCCCCTCTCCAGCTTTACTCTCAACACCTTTAGGCACTGGAAGCTGCTCTGATGTCTTCCCCAGAATCTTCTCTTCTCCAGGCTGAACAAGCTCAGCTCTCTCTCCATAAGAAGCCAACCTCTGGCTCCGTAACAGAGGTGCTCCAGGCCTTGGAGCATCTTCGTGGCCTCCTCTGGAGTCACTCCAAAAACGTCCATGTCCTTCTTACACTGGGGGCTGCAACTGCTGAACGCAGTACTCGGAGGGAGTCTAACAAGTAGACAGTGGAAATCTCATCCTGTTTGTCCCTAGAAAATTTTGAAGCAGCTCAAATTCCAAAAGGCTCTTTGACTGCAAGGAGCATACTAAAAGCACTTATGTAGAAGTATGCTTTCAGGTAAATGTAATAGCTAAGGATTGTGGAGAGATGAACTGATGTAGCTTATGTGTGCAAAATGTACCTATTTTTCCCATCTATTCACTAGTCTTACAAAAGAGACTATCCATACATTTCCTTGCTTGTGTTCTTAACACATTGCTGTGTATAGATGAGTGCAACACTTTGACATGCATTTCACCTAGCTTCAGATCTGTACAGTGAACGTTCCTCTGACGCAGCTCTCAGATCTACAGGCAAGGGACGCAGTGACAGGCAGTTCTTTTTCACCTAGACACCTATTTTAAGATGATTAAAATGAAAAGTCCTGTTTATTTGTTTTTTTTCCTTTCTGTTACCTAGAAAGGGGATGTAGGCAGCTACTTCAGAAGCAGTATTTTTGCTACTGCAAGTGAACGTGGACAGGTATACTTTAAGGGACTGTACCTTCTGCATTTAATCCTTAAAACTCAACAAAAGCCTCCACAAACCTATATGAAGCATCCCCTTGCTGGTTTGTGCAGCAACCAGCATAAGTAATTCTTCTTTTTTTCATCTGTGGAAAGAACATAAAGTTTCTTTCCGTGCAAGATCTGAAGGCCAGCTTTTCTGTACGTTTGTGCTCCCGGTTCCATGACTGAGGGACTTCTAGACAGTTGTCTCTGTTTTCCTTAATGCTGAATAAATCATCAAATGTCTGGGCAAACATTTTGGCTTGCACCCAGCACTGGTAATATGCTATTGTCTGTTTTCTGTCTGACAGAGCAGCTCCTAGAGCTAATTTTTTTGTTTCCTTTCTTTTCATTCCCACACATAATGTTGGTTTTAATCAATTTAATCAGTTTTACTCATTTCAATTTTTCTCAGTTTTTACTGCTTTTTAGGAACGTATGCTTAAGCTGAAATTAGCAATGTAGTTTGTTTTGTTTATTTTCCATCTGTTGAATTTGCTGTTATCAGTTTGGTATAATAGTAGTATCTTTCAGATGTCTCAGAACTCACATGAAGCAATGTATTTTGAATAAACACTGTGAGAGTAAAGACCTATTTGTTGGCACAGAAATACAGCAAACTGCAGTTCAACACCCTGTATTGCTTCAGTCTAGACAGTGAAGATTTTGGGGGGGGGGGTGTATTATTATTTTAAACATTAAATTTCCTGATATTATTAAATACTATTGAACTTGGTTTGGAATCTTAAATACTTCAATCTGTCTGTTCCATGTGTGAAGAATATTCTTGTCATTAGAAACGCCAGTGTTGTGTCTCCTTCTGGCAGGATTTTCAGAATGACTAGAGTTGAATGGAATGTGCATCACAAAGATGCAAAGCTGAAGAAACTCCTAGAGGAAAGTAGTATTTTGTAAACATAGAGCAGAAAGAGCATTCTGCAGCAAGAAGCTTGCAGAATAAAGCATGTGTATAGTCTATATGTGTTTTTCCTCTTTAAAACCATGCAGATGTTAATCATTATCAAGGAGAAAGGCACAAACTTCCTTCTGTTTTGGGAAGATAATTTCTTCAAATGTTGGGATAACAGCTATGGGGTTTTTTGTTGTTTTTTATTGTTTAGTGGTGAAAACAATTTGTCATAGGATGTGAAAAGGTTAAACTAGAGAATAAATTTGGAAAATATTTTTATTTCAAATAGCTACTAAAATTCACTTTATTTTAGATATTTTTTTTTTTTCTGTAAAACACAAAAAAGCATTATTTAAACATGGAGAAAGCATACTGCTGCAGTAATTCTATTATCCAAGCTTGGGGGCTGACCCTTTCCAACATGCCCTTTCCCATGCCTCTGGGAGTCATGAACATCTTTCCTTGAATGCTACATGTGGAAAAACTTGAAAGAATTAAAAAGCATAGTTAATGCTGCTCTTTGGAGTGGTAAGCTTTGTGCATAGCCTCAAGCTTTCAGAGGTACAGTGTTAATCCCCCCCAACAAATTAGTCCACCCAGAATGTCATCTCGTACTGTTGGTCCCATCAACTAGCAGATGTCATTGATATGTCCATGCTACATAACACAGCAATACCAAGCTGACTAAATGAGATGGGGAGTAAACCTATCTTCAGGGAGCACCATGCTGAGAGTGTGGGTACCTGTGCCCATGGAGCTTGGGCATTTGTGCACTGCCTAATACGATGTAACACAGATACATCAACAGCTGCCATGCAAGAGTGAAAAGTTAAGTACTATTTTTAATACCAGCCATATTACAGATTTTAATGCACTCACATATTAAACATCTAAATAGAACTTGTTAGCACTCTGAAATACGTGTTATGTGTTTATTTTCTAGGTCATGTCATAGGTGAGGCTCTAAATAACTTTATTCTCATTCTTAAGACGTGTCTTCAACCAACCAAAGATCCCCAGATGCGGTTGAAACTTTTCACTGTTTTATCACAGTTGCTCCAGAAAGCAAGTGAAACCGTCAATTCTCAGGGGTAAGCAGAGTTCTGATTTCACACAGCTATTTGAACACTACAGTGGCTTTAAAAAGTAACGACCATGGTAGTAACTTAACCCCTATGGCTGTGTCCATGTTAGCCTGTCTGGAAGAGGAAAGACTTTCCCACCATCTTCTACGGTATATTTTTCTTGCTGTATTTTTTAACAATGTTTAGAAGGGCACAGTGCAATAATTAAAATATAATATATATATGTATATGTATAAATAAATTAAAGTCTGGACTTCCTCCACCATTGTATTCCTACCTCTGCCACTATGGAGAATTAAAATGGATGTCATGCAGATCTGGATAGTCTTTAAAAAAATAAAGAGCTATAGTTGATAAGAATGCATGTTTGAAAGCTATAATGAGGATTCTTAGGAAATATGGAGAGAGGGTTACTTGGTTTTTTTCTTTTTCTCCCAGCCAGCTCCAAAATCCTGAAAATCCTGTAGTCATTGTAAGGAAACACCAAAAAAAAATACGGGAATATAAAAATGCCCATCATATAGCATGGTGTTTAACAAGCATTAAACTAAATGTTTGATAAGGAATTACTATTACTCTCAGTGACTGAAGATAGAGGTCTCCAGTTGCTTAGTACTATGTATGCTTTGTAAGTACGATCTAGCTGTAATTTACAGTGCTTATAAAACTTCTCCATTTATAACTGTGCCAGTAGTGGGGCTCTTCTGTCATTATTAATTTAGCTTAGGAGTAGTGGAAACACTTCTGAGTCCATAACACAGAATATAATGAAATTGTCCTTTTTTAACTGAAAGCTTTTGTGCCAAGTGCGTTGTTACCTGTTTTCTGTATTCTCAGGATCCGGTGTTAAAATCCCTATTCATATGAAAAATGTCTTTGTAGTCAGTGGATTACTTGTTTAAGTAATCATCTAACTAAGTGGTAGTTACAAGACCAGTCTAGATATGCAAGAATCTTCCTGAAAGAAAAGCACTTTGAAAACTATTTTAAGTGTTCCAGGACCTATTTGCTGTAAACTAATCTGTTGTGTCTTAGATCTGTATCATCTGAGATTGCAAGGACTGTGAAGCCAAGAAATGGCATCTCTGTATTCTGTGATGCCCTGAACATAACAGTAATGCTTATTAAGTGTGTAGTGACATATTTCAATCTAAAAATGGCATATGACTCTCTCCTATCTATTTATTTTCTTTTGTGGCCTAATTTTACTGTCCTCTATTTAGTGCAGAATAAATTACTAGTTCCTGTTCATCTACCATAGATTCACATTTATTATTTCCTACATTTGTTTTTAAAACATCAAATATGTTCATTCTGTCATTTAATCAAATTCAGACCTAGTCCACAAGCTAAGTCACACTGGCATTTCTTCTGTCTACATTTTCAGTTATCTGGCCTCCTGCTCTTTCCCCTCAGAAATAGCATTACAGATGAGAGTAGAATAGAATTTGAATCACTGAGTTAAATTCTCTGTTCTGCCTCTCATTGTGATCTACAGAAAATCATTTAGGCTGCATCTAAGCAGAATGACTGGTACATTACATGGCATACTGTAGAGTCCTGACCCCGTACCATTCCTGACTAGGGTGGCTAGGAGATTGAAAGGATTTCTCCATTAACAGCTTTGTTCATTCTTTGTTTCTGACATGTACAGTAGGATTGGTAGCACTTCTCTCAAAGTCTCCAAAGTGCTTAGGTAAGTATAAGATAGGTCCTGCAGGTACTGCTGGTAGAGAGAGATGATCAATGGAGTACCACATGGAGAGCATCATCAAAGAGTAAACTTTGACTATTGCCAAAACAAATAGGATGAACAACAAAATCTTTCATCTGCAACCCAGTAATTTGTATAAAGAATGGAGCCAAAGAGGAAAAAAAACCAATCCAGTGAGCTGCCAGCTTCACTAGGGTTTCCAGGAAAGGGAAAAAACATCAAAAACACAGTGGAAAAAAACAGAACATGTTTCAAAGTAATACTGTCAGGGAATGTAGCCACACCAGCTCTCTACAGATAGCAATGATGGAACTTGTTTTGCTCTGGCCAGTATGAGTGACTGGTCTTTCGTCAAAGCTGAGTGCACCCAATGAGGTTAATAGACCTGTCTGTACAAAGGACTCCTGGCCAAGGACGGTCCAGTCAGACTCATAATGAGGCTCTGAGAATAAGAGCAGTGCAATGAATTTTACCAGTAGGTTCATTTTCAGAAACTAAAAAGTAGGAACTGAATGACTCTTCGAAGTCTTAATCCTACTTAACATTGTCACAGCAAATGCTTTAATGTAGGAAGTAACAGGTAAAGTTTTTGAGTTTGAAAAGCTGTTTGCAAAACAGTTTTGGAGGTTTTGATTTGTAAAAGCAAATCTGATTTTGTTTCAGATTACCTGGATTTAGAATGTTAAATTTGGGAAAAAAACTATACCCACACATAGCCCAAAACACAACAATCCACATACATACAAAAACCGAGCACAGCAGTGCCATAAAAGCAGAAAAGAAGCCAATCTAGAACAAAAATGCATTAAAAAAAATAATTAACATGGAGTGAAAGTTTAAGCCTATAAGTCCGTTAAATGGGGGTAGCAATTTTAATGTAAACCCAAGCTCTGCTTTTTATATCTGCGTTAAGAGCTAGGTATTACTGTATGCACAGATTATGGTTTAGTGACTTCATACCCAGTTGAGAATGAAGTCTCAATTCTGTGAATACAAATAGCACAGACAAGGTATGTTCTTTCACAGAAATTACTCACTTTTAGAATTAAGTTACACAGATTTACCAGAGTAAGAGGGAGAATTTAATTGCATCAGCAACAGCAGAAAATATATCTTAATGGTAATGAGAGATAGTGTAGTGAAGCACTAATAAGTTCTGGTTACATAGTCGCTTTCACTGCTGGCAGTAATTTGTTTAGCTCCTTAAAAACATTCTACCAGTTTAGATAAGAAGGTTTTCAGTTATTATGCTAAATACAGTTGTGTGGTCATCTAATTTTGTTTGAGTCTGACATGATTGAGTCAGATAATTGCCAGATACGGCTTTACTGATTCTATTTCAAGGCACTAGAACAAAATACTCTCACAAATAGCATAGCATTATGGTTAACATAATGCTGATGGAATTTACCTTTATGTTTTGACAGAATGGTTTTTCTTTGCAGTTTAACAGAAGGCTTTATTAAAAACAGAAGCAGCTACTGATCAGATAGTGCAAGGCTGCTTTTAGCTTTGGAGCTAAAAGGAAATTGGGAGTGATGGTGATCATTAGTTGTATTTCTTTTCCCAGCAACTTTTTGAATAGAAAAATATTAATTCTCAAAAAAAACAGGTTTAAAATAATTTATCTAAAAGGTTTTGACAAATTTAGACGTGTCTAATGAGAAATCAGATTTCTTGTTATTGCTGAATCTTAAGTGCCATCTGCTGGACGGGAAACAAGAATGGATCTGTGACTTTCTCAGGCACGGAATGTTCCTTTAGCCGAGGGGGTAAGCAGCAGTCAGCTGTATGTTTCATCATGTTGAAAATAGAGATTTTCAGGTTTATGTGTGTGCAATAGACATTTAAGGCCAGGCAGGCTGGCTGGGCACACTTCAGTCAGGTTACACCTGGATGACAAGGTGTAACTGCAGTGGCTGAAGGGTAGCCACAGGACAGCAGACACAATTACATTTCTTATTACATTGATGGAATACTGTTATGGATTTTTGTATTGCTGGGTGATTTTGTTTTGTCATGGAGGGGATTTTTGAAAAAGTTCTTAGTGATAATTGTTTGTTGTTGATGTTTACCTGCTATGTTCCTCCTGTGGCTTGGCACAGCCTTATAGGAGTCACTTATTCATCCTGGAAATGTAGGACTCTTAGAAAATCCAGCAACAGCTTCTTCCCTTTCTGCCAGGCAGCGGGGTGGTGATGTGCTGGTTTGCACTCAGGTGGCTGTACTCAGGGTTTCTGGGAAGTTTTACAGTTTGACATAAGTCATGGTAGATTTTACCCTGTTATTTGTCAATCTGTTTTGCATGCTGCCAGCTACTTTTCAAGGCAGAGAGGCACAGTGAATAACCTGAGCCTTAGTTATCTAGACACAGCCAGGCACAAATATCTCTTGGATGCAGCAAGGTTGGGTTTGTTGTTTTTTTTTTAACTTGTGTGTAAGAGCTGTATCTTTTTTTCTCTCAATTTAAAATTGATATGGAATTAAATGGGTGTGAGGGAATACTGCCTGCTGCAGTTGCTGACTCTTGCAGCAACTTTCAGCATTATAGTAGCCCATTCAGTAGAGGAGGAAGAAGCATCACCAAAAATATCACAGATTTGTGTGTTTGTAATGAAAACAAACTAGTATTGGGACTGGCACTATCAGAAAATCCTACAGACCTCTCACCCTTGAGGGAGACGAGTTTCTGTGCCAAGGGAGAGCAGAAATATTCTGTATAGGCTCCTTGCAGTATCAGCAGTTCAGGTCTCATCGATAGCATTCATACTTTTCACATTATAAATACTTTTCACTGGACAGTCTCAAAGGGCCTTACAAATATTAATGAATCCTGACAGCATTCATATGGGGTGTTATCTCCACTTCACAGATGGAGAAAATGAGACAGAAAGAAGGTAAGTAGTTTACCAAGATAACACAGTGAGTCATGGGCATCGTCTGAAGTGGAAGAAAGTCTACCCTCCCTTTTCCATGAATGTTAGGTATTTGTTTAAATATTATCTAGAAAAATTAAGCTATGAAAAGCATATCACATGCATTATAATCACATTGGCTTATAAGATTTTTTTTTTTTTTACAGTCTTTTTTTTTTCTGCCTATGTTTCTATAACAGAAAAATCTCTTTTACATCCTGTCAGTCTCTTTATCACTTTCTCATGAACCTTTATTTTGCTTTCTTATTTTTGGCTTCAGGCTGTTCCCTAGCTACCTTGAGATTGTGATAAAAGACATACTAGCTCCTAATTTGCAGTGGCATGCTGGAAGAACAGCAGCTGCCATCCGCACTACAGCTGTATCATGCCTTTGGGCTCTTATTCACTGTGAAATGCTTTCACCAGAGGAGGTAAATTCTCTCTTTCTCATCAAATGTACTTTGAAATCTTAGGCAGGAAGACAAATGCAAGGGGGGAGGGGGAAGATTACATCCTTCTTGTAAGTAATATTTTCAGATGGACATACAGTTTTCATAATAAAATTCATTAATTGTAATTGAGTATAAGTAATTGAATACATCAATAGTGGAGGGATGTTGTTACCCTGATAAGAGACTTGAGACCAGCTAGTGAGCTGTAGAACTAGTCATCAAATTTTGTAAATCTTTGTTCTACCATAATGTCACTTCTATAGCACAAAACCCTCACCACTATTAGCACAACTTGGTATCACTGGACCCCTAAGCTGTGCCTGCGCAGCAGCACTGGAGCTAGCTAGGATACACTTTTGTGTAATGTGGAAAATACACTTTATGTTGTTGCCTTGGAGCCCACAGGTCCATTTAGGGAATATAAAAAAAATATGATTCCTGGAAGGGGCAGAAGGACTTGAGATGGAACTTGGAGGTTATCCGTAGAAACGGAGGTAAAGAGTTAACAAGGATTATACTTAAAGAAGTGTTATGCACCATAGTGATTATGGATTAATTTAGTCTGAGGTGTCTTTTGAAGCTTCTTTGCTAACAAAGATAGCATTTGGAAATGCACAGGAAATACATTGAATATAAGGAATTTTTTTTAAAAATGGTATTAAAATGTTATTAAATGTTCATAGAATTTACTGTCTTTATAACAGACCTTAATTGATCAAAGTGTTTAAACACATTTAACTGGTTGAGTTCACATATACAAAAACATTTCTATCAGAGACTATTGTTCTAGTTATGCAATTTTCTGCATCAGTGCCTTAATGCCTATTTTGCATTAATGAATATGAAATGTACATATTAAAGTCAAATTATGAAGCTCACTAAAACATTGGCTTTCAACAGTCTTTGCTTACAAGCTTCCTTTTAGAATAAGAGCACCATCTACTGGTACACACGCAAAATCCTCACCTCCAAATTATTTAAAGTCTTGCCAACATTTTTTTTTTTCCTAAGTAAAAAGACAAGGAAGTTTAAAGATTTTACAAGTTACATAAAACTCATCTGCATATACACTGAACATCATGAACTGGATGATTGACTGGTGGATTTTAATTTTACAAGCTTGCTGAGAGGCAAAAATAGAGCTGTGTAACTTCCAGGATTTTTCAGGTTAACTTTTTTAATTAAGCAAGCCAGTATCGGTCAGACCTAATAGTAACTGATGTAACCAAGAAGCATATTGGTTTAGGGTGGGTTTATGCTTTTCCTGTTAACTGTAGGTCTTAAAAGTCAAAGATGGGCTAATGCCTCAAATTATTGCTGCCATGGATGAAGACTCTAAAATTACTCGACTGATGGCTTGTCGTATTGTTGATGTTCTTTTAAAAGCCTGTGGGAGGCAGTTTGAAGAAGATAAATTTACCAATACTTACACAGGTAAGTGTGAAAGTTTGATTTTTTTTAATTCTTTGGTTTTTAATCAGGATCTCAGTGTTGAAGAATTACGGTTGCTTTGTTCATAGCTTAGCTTTTAAGGATGAAAAGCACCATGCTGGAGCAGTAGGCAGACTGTACCGCTTTAGGATTCACTGTGCAGGCTGTCCACCCTGCATGCAGATTCCCTGCAGCTGATATGGGTGAAGGCACTAATAGAGAGTAAGGAATGACAGAACCTGCTGTATGTCACTGTGGCCTCTGACTTAAATCCCACATAGAGAGCAAAAAGTCTTTAAACAGTTTGATGTGCAGATTTCATGTAAACTCAGTTTCTCGGCCATTCTTACTTGACTCCCATACACATATTCTAATGCTCTCCCTGTGTTCTCTTACCTGGTATTTTTAACTATTTGGGTAGCTCTTCCCCAAAGACATTTTGTAGATATTCACTAGAGAAAGTGAAGTGCTGCACAAAATCATACCATTAGCCACATTTTTGTGTATGAGAGGCAATTTAATGTCTTCTTCCTGCAGAGACTAAGACATGATTTTAAAAAGATGAGACTGCTTCAGGTGTATAAAGTATACATACACATTTTAGGAAATTAGGGTGTTAAACACTTGAGTAGGTGGTGGTGTGTGTGACTCCACCAGCATCTGCTTTTTGCAAGTCCCTTCTGTAGTAGGTTTTTAACTGCAGTATGTCATTTCATTGAGGTGGTGTTTTGCAGACAAATTCATGTCCTTTGGAAGTTCCCTTGCTCCCAATTGTGCAGAACTGAGCATTATTCCAAGCATTATTATGCATTAGACCAGTAGATGGAACTTCACTCAATATTATGGTCCTTGCCAGGCTTGCCAGTATTTTATCTGCATTGCTTCCTAGTTTAGACTACATGAAACAATGTTCTAACTATAGTGAAAGCAGAACAGTAATGCATTATATAAATGGTAGTCACATTGTTCTCCATGCTGTGTTTGAGGGCCAAGAGCAAACCATTTACTTGTACCATAAATAGACCTGAATAGTTAATGGGCTGGGGTTTGTAATTTAAAAAGAGGGGTTGGGGGGGGGGGAGAAAGAAGAAAACGCTCATCTAGAGTGCTGTAATTTCAAATAGAGCTGTTATCTGTAATGCTTCTTAGGATGGTGTTTAAATGCTAAACAATGAATTAGAAGTACAGTCTATGCTGTGCTATATAATAGGATTTACATTCTCAGAGATATATGCAAATAAATCGGAACTTCCCAAATTCAGCATCTTAATGACTGATATATTTTCTTGCATGGCATAGTAGAAATCTAACAACAAACGTTTTTAATTCGGAGAAACACACAATCAGGCAATTGTCAAAGTGTATCTTTGCATCTTGCATATTCAAATAGTCTGCAATGCAGTTATTCACTGAACAGTAGTATATGATAGAAATGCCGTGCTTGATAGAGCATGGAAATACATACTCTGTACTTCTGCAATGCATTAATAACCATAGCACCTTGTTAGAAAGAGTGGTAGAGAATGTTCAACTAATCTAAATAGTTCTGTGAATTTCTTTTAATGTTTTTGTCACCATAACAATTCAATAAAAATGCACTGTGTGCTTTTAGGAGCAACGCACTACGTTGTCGTGGCTTAAGCGTGAGTTACCGGCTGGGTTTAAACCACGATTTACCAACAGTAATTTCAGTGATGACAAAATACATTAATTTTTTCAAATGCAGAAGATGACTTTGTTGTTCACAGTGCTATTTGGTTGTGCATATATTCCTTTTCAGAAGTTTTAAAGCGTCTGGATGATGCTTCATCTGATGTACGACTGGCAGCTGCTCACACCTTAACGAATTGGTTTAAATGCTTAAAGGACAGTGATGTGAAATCTGCAATGGAAGGTCATATTGAGTTTCTGTACCAAGAACTGTTGATACATCTTGATGATCCAGATCAAAATATCCAAAATGCTGTCCTAGGTAAGACTTTCAGTCATACATATTTTCAACAGCACTTTTTACATTATGCTTTCAAGTGTCATATGAAAGCGGCACATACAACTAGAGGCTAATCCTAAGAGGCTGGAAGCTTTCCTTTGGGTTTCAGTAAGTATGAGCTGAGACCTTTTAGCTGGATGCAGAATGTAATGTTTTATCTAGCACTCACCGGGGGGGGGAATATCAGTGCAGCTGATGTATCAGAAGACTTTATAGGTGGTAAACAGGATATGGAGCACAGACACAAACCATGGCAGGGAGTGACCGTATCCTCGCTTGCTTGATGAATTCTTTGGAATTTATTAGTATATCGGTCTGTATTCAGGTACCTAAATGTTAAAATACAGACCTCAGCGAATGAGGGAGGAATCGGGTTGTCATGACTTCATGAATTGTAGAACAATTTCCAGGTTAGGTTTCAGCTACTCTGAGAGAACTTAGAAACTGAGATCAGCTAATGATTTATAAAACATAAAGTCATAGAATGGTTAGGGTTGAAAAGGACCTTAAGATCATCTAGTTCCAACCCCCAACATATTTTTGTTTTACAGAAGTTTTAAAGGAAGGAAGCAGTTTATATCCAGGACTGCTCGTGAAAGAAATTGAAGCAGTTGCACATAAGCATCAGACACCTGCCTATTGTAATCAGCTGCTCCATCACATTCAGTCAGCCAAAGAGTCAGCTTTATGAATCGATGCTGAAATTCTTTTTCATGAACTGTATGTGAAATCTGTATGATCTGGATTACTTCTGTATTTTCATTTGCCTGAGAAAGGCCAAGCAATATATAGGTTGGGTTTTTTCTTTGTAATTTTGCTATTGGCTCATTTAAAATTCAGATTCTGTGTTCTTCACTGTTTGAACAGTTCTTTGTATTTGCTATCAATAAAACAGTGTTTAAATTTATTCTGCACTGGAAGTTTTTCAAATGCAACGTTTAAAGGAGAGTGTTTTTCAGAAATTTGACCATATTTATAATTGAGATAATTTATTTAACAAAGTAATAGTCTAATGTCAAAGTTATTAGTGTAATTCAGTGAGGACTCAGTCTTTCAGGGAGCATTTCAAACTCCCGATAAAATCCAATTTTGCAGAGTTAGTTTGCAGTTTTATCAGCAAAAAACCAAACTTCTCTTGCATAATGCAGCAAAATTTGTACATGTTACACCCATACTTACTATGCTGGTATAACAGGGACATATTCTGAGTAGGTGTCACTAAAGGAATAGTTTTTATTGGCATTTCATTGTTACAGAATGGCTCCAAGAGCAAGGCCATGGATCCTTGTCGGCCTTGTGCGAGCAAAGCAAAGTGTAGGCCTCACATGTACATGACTTAAGCTGAAGGATACGCTGTCCTTGGCCTCTGGGGAAAGTACTGAGGAACTGAGTTGCGGTTGATGTAATGAGGAAGATCCTTGAAACCAGAAACTGGATGTGAGAGGAGAAAGTAAATGAAACCGTTTAGAACTAACCAATGCTGTTGTGACTAGTAGGCATAATTAACACGATGAGGATATAAGCGATGTGCAACAGGAATAAAGCAGAAGCTTGCTTATCACTCATGTTGGGTTGTCATGGCTTGCTTCTCCTCACCGTCGGCAAATGGCGCCCGAACAGGGACCCCGATAATTGGGACTAGAAGCCGGGAACAGCAAGTGTGAGCGGCACCGGTGGCAGCGGCCGGGGAGCGCGGAGCAGTACCACTGCCGTGGTGTGTCTGACCCGGGTGCTTGGACTGACTGAAAGGAGTCCGCCGCTGGGGCAAGCCAGATACAGCTGCACGGGGGGACGATCCAGTGACGGACGATCCAGAGACTGTGGTTACAGGACGATCCAGAAGAGGACGATCCGGAACGGGGAACAGGCCGGCTGAAGAAAATGGATCGAGAGGTAGCCCTTGATTTATTACAGCGCTTTTTAGAAAAGCGGGGAATTAGGCCTGAGACTCTAAAGCAGCTAGCAGGTCTAGTGGCTGTAGGGAAGGCTAAGGGATTCTTTGTAGATCCTAATACAGTTTTTGAGGAGAGTGAGTGGTGAAAGTTTGGTGATGAACTATTTGACTCAATGCTTAATGATGATAAAACGGCAAAGAAACTTGGTAAGCCATGGAGAGAAGTAATAAATTGTATAAAAAAATACAAGGTGGAAAAGAAAATTGACGCTGTAGCAATGGAGAAACTAGGGAGAGATGTCCTGGGTCAGTTGAAGCCGGGGGAAGATTACTACTTGTTTTCCCCAACTCACGGGGCACTCCCTGTGCTTGGAGCACAGGGTTTTCCCCCACACACCTTCCTTTTCCCCCCTCCTTCTTCATCAGAAGGTGCAGCGGAGGAGGTGTAACTCTCTGCTCCCCCGCCACCGCAGTTGAGTTTTGAAAAGCAGAGGGATTTTGAAAGTAGGGATTTTGAAAAGGACAGAGGAAGTGAAAAGCAGAGGGATTCCGAAAGTAGGGATTTTGAAAAGGACAGAGGAAGTATAATAGAAGGGATAGGCGCGATGAATGTCGGGAAGCTGAAAGGAAGAGGGTGGTGCCTCGGCCCCGGATTGATTGGGGAGCCATTGTGAAGCAGGCAGTAGAAAATGGAGACTATGCGCTAGCAGGAGATTTGGAGGAACTGCGAGCCTTTCCGGTCAGGTATGAACCAGACGGACTGGGAGGAGCACAGGGAACCATTATGTGCTAGACTGGAAATTCTTAACTCAGTTACGGAGTACGGCGAATGAGCCAGGATTGCATGGTGAGCCCACTAAACAGATGTTAGGTTATATATGGAGCGGTACGGTTTTATGCCCTGAAGACATTAAGGGAATAATTAGGATGACCATGACATAAGCACAGCAGTTATTGTGGCAGGCACATTGGCAGCAGCTCTGTGATGGATCATCTAATCTGCCCAGAGGTCAGCATGACCCGCTGTTTGGTGTCACAACGGAACAACTGATGGGAACTGGGCGGTTTGCTACTACAGACATTCAAGTACAAATGGGGCCAGATGTTTGCCTGGAATCCATGCGTACTGCCAGGGAAGCCATTCAGAGGGTGCGCACGGCACCCCCTACCCCCTCGTACATGTCCATTAAACAAGGGAAAGATGAACCATTTGCTGATTTTGTGGATAGAGTAACTGCAGCCATCAGCACAGTGGATACTCCAGAATACATGAAGGGTCCGCCGTTGCACCAGCGTGTCATGGAAAATAGCAATGTCTATACAAAAAGTATCTTAGTTACCCTACCCGCAGATGCCACCATAGAACTTATGTTAGCACGCATGAGCAGGGTGGCAGTAGGAACTCAAGCACTACTTGTAGAAACTGTTAAAGCAATAGGAAGAGAGATAGCTCAAGCACAGAAGGAGGCAGCTCAGGCACAGATACAGGCCTTTGCAGCGCTGGGTCCTCTCCGATCCAGCAATACAGTGCCAGCCCAACAAAGACGTGGAGGGAAGCCGCCTTGTTGTTTCCGATGTGGTGACGAAGGACATACGAAACGCAACTGCAGAAGGGCTGTGTGGTGCTCTAATTGTCAGCGAGACAACCACAGCACAGAAGGCTGCAGCCGTTCGGGAAATGGACAGAGGAGCGCGAATGGCCGCCGCGCGCAGACAACATTTCATGACTGCGAATATAGCTAACCTTTTTTAAATTAAGGTTTATACATGGGAGGAAATGTGCTGTTTTGTTGTTTAGATTAACAGTACTTGTATTTTTGTATTAAATATTGCATCTGCCATTTTTGTGTTTATACCATTGTGCCTTGGAAAGCAAGCAACATTTGCATATTACTTTGAAATTAAATTCTGCAACACTAGGCTAAAGCTTGATATGTATTTCTAAGAGACATTTGTAGTGTCTTATATTCTCAGCTGTGTAATAAAGCGAGCACTTAGATTCTTGTCTATATCCTGTAGGAAGTCCTCACATTTCTTCATCCTTCAGAGCTAACTACTTTTTCAGACTTGTGACAATTGTTAACCAAACCATGATCTGTTTACAGCAATACCTACCTGCATTCTCAAAGAAACATCTGAGAGAGATTAGATAAACAAGACAATCTTACTCCTACCTTAAAAGCAAAGTCATGCGAACTCATGGCCACTTCTCCACAAAATACTATCTAAAAATGGTAATAATACTGATACGGAATAATTGAGTAGTTTCTCATGGATCCAAAAGCTATTTTGCATTCCTGTAGAATAGGATACTCATTTTAGATCAAATGTAGTCTTTTCGTGAAAAGCCAAAATATAAACATGCCTGTATTGAGCAGCATTTTAGTTGGCTAAAAACTATTAACTGTAGTGTGAGAGCCCGCTGAAATTCTTAGAAAGCACAATGTGGGTAAAATAAAAATCCCTAAAAGACCTTAAATGGAGTGAAAAGTTTGTGGAGTCTCCAGCCTTGGAAATACTCAAAACCTGACTTAACACACTCCTGGGAAACCTGTTCTACCCAACTCTGCTTGGTCAGGGATTTGGACTTCACAATCTCTAGAGGGCTCTTCCAGGCTCTGGAATCACACGGAATCATATTTAGTGTTATCACAGCCTGTTCTGGGATTCCATGAAATTGTCTCCCTAGTCTAATCAATTATTAAGAAGCCAATTTAATTAGACTGGAAATGGGCTACATAACTACCCTAGCAGAGCCCTTAGAGTTTTCATTCAACACTGTTCTAAAAAAAAAGAGTTTCAAAGCACTGCAAAGAAGCAGGTTATTCCAGTGCAACCTAAAGTTTCAGTTCAGGAACACAAGCTCAGTTCTCACTGTAAAGTTCCCTTGAAAGTCCACTTTTAGCTTCCTGTGTTGGCAGAATTCAGGTTCTTTACCACTGACTGCAGCCTCCAGATAGTCGCAGTGCAAATGTTGTGCAAGTGCTTTTCATCACCTTTGTGATCTAAAGGAGAGACATTTAAAAACCCAGCTTCATATGTGGGATTAGAGAAGAGAACCTTCTTCAGTGAAGTGAAATTTAGTCAAAGTTGTTCAAGATGTTCTAAAGCTGGTACATCAGGACATGCACAAATAGTAAGAGCTGAAGTATTCAGCAAGCCTGGTATCTTCAGCAGGCTGGGAAATTTTCTTCTGCCTGTGTTGAGCATTTTGTTATCTGTCAGAACAGTCTGTGTGGGATGCCTCCCAAAGAAAAATCTCCGCATCATCCAACAAACCAGCTCGTTTCTTCAGAGCCAGGAACTGAATATTCTAATAGTCCTTTTGGAGGCACATTAAACAGCAACCTGCCTTTGTTTATGCATCTGTGACAAACAAGGTATCTGCCACTATGTCCTTTTATCAGAAAGTGTTCTGGACATAAGACTTCAATTATATGCTGACCCTGCTTATACTTTACTGTATTCAACCTCTATAACCCAAATTTCTCAAATCCCTTTATGAAGAAGTATTATGGTTGAGTCTCCCGTGAATGGTGTGAGCTTGAGTTTAAATTCCTTTTTTTCTCAGCTTCAACCTTTTACAGCATCAGTGGGAACACAATCATTTTTCTTTTCCTATTTTGCTAGATTAGCCATTTTATGTACTACATTTTATTTGCATTCATTGCATAAATGTACTAGGATCACACTCATTTTTTAACTTTTAAGCATGGACAATTTTGGGGAGGCAAAACTGTTATCGCAAACTTTCAGACTTTTGAGATAAGCAGGCTTTAGCCCTGCCCTTCCTGTGACAAACAGATGGTCTGCTGTCTTCGTCCTTGTAAGCTAGAAGACCTGTTGTGGAGGCTCCTGGGACTTGGATTCTCAGTAACACAGTTTTTGGTAAGTGCGTGCATTTGTCTAACTGAATATAGAATCTTTGAATATTTGTTGGCTACCTTAAATAGAATCAATTAACTACACGAAGAGAGAGTACTGTCAAATGAGGCACCTGGGCTTTGAGAGACACCAGAAAGCGTTTTCAGGAGAGACGGGTGGGAGGTTGAGTATGTTCCCTGATCCATCCACCCCTAATCCATACAGGTCCCTACAGCCTCCCTTCAGGGAGTCTGCTGTCAGTCTTGGTTCTAGGGCTCCAAGCAGCGCACTGGGTGACCTGAACTGCCAGTGAAGGTGCCACAAGGCACACACAGTGCTTTGCACTGTGCTTGCACACACAGTCTGTTCCCCAGAGGCTGCCCTCCAGCTACACCTGGAGAGGTCTCAGAAAATACAATCACCCATCAGAACTCAAATCTAATCTGATTTCTACATATGGAACTTTCTATTACAGTATATATTTATATTATAGTATCACAGCAATCCAATTACCACTGGAAGTTATAGTATATAGTATAATTGTAGTAAATCTTTACTAAACTGTAGTTTTAGTGAAGTGTTGCCAAAGTTTTTAGTTATATACTACATTATATACTATTCTATAGTATAATATACTCTTAATGAAACTACAGTTTGACTACTTCTATATATACTTTTTTTACTTTTATGTTTTTTTACTATACTATACTACAGTAAAAATATAGTTTTACTATACTATATATGCTATATATAGTATATATACTATACTATATACTATTCTATACACTATCATATAGTTATACTAAAGCTGTTATAGTAAATTTTTACTTTATTATATACTTTATTATTTATACACTTTATTATATACTGTATTATACAATACTATATTATACAATACTCTATACACTAAAATACTGTTTTAGTGAAGTTTTACTATGCTATATATTATACACCATAATATACAGTAGTTTTACTAAAGCCGTACTATATACTATACACTAGACTACAGTGTCATAAAACTGTACTATTATAATATAACCAGAATAGTTGTTATTTATATTTACTATTTGATTTACTGTATTTAAGTTGTTATATTGTAACAGCCATAGTCATATATATATATATGTATAGGTCAGATTAGAGTTCTGTTGGGTTATTGCAAAGGCTTTATCTCAGTCAGAGGAAGTCTCCTGGCTAGAGCATTGCCCCAGATAGAATGGAACATCTGGGCCTGTGGAAGTCAACACCTGATTCAAAAGAAGCCAAGTTTCTATTTAATTTGCAGCATCTGTGTTAGATCACACAGAGGCAGGTGAGCAGCTTTGGCTAAAAGAATGGTTCAGAGCTGGTGCTGGAGGATACGGAGGACTGCTCTGTGCCTCAGCCCTTCCCACGAAGTTCTAATCATGTTTTGAAAAGAGAGGAACAAAAATAAAGTGAAAAAATCTTCATTATAATGCAGCCAAAGGATCAACAAAAATTCCAGTTAACAAGCTTGCATACATTTACTGAGATCAGTCCTTCAGGGAAGCTCGTGAGCAGCAGGGACTGAGATGAAGCAGCAGATGAGAGTGGGGAGGAGACCGGCTGCTCTGTCGGGCTGCCTCGTATGTAATCGGCTTTTCTCGTTAACGTCTGAAATCCCCTGTAAGTCAGGACGGTGGCTGGATCTATAGTGGCAGAATTGAATTGAAGTGCTTCACAGCCCCCTTGTAACTGATCACCTAATTGCTCTGTATGCAGCACCTTTGGCTGATGGCAGTGAGGGTGTAGAGAAAAGGGCCTGATGAGTTTAACCATAGCGTGAAGCAGATGGCAAGAAACTTTAATGAGCAAGAAATCAGATTTCCAGGTATTTTAGGTGATTTTCATACTAATGCATGTATATGATCACCTCCCCAGCTTTGGACATAAAGGTCACCACACTTCCTCACACTAAGGAACAACTCTTCAGCATCCACCTTGCTCAGCAAGGGGAGGAGATTGAAGCACTAATATGGTGGGAAGGGAAGAGAAGGGAAGGGACTACAGAAATGTGAATCTTGGATTAGTTGAGCCTTGTACTGCAGTTTCCCTATACCTAGTGTCAGCTAAAAAGGCTTTTTTTTCCTGAATTCCTACCTGCCCTCTACAGTTAAAACTGAAACCTTTTAAATATGATCACTTTTTATTCTTACTGATCATTTTTTCTACAGACTTCAGCTTAGCCAATTAAACTAAGTAAGGCCACTTAACGTTCAGAGCTTGTCGTTGGACACCTCAAAACTTTGGAGGAATTTTTTGCTTCAGAGCTGTTTCTTTTGAAACATGGAAAAGTTGACTCACCACTTGTACCAGCTTCTTTTAACAAATCTGGGACATCCAGCCAAGTTTCCCTTAAATCCTAGAAGCCAAAGGCTCTATTGCTCCTCATAGCTGAGAAGTGGAGGGAAAGCTGAGTGTAAGCCAGCCTCTTAGCCTGGTTTGGATGGAAAAACAACTGCTCAGGACAAGTCAGAGCAGCCCCAGAAGCTGGAGCAATGCCTGGGGTGAGCGACATGCCTCATCCTGCCAGGGCACAGTGCAGCCTGCCCTTGTTGAGGAGTGCTCCTGGCCTCACACTACCAACGAATGTCAGGGAGATTTAAACTAAGAAGTGATTTTGCCCTGTCTTAAGCCCTTAAACAGCATCTAATATAAAGAGAAGAAAACAGGTGAGGCACAAGTGCAGAAAGGGAAGGGGTGGTCAGAAAAGTGAGGTGATTTGGTCTTCTGCAGAGCACCCAGCCTGGTGAGGGGCTGTGTGTCTCACCAAACCTTGTGCTGGTTGCCAAGAGCTGCTGGGGTCAGCGCAACCTTGGCTGCAGCATCTTAAAGCTTTCCCATAGCTGCAGCAAAGATCTTTTAAAACAAACTAAAAATTTAACCTAAAATCAGTGCTACACAGACATCAGCTAAGGTCTTACTGCCATTATTTTGCATCTTTTTCTGTTCCTTAAGGATTAGCAGCTTTTACCCTTCTGTACCCAAACTAGTACACAGAGCATATTTATTTGATAATCATGTATTTATTACTCAGTTGTTCCCAACAAGCTGAGCCATTTGGATAAGATATAAGGAAGTTCTTCCCTGTGAGGGTGCTGAGCCACTGGCACAGGGTGCCCAGAGAAGCTGTGGCTGTCACATGCCTGCCAATGTTCAAGGCCAGGTTGGACGGGGCTTGAAGCAACCTGGTTAGTGGAAGGTGTCCCTGCCCACGGCATGGGGTTGGCACAAGATGAGCTTTGAGGTCCCTTCCCGGCCAAACCAGTCTGTGATTTCTCCTGCACGCACAAAAATAACAATGTTGAGCCTTTCTGAAGTGACACGCTCCCTGTTCCTGTTCACTGCCGCTTGAGCCATCCTCGCCTGCTGCACACAGCATTGCAACGTGCACCAAAGAGCTGTGGGCCCAGTTTAACTGAGGGCTTAAGGAAGCGTGGCTGAGACAGAGACTTCAAATCCAACCTGTTTGTGTGTGTTCCCCAAACAGTTGTACGATGGGGCTTGTTTCACACCAGGAGCCCTCTGCTGAAAGCAGGCCAGCGGCATCTCTGCTCCCCGCAGCAGCTGCCCAGCTGTCTCCATAGCCCGGCATTGGCAAATCCCAGCAATAAGCGTGTTGCGAGGTCTTAGAGAAGAGTGGCAAGAAACACAAACACAAACACACACAAAAAAAAGGCAGAGTGGAAGAAAACAGCGAGAAATACTGGGGGAGGGAAGTCACGAGGAGCCGAGCAAAGCAAGGCTCAGCGGTAACGGTCATGTCCTCACCTCTCACACCCCTTCAAAGGGGGCCCAAGCTCCATTTTATGCAGGGACAGGGGGAAAGGCGCCGCGGGCCGGGGCTGGGGCCGGGGCGGGCGGCGGTGACAGACGGGGTGCCCCGGCCCGCGCGAGGGCCGGTTACTGGTGGGCGGGGCGTGCGCTCGCGCAGAGCGGGGGGGGGGCGCTGCCGGCACGCGCCGTGCGGGCGGGGCAAGGCGGAGGCTTCGGGTGGCCTTGGCCGAGGGAATCTCGGTCGCGGTAGCTGCGGTCCGTGGGGGCTCGGCTCGGCTCGGCTCGGCTCAGCTCAGCTCAGCTCAGCTCGGCTCAGCTCGGCTCAGCTCGGCGGCGACAGGTAACCACTAACCCGGGCACCGGCAGCGCCGGTCTGGCGTGCCCGCGGTCGTCCCTCTTTCACTGCCTCCCGCGAGAGGAAGCCTCTCCGTGCCCGCGCTGTGGCAGGCGGGGCTCTCCCTTTCCCCTTCGGGCTCAGGCCGCGTTTTCCCTGCCTTGCCTCAGGGCGGGGCGGGCGAGAAGCTCGGCGCCGGAGCCGTTCCGGCCGTTGCCGCCCCCTCGCACCCCGCCGCCGTTTTTAACCGCCACTCGCTGGTCGGTGGCAGCTGCCGCCCGCTCCCGCCTCGGCCCGCAGTGAGTGTGAGGGCCGGTCGCGGCAGGCGCTGTGTGCCGGTCTGCATCCCGCTCGGGCAGCGGGGCAGGGGAGGCGTCGCGTTGGCGAACGGGCTGGAGTTGCTGGGTCAGGCGTTGACCTCGGGGCCCAAAGCTGTTCGGGTCGGCTGGAAGGAGAGAAACAAACCTCCGCTGTCTGCCCGGTCGGGTGCCTGTTGGCCTGGCGCTTGGAGCGTCTTCTTGTCACAAGTCACCGTAACCTGCAGCTTTCCGCTCTGATTTAGAAAGACGTGATAAGCTGTGCCGCAGTGCCTGCGCTCGCTGCAGCTGCTGGGCCGGAGCCCGAAGGTAACGTCCCGCAAGCGGTAGTGCTACTTGGTGCTGGGCAGTGCCAGCCCTGCCTGCGCTGTCCCCCTGTTGCCCCCTCGGGGCAGCTGCTGTCGGTGCAGTTTCTGTTTGGGGAATGTGTTGTTAAACAGGCGGGGTTTGGCATCACTCCCTGAGCAAGTGATTGCCCCTGGGTTTACTGCAAAATGCAATTACTATTTTTCTTTAAGTGGTGTGCTTGTTTAGAGATGATGGAGCGGTGTTCCTAGCATGATTGTGTTTGGGCACCCTTCGATAACCACGGGGGTTAGAAGTGTGAAACACAAAACTGTTTGGGGGCAGCACCTATTTTCTGACAGCCACCAGAAGCTTTCTGGAAAGAAGTCTACTGAGAATAGAAAGTATTTGGTTTGCCTTATCTTATTAATTATTAAAAAGAGGAATTGCTTGTAACACATTACAGGAAAGGAGGGTTATGCAGTACTTGCAATCCCTCTATCCCACCGTTTACAGTTTAACATTACACAAAAAGGAAGTGAAATCTTATTAAAAAAAATCTTAGTGCTTTGCAGCTACTCTAGGTTCTTGCTTCTGTAGAATTCCCAGGTTAACAATAATGTTTAATTCCCCTATGTGGGTGTGTTACTGTTTGCTAATTTTCATCATAATATCACGGAAGTGACTGGGTGTTGAGTGTAAGTGTTCTGCATGAAGGGCTTTATGGACAGGCTTAGCAAGCTTTTTACGTTTGTACATTAGTAAATGCAGCATGTATGTGTCTTTAAATCTGTGCTACTGCATCGGGCTGTGGGTTGGTGATTTTAGGAGTTGGGGACATTTTGGGCGTTCGGGTGTAGGAGTTAGTCATGAAGAGAGTGGTTTGGGTTTGATTTTGTCAGTTGATTTCTAAACTGGTGGTTTTGGGGCAGGTGAAGGCGAGGCAACCGGTAGGTAAACCGTGCCTCCCCTGGCCACCGGCGCCCGGCCGTTACAGCGCGCCGGGTCCGCCTCCGCGGCCCGGCCTCCCCGCAGGGTAACCGGCTGGTTAAGCCGCCCGTGCGTCCGGGCTTTGCGGCCGAGTGACGAGGAAGGCTCCGGGAGGCCGGGTCAGATCCGTTGGGCTTTGTTGGGGCCGGGAAGCCATTTTGGGATCCTGCGGTGTTGCATGGAACGGCGTGTCCTGTCCGCCGGGCCGCGCACGGAGCTCGCGCCGCCATCGCGGAACCACGGTAACCTCCGCCCCCAATCCTCCTTCCCCTCCCTCCCCGGTGCAGCCCTTGGCGCCGAGAACCGGCCGCGCCTCCATCGCCAACCGTCCCGCTGGGCCCGAGGCCTCGGCCGGGAGCTCCCCGCCTGTGCTTCGGTCTGCGGAGCCTGGCCGGGAGGCCTCGGGCAGCGGCCCGGTGGGAACGTGCGCGAAACCCCTGTATTGGCCGAGTCGTGGGGCGGGCGGACGGGAAGCTCCCGGCTTCGAAGTGACTCGGGGTGCTGCCGTGCGGTGCTTCGGGTGCTGTGTGCGAGTGTGAACAATGAGCAGGCGTATTTACTCCTTCACCGCAGCTGGATGTATAGCTGGCTGCTGTCAACCTCCCTTCCAAAAACCGTGCGAAGGGCTACTTACTGTGAATATGCAGTGCTGCTGCTCTGTGAAGAACCTCCTTTTGTTATTAGCATTGCAGTTGGGCACCTGCATTTGACAGCGTGTGTCAGTGGTAACATCTAGCTTAAAATGTGAATTTTATCACTTGTATTTCTTCTGTTTATTTGCTCTTGTGTAGTTGTTTTAAATGAATACTAATGTTTTAAGACTGTGTTAATAAAACAGTGATTTAGCTTGGAGCTCTTTGCTCTTCAGCCTGTTTAAACCAGCAGTTAGTTGGGTATGTGGAAACATTCTTCGTGGAGTATATTTACTTGGGAATTTGGCTTTAAAGAAAATAATAATTTTATTGGTTATTTGAGGTAATAGTAGAAGCCAAAAACAAAATTAAAAGTAAAAACTGGCTTGCTTTCAGGAACTGATAGAGTTGCATAAGCCACTTTCATTGTTATTAATAATTTGCCCAGTGCTCTGCTTAGCTGTTGTGGCATTAGTATCTTAAATCATCATGACTTAAATTTCATCTACTTGCTTTAAAAGGTAAGGATAGAATAGGTTCCACTTGAAGTAGTACTGCCAGCAGCTCTCAGACTTTAAATGTTGGGGGGGGGGGGGGGGGGTGTTACCCTTTGTAATGTTAAAAAAGAAAAAGACATGCTGTCTTTTAAACTTTCTTCTTCTGTAACAGACTTCCTGGGGAATATTTCTACTCTGCCAGGGTATTGTTTGTGAAATGGCAATTTATTGCTTCCTTTCTCATAAAAGGTATTTGTGAGGAAATGCATAAATAATGTTTGTGGAAGTCTGTGTAATCCAAAAGATGTATTTGTAGGGTGCTTGTAGTGTATATACAGTGTGTGTTTGGTGCTGCATCTCCTCCCCTGTGATGCTTCTGTGCCTAAGTCACTATTAGAGCATCTCATCACCTTCCATGAAAGCCAGGAAGTTTGCTGCAGCTGTACTAGGGTTTAGTAGAGGCTGTCTGATTCTGAAAGTGATTTTTCAGATAAACTGGCCTAAGAGGCAGTGGTGCAGTCTCATTCCCACCCGCCCCCGCAAAAGCAAGTAAATGTGTCTCTTCCACAGGAACGTGGAAATTAGCTTTTAAGTTGAGGCACATCTGCTTGAATTCTAGCTGAAATCTGTGCTTCTCTTTAATTGCCTTTAGGTTGTCTTATAAATTTATTCTTATTACTTTTTTTTTTTTAGTGTAACTGCATGCTCTAATTCTTTCACTGTACATCCCATAGATGTTTGTGGGCTTCTGAAGAAGGAAAAAAGGCTCTGAGTTTCAGCCCAGTAATGCTTACAATAAAGCTGATACTAAAAGGTTACCTGAATCTGAGTCCAGACAGATCTGCGGTGCCAAAATTGAAAATCTGGAGTGTTTAAACTGGGGCTGAATACTGTGTCTACCTCTCGGGCTCACTCCTAAGTTTTTGTGGTTTTAAATTTCAAAAATATTCTATTAGCATGTCTTTTCCTGATCCAGTTGTATGTGAAAGTTTCATAAAGGAGAAGAATATATGAGAAGTGGAGTGCTGTTAAACATGAGTGAAAAAATGAGAGGGAGTTACTGTCCTCCACCCACCCCTAGTCTGTCCTGTAGTTTGAAGTTCTGCTGTGATAAGTATGTAGAATATTTCTAAATAAATTGGGTTGGTCATTTGTTTTTCATATTTTATTTTGAAGAGATGGGTAACTAAAAATCAAGCTGTTGAAATAGTAGCCAGGTTAAAAAAAAAATAAACACCCAGTTCTGTAGTAAATTTGAGATGCCCCTTTTTTTGAAAAGGGGTGGTGGTTATCTCTGAAGATCAAGTTTGTTAAGCCTGTTTTGTTGCTTTGAAGAACAAGTAAACATCTTTTCCCTTTGAGTCTGAATTAACATTAGAGCATGAAATGAGCAGTGACTCAAACCAAACCCCCAAATCTTCTAAGGGTGATTTCTAACTATACAGTGTTTAGATGGCAAACCTGCTCTCTGTACAGGATAACTTGTGCTAGGAAACCAAGTATTAATAAACCTACACATAAATACCTTCAGGGCTTTTCAGTTAGCAGGGCCATTGTCAAGTACATGTTTTATATAATACTAACTTAATGATGTATTTCAGACCTCATCAGAACAGAAATTCGATGTAAATTCTAGCATTTAATTTCTTCAGAAATCAAGTGAAGAGAGAACTGGGAGGGGAAGTGAAAAAGGCACAAAAGAAACCAAACCAGTATGTTGTTCAAAGTCTGCCCTGCCCATATGGGTAACAGAATTAGGGAGAGGAGCTGAGTGGCCGCTGAAAGTTCACTCTCTTGGCCTAGCTTTCCACATGGGGAAATACTGCTGGGTGTCAAAAGCATTCAATCAGCTACTGTGATACCAGTTAAAAACTTGTTTATTGATGGAATTTTGGGTGCTGAGCAGTCAAGATCAGCTCCACTGTAAACTGAACAGAGGTTTCCCTAGCTGGTGGTTTCAAAATCTTTCTGCTGGGATTAACCAATTTAAATGAATCAACCTTAATCACAGTTTGAATTTCAGTAGGCATATATCTGAGGAATCTGTTTTGCTGCTGTTTAAAACAAATGCTGTCTGAGTTACCAACATCCCTTATCTTGACATTCACCTAATTTCTGCTTTTGCTGCTGGGGAATCATTACTTTGGGGTCCCTGTTTCCTCTGTTCTCAAATGAGCTCTTATTTGTTAAAGTGTGGCAGCGCTTGTTATGCATTCTGGCAATATTTACTACTTATTGTAGCAAGAGAGTTCAACTACTTTGTTAATACTTCCACACACTGATTTAAGCTTCCTCTAAACAAACAACAAATGTTACAGACAAGCCAGTGAAAGCATTAGGGCTCTGGGACAGATGAAGTGTAGAGAAAGATCACTTAATGGAGATGCTTTTTCTACCGCTAAATAAATGTCTGTAATGCTAAAATAAAAAAAAGATGTAACTAGCAGAAGTGAGACCTTATTTTCCACTAACCTCACAAATGCATGGGAGGTGCTTGAATTCAGAATGCTACAATGGTTAGGCCTGTATGTTTTGATTCTTAAAAACAAGAAGGAGACTCTGTCCTCAGTAGTAATGGAAATAACATCCTGCCTTTCCGACGTCAGGATTCAGAGGCTGCAGGTGGACTAAGAGCATTTTCATGTTACATGGAGAGATTTCTTTTTGAGCTGCCCCTACCTGTACCTCTGACTCTGTTTTTTTGTCTTTATTTCCAATGTGTATGTAGCTATAAAATGAAAGCTCTTTATTTCAGCATAGTAAAGTGCATCTCCAAAATGAGACACTTGTTGATGTTTTTATTATAAAATTGAAGTGTAGCTGGGCATAGTATTACCTAAGTTAGGTGTATCATCACAGTTGTGTAAAATATTGTTTGCTGCTGCTTAAACAGAAGCCACAGATAACCTAAAAATAGCTGGGATTCCGTTTTGCTGAACATGCCAGTGCAGCATAGCCAAACCACTACTTGATAACCTACTATCTTTTCTAGAAGCAAAACTTTTCCTGTGGTTAATAAAATGCAGAGGGACTCCATGTTTTTTGGGGAAGTATTTTAAACTTGAAAGTCAAATTGCATATAATGCCACAAGCAGTCACTCATGCGGCTCTGCGGATTTCTTGGGCAGACTACGTTTCTGTATTTTCTTCCTGAAGCCTATATATATAAAAATAGCTTCCAAAAGCTCTAGGGAAAGTTTTGCAAGTATTGGTTGCATGGTTTTGTTGTGTTGTTCTTGGTTTTGGTAATTTTTTTCTTTTGGAATTGGATGGCACTCTGGAAAATGTGCCTAATTGTAACCATGGGAGTCACTTTGCAGTTGGCTCTTCTGCTGGGGTGTGTATTCAGCGTGGGGTTTGTGACAGGAATAAATGAACCCATAGAAAATATTACAGGCTGATGTGAAATGAAGGGGAGTCCCTTGCTGCTTAGTGGATGGTGTTCAAAGGTAGTAGAGTAAAATGATTTGACTCTATATAAAACCTTTCTCAGATTTCTTCTGTGTTAGGCTTTGGTGCACAGCACAGCCCATGCTTTGCTTTCAAAGCAAAAGTCATTGCAAAGAGATCTCTGAAAGCCTGGCCACATGGGGTTTTTAGTTTTCAAGCTTAGTTTTTTTGGGTGCTGCATGACTCAGTTCCTATGGAAGCACTGTAGGACAGTTGTGATGAGAGCTTGGCTCATATTACAGTAATGTTCCCGAGAACTTGGAAATTGCAGAAAACAACATCATAAAGAAAGTTGTGCTCAGAAATACACTGAGCTTCCTGCAGTACTGAGAAGGGATCTCCAGCCCCAGCAGCCATACAGCTGAAATGCTGAGCACTCCGTATTTCTGGTAACAGTAGCTGCTTTACTTCAGTACTTCCAAACACAGGCTGAACAGTGCAAGGGCTCTTACCTTGGCTTTGTGTACTTCTAAGTCGTTGCATTACTTTTTTTTTCCACCTTTTACAGTATGATTTGAAACAGTCAACATGGACTTTTCACGTCTACATACGTATACTCCTCCCCAATGTCTGCCAGAGAACACTGGCTATACATATGCACTCAGGTGAGAATTCTTTTCTTCTTGTAGAGAAACTGCATGTTCTCTCATTGTTGTTAATTCCTGAGAGTTCAGCTTTTATGGTAAGTAGTTGACTTCTTTGGAGAATCATGCTTCATCTAGTCTGTTTTGAAAATAACTACTGTGTCCTAACTGGAGGAAAGAATACATGTAGAACTGACAGGACAGTGACTAACATAGTGACTCAGTGTTTATTAGTTGCTATGGATAACTAGTCTCCACCTAGTTACAATTGCTGGTTTATTTCTATAAATACATCATCAAAACTCTTAGATGCTTTGTCGTGTGTCTTGTAACTTCTGTGTTTTCTTCTGCTACTTGGCACTACTTTTGCTTTAAAACTGAGACACACTCATTTGTGCTATTGTGAAACTTGGCTGGAAGTTGCACATTGATTACTTTTTCTATTGTTTGCTTTGTTGGGTGGGTTCTTGGTTTTTTAGCAAAATTGCTGGTGTGAATGTAAAATCTGTTTCAAAGATCTTGGTTGTTCTTGTATCTTTTCATTAAATAGACCATTTTAGACTTTTTATTAAATAATTTCAGTTTTCTAAACGCAGTAGTAGTGTGTTTGCATGTGTTGGTATTATGTATTCAAAATGTTGTGATGCCCATTTGAGTTTCTTTACTATTAATAGAGTAGATTATGGCATCTGATTTAATCTACCTACCTTTTCCTGTTGAGATAGTAGATGTATTTTGAAGCAAGTATGTGTCAGTGAGCTGAAGATTTTATTTCCAGTTAAATAAATTAGGATGTAGTGTAAGTTTGCTTTTCTATTCTGTACATGTAAATAATTATTTACTTAATATGCATTAGAATACAATATTTAGACAAGAATTCTTGGCTATCAGTAAAATAGAAGTAGGCAAAACTGTAGCATTAAGAGGTTGCTAACTTATTCTTGCTGTTGTGGGCTCTTAAAATTGTGGCATCGTTATTTGGGGGGGGGGGGGAGGACCATGATGGGTTTTGTTTTGCTTTTTTAGCTACAGCTTAATGTCAATAGTGTTGCAAAATGGGATGTGTTCTACATTGCATCAATTATATAGCAACTCTTCCTGAATTTATAGAACATTGGTAAAATGTTGGTTAAATACAAGTGGGTTTACTAATTCTGAGAGAAGATGACTTATGTGCCTTTTATCAGCCGACATTCACTATTATATTACTGTGTGCTTTTAGATAGCTCTGTGTTGAAGTGTACCTTGGTGATTTGCTGAAATGTATTCACTCTTCTGCAGAGGATAACTTTCCCTCTTGCGAGCAATGAAGGCAGACTTTTGAATCTTCAGGTTGTTTAGACAGTGATTTTTATGTCTCTGTGAGCATATCTTAAAACAAGCTGTTAAACTGGCATCTGATTTTCTCCTTCGTTGAGGTTTTTTCCAGCAATGGGCTTGTGCATGTAGTGCTGCAGAAAAAAGTACAGGGAAGTTAGTACCACAAAGCTATTACCAGACATGGTTATGGCCTATTAATACAATTTATATTAATATTTGCTTGGATTACTGTGTGTTCATAACTGTTTATAGTGCCTTCTGCTTTGTGTTTTTCCTTCTCCAGCTCAAATCAGCAAAGCATTAAACTGATACAGCCAAATAACCTTTATCCTCCTTAAAATGCCAGTCAGCCTTGTGAATTTCACCCACTTGTCAACGTATAATTTACACCCCTCCTTTAGGCTGATCTTTCCTTTTAGTCACTGTCATCCTTGAATTGTGTGGGTTTGGTCAATTTGGGTACCTTAACACTTCCTTTTTCTTCACAACTGCGGATTGAATTGGTAAGAATTCGGTTTGATTTTTTTTTTAATTTTTTTTTTTTCCCCTGTGTCAGAGCATTAAATCAGGGTGTAACTTTATGCAAAATGAATAAAATCCTTTGATTTTTATTTTTTGTTTGTTTTTTTTTGTTGTTGTTGTTGTTTTTGTTTTTTTTTTTTTGGAGGGTGGTGTTTTTTGACGTTTTCAGTGACAATTGGTGCAGTAGTTCAGGAGCTCAAAGTAGTGTCCTTGATCAGTTAATAAAAGTAATGCCATGATCAGAAAGCATGTAAATGTTTATGTATTGATTATGTGCCTGCATCTATGTTGGAAGTTGTCTATTTAAACGCAGTTCTCTAGGTATATTTCATTTATCTATTATCATCTTGGATAATGAAGTATAGTACTGCCCTTTTCATATCCTTATAAATTACATGATTCTATGACAAAGTCCTCCAGACAAAGCTACAGCTGTGCTAAAATTACCGACCTTGTTCTTATTCAGCTTCTAAAACTTGAAAATTAACTCACTGAAGTCTAGGACATTCTTACTCTCTAGAAGCTTGTGTGAAGGAGGTGTCAAGTTAATAGCTAAGAAGCTGGAAATGTACGGCTTGATCCAGTCAGCACATCTGCCAGTAGCCATGGGAGCTGCATGTGTGGGAAGGAACCGGAGTCTGCACTGTGTAGGTTATCTGGAAGTGTAGGCTGATGGCATCACATCTTTACAATGTCTTTTTTGGTTAGCCATACATATGGATAGAAGTACCCTTAATGTACTGGTTAATTTATGTCCTATGAAAGGAAAAGGTTTTGGTGTGTGTTTTTGTTTGCTTACTGTATCTTTCCTGTAGTAGGAAAAAGGCCGCTTTCCAGACTGTGGAAAGTGACATGGCAGATTTGGAGACTTCTAGATAGTGTCCTGCCAACCTGGGACAGATAATTCACTTTCAGTGTGAAGGGAATGATTATCCTGCATAAGAGAGAAGATCTCTTAAAGAGGAGATGATCCATGATTTTTTAAGTTTTTTTTTAACACTGGTAGAGCCCAACTCTGAGGTATGTCTTCAACCCAAATTGATGTAAGTGCTCCCTGAGATACTGAACAAGAGCACATGTTTACAAATAGAAACAAATTGAGGCTGGTCACAGCTGTTAGCTTGTCCTGTGGACTTTGTGTTCTTGTGAATCGAGTATCTGTGAGAAACACTAGGTGGAGATAAAGGAAAAGCAGATGCATAGTAGCAAGTGTAAATAGCAAAACTGAGCTCTGAACCAGCTGTTCAGGGAGAGACCCTGTAGTAAACTCTTAAGGAGGTTTCTGCCTTATTTCCTCTCTCCCACCCAAATGTAAGCAAGGATTAATAAACATACTGTATATAGTAATGTATGTTGGGTTTGTCTTAGTGCCCTGCATGGGGTTGCACTGCATGTGGCAGCACTGGCAAGGCAGACCAGTAAGGTCAAGTAGGTAGTGCCAAGGACCTGCCATTAAATCTGTGCACCTCTGGGCGATCGAAGAAATCATGTTGGACAAGCTCTGGTTTGGTCGTGGTCTGCCCATTTGCTGCTGGAGCAACTATATTTTCCTGCAGCACGTTGTATGGATTAGGTTGGGTTTTTTAGCCAAAAGAAATGCAGTTCATGGGCTCTGGCACTGTCCCATTTTGCGTGCTTTACTTTGCATTATGCAGCAATCACGAAACTCACTTGAGAAGCACCTGCCCTGTCAGAATTCAGTTACTGCTGTAGGGGCAGCGGCTAGGCCTTCTGATGTTAACTTATTTGTATGCCAAAGTAGTAACAGTACACAACCAATTCATTACTTGGTAAGGTTCTGGGCACTTTAATGAAGAAAATTATTGCTAAGAAATTGTTTTGCCACAAATACAGGATATAGTAGCTGTTTACACGTATTTTTAAAGGGAAAGCTTCCATTTTAAATAGAGATTGCATAGTAGACTCATTCAGATGTAATTTGCTTGCTTGTTTTTGTTTGGATTTGGGGTGAAGGAGCTGCTATTGTTATTAATACCTTGCTCAGCTCTTACAAAACGGAAAAAACAAGTGAAGAAGAAATTAAACCCCTCAAGAATATTGAGGAACAGCTGTTACAGCTCTGTATGTCCCCGTGGTCCAGGAAGGGACAGACTCTGCAAGAAAGCTGGCCTAGAACGCTTGGAATTTGGTTACTGTGGGTCACAGTGCTGAGGGGGTCTAGAACCTGCTGTCCTGCTGCCAACCACCTCATCTCTGTTTTCTAACTGAGTATTTCTCGATTGTAAGTGTGAGTATTCTGCTTTAGGCTAAACTTCCATTTTAGTATATGTACTTCTTGCTGACTCCTTGTTTAATCTGTTTGTGTTTGCCTTGTGTTGCTGCTTTGTTTTCACTGTAAGTGTTCATGGAGGTTCTGAAAGAATCATGTGTAAAAATGTGGAGTAGAGCTCCTGAGGTAATAATTTGAATCTTCTCTACATGTAAACTTGCTCTGTAAAGTAAAATTAATGAAATACTCCTTTTTTTTTTAATTATTTGTTCAGAGTATTTTTTTTAATTATTTGCATTAAATGAATAAACCTTGTGAAACTACTTTTTCTAAAAGTAATAGTATTTAACCTAACATAGCTAAAGTAGGGAACTCTTAAGTTTCTTAAAGAGGGGGAAGTTCCTGCTTGTTGGGAGATGGGAATTTTGGAGTAGTGTTGTGTGTATATCTTTGGTTCTCAAAACAGGGGACTGGCAAATGAAATAAAAAGTAAACTTTGACTAAAAATGAGTATTTACTTTGCAACTTAGAGTACATCATGATTTTTAATTTGCTGCTAGGTGTGTCTTGTATGGCTTCCTCTTTAAAATTGGTCCCCAAAGAACTAGGCTGTGTAACAAACGCTTGCTCTGGCTAAACTTCAAACATGGTTTTCATAATGGTTGTTTCTTACTAACTGTGATTTCCTTTCAGTTGTAAAACGTGTAATGTGAATTGCTAAAGATAATCTTGAATATCTATGTACTTCTAAATTAATTGGGTTATGTGGTATATCTTGTGAGAATTCTTCCGTAACTCCAAATAAACTACTTTTAATGGAAGTGTGGGTTAGCTTGAAGGTATGTTTGTTACTAAGGGAATTCTCTCTTACTTTTCTTACTATTCTTACTTGGCAGTTCAAGTTATTCTTCAGATGCTTTGGACTTTGAGACAGAAAACCAAATAGATCCAGTATTTGATTCTCCAAGAATGTCACGACGTAGTTTACGGTTAGCTTCTGCAACACTTAATGAATCAGATGATGCACAAAACCGTGGCCTCCATGACAGCTCTTACTCTGCTGGAAACATGTATTTCAGAGAGAAGCCTTCCAAGTAAGCATTCTTTATCATGATGGGTTCATTTATTGGTTGGAGTCCTGGGACTTCCTGTTGGAACACAGCCTTACAGACATAGGTTACCTATTCTGTTTTTCTCAGCGTTTACTGCCAGTCTCTGGAAAATACTTAGTATGTGATCTGCAGTGAAGTCTTGGTAAAAGTACAGATGCTTGAAGGGAAAGATTTTTTCCTTCTAAACCTGGTTTGTCACATCATGTTGAAATACCTTGACTGTTTCCTTATTTCTGTGAGACTCACAGAAAGTTGCATCTTTACTGCCAGATCTTATTTGTCTTTGCTTTGTTCCCTAGGGTGGTGAAGGAGCGCAGAAGTGTGAATAAACAGTCTGGCAGCGAAAGATTCACACCAAGGAAAAATCTCTCCAGCTCTTCTGCATTAAGCCAAAGCAGCTTCAATAGCCATGGCAGTGATACATTAATGGTATCCACTGTATTGGAAGAATCTTCAATTCAAGAGCAGACAAAAGTTCATCATTTCTGGGGTAGGCAATTGATTGCTATTGCTTGTATCCAACTGTGAAAAGTGGTTATGGTTTGGTATGTATGAATGTATGTTCATATTTTCCCTCTTTTCCACACCCATTTTTCCATCCTACCCTGTCCTGGGTTCAGCAGTAGCAGTCATTTTTCTCCTTCTTGGTAGCTGGTGCAGTGCAGTGTTTTGACTTTCGGCTTGGGAACAGAGCTGATAGCGATGTTTTGGTTTGGCCAAGGACTTTGTGAGCCTCATGTCCTGCCAGAGAGGAGGGGAAGCTGGGAGGAAGCAGAGACAGGACACCTGACCCAAGCTAGCCAAAGAGGTATTCCATACCACAGCACGTCATGCCCAGGATGTAACTGGGAGTTAGCTGGAAGGGCTGGGAGACTGTGGGGTTGTAGGAGGTATTGGTCGGTGCTTGGTCGGGCTTGGGGGGGTTATCGGTCAGCTGGTGGTGAGATGTTGTATTCTCTTCCCTTGTTATTTCCTTTATCATTATTGGTGGTAGCAGTAGTGATCTGTGTTATACCTTAGTTACTTAACTGTTCTTATCTCAGCCTGTGGGAGTTGCATTCTTTTTGACTCTCCGTCCCTCTGGGAGTAGGGGGAGGGCAAGAAGGGGGGGGAAGTGAGTGAACGAGTTGTCTGGTTTGGTTTAAAGCACGACATACCCTCAAATGCGTGCATGTGTTTAGACTTTTGCAGTAGGTGTCTGTTTGCTCAGATGCCTACTGGAAATTCACAGTAAGTGTAAACTTGATTTATAGGCACAATCAACATCAGGATACCTTGCCCAGGCAACTTCATATGGCAGGCCAACATAGGCAATTTTGTGATGCAGTACCATAGATTGTACAGATGTCATTATCTTCTATCACTGCTTTCTTCAAAACGTGCATGAAGTGCTGTCATTAAAGAATGGTAACATGTAACTTGTCTTTGAAAAGCCAAAGGAAAAGCATTTTCTCATTTGCTTTTAGGCAGAAGCATGTTTCAACTTAGTATATGTTAATCTGAAAGCTTCAAATTGGAGGCAGTAGGGGATCTCCTAAGAGGGTTTTTTGTGTGGCTGGCTCATTTGGTTTTGTAAGTATATACAAGGATATTTTTCTGGAACCTACTTTCTTAATTAAAGAGGAATATAAGCGAGTTGGCTACAAAAAGAATTTTTTATCTAAAGTGTCCTGTAAAAGACCAGCAACTTACTGTATCTCCCATTTCTGACTGTTTGTTTCTAGTTGTCATGGTTTAAGCCCAGCCAGTAACTCAGCACCACACAGCCACGTGCTCCCTCCTCTGTTGCCCCCTCCTCCAGGCGGAATGGGGAGGAGGATCGAAAGAATGTAAACCCCACAGGTTGAGATAAGAACAGCTGAATAAGTAAAGTACAATATACTACTACTGCTAATAATAATGATAAGGGAAATAACAAGGGGAGAGATTATAAAACTGAAAGGGGAAAGGAAAAAAAACAATAAACACAAGTGATGTACAATACAATTGCTCACTACCCACTGACCGATACCCAGCCTGACCTGAACAGTGAACTGGGCCTTTTGGGTAACTCCCCCCAGTTTATATACAAGGCATGACATGCTGTGGTATGGAATACCCCTTTGCCTACTTTTGGTCAGGTGTCCTGTCTCTGCTTCCTCCCAGCTTCTTCTGCCCCTCCTCACTGGCAGAGCTTAAGGGATTGAAAAGTCCTTGATCGGGGTAAGCATTACTTAGCAACAACTAAAACGTTGTGTTATCAGTATTGTTCTCAGACCAAAGCTGAAACACAGCACTGCACCAGCTACTAGGAAAGAGAAAAATAACTGTTACAGCTGAACCCAGGACACTACTCAGTACACTTGTCACCTTCCCAGAGTCTGAAAGTTTCAATCTTAAAACACATTCTAAACTTTAGATTAACTTGCTCTTAAAACAGGACCTTAAAATACAGTAGTACGAAAGTAGTTTACCAAGCAGGAGAAACGGCATAAGCTTGTAATTAGCTTCTTTAAAGTCATATAACCTAAGAAAATGTGTAGTTATCATTGTTTTGTCTGCCTTTTCCATTGTAGAATGCTTTTTACTGTTACCCTCCTATGTTAATGTCTGAATATATAGATCTGGTCATGTGGTGGACAGCAAAATATGTTAAATGCTAATTAAAAAGTGGCTTTTCTTTACAGTCTTAAAATTAATGGCACTTTTAATTTGACTTCATGGTAGTCATTGTAGTTGATGATGGGATTTCTTCATATTTGGGACCAATTTCTTTTTTCTTTCGAAGGTCTCGATGATGAAGGCGATCCTAAAGGTAACTACACTTTTCTTTCTACTTGAATTCTGTTTAATCGTAACCAGAGATGGCAGTACTGATGTTGATGCACTGAATGTTTTACTCTTGGTTTGTTAGGTAGTGGTACTACACTGCTTCAGGGACATGGTGATACAGCAACATCAGAAATGCAGACCACAGTGATTAATGGCTATACTTGCAATGAGTGCAGCATGCTTTCTGAACGGAAGGAGGTTCTTACAGCACACTCAGCTTCTCGTGTGCCATCTTCAAGAATTTACTCTAGGGATAGGAGCCAGAAACATATATCTAGTAAGTTACCTTCTCTTGTGTTTTGTCTGGATATGTTTTATCTACATCAGTTGAAACTTTATGTACTTGTCAACTTCTTATACATGATTATCAGATTTTTTCAGTGCTTCTGGAGGCATTAAATTTCAAAAGGAAAATGCTGTGGTATCTCAACGAGTTTTATTTCCACAGTGATTTGCAACACAATGGGCAGTTCAAGCCAGCACTGATCACAAGGGTCTCCTCATCTGGAATCAGATCTATACATGTCTGTCTGTGAAGTTTTTGGTCAGTTTTCAGATAAAAACTTTTCCTGTGTAGGCGCATTTCTCTTTTTTGTTATTTGTTATATGATGTAAAATTTTCAAGACTGAGCAAAATTATTTCTTCGCAGTGCTTCTGCTCTCTAGGAAATCTCAGAGATACACCTTCCTGCCTTCTGCTTTTTTAAATATATATATCCTCATTTAACCTTGTAGCTTACTAGAGTGTTTCTAGAAGCTAAACCTCAACTGCTTGAAAAATACACTTTCTAGTGACTCCATTCCTACAGCTTGAAAACAAATGAATCTGCTGTGCATAAGGTTCTGCCTTTCCAAGACAACCTCCATTCTGTGGATGGTTGTCCTTAGTGTCTTTACCGTGTCTGCTTGCCTCTTACATAGCAACTTGAGTTTCTTGTTTGTTGTTTGTGGTAGTCCTCAGTTACCACAAAATTTTCTTGAATGGCCTTCAATTAAAAAGGAGCCAATTTTGGGATTCTTGAAGTATACTTTTAGTAGCAAGAAATTTGTTTGCTTGAACTATAAGGTGTTCTTTAAATGCTTTGAGGCAAGTATTTATTTTGGTTAATACACAGTACAGGCAAGAATTCTTATGGCTTGGCATAACAAACTGCTTAAAGTGGTACTGTATGAAAAGTGTTTTCTGTGCTCCTGAGTTTGCATTGATGTAGGAGAATTTTACAAGGAGCTCCTATTTGTACATTCCTTTTGAACTTTAACCCAGCAGTTTGGTTCATACTGGCATTGGGAAGGAAGGGGAAGCAGAAAAGGGGGCACATAGTCACGTTGGATTTATTTGCAATGGGGCTGATTATGGGAAACCAGCTAAAGTACCAGCAGTACAAAGGTGGACTGCAGCTTTGTTCCTGTGGCGCTGAAGGAGATGTCTATGTCTCTAGCTCTTGAGGCAGACCACTGTACTAACTTCCTTCAGTGTAAAGGCTGAGGAGAAGAAAGAAAGTCCTCACCCTTTAAAATCCAAAATAAGAATGTAGTTTGTCTCTTTGGAGCTTTGACCTATAAAATCAGGATCTGCAGCTCACAACACTGAAAAATCCTGAGTTCTGTAAGCAAGAAGTTCATTGCTATTTAGAGTTCTTAATTCTCACTAAGAAAAAGTATTCTCGCTGAAGCCATACATCCTGTCTTGAAAGGGTTTTCCTTTGGATGTGAAGTTCTTGCAAAAGCTTTGCTGTAGTATCTAATACCATCCAGACTTCTCACACCACGCTTCCTCAAGTTTCATATACCTGGATAAACAGGCTTTCCATGTTTGATCCTCATTCTTCCACAAGCTGATGGTCACCAGAGAATGGAAGTACATCATCTTAACGGAGGTGAATAATTTATATTCACACTGGGTTGTTTTTTTTTCAATAGGAGGAACCTATTTCCACATGAGTAAGATTCTCCGATTGGTCAAACATGTTGCAGCATCTTTTGCATCACTGTTGGTGCAACTGTTTCAAATGGTTTTGCTGAAGCTGGGTTATGAATTCAGAGGTACCTTTTCAGTTGTCTTTCTTGGTCTCTGCGCACAGCCACAGTGTGTTTTGGCTTCTTGCAGACTTCATCTCCGGCACTATTGTGTTCTTTTTCTATACTCTTTTGGCTGGCTCCTGACTTTCTCCCTTTTTAAATAACTATATAACTATCTCAGTTCTGCTGCTCTTTTCATGCTTTCCTTCTGCTCTGGAAGTATCTGGATTCGTGTATGGGAGACCTGTTACAGTTAAGATGCACGTGTTTATTTTTTACTTGGAAGCGGTAGAAGGAAATGTTTAAATTGAGAAACTTAAGTTGGTTTTAAACTGCTTGGTGTGATAGTGTCAGATCCAGACTTTTAAGTGTCTTTAAGTTTGAACTGTCTTATTACCCTTAAGCCCACTGTGCACTCAAAGCTTGATCAGATCTGTCTTGCAGAACTAAAATTACCATCATCCCTCTGCTACTCTAAAGCGTGTCTTGTTTTCCCTAAAAATATTCTTTGGTGCTTTCTCTTCTGTAATACACAATCTACAAGTGAAGTTAAATTGCCATAGGCAGGAGGTAACTGATTTTTCTGTTCGATTAAAACTGTTCTCTTTGCCTCAGTGCCTTATAACTTGCTTATGCTCTCTTCTTGGTCCTTGAAGATCTCCGGTAAAACCAACACAAAGATGTGGTGGTTGGCCTATCTGAAAGAATGATGGGAACAGGGACTCAAGATTTGATGAGTTTTTACTTGCCTTTTGGTTTTGGTTTTGGTTTTTTACTAACTTTGCTATCTGAAAAGAAGCAGAAAGATTTTTTTTTTTTTGGACCAAAAGGCCCCCTGATATTTACAGAAGAAAAATTAAGATTACACAGAGTAGTCTTCTTCCTTGATCATTTCTCAGGTCTCCTGTGAGTAACCTGGCTTTAATTGTGAACTCAGCCAGTATAGCTAACATCCACATACATGAAACGCTTCGAACTTGAGAATTACATTCCACGTATGCTTTTTGAATGTGTTGCAGCTCACTCGGACTACTGTGGAAGCATGAATGTGAAGGGGTCTTACAGAGAAGATAGACATCTTGGTGTAACTCAGGAATCAATATGTAAGCATTCTTGATGTTGTCTTTTAGCCTTGGGTAAAGCCTTGGGCTAAAAGACAGGTTGTTGCTCTAATAGTAATATCAGATGCCCCATTACTCAATGGAAACTAAAAAGTAAATGTTTGTTTTGCAACTTAGATGTTGGGAGGGGGGAATGGTGATTACATGGTGTACGGAAGTATTTCCTCAAGCAAGCTTTATGCCACTGAAGTTTACTTTTAGTGGCTTTTAAGTTGATAATGGATAATGTGAAATAGACTTGTTTTGACTTACCTCGTAACAATCTTCATTTGATCCTGGCTTTGTCCCATTAACTGACTCTTACCACAACCAACAGGTGATGACTGTAAGGGGAAGAAAAATCTTGAAACACACATCACAGACCACATGCAGTCCTCATGGGCTGAAAGGGTAGCAAGGACCATTTGGCACTCCTTTTCTTACGCAGGTTGACTTGGTCCTTTTTTATTTTACTTTTATTTTGCAACACAATCTCACAATACTAATCATATGTATTGTTTGGGGTTGGGTTGGTTGTTTTTTTTCCCTGTCTTTATCTGTCAAAGTAGAAATGTAAACTGTCTAGAAAACTAACTTACTTATCATCTTTCCTGACTGACTTCTTGCTCTTATACTGGCTTTTATAGAAGCTTGGCAGACTGCTTACCTATTAGTAAAAACAAGGTAGAAGGACAGCATGCACCTTGTATGTTAGAGAGAACAAATCAAATTGTTAATTTAATGCTCTCTGGGGAAGTCTCCATTCAATAGGTTGAAAAGATGCCTTAAAATGAAAGTAAGGTAGAGGTACTGGTATACAGATTATTTGAATAAAGGGGTTTTAACATCTTATTTTTGTTCTAGTGATAGTCAATTTTTACAGGAATCTTCTATAGGGATAGAATCTTCCCTGTGAGATGAGCGTTCCCTAGCTTGAATGACAGAGGCATCAAGGATCTATTTGGGTGCTCTTTGTTCAACAAAGGAAAATGATATGAGACACTTCAGTCACCTAAATGCTTTGCAAAATATTGGGTTGGTATATCTATAATCCCTCAGATTAACCCAGACGTATCTGCTGATCTAAAAATGTAGGATTATTTTCTAAACGTGTCCTATGTAGTTTGTTCTGTAGAATGAACAGTGCTAATCCTGCATATAGTAGTTGTTGGCTTCAGTGGGCTAAAAGTGAAAGCATTCCCTTCTAGTTTTTGGAGTAGTTTTTTTGTTGTCAGTTTTGCTCTATAAGAGAATCAAAACTGACATGCTGAAGATACTTGGGAACATTCACTTGGAGTAGACTGCCCATAACTTCTAGTAGGGATTATTTTCTATTATTAATATTTCTTAGACATCATTGTTTAATTCACTAGCATTTAAAATTTGTGCTTATTCCCTCTTCTACATGTGAACCTAGATAATGAATTTGATGTATAATTCAGAACAAACAAGATGCTTTCAAAGTAATGATGTGCTTCAGACTCCTTTTTATGGCAGTCTTTTTCTTTTTTGCCTTCTCTGTCACACTTAGCATGGCATTGTTAAACATGCTACAAAATGTAAACTTTGCTGGTTTTGGAAGAGTGGTATTTAACTGCACAGCTGCTGTTGATCGTTCATCTCTGTGCTTGAGAATTGTTTCTGAATTATCTTGGTTTTACTTGGCTTCCTATTTATTAGTGGCTGCTTTGCTTTCAAAGAGCGAAGAACTAAGTTTGTAGATTACTGAAAGGTGTGGATTAGAATGATGCAGAACATGTAACGGGCAGGGGACTGGGTCTTTGTTACTGCATGTACTGCGAACTGTAAGATTTTTGTATGTTACCATGTGGCATGAATTTCTTATAATCTAGGTTACTTTATGCTTCACGGGTTGCGGACGGTGGGAACAGCGGGATGGCTTGTCTCTCAGAAGGTGTTGTCTCTACTTTGGCTGGCCATTCTTTCTCCAGGTTACTGTCCTTATCCGTGTGTGTGCGCGTTGCCTGTTCCTTTAGGCAAACTAGGCATCTGCAGTGTGTGGCTTACACTAATTCCACTGTGCTTAGGCTGTAGCTTTTGTACTCAGCAATGAATGTGCTACTTCAACTTTCTTTTTTAAAAATTGACCAGATTATGCTTAATGTGAGAGGTCTGTTTCTGTTCATAGGCATAATGGGAGACTAACCAGACTGTTTCATGAGGGAATGAGTGTGTGAGGAAACAAGCGTCTGAGTAGCACAGAATATGGGGTGTCAAGAATAATGGGGTGTTTGGTTTGGTTGTAACTTCGTCTCTTGGCATTTTCAACAAAAACTGGTGCTGCTGATCTGTACGTTTTTTGAAACATGCTGAAGGTCTTCAGTGTGTGGTAACTTGGATTCAAATATAATAACTGAATTTCCAGCAAGAGTGCATTGTTAAAACAAATGAACATTTTGTCTTTTTGCATGGCTGTTGGTTTGTTGAGCATCTGATGTTATAATGCTGTCAGACTTGTGATATGCAGATGTTAATAAGCTGCCTGCGTTGCCTGCAGTTGTGCGTTTCTCTGCTGTGCAAAGTGTTCTTGGCCACAGTCGCATGTCCTTCTGTTTGGTTTCTTTGAATGTGTGCCACGCTAACTACAGTTCACACTGTCACTTTTTGTCTTCCAGGGATTGCAGCTTCTGGCATATTCAGGCTGCTTAGAGCCGCATGGTATCAGCTTGCTACCCTCACGTCTTTGCTCAAGGTGTTTCTTCTCAGAAGGTATGTATCCACTGAAAAAAAAACCTCTTTTGTCAGCAAATTATTTACCCAGTTCTAGTATAAAAGAGTGAAATACAGTAAATGTATTCTTTCTTGTAAACTTTCTTCTCTGTTTCTCTAGATGCCCTTCAAAGGTCTACAAGCTGTTCCTGCTCCTTATCCCACTCTTGTTTCTCCTGGGTATGTGAATCGTTTAGTGATAGTACAAAGTTATCTATGCTTACTATTCCAAAATAGCTTTTTTAGTGGAACTTTTGGTTCATAAACATACAGAAGCAAAACTAAGCAATTTGGGAACGGGGCAGCACTTTGAGCTTTCCAAATACTAACAAGCCAGTGAGCTTTCCCCTTGCCATGAAAGGAATACCTTTGATTTAATTTCCTAGATCTCTTTAGAGAGAGAGGGTGGGTGAGCAAGTAGATGCACTGAAGTCCTTTTTTTCTTGGTCTCCCCAAGTAGGACTAGCGATGGAGTCATAAGGAGTAGGCTGCATACTGACTGCTTTGGTTCTTGCCCACCTCTATGAAAGTGTGGTTAAGTTCTCTGATCAACTCATCCTAAGACTTCCCTTTGCTCTAGACCATGCTTGAGTTGCTTAAAATACTGCTATTTAGGCTGGTTACGTGTCAATGTTTCAGACAAGCTGTCTATTTTGTATGAATTCAAGAAGCTCAAAATACTGACCAGAAGTGCTGGGCTATTTCTGAAAAGCTGGTTCCTGTCTTTGCACGCCCTAAATTAAGTGTAGCTGCTTTTGTCCCAAGAGAAACTTTGTCAGAATTTTACAGTGGGCATTCAAACTCCTCTGTATTAGTGGGAACAAGTTACCCTGTGTAGAAAATGCTGCTTCTTCTCACTAAGATGCTGCAAGAATAGGTGTAATCTTTGCAAAATGCTCAGTCGTTCCCATGGGAGCCTAAGTTTTTTCCAACTTGTATTCAGTGTTATGCAATGTGGTATGTAGTAAGTAGGGTAGGAGGCAAGATATTTTCTATTGATGTAAAAAGCAATGTTTATATCTGCCTTTAGTGAGTATGGCCAGTCTTCATCAGTAAATGGCATCTAGGTCCCAGGGAAGCAGTAGTAGAGGTTAAAGTTCTATCATGACACAGAAGTGCAAGCTGCGTGCCTTCCAACTGCGTGAGTGGTACTGGTGGATGTTCCCTAATATTCTTGAGTGCTTGACTTAACAATTTTAAAGCTGATTATTTAGACTGGAGTAGTGTCTGTTGTGTGACATCCATCATGTGAAGTTAAGGTAGCTTATGTCCTTAAGGAAGAAAGTCATAAGCAGTCTTAAGGGAGAATTTTTTTATAACATTGTTTTTACTTTTTCTTTTGAATCTAGGTGTATGGTTCTGGGGGTTTAATGACTTCATTTCATTATTACCTTCATTGAACTGGACAAGACATGATAGGTTGCAGGGAATACGTGACCATGTTCATGAACGGCAGGATGATTCTATGAACTCTGTTCAACCTCCAAAGGTAAGGAAGAACTTCAGTATCTTTTAAGACTTCTTAACTCCCAAGCCTTCAATATTTTGCAATAACTACTCAATACACAAGTAATGTAAATAAATGTCATGATTTTTATACGTTAAACAAAATGAAAATCTCTTTATACCTTAGGATACCATAAGCATCTTTGATTCTACTTACCTAAGTGAGCTGGAAAAGCAAATGGCCTTTGTGTCTGACAAGTGCCATCAGAATGAAGAAGAATATAATAAATTGATGTTTCTGGTCCATAATCTTCAAGATCAGGTTGCCCAGATGAGCAACAAAAGTGAAACACTAAAATTAATAAAAAATGTGATTGGTCAACATCTTAAAGACATGGAAGCAGAGAAAACGGTAAGATAATCAGTTATTGATATTTTCTAATACTGATCAAGTATTCTGATTTAATTACGCAGATGTTTTGCAGTTTGACTTGAGGATTCTTTCTCTGTTACAGAGCTAACTGATCAGTAGTAAATGCCAGGGAGTAGTCACTGGCATTTGTTCCTCCTTTGTTATTGCTGAAAAAGAATTAATTCCAGACAGGGGCTCTAAAGTAGAATCTTGCATTGTTGAAGAGCAGGTGGATCCTCTTTTCAGACAGAGAAAGAAGGACTGGTAATAAAGAAGAGGTTTTCTGGTAAACTTCCCTTTGTATAACCTCTAGAGCTGCTAGATCAGGCCTTCATATTTATTACAAATTCTGTAATTTCTCACTGTCCCTGAGGATAAAGTGCTTACAAAGTGAAATAAAAATTATTCTTTTTAGAAAATCTCAATTGCGCTATTTGTATTTGAGAAGAAAATACACCACCTTTGTTTTTCTCTGTTTTTTAAGACTGACTTCCTAGCTTTACATCAAGAACATGAGCTGCGCATTCTGAAGCTGGAAGACCTTCTTGAAAAACTCTCAGCTGAATCTAAGGTATTGAAATTAGTTGCAATTGTAACATGGATAAAGTAGACTAAGGTTGTTTTCCCTTGTTGGCTATCCCAAAGCCCAGTTTGCTTTACTCCAGCTATTGCAGTCTTGAATTCTCAAAACTTGTATTCTTCTTCCCCCTTCTTGGAGGGGGTTTCAGTCCAAAGAGTGAACTTATTCACTTGGCCACTGAGGCAGGTTCTCTTTGAAATAAAATCTTACTCTACAGAGGCACAAACATAAGTGTAATTTTCATTTAGCATTCTTTGTCTTCGTTCTTTGTATCTGTTAAAACTAACTTTGGTATTTTTTAGGGCATCCAGAAGCACCTGGAGGTAGCCAAAGCAAGGTACAAGCATTTTGCAGATGCATTTTTCTCTTTCAGTCCTGATGCTCATTGATGGTGATATGCATGTTCTCCTTTGGAAGACAGCAATCCTTTTCTTTGTGTCAGTTAACTGGCCTTAAGAGTTTGTATTGTCGGCAAGAGTACTTCTCTCTTACAGTCAGCTTTAATTGTGATGCTGAACATCAGCACAAGGCCCACTCCCAGTGGGTGAGCAATTCTGCAGGTACATTATTGACTAGAAAAAGCTGTTTATATAGGAGAGGAAAACAAGTGACTTCTCATCCTCTTCTAAATCCATGAGATCTTTTCCACAAGTGCATAGTAGCTGTTTTTGTTAGGCCTTGTATTTAAACTCTTGAATTGTATCAGTTTTAACCTTCATCTTTGTTTTTCGTTTGTCAGCTGTCCTACTTTACACTCAAGAAATACCAGGATAAAACCAGCAGCATTTCATTAAGCAGTTTTCCCATTGGGAAGAGAAAAAGAAACACATATTTGCTTAATCTCCCTTTAAATTAGATCGAAATGTAAAATGGCTTTGGAATGATGGCTGATCCCTTCTTCCATAGAATGCAATGAACACTGACCTATATTGGTCCTATGTGACCTGCTACTTAAGGTCACCTTGACACCTGCCTCTGAAGTTATTCTGGTTGAAGTAAATTTAAGTCATCACTGCTGGATTTGTCTGCAACTTAAAACATTCTTTTCTTTGAGTATATCAATCCTAAGTATGCCTTAAATAACATGCTCAAGGAACTGCAAGCTCGCAGTGTCGCTCATGGTGAATAACTGAACTTTGTATTAGACGAGTCTGTTCTCACACCTTTGGAATGTGGTGGAATGATTCAAACTCATCTTTCCTAATCACTGCCTCCTTACTTTTGTCAGAGAGATTGATGCGCAGAGTCAAATTTTGGCCAGAGTTAAAGAGCTAGAACTAGAGTTGTCCCAGATAAAATCAGAAGTGTCAACTATGGAAAGTGTGAAGACGAGCTGTGGGAAAATAGATGCCATTCACGGAAAAGTAAGTTCTGTAACTTCTGTAGCTGTCCCAGTAAAACTTGGTACTGCTTGATTTTGTTCACTCACTCTTGGAAGGTACTGCAATCAGTAATATGGGGGTAAGATTCATTTTAAAGAATGGTAGCAGTGCTGTGGGCTTTTTTTCGATGACTGCATAACATAGACAGGAGGTTATGGATTGTTTCCACAATGGCAGGGTTTTTGCATTGAATATTTGACGTAGCAGCAGTTCCGTGTACAGTACTTTGCTGTTCTTACTGGTGTGTTTCCTAACACATGCAAAGGTGGAAGAGAAACTTGCGTAAAAGCAAGTTCAGTTTGTTATCTGACAGTTGTTTTAAAAGATCATGCTCAAGTTCTTTAGGAACCTGTTACATGGTCTGAGTAGGATGTAGCGCAGTGAATACAACAGTAGGTATTGACACTGGATTAACAATTTGGACTGAAATACCGTCTTGTGCTAACACTCAAAATGATGTAGCTGTTGTGTGTGGAATGGATGCATCCCATTAGGGAGTGATTAAGTGACTTTATGAACTAGTCCTAAACAAGTGTACTGCTCCCTTTAAAGTGGCCACAGTGCTGCCTTTGAACTATTACAGTCAACTTTCTCTAGTTCGAAGAGCTGCTCAGCTGCTGATCTAAACTGCAGGGTTTGCCTGGGCTTTGTTGTTTGTGCCTTGTTCACCAAACAAATGAAGCATCCACATCTCCCATAGGTTCCTCTGCACACCTGATGGGTCTGTTATTCTAGCGTAAGTCAGCGTAGTTAAAACTCATGTGAAAGCTTGAATTATGTTCTGAATGTATGTATTGATTTCACATGTGCCTGTTCTATACAGTATTACTTAATGGCTTATAAAGACTAGTAATTTCTATTATACTTGTTAATGGCTTCTGCTAGGTAGATGCACAGGTTAAAGAATCTGTGAAGCTGATGCTTTTTGGTGATGGACAAGAAGATTTTCCTGAAACACTCCTCCAATGGCTTACATCCAATTTTGTGAGTAAAAGTGATCATCAGGCTGAGCTGCGGGATCTGGAGATGCGGATCCTCAAGGATATTAATCTCCAAATGTCTGCTACAAAACAAAAACTAACACCTGAAGTCGTAACGAATGCTGTGACCAACGCAGGGATCTCTGGAATCACAGAAGAGGTGAGTAAGTTTAGGTTCTGAAATGTCGAACTAAAACTCTAAAAAGCCCTTTCCTAGGCATTTTGTGGAGCATGACTGTCACTAGAAATGTGATTTTTAAGAGATGTCAGGAACATGATCTGAAACTGGGAGAGGTACAGAAAATGCTTTATCAAGGGTATTCTTACAGCATTGCTTGATGCCTGCTGTGAATGTTTGTGTTTTCAATTTATGTTACCTTGAAAATTGAAGAATCCCCAGAAGCAACTATACCAAAAAATGTAGGTCCAGGTCATGGGAAGTTGTGGAAAAGAACACAACTTTTGATGTTATTAAAATCTTTCTCTTTCCATTCTCTTCTTCTGTGTGTGCACATTTAGCAAGTACAGATTATTGTAAACAATGCACTGAAACTCTACTCTCAAGACAGGACTGGCCTGGTGGATTTTGCCTTGGAATCTGGAGGTAAAAAGTAGAGGGTACACCATTTCTACTATTCATGTTACGCAGAGTGTTTACTGAAAAATCTTATAATGAAGGCTAAAGGTTAGTAGAGCATCCTTGTGTGTTGCCTGTTCATCAGTCTACTGCAGTCTATGCCTGTTGTTTACAGGTTTATATATCAGCCTAGGTATGCATGCTTAATTATAATAGTTATATATATATATATACACTAGATATTACAGTTCTTTTCAGCATGTATGCAGCTGGAGGTAATCGAGAAGCACAGGGAGGGGGTGGGATGGATATACCACTGAAGTCACTAGGGAAAAATAGTGTGGTTTTCAGCCCTCCTAAATGAAAAACCTTTTCACATGTGCTTAAAATAACATTTTACGTCATATAATTTATTTGTATCCCCAGAAATTTTTTATACTCTATGGTTTAAAACTGAAAGAGGGTAGATTGCTATTAGATATTAGGAAGAAATTATTTACTGTGAGGACGGTGAGACCCTGGCACAGGGTGTACAGAGAAGCTGTGGCAGCCCCATGCCTGGCAGTGTTCAAGGCCAGGTTGGACAAGGCTTGGAGCAATCTGGTCTAGTGGAAGGTGTCCCTGCCCATGGCAGGGGGTTGGAACTGGGTCAGATTTAAGGTCCTTCCAGCTCCCACAATTCTGTGATTTTATGAATATCTTTGATAGTTTTTTCTCTGAGGAAAATAACTGGTATATTCATCAAGCTTTGTACGTATCTCTGCCTTGAGGAGAAATGCGTAATTATTTCTGCTAACCTGATAAATCTCTTCTTAGGTGGCAGCATTCTGAGTACTCGCTGTTCTGAAACCTATGATGCTAGAGCAGCAGTGGTTAGCCTCTTTGGAATTCCTCTGTGGCATGTCACTCAGTCTCCCAGAGCTGTGATTCAGGTAATAAAAGGCTGAGTAAACAAATTCAGCAATGTTATTCCGTTGTGTTGTTTTTAGATGCTTGATGTTTCTGTTTGTAATATCCGGGGGGACATGGGTACTTTGAGCTATGTTCCCAAGAGTGGGATTCTTCGGGTGGTTCCTGAGCACTGCTGAAGTCCTACTCCAGCAAAACTAAGACCTTCATAGGAAGCTTGGGCAGTGCATTGGACTTGCGCAGAGTGCGAGCACTAGGAGGGTTCCCGTTGAGAAGTAATCTCAACATGGTCTTAAGCACTGCTGGTAGTTCGGTGGATCAGTCAGCTGATCAGAGCTAGCCCAGCCTGAGCCACAGCCAGCACGCTTCAGCAACCGCGAGGTTCAACAGAGATTAGGAAAATCAGAGGGGATAGAGCAGAGGCATCGCGATTCCGACATCTCCCGATCCCCGAAGCCCCAGCAGCCCTTGGCAAGAGAGCGGCTGATGTGGCGGGGGGGGGGGCGTTCCCACGGTGACGGCGACCACCCCCCTGCCCCTTGCCTTGAAAGAGCCTCTGAGAGGGCAGCGAGTGTCGCTGCCCACCAGGCGCAGGGAGGAACAAGCAGGTCGTGTTGCTGACCCTGTTGCTGGTGTCCCAGACTGCGGACCAATATGGTCGCCTCCAGAAAGAGAGCTTGCAGTAAGAAGACTGTAGCAACTCAGACAGAGACCCCCTCCCAAACCGTGGCTGTTCAGGTCTCTGGATGCAGGGAGTGCCAGAGCCTGCTGCTGCCGGGGGAGGGAGGACAGCATTCCACCTGCGTGAGCAGGTAGAACATCTGCTTAGCCTGGTGGCAAAACTTAAGGAGGAGGTTGAGACGCTGAGGACCATCAGGGAGTGTGAAAGGGAGATCGACTGGTGGAGTAACTCCCTGGCGTGCCAGTTGGAACAGTTTCAGGGAGGTACCCCCCCAAAAGGGGATGGACCCCCTGCCCTCTCAGACAGAGGGGGATGGCCCAAGACAGCCCCTGCCCTGTAGCTGTTGCGCAGAAGTAGGGGACCAAAAAGACGATGAGGGTTGGAAGCGAGTTCCAGTTCAGCATCCCCCCTTCCTGCCCTGCTTCCCCAGGTGTCCCTCCGTAATAGGTTCGAGGCCCTGGATCTTGAAGGAGAGGTAGGTGAGGATGTGGTGCAAGGCCAGCCTACAAGGCCACATAGGAAAAGGCGGTCGACTTTGCACCTCAAGACTGCCTCTGATAAGAAAGAAAGAAGGGTCATTGTAGTAGGGGATTCCCTTCTGAGAGGAACAGAGGGCCCGATATGCAGAGTTGACCCTCATCATAGGGAAGTGTGTAGTCTGCCTGGAGCCCAGATCAGGGATATCACCAGGGCGCTCCCCAGCCTGGTGCACCCGACAGACTACTACCCGCTGCTGATCTTCCAGACAGGTGGGGAGGAAGATGCTTCCCGCAGTCTGCGGGGGATGAAGAAAGACTACAGCGCATTGGGGCGGATGGTGAAAGAATCTGGGGCTCAAGTGATCTTCTCCTCACTCCTTCCATCTTCCACTGATGATGTGGGAAGGAATGGGAAGATTCAGTGCATAAACGATTAGCTTCGAGACTGGTGCTGCAGGCAGGGCTTTGGATTCTTTGAAAACGGCTGGTTTTATAGGGCACCATTCTGGACAATGACAAGTGGGAAAGGTTTATCTCACAGAGGCAAAAGGATGCTGGGGCACGAATTAGCAGGGCTCATTTGGAGAGCTTTAAACTAGATTCGAAGGGGGACGGGGTTGTAGCTGGGCTTGCCCCAGTGGGGCAGCACTCCAGAATTGATGAAGACTGGGAGGCCTCCTATAATCCTAGGGTGAAATCAGTGTGCTCAGCTCGCTCCCTGGAATGTCTGTACACCAATGCGCGCAGCATGGGAAATAAACAGGAGGAGTTGGAAACCTGTGTTAAGTCAGGAGACTATGATCTGGTGGCAATTACAGAGACGTGGTGGGACAGCTCACATGACTGGAATATAGTCGTGGAGGGCTGTCCCCTTTTCAGGAAAGACAGGCCAGCCAGGAGGGGTGGTGGGGTCGCTCTTTATGTGCGAGAGCAGCTACAATGCACCGAGTTCTGTCCAAGGACAGGTGACGAGCGAGTTGAGAGTCTGTGGGTGAGAATTAAGGGGCAGGCTGGCAGGGGGGATACTGTTGTGGGTGTCTGTTAGAGGCCACCAGATCAGGGTGAGGAAGTTGATGAGGCCTTCTAGAGGCAGCTGAGAGCAGCCTCATAGTCACAGGCCGTGGTCGTCGAGGGGGGTTTTAACTTCCGTGATGTTTGCTGGAAGGACCACTCAGCAACCCAGCCACAATCCAGGAGGTTCCTCCAGTGTATGGATGATAACTTCCTCCTGCAAATGGTGGATGAGCCAACCAGGAGAGGAGCGCTGCTGGATCTCATCCTCGCTAACAAGGAGGGTCTGGTCGAAGCAGTAAAGGTTGAGGGCTGCCTTGGTTGCAGCGACCACGAGATGGTGGAATTCAGGATCTTGTGTGGTAGGACTAGTAGAATACCAAGTAGAATTGCAACCCTGGACTTTAGCAGGGCAAACTTTGGCCTTTTCAAGCAATTGCTAGGGGAAATCCCACGGGCAAGGCTGCTTGAAGGTAAAGGGGCCCAAGATAGTTGGTTGGCATTCAAGTATTGCTTTTTCCGAGCTCAAGATCAGAGCATCCCGACATGTAGGAAGTCAAGGAAGAGGGTCAGGAGACCTGCGTGGCTAAACAGGGAATTGCTGGGTATGCTCAAGTGGAAGAGGAGAGTTTACAGGTCAACAGAGGGGCTGACCACTTGGGAGGAATATAAGGCTGCTGCTAGAGGATGGAGGAAGGCAGCTAGGATGACTAAGGCCTCCTCAGAATTAAATCTGGCGAGAGGGGTCAAGGACAGCAAAAAGAGCTTTTTCAAATACATGGCAGACAAAACTAACACCAGAGGCAATGTAGGCCCACTGATAAACGGGATGGGTGCCCTGGTGACAGAAGATAAAGAGATGGCAGAGTTACTGAATGCCGTCTTTGTCTCTGTCTACTCTGCCGGAGGCAGTCCTGAACAGTCCTTTACCCCTGAGACCTCAGATGAAGTCAGGTCAACAGAGCGGTTTGCCTTAGTCGATGAGGAATGGGTTAGAGACCAGCTGAGCAATCTGGACATCCATAAATCCATGGGTCCAGATGGGATGCACCCGCGGGTGCTGAGGGAACTGGCGGAAGTCATTGCTAGACCACTCTCCATCATCTTTACCAAGTCTTGGGAAACGGGAGAGGTGCCTGAGGACTGGAGGAAAGCAAATGTCGCTCCAGTCTTCAAAAGGCAAGGAGGACCCGGGTAACTATAGACCAGTCAGCCTCACCTCCATCCCTGGGAAAGTGATGGAACACCTTATCCTTGGTGCCATCTTAAGGCATATCAAGGATAAGAGGGTTATGAGGGGCAGTCAACATGGCTTCACCAAGGGGAAGTCATGCTTGACCAATCTCATAGCATTTTATGAGGAAATAACACGGTGGATGGATGATGGCAGAGCGGTGGATGTGGTCTACCTTGACTTCAGCAAAGCATTTGACACAGTCTCCCACAGCATCCTTACAGCTAAATTGAGGAAGTGTGGTCTGGATGATCAGGTAGTGAGGTGGACTGCGAACTGGCTGAAAGAGAGAAGCCAGAGAGTTGTAGTCTATGGGGCGGAGTCTAGTTGGAGGCCTGTATCTAGTGGAGTGCCTCAAGGGTCAGTACTGGGACCAGTATTATTTAATATATTCATCAACTATTTAGATGAGGGAATTGAGTGTCATCAGCAAACTTGCTGATAGTACACTAAGCTGGGAGGAGTGGCTGACACGCCAGAAGTCTGTGCTGCCATCCAGCGAGACCTGGACATGCTGGAGAGTTGGGCAGGGAATAACTTGATAAAATATAACAAGGGAAAGTGTAGAGTCCTGCATGTGGGCAGGAACAACCCCAGGTTCCAGTATAGGTTGGGGAACGACCTGTTAGAGAGCAGTGTAGGGGAGAGGGACCTGGGGGTCCTAGTGGATGACAGGATGACCATGAGCCAACCTGTGCCCTTATGGCCAAGGCAGCCAATGGCATCCTGGGGTGTATTAAAAGGGGGGTGGTTAGTAGGTCTAGAGAGGTCCTCCTTCCCCTCTACTGTGCCCTGGTGAGACCGCATCTGGAATATTGTGTCCAGTTCTGGGTCCCTCAGCTCAAGAAGGACAGGGAGCTGCTGGAGAGAGTCCAGCACAGGGCAACGAAGATGATTAAGGGAGTGGAGCATCTCCCTTATGAGAAAAGACTGAGGGAGCTGTGTCTCTATAGTTTGGAGGAGACTGAGGGGTGACCTTATTAGTGTATATAAATATATAAAGGGGGAGTGTCACGAGGATGGAGCCAGGCTCTACTCAGTGGCAAACAATGATAGGACAAGGGGTAATGGGTACAAACTGGAACACAAGAGGTTCCACTTAAACTTGAGAAGAAACTTCTTCTCAGTGAGGGTGACAGAACACTGGAACAGGCTGCCCAGGGAGGTTGTGGAGTCTCCTTCTCTGGAGACATTCAAAACCCGCCTGGACACATTCCTGTGTAACGTTATCTAGGTGTTCCTGCTCTGGAGGGGGATTGGACTAGATGATCTTTTGAGGTCTCTTCCAATCTCTAGCATACTGTGATACTGTGATAGGCTGTCTTCCTGAAGAGTTCTACCAAATACATTCTGTTCTGCCACTTACCAAGGCTGTCCTTCATAATTCCAAATTCATTACAAGTCTTACTCCAAATAAAGCCATTACAAAAAGCTTGTGGTTATTTTGCTGCTGTTGTTGTCTCCCACCTTGTTCTTTCCCTTCCTCCTGTCTAGCCGGACGTGTATCCAGGAAACTGCTGGGCTTTTAAAGGATCACAGGGGCATCTTGTCATCAGACTTTCAGTGAAGATCTATCCAACTGCCTTTACACTGGAACACATACCAAAGACCCTTTCACCAACAGGAACTATCACCAGTGCTCCTAGGAAATTTTTAGTATATGTAAGTGTGCCTCTGAGCTTCAGGTGATGTTTGTGTGCATAAAGAATATCTCTGTTGCTTATCTTGGAAAGTAATGACTTGAGGGAGGGCAGCTAAGGAGATAAACTGTTCCAGTCACTGCTCTTCAAATGGCTTCTAATCTTTAATGAGCCTGAAATCAGATACAGAAAATGTTACAACTAATTTTATTTTTTCTCTTACCTTCTCCAGTAGTAAACACTTTTGGAGGGAGATGATGGGTTTTAAATTCTTTAATACATCAGAGAATGTAGTTCTTTCATACAGTTGGATTGTTCTGTCCTTCCCCCTCTCCCCTGCAGTTCTGGCTTTTCACCTTATCCATGATGTAAAGAATCCATGATTTTTTAAAATGGATTTTAACTAGCACCACAGTTGCATAGGCATGATTTTAGAGTGAACACCACAGGCTACATCAGAGGATAGTTGTGATAGCTGAGAACTTTTTGTCTAGCTCCTTCAAATGCTTAAACAGCATATGCAAGCATCTGAATCTTCACTTCAGTCCTGTTTGTAAACTTAATGCATCTTTTCTCATTCTGGTTTGTCCTGAGCACTTTCTGTTATACACTGTGATAGTGGGTTTGTCATGGAAATGAAGAGGTTTGACAGTGAAAACATAGAAACATAGCACAGGTATTTGCAGTGCAGGGAATTTAAATGCAGAGCCATGCCTGAACAGGCATTGAGCTACACGGGAAACATTCTGATCCTGGTTTGATCGATTTCTGAGTGCTGTCTGTTGAAACCCAGTTATGTAGACATGCTTCTGGTTTTGGTTAGATAGCAAATTTGATGGAAGCAAAAATCTTGTTGTTACAGGGTCTAGAAGATGAATATCAAGAAAGTGGCACGCTTCTAGGGCATTATGAGTATGATCAAGAAGGGGAACCACTGCAGATGTTTCCAGTGATGGTAAGTCTGGATGACAGGATTTAAAGCTTTGGGAGAAAAAGGCTCCTGTTTGCTATGGTAGTGCACAGTGAGTAGTGAAGGAAGGTGGCCTTGTGTTCTGTTGGACACTGTAGAAACTGAGGCAGGAAGTACCCACCTGCCTGCCTCAAAACCTCTGGTCTAAATACGTGAGAGAAGAAAGCTTTGTGCTGTCTGGACACAAATGGTGTGAAGATGCTGAGCACAGGAAGTGTCGGCTTCATGCTTGTCCTGACTCCCTTCACAAATAAGTGGTTGTAAGGCAGGGAAGGTCCTCTCCAAAGTGGCAGGAAGTTCCCCAGGCATGACCTGGTTAGTAACGACAGTGGGTAGTTGCAGCAATCTTAAGAAAGCAACTTGAGGAGTTGCAGTTGTCACCTGCTTGTACCTAACTCTTGGTTTGTGCATTTGCTGTTTCCTTTCCCAGGAGAACGGTCAAAATGCATTCCAAATAGTGGAACTGAGAGTTCTTTCCAACTGGGGAAATGAAGAGTATACGTGCCTTTACAGATTCCGAGTGCACGGGAATATCGCCCAGTGATCTACACTACAGCTGGGGTTGGGGTTCTTGTATGTTTTGTTCTCTATTTTGTTTTTTTTTTTCACTTGAGCTAGAACCAGAACTCATAAGTTACCATTAAACCCAGGTGTTTTCATGTTATAGGTTATATAAGATTTGAATTCCCCTGTTTAAGTAGAAATTAGGTAGCTGATGTAGGAATATTTTGGATAACACTAACTTATTTTTCAAAGAAAAAAAAAGTAAGATAGGATTTTGTGCAATGTATTTTTGTAAATGCTTTTCAACATGTCCGTTGTTCTTTGCTGCTTCTAAACTGTGACAAGATGCTATCAAAATGTTTAAATAAAGAGTTTTAATTTTTGAAAGTGCATGTACTCTTTGGACAAGAAATAAAGCTGTTTCGCTGTAGTTTTGGTCACTGGATGAACCGAGGCCATGAGGGGTTGTAACACTGAAGGAATGCCCCTGGCTCGTTTCCCCATACAGTGCGGCCTCTTCCTTCTGATGCCCCTGTAACGGCTGGAGCGTGTTGGGGCGAGGAGCGGGGTGTCCCCACGGCCTCCCACCCCCTGCTTACCCTGCAGCGTTTCCTTCGCTGTCCCTGGCGCTGCCTGGCCCGCCCTGACCTCAGCGAAGCGAAGCCCGGGCCGGCCGTTGCCGGACGCTTTGCAGGTGCGGGCGGTTTCCACCCGCTGGGGTTGCTCCGTTGTTGTGTCGGCAAGGCGGCGGCAGGACCCGCGGCGGCGCTCAGCGCGTGGAGGGGAAGCTGCGCTCCAGCCCCGAGAGGGGAGCCCGTTAACGACGCGCACCAGATGTACCGGACGCTCCTGTTCCGGTACGGCCCTGCCCCGCGCGGCCTTGCGGAGCCTCCCCACGCACTCGGCCCCGCTGCTGCCCGCCATTGGCCGCCGCTTCTGCCCATCTGCGTGTGCTGCTCTCTCATTGGGTCGTGGGGCCGGGCTGGGGCGGGTACTGCCGTGAGGGGTCGGGTGAGCGTGAAAGGCTTCCAGGTTTTGGGATAGGAGCGGTGCTCCTGTCAGTGCGAAGGCGATGAGCTGCATAGCTAGGAAGAGGGTTTCCTTGTAGGCAAAAAGATGTAATGGGGCAGTGAAACTTGTCTGGAAAGGCACTGAGGCCAGGGAGTAGTCCTGGACAGTCTTGTCTGTCCTCCATCAGATGTGTGTTCAGTGTCAGCAGTTTCCCCGAGACACGTAAACATGGTGGAGGTGATCTCATCTGTGGAATTGTAACTGGGACAGGCTGTGCTTGCTCGCTTTAAACAACGCCGGCCTGTAAAACATTGCTCTGTTCTCTCGTGAGCTGTGTGTTAAGCCTGAAATCCTGACTCAGAGCTTCAAAAGTCGTGAATGCAGAGGTACTTGAGGGTGGAGGAGGGCAAGAAGTGGACGAGGAAAGATTACCATAAACCTGTCTCCTGTAGATCTTTTCTCCCTGCCTGCGATCCACGGAGTGGGTGGGAAACTGCGCTTCCTGCCTGACCAGCACCAGTGAGCGAGTCTCCCTCCTGGACTGGTGCTGTCACTGTACAGGCTGCCGGGTTGAACTCTTCTCCAGGGCTGGATGCAGGATTGAAGGTGGGGGTCTCACGAGAGCAGAGTAGAGGGAGAGAATGGTTTCCTTCTACCTGATGCTCCCGCTGCTGGGGATGCAGTCCAGCACTTGGGAGATTTCTGGGCTGCAAGTGCACACTGCCGGCTTGTGCTGGAGCAAGAGAAGGAATGCATTCAAGGGCTTTGCTGTTCTGCAGCCATAACCAGGTAAGTCGTAACTGGTTTTGTGTGTGTGGTTTGGGCCAGGCTGGGGTGTTATTCCAAGATTGTGAGGGGTGAATGGTGAATTCTCAGTGGTAGATGTTTGGGATGATTGCTTTGTGATCTTTTAGTTTATCTTTGGTTCAGTCTTTCTGCACAAAGAAGGATTATGCCAAACTGGAACATAAAGCAGAAGTGTTTGTCAGCATCCAAACATTAATCATAACCACATTTGGTTTCCTTTCTTGGAGGCTCAGCTTTTGGCTGTGGAGTCATGTCAGTATTGCTGGCTGATAGATGCAGGATTGACTGGATGTATGAGAAGTGGCTCAAGTTCAAAGTCGCTCTTTTTTTTTTAAGGAGGCTTTTGGAGGCTCTTAAGGGAGCTTAAAGACACAGTAGCACTGGGACGTAAATGTCACATCTTAAAGATGCATTAGAAGCAGCAGCTCATCCTATTTCTATTAAGTATTTGTGCATCTTATTGCTTCCAGAAAACTTGGCTAATTTGTTCAGCTTAATGGATGCAAATTATCCCAAAAGAGTGGTTTTCATATCCAGAGCGCTAAAATGGTCTAGCCGGGGATCAGGAGAACTTGGACACCCAAAACTACAGCAGTTAATAGCAATTACCTTGTGGAAAGGTAAGAAAAGTCAACCTGGCTGTTCTGTGTTTTGTTTTGAAAGTGTGATATTGTAAAAGATCTGCTTTGGAAATCATCTATGGAAGCTGAGATGGGAATGACTGATTGAGTTCTGCTGTTACCTGATTTTAGCAGTCACATCAGCATAATGTCAGAGGCATTCGATCGGCTGCTGCGTTGCCAGTTAAAAACTTGGTTTATTGATGGAATTTGGTGTTGAAGCAGTCAAGGTCAGCTCCAGGGGAAACTAAACAGAGGTTTCCCTAGCTGGTGATTTCAAAATCTTTCTGTTGGGATTAATCAGTTGAAACAGGTCAGCCTTAACCATAGTTTTCAATTTCTGTAGGTATCTATCCCACAAACCTATTTTGCTGCCATTTAAAGCAAGTGTTGTCTGATGGTACCAACATCCCTCATCTTGACATTCGCTGCATTCCCACTTTTATTACCGGGGAATCATTGCTTGCTTTCTAGTCCCTGTTTTTTATGTTCTCAAATGAGCTTTTACTTGTTAAAGTGTGGCAGCACTTGTTACGTATTCTCCCTAAAGCTGTAATACCTTTCAAAGGCTCCAGAGAAAGTTTTACCAGTGTTGGTTGGGTGGTTTTAGAATTGGATGGCACTCTGGAAAATTGTAACCATGGGAGTCACTTTGCAGTTGGCTCTTCTGCTGGGGTGTGTATTCAGTGTGGGGTTTGTGACAGGAATAAATTAACCCATAGAAAATATTACAGGCTGATGTGAAATGAAGGGGAGTCCCTTGCTGCTTAGTGGATGGTGTTCAAAGGTAGTAGAGTAAAATGATTTGACTCTATATAAAACGTTTCTCAGATTTCTTCTGTGTTAGGCTTTGGTGCACAGCACAGCCCATGCTTTGCTTTCAAAGCAAAAGTCATTGCAAAGAGATCTCTGAAAGCCTGGCCACATGGGGTTTTTAGTTTTCAAGCTTAGTTTTTTTGGGTGCTGCATGACTCAGTTCCTATGGAAGCACTGTAGGACAGTTGTGATGAGAGCTTGGCTCATATTACAGTAATGTTCCCGAGAACTTGGAAATTGCAGAAAACAACATCATAAAGAAAGTTGTGCTCAGAAATACACTGAGCTTCCTGCAGTACTGAGAAGGGATCTCCAGCCCCAGCAGACATACAGCTGAAATGCTGAGCACTCCGTATTTCTGGTAACAGTAGCTGCTTTACTTCAGTACTTCCAAACACAGGCTGAACAGTGCAAGGGCTCTTACACTGGATTCATGTAATTTTATGTCGTTGCATTACTTTATTTTCACCTTTTACGGTATGATTGAAACAGTCAACATGGACTTTTCACATCTACACATGTATACTCCTCCCCAATGTCTGCCAGAGAACACTGGCTATACATATGCACTCAGGTGAGAATTCTTCTTGTAGAGGAGCTGCATGTTCATGAACTGAAATGGGGAGCAATACAGAAAATGCTTTATCAAGGGTATTGTTGCGGCATTGCTTGTTGCCTGCTGTGAATGTTTGTGTTTTCAATTGCTTGTACCAGGCACCTAACTCTTGGTTTGTGCATTTGCTGTTTCCTTTCCCAGGAGAACGGTCAAAATGCATTCCAAATAGTGGAACTGAGAGTTCTTTCCAACTGGGGAAATGAAGAGTATATGTGCCTTTACGGATTCTGAGAGCATGGGAATGTTGCCCAGTGATCTCCTGCACTACATCTGTTTTCATATATAAGGCTACACAGTGAAGATCAAAATTCTCTTGTTTATTAGCAATTAGGTAGCAAGCAGAGGAATATTTAGAATAAAACATAAAAACCCCAGATTTTGTGCAATGTATTTTTTAAATGCTTTTCAATGTGGCTGTTCTTTGCTGCTTCTAAACTGTGACAAGATGCTGTCAAGATGTTTAAATAGTTTTAATGGAAGTTTTGGAAGTTCATGTACTCTTTGGACAAGAAATAAAGCTAATTTGCTGTACTTTTGGTCACTGGATGCCGAGGTCATGAGGTGTTTTATACCTCTGTGCCTGGCAAAATCTTGGACCAGATTCTCCTGGGAGGCATGCTAAGGCACATGAAAAACAACAAGGTGCTTGGTGACAGCCAGCATGGCTTCACTAAGGGGAAATCCTGCCTGACCAATTTGGTGGCCTTCTATGATGGGGCTACGGAACTGATGGACAGGGGTAGAGCAGTTGATGTCATCTACCTGGACTTGTGTAAAGCGTTCGACACTGTCCCACACGACATCCTTGTCTCTAAATTGGAGAGACATCAGTTTGATGGATGGACCACTCGGTGGATAAAGAACTGGCTGGATGGCCACACACAAAGAGTTGTGGTCAATGGCTCAATGTCCGTCTGGACACCAGTAACGAGTGGTGTCCCTCAGGGATCGGTGTTGGGACCGGTCTTGTTCAACATCTTTGTCGCTGACATGGACAGTGGGATTGAGTGTGCCCTCAGCAAGTTTGCCGATGACACCAAGCTGTGTGGTTCGGTTGATAGGCTGGAGGGAAGGAATGCCATCCAGAGGGACCTTGACACGCTTGTGAGGTGGGCTGATGCCAACCTCATGAAGTTTAACCATGCCAAGTGCAAGGTCCTACACCTGGGTCGGAGCAATCCCAGGCACAGCTACAGGTTGGGCAGAGAAGAGATTCAGAGCAGCCCTGCAGAGAAGGACTTGGGGGTGCTGGTTGATGAGAAAATGAACATGAGCCGGCTTCAGTGTGCGCTCGCAGCCCAGAAAGCCAACCGTATCCTGGGCTGCATCAAAAGGAGCGTGACCAGCAGGTCGAAGGAGGTGATCCTGCCCCTCTACTCTGCTCTCATGAGACCTCACCTGGAGTATTGTGTGCAGTTCTGGTGTCCTCAGCATAAAAAGGACATGGAACTGTTGGAACAAGTCCAGAGGAGGCCACGAGGATGATCAGGGACTGGAGCACCTCCTGTATGAAGATAGAATGAGCAAGTTGGGGCTGTTCAGCCTGGAGAAGAGAAGGCTGCGTGGAAACCTCATAGCAGCCTTCCAGTGTCTGAAGGGGGCCTATAGGGATGCTGGAGAGGGATTCTTCATTAGGGAATGTAGTGATAGGACAAGGGGTAAGGGGTTAACTTAAACAGGAAGGTTAGATTGGATATACAGAAGAAGTTCTTTACTGTAAGGGTGGTGAGGCACTGGAATGGGTTGCCCAGGGAGCTTGTGAATGCTCCATCCCCAGGTTGGACAGAGCCTTGGGTGGCATGGTTTAGTGTGAGGTGTCCCTGCCCATGGCAGGGAGGCTGGAACTGGATGATCTTAAGGTCCTTTCCAACCCTAACTATTCTGTGATTCTGTGAAATACGGACTCACTCCTCTAAACAAGATAACAAGGTTTTATTGAGGGACAAAGTCAATAAAGCAAAAGCAACAGCTCTGGGAGCATGACCGTAGCCAGAGGCGCAAGTGATTAGCGTTTGTTACAGGTTTATATACTTTCACTATTACATTAGTTACATGCATATTCATAATTCCCCCATATAGGCAGGGAATATTATAACTAACTCACAGAACTTATTATCATAAGTCCCCTCCTCTTGGCATCTGAGCACTGCTCTCCAGTGATTGTGGACAGGGGTCTTGAGGATGAAGTAAGCAGTCTTCCTCTAGTGAGTAGGGGTCTTCAAGGTGAAGTAAGCCATCTTCCTCACAGTGTACTTTTCACCTTGGGCACAGCTGGACCCCCCAGCAATCAACCAACCAGCTGTATCTGTAATTCTTCTGATAACTAGTAATGATTTAAAACAGTGTGACCTTCCTGCAAAATTTATTGCAGGATGGGCACACAAGGAGTATCCCAAGCTAGCAGATGTTTGGGAGGCTCTGTCTCTAAACTAACTGATAAGTAGAAGGCTGGTGTGAAATAATTCATTCATGTAAATCCTGTTATCTCACCACAGACTTACAACACAAACCTTGTTCTTTAAAGATACCTTAGCAGACCAGTGTGAAACAATTAACTCATGTTTAGTGGGGCCACTACATTCCACGGACTTACAACGTAAGCATTGTTCTCTTTCTAGAGCCTAAATTAAGCTAAAAAGTGCTTTAACTCTTATGTTTTTTTCAGGCACTAGCTTTTCTTATATCAAGCCCCCCCCCCCTTTCTTTTACCTTTACAAATTCTTTTGCTATGTGACTCGATTTTGCTGGGGAGTTCTGGCCCTTTTTAACTTGTTGTCTAATCTTGTGTCTTTAGCGAGCTTTGTTTCTGTTACTGTAAACTGGTACAGTTATATCCACATAACGACACCTATGATTAGCGGAAGCCAATACATTTACGTCGGGAGCGGGTCGCGGCCCTTCCCACGTTACTTCCCCTCCCCTCCCGCCGCTCTGCCTCGGGCCCCGCCGCCGCTGTGGGGGCCGCTGCTCCCCTGGGTTTGAAGGTGAACTCTGCTGACGCTGCCGGGCCTAACCCCGACCCGTTCGCAGCCCTTGCTCCCGGCCGCCGCCTCCCAGAGCGCAGCGTCCCGTTGGCGTGCAGAGGGCGGGTTGTGCCCTGCTACCTAGAGGGTACACGGGCAGAACGGACGCTCGCCACCGTCCCGATGCGGTTCTTGGCGACCCCACAGCCTGAGTCAGGCTCCCCCCCCTCCCGGCTCGGCAGGACGTGCGCCGGGTGCCAAATTGTAGTTGATGTATTTGTGTACTTCGCAATGAGTAAGTATAGCAGGCCTGGGTATTTATTCAGAGCCCTTTCTCTCACCGAAACTTAAAATGCAGCTCCTTGATTCCAGGGGCTAAGATTAAGGTATTTCTTCTAGGGGTTTCCTTGGTTGGGCCCAGGCTCTGCTGGGGGAGATGAAGTCGGAAAGCTGCCTGCCGGGTCTTGTTAGCTCACCCAAACCCTCATCTAAGTTAGAATGGGAACAGGCTGGTGGGTATCTACAGAAAAAGAGCAGCCAGTTGTGTGGGGAAGAGTCCTTGGTGCACAGTCTGACTTTTGCTGGCAGTGTGCAGCGGAGAGCCTGCACTACCCTCTGTGACAAGCACCATTAAATTAAAGCAGTTGTGTTCTGCCATAGCCGCCTGATGAGATCAGTGAGGGCACCATCTAGGCCTTAAGACTTAATTTGTATTTGTGAATATATCTAACTTGAAGACAGAGCCTGGCCTATTTTACAGTAAAGGTTATGTGATGGGATGGCAGCAAGGATTGCAGATTACACTTGGTGTGTCACTTCTCATCCAGGCTTCTGCATGTATTCACTTCCATACTTTGTTTAAGCCTCCGCAAATTATTTTGGAATCCAAGATCCCACCTTTTCTATTTTTGATGGAAGCAAAAGGAGGTGCTCCTTTAAATGAAAAGGTGATGTTTTGCATAGCTAGGAAGAGGGTTTCCTTGTAGGCAAAAAGATGTAATGGGGCAGTGAAACTTGTCTGGAAAGGCACTGAGGCCAGGGAGTAGTCCTGGACAGTCTTGTCTGTCCTCCATCAGATGTGTGTTCAGTGTCAGCAGTTTCCCCGAGACACGTAAACATGGTGGAGGTGATCTCATCTGTGGAATTGTAACTGGGACAGGCTGTGCTTGCTCGCTTTAAACAACGCCGGCCTGTAAAACATTGCTCTGTTCTCTCGTGAGCTGTGTGTTAAGCCTGAAATCCTGACTCAGAGCTTCAAGAGTCGTGAATGCAGAGGTACTTGAGGGTGGAGGAGGGCAAGAAGTGGACGAGGAAAGATTACCATAAACCTGTCTCCTGTAGATCTTTTCTCCCTGCCTGCGATCCACGGAGTGGGTGGGAAACTGCGCTTCCTGCCTGACCAGCACCAGTGAGCGAGTCTCCGTCCTGGACTCGTGCTGTCACTGTACAGGCTGCCGGGTTGAACTGTTCTTGTGATTTGGTGATTGAGTCAAACTTCCAAGTTTATCATCCCTGTTACATTGGTTTCTGTTTTCCTGATGGTTGTAGGTATATTTTGTGGTATGAATAATCTCTTACAGTATTTCTCTTGTTCTAAATGCCATTTAGGTCAATGTCATGGATATTTATTTCCATTAAAAACACCTTCAAAAATAAAAGTTCTTTAAAAAAGCCCCCACAAAACAAAAAACCTGCAAAATGCCAAACCTCCCAACTTTAAAAAACGGGGTTTGTATTGTAAAGCTGTTGTCGGCATCTTTTAGTATCTGATGTGATAATTACCAAATTAGAGCTCCCAAATAGCATTGCAAAACCACTGGAAGTAGAATTTGTGGAAGTGGACCAACACTGATATTTGGACCCAAACACCTGGAAGTGAACCCAGATGTGAAGCCAACTATAAACCTGTTGGATCTGCTGATCCGTTTGACCAACATGCAGTGCATTTACTGTGGTGATTGCAAATCTGAATTGTTGAGGATAGTCTTTCCAAAAATCCACCATTGTGCCATCCATTACTATAGTTCTGCTGAGTGTTAAGGACAAAAGGGGTGTGGGGTTTTGGAAGACGATGAGGAGGACTGGAGGACTGCCTCCTCTCTTGCTTGTTCATGGAATCACAAAATGGTTTGAGTTGGAAGGGACCTTAAAGCTCATGTAGTTCAACCCCCTGCCACGGGCAGGGACACCTTCCACTAGACCCAGCTTGCTCCAAGCCTTGTCCGACCTGGCCTTGAGCACTGCCAGGGATGGGGCAGCCACAGCTTCTCTGGGCAACCTGTGCCAGGGTCTCACCACCTTCACAGGGAAGAATTTTTTTCCAAACACCCAGTTTAAAGCTGCCCTTTCTCAACTTAAAGCCATTCCCCCTTGTCTGATTGCTTTATGCCCATGTAGAAAGTCCCTCTCCAGGTTTCTTGTCCCCCCCCTTTAGGTACTGGAAACTGCTCTAAGGTTTTCCCCTGAGCAAGGTTTTCAGGCTGAACAAGCCCAGCTCTCTCAGCCTGCCTTCAGAGCAGAGGTGCTCCAGCCCATGGAGCATCTTTGTGATCCTCTTCTGGACTTGCTCCAACAGCTCCATGTCCTTCTTACGTTGTTGTCCCCAGAGCTGGATGCAGGAGTGCAGGGTGGGGGGATTCTCATGAGAGCAGAATAGAGGGGGAGAATTCCTTCCCTCGACCTGCTGGCCATGCTGCTTGGGGATGCAGCCCAGGACAGGGTTGGTTTCTGGGCTGCAAGAGCACATGGCCAGCTCATGTTGAGCTTCTCAGCCACTGTCTGATCTGATTTTGCCAGTAGGACCTGTCGTGTGATGGGAATCTCACACGCAGCACATGAGTGTTTGGGATCCACTGCTCATTTTCCTTGCACGTTCCCACTGCTCCCTGCTTCACTCCCAGAGCCACCAACCCCTCTCTCTTAGCCTTGGGAATGCTTTTATGTTGGATCTGCAGTACCAGGGACCTTGCTGCTGCAGGAGTGCAAGGCTGCTCTGACTGCTGGGAGCAGAAAGGGGTGGAACAGGCACAGCACAACCAAGTGTCACAGGGAACAAAAGGAAAATTGCAGATACTAAAGCAGTCTGGTAGAACTGATGTCTTTCCTTTTTTGCTATGAGCAAATTGGATGTTGTTATTAACTACTCATAAAACAGACTATTTGAGAAACAGTGAAGAGAAATGGAAATTGGAAACTGTCTGCTGCCACATTTAAACTGCTTTTGATAAAGGCTCTGTCAGGGTGGTCTGAGTTCAGTGCATTGGCATTGTTTTGCTCAGGTGAACTCCTGGGATCATTTCCTTTTCTTTGTTTCAGCCCAAGTCAGGTTTGAAGCTGACAGTTTTCATTCTTACACTCTTTGCTTGTGTTCTGTCAAGTCTGGAGGAGAATTGTAGCTTCCACTTACAGTTACATCATTACTAAAACTAACCTGAGTCTTTATTGGCTTTAATTTTTCGTGACCTTGAACCCTTTAACTGCAAATAATACTAAGCATACACAACTTCTTTAGTGACAGTTTTTATCAAGGCTTTGGTATTGTTTTCAGGTATATGTCACAAGGAAAACATGCAGAAGCAAGAGAACTAATGTATTCAGGGGCTTTGCTGTTCTTCAGCCATAACCAGGTAAGTCATAACTGGTTTTGTGTGTGTGGTTTGGGGCAGGTGGGGGTGTTATTCCAAGATTGTGAGGGGTGAATGGTGAATTCTCAGTGGTAGATGTTTGGGATGATTGCTTTGTAATCTTTTAGTTTTATCTTTGGTTGAGTCTTTGTGCACAAAGAAGGATTATGCCAAACTGGAACATAAAGCATATGAAGTGTGTGTGCATCCAAACAGTAATCGTAACTGCATTTGTTTTGCTTTCCTGCAAGCTTCTCCTTTGATGACATCAAGTCACTATAATTTTGTTACAGGGCAAGGTTGAGACTTGCTACTGTGCCTTAGCTTTAGATGTTGATAAAAGTGTTAAATCTGATCGTGACAAAATTCTAGTTTTCTTCTATGTACCGGTATGTTCATCACTACTCCTGTGTGTCTGTTTTGTAGCAAAACAGCGCTGCTGATCTGTCCATGCTGGTTTTAGAGTCTTTGGAGAAATCGGATGCAAAAGTAGCAGATGACCTTTTAGGTGAGGTGATCTTTGTGCTCAGTTTGATGATGTTTAGATGTGCTTTCACTTCACAGTGACTGTCGTTAACAGTCTTGAAACCCCAAATCCTTGTTGTATGCCCTGCCGCATGGCTAAGGGTTACCTTTATCAAGGGGGGAGAACTCTGTTAGGGAATAATGGATTCCCAGTACCTTTGTGGACATGTTCAGAACAAATGTTACTGTCTCGTGGCATTGTTCTTTCATTAACGCAGCAGTACCGTATTGTCTGCACAGCCACTCGTGTCACCAGGGCTTTGGTGGATGGTGATTTCCCACCCTAGCAGTGTAGTAGTGTGCACATTATTTGTGACTCAGCTGCTCACAAGGGCGTTTTTCTTCTTTAACTGTGGGATTTGGTAAGCAGCAATTCAGGGAGGCTTTCTTAAGGGCTGGCTGGCCAGATGACTGCTGCAGCATAGGCGAGCTACTCCTGTTGATGGAGACAGCAGACAGAGGCCATTCTTTGTTTACTTAGATCAGCCCTGACATTTTGTATCTATCCCATCCATGTCTTCTGGTAGTGCTTTTCCAAACTACAGCTCTCACAGCTTCCCTGTGAATGGCAAGCAGTCCCATAACCTGGAGTGTTTTCTACTCCTTGGAACTGCAGGGTCCTCAGGGATATCCTGAAGGACCATGGTCCATCATCCTGAAGGTCCCACATGAAGAGAAGCTGTCCCCAGCTGACTTGTCAATTGACAGTCATGTCAGTATTGCTGGCTGATTGCAGGATTGACTGAATGTATGAGAAGTGGCTAAGGTTCATAGTCTCTCTTTTTAAGGTGGCTTTTGGAGGCTCTTAAGGGAGCTTAAAGACACAGTAGCACTGGAACTTAAATGTTGTGTCTTAAAGATGCATTAGAGGCAGTAGTTCATCCTATTTCTATTAATAGTAAATATTTGTGAACATTATTGTTTCCAGAAAACCTGGCTAAGTTGTTCAGCTTAATGGATCCAAATTCTCCTGAAAGAGTGGCTTTTGTGTCCAGAGCACTGAAATGGTCTAGTGGGGGATCAGGAAAACTTGGACACCCAAAACTGCACCAGTTACTAGCAATTACCCTGTGGAAAGGTAAGAAAAATCAACTGGCTGTTCTGTGTTTTGTTTTGAAAATATTGCAAGTGTGATACTCTTAAGAGATCTACTTTGGAAATCATCTAAGGAAGCTGAGATGGGAATGACTGATTGAGTTCTGCTGTTACCTGATTTTTGCAGTAAATTTAGCTTAATGTTGCTAACAGAAAAAATCTAGGGCTCTAGCTCTATGTTAGTGCAAAACCAAAACCACAACTGCTGTAATGCTCTCTGTAAAAAGAAGGCTGATCCTTTAGACATTGAGGTAGTTGAGTTATTTGGAGGAAGATTGCTGGGGAGCAAAGCTGTTTTGTTGTGGGTTTTTTTAATATTTGTTTTGTTTTTAAATCCTGGGTAAACATGAAAAAGATTGAAATATATCACCTACCGTCCAAACCAGTCTTTGGATCTGCAATTAAGTACTTTTTGCGATGTTGAGCATCAGGCTTATTTCATGTTGTCTTTGAGCTATGTGGGATTTTATTACTTGGGATGTAAAATAAACCAAAATGCACTAAATAATTATTGTAATTGTGGATGATAGCCAGTTTTAAAAGTCTTGCATAACAGAGGTGAGTGAGAACAGTTGAATAAATGCCATCTTTTTCTGTGGCTTCTTGTGAATTAATAACTGCAGGATGATTGTTTATATTTTTTAGTAGCTATGAAGTGATTATAGCAGTTTAATATAACGATCCTGACTCAGTGGTCAACATTCCAGCTCATTGCCTTTTTGTGTGCCATAGGCAATTCCACAACTGCTCTCATGGGACGTTTAGCTTTATGGCTGCTACCAGCCACAAGGGGAGGATTTTCCTCAGAGCATTTAAGTTAGAGGCTGAGATATGATTAGGGTAAGAAATAGTTGCACTCTGAAAGCAAAACTCCCCCTTTTGCAGCCATATGCTCAACTGTTCTTTTGAAGAGCAAAATGTGTATGTTTTTCTTAGCCTGTAGGTTTTGAGAGTCCATCAGAAAAGGCTCAGATTTTAAACCAAAGCTTTTAAATCCCCAAAATTAGCAGCTATCCAGTTTTGTCATTGTGGTGATTTTTTTATGGTGCTTTGCTTCAAGTGAAGTTCTGACAACTCATTGCCATTTCGTACACCCTTTTTTTCCTGTGTAATTGCTGTTCTATTCAGAATATGAAAGCAATTTTAATTTTAATAGCAAGAGTAGACTAAACTAGAAATAGGAAATGCCTTCATTCTGTGCACTTAGAAGGACACCGAAGATGCTGTTTGAATTCTTGGTGCACATAGTTTAATATGGAGCTTCTTGACTCTTTTCCTCAGCACTGATAATAGCACATGAAGTGTCAACATGCAGTGAGATAAAATATGACTGCAAGCTGATTGTCTCAGTGGTGGCTGTGTTTTGGGTTGGCATTGAATAAACTGTATTTAGTAACATTTGTTCAACAGTATTTAGAATAACATTTATTATCTCCATAAATTGTCTGTTAACTTATAAAGTAAAAAGCCCACTCTCTCTTTTGCAAGTCTTGTTTATATACCATGTGCGTAACTCTTGTCCTTTTACCAGCCATAGTGTACAGATTTGTTTTTATGTCCAGGTATGATGAACTGGTTTCTGAAAAGCATTTTTCTTTTTCCTTTTGTAGAGCAAAACTACAGTGAATCTCGGTATCACTTCTTGCACTCCACAGATGGTGAAGGATGTGCAAATATGCTAGTAGAATACTCCTCATCCAGGGGATATCGCAGTGAGGTCGACATGTTTGTAGCACAGGCAGTACTACAGTAGGTGTTAAACTTCTTACTAACTGTTTTTCAGAGATGAGACTGTGTTTGAGGCCAGTCTAATTTACTCATAACTGTAGGCTAACCCTTTCAAAAGAAGCTGTAAAACTGGCCAGAGCTTCTGAAACTCATTTTGTGTGATAACTACAGGAGAATCATCTCAAAACTGATATGGTGAATTTGTCAGACTGGGGAGAGGGGAAAAAAAACCGGAAACAACTCTAACTCAAACCCAAACAAAAACGTATTAAGGTCGAAACCTGAAATCATATTAATTACCTGAAGAATTAATGTAATGTGTTTGACCCTGAAAGCACAATTCTTAGCTTTGTTAACAACACTTTATATCTAATTAGGGCTTACCTCGATGTTCTTACTAAAACTGGACCTAAGTAGGCTCTATATTTACCCTTTGTGTAGTACTTGTTCTCAGTCTCATTGTCCTAAAAGATAATTTCTCTTGGATCACCCTAGTCTGTGGCTTGTATTTATTTTAGGCAATTATTTTGTAGGAGGTAGGAATTCAAGTTATGATGTGCCTTTGCAGAGCTCATGTACAGTTAAGGTTAACAAAGCCAGTTTTACTGTGTTGAATCAGCTGATGGCTTTCTCAGTCAGGAAAAGCAGCTCATGGAGGAGTCTGAGGAGGAGGTGAAGACAGGACTGTGCAGCAGGGAATCAGGAGGAGAGTAGGTGTTGGGGGAGAGGGAGGAGGTGAGAGCATGTCTGTCTCTCTTTTGGCAGCAGTGAGCTGTCATGTCAGATTTGTCCCGTTTTCCATAGCTGGCTGATAAAGACTGCAGCAATTTTGAGAGGTAGAAGATCCTTTATGGAAATCCAGTGTATGCAGGACTCTTACACAATTTTATGAGTCTTTGTTCTGGAGTGGGGGAAATTGTGGGGAGAAGTTACAAGTAAGAAATTATTTTTTCAGTATTTATACAGCACTGTTACTGCATCCTTTACTGGCCTGTATCTCAACCACTGTACTAAATCCTCTTACATAGCAGTTTAATGAAAATAATTGCAGTTCCCTGCTCAGCAGTAAGGCAGAAGAGCCCAATGCCCTTGCACGTGTGAGGGTACAGAATTGGAGTCCAGTCTGAGAGCAGAAATGAGACTGCTCGTGGGATCTTTCCCAGTGCTTGCAGACAGTGTGTCCCAGATAAAGCCTCTTGTTAGGCCTATGGGACTTGCAGAGATTGCCAGTTAAGTGAACTTGACCTGAACAAAGGTTTGGGAACAAAGTTTGGGAAATTGATCTATTCACTGGTGACAAATGGCTTGGGAACTCAAAGTGTAGCTTTATTGTGAGACTTTGTGTGTCAAACTTACTAGCGGTCTTGATGCCATGGTATTTTGAGCTAGTGCTAGTAGAATGGCAAGAGTAATTGGACACTGGCAGATACATACTGAAAGGAGATGTTTTCGGGAGGAGATGGGGCCAGGAGGGAGGTCTTTAATCGGGTTTTACCTCAGCACAGTAAACTCTGGACTAGTAAATGTGGTATCATATTTAATTTGAATTACACAGTGGCTAGTTTTTCCACATTTTTATTTAATTGATGCCCTCTTTTAGTAACTGCCTTGTATGCAACCTGCTTAGATCTTGTTTAAAGTAATTCTGTTAATCAGTTCTGCCTCCGAACCTGCTTATTCCACAATGTATTCTAGTAGTGATTTCCCCCTTCCTCGGTTGATAGCCAAGCCATTGCCAAAGATGTGTGTCTCTACCAGTTAGTTTTTGCCATCGGTTTCAGCCTGAGATGGTTTCTGTGCACAAATGAAATGGAGCTTGTTGAGCATTTGGCTCTGCCTTTTAACTTGCTGTGTTCTGTTTCCTTTTGCAGATTTCTCTGCTTAAAAAATAAGACCAGCGCATCAGTTGTTTTTACGACATACACACAGAAACATCCTTCAATAGAAAAGGGTCCTCCCTTTGTTCAGCCACTGCTAAACTTCATCTGGTTTCTGTTACTGGCAGTTGATGGGTACAGTCTGATTTTTCTCATGTTGCTCTTGGTTTCCTTTCAAGTTGTTACTGAGATTACATATTTTGTTGTTTCATTTCTAGAGGAAAACTAACAGTATTTACAGTATTATGTGAACAGTATCAACCTTCACTGAAGAGAGATCCCATGTATAATGAGGTGAGTTACTTATAGCTGTAAAGAAGGTCTCGCCTCGGACTTAGTTAAGTAACAGCTGTTTGTGTCTTGTAGGTAGGATTCAGTGATCTAGCTTGTGTGGCGTGACTGCTGCCCATAGTATTTTAAGCTGTAAACAAAGTAGCTGACATTGTTCTTCATCTTGTGTCGTTTCAGTACCTAGATAGAATAGGACAGCTTTTCTTCGGTGTTCCACCCAAGCAGACATCATCCTACGGAGGGTTACTAGGTAAGGTTATACTGACAGTTGTTTATGGATACCACCAGGCTTTTCTTTATCTTTGAGAAGGAGAGAAGCATGTAAAAGACTCTCATGTTTAATTTTTGACATTATGGTACAAATTCCAAATGCAGAGGAAAATCTCATTTGTGTTAAAGCTTAATTTCCTCAGACTTAAGTCTCATTTTTCTTAAGTTGAATCTGGGACTTTGGTAGAGATCTAACCAGTGCTGATGTGAAAAGAATGTTCTCAGAGTAGAAGTTCTGAAATTTATACTGCCCTTTCTACAAGAAATGAACAGGAAATGAGGGCTGAATTTCTCTTGATCTTGAATAAAATATGAGCAAATTGAACTGGATTACTTCTGTAAAATCAAACGTTTTTCCTTGAGAACTAAGCTTCTCTGTTTGTAAACTGACTTGAGGCTTTACCTGTAAATGCCAGTTCACTGATACCCAAAGTTTGATGAAAAACATCATCATAGATCCCATAAGTAAATAGTGGCGTTTCAGCAATTCAAGCATTTTTAAATTTGATAAAACAGGGAGAACTCATAAATGTCTCCGACTTTCAAACAAGTTCTTTATAGCGTAATGCAGACCATTGCTGCTTTCTGAGAGTTTTACTACTGGAGGTGTGACTTCCCTCATTTGGTTGTATTTCTTTTTCCTCCTGTCGGGGTGTAGCTATAGTAAGTAAGTATGAGAATTCGGTGTTCTTTTCCAGTGTACTCTTAGAGAAGGATCAGTATCAAAATACAGCTTCCCAAATCAATAAATTCTTAATGGAAACCAGTGTAGGAATACTAATGTCTTGCTGAGATGCCTTTATTTCAAAATCCCCCCTTCTTTTTCAATTTATTATTGCAGTCTGCACCCTAGCAGGACGGAAGGAAAACAGTTAAAAAGATTTTGAGATGAGAATGCAAAACTTAGCAAATTTTACTGTCCTGCATTTTATTCTAGGAAATCTTTTAAACAGTCTGATGGGAACTGGAGAAGATGATGACACAGAAGATGGTCAGGAAGATAGCAGTCCGATTGAGCTCGACTGAATGATGTTGTCATTGGGTGCCGTGTCACTCTGATGATTCGATGACTCCAAAGACAGTTTTGGAATTTGAATCCTGCAGTTGTTTCTTGGCACCTAAAAGGGCTCCTTTGGTCTTCTTTTAGAAATGGTTGCTGAAATGTTTATAATGTTTGGTCTATATTATTTATGTAAAAAAAGAAAAAAAAAGAAAACAACAAAAAGTAGCCAAGTGAACCAATTGGAGCAATTGTTAGCAGGTTTCTGGTAACAGCAGCTGGTGACTGATTAAAATATAGTCTTCTATGGTTTCTGATGCAGTATTCCCTTTTGCACAGTAATTCAATAAAGCATAAATATGGGTCTTGTATTTCATGGCCTATCCACTACCGTCTTTGTTACGAGAAAGCCTCCTTGACTTCTGTCATCTCCAAGGATGATCTCAAAAGGCAAGGTGACCAACTGAGTAATTTATGTGTGAGGCTGGTGCCAAAAGTACTGTGAGATGAGCCAAGGAGCGTAATTTGAGATGCACGACCAAGAGACATTGATACCAAGAACTCACGCCCACCGCTGTGAGTAACATGCACGCCGTTCATACTGCCTTTCATTCTGGCTGACCCCATGTGTGTATTTACCTGAAAAGCACAAGATTGAATTGCCCTTTAGTAAAAACTGATCAGCTGAATGTAGGTAATTGGCTTCCATGAGGATCTCTTTTTGCCTAGGTACAAAAATTTGGCATCTAGATGCCACCTCTGGCTCATGGCTCCTTTGGAACAGATTCTTTCTCAGCCTAAATTCACAACCATATGTAAAGGTGACAGCACTGTAGTGAATGAATTAATTGATTTGTCACGAGCAACGTATGTGTTTGAACTGCAGCTGTATGTTAAGAAAAGGGATACTGCAGAGCCTTTGGTTCTTTATGATATATTTATTTTTCTTGGGTGATTCATTCATTTAACACTTTCTGTAAGAAAAGGATAGATCAATAAATAATGGAGTAATTTCAGCCCCAGTGGTAGGCATAGCCATTCTACATCTTTTCCTCTTTAATGCAGCACAGCAGATGGCAGTGGTACCATGAACAGATGAAATGGTGGGGAAACGCTTTATTTTTTCATGATGAAAATAAAAAAAGCTTAGATTAATAAACAGCAATCATGCATGGGGGAGGGATTAATACAAATCTATTGACTGTATGAAAAAGAAAAGGCATTGAAAGGAAGACTTTGTGTTAATTGTGAAGTCTCAAATAAACACTTTATACCAGGATGGGCGATATTGCTGCTTTCTAAGCGTTTTTGAGTAGAGATGTTACTTTTCTTACTGTTTTTTTCCCCTCTACATGTAACTGTGGGTTGAGACCTTAGTGTTGCATCTTTACCTCTGTGCAGTAAAGGCATTGCTTTAGTTTTAGTTGGGTGTTGTAATGTCTAGAGCCGACGTGGATTGCTTTTTCCTGTGCTTGCTGCAAATCAGAACCCCTACTTGGGATGGTGCTATAGCCATTTAATAATGTCCTTCAACAACAGCCCCCTCCTGTGTCCTTGCAGATTCAGCTTGAGGTGAGTTCAGTGTTCATCACCTTGGCTCTGCCAGCAACACCCTGATTTGAACCTTTTGTGCACCCAGCCCAAACCACAGCACCACAGCACACTGTGCATCTGCTGCTGGGCGCGGGCTGTACCTGCAGTGTGCCCAGAGGCAGGTTCTAGGGACAAAATACAGGTGCAGTAATTACAGTGGTGTGTACAGAACATACATGTGTGTTGAAAATATGTATTAAAATATATATACACACACACATGTAAAATGTATATATACAAACATATAAACAGTCTTTTGGATATAGAATAATTTATAATTAAATAATGGCATGGCATAGAACTTATTAATAATTATTAATTATGTACACACACAATCTTTACAGCTAGCTAGAAACTCAACTAGCCCAGCCTGTCCCCTCCCTGCTCCTGACAGGCCTGGGGTTTTAAGTAACTGTCAGACTGTGACTTTTAATACAAATTAAATATATATGTATAGTTACGCATACACAAATGCAGGTGGATATATGTATGTTTATATGCAATATATTTCTCTTTATAATTAAGTCATATATTTTATACCTATTTGAAAAGCATACACATGTATATAATATATAAACACTTCCTGCAGTTATAAACATGTCTATACACATACAGATGTATGTATAAAATACATTTAGCTTATACGTTCGTAAATCACGTCTAATGATGGCTACGTATATACATGCACATGTGCATATGAACTATATTCAGCTCATATACATAAAAGTGTATTATACATTATGCTATCTCTACTATCCACAGTTTAGTTGCTAAACTAATTCTGTATTCCTAATTCAGCAACTAATTCTGTATCCCTAAGAATATGGAAATAAATTTATTTCTATATTCCTATTATCCTATTTAGTTATTCTACTGCTATTTATTAACTATTCATCTCTATATTCCTAATATATATCTTTTGTGCATGTGTGTGCATAAATACTATCAATATTATATATAAAACATATACAATATACACTCCATATTACACACACATACACAAATACGTATAACACGCTATATACATAAATTGTGTAATTTACATGAAGTATATTTACCTGGTATAAACAGACACACGTGTGATGCAGCAGCTCCTCCTGGGGGATGAGGCAGCTTTGTGGGTGTCCCATGTCCCCAGCGTGCTGCCAGCACCATCACCTACTTGTATTTTAAGCCCACCTCCCTCCCCCTGCCCCAGCACCACAAGGCTACAGCTCTGACATAATAATTTATTGGTTCAAATGACATTTAGTACCACAGGTGTCTTACCAGTGACAGAACGAATGCATACAGCCGATGAGATGCTCTCATTTACACACACCAACCTAAGGAACGCGTGGGACAGGTCCGTATCTGGGGCTGGTACTTTTCATTTGGGGGTAAAAATCCAGCACATGGTGTGCAGGTCCCAGCCCGCCCGCCCTGACCACAGGAATTACAGTGCTCAACACCGCGCTGAAACGTCACTTCAAAGCAGCTTATATTGGGTTGTTTTTTGGCAGGGAAACTGACAAAATGAACAAAAATTGACAACAACAACAAAAAAAGAGAAAAGTAAGTGAGGGAATTACTGAAAGAAAAAGTGCCATCACCAGCCTGGAGTAGCAGCGTGCTGTGGGCTGGAGGGACTGGCCTGGGACAGACTGTCAGCAAAACTGCACCTACAGCTCAGCACCTCCCACTCCCCATGGTGTGAATCCCCCAGCCATGGAATGGGGATGGCACGGGGAGCAGAGCATGGGCCCTAACCCAAGAAGCTTTTCTTCCCTGGCATCATCCTGTGGCTTGGTGTCCCCCTTGCAGGGCTGGAGACAGCACTGCTCTGTCCACACTGGGCACCACTCCTCCTTCATTAAGCAGGTGACAAGGACAATGATGCCAATTTCCTCTATTTCTAAATCCTGTTTGACCCTGAGCCTGGGTCCAGCATCACCACCGCTCCCCAGGTGAGGTAATTTACTTATCATTTACCCTGATGCCATCAGGAGGTTCAGCCATTTTGCACATCACCACTCTGGGTGTTTCCAGGTTGCTGCTTCACATCCCATGAGGATGCCCCTGTTCCTCCCCTACAAAGGAGGCTGGTGAGAGCTGGGGCTGTGGGCATGCTCAGCTCCAGCCCCCAGGAACCAGCTCAAGGGGAAAAGACCCATGTCCCCCCAGATGTGCCACCAACAGTCTTTGCTGTCCCGCTGAAGCTGGTGGGACACCCCCTTCAGCAGGTGGGGGGTGCTGGGGTCACAGGACTACTTGTCCCAGCAGCGCATCCCATGGAGCAGCCACAGAGCTGAATTTTGGGTTGGATCTGCATCCGACATTTCACTGCCACCCTTCTTGGTTTCCGACATGATCAAGTGAATGATGAGGGGAAAGGGAAGTAGTAGTATTATTATTATTACTGTTATTATTATTCATTATTTTTAACATTTGAAATAAAACCACGTTGTGTTGTAAACAGAAGCTCACTCCTCAGGTCTGCCCAGCCAGTCCCAGCTAAGGTTTATGTTTGAAATGGGCTTCCACTGAAAGAAAAGAAAACAGAGAAAATAAAGTTAAAAGCAGGACCAATGCTGGCAGGTGGCCATAGCACAATTGCAAGCCCTCCCTGTGGATGGCCCTTGTCTTGCTGATCCTCCTTGGCTTCAATTATCCTTGTAACTGGGTGACTGATCAGCCATATAGCACCATGGCCATCATGTCTGAAGGGATGAAGGAGGATAGGATACCATCCTCCTCCTCCCAGAACTCCTGTGGTTGGGCAGACTTTGCATCCTCCCCTGGTGAGGAAGGGCTGCCCTGCTCGCACCGCAGAGGAGGGAGCAATGCCGCTGTATCCCTGATCCCCCTCCATTCCTCCCATCCTCTAACACATGGGGAATAAAGGGGGGGTCAAGGCTGATTTCAGCCCTGCCAGCAAACACACCTGCGTATTCCTGAGGCAGCATCGGCCGGCTTATAACTTTCTGAAAGGTTGTAATCCACTCCAGCTGGTCATCCTCTGTCTCGCAGGCAAAGAGGAATTTGCGATCCGGGGTGACAATGGTTATCCCGTGCTGCCAGTGGTTTCCCTGCGTGGATGGTGGGAGCCCTTCCAGGACCTTGTAGCTGTTTTCCTTGCTCCCAATAAAAACTTCCCCTCTAGCAAAGGCATCCTAGGATACAGCAGAGCAGTCAGGCAGGCTTAATGGGGAAGGGGAGCTCTGCTTCTCAAGCACCCTGCACCATCTAGAAGCTCCATCAGCGAAGTGCAGCAGCCAAACACTGAAAGCACCAGCCACCCCACAAAGCTCTGCTCCAGCTCCTCCCAGGGCACTCACAATGCAGGACCAGCACCCGGGATCCAAAATCCAGAAAAATCTGCAGCTGGTGCACAGGGTTTCCAAAGTGGTTTTGGTGAATATCTGTGCACAGAGCTACTGCATGTTGATACCAGGCAGATCCACGTAGCAATGATGGCTCAGTGCCTGAGCTTCACTGCAGATTGGTATCATTTATTATTATTGCCAATTCCCAGCCCAGGAACCTTCATCTTACCAGGGGATCTTTGAAATACATGAGCCGTCGGTCATCCATGGTGAACCATCGCTTCTTGAATCCCTCTGTTTGCTGAAGGGTCAAAAAATGCCAATTACATACCAAAGCAGCGCAGCTCCTCTCTTACCAGGAGCATCAATGTACTTGGAACCCAATGGGCTGGGAAAGTTGAGAACAGGCAGCTTCTGGGCTACCATGAGCCACCACAAGCCACTTGGCCAGCTATAGCAGGTGGGGCTGCAGGAACAGGCAGTGAAAGGGAAGATGGGGATGGTGTGGTTGGTTTGTGAAGTGGGTTTGGGTTTTGTAAATGTTTGCTCCCAAGTGTTATTAACACATTCATGGCATTAAGGCTTCGCCTCTCCAACAAGGGTGTCTTTGTCCCACCAGAGCACCCTTCTCAGCCCCATAAAGAGCAGGATTCATGCTTAGAGGGGCTGCAGAAATGTTTTATACCCTACCTTTGGCCCCGTTTTCTCCATGTAGCCTTCCTTCAGGTAGTTTCTAGAAAGCTTTGGCACCAGCTGGAGGCAGACGAAGAGGAGAGAAAAGAGAGCAGTGTCAGATAGAGGAAGCTGAGGGTCCCTGCGTGGACAGGGGGTCACTGAAAGGAAAGCCCCCACCAAGCTCACGCATCAGCTCTGGCTGAACACTTCAGTCCCACCCCTCCAAAGTGCTCAGAAGAGAGGGGTGCAGAAACACGACGCATCTTGGAGCACTTGTCCAGCAGCCTCCAGAAGAAGCCCCCAGACCAAATCCCACTTCATGGGTCAGCTCTGGTGATACATCTCCTCCAGCAGATGCAGTGGATGCTCCTCACACAAGCCCTGAAGTATAATTTCCCTGTAAAACCCCATTAACACACACTGCCTGTGCACGCCCCATTCCTGCAGATACTGCTGACAACAGCTACCAGCACCAGGGATATTTTTAACGCTGCTTAGTGAAGACAAGGCAGTAGCTGCGAGATCTTAGCAGATGCCTCTAAAAGCCTCTTGAAAGATGATGAGTCTCACCAAAAACAGGGCCGATGAACCTGGGCACGTGCCTCCCCGCCCCTGCTCCTGCCTTTTATTTAAACAGGTTGAGCAGGTGTGTGCTTGTAAGGCAAAGACACCCCAAAATACACCCATCCAAAGAACACAAAGCTGTTCCGCAGCAGCTGGGAGCATCTTTGTATTGGACACTTCATTATAGGCAGTGAAGGGCTCTGCAGCATCCATAGCCCTTATGTGTGGCTTCTGGGACAGGGATGAGGACATTTTGCTAAGCATGGCGCTCATCACCCTCAGCTCAGAGAGGTTTCCCACCCTGCAGATGGGTCCTCAAAGCATCCATCAGAGACCCTCGCCCCCTAGGAGCTGCAGAGGCAGCCTGGGCATCCTTAGGGTGGTGTGAGCAATTTATATCTCTCTACTGCATTTAACCAGGCTCCTGTTTAAATTTAATGCCTTTTCATCTCTCTGACAGGGTAAAGGACTCATAAATCAAATGCTAATGATGGCAACACCCCGGCTGGAGCTACCTCATGTACATAACGCAGTCTTCACAGAGGTCTCCCCAAGCTGAATGCTGTGAAGGGATGTTCAGTATTCCAAAGTCAAAACTTGAACGCTGCTAAACATTACAGTCCTCTGCTTACTCCAAAGAGTAACCGATGAGAAGGGGATAAGTAAAAACATCAGTAACCTATCTCCCACTGAAACTGCCAGGGGGGTGAGCATATGAACACTCACCAACTCTATTATGGTCCGAGGGATTTTGGGGGGCAATTTGATTCAGATGTGCCAGCCAATTTTAGGAGAAGGAGAGAATATGGAGACGGGTAGAAATGATTAAGGAAAGTATACAACTATTCCTGGTTAGCTCTAGAGTAATCAGCAACAACCAGTGACATTACACACCAATGGGAGTGCAACTGCAACCCAGAACACTTACTCTCAGCTTGCATTAATAATGCTTCTAGTATTATATTAGCAAAAGGTAATGCAATTAGCAGTTCCAGCTCCCGGAAAATACAAGACAGAGATATAAGACAGGCTGCACTGACCTGCACACAACAACTCATCCCGGAGACCTGGGTGCAGCACTGGCATTCTTTTGCCTTCATCTTTTCTACCCTGCAGCCTTTGTTTCAGCTTTTAATATTACAGCAACAACTTTCGAGAAAGATGCTCATGGCCTCTGCACGTGTGACAGCGCTGGAGTTACTCATAAGCACGACTCACATCCTGAGGGTTGAGCACGTGTGCATGCACATGCACATGGTTTCCAAGGCTGGATGGATGTTCTAACAGGTGCTGCACGTGGGCTCAACATCCCACTGCAAGAATTTCAACCCAGTAATTGTAAAACCCTCCGAAGGATATAGTATGCCCCGGGCTTTCCAGCTGGCTTACAAAATGCTAAAAAAGAGCAAGGGGAAAAAACCCAACAACCACCAAACTGCAGGAAAACTCACATCAACGTCACTGGCTCCAGGGAATGCCACTTGTAAGTAATGAAACCGTGCTGCGCGGATGGCATTGAACCAGTCCACTATTTCCTAATAATGAAAGAAAAGCACAGTGAGTAACGTACTTTGCACACAAAATAACACGGTCCTGCTGTGTTTCATCTCTTCCATCACTTTGTCCCAGGTGACAGAGTGCAGTTTGGCAGCAGTCCTAAAAAGAACAGAATACAGACATAAAAGGGAGCAGCAAACGGGGGAAGGATGGGGAGCATCCAGCTGCTGCCCCAGGCTGCGGAACAGGACATGCGCGGAGCTCTGCAGCGAGCACCAGGGGGCTTTCTGCAGAGGGAAGGATTTGAGCACATCTCTGAACTGTTAAAACCAGCAACAAATCAGCATTTGAGATAGGAAGCTTGATCCTATAAACACTACTCAGCTCACGCTGGCAGTGCAAAGGCAGCCTGCCACCTCTGCAGCCTGCCGCCAACCGGTCAGCAGCCACAAGCACAGAACGCCTGAATCCACTGCAATTTTTGCAACATACTCCCATCTTTTGCTAAGAGTGGCTAAATCTCTCTTCATCTTTGTACTCCAGTCTATCAGTCATATCTGTGATTCCTCGAGGGACAAACACAGCAATAATGAAGTCCCAGCTCACTTCCCAATTCTTCTTCCTTCCCTTGGCAACAATCTCTCCATCTTTTGCTTTCTGTTGCTGGTTAGTTGGTTTTGGTTTTCCCCTACAAAACAGTTGTTTTATGATTTCTTTGCCTTAAAACTCAATGATTCCTTTGTTTCTGGTGAGACCCTCAGAGCTTGTGCCACACCGGGTGCCTTTTTGAAGGCTTCACTGAGAAACGCCACATTAATTCGAAGTGATCCGCACAGGGAGCTGTCAGACACTGCCTTGCAGTCTAAAGGTATGGGCAGAAGAAAGGCACACTGGAAGGAAGATGTACCGGCTGCCCGCACCAGGATGCTGAGCTGCAGGGAGAAGGGATGCTGAACCTCTGCCTGCCACACCACACATCAGGGACAAGTTCAGTGGACCAGGCTTCATCCTCAAATAAACAGCCAACCCTCTCAGCTGAGGTCGCCGCAGCATAAGAAAGACCCTATCAAACTAGAAGTCAGCCTTCAGGATCTTTAAAAAGATTTAAACTTTTTCATGCTTTAAAAGGTATTTGGGGTGGGCAAGGGGAAGGCTCTTCCGTGTGATTTTGGAATGGGGGGGGACCTCAAAAATGGTCTAACATGACAAATAGCCACCCCCTGGAAGTTCAAAAGCTTTGGTTTGTTAATCTACTTCAAGAGGAAGGAAGAAAACATAATAGGATATAGGGAAACAATGTTTTTGAAAACTCTAACCTACTTGTCTGAGGTTTTACTTACTTATCACTTGCTTTCCTACCCTAAGCAGCTAAGCAGACCCCAGAGAGCTGCACAGAGAGTCAGCAAGAGTCAGGCTCCTGACGTAAATGATGATCAAACCAGGCTGGAGGTAATGAGCAATATTAAGGTGTTGATATTTCATACAGTAACCAACTGGATGGATATGGATATATTTGTATAACTATGGAAAAAAAAAAATATATATACATATATATATATATATATATATATATACGTGCTGGTCTCCTCCTTGATTGTGATGTGAGATAGGGTTTCATCCTGCAGAAAAGCAGAAGCTGAAACCCTCACTGGCTTCCAGTAGATGACTGCTTCTCAGAATACTGATCATCCACTGCTGGAGGAAGCAACACCACCACCTTTCTTTACACAACCCTATACCTGGGTATGCAAAGCCAGAGGGCTCAGTTGCTAAACTTCTCCTGCCTGTATACTTACGAACAATGCCACAGATGGAGTGAGGAGATCATATCTGGTGTATTAAACCGATGTTGAACTGCTCAGTGTTTTCAGATGGGAAGGTGGTGTCTCATCAGCTCATTAGTGGAGATTTCTTTCTCCAAGTTATGCCCCACAGCAAGCAGAGAAAATGAACTCCTGCCCTGCACCTTTGCAAATGGCTTTTCTAGGCTCTCAGCTTCCTTCTGCTCTGCTTGCAATGCCACCACAGACACCCCCCTCCACGTGCCACCTTGGTGCCTTTCCATCCTGTACCAGAGCCACCCACATTGCCATGGTAGTCTCAGACTGACAACCCCGGATAAAAATGCAACTACTTCTCACTGCACCTCCAGTTCATCCAACCCTGGAGCTCGAGCACTGGAGCCTGCTTGCTGCTGCTCCTCACTCCGTCATGCCCCCTCCTCCCATCCTGGAAGCTCCTGGTGTGGCTCAGGAAAGGAAGAGCACTGGGGAAAAGCATTTTGCTAATTTATCCAGAGAACATCCAAAGATCTTGGTTCACACCCTAAAGGCTGGCCTTTCCTGGAGACAGCCCATCTTCGAGCATCCCATCGGTGATGGGATGGCAGCAGCTCACGGCAGCTCCCTGAGCTGCTCCAGCCATGACTGCTAGAGGTCCTGCAGAGGGAGCTTCAGCCCTGGATAGGAGCTCGGAGCACGGAAACCCACTTCTGCAGCTTTCCTGCCTCCCACATCCAGATGCAGATCTGGGTGCTGCTAAAGGGTGGCTTCAGCCTCGTGCCCACAGGAGGGACAGCCCCAGCAAGAAGCACCAGTTCAGCGGGTGCCTCAGCTTCACCCTGCCTGGCTCTGGTGGTGGGTAAGTGCTAACAAGGGACCACAACAGCATCCTTTAAAATGGTCGGAGCCCAAGACACATCTTCCTGCTGGAACAGCTCTCCAGGACCTGCAAACAGACGGAGCAAGACCCTGCGGTGCTGCAGAGTGTGAGAGGCCAGCCAGGCTGACCATCTATTATGCGTCTTATATGCATATATGCATGCACACACACGCGTATTACATGCACATTTATCTACATGTACAAAACCATTCCATGCAACTAATTAACACATCCTGATGCACTAACTGCTTCCTGCCAGGAGCACCTGAACTACACAGGAGCCACATTCAGCCTGTGAGCACAACAGGCAGCATCTGGCTCCACAGCACCCGGAGGAGCCTCAGCAGCAACACAGGTGAGATCAGCTTTGCTCATCCACAAATGAAGAGTGTTCTGGTGGCATTACTGACCTATACAGGCTGGAGAGCAGCGACGGCTTTGAGCACATACTGCTTATCCCCAGCAGGGCTGTCTGGCTTGCTGCGCCTGGGTGAGCAGCTGGGAACAGGCTGTGCACTGAGACAATCCCGCAAATCCCTGCCCTGCAGTCTAGGAGGGATTGTCCCCACAAAGCCTCTTTGACAGGCAGGGTGCTGAAGGGGATGTACCAAAAAGGCTGGAGGCACCATGACAGCCAGAGGAAAGTAGGTGCGATGCGAACACGACAGCTTTAGGCGCTGATTTTGTGGACACTCCAGGGCCGATGGATGGTATTTTATGAGAACTCCCAAATATTCAGCAGAGGGAAGAAAGAGCTGAAAATTAAGGCTGTGAGATGGCATCTACTGCAAACGCCTTCAGGAGGGCTGGGACCTCAGCATCAACCCCCAGGACCACAACCCAACCCTCCTTGTTACCTCCCTGCTCTCACCTTGCCATCTTCATGATAGACGAAGATGTTCCTTGTGCTATTGTCCTTCAAGTAAGTGATCTGCAGTCCGTGTGGGTTCCCGATTTTTGCAGGCTGGAAAGTTGCATTTAGATGTTCGATCTTCATAATTGCTTTGGGTTCCTTCGCCTGGAAAACACAGCTGAGTGAGCAAACACCTGAGAACTGGCTTTCAAAGCAGAATGCAGTTCACTTGGTCACAAAATCCCTGACTGAGGACATTAGCTAAAAAAAAATAGATGACTCCCAGCCCACAAAACTGCCCATTGATGAGATATCAAAGCCTTTGCTCGCGTGTCAGCGAGTGCTTTCTACCAGCTTGGAAAAACGTTCTGTTCTCCTGCAAAATCCAGTGGAGTTCAAGGGGAGGAAGGTTTCAGCCCAGCAGCAAGATGGACAGACCAGCTCTCATGACTAGATGTTGTGCTATAAAGACAAGCATCTTCACCATGCCTCTGTTCAGCTGTCTCCTGACTCCTAATCTCTCCAGACCCTTTACCTAATGATAAGTGACCAGCATTTACTCTGGGATGAGCACTGCCAAAGAAGAAAGAAAACCATTCAGCCAGATACACACACTGCTAATTAATAGGCCAGGCTGCTCTCTGCATCTCAAGCACCCACACCCAGTTCATTTTTCCCAAGAAGATGGAGGATTATCCCCACTGCCAACTTCAGACCTGGGTGCTAGGCTGGCAGAGGGCATCATGCTCATACCCCCCATGTCCTATCCTCTCACACGAGGCATTGGCTTCTGACTCTGCCCGTCCTTTTGCCCTCCAAACTGTGAACTTTCTTTTCAGCGGGACAAATACATACCTTATAGCCCACCTCTTGGGTGGGTTAGCCCAACGGTGAGCCTAGACCAGGCCCTCCCAGACACCAAAACCACCTGCACCGTCTGTGGCAGTTCCCTTGAACTTTGTAGTGCACTTGGTCTTCCTACAAGGCATCTCTAGTTTACCACCCTTTCAGGACTGCACTGAGAAGTGAACTAGCAAGCAAGAATAAAACATCCCCAAAAATGAAGATTAGGCTCTTTGTACCACCAGATTTAGGGCACAGCCAGGGGACAAGAGAAGATGGTGCAGTAGTGCAATGGTCCCCAGCACCACGCAAGAAGTCCCTGAGCTGGCAGAGATGCTACTGCTCTTTTGGAAACCTGGGGACTTGCCGTGGACAAACAGCCATTGTGGGTGACCCTGGAGAAGTCCCAGCAAAGAGGATGGGTCTGGACATTGCCATTTCCACCATGGTTATGGTCAACAACAAAGCAAAGCAGCTTTAAACTCCTGAAGCCATCAACAGCCACTAAATGGGACTTTCACTTCTCTCTCTGTAATGACTGGCTGTTTCCTGTCCTCAAGATGCCATTGCACCATACCACGCCAGGCTGAAGGAGAAGAAAGTGCTATTGAAGCTGGCTGCCAAGCGTGCAGAAGAGTGGATGGATGCTCCTCCTCTGCATGGGGTGGCTCATCACGGCACTATGACTGCATCAACTACCTGAGAAAACTGGCTGGTGGCTCAGCCTGGTCTGCTCCCAGCTGTGATATTCCCAGCAGACCCACAGGTCAGGGAAAACACCCTGCCTTCCTCCATTACGTGGTGCAGAGCAGTAGAGTGTCTATCCATTCATCACAAATGCAATTTTCATGGTAATAGCTCCATTTCTCACTTACAGTAAATGAAAGGTGCTCTAGGGAAGAAGACAAATGCTTTCACACTGCTTGACGCTGGAAGAGAAAACCAGGGAGCTTTTCCTCTGCACTGCTTGCCACACCACGCAAAGGAGGTTTCAGACCTCAGCTACCACTGAGAGGGGGTGATACTTTCATCACAATCTAACCATAAATACGAAACCCATGTCAGCTGGAGGATGCAGAGACAGAGCTGAGGGAACTCCTTTGCTGGTGGCTTCAGAAAAGCCTTATCAACTTTAAAGGGCAACAGAGCAGGAACACTTAAAATTGCCAGTTCGGGTGTCTCACCGTGACTGTGGGAGCCCAAGAGCAAACCCTACTAAAGTGAGCAGTGAGCTGTGCCTCGTCCTGGAGCAAAGGGGGACTCAGTTATTAGGAGAACTGCATAAATAAAACGGTGGCCTCAGAATTACTTGTTCAAAGATGCTCTTACAGTTGTGATCCCCTCCCTGCACACAGCAACCCCAGGTACTCACGTCGTTTTTGTTGAAGTACTTCAGTGCACCTTCCCTCTCTGATAACACGAATTTTCGGCTTAAGAATTGCCCGTTGTCGCGTCCTCTCTTCCACAGAAATCCTTCTCGGTAGCCTGCAGCAGAAAGCAACTGCTGTGAACCAGGGATAAAGCATTGTATTTAAAAAGATAGGGTGAAGAAAAGAAGAGCTTCAGCTTCAAGACCAAATGTGCGGCTGGATGGCTCAAGATGGGAAGGCCTTTTCCTTCAGATTTTCCCTTCTCACTCCACTCTTGCTCTTTCCCAACAGCCTGTGCTTCAGCTGTCCCCGCTCTGACACTGCGATGTAGCAGGCAAAGGATTTTTGCTTTGCATCCCGTGCTGCAATACAGGCAAAGATTTGAGGAGCAAAGCTGTGTCCCTGCACAGGCTCCCAAACAACAGCTCCTGGCACCGGGGATGCTGCTCAATCTATGCAAGTAGCAGTTTCGGAGCAAGGTAAAGGCAGGTGAGACCTCCCCGCCTCTGCTGATGCTGCTGAAAAATGGACACCAGAGTGTGTGCATGCAGGGAAAGTGGTTCAGGGCAGATGGCGGCATCAGCATAAACCATGAACACATTTTTCACATGGAAGAAGCTCTTCCCACTGACTTCATGGCACTTTGGTTCAGAAAGCCACTGAGCACTCTTTCCCCTCCAGCCTGGTTGGCCATCCCATGCCTCTTCACTCTCCCTGGGCATCAGCCCCACGGGCAGATTTGCTGCTGAGGAAGAGCACCATTCAGAACACACGTGCTTTATGTAAAACTCAAACCAGCCAGGGACAGAGAAACAAAGAATGTAAAAAATCTGAACTGCTCAGATCCGAAAAGCGATTACAGCTGATCCCTGCCAGCTCCTCCCGCAGCAGCCACAGTGCCCAACTTACCTCACAAGTTCAATTGATGCCTAAATGCTTCCAAGCCAAGAACTGTCCAGTACAAGTTTTGTGAACACTAACAGAGCAGTTTGATGGTCATCCTCCATTTGTTTAAGATACAATTATACAAAAGCCGCACTGAAAAAAAGATGTGTTCCCTTTCTCTCTTAGTTTCACCTCTTTTCAATTTTTTGTTATTGGCTCTCAGGAGCCAGGATTTTAAAATTAAAACTGATATGTTTTATAACAACTTTCAAATAAGTGGCTAAACTTTTTTCTTTATAATATGTATATGTGGCATATTCAAACCTTTCCTTCCCCTGCCTGCTACAAACCAGTGGTGTGCAAAAATTCCTCATTCAACCCGCTTTTCACTTGTCCATCCTGACACAGGACTGATTTAAACTACAGATGAAAAGATGCAGAATCCCTCAACCAGCTCCTCAGCACTGACAATACAGATGCAAGTGGTATAAAATATTTCCATGACACAAACACCTAAAGCAAGAAAAAACGCACATGCACACGCGCCTCCATCTAGACTTACAAAGTCCTACACCAAATACTTCCTCAAGGTCCTCAAAGCCATTTTACTGAACACCAGGCACTGGTGTCTGCTCTAAGCACAATGGCAAAGCCAGTGCTGCTGCTGAATGCTCACCACAGAGAGCATCATGAACCCATGGCACATGGGACTGCTGCTAACTTGATGCAGATGGAAGCCATGGGAACATTGAAAGCTGTCAGCAGCCTTTCCTTTGTTCCCTTATTCTATACGGGTCATATATTGCAGCAGGGCTTGATTTCAAACGTGGGGCCTCACCCAGGAACCAGCATGGTGTTTTCATTTCAGAGCCTGAGGGATCCCCTTCCTGAGGTTTTTACAGCTCACATGCATGAGTGAGCCAGCACAAGCAGAGCGTGCACGTCTCCCCTCCATGAGATCCAGCAGACTCTATGGCCAGACAGACCCAGCAGTAGCTGAACCCATGTCACTGCCCAGAGATGCTGACAGGACAGCCCAAACCTTGTCTACCCCATGGCCACACTCAGCTGGTGATGCCATGCCACTGTCTGCACCATCCCTCCACCTCCCATCCCTCCAGTACGAAACAAGTGCTCCATCCCACACGGAGCAGCTGTACCCAGATACATCAGTAATGCAGAGGACCAATGCTGCATACACTGGGAATGACAAGTCTGAAGCTCTTTCTCTCATCCACCCATCCACGTCGCAAGAGACTTCCCCAAAGCCATGAGCAGAACAAGCGAATTCGGTCAACCTAGTCAATACTATCCCAACTGTGGGCTTGCTATGTACTTTTTCTAGTGAAAACACATGACTAACCCATTGGAGGGCACTTGCAGCATCAGAAAGAGAACACAAGGAGTGGGGTTATCCAAAGTCTGAGAAGGGAAGCAGACAAAAAAGCCACTAAACCCCAGCCAAGGGCAGACTCATCTGAAAACAGCACAGGAAAGGCCTGGGCTGATGCACTCATATCACCACTGTGGCAGGAATTCAATTGCCGGGGAACTGAAGCTCTGACTGATTCAGAGTCAGACGCTGCTACCTGCCAGGCTCTATCAGCAAAGCCTCTATGTACCCTGCAGCAGGCTGTACACGATGGAGCTGAATAGGAATAATGTCTCTCTGACAGGAGACAGACAGGCAGTAGGTGATGCCCGGCTGATATGTTTGTAAAATGCAAGGTTTGCTTAACGTGAAGCAGAGATGCTGCTGGAGCTCTGATGGCTGCTTTCCTGAGTATAAATATGTTAAGCAGCTTGCACTTGAAGTGTGAGGCTTAGAAACCGCAGGACAGGACAGTTTCTGTTCCTGAGCAGTGCTGATTTTTAATGCCAAGCCAGTTGGAGCAGTGAGAGAATACTTCAACAGCCATTTCTGTTTACTTCACTAAATGTCAGAGACCATTTCAGAGCCTCTCCGCTGCCTGTTTGGGGAACACTAACATCTTGTAGGGGGATAGAGAGAGCTGGGTTTAGAAGAGAGGACATCAGTGTCAAACAAGAGAGAGGAGAGAGAACGTGAAGAGGACAGTGACATCTCCAAATGCAAATGCAGGGTGATGCAGAAGGAAAGCCCATCTTTTACTTCAGTAATCCCCACTTGGGGTTTGCTCAGCTCAGCAGAGCACACTGGGCACACAATGCTCAGCAGCTCCATCTCAGAGCAACTCAGCTTCACAAGTCTTGGCTGTGGGTCTCATCCATTCCTGCGAGTGTTGCATTACAAACATCCGAATGGCGAAGGATGCTACAGACCTTCTTTATTAAACTTGCTCCCCACCACAACACATTGCTTGGCACTTTTCTTAGCGCTTAAGGGACAAAAAAAATAAAATTACCCTGTGTTTCCCCAAAGAGGATCTCAAATAATTGCAAATCTGAAAGTCTACCTAATGCTTACCCCTGGAAGACGGCATTGTAATGGTCATAGAGAAGGAAGCCGAGAGAGGTTTGATGAGCTGCCCAGGACAGGACTGTGAGCCAGTGTCAAAGTCAGGCTGGAAAACCAGCTTTCCCTGCCTTTTTATATCGGGACATTTCATCATTTTGATCTTCTCTTTCCAAGCTTTTGTGGCAAAACATAGTATCCAAAAATTCCACTCCAGGGAAGAATAGAAAAAAACCAAACCCAACACCACAACACCGTTATCTCCTTCCATAGTTCACATGCTGGCTCTTCCCAGACAGATCGCTCTGCAAAAATGCTCCTGGCTGCTCTGACAAAGCCAGCTGCTAATTTCATTGTACTTCAGCACAGATTTTCATAAATCCTTTGCTTGCTTCTTTTCTTTTGTTGTTTTTTAATCTCTCTTCCTTCCTGCAGGGCTGCATCCTCGGGAGCTGTTCCCCTGCTCTTCCCAAACCTGCTGCCTGCACCCCTGTCAACACTGATCAGTGCAAACCACCATGACCTGGACTTGAACCCAACATGAACCCATCCGGGTTCTCCAGGCAAACAGTATGTCAGCAAGATGTGTCCTCAATGTCCTGATCTAAAGGACTATGAAAACAGTTCGGGAAGGCATTGAGAAACAAAACTGCAGGAGTCTGAACAGGGAACAAACCCACACTGGAGAGCATCAGAGTTGGAGGACTAAACTGTTTCTTCCTTGTCTCTGTGGGTTGCGCTACCTTAGCAACAGCTTTGCATTTAGAAGTATCTGGCCAAATTCAGACCTTAATGAGAGCTGTTCTGCTCATGCTGAAGCTAAATGGCTACTAGTCCTATCGCTGGTGTTGGACCACGCAGCATTGGATTGTCAACAAGTTCTCTTCCTCTCTCAGGGCACAGAATGAAGGATGCGGCTGCCTGTCATCATCCCGCTTGATAACCACATTGTGACTGGGTAAAAAACTACCTGGTGAAGACTGGCTGGAAAGCACCTATGGGCACCCTTTAGAAATACCACTCTCGTGGTGCTAACACTGCTGCTGTTTGGTTGTCGGGTTTTCTGTACCACTTCAACCACCTACCAAGAATAAAAACCCAACCAATTGCTTTTCCAGGCAGTTCTGGCACAAACCTATGACAATTGCAAAAAACCCCACCAAGCAGTTGTGTCAAAGTTAGCTGACAAATGGCACATCACACAACCTGAAATCACGTAGCCCAAATGGGTATTTTTGACCCGTTAGATAGTTTCGAAGGTAAAAGGAGGAACTGTCACTTCCACACTCACTTCATCACCACTGCTAAAACTCTGGGGGGCAAAGAAAACAGGCTTACCACGTTGGTTGACTGAAGAAAAGATACTGCATGGCCTTGTGTCAGCTCCATTGAGCTGGTGGCTGGAGCTCCTCCAAGCCAGGCATCAAAAACTGGCAAGACCCATTGGGTGCTTTAGCCTAGCCCAGCTTTCTCACTGGTTGAGAGGCTGCAGAGGAATCAAGGGAGAGGATTTTCTAGCAAGACAATCTAACAGAGACACGGTATTTCCATCCGACTTCCGCAAGCAATTTGTTCAAGTTCCCCATTTTTTAAGAGGAGGGATATCACTACTTCCCCACCTCAGAAAGCTGTTACGGTACTTAGTTAATGATGGGGTTTTTGGTGTCCGAGAATGTGTATTACAGGAAGTCACCCAAAATGACTCTTTCAGTTTCAACCTTTGTTCTCAAAGAATAAAACCCTCCTGCAAGGAGAGCAATCAGACCAACTGGCTTGGGAAAAGAAAGAAATACGTGCATGGACTTTGCTTTCTGTGATCCTTAGTAAAGTATTCTAAACATGGAATTAAACCACACCTGCTCTTCAGTTGTCTGGGTGATTTATTTTGCAGTTTCACCTGGAGAGAGGCATCAGAATTGCTCATTTCCATGATATTTCTAGGGCTGTAGTTATACGAGGCCTGGTCCAAGGCTTTTAGGAGAAAACATGTTAGCGCATCCAAAACCAAGCGCAGCAACGGAGCTAACACCATCCCCGAACCCAAATGCATCGCTGGGTTCTTTCTTGCCTTCTTGTCTCACTGCAAGACAAAGCATTGGGAGGCTGGGAGGCTCACATAGGAGGAAAAGAAATTACTTGTGTGTAACCCAACAGCAATGACATTTGCCATGTTCATGCAGGACACCTTCACCGACAGAAGCAGATTTTCTTTCCTCTAAGTAGTTTAAGTGTTTTGACCCCAATTCAGAGCTTTGGACATTTAAATACAACATCACTTTACTACTGAAATTGCAGGGGATATATTGCCACTCCCCTGTATGTCAGAAGCCAAGTAGTCTGCTACACTAATATTGTAAGATGTTAATTAAACCAGAACAGTGTATAGGTACTTACTGGAGAGCATGGGCCTGCTTTTTCTCAGAGGTTAAGAAACTGCATAATGATTTGGAGCAGTTGAGTGCTGAATCCCTGACATCCCGCATTACCACTGACACCAATGTCACGACCTCCTTTTAAACCAGAGTCAGGAGGATATTCCTTCTGAAATGAACCACACTGCCCATAGTCAGAGGGCTCGATGGAGAAGGTGGCATATGCTCAGTTTCCATACGGACTGGACTTTGAATATTGTTGTAAAAATAACTGTGCCCCTCTTGTTTGTCTGTGTCAGTGTAAGTCATTTGGTTTGATTGCTCTAAGTCATAATATTTCTTCCTGTAGCATTCAGCCGCAAAGCAAGACACTTCAAAAGCTTCAATTTGAATTTTTTAAGCATTTGCGTGCCAAGAAAAAAGGAATACTAAGTTTTCTCATGGAGGGAAAACACAGTCCAGAAACAAACTCATATATAAAGTAGTCCCCCGTAAAAGGTGGAAAGACTGTTTTAAGAACACTGAGCTTGCACTCAAGGCTGCGATCAGCCCCCTGCTCTGCTGCACAGCACCAGCAGCTTGCTTTCCTCCTTCCTGTCTGCAGCTGTGCTGAGGAGCTTATAACCTCCCTGAAAATAATTCTGCAGTCATCTCCGGATAAATACACTTCCTGCTGGTTACACGTTCAGCAATGCAGATACCGGCATGTTGGAGATGACAGCATCCACACGTGCAGGAGACACAGGAGACCTTGGAGGCTTGCTGATGAGACGAGCATTCGTTTCCGTAGGTGTTCTGCATCTCTCCAGGTGAGGAGCCACCAAGAGCTGCTGCTGCTCAAGCACAGTACCTTGGAAATGAAAGCCTCAGCAAGGAGAGAATGAGAATGCATGTAGTGATCCTGCAAACCAGTCTCTTTGCTCCTAGGATACCTGGGAGGTAAGCTCTTGGTCCACCTTATGTAAGGATGGGTGCCTGGCATGTCTCACTTGACACGGTCTTGCAGGCATCCCCCTTAAGAAAACTCTTTATGCCCTCTAAGACAACGGATCTCACCCAGCCCAAGACCTCACATGTGCCCCACCCTGACACCAACACCCACTCCAACCATCTTCTCAGGCACACACATTTTAGAGGTAAGAATTTCCCTGCTCTTAATGAATCGGTCCTCTCAAATGAGTACTTAGCATCCAAATTACCTTTCCTAAAGGCCATTTTGCAGAGAACTGTTTCCTGTTGCCATCCAGTCTGCCTCTGCTGCCTTCCAGGAGCTCATAAAACAATTATTGTCCTGCTGCATGGTAGAGCCTCAGCTATGGATGCAAGCAGCTGATTACATTGATTGCTTCCACAATACCCAATTAACCCACTCACTCTGCAAATGATTGACTTAATCAGAGGCAATTAGCACTTGAATGGCTACATCAGACAGAAAGCCAGGATTTAGTAGATGATTGAGGCAACACCTTACAGACACCTCCTTGGCCTTCTAAGGGAAAACATCATTAATGCTCAGCTCAGATCTGGAAGTAGCTGAAACGTTAGGTCGGTGGTTTTAGGTGGCAGAGAAAACACAAGGCAGCAGGAACACATACGTTTCCCTTTACTGATAAAGGGAACAATGCCACATGCTGCTCCTAAGAGGAACTTGAGAAGCATAGATGTTCCCCTTTCCCCTCTCTTCCTGTTCACGCAAGACTGGGACCACCAACCAGCAGAACAGACCTCAACGACTGTCATGAGATGGTAACTTTTGTCTCTGAAAACTCTAGATATTCAATCCCCAAGTGCTGTATGTACAAGGCTGTTTCCCATTACCAATTCTCCGACCAAAGTCAACTGTGGTTTACAAAACCATCTTCTATACTGATACCTTGCAAGGCATCTTCCCCCACAGTGTAAAAAAGCCTCCCCAAAAGACTGGATTTGGAGGCAGTACCATGGCTCTACAGAAATATGGATGTCCATGTCCTCAGTGTCTATTTATCCTCTAGACAAACCACCCCAGACTGGCACAGCCAAGATAAAGACTCACGGTGGGAAGGTCAAGGAGACCAATGCCCCCTAAAACAAGGACAGAGATGATTTTAGATCATGTGTAGGACATCCAAGCCAAGCATGGAAAACAAACTCTCCAGATCACTGCAAAAATACGTCGTCATCTTGCTTCATCTTGAGCAACAAAGCCTTTGAAATGGAAGAAGTCATTTGTTCAGCTACCCAGCTGCTGGGATCAATACATGAAATGGAGCCAAATACATCATTTCTATGGACAAACCATGGGGCTGAGCTTAACAACACATCAGGATCCTGAGGCTGACAAAAAGAAGACAAGGTCTGTCCCCATACACGGGCATGTGCTATTTAAATGCAAGGTCAGTCCCTGGGTTCCCAGTCCCTTTTAATGTCATCATGAATACACTTGGATTGCTGGCTCACAGCTGAAAATCCAAATTGCTTCTAAGCAAAGCCCCAATAATAAAGCTGAAATCCATTAAGCCTGTGATGTTTGCCACTATTTAAATCTGATTAAAATTGTACATGACACCACTAAGCCTAAGAGTCAGAAAACACTCTTGTCACGTCTGATGTTTCCCCATGTAATCCAGACCCCCCTTCTTTCACCAGGTTGTCAGCTAAAAGGAGCCATAATAAGAGATCATGTACCTAATCCAGTTTCCTAAGCTGTTTTTAACTGGCTCCTTTAATCACAGATTCCTTACAGAGTAGCTCTCAGGTGACAAAGACATTAATACAGTCATTCATTCTCCCAGCAGGTATCTTGGGTGGGATCACATCTGCCCCTTGCGATGACTGGGTGCAGCAGACATGAGACACACAAGGTGTCTCCACAGAGCATGGGGAAGCTATCAGTGGGATGAAAGGTGGGAAACTGAGGCAGCAGGAGGTGACAACCTCTGGGCAAGCAACAGCAAAGTAAGGTGGTACTAAGGACACTCAGCAGAGAAAAGACTCCTTTTACTAGAATGATTCTTGAGCTCATAGGGAGCACTCACTTCCCCTGTAAATGCTGTGTGGGAACAAATACCAGGAGAAAATGCCAAAACATGGAATTCCAAGCCTTCACCTGACCACTGTGGGCATATCAAGTTTGGTGTCTGCTACACAGAACACAGCCACATCCTCTCTTTTATTAGTTTATCTTATAATTGACCATGGATACAGTACATGCTTCCATGGTAACTTAATAATAAGCAAGTTTTTATGTATTAAAGGTAAGGCAATAGTTGGCTGCTTCAGTATCTGCTGGGACATGTTAAAGCCCCTTGCTACAGAAGATGTCTTTACTGGATGTCTTGCACTTGTGTTACTGAGAATTGGATATGGAATCTAATCGTACTTGGAAATCAAATGCTTCCTCTTCGAGTGGCATTCCCACATGCCCAACTGGGGGCTGCTGGCTGCTCAGAGAAAAAATCCAGTTACAGGTAAAGAACCTTCAGAGATCTTTTTCAGCCAGTTTTTCATTACAAAAAGGCAGATGAAAGCTGAGAGGTTCCCAGTTCAATGCTCATCCCATTTACTAGCATGGAACACACTCAAAGCCTGACTTAGCTGGAAAGCTGGGTGAGAAAACATTTAAGGACAGGCACGCAGTCCTAAGTCGTAATGATATCTGTACAGCAGTACACTTCAGAAGCTGAATTTTGAGAGCTAAACCATTCCCAAGCTGGAAACCAGGATCCCCCTTGGGTAAGACACAAAGGCTCCAAAAAATCCTCGCTGCAGCTGTTGTGATTTACTTGCACAAAAGCTGCATGGGAAGATGCACTGCACCCTTCCTGGCACCCGAAGGGACTGCTGCCACCATCCCACACCAGGCAGCTGCCCACACACTGCCTTGGCCTCTGCAAGGTGAGGGAGCACCTACCTACATCTTCACGTGCAAACACATTGACTTCTATACAGAAAGCAAAGAGGCAAGACACTGAAAGACTTGGAGATGAAGAGCTCAACATGCACCACAGATGGGCTACACCAACCTATCTGCTGCTGAGTCTTTAGCTTGACCCACTTGAAGGTCTGGATTTCATACAGGCATCCTGCAGAACCTCACACCAGAGCCATGGGATCAGGCTAAAATATCCTTCAAGTCCTGAATAGTTTTAGATGGGTCTCTCACCCACACCAATAAGTAAAACCTCAGCCTGGGCAGCTGCTCACATGGATCAACCCAAGCGAGGATAAGATTAATTTAATCCCCCAACAGAGCTTTACAGAAGTCAACAGGGAAGTTCCCCACCAACTTCAGATGGCTTTAGCAGCTTCTGCCCAGGGCATCCCAGAATAAAGCACCTCCCCACACAGGCAGAATTGCCATGCAGCCATAAATCATGGAAACCCATTCTTGCATGCAGATAACATTCCTCTTTGTTTGCTTTGAAGAGAAATCCAAATGGCTTCAAGCACATCTGCTGCGGTGCTAACGGCTCCTGATTGTCTATTATGGAGCGCTCAACACATTTAGAGTCGAAACTATCCCTTTATGCAGAGAAAGGAGGAATATTTAATTTAGGACTCATTCCTCTCCTAGCTGCTGGTTTTACAGCTGTCCCAGAAATCAGCTCCTATAGGATGCTCCAGCAGCTGTGCTACCGAGGGAGGAACATTCAGCAGCACAGCCACAGCCTCCGGGTAACGCAAGGACATTTGCACACCTTGGTGCATCCCCTGGACAAGCGCAATCCCACTTTATGAGCTCCTGTAATTACATAAATCGAGGCTAATTGCTGTCCCAATAAATCATTGACCAAAACTCCCATCGACTTCGCTATGCTAAATTTTCTTCTTCTAGCCTCTGCAATGCAAGTTTGAAATTCACTCCCCACTGAGCCGCCTCCTCATCTTTTAGGCATTTTGGGGCTATGCTGTTTGTTACTGATGTGCCACGTATCTGCTTCCCCCAAGGGCTGCCCTGGTTATGAAAATGGATGTGGCTCATCAAGGTAGCTGCGGTGTCTGCAGCACTATTTTAAAAACCAGTCCTATTTAGCCAGCTGGGGATGCACTTCCCACTCTGATTTCACTGTAAGCATGCAAGAGGTGGAGTGTGGACAACTCCTCTGCTGCAGACTCCTCTGCTGCATTGGAGATTTCAAGTTGAAAACTATAAGGGGGAAAATGCAGATGGAGATGGGTTCATGCTTCTCAGCTGCGGTTGCTCTAAGGCTCAACAACATTTCTGGTAAACTCCAGAAAAACACATGACCTAACTCTTACAAAATGTTCATTATCTGGTGAGAGAAACTGCCTGGCCCTGTGCAGGACTCCAACATAAAATGGATCTTTCTTTAATAGAAATTTCATTAAACTAGGATGAGTTGCCACGAAATCAGCCTTTTCCATGTACTTTGTTTTCACATTGCTTTCTAGTCACTCCCTTCTCATTAGCAGAAGAAAGATGCATCAGCCTTTTGGTCCTGTGTCACTAAACAGGGAACATGAATGTGCACAGTATAAAACCACCGAGAAACACCAGGAGATCCGAACAGCAAGAATTACCTTCATAAAACATTACAAATGGAAAGGGATGGCTACTCTATTATTTCCCTAAATGTTTGTTATCAAAACCATGGAGAAATAGCCAGATACTTCTCTTTAGCTCTCTCCAATCAATACAGATCCATTTATTGACTGTAAAAATCCAAGGTTACAGGAACAGGCAGTGTGAGCAGTATCAAAATAGAATCATAGAATCTTTTAGGCTGGAAAAGACCTTTAAGATCATCGAGTCCAACCATTAACGCAGCAATGCCAAGTCCACCACTAAACCGTGTTCCCTAAGTGCCACACAGAATCGTATGTAGTATTTTGAGTTGGTTGATCTCAAATAGAGAAAGCTCAAGGACAGGAGTGGCTCATGCTAATTATAATTGGGGTGTTTCACATACTCACTGATCCTATAGCCTATACTCACAGGGTGGGCTAACTCTCCCAGGGAGCACCAACAGCTCAGGGCATCTTCAGGGAGCATCCAGAGCACATCCCAAATAACAAGCAGTGCATTCAGCCACCAACAGAATCCAGGGGCAGAAGGGTCTCGGACCATCTCGCTCATGAGAAACTGTACTAATTCAGCAAATACAACTGACCTCAAACTGACCACAAATGGAACGCCTCTGATGTGAGTTGAGAAATGTAAGCTCTTCTGTTAAGGATGATGCAAAATGAAACAACATGTCTTAGGTGTGCTCTTCTGAGGGGAGAAAACCTAACCAAACATTTTGCACAAAGCGCTTAGATGGAGGAAAAAAAAAAAAGACCAAACCCCAACTGTTTAAAATTTCAAAGTCCAGCCCTTACCCTTTTGGTAAGGCTCACTCCCCTGCCACTCTGCTTCCTGTACAATGAGCATCGCTGCCGCTTTACTTTTCGCACGATAGCTGCTGCTATTTGGCTAATTATAAAAGCTTGGATCAGAGCTACGCTGAAGGCAGCTTGACAGAACCAGCTGTTAAAATTACAGCTGGATCCTAACGTAGCTGTGAGCATCCAGCTTTAGCTCACGGTGGTGCTATCCCCTCCCCAGAGCCAGCTGCCAACACCTTGCTTGGCCAACTGCTCCTTCTCCTCCACCGCTCCACCTCGGACCCGCAGGTCCTCCCCCTCTATTTTTGGCTGTGCAAACGCTTTTCTGCTTTAGAGGAGCTGAAGACATCAGTGTATTTCTCCTTGCTAGATGTTCTCCTTCCTACAGCAGCTATCTGTAAGATCCATCACCACCCCATCACTTTGTCACCACGATGTTCATGAATTTCCTGGAGAGCGCTAACAGCAGGAGCTGGCCTCTTGCCATAGCCCAGAGATGTACAAAAAAAAAAAACCTAAAAATGCACTAAAGTTACCTTTAAAAGGAAAGCTTTTGCATTTGGAGCCTTTTGGTTTGCCTTCTGGTGGTGACTTAGTGCAGTGTCTCCTTAGCAAGGCTGGGAAACGCTGCAGCATCATCCTTTGATTTTAACAGAGATGCACTAATTCTGAATCAGCACTTCCAAATGCTGCTGGAAGGCACTGAAAGGCTTCTCCAGTTTCTGGTTGTATCATGCCCACCCTGATGAAACATCAGCGCATCCTGGCACCGGAAGGATGCCATGTGCGGGTCCCTGTCACAGGCCTGCTGCCCTTGCAGGAATAAAAACAATGGTAAGGCAAAGACACTGTGATCTCCCCTTGCATCCTTCTCCCTGGTTCAGTTTGTTAAATAGCCCTTTGATTCACCTTGTCTTTACTGCAACAATGTCTGTGTTTCATGTTTAAATCATTTGTATTGCAAAACTGCTGTATGGAGTGAGGGCTGAATAGGAACACACATAGCTCTCCAGGAGGACCTGTTTCTTCACTGCCTTGCCTGGACTCACCGCTGATGCTGCAGCACATGCCATTAGTCTGGCAGAGGATTATATCTGCTGCTGGTTTCTTTAGTGGATTTTTCCAAACAGATCCCTTTTCTTCCAAGGCAATTTGGCTCAATATTTATTCACCCTGGAGACAAGCTGTTGTGTGAGTTTTTTCTCTGCTCTGGATGAGACTGCAGAGAGCAGGAGAGGTGACCTGCAGAGCATCACCCACCCGCCTGCGTCCTGCAGGAGCAGTGTCAGGGCATGCCAAGGAGGAAGAAGAAGAAGCCGTTGTTTGTTATAAAGCAATGACTACATTTCCCTCAAATCTCCAAGGAGAGGATGAAGGAAATTTTTTTGGAGCAAGTCCTGACAGGGAGTTGTGTAATGTTAAATGCAGGATTATACTGGAGAGACATGAAAAGGAGGCTGAACATCAGCAAATGCTGTTGTCTGCTTCAGCTGAACGTACTTTTCTGTAGAGTTTCCTCCTTCTTCCATTTATATTTTTTTTTCTTTTTTCCCCCAGAGGCTTTCAGCTTAAACTATTCCTCTCCATTAGACAAAACTTTGGGGTAAAAAAAAAGAACCGCAGCCATTAGTGCTCCTTTTCTGTACCCAAAATTCACAGCACGAGTGCAGACCCCAAACCTTGCACCCACCTACTGGGACATCATGTCCTCCCCTGCTCTCGTGGCTGCAAACACTGAACCTGATGCATGGCAAAGACCGAGCTGTGGGGGCTTGGACCCACCAAGTGAGGCACACTGAGCAGCACTCAACCCAGGAGCACATGTGCTCTGAAGAAGCACCATCCCCGTGGTAAGTCAGATGTCTAACAGGGATGCGGAGCGGCAGCACCAAGGACCAGTGCCCAGCGAGCCTGGCTCCCAGCGTGACTCATGGCCTGGCAGCGGCTGATGTCAGTGCCCAGAGAACAGAAGCCCTCTCTGTGGCTTCAGCAGCATGAGAAGGAGGTTTCTGTGCCAGGCAAGGTTGCTCAATGTAGGGACACTCATGCTTTAACCCTCTCCTGACAACAGCACATCAATCTCCAGTATCCTTGATAACCAGGCTGGAGAACTGCAGGGTTTGCTGTTTCCATATACCCAGCCCTCTGTTAAATGCTCTTTGATTCTCCCAAGACCAGAGCTGCTTTTTCAGTGCATCTGTCCAGCACCAGGAGGACTGCATGCGATCTGCACACAATGCTCTTAGACACACCTGAAATGCAAAAACCCTCTTATGTTTCTTAAACAGCAATGAGGTTTGCATTCTTTTCAGAGAGCCCCACTGCCACCTAGCCTGCCCTTCCGCATCCTTGCCTACCATGCTCCCTACTGCTCCAACCACTGAGACATGCACTGGCAGAGTTTGTGCAGTACCAAGCTCACGGGAGGCTGCAAAACTCAGCCAAGAAGATGAATTCCCTGGTACAGTCTCCCTGCGTGCTGCAGGCTGTGGTGTCAGATCATCTTACACCCTGGGACACTGAGACAGAGCAGAGGTCCATGCCCAAGAGATGCAGCATCCCTGTGCCCTGGGCTCCTCTTTCAGACATAAACCCAGCTGCCTTCTGAGGTTAGTTCTCACCTCCAGCTCCACCAGGTGCTGCAAGGGGGTAACAATGCCAAACAGAGGAATTGCTTCTGATTTCAGCTGGAGAAGAGTGAAAATGCAGTCAGACTTTGGGACCAAGCAGCCAAGATCTTACGACAAGGTCAGGATCAATTACAGGGAGATTTGTAACACAATTTTGCTGAAACCCAGTAAGAGCCAAACCTGGTGCTTTGGGTCAGCCAAATACTGGAAGCAGCTGCTGGGAATTTACTGGAAACTGTGATTTAATAGAGGGCACCAATGATGCAATCCTAGCTCACACACCAAGCACCAGCACATGCTGCAGGGAAATAATGTCATGACTTCCTACCACAAAACATCTCCTCTTCCATGTCTCTCCTTCACAAAAGTCTACATGAATTTTCAACAAAATACCGAGCTACCCTGATTTTTCCTTCTTTTATCCCCACTACTGTTACGTTTTTATTTCCATCTCTAGGTCTGTGAGAGATCTGCTTACAGGGATGGGAGATGAGGGCTAAGACAGTGGTATCGAAAAGCACCTCAGAATGAACGATGCTCCATAGAGCACGTGACAGCAACATCTTCCTAATGCACGCTGCAGCCCTGCATCAGGAAAACAAGCACTTCCCATCAATGAAGGACAGCAGTAGAAAATGCCAGAGTTCCTCTTGAAGCCCAGCTCTAATACTTGAGCCTTTGAAGCAACAGAAGAGGATTTAATCCATTTTACAGCTAGCATCAGATAACAGTGACATCAAACAGCAGTGGAAGCAAAGCAGCAACTCCTCTTGTGAGGCTCATAAGTAGAAATAAATTAACTGATTTCTTTATATTCAAAATTCCTCTCTACAGCCTAAAATCAAGGCCTGCTAAAGCTTTTGACAGCACTGTTTACCCAGCAGCCATGCGTGCATTAAGGTTAAATAGAGATTCACACTCCCAGGAACTCCTGAAAAATGGAGACCTTTGGATCAAGATTACAGATGCAGCCAGTATTTTCAGAAGTTCAAGTCAAAAAACGTCAGAAGAGCCAGTTATAATTAGGATTCTTCTGCATTTCTACATATGGTGTAAATCAAGAGGCACTGGCATTATGGGAAACGTGCCAGCAAAAAAAAGAAAGAGGGGAAAATAAACTCTTTACTTGCATGGTACTATTCACTTTACAGACCCATGATGCAGGCTGGGCTTTAAAGGCGACTTCACATTTTTCAGCATTATGTGGCTCTAAACCTTTTATTCTGGTATTCAGAGTCTAATGTAACTTAACGTCTATAAAGTGACAATTCACATCTTGCTGGCCTCACCACAAATGCCTCCATGGCCATCACTAGGTTTTGGGGGAAGGATTTAATACAAACCATTGCAACTGCTCTGCAAAGACTTCTCCACTGTTTAAAACACCAAACAGGTAGCAGAGATTATAAACTGATTTTCCTTAACAAAATGCCTATGGTCCAACTACAAACTGCTCCGAGCTGCTATTGCAAAGCCAGTTGCAGATGTGCTCTGGTACTGAGCACTCCTCGTAGCTGCCCCCAAGTTTGTGCTGTAGCTCCTCAAACTAAAGGCAGGCAGAGCGGCAGCAGCAGCTCCACTCAGCCCCACGTGGACACCAAAAGCTATTTTTATCATGAGGAGATGCTGTAAGCTCTTAAGGGACTGTGGGAAGAGAGAGAAGATGGAAGGGGAAAAAATAAAAGTGCTAAAAGTATTTCTATACCTTGTCAGATCACGTAAGAGAGGCAGCACATAGCCCACACTGCGACCAGGTACACCTGCCTTTGCACTGTCAGCCACACTGCTGGAGGGGCACGGCATGGAAATCGATGGTGGATTATTTCAGAAAGACACCAAACACCCCCTCTACACACCAGTGCACCCCATGCCTCACAAGGCACTGCTGCTGAGTGGCAAACCAGGCAGGTGACCTTGTTCTGCACCACCACGCTCTCCTACTGCACACACCGGTGCCTGGTCTCAGCCTGGTGAGCTCTTGATGCTAAGCCTAGAAATGGTTGCTTTTATCAAGTGGTTTCTCTCCTTGCTCTCATGAGCTTGGTTTCCTAATGACCCAAAGGTTATGTGAGTACCACCCATCACCCCCACTGGCTTCTCAGCATCTTGGACTATTTCAGCTCCCCGTACTTGCTAAACATTCTGCTCTTTCTTGCTTATACAGCAATGAGATAATTTACATGCTTAAAAAATCAGCTTCATCCCTGCTTTTGCAGAACCACTCTTACAGTGGGGTGCTGCCTCCTGTTCTCTGAGGGACCAGCATCTGCCTGCTCTTACCTCACACTCAACTGTACTGCCATCCTGCTCTGCATCTGTACAGTGCTTAGCACAGCATCACCTTGACCACCCGCAGATCTTCACCTGGAAAGAGTCAGAAGAGCTTCCCTGGAGTTGGTGGAAATACAATCAGGAACATCAGCCAAGGATGTGGGCTGCATTTGGGAAAAAACAACAATGAAATAATCTTCATGCATGAGAGAAGCTGAGATGGCAGTTGGCTACAGTCCTGACCACACACATTAGCTGGCTCAAATCTTCCTCGGTGCTAAAAGCAGCTCTTGATTTAGCTGATAACACTTTTGCAAGAATAGAGTTTTGATTCAACTACTTTACTCCACGTGGTTGTCTTGTCAGCAGTTAAAGGATGCTACAGGAAGCACCTATGGCACTTTTCCCCACTTGCAAGGAGACAGTTTCACACAAAAGCTTTGTATTGCCCATGTCAAGTTGCTCCCACAGCACTATTTCATCAAACATCACCAGCGCTTGCACAAGGAAGAGCATCTCACTACCCATGGTGGGATGCTCTGACCACGGAGCAGGTGCAAAAGGAGGAAGCAGTCTCCCCCATCAAGACTTTTAGATGGCATAAACAAGCCCTAATGTTGATGGAGCAATTCAGAGCTATGCCAGCCAAGGCAGAAACAAGGCAAGGAAAAAAAACAAACCACTCTTGCCTCTCTTGCACCTCTCATAGAAGCCCGAATCCAGGAACAAACCTGCTGCCATGACCTTGATACTGCTACAATGCCCTGAACTGAGACTTTGCAGATGGCTCTTTCTTTAAGCCTTTTCACCAGCATCAATTTCTCTTTCACTTCAAACATCCTTCCCTGCAAGGGAGCTGCAGCCAAGCCTGAGAAGGCTGTATTGCAGGGCAGTGATTTATTGGCAGGGGTAAGTATGCATATGTGAAAAGATGCTGGAGGAAACGCCTCTCCTTTGAGCAGCATGCTCTCTTTCACTTTTTATCCCCAGTGGTTTGCAGCATAAAAATCTTGCTGACTGCACAGAAGATGCCCTGCTCCCTGTGCCTGCAGGCCCAGCAACAACCCCTCTCCCCTCCAGGGGCAGGGAAAGTGATCCCACACCAGACCCACAGCAGGCTCTGCTAGCCCCAAAGCCCAGCATTTAATTGACAGCTGCTCCACAGACTCTTAACAGCTGTAATGCAAATATATCATGTGAAAGTCCTACTTTTCCTGAGGCAGAAAGCCATCGTGGCCAAGGCCAGCAATGGAATATGTGCTTCCAGTCTTTCCCAAGATGGACCCCTTCCAACATCATTACATTTTTGCAAGGCTTGGATGAGCTCTCATCTCCTCTGGTCCTGGCTGATGGACAACATTCCATCCTCAGGACCACATCCCATCAAAGCAGGTTGTAGCACAGACCAGCTGAACTATATCCATGCTCATCTCCCTTGGATGTAGCCCTCCTCCCCTGCAAAGCCCTTACACCTCTTCTCAGCTCCCCTTCCCAGACCCCCAGGCTGTGCTTTGCTAATAACTGGGAGGAATGAGTGCTACTGGCCAGAGAAGAGGGATTAAAGAATATGACAGAAATAAGTCAATCTCTCAGAAACCCTCAACATACCACAATTCAAAAACCCCAAGCCATTAAACTGGACACTTTTCATGTAAGCAATTTGACCTTCCAAAATTTTTTATGCACTTTTTTTCCTTGCCCACAAATGAGAAGTGGCCAAATAAGTTTGTTAATTCTGTAATGGCATTTTGAAGTTGTGAATTCACTGAAGCTGGCCGTTTCCTGCAAAAATCTCTGATGAAAAAGGACAAAAAGCATTCTGTGGGGAAATTCCTGATCACCTTCCTCTGCTGCTGTCCTGAGCAGCTGCAGTCTCCCATCTCCTTCCTTCCCTCTATGCTCTCATCCTCTTATTGTTTTACAAACAACCGCAGCCCAGTAGACACCGCCTGGCCCCAGCCACTCATCATCCCACCCACACAACCACACCTCCTCACCCTGTGCTACATTCACCGTTGGGTTTTACTGCATGTGCTTGCAAAGCAAAGGAAGAGTTTCACATACGGCTCCACACTCCCTTCTGCATGAGCATCTTCTTAAAGACCATATACATTAAGGGCTTAGCAAATGACACCAGAAGCCCTCAAGATGATGCTTCATTTCTTTGCTTTGCTTGCCTGGCAGATGTGCAGTAGCAGCTGTAGGTCAGCAGGAGAGAGGGTCTTTACTTCTGAGTCTGAAAAAACACACAGCAGAACCAGTGCCGCTCTGGACACTCATAGCTCCCCGTTAGTGAGCTGAAATGGGGTAAGAGACAGGAGAGGATGAGGTCTGTCAGTTAAAATAATTGGGTTTTAACTGCAACACTGCTCACTGCTTTGTCTGATCAGGCCCAAAATAAACTGCATTACATCACTGCAGGTCACACTGAACTAATAAGGGCATCTTTCTCACACTGAGAAAGAGTGTATTTATGTTCCATGCATTTTCTCTAGTGCTCTGCAGTCAGAGCTCCTTCCAACTGTGCAAGTGCAGGAGAAAATTAATTCAAGACTGCTGCCCAAATTATGCAAGAGCCACATGGAATGGAGAGTGCATATTAACAGATTTTACTATTTTAGGGTATTCTTTCATGTCCAAATTTATTTTGCCATCATATTTGCAGACAAATACAAAATAACATAGAAGCCAAGTAATCTTTAGGGCATTGACAGAAGATGGTACAGGCAAATAGGCACCTTCAGACGATTGCTACCCTTTGTAGCTACCTGGGTAAACCTAGAGCTCACCTCAATAATGACAATAAGATCTAGTTCATAGTTCTATAAATACAAGAATACAAACCTGAGGCAGAAGCCCCCATCATCTTTGACTTTGGTAATGTGACCCAACCTTGCCTGTATCTTCCAGCTTTCTCATTGTTCCAATGGAAGCTCTAAGACCATCTAAGATTGTACTAATGCTATATTGTCTTACTCTGCAGTCCAACAGGCCATCCCACACAGCTGTAGGACTACCAATCAGGTAATCAAAGACTCCAGCTTCCACCCAGAAAGATAGGGTTTAAATCTTAAGCTCCAGCCTCCTTTGACTAAAGAATGAAAGCAGTGATGCTTGTTGGCATTGATTATCCTATCAAGACAGGCTGAGAGAGCTGGAGTTGTTCAGACTGGAGAAAAGAAGGCTCTGGGGGGACCTTACAGCAGCTTCCAGTGCCTAAGGGGGCTGACAAGAAACCCAGAGAGGGACTTGTTGAAAGGGCAGGTAGGGATAGGACAAGGGGGAATGGCTTTAAACTGACAGAGGGGAGATTTAGATTAGATATAAGGATGAAATCCTTTACTGTGAGGGTGGTGAGGCACTGGCATAGGTGGCCCAAAGAAGCTGCGGCTGCCCTATCCCTCGCTGTGTTGAGGAGGTTAGGACTGGGTGAGCTTTAAGGCCCCTTCCAACCCAGAATATTCTATGATTTTACAATTCTTCTCCCATCCTGAATGCGTTTGGGAACCAAGTGTCTCAACATGAAAGACATGCAGCAGCATCTGCTGTGAGCAAGGGAAAACTGCTGTTCCCCAGTCCTATTGCAAGGGAATCATTCGGCCTGCAGAGCTGGTAGCAGACTTTTTTCATCAGCTGTATTCTACTGTGACTCTTCTCCTGTTCTTAACTGCTCTTCCACCATCTGATAAATTTAACAGCAACAGGACTTACTGGTCTATTTATAGGAAACACAAGGCAGCACTGGCAGCGAAGTTGCAAAAAGCTGCACTTTATGATGCTGTTTGCACCCAGCTTACCCTGTGCTTGTTGGAAAGCACATTGTGCTGGAAAGCACCTACACCCTGGTGTAAGAGCATATAAATCATTGCTGAACTATCTCACCAAGGAAAGGGTGGCAACTGCTTTGCACAGCCCAGCATCTCTGCTGCTAGAGATACCCATGAGGCCTCTTTGATGGTACCAGCCACCTCCATCTTTGGATAGGTGCTTCCAGGTCCTAATGGTGAAGCCAAGACATTTTTCCTGACAAGCATTGAGAGATTAAACACCAAGTGCTAAGAGTTCCCCCACCTGATTTGCAAATGTTACAGCAAAGACACGAAGATGTGCTATCCTGCCCAAGACAGTCCCAGGTTGGACTTCAGCTCATCCCAGGGCACTAATTACTCCTGGCACCCCGGCAGTAACAGGATGGGTCCATCAGAAACCAAAGCCAAGTTCAAGGAGCTAACGACTCCCTTTTGCTCTCTCCTGGCCACATGCACATCCCATTCTCTTCTCATCTGTGGCCTGAGATGCATTAGGGCAGCTGCACCTTGACCAGTTTATAGTATTATAGTGCTTCAGCCCTGCAAATAGTGCTCCTTTTTGCTTCCTCCATGCCTCCCATGCTTAAAATAAAACCATTTGATCAAGAGGAATCAAAAGCACCCAAATGAATTGACTTTCAGCAGGACTTCAGGGAAGCATTGCTGTAACTGCTGCCTCTTAACAGCAGGGAAAAATGCCCTTTAAAAAGCTTTATAAAACTGATCAAAACCTTTTTAAAAACTATCAAGCCTTTAGATTGCCTTGAGACTCAGATCCAGACTTTGACAGCAGGTACCACCATCCTCTCTCTCTTGGAGAATTCAGCACCTGTGCCCCATTAAACTCTGTTAAAAGGGATCCTTAGCTGGTGACTGACAGTAGTTTAGCCAGTTCATTCAACAGAAGGGACAAAGCCAATCTGAAACACGTTCTTGTGAGGGTCTTAAAACTGGTATTATTCTGTGCTGTGGCGCAACACCTGTATTGCTAGTGGAAAGGACGTGGACCATAGTGTCATTTGGGGTTGCTGGGGTGTAAATAATGTTTTGTTTCATAAAGTCTGGCTAGGGCAAACAAATTATTTAGTGCTTGTACTACAGCAGAATTAAGAGCTCAGATGTATAAAAGGGTGTATCTAAGAATTAATAGTGGATCACTGAAACATTTAATCACTGTTTATCTAATCGCCTTGCACTATCTGAACTCAAACCGACCACTCACAATAAAATCAATGGTTCTAATATACTCATTAACAATGCCTCTTTCGGAGGAATGAAACCATCAGAGTCTAATTGGGGGCAGAGGAGCTGAAAGCTGTGAACAGGGCACATGGGCTTGTGCTCCAAGGCTTCCTGGGGGAGGAAGAAACTCTCTAAAAATTCCCTTACAGGAATTTCCACTGCAATCATCTACTGAGGATAAGTGGCTGTGACTAGATGTGTGTCCTGGGTTCAGCAGCAGCAGTCATTTTTTCTCCCTCTTAGTAGCTGGTGCAGTGCTGTGCTTTTGACTTTCAGCCTGCGAACAGCACTGATAACACCGATGTTTTTAGTTGCTGCTCAGTAATGTTTACTATGATCAAGGACTTTCTGAGTCTCATGCTCTGCCAGGGAGGAGGGGAAGCTGGGAGGAAGCAGAGACAGGACACCTGACCCAAACTAACCAAAGAGGTATTCCATACCACAGCACGTCATGCCCACTATATAAACTGGGGGCAGTTACCTGGAAGGGTGGGATCACTGCTCGGGTCAGGCTGGGTATTGGTTGGCGAGTGGTGAGAGGTTGTATTCTCTTCCCTTGTTATTTCCCTTCTCGTTATCATTATTGGTGGTAGCAGCAGTGGTTTGTGTTATACCTTAGTTACTGGACTGTTCCTACCTCAACCTGTGGGAGTTGCATTCTTTCGATTCTCCTCCCCATCCCTCCAGGAGTGGGGGGAGAAGTGGGGGAGTGAGAGAGAGACTGCATGGCTGACTGAGTTTAAACCACGACAATGTGTAACAGCACATACCTGAGAGGGAACATCAGATGCAGGTACAGAGCCAAGACCCATGGATCTACAGTCACGGCTCCACTCTAGAGTGAGGCTCAAGAGCTGGCTTCAACGCTCATCACTGTCCACACCGGGGATTTCTGCACGTGCAAACTGTCTTTGTTTTCCAGTTCTGGTTCTGCTACCTTGCATTGCTCTGTATCTCACAAGGCAGACATTTCCTATCTGAGGGCTACGCAAGACCTTTTGCTGTTGCCTTTGCATCACACACTGCCTCTTATTTATACTACACCAGCAGCTGAAGTCTGCCGCATCCTCCTACCAAACTTCCCTGTATGATTACCTCAGCTCTGACCTGCACATCTGACACTCCTGTCCCTAGACTCATTTCTCCTAAGTCTGTCAGTTTGGCTGTGATAGCTTCTGCTTGGCACCTACAGGCTCCAGACAGTCCCTCCCCAAAGGATTTTCTGAAAGACACTGGATTTCTGACCAGGGTTTCATCAGGCTGCCTAGAAAAGGACACTGCTCAAAACTACTCAAAGATAGCATTTTCTTTTTTATATATGCAATTATGGAATAAATATCTAAATGCAAAATTGCCCCTGGGATTGGAAAATGGAATTAAATCTTCCAACAAACATGAGAAAATGGATACTGACGTCTCTATTAGCAACAAAATGTTTCATGCTTGGAAACTGGTAATCTAACACCCCCCCAGGGAAGTCAGAATGGCAAGAAAAAAATGGTCTAAGACATCACTAGAAAGAGAGAGATACATTGAGACACAAACTGGATGTGGTGCGGGCAGGAGGACGTCCCTGTGTCTGTCCTGCCTTGTTGGGTCCACAAGCAGTTTAGGAGGTCATTAGTGGAAAGCAATGGCCCAGATCCACTGTGGTTCCCAGCCATGCTGAGCCTGGTATAATCAGGCGCATGAGGTCCACCCCATGCAGGGTGCATCCTCCAAGCCACTGGTGAGGCCACTAAGCCGTAGTGACCCCTGCAAGCAGCGAGAAGGGCAGAGGATGTGTGATGTAGTTGAACTTCTGCAAGCAGCAAGCACCAGCCTGCCTTGGAGGGCTCACAGACAGCGTGGTTCAGACCAGCTTCAATGGCACTGGTTTACACCAGCTGGGCAAACTGGTGGTCCAGCAATGTGTATGACACAATGATGAAAAACTCCCATTTCACCCGAGCGATTCAAGAACTGCCCCAGCGCACACAGAAACATCTCACTGAAGCACTGACTTCTCTTTACCCAGGTACACACTCTTCTTAGAGTCAAAAGGACCAATCGTGCTTAAAATCACGCATTTGCCTAAAGTATCTAGTTGATTCTAAGCTTCTATACCCAGAAGTTGCACAGTCGAAATTGGAAACATTACTCCTGGGTGAGCATTATACACGTATTGGCAGATACATTTCAAAATTATCTAAGCAATCAAATTATTGTTAACAGAATATGTCCAACTCTAACAGACCACTTTGAAAATCTACAATAAAAATGTGCATAACATACTGTGTATGAATATGGATACCCACACACACACTACATGCATGCCTCGTGTATACAAAACAGCAGAGCAGAAATACTCCAAGCATAAATTGGGAATACGTGTGGTAAGATTCTAACTGTGGTTTCAATAAGCAGCAAACTGCTGGAGCTACCTGCTCATTAACAAGCACTGGACCAGGCTGCCCAGGGAAGTGGTGGTGTCATCATCCTTGGAGGGATTTAAAAGACATGTAGATGTGGTGCTTATGGACATGGTCTAGTGCTGGACTTGGCAGTGCTGGGCTAACAGTTGGATTTAGTAATCTTAACGGTCCTTTCCAACCTAGACTATTCTATGATTATTACTCTTGAAAAGTAGCATGGAAATAATATTTTAACCTTTAATCTGTTACATGGTCTTTGCTAATATAATTATCCCAGAGACGTTCAAGCTTATAGCTGGTGTCAGCTACTTGATATGCAGAATAATTTAAATGCCACTAACACATAGCAAAGAAATACCCAGCTAATTTCATGCAGTTTCATGCCAGTTCTTGTCCTGGTGCAGCCACACAATGAACACAGTCGAGCCCTATGATTCCTCTTCAGATCCTTCCCTTCTACAGGAAAATCATCCAATCCACCGCTCTACTAGCCACCCCTTTGCAAGGCCACTGTCATTCTACTCACTATGTTGGGAGTGCTGAAACAAGTTCTGTCACACATGCTGCAATCTTTGCAATTGGAAAACACTGTCTATTTGTTGTACTACAAGGAGACCATGTCCCACTGACAACACTCGGAAGTATCGTGGAAAGAATAACAGAGATTTGGGAATTGTGGAAGACCTGGCACACTTCTCCAGCATTAACCAAACTATGCTAATAATCCTACTGCATCTTCCCAAAGCAAAAATCACCTCGATGATACAAACACTTCTATTTCTATTTCAATCCAGCTTCATGCCTCCTGCTACCAGAGCTGAACTCACTGATAGTTTATCTGACTTGCTGTTGGTGAACAGCTCATGGAAGTCAACAGAAAGACTCATTTATTTCCATTGGGTTTTAAGTTTCCCAATCAAACGGAATGCCAGGAGGGATCTCTCCCAAAAGAACACACTTTCTCCTCCTAATTAGTGACATACAAGCAATAATCAATATAAAGAACATATAAACAGAGACCAAAAAATGGAAGGTACTGGACATCAAAAAACTCATTTGCCAAAGGTGTCTTTCACTACCTGCAGAATAAGGCTCCTGCTTCTCACTGTGAATGAACTCTTTCCTTTCGTATTTGGCTCTGATCCATTGCTCCCGCAGCAGTCTGGAAAGAAAAAAAATACAGAGACAAGGAAACATGGTCCAAAATACACCCAGGAAGAAACCAGAATCATTAATTCTTCAATCAGAACACGAGTATGATTTAGAAGTCTTCAAAACATTGCACTGTACAGTCTGGAGTCAAGGGTTTCTTTTGTTTCCTGTTGGACAACAACAAATCCATTCTTTGTACATCTGATTTTATTGGAATGTAATCTAACAAAATTTACAGATTTAGCAGAATAGCCCATTTCCACCCATCCAATCAGTCTCTGTACAAAATTCCCTCAGTATATGAACTGTTTTAAACCTATTTTCCTCAAACTACATTCTTCAGTAAACGGGATCAGCTAACGAAAAAGCCAACAAACTGCACACAAAATTAAAACCTTTACCCTGAAGCTATAAATATGGAAGAGAACCTGGCTATGCCTTGTGTGATGCACGTACGTAATGGCCTTCTGGCAGTCAAAGCTGCAGAGATATTGTCTCCTTGTCATGCAGGGACAGCTACTAAAAAGTATTGTGATGTGTCAGGTTAAAATTGTATAATGATGAGGGGAAGCCCATCCCAAGGATAGGTGACACTTGTGACACAGTGAACACGGAGCTCACTGCAAGGTGAGCACCTCCCAAGCTAGGAACAACAGGAATTCAAGCGAGAGGTGACCTCTTCAAAATGAAATGGACATAGAACAGTCATCCCAGGCCCTAGCCAACCTCCTGAAAGGACCTGGGGTGTGAAAAGTGAAAAAGCCTCCAAAAAAACAGGAGAACATGGCTGAGTAAGGATGCAAGGGCTGAGCCTTATGGAACATAGGACCCAAACACCAGAGTGTAGAGAACTCCCCCTGGCAGAGCTCTTCCAAACTCATAGCCTGTACTGCTAAGTCTAAGAAAGAAATCCATGAAACATGCCTATTACAAAGTCCGTTACTTTTCAGGTGGAAAATTATATCAGTGATGCATATGCCAAGACCTTAACTTCCAAAAAGGAAAAAATACCCCAAAGATGCCAAACACTTTTTTGCTATTTTATTTTAGCATGGAATTAATGCTTTTAGTGCTGGAACTAATAAAGACGTTTAGATCTAGAATATGCTAGAAATTGCTTCAGACCATTTTTAACTGCACTTAGTTCTTAATTGCCCTAGAACCTTAAACAGCCCAAGCAGGCAGAAATCACATGCAGAAATCACATGCAGAAATAAAGGCATGTGTCATCCCAGCTTCACAGCCAACGTTTTGAAGTGGCCTACACTGATGACAGTAAAAGATCCCCCAAGCACTGGGTGTATTCTGTAAAACCCATCACACTTCAACACATCTACTTCTCTGCCAATGAAAAACGTTGATATGCCTAATTACATTTTTTTTCTGAGTATGCAAATTTAACGCTCTCTTTTCAGCAGACACGTTCCAGAAACGCTCAAAGAAGATACCCATACCGACATTCCTCATGAAGATTTATCTACAGGTACAGCAAATGCATTCATTAAATCTGCAAGACACTATTCAACAAGAACCGTGGCTGTAATCGGTTTCCTGCCACTGTAGAAGGAAATAATTACATATATTGTGTCCTACCCATAATTTCATCTCACTGGTTGGGGCACCAGCCTTCTCCCACAAGGCTCAGGGTGTACCATAGCTTCCCTGCACGCAAAACTCAACTGTGAGCTTCTGCTGTTACAGAAATAATACACCAACTCTGCCTTTCCCCCTTCTGTTCCTGTTTTCATGCCTGATCTTTAGTTGTCACACACACATCTGCAAGTTTGACTGCGAACTTTGAAGACGAACACCCATCTCCCTTCTGCTGTTACCCTGCTGCTATGCTCTGGTTTGGGTACCACCAACATTCAGTTCACTGTAGGAGGTTGTGTACAAGCGCCCAGCATCCAGCAGGATGCTCCTGCTGGATCTGATACCCACAACACAGTAGCCTTCAAATGTAGAAGACTGATGACCCAAAAGGTAGCACATAATTGCCTGTTTCTATACTTCTGCGGCTCATCAACAAAGCTACCAAAAGTTAATCATAAAATGAGCATAAGTACTTAGATATTGCCCTATCTTGCGAGTTTTCCAGCCTGGCTGCTGCAGAGAGGTTGTTATCACTGCAGCCAAAGTTGGACTTCAACAAGATGATGAGGGATTTAACTAGAAGGCAGAAAATTCACACCACCCTCGACTCCAGCTGACTTCAGTGGATTCAGCCAGAGCTGCAGCTGTTCGGAGCCTCTGAGAGCCAGCCTTCCAGTAAAATGCTTAAATATAGCATAAATTAAGGTGCATGTGCAGCAGTGGGAAGACACCCTTGCTGCATAATGAAGATAGTACAACAGACACAGTCTCCTGGTCTCACGCCTTAGGGAACACCGCTCTGCGGTGACTTATTTCCTGTGACGCTCTCAACAGTGTTGGTTTGGCAGCTCCAAAACTTTCGTGCAAGCGAGAGCAAACTGAGCAGCCCCGAGGCACCTTGCCCAAAGGGGTACCCTGGGAAGCTGCAAAATGCTCTCAATAACCTCTCCCAGCAACGAGTGGCTCTGATGGCAACTCCCATGGCAGACAGGAGTCCAGCTGTGCCAGCTTCCCAGCTCACATCTTCTTCCCCTTGCCTTATCACCACAGACCAAAGCTCTTTAAGCAGTAATTTCCCCCAAACCAATACAGACCAAGAGCAGCCCACGGTTAGGACAACTTGGTTGTAAAGCCAGTAGCTGCAGGTTCAGCTCCAGTGGTTAGTTATAGAAAGCAGAACAACTCCCACAAAAGAAACTGAAACAAAAGCCCAATGAGGATGGTGAGAAGTCCACCATCTCCCTTCAATGCAACGGGGAAGTTGAACAGGGACTTGACCCCGCTCACTCTCATGGGCTGGAGGCAATCCTGCCATAAAAGCTGCTTTTGAGTCTGGCATTAAACCCTGGTTTCACTGGCACAGCTTGGATGAATTTAAACAGGAGCAGGAATTCATCCTGGTATCTATGGGATCTGAGAGCAACTGAAGGGCAGGGATCATCCAGAAATCCCTGAAGCCATACAGACCTCTCCACTGTTTTCAGTGGACTTCAGACCTGATCTCCATTTCAATTTAAGTCTGCCTTCAGGGGCCTTCTAAACATTGGTTGCTGTGTTTTAGTTGAAATGTATTTTTACTGAGGTGAATACGTACGTAAATAATCCGGAGCGGGCATCACATGCCTAATACAGCACAATCAATCCAATCTCCCCCTTTGATTTCAACAGAAGTTCTGTGAACAAAAAGGACCGTAGCAACAGCCTCGTGGTATTTTATTGCCTTTCTGGTGATGGGATAATGTACCAAATAAACCGTCATTCCTTTTTTGTCAGAAAAATATAAGTGCATCATTCCTAAACTGGAGAGATGCACAGCTTTTGGGATCAAATCCAAAAGCTTTAACAGCCCACCTAAAGTCTGGCAGGCTGCTGGTTACAGGGAATGTGCCATTTTTTGGCAATTAGAAAGGAAAGGTCTTTGGAATTATCAAGATAAAAACCTGGGCGCTAAAGAAAAAAATAAAGAAGAAAATAAAACCCCAAACCAAGCCACAGACACTATCAAAACACAAAACCCTAAGGAAAAAACACATTTCCAACAGAACACGGGAAAATACATCCCCTGAATAGAACAGGACTGGGCTGCACTGAAGAAGCAGCAGGTCCAGAGGCCGACGAACACCTCCAACACTAATAGCTCCAAATCTTATTTTAGGTACTTGTTTGCTTGCCTGGCCACCCGCATGAAAACAAATGCTCTTTGTCAAAGGGCCAGTGAAGAAGGTTTCACAAGCAGCCAGCGGAGTGGTTTTATCTCGGTCCCACATACTCAAAGCCTTTCACTTACAGCAAACAGCACCACGGGAAAAGCTGCTGAAGCAGTTTAACATCAGACTGTGGCTGCGTGGTTCCATTGTGCTCTGCGGAGGAGTCCTGGCCAGCCAAATTTATAGTCTCCAATTTATTGTTACAAAGACCCTCAGCTGGGCTGGCTTTTCTAGGTCACGCTAGGGCGCACACATCACGTACGTTGCATGGCTGCTATGGCTTTTTGGAGACATATGACAGACAAGAAACCCCAGCCGGAGGTGAAAGTGGCTCAAAAGACATCAAACACCATCTGCTACACCCTCTGACTGCATCTTCGTGAGCCACCCTCAAGTACAACTAAGACAAAAGAAATGGATATCATCCAGGAACACCAGTTCCAAAACACAAATTTGTAGCTTCTGGAATTTGTCAGAGGTTTTTCCAGCAAAAAACCCCAATCTGCTTTCCACAGGCAGCTCCGTGGACACAGCTGTGCCAAGTTTCTGTTAAATAACTGTTTTAATGAAATTTTAAGTCCGAGTCCAAATTTTTCCTCACTGTGAGGACTCGCTTTTAGATGGTGTTGAGGAGGCATGAGGCAGCTGGGAGGCTTCTTCCAGGCACTCTGTGCATCACCCCAGCTTGCAGAGCCCCAGCAGTGATGTGCCATCCGTGCCCCAAGACCAGCGGCCAACAGCAAGCTTCTGGAGGAGAGCAAAAGACAGGGGGTTTGGCTATCAAGGCATAAAAATCTTGCATTATGGATTTGAAGAAGTTGGAGTTGAATTTGAGTATGCAAAAATCGTAACATGCTCAATTAAAATGCTAACTGGTTCCTTTTCCTGTTTGGTTGTTTTACCTGCATGGTCCAGTACACCACAATGCTGCTTTTCAGAATGGTTAAACACGGATTAAAAGTGTGTCAGAAACATCCTGTGTCGGTACTATTTAACCTCGTAACAATTTCCTTTGGAAATTAAAGGAATCAATATGAGTTAACAGGCTTATGAGCTAACAACAAAGAGAAAATGAATGACAAGCAGAGAAGCCCCCAGTGGTTCCCAGCACAGGAGCACGCATATCTCAGGCACTCTGCTGACACAGGGTGATGCTCAGGCAGAGACTGCCCCGAGGCCAAGTGCCCAGTTTGAGCCACCATAGGAGGCTCCACCACTTAAGAACTGGTAAGTGGCCACTCTGAGAGGCCACCCTGCAGCACCTCGAGCTTTGCACCCAAGATATCAGGTACTGTTGAAAGCCATGGACATCAGTTTTGAACACCCTTATTAATAAGCAGGAGCCTGAGCAAAAAGCCTTTATCCCCTGGACATTAAGCATTAATGATGTTTACCTATAAGGTACCACTAAAATGAGATGACTGAGGAAGAGGAGACGAGGCAAGAAGTTCGTGTCCTTGACCATATTATGCCCTGTGCATGGGAGGGGTGAGAGCCTAACTGACCTTCAGACACCAGACTGAAGTGGTGGGCTTGGCAGCTCCTCTACCAAATGAGCCAAAGGTTAAATGATAAAGAGAGGAAAAAAAAAAGCCAAGAATTTATCAAGCAATTTTCTCTCCACACATTTTAATCATACATGAACACAATGAGACACTTCTGATACCAACTGTTTCTTCAGATGACTACATAGATGACTCCTCAAGTTGTGAGCCACACTGGGATACATCATCTCTCTGACTGCTATCTCATTTCAAATAAGACAACCACCCAGTACAACTCATACCATTTCATTCTGCCCCATTTTTCCTACTAAGGTACTCAGATGTACTGGCAGTCAGTATATGTAAGTGTTCTGTATAAGGAGCAGATGTAGCTCCCACTTATCCAAGCACAGAGAGGAACTGAGCAATGCACTGTAGCTCTCAGGCAGCTCTGCAGGATGATGCTCTGTGCTCCCAAATCAAGCAAAAAGGCAACAGAAAATGATGTTAAGTATTGGGCAGGGACATGGATGTACTCCCAGTACTGAAAAAGCTCAGTAACAGCTTATCTCCATCTTCTTCTGTCAGTTTTCAGCCAAGCATACAGCTGAACAAAGCCTTTTTCCTTTGCTTTTACTCAAAGGCAATGCTACCCCTGTTGCTCACTGGTGACTCAAAACTCAACCGTGTGCCTGCAGCGTACCTATCTCAGAAAAGGCTGTTTCACAGCTCTCAGCTTGCTGCTGTGATGTACAAAGCTGGGCTGTGACCACTCGTGACCATCCAAAGAGGGTTTGTGTGGTTTAAGTTCCTCACCCAAAGCTCTTGTGGCCAACCCTGCGGTAGTGCAGGAACATCCCAGATTCCGGGACTCATTTCAGCCTCAGGGACTCCCCAGTGGTACAGAAGTTGGCTGCTCTGCTCACTGCTCCTGCTGCATGGGCCAAATTGCTGGCAGGCAGAAGACGAGAGGAGAGGACAGAAGGGGATTTTTCTTTTTGGTTGGGTGGTTTATTTGAGTGTGCACAGCTGGTAAATTTTCCCTGGGCAATTTCTGAGCACCCCTCCAACTTCTCTAACCTTTGCCAAGTGTCTGACAGAGCCAGGGAGCCACAATGGGGTTTCTGGAGGATGCAGAAGCCAGATGCAGCAGGCAAACACCACATATTTCCCAAGGAGTCAAACACAACATCGTAGGCAAGAAGAAAAAAGGACAAGCTGCTGCCGCAGCACTTCTCTCTTGCTCTGAACTTTGCAATTCTTCAAGCAGCCACAGAAGAGGGACTCCAGAAGTAGCGTTATAAAATTAAGATTTAAATGAACAAACAGCCTGTCCTGATTCCAGCTTGTACGTTAGCATCCTGCCACACCAAGTCTGAGGGCAGCTGGCACAAAGCCTGCCCAGCCCCTGCAGCCAGCCAGCATGGGTTTTGTAATTAGAAGCATCAAAACCTCTTGATGCCGCAGAATGTGGGTCAGCACACATCGGCACGGTGCCAGCATGGGATGGAGGTGTCATCCATCGCGATGCTACCCAGGGCTGCGAGCTTGGAACATCTCATGCTATTGCAGTGACTGGACTACAGCAAGGCAGGGAGAAAGCTAAATATATACCACGTTAAAAAGCAGCACTCCCCTGCTCTTGTTTAGCATGCATCTGTTGAAAGGCACAGAGAGGCTCTAACTACAGAAAGAAAAATACAACCTAGCACACCATCCTTGAAACATTTCCAACATGCAAATACCCACAGCTGCTTATACTGCGGCACTCTCAGAAGGAGATCTGCAAGGGGGTCACATCTATCCCTGCTGCTACTGCAGAGAACCAGCAGCGCTGGGCTGGAGAACCACCTACATGAACACAGCTCCAGGGTCAGTTCAGGAATCAGTTGTAAATTGGCCCTGTGTAAAATAGAATCATAGAGTAGTTTGGGTCGGAAAGGACCTTTAGATCACCTCGGTCCAATCCCCTGCCATGGGCAGGGTCACCTCCCACTAGACCATAGGCACAAGTTAGGAACAGAAACTGGTCTTCCAGCCACTTGGAGGAAGACTAGCCTTGCCTCATCCTCCTAGTCAGTCAGTCTTACAGTAAAGGACAAAGAAGAAGCGACAGAACAACGAAACCCCTTAACCCTCCTGCTCCTGTTTCTCGTAGGTTATACACCCAGCAATGTGCCTCTCCTTTGGGTGTCAGGAAAGCCTGTGAACAGAGCGGCTGTCCCAGCACAGTCCCCGTGTGCTTGCAGACAGCTCTTACAGGCTGCGGCTGGAGCTCAGCCACCGCTTGGCGAAGCTCCCCAGAGTGCAACTGCACTGCAGGATGGAGGGAGAGAAAATATCCTAGCAGCAAAGCCTGAGCTGCAGTATCAAAAGCTTGCAGAAGCCAAACCAACCAAGCACAGAACCAGTCACAGACATTTCTGCCAGCCTGAGAACAGAAGGAATTAAACTCTTGTGGTCCCTAAGCTGCCTGAGCCATAAGGAGAGCTTTCAGTATCCCTTCAGCCTGACCAACACAAGAAGAGCTGGGTACGATCTGCACGCAGATCTCAGGACACCCAAATCTGCAGAGGGACCTGCCCCACTTCCAGCTGGATTCCACCAGCACAAGGGATGGACCACGGAAAAGAACTGAATTTAACTGAGACTTCAGAGTAGACAAAATTTAAGTCTGCTAGAATTGTGTTTCTCCTACCAATGACAACTAGGTGAACAATCCTGCTTCTGCATCCTTAACATCACAAGTACATGCAAGCCTCAAAACAGCACAGCCAACTGTTGGGATTTTGGAGTTCAGAGATACAAACGTGGTACTGGATCCTCTCAGGACCATGACAGTTCACAAGAGATGCTTCTTCAACACAGATGGCATCCGCCTCCCAGCTGCTGGCAGAGCCACAAGTTTTCCTCCCGTCTGGATAGCATGGAGAGCTTGGTGTGCCCATCTTCCTTGTATCAAAGAGACACTAAGGAGAAGGCAAAGGAAGCAAGCATGAAAAACGCACTACCAAAAGACTTTTTGTTTCAGCCTAACTCTGTGGAGAAGCAAGAGAGAAATCATCATTGATTTTCCTTTTGTCAATCCATTTTAGGAAGTACAATCTACTTCCACAGCAAGATGCAAGAAACAGTTGATGCACAGGGATAAGGACACTAGAGCCATCTGCAAGGCGCACCGCAGACATCATAAAACTCTGGCCACCAAATCCTGCAGTAATAGGATACATCTGCCCTTGGGCTAGTCTGCTGGTCAGGGGAGAAAGAGGCAGGATACTGTGCATGGAGATGGATGGGTCAACACTGTGCCCAGAGTGTGAAGAAAAGTAGGAAGCCTGGCCTGTGTGAGGTGAAAGAACAGCAATCCTGTTTGAGTGTGGACAGGCAAGAGCAGGCAGATTTTGTTCTTGATTGTCACAAAGGGAGCCCCCTCCAACTCCTCCACCATTTGAGGCATTACTATTCCATAATAACTCCTTATTAAATCACAGCCCTGACCTTTCAGATCCTCACCCACACAAGCACTTCTGAGTCCTGAGGAAATCCCACATGAAGCATCTTCCCCACATTCCCTAAACCAAGACCAGGGGTGATCCCTGAAGACCAGTTCAAGGTGGGAGTAGAACCTGAAAGGCCCCAACCATTCAAGATGGTCAAACATATGCAAGCCTTCCCCTTTCCCTACTCTGGGAGAGACAGGGTTAAAAACAAACAAAGAAGTCTTTGCTGAAGCTGCTTTTATGAAATTAATTAAAAAAAAAAAACCAAACCAACAAAACAATGGCTCTGCCACCTTCAGTTACATTTGCACCATCTCCTCCCCTAGACCTGCAGGATCACTCTGTCTGGGAGCACCTTCCTGCTGGCTTCTCCTTGGGATATCTCCCACAACAGCAGAGGCGTTCCAGCAATAGGAAAGGTAAGAGGCTGCGGATTTTATCCTGGAGAAAAATAATCCTAGCAAGACGATCACAACATAATCAAGAGTGTGCCTCTCCACAACACACGGTGGCTTCGCCCATCCCCAAATCATTTCTGTACTTGTAGGAACTGTGGAAGCTGCTGCCAGAAGCCATTTTAGATCAAAACCAAGATCTGGGAACATTGCATAAATGGATGTGCTTTTTTATTGTCAGGCAAGGCAGTGCCACTCACTCCTGGGCCTTCCCAGATTTAGCATTTGAGCATCATCAAATGGGAGGTAACAGATGCACCACTAAGATAACTTCACAGACACAAGAGGTCTCCTCTTTTGCCTTTACTATAAAGGACTTTTTGTGTGATGTAGGAAGACAATAACTCTTCTTAATGGCTATTACAAGAAGATTAAAAATACAAAGTCACTTTGAGTATGAGCATGGGTACTCATGAACACTTTGTCCCACACACGGTATGATTTCAGGTTTGGGGAACACAGAGCCTTCCTACCCAAACATTGACATCTCATGCATGGAGCCCTACGAACCCTCCCCATATTTCTGTTCTGAGCACCTCTTGCAATGCTTGAATACATCATCCAGCTGCTCAGAGCCTCGCACACCATTTTCACACCACCACTACGCAACCAAATCACACTTCTCTCTTCAACAAGAGACACCCAGCTAAAGCACCAATATTGGGAAGATCTGAGCAACCAGCACTCACCAGTTTGCTGATATTGAAATTATACCCTCCAGACCCTCCGTAAAGAATGGTTTCACAAAGATAGAAAACCCCCTTGGTACTCTGCAGGACTGGATCCTAAAAACCAAGTTCAGTTCACCCTTCTTGCTCCCTGGATGGTACAGCACGTTCTGGCCACCCAACCCTCTCAGTCTGCAAGGTCTACCCCAACTTAGTAGTGGTTTACTCTATGCTCTATGAGAGACAATACCTTGTCACTTGCTTTCATGGAGAAGATTATTTGACATTTAGGCAAAAAAAGACAATCCACCAGCTTGTTCCTAAACCCCAGCATTTCTGCATTACAAGTAACCCAGCATCTCATATAGCTGATAAGCAAGCTCTGTTTTGATGCAGAAGGGCTATTTGAAAAGGTAGAGGAAATCAATGGGTAGAAACTGGCATTTTTTTGTAGCCTTAGAAACTTGGAAGAGTCTGGGGAACAGACAAACTATTGACTTCCCAGCATCGTCTCAACTGTACTTATTAAATAAGATCCCACACGTCATATAAACTCTACCATATGCGTGCAGAAGAAAAAAAGATTTTCAGGCCTTTTATAAATGAAACCTCCTCTGTGGCTTAAAAAAAAACATATGATGCTAAAACTAAAATATTAGAGAGGCTGCAGCTGCACAAACAAATAAATGCTGTTTACCAGCAGAGGTATTTACTTACTGACAGTCAAGAAACGTTGGTTTATAATAAAACGGTGGCATTTTAGATTCATATTTTGCTTTTGCTACATTGTTCCCATTCGCAGCCATAAACTGTAAAAAGAAAAAAAGCAGAAAGAATTAAAAAATGTTAACAGTATTTTCCTTTGCCCTCTTTTGCACCTACACAGTAATAAAATTGTTGGGATGGAGCCTCTGTTCCCTTACTAAGAGGTTTCCCCAGGACTGTACACAGAAGGGACGCTGTAAAGACTGTGCCTGCAAATCAGGGCTCAGAAATTAATGTTGTTTATTATTGCCAGGGCTCACAGCTTAACATGATGCTGAGGACACGTCCATGTCCCAGTCACACGTGCACAATCCCCACTGGTCCCCACAGGAGCAGAAGGCAGCACACGGTGGCATTTCCCACTTGCAGGCATAGGAATGAAATTACTCCCAGGGAATCCAGCACAGAAATTAGGTAACCAGAAGGCAAAACCTGACACTGACTTCAAGTCCCTGTGTGTTACGGTTCCAGAGAGGTAACAGTCTCCGACAATGCACCTTTTGTTTTGGATCACATCACTTGTTCCGAAAGGATAACTTTATTTTTCCAAAGCCGTGCCAGCAAGCTCAGGGGTTTGAAGCATCTAATAAATGAATAAATAAACAAACAAACATCCTATCTGCCCTGACAGCCCTCCTTTCCTTCTGATCTCGGATATGAAAGTCTAGTCGAGAACTCTGCAAACAAACCCACATATTCCCCTATTCATAAATTTTATGTAATGAAAGTCACTTTGTAAGTGTAAAAAAAAAAACCCCATTATTTTCCAGGCAGCCATTCTAAATACATTTTGTCTTGTATCAAATGCCAAGCATACAAGCATAAACAAGCAGCAAAGTGCTTCCCCCCCCCCCAACATTTTTTCCCCATTATTTTAATGGTTTTGAGCTTCTCAAGTTTACATATTCAATCTGTTCTAAAAAGAAAATCAGGGAAGGGAAAACCCATGCAACACAAAGGCCTATTTTTCTCATAAAACACATGACACTCTGAGCTGTGGCTTTCATAAAAACCTCAAATCTACAACATACAAGAACAAGATAAAGATCAAAGACTGGTAGCGTTCTTCATGCCTTTAAAGGCACCAAGAGTCAAAGTAGATGGGTTTTCTGGGTAGGCTTATCCTTAGCAACATCACCCAAATCTAGGCAGGTGTGTGGCTTAAAGAGAATTTATACTATAAGGGTTCGGTTCTTTGAGATGTGAGTTTAAGGGTCTTCAACACTAAGTGGAACAAAGCCAGGAACTGGTGAGCTGGGCAGGGGGGGCAGACTCAAGGGCTAGCCTACTGCCTGGTCTAAGCTACAGGTAATGTAAGGAACAGAAGACAATTCATTTAGTTACTTCTACACATCCTGTTTCATTGATATTTCTACAGGGGTGGGGAAAACCCTCACAGCTTCTTTATGAAATGGCTACTCCATTTTTCAATCAGCACCATTGACCTCACTCCCACACTCAGGAATTATCTAGACATGTTTTCTAAAATCACTTTTGTTGTGGCATCTTTAGAAAGGATTCTGGTTTACAGCTTTGCTGGTTAAACACAGCACCCCAAGCTCACTGGTACTTCACACCTCAGATGCACGTACCTCCACTTGAGCATCATCCCAGTCATCCAGGCGGACTGACTTCACTTTGCTGACTTGGGGAATATTGCGATGGATTCCTGAACAATTTAAGCAGATGAAGATCCCTAGGTTGTGGGATGCCCAGTCCGGGTCTGAAAGCAAGAAGGAAAGAGAGAATTGCACTTGACTGCTCTATGGGATTCAGTGCTGAAGGAAGGAGAGATGGGGCAAGATAGGTCATGGAAAGTGAATTCAGAGACACCAGGTCCACGTTCCTTGACTGTAAAGGTATCAAATAAATAAACAAGCAAAATAGATATATGTGCCATTTATATTGATAGTAATACAAATTAAAGTAACAGACCTGCAATCTCAAGTGTAGCTGTTATTCACAAAAACCTAATACACAGACAATTCGTACGCCCAAGAGCTCCTAAACAACATGCTCACATGAAGAGAAGAGGTGAATGACCATCTTTCATCAGCGAATCCCACCCAAGTGCTGCATGGAACAGAAACTGCACAATTAAAACAAACAGCTCAGGGATGCCGCTATGCTGCTCCCTTGATTTGCTATTTTTTTGTGGTTTGTTTTTTTTTTCTTAATTTTCATTTATTTTTTCTTTATTTTTGACAGTGGGAGCGTTCCGCAGAGAGACTTCCCTCCCACAGCTACAGCACAGCTCTCCATGCCAGGAGGTTTCCAGCCCTTGCCTTAATGGAAAAATGCCACCAGTGGCAGCTCTGTACTTTCTCCGAGCAGAACCACGCGCTGTTTACAGCCCCGAGCTGACGTCTCACACAAAGCACTTTAAACACAAGTCCCTCGCCTCCAAATTCCTCCTCGGGAGAGGCACTGCCTGAAGCGCAGGGCAATGGAGAGGAACTGGAGGAGGGCAGGGGCCAGGGCAGGACACATCCACCAGTGTCCCCAGCACTGCCTCGCTAATAAAGCCAATACAGGGATCTTTGTTTGAACTCTGACTAGCAAATGTCAGCGCCTGCTATTCCAGCTGCGTCCCAGCAGAGCTTCCTTGCAAGTCACCAACTCAGCCTCTAAACCCTTCGCCTCTACCCATCCTCCCCCAAACCCCCTCCATCGTATGGGGCTGTCGAGGGGTAAGGGCAGGTCCTCTCTTCTCAAATCTGTTTATTCCCCTGCAGTAATTACACTAAACACTCCTCACAGTGCAGCTATTATTTATAAAAGCAAGGCAAAGTGCTTTCTCCTCCTTCTACATATTTAATGGTCTGGCTATGTCAGTGCAGCAGGAGCAGGCTGGTATGGGGCAATGCAGCTCCTCTATACAAGGTACTGAGGTCTGCTACCAGCCCCTGCCCGCAGGGATGGCCACCAACCTCCCCCTGCACACATTAGGGAAGAGAAATTTGGTTCCCCAGAGGTGGCTGTGTTCAGATATAAATGAGGAGCCTCGATGGATGTGGTTGGGTGCCTACCCAGGAGAGGGGAATAAATTCCCAAGCTTTTATAAGTCCCATCCACTGCAGCTTGATTGGCATGGGGCTGGGACCAGCAGCCACAAGTAAAGGTGTCTGCTGTTTACATGGTCTCCCATCCTCATGCAGGACCCTGATGACTCCTGCAGAGGCCTGTCAAATACAGAACCAGTCAAGTCAATCTAAGTGCATTGCAGCAGCACCCAAGTATGGGCTCTATGCCCACATACAACCACACCAGTGAGGACACAGGGTGAGGACCTGATCACAGCTTCACTGAGGTCAGGCACCCCAGTTACTCTGATCGCAGAGAGTGCTGCCAGTTATTGAACTATGAGTTGGCCAAAAGAATCAAGGGGTTTGCACGCCATGCTCATGCATGTTTCTGTGCTTTAACTCCTCATATTGTCCTGTCCCATCTCCAAACACCTGGCTGTAATCAAAGTCTGCCTCATGGTAGGCCAGGACCATGGGACCAAATGATGAGAGTCACGCAGGGTGAAAGCATTCTGGACTTTTGTTGAAAAACCCATCTCTTGACTTCCATGTAAAGGATGAGGCATGAGGAAGGGCAAAAGGGTCTGGAGGATGGGGAAGCCACAGAGCAGCAGCAGCAGCAGCAGCAGCAGCAGCGAGGAAGCAGAAGATGCAGCAGTGAAGTTTGGAGCTGGGAGCTAACGTGGCCACCAACTCCCTGTGCTCAGAACAGCCACTTCACAGTAACTGCTCCAAGCCTCCCCAGTGCAATGAGTTGTGATCAAAGCAGTGCCTGACACAGGGAAATGGATATCAAAGTATGCATTTGCCTCCGCAGATTTTACCAGGAGCCCCAACACTTGTTTTGTGTTGACAGATTTATCTTAGCACACAGGTGGATTTCTTCATGTTGTCTGCAACTTCCAAGACTTGAAGAAGCAACCCTTTCGCTGCCTGCACTGCTGTGAGCGACAGGACCAGGAGACATCACAACCTCCTCTAGCCAGGAATGAGGACACATTTGGGTGAACATTCTGGAAGAATATCCTCAGGCTCCGATGGAGGAGACTGCAGCTGCAGTGGACATTAAGCCAACTCATACCCAAGCATCTCTTCTTGACATGGGGAAACAACACCTCAAGCAATAGGTTTTAATCACAACTGGGGCCTTAAAGCATTCTCCTCACACCAACAGTATTTTCTTTAGACAAGACTCTTGAACATGCTTCCCCCCTGCTCCACACCATGTCAAACCATGTCTAATTAGGGAAGCAAAAGCTGGAGTGTATCACAGAACCACATATTCGTGGTCACATGCACATGGTTTTTCATCAGAAGATGGTAGTATTTTAGAGGAACAGAGACAAGAGGGTCAGTGATGACCCAGCCCTTGGAAGGGATGCTGTCAGCTTGTTCAATACCTACACCTGCTGCTGTCTCCTTCTGGTGTCCTTCCTTTCACTGTTTCCTCTCTTGCCTAGACCCAACCTCCATGTCCATCCAACACCAACAGCATCCCACACAGCAAACTTGAAGGAGCACCATGACAGAGCAGCACGTTTCACTTTACTCCCCAGACCTGATACCAGCAGTTTGCATTGCTGTCCAATATTAATAACAACTTCCTCTTCATTGCTCTTCTGGTTTTAAAAGTATGTATCTTTTAAATCCAAAATCATGCAGCAAGGGTGGATGGAGGAGTTGTAGATGCTCGGCTGGTTGTGTGCTGCTTTCCTGGGACATCCACAGCCCAGAACTACACAAATTTGGCCGTTGTTTTTAACACCAAAGGGAACACCAGGCAGGAGGAGAGTTCAGAGGCCTCAGGCACTGAGTTACCTCCATCCAAAAAACTGCCAAGTAGCAAAATGCCCCAGAACCGACAGATCTACCTGGGGAAGTGCCTCTGAAACATCAGCGTTACTATAATGTATTAGAGATCTCAATGAACTTGCTCTCCTGGCTGAAGACGTGACTGAGAAAGCAAGCCAGCCCGAGCCTTTCCCTGAGTTTAGCTGAAAGCCAAAAGGCATTTCTAAGCATTAGCTGAACAAGCCAGAGGGTTACGGACCCAGCCAAGCCACTGGTGTGACCCACCGTGCCACCACACCGCCTGTGGGCAGGAAGAATGAGGGCGGAGGATTCCCTGAATCCATCTTCTGGAGGGTTCTGCCTGTGCTGCTTCCCCTTCTCACCCCTGCCCTGAACTTGTGACACCGTTTTCGAAGAACCCCGTAGCTACGAGACTGCTGCATCAGACCCCTGCAGGAACTGGTGACAGACGCCCAGGCAGATGGCTGCGGCGAGCACCCACCTCTGCAGGGATGCTTATCCAAAGCCCTTTTATATGATTTGGGGCTGCCAGTGGCTACTCAAGCACATCACAGTCCCCCTTCCCTTCATTCCTGCACTCCCCCACAAACAACAGGAGAATTCTCAGCTCAGGAACAAGGTAGATAACGCCAGTGATCTGCGACCTTGGCATAATCATAGACTCCAACCCTTCAAATGACTGTGCCATCTCTTTGAGATAAGACATCAAGCACACAAATAAAGTCACACAAGTGTATTCATACGAGACAAGTGAATTTTCGGGCAGCACATTTAGTGAACGAACCCTCAGCTGTATGGGTGGCAAGCTGCGGTCTCCATAGCTAGGTGAAGTCCACCTTGCTGCTAGGCACTTCAACAGCTAGAACATATTCTCCATGGTGGACATTGCTAGGGAGTTCAGTAATTTTATTTAAGCCATTTTATTTGGGCAGGGCTCAAAAAAGTGCTCCAAAATGGCAATATATCATAACCTGGACCTTCTGGGTATCACCCGAAAGAGATGATTTTCTTCTAAGCCTCCAGAGTTTCCAGCAAATAGCAGTGAAGCCTACTGAAAACTCTCCAGCACGCCTAAGTTCCACACAAATTACTTTATTCCATTATTTCAAGCCAAAAGGAATAAAGACTAACTAGGAGCAAGGGGAATATTAAACCAAATACACTGCTGTAAGTGCAAAAAGTCTCTTATCCTGCAGCATTGCTGCTCCAGAACAACCGATGCCAGCCCTAGAAGGCTTTAACTGTCCAATGTGGTAGAGATTTCTGGTCACTTGTAAACAGATTATAATGACTTTTAAAGCAAAAAGTTGCTGCAGCTTTGCTTTTAAAATTAATACATAAACAAAGCCAGACTAAGCTCAGGAGAAAAACTAACTTCCACACACAATCCCTTTTGCCACCACAAGCTCTAGAAAAACCAAGGGCAGAAAACAACGTACTCTGCAGCTTGAACCCAACATTACTGAGTGTAAGAACTGCCCATAGAGGGAAAAACAAAGGCTGGACCCAGAAAAATACAAAGAACCAGTGTAAGAGAACATAAACATAGGGTTCCAGTTTGAGAACACCTAGGTGCCATCAACCCAAGTATAATCACACGAAGCAGAGCAGTAGCAGGCTCATAGTAGCCAGAAGACAAGAGCAAGAACTCAAGAGTCCCAAAACTTACTTGGATGCCCCTACTCCACCTTCTGCTTTAAACCACAGTTACTACTTTATGTATATAGTGGGATACATACTATACTAGTGGTATAGATAATATATACTCTATATATACACTATATATATAGCATATTACTGACCAAGAGAATGTCAGGGAGAACATGGGCAACGCACAGCAATACACCGTTAACACGTCTTCCAGCACACAAACCAAGGCCTGACCCTTACTTAGCTGCCTGGCTGCATCCCTGCTACACCAGCTGGGTGGGAGCCAGTGTTTTGTTGGGATGGAGATTCAACAGATTTTTCCGACGTTTGAGGTGTTAAGGACTAATTAGAAGAGAGAGGACAGCCTCTCAAGGTAGCAAACCTTTTTTTACCCTACAGGTAAGGTAACTCATACCCTATGATACAGGATATAATCACAGGGATTTAAGTGCCATCAACACAAGCAAAAAGCCTTTTCTGTTTGCTGCTCACTGCCTGCTGATTTTCTAAACGCCCCAGTCAAGAGAACCTCATGTCCAGCACTGAAGTTCTGTTGCTATTTACTTTGGGGAAAGACTAAGAGGTTAATAAACAGACCCTGGTCATGCATGTTTAAAAATAACAATAAAAGACATTAAGACTGAAGCCAAACAGCCTCCCACCAACACTCCTCCCTAAGTAGGAAAAATTTTCAGTGAAGGCACTAAACTTGCCAAGGTCTTTTTATTCAGCTGGCAGGTCCCAGCAGCCCACTCTGCTTGCTGTCTGCAGCCCCCGACTGTGCTGCAACCCAGGCATCAGCAGCAGACAGAAAACACGGTTGCATCAAACCCCCTTTGTGTCAGAAAGTCCCCTTCCCTGCAGAAAGTGGCATGGTGCTAAACACAACTGCTGCGGGATTTTCCTTTTTACCTTTAAAAGGGCTGGCAAATTCACAGGAAAAAGATAAAATAAATCACTGTTTAAGCGAGAGGACAATGGAGGTGCGGGAACAAGTTTCCACTTTCAGCTTGAAAACGAAAAGCCTGTTTCACGCCATTAGAGCAGCGAAGCTCTGGAACAGCTTTCCAGTGGGAGGTAGTGGGGGCAAGAGAGAGAACTAGCTGTGAGGCAGAGCCCTGTCGCTCCACAGGGAGGGGATGGGGAGATGTCGCTGTGGATGACAGCACAAGGCAGGACCCGATGACTCACTCAGTTGTCTTCCCGATACGTGTTTTTAGGACCAGTGGTTGGATAGGGGAAGGAGAGAGCTGTCATCAAATCCTTTCAGTGTCCTCCTTAATCCTGAGCAAATCAAGCAATCTCCAGCACTCATGTGTTTCCCTCATTCACCACCCGCACTTCATGACATCAAGGGAACGGAAAAGCTTCACTGCTTTAGAAATGCGAAGATGCTGGGCCCGTAGAAAAGATGCTTACAATGACCTCAGCCACACACCACTCACCCTCGGGCTTTTATATAGACTGTTAGACCAGAATACCAGATCTGCTCAGCTTTGCAGCATAAAGCTCTGATACCAGACCCCCTCCATCACCTGCACCGGCTCTTCCTCCATCCCTCATCCCCTCTGAGCCTCAGGCACAGAGGCCGATGTTACCCAGGTTCCCAGTAATCTATCTCAAACAAGAAAGATGAAAACGATAAAACCAGGCCATGTAAACTGCTGCTGGAGGGCTTAAACTGCAGAAGCGCTTTGATGGGATTTCCATTTCTGTTTTCAGAGCCTCCCTGTCCTCCTACAATGTAAAATGATTCTCCCTTCGTGGAAAGCTAAGTCATAGAAAAATGGAGTAAAGGGAGATATAGTCAAGGTCTTGTTATGCCCTGAGATAACCATCCGTCTCATGATGTGAGGAAAGATTGCCAGAGACAAAGAACCATTTAGGGGAAAAAAGAGGCTGAACTGCCACATTAGTCCTGAAGGAAAAAAAAAGATTATTCTAATACATGGAGAGCCATCACACACCAGCAATTCAGGAGATTGCTCAGTTTGCACTCGAGACTGCATTTTCCATGCTGTCTGCACTGGGAAAGCACATCTTTAAACCCACCAAAACAAACACACTGCAAACCAATACCCAGGACCCAGCCTCCACCACAGAAGTAGTAACAACAAAGAACCTGATGCCCCAGGTAACAACTTTATTACAGTGGCTCCTACCCCAGAATTCAGCCTGAAAGATGTAGCTAATGTGATCTACTACTCAATACAGATTGATGACATCTTTGCAACTGAAACATTTTTTATTCGAAACAACTTTTCATTGCAAATTCAGATTTTGTAAAGACACAATTAATAAAAAACTAACTAAAATCTTAAAAATATAAAAAACTTGCAAGTAAAAACGTAACCTCTCACTTCCTTCCCACTCTAATTTTCAATTTCTACTTCAGCATCCTCTCTGCATTCCCAGCTGTCATGGCCAGGGCCACTGTAAGCCTGTTCTCCCTACCTGAAACATGTCCTCAAAACCCAGGAGGAGTTTTTGGAAGCTCAGCTTTTACACAAGAGATTTTTCTGCCAGACATACACGCTGGTCACGGGGAAGACAAAGATCTGACCTTCCTGAGCATCACATTCAATACCTCGTTTCACCCAGATGCAAAGTGCGCAGACCAGAACACACATCCTGAACACAGCAGCCTGGCTTGCAGGACTTGGCCACTTAAATATTCCTCAATCACCATTAAGTGGCAAATTCTGGCCCAGACCCAGGCAATCAGCAGGTTTTGACTAGATCTCCCCAAGGAGATGTGATGACCCTGTGTGGGATGAAGTTACTTACACCTCCTAGGAGGAAAAGCACTGCCTCTCCCAATGTTCCCCATCCACCCTTTACAAAAGCTTTGCTTTTCTGCATGGTCACAGCTTAACCACAATAATACCAAGCTGTGGGCTCTTTTGCATCAGGAACCCAGATTTTTGTTACCTGGGTTACAAAACCTGTTACCCGGGACAAGCCGTTACTTCAGGGCTATGGCTACTGAGCCTCACCTGAATGTCAAAGCAGTAACAAAAGGAAACAACCTTTTTTGACAGCAGGGAAGGGAAAAACAACTTTCACTGGCCGATTACTGAAACAAGTATTTCCAAGAGCAAAAGCAAACCCAGCTGGCTTCCAAACACAAATTAAAGTGAATAACAAAGAATCTTCCCCTGCTACATTTCTGACCCATCCTAGTCTTTGTTATCAGCATCCCTGAGCTCAATGGCTACCTCTTCTCAGGGATCCCACATTAACTAAGGGTTTCAGGGGAAGGAACACACCCACCTGAGCAGCAGCAATAATAAATCAGGGATCTTGACCTTTTGCTCCCCCCTCCTCAGCTGTACCAGATCAGCGCTATGATGATGCACACATGTGGGAAAGCACAAGCACGCCCTGCTTTCCTCATCTGCTCATTCCCCACCCTCCCTCTTCTTTCATTCTCACTTTATTTCTCTGCTCTGGTAGTTTTCCAGTGCCTAGCTGTCCACCCAGTTCCAGCTCTCCCCTTTATCTTTCTGTGCATCCCACTTCTCAGCACTCCATTCTGGAGGCTCTCTGGACACCTACCTCACATTATCTCATACCCAGAAGCACCTGGCATGCCACACCTGCCCAGGAAATAATAGAATTGAGCCTCAGTATTTTACATATTACCTAAAGACACAAGTTATATATCTTATGTGAAGCAGCCCTGGGCATCTCCAGTTTATTGTCGCCCCCAGGCAGATGTGCACATCACAGCACCACCAGTAGCTCTTGTTTGGCAAAGAAACTGATCATTAAAGAAACTGGGTTGATGAACAGGGATCCAGTCCCAGGGAAGTAATGCTGTGGCAGTTCAGAAGAGAGGCTGAATGGTATTAATATAGCACATCCTGTGTTACAAAAGACACTGGCCCAAATTCTGCTCTCGGAGTTTCAGATTCACTAGGGCATCTCTCCATGCAAATGTCACCAAGAGCAAAATATGGTTGTTTTACAAGCCCATTTGAAGCCTTTAACAACGACTCTCTTTCCCTGATGTGAGCTATTTTACTGACCTACAGCTTCATCTCCATCCTGCTGATGGCTGAGAAACTTCCCATTTTGCAAAGGGGCTTTATATTACACACAGGGCAAGGAAGAGTTACCCCATTGACCTGAATGGCCCAGGCTTGCAAAGTCTTCCCCAGGAAGGAATAATTTAGGTAGCTGCCTATTTGGTGAGCCCAAGCTGTGCTCAGCAAGATGCCTCAAAGGTGGGTTGGTACAGTCAGACAGCAGATGGGTGGGAGCAGGCAGAGCAGCACAGCGCTGCAAAGCAGTTCATACTATGCAAAAGTTCTTTGTCCTTTCCAGCTGGATACTGGGAGACACAATGCATCTGAAGGTGAACTGCAGTGTCTGAGATGTAGATTAGGGACATAAACCCAGCGGCAATGGTATGAGCTGGGTGGTGGTATCCAATAGGTCTTGGAATCCTAAATAAATCAATAGCCAGAAAAATGAGGTTCAGCTGAAGTGCTGGGTTTTCTTTAACCTACAGAATGACGGAGGCTGAAAAGGACATCCTTTCCCTATGCCTCTTCAGGGCCATCCTGCTCAAGCTAATACTAATTTAGGTGTTTCTATATGGTGATATTTTTTATCTTTTTTTAAAGGGAAGTTACTTGCTATGCAATTTTCTAAGGTTCTTCCCCCAGCACACCACACAGACCCCTCTCAGCAAGAGCAAAGGCTTTCCCACGCTCACAGCCAGACCCCAACAATTCACCATCCACAGAGTGAGGAGGATGCTCCTAGCTCAGGTTTTCTCCCGTCTGTAGACGAAGAGGGCCAGGGGCATTTCAGCCCTGTCCTGTGCAGGGCGCTAAGCAGCGGGCAAGGCAGGCTCCCACCGGTGGCAGCCTGGTCAAAGGTTGGTGGGCAGGATGCCCACGGCATTGCCCCTGGTCCCTCCCGTCTGTTTGCTCGCCAACAGGGGCAGGAGCGGCGGCGAGGGGACACAGGGAACACACACACCACACACCCCCAGCAACACAGCCTCCCCCGGCCAGAGCCCCGCGGCACCGGGGCTGCACTGCAGACCGCGGGACCCGCCGGGGATGACATCAGCGCTGCCGCGACCGGGCGAGGAGCGGGGCCGGGAGGGTGGAAGGGTTGGAACCCCGGCTGGGGCTGATCCATGGGTACAGCGACAGCGCAACCCCTTCCCTCCACCTGCCCCGAGCATCCCGCTGCATCCCCCGGGGGAAACAGGGGGGTTCGGGTACCCTCTCGGCGTGCACAACCCCATCGCTCCCGGAGAAGGCAGAGCCCCCCTGCCCCGCCGCTGTCGCCGTGCGGGCAGGTGCGGCCGCCGCCCGCGCCCCCCGCCCCGGCTCGCCCTGCCCTTACCCGGGGCGGCGCAGTCGGCGCACGCCGTGTTTCCCGGCCGCTGGAGCAGCTCCACCAGCGCCTTCCTGCTCTTCTCCTTCGCCATGGGGCCGGCGGCGCGGTGCGGGGCTCCGCCGCGGCTGGGCGAGCTTCACGGTGCGGGGCGGGGGGCGCTGGCGAGGCGGGCGGCGCGCCCGGGCTGCTCCATGCGGCCCCGCTCGCCCCGCGCAAGGTGAACGGGCCGCGCCGCCGCCGGGAGGGGACGCGCCGGGGCGGGTCCTGCCCTGACGCCTCCGAGCCTCGCCGCTGCCGTTGCTGCCGCGGCCGCCGCCGGAGCCGCCCGCCCGGGCACGGTGCCGGTTCCGCCTTCCGCAGGACCCGGGGGGCTGGCGGCTCCCTGAGCCGCTCGCCCGCGACCTCCAGCGGCCGCTCGTCGCCGGGGAGCCCCGTTCCCGTGGGGGTTCCCCACCACCAGGGCATCCCAGCCCCCACGGGTGTCCCCAGCCACCGAGCGGTCCCTTCCCAGGTTTAATTTGGGGTGCCCGGCCAGGGGATGCTCTCTCCCATGGGCTGGGAGCTGGCGTGGCAGTGGGGAATATGGGGGCCAGGAGGTTGGTCCTTGCTGGATGGGTTCTCGCTGCTCCAGCACATTGGTGGGTCCAAGAGCAGTGCTTTGGGGGCATTTCTTTAGATTAGCATCGTTAGGGGATACTCATAAGTGCTTAACTGGCACCCACCCACACTCCAGAACGTTCCTCCTTCATCACCACCTTCCATGTCTGCATCTCAGCAGGACTATCCCCCAGGCGTCTTCTCATACTTTTCACACCCCTCCATGATGTCAAGGGAGTATTGGTGGAGAAAACACCCCAAGGACAGGGGCAGAATTCCCCATACCCCTGTGGCTGTGTTTCCTGTCACCTACAGGACAAGGCTCCCGGTCTTGCTTTACCAGCTAAGAACAAGAGGCTGACCTGGGGTGGCGATGAGGGAAGACTTTGGCTGAGGCGGGGTTCAGAGCTGTGCCTCCTGGGCTGCTGCCCTAACCCCTGCTGAAACCTTCTCGGGAATGGGTCACATGCATCTGCAATGGTGCTATGACCTACCTATGGTTCATACAGCTCTGCTTACAGAAAGGGTTTTGGTTTAGCTGTGAAAGTCCCCCATTCAAATGGTCCATCTCTGCTTCCTCCAACAAAGCAGAGCACCTTCCTGCAGGCTCAGCTCTGTGCTCCTTCCTGGGGTGTGCACCAGTGACTGCAGGAGGAGGGTGCTCTGCAAAACGTCCACAACCAAATCACCATCTTGGTCCTACAAGCATACATGGATGTGAGCATAATTCAGGGACCTCTTTGTGGGAGACAATGGCATAAACCCTTGAACACGGGCAGAATCATGGGCTGGCAGGTTTACAATGCCTCTCTTGCCTGGCAGACATTTTCCTAGATGACCTTTGTGCTGTCAGACAAGGGACTGTAACTGAGTTGATTTCTGACTGGTTTAAACTAATGTCAGTGTTCCTTGCTGACCCTACGCAGCATTACGCGTCATGCTGGGGTTTGCTTGTTTTACACGTGCACGCTGATGGGGTCTGGAAAGTCATTCCTGTGCTAACCAAAGGCATAATCCCAGACATGGGCTTTCTGTGGAGAAGCTGAGCTGCTGCATCCAGACTCTCACCTTCTTCAACCTCCAAGTCACTAATCCTAACCCAGAACAGAGCCATCGACTCAGTAACACCAGCTCAGCACAGTATCTTAGCCCTAATCCTCCACACCCGTGCTATATTCAAGCTTGTCAGTGTAAATGCTTACAGGATCAGAGCTTCACCTAAGTCCAGGTTAGGTTATGTTTGCATTTGCACTCCGGCTTTTCCAGAACATGCACTTGCTGAATTCTCCATGCAATAACCAGGATGCTGCACATCATCATGAGCTTACCGAGGGCAGAGGCTGGGAGGAGGGAAGGGCACTGGTTTTAGTCTCTGTTTAGCTTTCCATTAAGACTTATTGATTCTCTTTAATTTTTTTGTTCTGCCGGTTGCTAGGCAATCTCTCTCTCTCCTCCATGTGCTGGAAGCCAGGGCTGCAGACAGAAATTTATATCTTGTAATAAAATCATATATAACAGAGCCTGTTGTCAGTGATGAGGGGAGCGTTTCATAAAGGACAGACGGAGCAGGAGAACAGGGCCAGCAAGGGTTGATCAACAGTGGTTCTCAGAACCGAAGTCCCATCACAATTACTTTAGACTTCACGTTGGGAAACAAGCAGCCTAGTGGGTGGAGGAGATGTGGAGAGAGAGAGAGAGAAAAGTTGGAAATAAATGAGCCAAAATCAAAGATAAACTTTTGTTCAGTGGAATATCAAGGGCTTGGTTCACTCTCACATGTACAGGGGTAACTCCACAGATTCACTCCTGGTTTATCCAAGGTTAAGAGGTTGGGTGTTGCTCCAGAGACAACCAGCAGTGTTGATCCAGGGCAGGCAGTGAGGCTCTCCTGATGGACACTGGCTCCGAAAGATTGTGATTCCTGGTGTAGAGCAGGGACAGCATCAGAGTTTTCCATCCCACTAAGGGTAAAGGAGGAAGGTTGCCCTGGCAGGGCTGGTGGAGACTCCCGGGAAGCTGATGGGCATCACTGCTCAGCCTTGTCCATGTCAGACTGTTCCTGTCCATGTCCACAGGAGCCAACAGCTCATCTGAGCTTTTCCCCGCATTTTTCCTGTGGGTATGACCTAGCAGGGAATGCTTAATGAATTTGCCCCTACTTCTTGCAAAGTCTTTGGCCAAACTCTCTGGAGACCGCTTGTCACTGTCAATACATCACCCTCATTCAGATGCGTTCTGTCTCCCCACTGCTAAGTGACTTGTTAAGCCTGATGTGAATTTATATACATATGTATATAAATACTTACATATTTATGTGTGAAATGTGCTTGTTTGCAAACATGCACACTTTCAACTCAGCCTTTCCTAGAGCGCAAGGTTGTTGCCTTAGAAACGGATGTTATTAATGCGCTCTCCCGAGGTGCTAAGTACAGTGGCAGCAAGGGCAGCCTCTGGAAATGCCAGACTGAGGTCAGGGCAAAGGATGCTCAGAAATTCCTGGAAATCTTTTCATCATCTTTGTGGTGATGCTCTGAAAATGCACAGACACAGCTATACGTTCTCCTTGCCCTTCCGTGTTAGCTCCTTCCACCTGACGCTGGCTTGTTTTGTTAGGAAAGAGCTGTTGACGCTGGTTTTTAGTTAATTTTGCAGCCCCAGCCCTGAAATGGCTGAATCGGTGTCACAACCACGCAGGTGAAAGGGTGTTAACCCTTTATGGGACCTGGGAGTGCATTCACAGCGTGACATGGGGAAGAAGCACAAATTCCTGTGTGAACAGCAAACCTTAATATCAATAATTCACACCACTGCAACTGCATTCAAGCAAAACTCTCTGCAGTAGTGGAGACACCAGGCTGGAGCCTTTAGGCTTCCTCAGCACCACAGCGGATGCAGGTCTTGCAGCTGGAGATTTGTGTGAACAAGCCATAGCAGTGACCACCCGCACCCACGCTAAAGCAGCCAGGTTTTGTTCCTGTCCTGTTCAAAACAAGAGAAAAAATAAGAAAAAAATAAGAAACCAACATCCTAGAAATATATATCTGATTTATATATATGCGTATATCTTATTTTCTGGGTTATCCAGTTAAATTAAGAGTGACTACAGCTCGAAGGGAGGAATGCCACAGAGCAGAGAGCTCCGAGCAGGGTGTTTAAAACCTCTTAAACTGAGAACCTGACACGGATGCCAACTTTCTCCGATTCTGAGCAAACTGCTTTGTTTTGGACCCTGTGAGATTTTTCTCCCCTAGAACAGGGAAAAGCACACTCACTGCCTCTGCATGGTTAGGATGTGCTAGTCAAGTTGAAGAGGATGATGCAAGAGAAAATGATGTGAGGGTGCAGCAATAACAGACTGAAGTCTGGGTCTGCAGAGCTGCTCTGCACCTGCACCAGCCCTCAAAGAAGGAAAGGTGTCGTGCAGCTCTAAAAGCATCTCGCTGCGGAGTTCTTTGCAGATCAGGGTTTTATTACATTTGCATAGTGGTTAATTCTGTTGCAGTGTTACCAGCGTAGAAAAAGGGAAGTCCTTTACTCCCATGATTTGACAGCCGTGCAGGTAACATCACACACACACCAGATCACACAGATCCTCTGTGAGCGAGAAGAAATGGGGAGAATGGGGAACAAGAAGAGGGTGCAGAACAAAATCTCTCTGCTGATTGACTTAAACACCAGGTTTTGTAGGCTTCTGCAGCCTCCTAGAGCTGAGAACTGCTCTCTCACAGTGGCATCACAGCAAAAAGGAAAGCAGCTCCAACCACTTTTCGGATCCTGTCCACCATGTGCTCAGGACGTCCTCTCAGTTTCTTTTCTGGCCAGGCTCGCTGCAGCAGTGGGCTGGTTTTGGCACTGGTATGTGGCCACAAGGACTGTTAGTCACTGGTGGAGTGGTTGGGAGCCAAGAGACATCCTAGAAAGCGAGGGGATAATGGATAGCTTGAGGATGTTGGATATTTGTACATCTGCTCCATGCACATAAGGAAAGCTCAATGCAAGAACAAACATGCTGCAACAGTCCTGTTGTACTGAACCCATTTCATACAATGTAAAATCTGATGTGGAGGGGGCACCTGGGGGAATTGGCTCCATAGCAGTCACCAGGCACCCGACTGGGGCTATGCTGATTTCTACAGCCTAATGGCAGGCTTCCTTCTGCTCTCTGAGAAGAAGAAATTAGACCAATGAAGTCAGTAACTCACCTACACCAGTAAGAGACCACTGCTTTTAGCATTGTCCTTGGTTTATACTAATTAAAAGACTTAGGCCTGGGGAAGCTCTGTATGGAGGAAGCCAACATGTGAGAAGAGTTTCATACGTCAGGGTATCAGCTCCTCCAAGAAAAGCCAAAGTAATTATTCAGAGCAGGCCACCATCAATTCAGTCTGAGTCAGAGGCAGCAGCATGACGGGTTCAACGTGCAAACCACAGGGCAAGCACTTATCGTGGAAATTGCTTTTGTTCAGTTCCAATAATTTAATCTCTTCCTGGCTCGAATGGCTCATCCTTCCAGGAACAGCTTGGAGACATTCAAGCTGGAGACTGGACTGCATGATGTCTTGTTGCAGGGTGGAGGTGGAAGCAGCCCAGCTAACCGCTGCCTACCCTGGGGGTCCTGGGAAGCGGTGGCTGCTCCTGCCAGGGGTCCAGTGCAGAGAATATGACAGAGATGCAATAGGCAGGACCATAGGACAGAGGGGCTGAAGCTAGCACATTGATTCTGATCTGGAAGTCTCTGCAGCAAAGCCTGAGCCCCCCAGAAAGAAGGCAAACCATTTCCAAAGGGAACAGAATTAAAAATGGTGCAATTATAGGTTCCCACAGTCAGTCTTGTATCATGGGCTGCTGCCTTCAGCTGCCGGTCCAGGCCAGACATCTGAGACCACATCACTTTCTGTAACACTGCTCAGCTGTGATTTGAATAAAGCATTAGATGGAAACAAAACTGTGGTTTTTTTTTCTCTAGAAAGAGATTAGAAATGATGGCCTGAAGGAAACTGCTGAACAGCTGGAGATGGTAACTGATCCTCCCCCAGTTAACTCTGTCCATAGAAAGCTGAGGACCACGTCCTACCCTTCCTCTGGCTGCTGGTGGGATTGTTTGGATGTCACTGCCTGCCTCCTAAAAGCTCCCATAACACTGAGATGTAGCTCATGCTGCTCACTTGTTTATTTCAATATGTTTTGCCAAAGAAAAATCAGCAAAGAATTAATTAACAGCAATTATTTCTAGCAACAACAGAGCAGCTCTGCTCCAGAAGCCATGAAAACAACATCATGAGACCCCTGTGGCCAAAAAGCCTTTACAAACAGGTGCAAAAATAAACAATTTTATAGCAGGCTATAAAAAGAGCCCAAGCCAGGTTGGGGAATGGCAGAGGAACAGAGGAGCAGCCATTTCAATGGCTGAGTTGCAGCATCCACCCAGGTGACTTTCGTGAAGGAGCTTTAATAAACAAACCAGTGCAGAAGCACCAACCTGAGTCAAAGTCCCAGCAGGACCAGGTTATTGCTGCAATAGAAGGTTTACTATACCCGTCACTCTGTGTTATTAGTGCTGCTAAAGTGATTTACTGTCTAAGTCAGTCCGACCTATTAGAGCTGTGATCTAAAGTACTAGCCAGCTCCAGTTTCAGTGATAAACATCACCCCCTGCCTATTACTTGCTAAAATAAGCTGAAATAAAGCCATCAATCCAGCTATCTCTCTGCTCAAATGAGTCCTTCTAGCTGGCACCATCACACCTGCAGGTCTCCTGCCATGCACGCAGAAAGGATGGAGGCAGATGTTCCAGACTTGCTCTCAATTTTCACCCGTGTTTCTTTTTCAGCAGCCAGTGAACTCAGCATTTCTGTCCCTTTGACCTGAACTTGCACATCTCCTATTGCCAAAGCCCTGCAGTGACCCAGTTCCTGTTACAGCTCTGTGCTACACATGCATACTCTGAGCATCTCCCCATGCAAGGAAGCCAGGATGCAATCTCCTGCCAGAGATGTTCACCTCTGTGCTGCACCCTAGGAGGTGGCAGTGGCCAGTCCCTTTTCCCTGCTAGGCTTTGCAGCACAGTTTAGGGAAGGGGGAATTAAACCAAACCCCACACTCCATTCACCTGTACCATTCCCATAGATTGTTAACACCTGATCCATGGTATTGCCTGTGCTCTCCCATACAGATACAGGCCTGTGTGGACCCAGTACATGTATTCCCTTAGATCAGACAGAAATCTGAATGCACAGAGAGAGGGACACATACTTATGCTACCTTAGCAACCACTGAGCATGCACACACATGCCAGAGATGTGCCAGACAACAGGCAAAGCTCAGAGCGTGTGCTCTGAAAGGGCTGGGTTGCAGCCATGGGTGGTGAGGACTGGGGTAAAGACAGCTTGCTAAATCCATGGGTTAAAGTCAGCACAAGGTAACTCCCACATCCACACTAAAGACCAAAATCTGAGGGAGAGAGCCCCAGCAATGAAAGCAACCAGCATCATTACACCCCTGGGATTTCCTACTTGGTGCTTGTTCATGGGGCTGTGAAGGTTCAGTTACCATTGGGGGGTTTTGCTCCTGCTTGGTTCAGCATACTGAGTTACTGGCCATTTTCTCAGCACTGATCTGATCCGCAGCTTCTGTGCAATTCCTGAGTGGCAGCAAGAAAATGTTTTCCCATTTGGGCCTGCCTGTCCAGAAAACCAGTTTCCTCACTGTGCTGAAATCCTTCTGACCATCCAGCAAATCGTGCTGCCATGGGGCTGTCAGAGCAACCCAGAGGGAAAAGCCCTCTCCAGATTGGCAGCTCCTCTAAGCAGGCTGCAGCGCACAGCATTGCATCAAATCCTCAGAGCAGTCCTGTGAGTGTCCCAGATTCTGTACTGCAATTGCTCTACCTTGCCCAGAAAGGAGAGATTCAGTGCTTCCAAACCCTGCTGAAGCCCAGGACGTGGTCTGATAACAGAGAAATATAAACTAAGTAAACAACAGCGGGCCTGACTCCCTTGCAAAGCACCTTCTGCTATGCCAGTGCCTTTCCTCCCTGCTATCTTTGATTATCAGCTCTGCAAGCAAGATCAGAACCAGGTCTGTGAGGGGTTTCTTGCAGGCAGGGCTTGCTAGCAGTGAGGAAACTAGAAATCCTCCAGAAATCAGAGCTGTCAGCTCCTAGAAGGTTACAAAATAGGGCTCAGTTGTTCAAAGGGGCTGCAGAAGCATCCCTCACTGTCTGCTTCTTAAAAGCATGAAAGTGAAGTTAAAAGCCTGGCTCATTCTGGGAAGTCTCCTTGATTTCTTCACCCCCTGCTCTCCTTTTGCAAGGCTGCTTTCCGCTACTCTGCTCCTATCAGGGTTTGCTGTAATTCATAAGGACCTGAACACCTGAACAGAAAAGCACCTACAATACTGAGTGGTTTAAGGTACTACTCATTACCAGGCAGCAGGACACACAGACAGACAGGCCACGACATCCCTCCCACATCAGCAGGATCCTACCTTGCTTTGTGTGGGAGCTGGGAAAGACACAGCTTCACCTCCCACCAGAGGTTGGGAAGCATCGGACAGTAAGGGCTGGATCCAGCCCACCAGATTCAATGCACCTGAACTGCTTTAGAGAAATAACTGTAGCCTTTGTTGGGCTATATGTTGAATGCCAGGCTTGTCAGGGGTGTTTTTCATTCAGCCAAGCCCAGCAGGAATCAGCAAGCATAAGATCAATGCACCTGCTAATGCAAGTCCCAAGATCCCCTGGAATAGTGGGAATAAACAGACTGTTTCACCATTGGATTGCTCAGTGCTAGAGAGCATAAATGTCAGACTCTCCAGAAGAGCCATAAAAACCTGTCCCTGTATCATCACCAGTCTTAGGAAACAAAAAATGTGTCAAGGTTTATCGTCCTCTGCACACATGCATTAGGCTTCTAGATGACTTTCTATGAAGCTCCTATTTTGAGCAGTGATCAATTATGCATTTCAAGCCATATGGCACCTTCCTTCCAGAAGGAAGGCATTTTGTCTTGGAATCTGTAAGCAGGAAAATCTGCTGCATCCTGATGGAAATGCAACATTGTCAGCTAGTCACAGAATCATTAAGAGAAAAAAAGAGAACCAGAGTAAGATTAATCAGACATCCAATTTCCATTGAAATACCCTCGATGGGGAAATGGACTCTTGCATGTGCCCTTCCAAATGTCCTTTTTAATTCCTTTTTAATTAATCTGATTTAAAGCTTTGATTTTTGAGGGAAACCTGATACAATATGCAACATTCGGAATTTAGCAGAAGGATTTCTTCCACAAGTGATCTCCTCCAGACCAAAAAGTATATAAAGTCCTCTGGGGTCACTGGGTGCATGACTAGAAATGACTGCACTCTTGCATACTAGCAGAAGCATCATTCCCTTCCCAGGAATCACGGGTAAGAAATGTAGAAACATACTGCTCTCCAGTGGAACCAGAACACTAAAAGCACTTTTCAGATCCTACAGCAACAAGTGATGCTATAGATGCTTTCTGTACAGGGAGCAGGCTGCTCTTTCTCTCACAGCCTCATATGTCCCAGGTTTAGCTCCAGCAGCTTGGTGGAAGTGGCACTGCCTCCCACTGCTCTCCAAGCCTACTTGGAGCAGGACAACAGCAGGGTGGAATTCAGGAGGTGCTCTAACTGACCCTAATTCTTTCCCGCTGAGCTGGTTAAGCCTAACCTACAAAAACAACAGTAAGTAAAAGCTGTTTTGATCGCTACCACAAAGGGCAGTTACTCACCAGAGGCCAACAAATCTGTGATCTGCAAAGGAAACAAAGTGGATGCCTACTCACCCAACATCATGCCCAGCTGCAAGGGCTTCCATGGCCTGGAAGCAAGCAGAACAAACTGGGAAGAATGCTCTGGAAGGGGACCAAGAGTGAAGGTCAGCTGGTCCTGCCTGTAACTGTGCACAACCTCAAACATTCACTTTATGGGTGCAGAGAGATGCAACCTTTCTGCTACACCAGGTATCCCACTTCCTGGTGGCAGATGCAGCAACAACCCTTCCTTAGCATGGAGGCACAAGCCCATTGTGCTTCTACGAAGGACTTTGGACCATGGCCCACTTCCAGCAAGCACAGGAAGCTCTCTTTGTATAAGCTTTTCTACAGAAGAACACTCAGAGCTTCGGAAATGTTTATTAAACCCTTTCTTCCTTGTTCTGCAGGTCATTGCAGTTGTTTGGAGAGACACCCATAGCTCAAGGTCTCCCAGGAAGACATAATGACGGTTAGCTCGCAGCAATGTTCTCTCTGTAAATAACTGCAGTGATCAAAGTTAAGCTCTTTGTGGTTGAATGGATTCTAATCTGTGCAAAGAAAGGGCTAGTGTGTGGGCAAGGCACACATGCCAAACATGCAAAGCTCTGCTGACCTGGAACCCTCTGGGGACTCCCTGGGACAGGATGCCAAGCAGCAGGATACCTAGAGTTGGTGTGAACAAGGTTTTTGCTGGAGAAAAGCTCCAGCAATATTGTAACCCCCTCACTTATAGATTTCTATTACTGTGTTAACAGCTTACATAGATCTTTACTACAACAGTCAACACTTCCTCCCGCTTTGGGCTATCCCTTCCACACCTGCACAATTGCATCCAGGCTGGCACTTCATACCTCACTCCCATCTGAACCTTCTTTCTCAACTCTTTGCACATCTTCAACTCCCAGAGTCTGTCAGCAGGTGGTGCCTGGTGGCAGTAGTGGTGCAGGCAGCACACAGGCAGGCTTCTCACACAAAGACTGATGGAGGTCTGCGGGACTTACTTTGCTCCTGGTGTCACACACAGCAGAGAGGCTCATCAGCACCAAATAGCTCCGTGAAGAAGTCTATGTCACTGACAAACGGCCTCCCCTGCAGAGCAGATGCCTCGGCTCAGCGTTTTCAGAATACAGATTTTCTCAAATGGCTGGCAGGCTGCTGAAAGGGTTCCTCCTCGATACAGGAACAGGAAAAATAACTATGGACTTGCAGCTTTCCTTTGGCTTATACACTGCTGCCATTTTAAAGGAGCACAAATCTGGATACCACAAGCAAACCCAAAATAAATAGGGTTTAAATGGAAAGGCTTTTATTAGCGATATGTATGTTGGCAGGAATAAATTGAAGCACATTCTGGGACTTTTCTTCTCCCACATGACTTTGGTGGGGCACAGATTTGTCCCATATAGCAAGCTGGGAAAATTGTCTGACCCCAGGTTCTTCATTGATTAAAGACTTGTTTTTCCACCACTTCTGTTACATTAGATCTCAACTGAGGCCAGCTGATGGTCCTCACCAGCTCTGAGCTCACCTTACAGCTCCACTAAACATATTCTGTTCTCAGGCTGATTCCCTACAGCCAGGAAATGTGTGCCTCTGCCAGTTCCCTGAGCTTTCAACTACCCCTTGTCCTGGCATAAAGGTGACAGCTGTGAGCCTGACTGACAGTGCTGGGAGGCAGGACACAATAACGCCCATAGATCTGGATGGGATGAAGATGTTCTCTTTGGGTTAGTGAAAGGTACAAAACTGTCACCTCAGTGTTCCCAGTTACTAATTCTGTTGGTATTTGTGAAGGATGAAGCGTGCTCTGGCCACTTTGGTGGCTCAGCAGCACAGTCAGTCTGGGCTACACGAGGTCCCGCTGGCTGTGTCACTGTAACACTACAGAGGGACTCCAAGCCTGCAAGTAGGACAAGCACTTTTCGCTTGAGCATGCCATGAAGTTTTTTTGAAACTGTTTTTTCCCCAACATGCCTCCTGCAGTGGGTCCAAAATCTGGGCCTTGGTCACTACAGAGTCCCCAGTGGTCCTTCCTTCAGTGTGTGGTCCAAAACGTTTCGTTTAATGGCACCTATCACTCCAGCTTAACAGTCAAAATTCAATCACTCAAGACAGCCTTCACCCCTTTTACTTTATAATAACCTGGAGATCAGAGTTAGTATCAATTGTCTCAGGAAAAACACACACTTAATTCATGCAGTAGCTGTTTGGCCAAGTCGCGGTGCAGAGCAGTATCCAAAAGATGAAACTACCACTGACAACAGCCTGGCTTACTCCACCACCACTGGCAGTGATTCTTTCATACCTATCAGGATTCACTTCACTTTGTAATATTCAGGGAGCACAGAAGCATGAAATTTGATTTCTTTCTTCTGAGATGCTGGAGATTATTTTAATTCTTACTTGGTATCACTGAAAGAAAACTCTTGTTCAGTGGCTTAATATAATGTCTTTTAATATCTGTTTCAGCAATAAAATCTCTGCTTTCTTTTCTATAAGTGTACTAATCTTACCACAGGATATAATTTAAGTAGTAGAATGAAGCAGAATAAAAATAGGCAGCTGCACACAAACAATCTTTTCAAACAGGAACCTGCTCCGAACTATGTGCAGTGTTCAATTAGATTAGACACCAACAATAATTTAAATTCCAGCTCCGACCTTCAATATGAAAAGCAGAAAATGTTCTTTTACCCTTTCCTGGATCTCTGTGTGAACAGATGCACAGTGGAAAGCAGGAAAAGCAGTAATAGCAGACTGCAGGAAAGGTGAGATACATCAAACAGGGGACACCAAATAAAGGAGAAAATGTGGGAGAACTGCCTTGGCAAACAGTGTGTGTATTGCTGTCTGCAGGCCCTGACCCTAAAGCTTGTTACTTGAGAGCCAGATACAGAGAGAGAGAAATGATACACTGGGTTAAAAAAAAAAAAGAGAGAAAAAAAAACCTGCAAGCAAGAGTAACAGGGCAGGCAATAGTGGAAAATACACCCAGAGAATTTACAAATTTATTGTCTGCTTGAAACATATTCCTAGGGGGCTAAAAGGCCATGTTGTTTTGGCTTGAACTCAGTATTAATATTAGAGATCTTAAGGACATTCTTTGACCTGATTGCTCACCTACTGTATGGCCTCCTGCATTACCTGCTCTATGTATGGGTGCACCTACCTGTTCTGGAAAGAAATACTGTATTTCTTAGATAGCTAAGTCTTGATCTACCCTGGGTTTTGACACAGAACATTTACTTTTAAAAGAATAAAATTATCCAATCCCATTTACATGGGAGAGAGACACAAATAAATACCAGTTACTGAGATAAATAAATACAATTCCCGTCTCCACACTGATGTCACCATAAAGATGTTAAAAAAAACCACATATGGCAGCTGTACTCAAAGAAACAAATATATTCATCATGAAAGATTTCAGCTAAATGAAGTCAGGTGAAGTTAGTTACTGCTGGCTTGGCAAATAAAAGCAGAATGATGTCTGGTATCTGGAACTAGAAATAGTCTCCCAACAACAATGAAGGTTAAAAGACTGAAAGAAAACCCCTCACCCCAGTACCCAAGAACACTATAGCAGGGTGGGATGGAAATCATCCCAAAGATGGGGATAAATACCACTATATAACAAAAAGCAATTCACAGGCACAACAGTTTTATTTCCACCTGAAAAGTAACAGCTGTAAGCACATTAGTAATGTCCATGTAAGATTAATCTGTAGTTCAGCATCTACACACTAAAGGGGTTTGTTTTGTCTTTTTAAAGTAAGAGTTCACCTTTCTTAGGGACATGGAGAACACTGCAGGCAATAGCTGTGTTCTCCAGGTTCTTACAGATCTTTAAAAGTAGCCTAGAGAAATTAAAAGGGAGAAAAAAATACCTGAAGAAAGCAGACAAAGGCAGTACTTTTGCTCATATTTTTAAAAAATAATCTTATTTTAGGAAAATCAGACCTTGAAAAAGGTTCCTTCAGGAAACGCTTCCTATTGCAATATGAACAGAATGTACAATATGTACTACATTAAGAGTTATGCCTTCCATACATGAGGAGTAAAGCTGTCCATCTTCATCAGAACTTTTCACGTTTTTCTTCTGATTTCTCATCTATCAGGTCTTTAAATCCCAGTTTTTCCAGTGGTTCATTAGCCATAAGTTGCCTACGTTAAAAAAGAAAACCACATTTCGCATAACAGAGTCTATAACCCAGAGAAGAGCATCATTTTCTATTTAATTCACTATTATTCATTTTCTATTTCATTTAGCATTATTTACTCTACAGAAATCCAAGATATCCATATAGAGTGACTGCTGCTTGGCAAAGCCTTAGAAACGTCAGGTTTTGGGTTAGCAACATTCAGGGATACTTCTTTTTTCCTTACCAGCAGCTTTCCAATTAACTGTGTTGTTTCCTGATTTTTGATACTGAATACGAGTTTCCTCAGAAACTGACCCGGCTCTAATTAAGAGACTTAAAGATAATTACAGACTTCATTAAGATGTTCCTAAAACTCTCCCTGAATTTGTGGCATTTACTAGATTCTAAAGTGGATGTGGCTTAGAACAGCATTTGTGATACTGCTCTACTTTACTGCAGTGATTTTCAAATAGGTTTTGATTTGCAGCCCTCCTCCTCACCAACCCATGCAGTGTACGCAAGTCCTTGTATTTAAGTGCATTTAATAACGCCCTCTGTGCATTTCCCAATGAGCTCCCTGACTCAGCACCGTGGAGGAAGCTCCACAAAGCAATGCAAGGGCCGAAACATCCCTGGAAAAGCAATACTTTTTTTCCCTTCACCTGAAAGACAAGTTAAACGTTTCACTTACAAATATAGCTAGGAAAGTAGTAACAACAAAAAGGCTTCGCATTGAGAAAGCTGGCTGTCCAGTTGTTCCATCAGCCCACCGGACAGCTACAGCACATCAAAACCAAGCCAATCAAACTGCTGAAGCCACCAAGGGCACCTGCTTCTTACAAGGCCACAAAGCTCCTCCCGCATGAATGGCTTCCCGTCCCCTCCCAGCCGGTACCTCTCCATACGGCACTCCAGGTAGGCCATGGCGCGTTGTCGGCAGGCACCGCTCTCGTAGCCGCTGTCGCGGAGGCACTCCATGAACCGCTCCTTGAAGGCGCTGCACTCCCCTGCCAAGAGACAGCGAGGGCCGCGTTACCGCCGGGCTCGGAACCGGCACCGCGGCCCCCCAAAACCCGCGGCACTGCGGGGAAGAGGCCGCAGGGAGGCCAGGCCGCCGTTACCGCACCGAAATGATCCAACGGGAAGGCGCCCTTGTCCGGCGGCCGCGGCTTGAAGCTTTTGCTGCTGAAGTTCATAGCGGTGGACATGCCGCCGGAGAGGGGGAGCGGGCCGGGACCACGTCCCTCCCGTCACTCGCTCGCCACCGGAGGCAACCGAACACCGAGCGGCGCCAGAGCGCCGAGCGCATCGAGCGGAGCACGTGACCGCCGCCGCGCCGCTATGGAAACGGCGTGGGCGTTGCTATGGCAACCGGAGAGCCTCGCTCTGGGGAGGGGGGTGTCGCCATGGCAACGCGGTAGGAATGATGTCACCGCTGCGGACCGCCGCCGCCGGTCACTATGGAGACGCCGCCGCTGCCCGTCAGGATGGGCTCGGCCGCTGGGGTCGGTCCCCCCGCGATGGGGGTTCGGGTCGGCGGCGTTCCCGCTGCCATACATCGGCTGCTGGTGATAACAAATAAACAGGCTGGTCCTCATCAAAACCTTGTGGTGCTCCTCAGTCACCTCAGAACTCTCTGAACGGGAGGGGCGAGAGCCATGGTTGTGGGAAGGCAGCCTGCTGAGGGGTAGGGAACATGGGTGTCCTCTTGTGTCTGTTCATCTGGAGGTGAAGGGAGAAGGCGAGCCCGCGGTCAGCAGCTCCGTTTATACAGGATCCAGCCCTGACAAAGCTGCTCCTGGTTCCACCCGTAAGTGTGTGGTCAAGGTCCCTCCACCACAAGTTCCTCACCCACAGCTGCTGAGCACTGGGTCTAGACTTAAAAACACACGTTTGAGGACCCAGCTCTGGCTGGCGGTGTGACCTGAGAGCCCTGGGGACCAGCACATGGCTGAGGCACCCCCAGGAGGCAGCAGCAACATTCCTTAGAACTCCCGCAGGATTTTGGAAGGGCCATCCCCATCCCGCTGCACTGACCTGAACTCCAGCGGATGTGATTGCTCATCCCTCATTAATCCGCACGGGTTAACATCCTTGCACAGACCTGATGGGCAGCACAGAGTTATTTTATGCCTCCTACAAGCAATGGGCGAGCAGACGGCTTCCCATCACACAGCAAGACAAAAGGTCATTGACAGATGCTGGGGAAACAGTGAACTTCCAAACCTCAGGACAGAGACCAAGAAGAACACCCCTTTTGCCTGCACACTCTCTGCAGAGCCTCAGATCTCATCCTGAAAGGAGGATGAGGAATAGCATTAATTTAACCCACCTGAGTGCTAACTGTGGATGACGCTGCTAGAGTCTTTTTTCTTCTTTGCCCGTGGCTGCAATTGGTCTTTTTAGTTGATTTTCTTTTAATTAAATTATTGAGACAAGTAGAATTCAAGGCTGGCTGGGGGAGAGAAACAGCTGCAATTGTTAAGGACAGCCATTATGGAAATATTACCTGCAGGCCCATTTCAAGTGCATTTTGTTTATGCTTTGATTGCTTTCTTATTACAGTATTGAAATTGTAAATGGAAAATTACACCAGGTTCTGTTACACAAGCAACTGGTTTACGCAGCCTGAAATATAAGGTTTTATTTATTATTATGTTTTCAGGGCTGTGAACAATAGATGTTTTTTATTATAGGGTAAATAGCACTTTTCCACTTGACTTCATTATAACACTTAACAGTAAAAGGGAGATACTCCTCTTTCAGAAACACATGCAGCAAACTGCCTCCCAGATCTTAGAAGACTGGGCAGCAGAGAAGCTGCTTGTTTTATCCGGACAAGTTTAACTGAAGTGTTAAGGCACTTGATTTTAGCAAACTGACCAAATTACGTTCCTTAGCTCCTGGCATAGTGGTTGACTTTCTGATTCCCTGTGTGATGAAGGAAGAAATCAAAGGGAAAAGATATTCAGGGATCCCACAGTGGAATTATTCCCAAACAGACTACAACAATCCTTTCCACTTCTGTTTAATATCTTAACCAATGATCTGGGCAAGGGGATCAAGTGCACCCTCAGTGAGCTCACAGATGACACCAAGTTGGGCAGAACTGTTGATCTGCTGGAGGCTAGGAAGGCTCTACAAAGGGATCTGGACAGGCTGGATATGGGCCAAGGCCAACTGTATGAGGTTCACCAAGGCTCAGTGCTGGGTCTTGCACTTGGGTCACAACAACCCCACGTAATGCTACAGGCTTGGACAAGCGTGCCTGAAAGCTGCTCAGTGGAAAAGGTCCTGGGGATGTTGGTCAATAGCAGCTGAACACAAGCCAGCAGTGTGCTGGTGGACAAGTGGACAAGTGCCCAGGTGAACAAGACCATTGACATCCTGGCAAGTATCAGAAATAGTGTGGCCAGCAGGACCAGGGCAGTGTTTGCCCCCCTCACTGGGCACTGGTGAGGCTGCACCTCAACTCATGTTCAGCTTTTGGCCCCTCACTACAAGAGAGAACCTGAAATACTGGAGCATGTCCAGAGGAGGACAGTGAAGCTGGTGAAGGGCCTGGAGCACAAGTCTGATGAGGAATGGCCGAGGGAACTGGTGTTGTTTAGCCTGGAGGAAAGGAGGCTGAGGGGAGACCTTATCACTTTCTACAACTACATGAAAGTACAGGACAAGAGGAAATGGCTTCAAGTTGTGCAAGCAGAAGTTTAGGTTGGATATTAGGGAAAATTTCACCAGAAGGGCTGTCAAGCACTGGAACAGGCTGCCCAGGGAAGTGGTGGAGTCACCATCTCTGGAGGGATTTAAAAGATGTGTAGATGTGGCACTTACGGACATGGTTTAGTGGTGGACCTGGCAGGGCTGGGTTAATGGCTGGACTCGATCTTAAGGTTTTTTTCCATCCTAAAGGACTCTATGATTCTATGCAAAGGCTATATCAACTTTCTGTATTATATTACATTCAAATGCTTTGATTACTTATCATAAACTCCATGTCTTTCTTTGGAGTCTTAAACTTTGTAGTTACCCAAATTCAGGTCAGGTATAGTAGCAGGTGTTTGGCTATGCTTACTTAATGTTTTTACTGCAAATGTCAGTTGTATCTTCTAGAGTTTCCTGTAAAGGTACAGTTTGTCTTAGACTCTAATACATGTGCTTTAGCAGCTTAGTATGTATTTTTCCCAAGGAGATCAAATGAACCCCCATTAGATAATCAGTGCGAAGAAAAAAACCTCATTTGCAGCTTAAACCAACCAGTTCCAAAAGAATTCAGTAAAAACAGTGCCACAAAGAGCAGTGCCACAAACAGAGAATTAAATGCTCTTCACATATTACCTTTCAAAGAAGTGAGAGACTTTCACAGCACCAGAGAGATCTGAAATAGCTGCTTCAGTAAAAAGGTGCCCATTGTACAAGAGAGATCAGATAATCTGTAAAGCATGCAGTGTTTTACAGTAGTCACAGTCTGGAGTCCTGAGCCCTTTCCAAACATTAGAAGGCTCCCCAAACTAGGGAAAACCTGGGGTCTTCCCCTTTCAAGTTACACAGCTGGATAGTTAAAATAAAGAACAAAAATCCTTTGCTTGAATCAGAACTGTTAGTCATTAATTATGGAGTAAGGAGTCATTAATTATGGATTACAGTAACATTTAAAAAATGTTTGCCCTTTTGCAATGTTGTCAGATCACCCTGAAAACTTTCTGTGCTTATCCATCAGTTAAACAAATGTACCTTCAGAAGGAGTCTTCACACACTTAGCATTACTTTTGGAAGTGCCAAAGTGAATAATACATCAGGGCGGAACCTTTATTCTTTTATATAGGCAAGGTAAACTCCAGGACTTTCATTACTTTCTCTCTCTCATGGCACATCTCTAAAGAGCCTACAGATTCGAATTATCAGGTAGTTAATTTGAAACTAATTTATAGACAAGCCATGAAAGGCTTTGAGTAAAGTACATGGGGATTTTGTAGCCTGACTTGGGATAGCTGTAAGAAATTAATCAGTTGAACAAGACCAAGCACATTCAGACACTGGAATTTGTGCCCTTGAGACTGCTGTTCCCAGCCCAGGCACAGAACACACCTCAGAGAAACATCCTTCCAGGATCACTCATTCCTACGCCTCACCCTCGCACAGCAAGCATGCCGCCAGCTCTTACATAAGGTCTCTTGCTACATCACTGCCACAGGCTGTTGTAAACCATTTTTCTCCCTTTTAGTTCAGGTTCCTAGACAAGCAAAAATGCAGAATATTGCCAGAATAGTCTGGGGAATGGGGATTTCTGCTGTGGATGATTAATGAAAAATTAATGTTTTGCACTTACAGGGAAATCATAGTTTCATGCCAGTAAGGTCAGGGCCTCAATACATTATGCGCTCTACAAAGATGTACAGAATGATAGCTCATTTTCTGTTAAGACTGGGCCAAAACCTCATCAGGTTAGAGGGGAATGTGGTAGAAATAGTAACACTGCGCTGAAAGCCAAAGCAAACTTCTTTCTTACATTGCGGGTTGCAATTCTGGTATATCTAAATCCACATCTCTATCTGCATCAAGACAGGGAGTCCAAAAGTAAGATGCGGGGACCCTGGCTCTACTGATACATACCAACTAACCATCCTTCATGGTATGTCCCAAATTGCCCTTGAATTAATATGATTTCTGCAATACTGTGTTGAGACAGACTGCAGCTAGAGACCCAAGAAAATCTGTGGAGCTATGTCAAGGCATTTGATTTGTTCAGCCACAGTTTGAAAATAAATTCTTTATAACCTTACCTCCTCAGAACTAACTTCCCAGGTCAGGCTGCCTTGGCTTGTTGGCTGAAGTGTGGGGCCTGGAAGAGTATTCTTATAGGTACACATATTATAAGGTACATTAAAAGCACCGAATCCCAGGATCTCCATGTATCACCAAGTGAGACTCATGAAGGAATGACATCTATTCAGTGAAGAACAAGGCTTTTAAAAGCAACAAAGTTCTTGAGAATGGTTTGTGGTTAAAAGGGGCAAATGCTTAACAGAAGAGGGAAATACTGTCACTCTAGGCTCTGCAGAGACAATGCACTAGTCCTATGCACATACATGATATTTTCTTCTCCCAGTGACCAGGCCCATCACATACAATCTTTCAGCTCAGAATATGGAAAAAAAAACCCAAAGAATCTTTCATTGGAATTTTGCAGTGAAATAATGATTTTTTTTTTTTAAAGTATATTTTCAGAGTCTTTCTTCTCACAGTAGATGTGAACCACACACTGATTTGACAGATAAATGAAAGGCAATCCAGTGCAAGTTATTTGTATCGAAATGAGCCTAGCAAACACTTGAGATAGTGATCAGTGTAGTGATCCTGTAGAAATACCAATCTCCAGGATGGGAAGAAGCAGGTGTAATCCAATAAAACAATGCCATAATTATGAAAAAGTGAAAGAGGTCAAAGTCAGAAAGCTTTTGATTCCTTTTTGCATTGGCATTTTTCAAGGTGAGCAAAATCCATTAGCAAGGAGCAGCTTGAGTTTTAACGCATCTGAGCCTTTAAGAATGTTAATGTTTAATAGGGTGTGCTCATGCTTTATATATCCCTGATAACAATGCATGGGCTGATAGGCATCTCCTGAGGTTGTAAATCAGTAGCAGAGCCTTGCAAGGCACACAAGCACTTGGTGTTCACTCTCCTGGTTTATTATGTTATCAGAACTCATTGACTGAATTATGGCCTTATAACAGCTCTTTCTCAGCATTATCCTACTGTTACTGTAGCATTATTAACCTGTGTCCCAGTAGAAGATTATATATCCTTCTCCAGATGAGCACACAGAAGTTAGACGACTCTGTGGCTGTTTAATATACAGGCTCATATTCTAGGAGGAACTGAATTATTTCCCTGAGCTATGCCCACAAAGTTGCTTACCTGAAGATGATATCAGTTCTGGTTTGGGCTGGTAGAAAGACAAAGACTTTTGTCTTTGGGAGTGGAGAGCAACATTTTCTCCATTAGTATTCAGCTGGGCCCATGAAGGGTGTTTCATCACTCTTACTGTATCTTATAAAGTCTCAAGAGTCTCAGCGGACACACCATTTGCTCAGACAAGAGTCTGGCACAACAGGGTATTCTTAGAAATGTCTGGGACAAGAGGGTGCAGACCAGGACTCCATAGTTGTGCAGCAGTTATGATATGGACATGACCATCCATTGCCCTCCTTTCTCTGTCCACCCTGCCTAGTTCTTTTCTGCACAGGACAATTCCCCTGGGAAAAGCTCCACTCCTGATAACAAGCCTTGGAGACAAGGCAGATGTGCAGGCACCTTTTTCATGTCAATCTAGTTATAGTTTATTAATTCCCCTTGCCTTCAGCTAATGTACTTGTATTAATAAATAATCATCATTTTTCCATCAGTGGAGCCTGCGCCCGGGAGCCTTGCAGGATTCTAGGAAAAGTATTTATTAAAACTAAAGATTTCTGAGGGTAGAACAGCAGCACGGCCCAATAATCTGACAGAATCTGCAACTGGGGGGCAAAATATCCCCACTTGAGAATATGTGATAGAGCATCACATTGGCTTCTTCCACCCAGAGCTACCATTTAAAACTGTGACCTTCTGTTCATGCTCATTTCTGCTATGTTGTCATACCCCAAGGATGCAAAAGGCCCTTGGGGAGCTGTTGCCCAGGCATGCAGGCTCTTGCAGGACCATGCTCTGGCACGGTGCATGACTCAGTTCACCTGCAGTGCCAGGGCTGTTGCTGTGTGCTCCTCCTGGCAATAGCTCTGCAATTGCTGCCCAGGCAGTCACTGTCCTCCATCCTCTGCCTGGGCACCTGCAGAGCTTGACCCTGGCTCCTCCCAGGTTACAAAGATCCAGGATCTCTTTCCCAACCTAGGCAGAAATATTGCCTGGACAGGACAGGGTTTCTCCTCCAGGATTGCATGCCTCTGCTTGTAAACAGGCAGGACAGACAGGAAAGAGTCATCACCAGACTTGGAGACAATGATGGACAACCAGGAACACAGTCCTCTGGACAGTAAACTGTGAAATAGAGGCTGAAGTGTTTTCAGGGTCATTTTGGGACTGTTGGTAGAGTATTTTGGTGACGAAGATCAATACAGCATCAGCAGTGAAAACACTGTGTTGCTCAGAGGTGATTTTACTGGGGTAGCAGGAAAACAGAATCAGAGCGGTCACCTGCAAGTAGACCTACTCCCACCTGCAATCTGAACTAGCACATATTCACGTTACCATCATTCCAACTCCTCCTTGGCAAGCCTTGTCTTCCCTGAGGTCTTCCTTGCCAGCTGTCCTTTGGGCCATGCATTATTGGGGGCTTTCCCTCCCGTGTCCTGCTTCCTTCCCAAGGAAGGAAGTCAATACTAAACAAGGATGTCATAACAGTATCCATATATAAACAAGAGTCAATATAGATTCCAGTATCGCAAGGTACAGCACACAGCAAGTACAGTCGTAAATAAGCTTTTTGAAAATAGTAAACCAATTGCCCACCAGATACATCAGTCCATCAGATACAGACAATGCAGCAGCAGAAAGAGGATGCAAAGGAAGAGGACAAAAAGCCCGAGACACCTCCAAAGAAATCCTGAGCATGTCCAATGGCAATGGCCTGCATGAGGTTTGGCGCCCAGTATTTTGGAAAGGACAAGGCATTCTTGGGAAGGAATCACCAAGGAAGCTTACATCACCAGTGGTCCAGCTGAGTCCTGTGACCTGGCACCCTGACAGCAACCCAGCGTGGTCCCTTAATTCTGTGCCTGAAATCACATACCACAACATGTCCACAACACAGATTTTCACTGGAAAACAAACACCTTGTCCCAGTGTTGTAAATGAAATAAGAGCTCCAGATTAAGATAATCCATGTTTCAGAATAAAATAGGGTGCTTTCTTTGGCAGAAAAATAAAATACATCTGGCCTAAGTGGAAGTAAACAAGACTTAGGCTCCTTTTCTCCATGTAAAGCCACTTCCCCAGAAGGTGTGTTCAGATGATGCTATAAAGGGACCCCAAGATGCTCATGCCCACACGTTGATTTAGAAATGGCCATACAGAGTTTGCTGCAGTACATGGGCTCTAGCTTGTTGCTCTTTCTGGCAGCAGGTCTGGTTGCTCTCCTTTACTTCGTTACCAGCTTGAAGAAGTCTGTTTGCAGTTTGCCTCCTGGGCCACGTCCTCTTCCTCTGATTGGAAACTTGAATGTGGTGGACCTGAAAAAGCCGTTCCAGTCGCTGACAGAGGTAGGGTCTGAGTGAGCAGGCAGAAGGAAAACATGCAATTCCTGGAATGAGAAACACAACTGTGGAAATGGAGATGTGATTGTGTTTGCATTGTGCGGAGGGCAGAAATTATATATTTGATGTATAGCCAGGCTGGCAGAATGACTATCTTTAGAGGTATATATGCACACACATGTATTTATTTATATAACTATAATACACGTATTCCTTCCTTTATATACATGTGAGTGTAGACCCCAGCCCTTGCAATCAGATCCATATTGTTGATATTTTGAGCCCCTCAGAGTCTGCAGGTAGAAGACTCAGGTTGGACCAGCCTGCTGACAGATATGGGCTATTTGGCCTGAAGAGATGTCTCGCTGCAGATAAACCTTTCCCACTGAAGGTAGGTAGGAAGGAAGAAAAGGAGAAAGGAAGGAAGGGTACCATGCCCACAGCAGAAGAAATCATAGAATCACAGAATGGTTTGGGTTGGAAGGAACCTTAAAGAGCATCTAGCTCTGACACACTGCCATGGGCAGGGCCACCTTTCAGTCAACCAGATTGCTCAAGGCCCCATCTAATCTGGCCTTGAACACTTCCAGGGAAATGGGATCATATGCACATTTATTTCCAAAGCTAATTATACCCCTTCAAGGCAAAGCTCAGCTCTGCCTCCCCAGCCCTTCCCCTGCACACACACACTGCCCAGCATTAGTTAAGACTTGATGCACGGCTTTTATATGTCTAGGTAACAAATAGCTTTTTCTTATGCAGCTCCATGGATAGTTTTATTACTAAAAGAGGAAAAAAAAAAAGACTTAAATATTATAAATCCAGGTGCAATATTTGTTTCAGAAAGTGTCTGCTGTGTTCCGTTAGGGTGGTGGGGACACGTCAATGTGAATTCAGATTTCTTCCGGTTGCTGTAGAAACAGTTGAGGTGCCATGAATGACCTGTCACATACCCTACATATGGGCTTACCAGACACTATGATGGGGGAAAGCCAGTCCCCAGTAAATTCTCTCAGCCACCTGAAGAGCCACAATGAGGGGGGGAGTGCAGACACTGAAATCTTCCAGGTTGTCATAGAAGAAAGGGTACCCTAGGGTGCAAAAGTACAGAATTCCTGTAGCAGTCATGCAGTGTTCACCTGCTTTGATTTACAGTGCAGAGGATTGTGAAGAGCCCAATGACGGGCTTCTGGTCCTGAGCTCCCACCTGATCATGGGTATATTTGAGGGTGCTGGTATGGAAGAACAGCTATTTTTTTGGTGGTATGGGGGTATTTAATAATACAAATGTCATGCGAAGGCACCAGACTTATTTCCTATAATCTGCCAAGCAGCTTTTATAGGCTTTCAGACCTGCCACATCCAATACATGGTGCTGCTAAAAATAAACAAGGTTGATGCCAAGAGTACAGTACTAATGCAAAGAAATGACCACAGGAAGGCTAGGAGTCGGCTGCAATTCTCTGCCCCTGGCTCTGCCACACACACTGTGAGCTGCCGGGGATGAAAGAACCAGTGTTAATGTTATCTCCCAAGCCGTCAAACCACCATTTGATGAAAACAAATTCAATTTGTCTGGTGTAATAACGGGAGCTGCTTCTAATCTGAAATTCAATTTTCAGAATGTATCTAATACATAGCAAATGCTAACTCAGGCGCATCGGAAACAAGAAGACATTTGGAGCGGATGGCTTGCAGTGTGTTTAAACCAAGTCTAAAATACAGAGTGAATGATTAGATTGTCAAAGCCACCCTTCTGTGTAACAGATGATTCAGATTTAATTTGCTGTAAAAGCCTAGAGCTCCTCTGATATTATCTACAAGAATCTGCTTCCTAGTTGGATTCAAGTTTCTGGTGGCCAGCAAATAATTTCGCGATGACTGCAACACTACCCACCTTGACATAATTAGGGACAAGTGCTGTCCTGAAAGAAAGACTTATTGTCTAGCTTTGTTTTTGTAGTGTTTGTGGCTTCGGCCTCAAAGATGTATGCACACCCGCTTGCCTCAGGTCACCAGCGTTAAAGTAAACAGGCCTGCCTCAGCTGCCTGCTACAGCAGTTTCCAACCAGCCTCCAAATGGTAGTATCACTATGCTGGCCTGTTACTGCAGAACACCACAGGAATGCGATGGCATTTTATTGACTTCTCCGATAGAAGCAGTGATAGCAGACACCTTGTTGTGCAAACAAGGTGCAAGCAAAGATGCTGGCAATTGATAGCTGTTGCTCATTAGTTGCATTGTAGCAGCACCTGGAGACTTCAGGCAGGGCCAGGAGGCTCCTTTGGGGCTAGAAAGCACCTAGGGTGGCTATTGCTAGCTTTTAGGTCCAGATTGGGTTCAGAATGAACATATTTATTCACCTTGACAGCTCTCCAAGATATACGGCAATGTCTTCACTGTGCATTTTGGACCCAGGAAAGCTGTGGTACTGGCTGGCTATGAAACCATCAAGGATGCCCTTTTAAATCATGCTGAAGAATTTGGAGAGAGGGCAGAAATACCCATATTTAGGAAAATGACACAAGGAAATGGTAAGTGACCTTTTGGTCGGTTGGGTCTGTGTTCATTATATTCTCTCAGGCAGGGATTATCAAGCTCTTACAGATTGCTTTTTGTCTATATAATAGTGTGTCAAGCAGCTGTGGTACCGGTGTGTAAGAAGGTCTTAACAACGTTTATTAACCACAGGTAACATAAGGATGTTACACCTTTATTTTAGGCATAGCATTCAGCCATGGAGAGCTATGGAAAACTATGAGAAGATTCACCTTGTCCACACTGCGAGATTTCGGAATGGGAAAGAGAACCATTGAGATACGAATCCTGGAGGAAGTAAATTCCCTTATCAAATATTTTGAATCCTACCATGGTGAGTGTCAAGACTTACATCCAGAGACAGAAAAAATGTCTAGCAGAACAATAAAGATTAATGAAAGTTTAACTCTAAGTAAATGCTATCTCATGGTTAAAGTTCAGCGTATGCTGAAGCAGGTTATTAAACTGAAGCCTTAAAACCTTGAAACTGAGTTATCTGCTATGGATTCTGGGTGGTGAATGAGGGTATTTTTTGGACTACATTTCCATAGGAAACCAGACTAAAATAAGCATCATCATATTGTCATTTGTTTTCATTGCTTCAAATACAGGGAAACCATTTGACACAAAAATGATACTCAACAGCGCTGTGTCCAATGTCATTTGCTCTATATTGTTTGGAGAGAGGTTTGAATATGATGATCCTGTATTTCTGACTTTGCTGAAGCTGATGAATGAAAATAATAAGCTGTTGGGCTCCCCTATGGTGCTGGTAAGAGCTTGATTTTATGTTTTAGCCTTTAGTTTTGGGGGGATATCTGGCTGCCTGTGTTTGTCCTTCTGGCCTCTCACAGCTTGCTTCTTCAGAACAATAACATTATCAGCCAGCCAGCCAGCCTGTACAGAACACATCTGTGGTTCTAGTTCCCCAACACACAGATTCCCAGGCCCCTGTGTGAATCTTATTAGTAAAAGAAAAAATGCTGAAGTCTTCACAAAGGAACTGTTTTAACCTCTTTGAAGAGCAGAAGCACAATACGTCTCTCGTATTAGACGGATCCTGAAATACCATCTCAAATCTGTCTCCTTGTATTACACACACCTTTGGTAACTGTCTCTGCCTCTCCTAGAACCAGGTTTGACAAACTTCTTTTTCTTTTATTTTGGCCACTGAAACTCAATCTTAGCAAACTGTCAGCTGATATAAGCCTGTTCCCTCCTGACACAAAGCTTCAGCTTTGAACACCGGCGGAGCTGTCTTTCTCAGCCACAGTGAGGTCTGTGGCCAGCTGTAACACCAGACTAGCAAAGCCCCTCAAACCACCATGCAAACACAGATCAGAGTTACACACTGTGTACAGAGACCATCCCAGAATGAGGCACCATAACAGCTAACGGCTGGTGTTTGTTCAGTTGTCTGGCAGGGCAGCTAGCGGACTTCTTGTGCACACCTCTCATGGGTTGATGGGGTGAGACCCCTCCTTTTTCCTGGCAGCATGTATGTCTATGCTCCTAGGAGCAGCATAGTTGGGTTAGCTTGGTGCCCTGCCTAAGTTACTTGGCTTGGAAAGCGCCATGTTGACACAGCAATATTGTTTGTCTGTGGAGGTGGTCAGTTCAAGTCCCTTCTGCTGCCACAGGATGTGACACACCTGAGATCTTCTCCTGAAATACGTACAATGCTCACATTCTCATCTTTCACATCTGAAACCCTGTAGCTCAACACCTGGAAGCCCTCAAAGATTAAGCTGATGATTCTCCCAAAAGTCATGTCGAGGACTCATGCAGAGATATAACAGAGAGAACACTCTATTTCTGCAGAAGTTCATATCTGCTTGGACTGTACAGGAGAATGCGGGGGAATTATGGCCTGAGATGTCAGGGCATGGGACAAGGGACCAGCAGTGTGGTTTGGGACAGCGGTGTATGTTCAAAATGCCAATTAACAGTAAGGCTTCTCTTGCTCCACAGTTATATAATTTCTACCCATCCCTTGGATTTCTCTCTGGAGCTTCCAGGACTGTGCTGCAAAACATCAGTGAACTGAATGCTTTCCTCCAGAAGCAATTCCAGGCACACAAGGAAGAGTTTAATGAAAATAACTTAACAGGCTTTGTGGATGCCTTTCTGATGAAGCAGCAACAGGTACTGTAAAGCCAAGTCTGAGTCTTTCTGTTCTCTTAGCCCTGACTTACTATTAGGGCTGATCCTCTGTGTGGGACTGAGAGTGAGTGGAAACAGAAGTGCAATAAGCAGAACATATCAAAGCTCATACTCACATTGAGCCGTGCTGTGCTCGCTCCATAGCTCCACTGAAACTGCTGGTTACAGGGATCTAGTTGTCAAGATGCCCCACGTAAGTGAAATAAGTTACCACTCAGCACACATAAGGAGGACATCATCCTAAACCTTCCTGTAAGAATAATAAGTGATTAACTTCATTGCAGTAGCTAAATGCCAACTAACCTCCCCTAACCTAGGGACTGCGCATACACTTGGGACCAGACGAATTCCACACAGCATAGGCCCTTCTGCTGAGAAAGGCATTTCCACCACTAGACATATAGTTTCCCAGAGCATATAAAGTCACCAAAAGCCAAATTGCAGACAAAATGGTGGCAACACAGTCATATATTGGTATCACTTGCTGTAGAACTTATGGCCATTACCTGTATGTTTTGAAGGAGTCAAAGAAAGGCCAAACTATGTTCAGCAATGGAAACTTGATGTTTTCAACCCTGGACCTCTTTGCTGCTGGGACTGAGACTACTTCTACAACTGTGCGCTGGGGTCTTCTTCTGATGATGAAATACCCAGAAATTCAGAGTAAGGCTGAGGAGTCCTCTTGTACAATATACTAATGCATGCTTAAGGCTTTGGTTGTGGAAGGGAGTGGAACTCATCCGTTGTTGTCCAGAGTAATTATTCTGAGTATTCTGGGAGAGATAACAACCGTTGACTTTACAAAGGAATTTTATTCAGCTGGATTGCAATAAAGCAGCCCAGCCAAGTGGGAGAGGCTGAGGGCCAGTCTACAGTTAACAGTAAAGATCCCCCATAGTTATTCACCTGCAGGCTATGGGCTTACGTCACTAAAGGTCTCCTCAGGAGCTGATTCTGATCTGGTTTCTGTTGAAGGTTATGGGGTAACAAAGGTGTGTAATCAGAATCAGGCATGGGATGTACTGTAGTGACTACAAGCTCCCTTGGCTCAACAACAAACCTGAAAGAACCACACCATGCCCTGATCACACACTTCTGCTCTTCCCAAATACCCCTCAAAATTTTCCATTACTTCACCTTGGCCAAACTGGAGGCAATTTCAGTTGCAAGATAAGAGGGTTATCAGCTTCTTAAACCTTTCCTCCCTCCAAGGAAAGATTCAGGAAGAAATGAACCACGTCATTGAACCAGGAGAGATGCCTAAGTTGGAGGACCGGAAAAAAATGCCTTACACAGATGCAGTGATACATGAAATACAAAGGTTTGCCAATATTGTCCCAATGGGCGTATCACGATCAACTCCTACCGATGTGAATTTCCAAGGCTACGTGATTCCTAAGGTGAGCTTTGAGGCTAGCAGCTTATGCTGCACAGATTCCTTACAGTTTTGTTTAAAGCAGTTAAGAATCAAAATATAAAAATCTAAAGATGCCACGATGTGTGGTTCAATCTATGATGTGATCCTTTGTCTTGGATCTAGAGTAGTTGTTATAAACAGGCACTGGACTGTTGTCTGTTGCAGTCTTTGAATCCTGAATAACCAGAGACTTTAATTAAATCACGCTGGTTTGAATCTCTTATACCAAATGTGGAACCTTTACTTCAGCATTCATTCATTCATTCCCTTTCTTTAAAGATCTGACTCTAAGAAGGGGCTGTTCTGTGGTCCAAAAAGACAGCAGCAGCTACTGATAGCAGGCAGAGCTACAGTGGGGCAGAGAAGCGTTCCCCAGTTCTATTTGCCATGGCTCAGTCTTATTTCTCTCTTCACATTAGAAAAAACCCAAGTGGCTAGCCTTGACTAGGAAAGTGATCTGGTCCAAACAGCTCCTGTGAGTTTCTTTCGTCCCTTTCAGGGTACAGAGATTATTCCACTGCTGACCTCTGCTCTGAATGATGAGTTACACTGGAAAACCCCAGATCAGTTCAACCCTTCCCACTTCCTGGATGCCAATGGGAACTTCATTAGGAGAGAAGCGTTTATTCCATTCTCTATAGGTGAGAGGGGTGTGTGTGTACCACCTGGGTCTGGGCTAATGGCATGGTTCCCCCTGATTCTAGGCAAATATGAAAGTCAGGGACTTAGAACATAGGATAAGGGATTTTTGGTCGTTTTTCCTGTCCACCATTGCTGCAGGTAACCACCTCTTTGGGAGATCCAGCAGACACTGATCTACCCACAGTCACTGAATAATTTCACATACCTACAGGCTTCAGTGAAGTTTGCAACTAGGCCAGTAGCACTTCCAATATACAGGGAGAAGGAAGGCATTTCCTACCTGAGCAGCCTGCTCTTACAGATGGTACATCCAGTTTAAAAGGTCTCGGACATCAACAGTAACAGTTACAGCACTCACCATATACTTCTCTCCTGGCTGTTTTCAGGACGAAGGGCTTGTGTTGGAGAAGGACTGGCCAAAATGGAGCTGTTCCTCTTCTTTGCTGGCTTGCTCCGCAGATTTGTTTTCCAGCCCCCTCCAGGAGTGGATAAGTCAGACCTGGATCTCACTGCTGATGTTGGCTTTACCTTGAACCCCATGCCTCACTTGGTTTGTGCTGTGCCTTATGAATGACCAGACAACACGGAGTTTGAGTAGTGAGCACTTCAAGCTTGAAAGCAAGTGTAGTTAAGGGGAAAAAAGCTTTTGGTACCTGAGCTTTAGGGAAACCGAAGACACCAGGCACTGCTCTTTTTCTTTCATTCATGCCATTTTTTCCAACAGCTTTTGTGGTGTCTGTCTAATGCGGATCCTTCAGACACCCCTGAGTACTGCTCTCAGAAACTGTGATTCATTCCTGGAACAGCACATCAGAGATGCAGTTTTCAGGGCTGTCTGAAAGAATGAAATGGCTTCAAGGCTCCTGTACAGATGTAACCCATCAGAGGCTCTCCCCTAAGAGCCTCCATGGGGAATTTCTCAGCCTGAAGTGTAAGCTTCAAGCTGAGAAAATTGGCAGAGCTGATTTTTGATGACCCTGCTGGAGACAACAGACACTAAATGGATCTAGAAATCTCCCTAGTACAGTTGTTCAGCTGAGCTTCAGACTGAGTTTCCATTGTGCGATACAACCTGCCTTATCTTTATTACAGAGTCCCAGACACGAGGGTGTAACATGGGCTGATGCCAAGCGCCAGGCACGGGACAGTTATCAGAAAACATCTAAGTGGTTTGGGAAGTGGGTTCATTCCAACTCACACTAGGCACTTTATGCTGAAGAGCCTATTTATGATGGGGCCAATCTAGCAGCTTTCTGCATCTGCTGAGAAAGGCATTTCTACACCTCCCTTACCTACCCTGGCTTCATGCTGTCTCTGGCACTTGTCTGACCCCTTACTGGGCCATCTTAGACCCCTAAACTGGCAGAAAATGACTGGCCAAACAAAGTGAAGTTTCTGAATCAACACAGCTAAAGCCGGACACAAGGCCAAGGCAGTGTGAAGGTGATGCAGCCTGGGGCTGGGCAGCAGGACTTGCCACGCTCCCATCAGAGAGCTAAGAGAGTCTCAGCCCTCTTCTCCATTTGCACCTTAGGAGCTGTAGTCACTCTCTAGACCCTCTCTACCCTCCTGGAGGAGAGAGGGTCTCCTGGAAGGAGAGAGAGGCTCCTTCAGTGGGTGATTCACCCCCCATAAGGTCTCAATTGCTTACTCTCTCTACTGACTGCAGGGTGAACCATCCTTCACAGGTTCCCAGTTCAAACTTCAGTCTCATGTATCAGGTGTGTTAGGATGAATAAGGACAGTATTGTCCATTTAACTGAAAATACAGCTTCAAATCTTTAGAAAATGCTGTTTGTCTTCAGCTCTAGACCAGGTACACGAGGCTGTGCAGCTGGTGTAGAGCTACAGCCAGCCAGCAACTTCAAGCTGTCTTCTTCTTTATACGTTCCTTATGTCAGGGATAGGCAGCAAGGTCTCCAGGCAGAGTAACAGCTCAGCCTGCACCACTGAGCAAACGCCACTGCCATGGGCTCCCATGGAAGTTACATGTGCTCAGCACACAGCAGGAGCAGGCCCATTGCAGTAAGAACTGCAAGTGAGATTTTGGTGCTTGCAGAATGTGCTTTGGCCACTTTCATAGGAAGTGAAGTTACAAATTCAGAGCTGGTAATGTTCTTGTTCTGCCAGCAGAGATCCTGCATCACTGTCACGGATAATAGGATTTTGAATGTAGTCGCTGTGAAAACAGATGTAAAACTGGTAATAGAGTCTGGAAAAAGAAGCAGGATAGGCTTTGTTACCAAGTCATTCACCTGTACCATTAACTTGTCCTGTGGGGTCTCTGCAGAAAGCTGGTGACACCCCAGAGACTGTGGCTGTCCTAGAGCAACTGTTTGACTACCACAATTAATGATCTATTTCATGTAACAGCCATCAGGAGTAGGAACACCTACCTGTACCCACAGGGCTACACCAGTTGAGGGAAGCATGATACGTGTGTGAGATCTGAACAGTGGCGCAGGTACAAGAGAGGAGGCTGCTGTGTGTGCTGTGAAACAAGGAGGAAACCACAGGTGGGTTAGGGAGCAGCGAGTCACTGAAGATGCTTTTGTGCTGGTTGAGGCAAGAAAGACAGGCTGGGATGAAAAGAAAAAAGGGAGAAAGTTACAGAGACTGAGGGGGCAGGTATGGTTAATATATAACATAAAACTAAAGCTGCTGTCACCTAAAGCTGATCTATGCTGCAAATGGAAGGAAAGAAAGGAGGAAGAGAATATGAAGGGATGACAAGTTGGGGCAGTCTTTGGCTATGACACAGACTCTTCACACTAGCTTTAGTTCATGTAACTAAAGGCAGCACTCTAATAGTTGCACTGTACCTTGTACTTGTACTGCTATTGCAGTGGTATTGCACTTGTATGTGCATTGTACCTACCACAGTGCTAGCCCCAGCTTCTGGTCACATCTCAAGGAGGCTGTAACTCTCGCTTATGTTTGTTTTGCTGTTGCTCTATTTGCAGTGTAACTACCGCAAGCCTGATCTTATCTCCTGCTTAATAAATAAATATTTTGCTCTGTTGCTGTTGATCTATCTGTTGTTGCAGGATGAACTTGATTTGGGGTCAAACTGATAAAGTTGGGTTGCGCTGCCTTTAATACACCCACTCTAGACAGGGATCCCTGGCAACACGCAGCCAAGACCCATTTAGCAATGCAAAGAGTAAGCAATACTCATAGCTACAAAGAGCTCAAAGGAAATAATTGGATGTCCAATCCTAAAAAATCACAACTGCTGTCTGAGACAGGATGTGGCTCTGGATGGGTCTCTACTGTGGTCTATTACAGTGATTCTTATGGCTCCTGCCCTTGCTTAGAAGGAACTCATCACAGTAACGCCAGCAGGAGTTATCTGAGGCTGCGGTCCTGGATGCACTGCTGGTCAGGAATGGGACTGACAGGGAAGGTGCAGAGATTTGGGGGGATTTACGTTAATTTAAAGGATGCAGGGCTGGTGCTTTACTGGTTGGCTCTCCCCAGGCTGGCTAACTGGCAGCACAGGTTGCTGGATGACGCCCATGCTCCACGTCCTCACCATCACTGGCTTCACATGCTGTGGCAGGAGATTGCCATGTGGGCACAAGGGATGGAGGACAACCTGGCTGCAAGCACCCCGAGGGGCCTGGCTGCCCCAGGAATGCACCCAGAGCAGTGTCAGCTCCTGGCAGGTGCTTTGTGCTCAGCCCTGTGTGCTCAGGCAGGGGAGCACGTAGCAGCGCAGCTCCGGAGTGAAACACGTACCAGACGCATTATTGAGACAGGAATTTCTTGTCATTGCAAGAGCTTTACTTACCTTTTGTCATTTTAATGCATTGCACTCAGAGCCTGGTTTAAGAAAACCTCAATACGCTCCCCCCCTGGCTTTTCAGAGATAATTTAAGTCTCTTTCTGAAAGGCCTTTTTATGATTTTAGCAGCTTCCAGGGCAAGGATGAAATACCAGGAGAGCAGCACGTAACTTTTGCACTGCAGGGCGCTGCCAGTGAAACAAAACCCCGCAGGAACAAACATTTTGCACAGGGCACAAAGCATAATTATGCCATCGCAAGTTCTCATCGCGGTGCCCACGTTCTGCATCCTGTGCCAGCCCTGATCCTTCTTGCCTGTCTTTACAGCCCCTCTGCCTCTCCGCGCAGTAGAGCAGGCAGGTTGAGTCATCCTTGGCATGCTCTGGGGGAAACCGTTGCCTCCAGCCCATTTCTTGGAAACTAATAAAAAAAAAATATCCCAGAAATGTTGCAACACAACGGGCTTCTTCTGCTTCTGGGTGTCTCTGGGGCTGTAACATCGCCACACTGCTCAGGCAGCTCCAGTGTGCAACCAGCAGCTGTTTGCTCTGGGACCATGCTAACCATTGCTGCGTCTCACTTCAGATTAGGTCCACTTCCCTCCCTAATTTTGCATTTGCTTAGGACCCATATTTGCTGAATAATGGCCTTTATATGATCTAACCTTTGGACAAATGTACCTTTAACCTTGCACTTCCTGATCATGTAAGATAGCTCTTTCTTCCCTGAACAGTCTTATTCCATTGACTGTTTTTCCCAATGTCTTCCTGAAAACCACTATTCAACCAGGCAGATCTCAATTCTTTCCATACAGGATTTAAACCTTTATGAGGGATGCAAGCTCCAGGTGTTTAGCATCTTTAATTTAAAATCATTCCTTTTTTCTCTCTTGTTCCCCTTCTGAAGCCTAACAGGTCATCTGGTTTCATTAACTTCATCAACTTCTTTCCTCTGTTTCTTAGAAGCTGCTCTTGCAAAAGGAAAAATCTTCCCCAAAGTTTCAAATCTAATTTTGTCTTTCCATTCCACTCATGAATCCACTCATGATCACTTGATCCAAGCTAATTTTCCATGGCTAGCTATTACATGTCCTCTCCTTCAGACACAAGTCTGAAATCCCATCCCTTCTGGGCAGTTCAGAGCTGACTTTATGAAGAACCTCCAGGGATACATGGGCTTTACCATCATTAACAACCTTTGATCTCCATTTGACATCAAGAAAGCTGAAGTTTCCCATAACAATACTATTTTTCTCCTTAGTAACACAGAGATCTCAAATCCTACCCAAATCTAAACCTGGAGATTTCTAATAGGATTCAAGGAAACCTTTTTATTTCTCAGTGTGAGTGGAGTGTTTGAAGGGTCACAGTGCTGCTAATGAAGGACCCTGAGGTCTCAGGGGAGGAGGAGGTTATAGAAGAATGCCAAGCACCTTTTCCCATGTATATGTTCTTGCACACACATGCATGGGTTTGTAATTTGAAACTCTCTTTACTTCTGGACAGGCTTTACAAACTGCTTAGACCACATTCTCTGAGGTGTTTAAAGAGGGTGGAGTATGCAGTATTTATTTAGGTACTCTACAAACCTTAATAAGAATCGAGTGCTTGTAGCGATCGCAGAGAGCAAACAGAGAGCCAGCTGGCAGAAACTGAACAGTGCCACTGCATTTTTATTGCTTCTAGCTCCCCCCAAACAGATTATTGCTGAAATAATTATGTCTTTTTTAATTTCATTTATCTCTGATCCTACATTAATTTCTCTGCTATGTGCAGCAGTATTATTAGCTGTAGTCTATTTTTCAACTGGCTATAAAAATTCAGCTTTTAAATTTCCTCCTGGTCCAACTCCTCTTCCGATCATTGGTAACCTGCACTTGGTGGACATTAGAAGGCAAGATAAATCACTAATGAAGGTAGGACAATAACCCCCAAACCCAGACCCTTATAGATTTTTAAAGCTGCCTGAGATGTTATCAGTGAAAAGTTTTTGTCTTTTTTAATTCAAACTAAACTGTAAAGGTGTGAGAACTGCTTTATAACATTTTTCTAGGCTTCTTCTAGCCAGTGTCTGTGTTGATGAAATGCCATTTATGAGCGATCACTCATTAAAAAAAGACCTTTGGGTAATACGGGATTTCTCCATGTAATTGTGAGGATGTACACGAAGTATATAATGCTTGTGGGATTTCAACTATTAATTTGACAGCTCGGGCGCTTGAAAATCTTTTAAAGCATTAGGACATAACTAACATGAAATGAAATCGCTTCCCTCTCCTCCGCCCTGGCAAGTGGAATTCTACAATGCAGTGACCCCAAAACTGCTCTGGGGAGGGCCAAATGCAGATGCCCCATGCAAAATCCACTTCCTTCTTGGTGACTTGGATACGCATTAAAATCTGGATGTCGGTACGAGAAGAGGGATGGAAAAGCTGTGCTGAGGAACCAGAATGAATAGCCTGTAAGCTCTTCTACTAACCTGTAATTAAGACAACTCACCCAGCTTATGGTGGTAAGCGGGTCTCCTGTGCAAGATGAGGCTGGCACAGCCCGGGGTGCTTGTGTCAGGCTCTTAAGGGCTCTCCCCTTGATTCAGCAGACAGCACCAGCAGGGATCGACCTGCACCGGGGTCAGGGAGAGAGTGAGCAAACAGACAGCGGCGGTTCCCGACGAGGCGTCGACACGGCTTCCGTAACGCCGGTGCTCAGCAAACACTGGTGCTTCTATAGGAGCAGCAGGGTGGTGGGAGAGCTCTGCTGCCGGGTGAGGCTCCCAGCACCTGGTGCTGTTGTGGGCAATGTCAGGGCTGGGGTCAGTTTACTCAGCGGGGCTCGGCAGACGTTGCTGCAGCCTCTGAACGGCGGTTTGGAATTACCTCCGCATGCTTTCATCACCTGCTAGGCTCTGTTTGGTATTGCCTATGTTTGCATTTACTTTGGGATTACTCCAAAGGGGTTATCCCTCCATCTCACCCCACAGAGAGCAAAAAACGGTGATGGCATAAAGCGGCAGGCACCAGGGTTTGTTGATGCTTGCATCCTGATGGGGTGCTCCCCTCATCCCTGAGGAAGCTGCCAGAGGAACCGGCACAGGCTGAGGCTGCACGTATACACCGTGTGTTTGCTTAGACAGCAGATTTGGACTGTGGCTTCCCATCACCTTGCTCCAGCCCAGCCCAGCCTCTTCTCAGCTGTCCCTGAATGCTGTTACCAAGCTGCCAGGAATCAGGCACACACATCAGTCCTTGTGAAGCATGGATTCCCCATCAGACTGTATTGCTCTGCTGCAGACCTCTTTCCTGGGCTAAGAGGAGTGGGGACCAGAGCATAGCACAGCAGTTCCAGGGGCACATGTAGGACATGCCAGTGGGACTGTGTGCTCCGGGGGGGGGGGAGGTGTCAGCTCCCTGAGGCATTGCATTGCCTTTGTAAACCAGCCAGCAAGGCACAGTGAAAGAATCTTTCTGTGATATGGCAAAAATACACGCAGAGCCTTCTCAGTGCGAAATGAGCATCACTTTGTGTACAGGCACAGGGAAAGCCAGCAGTTCGGGCAGCCTCCTGCTTCTTTTCATCACCTGCTAGGTGCTCCTGCTGTGGGTTTCCCTGTTACGCTCAGCTGAGCTGTAGGTACCAAAGCCATGTCCGAGCAGAGGGGCATGGATCTGGAATCTGCGGTCAGCCAGGGCAAACTGAACACCCAGCATGCAGCAAACGGTTCCTCTGGTCTAATAGCAGGGATGCAGAAATGCTTTAGTACAAAAGGAGCATTATACCAAAGCTTTTCTGGGCGACAGCATCATTATTTGCGCCGAAATGTCTTCTCTGGTTTGCCAATTTGTGTTGCCATTTGGGGTCCAGTTTTAACTCTAGGTGTTTTGTTTGGGTTGGTTTTTTTGGTTTTCATTAGTTTCTCTTTAAGAGCAAACCCAGATTAATAATGCACTGATGGGGGTGGGGGTTCTTTGATGGCAAGAATCCTAAAATCTACATGGATGCTGGCCAGGTATCCATACAAAATGCATTGGGTTTGACTGTGATAAGCTTTAGCTCACAGGCACCACTCTGCAGGTGGCGGCTCCACCGCCATTCCCAGCTGGATGCCAGGATGTAATGTCAGAAAAGCAGCAACTGATGTAATATCAGAATGCAGATGCAATTCTGATGTAATATCAGAAAGGAACAGGTGCTTGCCCCATGCACGCTCCTTCCCTTCCTGACCATCACAGCTCACCTCTTTTTCAGCTTGCAGAAAAATACGGCCCCATCTACACCCTCCACTTTGGGTTCCAGAAAGTTGTGGTCCTGACCGGGTACGAAGTTGTGCGGGAGGCGCTTGTGAACTACACAGAGGAGTTTGTAGACAGACCATCCATCCCAATATTTGACCAAATTCAGAACGGAAACGGTACTAGAGCAATGAGTGAGGGTGGGCGGGAGGTGTTGCTTAGTGCCAGCATAACTGTGCATCCCAGGAGCCCGGCTTTCTAACATCCCCCCTGGGCCCTTCTGAAGCCAAGCAGAATGAAAACATTTGGCTTTCCTCACTTCCATGCACTGCTTCCTTGCTTTTCAGCATTTTTGCTAATCCATGTCCTAACCATTTGAGGGGGAGGAGTGGGATTTTTAAAGGCACTGGCAATTTTGGGGCTAATTTCCATCGGATGTCAATGAGAGCGGAATTTACAAACCTTCCCCATGGTTTCAGGGGACTTCAGACTAACTGGTTTGGCTGTTTGGAGCTGTAGCGCTTCTCCCTTTCTCCCACTGCCAGATGCCACAATCTGGGACATCATCAGTCCCCGGCATCTTGCCTCTCCACAAAGGCTCTTGTGGATCAACATGAAGCAAACTCAGGCAGAAGCAACTGGCTGAGGCTGGAAATTCACCCCCACAAACAATCCCATAGTTTTTCCAAGGCAACTCCCCATCCCTGAGTATTGCAGAGGACTTTTTGCCTTGATTTTCCATCCTCTGCTTCAGCTGTGGCTCTAACTTTGAGCATCTACCTGGCAGCTTTATATGCTGGTTACAGGCTAAAGTTGGGATTACAGCTAGAAATTAAATTACCCAGCCATAATGTCAACAGATTAATTTATCGCTACATAAAGAAAAGGAATCGCTGGGGAGAAAAGCATTTTTCAGAGCTGATTTACATGTAAAATATCCTTGGGGCAGACTGGCAGTATTGCACTGTAAGTCCTTTCACACTTACCTTCTCAGCCCGGGACCGAGCCGCTTAGAGGTGGAAACTCACAGAGGTGAAGTAACAGTGGTCATAAACTTTCCCAGGGAACATCTCACCATGTCCATTTGTTGACTCTGAAGCTGCAGAAAAGGAATGATCCAGATGAAATTGCATCAATTAAAGAAGAATTTAAAATCAAATTTGCTTTGGCATTTTTAGAGCAAGAAGTTTTGCTTTCCAAATGGAAACTACACTGCTTGAAAACGGTGTTTATTCTGCAGAAAGCAAACACATTTAAAAACCTTGCAGCCAACATGAAGATGTGAAGTGCTGGAATCCAGCTTCTTGATTGGCACAATCTGAGATAGTGTTTGGATTATATTAACCTAAGTTTTTCTTATACTATTTCCAACACCCTGATGGGATGAAATACCTATCCCTGCTTTGTGGTGTTAGAGATCACCAAGGCATGAATTCAGAAACCTCCACAAAATGATAGTAATAGTGTCATTGCTGAAAACACAATGCTACTGGGAATCTCAATAGAAGAGCTCAGCACTGAGGGTTGTGGAGATTGAATTATCCCATTCCACGTTGATAAAATAGCTTTATAACTGGAATAGGACAAAGGGTAAGCTTCAAAGATATAAGGTTGTTGCTTGAGGCATGAGACTTGCAGCCAAACGAGGTCAGAAATGTTGCAGGACTGACTGAGACCTACATCTCTCCCCAGCTCTACAGCCAAACCGTACTGGTTTGAAAGCCATACCTGCTTATCTTGCACACAAGGAGAGGGCTGTGGCAAACTGGTTTGGGTGGGAGCCTGTTTTTCCCAAACTACAGGCTCAGTGAGACTGAGAGAATGGAGGTGAGAGCATACAGGGATGGGGCACACAGAAATGGGAGACCCTTAGTCCCTAAATCCACGGGAAACTGGGCAGCAGAAATACTTGTGGAGATCCCTCCTCATCCCGTCCCCTGCTTTGTTTGGTGGGGCTCCTCTGTGTGTGAGCCGAGTGCAATGTCTCATGGCCCCCCCAGGTTTGTTCTTCTCTATTGGGGAGCTGTGGAGAACAACTCGGAGATTCACGGTATCCAGCATGCGCAACCTCGGCATGGGGAAGAAAACGATAGAAGGGAGAATTTTTGAGGAGCTTCACTTCCTTATTGAGATGATCAAATCCTTCCAAGGTGAGCTGCAGACCATCCCAGTGCTGTACAGCCTCATACATGTCACTGCTGCTGCAACATCTCACTAATATCTGCATTCTCCTCCCATTGTAGGGGAACCTTTTAGCTTGACGTCCTTCAACTGTGCTCCAATCAACGTCACCTTTGTCATGCTGTTCGGTGAGAGGTTTGAATATAAGGACCCAACATTTATCACTCTCCTAAGACTCATAGATGAAGTTATGATTCTTCTGGGATCTCCATATTTGAACGTAAGCAACCTGTCCCACAGAATAACACTCTTTTACGCAGACACATTACATTTGTGTGCAACACAAACCATAGCGTTTGGTTCAGCAGTTCTCAAGTGTTCAGCACCATTACACCCAAAATGTGACAGTCCTCCAGATACCACTCTGGTCACCACAAACGTGTTGCCAGATTACCCTTTGCTGCTCTGCTTTTGAACCATCCTGCACATCTGTGCAGAGCTAAAATAAGAACTGAAGTATGATTATTTTAGCTGTTTTTGCCTTTTCAACATAATTGCATCACCTAGGCTTTGCCTGTGCTGTGTTTTCTATGTGTCTTTTCTATAAAGACACATTCAGTGTTGATGTCTACGCGAGTGACATTTCACAGACTGCATGAATATGCTTCCTTGGAGAGTGCCAGGAAAACTTTGCTTATCTTCAAACTATCATACCCAGTCCTTCATAACCGACGCTGGAAAAAACTAACTAATCTCATAGTGATTGAAACTGCTGGTGGCCACGCACACTGAAGTCCCAGCTCTGTTGAGAGGCTGACCTGGTACAGCTTAACCTGGTACCAGCAACAGCATAAATGCTTAAAATTAAGTAGTACTAAATAAAGGCTCAAAGCTCAATAAGGAAAGCCTTCCCCTATGAAAATCTGCCTGGGAAGTCCCTGGGATGCTAAGATACTGCTACATGACAAAACTCAACTGATACGTCATGCCTTAGGAAGAAGCTGTTTCAGCATGCTGATATTTCTACAGACTTACTGCTTCTCTTTCTTAATTCCTCATTAGTATTTCAATTTCTACCCATTCCTGGGATTTCTTTTCAAAACCCACAAGATCATGCTTGGGAAAATAGAAGACGTGCGTGCCATTTTAAGGCAATACATGAAGGCGAGCAGGGAGGATATCAATGAGAACAGCGTGAGGAGCTACATTGATGCGCTGATATTCAAGCAACAAGAGGTATTTGCTTAACTCTGTTGACTGTAATGTCTCCTTTGGATTTTCTGGTTAAAACAATTGCTGAGTCTTGATTTCAGCCATGTCATGTAAACTTCTTGAAATCCATGCAGTTATTCTAGTGGCACTGAAATCAAGCGTCAGTCTCTTACAGTTGGTGGAATTTACTGTAGGGATTTTTCTATCAAAATTACCATATGAAAGCCACTGTCTCAGTCCACTCTTGAAATAGCAGCACAAATAATATGAGATCAACTCCTTTTTCCTAGTAGAAAATGCATGAAGTCACATGAAAGCTGACTCTGCCTTTCTTTTTAAGGCAACAAATCAATTAATCATTGATACTGTTGCTCCAAGACAAACTACAGACTAAGTATGAACGATAAATCATCAGTACAAGTCCTAGTCCTGCCCTGTATCTAACCTTAGTAGAGACTTGGCAGTTTCACACATCAGTTGATTTCTTTCAACCTCAAAAAATTGGGCTCTGAGTTTTACCTTCTTTCAAAATGGCTCTAGGCCAACCTTAGGCACTAAGTGTTCCACCCAGCTATGTGGAGGAAGGGTCAGTATAGTCCTAAATGGCCTGAAGGTCATTTTAAACATTGTTAGGGGTTTGAACCTGCCTTTGGGCAGGAGGAGTCCTTAAGAGTTAGGACTAGCTGAATTTCCTTCTGCAAAGGGGATAGACGGACAGGGCTTTTTCCAAACCCGCGAGGCTGAGTACATGAACAGCATCTGGTCCTGGGCTTCAGCCTGCTTCTGGGTGGAGATGGATGCTGAACCAAAACTTCACTGCAAACCTTCCATCTTTGGTGAATGATTCGCATTCAAGATCAGGTCCATTTTATCACCTAGTTCACAAACACAAGATCATAGTTAACACTGTCATAGGCTATGCAGATTTTCCCAAGCTAAGACTGATGATGGCTTTAAGACCATTCTTACCACTTGTGTTTTTCAAGGAGAAAAACAAGAAAGACAGCCTCTTCCATGATGACAACTTAATGGCATCCATACTCGACCTGGTCATGGCAGGAACAGAGACCATAGCCACAACACTCCAGTGGGCCATCCTGCTGATGATGAAATACCCAGAGATTCAAAGTGAGCTCCTTTTACCTCCACTTTATCTGCGGCATGGCTGATATGAGGAGGGGAGAGGTCTCAGATCCACAAAAGCTCTTTCACCTTAAGAGCTGAATCTCATCTCTTAATTGTTATGAATTCCTGATGTAATTAGATGTTGATCAAAGTCACAACAAAATAGTCCGTTTGCCTTGCTAGGAAAGAGGATGGATGGAGAGTAAAGTATGATGCTGGGGAACCAGCCCATCCACATGCCTGAACTAGAAATAGAGGGGGCAAACCCAAGCTGATGTTTTAAGGAACCCTCTCCCTCCAGACCCTGGAAAAATATGTTTTTCCCCAAACCAGATCCAAGGAGGGAGTTTATTTCCTTGCAGGGACATACATTTTGCTTGATCCTTCCAGAAAAGGTGCAGGAGGAAATTGGGAGAACTGTCAAAGCTGGAAGCTGGGCCACATATGAGGATCGGAAGAACATGCCGTTTACAAATGCAGTGCTACATGAAGTGCAGAGGTTTATCACACTCCTGCCCCACGTTCCTCGCTGTACTGCTGTTGACACCCACTTTAGGGGCTACTTCCTTCCCAAGGTAGGTAACTGCTCCATCCCAGGAACACATCACCCTCCTCATTTTTGCCACTGCCACTACAGACCAATATCTTTAGAGGGAATAACAGGACAGAAGCCCAAAACAGGTGTCCAGAATCATCCCCAGAAGAGTTTCTATATTGAGTCTATGACACTGGTACTGTAGGGCTATTGCTTCATAGTTGAGTCCGTTCAACTACACAGAATCCAGAGAGACTGGTATTGTAGGACTCGATTCTGTCACTCTCACTTCCTCACTCTACAAGTGACCCTGGTTTACCTCCTTGATGCCATCTGCACAGTGAATTACTTGCAAGGGAAGTAATTTACAGGATCTGACCCTTTCCTTGAGGTTTTCACAGCACCACGTGGCATTTGGCTTCAGTCCTTGACACTGCTGGGAAAACCTCAGTGAATTCTCTCTTTACTGACTGATGGGGTAAACCACTCAAGAGTTCTCCACCTACCCCTGGTGGAGCAAATGTCCTGGAACACTGAAGTCTCTGCTGCAAAATGAACCAAACCAAAGCATTTCTGCTAACTTTGGTGCTTTCATGTACTTCTCTTCCAGGGTATAATCGTAATCCCATCACTCACCTCAGTGCTGCTGGATAAGACACAATGGGAGACACCACATCAGTTCAACCCTAACCACTTCCTTGATGCTGAAGGGAATTTTGTAAAGAAAGGAGCTTTCCTGCCCTTCTCCACAGGTAACTAACAGGCTGATCTGCACAGAGCTGAGGCTATAGCAGGATCATTTTATTACTATGTACACTAACAGGGTCTTCATGGCTAAGAACTGCCTTTAACTTGGTCAGTAAGCAACCAGGCAACTGAACAGAGTCAACTATTCTGCATTCAGGCAAACGGCTGCTCTCAGAGCACACCTCTCTCACCACTAAAGGCATTGGTTCCCAAGGGCTCAACTAAAAAGAAGAAAGAGATAAACTGCATCCAACAGAAGGTCGAAAACTGCCTCAAAGCTGTCAGCAATAGGTGGATAATCAGACAGGACTGGTGGGGCTGCCAGCACAGCTATGCACAGGGTTCCATGAGCTCTCCTAGGAGGGAGGGTACAATCCAGGGACCCTTAAATCCTGTCTCAAGTCCCATGTGTGAGTGGGTCTGATGGACAAGGTCTCATCCACTGCCCACCATAGCCAAGCAAGGGAGTCCCAATAAGCCTTGCACCTGGGCTTGGTATTACAGCCAGCAGAGATCCTGTACAGGACAGAATACACCAACCCTTATTACTCTCGCTATGAAATCTTAAATCTAAGGCCCTGGATTGTTCCCAGAAGTCACCTTGGACTGTGATTCTTCCAGTGGCACTTTTGAGAGCTCCCAAAGATTCCCAGCAAGACCTGCTCTTTTAGAGGAAGAAGCGCAGCCCTGTGGTTAGGGGAGGTGACCCTGACACTACCTCCACTGGCATTTTGGTCAAGTCACAAACTTTTTCTTTTATTGTTCTTTTTAATCTCAATTTCGCCTTCAAAATACAATTAACATTCTCTTTCTGGAGGCTCATAAACCCTGGGACTTAAACTGAGCTAATCATAGGAACAGTTGTTAGGTATCAGAAATCCTCCCTTGAGACATCCTGGAAGAAGAAAAGTCTCTTTCTCCATGCCTTCCTAACAGCCATAAGCACTTTCAAAGGCTGCTCATTTCCAGACATTCCTGCCCCCAGCCAGTGCCCTCCATAGCTGCAGCAGTGTGCGTTATGAAAGGGCACAGCTGGATGGAAGAGTCTTGCTGGGAGTTAACAAACCCCAACACTGCAGGAGGCCCTAAGTGCTATAAAGGGAGATTTCCTGCAGAATCCTACAAATCCTCCCATGCAACTTCAAACCTTCCAGCTGTTCCTCTGAAAGGATGGCTTGAAGGAATTCCAGAATGTGCTCCAACCCCAGAGCCTCAGTACTGACTTTGGACATTAAAAAGCCAGTCCTTGCTTGTCCACCAAGAGCTGCAACAGTACAGGGACCACCACACAGGGGCTGGGAACCTGGCACAGAGAGAGGGTAGGAAAGAAGAAACACAGTCTTTTCTGTAAGTGGGATGTTAGGATAAATTCCACAGGAAAAGTGAGTTTCAAGCCATTCCACTTTGGGAGGAGGTGGCATTTTTCTGTCAGGCTGCTTTTCAAAGAGAATGGATTAAAGATACTGAGGGAGTTGGAAGAGCTAAGAGGAGAAAGTACAACATAAATGAATAATAACCCTATAATATTGCTGCGACTTGCTGCTGCAGGTGGCTGTGTGACAAAAAAGACCAGGCAGGCACACTGTGCCAGCGTGACTGGGACAGCTAGCTTCAGCAGCTTGGGTTCCTCTACTCCAAAATACTTCTGGTGCATTTAAAGGTGTCACTGCCTCTCCCATCACAACATTTCAGATGCTAACATGTGCATGGCACACACTGTAGTCTGCTCTTTCCATCAAGTAAACATGCCGCTTTCATCTGCAGGGCGAAGGAACTGCATTGGAGAAAGCCTGGCCAAGATGGAGCTGTTCGTCTTCTTTGTAGGGTTGCTTCAGACATTTACTTTTCAACCCCAGCCAGGAGTTTCAGAGTCTGACTTGGACCTTACCGTCCCCCAGACGACTTTCACATTAAGGCCTCAGCCTCAGGCAACCTGTGCTATCCTGCGTGAATAACCACAGCCTTGCTGAAGAGCAACCCAACGAGTGGGGAAGCTGCTTACACCCAACTTAGCTATGCTAGGACTTGCCATCCCCCATGCTGCCACACCACCCTCTTTCACATCCCCTTCCCGCTGTCTCCATCCACTTCCACTCCACTGTTCTCCACCGTAGGTTGCTGACCCCCTCTTTGCTCCCATACCGTGAAGAGGTGCCTATGATTGATTAGAAACCATGATGGTGGTTGACAAACACACATTTCTTCTCAAGAGAGATTGTGCATGGAGCCAAAGAAGGGACCAAGGAAGTGGTCTGGTGAAGGGGATGCAGCCCATGAGTAGTATGTGTGACACCCAGGCTCCCATGGGGAAGCAGTGAGGATCATAGTGGCACAAAGATCTGCCCAAAATCCTGAGGAAAGACAAACCATCCTTTGCTGAAAGCCACAGAAATACACTGTGTGTCACACACGTGAACCATCCATGGCTACATCCTGAACTTTCCCAGTTCCCTAATTATCCATAGCTTCTAGCAAAACCCTGCCAGACTTGGCCACAAAGTCAAACACTGGGAGTGAAAAAAACAGGTTGATTCACATGAATTGAGGACAAAGTTATTTCTGCCTTGGAACAATGTCCTGAAAGACGCCCCAGAGTCTGCAAACCTGCTGAGGTAAGCAAGTACTGCTACCATCAAGTTCAACACTGCTTCAGAGTCTGAATGAAACAAGATCTACATTTCCAAACCTGAAGTCTAAACCATAAGACCACATGAGATTTGCACCAGCAACTGATCATAAAAGGCTAATGATACAGACAAATAAACTAGACCCATTTCTAGTTGCATGTATCCCTGTCTTTCTTAACCTTGTTAAATAGGCACAAACACTGTTCCTCACTTCAGACCTCCTGGTTACTGTTAAAAGCCAAAACCATCTTTCAATTTGGTCTTTGAGATGGTCTGGCCATTAGAACCAGCCACACAAATGGTGCCCAATGTTTTGTATTGCACGCACTCATCAAGGAGAATTGGGATCAGGGATTAGGTGAGATGCAATTTTGGTTGTTTTCCTTTCCTCTCTAGCTTTGTGTGGCGGTTGTCCCTGTCTGTAGCACTCTTATCTGCCACCATATTCTGCAATCTTATTCCAGCTGATGCATAGCTCGGACAATTTTTCATCCATTTATCTGCCTGTGACTTGCCGCTTCTCCATATGCATTTTCTTATCACATGCTTCATCACGTTGTTTGTTTCCCCCTTCCTGGGAACACAGTAAAATCTGAATCCCATGTCTTCATTATATTTCATATGCCTCCCTCCCAGCTTTGCATTACACAGAAATACAAATGCCATGAAAGGCTGATCCTGAGCGCAGAGTGACAACAAATGTTATGATTTTGCTTGTATCTCCTGGGTGAAAGGTGATGCATACCCTCATCCTCAGAAAAAACAGCTCAACAGGAGACCCTCCTGCACAGTGGTTTCTCCAGGGCAGAGCTTTCCCTTTGCACTTGGCTATGGGCTACCAGTCAGTCCTGGGGCTAGCCTTGGTTTTTCACTTTTATGCCTTCAATTCTTGCTTGCAGAGGCTGAATGAAAGGTTGTCACCACAGCTTCACTGAGGCTGGTGCTGTCCCTCTGCTTAGTGCCTTGGACCCTGAGCCTCCCACCTCTTGCGCTCCTGAAATATTACCTGCTGGCAAGGTCACTCTTGAGGAGTGGTGGTAGCAGGATGAGGTCTTCTTCAGGGAAGGCAGGGTGAGGCAGGTAAGGCAACTGGGGAGCAAGGCACATATCAACAGAGTGAAGGAAGTCTTGGTTTTGCTGAAATAAGAGAGACTTTTGCCTTTTGCTTCAGAAAGGCCAGGACTGCTCCTGCTCTAGCCCCCTCCAAAAGTGATATGAACTCAAAACACAGCTATGGCAATGATCTAGAGCTCTGCAGGACAACACTAGAGTGGGCTCCAATCTGCATGAATTCACCAGTGGAACCTCAGACCTGACACCCTGCCATGGGCTTACAGGTTCTTGGCTTTGAAGGAAAGAGATGGATCCCTTTGTATATGGCATAGCAGCCTTCTGAGCCTGCTGGGTTTGGACATCACCTTCTGCACTGGCACTCTGCAGCAGCACTGCCTGCATGCACAGATGCAGCTGACTGCGCAATACCCGTGCCCCAGAGCCACGAGCTACCAGGTGCAAACATCCAAGGAAAACAGGTTTGATTCCTTTGAAAAGTGCATCCTACTTGTGCCTGTGTTTGGAAGTGCTTCCTCCCCAGCATACTGAGTTAGACAGCTGAATACATCTCCATAAAAGAAAGGGTCTGCCTCCCATTTCTTTGTTCAACCAAATGATGGCAGAACACTGACTATAACTCGGCTACATATTTATCTAGCAGAAAACATCAGCTCTCAAAGGTGGAAATACCATTTCCACATTCCTCAGTGGCCCTGAGGGTCTTCCCTTTAGCTGCAAAACATGTTTGTGCCTTGCAACACATTGACTCGAACTGAAGGCAAACACCTTGGAGCAGGACAGGTGGCTTGGTTCTTAAAGTAAGATCTGTACAAACCCGACTGACACCATGTCTGTGGCTCCTGCCACATGCAGCCCAGCCTGTCATCCCAAGCTCTGTGTGATGCTGGGAACCAGAGCTCCTGTTCTCAGAGGGGCGATGGTCAGATGCAAGGATTGCAGGAACTGTATAGATCTGTAAAACAAGGGCTGCTTTGTATCTGCAGCCCCACTGAGCCAGAGAAATAAGCACTGTGCAGAATATCATTTCTATTTTATTTTTGCCACGAGATGGCAACATGATCCCTCTGAGTCACAGACAGCCCAGCCCTGCAGTTCTTACTGGGGTAAAACACCCTGCCAGCCCCAGATTCAGGCTGGGTAGGGAGGGCAGATCCAAGCCTTGAGGCTTTATGGAACCCAGTCCAACTGCATTCACCTGTGAGCAAGTCTGGGAGCAAAGGCATTTATTTACTATTAACCTGGAAGAATCAAGTGGTACACAGGGCACAGGAGAAGTGGTCTTCTCATCCTACAGCAGACACTGATCCCTCTGAGGGACTAACCATCTCAAACACAACGGGGACAATGGCTTAACCCACCTCCCATTGCAAGCCTATCAGATCCTTCTGGCCTCCACTCAGCATTTCAGACCAAGGAAGAAGCCAGCTGCCTCAAGAGTCCCGTTGTCTTCCCTGATGAGCGGATGTGATGAGGCTCCATCTGCAGTCATTTCAGAGGAGAAGAAGATAGGGAATGTCAGGAAAAGGGAGGGTCCTGAGAAGTCCCACAGAAAGCTGGGAGATGTAAGGAAAGGGGAGATGGGCAGATTTTCTGTTGCTTTGCCTGGATCTGCCCAGCTTCTGTGCTGCTTGAGGAAGAGCATCTTAGACATTTAGAAACACATCTCTACAGTGTTTGCATGCTTTCTTGTTCACACATCGTGCTCTGAAAAGAGGTTGTGTCTGTGTATCTGAAAAGAGGTTGTGTCTGTGTATCTGAGCTACCTTTGCAAAAATGCTGGGGAGTGTCTTCACTGTCTGGGGAGAGCTGTTAAGCCCTATATCAGCGCAGGCATAGCAGAGCCTGTACCCAGAAAGAGCCAAAGACTCCCAATGAACCTTGCTGAGGTCCCTCAGAGCAAGGGGAACCTAAGAAATCCAGGTTCTGACATCTGGGATTCAAAATCAGAAATTTGTAAAGTGTTAGAAGAACATCCATCACACATAGAAGTGTAGGTATCTGGGATTAATTTATCCCATGTGCAGCAGAGAATGGGAAAAGAGCAGGGATTAGATGATGACACAACCTTTTATCTGCTACTGCTCTCCAAGTGAAGTAACTACCCACTCTTGAAAAACATCCTCTCCTAGAGGCTCAGAACAAGGGTAACTTTCTTACACTCTACTTTTGATGTGTAAAGTACTGACTGTCCTGCTATTTCCAGTCATGTCTGGCTGGCATTTTCCAGGTCACCTTACCCACTAACCATCCTGGTAGGTAAGGCGACCTGGGTCCTGACCAAGTATTTGTTCAATGGCATGTAGCCATTACTTGCAAGGCTTTGGGTAAGAAGACTCTACTTGTAGCTACTGCACAGGGATCTGATTTCTCTTTAGTGCATCTGCTAGGCTCTGCAGAAAACTATTACATGGATCTTTCTCAGTTCAGAGCCTTGGCTTTATTGGCATAGCACAGCACAGACACACTGTGGCTGGGGTCTCACGATGAACCCAGCCTCTGCAGTTGTGTCCAGCTCAGATTCTTTGACCCCAGGTAGAGGCTTAAAACTCAACTTCTGTATCAAGCCTGTGAAGAAGATGAAGAGCTCCATCGTGGCAAGACTTTCTCCAATGCAGTTTCTCTGCCCTGCAGTGTCAAAGCATGGCTGTTGGTGGAGTGATTGGGTAAGTGGTGGCTCAACCCAACATCTCTTCCCTGCTACTTGATAGTGTGAAGGACAGCACAGGCCTCAGAAATGCAAAAGAGCATGGCATGATATTCAGCAGCCATCATTGTTGGTCTCCTACAGGCATTTGAAAAGGGTTGTTTCACTCTGTGCCCAGAAGGAATTGATCTGGGACACCCTAGAAACCAGCCTTCCCAAGGCAGGGGGAAGGTTGAACTCATTTGTAGGTGCTGAACTTTTTGTAGGCCCCAGCATGCCTTCCAGCATGGGCTGAAGGGCTGTTTGCAAGTCATCAAAACCTAGGGCAGGTATTTCTAAACCATCCCCACCACCAATACCAATGCTGTTCCCAATAGAGGCTCAGATCCTGCCACTAGGCTAGTCTCTTCTGAGGGGCATTGGGAATGTGGGGCCCTGTGCAGGATCAAACACTTTCATTACCTGTGGAGAAAGGCAGGAATGCTTTCTTCTTTATGAAGTTCCCATCCACATCAAGAAAGTGGTTGGGGTTGAATTCATCAAGGCATTTCCCACTGCGTTTTATCCAGCAGCACAGAGGTGAGCAGAGGAACCACTGATGTTCCCTGCAGCACAGCCATGCTTTGCTTTAGCATGTGGGGTTGCAGCAAGAGTCTGCCTTGCCCATTCAGCCATGTAATCATTCCTCCCTTTGGGCTGTGTCTGAAAGCAAACTTCTACCTCTGAAGAACTAATTTCTGGGCTTGTACATGACCCTTAGTTAGTGTTCACTGGAATTACTGACTAATATGTGATTAAACAATAGTTGTTGGCTGTGTCTGAGTTATGAAGCAGAAGAAAGACACGGGCCAGGCTTCCTTGCTGCCCAGCTGATCTCTGCTTGCTTGAAGCAAGGTGATGAGATGATGCCATGGTACCCCAGAGGCAGCACTGCTCTACAGGGCACAAGCGGTGATGGAAAGTGAACAGAATAGGGAACAGACTCCAGGTTATGAAGACTGAGTTATGTGAAATGGGAAGTTGTGTACATAACCCTGAAGTCACACTGCCATTAGGCTGGACTCAGAGGAGACAGGGGTTAGGGAACTGGTTCTTCCCCACCAAAAGCCTTGTGCTTCAAGCTCCCCTACTCCTCGTGACAATTTCCCTGTGGGTCACTGGTGTGCTGCACTCCCCTCTTCAACTGAGGAGCAGCAAGTACCTTGGGAATGAAATAACCTTTAAAGAGGGTGCCAACCGAGGTGCACCGTGTAACACGTGGCAGGAGGGCAACAAATCTCTGCACCCCGTGGATCATTGCATTGGTAAGTGGCATTTTTTTCCAGTCCTCAAAGGTAGGCAAGCAACCAGGACCAAGAACTTGCTCAATCTCTGAGTGCATCTTTTCTGTAAGGCAAAGAAAAGGCATAAAGTGTGTTTCCCTCAGCGGTAAAGCACCTGCAAATCTTGTTCATGCTGACCGTTGGCTGGGCTACCTCAGGGCAGGAGGTTTGCTGCCCCTGGGAGCAGATGGAGAACAACCCCTCAAATGCTTCGGTCCTCAGCGGTACCATACAAGGTTTGGATGGAAGTGGACAGGTTCCAGATGTTCAGATTTTGCATGCTCTGGCACACATGAGAAGCTACAAAGCTTTTACAGGTGAACATCACTTATGAAGTCACTGCAGAGCACTTCAGTACACTGTGTAAGAAAAACAAAACCATAAAGATATCTTACTTTGAATCTCGGGGTACTTCAACAGCAGCAGGATGGCCCATTGCAGTGCAGTGGATGTCATCTCGGTGCCAGCCATGAGCAGGTCAAGTGCAGCGGCCAGTAATCATCATCATGCCAAAGTGTATTGCTTTTATTCAGCTCCTTTAGGGAAGCACAAAGAAAAAACCAACTCCTGTTAGCATGGGAACAGAGAACTAGGAGGGGTAACCTAGCCTTCAGAGACATTACAGTGGGATGCATGTGCCATGATGCACCGCATTGACATTTCAGTACAGAAATGCTTCAGTTTTCAGCAGAAATATTTGCACACTTGAGATTTTGCTTCCCCAAAATGAACAATTTGGACAAATTCACTGATTTTTGAAGATCACATGACATTTATCTGCTATGGGCAGTGGTTCTCTTATTGACTGAGGACTTCTAGCCCCTGCTCGTGGATCATAGAATCATAGAATGGTTAGGGGTGGAAAGGACCTTTAGATCATCAAGTTCCAACCCCTCTGCCATGGGCAGGGACACCTCATGCTAAATCACATCACCCAAGGCTCTGTCCAACCTGGCCTTGAACACTGCCAGGGATGGAGCATTCACAACTTCCCTGGGCAACCCATTCCAGTGCCTCACCACCCTCACAGTAAAGAACTTCTTCCTTATATCCATCTAAACTTGCCCTGTTTCAGTTTTAACTCGTTACCCCTTGTCCTATCACTACAGTCTCTAATGAAGAGTCCCTCCCCAGCATCCCTATAGGCACCCTTCAGACACTGGAAGGGTCCTGAGAAGGCAGAAACTGATGAGAGGTGCAGGACTATGCTTTCCCATGTCAGTGAGCTGGAATTTGCCTATGTGTGTGGCTCCCTCCTAGGAGAGACAGGAAAGCCATGAAGGCCCAGGACACCTCTGTCACGTCAACTCTGCTGTTTCTGCTTTGTGCTGCTGATGGAAAACACTTTGCCCGTTCTTGTGTGCAACAGCTGAGGCACTTGCACACGGCATCAGGCCCAAGCACCCATCCTGCCCACCGCCCATCTGAAGTACACAGATACAAACACTGGGAGGAAAAGGGCAGATATAGATTGACCCTTCCTTGCCATACTCCCACACTAGCATTCCTGTTGGTAATTCCACTATGTGGGAGCTGGTGATGTATTTGTACAAATGCAGTAAGAACTTCTGCAAGTGGCAATCTGTTGCCTCTTCTCATACCTGTAGGGAGTGATGTGTGTCTGCCTGGAGTGCATTGGGAAAATGATATTACTTCTCTCTCTAGCAAGGAAGGGACTGTAGCTGACACCTGAGGACAAGTTTTAGACATTCATGTGATAAGGAATAGTTAATTATTTCTTGGTTTTCATTCAATAAGCAGAATTTAACATATTCAAATAGAAGGATGGTTACCCAAAATTTTCATATAGACCATTGAAGAGTATGTTCATTAGACAAGAAACAAAGAGCTTCTCTGTATAAGATACAGCACTAGGAATTGTCATATTGTTAAAATACCTCTTGTTTGAATACCAGCGCATCAGTGTAGCTCTTCAGGTTGTTCTCACTAACGCTTTCTTTGCTTTCCTTGCTGCACTTCTTTAAGGTCACATACACTTCTACTTTTTTCAGTATCACCTTGTGAGCTTTGAGGAGAAATCCAAGGAATGGGTAGGAATTAATAACTACAAAGGAAAAAACTCACCTTGTAAAACTCAAGTACCATAACGGAGAAATCATGTATGCGATGCGGCTGGGGTCTCTCTTTTTTTGGTTACTACAAAATTTAAATGTATAAAAATGCCTCCTCTTATTAAAAGTTCTCCACAGAAATGAATGGAGCCCATCAGGCTTGTCTAGACAGAGCCTATAAACACGAATTAGGAAAAAAAATACAATTAAGGGGAAGTGATAGTGAACTCATGAAACAATGAAATTACATTTTTAAAGAGGTAATAAACCAAAAAGATAAAGCACTTGCATTACACGAAGAAAACTCTCCATGTTTAGCGAGCCAAAATACTTCTGTTTTAAAGTTGTTAGATCGTATTTTTTAACTTTCCCATGAATTATAAATCAATTACACTTAGTTCTCGGCATCGTTAAATTTCGCAGCACAATAAACAGTTGAGTTTTATGTGCGGGGGGTTACTTACACCATTTCTCAATGTTACAAGTAAACTGGCTGCAGGATAAGATTCACCACATCTCCTGCACTTTCTAACAGGTGGTAATTTCTGCACAAACCAAACCTGCTGTAGAGATTAAAAGAGAAGGGATGTTGTGCTATTGTAAACTGTAGCTATTGTAAGTAGTTCTCATTCAGGTAAGGAATTCATCCACATCTTTTTGTTAACAGCTTTGTGGATGAGTGTTTCACTATTACCTTAAGTAACTAATACTCTCTATCCCCTGTGATGAAGGATTAAATTTAACAAGAGCTCTTGGTTCAGATGAAAGCCTCTTAGTCGAAATACTCCTTTTATGTGGCTCCATTGAGCAGGTATTGATTTAATGCCACAACAAGAGGTACGAGAGGTCCATATATAAATGTCTGCGGCTCTGTACTTTGTACTACAACTCTGTAACTTCACTAGTTTCTTAAACTGTAACAAGTGACCAAAACCAAGTAACCCCCAAATACATGTGTAATTGTCCTAAGAGAAGAGGTTACTTGTGTATGAACATTCCCACAGCATCCAGCAGAAAATAACTGGAATAAGCCTGGCTGATTTAATTTGTGCATCCACAAATAAAGCCAGTATTTCAATACTTTTATCACTGGTGTCTTTTTAAAGAAAGAAACTCTGGCCATGCCTTCCAAGAGGGACCCGATTCCCTCCTGTCTCTTCCATCAGAGCCTTGTTTGGCCTGAAAATACTAGGGAATAGAATATGCTGCATTGTTTCATTCTGGGTACTGCTGGAAAAATACTACCAAAACCAAGAAAACATCAAAACCCCAGGAAAGCAGAATCTTTGTGAACTCTGCCAAAAGTGCTAAAAACATCTTTGAGACACACTCCAGGAACGTTTTCATTTACTGTGAAACACTGAAGATAGGTTACCCAGATCCCAGATCTACATTAGGGTCTATTTCCTCATGGGAGGCTACAGCTTGCCATAAACCATGAAGTTTGCTAAATAAAGTGACTAAGAATAACATAAAGGGAGGTGTCTATAGCACTTCTGAGGATGTCTACTGATGCTCCTGGACTCTGCCCATGCCAAGTCCCACCATGCTGGAAACCTCAGTTATTGCACTTTCTGGCTGTAGAAGAACCAAACACATTCCTTCTGCTGGCACAGTCACATCAGCATCTCAGCCCAGTGCCACCACATGATGTTGGGCCTCCTTCACAGGACGATTTCATGGAGGAGGAAACCCCCAAAGAAAGAATCTTGTCCCTGTCCATGGCAGGGAGTTTGGATTAGATATCTTTCAAGGTCCCTTCCAGCCCAAACCACCCTATGCTTCTGTGAATCTTATATTTCAGTAACCTAAAGATACCCCAAATGCATCCAGCAGAAGTAAATTGAGTTGACCTACCAAATCAGGTGAGATACTGGAGCATCTCAGCATAGTGGGTAACTTGCATGCAAGGATTGAGAGCCAAGGTGCATAACTTCATCTATGAGTCTTAACAGGGTAAGAAATGTTAGGGCTCTATAATCAAACCTTCTCCCAAAGAGAATAGCAAAGGTGATGTTGCTGGGAGCCATATTCAAAAACCACAATTGGAAAGGTCTACCTAGAAATGAACAACATAACTGCACTTGTCATTTCTGGAGCAACACAGAGGTCTTCACGGTGTCTTTGTAAAGTAGCATGAAACACCTGATACCCCAGCTCACCTTCGAAGGATTTGACCAACTCAATGAGAAAGCGAAGCTCCTCAAGCATCCTTTCTTCACCAAGATGCTTCCCTGTGCCAAGATCCCTCATGGCAGCTATGGTGAACCGTCATGTTTTCTTCCAGAGCTCGAGAAGAAAAGAACACACCTATGGAAGGAGCACATGCCCTGTTTGCTGAGGTGGTTCAGGATTTGCTCCAAAACAACAAAAGCACAGCTGGGGAGCACAGGTATTTTGCAACCTGGAGGAGCCTGCTTGGAAGATGACTGTGGGGTGCTAGAGGGCTGTCTTGGGCAATCACTACCCCAGTGAGGTTCAGGAGGGTAGGAAGCAATACGTTGAAGTTGGGTGCTGTTCACAGCAAAGCCCTGGGTTTGCCTTGCTTATAGCTTTGTCTCTTTGCAGCCATACACAGTAAAAAGCTCTATGCATGGTATTTGTCTCAGGCCGACTTGGTTTGCCTTAGAAAAAGGATCCAGCTGTTTCAGAGAGCGAGGCTAAGAGCAGATGACATCACTCCATCCCCATCATGAACAGGACTTGCGGTTTAGAAGATAAACTATGAGGTACTGTGCAGGGGGACGAGGAGGGATGACAGGGAGGCACCTTTGCTTACAGATAGGGAATACCCTCAAGCTGGCTAACCCATTGGCCAAAAAAAAGGGCTCAGCCAAGAGGGCACAGAGGTGTTTGGCTACAATTTGAAGCCCTCCCTTCCCAGCAGGGCTTCCAGGACTGAATATATTTTACATCTTCATCCTGTGCTTGGGAAAGTAGTGCAGCGTTCCCTTCCTCACGCTGGGCCTCACTCTTAAAGACAAGATGAAAAAAAGCCCCACACGCTGTATGCATTATATACATATTAGGTCATCACATCTTTTCCTTTCAGCCCAGGATTATTCCCTTCATTGTTTTTCAATGTCTAGTCTTGGGCAACGTACTACTTTTTAACATGCTATTCAGAAACACGCCAAAAATCTGTTTACAGAAGTAATTGTCTGAGGTACAAACAGCCCGTGCTATTACGCTCTTGCCAGTTCTTGCAGTCTTTATCATGAGTCATGCGTGATCCACGCTTTGTCTGAACTCCAGTAACTGTAGAAAAGAGATTGCATAAGGCCCTCAGCCTTCACATTGTGAAAAATAATTTCCTTCCCTCTGCACTACAAAAAAAAAAACCAAAACCTTCTTGAAATGTGTCCCAAGTGCCTCTAAAAGCAAAAACCTGATAAGGCAAATAAGAAGATCCCATTTTCTTTAATAAAACAAACAACTGCCCCCAAGCTCCACAAAATGTAGCCCTCAATGATAAGGATGCAGCTCAAGATTCTTTAATACTGCTGCAGTGAAACAACACCTTTGAGAAACAGCAAAGCAAGCACATCCTTATCTTTTCAACCTGCCAGTACTGTTTCTATGTTGGATGTGATAGAATATGGGTAAAGGTGGTCTGTCTGCAAGCACATCCCTTGTGTTCAGAAGAGCATCCTTTACTGTCCTGTAGCCAGTCGGCACCACCACCTTCTGAAACCCCAAGTGGATGGTGAAAACGGGGCCATATTTCTCTGAAATCTAGAAAGAGAGGAAAATCAGAGCATAGAGTCATCAGTGGCAGTGGTGCATCCTGCCTGGGTAGATGAAGAGTTGCCTTCCCTCCTCCTTCTGTGGCCAGAAGGATTGGAGGGATGGCAGTGATAAAGCCCCAGGACACTTAAATAAAAAAGGAATCAAAGCAGATAAATGGTGGTCTGCTTAACTCAGAAGCTCCCATAAAACCACTGGTTTTCTGAGTTGGTTGGGCTCAGTTTGGTGCAGGAGGTTAAAAGAGGCAGAAGAGAAAAAGACATTTTGATCACCACCAGCAGCGTAAAAGCATCATCAAGATTTGGCAGACAGATACAGAGCAATTGCTGACTGAGGAGGCTGTAAGGCTACTGTCCACCATAAGAGAATGAAAAAGCAGAGGTGTCCATATTTCTTATAAAAGTGAAATGAAAGCTTTGCTGCAATTAATGCAAACAGGTCTATATGATTCACCAAGGATGGACATATGAAGGCATAAGAAACCATTGCTCTTTCAACTTGCCTTAGAAAATAACCACAATACCACACTCTGCTTTTTATTTCTGCTGCACCATAGATTTCAAGCCAATGCACAGCAGGACTTTGTAATGAAATCTGAGCTACTGGGTAGCAGGAGTTCTCTGGAGGCTCACAAACATGGTCCTGCCAGGCCCTAGGAGGAATTAAGACTTGACTGAGAGCAATGCAGTTGAAACTTGATAAAGCTATTGTGAGACGAAGCCTAATGTCCCATAAAAGGGACCAGCTCTGGCAAAGGTGACTAGAGAAGGTTCCACAGCTTTGCAACACCTCCTGCTCTACCAAAGCAAGCAGGTAGCCCCAGGCAGAGTCTGATCAATGTTTCAGCAATATAGCCAGACTTGTTGAGTTTCTGCAAAAAAAGTAACTCACAGGACACTGATTTCAAACATTTGGTCAAAACCATGGCTGGTTGCTGATTCATCCTTTAGGGATTCTCCTTTCAAGGAGGATTGTCTACTCCAGGTCATTTATTTGCTAAGTAATACCTTAAAATTCTGGCTTTTAAGTAAGCTTTCAGATCACTACTGCAGTTCTCGCAAGCCCCAGTGTAAAATCTCTCCTCACCCATAGCTGCAGCTATGGTGCTGCAGCTGCAGGCTGTATCTGCTCTGTCCGGACTGCGAAGGGCAGAGGATGGTGAGAGGCTCCTCTGGGCTGCAGCCACAGACCCCTTCCCTGGCTGGTTTCAGCAGCAGACCCCTTTCCCAGCTGGCTTCTTGGTGTTATAGTTCCATGGGGAAAATAAGGCATCAGCGTGGCCAATGTGCCCAATACCTGTGTTCACTAAGATGCTATCACCTGCTCCTCGGTCTTCAAGTCACCTCCTTTCCAGCCTCTGCTTTGCTTATCCTTCCCACTATGTCCATGCACAATGCCGAAACTCCTTCTCCCCTGCCTTCCTCTGCAGAAGGATTTCTGGTCTTGTCAGAAACAGAAACCACAGTCCAAAGCACTTCCCAGCTCCTAAGTTCTGGGCATTGAGCCCACTGTGAGCTGCTTGGTGTAAGATGAAGACACATCTCCATAGGCATCTTGGAGGCTCCTCACATAGCACAGCGATGGGAATGAGACAGGGAAAGCCAGCTCCTCTTCCCTACATTATGCCAAGCAGGTCTGAGGGCTGCTGGCAACTTGATGCTAAAAGGCTTGGTGTAAGGTGCAAGATATTCACACCCCATGTCCTGACTGAAAATGCAGCTGGGCTGAGCTGCATTTTGGCTCTGAGAGACAGAACACATTGAAATTTCCCCTTTTTTCTAGAAGAGAGATGCAAGGAAACTGTGACTCCTATAGAGAACTTTGTCTTCGTAAGTCCAAGTCGTTCACTGTTTCAAATGAGTTCGATATCTCTTCTTTGAGTTGTGCTATATTAATTCCCATTCTCATGAAAAACTGGCAACATAAGAAATACAAGCTATTTTGGCAATCACGATTAAACATCCATCTTTCAATTTGGCTACGTGGACACGCAAATATTTTGAGGTATTTCACAGCACAAGGAAGATGCCAAAATTTAGGTCCATTGGTCTGATCTGATGCAGACACTCATAGTTTTCAATGTGTAGAGTAGTTCTCACTGAAACACTGTTCATATTTATCATCACTCTCTGCAGAGTTAGGACTCTGTTGAACAGTTTTAGCAGTCCCCAACAGTTTGGTCCTTCTGAAATGACACTTGGTCATTCTGAAACCATTGAAACATCACATTGTAAAAAAACCCAACAATTTGGCACCAAAAATCATCTCAGTACTCTCATCAGAGAGAACTTTTAATGGGTACTTGCTGACATTCGACAGGCTAGAAACAAAGGACACTTGTTCTTACCTTCATTAGTGACTTGTCTTGCCTTCTGATGTCCAGCAAATGCAGGTTGCCAATGATGGGAAGAGGAAATGGACCAGAAGGCAAATTTAAAGCTGATGATTGCTTGAAAACTTTTAACACACAGAGTGCAGCTGCAAAAAGCAGTGCACACACTCCACAGATGAAGAAGGGCATGAAGGCTGCCATATTTTGGTGGAGCTTGCCCTTCTGGCAAGCCACTGAGACACCTTCCTTAGAATGCTTGTATGATCGCATTATACTTATCCAGAGTAAATGATGTCAGGGGTTTTGCTGCACTTTGCACAATCTTCCCCTCTACCCCCAGCTCTCCATAAAATCTGGAATCTATGTCTGCAAAAGGCAAAGTCGAAGCACAGTTTGTGTGCAGGCTCCCCACCAAGTGCAGTAGGGCAGGTTTGCTTCATTTCGAAGCCTATCTTGGATTCTTCTGCCTGCAACGATTTCCCAGCACCTGGGAGTCCCATATCTGCTTCATCAGGCATTGATCACGCAATTTCTCTTAAGATTTCCTTTTCATCTCTCTGTTCCATCCTCTTCATCTAACCTCTCTGAACACTGACAGCTCTTTACAAATACTTATCCCAAAATAATCCTTCAGGGTAGACAAGCATTGCTCATCATGGTACAGTGTAGGAGAAGCAGGTCCTGCAGGGGAAGAGACTCACTCCAGACCATGTGTGAAGCTGGGTGGACCACTAGTGGACACCATCTTCCCTCCTCTTCACCTTCTTGTCCCCTTGCAGTGAAGCATTTTCTCCCAGTGAAGGGAAACAAAACTCTTTCATGAGTGGCTCTTTTAGCAAGGGGCATTGCTTTCTGCTCCCCCTCCAGTGTTAACTGGTACCGCTTGCACTCTATACACAACAAAAGGAATATAAAAAACATGTCTTGGAGAGCTGCATTACAGACTCAGTGTGAACATGGAAGGTTTTGTAAAAGACCTGCTGTTTCCACTAGTTTGTGGCAGTGTCTAATGGTGTGAGATCTGTCAGAGACACCAGTGGAAACACATCACTTGTGTAAAATCACTCTGATCAGACAAATGATGCAATGGTCCCCTAGGTAGGAAAAGAGACTTTGACATCTCTTTTTTCCAGGTCTTTTAGATCACAAGGATTTTGTGCTGCTCCATACTGTGCTACGAGATGGTACCAGCCTTGAGGATGCTTTGGGACTGTTCCAAGGTTCAGCAAGGTTCACACTTAGACTGGACACAACGCCCATTCAAACCTGCACTCTCCCATCCATCTCAGGCAGGAGATGTAATCCTAGGTCATACCCAGTCCTCTCTCAAACCCTGCATCACCTGGGAACGGTCCATCCACCTCAAACCCACTTGTGCTACAAACCATCTGTGGTAAAAGCAGGAGACTGGGAGTCTGGATATGTACGTCTGCATCCTTGCTTGGACAACGACCTGTCTATGTGGCTCTGAGAAGTGTGGTGCAGGGCTGTGCCCTGGACAGCTCTGGAGCGTGTGTCAGGGCTGGGCTGTGAATGCAGCCGTTGTGCCTGAAGCCCCGCTCCCCTGGGCCTGACTCAGCTGCTGCCCTTTCACCACAGTCATTTCTGGGAGGTCTTTTAGGCTCCACATAGAGGGAAGCAGGGAACGGTGTAGGAATGGCATCTGCGTGCACCACAAGGATTACCCAAAACAAGGGGCAGAGAGAGGTCACTGACACTAAAATTGTTTATGATTCCCAAGGAGAAGGGAGCAAGGAGGCCATCAGCCTACTTCTGCCAGCCCTCTGCCCTCAACCCACCCAGAGGGAGGAAAGGTTACTTATTACCTGCTCGGTGAAGCAGCCCGTGACAGGCAAAGCTGGGCAAAGACAACAGCATCTTAGCTGGCCTATAAAAACGTTTTCACTTAAGAGATTTCAGTTAAAATTTAAAGTTAAAATTAATCTTTATCTAGGAGTAAATGATCTCTCTGAAAAAAAAAATAATCATCAATGTCCCCAGTCAGGGCAGGGCCATGTCAAAAGTCGCAGGAGAAATTAGAGAAAGAAAAGCGCTTATACAGAGTGCCCCAGGATCGATCCACCCGTGGATTTGTAGTTGGGAAAGAAAGTAATTCCTTTGGGCTGTGTATAATTAATTGGAGGCTGAGCCCTTTCAAATCAGCCACTCTTGGACAAAGAGGAGTGAAGAGCAGAAAGTGAGGTCTCCTTCCATCCTTGGAGCCAGTAATGGGCAAGAGGGATTAAAATTCATACTGTGATAATCACCATTTCTGGATGTATCCTACTGTAACTTTGCACAGCAAGGGGTATTGGGAGCAGCACACTGCTTGGGCCCTGCTCCTGCAGGAATTAGCAGAGAGAGCCTTCAGAATCTTGCTCTGTGATGTGGGGGACTACATTGAGCTGGTGGATAAACTGTCCCCCAAAGCACCATGTTATTTACCAGCAGGTACAGCAGTGGCACACAGAACGCACTGGGATGCGTTTTCTAACCCTGCAGCAAAGTCCCCATCACCCGGCTGTGTCCCAACCTCTCCTGCAGGTGGACAGTGAATTCATGTCCCTTCTGGGCATCTGGCGGTAAGAAATACTCTATTTCTGCTTTATGGAAAGAGGCCTCAGTTCCAAGCCACATTGCCCATTCCTTTGATTCTAGAGTGTTTTTCAGGGTAAAATAACCTCACAGCAGAGGTGAATGCTCCATCCCTTCCCCTAGCACACGTGGCAGCTCCAGCCTGAAGCCACTTTACCTGATGAGCACTGTGTTTAGACATTTAGCCTCTCCAGCGGCCAGCCTGGCAGAAACTCTGCTCTCAGGCCTTTTACATTTCTCTGAGGCTTCAGGGCTTGCTGTTCACCATCACACTGGGCTTCTCCTTCCCCAGCACCACTGGCAAACCCAGCTGCAGCATATCTTAGAGCAGGGTTTGCTGTGTTTTTAAAATTCTCCTTCCCTGGCATTCTCATCCCATCTGCCCAGTCTCTGATCCTAGAAGCTTCAATCCCAGCTTTTAGCTGGTGCTTAATTATGCACAAACACGACATATTTAAGATAAATACTTTTCCACTCCTCTCTTTCTGCATGAAGATTTCAACTTCCCCCCCCCTCCCTTTTCTCTCTGAAAAAACCCTTTGCTTCCCACCCGGACCTGCTCCCTGCTGGTACCCATGGGCAGCCCTGCCCTGCCTGTATGGCATTTACCTGCACAGAAAGCTCTGCACATGCATGCCTGTGTCTGGGTGGCAAAGCCACACTGCCATCCCCAGCACTGTGGGAACATCCACTTCTGCTGCCTGCATCACCCCATATCAGGCTGGGACGCATCCTCATGCGACTGCTGCCTTCCTAACATCAACAGAGCCTGAGACCAGCACTTCTTCCAAAACAAACATGAAATCACATGCAGGCACCTCTATAGTCCTGCATTGCTACACACCAAATAAAAGCCAACCTTGCCAAAGTAAAAAGGTCAGGTGCCCAGGTTGGGTTCTTTAGGTTGCAACCCCGAAAACACCATTTCCCATCTCCGCGAGTGGGCTTTTCCTCCCCATCCCCATCTCCAAGCAAGCACGAGTGTGCCGGGAGCCATGCCTTGGGAAGCCAATGGGAGCAGCAGGATGCTGCAGGACCCACGTGGAGGGCAGGTCCCTCCAGCATGGGTGGCCTCAGCAGCACTTTCTCAGCTCCATGGCTGCAGCTTGCAGGAAAAAACTAAGCCCTTCTCCATTTATTTTTCTTGGGAGCTGTGTTTTAAATGTTACCCTGAACGGCTCCTTGAAGCAGCACGAGCCGCCTCAGACCTTTCTCTTCAGCTCATTAATACGTGCCGACAGCCGTGACAGCCTGACACAGCGAAGCTGGGGCAGCCCCAAGCGAGCTCTGGCTCAAACCCCACAGCCCCAACCCCTCTGTGCCTTGCACAGCCAAAATGCTGTTGACCCTGAACCCAGCAAGCGCCTTTAAGACATTAATTCACGCGCAACCTTTGCCTTCCAGGTTGGAGCTGCCTATTGCGAGCTTGTGCCATGTAACAGAACTTGGGGGCACTGGCTCTTACTAGATTTGGAGAGTTTTGGTGTTTTCTGCTCAGAGCTGAAGGCCAGGCATTTGTCCATTTGTCAGAAGAAGGTTAAAGTGCTTAAATGGTGTTAAGTGAGACACAAGCTTCTGCAGTGCCGTGCAGATTATCTTTTATAAAGCCTCGTCGTATTTCCCAAAGGAGTGATGGGGTCTGTCACTCATGTCCGAGATGGTAGCTCTTCTCCAGCAACAGCACTTTACCCTTCACTTGAATGTGAAGTGCTCTCCAGCTAAAGAAATGCCATTATCTCTGGTTTATAGAAGAAAAAGCCAGATGAAAATGAGAAAAGATTAGTTCAAAGACCATATGAGACAGTGACAGAAACACGAGCAGAATCGCAGTCATCACTAACAGGCGTACCAAAAAGGGCAACACCGTAAATGTGCCCCCAGCAGATAATAAAGTAACTCAATCTATCACAATTTGGATATTTTATCACCCATGGAGCACTTGAAACATGACTTACAGTGACAAAATCCAGCCTGTAGTCTCAGCAGACACTGAGAAAGGAGCTCATCTCCATTCAAGTTTTAAATGAACCCAGACCTCCCCTGGAAGCATTTTAGGGGATTGCAAATTGTGGGGTTTGGCAATGGTAGCTTGTCATTGCACTGCATCACCAGCCAAAGCGGAACCATGCTTCTTGCTCCTTTTAAGGTTACAGATTAATATTTAATCCAACCAGTAATTTTAAGTTAAAATGTAGCAGTATTATCTGACAGGTTAACAGCATGAACAGTTACCAACCTGTAAGTGAATGAGGTGCTTGCCCATTTTAAAGAAAGATTACAGTGCTAGTGAGCTTCATTTCCCTCTTCATGGGATTCTTCATGGACAGGGCAAAAACCCCTCAGAGGTTTGCTCCATAAACCACTAGCCAATAAAAATCTAATTAGGTCAGAGACATATGGTCTTGAACCAGTAAAAAATTCAACATTGGTGGCTACAGTGTTATTAACCTCACAAAATGTGGATGTATTTCAGAAGCTGCTGGCTGAGCATTGAAAACTGAGTCACATTCAGTCTCCATCAGTGACAACATCTGCTCTCCTAAGCCAGCAAAAAAGGCAAAAGGGGAAAGTTTTGCTAATGAAAACTGTTTTTTTTCTTGCTACCATATCAATGATGAGCATGAAGATGACATAAAGACCTTTTCTGAACCCAGCCATTGAAACAGTCTTAGAGTTCCAAAGGCTTAATGAAACAGGGGATGATGGGATACAAAGCCAGAAGTAGTCAGTACACCTTATGCATTGCAATTTTATGGGTATAACATAAATCTAGTTGTTGGAATAAAGCTGGTTCTAAGTCACTGTGAAGTACTTGCAAACATTCTCCCTTTTCTAAAGAAGAGCCTACTGTAGTCGCTAAAAAACAACCACAAGAAGAAATTCCTAGGTGTTTATCTCATCTCTTGACTGACTCACAACCAAAGCTGAGCACGTCTCTGCAGAGGAGCCAGGCTATTACCCCAGACCTGTGAACCACGAGGTGTCACTCCCACATCACCACCGTGTCTCCACTGTCCAGGCAGGTGAGTGACCTGCAGGAAGCACCACATGGTCCCAGAACGCAGTAGGTCAAGGAGCTTCATAACTCCAGAGAACAGGGGATGTCTTTAGCTTGCCACAGAATCACACACACAATCACTGAATGGTTTAGGTTGGAAGGGACCTTGAAGATCATCTAGTTTCAAACATGGTTTAAATTTCATCTCATCTCTTACTTTGGGCCTCTGCCAAATGGAAAGGGATTCAGAAGGAGCTGAGCTCTGCGATGAGATGTCTTAGGGAAGATGCATCAGCTTTACCATGGCCAACTCAGTCTCTTTCTGACACCACCTGAGTTTCACCATTAATTTTTATTGAAGCTTGCCATTAACAACAGCAGGAATTTGAGACACCCTATGGGGGGGCTTATATCTCTACCTAGAGTCCAATAACACCCACTTTCTACTTCAAGTGCTCCGGTGACAATGTGTGCATGACCCCTCTGTGCAGCGTTCAGAGTTTTGCTGGACAAGACGGTGAGCCACATGCTGCTGTCACCGACCCCATGGGGGATTTCTGAACAAGTGCAGCCACTTCTCATAACCCTACTCAGACAAACACATGCACAAGAGTGAGATTGGCGGAATTTAGCCCCAATTTGCAGTGTTATGGCTCTGTAATGAGCACTGGGAAGTGTCTTTAAAAGGAGACTCTTTCCAATTGCTTCTTAAAAAAGCCTTTAACATCGGACTCTCTTTGGCATGACTCAGGGCTGCATTTCTAAATCCAGTTTCTCCCATGAAGTTTACCCTGGCTGTTTGGTTGGGTTGCATCCACATGCTATTTTTATTTTTTGATCATCAAGCCTGTTTACAGCATAGAGAAACAATATGGGAACAGAAATAAAGCTGGGACAAACCCAAAGGAATGAGACCAGTAACGGTACTGCCAGCATCTCTGGCTTGAAGAGAAAGAGGCCCTGCAGCTGTGCAGTACCTCAGTGAGATGCAATTCGCTTCTCTCTTCTGGTGATGTACTTCAGACCTCAGTTGGGTTTGATTTACCCATCATCTGCAAACTTAATGCCAAACAGTTAAAATGCCTGCATGTCCCTAAGCTGCCAGCTTTGTATCTGCTATGCATTACAAGAGAGAATGTTTTCTAGAATACAAAGGCTGATGGACTGTCACTACGGTATTGCTTTTGGCTTCCTTAAATACAGTAATCAAAGTGTTTTGAACAGTAGCCTATAGCTACTGAATACTTTTCTGTTTCAAAATAGACACAAGCCTCCTCCCACCTTCTGCCATGAGCTTTTTGGTCACTCTGAGGTTTTGGTGGTTCAGTCCCGTTTCCTTTGCTATGTTCAGTGAGAACAGCTCATCTGGTTCTTGAGGTTTTGATCCAAGTGCTACCAGCTTATTCTGAGAAGCATGGAATCAAAAGGACACAAAATGTTAGCAGGGAAGGTTTGAAAAAGGAAATATTTTCTATATTTGCATTTACATTTTTAATATAGTCGTGTTGCCTAGAGGCCAGATTTGGGGAATGGAAACCAGGAGCCTGGTTTCTATTTTCAGCACAGCCACTGATTGCTCTGTGGTGCTGGCAAATCTTTTAATCTCTTTCCCTGTTTTTCCCTTCTGTAATAAAGGGATGATCAGGCTTCCCCAGCTTTGCCTGGTGGGGCAGCATCCTCTGATGAAACACGGCAAGGACAAAAAATTTATAATCATTCTGTATAGAAAAGCCAGGTATTTAAGAACAGTTTAGCTGTTCAGTGCACCTTTACACATGTACCATGCCTTGATGTTAACAGAAGTTGCACATCGATATAGTATGGAAAAGTAGGCCCTTCAGGGCACACAGATAACCATACCCAGAGCACCACTAAATTAACACAATGTAAAGATCAAATCACTCCAAATACTGAACAAATTGAACAGCAAAAAGATACTAAAGAGGAAAACCAAAGTCATCCAGCTCTCCTCCAAGCTGGCATCTAATTGCCCTCAGCACAAAAGCATGGATGAAAAGGAGGGTCAGGTAGCAAGAGGGGACACTAGAAGTGGTCCCATAAATGGGTGAGCATTTCCAGTCCTCCATTTCCTTACCCCTCTGGCATCTTCCTGAGGAGATGTCAAGGAGGTGAGTAAAGGGCTGAGCTCTCCAATTTCAACACAGCAAACCATGTGCTCAATCTCACATGGAATCAACCCTGTAAAATATCACATCACCCCATGCCTGCATCCTCCCAGTCTGACACATTGCTACTTGTCCTTTTCTCCCACAAAACTATCCTGGGGCCCCTTCCATGCAGCCATCCTGTACCTTTAGGTACCAAATCCCCTTCCTGGGCTGCCCTGCAAAGCCACAGCCTTTTGGATCCCTGCAAGCTGGTCACAGCTGGGCTATAGTTACCTGGGATCCGATAGATCTTCTCAGCACCTTCCAGCTTAATGCCAACTGCTGCACCTCTGGCTTCTCCTCACATGCACTGTCCCAGTCACCTGTGTGAACACCCTGTTGTATGAATGATCTCCGACACTGCTATCAGGACCAGGAGATGAGCCCTGCTGTTCCTATCATCTAAGCCACCTTTGCTCATTTTATTTACATGAGCAGCTGCACTGGCAGATTTTGGGAGGATGTGAGGGATCTTGGTGATGAGCAGTTCTGCAGCACAGATGTCTCCGCTGGACCACTGCAGCCACAGGAGGGTGTGTGTCTTTAAAATCTTGAGCATCCTCCTGTCTATTCCTTATGTCCTGTTACTAAAATAATTTCAAAAATCATTGTGGCATGATGCTGTGCAACAGTCAAGCTCCTTGTTCTTTGCACAGCCTCTTGGATCATGTAGAAATAACATGCATATGTTTCGGGGGCACAGACCAGAATTTATTTTAAGAGGTTCTTTAGGATCAGACAGTCACTACTAGCTCATCACATTTACTATTCAGGATTATTGGACCACAAGTGACCTTTCAGATTCTTAAGACTTGGATTACGAAGGGCTTTATATACTAAGCCTAATGACTTGAATTATAGCCTTAGCATCCTGACAATCAGAACAGGACTACGAGCGTTTTACTTTCTTCTATCCACAACACAGCTTGGGCCGGATTTTGAATCCACTTCAAGGGTATGTCAACTGGTGCCCATCATAGTGATCTAGTTGAGTTGCAAGAACAATAAGACGACCTAGGCAAAGGTCATGTCTCAGAGAAACGGTAGGATTTTCTAGATAAACCTGATGAGACATCTGTCTGCCTTCCTCCAAGACAATTATTTTATCATTTCTAAATATTAAAAAGTCACTCTGAAAGGCTACATCCATGGGGCTGCAGTAGCAGGACGCAGTACTTTGTCATTTTCGAATCTATGCAGTAAGTTTTGTGGGACTGATACTATCTCCCTGTAACTTGCTGAACTAGAAACACTTTTCAAGAAAAGGAATACCTCAAGCAAAAGAATGCAAGTGTCAGCAAGTTCTATGGCACCTGGTATCAAGGCATGCATGCTGTAGTTGTCATTTTCAATCACCATTCACACAGTTCAACATTACACTGAATTTGTTTTCCTCTCTAAGGTTATGCTCTCCATTACCTGCATTCAGTTGCCTTTTGCCAGCATCGATGCTGGAGTGAACCGAGCATCCTCCGAATTGTTCCTGCAGTCAGCTCAAAACACCAGTGGCTTGCAAGCTGTACAGGAGGTCAAAAGTTTAATTTGACCATTAAAGCAATTTTATGAGGTATACAAGACCCACAGCAACAATACAAATAAAGGTTGATTGATACATTCTGCTGGCTGAAATGCTGTTCTGTTAACAAGGAAGGGGAACATCGGCACAAGCAGAGCAGAAGAGCGTGTAAGACGTGCTGTTTGCAGAAGGACAGCATTTCTCACATTCCCTTCGTTCTTCTTTTGCAGTAGCAACCATCTGTAACACTTGGGTAGGGAACAGCACAAACTAAGACTCACCTGTCATTGCTTTCATCTTCTGCTGGGACCCCCCCTCAAAACACAACCCAAACAAAAATCAGAGATACTCTGTCTGCTCTGCGTTAACAGAGTAATTCAACAAGAGTCAGTATTTTCTCACTAAACAATGTCAAAGATACCCTTGATCTCTCTGCGGTCACTTCCCCCCCCTCCCTTTGTCCAAAGACAGCTGAAATAATAAAAAATAATAATTTAGAAAACAAAGGGGGAATCCCTGGATTTTATAGAGAGCCAATGAGTATTGTTGAGGATTGGAGCAATCTCTGGAAATAACTGTCAAGTTGACTGCAGTTTTCCTTCTGCAAACTCTGCTCTACAGTTGGCAGCCTTGGCTCTTCAAAAGAAAAGTGACACCGCGAAGTGCAGAGAGCTAGTTCATGCCATATTGCTGCAGAAGTGATAATTTTTGAGTGAGTTTTGTTTAAATATCACAGACTCAGATTCCAGATATCTGTATGTGGCCTATTTCAAAATATAAGTTAACTTCTGCATTTCCTAACTCTGATGAGCTGCTTTCCCCCTCATCTTCTTTGCTAATTCAGTCAGATGAACATTTCCATACATCAGTTAAAGTGAGTTATAATCTGCTCAGGAACTTGTACAGGAAGGAAAGAAGGATGTTGGTGCAATATTCATAATGCAACCATCTACTCAGTGCAGATTTTCCATCTCTGAGATTAAAGAGCATATTAAAAGCATTGGAAATAAAAATTATCTAAAGGGTTTTCTTTTTGATAATAAAAATATCTGTCACGGACTGAATTCATTTGAGGTGTGGGCCCCCTACAAGGACATGAGCAGCATCTCACTGTACCTTCATTGAATTTACCCTTCAAACTGCTGTAGCCAGGTGTTTCCTTCATGCAACTGGAAGTGGGATGGGATGAGAACAGATCACACTTCTGGGGTGAGTATCAAATTCATCCACAATGACTTCAACAGCTTCTCCATCCCCTATTGGACTGCAATCAGCAGCAGAACACGGGCAATGGATTGCAGCCATCCACAGGGTTTACAGGCTGCTGTGAACACACAGATACTCTGTATTTATGTTATAGTAACATGATCATCACAAAGAGTGATGCACTAGAAGGCCTTCCTGGGCTGAGATGTCACCAGTGAAGTGAACCGGTTTGATGCTGCTGCTGCTGAGCATGCTTAGATGCTGGAATTTCACCCAGATTTCACCTGTTTAATGCCAACAGTTTATGCACGGAGCCCTGCTTACAGTCAAGCCTGGTATTTTCAGTCTTTTGTCCCTAAGCACTAACACCACAAGTAAGAGTTCAGAGACTCCCTGTATTTATTCTTTCCGGCTTATCTCAGTGCCCCATTAAACAAGGACGAAAGATTTCCTTATGTAATAGGGATAGCATTTGTTATTTTTAACCTTATGGCAGCCGGGATTTGTGCCAGGTGGCATTTTGCCTTAACCAGGCAACTTCACGAGGTTACATTCCCCGCTGTCATCCTTGCCCTCTGGTATGTTTGATGCCCATACATGGTTTCTTGGCTCTCTGTCGCCGTGTCTATCTGTTAGCCTGTATTTGTGACAGATCACGGATATACCAGTCTTATTTAACAAGGTAAATCAGGGTAGTGGACAGTTATTTCCAGGATACTGCAAGAGCTTCTGCTTCTAATAAAGGGTACTCTCTTTGTGAAATCCACAATACCTATTTACATGTATCTGTGCTACCAGAGAAACACTATCAGTGCAGCTTAAGTTTTCAATACACCAAAACAGCTTTAAAATGGTTTGTTTAGTCAAATTAAGCCCAAGTGGACAAATAAAATGGTTGCACCTCTCAGCAGCTCAAGACTGAAAACTGGTGGCAAGGCCACAGAAGGCAAAAGCTGTGGGCTGAGCATCCTGAACAGCCGAGATCCTGAGGCCTCACGTCTCAAAGTGCTCCACAAACACTGCTGCTCGCTTGTAAACTCCATAAGCAGCATCACTGTACTGGATTCTGGCAATTTCATGGAGCTTAAGAAAGCCTGGGTGATACAAAGGATGCTGCCAAAGCCTGTTGTACCTCTAGACCAGTACATGGAAACTGCGTCAACACGCTCCTTTGGGTCCAAAGGAATTCAACAGCAAAGGATGATTTTCACAGTGCTGTAGCTAGACTGAGCTATTTATAAGCAAATGAGAGTGACAGATCCTGCGTCCCATGGCTTGCAATTCTATAAAACGCACGTGGGACCACGAGGAGAATAGATGCAAATTGTCACTGCAAAAGTCTACATGATATTTCAATTAGAAGCAAACCTTCTTCAAAATATCTGAATAACTAAAGCTAATGGGAAATGTAATTCCACCTTCCTATGAAGAAAAGTTACTTGGCATCTTCAACTATGCGCTCACATAGTTTAGGGGCTCTCGCTTGTTTACTTCGAACACAATCCCCCTTCATACAGTCTCCAGGCCGGAGGCACAGAGAGGTAGAAGCTGAATTCTTCTGGCCATGTATATACATGTGGCATTTCTTGGCCTTTTAAGTATTTGATTTTGAAACCTATTTAACTTTTGGACGTAGGTGTTTTCGTGGGTTTTGTTGGGGAATGCCAAAAATTCTGCATGTAGGGGAAAAAGAAAAATCAGTAAGAGCAACTGTGTGACTGTTGTTCTGTTTCTAACTGAAGGGCCCTCCCTCTGTGTCTATAGCACCAGTCAAACTTTCTTAGTAGCACAAGCTTCTTATTCAGCTTTGTTTTGACAAAGAAAGATAAACCACTGTTTTGCTTTGCCCTTCCCCCACCATTTACTCAGTGGTTTTATTTAGTTTGGTATTCCCTGCTCCTTGGAGGGGAAAACAAACGTATTTTGAATAAACTCATTATTTTTGACCATATTAAGTTGTTGACTATGTATGTTCTTACGAAGAATTTAAAATAGAATGCAATTATAAATCACTGCTAAAATGAGCTTGTCCTGCAAAGGCAAGGACATTTAATTGTATCCTTGTATGACTGGAATCACTGTAAACAACTAATATTCCTATTTGCAGGGACAGAAATAACTAGCTCATTCAGCTGTACAGAAAGGAAGACATAAAAGGAAACCAAAGGCTAAAGCAGAATAAGCCACTGGAAAGTCTTATGTCAACAAAACGGGATGTAAATTAAGCAACATCAATGCAGTATTTTGACTGTAAATGAACCAGAACATTAAGACAGGTTTTAAAAGGCACATTTGTGATGAAACATCTATGACTAGTTCCTATACCAAATGAATAGGAAAGTTCCTGCTTGTTTCTCCTGTGCAGGATCAAACCCACACAGCAAAGCTGTTTCTCTAAGCTTTACTATTACTTTGTAGACCTAAATTTCAAAATTGGGAATTGCAGCAGAACTGCAAGAAAAACACTGAATAAATGACTTATCAGTCACACACGATGGAAAATGGCATAATTAGAGGTTGCATCATAGCATACAGGCGTGAAGGAGTAAAATTGAAATTACACAGACAATTTCCATTCTTATGTTTGCCAATTTTCTGAGTGCTTGACTTTGTAACTTAAATCTCTTTCCTGATTGTTTTTCTGACACGGAATTGCAGATACGTGAGTAGATTTTAACGTTCATAACTTTGCCTTACTCAGTGGCAAAAGTGAAGAAAACCCAAAAAAAACAAACCCTAAACTCAAACTGAAGTGCATTTCTAAGCTATTGGAAATTACGGGGGATCAGTCAGGAGTCACCTTGCTTTAAAATCAACAGAAGCACACCAGAACTATTCTCCAGCGAGAGGAAATAAGGAAATAAACTACACATTCAACAGCTACGACACACCCTTTCCAAATAAGAACAGAGAATTCATTTACCCAGTAATTTTACAACCATGATAACAAATTAAAATTGGGCTCAGACAGTGGAGAACCAAGAAGATGCACAATCCATAGCAAGGATCAGCCAAATCAAAGGGAACTTTCTACATTGCCAATTTTTGAGTAATTAGTACTTCCATTAGAGGCACAGCTCCAGCTTTAAGCAATTCTAAGTAATTAATGTTCTTTTATTTTGTCTAGAAGTCCTGACTTCAGCGTTCTCTTAGGATATGAGTTCTTCTAGCCAGAGCTCCACAATACAGATTAACTCAACTAGAAGACAATTAGAGTGGGCAGATGAAGATGCAATTTGTCAGTCTGTACACACTGTTACTTCTAGCTTTGGATGCAATTTTTATTAACACAGTAGACTGATTTAAACGGAGGGAGAGACATGGTTTTGTCCTATCTTTATCCACACGATTGCCTAAGCTACAAGTGGTGTTAAGATCTGAGAATTCCACATGACCAAACGACAAAGTGAATGAAGTGCCAGATTATATCTTCTTATGCAGCTTTGATCAGCTACAGGAATTCAATAACTGATTATAAACTTAATAATTTAAAATACATGATGGAGGAAATCTTGCTATACTTACTCATCATGTAATGTAAATTCCTACATTAAAATGCCGAGCTGAGCAGGAAGCAGAAGCTGGCCTGGTGGTGAGCACATGGAAAAAACAGAATTTGATTGCCAGAGATGTTACTGCATTTGCATGCTGTGCTGGGTAATCTGTCTGGGTGCTCACAATCTTGTCTTTAAAATGGGCCTAAAAATACGTATTCCAAAAATGTTTTTTTGCATTTCATGGGTGTTTTGATGATGACTTGTTTGCCAATCAGTTGAAGAGTCTTTAAGAAATGGGGCAAAGTAAAAAAAACGAAATGCAATTAAGTGATATTTCTTATTTGCACTACAACATCAAGTATAAGACAACACTTAAAATATTTCATATTGAGTTCTGAAACCCAAGACATGCATAGTAACAATGCAAAGCAGAAGTTTTACAAGCCTTTCACCCAATTTCCAGACACCACTGACCACTGAACCGCACCATACTCCAAGAGACATGTGGCAAAGAACATCATACTTTGCTTTCTCTACCAAAACCAAACATAGCAACCATTACCTTAGTTTTTAACTTCTGAATTTTCCATAGCTGCAAGAAGCAGAGGCCAGAGACCATGTCCTTCACCCAAGAATCTGTAGCACCAAAGGGAAAGTTGGAACTGCAGCTGAAGGAGAGCAAAGCAGGACCTCATTCACAGAGGTCTATTACTGCACCGGTGAGAGGCTCTAACTGCTCTTTTCCAAATGTTACTGTTCACACAGACTCCAGACTGGCAGGCCTTATATGTTTCTAATATTGATTGCAATAAAAAGAAATATGATGTTCTTAATCTACAAAGCCTCTCTTCTCACAGATTTGTCAATGCTTGCACATAATCGAAACCAAGGTCCGAGAAAGGCGAATCTTGCCAAACCTGCCAAAATCATAAAAGATTCACGTCTTTTTGCCTGGAGCTTACCTTTACAATCTTTTTTTACAAGTCTCCTCTAAAATACAGTGCAAAATACAGTTGTAACTTCCTTGGGCTTTTCAGCTACGAGGTACATTAAGTGCACTATGAGGACCCACATTTTTGTGTGACTTGAGAAACCAAAAGTGTCGATTTTCAAATCTAAGGAGAACACAAATTCTCTGACATCATTTAAGCTGAAAAAAAGAAACTTTGAAAACATAATCTGTGAGAAATTCCTGGTTTTCATGATGGAAAATAAACATATCAGCTCGTGTTTGGAGTGGCAGTAGTTTTTCCCAGATGCATGTTCTCAGACATAAAACACAAGTCCAATGATCATTCACAAGTTCGCTAAATGTCAGTATCGCTTCTCTTTATTACAGGTCCTTTTCACCAACTTTTAAATGCAAAGTCAATTTTATACAGCTCTGGGCCTCTAAAAGCTCTAGGTCTTTGCTGCATCCTTGGCAGTCCCCAACCAATCACTGTCCCATGGTAACTGAACACTACCTGAGCTGCTGCTGAGGGATCGGCAGCTCAGAGGAGAGGCTGGTCACTGCTGCTGAGTTCTGCTCACTCCATGCTGGCTATTGTGTTAGAGCAGGGCATGCTGGTCCCTAGTCTTTTTTTTGCTGAAAACATCACCTTCAAGAAGTCAGAAAGCGTAAGTTATTTGTAACTAGTAATATATTTCATATTTCTGAAGATTTGCAACTAATCCATGACTGTAAAGGCTGTCAAATCCACTCAAATGCTTCTTATTGAAAAATTAGGCCCACATATCCATAGATCCTCCCCTCCTCCACATACCCAAATTAAAGCTGTAATTCCCAAAGACAGCCACTCTTCTTAAACACTACACTTTTCATATAGTTGTTATTAATAAAGTATGAACAATGTTTGCAGAAACATGAAAGAATCAGGTCAAGAACAGTGACTGAATACAAGTGTTATTAAATAAGCCGATCATCCAACGTTTGAGTAATTAATGTCCTTGTTTTCTACTTGAAAGCCTCGTATTTTCAGCATGTTCACAGGAGACAAATGTCTCACATCAAAGTGAATGAACACAAATTAACTCTTTTGGACGCCAGTTAAAAGAGAAAGATGAAAATGCAATACTGGCAGGCTAGCTACAAAATGTTGCAGCACAGCACTTCTCATCATAGGGTTGGTACAATCAGACGACTTCACTACGTAGAGTCAAAGGATTTGGTCTGTTCCCATCTGTGCATTATCTGAATATCTAAACAATTGCCATAATGCATTTGAAAACTTCAAAATATAAAAGGAAAACTAACAAAGCTGATGGTATCCCCAGATCACCGTGTGAAGTACTAATAAGCAACTGTGTTATACAACCCATGTTCAACAGACTGAAAATGATCTTTCCCAAATCCAAATGACATACTTCTAAAGCTGAAAGTGATAGATTACAGCTGGCTGAGCAAACACTGTACTGTATGCTCATTTTAAAAGCTGCCATTGTAAAAGACCCTCCAGGCTTTTTGTTGGTTCCTTTGCTCTTCTTATTAAGAACTGCAAAGCTCCTCTTATTTAACAGTAATTACAGGGGGAGATGGAGAAAAACTAACGAGAAGAGAGGTTTATTTTTCTAAAGATATGCACTTAAGATTACTGTAATAACACGTCTATGGACCAAATATGTTATTTTTATTTTATCACATCAAAACAGAATAAATCTGTGCAACTGGAAAAACTTATGCGTACAAAATCTGAATACCCAGTATCAGAATACATATAATATTAGGCTTCTTATTAGAAAATATGTCTTGACAACTAATTTATAGTCTCTATATATGACAACCTATCCTCTCCGCCAGGCAACTGTTAAGATACAAAAGTACTCTCAGGACAGCAGCTGTAGAACTTGTCGTATGCGCTCGCACTTGTCCAAGAGATTTGGGTCTTCTGCATTGGAATCATCAAATTCCTTCATAAAAGCTTCAGCTTTCTGCACAGTTAAGTCTCGTGCATTGCCTTGAAGCCCTTGCAGATAATCCAGTAAAATGGTGAAATACTTGTCTGGAACCTTTAAAGAAAAATCAAGGAATTAATAAAAAAACCCTGCTTAACTTTCTTTTCTCTCAATACTCATTCACAATCATGTCAAAACACCACCTGAAAGATAATTAAGAAAACTCCATGGGCTTTTGTGTTTGCCAATGCCCATCTCTGAGTGGAAGTTTTCCTTGCCAAGGCTCAAGCTGCTGGGAGGGATGGACCGTGGCAAGAGGACAGTCATGTGCTCAGATGGGCAAAGCATCTGAGAGGAAATTCTAAGCAGATGTGGAAATGCTGATCAGCAAATGCAAACACCCCCTGACAATGAGCTCAAGGCTGAGAGTTGTTGGTAGAAAAAAAACCCAACTACTAGCCAAATCCTACTTTTAGAAACATGTACACAAACCTTACCAAATTCAGTGAGAATTGCATGCACATGTCTGAGGAAGGAATTTTGTGAGAATTACCCTCACCCCTACCCAAACTTATTTGTTTGCTGAGATAAGATACCACCCACCATCAAACACTTTGACAGAATGCTCATACAGAGGAAAAGAATTCGATTTGAAAAACAAATTGAAATTCAGACATATGGAAATCATTTTTAAATCACGCTGACTAAAACTGATAGGCTCTACTAACTGGCCTAACATTAAAAGCAGTTTAGTCATCTCCAGTTGCATTACCCCCATTTCATTCCCTTTCTAATTAACTAGTCACAGGTTAAATTTTAGCTTATTAGGTACAACATACAATTTAAATGAACATTACGTTAAATAATCTTGGCAATAGCCTAGCAAAGACTTCTGAATTATTTATTCGGTATTTCAAACCAATTTCTTTTCAAAAGCATTAGGTGAACAGATCTACGCTGAAGCATATCTTAACTTTATGTTGTGTATCTGTGGAACAGGTTTCAGCCAATAAGAGAATATTTTTGCTGTGAATCAGGAGATGTTAAAATGACCTAATGCTGCAAATATTTTCCTCCATGTTTAACTTTACACATATAACTTGACATGAGTCAAGTTAAACACATACGTAAGTATTTAAAGGACTGGAGACTCATTATTCGAGGGCTGTTTCAATTCTGCAAAGTATCAACATTTCAGAGAAGGCAGAGCTTCAACAGATACTTAATTTACAACTTATTTCTCCATCAACATTTGGCAGCGTAACTTTGATCACTGAAACTTCTATCACTCCAAAAGAAGAGGAAGAAAGAATATTCCAACAGTGCCTTCATCAATCAGAGATACTTCAAAGTAATAAATCAAAACTAAAGTCTGCATTCAGCCTCATCGCTTCTACACTACGGAAAACCTTCTAATTCTTCACACAAACACTCTTGCATTAAAGAAACAATACAGATACAAAAAAATTAATTTTACAGTGACTAACACTGAAATGGATGATACATGAAGTGTTGCTATAATATACAAATTAAACGCATTTAAACATAACGAAAAATGCCTACATTTTTGCAACCTTTTTACCCATAGTGAGCTGGTACAAATAACAGACCAAAAAAATTCAGATACAAACAATTTCAGCAGGACAGCGCTCCTTTAACGCAGATGCTCAGTGCAGGGGTTTTAAATCTCAGCAACATTTCTACGTTTCAAACCTCATCCAAGTTATTTACGTTATTCTCAGACCCTGTGGTACAGTCATACCTCACTCTGTGGAATTACAGTTATTATTGTAGCATTTAAGCAAAGTGCTTGAGGGGGCAATTAAAAGCCTACTCAGAAATACTAAGTGTGCAGACAGACATGTGGCTGCCTGAAGCCTAGCAAACATTTAGTATTTTGCCCTAAAGATAACTGCTCAAGTGTTCAAAAAGTCAGATTTTTTTCTTTAATGCAGGTATTAGGTTTATCTCAGCAAAAGCTGAGTAATACAATACAGTACCAAGGAGTCAAGATAGTATCGGATTTCCTCCTAACTTGCACGTACAATAGAGGTAGAACACCAAAAGTGGCAGCAAAATTAATGATATTCAATTTTAATTATCAAATATAGCAGTATAAGACCTGAAATTTCAGGGACTCTTGCTGTGGTTTTATAGAAAGAAACACAATCCACCTTCTAAGATCAGCTTTTGGGCTGGCTTGAAATTGGATATCCAGATCTCCCACCACGGCTCTGGCAAGTGGAAGTGATGCTTTTGGGATTGTATTACTCTTTGGTTAAACTGCTTTGACATTTTTCTAGTTTCTTTTTCTCTCTCACACACTAACCTTACCTCTGTTCTAACCAGCTAATGTGCACTGGAGCTAACATGGAAATATCCCCAAATAATTACTGTCATCAGGGAAAAGGGGTGGGGGGGGAACACTACAAAACAGTAGCAGGAAAAGAACAGTTATCACTTTTAAGTTATGCTATGTAACTCTGGAGGCTTCAGGCTTTTTAGACTTGCAGATGGTCACAGGTTTTGCAAAACAAACACAGGTATCTGCATAGAGAACTTCAGCTTACTGCAGCCAAGCTTGCTTTTTTGTCACCTTCTGAGGAAGCTTCAGAAACCCCTCCAGGGCCCTGCAGCCCAGAAGCTGAAGACAGCTGATGTAGTTCCTCTCTGAAAATGCTGCACCGGATGACAAAGATCAACAAATGATGTAGTGTTTATTTTAGATGGGATCCTGAACCATTATATACACTGTAGGTATATAGGCTTGGGATGGAAGCTGTCAGCCAACCACCACATTGATTTTAAAGGGACTTAAGAAAACCCCTCGTGTCACAAAGGACTTTAAAATCTCAACTTATTTCTCACAGAAAGAGGCCTATTGCTCCAGGAAACTCAATTCACTCATTTTCAGTAGGCATCCAAGTGACATCATGAGATCAAAGAAGCTGATGGAGGAAGGAAAGAAACGCGTGTCTCCTTTTGTATTTTAGTCATGCTTGGATGGATATCTGACAGATTTTATTCTGTCATGGATAGGAAGTTCAACTGCATATAAAAAATATTCAAAAGAATATGGTCTGCCCTTCCTATAGTCCTGATGAAGAAAGAGACTTCATCGTCTGCTTAATTATAAGCACTTGAGCAGTTCTACTAAATACTGCATCTGAATGCAGATGTTAATCATTACATAATGATTATTATGTATGAAGATAGGCTCAGAAAGTTGGGGCTGTTCAGCCTGGAGAAGAGAAGGCTGCGTGGAGAACTCATAGCAGCCTTTCAGTATCTGAAGGGGGGCTATAGGGATGGTGGGGATGGACTATTCATTAGGGACTGTAGTGATAGGAGAACGGGTAATGGGTTCAAACTTAAACAGTGCAAGTTTAGACTGGATATAAGGAGGAAGTTCTTTCCTGTTAGGGTGATGAGACACTGGAATGGGTTGCCCAGGAAGTTGTGAATGCTCCATCCCTGGCAGTGTTCAAGGCCAGGTTGGACAGAGCCTTGGGTGCCATGGTTTAGTGTGAGGTGTCCCTGCCCGTGGCAGGGGGGGTGGAACTGTATGATCTTAAGGTCCTTTCTAACCCTAACTATTCTATGATTCTATGCTTCTATGAATCATTGCACTTTCAGCAGATTAAGACAAGACAAAGTTAAGCTGTGTTTTGATACATAAAACAAATGCTACTTGAAGTTAATTATTTCCCAGTATCTTTCAACACAAAACTCAAAGTAAACACGTAAAAAGCTAAAACATCATTCTGCCCGTAAAACAATTTCTAGGTAGTTTTAAAGAGCATACACCGATTCTGAAAGGTTGATAAAAGACTTTCACAGGAAAAACTTAAAAACAGAAGTGCAAACAAGCTAGATACTTACAATCAAATACGCATTCTGCAAGTAATCTTTTTAAAGTATTGTATTCTGTGAACACTTTTGCCCTTATGAAACTCTGCTTTTAATTATATGGTTCTCTAGAAGTATTTTTATCATAAAGGTAACACCCTCTGTCAAGTGATTCTCTTAAGAGCTATTGAGTAATTTGGGTCAGGAAGTTGGTAATGCTCAAATGTTGAAGTGCACACAAAAAAGTCAGCAAAACCTAACTGAATGTCAACTAAATGAATCAACAAGAAAGGCCCTGTGCAAATAGCTAGATATTTGCTCTACCAAACAACACAATGAATGACTGGAAACCCCCACTCAATACCACAATGGCCAGATGCTTATTGGAAATTCAGTCTTTGTTGGTTTTTAAGGTATGAAATGAATGGATTTCAGTAATGATGCAAGCCTTGCTTCTGGTTATACTTTATGTTTTTTACAATCAACATCAGGTTTCACTTATATTTTAATGAGAAAGCTATTTTAACATCTTGGCAAGATGGCTGTACATCTTATATGGAGCCAGAGATACCTAAAGCAATATGAGAATCACGATTTATAATACCGGGTTCCACATTTAGAAATGAAGGATGACTCAAATCTTCAGTAAGCTCCAGATTTACATAAAACATTAACCTGCTCTATTTATGCTTGACATAGATCAAGTATAAAAATGACATACGATCAAGTATAAAAACCTAATGTACACAGGAGACTGATCACCAACAAAAGAAAAAGATTAATTACAAGCAATTAAAATGATTCCACATTTTAGGGTTTTTAAACTAAATGATTCCACATTTTAGTTAAAACACAAAGTAATTGATTTATAAATTATTGAAAAATTATTAGCAAAGCGCAAGGCTATTACTAGCAACTTTCAGTGAATAAAAAATAGCTACAACTAGTGTTTAAATCATCTTTGCTCTGAGAAGAAGCAGCGTCAATACAAACCTTCTCTTTATCATACATGTGCAAGAGGAGCCAGGTTTGTCTTGTCTTTTGAAACTTCCATTCTTCTGGGTTTTCAGACCAGCTGTAGTACAAAAAAAAATACATTAAATACCATGACTGAAACATTAATATTAATAAAAGATTTCCTACAATGACTCCATGTAACTTTGTAAGTGCGACATAGAGTTTATGACACTGTGAAACGGATACTAGCATGCATGTTGTGTGAGTGGCAAAAAGAACACAACAGATGGCTACCTGGCTTCGGCGCAAGAAAGGAAAAGATCATAGGAAGACATCATGGCCAAAAATGTTATACATTTTCATCAGAAAGCACTGATTTCTTGGAGTTAAAAATCAGTTCCCACTCCTCAGCTTGGACCAGTCCTTTGTGAGAGGTCACTGCCCTCATTTGATCCACAACAACCAAATCCTTAGCCCAGCTGCAGGGCTACCTGAGTACGCAGGGACATGGAGGGGACGAGGAATCAAGTTTGGGTTCCAGTAAGGTGGTATTTCGCAATAAATTGACATGAAATTAAGCAGCCTCTAAAGGACTGGAAAGAGAGACTCATGCTACACAGTCACCTCAACAAAGGCTGAAGCCCATCACAGATGCCTGTTCTAGAGCAGAGAAAATTCATTCTTCAGAAGCATATGGTTTAAGGCTGGGATTTGTCCAGAAGTGTGACTTCAATATTGGTGTTTACAGGACAGGAAAATGCTTTTTGGGTCTCGCTCTCTCCAGGAATTCTAACATGTAGCTCAAAACTTCAGGCTGCTTCAATACTGTTAAACTGAGCGGCTAAACCAGATGATTAACATCTGCAGACATTCTTGGACTACTTAGTGAACACATTTGAAATATGCAGTTTTAGCTGGGTTAAAATGTCACATTTACGTCCATCTTGAATATGATTTAAAGCTGGTATAATCCGTTTTAGGTAATGAAAGAGACCTTTATTTCTATAAACAAAGATCAAGCTAGCAAATCTCACTATAAAGACTGCTTTTTTACAGGAATGTGCTTGAAAATTAGCATCTTAATATGTACAAAATCTGTGAATACACTGAAATATCATTTAAAGATCCAGAAGGAAACCTATGAGGAGAAAAACCAGAAGATTTTACAGTTATTTGACTTTTCTCTAAAAAACAAGTCTCCAGAGGGTAGCATGCATGATGCCTTTAATGTTCCAGCTTGTTTTACACAGCAACAGAGAGCACAGAAATCAACTGAAAAGCCAGCTGGGTATAAGAATTAGTATTGTTTAAATGCTGCCAAGTGTAATAAAGCAGAAGTCCTCATATTTGGTGAATGCTGCACCAGCAAATACATTTTTCAGTCAATTCAATGAAAGAGGGAAAACCAGACTCAAATTAGTGCAGAAGGGTTTGATGGAAGTCTCTGCAGAAAACCCAAAGAAAATAATTATTGTCTTGACTTTCAAACTCACGATAAAGAAAAAGCAGCAACAAGTCATTAGGGTTATGACCAGCTAAATTCAATAAAAATGTCTGTAACCAGTACATTAGGTAAAACTCAGACAAACAACAGGAAGGATAAACAAAACACTAATAAACACAATATATCATAATCAAATGAACTGATTTAGAAGTCTCTTTTGGGACATTGCAGTAAGTGGGCAAAAGTTTGCAAAACAAATATTGCACAAAAGCAGGAGCCCAAAAGCTGAACTGCCAAAAGTTACAGAACCAAATAAAAAAATATTATGATGGGGAAAACGTCATTCTCCCATCACCACCAACCTCGAAACCAAAGTACGTGCAAAAGAAAGATCATTCACCCCTTGGTGTCACTTGGCTTTGCAGCGAGATATCCAACTGAACAACAACTGTCAAAATACACCACCTGTAACAAGGAGCTGACAGAGAATAAAGTAAAAAGGGCTTTTCTTGTGGGTGCAGTTTCTGGGGCAAGCAAACACAGTAGCTCCTAAGTGAGAAACTGGAACTTCTGCAGGAAGTAATGCAGCAAGACTATTAAGTCCTTCAAAAAACAGCCCCAAAGATAATGACAATGCTTGTTGTTGAAAGAAACCCATTCGTTTATGAAGTTCATCCTTCTGAACAACTACATGGAAGATGCTATGAGAAATGCTGTCTATTTGCACACACGAAGAAGAAGGTAAGTTTAAAATCAGGTTTTATGTTAAATAAACCTAGAAACAGTTTACATTTTAATCTGTGCAAGGTGACAAGAACAAGAGGAATGGCAGATCTGTGACTGCATTCTGTGAAAACAGTCCTCATTCTAATGAAAACCTTTAACATGTTTTTATTTCTTTATGTATTTGTGATTATATTCGTTGGTTGGACACACCACATAGTACTCTGAACATTTTATTCTCTTCTAGTTTTATGTTTCTATCCCTTACAGTATCACCTGAGGACATTAGACATCAACTTGAAAAATACAGCCTGATTTGACTAATCTCCTATAAAGCTATAGGATGTTAAAATATCTTTATTACCTAGTTTATAAACAACTGAGACCAACAAAAAAGTGCACTGTAAGGTTAATTGCTCTTATTAGCCTATTACCAAAACCATATGCTCTCTTCTAGCAAGCTGTTACACTTCTGCAACTAAGACCCCACATTGACTTCTACTCTAGTGAATTCTCTTGTAGGAACAGACAAAAGCTTCAGCTAGTCTTCCTGAAAGGTTTTGCTCTATATACACCACAATAACTGATACAAATAAGAAATTCTTAAACAACTGCAGAAAGCACGTTTTTACTGGTACTTTATCCACGGTTGCATCAATTCCTGTTTCTCCCCCTTCAGGAAAATGGTCCTTCTCTTGACCATAATTCCTATCAAACTGTGAGCAAAACACTCATGATAATGGATGCACAATCTTTAAGACAGATAACCTGAGGTTGCTCCCTGCAATCAGCCCCCACGGCAGTTATTAAAATAAAAGTTTTCCACTGATTCCTATGACTATGACAGCTTTTTTCCTACTCTTATGACAGCTTTAAAACCTATGGAAAGTATCACTCCATGACAGGGTGAGAGGGGTATCTTGTTTATCAGAATGACATCATTAGTACATTTTTAGAAATGTTCAACTTTTAAACTACAAAAAGTTGAAGCCCTGTAACACAAGAGAGGTCTCATTTTGCTGTTTATACGCAGATAAGCTTCCTTGACATACTACAGCAGTAGAAAAGGCTTTTCCTTTGAGCGATTAAATGTCCCAACTACATTACAGTTTAAAAGAAACGTTTTATGGACAATCACAACTTTTCCCATAGTTTGAATTAATTTGATAGCCTTTAGAAGCATCTACGTCCAGATCTAATATAAACTATGGAACTGGATCAAAAATACACATGGGTAAAACATGCATTTTTCCAGTACGCCTTGGGCTAATTTTCAATATATTATTCAAACACTAATTGCCTTCTTTACACAGTTAATGTTTGAATGTTCCTTACGAGCTCCAGCTCATTGAAAAAACACATTGGTTGACTTTAGTTAAAGAGAACTTTTATGTTTGTGCAAATGATCTTCCTAAATGGCTTTGAAATTGAAGATACAGAGGAAATGAATCAAATGAATCGAGCGGCTTAGGGAATTTTACATTTGGGAGTCTGGATTTTAGCATGAGAGACTCACATGGAAAAGCTGCCCAAGATTCTCACTGGTATAGCTCATAAATGACTTCCAGTCTCTATATTAAAGTAACCTTACACAAATCTGTTTCCAAAACATGAGAATACAGGCAGCATAAGAAGGCAAACAAGAAGACAACTGGTAGTGTGCAGGGCAGAGCGCTTTCTGGATGTCCTAGTAGAAAGAGAAAGGAAAGGGAAAGTAGGCAAACTGCTTCCAGAAACACAGTAAGAGACAAACATTATTGTTACAAATTGCATTCAGGAAGACAACACAAAGCATCTACTCAGACTACTGGGCAGCACAAAACCCCACAAAGCTGTCACAGCTATTCAATAATCTATGTGTATAAAAACACTGTGCTGAGAACCAACCATTTTGCTCATTCAACTTGAGAAGATCACTGGGTAGGAGACAAGTCTTGAGAGACCAGAGAGACAGATACGTGACTGCTGAAAACCCTCCAGAAGACACAAGAGCACTGTTGCATGCCAAATGCAAGGACACCTAGATTCACCTACATCTGCTGCTCCAATTTGGTGCCACTGGCGGTCCTGCATGGGTATCTCTCCATGGTAAAGCAGATGGCCCCCAAATTTAGATCTCTCCAGCATACATCCCACAGGCAGCATCAGGGAATTAACCTGAAAGGTTTCTCCAGCTGTGAGAACCAGGTCATGGTGTTGCCTCCTCTTGCTTTCCTGGGATTTACCCATGAGGACCCTTGTGATTTACTCTCTCAAGCTTCACTGAGTCTCAGAGGAGGGACAGAGCAATGGATCTGGTCCATTGCACCACATCCAAGGCTACACTGAAAAGATCTATTGAAAACATTAAGAGCAGCACACTGCACTACTATACAAAAATTGTCACATTAGAATCACAGAAACATAGAATCAACTTGAAAAAGACCTTTAAGGTCATCAAGCCCAGGACTGTCAAGCCCACCACTAAACCATGCCACTAAGGGCAAAGTGATCTCCCCCCATGGCTGCCCCTCATGATCTCCTGTCACATCCACCCCTCATCTGCCCACTTACAGTGGCCCCACACTGTGTAGCTGCCATCCCTAACCCTCATGGCCACCCCTCATCTCCCCTCAAGATCTCCCATCATGGCCACTCCTTATGGTCCACGGCTGCCCCTCATCTCACTTCATGATTCTCCCTTATGGCCATCCCTCCTGTCCTATACCAAACTTCCTTCATGACCGCCCCACCTCTTCCCTCACAGTCACCCTTCACCTCTCATGGCCACCCCTCCTGTCCCCTCACAATCTCCCCTCATCCCTCATGGCTGCTTCTCCTGTCCCCTCACCCCTGATGGCTGCCCCTGCTCTCCCCTCACAATCTCCCCTTATTCCTCATGGCTGCCTCTCCTGACCCCTCACCTCTCATTGCCACTCCTGATTTCCCTTCTCGACCGCCCCACCTCTCCCATCACGATCTTCTCTCACTGCCACCCCTGCTCACACCTCACGATCTCCCTTCAACCCTCACGGCCACCCCTCTTCCCATCTCATTTATCTGGGTACTCTTCTGTTTTGACACACTCGGTTTTTCATCACCACAAAACCCATCTTTAAGGATCACCTATGCTGTGATCCCACATACCCTCCAAGAAAGACTGAACAGAACTTATGGTACATGATCAAGGCATCAAGGCATCAAGACTTACTCCTGAAGCTCTCTACAAACAGTGCAAAAGGTGCATTGCTGCACTCACTATCTATCCATAAAATGTGGATAGCAGGTGCTTCCTCAATAAAGAACAACCATGCACTAAAAAATTCCCTTAAAGAGATTTAAAACCTTGCACAAACACTTGGCACTCAAGTGGTCTGCTGTAATATTTCACAATGCAATACTTACAATAGCAACAGCTTTAAAATACTGCATTTATGTTTGAGGTAAATTTATAGAATCATAGAACAGTTAGGGTTGGAAAGGACCTTAAGATCATCCCGTTCCAACCCCCTGCCATGGGCAGGGATACCTCACACTAAACCATGGCACCCAAGGCTCTCTCCAACCTGGCCTTGAACACTGCCAGGGATGGAGCATTCACAACTTCCTTAGGAAACCCATTCCAGTGCCTCATCACCCTTACAGTAAAGAATTTCTTCCTTATATCCAACCTAAACTTCTCCTGTTTAAGTTTTAACCCATTACCCCTTGTCCTATCACTACATTCCCTAATGAAGAGTCCCTCCCCAGCATCCTTATAGGCCCCCTTCAGGTACCGGAAGGCTGCTATGAGGTCCTGTGATTTAGACAAGCTCACTGGCCTTATAAAGCCCAAATCTGGAAGCTCTGAATGCTGTTATCAAGTCAGTGCAGCCCTGAGAGTAACACCACATATGGCTTACAGGTGAGCAGAGGAACCCAGCATCTCAAAGAGCCCCCCTGGAACTGCTGGAAGCAGCATAGAGGGAGCAGGAATTTGGCACAAGCTCATTCTTGTGGGAGAAGAGCCATTTTCTGGATGGGGTTTTAGATGGATATATATTAAAAAAATATGGATGTGGATGGAAGTTTTATATATGCCCTAAAGGGCATATAGTGAAGTAGGAATAATAATTTTTTGTCCAGTTATAACACATGCAATTATTTAAAGGGAAACGTAAAAAGTGTTTATTTTTCTTGGGGGTATTCAGAATTTCTTCTTTTTCTTGCATTTAAAATGAATTTACTTTTATAGGGATAGTTTTTGAATGTCTGTCTTTGCCAACACTTGCACGGCCAGCAAGCTGCCTCGCAGTGTGCTTCAGTGCTCAATGGAATGTAAGAGGAAATCGAATTCCAAGTGCATGGGATGCTCGTGTTCTTCATTTGGAAAAAACATCCAAAATTTAAACTCTAAGTAGATTTTCAATGACTTGACCTAAATGGCTGCAGTTAAAATCTTAGACACTCTAATCTGGGGCAGAACTCAATATATAGATTAAAGAGACTCATAGCCTTTATTTTTAACTGTGTTTTTCTTGTGTTATGGATGACTCTGTTTATCTGCCAATTTCAATTCCTGGAGAAAGCTAACATATTTACACTGATATTCGCAAATCCAGTTTAGAAGCTAATTAAATTATGACTCAGATAGAGGTTTTCCTTATTTTCCTGGAAGAGGAGACACTAATGGAGCCCTTTTGCCAGAAAAAAAAAAAAACTGCCTAAAATTGTCAACAGATTTTAGAATCAGTGCCACATTTTTGGTTGAAAATCCTGGCACTATTTCGCAATCTGTGGTTTAAAAACAATTTTTAATATGTTCTTCCATCTGCTTTAAACACAGCATAATGACTAAAGACTTGTGAAAAGGCGAAGGGAAGAAGCTTTATTTTTTCTCTTTTATTTAAATTTAGGAATCACACATGCAGGAAAAAATAAACTTGCTTTTTAGTGTCCCATTTTTGTCCTGATGTCCAATATAAGGACAGATTGTACCCCTACAGCAAACTACACAGGATTTTCTTTGAAAGTATTTATAAGGCAAAAGGAAAGGGCCTTTGTGCCTTAAAGCAAAGCTTTGATTAAATCTACATAAAACGTTTATCACGGCATATCTTTTATTATATGTACTTTTATCACTTGCCATTATTTGTAACGTTTTATATTATGCTTACATCCTGAAGCTTCAGCCAGGCTAGAAATCCCCTTCCTCCCCCACTGCAGGCACTGTTCAAACACAACATGAGACATCCCCTTGAAGAGCTTCGAGTATAAACAGATGAGGCAGATGATAAGTGGAATGGCAAGATGACCCAGAAAACTGCAATGATGCCTCAAAATCATACAGCAGGTCATCAGTACAGCTCATATCTCTTATATGGTACAACACATGCAGGGTGTCTTACTGTGATTCACCTTGTCATAGACACCAACCTACCTGCACACGGCAAGAGTGCTCCACTGGGAAAAAAACCTTCAATTTATTATTTTAATTCTTTTTCTAATACAGTCATTTAGTTGCTGGTATCTGCATTAGCCTGCCTGCAGCAAAATTACATTTTGAGCTGAGAGCATATTTATAGCAGTAATAATATGCTAAGAACTTTCTGTTGTTTTCAGTAATAACAAAAAGGTCAGCAGTAGGCGTGAAAGCCCACCGCTAATATGACTGCATTATTAAGCTAAATGTGCTTTTTAGTTTACATACATTCATAAAAAGAAGACAAGGCCACAGTTGAATTATCACAGAAGAATAACAGAAAATAGAGTTTGAGCTCTTCCCAGTCAATGTACTCTGCTCCTAAAAGGAATATACAACTAAATACTATCTTCTGCTTAAATCCCATCTCCTCTCCAGATGTCCATCCTTTCTTGCACTTAATTCTGGTCACACTGATGCCCAGACCAGAAATAAGGAAAAGGGAATATGAAAACAACTGTTGTGCCTCCCTCCCATGAAGAACATCCTGGGTGGTACGAGGAGATAAAGAGGGTCCCATAGTCTGTATGAAAATCATGTCAGAAGCCAGCTGCAAGTTAAAAGTTGGCAACAATCCATTTATATAACTGCTTTCTGATGATCAGATGAGGGATATGCTACCAGACCCAGAAAAAACAAATACAGTCACTTCTCTTCTGCCTTACCACATTAACGTCCAACTGTCGTACAGAATATTCCTGCCAAGGCATGGATTCAGGCTGAGCTGCAACCAGTAGCTCACTTTCATTGCTCTTTATTTTAAATCTACTTTAAAAACTAACAAAGGTTTAAAAAACTAAAAAAAAGGGGGAGGTTCTGTCCCCTCCCCAGCATCTCAAAGAAGAAAAGAATAACAGATTAATCAATTAAGGACATTTCGGCACTTCAAAGGGAAGATTTGAAGGGCAGATATATTGAAATCAAGCTGAAATCGCTGGTTGTGACTCTATGATTCCATCTTGTTGGGATAAGTCTAGGTTCTGGGGTGGTTCTCGGCTGGAGAAACTCACTGGGATAAGCAATGCAAGTCCTTTCAAGCCAGGTCTAGAAGATTCAATTCTATTGCTCAGCACCACAAAACTACTACAGTAATACCTAGTCATGTGTATACAGCCAGTGAGGCATTAATATACCCTAATCTTGTTCTGGGTGTCTATACAAAAAATCCTGTTGTTTCAGCAGTGCTGGCTCATACCTATACCAGCTATACTTAGAAAATTACAGTGGTAATGAAAGAAGAATTAGACAAGCTACAAAAAGCTGCTATCAGAAGTCAAATATTTACTAACATGATTAAAAAGTCAGAATAACTTTAAGGCCTATCTCAAAGCTAGCAATGATTAAAAAACCCTGACAAACAAAACAAAACTAACTTTTGGCTTTTAACAAGAAAACACCAAAAAATCTATGAAAATATCATGGTTTTCCTTACAGTAGTGCTGAAGAAAATGCTGGATGAGAAACCACCTTTATTTACCAGTGAAAGTTTTTGAGGAAGGATGAAGAAATGACCCCTTGGAGAAGGACCAAATACTGAAGATGCTGGCTTGATCAATTTTGCTTTGAACCAGCCAGGATGCCAAAGTGCCAACTTACTGCTCAATATACCGTGTTGAAAGTTTGTGTTACTCAGTTATTATGCATGGGCTATGTTAAGAAGCCCTGAAGCTACATAATGAGAATGGCACCCTGTGAAGGTGTCTAATCCAGCTGGACCTCTGATCAGCAACACTGCTGAAAATGCATTGCTTTTTATAACCAGGTCTTGTTAACTCCAGGTTGGCTGTTTCTGTGCTGTTTTACCTTTGGAAAGACCTAATGGGCTTCCACAGCCAACAGGATCAGAAGTGTTCTTCTGCAGTTCCAAACTCCAGAGTACCATTTGACTATAATATGAAAAAGCAATGCTCTCTCATTACACCAACGAGTTCCCTGTGTACCAAATGGCTACCCGTGCTAAGTCCTAGCATCATGCACACTCCTTTCTGACTCTCAGCACCCAGGATGTCTGGTCCCAGTTGCAGGGAGCCCAACTGGCCTCCTTCCCTCCCCACAAGATTCAAATCCTGTTACTGCAGACTTCCCAACAGGGCTTGCTGCAGGACTGGCCTTGAACCTCTTGCACAGCACTGGCTTACTCTTGTCATGATGTTCTATAGGCATACAGAAGACATCCTGGATTGTCAAATTCTTACCTCGGCCCTTTACTTAACTGAGTTCTCTTAGGACAGTCTTGAAAAACAAGTATTTATTAATGTGGATGACAGCCCTAAATGCACTGCCTAATTAGACATAGCTCATCATCGTTACAGTAAGCCCTCTTCAAATAACCCATCACACAGACGGCTTTTACAGTGCATCTGAGAGGATACCACATTTGGGGTTATTCTGGACCAACAGCAAGGACGTGTATAGAAGCTTTCAAACAAAAAAAATGACCCATCAACCACCCTTGTCATTTTTTACATCCCAATTTGGACATTGCATGCCTGCATCATTAGGAAGCATGGCAGAGGCAGAAGGAGTGTTGCAGACCCTGAGCCATTGGAATCGCCTAAATTGTAACCTTACAGAATGATTTATTCTTCTTTCTGCAGAAGAGCTCTAAAAAGGGGCAAGCCAATGAAAATATCAAGATCACCCTAAAAGTGTACAGCAGCTGACAGCCCACTTACATTTTCTTGATTTTTAGCTGCTATGTTCAGGTATCTCTCACTGCATAATAAAATCTGCTGCTGCACTACAGTATTCAGGACAGTATCAGATTCTCCTCTTCTAATATCCTGTGATGTGCATTGCACTACTATGATTTTAAGTAATCTGTGCTTAAAGAGGCTGATCTGACAATTACTGCTTCCTGCAGATGGCTCTCATTCCAATTCAATTTTATTCATACAAAAGTAATTACTGATACCTTTTCAGGCATCGTCATATTAATAAACGTGTGGAGCAGGAGACGAGTTTTATTAAGGATCCAGTTTTATTATTTCAAAACTATTGCTGGTTATTCTAACTCTGGCTTGGAAGCCTTGACAGCTCCCTGGAGCTAATTGATTAATAATCGTTGCCAACTGCATTTTAAACTTTAATTTTGGCTTTGGCTGACCAGACTAAATGATTCTCCAGAGCTACAAAACTACTCGCCACTATTGTGAGTATTTGGGCACTGGATGAATAGCTTGAATGTGTTTGAGGAAGTGAGCAGCAGTGTTAGCTCTCCTAGATGTAAATTTTATGACAGAGGGAAAACATAAAACCTTCTTTTTTGCATTTCTGCCATGTCAAGAACACAGCTTGAATGGAAGATGGGTGAGTACAGAACACCTTTTCTCAGACCCAGAAGATGGGTTAAGGATGGGATGCCTGGGCTCGGAGCCAGGCGCTAGGCAAGGAGTTTAGAGAGCCAGGAGGAAGCAGGCTTCAGAGGCTGGGAGGAAGAAGCTATGCCTCATACACCTTCAATAAACTCCCAACTGCAAACAGAATTTCGCTAAAATAAATAACCCCTGCAGTCTGCTTTTACTTTAAAAATATCAAGAGCTACTTTGTTGTAACACTTAAATGTGATATGGGCAATTTTAATTATTCTGGTTTTAGCTGACCTGAATAGTGCATGAGATTTCCTCAAGACAAATGGAAAAGGTCAAAGTGATTGTGTGAAGTGTTGAGCACTCAGAGCTTCAGTGAGCAATGAGCGTGTCTAGTTACTGTCAGGATACAGTTGAAGGAGACTGGCCTGTTATTAAAGACTTCTGCTTCTGAATTTCCCCAATACATCTCACAAGGTTTCTGAAAGTCATTTCAGATGAAATAATTTATTAAAGCTGCATAATCATTCAATTAGATGCAACCTCTTTTATATAATACTATGGACAGATGAAAGCTGGATCTCAGTGAGAAATATCTAATGGCGACATTTAATAAACTGTTAAGAAAATTCATTTATACTAAATTTTATTTTACTGGAAATGAGAGTCATTAAGAGAGGATGCATTAAATTTTCTTAACTAGGTTTGGAAATAAAGACGTTATTTTACAGGAAAGAGAATCAGGCAAAGAAACCTCAACTATTTTTACCCCAATATTTATGGACTTCACACACATAATCTAGTTTTTCCTAACTTAGGAAGCACTTTACAGCACGACGGTTAATCACCGCTAATGCAATTTATAGCAGCGGCAACATATATGTGAAAATGAGGAAACTCAAACATCCTACTGCAAATATTATAAATAGATAAAGGCAAACTAACCTTTGGAAAAAATCTGTTCACCAGGAATGCATGGGAAGCCTCCTTGGGCCCATGAGAACAAGTCAGTTTAAGAGCCACCAATCTCATCTGATACATCATTATATGCAGGAGAAAATTCTTACATATGTGATGGGGAATAAAAGTGCTCTCTGCAACCTCCAGCTGGCTAACTCAGGAAATGTTGTTCCTAGTTTTATCAGCAGCAATGAAGTGGAATAAAGCTGCACTGGTCGTTTGCAGCAATACTACAAAGGATCACAACCGCAAGGAGACCCCAATCACAGAAGGGTTTGGAATATTAATCCACACACATTGTGCGCCCACCCAGAGATAGTATAGGTGCTAATGGCCTTTAGGAATGTCTGGAGATGCCACTACAGAAAAAAAAAACATGCAAACTCCTCTGTCAGAATAAGGACTTGAGAAAATCCTACAGGTCTGTTGGGACTAGAGTTGTTGTAGGGCCAAAGAACACAGAACCTGCGTTCAGATGAGATGCAAGTTTTATGCCTAGTTTCCCTTGTGTCACTTGTTTGAAAGGAGACCCTCAGATAGTACAAGGACCTTGGTGAGTCACAGACTTCATCACTGTTTAATTTTACCTATCTGAAAAATGGGGTAATATAACAATTTCTCAAAAGCTGTCATAACAAGAGTGAATACATTAGTGTCAAAATATTTTTCATTTATTTTAACAGAACACAGTCATGATATGCTATCAGGAAAGGTACTGTGGAAAAGCAAATTACCATTACTATGAAAGGGAGAAGATAGAGAAAATAATTTTTAAAAGCAAAAAAAAAATCCATCCCTTTAAAGATGGGTCTGGTTATTCAAGAATATATTTTTCAGCTGATCCTGTAAATGACAGATGTCAGACAAAAACATTTGTGGCTTCATGTTAATGATGCTATTAACCACAGTATTTCCCCCTGAGAATGTCTGAACAAAATGCCCAAGTAAATATTTTGACAGCTTTGTTTCACACTGAAAAAAATGGTAGAAGCACAAAGAGACAGAAAGCACAAAGAGACAGAAGGTTTCAAAGTAAATCACTCCGCAGCTTCTCCTGAAATATGCTTTGAGCTGTGTCCTTGTGACCCGCCATAAAATTATGCAAAGATTTAGAAAGACAAATTATTTGATTCGGAGCCATAAAGCAGGATTAGTGTTTCCTCATCTATTTCTCCCCTTTTCTTAAATTTAGTGACAACTTATGGTTATGGAAATCTCTTTCCTCTGCTATAAGCAGGGCAATGAGCAGATTTAGGGAGACAGAACAGCTCCTGACTCTGATGGAGAAAACTTTAGTATGGACATGAGCTTCCTTTGCTTTCTCCTCTTAAGCCATATGTTAGGGCTAAGCAAGCTACTCCAAAACCATTCCCTACAGAAAAGAGTTTATCCAGAATATGAATATCTAAGCCATAAGAAATCTAATTCAGGAAAAGTAGTGCTAGTCCAGCTGCTCTTCCAAAGCTCAGCTGAATGAGTTGCATCATTAGCATTCACTAATTTGGCTGGAAAATCATGCAATCGTTGATGTTTTTAAAGCTTCCTGCTTCTCAATGAGTTGAAAATACCACAGAGATATCTGCAGCATCTGAGAACTTCCACATGCAACTAAGTTTAAAAGTCTTACACCTTGGTATTTCAGAATGTTTTGTCTCTAGAAACCAGAGCTGCTTACCCAGCAAGCTAGAAATGGCAAAATACACCCAGATACACCAATATGGACAATACTTGCCTGAAGTGACTGAAATGACATTAAAAGAGTAATTCTGTCCAACTGGAGCATTTCCAGTAAAAGTATTACTGATACCCAGAATATACTCCTATGGTTCACTTTCTTCCCAGAAGTTCTTGGTAAAAATAGCCAAGATTGGCTCCAAGCTACTTAAAGTTGGTTTTTGTTCTTACTTTTGGTTGCTGGTTTTAGCATTGCATAGTAAACAACACTGTTATTTGTCAGCATTAGCTTTAACTGACAAGTTTATCTTCAGTAACAGCTGAAGAAGCCTTGGTGCCCGCTCTGGCACTGGAAGTGGTACAACTTACAAACCATCACCATGCTGTGCCTGAGCTCATTTGCAACAAGCCATGACTTTTTAATTCAGGCTCATCTGGGTTTTAACCTGGTTATTCAGCTTCCAGACTCGAGCTGGTATTTCTGCACAGCACTGTGCTATGCAGGCACTCTCCTCTGTTCAGTGTCAGCATCTCTTTAACCACCTGCACTGCAAAGTTGGACTCGAATGGAAGAGCTGCAGACTGTAAATGCTGCATTCCTTTTTTAGGTGAGCCTTCATCAGGCAAAACCTGGATCACTCAGTCTGGATAGCTGTATTTATAGGTGGAAAAGAGATTAGATATCCATAAGGAACAGTAATCTGCATGCACTTACTAAATTACGATGTTAACTTGCTTCTTGCAAAGCAGTGAAATTATTGTATTAGAACCACAAAAAGCAGCTAACCCACCAAGAAGTTAATAAAAGCAATTCTTGAACAATATGACATCCTGGGGATGTCATGAAGGGGTTAGAAAATCACTGGCATGGCTCCAACACGGTTCTGTGTATCATTTGCTATCAAGATACAGCAAAGTGAATCCAGAAGCCAGAGAGTGTATCGTAGGGGCTGAAAATCATCAAGTCTGGCTGCCGTCAGACATCTTGATTAAACAGGCAAAAGCTGTATGGTGCTATTACCGAGAGTGTAACGTGACATTCACAGAATCCTAAATGCATGGTTTGAATAACAAGATGATAATGAGAACAATAACATCTGGAAATGTATATTGTAAAGCCAGCTCTGAAACAGGAGGGTATCTGACTTGCTGCAGCCAGGCTGAAGTAGGATGAGAAGCACTGTCCCTTTTACAGCCAGTGAAAAATTTATTATGGCTATAGCTGGCATGTTTATGCCAACACTGTCATTAACACAAAACTGAGGAACAGTTTGAGGGGAGAAAATAAACCCGAAGGTTTTTAGTATGCAGCAAATTAAATGTGAAGTCTCAATGTGCTATGGCTCAAAGAAGAATCCAAAGTTGTAAGCCGCAGACCAAACCCGGAGCGACAAGGAGCAGGAAGGAATCACAGACTCTCAGTCCCTCCTGTGTGAAGCTGGAAGGTGGCTCCAGCAAAACAGCATGTTTGCTTCCAGGTCTTGCATTTCCAGAACTTTCACAGACCCAGGAGTTCAAAGAACAACAACAGAACACATCAGTGTATGGAAGAACTAGCAACAGATGAAGGATTATGGATGTACTGCTTCACCAAAGGGGCAGCAAGATTGAGAAAACTGATAAAGCCATGTAAAGGATGCAAACACCAGGATGGGTGGGGGCGATAGTGACTTAGAAAGCCTTGCTCAGTCCCAGGTCCAACACAGCAGAGCAATTTTTCTGCTTCCTATACCTAACAGCAAGTTCTGCCTTCTGCAGAACGTAGTATGCTTGAGTGTGCTAAGTAGAATCAAATCTGTGAAGCAAATATGCCATCTCCGCCTACCCCCACAAGAATAACTGCTGGCATACCAGCACCCTAAAAATAGGAAAGGTGTGGGCATTGCAACAGAGAGCTTTGTAGAGTTTGTGAGTAATGCCGGGGCTGCTAGGGAACTGCAAACAAACTGAGGCGGCTTCATCAGATGCCATGGGGTACTGAAGTTACACAAGGGAGTGTAGGATAATGATAAGGTAAGTCACTCTTAGTAACATGAGACTACTCTGCTGCAAACAGAGATAGTGGCTTCCTTCAAAATAAGGAAGGTCTGTCCAACTATTAACATCAGTTGGAAAACATTCAGTTTTACAGACGTGCTGATTTAGGTCAAGGAGAGGAATCCCACTTAGAGGCAGGTCAGGCCCTGGTAGAAATTAAAAGTCAAGCAATATAGAAAGTTGGAGAAGTGCTAAAACAAATTCACTGATCTCCAGAGTATTAGGAAAAGTGCAAGCCTTTGAAATCAGATAGTAGCAAGCGCCTGCCCAAGGTCATATAAAACAGCCGCAGAACAACGCCAAATGCTAATTTATCCTGTATCTGACTCTCTGGATTCATGAGGCTTCTTACGGAACTAATGAATGTGACAAAATGACTAAAAGCTTGTATGAATAGATTAATTACATCCATAGTTAATGCTTGCCCCAGAACCTTTAAAAAGTAGCCCTACGATTATTAAAGCAAAACTTGCCTCCACCAAGATTCCCCTAATCTTTGAGGAAAAGCAGTTCTTCCAAGACACCTTAAAGGCCCAGCTGTTGAAGGGAATTCAGTAACATCACTGTGTCTCATTACAATGGTTTCTCTTTACGTTCACATACTATTTTTTGCTACAGGCTAATTGAGATTCATCACTTGAGCAGTTCTCCAATACTTTATGAAGCTCGAGATAACTGATGAGCTTTTATGTATGCTGCACCTCCCTATCAGGAAGAAAACTCATTCTCCATCCCAGAGGGTGGGGGAAGGAGAAATGACACTAAATGCTAATGTTAGTTGTTATCAAACCCAAGGAGCCTGTCTCTGGAGGGAGGAAAAAAGATCTGTGTATGTTTACATTTCTAGTGCATCAATCACTTCTAATATCTAAAAACTTCAGACACTGATGGTGAAACATCAAGAAGTTTGAAATGAATAAAGATTAAGGCCAGCAGCATAAGAATTACTTAAATAAGTTCAGAACCAAACATCAAGTCACCACTGACCACAGCTAAAAAATACTTACCCTTTGAGAGGAAAAAACAGCTTCAATGAAACAAGCTAAATCTGACACAAGCCCATTCAATGCACTTTAAATATAGAAACTGGTTTGCAGCATTAATAAGTGCGGTTGTATTTGCTCAGAAGCTTTCCCAGTAGAGTCACTTGGCCGCAAATGTGGTAGGATGAATTGTCTTGTGATTTCCTAAAGGGCCACAGTCATCTCAGCTGTTTGGCCACGAATCTCAAATACTGCTGCCCTCTTCCCTGACCAGCACAACCCTCTTCTTGGATGCAAACACTGAGTGAACACTAAGCCACCATTTATTAATGCCCTTCTCCACATGGCTTCTGGTCCAACAGAAGTAAAAACCTGATATACTTTAATCATGCTACTTTTATTTATAACATATATACATAGAGAAGAGAAATAGTATTAAAAATATCAAAGTATCAAAGTAGATGCTTAGAGCAACCACCCCTCAGATTTCTGTATTCTTTGAAAGGAAGAACTATGTTCCAGCTTTAAAATCTCCCATGCTTGGCACTGTTTGTTATAAAGTTTGATGGAGGACTGGGATCTATTTCCATTCTGCAAACACAGCAGATAAACAACCACCCTTGGCTCTACACTGTTTTCAGCAGCACCACCACTGCACTCAGCAAAACCCACCTTGTGTTCTGCAGAGTCAGACTGTTTCCTCTCTCGATGGGAAATTCTGACTGTCCCTCAGTTTTGTGCTTCTGTAACGTGCCCTTGCTTTGTACTATTCTTATGGGTATCTTTAAAAAAATCCCTGACATTCTCTGAATCTCACCTACATTTAAATTAGGGACGGGGAAAGTAAGATCTACAAAGAAAACTGAAACGACAATGCATGGGAAACATTCTGGTGACATGTATTACTAGTATAATATAAACCATTACAGAAAGAAAAGAAACATGCTTCAGCAGCTTATTTTTAAAGTTTAAACACATGATAAATAAAACTCAAGGCTTAGGTATTTCACAGCAATATCCAGATAATATTATCTATTACTTCTACCTTGGTTGATATTAATCTTGTATTTCCACATACTGCCAGTGACATCTTTTCAGATCTCTGTCTATCCCTTTGATGGGTGATGGAGAAAACCATATGTGCGGATCCATATAGCAATGAACTTTCTAAGCCAAACACAAGAACAGAAGCATTCCAGGACAGAGAGGCTTGCCAAGACAAACAAGTTCTGCCAGCATTTTAACACCACAGAAGGTCAGTTAGGTTATAATTAAGTCTAATTACCATTTTCATGAATTGCAACATCTTTTCACTTGAAGGCACTTAGTGCTCAGAAAAAGATGATTTTCTATTTTCTGTTTTCTAAGAATCACAGTAATGAACATTCTAATCTTGGCTTTAAACCTGAATCATCACTGATCATCATAAAGAAAAAAGGCATGGCATCATTAAAAGGAAGAGACTTGTGCGGTTTATTTAACCACTAATACTTTCTCAGTGCTGCTTTTCCCTATTCCTCTGCAGTAATTTTACAGGTTTTCCCTCTTCTGTTCAGTACCACTCCGGATTTTTTTCATTATTCCACATTTTCTTTTTCCCTTCTTGCAGTTACATAACCTTTCTGCTTCACTTTAGCTCCCTATTTTTAATCCTTTATATATCTTCAGATCTTTCTCTTTGCTCCCCAGCCAGCTGGAGAATCTGACTGTAGTAGGCTTTCTTCTATTTCCACAGGCATGCCACGATTGCTGCGTTAGACAGAACTGCATTGGGAAACTGCCTGAGCTTATCTCATCAACGGAAAAGGTGAGATAAAAATTGGTGAAGCAAAGACATTTTTTTCTCCCCTTTTCCTTTTCCCACATGTCAACAGAAAGCAAAAGAGGAAAATAACAGGAGCCATTTGGCTGCTTCTCCTCTATCAGGAGTACAAAACCTGGTTCCTGCTCATTCTGGTCTCATTCAAATGAGAAAGAAGCTGAAAAGCCTGGTCTATCAAATGTCACCCAGCTCAACAGGGAGACCCTTCGGCACCCTCAGATATGGCTGGAGGCTGCAGTTTGATAGCTGGCGTCAGCTGCTGTTGCATGTTGCCACCCCGTACAAATGAGGGGAAAAAGCCTCTCTCAATTTCTAGGATGGCCCTCCAACAAAATGATAATTTGACCTCTCTGGAGGCTGGCAAGGAATCAAGGATTATTTGTTTTTAGACTCAAATAACAAACCTGGAAAACTGGAAGAACTGGTTAGCTTGTGGCACACTGTGCCCAGCAGCAAGGAGGTTTACAAAGACCCCCAACAGGGGCTCACATAAGCCGTGCTACCAAAGACAGCCACATGCTTTGGTCTAGCACTGCTCTTTGTGCTAAGCATCACTCTGAATCCAGCCCTGTTGCTGCAGTGCTGGTCCTAAAGCTGTCAGGAAGGGCAGTATGCAATTAGCAGTCCTGCCCCCCACACGCTGCCTGCCTTCCTCCCTCCCATTAATGCTCTCTTCATTACCTCCTCTCAACTAAAAAGATGAGGCACATCTTTCTGACAGTCACTTTGTGTCTCAGCGAAGCGAGAAGCGCTGCCTGTGGGCTGCCTGCTACTCCCACTTCATTTTTAAAATGGAACATACAGAGCTATTGCAGAAGCAGGGCCTTCTGTAAGCACAGGACCCCTCCTTTTATTAGTCACGTTTTATTTCCTCCAATTAAAATCTTGCTAATTCTCCCTGATCTTACCCCTTGAAACAGAAATTTATTCTTCTGGTGAAGAATTCCACATACCAGAAAAGATGATTCTGCATTCTGAGGGAACCACTATTTCTCAATATATGTATGGCCTACAAAATAAGTTTCATTTTCCCTTGCAAACGTCAAAAGTCTGGGTAACAAAAAAATCTTTTGAATGGTTTCTAATGTTCTTCTTTTGAAGTTATCAAAGCAAATTTCACTAAAATAAACCCAATTATTCTCCTGCCATAGGCTACCACCTTATACGGTTGTAGTCTCATACAGCAAATAGTCTCTTAATAAATAAAAGGGGTATTTTCAGTCATCATACGGTACTTCAAGTTTCACCTGTCCTACTGGAGATTCACATGTCATCAGGGAATGAAGATGCCACTTCACTTAGCAACCCTTATGTCATGCAAGGATTTTTATTGTAGGTGGGGCAAAATATAAATCCACAGCACCTTTTTGTTTAGTTCCAATTATATTCATCTCTTCATCTATACACTTAATTTATCCTCCCACATATTATTCATGCCTGTAGCTCTACAAAAACATGTAGACTGAAATCCCTGACCCACTAAAGTTGCTGGGAGTTTTGCAATGGACTTCCAGAGCTTGGATTTTAGTTTCCCTTCCCCAGCTAATACAGTACTTCTCTGATCACTTTAAATACAGTTGTTTCTGTTTTCAGTCTTGCTGGGTTGAAAATCATCTGTGGTGTGAAAGGATTAAGCTATTTTTCTGTAATTTACAATGGTGAAAGATGGTCTCAGCATGTTTTGGGCTAGAACAGAGTCTATGGTTATGTTTGCTTGGCAGTTCAGCATCTTATGACTGTCCCTGTTACGTCTACAAAATTCAAACTGTCTGTTGCTGAAACAATCCCTCACAACCTACTGCTGTACATATAGCCCTTGAACTGCATATTACAAGTTCAAATGACATAACAGGTTTACTATTTCAAGGTCATTTGGTACAGGTTAAGTGAAACTCTGGAGTTAAACTGGTTCAAATATTAGTTCAATTACAGTTTCATATACTGTCACCTAACAAGGTGAAAAGTCCATACAAATCATAGAATAGAATCATAGAATAGTTAGGGTTGGAAAGGACCTCAAGATCATCCAGTTCCAGCCCCCTTGCCATGGGCAGACACACCTCACACTAAACCATGTCACCCAAGGCTCTGTCCAACCTGGCCTTGAACACCGCCAGGGATGAAGCATTCACAACCTCCCTGGGCAACCTATTCCAGTGCCTCACCACCCTTACAGTAAAGAACTTCTTCCTTCCAAATAACGGTGGAGTACCAAGCAAAACCCTACAGCTTGTTCCTTTGCTCCCCAAACCAGAAATCCATAATCTAGAGATCCACCACTTATTAGCACACATAGCAGAGTATAGCCTGAGCAGACGGTTCAAAGCCAACTGTCAATCCATTTGCAGTTCAAACCAGTGGTGAACTCCTCCAGCTGTTTTCCGGATCAAAAATATTATTGTCATTTTGCTATCACTGCATGCTGTGGGTTATGCAACAAAAACGCACGTGTCCCTCTGCCTGGAATGCAGTTAATTTCCTCCCTCCCCACTGAGAGTGGTAAGTAACAATTCAGACTGTCTGGATGCTTCAGTTTTGAGCATGGCCAGAGATGCGACCCTGGAATTACTCCATGGGGTAAAATGCTGGAGGTCTGACAGACAGGGCATATTTTGCAGGGCATATTTTGCAGTTTGAAAAAAATAAGCACTTTTGTCCTGTTTATACATGACCTCTTACTGTCTGAAGGGTACTGTGATGTGAATGCTTTGCTGTAGATTCTTCAGTTTAAGCATACGCTTTGCTTTATGTTGGAATACTGAGTATTCTAAATAACTAGATGAAATAATTGCTTGTATTCTGAAATCAGCCACTCTATTTGATGTATACTTTGGTATGCAAAAATAAGGCATTGTACTCTGTTAACTTTAAAATAGCAGCATAATCCCATTTTGATTTGCAAATATCTAAACATCACGCAGGCGGTTAAATTCAGACTCCGTTATGCTCAACCACTTTATGCAATTTGCTTATATAAAGAGAACAACTGGAACTCCTTTGCTTAGAACAGTGCACTCCAGAAACAGAACTAATTTCCTCAGTGCAATCTTTTCTGCAACGTGCCTTTCATCTTTGTAAGTGCAGCTAACCCAGTGGTATTTATATATCAACTACATGATCAGAAAGACAGGAGCTGTCTTTCTCTATAAAATGTTTGCACCGTACTTAACATCTCTCAGTTCTTCCTGTGATATAAATACAAAAGGGTGATCAACTGCATGCTTGGGTGTCAACTGAGATGAAACATTAACTTAATACTTAACTGCAGCAATTTCCTTTAATGTGTTATTACTTGGTCCAGCTTGTTCTGGGTTTCTGGCACAGTTTACAGCTTACTCCTGTGGGGAGCACCTGCAGTGGTTTTACTAGTCCTACCTGGTTAAATAGGCCAGAGCCAACTCACATCCTGACTGCTTTTTGGGCTCCACCTTTTTGATAGAGATCCCAGCTTCCCTCATCAGCTGCTTTTCCTTCTTCTTGCGCTCTTTTTTTAATTTTCTTTCCAGTTTCCTCTTTTCCTCTGCAGTAAGTTCTTCCTCTTCTTCCGTTGCCTGAAAAAAACATTTAAATCAAGTATTAATATTTCTATAGGAAAGTGAAAATAATATGCATAAAAGCAATTATGCCTACTTTGCACATGCAATGAAAGGACACAGATAATACTTAAAACCAGAAGCTTCAAGGTTCATCATTTTACTGTTCATTATACTTCCATCACCTCTTTACTCTGCTCAATTCACAGGACTGTAAATACTGCACTTGAAGAAGCCTTAGAACTGCCCTCTCCAGATGACTCTACTGTTCTCAGCAGTATCGTAACCGGAGCACCTTCTAGCTATATATTAAACATACCTAATATTGGTTGTGCAAAGCCCTGTGTACCTCGGGAAGGAGGAGGGATTTGGACACTATGAAGCCACCTCTTCTGTGCTACCTCCCAGTATCAACCAAGCAACCAAAAGTATGGAATTCTTCAAACAAGACTCTTTAACTGGCCTGGTCTTGCTTTTAGATACTTCTAAGTCCAAGACGGGTGGTGCTACTTAGCTTATATGATAGTTACAGATCTCAGAGAGTCCCAAAGAAAACTTTGATACCTTCACCAAAGGTATCAAAGGTGCTTCTCAGCCACCTCCATGGTCAGGCACTACCATAAAATGCAGACTAAAGGTATGCAGAAGGACAGTAATGATTTGTGAATAACTCCATTAACTAATCCACTTGCTCAGCAACAGTTACCAGGTTCAGTAAGACAACCTGAGCAAGGGACAGCTTCCTGCAAGGCCAGGCTACATTTGTAAGAAAATGGGATCTCTGGGTAGGGGAAAACTACCCACTGACAGCAGTGGAAATGGCATGGATGTAAGGTGGCCCAGGAAATGTCTACCTTATCTGTACACAAATGGGCTTTGAAGCAGACTACTATATGACAGGGACAGAATAATGGGAGACTGCACGTGAGTGTTTGTTTTTTAAATCCATAATTCTTCTGCTCAAAATAAATACAGTACATTTTGTGGTGTTTCTGCCAAATCTGCACGTCCCTTGGACGCTTCAGCTACAAACTGATGGAGTATACACACAGAGACAAGCGAGGCAATCTGAAGGAACCACCCAGGCCTACAGCAGCTGTGTTAGCATCTCACATCCCAAGACTGGGGAAGATAAAGGAATTTAACCACCACCTCCAAGAACAATGATTTTGTTCACAGAGTGGACTTAGTTCAGATGCAGCAGCTTTACTTGCTTTGTACTTGCCAGGTGAGGACCTCTGCTAGAGCATTGGAAACCCACGGTGGCAAAACTGAGTGGGAGAGAAACATTCTTCCTCCTCTCCCTGCTCCCTCCTCACCTGGACTAGGAAACCATAACTGCAACCTGGATGCACAAGAAGATCAATTGCTGTATGGAAAAACTGGCTGAAGCTGCCATATAAACTCAAAAATCTTTAGTGTTTGTTATATCAATTTGTGTTAGTCGAATGAAAAACCTGACATGTTGCTCTTAACAGTATTCTTGCTGACGTTCAAGCAAAGGGCAGTTAAACAAGGCAATACCTGAACACAAAGACACCTGCTGAGGACTAATATTTGTTCAGTGTCAATTCATGTATTGTCTAACTTTAGTTTGCCTCATCTTTTCAACTTTCTGTTTTCAAAGACCAGAAAAGGCCAATAAAGCAGAACTTCGAACAATTGCGCATGGGACAGTAAAGAGAATTTAGGGTGGGTTTTTTTTTGTTTAAAATACTTGCAAGCTACTTTTATGGAAAAACCAGTATTCCTGTGCAAACCCATGCAAAAACCCAACACACGTTCCATTTACATAGAAGACATTTTCTAACTCGTGCTGAGGACAAAATAACATTTAGGGTGAAGGTAGGTATGTAACCGTTATACAGGAAGCAATGTTTTCAGTTGAAAAGCCACCCTGGTCCTTACTAAAACAAGAACGCAGCCGCACAAAGCCCAGGAAAACACTGAGGGTGGTCATTTAGAAAGTGTTTGTAGAAGATGACTGCGGCAGCTGCCCAACAGACGACACGCTAGGGTTAATCTTCTTTTAAAAATCATGTAATGAATTCGTTTACTTTTCTGTGAGCCATGAAGCTTTCAAATAAAGTGACTGTGGCACATCATTAGAGCTGGCCTGATAAAGAGGCCTCTGCTTCTTCATACTTACAGTAAATGCGTATCTCTGTACCTTCCCTTCCCCCCTGCATTCCTGGCATTAGCAAAAAGCTTTTTATCCCTCTCGCCAACCGCTCCATTAAAAACAAAACAAGTTGCTCCCTGCCTGTAGGTCCCAACATAAATACCGAGCCCTAACAACATTTGTTTCCAGCATCGCAGTGGATGCAACTGTGGGCTGTCTGAAACAAGAGAACTGTTCTCCCTGTGAGGCTAATGCTGTCCTGGGCATGAAAGAGTTAGGATTTACAGTCCCTTCTGCTAGCCCACAGCATCATCTAAGGAAAATCGGATTCATCAGGCTTCTATCTGGGACTCCCAGCACACAGACTGTGAAAGCGTTTGCAAACCTACAGCTCAGACAGCTTTTCTAGTTGCAACTGCACTTTTACCCATCCATGCCAACTTGATTTAATCCAGCAGTCCATACGACAATCTGTCCTTGACTGGCTTTTTATTTGAAAGCCTCAATTTTTATGCGCTTCATAAAACACCTACATTTGGTGGCACATTCTCCACGGAAGCTGAGGGCAGTTTTATAACAATTCATAAAAGAACAACACAACCAAAACCAACCTTCCCCAAAACCTGGGACTCAGAAGAAAACCAAACCAAACCTTTCGCTGGGATTTAAAGCCTAGTTGTATTTATTTTAGCTTGGATGATCTCTGATACTCTACTGGTGCATCTCTCTTATTTAAATCAACAGCCTTGTTTTTCAGTTTTGCTTTCCCTGAACCATTAGTGTGTCCAAAGTTTGTGATCCACTTGCATTAAGAATTCAAGTATTATATCATTATTTAAATTTAAAAAAAACCCAGCCAACAGCACTTCATTGTTCCGAGGTCATAAATATCCCATGTTGTCTCCTTCTATATTTATAAAGTGACATCGCAATTTGTAGTGCTACCATTTAGTCTTAACTACAACATTGTAAAGTCCGTATTTGAGCGTGAGACACTTGTTTATTGATGCGATAAATTTAAACCACATGCATGCAGAAAAACACAACACTTGCTTATTTGCAAAACCTGCTGAGAGCTACCACACCACCTTGGATCGTGGGCTCATTAGATCTCAATCTAAACAGGGTCAGGCTAGGTCAGCACACTTGAATGAATGACATTCAGAGGAGAGCCAGTGTTCTCTCGTGATTAAGGAGGTGGGAGTCCTCCACTTGGACACTTTCCAGAAGCCCTGAAAAGGTGCTAAAAGGAGTATTGCCACTGGATGCCATATTGTGAGTAAAAGACAGACCCCCAAATCTTTAACGCTCATGCTTATGAAAACCCCTATCACCTTCGCAAGGGTACAGAGCTATCAGCTCAGACACTCCAAAGTTCATACTATACCATGTCCATCTGCATACAAAGAGCTGTGACTGCCAACCCAGTGCCCTTCATCAATGCCAGCCTCTAAATTTCTGAATTGTATGTAAACACAGTAATATACTGTAAATAGCCTAAGACATCAACTAAAAATATCTGGAGGCTTCAGCTGTGGCAGTTTTAGATACCAGTTAAAGGTTTCCATTATTCTTTATAATGTGGAAATACTGCACAAATTTAAAACATTTTGTAGGTGATCTTTAGTAATGAGCTTACCCGTACCAAAGGGGGAACCATCTCAAACTGCAGTAAAGCGTTTCCTAGTGTAAAGTAGTGCTTGCTAAGTGATTCAGAACAGAGAAAAATAATTGCAAGAGAACCTGGCAGAAAGATGTACCCAAGACAGGATTTCTTCCAGTTATCTGACCCCTTTTTCTGCAAACGAAAGAGTGTCAAAACCAAACAGATGAAGCTTTTCAGAGACTGCATCTGCATAAAAGCTTTTAGTGCCAGAGGACTATGAACCGTAATAGCTGGGTAACCAGTACCAAGATGGTATTAACAGCACACTAATTGTATTATGTTTCAGCAGAGCAATAAGTGCATTTTTTAATCTGTTTCCAGATTCATAGTTACCCAAATGTTCTTGGCTCCATACTTGAGTAAAATTGAAGACATCTTCTAAAGATTTCTGTTCCTCCTTCTGGCTCATCACTTCCAAAAACTCCTAAATTTGCATCCCCAGTTTTCTGCTGCCAGCAAAGAATAAGCTTGACAAAGTCAGAAATTCTGAAGAAATCCCACAATGAACTGAATACTCATTTATTACAAATTTGCCTTTGGGATTCGTCTGTGTAGGTCCGTCTGAGCTTTCCGCCTGCTCAGGGGGTTCAGCTTCTCTGCCAAACGTACAGCAGTAACCACAGACCAAGCCACAACACCAAATTTACTACTTATTAGTACCAGTGAATCCAGCTCCTCCAAAAGCCAACAGACTTTTCTACCAGCACAGCCACACAAGTCTGTACCACAGCAAAGCAGGCAATATCAGAAATTCAGAGGAGTAAATTATAACTTGACTGCCGAATGTATAAAAAGGGCATCAAATGTCTGAACTCCAAGGAGAAAGAGGTGGGAATGGACGATATGGCTTAATTCCTAGTAGGAGCACTGTACCGCCTTGTTTGTTCATTAAGTTCACGTTATTTCATAACTTTTAATACAGAGAAATGTCAAAAGGGGCTTTGTTCACTGACCACGAGCTGACGTGGAGCTACCGACCCGTCACGTAATGGCTTCGCTGACAAGCAGCCTTTTGCCCCAAAAATACCCTGTGCATGATATCAGCATGCAAAACGTCCTGTTTCTGTCTTACACAATACATTTGATCCCAGATAAATAACTGGCCATCTGCCAGCTTAAAAACAAAAAGTGGAATCTATAAACAGTGTTCAAAACCTACAAAGAAGAAAGGCTGGCAAACCTTTAGATGCAAGGTTCATAAAAGAAAGATTGACAAATGATTTACTATCTGAGGCTTGCGAAAGAACTGTGCTATGACTACAGCTATAGGATTTGCATAAAATAGTTCACGGCCATATTAAATTTAAAGAACTATTTTCTATCATTTAGCATCTTACGAAAAGAAGAAGCATGACCAGAGAGGGCAGATGAAATTCCATTAGCATGCTAAAAGCACGTTTTGAATGAAAAGTAACATTTGTAGAAGCTCCTCCTCGCATCATGCCTGTAGCACTCACAGAAGGAGATTTGGGAATAATTATACATTGCTCAAAGGAAAACATAAGGTTTTTTCATAGAAGTGAGGTGGTTTTAGAATCTCGACTCCTCACGACAGAAACACTGCGAATTATTTACCTTACCCTGATTTGGAAAGGTTTCTGTAGGTGCAACCTGGGCAGAAAAGCCTCAAACAAGTTCTGCAGGAAGCCAGATTTAAATAAGAACAGGCTTTTTATCTTTCTGATCCAGGAAAGGATTCTTTTAGTGGCTGCGTAAATGCTGGGGGATTTTAAGCATCCTTGTGGGGACAGCCATGGTACCTTACAAGCACAAGCAATCAGGTAGCATGCGAAATCTGCAGCTGTAATTGAGAATAGATGCACCTTCATTAGCTTGAAACATGGCTTAATTCACATCTATGTGATCTTTACATGTTTCGCAGATTTATAGCCAATTCTGAAGTGCACATAAAGTGTTATCATTAGAAACTGCTGCATAAGAAGAAATGGAACAATATACTAAATTAAATGAAAGCCTTTATAAGCACACAGAACAACATGATTTCTGTAAATCTATTCTGTTGAATTCCACTTTATAGATTGCTTGCTCCTATAAAACACATACTGTAGCAGATTAAGATCTAAGGCATAAATTAGTGTCAGGTTTTATTTCTCATTTTCCTCCACCAGTATCATAGTCCTGAACACAACAGAAGTATTTAAGACATCACCGCGACTGCAGGCTTGGGGAATGCAGCTTTGCTTCATTTGCAACTACAGCCCTGCCAGGAATTCTCACGTATTTGTTGGGGGAATTTTGCTTTCTCTCTTCCCATTCATTAAACCGTATTCACCAATTGGGAGAAGATGGAACTAAAAACAGGAAACCCCTTGGAAATCACTGCTATCCACATCCCTGTGGCTCACACACAGCCCTTTTAACCCATCCCCAGAAACACACAAGGAGGAATTTTAATAGAAGGAGCATGAGGCTGTCGCAGCGCTCGGGGTTTTCATCGCCACCAAAGTCATCTCCTTTAGGGGTGCTGCTGATTTCTCCTGGAGCTGCAACAGGCTTTGGGCTGCGAGAGGAGGCGGGAGCAGAGCGGAGGCTGTTTTGAAATCCTTGCTGGAGAATTACATAAAAAAATAAATAAATAAAAAAATAAAACCACCCCAAACCACGAGCTCCATCTCCTCCAATGAAAGAGGTACCACAGGGTGTAGGCAGGTTGCCAGGCGAGCTCGGCAGCGTGACCGCACTGCATTGAGTTTCTTTAATGAAAGCCAGGAAAGAACACATTACACAGTGTTTCTTCTGAGAGCCAGCTAGCCTCCAGTGATTGAAATCAATAAAAACAGTCGGCAAGGGGCCCACTGGGGGAAGAGAGAAATCTCCACTACAGCATTCAGTTTGCTTTCCACTTTCTCCCTCCCCCCTAAAGTTAGACTCTGAAGAGCACCATGACAAGCTACTTTGCTTCCAGCGCTGGGAAGACGCTGGTGGGGATTTAAAGGAAGCGAGCGCTCTCCTTCGCCTCCCTACCTTTGCTCTCCCCCCGGCACGAAGGAAATTTAAGGCTTTTTGGGGATTTGAATCCTGCCCGGACAAACTTCGCCGGACAAGTGCATCGTTCTGCATTTCAGGAAAGGGATGGATTTTACGGTTGGAGAATGCTAAAAGGTGAGAGGGGGAAGAAAAGCAGGAGGAATCTGATCCAGCCAGAGCCCATGTGCAGGCTAGGATGTCCACCACGGTGGAGGGCACCTCTGAAGCTGTGGGAAGGGCTGCAAGCAAGCGCCTGAGGTCGGCACGATCCACATCCTAAAGCAGCCGGAACGTTGGCAACACGTGACCGACGCACTGACCCAGGTAAGCAGAACCACTTCTATCAGCTCTCTGTACCGCATCCAACACTGAGGGAGACCTTTCTGCTCCCGCCTCTACAGACTGCCCCGTGTCCTCCCTCGTTAACCTCAGGCACATTAACACTAAGCTTGTCCCATCTGAAAACATGTCCTGCCACTAATCCTCACTGAGCTATAAAACATGCACAAAAGCCCTTTGTGTACCGGTTTTTGCTAGTTGACAAGGTAGAACAAGTCCAGCCCCTCCAGGAGCTCCTGCTCCGGGGCCAGGAGGGATCACTCAGAGGAAGGGAACACAACTGACACCACACGCTGGAGCTGACTGCGATCTGAGAGAGTGCCAGTAATGAATTTCTAATATGGTCCATATTTATCTATTTTATTTATGTATTTTAATCACCATAGCAGCCACATACAGTACATACTTGCACCGAGCTCCATGGGCTGAACTGTACCATGAATGAGAGCAACTTGCATGCACAAGGGCTTGTCTTTTTGTTTTGTCAAAAAATTACTTGTTAAATAGCCGAGGGGGATTTCTGGCACACTGTTCAGGAATGACTGACACAGTACTACCCAGCATGTGGTATTCTGACATGACCCTGTGCTTGCACTTCTTACACAGATACCCCTATGAAAATGGCAAAGACACAATCACAGCTGTAGATCACAACATTCTGCCCAAGTTTTTAGTCAACTTTAGACTGTTTATCTAGATTTCAGTGAGACACGAAGGGTGAAATCAAAGCCTGCCTTTTTGCAAGGCAAACAGAAATGATGAGAGCTACATCTCTTTTCCAGCAGTGGCAGGAATTCACTGGAACAGATAATGAATAAAAGCCTGTGGAGCAAGAGCAACCACGCTTGCCCCCTCCATGCTGGTCACCATTAGGTGTTGACAGCAACACACATGCTCACTGCCACAATAGAGCTGAGGAGGGACTGGATGCCTCCACTTCCACTCAATGTTTCGGCACCTCATTATCCCAAACCCACAGGGTACACAGCCTGGATGACTCTGATGCTAAAGTTGAGGCTTCCTGGCATCTCCTCCATTTCAGTTCCAGCAGACAGAACACAAGAATTCAGTCCAGCAAGTGCATACGTATTTCTGCAGGTGCAATGTTGCTCTCCCTTTAGAAAACGCAGCCTGTTAAGGGTGATTTTATGATTTTCAAACCACATGGAAATGGAAATGACCCACACACTTGAAGAGTGACCTGAAGAGCACCTCCATAAGGGACTGTTATTTTTTGCAGATGTTGAAGCATTTTTAAAGCACAAAGTGTTCTGATCAAGCCACAAAAATAGCTGAGGCTGGATTTAAATAGTAAGAAGTTTTTACGCTGATTTTATCAGTTCAGTTTTGAACTCTTCACACAAAACAGCCACAAAATTATGGCTGAAGGCGTCATTAAAGAACAATCATTTACAACAAAAAAGCAAACTTGTGATTCATAACAAAATACAGCCCCATATGAGTTTTTGGGCCTATCCACAGACCCATGATCCACCTTTACAAAAGCTGTTCCATGTCTTGCCTGCCCCTGCACAGATGCTTTGCAGAAACGACAGCACCTTCACAGCTCAGGAATCACAGCAATCACTCCCACACCTATCAACAAGTCTGTTTTGCGCTGCTCTTGGAGCTAAATTTGTCCTTATGCAGAGGAACTCACTGAAGTCTTTACTTAAAATTTCAAACAAGGAAAGCTTAGGTGAGACTTAGACAATGCAGATCACTTGCACCCACATTCTCAAGCTCAAATGATAATCCTCCCCATTACTCCCTCAGCAGGAAATGTAAATATTATCTTTAAAGCAGAGTGCAGGGTATTTTTGTTCAGTAATGCATTTTTCAGAAGCTCAGGGGTCTGAGTTTCCACAGCATCTCCTGCTAATGGAATGCGTTCTTTTCAAACACACAACATAGAAGTGGTTTTCTCGTTCAGAAGTTTTGACCAAAACCAGATATTCTGGCAGTCACAACTCAAAGCAAGGCTTCTCAATGTTTTTTAGTCACGCCAATGTTATTAAAGGAGATTCCCTAAACAGTGACCCAGTCCTTCAGACTCTTCCTTTAGAGTATGGAGATCTTGAAGACTCCCACGTTGAGTTGGATACAACAAAATAGAACCAATGGGAATCTATTTCTCATATTTCTACTAGTCTTGATAGTCCAGATCAACAGTACTTCATCCTCAAAAACAAATCACACCTGCACCATAGTTAAGAGCTCCTAAGAGCTCGCGCCAGTTGTCCTTACAGCCACTTTTACTGGTAAAAGAGCTTTTTGAAAGCAGTATATAAGGTTTTGCAACAGTCAGCAAAGCAGATGAAATGAGTTTAAAGGTGGAAGAATAAACATTCTTTTAATCTCACCTATCAAAATCTTTATGAGGGAAAGCTCTGGGGTTCTACAGAAAAAGCAGAATGCTTATTCCAAAAATGCTGAAATTCAATGATGTAAGTGCAAACATCAGGGTCTGCTAACCACTTGGGCAGCCCATGTTGGGTGAAACACAATACTGGTGTCTGTGCTGGTGGAAAAAGAGTGCTGCCACCCCTTTCAAATGAATATGATCTGACACTTCTCAGATACTGTAAAGCTTCAAGGTATCTCCTTTCCTATTTACACCAGTGGTTCATGTCACAGTACTGGATTCACTCAGCTGAGTATATTTAGTTTGCACAGTCTCAAATTGACAGCTTCTCTGTTACATGCCCATTCTGACTCAAAAATGGAACATAATTAAACATACAGTTGGAGAAGGTACAATTTTCCCCCACCCATGGGAAAAGCTAGTGAAGCAGAACACTGGTTATTAAATGAAAAATCCACGGATATCAATGCCTAGGAAAGGTGGCTTTCCTTACAATTCAAACAGGAAACCTTACGTTTAACTCAAATTTTGTTAAAAACAAAAAAGCCATCAAAACATGTGAGAAAATTCATACCTCTTTACCAACAAGTTATTAGCTTGAGCTCTAGAGTGCAACAGTATCTATACCTAGAGGGAATTAATGTCCTTGTGTATATACACTCTACTTTCAAATCTCCTATATTCTCCTAGACCTCAACAAAAGTTCTATTCATTAATTACTTATTAAATAAAACCAGCATCACTTGTAGTTTGCTATACTAACATCTTTAGAAAAACCCAGCTAAATATTTCAGAACGTATTTCATACACATTTGTATATACCCTCAACTATACACACATGTATGCAGGAACATGCAATCTTCAATTTGTCATGAATGAGACCCAGAAGGAGACACTCAGGGAGATGGAGTGGGCAGGATTCACTTCTTTAGCAGAATGTTTTCATTCATGACTCAACAACCCTAAATGAGACACCTACAGTAACACAAGCAGCTCCTCAACTGTCCTGTACATTCATAACATAACAGCTGAGCATCAGTGTATCAACAACCTAAACTTCTGTCTTGCCACTTGATTTGCTTTACAGTAGGATAAACAGTTTGGGAGACAAGAGAATTGGACCTTAAGTTTGGGTATGAAAAGAGAGAAGCCTTAACAAAAAATGAGGAATGGATGTGATGGACATTACAGATTTTTGCATTTGACTTTATGCCTAGTGATAACCAGAGATGGGTGACTCAGGTTGTGACAATTAATTTCTGTGAAATTATTATTCTTGTAAATGTCTATCATTTCCATGAATAGACCTTTCAGCACCTGTATGCAGAATCTGAACTTGTTTAAAGAAGCAAGTACTACAAAGCTCCACTTTCATCTCATGTACAGTTCAGTTCCCATTGAACATTCCGGATTAGGACGTTTTGTCTGAAGGAGAAAGGTAAAGGAATAACATTTCTAAGAGCTGGCGTAAGTCACACGATGTAGCTTGCTTTCAGGTGTGCTTGCTGCTCTTCCAATCACAATGACCAATTACAATGAGTTCTGCCTCATTCAACATGACCAGTAGGAATTCCATCCATATTTCAGCATTTTGAAAGTCTCTGAATTTGAAGTGCGACCCATGCCCAAACCCTATTTATTTAGCAACGTTTACCTGCTTTCTGTTCTTGTGAGCAACCTTGATTAACTATACATCCATGATACTGACTCTTAAGCTCTCCAAACTTATCACACAGTCCGGGAATGCTGAAATGACATCTGGATTTTATAGCATCAGGTGTGCCCTCATTATGCTTTTGGGAGGCAGAGCAGAAAATTGAAAAACAATTACAATTTAAGACCCTAAATTAAAACCTGTTGACTGTTTAGTAAAAATACTCTATAAAACCTGCTTGTATTTCATCAGGCCACACTGAAGGATATCACTGTAAAAGCAGCACAGCACAAGGCGGTGGTGGTGGTTGCTTATTTTGGAATTAAGGCACTAGGAAGTCCACAAGAGATGGACTCTTGTGTAGAATGATAGACCTGGGCCCTACAGCTTCCACACAATGTAAGGCTGAGGAATTCTGCAGGAGAGAAACATAGCAAGCAAAAGTAATACAGTTTGCATAACATTTTTCAACTCTCAGCTGGCAGTTATTTTAGGGAATCAGAGTTCAGAAAGCTGACATACAGTGTTTTAACTACTGTAATTAACATAACAGTTCTGGTCTATGCTTTCTAATGTTTAGATGTATGACTCAATTCTAGCTGCAGTCAAGCCGTCTAAATTTCATGTTTTTAAGCATCAGCAGCGCCTTCTATTACTACGTTGCTGGGCTAGGCTTGGCCAAGGGCGAGATAAGGTTGTTGGCACATTCTACATTCATTTATCTAATGACTAACCTAAGATGCCACTTCATAATTACTCTGAAAACTCCTGCTGCTCTAAAGCAAGCCATGGGGCTGATTCTAATGTCCAACCCCAAGAATGGTGATATATACTGGAGAATGAGAACAGCACACAAAATGGAGAGAAGAACGTAAACTCTGCATACATGAGGCCCTCACTGGCAAAATATATAGAATGTTCTTAAGCTGACAGTTTTATAACTCTAAATGGTTTCACAAACGAAATCCAAACAAAAGAGCAGAGATGTACTTTAAATCACTCAGCGATTGCTGCTTAGAAAAACCAGCAAGCACTAACTCCAGCAAACAAAAAGAGTTGCTTTAAGTAAGCTTAATGAATGGAAGAAATGTCAGATTTTTTTGTTGCTGTTCCTTCAGCTTTATTTTTCTATATTCTTCCATCTCTACACATAATGATTCAGTTCACTCTAACAAATACTGTATAACCAACCATCAATCACATCAACTTTTTATATGTTGAGAGAAGTCAGATACCAAGTGATAAAACGAGTTCAAGCAGAGGGCATATGTTAAGCAGCTGTGAGTCCATTTAAGCTGTCTATACGCCTAAAAGCTTAATGTCATTACAGAGAGCTCTGATTTCTTCCTTTCTCACCTTCCACTAGAATATCCACATTATATATAATAGAAATTATTAACTTACAGGCAGAAATATAGTCACACAGTGACTGCAGCAGTACAAACAATATGCTTATAAATTAGATGTAGTATATTTTGCTTACAGTTCAAGATTACACATCCAAATACTCCTGTTTAGGCTCTAAAGAAAGCTTTGCTTATGAACAAAAGAATCCCAGGTAATAGCTTCAGGAACAACTTTAAACCCACATAAGTCAGTACTGCTGCCAAAAGACACTCTCCATTTTCTCCCACCTCTTCCTTGGGTTGGCACAAGCGCTTGAACAGTCTTGTAAAGTCATCTGGGTTAAAATCACCTCTCTATCCCCCGCAAAAAGTTACTTGAAAACCAAATCAGCTCCCAGTTCGATTCACTGTGAATATTTCTGCCAGCAAAAGAGGAGGTGATAGAAAGGTGGAACCAAGTGGCTGTGCAGCCTGCAGGATCACATTTTTTTTTGCAGCCTCTGGCTGAAACACCATTCCTTAAAATAAATATGTATAAAATGTAATGTAATAAGTGTAAAATACATAATGTTGTCACGTCTGTCTACCTTTCACATATAGGGATGATGATCTCAGCCTGACAACCCTCAAATTATCACAGAACTTTTGGTATTTGGTGCTTTTTAGGAGTGCCATGCACTGTACAGCTTTGGACTTTCAGTTATTTCCCTCTCTGGAATAGATGGGGTAATACAAGGAGAGAATAAAAAAAAAGGGGCTGATGGATGTGCTAAACCACATGAAATACCACAAAGGGAAAATGCAATGGAAGACAGGGAAACAAAGGCAGAAGTAAATGCATGAGAAAAGCAGAACACAAAACCCTTGAGTAGTATGCCTGGAATAGCTGTTCTTCTGCATTGAGAGAGATCCCATCTCCCCAGACAAAGCACAGGACACAGCAGGTAAACAGAAACACCTCCACATGGAGGACATGCATCTCTCCCCGCTCGTTGCTCAGATATGGATGCTTAATATTGACTACAGAATCCAAGAACATCACCCCAAAGGCAGCTACTGTTTCTCCAAGTTAAGCAAACCAGAAAGCAAACAACGAGGTGGTATTTTTAAATGTATGGTTTCTGGTTTTTTATGTAACCCAAAACTACCAAAATGTATGCTTCACATTTTTATGATTCAAAATGTGTCCGGCAGGACTCAGTGTCTTGGGAATGCAAGAGAATCATTTTCCTTCTACCTTCAGAGGGTAAGCATTTGTAACAGGACCATGACAACATGGACCAAATACTTCACTAAGTATTTGATAATTCTGATGAAGATACTTTTCCTGCAGACCCAAGCAAGTAAATTAAAAAAACATCAACAGATAACTAGTGAAGTAATTTATAAATGTTTATAGTGTACTGAACTCACATTTTCACAACACTGAAAGTATTAACGTAAAAGAGAAGTCCCTCTCTGTCCTTAAATGAGCTACTTGTTCAATTATTTTCTCCCTTTAGACGATACTCTCTGGCTGCTGGAGCTGTTATTCATTGAGCCACAATGTTTAACTGCTCAGCATATACACTGACTTCCTGCCCATCAAAAACTCTGAAGCATAGCTTGGAAACAGCCAGGGAAACAGACTCCAACTGGAGCTGTCAGGTTTTCAAGCCTTTTCAAGTTATAACTGAAGGGAGAAGCTGTGTTTTATAATGAGCAAGAAAATCCCCCTTCACTCACTACCTACTCACCAGTGTACACATCAGAAGCAATTTTTTGCTTTTGTTGCAAAAATGTGTGGCTTTGCTTGCCTATTCTGGGATGGATAATGGAATAAGTCAATTATTAAACTGCTCTAGCTGTTTAACAGATGACCGAGTTCAAAATGAAATTTAATCACTTAGCTAATTAAATAAACAAATGCTATCATCTAATAATAACCCATACCTGTAACTTTATTAAGATCTAATCTAATAAAGAAAATATATTGTCTTCAGAGACTATACAAATATATGACAAGGTGTGGTCAAGGCAGTTAAAGATAGAGGAGAACAATACGTGTTGCCATCCTCTTGTCCTTCCCTTTGCATTTCCTCTTGGAGTTGCATCATGTCTGAAGGCATCATTCAGTTCAGCAATTACTCGAGGCAAGCAGCAGTACTCTGTTAAAAATTAAACCCTAGCAATTGTTCAAAAAGGCCCACAATTATTTAAACACAACATACGATAACCACTGGAGGCTGTAAACTCACAGAGCTGAGCAATCATAAAGAATCAACTGAGATTTTGAAATCTGATTGCAAAAACTTCAATATGGTCTACTTAAAACTCTTAAGTGATGGGAAGCATGATGCCTAATAGAATCATAGAATAGTTAGGGTTGGACCTTAAGATCATCCTGCCATGGACAGGGACTCCTCATCCTAGACCCTGTCACCCAAGGCTCTGTCCAACCTGGCCTTGAACACCGCCAGGGATGGAGCATTCACAACCTCCCTGGGCAACCCATTCCAGTGCCTCACCACCCTTACAGTAAAGAACTTCCTCCTTATATCCAATCTAAACTTCCCCTGTTTAAGTTTTAACCCGTTACCCCTTGTCCTATCACTACATTCCCTAATGAATAGTCCCTCCCCAGCATCCCTATAACCCCCCTTCAGATTCTGGAAGGCTGCTATGAGGTATTAGACAGCACTACAATTTGACTGGTCTTTCCCTAGTTAAATTACTAGAATTTAAACACACAACAGTGTTATTTTAACATGAATACACACAACAGTAAGAATTATGCAAGTTGCAAGAACGTCTGTTTGACTAATCTTCATCAGGAAAGGTCTTTTATTTTGACCAAAGTACTTGGGTCACTGGTACAGAAGTAATGACACATAAAAGTGTTCAGGTAAAAAAGTCTAATTCTTCAAACACTGTTGATTTGTTTTCTAAACTTAAACCAATATTTGATCAGTTGATCAAATATTTGACATGCATTTAGCTAGTTATCTAGTTAGAAAAAGGGCAGATTTATTTAAAAGGACTTTTCCCCCTCAGTCACTACAGAATGAAAGTTAGGTTGAGCTCACAAGATTTTAACATTTTTTTTACCTGTCTCAGATTAGACCCTTCTGAACAGATTATTGCTGTAAGGACACTAGTGGTAAATGGGAAATTATTTAGGAATAGGAGTGCTTTAACAGGAAAGAACAGATCATAGAATCACAGAATGGTTTGGGTTGCAAGGGACCTTAAAGCTCATTCAGTTCCAGCCCCCTGCCATGGGCAGGGACACCTTCCACTAGACCAGGATGCTCCAAGCCCCGGCCAACCTGGCCTCGAATACTGCCAGGGATGGGGCAGCCACAGCTTCTCTGGGCAACCTGCGCCAGCACCTCACCACTCTTACAGGGAAGAACTTCTTTCTTATGTCTAATCTAAATGTCCCCTCTGTCAACTTAAAGCCACTCCACCTTGTCCTGTCTCACATTCTCCTCAGCAAGGAGCTTCTCAGGGAATTTGGTACAAGTAGAGAAGGAATTATACATCAGTGCTTACTTTAATATACTATTATTTTCCATAATATTTAAATAAACATCCTTTTGAACAACACAGTACTCAACAAGTAAATATTTTAAGCACAAATCTGTAATGTTTTCACACACACAAAAAAGATGCCATTAATAACATGCAGCTCAGGTACTCCTGAAGCTTTGTTCAAATGGAGGTACATGCTACTGCTTGCTAAAGCTTGAGTCATACAGCACCTATGCTCACTGCAGTGAAATACATCACTGTATCACTTAGGTGAAAGGAATCAACATTTGACAGTAGAAACACTCCTTTTAAAATCAATGCAAAATTTCTGACAGGCTGCAAAAGACAGTCTAAAGAAGCAAAAAGCATAATCATGTCAAGGTTTATCTTCAGTTTAAAACTGGAAGGATGATCAAAAGACTTGGAAAAGGGTTGCTACTTGGAAATGAATAATTAACCCAGAATGCCTCCTAAACCATTCAGCATATAAATTTATTGGAAGTAAAAGCAGAAAAATAACTTTCTAATACAGTTCCTCTTACAAGCAATTGGCAAGGGTTTTTAAGCATTTTTATCTATTCAAAGAGTAGATCTACTGCCAAACTGTGTATCTTTCCTTTTGAATAGAAAAACTGCTTTAAATCCTACATTGAGAGGTGTCAGACACATAACCCACATAAAAAGAGTACACAGACCTAATAAGGCTTCTGAAATCCTACCTATAATAAAAGCCTTAAAAGTTTCATTACTTACTTTTTAGCTTTTTAGAATAAGGTTTGTATTTGGGTTTCACTCAAATCAGATCCTGCTACTGTAACAATTTCAAACATTATTAAGTTTCATTATTTTGTCTGAAAACTTCTAAATCATGTCCTCCTTACAGAGTTACATGGTTACAGCAGGACATCAACCGGAGGCTCTCCAAAATCCTCCAAAAGTTCCACTAAGGGAGATGCCATTTGTGAATTCCACTTCAGCATATGCTCAGTATAGTGCTGTACAATAAATAATGCAGCAACATACGCTTTCAACACCATTTGGAAGTTAAGTCATAAAAAGTCTTGTTTTGGCCAAGTGCAATAATGTACAGGCAACAAATGCTGCAAATAGGAAGCCACAAAATCCATTACAAAGATGGAAAAGTTTGTAGCATTTCTGTGGCTCTTTCTCTAGACTTGGAATAAAAAAAAAACCTAGACCAGAAAATACCTAATTTGCCTGGTTAACAGGGTCTTTTGTAGCTGTGTCTCCATCTCACATGCTCATCTGCACGCGAGGAATAAGCCACAGCAGCACTTCAGTACCTTCGTTAACACAGAATCCAGACTACAGAGGGCTCCAGAATAAGCAGAAAGTGGATTTATGGTATCAGTACAAGCAATGCATTTTAAAGACCTGCAGTGGCTCCACAGTAATTAACAGCATCTTGGGATAATTGTTCACAGAGTATTTGGCTTGTGGTGACTCCCAGGCGGTGACCTTGCAGAAATCAGTAATTAGAAACTATTACAGTAAGATTACACAGGCTTTGCCAGAACAAGCACTGGACATGGCATCATCCTTCAGGAAGAAATGGACAGAGCCTTGGGTGACAAGGACTAGGGTGCCTGCCTACGGCAGGGGGTTGGAACTAAATGATCTTAAGGTCCCTTCCAACCCTAACCATTTTGTGATTCTATGATGGGTGAAGGTGTAAGCTGCATTCCCAAGCATTCTTCTTTAAACGCTTAGGTGGAGACACCTCTGACAAAGCCGAAAACATTCTTTCAGTGCTTGTGGGGAGACTCTGGTCTACACACACATGCCCAGTTGGTTGTTTCCATGTTCATGTCCAACAGGGTAGATACCACCAAGGATGGGAAAGATCTCCAGGGTTAGTGCTAGGAACACTGCTCCTGGTGTGTGATGAAGCACAAGGCTTGTTGGTGTCTTTCACTAAGAGCTGATTTGATGCTAGTGTTTTGTACGATGCCTGGACCATTTGAGAAGCTTTTGGTATGAGATATCAGCAGGATCACCGGCTTAGGCTTTCCGTTCTTGCCTACTGAAGGAAGAGATCTGTCTCCAGTTGCTCAAGACCAGTGCTCCCTTCTTTTCACCTTTTGAGTACTGAGGAGGGGGAAGTAAAAATGCCTGGAAAACCTGTAATGATAATACAGTCTTGAACGCTTATATACAGCTCACATGGCTGACATAAAATCACTCCCAGTTGTGAGTAATTAAAAACTGTAACTCAACAGATAAAAAGTGTTTGTAGCAAAACCACAGTTTGATCCTCCCTTGCAGTTTGTAAAACTGTCTAGTAAGGTCTGAACTTCTGTATTTGCTCATATTATATCTGAAGGCATCTCAGCTCAAATGGTTTCCTGCCTAAAGATAACATATGGGACCAGAAAGAAATGAGTCTCCCCAGAGCTGTAGAATCACTGCATGTTCAGCACTGAATCACTACAGAACCCTTTAACAGGAACGTTATTGAAATGCCGTGTCTAATGCAGATACCAAACCTAAACTAAACTTGCTGTGCTGTGCCTAAAAACTGCAACGAATGAAAAAGAATTCATCTGCTCTACAAAGAGGATCTGTGAAGAGTGCTTTTACCCTGGGAGCCAGCTTATCAAATATCCACTGTGGAAGTTTAGAAAGGAAACATTAGCATTTTTCTACTTTAAGAAAGAAAGGGGAAAACAAAAATCTTTGACTACAACTCTCTCAGCACCAGATTCATTATACCAAGTCGTGATAAACCCATATATTCCTGCTTACTGAAACACTGGTGGGTTAATATAGGGGAAAAAAATGCACCCAGGAAGTCAGAGTTTATCCACATTGTTCTTACAGTGGGGATGACAGTGTAATAATTTGAATCTTCTAATTTTCAACATTATCTCTGATAGTTGTTTCCTTTTGCTCTGATTTATCACATAAAATCCCCTAAATCATAAAAATACCATCCTATTTTAGTCTTTTTGGCTTCACTACATATTTTTATTACCTTATCAGGCTTTAAATCCTAGGAATGCCCTTGCTCTGCCTGAAAGAAGAAAACTAAAACACTCTTATGTACACATGCAAAAAGAACACTTAGTATTCAATCCTTTTACCTGCAAAATCAAATGCACCCACTGGAACATAACAAAGAATCAACATCAGACATACATTTCAAACATGTTACACAAGTGATCAAAGAAAAAAGGGACGAAATCTAAATTAAAGCTACTTGCATATCAGGCTCTGCCTAAACCATTGAGTCTTTTGAGTGGCATAAATATGTTTCAGACTGTGCCACTAATGTGATGTTTTAATGGTGTGAGAACTATAAACAAACTTCTTAAAGATAGATAATAACCTATGAAGTCTGCTATGCCATTTAAAGGACCAAATAAACAAGTATACATCTTTCTTCCCCTGCCAAAAGTGGACGCCACACAAACCCTGGCAATGGATGCTACAGAGTTGAGAATGTTGTCACTTTTTCTGGACAACAAAACGAAACCACAAAAACCAGCACGAGAAGCAGCCAAGCTCAGCCACAATCCTATAAATACACATGCAGCACCTCAACAAGGCTACAACCATCATTCTCCTTCTAAGAAAATGATTAGTTATACTACGCTAATAATATACTCTGAAATACCCAGGAATCAGTATCAATTTTCATGTAATAATACCATAACTATTATAAAACCAGAATGTGTCTCCACACTTCAGTAATAACATTCTGCTGTCGATTTGCAGCAAAGATGTGCGCAGCGAAGGACTGGCAATACAGATCCAGAGAATTATGCAGCATGTAGTCCAATCCAGTTACCAGTGAAGGCAGGGGAGGAGGACACAGGAGGACACATACTGAGTTACGATAGCTGACGCTGATAAAGGAGGCGGCTGGAACTACTCCTCGTATGAGCTCATTACATACTGTGAGCATGATGCTATCACAGAAGTGCTTAATGTGAAAGCCGACAGATTCCTGTTATTTGCTTGACTCGTGGAAAAAATCATTTACTCTGAAAGCTTTGTCTTCATTCGTATCACAAAGAGTGCAATATGTAATATGCTATCACAGGAAAAGCATGTCACAAGAAAAAACCCTTGATTTCATTTACTTTTAAAAGAGACAGAACTGGGTCAATTTGCTATACTATCATGACTCTGATTTGTTTATCAATAATTACTATGTACTACTGCCCATAATTCAAGTTTAGAAGTATATTATCCAGTGGTTTTATAATCAAGATGCTTTTTACTACTGGAAATGATATAAACTTGGACAAGGATAACATTCAACATTATCAAATGGGAGGCATCAGTTATGATTTCTAGGCACAAGTAGTAATTGGGTTGGAAGGCAAAGTTCAAGAAAACAGTAATACTCTTGTGTATTAACAGAAGGCCTGTTCTGCTCTGTAGTGCTCTACCCAAGGCCATTTCCTTCCTTAATATTAAAATTCAGCCTTCACTCCATCTACAGAAATTTATGACCACGTTCTGTGTATAGCTTTAGAAACAAACAGACCTGGAATATGAGACCCAGCATGTTATAAATTCTTAATTCAACTATAAAAGTCTGTATATGCACAAGTGGAGAATGTTTAAAACATGCAGAGTCACACACTGTGCAACAGGGTGAATTATTGCTATAAACACTGCAAACGTCTTAAGTCTCTAAATGGAGCTGTATTAATTACAGATTTGATGTGGAGATCCTAGATATCAAACACGGAGGAAACTGGGCCCACTCTACATGAAATGGAGATGGAGATCTATAACCACAAAAAGGAATTCTTTACAAATTTGTCTCAAGCAGTGCTTTCCAAGCTGCGGGGAACTCACTTCAAGCAATATGCCTGTTTTTTCTAAGTGCCTTGTAAGCATTGCCAGAAAACCTGAGCGTGTTCTCCTAAGCACTGCTGCTGTTAAAAGTCAGTGCCTTTGGCAGGACCTGTATTTGAAGACTTGCAGAAGACTGAAAACTAAGCTGCTGCTTCTAAACAGAGAAAATAGTTAGCTCACTCAAATCCTTAGCTGTTTTTTCTTTTGCTCCCAAAGAGACACTTACCTCTGACTTGAATATCGTATCTCAGAATTAAGCCAACAGCAAAGAAAAGGAAAAGGAAGTCTGGAAAGCAGAACAAAAGCATGTTTACTCTGCAAGGTAAATCAGGGAAATGGCTAGAAGGGCAGAATTATAAATCTAAATGCTTAGGCTCCAAACAAAATATTAAAACATCAAGCTCAAGCTTCAAAGAGTAATAACAAACCCTGAAGACCACAAGTCTGAAGGTATGCGTCTAGTCTTCATGCCTCCACATAACTCCAAGTAGGTATTCGTGTCAAAACAAATGGGTGGGCCACCAAGAACCGTGAGGTAGCAATATCAACCACATCACTTCTTCCTTGTTGCAAAATCAAGTTCTTCTGTGTCTCAACAACACATTCAACCCACCTCCAGCTTCTCCATCCAGGAGCACTACAGTGCTCACTGTCTTTTCCTAAGCCTCTCTTCTACAATCCTTACCTCTAGTAACACTCATTACTAACATAACGCACAAAGCCAGCTCTCTTTTCCTATGCCCTTTTACAAGGGTATGTAGGGACAGGACAGGGTGAAATGGCTTCTAACTGAAAGAGGGGAGATTTAGCTTAGATGAAAAGAAGAAGCTCTTTCCTGTGAGAAACTGTGGCTGCCCCATCCCTGGCAGTGTTCAAGGCCAGGCTGGACAGGGGTTGAAGCAACCTGCTCTAGTGGAAGGTGTCCCTGCCCGTGGCAGAGGGTTGGAACTGGATGAGCTTTAAGGTCCCTTCCAATCTATGATTCTATGAAACTGTTCCAGCTGGTCCCTGGGCCATACCACTGCCTTCAAACACCAAAACCAGCTTTTAAATCCAGAACAGCTTCACAGCCTTCCTTCACTGTTCTGAGTTTGTCTTACACCAAACTCAGAACCACTACATTGCATTACCCTGAGAGAATGGGGAAAGAGGAGGAGGAAGAAAAACCCCACTTAGTCCACACAGTTTGGCAGCAAAGGAGAATTGCCTAAATCCATCAAGTAAAACTGCATCTCAACTGTAAGGTCATTTTTAGTATTCAAATACAATTTCCTCAATGCTTTGCCAATCTGTAAGAAAACACCTGACAGACAATTAGAAGCAACCCTGCAGACACCCTAAGACTGATCCGTCTGCACGTTATCTGAACAAAAATCTTGATCTGCCCAACTCAGCATCCTGTACATGCTGTTCTGGTAGGTGCTGCCAGAGGTACTTAGATTTCAGAAGCAGATCACTGATAGGCAAACAGCTCTAAACTATATTGGGTAAGCATCCCAGCTTTCAAACTTCCTGTTTAGCCTCTCTGAGCACTTATGAATAAATAAGAAAACTCACAAAATACCATTAAAAACTGGCAACTATGAAAGTAAAGAAGTAGATTATTACATTTATAAGCTTAATTATAAAAGATTTCTACAAAACAGAGTGTGCAAATACATCTTCATTTATATAAAGAGTGATGACAAAAGCCTCAGAGGAAATAGTGGCAATTCAGACTGACCTTCAGTGACCGGTTACACACGCAAACCCGCTTCAGGGATTTTCTACTTTTTCTGCTATGTCTCAATTCTTTTTTTTTAATAAAAGGTCATTTTTGCAATTTTGTGGTGGGTTTTTGGTGGTGGTGGTTTGGGGGATCGTTTGGTTTGTTGGTTAGCTGGTTTTGGTTTGGTTTTTGTTCATTTTTAACAGGCTATGGCCATGGCAAGGGCTGGTTTTCCTTCCTTTCTTTTACATTTACATTTTTAAAGCATGCCCCCAAATACCTTCAGAAAGGATGTGGCACAGCATTCACTCTGCTGCTTACTCTGGATTAAGTTACTCTTTAAAAAAGAATTAAACCCAACAAATAATGCCCTGCTCAACTGAGAAGCCCATAAATTTCAAGGAGAGACCAAACGCCAGAAAGGACAGGGATCTGAGAAGAGCTGACACACACTGTACGTGTGAACCCGGAAACTGGAAAGTTTAGTGTCATACTAAAGCTGACTGTCAGAGAAAGTAAAAGATTTCTGTCATACAACAAGTTACATGCAAAGGTACTAAACTGACACTAAAATGCACAGTGACTTTATTTGTGGAGAGTAGGTTTACAGGGCTACAACACAATGGCAAAGGCAGCATCTGCCGCTTAGAAATACCAGCTGACTGACTACAAACCTAGCATCTGTGCAGGTCTGTGTGTACTCTAATCTAGCATAAAAATATTAATTGCAAAGCATATCAAGTTAGGCACGTCAGCCTTAATATTTTCTGGTGATCTGAACAGAGCCAGAGGATAAGATAAGCATCTTTACAAATCCACTTGGCTTTACTTCAAATCCAAAAGCTTGTTTCTAAGCTGCACAAGAACAGGAACCCACGTAAAATCAAATTTGGAATGCAAAGGCAACCCAGTTCTGCTCATCATCCTCTATGCTGAATCCTGTCAGCAGCAACAGCTTTTTCTGTGCTCACTGTCCCTTCACTGAAATACTCTATGACATGCAATTATTTTTGTCAGATTTGTGTTTTCTTTTACTTTTTCAGAGCCACACTTATCTTTGGGACAATCTGCAAGCTTTTATTTTAAAAAGCATTGCATTTGTTAAGCTTCCACTAATGAAGTATTACCCTTGGCACTGATGAGTTAAAAATTACTGAGCTCTCTTTGCATGTTTTAGGGTGTTCTTTTTTTTTAACCAAGCTGCTAAGTATTCCCCATTTATCAGTGTAGATCAGCTTAATTTATTCAGCAGCTAAAACTTGGAGCGAACAAGGGTATTTTCAGAACAAGTACATCAAGTTAAAGCGAGGGCAGTTGTGGTTCATCTGAATCATACAACTGCAGATTTCAAATCTAAGCTAAGGAAATAGAGGTTATGACATCCTGCAGCTGGGACAAGTAGTGTTCATAAAGCAACATTAAATCAAGACCACTTGGCCAGTTCAGGCAATTGCTTGTGTGGAAGTGAAAGATCCCATGAGAGCATTAAAAAAACAGAAAGGTTTTGGTGTCCTGACCAAACCCCCTTCCTTTACTTAATGCTACCAGGGACTAAGTTTCTTCAGAGCAAAGCACTGTGGAATTTTGCTGCCAAGGAATTGCTACTGATCTGCTTACACCCAATCACAGAGAACAGGAATTAAACACTTTGTAAAATATTTGGGCAAGTTAATTACAAAAGGTCTTCCCATGCTCTGCAAAAGCCACGTGAGTGTGCTTGCCACTTGGTGGGTTAGTTTTCAGAAAGAACGATTTGGTGATTTGATTCTGTGATAAGGCTACACAAATGCTAGTAACACAGAGACAGAACAGTGGCAGGAAGAAGTAGCTGGGAGCTTTACAGAATCACAGAATCACTGGGGTTGGAAGGGACCTCTGGAGATCAACTACAGCCCCTGCCAAGGGGGTTTGGACTAGGTGGACTTCAGCAAGGCAGCAGTCTGCAGGCTGATAGTAGGCTTAAGGTTTTCATTCAGTCTGGGACTCTCAGGAGACAAAAAAGGACTTGGTCTAGAAATGTTACTTTCCAGTCTCCCATTTAGTAGCATTTCAAAATCTATTGATTCATACAATAAGCTTTCATTAAATACCTGAGAATTGACATTTCCATTTTAAGCAAATGAAAAAAGTTTGTGTTCTAAATTTTGTGAGACAATACCGGTGGCTGAAACAGAGGGGCCATTCACTGCTTCGCTGAATACCAGAACAACTGCATCTGTAGCTTTTTCCTTTAAAGCCAGGAGGAAGCATGAAACAGTAGTACTGATCGGAGACTTCCAGGACACTATCTAGATGCCAGTGTCATGCTGTGTAAACATGTGGATCCATTAGACAATTGTTGGAAGCTGTGACTGCTAAATTTGAGCTAGTGATAGGACTCATGCTGTTTGGGGGGGGGGGGGGGAGGGAAAGGGGGGGTTGCAAAACCACAGAAGGAAAATGCTTCAGACTTGTTAAAAAAAAAAGTGCAATGTGACCAATGATGCATTGGATGGCCTGCAACCTCTAAAGAGTCCTGACAGCCAGAAAAAATGACCTGAATTCTTAGTTCTCAAACTATTACATAAATGTATAAAATGTATTCCAACCTGAAAGTATAAAAACATTCTCATAAGGACCATATTCACATGCAGAATACAAAAGACTTTCCTTGCAAAGACAATCTACAGCAGTGATTTATATCTTCTTCCACATCGCTACTGCCTGAGCCAATGAATCAATTTTAGTGAAGCCTGAGCTGTAGGGCACCCCCCCACGATGCTGGTCCAGGGAAGGGAGGGGTAGTCACTGCCTTCCTTGGGTTTGTGCTGGCAACGCAATGCTTTTTGCTTTATAGTACTTAATGGTCTAAAACACATGTTGAAATTAATACCTTCATTAGCCATACAGCTGCTACTCCTTATCTCTTCCATTTTTTTTAATTATAGCACTGCAAAATTTTATGTTGTGATTCAGAATTATATGATAGGTTACTTCTATTTGTTAGAATATGAAACGCAGACCTTATGAATAAAATTATACATTACATCTGACATTTGAAAACATACTCCATTCGTTAAGCTATCTAGAAATACTATGCTCATTCTGTCCATGTTAAAAGTTCTTTCAAACTGATTAACTGGCTTTTTATTTCATTCAAGTTGCTTACATTAGAAGACTAAAAACAGTGGGTTCAGCTCCCAGCAAAACTGCAAACGCACTTTAAGGCTGTCACTACAAAACTTATTATTCATGTCCACAGGCTTAGAGATGTGAAGAGCATGTACAACTCAGCATTTCAGATATGATTCATGTTGTGATTTAATCATTCCCGAAATACTGTTTACTACATAAAAGAAATTGTACTTCAACAGCAAGTATCAAAAAGCAAGAAAATCGAATCAACCCAGAAGAGCTACTGAGTCACTAAGGAGGAAGGCAGCCAGATCCACGCTATTCCTGTGTATCTGGAGGTGAACAGTAGCAGAGCTTCTCTTTGCTGACTGCTGGGTGACCACCGCAGACAGAACCCTTCTGCATCTTTCCATGCACATAAACAACTTTGTGCAACTTAGCCAGCTGAATTCATAGACAACCCACATCTCTAATTCTAGTCTTACCAACGTAAATGGATGTGAGCCACAACTATGGCAGTGAAGGACTGGAATAGTCAGTAGAAGCCATCTCCTATGCCTTGTTCCTACATGGCTGGAGCTCACAGAGCTCCAGAAACCATTACAGCTGCTCCACAGGTGGGACTTGGGGCAGCAAGAGGTATCAGTCAGGCCTCTTCACACCCACCAGCTTAGCTACTTGCATTCTCCTTTCCATCTAATAAACATAGAGGAAAGGAGCTCTCTACATCCATTTCTCTGCTCTAACACATGCTGCAGCTTCCTTACCAGGTCCTTGAACATGACTTAAATCTGCATGAAAATATAAACAGAAGATCTGCTGTTTCTTTGCAGGAATTTGTGGCACATTCATCTTTGATCTTGAGAAGAGAGGCCAGCCCAAGACCACGATCAAACAGCCAGCCACTGCAGCATGGTTTTAAGACTGCTACAGTTGGTGTTAGGCAATTTCCACCTGTGTGGCACATCACAAATACACGTTAGCCATGGAAATCCCTTTCTCTTAAGATCATGACCACATAATAACAATAGTTTGTGCTTCTATTTACTATTCTTCATCAAATTATGAAACTAAAATTGCAAGCAAAATACTGGCTGCACTGTTTATTTTTCTTGGGTCCTTACACGCCAGCCGCAATATGTGAAACCGAGGGCAAAGAGAGGCCAGGCAGAGCAGGGGAGCTCTGACTGTAACACGAGGTAGTAAAAACCGGAACCACTGCTAGGAGTAGAGAAAAGGAGAGGGGAAAACGTGCATCAAAAAGAGATCAGATCTTTACAGGCCATTACTGCACCTCTCAGTAAAACTTTACTATAAGAAGAATGAAGTGGCACAGGATATCTTAAACCATTTTTCCCCAAATTCAGCCATAATTCAGCACCCTTGAACTAGCCAATCTTTCTTTTTAGGGGAAAACTCATCTGTTCTTAAAGGTTCTCGTGCTGTCCAAGTATTACTGTTCAATTATTTATCTAAACTAAAACACTTACACCTCTATAATGCCTATATACCTGTGTGTATATATACATATATTTATTGTGAGATAGGGAAATTAGTGCTTTACTGAATTTTTCTTCTCCTTTTGATAAGCTACATCTGCATATTGAAATACTCATTAGAAATTCTGAGTGGTCAGATATATTATGCTTTTTATAATTTAATAAAATATGCTTGTTCTCCATCATTTTTCCCCCAGAGCATGCAAAGGAGCAAATCTATACTCAGCAACCCAAGTGAGTAAGTGTAACACAGTATGCCAAACCCACTGCTTTCTACAACAACAAATCAAGATGACGTTTAGCATAGTATCCTACTGCATGACAAGTATTTCATAACAGGACTGTTAGGTGTCAGTTTTAACCCACCAAGACTGACATTCTCAATGAGGAGGAGGAAGTTACATTTTTATTTTTAGACCAATCTACAGCTTTATTCAAGATCCTCGACTCACCTCACAAATGTAAATAAAAACATCATCACTGGGATACATTAATTCTATGAACCCCTCAGCTGCAGTCAAGTCAGTACACGCAGCAATTCAACACCAAACACGCACAATCGTGTTGTAGATTTTCTAACCACTGGATGAAAACATTGAGTATTGTAAATGCTACATAGAACATGGCAGAGCGAGACATAAGAATAAATGAAAGTGATCTGTATTTATCAGAATTGATGACATTTTCTTTTAATTTCTTTCAACCCCTTACCAACAACTGTTTCACCTTTTCTTTTTCTTTTCTTTTTTTCCTCCCAGTGGCTGAATCTCAGGCTGACACTCTCCTGGGCTGCACCTCATGTAAGTACAGCTATAGTCATACACTGTGACCATCACTGCATATGTTTTATTTAACCAATTTAAACAGTGAAAATATTTACCCAAATTGGGACTTCTAGACTTGCTATTTACTTCTGTGAAAATGTACTGGATTACTAAGTCCTCACTGAACAGTTATCCAAGACAAGCATTATGTACTTCCAAATTGTCCTTTTCAGAGATCACAAACCGGTGACCTAAATTAGCCTCATACAAAGATACATCCGATTTACTACATCTTTATGCATTTCTGAAATCTGGACTTCATGGAAGTCCATGATCTGTGATTTTGAGGCACTCCAGGGCTTCTTGCCAGCCAGGAGAACCTCCATCATCGAGAAGAACTGCAGAAACAGACTGGAGGAACATCAGCCCTCGGAAGGTTCTAACTGGCATTACTTCTCCAAACTGCTTGCCAATCCATGTGAAGAAGGAGTCAAGGCTGTAATGCTCTCCCCATGTCCTCTATCACTGGGCTATCATGACAGCTAAAACTGCCTGAAAACCCACAGCCCACATTAATGATTTTCATACACTGACAAGGGCCCATCAGGGAGAAGGAGAAAGGCAAAGCCAACAAACAGCCAACCAGCTTGGGGTAACTCCACAAGGAAGACAGACCTTTAGGAAAGCCAAATAGATTAAAAGGAAAGACACACAAAACTTGGTCTTGTCCAAACAGCCGATACCACCCATCTGAGTACTGATGGTGCAAACACCATCAATACTCAAACTCTGCGGGTGCATTTGAACGCAGCCTGAAGAATGTGCTCCAGGGCAAGGGCTGGCACCTGCTTGCAGTGGCAGGGAGTAGTTGACTTGTTCACCCCAGTCTCATCAATGAGCAAAGGACTAGGAGCCAGGAATAACTTAATGTTAGTATCAGCTTTGCCAGACCAAGCGCTGTTCTGTTCCTCTCAGCAAGCCACTCCATCTTTTTCATGCTCTCCTATGTACAACAAGCATAACGTTTTTGTGCCCAGCGCTCATCTCCCCAGTGTTTAATTCCCAATTTAACATTCTAGTCATAAATGCACTGCCTCCCTTTTACTTTGATAAAGTGCAGTCAAGATCAATAGGTAACACTTTTTAAAAACTCATTTCCAACTATTATGAAACAGGAGCTGGATGTTTATGAAGTAGTTATTTTTTATGTCGGTTTACCATAGGGCCTCTTCAGCCCCAGGCTTACAGCCAGAGGCCCCAAGGCATTTTTGGGAATGGAAACTTTTTGAGTTCAGCTCTTAACAAATTTCCAGCCTGCAGTATGTTTTTCATTAGTCTACATGGTGTTATAATAAATGATGCACTTCCTCTTTCATTTTATGATTTTTTTTTCTTTAAAACATGCAACAGTTTTTCTGGGTCTGTTTTTTATTACTTTCAATATACTCCACCACACTAATCTTAAAATCTATGTATAAAACCAGAAAGGAGAAAGATAGCAGCTAAAAGGTTCTAGTTTAAATCCTCCACTGAAGGCCAATCATAAACCCATTACATGTATGAAGCTCCATGGGCAGCCATCCCTTCAGGGGCTATTCTTAAAAAATAAGAAGTCCATTATCCCAAAACTTAGAGCTGGCCTAGAAAAGGCTCCCCTAAGGTACACACTCAACTAAAAAACTTTGATCCCACTGGCCACATACAAAACATACAACAACCTCAGTAAGCCTCCACATCACAATTACAAAAAGGTCCTTCCATTGCATGAAGACCAACCTGGTAATAGTTCTGGGCCATTCGATTCAAGAAAGCTTCCAGAAAATCAGAGCAAGTTGAATGGAAGGCCACCATGATATAGCTGGGGACAGGAACGGTTGCCCTGTGATGAGAAGTTGAGGAAACTGGGGTTGTTCAAGCTGGAGAAGAGAAGGTTTTGGGTGGACCTAACAACCACCACGCTGCACCTAAAAGAGGCTTAGTTAACAGGCTCTTTACAACAATGCATGGTGGGATGAAAAAACACAATGGCTTGAAAAACAGAGGGATTCCAATATATAAAGAAATATCCCTTTTCTTTACCATTATGACAACCAAGCCTTGACACAGGTTGTCCGGAGGTTGCACAGTCTCCATTCTCTGAGTTTTTTGGGAGCTGGTCTGATCTCATAGCTGACCTGCTTTGGGCAGGAATTTGTAGAGAAGACCTCCTAAGGTCCCTTCCAACCGGAACTATTCCATGATTGATTCAGTCCAGTAGAAAATAGTTGAGATTTTAAATACCAGAAACAGAATGTATCTGGAATTTACTCAGACTGTCGGCTTTTCTTGCTCCCTGTTATGATTCCAGGCACATTGGTTTGCTAACACTGTGGTCCAGTAATTTTTTTAAATAATCACAGAAAACCAGCAGTGGATAGCGTTTAACCTCAGACTCCCAATTTCTTAATTGAAATCATAGAAATCTTCCACTGGTGGTTACAGCATTCTGAAGCAAAGTTCAGATGGGAGAAAAGAGGGAAATAAAGATTTACCTTACTGGGTTTTGGCCATGCAATGACAACAGCCATCAGTAAACGTCATAGTCAAATACCTGTGCCACAATTAAAAGACTTCTGTAATTGCCTCCTCTGTCTCTCCCTGAATGCAGCTTGTAGAGACACTCAGTCTAAGGGTGAAGTGCCATGACCCATCGATCGTCACACGGGATTCTTTGTATCACGGTATACAAATATGAATGTACTTATGAACAGTTGGTAACAGTGACCCAAACAATACCCCAAATATTTTAAATCCAGCATTATAAACAAACCATAAGGAAAAATAAACTCTCTTAAAAAAACCAAACCAAACCAAAACCCAAACAAACACGTAACTTTTCAGAACTTAAGTCTCCATCCTAAAAGCACAACTACCCACATTTAAATCAAGCCAAAGTTCTTCGTGCAGTCTTGTCTTACCCAAAACTACTTTTGGTGAGCTCTGCAGGAGGTCAAAAGTAAATGCCTTTAATGCTGCACTCTCAAACATCAGCTCTGAAATGTTTTTCAGGAATGTTCAACTTTCCAGATGCATTTCCACACATCTTTGCTAGTAATTTAACTCAACACACACATAGCACAGACACTGCCATAATTCAAGATAGGCGAGATGAGCATGTCAAACAGGTTACACGCTCCCCAGCTTGTGCAAGCCATGCTCACTACATGTACTAAGGATTCCCTTGTATCCTCCCATTCCACCCTGCTGGATTGGTATGTGTGACACGTTCCCAACCACAGCCATGCCAAGGGCCCCTGTCATTATTCATCTCTCCTCTATACCTTTGTTTCAACATTAATGTGGTCTCTCGGAGGAGGAAAGCTGAGAGATTTGAAAAAGAGAATATTAACTAACATTCATGAACATTAACTGAACTAAGATCAGTCTTTAAGACATTATCTCAGCAAAATTCACACAGTTGGGAAAAATACAGAAAACACCTCTCTTTCTATAGCATACATATGTCTGGAAATGCAAACGGTATTCCCTCCACTGATCTTTCCAAGGAGGAGCAATTCTCCATTATATGTCCCACTGTATATATTTGCCTCTTTTAAATATGGTTTATATATAGTCGATGCACACACATTTTTTAAGACAGCCTTCTTTTTGTATTTTCCCTCTCCACATGATTTTTAATAAGGGTGTATTTCCAGTGGCTGACGGCAGCAGGAAAACTAGGCTATGCCAACAAGAAGGGATTCCAGTCAAACATCATCATGTCTAGCATATTGTGTTTCATTTACAAATCTTTGATTTCTAAATTAATGGCAGTTCAAAGTACACATTAAACACAGCCACTTTGTGCTTATGTATGTAGAGATTGCTAGAGATTAAGCCACTTTTAATTAAAGACTTAAGCAGGTGTCAGCTCATGATACTCTTTGAATTTGGTTTAAACAGACACATGTTCCATGATTATCCAGCAACGCACTTTAAGTACAAACAGAATCAAAGAGATCTTCCTAAACAAAGTGAAGGAAGGCTACTCTGTCGGATGGTTTGAAGTTTGGTACTACTCATCTGTCGTAAGTGTAACATCATATATTCAGTTGGAAAAAACATTCTAAAACACTTTGCAGTTAAACAAAAGCACTGCAAACAGCCCTACGAGACAGAACTCCCGGCCACTCAAACCTATTAACTTCAGTGGGGTTTTGTTCTGCTGCTGTATATGCATCTTACTATCCAAAGTTAATTTTCGGTATCAAGGCCTAAACCAGATAATTTTAAAGCATTTTGGACTCAAATAATGAAAGCTTTAAATATGGAAATGCAATTATTTCTAAGTGGTTTTTGTCCCAGTGTCATACTTTAGAGTTACAGCAAGATGAAGAGCACTCTGGTGCTCCATTACTCAAAGGTTCTTCATTTTCTTTCAAAGTAAATCCAAAGATTAATTTAAAGCCACCTGATGAAAATGCCTTAATATTTACCTTCATATTTTGCTGTAACATACACCGGATTCAAATGAAGTGATTTCAAAAATTAGCCTGGATGCTTCTCATTTCAAGATGTTAAATACTGGCCTTTATGGATTTCCATTACACACTGTCTGACAGCATTTGCTGCTCTGGACTACATGAACTGACTTTTAATTCTTACAGAGGTAATGATAATAAAGTTTGCAGAAGCTGGGCACAGGTGACATTTCAGAATTTCGTATTTATTTCAAGTCCCCTCTTTCCAGGTCTAATTTTACAGAAAGTAAGTGTAAAACTGGTTAGAAAGAACTGCCAAATGCATAAATTCTCTTGATCCTTTTTACCTATTGTATCATTAGTAATAGCTACCTTCAAACTGGTCTCCTAAATCATCCTTTAGATGATGACACTATAACATCTCCGCAGTGGTGTTAGAGCTGACACTTGAAGACAATGAAAGAGCACACATGTAATTCCAGAATTTCAAACTAGTAAATCACAACTGAAGTCCCAAAGCCAAGACAAGGCCATTAGTAGAGCTTTGGGAAGAAAAACTGAGGGAGACAAGACAGCAACACCAACCATCCAGCTGACTGTGTCAATGTATGGTGTGTAGCTGGGAGGATGGCTAACATGGACAGGGAGGCAAAGAGCACAACTGCCAAAGCAAAGGATATTGAATAGCTGGAGCTGTCACCTCCTGCAACAAAGTACCAGCCTGCATCTTGGATGCTGGTTAATGGATGCTACAGCATGACTGCAAAGCTGAAAAATAGCATAGGTTGATCAGCATGAAAGCACAATTCCTGGAGCTTCAACTGACCCTAAAGGAAAGACAGAGCACTTGTAAAAAAATAGTTTCCATTTTCAGATACTTGTTTCTAATTCTTTAGTATCAAATACAGCAGTACTTCACACACAGAAATCTGTAAAGTTATAAATGGTAGAAACCATTTATGTTTGACTGCTTCAGCTGTAAGGACTAAATCTGGAGTAACTGCAAAGGCTTAAGTCTCAAAATACACACAGTGCAACTGAGAGCTACAACCAGCTCCTGGATTTCACCAGGCTTTTGTCTGGAGACAGCGAGAGGAATCTCCCTTAGCCAGGAAGGAAAAACTAATAAAGTCAGGTAAGATTCTGTCAGCAGCAATGGGAGGCACAGGTTATTAAATGGATCTTTGTATGGCTGCTCCACCTCCAGTTTTATTTGCTGGGAGCTGGTTATGTAACTAACACAAAAGAAAATCACCATTTCTAGGTTGTTTTCCTTTGCAAGCCCTGGGCTGCCAAAAGGAACTGAGGGGAACTCCAAAGCAGCTTCCCTTCTGTTGCTCCTCTGGGTGTTTCTCTTTGAAGTGGCACCCTAAGCGGCTGCTCATTCATTGGGTTTGTAGGTAGTCTTCACAGCAATAACTTTCCAGCCTTCAAGCTTCAGTACAGAAACATACAATTTATTAAAGCAAGTTAGTGGTGGTGTTACTTCAGCCTTTTATTTCTACTTGGTGTCAGACAAGACGCAGGTACTCTTTGTAGTAAGATGTCAGACACTGGAGAAAATGCTGAATGTTACAGACTGATCTGATTTGAATGCTGAATCTTACAGACTGATCTGATATGGTTTGAGTAACACCTGAACAACCTAAGAAAACCATTTAGCTATGGATTCGTTCTAAAATCTAGAGTCAAACAGAGTCAAACGCCACAATGGCTCTAACTCCATTGCAGTATTACTGTGCTGTATTCAACTGAGGGTTTAACCCTTTGTTCCGACAGGGGTTTTTAAAACACTTTTTCCCCACCCCCAAAAAATATGAGTAAGCCTAAAATTAAATATGGAATGACTGCAAAGTGGGCTGGTTAGTGGACCCTAGTAACTATTCTATGATTCTATGACATCTGTTAACAGACAAATGGACCACTGACTTGCCAAATGCCTGTAATGCAACAAAAAGTGTATCTAATGCTGCTCATAATAGCAGCAGCCAAACATCCCATTACTGGTTCCCAAATATTTTCCTGGTGTTGAATGTTTGTAAACCATCCTCTTGCGCTGCTGCCAAACTCCAGGAACACTCTCCAGGCCAGTTTTAGCCCTTAACTAAAAAAAATCCCCACATTATTAAGAATTACTACAGAGAAAAGATTTCAGTGGATCTATCCTAATGGAATGGCTCTCTCTCATTCCCACATAGTGTGTGCATTGTTTATTTTCATTCTTTGAGCACAGGATTTTATAGCCATAATTATCTCATTTTCTCATAGTACAAAGAGTGCGATTTTTATTCATTGAGATCAACATTTTTCTTGCATTCTTCCTGTTTTTCTTTCCCTTTAAAATTAGCTATTAATAACAAATACGACAGATTTATGTTATCGGAATATCTCTTGGGGTAGAGATTTCATTTTAAATGAGCATAGATCAAAAGTAAAATGGACAGCTAGAGGAAATGATGTTTTAACTCCATCTCCATTCTCCATATGCTTTAAAAGAAATAGTTCTTCAACCATGCAACCTCATCTTATAAGCTTTTTGTGCAATAATTTTCACCAAAATCTGGATTCTTCAACACGCAAAGTTCAATCAAGCGGATTTTAGAAGCTAGGAGCTTGTCATGGTCACCTGGCTATGAAATCCTGCTAGCCTGCCAGCATGCAAACTTGATGCTTTACATCTTTATTTAAAGGGTGGGGAGAATGCAGTCAAGCATTTATTAAGGAAGATAGTAAAGCCCTGGACTTACTCCCTTCTTATACATCTCCTCTCCTGTTTCTCCTGTGCTGCAAAGTGAGCTGTAGTGCCTTTAGCCTGTCCTGTAGCCTTCACAGAATACACCCAGAGGGTTAAAGCTCTTCCTCCATGCCCACCACCTGAGGTCCAAGAGAGCTCAGGAAAGAGCTGCTGAAAGCCTGCTAACAGGAAAAGGTCAGGAGCAGGGTATTATATCGTGTATGTTTGGATTAGCCCACAATAGCTAAATAAACTGATTTAATGTCTAATGACATTTTCAAACAATAGCTAATACAATTATCCAAAGTATGCAGAGACAAAAGATGCACACAGATGCACCGGAATATGTCTCTAATACATCCACACAAACAATGATCTAACAGTGAATTTCAGCAGTTCGACCATCCAAATTAGAGGCCAAACATAAAGAAGGCAAAGTTTAAAAGCCTACTGACTAGAAAAGATGCAAGTATTCCCGCCTTGCCCATTATCACTCCCGTTTGTATGCAGCTATCAGGTATTTTGCTATGTTTTTAGTGTAATTCATGTTTTTTTTAACAGAATCATGGTCTTTTCAAAATAAATGCTACGGAAATGAATCACAAGCTCTAAAACCTTTTGGAAAGCTTCTCTGAAGTAGCTGGTTTAGCAGCTCTGAGAGATTTTCCCTAAAACCACATAAGGATCCTGAGTCAAGCCAGCAGAGGAAGGACCTGCAATGGGCCCAGGTGCTATCGCTCTTCCAACCTCTTTGCCACTGACTCTCTCTTTGCTGGAGGCTCTTGTAATGATAGAGCTGACACGGGAAAATAACATTCACACACCCATGATACCCCTTCAAAGGCTACGCCTTCACAGTCCATTTTCGAAATCAAGACAGGAAGGTGCAGACACACACATCCTGTACCCTCAATCCCACCAAAAGGGAGTCTGTGCCATCCTATCGGGGCCCCAGAGAATCCAGCTACTGCAGCAAGTTTCACCAGAACTCGATTACGAGCAGCCCTTAGGGAAAAGCTGGTTGAATTTCTCAAACAGAGACGCTGGTTCTGAAGAACGAATGCATGATTAATGGGGTTGCAGCACTGGCACAATTATGGTCGCCTTAATAAAGTTTTCCATCAAAGTTCTTAGAACCTGAAATATTGTAGCAGATTAAAAAAAATAAAAGGGTATAAAAGTTGTGCTCATATAAAAGGCAGTTCTTAAGCAACTAAGCTAAAATTTGCAAGTAAGTCGTGCTTACTTCAGCTGATTTGCACATTCAAGTTAAAGTTTAAGTAATTACCAAAACATTTTCAGACACGTTATGACCAAATATGAACTTGCTGAATACTCACACTAAGATAAACCACAGCTAAACAGTCACAGAATAGTTTGGGTTGGAAAGGACCTTAAGATCATCCAGTTCCAACCCCCTGCCATGGGCAGGGACACCTCACACTAAACCATATCACTCAAGGCTCTGTCCAACCTGGCCTTGAACACCACCAGGGATGGAGCATTCACAACTTACTTGGGCAACCCATTGCAGTGCCTCACCACCCTCACAGGAAAGAACTTCCTCCTTATATCCAGTCTAAACATCCCCTGTTTAAGTTTTAACCTGTTACCCCTTGTCCTATCACTGCAGTCCCTAATGAAGAGTCCCTCCACAGCATCCTTATAGCCCCCCTTCAGATACTGGAAGGCTGCTATGAGGTCTCCACGCAGCCTTCTCTTCTCCAGGCTGAACAGCCCCAACTTTCCCAGCCTATCTTCATACAGGAGGTGCTCCAGTCCCCTGATCATCCTCGTGGCCTCCTCTGGACTTGTTCCAACAGTTCCATGTCCTTTTTATGTTGAGGACACCAGAACTGCACACAATACTCCAAGTGACCCCATTCATCTTACATCTATGTTAGTGTACATCTACAGTACTGAAAAATAAGAACTCTCAGTGAGGGCTGACCACATCCCATGCAATGAGGAGATGCCTGACCACATCACAGTCCCTTTATCATGTACCACGAAGTCTTCGCGTTTCTTTTCAGGTACCATTAATTCAGCTTCAGATAAAAGCATATTGAGGAATATTTGTGATAAACCTTTTAGATGAACAACTCTTTTACACGAATAACTATTCTTTATAAACAATTTACACATGGGCATGAAGGGCCCAAAAGTACACCCACTAATTCACTAACGCCACAGTGATGCTTCAACAAAACCACTTTAGCTCATAAAAATAATATTCTGGCAACCACAGTCCCAAATAACTACTTTCACTTTAACCTTGTGATTTCTTTAATCCATCTGAATCACTAACTCTACCTAAGTTACCGCAGAGAGCACAGCTAAAAGATGAACTTCTGAAAGTCACTATATTGCCAAAGAAAATTGAACAGAACTTCTCAGGTTTTCTCTTATCTAGCTTATGTAAGTAAAAAATCCTACCAGAATTGTCTATCAATTGTCTATCAATTCTGGTAGTTTGAATTGTCTATCAATCAAACACGGCAGCGTGTCAGAAACATCAGCACCTCAAATCCAGGGTAACTTCATCACCTGAACCACTACCAAATATCCTTTAAACGCAAACCTGCGCTGCTCAAATGCAACTTTCATATTAACAGAGTTACTTGCAATTATGAACTTTAGGACTGTGCATTGAATTCACAGAACCATCAGCAATGAGAACTGTATTTGGAGGAGGATGGACAGGCAACTGGCATATTTAATTCAGAGTATCAAGCCAATAGCAACAGTGTACTGCATCTGAAAAGGAGACCCCAAGGCTCTGTGATCCCTGCTGCTTAGTGGCAATGCATGAGGTTATGTGTGCGTTTCACACTCAGACCGGACTCCTGTCCAGCTGAACTTGTACCAGGTGCACACAGAAGTTATCTGGCTTGTGTTTAAAGGTGGTTTAAGCATGGGCTAATTTTCCCTGGCAGGTCACAGAAAAGGCTCCGCCTTCACTGAGGCTGGCACTTGCTTACTTTGCAATAAGGCAGAGTTAAAAATTAAGTCACTAAAGTAAACCTCAAACATCCTTGTTCACCATTTCACTCCGTCCCTTGCAGCTGGGTGTCCAGGACTTGAGTGTCAGCAAAAACTGCTGTGGATCTTCTGCCACAAGAAATACCTGCGCAAGTTCTACAAGTGCAGATATTGTTAAGATTTGGGCCTTTTGGTCAAAGCATGACAGTCTCCTCTGCCTCACAACTACCCCAAGTTACCCCAGACGATCAGGGACAAGCATAACTGTGTAGGGGATTATGTATCTTTACAAACAAGCCTCAGGGAAAGCATGTGAGAGAACCCCAACCAGGATAATATAAAAACTCTCAGGCTGTGGGCACTGCAAACTGAATACACTCCTATAGGAGTGAGCAGTCGCCTCTATAAAACCAAGAGAGCAGCAGACTTGAAGGAGCCACGTTATTACCTTCCACTCTCCCTGGAGACCAAAGGAGTACAATTCCATCTCCCAGTCTCTGCATTTTCTCCTGCAAAAAGCCTAAACGCTAAAGTTTATGAGGCCTGAATTTCAAAAGGAAAGCACACTTCACCTTAAACTCTATGCTCAACTGTCACTGGTATTTTATCAACTGTAAATCAACAGCTTTTGAGGGCTTTGCTCGGCATTTCGAAACAAAAACCACATATACCGGCTTAACCAAATGAGTGATAAAGCATGAAATATTACAAACCATTAAAAAAGGAAAAAGCATAATCCTGGCCTGCCCCACATTGTCTCCTCATAGAAATGTTACTTCTGAGATTACAGAAGGGCTTTTTTATTTAACAATTTCACCAATCTCCAACAATAGAGCATTCAATGGAAAATATTAACGTGGGACCTACAAACAGAGCCGCTATCTTATATGGATTGTAAATAGAGACTTGGGGTTATTTTACTTTGATATAAACAATAGCAGCTTAGCCAAAAGGAACAAAAAAATAACTGATGTAGGCAAATACTTAGATCATAAATACTGACAAGCAAAGTTCTCAGGTGTTAACCTTAGAGTCTCTCTTAGAGCCCTATTCTGATGTTATAGCTAACAAGACACTATAGGAATAAAATTAAGCAACTAAAAGTATAAAGTAAGAAAACACACGTGTATTGCATAGAGTAAATACAATGCTACACACATGCCTAACATGAACGACAAATTCTTTGTTAATTTTAGGGATCAGCTCCTTTCTGGTTGATAAGTGAAAGGAGATATTACACTTTACTGCTTTGGGGAGGAAAGAAAACATATAAATTAATTCTTCATTACGGTTTTAAATGGCAAATTATTTAAGGACTATTTGTATTCAAGCTAAGTAGGCAGAATCGTGATATTACATGCTTTTTATTCAAATGGAAAGAATTTACATTTCCCTACCATCTCATTAAAGCCAGATGATAAAGCAGCATTTTCCCTGCATGTTTGGGGTTTCTTTCTTTTAATTAAAATGTTCTTTTTGAATGCTTAAAATAATTCTGAGGTTTATAGTAAAGTATTTTCTAAAGCGTACACTGGCTCTTATTCAGGTCAATGCTGGTTACTGTCTAAACTCTCCAGAGGCCAAGTGGATGTTACAGGCTTTTGCTAAAGAGCATTGTTTTGCGAAGCTGGGAAGGGATATGACTCCCAACAAACACAGCTGTGATGAGTCCCTCTAAAGAAAATAAAATGTTACTAACATATTATTTTTGCCAGTTTGGCTTATCTTGCTCTGGATTTATTATTATTAAAATGCACAGCTTCACAGAATAGCTACTCCTAAGGTAAAATCTTCTTGCACCAAGCAGCTCCCCCAGTTCAATGCAGCCGCTGTTTCTCTCCCGTTTTGTACCTACACCGAAGGCTGAACTGTTCTCAGACCACAGCAATGTCCTTTCAGTTTGTCCTTTCCAAAGAAACACCCCTGAAAGCCCCTTTCACCGTTATGAACATGGTCTGCAGGAGAGTCCTTATGGCAGGATCAGGCCCCCTCCTTTTGCAACGGCCCTTTGCGCCAATACAAGCATGCAGCTGAAGCTTAAAGGATTATGTGTATGTATGTGCAAGGGAAGTCACATGTATACACAGAGCCCGGTGCCACTACCCCGGGCAGTGCAGCAGCGTCAGCGGTCTTTTCCTAAGCTCCCTCGCTGTTTACTCCTACAAGAGACACGAGATACTGGAGTTTCTGCTGAGCTCACTTTGAAAAGGGGCTCACTTGATGGGCAAAATGTTTCTGCCAGCCACCAAGGAACAAGAAGGCACTGCCTCCCAGGTGAGATTTTAAGAAGTTCACCTTTTGGATTGTTTTCTGTTTTTAAGAGCTGAAACCCAATTTGCATTAATGCATATAAACCTTGGATCAGTGAAAATGAATAGCGCCATTGTTAGAAATCGATGTTCAGGTTTTAGATAACAGTTCTTTAGGGCCAATGTCATTGTTTAAGTTTGTCATGCTCCTACTTTTATCTAGTTGCCTGAAAGAAAGCTGCATTAGGCTTTTTCTTATTTCTATCAATTTTCACGTTCTTGCACATTAGCTGGATTTCTCATTTACAGCTTCTTTATGTACTGAGCATGTGCTTTTAAGTTTGTTATTAATTGCTCTGAATATGAGATTTCAATCTTTCTGTATATTAAATCTAGCAGTAAAACAGTATAGCACAAGTAGAGCAAGGGAATTGATCAAAAGTTAATCTAATTAGTCTTTAGTAAAGCAAAAAAGGTCTCAAAGTGAGATACTTATGAATCTTCTATTCATAGCGTAATAAAACACACAGCAAACCATACTGTGAAATATTACTGCAGAGCTGCTAAGAGACACAGCAGCAAGTAATTAACTAATTAATCACAATTAAGCTTCATTTTCGTTTCTATTCTAAAAGAAGGTAAGCCAAAGGCAAACTTCGAAGCAGCAAAAAATTTCCTAGCTGCTTTCAGGAGAAGCTTTGAATAAGCAGAATGACTGCTGTCCTTTTTTGCCTCCATAAGCATTTTTAACTATGCTAATCACAATGATATTTGCAAATCTGTTTTCTACTGTTCTTAGCAGAAGACCTACTTTCCTTTAGGGCTTTGTCAGCTGAACTTTATGTCCTTCTTATAGAAAAGCTAAAGCAGCACAAAAAGGCAGCAACCGTTTTCTCATGCCAGAATCACGTCCTTCACGTATTTGACTGGCCCCATCAATGTCCCATGGATTCCAACAGAACTTGGACTAATTCTGAAAGGATGAAAGAAAGTTAATCAAATGTCTGCACAAAGTGGTTTATGTGAATGTCTATGGTTGTGATCTGCACATCGGAATGATCCATGTCAACCTCTGCATTCAGGGTCTGAGCATCAGATAAGAGGTTATCAGAATATTCTGCATATTTTCCACAACAGCTAAAACATGTAGGGCTTATTTAAGTGAAGAGAGGTGAGCAGGCTCCAGTGAGCTCTCTACAAACCGCGGTTTACTGTTCATGCACACCCTGTGCCTGTGTGGGCTATGTAAAAACAACCATTTATCAATCATTACTAAGAAACTGGATCTGTGACAAACTAATTACTCCTCAAACCTACACCCATTAGCACAGGAGGAAGCAGATTATAAATTTAATTTTCTGGTGAATTGACCCAGGCTGGATACCAGGTGCTCACCAAAGCTGCTCTACCACTGCCCTCCTCAACTGGACAGGGGAGAGAAAATACAATAGAAGAGTCATGGGCCAAAAGAAACACAGGGGGAGATCTCTCACCAGTTACAGTCATGGGCAAAACAGATTCAACTTGGGGAAACTAGCTTAATTTATTGCTAGTAGATAAGAGATAGATAGTAGATACTGCTAGTAGGTGAGTAGGATAAGGAATAAAACTAAATCTCAGAATACCTTCCCCTCACTCTTCCCTTCTTCCCAAGCCCAACTTCACTCCTAATTTCTCCGCCTCCTCCCCTCCCAGTGGTCAGAGGGACAGGAACGGGGGTTGTGGTCAGTTCATCACATGTTTTTTCTGCTGCTCCTTCCTCTTCAGGCAAGGACTCCTCACACTCTTTCCCTTCCATTAGAGACAGTTCTCCACAAACGCCTCCAACATGATGTTCCTCTCACATGCTCTCAACTCCTCTCTCCAGCCGCAGTTGCCATTGTGCAGCAACTTTTTCCCCTTCTTAAATGCGTTACCCCAGAGGCGCTACCAACTTCAGCTGATGGGCTCAGCCCTGTCAGTGTTTCTTAGAGCTGGCTGGCATTGCCTCTGTTGGACACGGGGGAAGCTTCTGGCAGCTTCTCACAGAAGCCACCCCTGTAGCCCCTGCTACCAAAACCTTGCCATGCAAACCCAATGCAATTTTATATATCAAGGTTCTGCACAGCTCCTGAAGTAACAAAATCTGCTACAGAAGTAGTATACTCAAGGTGTAACTTCACAGGTAATGACAGACCTTAGGTTTAACGAGTCCTGGTTTAGGTTTAGAGAGCCCTGGTTTACAGAGGTCCCTTTGAACATTTCTTCCCCTGAAATTACTTCTGGAGGTTTTTTTTTCCCTTGAAAAGCATTTGCCCAGACTCATATTGGGCTGGAAGAACAACACCAGTTAAGGATATTTAGGGAAGCATCCCCACTCATACACCTGTGAAAGTAAGGCCAAGGACTAAAGGGAAATCATCAAATACTTAAACCTGTCAAAGCCTCTGCCAGCACCCTAGAATAGAAAGTGCTAAAGGTTATCGCTTTTTCAAGTTTCATGGAAGGGTCATTCCATACATACAGAGGCAACGGGGAGCCTTGTAAGAAATCAAGAAAATATTGATGAATAAGGGGTAAAAAAACCCTGTCACTGATAAGGGGGAGCAGGGATTGGCACATGACGTGTAGTAGATGGACAAGTCAGAACCCATTCATGTCAGTAAGATGCTTCTTAACTAATTTCAAGCCCCTGGTAAACTAAAATCCCTACTTCAAATCTTGCAGTCTAATAATACCCATCCTTACATCAGGAATAGTATTATACTAGTTCACCTAGAATGCAAGATATTTTACTCAGATATTATAAATGGAATAAGACACAATCAGCAAATACGTGAGTTCATCCAAGAGGCAGCTAGAAAATATGCCCTTCACCAAGCAACAGAAATTAAAAGCCACAGGAGTGGCAAGAACAAGAGGTTTTAGACTTGCTGACAACTATCAGAAAGATTTCTGTTTATCTCCAATAGATGTGACACATTTTGAAGTCATTTCAGCAACTCTGCTGAGGGCCGATTTCCCCTTCGAACTCTAAACTCCAAGCAGTTTCATACTCATAAATGTTATCTGAGAAAGAACTATGTCAATATTTTTGCATTTACTGGAAACCTGGTCCCTGCAGTCTGAGTTTGTTTCGCAAGAGTTTCCTACATGGGCAACGTGATGTCTTGTTGATAAGTCACAGGGTCAGCTTTCACTGGTGTTTCTAATAGGAAATGGCGTTATATTATAGTTTCCAGGAAAACTACCATCTGTGCCGCCTGTCAGTCTTTGCAACTGGCAGCAAAGTATCTGTGCGGAATGTTTTCGTGCTGCCAAATTTCAGCAGTGTTCCCTGTCAGAAGCCCTAAGCACGGCTGAAGCTAAGAAACAGCAGGTTAAGATAAGAGCTGCTGTTTCCACCCTGCCAACTCATTTACTGAGTAATTCGCAGCGTCGGTGTGCCTTTGACATTCAGTCCCTGGATAAATTCAGTCTGCACTATCTAGAACAGGGCTAATTTGCATTAATTTTGATTGGCAAGAATCCGTTTTCTTTACTAGAGTGATGCTGATTTGCAGGGACCAGAAGCAGAATCTTCAGTTCATAAAGTTCCCTTACCTGGAACCTCAGCAACTCCAAAATGCTAGAAATGCAGGGATCTAGCCACTTGTTATCTCGTAAGAGACCTAAACGAGAGAAATTTGCTAAACAAAAAAAATTTACCATAAAACTATCCTGCAATTTTATATTTTCTCAAACATTAAAAAAGCTTTAGCAGAAAATTCTGATTTAATTTCTATGATCTGATGAACTTTACATAAAAGAAAGGAACACGATCAGTTTCATAAACACTTTTTCCCCAAAACCAGCCTTAACTGACTTGCTGTTTCACAGTTTAAGTGTCTACTGGCAAAGGGGGTAAACCTTACAGTTAAATATTGATGATTACCATATAAGAAAGATCCTTTAATGAAATCACCCACCTTGTGTAATGAATTCCTTATGTCATGAAAAACGAACTGAATACCTTCATTAAAAACAGTGTAAATCCACTAAGTCCCAGCTACTCTGTCATCACCACCATGACAGCAAGAATGCTTTCTGAAGGTGCACGTAATCTTTGATAGATCCACTGAGCTGAAGTATTTCATATGGCAAGAAGCCTCCACTTAACTTCAGTTTTATATTGAATGAAAGTATTTGCTACAGCTAATGGGCCTGTGTGCTCTCCAAGAAAACAACACTGTAGGATTTAATTATGTCCTTTGGTTTCTGTTGCTCACCAGTTATAAGCACAGTGGAAATTCTGCCACAGGTTAAATTTTTGCAGCAACTCCCAATCATCTTGCTACTGAATTTTATTCAGGTTTGTTGCCGCTTAGTTTTAAGTAGGACAGTTGCATGAAAATCAGCCTCCAAGTGCTCTGAAAACATGGACCAGGAACTACAGTGGTGGTAACTGGCTGCTTGTATTCCACCACTGAAAGGCACCATCTACTCTGCCGATGCTTAAAAGCTGCCGCTTCTTGTACTCCAAGCAGTCACCTTTATAAAATCTGGAACTCAAAGCATCTAATGATGCCTATTTTCTAATATTACATTCATTCTAATTATTCCTGTTATTTAACACACCATAAGTAACTGGGAGCCAGTATGAATACCAGGAAAACTACAGGGGATTTGGTTTTCATATGACTCAGTTTTTAAGGAAAACATTACCTAGTGATAGCTGGGCATCTCAGAAATGTATCTCATTTCCAAAACCAAGGTAGCTAAGGCTTGTAAATGAATACAGGTAACTGCTGCATAAATTCATGCTGCCTGAAGGAATACCTTATGTTTAGAACTGCACAAAATTAAGGCATTTCACTTTTTGCAGTAATGAAATCTTAACCCACAATACATCTGTGATGTATGAAAAGCCGCACTGTTCACTCTATGGTGAATTCCTTCTCGCAGCACATAAGTGTTATAAAAGAAAAGGTTTGTCAGGTTTTCCATATAGAAGCTCATTCGGAATTCAGTGATAAAGCTAAGTCAGGAAGAGGTGGAGCAGGAGATCAGTCACACTCATCTGATACCAGGATACTGCGAGACGCTGGCAAAACATGATGGGGTTTATGGAGTTAACCCATGCAGAGCCCCAGTGCACAAAGTGCACTGAGCAGCTGCGAGGAGGGCACGGCCACCGACAGCCTAGCCCCTGCACAGGCTCCATTACAAAGGAATAAACAGCAGAGAACAGGAGGATTTATCTGGAGTGGCAGATGTGCCTGGCAGATAGCATCTGTGTCTGAACACGGGGCTCCTCCCATGCAACTCTTCAGTGGCCTTAATGCAGGACTATCTCCTCTCCACAGAACCTAAAAGTCTCCCCATTCTGCAGGAATTTCATTTGCGCCTTCTACCCCGTAGCACTTTGTTATTACAACCTTAAACACCACTACCACAATGCCATTCTCCAACAGATGTAACAGGCTCTTAAAAACACCCCTGGGCAGTTTTTATTACGGTTTCCAGAGTAGTTGATCTTTTTTGTCTTTCTTTATTGGTGGGTATTATCTGTTCTCATAAGCTTTAAGCTGCTTAAAAATTGAGGAGGAGTGAGGAAAGAGAAAAGAAAGCAAATACAGTTATCCATTGCTGATGGCTACATGTTGTTGTGAGCAATTGTCTATGAACTCTGAAGACATAAATTGTTCAGTTCTAACCTAATATATAGAAGATGTGCATCTTGGGAAACAGTGGCCGTACCCTAAAATCAAGTTTTCCTCTTTCTTCCAAACCAAAGGCATATCTGAACTCACTTGTTGATGCTTACCACCCAATAATTTTCAGAGACTTGCTTCTGACCATGGCCTTATAACAGATTCCCAAAGAGATGAACAATGTAAATAGAAACAAAACGTGCAACTGACATTGTTAATAGTTTTATATTATATGGCATTATATAATAATAATAATAATAATAATAATAATAATAATAATAATAGTAATGTAAACAAAAGGTTAACACAGAAGAAAGAAGGCCAGGGGCAGTAAGCAGTTTATCATGGCACAAGTGGGATCTGGATGACCAGGTAGCTGCTATGCAAGTGATTTACTACAAAGACGGCGCTTACAGAATGAAAGGAACAAACAAGTGACAGTGGCTGCCAACATCTGTGGAACAATAAAAAGGTCACCTGGCAAGTGAGAGAGAGGGCCACAGGCAGGAGACATATATGAAATACATGAAAGACATAGTCAGAATTTCTGGGAAAGCAGAGCGAGCATCCTCAAAGGATGACCAAAGCAAAATGCAATGACCAGAGAAGCATGAGTATCTCTGTACTCATTCAACATGTGACAGAAATAACCCTTATGGTTCTTGGGAATTTGATTTTTATTGTTGACTTGACACCCCTAAGAACAGCCTGAGATTTCCCATGGGAAAGGCAACAAAGAATTAAGAGGTGAAACAGTATCATACTTAGAAATCCTGTGATAAGTCTGCTATGATACCGTATATGTGTCATATGAGCAAATGATGGGAGGTGCAGCATTAACTGTAACCGAGTCATCAGGGAGAGATAAAGAGGAAAACAAGGGCAAGGCAGATGTGAAAAACAAGGGTTTTTAAAAAATAGCAAAACAGGGGGAAATGTGCATAACCATTTATGTCTGGACAGAATGAACACTTAAGGAATTACACTGGATCAGGGGAAGACACTAAGCTATAAAGCTGGAAATGGGCTCCCAGCACTCAAATTGTGCAGAATTTAGCACGAGTAGGCAATAGTCAAAGGACTTCTTAAAGAAATTTTAGTTATTGTTATGCTGCTACTAAAGCAAGTTCCTACTGCAAAGGGAAATTTGAGTTATTTTCAATGCTACTTTATATGAGGCATTCTTGTTATTTAGTCATGACTTCTTTCACATTATACTGCACTGAATTAACTACATTGTAAAATAGAAGAGCTATTGATTATAAACACAGCACCTGCCAAACTGGTCAAGGATTGCACCACAAAGACATAAATGATAGGGTTTGAAGGGGCCTGTTTTTCAGCCCAGCACCCAGAATCAAGCAGGATCTTCTTCTCCACTAACGTTAAAAGCATTTTATCTGAGCTTTATCATTGTATTGTAAACAGCAGCAACTCATCAACTGCATAAGGAAAGTATATTCTGGAACTTACTTGCCTGCACTGCCACATTTTTTTTTCCCCTCACATCTAACCTAGGCAATCTAGTTTTACTTTTCTGTATATCCAGCCAACAAGTCTTCTGTTAATCCCTATGGTATGTATATAAGCTAGTAAGCCTAAAAATATGTCATGCTACTCAGATTGAGAGGCAACAACAGTGTGACACTTCATTCTCTCACACTTGAGAGTTCAGTGTGTTCCCCTTGAGGTACAACTAATTGCAGGTATGCCGTTTTCCAGAAACACCAGTCACCCTTTATTTAAAATATTAATAAATAATCCGTAAGTAATATTTAGCGAAACACTTTCAATAAGCACTTTTCAAGCCCTCATGAGTAGCTAACAATGGCTTATACATATATGCAACACTTCTGGCCAAGCTTTTCAGTTTCCTCAGTCTTGATCTGAAGTAAACCTGTGCCATGCAGCAATGCTCAGCACAGCGCTCAGCCTTCCCCTATGGTATTTCAGTCTCTGTAAGAATTAAGAGATCCTGTGAGAACTCAGAAGACCTGATGAAAGTAGGAGTCTTAGGCCCGTCTAGAGACTTACCTCGTTGGCAACAGTCATGTATGGTTTACAAAGGTATTACAGCTTGTGAAAACACATATTTAGAGGTTAGATAATCTAGATAAGACATCACATACAGACGATAGCAGACCAAGGAGACAAATCATTCATTGTCTAAACAAAAAAAATCTGCAAAACAAGATATACTGCTACAGCTGGATAAAGGTTTGGGGCTTTTTAAGTCAAATAAAATAATCAGAGCGTGGAATGGTCATGCTTGAAACTGTTAACCAACCTGCTCTGCAACTTGGTGCTGCAGTATGAATGAAAATGTCTGAAAAAAGAGACTGTAGCTAGGAACAGCTGTATAGACTGTAATATAAGGAAGCAGCACTTCATTAATTTTTCTCATTAAAAGTTCATTTTATGTATTTTTTTCTAAAACAATCTCTGCAACCAAGCACTCTTAACTTTTTGTGTAGTATTCTAAGAAATTTTTCTTAAGTACCTTGTGCAAATTTGTATATAAAACCACCTTCACCTTCTATGGCATGTAAAGAAATGGGTGCTTGGCCAAGTATCAGAATTCTAGAAGTACTTCTACACTAATACATTTCCTACCTTATTGTTTCCCCAGTGAACTTGCGATGATTCAAGTTCTAAAGTTTCAAGGCAGCAAAGGCTTGATGCCAGTTTGTAACAGTGTTATCCATAGTACATACACAATTCTGTCTGTGGACTATGTATCAAACAGGAGTGTAGGAACTTCCTGCCATGGGAGAGTTGTATTGGTTTTACAATATTCATAATGAATTACCAAAAACAAACCAAGAAGTACAGACCTTGCCAAAAAAAAACAAACCCAACTGCACTCAGATAGAGTAACTCAACACAAACTGAATACTGAATAACCACTTTTAGTGTTTCTCTGGCATTTATCCCATAAACACCTGCTTTTTAATTAAGGGAGTTTTCATGGGTGTCTATTTGCTATGGAATAAAGCCTCAGAATCTTTAACTATAAGACTAATTATCTTGAAAAAGGCTGCTCTCAGCTTTGGTTGACAGTGTCAGTTAAAAAACATACTTTGAAGATAGTAACTTTAGTTCATTAATCTGAGAAGGTTCCATATAAATAAATCGACAACCACAGAACAGAATTCAGCATGGGATGAATTAGATGAATTACCAACCAACAGTTCAAAAACTCTTTCAAGAAACGATTCATTTTAAACATGTAGAGAACATACACAGAATAAATACATCCATTAATTACAAGTGACATGCAAATACTGTTGAGAACAATCGTCTTTTCAACTGTTCCAATAGGAGGCAGAATGGAATCCGTAACACCATCACCAAATGAGGCTCACACTGTAAAGCCTTTTCAGAGCACCAGAAGAACCTCCAAATTCAAAGTAAATGCTCAGAAACCTTTTCTACTAGCTCCTGGTACAAGCAAGCTCACCTTTGCAAGCAGCACGAGCACCTGTACACTGATTGTTTAGGATGTATGGCCTAGAAAACTGAAACCTCAAAGCTATATATTCTCATCCCGGGTTAAATAAAACCCACGCTCTTGACCGAGAGCTGTTGATCGCGCTTGAAGGGAATGGAGCAGCCCCTCCAGTGTCCCCGGAGAACCCCAGCGCAGATGACAATACCATAACAAACCTGCGGGCTCCGGCAGCCCGTATATTTTAAGCAGTAAATCTGAAACCCAGAGACTGAACTGAGCTGGATTCAGCAGCTCGCTCCCCTCGCAGCACAGCCTCTCACTTCTTCAAACTGGCTGTAAACAGGGAAAGGGAGGGGCCTGCAGCCTGCCAAGCCAAGCAGAAACTTGCGAGTAAGTTACAGAGGCAAAACAAGTGCAGCGCAGGCAGGCACGCAGAGCCGCACGCTGCCCAGGCGCTGGTGGGAGGCGATCACCATGTTCTCTGAGCGAAACACGGCAGGGCTGTGCAGCCAGCTTCCTTCCTCGGAAACGCTGCTTATCAAAGGCGTGCGGATCCGGTAACGCGGAGGAATGTGAAACGTGAATTAAAGGTAAGAGGCTTTACAGCAGCGCTGCCGAGGTTGGGGCCGTGGGAAAGGCAGGCTGGAGAGCGAGCGGCGGCTGCCAGGGCGCTCTTGCCTTCTACGCTTGGAGTTCTGACTTTAATTTTCAGCGTGACAGAAGTATAAAATCAGGCAAGACCTGGGGAAGCATTAGGGAAGGCTGAGTCAGGCCACAGTAAACAAGAGCACTGCAGCAGTCACTTATGCAACAGAGTCAACCTGGGACTGCAAATGTACTTTTGACTGGAGAAAGGGTTTAGTACTGATCGATCGGGTAAAACAACTGCGCCCGAAGCATCGGAAGGACTTACCCAGACGTGGTCTATGGAGACACAACTGCCTTTAAAATGACAAGAGACACGGCTGGGTAAGAAATGCTGAGTTGGGCCCAGGCAGCAGAGCAAACAGGTTCAGTGCCTTCGGAGGTAAGTGACAATTTAAAATGGGTGATTTCTGCATTAGTGGCTAGAATACCTCATCTGGTAATTTAGAAGTCATCAACAGAATTTCCTCTGAAAATATTTTTACTTTGGAATTTATTCCTACCTATTTTGGAGGTAAGTTTTGTAATTTCGGAGGTAGGTTTTGCAATTTGGCACGGTTACTATTTAACAGAATGAATTGCCAACCATTTCTACCATTAATATAGGATTGTCTTATTTAACTGCAGTTAGAGGATGTAAAGAAGAACGTGGTAATTACTAAAACACTGTGAAACCAGACATTCTCCTGCTCTATAAAATACAAAGCATGGTAGCAAAGACTGTTGATCTTCTGAGACAATATACAGGCAGGTATTCTGTGGCTGATGTAATTCAGTCTGGAGTAATCAAAGCTACATGCTTAAGGATAAACCTACATAATGGAATTACGTGATTGTGTCCATGCCTTTGCTTAGTCACCCTTGCACTCACCATAGTGCATATATTTGCAATATCGAGTTCCAGTCTGCTGCTTTGGTTGGATCAAGTCGTAACAGTTCAATGAGATGTAACTCCAGTTGCCTTCAACTGTGCAAAACAGCTTTTCTTTTTCCTTCTTAAAAACTTAAAACAACAGATGCTTCCTGAAAATAAACTGGGTGGTTTTCAGTGCTCAAGAAGTGTGACGACTGAAAGACAACATAAAGATACTGTACTTTCTACTCATGTCAATACTATAGCTAAAGAACTGATTTGAGAAAACAAAGCGTTTCCTCTAAGGTGAGAAAGCAAGTTTTAAAAACAATAGAACTGCATCTTGTGCTGCTGCCACTTATCTAAAGAAATCTAACATATGACAGTGGAATAAAAATTTCTTTGCCCAGTTAAACTTACTGTATTTTTAGCCTGATTTCTGGCACAGGCTATGGTATTTAGAAGAAAAATGCACACAAAACAACTGCAGTGGAAAATAAAAAATGGAAGTTGACATGATTCTGGAATACATTCTGTACTATGGTTGAAGTGTCACAGGATTAGCACTAGAGAGATGCAACCACGTATCCGTATGCTTACAAAACCCATACCATATAATTTAGCCCTGTGGTTCATGGAGTATAGCATGTTGTCTAGTAACATTCATTTTAATTGCACAATGTTTATTGTGGATTTGATTAAATCTTGTTCTCTCTCTGGAAAGAATGCAGGTATATGTATTTGTACTTTCCTATACGTGCTGAAAGAGAGACACACAACGCTGAGTATCTGACAGTATCAGAGTACACGTGACATAGGAAATCACCTGCTGCATAAATTCTGTGCTGTCCCAGATATGGGAATAAGAACCACGGTTTTAAGGCTGTGGATGTTTTGAATTGTATTTGAAAGATTATTTCTTATTTCTGCATTTTGGAAAGAGACTGTTCATGATTGCTTTGAAGTTCACTGATTTCAGTTAAAATGTTATCTCTTTACAAAAGCAAAGATAGCTGGACAACAACTACTGATAGTAGCATAGTTTTTAAAGAATTCAAGCTATTTTAAGAGGAAATGATAGCTGATTCTTGCCTTTTTGGAAAGTCAGGCTGCCCTGATATTAGGTTCCCTAGACTACAGAGGTCCATTGTTTTTTTTCCAACTAAATGGTTATAGGTCGGAAGTCTCACTACAAACTGATCTATAAAAAACCCCTTCACCTCATTTCCCAGTTCCCTCTAGTCTTTGTCAGTTTTATCAGTGATACAGTATACATCCACAGTACTGCCTTGCAAATGCCTCCTAAGAAACTATCTTTTCGACATAAAGCTTATTTAACACCTTAGAGAACTCTATTCTTGATCTTATTGCTAAGATTTGTTCTTCAGCTTATAGCCTTCAATTCTTCAGCAGCCACTCTTCTATATTCTTCACTATATAAAAGGTACTGTTTAATAATTTTAAAAAACATTGTACTTCAGGTATATTATATCTGTACTTACTTTAAAGGTATATTTTATTTACTTCTGTTGAGTGTCCTGTATCAACTCATTTGCCATTAATTTCATTTAAATTAGTACTTCAGAACATGTACTAGTCTCATGAAATTCTGAATCACAGGTGACTCTCTTCCAGTCTAACATGATCAAAAGGCATTTCAGTCACTGACCTTAAACTGAACAGTTAAATGAAGCACATAATGTCTATCTTTAGAATGTTTTCTTCATTCTACATTGCATTTCACTTACAATATAGTATTTCAACAATACTTTTACTATTTCTCTCTCTACAGAAAAGCTGGTAACCAGCAGAGAAGATACAAAAGCTAAAATCACTATGTGGAGCTGCGAAGCCTTGATCAACAGTACCGAGAGCAGTGAGGACCAGCATCTCTGCCATGACTTCCACCTTGTGCTTTCCATCTTTTCCCTACTCTACCTCATTATATGTTTCCCAGTTGGCCTTTGTTACAATGGCTTGCTGGTCCTAGTTAACCTCTACAACAAAGCTACTATGACTATGCCAGATGTTTACTTTGTCAACATTGCCATTGCCGGCCTCATCATAAACACTCTGGCACCAATGTATCTTCTAGGTCTTGCCAATACAAAATGGGCCATCTGGAATTCTAACAATGAAGTTTATATTACCTTACTTATTTTATTCAACGTCTCATCTTTAGTTACCATGTACTCAACTACATTACTCAGTCTGGACTACTACATTGAACGTGCTCTACCTAGAACTTACATGTCAAGCGTGTACAACACCAAACACGTCTGTGGATTCATATGGGGTGGTGCCATGCTTACAAGTTTTTCATCTCTCCTGTTCTATGTCTGCAATCATGTATCCACTAAAATAATTGAATGTTCCAAGATGCAGAACAAAGAAGCAGCAGATGCCATTATGGTCTTTATTGGGTATGTTGTACCAGCTATCGCTGTACTGTATGCACTTGTATTAATCTTGCGAATACGCAAAGAGGCAACACCACTGGATCAAGACACTGGACGATTAGATCCATCAGTGCACAGGCTTTTGATTGCCACAGTCTGTACACAGTTTACCTTATGGACGCCCTATTATGTTATTCTCTTGGTAAGCACATTTACGAATGCACGAGGAAGAATTGCAGATGAGAATTACAGTCGAATACTACATTTTACCAAGATTTTGTCAAAATTCTTGGCTTTCTCAAGCAGCTTTGTAATGCCTCTGCTCTACAGATACATTAACAAAAACTTTCCCAACAAATTACGACGTCTGCTTAAGAAGATACACTGTGGGAATCAAGGGTGTTCTCATGAGCACACAGTAGTACAGCAGGTCATGACGTAGGTATGGAAAAACCCTCTGCTGCTCTGTTAATGCAGTACTTGCTGTACCAGTACTGGGACTGTGATTTCGCTTGTTGGTACTCAGAGCCATTAATGTGAGAGTCCCAAGCAATGGGCTAGAAGGAGCTTTCCATTACAGTTCAATGGAACAGTCTTAATTTTCAAATAGTTAACTGTTTGCTGAAATCTTGTGAGACTCTGGCCTATGTGCTGTAATACCTGTGACATCTAATACTTTCGGTGCACTGAATGGGTTACAAGGCAAAAACTCTGTCTTCATCGCTCTAATATTCCTATCTGAAGAAATCACTAAGCAGTTTATTGAAGTCTTGACTGAAGACACAGCACCTTGTATCTTGTATAGGAAAAGGTATTACCTTACTTTCTGTACAAAGAAGTAATAGTGCTATCCTTGATGAAGTAAATAGCGTTTTTCAATGAAGATGATATAGATGATCTTTACTGAAGATCATGTTATCCAATTATACATGTCAAAATAGTAAATGTGAATTATAAATTAAATTATTTAATTTCTTTCTCTGTTACTGAATCCCCATGTTCAGAATGTTCCCCATTCTGAATCATGTTCAGAAATTATTTTCTCACACAAACTAACCTAGGTTTTAACATTTATGATAAACTGATTTTTTTTTTTAGGTACAACAAAAACATGTTTTAGTTTTCCAGTGCTTTGTTTGCATCCTAAACATTTCAAGAATTCAGAAATATTTATTGACTAATTCTAAGGGAACTGAGAGATGCCTGTTCCACATATTAAAATGAAGGACACAGTGGTTTACAAAGTTAAATCGAAGTTTTAACTAGTAAAGACTGTCTGGCTAAGTGTTATGGTCCACATATGTTCATGTAACAATTATCTTAATAATAAATATGTTTATGATTAACATTTTGTATTTTCAAGGGATATGTTTGCAACAAATAAATTAACATCTCTTTAATCTAGGGTATCACTGAGGGTTTGGAAACCATACCAAATCCCTGAATACATACAAGGTTTAAAAATGGGAATAGTATCTAGAAATCCCAGTCAGGATCAGCTTTTTGCTGATCTCTCAGAAATGGAGTGCCTCCCAATGTGATTCTTGAATGCACAGTGAAGGTATAGTTTCTGTATTTCACAGGGGGATGAAGAAATCCAGTCGAGATTGCCAAATTTTACTGAGTATATGAAATATGTAAGAAACACCAACAAGCTGCAGGAAACAAGTTACCCGCAACACCAAACAATGAAACATTGACCCAAGAACCTCCTGTTCCTAAGCTGCTATTGCATTATTAATGACAGAGGGGGACAGAAGTTAAACTTATACTCTCCCACTGGTTTGGGGGCAGCAAGACATCTTTGTCACCCACTCTGCAACCCAGCAGAATCATTTCATTGCTTAATCTGTCGCAACACAACTCGAATTCCACGTGACTTTACTCAAAAAATCGTGCCTTTTCAAGCCTCTGGTATAGAAAAAACATGGAGCAAATCCCCAAGTTTAACCTTTTCCCTTGCTTATAGCACAATTCTCATCTGATAAAGGGTCCTCTTAAATTCTAAGTGGAAAGCAGGTGAGGGACAGCCTTTCCAAATCTTTTCCCTTTTCATCAATGTTACTCAAGTAATTTCTTCCCATAGCTATCTTTGCTTGTCTACTTCATATACAAGCATGTCTAAGTTGTCAGCATCCTGGTGGAAAAGATTTCCATTTATTCTTTACTTTTAAAATAGCTTTTCACTTACTAATTTGTTTTTTTTTTTAATCTTTAATGCCTGGACTATTTATCATCTATTTCTGTGGTGTTTTCTCCACACAAAAACTACCCAGCACAACTACATCAATTTACTTCATAGTTTTAGCCCATTGATGAAAACCATGTTAAGGAATGAAGCCTTTATCATTGTATCCCGTTCACATATTAATTTATTGTGCCTTTATGCTGACATGACCCTGGCTGCTCTGGTTGGTTTTTTTCCCTTGAGAGGTTTTCTGTGAATTTCTACACATCTTGAACATTCAAACTCACTTCCACACAGAAGTGCTTAAGAAAGAAATCTTTCCTTACAACTGTCAAGCAGTTAGGTCCCTCTTCTTCCCATCTGAAGAAAATTAGGTTTCCTAATGCACCACATTAAACCTCTCCTGTAAAAATCTGTTAAAGAAATTTTATCCCATTATGCAGGAAAATTCCAGCAGGGAGGAACTGGCTTATCTGGTGTGAATAGAGGCTTCCAGAACTGGGACACTGCCAGAACTGTGTGGCTGAACAGGCAGCATTAAGTGCAATTTTAACTTACACTTGCTCCCTTACTTCTGTTTCCCCCTTCTATTAAGACGTCTTCCTGCCTTTCACAGGACTGTCGCGTTTATTTCTGTTCCTTTCTCTCCGTGTGAAATTCACAGTTTCACATCATGGATCTTTCATCATTTCTCTTTTTCTCTCATCTTATGCACTTCTCTGCACTATCTATTTTCATTTTGCTCCTCCGTTTCCACCCATGCTTGGCCTTGTACACTCGGTACTGCTCACCACTCACATTTACTTCATTAGACTAACTCTTCTACGATGACCCAAATCTTATTCAATGATTTGACATTACAAATGGATTTATGTAGCCAAATCGAAGCTGTTATTTGAGAGATGGAGAAAGAACAAGTTTTTATATTATTTACCCTTGAAAACTCAGTTTTTAGTCTTTTTCTATTTTTTTTTTGTTGCAGCAGTTAAGTATATACATATATACGTATAGATATACTAAATGTGATGGCAGTCATATAGACAAACAAATTTCACAGTTTAAAAAGCAACTCTGATATCCACTCAACTTTTCTAAGAGTTAATTTGATATATTACTTGCCTCAAAGAAACTGTGCCATGGAGCTGCCTGGCTGCTATTCTCATACGGAGATTTTGAACTTAATTGCAGCACCCTCACATGGTATTTCTTGAAAAAGCAGTATCCCAAAAAGTGAGAACTTTGCAATATCTATATAAAGAACAGCAGATGAACAAGTGCAGTAAAATACTTCAGGAAATACATGTATCATACATATGAAAGAACATTTATGGAAAATCTTTAATATACAAAGTTCTCATAATGGAGCCTTTCCATTTCAAATGCCTGAAGGTTTCTGATGACTGTAAATAGGGGCTTATCTATTCTGCATTCAAATATAAGTAAAATACTGTATATATGCAAGATAAAAAAAAATCAGCCTACTGATGTATAAGGAATTCGCGAAGATTTTATTAAATTATTTCTTAAAGCACATTATTGGAATGTAAACCTCTGAGCAGGAAGTTGTACTGTATGTTTCTGAATGTATATACTGTATACTAGAAATTAAGCACTAGTTAAGTGCCATTATTAACAGTGTTATTTTCTCACAAAATTAAACTTGGTATTTGAATTGCTCTGTGGCTTACAGCCCTCTTGTTGAACTGCCAATCAAGTCAATTCAATGAACTAACAAAAATGTTGTGCTCTGCTTCTGCTTGAATTATTAATGTAGCAAGCTCAAGACAGGTCCTCATTGGCTATCCGAGTAGAGGCCCTACTTTCGAAAGCTTCCATTGGAGAATCCAGCTGAGCTGGTCTCTTAAGACATAATTTCAGTTAATGGAAGAAAGCGATCAATCACTAGAAAATTTCTGTTTCTATTAAAATGAAGAGATATGGCCTCCAAAATGATGTCAAAATACTCTAGAAATGGACTTTCTGCAAAGCATCACAAAGGAGCTATTGACTCTAATACATTCTCAATAAAAAGTGTTCAAGTGTATCCAGTCAGTAAGATGTGTCATTTGTTTTTTTAGCCCTCTTGATAAAAACCTATTGTAGAGAAGGTTAAACCTGTGTTGCTTCACTGAAGTAAAACATAACAAATTGCATGACTTGAATGTCAAATCACACACGGTAACAGATTTTCCAGGATGTAATTTTGACATCATTAAGATCTCAATGTCCATCAGCAGGAATTTACCTGGGAATGAAAGGAAAAGGGCACACAACATACCTTTTTTCAGCATAGAGTCCTGCAACTAATAAGACAGAGTGACATTGTACCACAAGAATACAAGGCTGGTGATTAATGCACACGTTGGCCATGTCCTTGTCACTTCCTCTCCTTTGTACTGCCACAAAAGAGATCTCGGAAATTCCCTGCAGGAATTATCTTGGTTCCCAGAACAACATAATATAATACCACATACCTTTGGCATCCCAAAGAAAATTTAGCTTTAAGAATATAATGTAGCTCATGACACATTTATTGCAGTAAACACTGTGGATAACCAAAAAGATCGCTCACCATGGATCTGGCTATGCTTCCAAAATTACTAATTTGTTCCCTTTAAATGTTTCTGTAAAGTGTGGAATACAGTAAGTGAAATCAAACTCTATTTAAAAACCAACTGTGAAAATGGAATTTGCAATATTATATCATTTAGTCAAACCCTGGTATCTGACAAGGTGCCCTTACTTCCATACAAGGGTTTAAAGAGTACTGAAAGAGTATTTAGAGTATCCTAGTAGTTACTCTTAATTAAGAAACCAGCATCTCTCAACAAACAGAGTGGTGATTTTTCTTTTGCTTCATTCCTAAAAGTTTTAAGGTATAACTGTCATACATAAAAAGGCTATTTCCCATCTGGATTAGTAAACCCCCTTTTACACAACATAGACTTGAAGGCCATTAAATGAGAACAGTTAGTTAATTAAGCAGCAAGTCAACAAACCTACAGGTTTGCAAAGGGGGAACTTCTCCATAAATGCAAGGAAAAAGAGTTGTTGAGGTACAACCAGGTCAATAGGTTTACACGGGTATAAACCAGGCCAGCGCAGCATCAGACTCCGCCCTTTCCTGTCAATGCGAAGCGATTTCACTGAACACAACCACATTTTGGAGCAGTCACAGAGAACAGGCATTTCACTGCCATAGAATAGAACAGGCCCCAAAATAGGCCCCAAAGGTGCGAAGAAATTCGGACACCGCTACCAGAAAACTCAAGGGAAGTTACACTTTAAAAAAAACAACCCTAAGATTCAATTAAATTGTTTTTGTGCTCCTGATACAAACCCCATTTATCACTGCTCAGTAAAAATGAAAGCAGTACAGGGCTCAGGCTGGAGACCTCATGACCTTAACTGCAGCAGTGCAGGACTGGCAAGAGAAAACAAACCCAAGAGTTTGGGCAAGTGCTGCTCTCGGTTCTGCTGTTAGCTGAGCACTTGGAGAAGCACTGTCTATCAAACCTAAGTTTCTGCAGCTGTAAAGTGCTCAGCGCACTGATGAATCTGAACCATATGCTCCAAGCTTAATTTCTGCAGTTTCTTGGTAAGCAAAACCATGTCCATTTCTTAAATATCTCATGCAACATGTTTTCCAAGCGAAGGCAATCTAAAGGAACCAAACCAGCTGCAGCGACTGCCATGACAACAGGTCTGAAGTGTGAAACGTTTCCTCTGTTGTATTTCCTTTAGTTTTACATTATATAGCAAAACACTTCGACATATGCTGAATACGTTCTTTTCCCATCAGAAGAGAAGAGGATTTATTGCCCTCTTTGTCACTCCACCTTCTTCTCACCGAGTCCTTTCCTTACCTTGGAAGTCTGCGATTTCCTTATATTCCTTCCTTCTACAGAATTAGGACTTTCAATTACATTCACAAGCATGGTCAAAATCATTCAGTCTACAACAGGCAGAGTTACTGCAATGTTACAAATCAAGACAGTAAAATGTTTTTTTAAACACTAAATTTTTATCAAAGCATTCATTAATTAAATATACAAATATATCTATAAAAAAACAAAGAAAACAAGCAAACAAAAACAAAACAGTACCAAAAGCTCTTTAAAGCAAACAAAATTGATAACCAGAAGGAGAATCCATTTTCTCATAGCTCAAAAGTACTTGATAATGCATTATATGAAAAGACAGATAAGCAGCAGCATAAATACTCCCAACTTGGGGGCATGGACAGAGAAGTGCCACTGATGGGCTCAGCCTTGGCAGGTCCACCTTGTAGCTGGCTGGCACTGGACATGGGGAAGCTTCTGGCAGCTTCTCACAGAAGCCACCCCCGTGACCCCCGCTACCAAACCCTTGCTGTTCAAGCCCAATACAATCACCAACTAGAAAATGAATTGAAAAGCTTCATTTTTAGCAATAACATTTGCAAATTTAAGCTAAATTTTGACTTGAAACAGTTAGAATTTCCACAACTGTTCCTTAGCTCATCTCTAAAACCTTTAAAGGATCATTTTGAAATTAATTCTGAAAGTCGTTGTCAAAGATGTTTTAGAAACTCCATCTGGTGGTCACTAGCAGAATACTCTTGAAGTTCCCAAAAGCAGTTAAGATCAGTAAAACAAATTAAAGGATTTAAGTTAGTCATTAGGAAAAAGAAATCAGTCCCAGTCTCTGGCGAGACACAGATTTGTAGTGGATGGTCCTGCCTGCAGGCACTAAGGGCATTGCTGGAAGTATTTCTAAGAAGGAATAAAATTAACCATGACTGCTGCAATAGACTGGCCGCGAGGATGAGGCATGTAACAGAATATTCTGTTGCAAGAAACAAATCTCTGCAACGGTTAATTTGGTTTTGAACCCAGCAGAAGGACATTGAAGCAGGCCATTAGGCCTGATTATTTACAAGAAAGAAATATTTATTAAAAAAGCATATGTTTCTTGTATTGTTTCATGAAACATCTGGTACTAGTCATTGTGGTTGACAAGATGCTCAAAGATCAAAGAAAGTACCATTCCCATTCAGCTCCAGAGCATTGTAATGCTTTCTAATTAAGTTATGGTTTCACTGGTTCACAATGAAATAGATTTCATACGTAATTAATACAGAAGTTACCAAAATATTTCAAGTCTGCCTATGTGCAATTCAGTAATCATTCTAACACCTGCAGTGCTATGCAGAGACCAGCTCTCCTCTAAAACTTGCCATTAGAAAAAGCTTTTTTCCACCCTTTAACAGAAGTAAAAGTATTATTTAGAAACACAGGCAATTTCTGAGCTCTCATAGCTGAGTTACGTAGATGATCTACCCACACTGAGGGATTTATTTTGTGATTGATAGAAACATTACTGAATAGTAATAGTAATAAAGTACTCTTTATAAAACAACTTACATTACAAACAACAGCCAAATAAGCCAATATAAAATCACTAATAATGAATAATGGGCAAGCAATCCTGAGATTTAAAGGCAGCAATTGAACAGCACAGAGCATGGCTGTTCTAGAATAAAAGGAAGAAACGTTATTCACAACCAGCCTCTGAGGCATTATTAATACCAGTGTTTATGTATACACATCTCCAACTTGTGCCTTTTTAACCCTTTCCAAGCACAGAGTTCCAAGCAGTGGCAGTAAGACTGTCAGATTTTACACATACACACAGCTCCGTGTACCCCATAAATCAGCGTAAGCGACTGAATTACATTTTAAAAAACCCACACTCAAAAAGTCCTCCCCAAACCAAACATGCAGGGAATATAATAAAAAATCTTGCATGTCTTTGTACTCTTAAAATTCATCCATAACCGAAATTCCTTCAACTTTCTTCAAGCTAGCAATTCTTGGTTCTCCATACAACTTCCTTCCTGGTTTAGGGGGTTTTTGGTTGCTAGGGGGTTTTTCCCCTTTTTTTATGTCAAGGCGTTTCACAAGAACTATTTCACAGAGTGACTGGTGACTGTGCATAATGTAACAAAAGCCTTAGAATAGATGCTCTTCTCAAGAAATAATTCTTTTTCCAGGAATCCTAAGTTACTGCGTTAATACAAGTGTCCTTAAGGTCACAAGTATCCTTAAAACCCCACAAAGAAAAGCTTCCCCTATGTCAGCTCAGTCCCTGAATAGAGTCAAAGCAATCTATGACTAAGGGTGGCTAACATCCCGCACTCGAGTTTTGTGGCTGGTTTTGTTACATAACAACACTAGAGGAAAAAATAAGACATAAATACATGGTAATTGATGAAAAATATCTGAAATAAGTGTAGAATATTTCACAATTCAAAATTCCAGTAGCCCAGCAATTGCTTTTCATCACAATACACTGGGGAATGGGCATTAACAAGCCTGTTAATATCCCAAAACAATCTGATTGTACTACACAGGGACACTTAATAACATTACATCAAAAAGGCAAAAAATAAAATAGATATGTTAGTTGAGAAGACGACAACAACATATTCTAAAAAGACACTTCAGGCTTCTCATGCAGGATTAGCTCCCAAACAATAATCATTACCCTCAAGCAATCCAGTCCAATCCTTTGAGTAACTGCAAGCTCACTGCAGCCTTTGGTCTCTGGCTGTGATGACCCTGCTGAACAACTGACCATGATGATTCAGAAGGCAGGTAAGCAAGACAGTATCACCACCTCCATAATACTTTACTGGATCGATCTGTTTTAAGCCAGAGAATAAAAAGACTGAAATCTCCATGGTTTCAGCAAGCCAGAAGCATCGAATGGCGTTTGGTAGAGAAGACAGAGAAGTTTCTCTCACCTGGCATACATGTACATGAGAGAAAGAGACTTCAAGTTAAACCTGCTGTCAGGGGTCTGTACTTGGATAAACACATCCGTAAGACCACCAGGGTCAATTAAGAGAAATTACTGGTTTTGGTCAAAATAAAAGGGGCTCTCATGTGCCTTCTTTATAATAACATCTGTCACTCAGTACTGGGTATATTTACTTTGCCATAGGAATAAGACGTGTTAAAAAAACCCCAAGGTTTGCCCACCACAGCACACTGTAGGTGGCTCCTGGAACTCTGTGTTAACAGCCTGTCCTTAAATAATGTCACAGCATCTCACGAGTCTCTACCTTCTTCAACTTCTACCTTTCCTGCCTCTGCCCTATCTGGAACATCATTATCATACATCAACCTTTTCCACTGAGATACTAACTGCCAAGGATTCATAAATCCACAAATTACTGATAAAAATAACAGTGAAATTATGGTTCACCCCAAACAGTCACTTAACCACCGCTTTTTGCAGTTTTATGAAACAACAAAACAGTCTGTTTGCCACTGTTCTCATATGACTTTGTACCCTGTGATCATTTAAGCAAATTAAATAAAGTATTTAATTGTTTAAGGAAAGACACGGCCACACAACAGCAGTATCTTAGTTTTCTTTTAGTAACACATTAACTGTGACAGTAACAGCATGGTTAGCTGCTGCCAGAACCACACCATGCATCTGTTACAAGACTTGTTCTGTCTGCTTCCTTAGATGAGGCAGAACTGCAGCTACCAAGATGGGAATGAGCACCATCTTAAGAGAATAAAGTATATGGGGTAGGATAACCTTGATTTTCTAACCTCTTTTTCTCCTCTGACTTTCAATTTATTGCATCAACGTGGGAGAACACATTTCTCAGAAGCCAAGCACTCCACCTGTAAAAAGGAGGTACTGTCTGACACGGTCTTCTGAACCTCTCTACATGCTCTGAAATTGTAAGATGGTACCTGACACTGATTCAAAGTATGATAAGTTCTCTTGCCCTCTAAATGCCACTGAGTAACGAGGCTTCATACAGGTTTCAGCTGAAGTATGAAATAATGTTTGTAAATGTGAACATGATTTTGAAGATGAGAGCTTTCTCTTAGGTTATTTTTCTTTTTAAAGATGAGAGACATAAGAAATAGCTTTTCTCTTTCTGCTTTTCTGGTCCTATTTATATAATTTTTCTCAGCAGAGGGTAAGTTCCCTTAGAGCTCTGCTGTACTACACCTTGCACTGTCAGAAAAGCAGTTACTGAGTAACAGGAAATGTGGCTCTAACGCTCCTGTGTTAATGCTTATCTTCACTTGAGTTACTCCTTACTCACCGACTGCTAATTAACTGAGAATAATTTAAACCTTTGTGAAGAGCAGTTTGAATATTCCTACCCGGTCCAACTAACTACTATGCTAAAATGATCCAAACCAAACATAGGAATTACAGCGTTCTGAATAATGTGTAAGCTCATAGGAAACCACATTTCACAGAACCACTTAACTACTGAAGAGCTGTTTTGGAGTACACCTACTTCACAAAGAACATAAACCTTCAACCTGAAAGCTGAAATTGGGGCCACTGCTGCAACCCAAGACTCTCTACATGCATCTTTAGTTTCAAAGAAGTATCTAGGGCAGTGCCATGGGCGTTCAGACCCAGTGCTGAACTATTTTCTCCAGGTAACCCACAACTCCAGTTTTGAAATCTAGACTCATTCATATTTGTCTCTTTCATTTTCTTGAAGTTTTTTAGCTCTTTCCACGTTCTCAATAAAAGTGCAACAAGTAAGACACTGAAAACAGAGAGAGCACTGTTCAAACACTGGTCACAAATTATCTTCTCAATCTTGTGAAAGCTACTGCAGATTATTAAAATATTACAATAAAAATGTTCTTCCCTGTGTGCTGGACGAAGAAAACATGATGCTACTGATGCATCCAGACAGAAAGTCTGCATGCACCATAGAAAATATACATCATGTGCCAACCCTTTCTGAGGTTTTAAGAACACGATTCAACAGAGACACTAAGAAGACTGATGTTGAGCCAGACCCAAAACATACCACAGGCTCAAAATCCTGTCTTTTAACACCTCACGGTCATTGCAGAGCATCTGGAAAAATAATTTATTGCATGTATACAATACTGGGAATGTTCCATGAGTCGGGACCCACAGAAAAATAGAAATACTATTTATTCTATCTTTAAGAAGGGATCTTAGTATTTTTCACATGCACTACTTGTGCTGAGTTTTTGCCTTGTTAAGCAACGGGCCTTGCTCGGTATTTATTCACAGGCTTTTCCTTTTCTAGACCTGTAGGACTTAAAACAGCACACTAGAAAAAAATGTAAATGCAAAGGCTGGCCAATGCATGTTGGATGACTTCATGAACAGAGGAAAAAAATCCACTGGATGGCCTCACACACTTAGAAATGGCAGGGACAAACACTACTTTTCTGTTCTAAAATATCTCTCTGCAGAGGATAATTTGAACTTTAAAGTCACATGATGAAATCATAGGTTTGCTAAACAGGCAACGTGTATGGTTTGAATGACTTAAACCAAGTTCCTGTTTCCTTTACAGAACTGTATGTTTTTGTAGTCAGTGAGCGTCTGGATTTTTCATCGTGATGTACAGCAGCTAAAGAAGTTACTGTAATATATACACTCTGCTTTCTGCATAAATAAAAAGGGCTATATGCTCCAAACAATAATTATATTTCATCTGACTATTCATAGGGAAAGATTCAGCCTGTTTGTATCTGTGGAGCATTTTCTTGAGAAGGTAAGTGCTTTATATTACTTTGAATATGCAATGTTTTATTCATCACAAGAGGCTCAGATTGTGAAGTTATAATTTAAAGGGTTTAGTTTTCCTTTCTTTGACAACATTTGAACTACACAAAGTGAAATACTGTATCTGGAAATTTATAATAAAGCTGAGCATTAAATAGAGGAAAAGAGACTGTTTTCTGGTAAGTACCTAACTCCCTTTGAACTGATGATAGCCGGATGATGAAACACTCTTCCATGGTCTGGAGAAAAGGCTCCAACCATTGCCTAAAAGCAGCATTTTAAAAGATAGACATTGTTGGATAATCCGGACTACAGAGCGGGAATTGTATAGGACAGGAAACACGTCAGCAATGCTGCTTGAAGATTATGTTCAGTTACTGCTGATTCATTTATATTCTGGAAAAGTAAAAATAGAAGCTTTTGGATTCTCAGGAAATGGTTAATTTCTCAGAAGTTAAGGGTAGGAAAATTGTAAACCTTTACCACCTCAGTAGGAATTCTGACATTACAAGCAAGATGAATATAGTATTTTATATTTCAGTCTTTCATATGCTGTGAGCTGCCCCCTTCTTTTAACTTGGCAGATGTAATACAAACAGAAAGGACAAATTCACCCCCGAAGTATGTGCAGTGGTTTCAGCGATTAATACAGGACATGCCCCCCAAAAGCTGAGTTTCATAAGGAAAATCATGTACATTTTTTATAACTAGATGAAAGAATATTTTCCTTCAAAAGGCTGGTGACAGAATGCAGAAAGACTGCCCTGCCAGACTTTTTATAGAGGAAGAGTTCTAGCTGCCAGGGAGAAACATTTTAGGAGCTCCTCTTTCTAGACTTCAAATAAACAAAAGTTTCCTTGAAACCAAGCTTTTCGTTTGCACAAGTTAACCATCAAAGTGGGGATGAGGGACCAAAAACAATGAAATCTTAGAAACTGGGTTCCCTCAGTACTGAAAGTAGGCTTTTCAGAGCTTGTTATTTTTAAGCTGTCTTCTGAACACTGTGCTCATTTGCTCAGCTCCATCTGTTGGAAGTGAGGGATAACGTATGCCCTGTGCTCCAGAGAGTAAGAATCACACATTTTTGCTTTAACTGCTGACACAAAAGGCAGAGCATATGATAGTGGGGAAACAGGGCCAGAAAAAGGGAAGGGGGCGAACAAGAAAAAAGCAAGGGAATGTGAAGTTAAGTAAGAATTCACTAATGATGGTCAATTAAAACAACGTGAGGAAACAGAGTTAAAGAAAAGACAAAATATTGGAGCGTGACAATACAGGGACAAATAATGCAAGTGGCATATTGCAAGTTACCCTTATTAATCAATCTTAGGAGGAACAGGAATGGGCCTGGCTTCTGCCATAGCTTCTATATATGTGAGCTTTGACACGCTACATATTACTCTCAGTTACCAGTGAGTAAACAGAAGTAACAGTCAGTTTACCTCATAGTATGTTCTGAGGAAAAAAAAAACCCACATTCAGGTCTCAAGGTGTTTGCACTCAAAGCTGACAGATGCCTCTAAAAGAGTAAAGGAGTCATGGCCCCCCACCAAGCAGAGCATAAACATTACATGCATTTTGAAATAAAACATATGCCCCTGCAGTAAATCTTAAGACCCAGACAAGAACTGAGGGAATACCAGATTTTCTCACAGTAGATGAAAATGACATAATAAATTCCTTACTTTTTTATGATGGAAACTCAAAGCATTTGAATGAAAAACATGGTCAGCTGCATGGGGATTTTGAAATAAAAGATGTGAAATATAAAACACCCTGGTGCTCTGCTGCTCCCATGGAACTTATCTTTTTATTTTACATGAAACAAGTATTACCAAAAAAAGTCTATTAAAATTTGCAAATATGTTCATCTTACTACAGCAGAAGTTGCAAGCTCCTCCATCCCATTATTATTCTAAGCATACATTTACTTCAGTGCAAGAAACTGACACTTTGGGAATCTTTTAAAAATGTATAGGCTTAGAAATTTTAAGAGTTGCTTTCCATGGTAGATGTGCACCTTACCGTCATTAAAGTCCCTAAAGCCATCCATTCCAGTGTAAGCAAACATAGAGAGAGGTTATGCCATCTGTGACTGTAACTCAAACCATCAGCTGCAGAGCGTGCAAAGGAGTCAGATTTTTCTGATAAGGTCCAGTTTATAATCTCACCTGGAAAACCCTAATGCAGCAATTTCATGAGCTGATAAGCAATGCATCTTGTAAAGTGCTATATATATATCCTGAAGCTTCACTGAAATAATTATGAAGAGACAAATACTGAAAAGAAATAGACCGTAGGATAAGGTCATAAATTAGAAATATATATCTAAGTGTGAGCATGCTAGAGAGAAGAACCTATTTATATTAGCTTGTATTAAGTATTAGGCATATTCGATTGCAGACACCTGCACACGAGCCTTTCTTACCACAATCTGAACTCAAAATTGCGCTTCCTCTCTTTGAAATAATTAGTGAGACACCAGAGCCAAATAAGACAGTAGTCTGCCATTATCATTGTGATCTATTATTTTTAAAGCAGGATAAAACGTTCTAGGAATAATTTAAGGGGGAGTAGAAATAATATCTGCATTAACTTTAACCTTATTTGCTAAAACAAAAAATATTTCAGAATAAGCTACAAACTACTAGCAGATATTTCTTTCACTGTGACGAACACACTACTGAATTCAAGCAAGCATTATGCTCGTATGGACTAACCACAGCAAATCTGCAGACAGCTTGTTGTTTTGGTAAAATTTTGTTTGTGTGGGAATCCTAAGGTGATCTTCTGGAAGTTCCCTTTAAAACAACACACCTGGAAATCTTTCCTTAAGTCACAATTTTAATACCCTGAGTATGATTATACACATACAGTTGCAGTGTTATTTCCCAAGTGAGTATGTTATTCTAGGTTGAATACATGGCTCTTCTTTAGTTTAAAGCTCTTACCAGATGAGACAATTCAAAAGACACACATTTATATTAGAATAACAATGTCTAGGTGGAAAATCAGGGTAGTATTGACATCACTGCTACTATTTGACAGTAATGTTAAGTAACGATCTGTGGTTATGAGCATTACAACCCAAATGAAACTATTTCATGCACTCATTTTGACACCTATGACAAATGAAGCCTAAACACATCAATAGCCTCTATGTAATATGGTGACGGTCTGTCATTAAAATATCACAACATGCAAACTGGTGGGTACAGAAAGAGAAAACAAGATGATGCACTTTTACGCAGTTAAGTTGCAACTACTGGAATGTGCCGCATGAAGTCTAACATTCCTTACTTTGTCTTAAATGCCCAAAGATTAGCTAACTAAAATGAAAATCCTTTCCTGTGGTCAAAAATGAAGACAGTGTCAGTACCAAGGCCAGATCCTGAGCAAATTCAATCGAGTTTTGGCCTCACAGTTTTTTCTGCAGTTTGATTTCTTGTGAAACCCAAAACTATGTCCTTTGTTTCCTTTGCAATTATGCTACCATAAAAGCTGAATGTTGCTAAGTTATTCTGAGAGTCTCTGCAAGGACAGTAAGCACGGTTAGTTGGCTCATGGTATAAAAGTTATTGAGAAGATAATGAAGACCTTCAGAGTGACAGAACAAAATTCAAATACTCAGCTCTCCAAAAGGCCTGATGAGACTAGAAGGTAACACTGGAAACTCTGGTGGAAGAGCTCAAAATGTAATTATTTCTTAACCTCCTGGAACTACGGAGTGGGCTTTCTACAGATGCTCAAGTGGTTCCACTTTCTCTAACAGTCACAAATTACCTGTCCTTCAGCAGATTAAGCTTCAAATCTCTCTTGTAATACAAGGTCAAAATTTGACTTTCACTTTCCTTCATTCTTGAGATTTCTCCCAGGTATTTAAGAAGAGACAAACTGTAGAAGTTAGAATTTCATGGCCTTCAGATTTCCAGGAAATAAAGCAAGTCTGTCAAGCTCCATGGCTGCAGCTGTCTGAACAGAATAGCACAGTGCATCACTTTTAGGCATAGAACCAAAGCGAAGTGGAGAGCACTGCTGCTACTCAATTACAGAGAAATTTTCTAGATTCCTCCCGCCAGTGCTTCAGTATTACATAATTTAGAAATCAGATCAGTTATATTTCGAAAGAGATGGGGAAATCACTGGTATGAAGAAATACAAAAGGCCAAACAGTTAACTACAGTTGTGAGGTTTGGCATGCGTGGTTTAAGTTTGTGCTTTTTCTTCTTAATTATTCTCACTCTTCAGTTTGAGTACTTTCATACTGAGTCCTTCTTAGTGGTTCATACTAAACATCAGGTGAACAGAAACAAATGCTCTACTGCAAGCATTTAACGTGCATTTCCACAATTAAGAAGACAATATTTCCTCCCAACACCTGTCATCTTTGAGATTTTTCATTCTCTTTTCCTTACGATTGTTCACATTTAACAATCTATGTTTAGGCTTCAAAATTATATTGATTCTTCACTTGCTTCAGAGATTTCCACCAGTTCTGCCCATCAATGCTTTCCTATATGGTAAACTTCAGCTCAGAGGTTAGAACACAGCCAGAGTTCTGACCAGCCAACTCTTCCCCTCCTTCAAGTGTACCTGTAGCAAAAACCAACTTCCCTGGGTGCACGAGGCCTTCCTGTAGTGAAATCTCTCAAAAAATAACCTTTTCTAGAAAGCAAGAAGCTCTGTCTTTAAAAGGGGACAAAGAACACCACTGAATCAAAACATAACTCCATGGGTTTATATAAATGAAATTATAATTACATAAGATTATATACACACTTAATCAAAGCCACTTTGATAAGTCAACTTTTCTAATTAAAACCAGTATTAGAATTCCAATTTTGAGGAGAGATTAGAAATATCAGAAATACGAAGTAGTGTCAGAGGTAACAACCATAAATGAATTGCCAAACAGTATTAAGACGCTGACTTATCTATAATGAACACTGCTTAAAAACATTAATGCAACTTTATGAACTTTTACCAATTTAAAGTTACTTTCACTTTAAGAGTTAACATCACTACAATCCTTTTATGGGAAAGGCATTATGTACAACTAAATATATCACTCTTGTTACCAGTATGACTGTACAGAAACTTCTGTACGAGAGAACTCTGCTGTCCTGTCTTTGCCTGGTGTGCCGTCTACATACACTGCTTGTACACACTAGCTTTGCATACAACGGAACAAAGTAAAATCACCAAACTCTAACCTAACACAAAATTGAAATCCTTGTGAGTAAAAAAGGTTCTTTTTTTCTCAGAAAACAACATTCTACGCTGTTGTAAAACTGCCTGTATGTTTAACTTTTTCCGGTACTAAGGACCATACTTAATCAGAAATTCAAAATTCATTAGGAATAATGAGTCCATTATCTTGCTTTTCTTTAGTACATATTATGTTCTCTTACAAAGCTTTTTGGCTTAAAAAAGAATCCTTCAAATATTTATATGGTAGCAGAATTATTGTATGAACATATCATAGAGTCATTACAGCTAACAGCCTATGCATATTACTCTTCAAATTCCCTATTTTCAGGAATTTATAACTCAGCTGTAAAAAATATTCCTTCCTAAAACTTTATCAATAGGTTTATAATGCACGGGTAATAATTTTCTCAAATTTAAGCATGCAGAAAACCATTATTTTTCACAGTTTTATGCAACAGTTATATCTAAAAATGACAGTGTTATTAATGTATAAAGATGCTTTAGCATGAAAGCAGCTTGCTCATAACAGTTCTTAAGCATTCACATTGATTCTATATGAGCTCCTCAGTACAGACTGCTGTCACAAAAGGCTTTTTTTTTCATACCAGAAAGGAAACAAAACTACAAACAAAGAAGGAATGTGGCTCTTGCCTCATATTGTGATTATCTTTGCACTTTCCTCAGTATTCAGTGTGAGCCATGAGACTGTGAACTGGGTTCTGACAAAATTCCCACCCATGCAACAGCACAGAGAAGTTATTCTGTGGCTGTAGCTGTAACCCACACACTGGAGCTGTCCTTACCCTTTTTTGGCAGGATAGTGAGGAAAAGTGGCTCCACCTAATCCCAGAGCCAACTGCTTCCTCACCCGCCAAACAGCCAACTCCCCCATCTATTCTACAGGCAACATGAGAGCGCTGAATCCTGGCTGCTGTCTACAGGGCTGAGCCACAGTGAAGTCCGGTTTGCACGAGGGGAGGAAAAGGGAGCAGTGGTGAGAGCAGGAACCACATAAATAAAAGGGCAGATCTCTCTGGCTAAAAATATTATGCAAGTTAGCCTAAAATTAACACAGGAACGTAAAATCCACCAAAAATATACTACAGTTATTCTGAACAAATGGTCCAGACTCCTGACTGCACATCATATTTAACGCAGAAGTTACAAACTGTACTTTAAAACCTGTTTCACCTTCCTTTTCCATTTCAGATTCAAACTCCATTGAACAGGAAATAAGCACGGCATGGAGGGAAGGATGGCTTCTCACAACATGACATGGATCAGCTACCCAAGCAAGAATTTGGCTTTCAACTCCCCAGAAGAAATCGAAGCCTTCATAGCTTCTCAAAACATCATATCAAGACTTATGCACTGCTACATCGCTTTTTTTGTACCAACAGGATTAATAGCTGGCATATGTATTTTGATCATTTTCATAAAGAATTATGTGCAGCACAAGGTCATAGAAAACTTAGACTTACTTCTTCTAGCCTTCACCATCAGCAATATTATAATGATTCTTTTATCATTTTCTGTTATCACTAGACCTGACTATTTAAAAGCAACTCACCTCGCGTGTAACGTACTGTCATTTTTTTTCAACTTCAGTTATTTCAATTCTCAGTATGTTTTCTTGCTGACACTTCTCATACTATTACTGAAGAGATTTCCACCAAGGACTGCTCTCAGCAAAGCAACTCAAAGACCCATATTGTGTGTTGGATTTGTACTTACATATGCCTTCTGCTTGTCACTGACTGAGGCAGTACTGGTTGGCACAGATAACTACCACTTGGAAACAGACTGCCAGTTAGATCCATTATTTGCATGGCCTGAATACGAGATCATTAAGTTCACCTTTGGATTTGCAATCCCATCATTTCTTCAGATACTCTGTTTTACTGTTCTCGTCGCAAAAGAAGCACCTGCTGAAGCTCCAGCCTTACAACAGCACATTCGTACTTACCCTGCTGCGTATATTATAAGCATAACGATATTTATATGCCGTCTCTTTTACAACGTTATGCTTCTCTTCAGGACAACATTCAAACTACAGAAGAGCATTGGAACTCCAAAGAATGAGCTTGTGATGAATATTGCAGAAATTGTGTTGTTCTGTGAGAGCTGTGCTAGTTTGGTACTTATACTTTGTTTTCATAAACCATGCAAGGATGAAGTACTTAAAGTCATCCAGAACTGCCGAAGGAAAAACACTGCCAACAATCACCTGGAAATACCAGTAACAGCTACAACCCATGAAAGTGGGTCTCAGTAATACCCAGTTGTTCGGAGGAACTGTCAATCCATTTTACTTTTGAGTTTGTGGGTTTTGGTTCATTTTTTTCACTTCTTCAAAAAAGGGTAATTGTTCCTTCTTTAGAAACCAAACTTGGACTGTCTTGCAACTAGCAGTTCTGAACTGAAGAAAAAAAAGATTCTTAGTGCTAGTATTAGCAGTGATCTATGAGAAAACATGTAAGGTCTGAGGGTTTTTTTGCATATATATATATTTAAATCGCCTACAGTGTTACTTCAAAGCCAAGTAGTAAGAAAAGTACTGCTGCCATAGAAGTGTGCTTTTGTAATACCACCACTGCCCCAGCAAAGTTGCAAGCAAAAACACGGTAGAAAACAACTTTGAACAAAGGTAAAAATCTTCAGCCAAAGCATTTTCTCAGGTGTGCTGCTGCTTCTGATTTCTTAGCCTACAAACTACTTATTTTTATAACAGTGGTTAATTCCAGTAGCAGCAGCAGTGAAGTATGGCTTAAGAATCCATTATAACCCTGAAAGAGTATGTAATACTGTACGTCTACTGTAGCACTTGCTTAGACACACACACACGCACACAAACTAAGCATTTCTTCCCTTTTTCCATTTTCCTCTTATACTTTTATTGGAGCCCTTAAGGTTTTCGTCTGAATTCGTGTTCCAAAAAAAAAAAAGAAATAAAATTCAAATTAATGGAAAGTCTGGTCCATAAAGGAAAGCTTCAGCTCCTTTGTGAGGCACTGAACTGGAAAGATCAACAGGATGGCTAATTAAAACTCTATGCAAGAATGAAAGGTTTTCGTTAATGTACTCTAAGCTTCAACTCTGCATTAAGACTTAGAGCAATTATTGATTTAAGCCATTCTTGATGAGTTCATTCAGAAGTATGAAGATGCCTTGGAAGAGTCACACAATAATATACTAACTAAAAGAACAGGCGAAAAGCCAGCCCAGAACAGTAGATGTGAGGCATGTTTGAAACTGGGCAGAACCCAAGTTTCAAACTGAAATCAGGGCTCTGCTAGAGACAAGACAGGAGCATAATACATTTAGTTTAGAATTCCTGTGTAAATGGTACAAAATGGGGAAGAAAATCTGAATCAGAAAATAAAACAGCTTTGGTATAGGAGTTCAGTTGTAGCCCTGCAGAATCAGCAGCCAATGCAGACCGAGATGTAGGTGCAAAGTTTTAAACGCTTGCTTTGAGCACACTGTTACTGTAACTGAATTTGGTCAGGAGCATCTTAGACATTTGGTTTTAGTTTCAGCTTTTCCTCTCATAGAGCTGGAGGGAACTGAAACAACAGGGAAGTTCGAAAATTGTACTAGGGCATGTAGTGACGGGAAAAGGGGGAATGGCTTTAAACTGACAGAGGGGTGATTGAGATTGGACATTAGGAAACAATTCTTCACTAGCAGGGTGATGAGACAAAGGTTGTCCAGAGAAGCTGCAGATGCCCCACCTTCCAGGACAATCCTTTTCTGGGCAGCAGTGGAAGGTGTCCCTGCCAGTGGCAGGGGGTTGGAACTAGATGATCTTTAAGTTCCCTTCCAACCCAAACCAGTCTGTGATTCTGTAATTCTATAAAGATGAAGACTTATATTGGCGTGATGAGGAAAGCTCAAGTGACCTAAAGGGTTCTGAGAAAAGCCACTTTTATCCTTAAATATGTGCCTTTGTGTAACACCTGCATGCTAATGGAAGTGACAGATTTGCTTTCGGAGTTGTATGCTTTGAAAGGGCTTCCTGACAGGGTCCAGATTTGTGTAGAGAGTTGGTGCAAATGAGCACAAGCTGCCCGAGACAAAGCAAGCACTGATCAGTCAAGAAGAACATCTTCTGTAAAACAACAACTAAGTGCATAAATGGAAAAATTATATTTGCTCAACAGTAACAGTTTCTAGACCCAGTATTTAGATATATGGATCTAGTCTTACACATCCAAGTCCTGAAATGCATGGACCATGACTGCATCACATGCAAATAAAGGGCAATACGTAGTCTTCAGTCAGCTATGACCGTAAGAACCGATGTTTCTGTGAGATGCAAAAATCAGCTGGTAAGATGTCTGCACTGTATTAAGTCAGCCTGTTTTCCTGTTCAATTTTGTTCTGTTGCCAGCATGAACAGATGGCTAATTAAAGGACACTACATATAAACAGACCATTATAGAACCTGGTCAGAAAGGAAGTACGTAGATAATCATCTCTTTGAATCCAAGACCCAATGTCATACTTGTGAAAGGATTTCTCAGCTGGCATCAGAGATTTTGTTTTGCACCTGAGAAGGTGGAGATTAAACAACATGGACCAAATATCAGCCCTGCAGAAAGAAGTTTGAAGAGACGAGTTCCAAGAGCTGTACATCAGTGAAAAAGCTGACAGACTGAATGAAAGAGGATGGAAGAAGATGCGAGCTGTTTATCACAATTCAGATGAACATCATAGTTTCAGCTGCGCCATGGATAAGTAGGTTATTTTCCAGTGCGGCAATTATGCTCAAAGGATTCTACTTTATCCACTGCTTCTATATATTTTATATTTGAGGATGAAAGAATAAATATTGTGTTGTTTCTGAGTCCTGAGTTACTGTTAAAGGTGCCCAAAAGAAAACCTAGTAAATGTTGGCTTTAGTTAATGCTCACTGGGACCTGGAAGCTGGTCTAACAATGAGTGAATCTGTAAGGAACCTAAAGGTTCAACACAGGTGGAAGGATGATGCTTCCTGATACTCTCAGCAAGGAACACAGCTGAAGCACACCCATAACCAAATGTCTCAAAGTAATAAAACCAGTAGGGCCTTACTGTCAGAGCTAGGATCTGGGAACAAGTATATCTTGATATATCAATGACCAAGTCTGTGTTATCCTGGATATAGCTCCTGGCTGAAGTCTGTGAGGTGCGAGTGAATGTACTCTTGCCTCTTTCCTGTCCATGTCTACTGTCATGGGGAAAAGAGTATTTTCTGGATGGCCAGTTATATTGTCATAAAGAAATCTGTATGTGCAATGAAAAGATTTTGAATAGGAGAAAACAAGAGTAAACAGCAGAGAAGAGGTGGAAAAATGCATTAAAATAATTCAAACAGTTATAAACTAACTTCCAGCAGTGCATAAATGTTCTGCTAAATCATTCTTGATAGTTACACAGAGCTTACATTAAGATTCAGGACAATGAACGTACCATCCCAGCAAAAACCTATTTGTACCCAACTAGATGAGCACAAGTACCCCTATGTGCAATAGAGGAAGGAACAGAAACTGTCCCCAAAAGGCATTCTAAAACAACTTGACACAAGGGAGAAAAGAGCAGCTTTGACTAAGATTAAAAGTAATAATTTAAAAATAGCTAATAATTTTAATTGTATTTTTAAGAACAAAATAAAATGTCCCTGCTCTGAGAGACTTCTTTCCCCTACAACAGCAACAGCTTTGCTGAACGCTTATGACTTCCAGGCCTCCCCTAATTTTGAACAGTATGTTCCAGAAGAAAAAGAGCATATATTTTTATAGGCAAGATGTCAAAATTAACTGAAGGAATACACTGGAAAATTCAAAGAAGAATATTTTACTTCTGCACTGGTAATACTCCTTTCTTCATAAGACTTTGGCCTGCTTTTGAATAAACCTTTCCATTCAGTAAAAGAAATGAGCTGGCTGCTGAAGTTTAAGCATGAATTTCTGAGTTGGTAACATTTTGGAAAAGAACATGTAGAGACTCATCTTGCTAAGCCAGCTGACTCAAATCTGCTCTTATCCCACTGCAAAACAACATCTGAGCTAAAGAGAGATTGGATTTGCACACTTGAATCAAAACTTGAGCTGCTACGCCCATGTATTACTAAGCCCTAGTTACATTCTAATTTCAAACATACAAACCCTGAAAGGGCTACAGCATTACTTATCTTGATTTTGAGATAGTTGCAGAAGTTTTGGGGTAAGGCAAAAGCTAAAGCAATTCAGCTAAAATAAGTACTCTATATAACATTTACATTACACATGTGTGACAAATTACCACTGACTAGAATCAAAGAATGCATTTCACCTCCATGTGGGTACAAGTGCCCTGCAAAGGGCTGCCGGACGGCACAACTAAAGTGAAAACCATTGGTGCTTTGCAGATTGTATTTCTTCATCGTATCTGGATAGAGCCTGAAGTCCTGTGATGAATCACCTTTCACTCGACAACATTTTGTGGTCCAGTTTTGTAAAATTTTTATATTATCCCCAAGAGACTTGCAATATACACTTTAAGAAAAATAAAAACTTTTTACCAAAATAGTTTACAGGGCGTTGCCCCTGCCAAAGAAAAGGCTGAACTTCTAAAACTTATTTTTAGTAAGAAAAATGCATTCTCGGAGTTACTGGCAACTGAAATGCCTAAACACAAAATCCACTCTAGCCAAGGTTTTCTGCGGGCATAGAACACAATTCCAAGTCAAACTAAGTTTGATTATTTGCAAGAAAGGGAAAATTACTGAGAACGGGCAGGATAAAGTGTGAAGCTGCTCCAAAACAGGGTAACGGACACAACCAGATGTCATTCAGTGGCTGAAAAAGGTCACAGTCAGTATCCATGTAACAGAAAGATGAGAGAGAATTTGGAGGATGAGATCCATCTACTCATAAAACTTCATGGACATTGTAACAGCATCTCTATTTCCTCTATACTCACACCTCACACTTTCTTCCTCCTCAGCTCTCACCTTTTTGCAACACAACAGCAGGCCCGTATGTTGAAGCCTGCTAAATTATATAGAACATCTTTTGCTATAACCACTTTTAGCCTCTTGGTGCATCTTGTTGCACAATTAGCGTTCCTTAAAGACTCCACAGTCATAGACATGTTGAGATATATACAGAAGTTGTCTACTACAGATTTAAAAATAAACCTTAATTTCCTTTATTTAAGGAAAATCTTAAATGCTGGATTACTGAGGTCTGACATCATACAAATGCTATCACATCAGTCCATTTCACACGTTTTAGCAACAAACAAGGTAAGGTATGAGAGGCAGAACCGTAATGGTTAATACTGTCACAACTGTGAATCAGAATGGATCATTACTGCATTCCCTATGAAGTCCCATGGAATATCAGCAATTGACAGGGAAGGAAGAAGAGTTCAATGTTCAGCAGCTGCTGAAATGAATTTTAAGCATTTTATGGAATATGGAAGTGATGAACAGGGAGATTAAACTAGATTAATCAATAACAATAATTTGACTGCATAAACAAGACCCTGAATATGTTGCCATCTGGTTTAGGAAACAGGATTCAAAGGATTCACGTGATCATCTCATATTTACTTAAAAACTAGTTACAATATAGTAATACTAGATTTGGCCTCTTATGCTTCAGAGTTCTCCTAGCAGGAAAAGCAGCTGCTTCATGGGTCTCTCAGAAGAGAATTTCCTAACAATTCTGGAAATATGGCAGTGACATATTTGTTACCATGAAGTCAAACCAGAAAAATAGCACTCAGGATATTACATTTTAATAGCAAATCAGCTGATACTCACAGGTAGAAAACCAAAGGCAGAGAGACCAGCTGATTATCAAATCCAGGCCGCCAAAATTACAAACAACTAACACCCAGAAGCTATAAAGGAAAGTAAAAAATCCTTCTGGCCCTTACAAGATCAGTAAAAGCTCTGAAGGATGGAATTAAGTACAGCAAAACCACATGATCAGCAAACAACAAAAGCTTTTTATAACCCTTTAGGGTTCTTTAGGACAGCAAAAAATCAAGATCTTCAAAGCTGGTATCACAAGATTTTTCTAACAGCACAATTATTCCAGTATACAATGCAAACATATATGTACACTTCTCAAAGCAAAACACTTGAGGCTCCCGTCCTTATAACCCTGCAGAAAGACACTCCAGAAAACCATTCCATACACAGGGAAAGTCATCTGTTCAGCACTAATTTGTGCAAGGTTTCTTTTGGCTAAATGATAATTTATCCCAAACCTACTTGTAGACAGCAATCATGTACGAGCATCTTTAAAAACATGTTTAGTAACACAGCAAAAATCCTGTGTTCCACAAAAAGCCAGCAAATCACGTATTTGCCTCAACGGCATTAGAAGGCAAAGTGCCTTCTACTCCCAAAGCCACTTGTGTAAGGAACTTTTGCTTCACTTTCCTATAGATGAGATCTTTTGTAATCTAAAGATATTTGGCCACTGTAATAGATGTAACACATCCATTACACTGACCTGTTAATTGTTTACTCCACACTTCTGAAACTGTAACGCTGTCTTCTTGAAATCCTAAATGCTGAAATCCAATTCATCTTATTCCTGTAGCAGCAGAACAATGCATCAACGTACAGCATATCCATTTCAGCATATCCATTTATGGCACTTAACATTTGGGAATCGGATCAGTGTCATCCTAAAAAGCAATTTACAGAAATTATTTCTTTTATGAGAAAGGTTTAACTTTCTTCCTGTTCTAAGAACCCTGGCCACCAGCAGGTGGTGTTTCTGGAAATGTCAAGTAGTTTTTTTCCCCCCTACAGATGAAATGCAAAACTCCACCTGCAACACTGGTGGGTTTATGCAAGGCTGAGGCTCCACATTCTCTGCAAAATACGCTTGTTTTATCCATGTGATTTTTCAGCTGAGCAATCATAAGAAGCATGAGGATGATGATGTATACCTGAAAATTTAAATACAAATAGGCAAAATGGGATCAACTTGAAGGTAGGAAAACTGGAATTTATATTGTCAGTTCAGCAAATGACCCTTTGCAGCTGCTAGATTACTCTCAATAGAATATTACTCTTTGGATAGTCCAGGGGCTTTTAAAATCATACTGCATATAACAGCAACTATTGCTTTTTATCTATGTAGAACACGCTTAGTTACGATCAGCAAATAAATCTCTTCATTATTGATCAGCTGAGCTGTAGGTTTGAATGAACTACATAACCTTTAAAAATGCTAGGGGCAGAAAGGAGGATGAAATGAACATAAGGTACAATAAAACGAGCAAATATGAGAGAAAAGATGCTTGACTAGTAAAAAAGAAACCAGCAGAAACAGGGTTAATTCTAGCCTTATAAGGCTGTTCAGCAGCACTTCAACTGCACACAAATTAGAACAACCCTGGGAATCTATAAAGCTTGTTTTATTGCCAAGGACATGCAGCAAGATCTGCATTTTGCTGCTGTAAACTATCCTTTATTTAAGACATTTTAAAGCAGAATAGACTTTTATATGATGTTTTTTACTGCTGCATCATCAACAGGTGGCATTCGCCACAGCTTTACACACCTAAATGCAAGTTCTCCCGGACACGACTGTTGAAGTTGGCACATCTATTAAGCGTGTACCAGAGCAAGAAACAGCCTTCTGTTGACCGGAGGAAAAATCAGCTCTGCAGAAATGGAATTAAGGTAAAATAAAGTGTTTCACAGTACATGGTTACCTGTAATGCTTGTAATTGCTTGGCTTTTGGTGGCCTTTCAGGTGTAACTAAAACCTGACCATCGACCAACCTTTTAAAATCAACTGCTGAGACTGTTAACTTGTCTTGTATTTAAAGCAGTTTTACTGCCTTATTCAAAAATAAAAGGATGTTACATAAAAACCAACAGCTCACGTCTGACGCCCATCGCTGCTTGAAACAAACACCAAGCTTGCTTCAAATAAGTGTAACTTCATATGGATATTTTAACATAAAGATTGACATTATAATGATGATTTAAAACACAGCAACAGCTACTGTGTACTTATGCCTGTTTCATTAAGAAATAAAAGCTTTGGAACTGATAACCTTTATTTCTTTAAGTGTCTGCTAGCTACTTCTGTTAATAGGAATATATTTAAGCAAACTCAGAGCTGTATTTCTGACTGAAAATATTCTACACTCCTGCTCCATTAGTGGTCTGCTCCTTTTTCTCCCCCAGATTGTAAATTAGCAGGAACTGAGTCATTAAAATGTGGAAATATGCATGAATTTTACTAGTAAACAATTCAACTTTATTATGTTTTAGTGTCATTAAAATCAAGGGTTTGGGAGTAAAATGAAGATTAAAGCAATTCACAATATTTAAAACTTCACACACAGTACCCTGAGTTATAATTTTATCGCTGTTTTATTTGTTTGCGGTGTCTTTTGTTTGTTTTATTCCTTTTAAATAAACTTCCAGCAATCCTTTAAGTCCATACCATTCACCGCATATAAGTAAACAAATCAGATAACTGGTATTTTCCATTCCTATCCGGAAGTCAGTGCAACATAATTAATCCCAAAGAAAAGCAAATTGAGTATAATAGTGTTGGTGTAAATCAATATGCTGCTCGTATTACCTTTATTTCCAAGACTTGACTTTCCTTCCTACTGAAAGCAGGAGGAACCAACTGCTTTTTATCTGTTGCCTTCTCAGACACAGACTGCTACTTCACAGCCTTACAAGATGATGACGAAATAAATATATACATCATATATACATATAAACACACATATATAAACATAGGTAAGGCTTTTTCCTCTGTTGACTAAACTCACTCATCTAATTTTCTCTATTTTTACATTTTCCAATACTGAGAGCACACAAAATTTTTCCAGATCTGCCCTCATGACATACTATAATCTAGAGCAAAATGAAATAATTTTAACTAAACCTTTGTATATATACTCAAACATGATGTTTTCTACAACCTCATCTGTGGATGTTAAATTAGCAGAAGCCTATGGCACGTAGTACAATGCTGGATTATGAGATTAATCATTTTCCATTTACAAATTGCAGGTCCAAGGATGTTCATTGAGTATTAAAAGAAAACAAATGGAGCTAAAACTCTACCTTCCAGCCTGCATGAAGAAATACCGTTGATGAAAAGCTTTTGTTACAGAGACCCAAGTACCATAATGGTAAAAAGATTCCTACATGATTTTAAGGCATACAGGAACTGCAAATTCTCTCATTTGCGATGTATATAGTGTCCTGTAAAAAAAAAAACTTAAGAAATTTACTGTATGTACTGTTATATTTCAATGTTAACTAATTTGACTTCTAAAGAATTTTGATTTCCTAAATGAAAGTGTACATCTTTTTTCAATCCACTCAAAATGCTTACCTTGAACTTGGCTGAAAACAACAAAAACCCTGATTTTTTTGGCATTACCACCAAACTGTGAGTACTAGTATCTTTTCCGCAGATATTTCAACCATGGAAGCTTACTCTGCCTCATTATCACCCATTATATGTAATGGCACAGCTTTCAACCTAAATGGATCACATTTGTGTAATGAAAGCTTATCTTCTAGATTAGCTGATAAATCAGAACACCAACAATATGTTATTGGTCTTTTCTTATCATGTCTTTACACAATATTTCTTTTTCCCATTGGTTTTGTAGGAAACATTCTGATACTGGTTGTCAACATAAGCTTTCGTGAAAAAATGACTATTCCAGACCTTTACTTCATAAACCTTGCAGTAGCTGATCTCATTTTAGTTGCTGATTCTCTTATTGAGGTTTTTAATCTTGATGAAAAGTATTACGATATCACTATTATTTGTACCTTTATGTCTTTGTTCCTTCAGATCAACATGTATAGCAGCATTTTCTTTCTGACATGGATGAGTTTTGACAGATACATAGCACTGGCAAAAGTAATGAGGTCCAACATATTTCGCACTATGCAACACGCTAGAATAAGCTGTGGTCTCATATGGATGGCATCTATTTCTGCAGCACTAGTTCCATTTACAGCTGTGCATTTACAACACACCGGAGAGGTCTATTTTTGTTTTGCAGATGTAAAAGAAATCCAATGGCTAGAAATAACCTTGGGGTTTATTATCCCCTTTGTGATCATCGGTCTTTGTTACTCACTAATTGTTCGAGTTCTTATAAAAGCCCACAAGCACAGGAGTCTTCGTCTGCGGCGACAGAAGGCTCTTCGAATGATTTTTGTTGTTGTCTTGGTTTTCTTTATCTGCTGGCTACCTGAAAACGTCTTCATTAGTGTTCAACTTCTTCAAAAGAAAAGCGAGCCTGTGTCTTCAAGCAGCCCATCCTTCAGACATGATTATCCTTTAACAGGACATATTGTGAACCTAGCAGCTTTTTCTAATAGCTGTTTGAACCCTTTAATTTACAGTTTTCTAGGGGAAACCTTCAGAGACAAACTGCGACTGTACATTGAACAGAAAACAAAAATGTCAACATTGCATCGCTTTTGTCAGGCTGCCTTCACATCTGTCATTCCTGACAGTAATGAGCAATCAGAAGTCTGATTTAGGAGTAGCTGTATAAAACATATGACTGTGAAGTTGTGCAAACAGTGAACAAAATGCTTTCTACTAACAGAAAAAAAGTGCATTTGTGTGTGTGTGTGCATATATATATTAGTATTACTCTACTGAGTATTGAAGGTTTATATTCAAAATGTTTTTATGACAAGACTTAAATGTAGAAGCATGTGTTAGTCAGATTTAATTATGAACAGGATTATTAAAAGCTGAGCACTGAAGGAGCTTTATTTTATATTACACATGTATGAACAACAATATGAAGGGGAATTTTATCGAGGTACAAAGACTCCAGATGTAACCCACTGATCAGAGATGCTACTTTGCTGGTGTATATAAAGTACTTCCACCGAAATAATGAAGCTGCCATAGCAGTGGGGAAAAAAAAAAAATCATTACAACTTATTGACATGGAGATGCAGAAAACATTGATTTTTTAATCCATGTATGTTAAGATAAATTACTTTGCTTAGAAGAACTACATAGTACTATTGTCACTGTATTCTAGCATGTCTTCCATGATGAGCTTTCTCTAAATCTTAATATAATCTAGCGCAGTGGTTAGTTTTCATCTCATAAATGTAATCTACTGTTTACATCAGCACTTGATCAAAACTGAAATCATCTGTAACTATATTGCTCATCACAAAGAATTTCACAGAAGCAAAATGTAATGTTTCATTCTACCTTCTAAGGATTGCCCAAGACAATCTTTCCCAGGACAGACATAATTGGGCCTTTCGCCAAAAAGACCGGTGCGCATATACCTACATTCATATCTGCCTTCGGATTTAAATGCAAGTTACACAAGATCTCTTTACATTTAGCAGCCTGTTGATTGCCAGGACAAACTGCTGTGGCTTCAAAGTTTCATTCTTGCAAAAGAGTATAAAAAATGCTTATGAAAATGACAGAAGCCCAAGCTTTTAGGAAGGGAGAATTTATGCAATTGGGAGCGTTAATTAGTTATTATCAGATCTGCAATTTGTGCACCCTTCATCCTATCCCCAGAAACTACTGGCCTTTCAAGATTTTAAGGTGCATGTTGGTTGCTTTGTTCATCTGAAGATTAATTACACTAAGAAAACAAAGGTTAGCATCGTGTACTTGAAAATGACAGGTTTCAATTTCTGCTAGAAAATAACTTGGGTTTCAATCTGATTGAGGTTTAGCACAAGTTACTGCTGAACTTGTTCAGAGGAAGCTATAAAGTTGCTAGAGATTAGTGTGCAAGATCATTAAAACATCACCTGCTGCATCTCTGAAGTGAACAAACTCATTTCACCTCTGTGCTCATTGAGTTAAGCACCAGAACTCTGCTGAATAAGATGCTTTGTTCTATTTTCAAATGTCATATATGAATTAATTAGCACATCAATGGATTTTAAAGAATTTTGAAAGATACACACAAAACAATAACTAAAGTTACTAAGCAATAAAAAAAAAACCAAAACAACAGTGAAAACAATGATTCCACTCATATTTCTCACGAAATATTTAGAGCTTCCTAGTGGAAGCTTTGGTCACAAAAGACATGACCTATAAACAGAAAGGCCACAAGACTATGACTGAATTTGAAATAGACAGCTAAGATATTCCTGCAAGTGAAACAGGAACTGCAGGGTGGAGTTTGTGGCAACTGCTGATTATTGGCAAGTGACTGCTAATCACAGTCTAAGGAAAAACGTCCTTTAGTCACATCTTCCCTGCAGAACACCAAACAGATCTCCCAAGAAAGGTGCAAGCAATGTCATACCTTCTCTGCACAGGACAAATCACCAAACACTTAGCAAGAAATTCACAGCACCTTGCTCCATCACAGCTGCCCTTCTTCCTCATTATGTCCACTTTAGAATTAGCCACAATTACTCATGTCCTAGTGACTGCCAATGTGTATTAATCACACCTTGAAAGATGGCTATTTTAGACAACACAGAACTGAAGGACTGGATAATTCTCTTGGTAATACAATTCTGTGAAGTCAGACACATCTTCAGAGATAACAGATGTATTAGGTTTGTGTCATCTTGACACTTGCCACAAATAAATAACGTACTTGGGGTTACAGAAATACACTTTCCCTGTTGTAGTTGTTGCTTATTTTGTTTTGATAAGAGTAAACTTCTTTCCCCTCCTCCTTCCTTCCGATAAAAGAATCTGGGTTTTGATCAAGGCTACAGTAGAAGCCCTTTCATCACCACTGTAGGTAACAAACCAAGAAAGTGGCTTTGCTCAGATGTTTATGATAATAAACAGACAATAATATCAAATACCTGGTCATGCATATGAAACTATGAAATAGTTTGTTCCTACGCAATCATATGCAATAATGTCCTGCTATCACAGTGAAATCTAGTAAAGAACAGATTACTATAGTATGAAGAAAATAGTATTTACTCAAGATGAAATGACCTATTGAATATTTAAAACCAAATGACAAATCTAAGCTACCTGATGAGTTTCCCGATGTCGGTATTTTGGTACAGGCTTCTGAACTGTGCCTGAAATGACTAAATTTAAACAATTGCTTTGTTTAAATAAAAAGTACTCTCCCAAGTGGAAATTGCACGCTTCTTCCCAAAAGTTTAGGGGTTTTTTAACAGCAACTATGTACAAAGTAGCATTTACAGAAATGCCATACAACTTTCACATATTTGTATATAGAACATGCTTTCTGCAGCTTATCACCTTGCAGTAACTCATTACCATGGCTTATCTGTGAACCAAAAAGACCTGTGCTTTATGTAGTTTTCTTTAAAATTAAAAAGTGTGCGGAACATTTAAGAATGTTTCTTTAAAATTAAGAAGTGTGAGGAACATTTTCTGAAGCGTAGGCAAAGAGGGAATTGGAGTAAGAATTTTGATATAACTTCTTCACTTTTCTGTCTGGTCTCTCTCAAATTGTTTAAGAAAAGGATTCCATATGCCTCCCTAAAATGCTACAGCGATAAAAACTACGAAGTTTAAAAACCTGTTTATCACAGATGCTTACAATCTTTACTGTAATAATCTATGTCAACTCTCCAGACAAGAAAAGACTAATATTAAGGAAAGCACACAGAGAAAAAGAAAAAAATGAAGAAATAAAATTAAAGAATCCCTCAAACCACTAACTGCTTTTGAAAATAACACCTTAACACAAAAAGGTCTTGAATGCACAAAGTATTACTGAGTATCTAGAAACAAAATAAATTCAACCTGCACAAACCAGCACCAGTCTGAACCTGATGTGATTGAAAGCAACGGTCTTCATTCAGCTGTGTCAAAATGTATGAGAAAAATAGTTATTTGAGGCCATTTAAACATATTAAAGAGAGCTGTAACTCTGTATCCTTGTAACAATATTGGGAGTACACACTAAGTACTGACTGTGCAGACACAACACATCCACACCTAAAAAAACCCCCACAGTCTGCCTAAAGTTAAAGCTTGATCCATTTGTGCAAAGTGCTCCGTGATGTGAGGGCATGTGAAAGCCAATTTGAAACAACGAGTCAGGCAATCCCAAATTCTCTGCAAGATTTTGACATAATAAAGACAACATGTGAGAGAAGTCACTCCTCTCTTCTCCACAGAAAATGAGGACACCGGCATTCAGAACAGCCAATCCACCAATCCCAAAAGACAAGACAGGCTATAAAAAAAATAACAAAATTAACATCAGAATTCTTAAAACATTGTTTTCTTCAATACTGTTTCTAGTAAATGAAAAAGATACAAATTCATCTTCTATTTCCCCAACATAATCTGACATTTCTATTATTAATCAAAAATGGCTTATCTGTTATAGGAAATCCATTCTAAATTTGCAGAGGCAAGCTCATAAGAAAACATTGAGCACAAAGTTTTAACAAGGAAATGCTTTTAGAATTATCTGTGTTTTAAACAGAATTCACTGCCTGTACAGTGCAGGCTCTAATCCTTCTTCCAGGCATCAAGTCGTGTTAGAACCTAATGGAATTTTTTCCTGTGGAAGGATTTTGCTGTATTCTCTCAGCTGTTTAGTAAGATTGCAGAAGGGAAAAGGTTGTCTGAACAATTTTAAATGGTTAGGATCATCACATTAAAAAATGCATTAAAAAGTGGTTTACCGTAAGTAAAAGCATGTCAAGTTCAACCCTGATTATCATTTAATTCCATGTGAACTTGTTTCTGCATTAAGCAGAAAAAACAAGTTTGTGTATGAAGAAGGCAGGTTTAAATTTTAATAGCTATTCATGAAGGTGAACCAATGAATTAATTTGATTTTGACTGAAAACAACAAAGATCAGGGTTTGATTTTAATTTAAGGGACAGCATCCTTCCGTTCCACTCCAAATGTCTCATTCAGACCATCAGACAAATATTTTAAACTTTCATCAGAGAAGAGCATAGGGACAAATTCCTTAATTCAATTGATTAAATCTTTGCAACGTAATCTTACATCTGAAATGTAAGTTTAGTCTTACATTACCATTGACATCTCCAGCAGCCCCGTCAGTCCTCCTTCAGAGACTGCTCATGTTAAGAAATTATTATTATTACCTTCTGCTTAATAAATATGTCACTAATAAACCATTTCCACCTTGGAATTGCACTTTATCTTACTTATATTAAGTCTGCAATGACAGAGGATGGGGAACAAGTGATTTTTAAGACATGCATACAGACCATCTTTTCTGTACACTCTTAAGCCCTGCTGCCATGGAGGTATACTGCGGTACATGCCCTGAGCTATGTTTTAAAGAGAGACACGCTAGATTGGAAAACCTGAACACCCTCCATTCCTATTTATAATTTAGGTGTCCTTTCCTCAACAGCATTGTCCAAACTATTTATTCCACATTGACATATGATACACCAAACTTCCAGCCTCAGCTTTTGCCTTCCTTTTAGATTTCCATTCCATCTTATGGCAGCATGACACAGCCAGGAGCTAAGAATAAACAACTGCACACTGAGCCAGCCACCCAAGATGACAACAAAAGAGTAATTCCTCCTCAGGACTTCAGATACTCCAGATCTGCTCACTACTTCCAACCCAGCCTCTTACATGCTACTTTAGTTATTTTACTTATGTCCAGTGAATTCCACTACAAAATTTAGAGGTGGTTTTCTAAGTCTCATAAAACCTGTGTGAGACCATTTAGAATGGCTTTTGAAGTTGTTCAACCCCAACGACAAAACCACATTCAAGTTTCCAACCTATGATCTCAAATTGTTCAAACAGTCTGCTACAGATATATACAGAAGTTTTAAAGTTCTAAATATGCATTGCCAAAAAGCAAACCCTAACTTTTTTAATATACCTACTCTAAATAAGCCTTTAATGCAGCAGGGTAAGCCTTTCCAAAGCAGCAACTTCGCTTACAAGACCCAGCTCTCTCAACCTGCAAGCAAAATGACTGAAAAAGTTTTAAAAACCTTTTCAAATTGCATGGAATGTGTTTTCTTTATAGACTTCAGAAAAACTGTGAAAAAAAGACATACTAAAGAAACAGGAAAATTATTGGAATAGTGCTACATTATCCTTAGAAATTGAAGTTAAAACTAATTCTACAGAAAGAGCCTGGTGGTAGAATTGCCTAATAGTGGTGGAGATAAATTGGCTTTCTGCCTCAGCAGCAAAAACATTTCCTTTCCTGGGCATTCTCTCAATAGAAACGATAATATAATGACAAATTATTTTCTTCCTTTCATTCTCTCCCCATTCAGAGCTACAAAAGAGAAACAGCCTTTACCTGACTGCAGTAACCTGTTAACTCTTGTGTTCCAGTACTTAGTTATGAGTGAAGTGCACACAGCAAATGGAGAAAGAAATCAAGGCAAGAGCTCACTTAAACAATGTGATTAACATCCGATGACCGAGTAGTAAGACAAGAAGATAATACAAATAGTGACACCTGTAAGAATGTATTTATAAACACACTTGGTTTTCAAATACGTACAGTCAAGAAGTGTTACTTCTGATATTAAATGCTTACAATTCTTACAACAGTGAGAAATGTGATGCTACTTTTGTATTGTAACGTAAAGATGCCTGATTCTGCATGGCCCGTTGAACGCCGTGTGATTAGAAGCAGACACTTGCTGGCAGATGTGCTGCTAAAGATGACATCAGATCACAGAGGCCTCATGGCACACTCTGTCCGTAACAAGGGGTCCACAAGGATCCCCTGCTAGATGTGTGCTCTTCTTGACTCTCTGATACAGCGTAAGACCTTTTGGGTCTTGGCCAGATGATTTTATTACAAGACTTATGAAAACAAACAATCAAAAAAACCCCAAACCCCACAGGTTTGTTAAAAATGGGTTTAGGAAGTCATGGAGCTACAGACTTGGACAATGGAAGATAAGCATTTCATAATAAAATAGGAAAACCTTGCCTATTCCAAAGGTAACTAGAAAAAAAGAACCAGCCAATGAGGTACTTAAAGGCTCCAAAGTCAACAGCGAGTCCCACTAAAAGGCCATGACTGATTTCAGTGAGTTTTATATTACAGCTCAGTGTAACAGTTCGTAACCACCTAGTTATTTTACAAGTGGGTAAATATTAATAACTCCCATTTATGATTCCGTATGTAAAGGTAGGATAGAATGACAATTATTAGAAACATGCATACTTAAGATTTGCTATCTCCTTTATATAACCCTCTCTGCTCCCTTTTTAAGCGATGCAGCTCTAAGTCTTCCGTACATTCTCTGAACAACTTCAACATTTCAGACTGTAAGATGGCAGAAGCAGAGTTTTGTCTTCCCTTGGGTATACATGCTGTTTGCAAAAGCCTGGTTTACAGATGCAAATTATTAAGATAATGCTGAGAAATTTAATAAAACATTAGTTAATGATCTTCTGTTCAATGTCCTGCAGAACTCTTGTGGGATTCAATTAGAAACAGGTAAATGCATTCAAAAGAGAGAGTCTGGTTCTTTAAGCAAGAGATTCCCCTGTCAAATACCTTCATGCTTATACCGTCATTATTTCAGGCAGCTTCTAAAAGTCAAGATGAATTTTCTGTTCTAATTACCTGTTGGATGTAGCAGACAAGCACTTTCCAATTATGGATTAATGTCTGTGGCTTTGATCTAATACCCAAGGGCCATTTTATCTATGCTGTAATTTATTAACATACATAGACTAATCTTTCCTGTGGTTCACAATATTAGATCAAAACAGAAAAGGTATTTTAGAGGAGGAAACCTCTGGTGAAATCTAGTTTCTCATTCATACTGTGGAAGCAGCTATCATCCCCTCTTTATCTGATCCAAAACCAGTTGTTTTAAACCGGTTCCATTAACACACAATGATCTGTACTTTATTAAAATCCTTATACCAGACTCCCATATTGTTTAAAATAGAAAAAGCTATCATTCTGTCAAAGACGGGGAAAAAACAGCTGCTTTTTAGAATAAGCATATTTTAAATATCCAAGTCTGTCCTATTTGAGGCTTTTTTTGATAAATTAACATTTAAAAAAATAGTACCAAGAACAATAAAGAGGAAGTAACAAATACACAAGAATCAGGCTTGCATTAATCTCTTATACTGTGCATACTTCCAAGTTTCAAGCCCTGTCAAGAACCTACCTCTGAGTGCCTATTTCTCTGTTCTTTATCCTCTATCAGAGTGTAGCAAACATTTATCCTTTCAAGCTTACAACTTAATTTCTTGCCAAATGGAATACATTTTGTGAATTCAAACATGTAACGGGGCTTTATTTTTTTTAACTGAACTTACAAATATTTTGAGGGTTTGTGCCAAATTTTCTACATTCAGCAATTTGGGTGTTTTCCAGCCATTTTCATTTATGATCTCTCTCTATGATGAGTTGGAAGTTATTAACACAGAACCCCCCAAAAAATCATAACTGACAAGAGGCAGAAAATAGTGTTGTCACTGGATGAGCTGAGCGACCTGCAGTCAAGCAGACCTACCCTCTGCTCCTTACTCCAACAACTGCTAGACAACTGTTACTCACCAAATTCAGCCTACAGGTGGGAATCCTGTGCTGAATTTCCATTTTGTGAAAGTATTTGCAGCTAAGTCATGAAAGCAAAGATTTATACTGGAAACCTAACAAGAACCATCAAGGAAGGTCTCAGCACTAAGTAAAAAATAGGGGCTGAGAGGAAACATCAAGTATGTGCTCCAAGAAGAGAATGAAGAATTTCCCTTCTTAATAGCAAAGGAGGGACGGTTGTGTTTCACCACCAAACTCACTTTAGTACCTTGGTTATATTAATAAAAGTGAAGAATTAACTTTCAATGTCTACAGATTAAGGCAAAACCCCAGAATGAGCATGAAACTCTCGCTGGTTAATATGTAATGAAGAATGCACAATTCCTTTAAACAAAAGTAAGAAACACACCACATATTGTTTATACCGAACACAGTTGGGGACGTGAGCCTTTCGCCTGGGAAAACCATCTTCAAAGTAGCAACTGTTTTCCCAGCTGTGAATACTCTTTCCTGGGAAATCTGTTCCTACCGTTACAAAAATAATTTTCAAAGGAATGTAAAATTATTCAGCCTAATCTATGCATATCCATATTTCAGCCACTGTTTTGTACCTCCTTAGGCTTGCCTGTTTACAAAAGGCCTCCTATTCTCTATTAACACTATATTGTGTAACAATCAAATTTACCTCTTTTAATAACTAAATAAACGTATGGCTAAATTAATAAGACTATTTAAAGCAACTCTATCAATATTCTGATGGAAAAGTCTTCACCAGAAACAAATGTTTCAGTCCCATAAGCAGCTCTACCCTCAAAGTTTGGGTGGGCTTTTTTAATTTTCTTTTTCCTCATTTTAGAAATATTGCATAGATAAGAAAGCAGACAAACTATCAAGTAATGTGTCACACAGTGAGTCAGAAATGCCAAATGAATTTGTAGCTTCATGACTGTTTTTCAACTATCATGAAGGCCATCATATAGTAAGGCACTAAGAAGCCAGTGGGCCAGCAAACAGTAAACTTGTCTACGCAAGTAAGAAAAACCTTACAAATAAACCAAGAATAAACGTTCAACTGAAAGACAGCCCAAGGAAAAGAGAAATAGGCTCAACATTTCTATTACAGACTGATCAAAACCAGCAGACTAACAAGAGCACACTAATGTCCATACTGACATTTAACTTTGCCGTTTTGAGAAACAGCTATCACCCACCCACCCCCCTTTATCACCAGACCACTGCTAACTGCTGATGCATCCTTACATCAGGCATCGGAGACGGGGGGAAAAATATGAAAGATTATGTCACCTTCTCGTCATAACATGGACAAAATTCTATCTGTGTGTTAGAAATACTTCAAAGACTGTCAAAAAGACAAAACAAGATACTTATTTTATGGGGTTATGCAAAATAAAATTAACTTTTTGGAATTTACTTTCCTTTTTTCAATATTTAATATCCTTTTTCTACATATGTCTTACACAAAAATAATAACCCTGCATAATGTTCTTTACTGTGAAGGTGGTGAGACACTGGCACAGGGTGCCTGAGAAGCTGTGGCTGCCCCATCCCTGGCAGCATTCAAGATCAGGCTGGATGAGGCTTGAAGCAACCTGCTCTAGTGGAAGGTGCCTCTGCCCATGGCAGGGTGTCGGAAGTGGATGAGCTTTAAGGTCCTTTCCAAACCAAACCATTGTGTGATTCTGTGATAACACTAATGCATACAGCAGAGGATTAAGCCAGTAAAGCAAACAAAACAAATTCAGGAAGTGTTGATAGTGGAATTGCAATGCAAACAGTTGCCAAAATACATTTTTAATGCATACAAGATACAGCTAATATTGATAGCCTGGTAACCAGAAGAAAATCTTGCAACATCACATTACATTGTAACTTTATGGCATTTTTTAGGATTGGAAAATACATAGCATGTTATTTTGATGCTTACAAGATAAACTTCCCATTAACTAAAGAAAAATAATTAATGGAACAATAAGGGATTAGTGAGTTTGTTTGCAAATCATCCACAGCTCAATATTTCAACAACAGGCTTTGATACGAATTAGTGGGTTGTCAAATAAATAAATACACTTTCTGATGATTGCTTTACAGTATCTGCTCGATGGAGTTTGTAGCATGAATGCCTGGTTTTCATTTATTAAACATTCAAATTACTACCCCAGTTACCTCATGACAAGCAGCATTAGAGATCGTATCAAAGTAATATTCCCAGCTATTCCACCAAGCTCATGCCAAAACATTTATGTCCACAGCTTAAACATAATTTTATGGGGTTCTCCACCACTACAAATAATGACTTTAAAGAATCATTTTCCTGTGGTTTGCTCTGCTGTAGTACTAGCTTAGTAACTCCTTATTGGTCTTTCTGATAACCTCAAAAAAGCTGAATAGAAGAACCTTTTCACTACAAATTTTGTCATTTTCCATTTAGCAAACAGATCTTCCTGTTTGGGCACCTGCACACAAGCCCTCTGAGTAAAGAAAGACCATGAGCTACTTGTTTATTTGCCATTGTTTGTATTATCTGTATGGAATCTCAAAAATTAAATTCCTTTCCCACTGATTATGCCTTTATCTGGGGAAAACGTTGATTCCTCCTCCTCCTCCAACCATTTGCAATGCTGATAGCAAGGAACATACAAGGAACCCACTGACTGTATGAGCCTTATCTAAAGTACCCTTCAACCAGGATTTGATTCATAAAGACTGACTGCCTCTTAATTAGTGTAACTTTCCTTGAAGTTTACCAGACTAAATTAGGAAAAACAGGAAATTAATATTGTTTTCTATGGATTATAAATTGCCTAGTGGATGTTCAGCTCTAGAAGAATTTGTTACTGTTCTGTGGAAACCCTGCAGCTCTGAAAACAACAACTGGAGAAACAAGATTTCCCCTTAAAATTATAAGGTTAAAGGATCCTTTGATACAGTGAGGTCATTCTGGGTATAACTCAAATAGCCTTCATAAAAAGAGCAACCACATGTTGTTCCCTATCTACAGTGTTGTGTCAGTAGTGCTGTTTCAGTAAGTTTTGTGGCACTAAGGCAGCTGAAATTCTGAAAAGCGACGAAATCCATAAACAGAAGCCAGACAAGGGAATTGCAAACAAGCACTTCTAATGCTTTTGTTATTTCAAGATGACATGTTAACAACATCATAAAGATTTTTTTTCAGAGAACTGAGACAACGTTGATTTGTCTCAGACAAGGTCCTTCAGAAAGTTTTTCTTTCAGAAGCCAGTATTTAACTTCAAACCACCAGTAAAGACGGCACATTTTAAATCTCTCTTCTTTATGCCTGTGTCACTTGACAAGTCAAAAGAATAAATGTAAACTGTCAGAAGGATTAACATACAAGCCTGTTAGTAAACTACAAAACCAATGAAAGGAAGAAAGTAAAACTGATATCCAGGCATTTAAACAAAACAAACAATAAAAATCAATGTTTAAAATCCAAGGTTTATTGCCAAGTAGCTTAATAAAACAGTAACATTATGAAAATGTCAGAATAAACACAGGCCTGAATTAAGTTTTAAAACTTGCATTGCTCAGCTCCATTAGACATGTGTCATTTAAAACTGTGGGGCTCCAAGATCATTCATGAAAACATTTATATTGGTCTTGAATTGCTCATTGCTATTTAATATAAACAGAAGAAATTGAGTAGATGAAAATCAATAAAACATCAAGATTACTCTGAAAGGTCAAGCTGTTCCAAGGAAAAATGCTTTGGTCTTAGGCCGGTAAGAGTTTTTGAAACAAATTTCAGGAAGGAGTGACCAATGTAGACTAAATCCAGTCACTTCAGATACATTTCAACTTGCCTGCCTGCAGCTCTATAACAAAATCAATTAAGAGATTTACATTTTCCACTTTGGAGACTAATAAAAGTGCTGTACTAGAATAGGAAAAAAAAGTAAATCACAGGAAAGTGACTTAATGAACCAGTGAAAGCTCTCTCCCACCAAAAGCAATGTGTCTTATAGATATCTTTTGAGGTCTTTCCATCACATATAAGACTCCTCAAGAGAAACTGGAGTCCACCCATCCTTACTTTAAGAAGGCCAAAAAAGTTTTCTTTAATTCAGCTGCCGCATTAAAAGTCAATCACAGCTCATCAGAGTCCAGTCATCATGATTCAGGAATTTCTGTAAATATATCAAGGTTCCAGTTTATTTTAAAGTAACAGAAATAAAATTAAAGTAAGGCTGCAAAATAAACATTCTCAGCAGTTGCCTTAATTTTTGTTCCAAATTTCTTCTTTGGAACCGTCCCGACTAACCGAGCATATCACTGCAGCCTCAGAATGCCTCCTGATCTTCCTGTACACACAAACCAATTTTACCTTGTTTTATACTACGTTTTCATGCTGTCAAGGTTTGGCGACCAAAAGCATTTTGAAGCATAACTGCCACTGTGACTTAACTGAGTACATCACCCAAGGCTGGGAGCATACATCCTGAACAATCATCATAAACGGGCAAAGAGGTAACTTCCATTAATCATTTCTGAAGTAAAATTGTTTTAAGATCTGCCTAAACATTTTTTATTCTCTACAGCCATTTCAAACAAAAAAGAAAAAACTGGCCTACTAACTTACACTTTATCAACAGTTACAGCTTATAAAGCTGACGCCAAAAAATGGCTTGTCATAGACCTTATATGGTACTCCCTAAAACTAACATTATATACATGTTTAAGCCACCCACTGACACCAACTTTTATAATCCCAGGAACTGTTGTGCCTAGTAGTGTTCCCCAATAGTATTAAGGATTCTCCTTTGCATTTCACACTTGCTTTTTCTTTCGCAGTCCTACAGTCTGCATGGCCAACAAAAACTAAGGGGGGGGGGGGGGGTCCAAGAATTTATCAGTTGACATCAGATGGTCCAAAAAGGTCCCACTTGCAAAGGGTTTGAAGCCCAACAGGGACTTTTTCTACTTCTACATGAAATTGACACAAGCAATATATTTTTAATTTTGACATTTCAAATTCACACTGGTTTATGCTAGAAAATAATTCTCATGCAAACTGAATTATAGTACTGTGAACCTAAAGTCCATAATACACACCCTACATAGAAAATGAGAAACATTCCCTTTATGTAAACACCAGATTTCCTATTTTTGCTATGATATAGACAAAGGTGCAATCTTTTCCTACTTAAGAACATTTTTGCTGAGTTCATAACTGCATGAATTCACAGACCTCTGACTATCTACTGCCAATAGCTTGGCTGTTAGTATACTACACTTCACAAACTCTAAATGTAATAGCTAGAGATGCTTATGCATGAAAAACCTCTCAAAAAATATTCCTGCCAATGAACTTTATTAAAGTCTAATAACAAAATAAGAAGTACTACCTTTTAGTTATATAGAATCATAGAATAGTTAGGGTTGGAAAGGACCTTAAGATCATCCAGTTCCAACCCCCTCACCATGGGCAGGGACACCTCACACTAAACCATGTCACCCAAGGCTCTGTCCAACCTGGCCTTGAACACTGCCAGGGATGGAGCATTCACAACCTCCCTGGGCAACCCATTCCAGTGCCTCACCACCCTAACAGTAAAGAATTTCTTCCTTATATCCAGTCTAAACTTGCACTGTTTAAGTTTTAACCTGTTACCCCTTCTCCTATCACTACAGTCTCTAATGAATAGTCCATCCCCACCATCCCTATAGCCCCCCTTCAGATACTGAAAGGCTGCTATGAGGTCTCCATGCAGCCTTCTCTTCTCCAGGCTGAAGAGCCTCAACTTTCTCAGCCTATCTTCATACAGGAAGCGCTCCAGTCCCCTGATCATCCTCGTGGCCCTCCTCTGGACTTGTTCCAACAGTTCCATGTCCTTTTTATGTTGAGGACACCAGAACTGCACACAATGCTCCAACTGAAGTCTCACGAGAGCAGAGTAGAGGGGCAGGATCACCTCCTTCGACCTGCTGGTCACGCTCCTTTTGATGCAGCCCAGGATACGGTTGGCTTTCTGGGCTGCGAGCGCACACTGAAGCCGGCTCGTGTTCATTTTCTCATCGACCAGCACCCCTAAGTCCTTCTCCGCAGGGCTGCTCTGAATCTCTTCTTTGCCCAACCTGTAGCTGTGCCTGGGATTGTTCTGACTCAGGTGTAGAACCTTGCACTTGGCATGGTTAAACTTCATACGCCTGGCATCAGCCCACCTTATGATCTCAATTTACCTATACATCTCATGATAAACAAACAACAGCTTTTCACATCTATTTTATGTTAGGTCAGGAAACCTAAGAGAGTTTTTAAGACCATGACTTAACATCACCTTGAGAATTCCTGAGAAAAAGTCCTTTGGAAGTCCTTTGCCTTCTCTTCTCTGCTTCTTGACATTATCAAGCCACTTCGTATTTCTTTGATCCACATTCTACAGTAACCACTCAGAGCAGCAGAACTGAATTACCCTGTTTATGTACCATTTTCACCACAAAAAACTTACAGCTCTAAGTTCCCACTTAAATAACAACTCAATATTGCTAATTTCATGCTTATAAAATTAATTCATAAAACGTTCAATAACACAAAGAGACTGCTGACACCTTCTGGCCACTTGACATTCTGCCCAAATATCAAGAGGGTTTCCAAGAAAATATCTTTCATGTTTTTCCAGCCGCTCAGGATCACATGAAGACTTATACTATGCCTATACTGCCATATGACAGTTGCTTCAAGTCATTTAGTCCACCGTTCCCCACATTCTCTCACTCATTTTCTCACAGAAGCATCCAAAGCAAACACGTACAACCTGATACAACTGATACAACCATATCTAGATTTGGCTTAATTTATCTTCACCTTTTAGATTTCGCACTGGGTATATTGCACCAAGGAACCACTGCAACTGAATCAAACAGTACATTCAGCCTCAGTACTGGATCCTGAACCCCTCACATCACAGGTAACAATACCTACATTTTATTGAATTAAACAGTCAAAAATGGGAGAACTTACCTGCAGGTTTTGTTTTTTTTTCTTTGGTTCAGTTTCTGATTCCATCTCTCCCTTTTGGGCCACACACTGCTTTAGCTGTTTTCTTTTTTCTGCTTTCTTTTTCTTTTTTTCCACATTTGTTTTCGACATTCTAAACCAAAACTTCTCTGTAACAGAAACCACCAAACTCGAATTAGAACCCTTTTTTATATTAAACATCAATCTTGTATACAGAGTTATAATTACACTGGTGCGAGAATGATTTGTGGCCACTTAACTACAAAACACACATTTGCACTGAATTTTTATCCATTTTGGAGAACTTCCATCCTGTTTCCTTTAGGAATACAGCATAGTTAGGCTACTGTAGAACTAGAATGTCATTCTCCTGTAGAAAACTCAACACAAACCGTCCTCTCAAGCCCACTCTGTGAACACTTCACTGACCCTCTTGGCAGTAATCCCCCATAACAGATGCTGTGCTTGCTGCAGGTTACAGCACATCACACTGAACTGTTTGATCAGTTGTTCACCTCAGGTAACACCAGTCAGACCTCTCCGCAAAATTAATACATGTGACTTAGTCACAGACACCTCATTAATACACGTGTGCATACACACATACCCACAAGCCAACAGTAAGCCTACCTGATTACTAAACAGATAGCTTTAAACCGTAAATTCTCTCTGAAACTTCAAGTTTTCCTGGGTTTACGTAGATTAATGGGGAAAAGCATGCCTAAATAATTACGTCTTTTATCTTTCACTTTACAATGACTTGAGGGCAACGGCAAACAGGAGCTGTAGAGAACCTGGTTGTAAAATCGGGTCTAGTTGTAATGGCATATTACTTCTCTGAAAGAAGATCTGATTTCAGGGGCTTCCAACAGCTGCCCCAACACAGTTGCTTTCTGTGTAACAGCATACACACAACAGCTGTCTCCATCACAAGTATTTAGCTTGAAGCACGCTCTGAAAGATAAACCAGCCCAAAACCCAGGCACCCATACAGCCTAACCCTCACAGCAGGAGGTGGTAACAGCCTGACGAAGCTCGACCCCGGCACCTCCACCACAGGGACACTTCAGGCACGACATGCAGCAAGGCCGGGCGGGAGCAGGCCCCAGGAGGCGCTGGGGAGGCTCCGAACCGCCGCCTTCCCACCCCAGGACCCCGGGGCTGCGTTTCCTTTCCTGAGAAGCGTCCCTCCCGACCCCCCCATGCGGGACAGGGACACCCTCCGCCTCATGGCGGCCCCGGGGAGTGCGGGACACCGGGCACCCTCCTTCTCCCTCACCCGCTCCCCTCACGCACCTCACGATCCCGCCTCCTTCGCGCATTTAACCGAGCCCCACGCTTGGCGCCGCGGCCAAACAGGGCTTTTGTTTTCATAAAGTTTGATCCCAGTAGCTGCTGTGGTAGCAGATACTGGCGGTAGCTCCCTGTACATGCACCGATGGGAAGAGGTAAACCTGCTTCCTACTCCTGTCCAAGGCAGCATCACACTTTCTGCCATTCCTCTCCTTCCACCTCCTCCCCTCATCATGGGGTGCCAATCCTGCTGTCCCAAACAAAGCCTCTAGGACACGGTCTTCACTAGAAACCCCTTCCAACACCACCAGTAGGGTGCACAGCATTGTCTGGGAATGCACGGCCATTTAGATTCTAGAAGTCCCAATACTGTAGTAAGATGCTAGGGATGTGTTACGGCATTAGAGCACAGAGGATAATGAGCAGATGGTGGCATCTAAAATTAGAGGTTTAATTTAAGCTTTTGTTCCAATGTGAATAGGGAAGGTATGTTTTCTGTGTTTAGACTTCCTAAAATAATGATCGGGTTTTTTAATTACACATCCTATTGTGACATCCTGTGGTTAAACACAGTATTACAGATACTGTCACGTCACAAATTTGACCATGGTTGCATAAGAATAGACTACATGGAATTAGCAGCAGTAACTCACACCTACACTACTACATATGTAGTTTGGCAAACTACAGTCGTTCATGCAGACTCAGCCTTCGTCCAAAATTTCTGCTGCATAAGATAATAACGTTTGGCCCCATGTAATAAGATAGCACAGGTATTTTGTTCTGTGTTGACCAGAAATTACATTGTATCTGCCCCTTCAGATGAAAGGCCTGCAACTCACTAGGATGGTTGTTTACACGCTACCCCCGTCAAAGACCATAAATCCACATTTCTGTTTTAGGCAGCATTTGTACTCTAAGGATTAAGCCTCTTCAGAGGCACACAGCAGTCTTCGCACAGCTGCAGTACAACCTCAAGGCTGTATAAAGCATAGGCATTATAGCACTTAACGCTCACATCCCCTACAGTCTTTATCAAAGATCATTTTTCCCAGGTCAAGGAACACAGCATTTTCTGCTATGCAAACTGCTCATCTTCCCACCACACCAGAACAGCAGTGGGCACTCATAGCTGCAGGTGATGCAAGGGACTGCAATTACCCTCCAGTTAGTCCTAAACCAACATTTCAGCCCACCAGCCCCAATGTGCAGAGGAACAGCTCCAATGACACATGAAATTGAGGTCTTGACCTCCTGACACCATCAGTAAGCCTTGGCATTTTTCCTTACAATTAGCTGGATGAGGGGCCTACTTAGATCCCAGCTGGGGAATTAGCATTGTTCATTAACAGCACATTTCCATTTCATCAGCCTACAATATTTCAAGCCTCAAGCTAAGCAGCTGGATATTCATGCAGTTTTAAAGAGCCAAGACAGCTGATCAGGATAATAGATGGAGCATATCTGTTGTGTCTTCATTTGTTTAAGCTTTTCAGGAAAGCAGCAAGACCAGCCTCCCTAGACAACACTATTTTGGCCTCATTGTCATTACATGAGGCAAACAGTTAATGCTGCTTCATCTGGCTTCCTTTTTCCCTTCCAAACTGGAAAAAATAGCCATGCAATTCCAGGCTTCTAAGGGGCAATAAATTATGAAGAATTGCACTGCACATACGTCTGTGAGCACGTATGTGAATTGCTTATGGAGGGCCTAGGAAAGCTAGGTACGGCTTTCATACATCAGGTACTTCCAATGACTATCAGAAACCAAAAGGCAGTTTGGTGTAAAAACTCACTTCATGTTGATGTATGTCATTTGTCAATCAGAATGCTGCACTGTGTGCCAGGTCACTTCCAAAAGGATTGAGATGTATGACAGCAGCTTGTATTTCAGACTTTCATCTTGGGAAACTTGTAGTTAGCATGGGAGACTTAGCATTACCTAAGCTAAGTTGGCTGTCTTTCTCACCAATTTCAGACACCTTCCTACCACCACTGCTCAGCTTCCTCCACCGAGTATTTTCCAGAATATTAAGATCTTATCCCAAATACAAGAACAAAGTTAGCTTAGAAAGGGCAAAAGTTTATTGAATGCACAAAACACTCTCATACAAAAATAAGTTAATTGCATAGAAAAATTTAGAGATCTATAGACAAGATTAAGTAGACAGAGGTTTGATCCAGATGTGAAAAGCCTCTACTATCTGCATCTGAAAGACATAAGAATACACCGTAAGAGTTGCATGCCTAAAACTTTCAGTCACAAGCAGATCCAGCCCAGCAAGGAAGGACTTGGGCCATTCACTGTAATACCAATGTTTGCCATGCTCTCCTCAGCATTGTGCTGACACACCATTTTTCCAGAACTTGACCAAGCCTCACACAGAGGAGGTGGAAGACCAATCTGCCATTAAAACAATTTGATGTCTTAATACTTCTGTCTATATAGCAACTTTAAACAGTACAGGATGGACAAGATGTAGTTGTGCTGTCAAAACACCTCTACTACATTCCCAACACCAAGCAAAGGTGACCAGTTCTAGAACAGCTAGAGGCAGGACAGCAGCACTCCTACATCATGTTGACACAAGGCTATTTTTAAATTATGTTTGTCTTTTTCCCTTCTACAGCTTGTACCTGTTGTGCTGCAGACTCCCATCAGATGGCACTCTAATTGCTCCTACTGACTTGAAGGCAGCTTGAGACGCTCTCATCAGAGCAGCATATCTACAAAGAAATACAACCAGGCTCAGCACCCCTTATGTACACACCAGTGAAGTTTCACTCTTCCATCCAGTTTAATTATCTCCATCTGTCACACAAGTCTTAAAGTCCTATTGCACAGAACAACGAAGGTACATCTACCCGAAAGATATTTTTTCTTGTTCTTGGTTACTTCAAGGTGCTGGGCAGAACATCAGGATTTAGTATTTAGATCCAGACCCCAAAGGGTACTTGAGTTAGCCAGCACCCCTTCTCAGTTAGCAGAGACTGACACAGATAAGCTAGGAAGAATTTTAAGAAAGCATTTGACAAGCTCTTATCCTGGCTCACAGACTTGCAGAAACTAAGCTTGAGATACAAGGAGGAAATAGTGGATACTTTATTGATCTGTCCACTAGTTTATGGAATTCCCTATTGTCTGAGCTCCCCACCAGCCCCTGATACTAGCTCTGAAATTTTGGAATGAGCTCAAAGTACCATAAATACAGCTTACCCTGCCTTGGAGATGGGGTGGCTGTTCCCTTTGCAGTCATGATCCAGAGGATGGCGATGTTTTATGCAAAAGTTGCCACCACACTGCTCACAAACAACCTTCATCATCTCCTTCCTTTTGCAGCCTGGCTTTAAGCACTTGTTTGTGAAGATCTAAATACAGGACACAAAGCTAGCCTTAGAGTTAAGATGAAACACAGCAAGCTTCTACACATTCTACTGTCAGAAGACCTAACTTCACAAGCATTAGGAAGGCAGTCTAGACTTTACCAGCAGTTTCCTTACCTTCTGCTTTTGCTGTGCTGGGTTGTATTTGCAGTCCTTATCCATGTGGGCTCCAACCACAATATCTGGTATTTCCCCCTTCTGTACAGGGATGGGTGCATTACAGAGTGGACACACTGGAACCTGCACATTCTAAGCACATACAGCACAGATTAGAACTATAGAATCATTCAGGCTGGAAAAAAAACCTTTAAGATAATCACACCCACTGTTAGAAGTGCAACTTCATTTTTCTATCCTTTCCCTCCCTTACCCATGGGTGATAGTAGCCTAATCACAAGCATTTTATGTTCTACTCATTTACTAATGCTTTTAAGGGCAACCTTCTCAAAGGTAACTGCAAATCATTATCCAAAAAATAGACAGGCACACTTTGCTATATCAGTTTATAGCAACATACTGGGTAGGTTGACTTTACGTATGTTTCTAGGCTTTCTGGAATTGCAGCCTTTTAACACTTCAAAGTCCAAGTAGAGGCCAGAAATCTAAGTCTGGCCCCACTTACTCTAGTTATTTCTTTTGTAGCTCCATGTTTACTGTCCTCCAACTTAAAGGACTTGGGCTGCAGGAAGCTTTAAGCCGTAATACATTCCTTAAAATATAAAGTACTTCTCTCTGGGACAATGTGGTATAAGTGAAAGACACAGAGGTACTGACCTCTGAAATGCTGTGTTTCTATATACTTAAACTTCAGCTGTATCATTAACTCTTGTGGCTCCCCCATCTATTTTTACTGTAACCATATGTAAAGTTTCAGAGCAGACTGTATACATGACTTGACAATTCAGCAGTGTGAATTGCTGACTCATGCCTACAAACTTACTTTCTTGTAGGCAGAGCTACACTTGTGGTCATCATAACGGATATGGTCTTTACAGAAGACTTCCCCACAGGCATCACATTTCAGAGGAAGGAAATCTGTGAGAAAAGTAAAAAAGAAAGTATTCTCATGAAGCAGAGCTAGCAGCTGTAAAAGCACTCACAGAAAGCTACAGAAACTCAAAAGCAAATCATTTTGTCTAGTCACAAGTACAGTTACCTCTACAGAGTGCCACCACACCAGGGCCGTGACGGTGACGGTGACCGTGACGGGGCAGATACGGGAGCGGAGCGCAGGGAGGGGACGGGGGCAATGGGTGACAGCGGGGACAAGCACCGGGACCCGGCTTGATCCGCGCAGCCCCGCGGCTGTGAACTCCCGTTATGCGGGCGCTGACAGGGGAGGCAGCGCAGGGGTGCCCTGTCTCAAACCGGGACACGTGTATCGAGTAAGAAGACGTGAGAGGTGCCGGAGAGCCCTTGTCCGGCTGGTTTGCTCCAGAGGATACTCAGCCCTTTGCCTCTTCTCATTTTGATGTCATCTTTTGGTCAGGGCTCAGAGAGCATCCGTGTGGGCTGTGATGCTTAATTCAGGTCGCTGTCAAACTTCGAACACATCCATGCGCCTGCGTGGGAGAGGGTCTGCTCGTCGCAGCAGGGTGATGGTCGGGATCCCGCTGCAGGACTTTGTCATGTATGGACTGGTTTGAATGGACAAGCCCAGGCTGCAGCTGTGGGTTTGCACAAATCATCCGAATAAAAAAGTTTCCCAGTAGGTCTGTGGTGTTAAATGTTCACCTCGCTTGAACGGGGCACCTCGAGGTCAAGGTGTAGGTTAGAAATGTTGATCTTTGAATGTGTGTAACAACACTTGTTTCGCACAGAGGAGGTGAGGACTATTGGGGTAATGACATTTGTTACGGGATTGAGAAATGACAAGATGTTGTTTTGCTCCTGCTCTCCCTGGAAAACACCTGACTTTCTCCTGTAGCAGATGACTCAGATGCAGAGTGAAGCTATGAGAGCAAAAAGGAGCTTTGGGAAGGCAGGTGGTGACTGCAAAGGCCAGTTTGTGCTGTCAACACTGGAACTGGCATGTGCCATTCATCGGTCTTCCACATCACCTTGCCAAGTGATGTTTGTGTGACTCCTGCTGTGTGTGCCAGCTTACAGCCAGTCACACTGGTGCTGTGGCCTTCCCGACAACACAGTCCTGCTGGATTAAATGATGCGTTGTCATCAGCCAGACATTTCGAGGCCTTCCTACACATACTGGTTTTCCCTCCTGAATCCATAAAATTACCAAAGGTCCTCATTTAATGCCATTCTTTGAGCAGCTGTGATGACCGAATGTTTCAGTCTGTCGCAGGTCTTTGTTCTGTGAAGAGCAATCTGGTTTAATCTCCTCCACTGCAGTGCTTGCTGCATAGGGTCTTGAGGGATGGCCGTGCCATGTCCATGCCACAACCCACCCTGGGGACACCCTGGGGGTGGGGCATAGCCCCACAGGGAGATACCAGCTCAGGATGGGGGCAGTGTGAAAGGCAGTGCTGTGCCAAGAAGAGTGTGTCCCGCCCCTCTGCCTCACATGGCTACAGACTTTGGAGACTGACATAAGAAGAGACTTTCTAGGTCACTCAGTTAAAGTCTCTATTAGACATAAAAGTACTTCATTTAATTCCTGTCATAAACAAACCAAACTCAATGTTAAAGCAGCTTGTTGCCATCAGAAGGCTGTCTCACAACACCCCTGCTCTCATGGAAAGAAGACAGCCTCGTGTTTCCAATGTGGAAGTTTTCCTGGCTTGACTGCCTTTAAAGCAGTGCTGTGCTTTGATTTACATAGCTTCTTCTTGCCATGTTTATAACCAGCAGCTGAAGGTACCAGGCTGATGCTGCTTTGAATGTCTAAGTTAGAGCCCTCGTTGTCCAGCTGTGTCCTAGAAGAGTGTTCTGCAGTGGTGGTAGATGTTCCCATAAGACATCATGCTGTTCATCTGCTGAGGGTCCCACCCCTGGGCTGCAGCTGCCCTTCTCCCCAAAAGCAGAACCTGCTTCTCGAGTCACATTTGATACAAGCCCTGGTGGTCTCAAGCCCAGGGAGAGCTTTAGCAGTCAGTGCTCCTTTTAGCACACAGATGTGCCTGGTGACAGTACAGCCATGCAGCATCTTCCATCAGGTTCCTTTGGCCAAGCGCTGGGGAGACCTTAGAGCAGCCTTCCAGTACCTAAAAGGACCTGCAAAAAAGCTGGAGAGGGACTTTTTACAAGGGCAGGTAGTGACAGGACAAGGGGAAATGGCTTTAAACTGACAGGGGGGAGATTTGGCTTAGATGTAAGGAAGTTCTTCCCTATGCGGGTGGTGAGGTGCTGACAGAGGTTGCCCAGAGAAGCTGTGGCTGCCCCATCCCTGGCAGTGTTCAAGACCACGTTGGACACAGGGGCTTGGAGCAGCTTGGTCTGGTGTAAGGTGTCCCTGCCCGTGGCCGGGGGTTAGAGCTGGATGGGCTTTAAGGTGCCTTCCAACTCAAACCATTCTGTGATTCTATGATTAAAGGGATTTCCCCTGACTGAGCTGAGCCAGCTGCCTGGTGTCTGCTGGGGTGGTGGCAGGCAGCATGGCTCTCCCCCACTTTGCTTGTTCTTCTTGACGTGGTTGGTTTTCACAGCTCTGTTACACTATTTACACAACACTCAAGAACTTGGGAAGTGCAAAGAAAATCACATGCTGAGCTTGTAGGCTGACGCTTTTCATACAAAGCACCTACCCAGTGTCCAAGAAGAGTGGGACCCCAGTGATCTCTCCAGGAAGGCTTGCCAAAAAGTGAGGCAGAAAGAGGCTGGTGTCTTCACTGGCTGTCTAATGCTGCCCTGCGCTGGAGAGCTGCTGCCAAAGGGATCATGTTTTATGGTAGGGAAGGGAGGAGTTTGTGTAAGGATAACAACAGAAATGGCTCTGCACAGATTAGATGCTCTTAAGGAAGACTGTAAATCCCGAGTCTAGAAACCCACATAGTACAGGCAGCCATCTTAATAGAAATGAGGATTAGAAATTAGCCGAGGTCTTTAGTGATATTTTTAGAAGGTTGCTCCTGACAGGTTAGGCTGCTGAGAACCAGAGGAAAGTGCCGAACCCTGTATTACTCGGGAAAGGATCACACAGTGCAGTGTGTGATTAGAGGCTGGCTAGCTTAGCGACAAGGGGGATAGGTGGGTTAGAACTGATTCAGGAGGAATTAGCAAGGGAAATTGCTTGAGAAGCAGAATTTGATTAGGGGCAGCCAACATGGATTTATGAAAGGAAAGCTACGTGTAACTAACTTGCTGGAGTCTGCGGGAGGCACCGCTCCCCAGCAGCCTGCAGTGTATTGGTTTTGTATAACCCAGTCAGCGAGGGGAAGGCCTGACTTTGCCACCAGGATGGTGACACTGGGTGGGATGGATGGGGGTCATCTTCCTCCCTTGTCTCTGCAGGGTCTCTCTGCCTCTTCTTTTCCCCTTCCTCCCTTTTACTCCTTTTCTATTTTTTTTAGGGGAGGAGGGCTATTGCTTTTTCCTTTTTCCTTCCCTTTCTCTCCCTCCAATCCCTGTGATTGCCTCTTGGTGGTCCTGCAGAGGACTAAACACCACCGTCCACCCCACCTCACCAACAGGGTCTGCTTTAGGACACACACTGCATTCTAAAGAGGGAATAAAACACCTCTGAAGATGATCTTATCCTTCTTCAACTTCACAGACGTTTTTTCCTTCAAACAGAGCCCCCAGAAGTAATTATTTTGGAAAAGGCTCTGCAGAAAACAGAAAACTTTCTGACAGCCTCAGACTTACACAGCACTACCCTCCAGTACAGCCAGTCCAGCCTGGTGGAGGCCAGGCATGGAGGAGCAATGACCAAAGGAGACTTGCCCCAGCTGAGCAGACTGTCACACTGGCCAGAAGAAGAGAGTCTTCAAAGGCTTTCCCTGTCCTCTCTTTCATGGCAGCTTTAATTGCTTGGCTGGAGAAAGCCCTTGTTGCTTTTCAATGCAGACATGATGGAAACCCCAAATGGGACAGCCCAAGCATGGCTTTGTTTCCTCCTGGGCTGCCACCCTGTGAGGGCAGGGGGATGACTGCCAGCTATGGACACAGCATGGATGGGGAGGCAGGGATGTGGCTGGCTCCATCCTATCTCTCAGGGCAGAGTCTGTCCCCTTCCCATAGAGGTGTATTATGGACAGCACATCACAGAGGTGCCCATGGCCAAGACACATGGGTCCATCCATCTTGTTTCTATCTTGTGTGCCCCAGACTCCTCCCAGCACCATTCAGAAGACACAAATATGTCCCCTGTCTTTGGGGTCCCCAGGGCCACCCCATCTTCCACCATATTCCTGCACCAGCCAGGAGCATCCTGCTTGCCGCTCCAGCTGCAGAGCCACCACTGCAGCATTAACGTTTGGGTGACTCCAGCTCACATTTTCCTCTTGCAGGTCTCTGAACTCCAATCCCATCAACCTGCTTTTCAGCTCATAATCTCATACCAGGCTCTTAAAAGTGAGTTTTATTTTTATTGCAATGACCCTGTGGTGCTGCCATATCCCTCTGTGGAGGAGACGTGACATCTCCATTACATAGCTCGGATAAGTGTCTTAAAGAGACCACACACAAAGGAACCTAATGGTACCTATTTTTATTAGGTTTATTACAGGAGGGGAAGTAAAGCAGTCCGATCTCCCCACAGGATACTCCGTTAACAGCAGCAGACAGAGAGGAGAGATCTGTGGAGGCGGATCAGTTTTCCAAGAATATTAGCTCCTGCTGCTCTAAAATTAGAGTCTAGGGAGAGCAGACAGGTTGACATAATTGAAAGGGCTGTCTTAGGGGATGACATAGTTAAACGAGCCCATGATCAGCTTTCGAGTGACAGCTCTGCGACTTCTTCTAATTCCCAAAGGAGCGCCAAGTTGCGAAGCTGTGGTTTAACTAGTCCTGGATCTTATCTTGTGATGGTGTCAATATTATTAGAACCCATTTCTAAAGAGATGCTTCCAAAATCACTGTACATGAACCGACTGGTTTTACAGGCACAATCCTCCTGCAGCTTCACCCAGCAAAGCACATAGTTGATATGCACACTCCTCTGCTGCCCTTCTTACCCACCCGATCCTGTCCCCACAGGCTGGGCTACAGGGGCAGACCCAGAAACAGGATTAAGAACCTCATTTCAGGATGGAGCTGAAAAATGTCCTTGAGCTTCCCATTTTATTCAACATAATTTAATATCAAACACAAACTAACAAAGTTAGAGGTGAAATATAATAGCAGGAACCCCATAAAAAGTAACCTAATATGCAAGATAAATAGACAACACTTTAGCCTGGGGAGATAGCAAATAAAAGAGAAATATGAGCAGAGCCATTCTCAATTCATAAGTAACTTTAAAGAGAAATAACGAAGATGAGTTCTCCAACTTTTAATTTCCTAAGATTCTTCTCAACCACAACAAAAAAAAAAGGCATTGTTAATCTTTTCCTCACACACTCTCACAAGGTGGATGTCCCCAGACAAATGGCCTGGATCATTCCCACGCATGCAGACACCCATCAGATGTGGAAATAGTTCAGAGGGGCTATTCTGCAATTCCTGATGGGGCAGGAGACATGAAGGATGGAGCTCTTCTGAACCTTCATGCAGGTGGAGCCCCTCGCTTGCCTTCGGTGGCCACTTCCCGCTGCCTTGTTGTGGGTGTGAAACTCAGAGCACCCACTGCCTTCATGGAAGGTTGAGCCTGGATTTTATTATTTTAATTATTTTTTAGCCATTTTTTTGTTAGTGCCTATTTTAACTTCAAAGGCTGGGATTTTCCAAGCAGCCTAACGCATTTAGGCACCTAAATCCCATTGAGTTTCAAGTGTGTATCAGCCCTTAGGCTCCTTGGCAAATCCTTGCTAAGTGCCTAAAGGCTCATTGCCGCAACCACGGATACACTGCCGGATTTACACAGATACCACTATACCAGCATGAGCTCACTTCTTTGACAGAAGAGTCTCTTGTTTAAACCCCCCTTCCTGAACGATGAAGTAAACTGGAAAGGATGGTATAGACCTGTACAAGGATGTTAAATTATTTCCTTGGGTTATACTAAAACAAAGGTTTACTTGGTAGATTGAACTTCAGTTAGAGACCAAGTGCTCCTAATCCCCAGCTCCTGGCCCTCCACGGGAAACCTCAGATTTAGTGTTTTAGATGTAAACCCCATCGTATCTCCCACTGCCTCTGACACCCACTATGTCTCCAACACCCTTTTAGAGCATCCGGATAGGATGCTCCAACCCCCTTTTAGAGCATCCAGATAGGATGCTCCAACCCCCTTTTAGAGCATCCGGATAAAGGAGCATCATTTTAAAAACAAAAGGTTTTTCCTTCTTCAGTATTACTTTGTGTTGTATAGGAAGAACAAAAATTCAGCAGAATCAAGCCATTTGCTTTGCTGTTTGGGAATGTCCCAACCCAAAAGGAAAGACCACAGATAGCAGCCAAGCTGGCAGTGGAAGAGGTAGAAAGGACACATAGCTCCAAAAAGGCTATCTCAAAGAGTGGGAAGCGTTGCAACAGCCTTTCTAATAGTAGTGGAAAAATAAGTCCCTTATCAGGTGAGCTGTGGTCACAGATCAAACTCTGATGTTTTACAATGTCAGTTGCCAACACGTAGCAGAAAACAGATTAAGGGGTCTCCGTGGCAGACTCCCCTGGGATAACAATTGGCTTTTTGTTGAGTCCATACTGCAAATGGCACAATAGGATCCAATCCACAACCACCAAGCCCCAGATTTCCTAGGCACTACCACAATGCCATCGATCAGCAAGGAAAGTCAGACGCTAGAGCCTCCTTATTCATTGCATTGCTGGTTTTGAATGAAAGCGTTTCTCTGATAACTGAGAGTCTATCCGTAAGCCCTTCAGCTGATGATTTAACAGCCGTGCCAAACCTCAGCATTGTCTTTATTTTTCCTTTATTTACATAGACAAAAAGAGCCATTTTTTTTTCTTTATTTTTCTCATTTTGTAGCACTAAGAAATAAACCTAATTTCTCATAAGCAGGGTTTGGTTTATGCTGTAGGTGCAGAAAGGAACCAAGCCCATTTCTAGTGTGGATGAGCATGGGGGTGTGGATGGGGGTTAGCAGGGGAGGGTGGTCAGGGGAATACTGGTAGAGTTTGGGAAACAAAGGATAGATCCACGGGGAATCGCTGAGCAAGGGAGGAGACCCTGTTAATGTATGGATCCCATAGTGGGCAGACAGACCTAAAGAAATCCTCTCCAAAATCAATGGTTGAGCTGGACAGTATGAGTTTGGTTCATACCCAGCTTTGCAGCCACTACTCAGACTAGGGGGTAGGACAACAGTTTTAACCATTTCTCCTGTTTTCCAGAGAGTAAACCCTCACCCATCAGTCCCAACCACCCGTTTACTGGTGGCCTGATGCAGCCACATCATTGGAGGCACCAGACAGCCCTGGGAAGCAGTGGGACACCCACAGGGTGAAGCTCCCCGTGGAAAGATGTCAGGGACAAGGACGTGCGACACCCGGAGCTGTGTGCCACGAGGTGGCACCACGTCCCTGCTAACCTGCACATGGGGTCACCTCCGTGGCCAAGCAGCTCAACCTGGCAGGCCTCCGGCTTCCAGGCAGCCCCATCGTTAAAATACCCACACTGAGCCTTTATTAATAGCCGGGCAGGCCTCCCTTCTGTAAGCCCCGGCTGAAGGAGGATGTGATGCCCCTGCCCTGAGCCATGGAGCATCCTCCCAGGAGGACCACTTGCCTGGAGAGCCCCCTGCATCTCCTGCAGAAACCTGGTCACTCTACAGCCCAGGGCACAGGGGTTGCAGAGCTGTGCTGCCATCTCCCACGGGTTACAGCTCTCCTCAAGGTCATGGGCTCCTGTCCCTGCTGTCACAGTCGTTTGTGGGTACTAGGAGAGATATCCACCATGGTGGTAGTTGTTGACTGGCTGGTGTGCGCTGGCTGTGCCCCCAGCCTGCATGGACCTGCAAGCAGGAGAGCTTATTTCTCCCACTTCATCATGTCAAGGTAGGGAGGATGCAGGTGAGCCTATATCCCTGAAGAACTTTAAACTTCACGCCTTGGCACATTCAGATAACCTCCATTTTGAGAGCACCCAAGAAATGCATGAGTGACAGTCCCCAACCCAAAGAACTTGCCTAGCACCCAGTTAGTGCCTTGATTATGCTCCTGAGCTTCTGACTGTAGAGTTTCCACAGCCTAACCCAGTGCTTTGGGTCCTTCAGCAAAGCCCTGCAGCTTAATGCCCTGCTCTGCCCAGGCAGGGTACAGCCCCAGGACCTACCTGTCTCACCACACTGCCCTGAGCTCTACTGATGCAGACCTGCTGCTGGAGTCAATGGGACTGACTGGTCCATGGAAAATGAGGTGACTGCTGCACCCAAGTCTCGCCTAGTGAAGGAAACATAGATACAAGCCATAAGAAACTATCAGCAGAATATTTCCCAACAGAGGAGAGTTTCTGCACATGCTGAGGAAGCTCCAGGTAGCTCCTTCTGCTCTTGATTCAGAGCATGGAGCAACTATCCAAAAAAACACGGACTTCTCTCTGAAGAGGAGGCAGAGAGAGCTGCTCAAAGGGAGCTCTCATGCCTCAGTTCACTGTCCCTGGCAGTGTGCTCAGTGCTGTAATAGAGAGACTGGTAATACCTGTATTATTCCTGACACAACGCTTTGCAGCTGAACAATGCATTTGCCAATTCAATTTATTCAAACAAGTTCCTTGGGAAGACAGCAAAGCAAATCCAGGTGGCAATTACCGAATTCAGACTCTGCCCTGGACTCGGGGAAACAAAGGGGCAAGATATGAGAGAAATAGCAAGTTCTGCTGGAAATCCCACAACTGCAGAATCCAAAGAGCTTTTAATCACATGCCTGTTGGTATTCAGCTGAAAAACCCCTGTGTCATTGGGCAAGGAGACAGAGCAACATTGGGATTGCTCTGCTGCAGCACTTAGCAATTTGGAATACCTCTGCTACAAAAAATAAATGCCTTTTTTGTTGTTGATGTTTTCTTTTGAAAGCGCAGCAGCATTTGGGCTCCACAGCCCATTGCAGTGGCATTTAATTGAAGAATAAGTACATTCAATAGCTGCCGAGACTGATGGTGTTGCAAGTCCTGCGGTGTTGCATCCTGTCTAACTGTGCTGCAGACACACAGCGGAGGAGGCTGCCTACAAGCTTAGACGAGCTGTCTAACCGGTACCTTCAGCCGTGTGCTGAGCCTCATCAGATCCCAGACCCTCTTTCCCAGCGCATCAACAAGGACACAAGCCTGCAGCCCACTGCTGGTCCCTGTGCTCAGGACACAGCTCCAAGAACAGCCTCCAGGATGGCTGGAGGCAGGGAGAAAAGCCTGCCGGGAACCTCCACTTTGGCTCTGAATGTGCAAGAAGGAAATGTGCTGCAGCATAGCTATGGAAAATTTCCTTACTTAATAGCCTGCAACCCCCACAGCATCAGCTCCCATGCCCCATTCACAGTCATGGGGTGAGCCCCCCCAGATTATGCTCCATCTCCCCATCCTGCTGCACCCCTCACAGGCAGCCCCAGGGCCACTTGCAGCTCCTCTCCCAGCAAAGCAGTTACACCAGGGATGAATTTGGCCCCAGATGTAGAATTAGGTTAAGCCAAAAGGTGGCAGCATCTTATTCAGTAACGATTTTGCTTGACTATTTCTCCTATTAGCCATTTTTCTTTCTAATCATAAGAATGTAAGTTTGTAAATTACAGAGGTGGAGAGCGAATGTATTGCAACCTCTGGCAAATTGATATTTTTGCAGCAACGGTAAACTTTTCCTGATGGCAGATAATTGAAGGGAGCAAGCATCAGATAAAATTCATAAAGATTTGGACCTCCTGGAATAAGACAAATGATATTTAATGTTCAGAGTTGTAAAGTAATTACCCTGGGCTCCAAAGATAATAAATTCATAGACACAGTAAACGGAGTTTGGCTGACCAGGTGCTTTTGATGTGGTGCAGTGCAGGGCCCCACGGCAGCCAGGGGGATGGAGAGGGGACATCCCCCTTGGTACAGGGGGACACCTGAGGTTGGTGTCACCCCAGAAATGCCCTTCCTCAGCAAGAGGAAGAAGCTGTCTCTGATGGCTGCAGCAGAGCCCCGTGGCTGGGTGTGCAGCCAGGGAACCATCATCACCTACAGCCCTTCTACATTTCCAAAGGCATATGGAGCCGTTGGGTACCCAGCTCCATCCATACCTCTCAGCAGTGACCAGCCTCTCCAGCAAAGCCACAGCCTCCTGTTCTCAGGCTGCAGCCAGCAGACATTATCACCTTACATCAGTCTCTTCCCCAGCATCTAAGAGCAGCTGGCAGCTAACAAAGAGGAGAGTGACCTACTCCCTGTGGTGGTCACTGCCCTTTACCCAGGGGAGACTGACCCCTGTGGGGATGGGCATCCCTACCACAGCTTGGTACCACACCGCCATGGAGCAGCAGCACACCTCATTCCTCAGAGTGACTGCAACATTCAAAACCATCTAGCTGCAACCCCATTTCCACTAGCTGGGAAAGATCAGGACATCCTTCTCTTATACTGAGGAACAGCCTTGTCTCCCCTTTCATAGACCTGCGTCAATCAGCCTTGTGATGGACTCTTTACCTGCCATTGCATGTAGCATCTCACTCCGCTTCAAGGCATCTCCAGACTTCCACCTCCCCCCAAAAAATATAAGGCTGACAGTGCCCTATCCCACTTTTCAAATCAGGATGTCAGTGCAAGCTTCCTTGGCAAGATACATGCTGCGCTGAAATGCTTTTGATGCAGGCACCTAGCATCGGTGGCTGTTTGGCAAGCACATCCCAGATCAGGAAGAAAACGTGCTCAAACACACGCCGAGCTGGGAGGTCCCAACCCAGCCCTTCTTCAGGGCTCCTCAAACACCATCTCTGAGCAGCTGCTGGGAAGCCGTAAGCCAACAACAGGCCTTGTTCCTGCTCCACCACCAGTACCCCTGCTGCTAGTATGCCTTTGCCCCTTTGAAGAAGTTGCTTAGAAATTCAGTAGCAATTATGCAAGCTTTAGTATTAAAAAATGCACGTGGATCTGGAAGCAAATATGAAGCTGCTGCTGTAACGCTAGCTTTAAGCTGTCTACAGTCCCTAGAAATTCTCAGTGGGATGTTTGAGAAGGATGTATATGTGTTGACAACATTAAATGATCCATGGCTCAAGGACAGAATTGAAACCATACATCTACTTCATACAGGCACTGATCACTGGGAGAGTGTTTTTCTTAAACTAACCACGGAAGGCCAGGCACCTCATCCTCCCCAGAAAGGCAGGGATGGCTCGGGGAACAGAAGGTGCACACACGCTCGTACCACATCCCAGTGTTTAACAGAGCTCCAGTGAGAAGGGAGAGACACATGGACGCCATCAGCAGGAAAAATGTTATTGTGGCTGCACCATCTTTGGGGGAAATTGAGCATGTCACTTCGGTGCATCACCCTCTTCTCATCACCTCCCAAAGAGGCAGCACCGCTCGCACACATCCGTGCAACATCTGGCGAGGGGACACGGAGAGGCAGGATGCTGCGAGGTTTGCTGGGGTGAAAATATGCCAATCCTGCACTACGTTCCCTGGAGAGCAGCCTCTGATGCCCGCGTGCCTCGGTGCTGCCTGTGGCACTGCAGCAAGCTGAGAGAGCCTCCAGCAGCAAGCGCCTGGCTCTGGAAATCTCCAGCCTTTTCTATACATGAAATTCCCAAGGACATGGAAAAACTGGCAGACAACACAGAGGATTAGGTGGTTCCCCAAGGAACACAAGAAGCGCTGCGAGATTGTATTGTTGCCCATTTCAGTGGGGTGATTAGGAGGTATTTGATGCTGGGAGGATGATTTCTGTTAGGCTATTTTGTGAGCGTTAGCCAATCCATTAACCGTAGGTGGCGGGAAGTCATGATTCCCAGGATGCAGTAAAGCCAGACTCCTTGAGACCACAGTCTCCTTACCCCAAAATCCAGGTTTGCCATGGTCAGCAACCTGTCCCACAAAGCTCCCTCTTTGTTCTCCCTCCAAATGCTGGTTCCTGATGCTTTCTGGTTCTTGCTGCTTTGCAGCAGGCTGCTATAAGTTGCTTGGGGAAAACTCTCTCTCTCTCCCTAGCCCTCCTGCTACTCTAACCTCATCACCCTGATCCCTAACTCAGATACTGGTTTCCATCATTTCAACTATTACCAAACTAAAGGGTATTTCTTTGCTCCCTCGTTTACGCTGAATGTTTACTTAATAGGCTGGCCAGCTTCAATTAGGTCTGTGATTACTCACAGATGACAGCTCCAGCATAACAATGTTTACTCTCAAACTCTATCTCCAAGTGTAGCTTGTGATATATTTAAGGAGAAGGTATAAAACCATTAGTGTCAAAATAGCTCTAGCTATGGCAGTCAAGTTTCTCTTTAAGCCCAAGCAGCTGGCAAGTGGGTTAAAATATACCAGGGATATCAACCCCCTTCATCTGGAGATTTAGTTACCCCTGTGAAAACCTCTCATGTTTGAGTTGTCCGGATGCCTTTGCCTTATTACTGACACGTGGAACTCCTTGCTTCTGCATCTATATTGTCTAAGATAAAGTTTAACAGCTGTAAGTGCATTTTCTGGTCTGTGTTTGGATTAAACCTCTGGATTATTTACTTATGAAGCACCACAGCTGGTGGCTGGAAGTGAAATGCAGCATCTTTGGGTCAGATGTATCCCTAAGGTGCTTTGGGTGGATTGTCAGGAGGATGTATCACAAAAGGAATATCCAAAGCTATAGCCTTGACTTGGTTTTACTTCTTAGGAAATGTCAGTAGGAGTTCCTGGTCTTCCTGGCTCTGAAAACTGCATTTTTAGACCCCTGAGTCTGTACCCTGGTAGGAGTCCCATCCTGGCTGCCCTGCAAGCTTGGTACCCAAACTATTAGCTGAGTGAGTGCTACAGTGCTAAGGAGCAGGAAGAGGTAGCTTTGGGGTGGCTTAGAGGCAGAGGATGGCTCTCCCCCATCCACCACCCACTGTCCAACCAAGGGGGCTGTGCAAAAGGGTCCCAAGGAGAGAGTCCTGCCTCTCTTGTGGCATCTAATAGCAAAAACAGCTTCCATACGTCCCTGCAGGTTAATCAGCTGCTTGGAGTCTAATTAGTGCCAGAACCTGTTATCAAAAAGATGCAGCTGAGTGCAAAGCCAATGGCCAGACACACCAGCCGGCATGTCCATCTCCTGCCCAGAGAAGCCAGGTCCTTCTCTGAGACCTCCAGACCAACTGCAATGAGCCCAGGCTGGCCATCACCCTGGAGAGGGAATTGAAAGCGAAGGTTTCAGAGGGATAGGAAACTTCCTGACTTTAATTCACTGAACTCTTTTGTTTCGACCACATTTAATATCTTAGAAATTACGAGTCACGGGGACCTGGGAGAGCCGAAGGAGAAGGTGTGATCTGTGAGGCCAATTAAGGGGCCGATGGCACATAGTGAAATGGGAGCCCCTCAGGGGAGGCCAAGGTTACATAAATAAGTGTGTGAAGGAGCCGCACTGAATCTGCAGGCACTCAGCCACTAGTGATGCCCCTTTGAATCCGGGAAAATTAAATATAAATAATAAATGTTTAACCACACAGCAAATAAATACAATGAGGCACCTTTAAAAATTATACTAATAAACAGCTAGCTGTTGTCCTTCTGCCCAGGGCGGCTGAGCATCTTCTGCATATCGCAGACAAAGAGCACAGCAGAGGGGCTGTGTTTGGGGGGCTCCGCTCACCTGGATTGTCTTTCCCCCCCCCCCCAGTCTGCTATCCTTGTGATGAACCCCAGGACAGCATGGAATAAAACACCCAGCAAAACTGGAATAAAATAGTGCCAAGCTCACCCAGTGAATGTCAGGGCCCCCGTACCAGATACAGCTCTATGATCCCAACAGGCTTCTTCTGGAAACCTGGGAGCAGGATTAGGGTTTGGGCTCAGAGGGAAAGCCCAGAGCCTCCTTGTGATGATACAAATGTTCAACATGAGCGGAGAGGTCCCCAGAATTGCTCTGTGTCAGCACTCACTTGACAATAAGAGCTCTGCTTCTCAGCTTCCCTGTTTTACTGCTTCCTTGGAAGAAGGGGAAAAAATGAAATGGAGATATAAAAAATAAAGGGGTCATTTATAGTTAAGCACATTAGGATGAAAGTGAGGGAATAAAGCTGTGAGAATGGCTCAGCCAGGGGCCTGTGGGGACTTGTTCTCTGGTACTGGCATGGTCTTTACTAGGTCACTTGAACCTTTTACGCTCTGCTGCAGAGCTCAGACCTGGGCTATATATCACCCGACTTGCTGTAGCATGCTGTTGGTAAGCCCCTAGCTATCCCCAAGCCCAGGATTGTCCTACTTGTGCCAGAACTTCCAGTTTATGGGTGACTTTCATAGGTGGCCAAAGCAACTGGTCAAAAACCAAGGGGTGCTGGGTGGTGTGGCAGAGAGCATGGGATTAAATGACTACCAAGTCCCTTTCCTATGCTGTAATTCCATTTCTCCCCACATTCTGCAGGGAAGGAGCAGGGCAAAAGGCCTTCCTTGCTGTGATTATACATTCCCAGGCAGTTTAATTATAGTCTTCAGCTTCTTAAACTCTTGCACAATAAGCCCACGGAGAGCTGCCATCCTACTGTAGTTACCAGCTTCTTTTCTTCCCAGCCCCTGGGATTTGATTCCACATTTATGAGAGGTCATTGGAGCCAAACTCTCTGTGGGGCTATGCTGGCTGTCACTGGGGAGCTTGTGCCAGAGCTAAATGTGTCTCTCAAGCTGGGTTGACTGAGTGGCAGCTGACACACTAGATCCATGGCCTCTGACCGCCTCTGGTTTTGATGGGCCCCCATGCCTGCACCAAGCTCCCACATCTCACCAGTCTCTAACAGCTTCAGATTCCTACTTATGAGCAACTGTAACCTGCTCTGAGCAAAATACACGTCCTGGATATGCCACCATATGTGGGAAGCACCTGATTGTGGTGACAAATGTAGTATCCAGAGCTCAGTGCTGACTTTGACACTTGAGCACAGACACAAATGTTCTTCAGCCTCTATATCCTTTCTCCATTTTAACTTCTGGTTTCATTAGGCTAATTTGTTTCCAGGTTGAAGGACAAATAACAAGCCTCAGCCTGTGGATGCATAATTAAGTTTTGATAGCGAAGGTTTCTATCTAACCTTGGCTTTGTTTTCATCTTCTTGAATTACAAGTTAGGGATTTAGGGCAGCAGGTTTGCCTTCACATTAAACCCAGACCTGTACACCTACACAAGGTGCAACACTGCTCTGCCACCTCCCAGGACAGCACCCAACAGTGACACAGCATGGGGTGTCATTTCAGGCAGGTCTAGTCATCAGGGATGTTAAAGGAAAGAGAAATAGTTAATAACAAAATGGCTTTTCTCCTGCTGCAGCCAATACAACACACAGTCCCTGCTCTGTACGCTGATAAATCCTCCCCAGTGGGATGGCACATCCCAACAGCAAAGGTCACCTGGAGCACCGCTGTGGCATCAGGATCCTGCTTCATTTCCTAACATGGTACCCAAACTCCACCTGGCTTTTTTCAGCCCCCTCAGATGTAGTTCTCTTTGTTTCTACAATTAGAATAGATGCCTGCAAACTCCCCAGACGGTTTCCATTCCCCCTGTGCCCTGCAAGTGCTTCCTCAGCATTACTTGGCCATTAAGGTCTCTGTGCCCTGAGTCTCTCTGCTCACCGGTGATTTTCTCCAGCCTTTCTGTTGTTCTTTTCAACACTGCAGGATTTCCTTCAGGCTTTTCCACTGATCTTTTTTGCCTCTTGCTGCTCCTACCATTGTCAAGAGGGTTTTCCATAATTCCCTGTCTACGAGGGTGGTTTTAGGGATAAGAAAGCCAGAGCAATTGCTGGGTACCTAAAGGATGTTCTCTGGGCTAAGGTAGGGAGCGAAGCACATCTCGCAGCCTCTGCTCCTGCTCTGGATGGGAGCTGAGGAGCCTGAGCAGGTACTTAGTACGAATGTTAATAGCGTCATTGTTTATACTGTAGGATTGGAAGGGGTCTCCTGGGTCATCTGGGGCATTGCCCTTCAGTAACTCAGTCCGTACTCAAACTATCCCAAGGGTATTTTTAGTCGATTCATGAATCCTTTTAGGAATTTGGCCCAGCGACCTCCGTCAGCAAACGATTCTTTTGCCTAATTGACTTCACTTTCTGCATGCCCTGTTTTAATACTGCCTTTAAAGTTTGAGGCTTTTTCTTCCTCTCACAGTCTCATCCGCTGCTCAATTTCAGTAGCATTTCTTTTTCCTAGTCTTACTTTTTCATCTGGATTACAGTTGCTTCCACAGCGCTCACTGATGAAGCACCCTGACCAGTGAAACCCTTCTGTGCATGGTGAGATGGGCTCCACCAGGAGACGTTGTGCATGGACAAGGTGACAAGGGCGGATGACCCAAAGGGTCACTGTTACCCACGTCAACCTCCAGCAGCAGAGCTGGAAACAGTTATGGGGCAGGTTACTTCTCAGTCCCATCACGCTGGCTGCAGCCCATTTTGCTTGATGGCTTCAACTCTAACTGCTGTCAAAATAACTACAGACAGTGAAGAAAAAGGAAAATTAAACAGTGGGGTTTGTTACACTTTTTTTCTTGGCCATTAGTATTCTTCTATTTAGGCTCACTGCTCTGTATCACGCTATCACTGCATTATTATTATTTGCAACAGAGCCAATTCTGAGCATGTCACAGGCAAATGGGTTTTGAGACAAGGTTTGTGGGAAAGGCAATAAAGACGTAAGTCAAGGGGCTGCTCCCATCACGCATCACCCAGCTGAAGACACTGCATGCCTACAGTCACCCTCGCTGCCCAGGGTCACTGTTGGCTTGTGTGGTTGCTCCCTAATTGGCTTCGTCAGAATGAGCTGAAGTTTGACACGAAGCTCTTGGTAATCTGACTTGATCCGTTTGGTGTAGGTTATGGAGTGCCCTTAGCAGCACACACACAGGGGTGGAACCTCCAGCATGGCATGGCAGTGCTCAATAATGCTTCAGCTGGCATTGGCACCTCATTGACTCCATCCATTTTCCTTTCCATCTTCTCCAGTTTTGGTGAAACGGGAACAATTCACATCTCAAAGCATGGCTTTGATTCAGCTGTGAACTTAGCAGAGGGTTTACCCAGGGAACAGCTTTGTGTGTGCAACCTTGTGTAGGAAGAGACAAGGTTGAGGCACCTGGGGCAGGGAACCTGAGCTAGCTGGTCAGGCTGGAGATTGAAAGACCTACATGAATCTCTGGGATCAGCAAGCAGAATTTCTTTCAAATAAACTATGCAAAAGCAGAAGCTTCAAAAGGCAATTGGTTGTTTCCCATAAATGCGACATTTTAGAGAAAAAAAAAATAACTATAAAATGAAGATGGTCTGATTTGATGAAGTCAGCAGAGCTGTAGGCAGGACAAGGACCACGCTCTCCACATCAGTCTCCAATTCATCATCAGAGCCAGCTGGTAAATATTTGTTTCTTCCGGTGATCAGCTGAAAGGTTCCTCCATTCCCACAGTACTATTATCTTTGCAAATTACTTTTATTCTAGTGAAAAGCAAAACCTAAATTCTGACTGGTTTTAATTGAAAACAAAGGAAAAAAAAAGCAAATGCTTTTACAATAATAAAAGCCTGGGCTGTAGTTTAAATAAGTACTTTCTAATTTTCTCCCAGATAGTTTGATACTTTAGAAACTCTGCTGAGAGTATTTCTGTGTAACTGCATCTATGCTCTGCTTGGCAAAGTGATCATACCAAGTGGATTCACAGGGCACAGGTGACCAGCTCTTAACTCTGCCTTCTTCTCCAGCAGAAACCAAAGACTTTGCTATGCCCTATGATACAACCATGATTTGGGGTGCTTGCATGGCACTAGGCACCCCAAGGCAAACCAGGAGGTCCGTGAGTAGACCTAGGTGGTGCAAGAGACTCACAACATTTGGGAAAACAAACCAGGATGAGGGAAATGCAGCACTGGGACAGAGCTCAGAGAGGTCTTGGGACCTCCACCCTTGAGGGATGCGCAAATCCTCTGCACAAGGCCGTGAACAGCTTGGCTTGATGCTGAGCTTGGCCTTTCCTTGATCAGGGCTTTGACCAGAGCCCCCCAGATGCTCCTTCTAACCCCTTTGTTTCTGGGATATCATGATGCTTCAATGCCTTTCTCCCAGCACAGGCTTCTCATGGGCCACCAGTGGATCACTGGTCCCCACTCCATGGTGTTTGGTCTCCAGATAGGGCTGGGCTCCCACAAGAATAGCTCTCCCCACCCAGCACAAGCTCCCTCCTCTAGCAATCACTAACACCCGCTCCTCAAAGCACCTCAAGTTTCTCTCAAGGAGGAAGGGAGTATTAAAAGACTTCCCAAATTATATAGAGGCCTTTGTTATTTTAAGAGACTTTCACTCCTCCTTCTCCATTTGACTTTGTTACCTGATGCTCAAGGAATGCATTTTCCCCTCTATTAAATGTTTTAACCGCGTACAAGCTCCATCTTAATGTTAGCATCTTTAATAGTAGAATATTACCATATTAATTGCTATTGTGAACCAGAAGATACTTATATCATCCAGGCTTTCATTACCGTCACGGAGGGATTTTTCCTACTGAGTCAAAAGTGACCACTTTCTTTAATCCCCCATTTAAAAGCCCTGCGATTCCTCCTGACATGCCTAGGACGAGGGTGGGCAGCGTTTTCCCAGGGCCAAACTTGGAGAGGCATTTATTTCCCGAGGAGCAGCAACCCCTTCCCAACCTGCTGCGGGTTTCTCTGCAGTCGGGTGGTGGGGCAGTTAGTTTTTAAGCAATTAAGAGACGTAAGTCCTGGTGTCGTGTCCCCCCCCCCCCCCCCGGGCCTCCCCTGCCCGTGGCGGGGAAGGGAGGACAAGGGGGAATTAGCTGGGAGAACAATAGGGATTCAATAAAGCCCGGATCAGATTGCAGACCTTTTGTCGCCGGGACTCGTGCCGGGGGTTAATGGGGCAGAAGGAGATGGGAGCGGGGCTGGGACACAAAGGCCAAAACACACGAGCTCCGAGGGAGACAGATGGGGACAGGGGAGGATGCAGCCGGGGGGGCGAGGGTTGGGGGACACAGGGAGAGAAGAGACTACGCCACGGGGCGGGAGTAGATGAGTGGGGGGGGCCAAATCTCTGCGGGCTTCCCCCTTATGCTGTTGTTTCCCTTTCCACGCAGGCCCCCTCCACCCCACTTGGTGTCCCCTCATCCCACACGCCCCCCCCTCCCCTCCCGGCTACATCCCAGCATCCTTTGATCGTGTAAGAAATGGACCCTCGGGTGCTCAAGCCGGGGGGAGCCTCTGACCGGGCCCCCAGGGGGCTGTCTCTGCTGCCTCGGGGGGGGCTCCAACACCCCCCCAATCTGGGCTCCCGGTCGGACTCCAACCCCTCCAAGCTGGGCTCCGGGGCTGCAGGGCTGCGGGCAGCCCCTAGCAGGCGCTGCCTGCGCTCCGAGCGCGTACAATGCAGCCCGGTGCTGTTTAATTAACGTGCAAATCGCGTAGATTAAACGACTCTAAATAATTAGCCACAGATCCTATAAACAGGATAACATATTTAATTAAGCGGCGATGTAGATTTTGGAAACAGTTAATGCATTTTTAGAAGGGCTGCTGCTTAGATCTTGCTTTTTTCCCTCCAACTTCCAGCAGCAGGAGACGCGTGGACCCGGGGCCACCGATGAGGTTCCCCCGGTGGCATCGGGCCGGGGTCCCCCAATGGCCCCGCACTGCGGCCCGGGAAAGGTGTTGAGGGGTCACTGGTGGGGTGGGGAGCTGGAGGGGGGTAGGGAGAAGGTAAGTGAA